>NC_079162.1:130029008-134829008 GCF_947563725.1 Argiope bruennichi | reverse complement strand
TGCAGAAAATTACGTTTCTGCCCTAAAAAAAGTATCTGCTAAAATATACAAGCAATGAAACATAGCTGATATGTCAACTTATATTGATTCGAAACCTTTTAAATAAAATTGTGATAACATATAATCCAGTTAAACCGCCAATTCCCTTGTCTCTATATGTTGCATCAGTTTGTAAAGTCTGGATATTTAACTGATTTCAACATGTGACACACAAGGAAAATTTGAAAAAGTCTCCTGTTAAAATAAAAACTGTTACCAATATTGAAAAAAATCACAATTTTATAACCCGTCTCATTAAATTCCCAACATAACAAAACAGTGTTTTTACTGTGAAACCCACACTGATTAAAAAGCCAGTTACCTTACGATACTGAGCCCCTAATCTATAGGGGCTCAGTATCGTTCCTTCTTCAGAAGGAACGAAATTACAACAATTTCGGGAATCTGAAGCAGATGCCGAGATTTTCCACTATATACATACAGGAAGAGTACATACTAGAATGCAATATTTCTGAAGACTTAGAAGACTCATCAAAAGCTCTACCAAACCTAAAAAGGGGGAGTGAAAATGTATTATCCCTATAAAATACAAGGGCATGAAGCAATCTTGCATATTTTTCTTTTTTCTCTTTTCAGCATTGTACGTTTATTATTGTCTTTTTTCTTTTGGGTTTTAGCCTAAAGAAAGAAGCTACATAGTGTTTTTTTTATACAAACTTGCTTACCAATACTGCGCTTTGACATTTTATCAACACGATTTACATATCTATTGCAATATTGTTCTTTGCCCATTTTTAATGATTTATACATGTTTTTCATTTAACACTTTATAATGTGGCAATCTGCAAAATATATTTTATCATCCGCAAAATTTAATATGAGTGATTCATAATGTTTTTAGAACTTTCACTACTTTTATACTACCACACCGTATATTTTACACCTTGACACTGTTTATTCAACATTAGCTTGGTGCAGCATAGCCAAACATGATTCCTGTGCCAATAAAACCCGTCCAAATCAACCATCTTGCTTTTCAGGGACAGTAAACATCCAACATGTTGGCCATTTGTGATGACCCATTTGACGGGAAGTGCACTGTTGGTCCATGTTCTATCAATTCGCCTGGTATCTTAATTTCGTCGTTAATCTCTTAGGTGTTATAAGAACGATTCATTTTCTAGGTTTTGGCGTTAAGTTGAATATGTTGCTTGAAGTGACTCTAAGCCTATTGGTTTCGGTTAGCATTATGGTAAGAGCCGAACTTTGGGATGTCCAGAATCGGTGGTTACCATCCCTTGGACTTCATGGTGAGTGGTGTTGTCGGCGCTCAATTTTTCAACTGACTCATAATAATATTTATTCTCACACTTAACCGTTCTCTGATTCTTCCTGTTTTATTATTCACTCTATTGCCAACGAAAAATACACTGAATTTTTTTCTTCTTTTTGCAGTTAAGAAAGCAAAGAAGGCTATTTATGATAATCCAAAGCCAGACAAAAAGCTTCGATTGGGCAAACTACTAACTGAAAAAAAAAATATGCTGAGCAAAATTTTTTAACAAGCAAACGATTTTCTAAACTATACCGTTTCTGTAACAATTAATTGAGCATTTAATTTCTGCCATGTTGTCGTGTCTGAAAAGGAAGTGTTGGGATCTAATGAAGTGAAAGGGATAAGTGAAATATTTGGTAACCATGCCAAATAAAATGTTATTGCAATGAAATTTATATACATGAAAGAAAAAGAAATGCTCTTCTTGCTATCAATAGTATTATCTTAACGTTTAACACAAAAAATTACCATCCCATTTCAACACAAGTATTTAATTGGAAAATTACAACATTACATAACGAATACGATCAGGTCTATAAATACCAACGTCTTGGCAGTTACAAAACAGCTTGTGGAAGAATACAAACTGTTTTAGATATGAGAAAGCTGACCATCTTGCTAATGATTGTTTTCTAGATTTTTTCTGCATAAATAGTAAACAGCTATATCATATTGTCTCATGGGATTTTCAACAATGAAAATTAGAGAAGAAAACCTTGGAACTTAAAGAAGAATATATTATATTATGAAGTTAAAAAATCGATTTGAACAAATTCCTTGCGACAAAATTAGCAAATTCTCTATGTTCGATGATTGATGAAAAGATTACAAATATAGTATGTCCTAATAACTAAATTAAAATCGATTGTTGCTAAGAATTCTCTACAGAAACGCGCTTCTACATTTGAATGAAATCTAAACAACATATTAAACAGTTAACAATAAAAAAACCAAAAGATCTAAGAACAGCGGTATAAGGAATTTAGCGCTGCCAAACATATTAGAATTTTTGCTGATCATAGAAAGAAAAAGAAACTTCACTAAAATACTCTTTAACACAGGATGGCTTTTTAAAAGAAAAGAAGAAGCTAAAGCGTTGGTGATATTGCTATTGTTACTGTAACCACCCAAACTATAATTTATGCTACCTTTCGCCTCGCATTCTAAATGCACTCAAAAAAAGTAAACTGTGGTGGAATAGTAACTCATAAGAAACAATGGAAAGCGTGGGATATCTTTTGGAGATATCCTTAACCTGAGAATTTAATTGCTTATACAAAGGCCAAAGTAGATTCCTGACGTATTCAAAGATATAGTCTTAGAATATTCTGGAAAAATTTGTTTCACGATAAAATTTTCCATTCCAAATCAAGAACCACGACAAACAATTAAAAACCTTGCTGCTAATATTTTCTCTAATTTTATATCTAATTTAAATGTCATTAATCAGGTAATATCATCTAAATGGCAATGCAAATGCAAAAACGTCTAAATTAGCAAATGCATCTTCCAAGCAAAATTATAATCCACATTTTTTTTTTAATTTCAAAGAGAAATCTGAAAGCAATAAAATGAATTTTAAGTCCCATCGTGATTTACTACATAATAGTAAATTTACATTTCAAAAATTTCGATTTCAGTTATGGTTGAAATCTTCTCTTGCCTTTATAACGTCGGTTATACAATGATCTTGTATTTTACTTGCGATTTTCAGAAAAAATTATTGTATCTTTTAAACTGTATTCGGAATGAATAATTTTTTTCCGTTCTCTTGGCTCCCTCAGAGGCTTACCTTTTATAAGTGAACACGGGTGTTCCAAGATCTCCAGATATCTGTACTCTCTTCATGTTTATTCTCCCCTTCACCTTCTGCTTTTCACTTGCTCTTTCATCCCTTAATGGAAAGTGAGGTAGCTTTGTATGATAAGCTGTTGCCACTATGTTTGCTTCTTGTTTCTCATGGGCCACCGAACTCCCAATATAGTGGCCGTGGGTGGTTACCCATTTGACCGGGTTACCACGCACTGTGGCCCCTTGTGTATTAGTTTAACTGGTATCCTAACTGTTTAATTAGACTGCTAGGGAACATGCGAAGGAATCAAATCTTAGATTTGGCGTGAAGTGAGGTCACTGTCTTCTGGTGTCTCAAGCGCATAGGCTCTGGTTAGCACTAAGGTAAATGCCGAGACTGGGAATAGCCAACGCCGGTGTCAATCTTCCCTTTCTGGGCCCCATGTTGGCTTTGTAGGCGACGCATTCGAAATTAAATGTTTAACAATATTGTAGATGCAAACATAAATCTTGCCCCTTGAGTGGGCAACAAATCTCATCAAAATCCTCTTTCTAATCAAATATTCCTAATTTTTTTTTGTTTTCAAAAAGAATGTAGTTTCTGATAAGGCATTCCACTCCATATTTCCATTTTTCAATTTAGAAAGTCATCGCTAGTAATATCGGTGAAGTTTAACGATTTATATATTTTCGATCTGGAGATTTACTAGTGAAGTGCAGTCCTGAAAACGATCTCAACAAATTGTAAAGATTTTGTCTTCTTAAATATTCCCACCACTTTATCTTTTCATGGAACTTTGATTTTCTCTAAAAGGGGTATTTCTTCGAAGAACAACGAAATCATCAAATAATTGCAAGACTAGGAGAATGGAGTGAGCCCTATACTACGTGCAATTTATACGGAGGGATGGTCACCTTCTAAACACTAAGCCTCTAATTTTAACATTTAATTCCTCAAATACACCAGTGTACATTAAAGAGGGAAATATGCATCTTTCTGTTTGACTGTATATCCCCAACCCTTTACATTGCTTTAAGTACCAACGTTTTGGTAATTCTAAATTTCCTTGCTGTACAGTGTACAACACTGAGAAGCTCTAGCTTGCAGAATATTACCATGATAAAATTGCATTCAATACTACCATGATAGTATTTAATGCAATTATGGATAAAAGCATGTGAATTTCAGGGGTATACATACCTCTTATGCCCGAAATCGTTCTGCTTGGCAAATAGAAAAAGAAATGATATGAAAAAAATCAAGAGAAGCAAATATACTATTTAGACTGCAGGAAATGAGTCAATTACCGTGAGGCATTAGCTATGCTTCCATGGATCACAACAAAAACTAAATGGATAAAACCTCCCAATACACCAAGCGATGCTATCCCATTTCAAAAATCACTTGCAGTCCCTAAAATGAATTTAATTTCTATCCCTTTCTAGATGCTACTCAGTTTGAAAATCATGATTCCCGTAACGCTCTGTGATATCCCTTTATCACCGCAGGATTTTTCGGTGTTCAAAACAGCTACTATAAAGAAGGAATCTGAAAATCAATCTACAACCGTTAACAATAATCAACAGATGTATCCAAGTTCTGTGCCAAATAGCTTTCACAAATTTCCAATTTTGATAATATGATGGTCGGGGAGGTATCTCATTCAACAGAGGAAGCAGAGGGCCCTAAAAAAATGTTCGAACCAATTTGCCTCTTGTTAACTTAGAATCCAAATCATTGCCGATAAACGACACTTCTAGCAATAAAACTAACTATAAAATTGAGTCATTTACAGTTGAACAAAACCATAAAAGGAAGTCCTCTTATTGCTGCTGCACAACAAGCAGCAAGAACAGTAGCCTTCCGCCAACAAAGCTTACGTTGATAAGAATACTTTGAAACAAAAATTAGAAAAAAGTTTTTCTCATTTCGATTAATCAACTTTAAAGCATTTTTTATACGATACTGAGTACCACTGTCCATGACAAGAATTTTAAAAGACACTAAGTTATGACTACGATAATTTTTTCTTTGCCTTTTACCATAATAGCTTTTTAACTTTTTTGAAATTCTTACTCCAGCTTTACGTTTTATGGATCATTATAGATGTTATCCCTTATCAAATTTGTTTCTATTTTGGATTCAACTTCATGATATTCTGAAGGTAGTAATTACTCGGTTTAAATGTTTTTGCGAGATTTCATTGTTTTTGTATTAATGCAAGATGTTTTTAGAATTTCAAAAATTTTATATTCTAGCATATTTCTATTGCATATTTATACGCTAGCATGAATCAGCCATATATTTGGAGAAGTAGCCAGATTTGATTCTTGAGCCAGTAAACCCCAAAAACAAAACAAAGCGAAATCGTCCTTTTGACAACACAACAATAATTATTCCTTTCTAAAAGTCTCTAATAAGAATCACACGAACCTTTTGAATTATTTCCCAAAAGCTTTTACAAATGATTTGTGAAAACTTAAAAAAAATGATTAACCGAAGTCTAACTTACATTTCGGAGCTAAACAAAATCATCAGTCCACTTCAAATTAATTTCAGAAAAGGAAGGTAAATTTAAGATAATATTTTAGCATTGAGTTGAAAATGACATTTGCTTTGCAATTTCACAAAGAAGGCATTTAGCTGCCATTTGTTACGAGATAAAAAAAAAAAGCGCATGACTGCACATGGAAATACGGCATCCTGAAGGATTCGTATGAGTTTAAACTATGAGGAAATCTGTCAATTTTCCTTCAAAACTTTTTACGACTGCGATAATTCAGATTTACATTAGAGTTTTCCGATTTTTTTTTTTTTTTTACTGAAGTTTTTTTTTTAAGTGTCACTTTTTTAATTCTAAAAATAAATTAAAAAATATTTGAAACCAATTTTCACCATGTATCAAAAGATACCTTTATATAGACTATTTACACATTCTTTGTATGGGGAATGGGTACATGTGTTTTATAGGAAGATAATAATAACCTGCAATATATAAAATTATTCAATGGTCAGTTTAAATGGTTTAACTTTCTCAAAAGCAAAATCAGCAGGATTGCATTTTTACCGGAAAAGAAATCTTCATCCAGGTGTTGAAATCATGTTTGATGGTATGCAGTTCCCTTTCTTAATGACATTCAATTCATAAGAATTTGACAGGAAAATGACATTTCAATATCGCATAACTTATCTATGTGAAAGATACGAGACCGCCTTACGTATTTTGAAGGTTCTTTCTAATGCATCTTGTGGCTTCGGAACCGGAAGGTTCCAGCTTCGAGGCCCGTTTACACCGAAAAACCGTCGTTTAAACGAGTCTGGTGCACGTTAAATCCGTCGAAGGCAAACGTCCTCTCGCTGGTATGGTTGTATGACTTTTGCGTACAGTAAGTACACTTTGCGTATCAGTCATAGAACTGTCAATCAATAGTCTCGTTTACAATGTGGTTGTGTTACTGATAAGGGTCAGTTCTAGAAGAGGTTACAACATTTTAAACGTTATCTAAAAGTGTCATATTTGGCAAGAGTTAGCATAATGTTTGACACAATTTCGAATACTTAACGATACTTTCATTAATACAATTTCATGCGTTTTAATACTGTATCAATAATTTCCACTTTGCTTTTTATAAAAGATGAATTGCATTTCAATGTATTTATTCAAAAATGTATGATAAAAATCATTGAGGAATGATATTTCTTCTCATATAAATAGTGTATCCACTTCGAAATAATAATAATTTCTTCTACATTTTAGATATAAATGCATTACTTTACATAAATATAACGTTTTGCATTAAACGAAAGAGTTTGCGTTTCATTAGTTTTTGCTTATTTAAAGTTAAAAGTTAATGTACAATTAAAAGAGGTTAGTGGTATTGGAATGATTTGTAAGGAGGGAAAAGTTGCAAAAGCAATTCTTGAAATGCCTTAAGTCAGCATTTCTCAACCTTTCAGTATTTGAGACACAGTTTTAAATCATAATTTTCATCTCGCCCCCCCCCCCACACTTACAATAAAATGTATACAATAATAATGTATATTGAGTATTTTGGATTCTGTTTTTAAATTATTTTTAACTAACTGCCAAAACAAGAGTAAAAGCGAGCCGACGTTGGTGAGAAACCACATCTTGCATTTTGGACAAGCCGGCGGTAAACAGATGAAGCGAATGAAAGCGGAGAAAATTTAAATATTATATTTGAAATGAAAGCCAAACAGGGAGATAACGTTAAAACAATATGAAAGTAGAAAATTCCGTTAATGAAAGTTAATCTAGACGGGGTGAGCTAAATTTAGAAACTGGGAGTAAATTTTTTCGAATAATAAAAGAAATAAAACAGAAGCATGACTAAACAAAAATGAAAAAAATAAGCAATGTTTGTGGAAGGGAATCCACACTATCGACGCCGTCTCGAGCATGCGCGGAGCAAATGTTTTCTTATAGGAAGAAGGAAAATGTTCGATAACGCAAGTTTCAATTCCAACCAATCTCATTCGAGTCGATCCTTTTATTGCGATCGAATCTATGTGTATGTTTTATATGTTTTCGTGTTAATTGCAATTCACCATATTAAATATTCACGGCATTAGATTTATGCAGACTCGTGGATAAATTTTTAAGCGGAAGTAAGCGAGCATTAGATGATAGTCAAGCATCAACAAGTACACAGACGAGCATGGTTCCGAAAATAAAATCAAGAAAATATTCTCAAGAATACTTTAATTTTGGGTTTACCAGTGCTGAAGTAAATGAAGAAGAAAGACCTCTGTGTATCATTTGCTCAAAATGTTGGCCGCAGACAGCCTGAAACCTAATAAACTTAAACGACATTTGGAAACGCGTCATAGTGAGTACGTCAACAAACCCAGAGAATTCTTCGAATTAAAATTAAAATCATATAAAAAGCAAAAATCATTTTTAAAGAAACTTTGTCTGCGAATAAAAAAGCGTTAATTGCATCTTACAAAGTTCATATAAAATAGCCAGATGTAAAAAAAAACCTCAAACCATTGGTGAAGAGCTTATTTTGCCAGCTTATTTTGCAATTGAGATTGTAGAAACTATGTTTGGAGATAATTTTTCAAAACAATTGCAGTCCATACCTATTTCAAATGATACTGTTGCTCGTCGAACTGGCGATACAGCAGAAGATGTACAGTGTCAGCTTTTCTCGAAGTTGCGTGACACAGAGAAGCTTTGGCTTCGAAAGCAATGAGTCCTGGTCTGAATATTGTGTTAACTACTGTTGTAACCGTAGTAAATTATATATAAATGAGACCTGAAATCGAGAATCTTTTCCGCACTTTGTAAAGACATGGGTTTCAGTACATTCAGCATTATTATTTTATTGCGAGGCAAGATGGTCATCCCATGGGAAATTTTTGCAACGTGTTTATGAATAAAGAGAAGAAATCGCCAATTTCCTAGCAGAAGAAAACAGACCGGAGGCCGAGAATTTTCGCGATGGTTTATTTGTGATGAAATTGAGGTACTTGATCGACATTTTCGAGAAATTAAATTACTTGAATCTTCAACTCCAAGGAGCAAATACACATACTTATGTTGGATACGAGTGATAAAGTTAATGCTTTTTGTAGAAAATTGGAATTGTAGAGCAGAAATTTAAAGCCAAAAACCTAACAATGTTTGCAAATGTGTACGATTATACTAAAACTTACAAGGCTGAAGAAGAACATGTAAAATTTGTTTTGTAACCATTGAAAATCTTTCAGCCATGCTGGTAAAGAATTTTAAAAAAGTATTTTTTTGCTGACAACAAACTGATAGCAAGTTACAAGTGGGTTAGGGATCCATTTCATAAGACTCCCGAGTGACTCTCAATTGATGAAGAAAAATTCATAGACTTCACGATAAGTGGCGAAACTAAAAGACATTTTAGTAATAAATCGCTATTTGAATTTTTTGCAGGAATAAGGATAATTTTTCTGCACTAAAAACAAGGGCATTTCACATTCTATTACCATTTTCAACATCCACCTTTTATGAAACTGGATTTTCTGCTGTGGCTTCTTTGAAGACAAAATATAGAAACAGAACTGAGAGCGTCTATTTCTAATACTAAGCCTTCCTTCGAAAAACTTTGCTTTGCAAGACAGGTCCCAGAAAGTCACTAATAATTATTAAATTTGTTTTTAATTTAGTATGTTTTGATTAAGTAAGTTGTTTTACTTTAATAAGTTATTAAATATGTCGAAATGTATTTTGTTTTGTATGAGCATGTGTGCTTTCCTTTCAGTCAGGTAATCAATTTTTTTAAAATAATATTTTCTCTTTGATATTCTAACGCCCCCCTAGGGGGGGCGCCCCACAGGTTGAGAATCGCTGCCTTAAGTAGTAAGAAAAGCTTCCAACTACGGATGTCAAGTTTCCATACTATATCAGTTTTTTAAAAAATCAGTTTCTAGAGTAGAACGTCATTACAAATTTAAACTTTTCTGTTTATCATCGCATATTTAATTGAAATGTTGTTACATTTAAAAAAAAATCTGTACTCTTATAAATTATTTGTTTATTATATGCCTTTGCATTTTGTTTATGAAATATTGAAAGTATACGGTGCATAAAATAAGAAGCTTACTGAATCAGAAATATTTTAATATTTTCCTAACTGAAAATTATGCGAAATGTATGTACAAAAATTTGTAGGAGATATTAGCTGAATTCAAATTTAATTTTCTTCTAGTTGCATTATTTATTAAACCATAATCCAAATCTAGTGTTAAAAAATAAAACAGAATTAAGAAAAATGATTTTTACATTAATATATGTACTATATGTTCCTCAGAAACTTTAAGTTTATTAAAGATCGTTGTTATATGTACAATAAGTCATTAAAAACAGTGCTGAATGAAGTTCTGGTAATACACTCTTCAACAATATACATAGACATCTTTATTGAAATGTTTACTGATTAGCTATGAGTTTTTTTCCTATTTTAGACAATTATTTCTAATTTCAGAAGAATTCCTGACCGTTTTAAACCTTCCAGGGGCTCTGAGATGATGCAAATCTGAAAGCCCCCTTTTCTCTCCAAATTTTCATTTCAATATTGTACAAATAAAACAAGTGCACAGTCAAAACATGAAATTAATTTTAAGCAAAATATCGAAAACAAAAGACAACTTTCTATAACACTCTAAACATTATTGTAAAAGGAGGGAATATATTTTTTTAAACTGTAAAGCTCCAATTTTTTTAGAATTATAAAATAGCATAACGAATAACTTGTAAGGGGTAATTAGGAATATTACTAGAATAAAGTTCCAAAATTAATTTAATCAATACTTGATTATAACTTGAATAAATTCGACAGCAGGGCCGTCTATCATGAAATGAAAGTATAAAACTAAATACCTTTCTACAACTACTAAAAATTATCAAAAGCTGAAGGTATTTTTCTCTGTTGCTTTTTTTTTAACTAATCACTCTTTGTTAAGATGTGTCATTTAATCAGACTCGTCTTATTTAAATACTTCTTCATCCAACTAGAATATTACATTAACTTACCTGCATATGCATTTTGTGATTAATATTTATCATAAGTATTCTTTAAAATAATATTCAATACATTGCAATATTATAAAAATCAAATAAATAGTAAATGCAGGATAAGTTTAAAAAATAGTAAAATAGGCTTTCTTATGTATTATTCCATTTTCAGTTGCAATGTTCCATTAAAATATCCCGAATTTTATTTTTAATTCATAAAATAAAATAAGGACTGTTTTAGGAACTTAAATAACAAACTACTTGATAACATACGCACGCACACACACAAAGGAGGGGGGAGGGGAGGGGATGGAAAAAATTGACTTTTAACACGGAAGCGTATGTTTTAAATTTCACATATATCTCCAAATTTTTCGTTTAAAATTATTCAAAAATTAAAGTTTGGAATATTCAAACTTTAATCTAAAAGTCTTAATTAACAAAATAAGAATTTCTTCCAAGAATAAAAGTGAATGTATATATATGCGTCTATCAGTCTATTTAACCCTTTATTTACCGAATTATGCTGCGATCAATTTTTCAACTTCATTTTTGCATCAGTAGTTAAGTTTTCTTGCAAAATAATCCCAGGGAGCCCAAGAAAAATATTTTATTTAATAGAAATATTTTAATTTAATTATTAAATATTTTTAATTCCTACTTTTAGCTTATATTAACTTCTTGCTATTTGGGTTACATTCTCCGTGTTCTTTAGAATACCATCAGCAAAAATTGTTATATTACGAAGATATAAGCCAGATTTAAATGGTACTTTTGAGTGCAGTCAGTAAATGAAGGGTTAAAATATAGACCATTGCACATAGAGATATTACATTTAACACACGTATATTTGGGAGAAAGAAATATGCAATTCAGTGCATTTAAAAATATTAACACAAAAAAGAACGTTATCTTTAAAGTAAATTATGTTAAAATTTTAAAAAATTCATTAATCTTATTGGTTTATCAATCTTTGCGTATTTTTATTCTGTAAAAGGAATACAGATCTTAGATAGCATGTATGTTTTATAGTCAAGATCCCCTGTTTATATTTACGTATGAAAAGGTAAAGTTTTCATATAAACGAGAATACTATATTTTTAAATATAAAATAAGATGTATTTTTATAACTATATTTGGCTTGTTAAGTTATTTATTTCATGCTTATATGAATTATTTATTTGATTACCAGAAATTCAAAGGCTTTGAACAGATTTAATTTCAAATAGTAGGAAATTTATCAACTCTTAAATTCTCTTGTTGACTTGTGTCCTATTAATTAACTGAAATGCACATTTAAATAATCCACTTATCTTAAAACAGCTGGAATCGTTTGTGATGGTAATAGTTCAGGTGTAATTTTTTAGAATGGAATTTCTATTTCAGATTTTCTTTTAAAGTTTATTGATTTTCATTTGAGAACTATATTTAGTATACTTTGACTGTGAAAGAAAAATGCAGAGAATTGATAAGATTTGCAAGTAAAAAACTATTTTTTACTGTAAATTTTTAGAAAGTTATCTCGAAAAAAAGTCAATATTTCTCTTATTTTTTTTGATTAATTAAAATTCTAATTAAAAATTCAAAAAATCAATTTCCTACCCTCCAAAGTATATATTTGCCAAATTTGATAGGCAGACGGCCTGGTGTGTACAGGCCAGCATATACACATAGAGACAAAACTTTTTTCCTTCTGTTTAAGTATCAAAATTTAGTTAAAATACCAATACATTTTCTAGCCAAATACTCTTGCCAACAGATAACATATGTTTTAGCAAACCTAGACTAATCACTCCCTACTCCCCCTTTTTTTTTCAAAGAACTACGAGTGATTTATTGGCCTTTTATGACCCGTACGCAAATGTCCGTACGCATTTGTCCCACTACCCGCTGGTATAATGTGTACATTTGGAGAGGGGGGGGGGGTTCCAGCTTGTCATCTGATTGCGGTTCAAAATTACGAGGTCTGTCCCAAAATAGCTCTAGCGTTGCCTTAAAAACGGAACGTTAGTGTAATTAAACTAATACATCTTGTGAAGCTGACTGATTCTTAGTCTTGAGAATTTTCCGAATTATTATTTTGACATTTTATTATATTATACGCACGAATTTATTATATTACATGTTCTTTTTAAGACATCTTGGGGGTGCAAATCGAACCTTACTACTCCGTATTTATCAAGAAGTCATACTTTACTGCATCGACTCTGAGTATACGGTGCATGGATCTGTCCGTTATTCTTTTTTATTTAGGAACTCTCCAACACAGTGCTTTACGAATCTGCTCACTAGCGTTTCGTACTTCTGAAGTTGGGAGTTATACGTTATTTATCTTCAATTATCCCATCATTTAATGCGTAATGAATTATCCGCCTTAAATCATTTCCTAACAATGTCTGTCCCAAAGTACTCTTCATGTCAAATGACACTATCAAATGGTCTTCGAAGACTATGATGCGCATCCCTCTTACATCCTTCCATTTAGTGAGGGTGTCTTCTACATGACTCGGAACTTGATAAAGATGCTATTGGATCTGCTGTTCCTTTTGCGTTTTGCCTTGGAATGCACTACAATCGTCCTTCTTGAATTATCTTTTTCAGGATTAGATAAATCCTTAACTTTCCAGTGTATTTTTCAACAGCTTTCTTTATATCATCACTATCCATATCTTTCATTTGTATCAATTTTCATGGATAGCTCTAAATCAGATGATCATGAGGACTGAGGCATCA
Source organism: Argiope bruennichi (assembly GCF_947563725.1). NCBI lineage: Eukaryota > Metazoa > Arthropoda > Arachnida > Araneae > Araneidae > Argiope > Argiope bruennichi. Next base: position 134,815,634 of record NC_079162.1, on the reverse strand, counting down.
TTTTTTCATCTGATACACTGAGCTAACACCTGTACAATTGTTGCTCAGTATTTCTGTCTGAGTTGATAGACATTTCCTCTACTCTTTAGAAAATTTTATCTTCTATTCAACATAAATGTATTATTTTTACCGATACTCTGAGTGCTCTGGAAACACTTCCTCACTATCGCACTCGAATGCATCGGATTTCTATTGAAATTGTGTTTATTTTGGGTTTCCTACAAAATAATGGTTTTGATATCCTTTTTTGCTCGGTTGCGAGTCAAGTAGAATTTCTGGAAAAGAAATGGGGGATTCCTTTAACTGTCGCTTTTGAGCCAAAGATTTCTACACAATCGTCTTAAGAGGTAGCATTTTATTAATCACATTTATTTTACTTGGCAATAAACATAAGATTTGCTTATTTATAACAAATTGCGATTTATAAAATCGGGCATGGGCTTGTGGCCAGTTATTCCTATACTTGAGAGGGATTTCAAATTCACTCGCCCCCATATAGGGCATATAGGACATACTTGCTTCACCAACAAACATCTCATATTTAGATAGTAACCTGCTATATTTTAAATGAGTGCTCTTCTTTTCATTTTTGTCATCTCCACTTTTTTTATTCATCAATATTAAACTTAAAAGACTTGGTGTTTGGGAAATTACTTTACACTTGCGCTTTTATATTTGCTTTTAATATTTTTTAAATTCCTTTTATATTTGACATTCTATGTTAAATATTTTGAAATTGTATTGCATCATTGTTTCATCCTTTTCAGAATCATTATTTCTTTCTAAGAGGCCGTGATTTTAAATTTCGTCAATTTATTCTTTGTATGATATTTTATGCGTTTTTATCACAATTCCTTCATTTTTATATTTTTATGTGTGTTTTTATAATTTGCGCTTTGGTTTTACCACTTTCTTGGCATAGTATGGTCAAATATGATTCTTGTGCCAATAAACAATACAGACCACCATTGCTCTGTTGTAATGAAAAAAAAAAACTCAATTAAATATTGAAGAAATAATGAAAACGGTTTTAATTTCATTACATCAATGGAATCTATTGTTAAAAATTATAGAATTTATTTTTAATAACTGAAATTTATGAAAAATTTGTACGACAACTAAGTTAGAGTCAATAAAAACACAGTTTTTAAAATTTTAAAACGGTATAGAAACAAGTTTTGTGCAATAATACTTTCAAGAGATATAGTGGATCATTTGTCATCTGATCGATGCTCAAAATCACGAGTCTTGTCCTCAAACAGCCTTTGTCTACCTTCGAAAGAGAATGTCGATTGCTTGGTCAGTCTATAGGGCCACAAGGATAAATTAAAATCATTTATGAATCAAAAACTTTTAACCATACAGCTTTATTATTAGTACATATTGAATTAAAAAGATAGAATTCCAGAGCCTGTGTAAGAAACTAATAAATTTTTAGTTCAACGGAAAATAGTAAGATCCTTTCCTCCTATAAAAATAGTAAAATAATGTCTTTCCTTTCTCGTTTTCATGATACGTTAGAAAAAAAGATAGTTCATCTTAAAAGCATGAATAATAAATTATTGCTAATATTCTGGAAACACGAAATCTACTGACATACCTTAAACTGGATATGTCTTGTTTGATTTCCAATAAATCATCTTCGTTGACCCCGTCTTGCCTCAGTTGTTTTTTGGTTTGATGAATATATCTGCTTACCAGACGTTTCATTACATCCTATGGTAAATAATAATTAAAACAGTTATATATTAATAGAACCATGAAATCGTAACTTAAAAATGCTTGCGAGCATTTTTAGTGTTTAATGTATTATACAAACAGAGAGATATTTATATCTTTTAATCTATGGTTTCTTAATCTATTCCGAGGACAGAAAAATGAAGAATTAGGAACATATGAAAAGAATTCAGCTTTTATGAACTAGTGAAGTGAATTTTATACATCAAATTTATTTCCTCAAAGTTTGATGAATGCTACATAATGAAGTTTTTGACACGAGTCATTCTAAAATTTTGTTTTAATCAATCAAATGATGCGTTTTTACTTTGACATCTAATGAAATAATTCACTGAATACGGGCTCTCTCTAATTTTATATAAGTATTTAACAGTTTCGCTTCGGGCAAGATTCAGATTCCTCAGTCCTAATTCTAAAACCTAGTAATTTTGAGAGTTGAAAATTTTACATTTTCCGCTATTTACCAGAGAGTTAAACTGAAATGATGCTTAAACAAATATGAAGGTTTAAAAATACAGAAGGAAATAAGAAGTAATAGTTATTACTGAATAGTAATCACAACGATTCAACGACGTTTTTAACTTGAAAGCGTTTTTAGTCTAGCATTGTTTTTTGTGCAACAGTGGTTATACATTCTGGTTATTCATTTCTAATATATATTTTATACTTTCGTCAGTTAATTTGTTTCGTCAGATTCATAGCGTTTAGATGCAACCCGAAAGCTATCTGGGAGCGAGCTCGTCCATTTATTTCGCAACCCGAAAATAAGAAAATCTGGACGTGAAAATCTGAAAATCTGAAATCTGAAATCTGAATCTGAAATGAAATCTGAAATGAACGGAAAATCTGAAATGAACGTTCAACCTGAGAAAGTTTGAATTCAAATCGTATTTTGACAGCTCAAATACAAAGCTTTTTTTAAGTGAAAGTAAATTTTTGGAATATGTAACATTTGAATCTCAAAATTGGTAACTGTACCAGCGGTCTACAATTATCACAACATTGTGATTTTTTTTTTATTTCATTAAATATTGAGCAGGAAAACTTTAATCTTTACAGCTTAAAAATGTTCAAACATTAGTTGACTTAGTTAAAGTAAACACCGAAATTGCTTTCTTGAGAAACATCAGCTATTGTTCGTTTCAGTGTCTCTTCTCAACGATTCTACCTCGCTCAAGGGTGAGACGCAGAAGGATGAATGCATTTCTCCTTCTCTTACCTTGATTTCCGCCCCATTTGCTACTTTTTCGATCACTTTTTTCCCATATGTATGTGTCTTTTCTGACTGTGCCATTTTATTTTACTTCAAAATTACGTACTGATTGCTTATAGGGCTAGTTCAAGCATTGCCGTCGGAAGACGGTCATGGTTCAAGTGTCATAAAAGCTTCTAAGAATGGCGTAAAGAATATTTTATATAGTATCATTAAATGTGTCATGTGACCGACTGTTGTTAAATTCAAAATGTTATAAAAAATTCAATAACAGATTTTAAAAAAAGGAAGTGTTTTAGCATAAAAAATATAATTATTTTGTAAAAAGGGAAATTATAAAATTTTAAGAACAGGAATGTTCCATTTATTCATCAGAATTTAATATTTAGGCCTCTTACATTAAAAAAATTTGTTCTAAAGTATTTTATTGTGAATTAGAATCTTTTTTCCACAATATTACGAGTTATCCACAAATTTTCCGCTTTCTAAATCCTTGTTCGTAAGGTTTGTTCTTCTTACTGATAAACGAAATTTACGAATTAACTTATCCTTTCTGAAAAGGGTATTGTTCCTGTTTTCTTTATCTATTCATTTTTTTCAACTAAGGGTTTTTTTTTTTTTTTTTTTTTTTTTTGGCCAAGCTGAGCCATAGAATTGGGACTGTAAAATATCTTGATAATAATTGAATTCAGTCTAAACACCTCAACACCATACTAAACCAAACCATCGTTTTTAGAGCTCACATGTCCCTTTTCCGATTTGGTATAAATGTAGGTGAACTTAATTTTAAAAAAAAAGTGATAAATTGTTATTAAGTTATTGAAAATTTTTTTAAAAGTGCTAAACCCACAAACGAACTTGTTCCAAGATTGGGTCAAAAGCAATTCGAAATAAATATTATCTTATCTAATTCCGTCGCTAAGTATAAAATTCCTCAAATGAATACTTTTTTACTGCAAGCATATATTAAGGAAAAAATTAACCGACACTGAATCATTTCAAATATAAATTTTTTCCGATAAGGGAAGATGATCTTTATGAGGGAGGATCTAGTCTGTGCTGCACAACTGTTAAACTTAGAAAGATTCATGGATATATCTGTTACAGCGGATGAAATATGGGAGAAAATAACGTCTCGTTTTCTTCTATTTGATATGCCTTCTAAAGTACCACTTGAAAAAATAGCCGAAGAATTAAGCAAACAAAATGATATAAAAATTACCGAAATACGTCGATTTTTTAAAGCGAAACGAGATGAGGGAAAATTCACCTGTCCTTATCACCATCCTTGGAACTTTCTTGCCAGATTCAATGAAAGTCTGGTTTACAAATAAAAAAAACAACAACCTTTTGTCGACCGTCCAAGGCAATGTTCCAGTTTCGTCCACTCGTCCGAAGCTTGCGACAAAGCAAAAGTTTGCGCACATCTCATGATGGTGAATGTCAGAGTCATCAAAACAATATTAATTGTCAAGGTGCGCATCCAGCTGCGGCGTGGGTTTGTCCCGTAGTATGTTAAAGGACAGAAAGTATTGGAAGTAAAGTGTCGATATCACATAACAACAAGTGAAGCGCGTAGAATTTTTAATCAATCAATATCTGCAAAATATTCTACAGCCATCAAGGCAAATGCGCCAATTATCGAGATCGAAAAAAAACTGGGTAACAAAATAGACTCTACTATTCAAACTATTAATGAAAAAATGGCACAACAATGAAAATACCTCTTCGAAATGTTTGAAAAGACAGATGAGACTCTTCTTGAAAAGTTTTCTAATGTAGTGTTTGATGATAGATTCTAAAACCCTGCGCGCTTTTGCGCATGCGTTAGGATGGATTTAATTCGTCAAAATAGGAGCGAGAGGAAAGATGAAAGGATGAGATGTTTGCATTTAACAATAAAATAAAATCGGATTATTCACGGACTGAATTAAAATAATACTGTTAGAAACGACACGATACTCACATACACGTGAAAAAAAAAAGATTTTTAAAAAAAGTATCTAATAGTGCTAAAATCAAGGTCAAAGAATGACGAAGAATTCCGGAAATGCGCTCATCCTTCCGCGTCTCTCCCCTTTATGAGATAGAATCGCCGAAAAGTGGTCGTCTCAGAATATTGAAACGAACAGTATTTAAACAGGGTGAAAAAGTTGACTTGCCGATCAGAAGAAAAAAAAGCACTTAAAACCCTGCCGAATCTAATTGTGTTCCAATGCAATTGGATACAAGTATTTACGGTGAAAAAGCTAGGACTCAATTTTTTCTTTCTTTCAGCTTGTTTTTTGACTTCTTTTTTCATTTTTTTTTCTTTTTTAAAGTTTTCTCTTGTTTTTTTGTTTGTTGGATTTTGAGTGTGTTTGACATTTTTACATGGCATTTATTCAGTGGAATTGTAGAGGCCTTAAAGATAAAAAAAAATGGCTTAATATTAATCTATTTTCTACATCAGAATTCTGAATCTTGCAGGAGACTTTTCTTAAATCAGATGATCATCTTTTGAACTCAACAAAGACCTTTTACTATTCACATACACCAGATCAACCTGGCGGAGGTCTCGTTCTAGGTATCCCCAAGACTGCATCTGGTAAAATTAATCCGACAGGAATTCCTCACAGTATTAACTTTGAAATGTTAACAATTGAAATAGTCTACAATGATAATACATAAATTCATTTGCTCCTCAAGGCTTTAATATAACAAATACGAAAACCTTATTTGATGCATTTTTCGATCTAGTTTTCATCTTTGTTGACTTTAACCTATATCATCCCTTATGAGGTTCAAATCGATCTATTCCAATTAGCAACGACTTCGTTGATTGGCTTCAAAACTCCAATTTCATCCCCCTCAATTCTTCGAATCAATCTAACTCGTATCGTTTATTCCAGTACGACTTCTTTACTTGATCTCACTTTATACACAACATCCATTTCCCATCAAGTTCAATGCTATGTTCCAGATTTCAGTTTCGAAAGCGATCATAGTACAATCATAACGGCTGATTAGTTTTGGGAAAAATATCCAGAATATATCAGAAAGATTGATTGGAATGGCATTATGAAAGAATCGACAAAAAGTAGTCTTGATTTATTAACGAGCAAGAATTTGTAACAGACACAAAATCTGTTACATTACCTACTAAAAATTATCCCAGGTGATGGAATACCTCGTGTCATAATTTCAAAAAGCTTAAGCAGTTTTTCATAGAAAAGCCCAACGTCACACGTCAGTTTCGTACGGGAATAAAGACAAAAACACGCGGCAAAACTTCGTTTTCACATTAAAAAAGCAAAACTATATTATTGGGGCAAAATGTGTAGCATAATCCGAAATCCTCGTATGTACTATTCAATGCTTAATAAAGTATATAATCATTCAAATCAACAAATGAATTCTTTAAATCTCATCATTTTCAAACATAAATGCATTTCGAACTCACTTTAACAAAGTAACCTCTTTGCTGATTTTTTTCCGATAATAGTATGGGCATGAATCGATTCCTCTCGTTTTTTTTGGGTGATTCGAATTCCACTCTTAAGAGGCCGATTCATTTTCGGGAAGTTAGACAAAAAACAAAACATTCTTCACCAGGAACACTCTTGATCTTCCCAAATGGACTCCAAACGTTGTTTTGATGAAAATTTCTGGTCAAGAAATTCTTTTGTATAAAATAAAAAGGTTGGCTTCTCACTTCTCTCTCAAACAAATCGCAAATGATTCTCAGTCACCTATTTATGATAAAAAATCTAAACTCGGCATCGGATTGATAAAAAAAATGAAGAAAATATTGTTAGCATGCTTCAAGAAATAGAAATATCTACTAATCAAATTATATCCCTTCCTGATCCTCCAATCTGTAGGAATAAAATTTTCGAAATATTCCTTTTCGATTTCAATTTCCAAAATAAAGCACAACCTCCTTCTATCACCAAAATACTTTTTCCAAGAAACTCTCAACAAAGAATTTCAAGATTATTTAGTCATCGCCACAGATGCATCTTAATCCCAGTTTATCAGATCTATCGCAAGCCTTTCAAACACTCAATTCTTTTGCTATCGGATCGTTCTATTCATTCTATCCTTACAGCCGAAGCTTCAGCCATCTACCTTGCCATTTGTGAGCTCGCAATTCTAGGAAAAAAAAATCTTCTGTTGTTAACTGACAGTTTTTATGTTTTTCAAGCCTTAAAAAATTTATCTTTCACATTTCCGAGAGTTATTCATAGAATAACAAAAGAAGAAGAAAAATGTTAATAAAAAAATCGTATTACTATCAGCTCCAGGACATTCAAACATTACTTGAATAGAAAAGGCGGATTATCTCTGAAAAGCAGTCACGAAGTCGTACGCACACTTTGAGTGGATTGCTATTGAAGATTTAATCTTTCATTATCAAAAAAACCTCGCTTCAAAATATGCACCAAATTTATCGAAATAGCAAGCACCAATAAGCTCTCGACGATATTCCATCCATTCTTTCCTTTACCACATGACTTAAAAATAGAAGTGAAATTGTAACAACAGCACCCCTAATTACCGGATGATCACCACCCCACTTCACTTCTACTGAATAAATTTGGACTTTATAACAATCCTGATTGTCTCTCCTGTAACCAAGAAAATGACATTGAACTTATTCTTGTGCACTGTTTGAAGTATTCAACTCAGAGAACATACCTTTGGAAGCTCACTTTCAACCACCAAGAAATTTCATCCCTTAAACTTCTGATTCAAAAAACTATTTTTCATAAGCGCTTTCTTGACTTTTTTCTTTGTTCAATGAAGTTTTTTGTTATTTATTAACTCTGAATTTCTGCATTAGGAGATGACACCCTTTGCTGCTAAAAATTCCAGAATTCATCTCATCAATCCGCGAATAATCCGAGTTCCCATTATGGTTAAAAGTGAACATATCCTCTTTCCTGTCACTCCTATTTTTATTAAATAAACGCCTCCTGACTATGTTTAAAAGGGTTTTCAAATCCGGGAATGATTCCAATTAGTTCGGCTATTTTTTCTGTTATATTACTTAACCCTATCTAAGGCCGTGGGAAGTATGCTTCCCACCAAATTTATCAATACTTGTATGAAATGATGTAGGTTGGCATAAGTTCTGACAAATTTTTTTAGAAAGACAGAAATTTAGATGCTTCAGTTCTTTATCTCACAGAAAATGATGTGTCTTGATTTGTCACTTAATTATTAATTAACCAAATTGATTAATTAATCAAATTAAATTTATTTAATAAGCTAAATTAATCACTTTCTTATTCTAATTTCAAGCCTAAAAATATTTTAACATAATATGACTAGAAAGAAATGGCCCTTTAAAGTGTTAAAAAACATATTATAACCGAAATATATTTTACATTACATAAAACATATTATTTAAAAGAACAGTAAACACTTACCTGATAGTTGATATCACTTGGTCTAAAATTAAATCCCATATGTGGATTCCCATTCTGGCGATTAGGCTGAAAGATGTCTTAATTAATTTCGAAAATTTCAAATATATGAATAAATAATTAGTAAAGCAAATTATTCACAAGGCAAGATTAATTCATGAGTTTTAAGTTATTAATTAAAAATTAAATTAATCAAATTGAAGTATAAACAATAATTAATATTTATTCGATTTTATTCAGAAGAAATATGTGTTTCACCCCACTGTCTTTTCATAAAGTTATAGCCATATCTGGAAAATTAAATTTTAATTTCATGCTCTTCCCTTATAAATGAAAGAAGTGTTTACCAAAACTGATGCGTTTCATTTGAATTTATTAAGGTGAAAAACCATAACGATTCTTTATAAATGAAAACCATTTGTCTACTAATCTTTCTTCCTGAAATTAAATTTTCAATATCTAGAGGAAACACTCAAGTTGCCACTTTGACCACTTTGAGAGGATATATTATTCAGTGAAATCAGGAAATCGGCATCTGCAAAGGAAATTATATCATGAATGAAGGCCACTATTACGATTAAGATTACTAAAATGTTATGCCACATTCATGTGATAGTTATAGAAATACTCAATGCCTAAATAGTAATTTTCATATTCAATTTTTCAACAAAATTTCCTTCAAAGTTCAGTTATATTTCATTTGGATTACAGAGTATAAAAAGAAGAATAATTTTATCAAAACAATTGAAATGGCTTTTTATCTAATATTCTGAAACTATGAAAATGTATACAAGTAAAAGAAATTTTTTTATCTTCTGATTGTTGTTGGAGTGATTAAAAATAAAGCTATCTAATTATTATTTTGTGAAAAATATTTAAAAGTAACGAAACGAGATATTTAAATATAAATACCCACAATTAATGTTATCATGAACTACTGCATGAAATAATTCAAAGGAGAAAAAAAGAAGCAGTAATTAAGATATATAGAAATGGAAAAGGAAATAACACAAGTAACAAAGGATAATTTGTTCAATAAACTATTATACTAATGAATCATACATTAATACTGATTTCGCATACATAGGGAAAACATTTTTTAAGTTTACTCTTTTTTATCAGGAGATAAATTATATTTGCAGCTGAAATAAGACAGTATATTAGTTTAAAATTAAATAGCTAGATTCTGAGTCATGCATTTACCTCACATTTAAAATTTGTGAATCAACTGCTGAATTAAGTAATGAGAAAAGCACCGATGATCTCTTGTTTGATTAGATTCATAAAATTAAGATTTCAAATTTATACAATGCAGAAAACTAATTCGAATAATTGAGCACGTAATGAAAGAAGGGGCACTCATCAAAAAATAATATTACAGAAAAGAGGGAATTTTTTTTCAGAAAATTTGATGTGGCGTGACTCAAATTTTGATAATATACAGAGAAATCTTATGTTTATCTTTATAATTTAGACCTAGCTGCGCTATACCAGAGTCATGTAAAAAGGCTTTCTTTATTCTCGACTGAAAAAGAAACAAAACTTTTGTCTTATCGAGCGAAAGAAATAATATGTAAAAAATTCTGCAACCTATTCGTTTCTCGTTAACGAGATTTCGTTGCATTTCTCGACATTGCCCTCGACTCGCCGTAAAAATAAAAAAGTCATTTTTTAAGCTTTACTTACTTTGCGGCTTGGGGGGCTTCCTAAGTAATTAGCATTCTGGTTTTCAGGCTAGGAAGAAAAGCATATTCATTTAAACTAGATGCTCAAATTTATAGGAATGTTTTATCGAAAATATAGGCATGAAAATAATGTCAAAATGTCTGAAAACTTTACCTTTACCAAAATCACTGGATTATTATAAACTCGACAGTAAAAAAAAAAAGAAAAATCCTAGTTATTTGAATATTATTAATTCTATTATTCTTTCGGAGTTGTTTATTTTGGTTAGAGAAAATGTATAAAATAATCTAAATTATTTTTTTTTAACTTGAAGGCTTTAAAACAAGCAAATAATTGTTCTTCTGTCAAATGCTTAAAATCTTGTCACTCAAATTTTCTCTATTAACTATTTGAAAAATACATTATTTGAAGATGTATTCTTATTTCTTTCATATAAAAAAATCTGCTAGGCATTTCAAGAGCTCTTCCAATCCATTTATACCAATGGTGATTTATTTTTTGAGCCATTTATATGAAATTGCCAAATGCATGACGATTCAGTTTTCTGAAATGAGCCACCGTTCCATGCAAGTATTGAAATAATGGTTTAAAGCTTTAAAAATATTAATTAAATGGTTTAAAAACTGAACAAGTATGCATTAGGCAATTTGATATAAATGATTCAGAAAATAAACCCCCATGTTCGAAAGAGTCAACTCTCAAATGCATGCAAAACATATATGAGTTCAGCAAATCAAATCATATCGGTGACATTGTTCCTTAACAATATCGGTAGAAAAGTTTCTTTATGCAAACACGCTATACACGAAGGGGGCTGTTTTGCTATCATGACAGTGAGCATTTTTAATTTCGTGGCGATTCCTTCATCCAGACAAGGATGCTCTGGCATGGTGGAGGAAATCTCCTTAGTAGTTTGTTGTTTATGCAAAAAGGCCAACTGCTTTTCGGAAATCAAATATCTTAAAAAATAATTCTTTTTCTTATTTCGTATTGTAAAAGCTGAATTGACATACATGTAAATTTTTGTATGCATATAATTCGAAAATTTAAAAAAAGTTATTTTTTATAAATATTTGCTTTTTTGGAGTTTTTTTCCCATCTTTATTTCCTTTTAATATGTATCTTGCTATGTATAATTATTTCGATTATTCATTACGGTATATTTGAATGGAAATCTAAAAATAATTCCTACAAATTACTCTAACTCTTAGCAATACAACAGAATAAACAATTGAGCTGAATTGTCAGGAAAAGTATCAAAATGCTGAAAAAATACATACACTTTAATGCATAAAAATTACATACCAGCCTTTTTATTACTTTAATTTGTTAGATAGGTCATCCAAAATATGCTACTCAAGAGTGATTTCAGTGAATTTCAACAGTATTTGTCGAATTACAGCGATGTGCGATCCATCAAAATGGCTCAATTATCAATGCTGCCTCTGCAAACTATATTTTTTGGATGAACCGACATAAACCCACATAATAAATACGGAACGCATGACCACAAACACGGAAATTTAAATAGGCAATCGAATTTTTTTGGTGTTTGTAACCCTGTAATAAGAAAGTAAAAATTGCTTTTAATTTTTATTAATTAAAATTTCACTGTTGAATTTTAGCAGAATTAAATGAGAGCATTTAATGCTTCAACTAGAAACGTCTATAGGGACGAGTGCATCGACAAGGCAATTTCAACGCGCATGCGAATTGTTACATTGTTATGGATTAATAAATAAACTCCTCCAAAATGTGTTTATCCCCCTTTATGCTAAACAATTTGAATTGAGACACTGATTAAGTCTACACAGTATCCTGAAAATAATAAAAACACTGAAATTATTGTTTGCATTTTTCGTTGGCCCATATGATCGGAGAGCTTGACTCAAATTTTAGATTTCATATCTACATAGTTTCAAATATAGTTCGAGTTTTCTGAATGCCGCCAGTCTCAAAATTCTCACAAGTAGAGAGACTTGGTAGTTTAGTTCTAATTTTGAAGCCATATTCCATTCTTAAAGTTAATTCATTCAAAATATTTTTTTAATAAGTCAATTCCTCAGGTAATATAATAATCATCTCTCATTACTCCACTCTTTCATTTTTTGTTTGTGTTCAGCTTTCCTTTTGAATTGTTATTACTGCCTAATTAATATCTAATATCAGCTTTTAATATCAAAGATGTTTTTAGAAGCTTTGCAGTTGAAGGTTTTGTTTCTTCTTATTCACTCTTCTGTTGAGGAAATACAACGACTGAAACATTCTCGAGTTGCTAATGTTTTGAGGAGATGGCAGACTAATGATAAAAAATAATTCTTAAAATCAGCCTTCTGCAGATATTATTGACTTCAGAATATACGTATTTTGAATACAAATGTTGTGGAGAAATTGAAGATATCTTGTTGAATAAAACTATATTGTTGTGGAGGTTAGAAATAAAATCAATGAAGTATAAAATCACTAACAAAAAAAATCAAACTAACCAAATTGTATTCTCCGAAATTCACGATACGCATGGAGTACAGATACGGGTATTCCGTGCTGGCCTGGTTGGAATCTCGATATTTCGAGAAGTGATAAATGGCCTTTTCATCTTAACTGTGATTATAGAATGCGACTAATAAATGGTTTAGCATACAGTTGGTCAAAATCATGAGTTATTAAGAAGCAAAATTCAATAAATATTGCAAAATAAACTAATTAGGAATGTTTTAGAAATAACTTCACTGGTTATTGCACAATGCATGATAACAGTTTCTAAAGTTTACGTAATAACCAAAATTTGAGCATTTTGAATAATCACTGCTGCAAATGAAAATGCCTATGCAAATTTCACTATTCTGAATGTAATCACAAGGAGTTACCAACGTCCTTTCAAACTGACCACGGAGTTATTGAATGGCTATCCTCGCGACAGCACGAAAGCAGAAATGAAAATTGAGCCTTAATGGCTGTCAACGGCCACAGTACAGCCCCTCCTGTAGGAGGTATATCCCGTCATTTAAATGAAGGTAACTTGATGTAAATATGCCTATTCGAAAACCAACTAACCTACGAGAAGCTTTGTATCCCTATAACAAGGAGGAATTTATACTGAAAGTAAACAATGTAACTTGTTCATAAATTAATTGAATTCCGTTTATTCATTATTTCCAAAATATAATTGAAAAAATTTTCAGCTAATTCGATAGATTAACTGCTTTCAGACAACAGTTATTAGTCGAATTTTCAATAAGTTGTTGTAGTGGGATTTTATGGCGCAAGAGTCAATGTTGTCCATGCTGCGTCAAGCATGTGTTAAAAATAAAAATCTTTTTAAAGCAGTAAAAGTGCATACAAAATGAATTCAAATAAAAGATTGCACTATGAATCAGAAAAATATTGTGAAGCAATATCTGTTGATTTTTTTTAACATAAAGGTATTCTCAAAAATAATAGCACATTGAAAAAATGCAGTAACGTGGGACAAAAACCATGTGTAACCTCTCTACAGTTGAAATCGTTTTCGACATAGGAACTTGTTCAATAATATCTCTACTTGTTTGATGACAATGTCTAAATGACAATTCTCTAATATAATCGCTGCGTTGATGTTTAGACGAAGTAGACAATCTATCAGAATAGGATTCATTCATGACGGATTATCTACCTTCCTTAATCATTTAATATCACTTAAATATTCTTGTTTTTAATAAACACTTGACTTTAAAGATTTTTATAATATTGCAGATATCTTTGTAGCAAAAATTGCATTGAAAAATTGCATGTATTTTTGGCTCAAATACATTTGCCTTTTCAAAAAAAATGACAAAAGTATGATTTCATTAAAAGTTAATTTATTTCCAAACGAAAATAGGAATAGTTCAGTATGCCAAATACTGGACCTTGCCAGATGTGTATATAAGTCATAAATATATTTCATAAAAGTTTGCAAACGATTTCTAGTATATGTACGATTTCTAGTTTCTAGTATATTTCTAGTATATATAAATGATTTCCAGTTTTTAGTATATTTCTAGTATATGTATATTTCTAGTATGCATTTGAAATGAAGTTATAATACTTTCTAGTATATTTTAAATGAAATTATAATTCTTTCTAGAATATTTCAAATTAAACATTTGATATACTTTTTGATAATAGAAACGATTAAGAATTAATGTTGCTATTGCAGTAACTATTTCACTAAAAAAACCTTTTTGTTTGATTGTCAGGGAACATGAAATGGCGAAGAAAGTTGCTTGGCAAGATTAATGTTGACTAATTCAATGATGCTTGAGAACCAAGAAAAGAAAATACTTCCATATTTATTTTATGTGTTTACGGATAGAAACCGACGGATCTGAATAAACGAGTAAAATATTCAAGACGCCATAACATTTTAAACACTCACCCACGCGCACGCACATAAATAATTTGGAAATATAATATATATATATATATATATATATATATATATATATATAGTGTTGCCGAATTCGACGGACAAACTCAGAGGGTTGATAGTAGGCATTAAGAGGATAAAGAATCACCATACAATATGGGGTCTCAAACGACGTTTAGGGGGTGTAAATCGTAAAAATATAAGGAGTCGGAGAACTGTTGGAAACTTAATAAATAATAAATGGTGTTTAAACTATGATATTTTTTTAAGTTCAAGCACATTCTTAAAGGCTACTTTTCCTGTGAGTAACATGCCGATTTGATGAACCAGGGGGTCGTAAATTATAGAAAACGAAAAAGTAGTTTGGAACCCTTATCTTCAATGATATTAAAACTTTATGAAAAATAAAAGCTTGAAAATATAAAGAATTTTATACTGTTTAATTTGATATAAGTCTGTAGTGTGAAAACTAAGGAGGTTTTAAAATATTCAAGAAAAACTAAAATGTTTGTCGGTAAACATCGCTGCAACATCGGCACCGATGTTTACAGAAGATATTGCAAAATTCTACCGAAAAATTTTGAGGAGCGATAGTAGGCAAAAAGGCGATAAGAATTTCCAAAGAAAGTCGCAAACGATGGTGAAAATTTATTTGGTGGAATACCGATACAGCATACATTTACAGCACAGGCATTTTGATATAAGAAAGGAGACGATGGGAAACTTTTATAAAAATTACTCAATGTTGCCGCCACGAATGTCATTACACAACCCACATCGACGATTACAGGACCGCCGGATGCACTCAAACATACCAAGTGTTCTTGCTATTTCTCCAGCAGCGACTACACTCCGTGCTACGAGATCTTCCACTATATCCAAAGGTATCTGATAAACAAGAGATTTAATGTAGCCCAGAAGAAGAAGAAATCCAAGGTATTGAGATCCGGGGAACGTGGAGGCCAATCAACAGGTCTGAGATAAAATCTGAGAATAAAATTCTTGCAGGAAAGAGTGCATCTTGTTGTGTGGCACCAAGCATCCAGCGTGCCGAAAACCCAATTCAGCTGCAACTGATCGCGTGCTTGTCGATGGGGTATCGGAAAAGCGCTGCTAAACTCGGTTTTCTGTTTCAGGTGTGCGTTCTTACCCTGCATTTGGCATCGTTATTTTGAAGGATCCAGTCTCCAGCAACCAACAATCAATATTTGCAAGGGTGCTGTGGTGTGGATAACGCCTACTTCGATCAATATCCAAGTAGGCGTACAAGTCTTGGTATATTCTTTGTGCTAGGCGTCCATTACCATCCGTTCGGCCGTAAATTAAATGCATATTCGTCATTGTTAAATCTGACAAGATGTTTACAAATGAAACTTATCGACTATCAATTCTGCACTGCTCTTTAATGAATACAAGCTGCTTTTATACTCATCGAACCATCAATTCTGCAATGCTCGCTGCTTTTATACTCATCGAACCATCAATTCTGCAATACTCGCTGCTTTTATACTCATCGAACCATCAATTCTGCAATACTCGCTGCTTTTATACTCATCGAACCATCAATTCTGCAATACTCGCTGTTTTTATACTCATCGAACCATCCATTCTGCAATGCTCACTGCTTTTATACTCATCGAACTATCAATTCTGTAATGCTCGCTGCTGTTATATTCCTCGAACGCATGGAAAATTTACATACGAGAAAGCTTCTTCTTCTCGACTACCTTATTCCAAATCCTCGCATTCATGGGGCCATTCTCTTCGCCAGGCTAATTGTCTCTTCGATGTCTGTTTTTGCGAGTTTCACAGAATAAACATCTCCTGCGACCCTATGTTTTATGATAATTTTTCATGTCCTTAATGCCTACTATCACTTCTCTAAATTCACCTTTCGAATTTGGCAACACCCTCTGTAAACATCAGTGCCGATGTTGCAGCGATGTTTCCCGGCAAAAAAAATTTTTTTTTGAATATCTTAAAACTTCCTCAGTTTTCAAACTACAAATTTATATCAAATTAAAGGGTATAAAATTCTTCATATTTTCAAGCTTTTATTTTTCTTAAAGATTTAATATTTTTGCAGATAAAGGTTCTAAACTACTTTTTCGTTTTCAATAATTTAAGACTCCCTGGTTCATCAAATCGGCATGTTACTTACATGAAAAACAGCCTTTAAGAATGTGCTTTCACTTAAAAAAAATCCTATTTGAAACACCATTTGTTATTTTTTTATTAATTTTTTACAGTTTCCAACTGTTCACCGACTCCCTATATTTTTGCGATTTTCACCCCCTAAACGTCGTTTGGGACCCCATGTTGTATGGCGATTCTTTATCCTCTTGATGCCTACTATCGCCCCTCTGTCGGTCGAATTTGGCAACACCCTGTATATATTTCCAAACTGAAATTATGCATCATTGTACTATTATTTCATATTATTCATTAAAACGAATCTTTATGCTACCCCTATTTAGATTAAACAACTATAACTTAGTCAATTTTAGTCATAAAACGATGAGTTTATCATATATTTTAGAATATCAATCTTTTTATATATGGATGATAAGACCAGAGGACGATTAAAAACGTAATTTTTCAGAAATGCATTTATGGACGCAAACAACATAAAATGATTTTTTTTCTTAATCAAATCATTTTTCAAACTGGAAATATATCCCTATCTCTAATGGTTAAGAAATCACTTATAGGACCATGATAAGGGTGATCACCCTGTTAAGATCGTTACATAGTTAAAGATAATGTCGGTAGATTTTATCAACACATGTAGTCTTTACGATGAAAACTTTTTTAATAACCGAGTTTCATTTCTAACTAGCTAGTGTAACTATCAGCTAAAAATAATTCTTAACTCTTTCAAGAGTTTCAGGTTTCTTTTAAAACCGCCGCATTTGAGTTACTTTCTTTTCCTAACAAACTGATAGTCTTTTGATGACTTATTAGAAAAATGCAACTATTTAGTTAAATACTTATTTAGTACTAACAAGGATCAAAGTTAGCAATTCCAGTTTTCATTCTTTCTCTATGAATTTGTACTGCCACTAATATCCTTTCAATGATGACAAATGTTTTCTACCACTGCAATATTTAAATGACGCCCTTGAGAGGGACTACTAAATGTTGGTCACCATTCCAACGAATCAATTGAGATTGTTCAGTAATAATCTAAGATACTGTGTAACATACCTTCACGGAACTTCTATCCAAATGCTGTTTTCTGCAGATGTTGGCCAAATGGATGCATAGATGAAAAACTATTCTCTTGGCTCCCATTAAGAAGTAGCAAATGGCTTTTGGTGAAATGATAAGGTTGAAAGGAGGAGGAAGTGTAGATCCCTCGTCGAAGTAACCCATCCACAGTTTGGAACGAGCGAACTTCCACTCGCGATCAGCATGGTCCTAGGATTGAGCCATCATTTGGGAAGACGATTTCAAGATAAAGTCAATTTCAAACATAATGGCACATGCATCAAAATAGTTCTAATGTTAAATTTCAGAAGCACATAACATGCAATTTATCATGCACAGGATTCATAATACGCTTTGTGATTTAAGCGTATATGATTTTTCAATTGTAAAACATCATGCAAATACTCTTTAATGCTTCAGTTTTAACCTTCAGAGTTTTATATGAAAATTCTAAAAACATACTGCTCCAGAAAACAAGATTATACAATTACCAAGTACCACATGTATTTTCTTTCAGATTTTAAACATTCTATTTAATCTGGTACTTAATAATTCAAAGTAGCAACATCTAATATTTTTTTTATAGAAATCCTTACTTCAGACTGAACTCTTTAAAACAGCTGCTACAATCTTTTATTTATTTGATATTTCAGAATATTTTATTTAATTTATATTATTAAATTCCTTTCTTAAGGAAATTTTATCATCGTAATTTTGTGTAAAGCCCTTTCTTTTTTCTTAAGAAAAGGTAAGAATTTTTCACAAGAGAATGTAAGTTAGCTAATTAATTACAAACAATAACTGTTGTTGTTGAGCTCACACAAAGGACAGCACTGGTAAAAGCACACTTTACTGTATTTATAATTTTGTTTTAAGAGTTGTCAACCCGATACTTTCTATTAAAAAGTTATAATTCAGATATAAAATTCATGAATGATGCATTCTGTTAATAAGCATCTATCTTTGATTTTATAAAATAATAATTTTTTTTTATTTAAACTACTTTCTGTTGAATCAGGACTCAGAAATATGTTTGTTTAACTCTTATAGTTAATATCTTGATCAGTTTTTGAAAGTTGAAACATTAAAACGATTTAGCAGAAATTTCAGTGAAATCTTGGAAGAATTCTCGATGATTTTTGGAGTTCGCAAAGACAGAACTTTTGAAATAATCTTAAATTTTCAGTATAAGTTTTTATCAGTGAAGTCCTGCAAAAAGATTTGATTTTTGTGGCTAAAGAATTTGGTAAAAATGTTTTCCAGATACGACAAAGCTCTGTGTTCTGAAAGATGTAATTTTAAACAGCGATGAATATGAAGATGATACAGATTTCTTTACAGGAATTTTCGAGAATTTGGAAACATACAGAAAATTAGAAGAGTTTGAAGAAAGAAAGCTTGAAAAAATGAATAAAAAACAGTTGAAATTGGAAAAGATCAAGAAAAAGGAGTGGAAATGGAAGAGATCAAGCAATAGCATGAATTTAAATTTAAAAAGTTATAAATATATGGTGAATTGGAATTGGCGAGAATTCAAACGCAAAATCATAACTAAGATGTGATTTATCAATAAATTTCCGAAACTGGTAATGCTAAGAAAAAGGTGACACATCCAATGCAGCAATTTCCACAATTTGACTATGATATGAAAGACTGGTTACCTTTTTGGAGCCAAGTTGAGCATACAGACAAAGATAATGATTTTGCTCCTGAAATAAATTCCAATATTTGATGCAAGTTACTGTCATCGGTTCAAAAGCAAAATAAGTAGTAGAAAGTTTCCCACAAACAGGAAGAAATTATGCAAAGGCTATTGTTAATTTAAAAGCCAGTTTTGATAGAGAAGACCGTTTAATGGCAGTTTATACCTGGAAAAGGCTGAAAGCAATAATTTCTGTGCAATCTAACCAAAAATTATTGCCACTATTCCTTTATGACAAACTGGAATTTTAGTTGCGAGCTCTTGAAACACATAAATGCGAATCCATTCTCTATCCTGTGGTTGAATCATGATTTGATGAGGAATTTCTAAGAGGTTGGAATAAAAGTCCGGCTTCCAGTTCTGTAAAACTACAGTTGGAGAATTTGATGTTATTTTTCAAGGGCGGAGAGTAAAGAATGTCTGTGTCCGGTTTTTGTGTAACAAAAGAAGAAGATATGAATATGCCCTGGAAAAAGTGATATGACTTAGAAACTCAAAGGATCAAAATTTCAAATAACTGCATCCATGCTAATTATATCCGTAAAAGAAAAGGAAGTAAAGAAACCAAAATGCATTTTCCATGCGCCAAGTATACAAGCATTCAAGAATATACCATATTGTTTCAATGCTAAGAAACTACTACTAGAGGGAAAAAAACAGTAAGGGACATGAAATGTTGTCTTGCATGCCTTCTTCCTGGCTTTCCCATTAGAAATTTGATGTTTTTAAGATGTTTGATTTGCTATGTGGGATCAGCTTCCGATTTTCTAGAATACAAACTAGAAAAAGAAGAGAATTCTTCAGAAAAAGATATGAATTTGTTAAATGTAAACCCAAATCCAAAAGTATTTCCACGGCTTGAACTGTAAGATTATAAGACATGATACTGTTGACACCATTGATTAAAAATTTAGCCCGCCAAAAACTTCGTCTTAAGGAAGTTGGTGGGAGAGACTTATTCTAATAAGAAAGGGTACTCAAAGTTGGTCTTAGGTCAAGCACATCTATGTTATGAAGAAATGTTAACAATTCTGTGTGACTGTGAAACGTTGATAAATTTTCACTATGCGTCTGAAAGCGAACATTCCGTACAAATATCTCCTTCTGCAAAACTAAAAGTTATAAAAGAATGGAGTATATGGATGTTGATGCTTCACACTTGATAAAAGTCTATATCGAAGAGTAAAATAAAGACAAAATTTACAAAAGGAATTGCGGAACAGATTTAGAAACGAATACCTGAAAGTTCTCGTACAAGGAACAAGATGTAAAGCTACTCGTAAAGTGCGTGGTTGGGGATACTGTGTTGGCTCAGACAGCTTCAAAAGAATCAACTGGTCATATGGATGAATAACAGATATTATTCCTGAAAATGACGAAACTGTTCGACTCGTTAATTTACAAACTTCACATTTGAATTTATTCAGTGTGCGTATCCTTTAGAAATCCCAACAGATGGTGACTTTCTACCACAAATGAGAGTAGATTATACTGTTAATATAGACTCAAATGACAAAGAGAGTTTTTCTGGATGTAAAATGAGAGTTTCAAGATCAGGAAGACAGATCAAATTTCAGAAAAATTAGAATTGTAGATGTCTTTTTGGTATTAATTATTGTCTTTTTTTAATATGTCTTTTTACACTCTGTATTGCTTGTATTTAAATAATTTATTATGCGATATTGTAATTTTATTTTGAATTTATGTTGATTGTTATGTGAGTTGATTATGATATATAATCAACAGATGGGAGGATGTTGGGTTAATACAACAGACAACACTGGTAAAAACACGCATCTCTATATTTATAATTTCGCTTAAAGAGTTGTGAACTTGGCGTTTTCTGTTAACAGTTGTCATTTAAATGTAAAATTCATGAATGATGCATTCTGTTAATAAACATATATCTTTGATTTTATAAAAGTTATTTTTCGATTTAAACTATTTTGTTGACTTAGTGACTCAGAAATTTGTTTACTTAACTCTTACAAATCCATATTTTGAACAATTTTACTTTTTAAAAAATGAAACGTTAGTTAAATTGATCAGAGATTTGGGACTACTCTATTTGTAATTTTGATATAAGTTCACAATTTGAAATCAGGTGTCAGGTTTTCTTTAAATATATTTTTTAACAAACAGATAGTTTTTAAATTTAAAACGTAAAAAATTAAAAAAAATTCAAAATCGGAATTTTTTTACAAAAATTATATGAGGAATTTGTGGGGTACACAAAAACAACACATTTGTACCAATATTGAATAAAAATTAACACTTCTAATAGCTCAAAGGACCAGGGTACTTATGCTATTATACATAAATGTTTTACAGTTAAGACATGATATGTTTTATGTATAAATTGATTTGTTCACAAGTTTTGTAGAACTGAACAAAAATGTCAAAAGCATGCAGTGCCTTATATATATGTTGCATATTGTTATACAAACTCTACAGCTTATGATTCATTTGTTTTTAAGTATATTAAAATATTATTATTAAAATTAAATGATGACAAGTGAGTGCACATTTCTATGAGATTCAAAAGGCAATTTAATTCATATTTATTTGTAGTTTTCTCTCTAATGGTTTATGCTAATTCTTTTGGTGCTATTCATGCAAACTAAGACGATTTGGTTTAAAGGTTCCCTACCTCAATCACTTGAAAGGATTTAGTCATCATAGCAATGAGCATATTAATGAGTACGACGATGGCAGTCACATGATACGACATAAAGAGACCTTGGCCAACGGTTTCGATAAAGAAGTCATCTTCCACCAAATCTGTACTTTTGGGGGAACTTATACCAAACAGAGACCAAAATAATGTTGCGAATGTGTTTCCGATCCTGAAGGAAAATAATTCAGATACTTATGGAGGTGCAAAAAGAATGTTTCTGCTAATAGAATTTATAATATATTGGTGAAGCTAAAGATACAATTTTTATTTGTATACGGTTTAAAATACAGTGAAGTTGCATTAAAATAATATCATTTCAAATACTTTTTATGTCTTTTAGATCAATTTCATTGGCTTGTTTCATTTTAAAATATGTTTAAATTATTTATGAGATTACGAATATATTAACATCAACACTAAAATATTATTGGAATTTCTACGCATTATTAAAAGAGTAAACTCTCTCTTTTTATCACTGTTGATTTCTCCCTGCTTAAATATATTATTTTTTTAAGATTTAATATATCTCTATGAGATATGAGCTGCATTCTGTAGGCCCTGATATTCCTTAAAAGCTGCATTTTTCAATAAAATATATAAGATATCATTTGACAATTTCCATTTTTACTGTAATCAATATCGGTTTTACCTTCGATAATTTTTTTTCTGTTTTAAAGTATAATACAATAACGAAATGCTCGTGAACACTTCATTTAAATCTTTGTTGCTCGATATTCCAATCTGAAATGTTTAACTCCTTTGAGTTTTTAAAAAGTTTAATATATTTCCTGGTGGGTTTTGCCGTTTTAGTAAGCTGAACCTTTTTCAGTAAATCAAGTCGTAATTTGAATTTTATGTTTATAAAATCAAAGTAACGTCTTGATTTTATGGATATTACCAAATCTCAATGTAACATTAGAAAAGGTAGAAAACTTACATTTTTTATTTCTACAAATGGAAAATTGGGAGAAAGAAGTAAAAGTATCTTTCTTATTCATTTCACATTTAAAAACTTCCACTTTTCCCATTCTAACTTTTTCTTCTCTCTGATGTCTGTCATGGAGAAAGTCGGAATGGTCTGTCTGTTAAGGACGAGACCAATCAAATGTCTCCAAAAAATTTTAGATCAGATTTCGATTTTCGAAAAAGCATGAACGTTGAGATCAAACGTATTTCATTTCTTAATTGACAGTTATACAATTAAAGCATATGGTAAACTACTGTGTTATGAGTAAAATTGACGTAATATGGAAGAATTGATTAACGTTTTAATTTATAATATTTTCAAATAAATCAATAGATGGCAGCTATTGTTGAATACTTATTACCCAAATGAGTTTTTGATCAAATAATAACACATAATACATGAATTCTCAAATTTAACCAAGAACCAAAAATCATTGCTGCTAACATTAGTATCTGACCTGATCAATAGGTGACATCAAGAGATTTATTTAGAACAATCTTAACAAAAAGAAAAGAGACAAACGATTTTGAAATAAAATAATAATTAAAAAACTCTGTAATGTTGGTCCTTTTTTGAAAAATTGGTAATCTGAAGCTTAGAGAATTCAATAAATTAATTTGTTGAAACATGTTTCTTATATAAAAAACATTTTTGCTTTTATAATATCGTATTCTAGATGTAACAAATCATGGAGAATTTATTTGCAATGTTTGTACAGTCGTCAATTAACGATGGGATATCTATGTAACTTCGCAACAACAGTGTCGATAGAAATGGTTCAACAGGACAAATTTGTTTAGATAGAGATATTAATTAATTGGACTAATTAACATTGTTAATTAATTAGTATCTCGAAATTTTCCCATTACATCTACCAGTTTTTTTTCGCTTAATCGATTGCTTGTCATAAAAATAGTCTCCCTCCATTCCTAAAAAACAGGTTTTTTTGAGCTCCTGATGGAAATTTCAACAGTCATAAATTTTAAAAACTGGCGCAACCAATGCTAAATTTATCATGAAAACTTTTGGCGATATCTTGAAAACTATACTATATTAAATTTTTTTATTCACTTAAAGGACATAAATGTAGTACACAAATGTATGAAATTAATTTTTAAATTTAAAAAAGTTAATAATTTTTACAAATTTTAAAACACTTTTGCAATAAAAAACGAATTGTAACGTATTAAAATGTTTTAAATGACAGCAAAGCAGGAATGATAAAATTTCGGAATCCTAAAAATTACTTGCAAATTTGCAATAATTTTTTAAATATTTCGAAAAAAAACCCCCCTTACAAATTCAGATGATTTGGAAACATCTGTTCCCTTGTTGAACGACTGTATAATATTTCTAATTATTTCTGTCGATCTACTCGTCGTAATACACGAGCTTTAACTACTATTATAAAATCATCATTGGATAATTTGAAGAACAGATGATTTTTTTGATGAAGTGGTATTTCCTTTCTTGTCAAAAATATGTTAAATGTGTTTTATCAATTGATTTAAAAGACAGATAACATTAAGAAGACTTCTCATAAAAAGAAAGAATATTCATGCGGCTGGATCCCGATTAAAAAAAAATCATTTATAATCTTTTGTCTGTCTCTCCAAGATTTAATGATCAATGACTAGATGTGCAAATAATACATGTTTATGAATTTTTAAGTATAATTTAAGGATCAGTCCTATAGTTCAAATATTTTAGATTTCATTGGACATAAGGATTTCAAATAATGGCCTTATAAAAGCTGAGCTATTTATAAATGACAATAAAATATAGTTACAAATTTCTGTTTTTCATTTTGAGAAACATTTTTTATAAAGGAATTCAAAGGAATGCTATCTTATATTTTTTTTAAGTCATTCTATTAGTTGGAATAATTCTTTTCTGTGTGCTTTAAACATGGTATTATATTTTTCCTAAAATATGTAAATGAAGGCGCTGTACTTCAAAGAAATTAAATAATTGAATCTAAGTTGAATTGTGGTCAATTAATTATTACAAAGATGAAGTAAATAAAATTTATCTTCATTTTTTTTTTTTATCGCAGCGACATGAACCTGTACTAAATCACATTTATATACACCCTCATTGTAGAAATTTGGTACACAGACGGTGGCCGTCCAAGTCGATATTGAATAACCAGTTTTAGAATAATTTTCTTCTCTTATAAAGCAAATGTGGACTGCTTTTCTTTCACATGTTCTCACTTTTCAAGAGGCTGATTCATTCTACTAAAACCCCTCATTTTATATTACTAAATAACTGTCCTTTAATCTTAGTGAATTTCAGTATATGTGATTAGAAATAGCCACACCAATATCATTCGCATTCAAACTAGATAATAAATCGCTTGTTCTCCTCACATAACCTTATTGTCTGAAGATAAAATTAAAAAGATACGAAAATCATATTACTGCAGTACAAAAACATTTTCAAAATATCCCATGACATATACGTAATTCATATTTGATATAATCCTGCTAATTACATTCCCATGTTTCTTACTTTTTATTATGGTTTTTGGTGTCTGTGAAAGGATTCGAATGGAAAGCAGCAATACCGCAAACTTCATACGCAAATCAATGCTCACTTGATTCCTTTATTTTTTTCTTTTTACTAAGATTTCCCTCATTGTCGCATACATATTATGTCTGTATTGCAGATGAGTACTACTACTGAAAATATTCGAAATGACAGCTGGTGTTTAAGTTATTTTAAAGTGATAAAAACACGTCTTTTCGATATTAATTGATGGAATCGAAAATTCAACACATTACAGCAGTTTTAATGCCAAAAATGCACACCAAATTATATATATATATATATATATATATATATATATATATATATAATTATATATATATATATATATATATATATATATATATATATATATATATATATATATATATATATATATATATATATATAATGTTACAAATCTGTAATTTTGCTACCCGGCATGAATAGTGTCATCGTGAGAAAGACCGTTGTAAGATCTGTGCTGAGAAGCTGCCGCGTAAATGACCTGAGAGCTTGGCGACCATTTGGCGACGAATTTGGCGAGTTTGGCGACTAAATGGATACTACTGGAAAGTTCGAGAACTTTCACGATCCATCCACTAAGACCCGAGATACAGCCAGGAACGCCCTGATTGGTCTGAAGATTCCAGCCCCGCCTCCCGGAACTATAAAAGACAGGCAATCTGAAGCTGGAAGAAGTTGAGTGGATCGTAAGAAGTTGTGTGTATGAGAGTGGTCGGAGTCGCCGACGAGTAAACAGATTTGAGAGGATCAGACAGCAAGCAAGCTGCTGAACTATAGCAATTAAATGTACTGCGTCATTACGATTGATTGACGGTATTTTGCTGTATAGAAAAATTTTGTAACAATATATATATATATATATATATATATATATATATATATATAGCTTCTTTGTGCTGTCTCGTATGAACAGTCAGGAATGGATAGAATAATAAACAGTCAACCACTTGATAGAAATGGTCCAAATTTTGATGCAGATCTTTATGATAAAACGTGATACCAACTTTTATCCATTTTGCTGTTTCTGAGCTATCATGTACCTGGTTCAGCGTTTCTAACCCAAAAGAGGATTATAAATGAATCGCCATAAAATCCTTTCGACACATGTTCTGCACTTGCTCTTATATGGGTTTTTACATAAATGGTAACAATACATGGAACTTTATGCAAATCAACTTTTTGTGAATGGGAATCTCATCTCCACCACATGAAGGTATGAACAATGGAAAAGAAATGAAACCTTCCTATCATTAGCGACTTTTAGAATTTCCAACTCTTTTCAAAACTAGTTCGAGGTTTGAAAATGAATCGACCTTCTGATAATTATTAAATTTTCGATAATCATCGAATTTTCGAAAATTCAGTCATGATAGTATTTTACAGCAGGATTTTGAGGAGTTGTTGGATGTTTTAGAACTTTTTAATCCGCATATTTGCCGTATGCGCTTTTATATTTTTAAAAATGTATAATTTTTATTGACTTTTATATCCAAGAAATTGTCTTTTTAAATTTTATAAAATATTTTTTATTAGAATATGTTATTTTGCATTAAAGTTAAGATTATTTTAAATGGTAGAATTGTTCAATTTCATTTTCATAGCTATGAAAATTTCGATTCTCATGGAACGGTACAGATTTCTCCTTGCTGATCTGACTTGATCGAACTTATTTTAATTATCGAGCTTTCGGTGCTGACTGAACTTTGGGTAATCATCGAACTTTCTATAATTATTGAGCTTTCGATCATGATTGAATTTTAATGATCGTTGAGAATCAAACCTGGCAATATTTTGCAACTGGATTTCAAGGCATTTTTTTTTGTACATCTGTAAAAATGATGTTGTTTTTTTTAATTCACATGCTTTCTTGTAATATGCACTTTTACATTTTTAAGAATGTATAATTTTTATAATTTTATATTTTCAAAAAAATGCACTTTTTCAGTTTCATTATACTTCTTATTAAATTATTTTATTTAAGATGAAAATTATTTTTAATGGATAATATTTATTACACCAATTTATTTTAGTTTATATGATTGGAATATATGTTGCACTTGTTTCAAATTCCCACGCAGTTTAAGAATGTTCTCTTTTCTTTCTCTATTTTCATTCATTTGCTCTTTTAACTTTCAAATATATAGTATTTTGAATTGTTAAAAAAAATAGTGCATTTGATAGTCTTAAGAAAGTTTTTGTAGAATTCTTCTTATTATTTTCTGCTTTTAACATAAAGATTATTTCAGAGATAATTTTTCAATCTATAATTGTTTCTCATATAACCAATTTTTATTTAATTTTACTCCTTCATTTTAATTTTCTAAATTTTTATTTTATTTTGAATTTCATAATATGTAAACATATTGATAAAATCACCGGAAATGGGTTTAATATTCAGAAATATAGCTTTTTTGTTTGAGTGTTGCTTGTTTTTTTCATTGATTTTTTTATTAATGATAATATATAATAGCGTATTTTTCTTTTTTTTAACCACATTCTTTTATAATTGAACGAAAATTGGAAGACCTTTTTTAATGTATTGCACCATTCATCCGTATATAAACTCATACTCCATAATATTTGTTATTCATGTTTTACTCATTAATTAATATTTTTCGTCTCTTTTCGATTTTTGAAAAAGTCAAGGATATGACCGGCTCTTTCATTTGAAGGATCTAATCGACCTCTTACTAAAATTCGAGTGCAGATTTAAACTAAATTTGCCAATAATATTTTAAAAATAAGAATAAAAATTTATGTAATGCATAGAAGGAATTACTTTTTTTAAAACATTAGACTTCAGATTTAGAATTCTAGTTTTATAAAAGCTACTTAATTTTACCTATTACAGGCATTATTCTGTCGTTTTTTTTAAATGAAGAATGAAAGAAACTGACGTTTTCTGAATTAGCAGTAAAAAAGGTAAGGTTTAAAAAAATCACACTATTGAAAAAAAAGGGGGGTGGGTGGGAATGTGATCAATTGCAAATTGCAAATATTGCTTTGACATTGACACACATTACTGAAGAGGATTAAATAAAATTATTTCTAATTATTTTTATTAAAAAATATAAGAATATTTTTATCATATAAAATGAAAATTACTTTTATTTAAAGTCGTCCTGATTAACAAGTATATTAAGAGTATACTGATATAATATCAAGTATATTAGAATATTCTATATCGAGAAATATCGATATACGTTGGAGGATATATCGCGATAATGGAATTCGGTCATCGCCCAGCCCTAATTGGGATCATTCAAAGTTTTATTAAATAATTTCGTATTACGAAGAAAATTTATAAGTGCGTTAGTTATTGATAATCCCTTGTATAAAGTTTTTTTTAATCCCATATTTCCCTGCATGTTTATTGCTTATAATCTACAGAGTTTTCAACCAAATTATACGAAACTTGCAGAATATATGACAATATTCTAGCTTTATGTTGAAACTAAAGTGACTATAATGAATATTTAAGGAAATATGGATATTGAAGTAAATAATTTTTAACTGCATATATGCGAAACATGGCATATTTCTTCTTTCCTAATTTCAAAGCGAGATATAAAAGACAACTAATGATGAAAGGTTTCTCAAAATTTGATATTTTTTTAAATAGAGTCTCTGATTAGTTATATTGAACTGTACAACGATTCAAAATACAATAAATACCATTCATATTTATAAATTAGGTTCCTAATTTAAATTGTAATAAATTAGGCAGGATAAATTGGAGTAAAATTTATTATGCTATTCACATTATTAGCTCAGCTATGTAATGGAATATATGTTGTTGAATTAAAAGTGTTTTGATCTCTTTATCCAGTAGATGCGTCAATTACTAATATGAAGTAGTATAACCTTTTGCCACAGTGACGGTTGTACTAGGTAAGTCTATCCACTAATTTTCAGAATTTTCCTGCAGGATTCATATGATATTCCTCTGAAAGTAAAATTATAAGAGTGGTTACTGATGTGAGGTATTGTGACATACGTTGAATTCGATGTTCCATTTCATTCCGTATACGCTGAGAAATTTGACTGCTTTGCTCGAATTGCGGTTCTCAGTCTCATTGAGCACCGGTAGTCTGAACTGATAGGCAAAATTCATTCTTGGTCATTACGAATTTTTTATATCTGTCTTATATTAGTGACAGAGATAAAGAATTTTTAATCGGAAGCTTTTATTGTACTGTGGATATCATTTGACATCATAGTACAATTCCAGTGTTAGTGCTAATATGAATAATTTAATAAATTTTACTGTTATTTATGATACTTTTATACAATTCAACTTTGTTATAAGCAAAAAACATGTGGAAAGATTTGAGACTTGTTTGAGGAGGGGGGAAGCTTTGCCTCTTTTTGAATATGTATAGTATTTTTACAAAATTTCTCGTAGGTTTTGAATACAACAAACAAAATCGTTGATGAAATTTACAAAGCATTATTAACTTTCTGTGAAACGGGTGAGTGCACATCATTTTCTGCTTCTTCAATTTCTGTCTGTTGTTCTAAATGCCGTTGTGACCGAATCTTCACTGCAAAATGCGAGTTCAAATATATTTTCTTAATGATGGAAATTCAAGGTAACTTCGTCCAAATTTTCTGGAGAAATTTGAAATGTGTGTAAATTCTAATGAATTCGAATACCTTTGAACACATAATGTAATATTAATTAAGAAGAAACATTAGCCTTTTTGCATCTGACATTCATAAATGTAGTTATGGCATGAATCATAATAATGATAATGTGCGGAAAATGGATAAAAAATTTGAAAAATTGAAATAAATTGCCAAAAAATTAACTGGTATACTGCTTCCGCTTTAAGAAATACATTTTAGAGAAAATCATGATATCAGTCCTTTATTAGAAGGAAAAGAGCATTTTTAATGAAATCTCTACTGCAGAAATATTGAAAGAGTCTAAACTAGTACAACTGTCATGAAGTAATATCCAAATATTTTATCTCTTATAGTTCGTTAAGTCACATTATAATGTTATATGTAAAGGTGTGCTTTCGCATTCATTTAACAAATTGAATTATTTGCAGCAACTGAATCTAGGGACTGTGGCGTCGTGAAAGTTTTGACAACTCTTCATAATCAGAAGGTGGCTTATACCTAAAAGGAAATATGTCACTTTATGCCACAAAAAGAGCAATGTTTGAGAAATGTATGTTATTTTACTGATAAGAAAACAAAAATTGTTCAGGAACTCGCCGTTTACTGTTTTTAGATGAAAATATTCCATTTATTATAGAATTCGATGCTAAAGAAGTAAATGATTTCGATGCACATGAGAAAGAACACAAACACGCACATATCAAAAAATGGAACTGAATTGATGATTGGAAGATTACACGAAGATCCTCACCAAATACAAATTGGAATTGTATCTGAAGAGGGAAAATATATTGTATTGAAATATATGACAAAGTAATATTTTAACATGAGAATGCTCGACCACATTGACAGTTACGAGAACTCCAAAAACGCTTCATATTTAACTGTATTCCCCAGATCTTTTCCCTGTCATTTATTTTGGTGCATGGAGAGCAGTTCAGAATATCCAAATCAAAATGGATGAATGTATGGATTTAAAATAATTAGTTATTTCTTCACGCAATTCACTTGTTTGACAACTATAAGAATGCTGAAGCTTCTGGTAAGAAATAGACCGACTTATTCTTTTTTAACATTTTGGAAACAGGTGAAGGTGCTTTATTTATTTGAATATTAAATAGAGCCGAGCTATACTCTTACATGCAAAAAGACGAAGATTAGTTGAATTTTATTCTATGATCCTATGTCATAAATTGTTTTTATTACTTTCAAATTTATAAACCCTTGTATTAATTCTTATCCATATTCCAGCAGATATTTCAGCTCATTTCAAATTGCAAAAATACTAAAATAATGCATTAAACTTTAGCTCTGTTCCTTTTTACGATGTGTTTGAATACACATTGTAACGTGAATTTCATTGCATCTAGGATGTTAACAGAATCCGTTCGAGAAATCTTTCCGTTCTGATGAAGCAGATGATAGAATTAAATAGTTTTCTACAATAATTAAAAAATATCAATCAGCCCATAATTTAGAGGATAATTTCAAAATAATTCGAATATTTAGACTGAATTGTATCATATTTTATAAATAATGAATATGGAGAATTTCGGGAACAGTATGTCTGTTCGTAGTTGGTTTCCTTGATATGTATACTACTACGCAATATGACATATTATACAAAATATTTTAAATTACAAATGGTATTTAAATTCCGACAGTTGCTTTGCTGAATTTCTTTATCTGTGAGACAAAAAGACGCCTATAAACTATCTGGCAGGATTGTGAGGGTTAAAAAGATTATAAATCAGCTAAGATTTTCTGAAAACTAAGCACGTGGATTTCAAAACATCATAATTTTCGCAATTGAAATGTGAACATCATCAAATTTAGATTTGTTATCTGAACGCTTTCAGACTTTTATCCAAGTTATTGTAGTTGAATAGGCTAAACAAACTTAATCAGTATATAGCTCTGTGGTACTAAAAATTATTTATTGGGTGCTAGCAGTTTTAATAATTTTTTTGTATGATTTCAAGAAAATTTTAAAAACTTGCCTAGTAGTGGATTGGACAAATTAATTAAAAATATTTGTCACATTTTTTAAATTCAAAATCAATAGGTAAGTTAGATTAAATAACTTTCAAGTCAATAAAATGCAAAGTAAAGGCCTCAAAAGGCAATAAAAATATTTCTATGGTTAGTAATTAGACGGATAATAATTACTTTCTATTTCTCTGATAGTGCCTAGGACAGCTGTTTATACTGTGATGAATTAGGGCGAGTGTACCAATAATTGATTGTAATATCTTAAAGTGAATAAATAAAAGGACTGGGAAGAAGGGAAAGGAGGAAACTCTACAATATTAATATTTTTAAGTTTGCTATCTCAACTGCTGAGATAGAATTAACTATAGCAGAATTTTCTCGAAACCCAAATAGAAGAATGTACACAGTAAACAAAATTTCTGATTTTCTGTGATTTACTTTTCTTCATTTTTCAGACTATAAGAGAAATCGGTTGTCACAGAGATTTGTTTTAATAGATTGGGATAGCATTTCTTTCAACGGAAGTTTGAAGTCCAATTTTATCAAAGGAAGTATTAGCATTCAAGCCCTCATTTACAGAAAGTGTTATTATCCGAGTCATTTTCATTTATAGATAACACTTTTTTACATATAGAACAATATTAATTTACTTAAACACTGAACTCGAACATTGTAAAAGGCTATTTTAGAATTTCTCGAGTACTAAATATTCGTTATAAAAAAAGAATTTTTTTTTATCAAAAAAATGTAGCATACTAAATTTATACTAATCATATTATTTTAAAAAAAGTGAAAATGAAATTTTATTCAAAAGACAAAGATGCATCCTAAAACTTAATTATATTCTTTTGTAAAAAATATTCTTATGATTTAGGATAGGATGCAAATTATTAACACACTTTTCTTTTAAATTTAATTTTGTTTATTGCAACCTTTTGGAAATTGACAGAGTTTATCATTACTGAATGTATCAACAGTTGATAAAGTTTAGAGATGCTTCAGAAAACAGAAGTACCTCAATATCCTCAAAAGATCGACTCATCATGGCGATGAGCATGTTAATCATGACAGTCATCGCCGTTACCATGTATGCTCCAAGAAGAATGTGACCAGTCCATTTGGTGAATTTGTGGTAACCCAGTTGACTTATGTCTTTGATAGGGATGACACCAAACAGAGACCACAGAAGCTGCATATAGCTACCACCCATACTGTAAAGTAAATGATGAGTCACCATCAACAGTTTATAAACGGTGTTTGCCAAAAAGCATTTATTAAACACTCATGATAGCAGTGACGATCATGATCACGCATGGGAGTAGCACAAGAAGCAGTTCAAAATATGCTACATGGAAATAGGATGAAGTAAAACTTATGTTTAAACTGGCTGATCGAAACATAAGGGTGAAGTAAGATGTGACTAAGTCATAAGGAATATTAGGAGAGGAATTTAACCTTTTGGCAAGCTTTTAGCACACAATAGCTTTTTGAAATGAGAAAAGAAAGTTTTAGCAGAATAGATATGAGAAAAAGATGAAGGAACTAGATAAAGAGAAATAGATAAAAATTTGCAACAAAATATATTGAAATATATTATTTCTATGTTTCTAAGCAGCTATAAAAGTTTTAAATGTATATATATATTTTCAATTGTCTGTTTTTTCAATAATCGTCACTTTTATTAAGTTTCAAATCCTAATTATTTGCTTTAAATTGCCATTGTAACTGATAACTATGAGCGTTTAAAGATAATTTTGAATGGCATGTTAAATAAACTATGCGCTTATAAAAGCTGGTGTGTTTTGAATTCTCTCAATTCATTCTGAAGTTTTCACTACAGTTCTGAGGAGGACGATTTGCGAAACATCTTTTTAGCTGAGAGTCATCCAAATTTTTAACTTATTATGTAACTAGTTTTAAGAGCTTAAACTCTTTAGCGATTGAATGTCGTGCTTCTATTTCGTCGTGGGTGATTTATGAGTTATTTAATTGATGTATGGAAAAGATTTTGCAATTCTACACCATTTATCTTCTATCACTCTGAAAATTAATTTGCCATTGTGTCCTTGAATCATTTGATTGACTTGTAATTGCAAAACGGAGTGCTTCAAAAAAGATTATAAATATTGAATAAAGGATGAGGATCTTTCATTATTTTTTAATGTAAAATTCTTATTCCATTTATGAAATGATATTCAAAGAAAATTTCATGACAAAAGTAAAAGATGGAATGTCTGTCAGTTGAATTCCAAACTTCCTTAACCCTTATATTCATTTTGTATGTTTATTATAAAATACACATGCCTAAATGTTTGTTCTTACACATTTTTATCTATACATACCTATATACATTTTTTTTTTTTTTGCTTTTCTTCAAAAAAGCAATCTTACCACGATAAGGGTTAGTGCGAAAAATGTATACCTCACTATTACATGCATATTATCATTATAATTAATTAGCAACTGTGATTTTTTATCTGCTTACATAAAAAATGTTTCATTACTCCTTACTGCCAGAAGATTGGCTATTTTCATTATCCTGTACATAAACTCTTGGGAAACGTAGAGTCGAATCATCCACAGATGTATCGGAATAAAAACATGGTCAGAAACCTCATCGACAACGCATTTGACCAAAAATGCATTACTGATCAACATGCAGAAAATGTATGAAATTAAGTAAATTAACGGATAACAGAGATATGCAGAGGTATGTCCACGAGCTACTTACTATCATTGTTTGAACGAATCATGACCTTCTAGCATTTTCTTACCGTATTTTAAAGGGTCGAGGTTATTAAATACATGCACATGACGTCATTTATAGCATTGTCCATCAGGATGCTAAACAGGGAAATTTTCAGGTGACTCCGAAAAGACGAAAGAAAATGATTCAAAACAGAATTCACCTGGCGTTCGAAACAGTCAATATATCACGTCACTCACTCTGAATGTCACGTTTTAGTCCTGAATGAACATCACAGCTGAAATACATAAAGGCACTATTGCACTAAAATCAGTTTTGACTTTTAAAGAAAGATGCTAGATTTTTTGTTCTCTTAAAAGATTTTGAGAAGCTTTTCTCTGAAATATTCTATAACTCCGTGCGTGTTTGGGATGAAAACCTATGCTTCCCTAGATTTCTGGACTAAAAAATTTTTCAAGTATTTTTGAAATATGAATATTCTTTAGTGTTCTCCGTTCATGGTGATGTTTTATAGCTTGCGTTGTTTTACGATCTTTGATTTATTCTCAACTATTCTACTTCCTCTAGAACTTTGTACGTGTAGAAATGAAACCTAACGCTTATCTTTCAAACTGTATCCAATGCATATCTTTATATATATCAGTTAAGAAAAAAGAATGAAAGCCCAATAATCATGCTAACTAAAGCCTAAAGATCGCGATAAAACAGTTTGAAGTTTTGGTAAGGTTTATCTGCAATTGAATAAAAGGTATATAATTGTATTTGATTCATCAGTATTTGTACGAATCACAGTGAAGAGCGAGTCATTCGTATTAAGAAAGAAACAACGGAGAAATATTTTTACAGTTCTAATGCATATTCCATAAAAATAATGCTGATTTTTTTAATTATCTCTATATAAGCCTGTTGTTTTCCTTAAGGTTCATTCCAATTTTTTCATCAATGGAATTAGATAATTTATAAATATTATGTGATTTTCTTTCTCTTTTAGATTGAAACTGTGCCGATTTATTAAAGAATTGAAATATTATTAATAAAATATTACGTTTCGAAAAATTCAAAATGACAATTTTTATTTCCTTTGCACAAAATGTTTTATTTAATAAAATGATCTTTATATATTGTTTTGGAGATGTGCCAAATCTCAGTATTTTTCAGAAAAGTGACAGAGATGTGAACTCCTCAAAACTCCTCAAACAAAACTACTATCGCCCGGGGGCAAGGTTGGGCTCGAGTTTTTTATTTTCACAGATGAGAGTTGTGTGCTTCATAATATAGTATAAAAAAATGGATACTTTTGCATAGCATTAGCTAACAATAGTTACGAAATATCGATCTTTGGCGTGCGATCCTGAGCAATTTTTGGGGGCGATTAATCAGTGGCTCTAAACAAATAACATAATTTGTGGTTTGGACCCCATTTTTTCCGAAAGCGAAAATTTAATACAGAGCTACAACTTTAGTAACACGATCACGTACAATCAGACAGACAGACGCTCGATTTTTCGACAGATAGGATTCTAAATTGGATAAGATAGATGTTAAACTCTTGTTAATAGATCTGTAGGGGATATTGGGGCTAATAGTAATAATTTTTGAAAAAATGTATAAATGCTAATGTTAAATAGCTATTTTTGACTACAACTACTTTTTTTTATAATTAAGGTATTCATTCATAATATGCTTTAAAAATTTCCACAATTTGCTAATTTTAGTATCAGAAATATTTTTCCAAACTTATTGGTTTATTCCCCTCTTGTCTCTGATATGAAGCAAGTTGTAACAATAAAAACAACTATATCTAAAATTAATTTATTCTTACAAATCTTTTTTATCTTCGCAGGGGAGAGGTATTTTACAATGAGTGGTAATAAATGATATTGAATGAAGGCAAAAGAAAGGTAAAATGATTGAATCAATATAAAAGTCCCTCTGCATCAGTGAACGCAAACAAATGATTTTGCAAAGGGAGCAATGAGCCCGTCAACAGAATTGCATGCCTGTTTAGAATATCTTGGATTCGGGATCGGAGTGTTCCAAACCCGATGTCGGCGTTTAAACACAGTGTAAGCGGTCTGAGTGTACTACAAACCGCCCCCCTTGGTGTAGAGCAGTTTCGGAAGAAGGGGAGCTAGTTCATTTGTCATCTTCGTCTTTTGATTACTGTTCAAAATGACGTGATCTGTCCGAAAATAAACATAATGTTACTTAATAATGATATGTTAATGTAATATAAAATATCATTAGAGTTGCTATACGCATCTCTGAAAGCTGGAGTGAAACCATTTCTCTTTTTCAGAATATGTATATTTGCTCATGGAACTTTCATTGTACTTTCTTTTTTCCTTTTGTTTCCTCTTCTAGATTATTTCCTTAAACATTTTCTTATCCATTATTTCTTATTATTATTTCTCCTTTATATCCCTTATCCTTTATTTCTTATTATTATTTCTCCTTTATATTATTATCCTCGTTATAATGCCTTCATATTCTTTTTCCAATGCTTCGTTATCATATGGGTGTGTTAGGATTTTTTTTCTTCATTAAGTGAGCTTCTGTTAGATTTTTCAGAATTAAATCCTTAGGGAGAGATCTGATCTTTAAAGACGCGCGTTAATATTTAAAGTAGAAAATCAAATTGCATGAATCAAACACAGATCAAGATAAATCTCGCATTTTGTAATATGTTGCCACTTTCCCCATCACATAGTTAGTACATTTTTGTTGACATATATATATTGAGCTTAGTACTAAAGTAGCTTCTTAAAACTTTACAGAAAAACCACTCAAATAATTAAAAACATTTTAAAAGAGATCAATTAGCTTATCTTACGTCAAAATAATAATTTGTAAGCGAATAATATCGCTTACAAAAGTTAAGCGATATTTTCCCCCATTTATTAGCTAAAACGGTGCGGGTTCGCAACATCTCACTACCAATTTCCACTGAGCACTGACTGTGCTAATATAATCGGACCCACAATAAGAATCATGTTCGGCGAACATTTGGATTGAAAATTTTAAAAGCCATTGTGTAACGTGCATGGTACAACTTATTCAAATTTATCTATCTAATTGACGTTTTGTAGTTATCGTATTCACTTGTACTCGGATGGATAAATTTCATCTGAATGGATTTACCAGCAGATGAAAGTCCATATATGAAATTTCATCCATAGAGCTCAAAGCGTTATTGAGTTATCATGTTCACAGATAGCGGGGAGTTCTGAAAAGCGGTGATTGGTCAAAATCTCGAGATCGAATTTTTTGATGACTCCAATATTTGTTCTTTGGAAAAAGAATTTTCTCTCGAAAGATTCATCAAAATTAAAAGTCATAATATCCTGAGCATCAGTCTTAAAATTGTACAAAATGTTTTCCGAATCAAAATACGAATACATGTTTGTCGAAATACAAATCATTTCTCCCTTTGGGTGTGCAATGAAGCGTTATCGGTTTAGTTTAGTTATATTAACATCCCGTTGTAAAGCAACACTAGGGCTATTTTGAGATGGACCTTGTCATTTTAAACCGCAGGCAGATGATGAGGGCCATACCTGAGCTGGCACCCCCTCTTCACACCACACCAGCGGAAGGACGTTTGGCCCTGACGGATTTAACGCGCAACAGACCCCCTTGCAAGGCTGTTCTTCGATGGAATCGAGTCTCGAACATGAAACCCTACGGACCTTATCATCAGGCCACTGCAGCCCCAAACGTTCTTCGATTGACCTGAATGGAAAACTCTGTGACACATCTATAATTCATTCGATACAGAAGGAGGATTTTCTCTCTCGAAATAGTGTCGAGTTCTTAATAGACATTCGAGGAGAGTTAGCAATATTTTGTCACTTAGTGGAAGTCTTTTGAATGTGATATTCACCTCATATGTGTCAGTGAATCATTTGACAATTTGAAAGAATTTCTCTGTAGATAAAGAATAAAAATGTAAATTTTGTATTCATTAAAAAAATGTACTGAGC
Organism: Argiope bruennichi; assembly: GCF_947563725.1. NCBI lineage: Eukaryota > Metazoa > Arthropoda > Arachnida > Araneae > Araneidae > Argiope > Argiope bruennichi. Next base: position 134,776,777 of record NC_079162.1, on the reverse strand, counting down.
AATTTTTAATCGACTTCCTAAAATTACGCCCCATTTTTAAAAATTACTCTGTCATTTGACATGCATGTCTGAGATCAGTATACAAAGAATGGGGCACAATTCCAATTACTGAAGAGACTTCTTGCATGCCTTTTGAAAAATTCATTTTATAATTATCATTTGTTTTTATCGCAAGAAATGATGATATGATTGATCTTTTGTCAAATTTAAAGAAAATGTATTCATTGTTTTGAGTTAAAATATCCTAATAAAATTATTAACAAATATGTGGAATGGTTAAAGATAAAACGGAAGATTCAAACCAGTAACTATCAATAACGAAATAAATGAGAAATTTTTTTTAATGATTTCAATTGCACTTATAAATTTCAAACTAGAATGTCAAATAAAATATAAAAATATTTGAATTTTCATCTTCATACAAATCGAATGAAATTTAAAATTTTGTAAGTAGTAAGTATATATTGCCTTAATTTATTCATATTGACAAATAAATAAAATGTTATGCAATTTTAGCTGTCGTAATTAAATACAAGACATCTTAGATATATAAAACTAGTAAAACTTTTATTTTAATTTGCATTTTCTAAGAATTTTTCTTTCAAAATCGAAAATTTGCATGTCAAAAAAATATTTGCAAAGCTTTAACTGCTATGCAAATTTTGTTACATTGAAGTCACGTGTTTCGACTGATAAGAAACTCTACCGGTATATAGTCTGCAAAACTACTCCAAAAGTGTCTATGCATTATTTTGCGATTACTGCAGTAAAATGACTTCGAAATCGAAGGAGTTGGACGTTAGTGTTAAAAACAGGATTATTAGGCTCAGAAATGAAGGTTTAACTTATCGTGCTATAGGAGTGCAGTTGAATATAAGTTTATTTACTGTCAGAAGGGTTGTAAAAAATTTCAAAGAAACAGGATCAACGGAAAATAAGACTAGAATTGGACGACTTCAAATATTTTCTACAAGAGAAAAACGTGCCATTATTCACAAGGTTAAGAAAAACCCTAAAATAAGTGCACCCCAGATAGCTAGAGATGTTGCTTTCACTTCGCAAAAGACTTTCAGCGTACAGACTGTACGGAATGTTTTACACGAGGGACGTTATTATGGGAGGGCAGCTAGAAAGAAACCATTCATCTCGCAAATAAATTGGAGAAAAAGGTTAGATTTCGCAAAACCCCACGTTGATTTATCCGAAGAGCTTTGGAACACACTTATTTTTTCCGACGAATCAAAGTTTAACATTTTCGGCAGTGATGGACGACGATATGTGTGGAGGAGGCCAAATACTGAATTGGAAGAGCAACATTTAACTGCTACTGTAAAACATGGTGGAGGCAGCGACTTAGTTTGGGGCTGTATGGCAGCTAATGGAGTTGGCAACCTGTATTTTAATGATGGTATTATGACAGCATGTACATACATTGCCATTTTGCGCCATAACTTAAAAATCAGTGCCCAAAATCTTGGCTTGGGAACATCATTCATTTTTCAACAAAACAATGACCCCAAGCATACAGCGAATCTCACCCGTGAATGGCTACTCTATAATGCTCCTCACCAGTTAAAAGCCCCACCTCAATCGCCTGACATCAATCCAATTGAAAATTTATGGCACCTGCTGGATCTAGAAATCAGGAAACATAAAATTTCAAGTAAAGACGATCTCAAACGTTTACTCTTGCAAGAGTGGCACAAAATTCCCAACAGTACAACAAAGACCTTAGTTTCCTCTATGAGAAATAGATTACAAGCTGTTATAGATGCAGAAGGTATGCTTACAAAGTACTAAACCTATACTGATTTTGTATTGGCTCATAATTTTGTCAATACTTTTTTTATCATGTAAATTTTGGATTTTCTCGTAGATTTTGACTAAAAAAATATTTAAATGAAAATTTCTTTATATTTGTTTGTCTTTTCTCCTTCTGTAATCACTATGTTAAAATAAAATTTGTAAACATACTTTGTTATCAAATATGATCATTTACAGGCAATTGCGAATACTTTTTTTATCCACTGTATATATATATATATATATATATATATATATTGTTACAAATTTGTAATTTTGCTGCCCGGCACGAATAGTGTCATCCTGGGAAAAACCGTTAAAACCCTTTGTAAGATCTGTCCTGTGCGTCAATGACCTGAGAGCTTGGCGGCCATTTGGCAACAAGGCGACGAATGTGGCGGGTTTGGCGACTAAATGGATCATACTGGAAAGGTCGAGAAGTTTCCCGATCCATCCAGTAGGAACCGAGATACACACAGATACGCCCTGATTGGTCTGAATATTCTAGCCCCGCCTCCCGGAACTATAAAAGACGGGCACTCTGAAGCTGCATGGAAATGTGTGTATCGTTGGAAGTCGTGTGAATCGTCAGAAGTTGTGTGTGAGAGAGGTCAGAGTCGCCGACACGTAAAGAAACTGGAGGATTAGACAGCAAGCAAGCTGCTGAACTATAGCGATTAAATGTGCTGAGTTATTACGATTGATTAGCGATATTTGTAGAAGAAAAAATTTTGTAACATTTGGTGTCAGAAGTGGGGTTAGTTGGATTTTCCTGTATATGCCTTGGACCAGAGGAATGGATGAAAAATTTGCACAGTTATTTGCCACGATGGCAGAGCTGAAGAAAGGACAAGAGCAATTGAAAGCCGGATACGAAGAAACAAAGAATGAATTAAAGAAAGAAATTTTAGAAGATAAAAGTAATAAAATCGAAGATGTCCAGGATATCGCAAAAGAAATTGAAGGAAACAGCTAGAGCCAAGTGAAAGAAAAAAAGACTGAAAATCGAATGGAGACCGGTGTCACCGAAAGGGAGCTTAGCAATCCGGAGGATGAATCGAAGTTCAATAAGGAGATGCACGAACAGGAAGATCGTCAGTTAACTGCAGAGCTGCGACAGTCTTCTCCGAGTGAGTCCCCTGAAGTGGAATCGGAAGTACAGGCGCTTGGGGATGGAGAAGATGAACTCTCTTTGGACGGGTCTGTTAGTGGCGACCCGTGCTCGATGATTATGGATGCAGGAGTGAAAGAGACCCTGTTTGGACTGGATTCATCCCGAAGGTTGACTGGGCAACCTCTTTGCAAGCCTCTTAGTAGCTCCTTTCAGAGTGATATGGATGAAGATTAAGTGGCTGGAATAGCTGATCCCTGCAGTCTTGGCCTCAATTTCCTTCAAGAATTCGGCTACGCTGTGGACTTGTATAGGAGTCTGATACAAGTAGGAACCAAGGAATCTTCTGTGTATCCGGAAAACTTACGTCGTCGCAGAGGAGCCCTTCCCTCAGGGCAGATGCGCTGTTTGGAAGATCCTGTGATGAGAGCTGCGGACAATTCTCGAGTGTCGAGAAGGGACCGGGAAGAGGTGGACGTATTCCCGTGAAAGCTCTGCAGACGAAGGCAAATCCCTGGCTTTCAAGTGGACACCTGAAGGCACTATTGGACCACCTTGATATTCGGTTGGTTCGATGGAAGAAGTTCAAAGTGACCAACCGACCATCCTGGCTTGAGTTCGTTTCGGATAGTGATGTTGCGATATCATGTTTGGCTCCATGGGACATCCTGCATTTTAAGGAGCGGAATAAAGTCTGGATGTACAATCCGAAACGACGAAGAGGTCCGTGTCAAAAGCATTGAGAAGGATCGGATGGATCGTTCGTCGCCGCCAAATTAGCGAATGATGTCATCTTCGAATGTGCGGAAGTCGCCAACCGCATCAACATCATCACATCGCTCGGAAGCCTACGCCAGCTGCTGGATTGAAATGGGACTGCCGGGACGTCAGTCTTTAAAGAGGGGAGCAATGTTACAAATTTGTAATTTTGCTACCCGTCACGAATAGTATCATCCTGGGAAAAACCGTTAAAACCCTTTGTAAGATCTGTCCTGGGCGTCAATGACCTGAGATCTTGGCGGCCATTTGGCTACGAATTTGCCGAGTTTGGCGACTAAATGGATCATACTGGAAAGTTCGAGAAGTTTCCCGATCCATCCAGTAGGAACCGAGATACACACAGATTGGTCTGAATATTCTAGCCCCGCCTCCCGGAACTATAAAAGACGGGAACTCTGAAGCTGCAGGGAAGTGTGTGTATAGTGGGAAGTCGTGTGGATCGTCAGAAAATGTGTGTGAGAGGAGTCGGAGTCGCCGACAAGTAAAGAAACTGGAGGATTAGACAGCATGCAAGCTGCTGAACTATAGCGATTAAATGCGCTGTGTCATTACGTTTAATTGACGGTATTTGCAGAAAAAAATTTGTAACAATATATATATATATATATATATATATATATATATATATATATATATATATATATATATATATATATATATATATATATATATATATATATATATATATATATATATATATATATATATATATATATATATATATATATAATCTGAATATAACCGAAGCAATCTGAATTATTTCGGAAACGAAAATAAGAAATATTTCGAAAACGAAACTAAAAAATTATTTTGGTAACAAACTAAAGAGTTAAAAACTAAAAAAAGTAGAGAAAACATCATTGTATTTAGAGAGCGCAAATGCAGCTACTGCTAAAACACAGACTAATCTAGACTAATTAGTAATAAAAGCCAAGTTAAAAGGAGAAAAATAGAAACAAAATTAAACCAAATAAAATAAGAATTCGGCCTGAAAACTTTCTCAAGGGTCACCCTCAAGCAGGGATTAAAAATAAGGAATTTTTTCTGTGAGGAGTCTCACCTAAGTCCAACAGTATTGACCCCTCGTGACCCGAATATCCCCTGAAATCAAGAAATTAAGGCCTAAGAGATACACCATTTTTTACAGAAATGAAACAAAACAATAAATAATAAATTCGGAGATTTAAAGTTTAAAAATTCGTACACTAAATGTATAATTCTTGATCTAATTAAATGTAATCTTAATATTGGAACAAACGATTAATTACTTAATAATAAAAATAAGTAAAAGTTTCTTAGGCCTTAATTTCAGGGGATTTTCGGGTCACGAGGGATCAATACTGTCGGACTTAGGTCAGACTCCTCACAGTAAGTTTTCAGGCCCGATTATTAGTTTGTTTGGTTTAATTTTATTTGACTTGTTTTGTAACCTTTTAACTTGTTTTTTATTAATAATTAGTATATATATATATATATATATATATATATATATATATATATATATACAGGGTGTTGCCGAATTCGACCGAAAAATTCAGAGGAGTGATAGTAGGCATCATGAGGATAAAAAATCACCATACAACATGGCGTCCCAAACGACGTTTTATAGGTGAAAATCTCAAAAATATAGAGAGTCGGAGAATTGTTGGAAACTGTAAAAAATTAATAAAAAAATGGTGTTTCAACTATGAATTTTTTTTAAGTGAGAGCAAATTGTTAAAGGCTGTTTTTCATGCTGGTAACATGCGAATTTGATGATCTGGGGGTCCTAATTACTGAAAACGAAAAAGTAGTTTAGAACCTTTATCTGCAAAAATATTAAAACTTTAAGAAAAATAAAAGCTTGAAAATATGAAGAATTTTATACTCTTTAATTTGATATAAATCTGTAGTTTGAAAACTGAGGAAATTTTAAGATATTCAAGAAAAATTTAAATATTTGCCGGGAAACATCGCTGCAACATCAGCACTGACGTTTACAGAGGGTGTTGCCAAATTCGAAAGACAAATTCAGAGCAAGGATAATAGGCATTAAGTATATGAAAAATTACCAGAGAACATAGGGTCGTAGGTAACGTTTATTCAGCGAAAATCTCAAAAACTGACGTCGAAAAGACAATGAATCTGGTGAAGAGAATGGCCCTATAAATGCTTTCGAGAAAAATAAAAGCAGCGAGCAAGTATTCATTTATGAGCGTTGTAGAATTGATGGTCATTATACTTCATTCGTAAACAAGTCAGATTTCATGAATGTAACTAAAATGTGCTGGTGCATTAACCGAACTGTCGGTGTTCCCTGCAGGAACGTGCTGGAAGAAAACGAGGTACATTTTGCCGCTGAGGCGTTCGGACTGAAGATACGGTCCAAACAGATGACTTTACCCAGATGTTAATATTAAAATTGTGTTGTACGTTAAACGAGATAGTGATGTGGGGATTTTCGAATGACCAAATATTCGCATTGTGTTTGTTGAAGACACCGTATCTCGTAAAGCAGGCTTTATCTGAGAATAAAACTGGAGAAAACTGTGCATCTTCCTGTGTGGCATCAAGCATGCAGCGTGCGAACTCCATCCGATTTGCGATTTTCATTGAAAAACGTTACTTTCGACCTTGTGTTTTCTGGTAATTCTTCATCTACTTAATGCCTATTATCCTTACTCTGAATTTGTCTTTCGAATTTGACTATTCTGTCTGCGAACATCGGTACTGATGCTGCACCGATGTTTTCTGGTTCTCATTTTAGTTTTTCTTGAATATCTTTAAAACTCCCCAGTTCTCACACTACACACTTATTATGGAAAATAAAATTCCTTAAATTTTCGAGCTGTTATTTTTCTTCAAGTTTTAATATTTTTGCAAATATGGGTTCTAAATTACTTTTTCGTTCAGTAATTTACGATCCCCTAGATTATCAAATCCGCATGTTACTAGCATGAAAATTTTTTTTTAAGAATGTGCTTTCACTTTAAAAAAATCATAGTTGAAACACCATTTGTTATTTTTTAAATTAATTTTTTTACAGTTTCTAACAGTTCTCCGACTCTCTATATTTTTGCGATTTTCACTAATTAAATGTCGTTTGGGACCCCATGTTGTATGGTGATTCCTTATCCTCCTAATGCCTACTATCACCCCTCTGAATTTGTCGGTCGAATTCGGCAACACCCTGTATATATATATATATATATATATATATATATATAACGAAAATAAAACGAAATTACATATTATTAAAATAATATGTAACATTATTTTGGTGAAGCAGAATGCAGATTCGAAGACATAGATGAGACGTTGTATTTTTAATTTCGTTTTATTCTCTCTCGGCAGGCATGATTATTTACAAGAAGGCGCAGCGCGCACAAAAGCAGAAGTAAGAAAAAACGCCGCAACAAATGATCACTAATCTTATATAACATGGGATTTCATGCCACGTGCCAATGGAATACATGTGTTGACCTTGAGAAGGGCAACGGAAGTATCACTTTCACTCAATACGTAGTACTGATGTCGCGTTATTTTTACAAAGGAATTAACTAAACAGAAAATGGAATTGTATCAAGAAATAAGAGAATGAAATTACTATGGGCTAAATTAAGATAAAGTTTTGGAAATTAATTAGGTTTAAATTAAGAGCTTAAAATATCCTTACATATATATATATATATATATATATATATATAAACATTATTTAGTACAAAAAGAAATAAGTGCGATATAATTTTTTGTCTCGAAATTGTATACTAGATTAATTTCAAAGAAAAGTTATAATTTTAAAATTGATAAATATAAAAGTAAATATCACCCTCAAAAATTGGTTGTTTTAGTATCCATTCCATTTTATATAACATTTTTGCTAATATCAGTAGATGACACTTAAAGTATCTAAAAAGCGTTATTATGGTTTAGGAAACTTTTCAGAAAAACTGAAAAGCAAAAGAATAACAAAAGTTGGCTTTCTGTAAATAATTGAGCATTTATTTGAGTTATTCAAAATAATTATACTAGTGTTGCCCTTTATATTAGTTGCCACATAAAATGTTATTAATTCTGCTACACTAAAAATTGAATATGATTTTTATTTCTTGTGAAAGATACATAAGACTTTTTAGACTACAAATGGGAAAAAATAATATAGTCAGTAAGAATGTAAAAAGAGTTTCAAATGGAAAGGAACAATGCACAATTGCAGTGCATCAAACAAAGAATTTTGTCCTTAACACATGTTCTCCAGTAATGTCTGTAGAGACTCCAAGAAGCTTTTTTTAAGTTTGGTGCCTTACTCTTTTAGATTACTTTATCTGCAATAGGAAAAATGTAACCGAAAATGCATTTCAGAAAGATCTTATACGCAATTGAATTTTTGGCTTCAACGGACAATTTTATTTTATTTTCCTGATATGTTATACAATCACTCTATACTGCAAGAAAGTAAATAGATAATTCAGAAAAAAAAAAGAACAATTGTTTAAGCAAACGTCTATTTAGAATTTTGAGCTATTAACAAATCCGGTTTTATTTCCCTACGGTTTTAACACTACAATGCAAGACAGAAAGTTATCACTTGACAAATTCTGAGTAAGATCCAGCAGAGCATAAATCTTTTTTCTGCTTTAAGTTCTGATTGTAGAAGGCAGAAGCTTTTAACTAGCAGAAATTTTTTACTTATCTTTATGAGATTTGACATGATATTGTATAAAAGAATGCTTAAACCTTTTTTTTTTTTTTTTTGTTAAAAGGACATTCATTTTGTTGGTTGAAATACTTCAGATTATAGGATGCATCGTAGAAAGAAATTCTTATTTGGTGAATTCTCAGATCTTAAAATAGAGATCAGTAATTGTTGATTTTTCTGCAGGAGCAATTCTCATATTAGTAGTAGTTTCTCGCAATTATAAAACAGTTGGGAAAATGATGTTGCTCAAAAAAATAAAAGATGCTCATCGGAAAGTAGAGTCTTTTCTGTAAGACTTCTGAGAGACTTTTCTGTTTCACCACTGATGGAAGAAAGAAAAGGGCTTTGTGAGAAACTCTTAAAATAAATATTCCAGCACTGACTTTAAGCACTATCGGTACATTTCAGTCCACCGTTCGATTATAAATGCAACCATCTATCTACTAAGCATCGTTTTTTACATTGCTCTTGAAGATTGCAATCTGAATTTTTGAATGCAATCCGATTAAGCAAGATAATATGGTATTTGATTTCTGAACTACCAAAATGAAACAAAGCTGTTCTGAAATGAAAATTTCGAACGTATTTAAAACTCCTATTGAATCCCGTTTATTGAATAAAATATATCAGCTATAAAAGAAACTACTGCTTTTTCATCATCAATGTAATCTACTAAGTATCATCTGATGATTTCTCGGAAAAATATTGCAAAGAATTTCTTACGAGCGTAATTAAATAAAGGGATTGAATAGTTGAGAGCTAAAATGAAAATATGGAAAATAAAAATGTTATTTTAGAATAAGTATTTTTACATATAAACCTTTTCAACCGATCAGTCCCAACCAAAAGTTTAGATTAACATGCTGTTTTGAAGATGTATCGGGATAGGCTCCGAATTTTTGAGCAAATGACGATCTGAGTCTACAAATTTTCACACTGCTAGAGTTCCAAAATAGCCATATCATAATTTTAAACTGGGACATTAATCTACGCAAACAAAACTCACTAAATTTTAAATAGATAATGGGAAGTGTATGGCTGTAACAAATAATTTCAATTCAGGAAATATAATAAAAATTTTTACTCCAGAAATATAGAAAATTTTAAGAAAAAGCAATTAAAAGTGGAAAACTATCAAATATTAAACAGTATATATTTGCACTCCTTAAGATCATATATTTTCACATTCTTGCTTTTACAAACTGTCATAAAGATCATTCTTTAAATATGAAATGAAAATAATTATTTATCCTTTTGGAGATTTCCGCAAATTGAACGCATTTTCAAATCTTGAGGGCATTCATTAGCCTTTTAATTAGAGCCCGTTTGCAAGGGTGATTAGATGGAGGCAATCATTTATTGATTTTAAATGCTAGAATGAGTGCCAGAAAGAAATTCAAAATGAATCTAATAATTGTTATTAAAATAAAGAAAAAAATGAAGAGAGCTATTAAAATTTCATTTATAGATAGGAAAGATGATATTTTCATGGACAAAGATGAATGTCCATTTTCTTATAAACAAGATGGGGATATAGTTTTATTTTCTTTAGTTTGTATTTTGTATTTACTTTATATATTTATATAGTTATCTTTCATACGAATCATTTCACAAAAAAATGCCCTATTCAATAGTATGATAACGGAAGATAAATTACTAATAAAAATTTTAAATATTTGATTCAATATTTGAAAGCGTGTAGATGTAGTTTGGCCTTTGACACATAATTTTACCAGTTCGAGGAATTTTTATTCTTGCATATTAACACTCATCAACCATTATAACTTCTGATCAATTTTTCATGCCAGTGACATTGAAGATGATACAGAAATACTGAAAATGACTAAGTTAATTACTAGTTTGGGGAAAATTTGTTAAACAAGATGATGTAATACTAATTATGATATGTTTATTTTTTTTATGCTAATGCAACAAATAATCTGGACTGAAGAAAAACAATTGATACAAAGGTTCGATAGTCAACTATTCATATTTTCTTGGTCTAAATTTTGAAAGAGAAAGATCTATAAAAAATCCTCCATGGGATTCTGCTTATAATGCAGTAGATATGTTATCTTAAAAATGGGCTTTCAGTTTTAAAAATTATACAAACCAAAGAAGATGTACTTCTTAAATTTTATTTATGCTAATGGTGCAATTTTTCTCAAAAGTGTGTATTTTAAGATTTTTTTCATGTGAGTTATGAAAAATAGTTTTATGAAAGCGAGCGTATACAAAGACATAATGAATTTAGCATTATCTATTTTACAAATTTAATTTTAATATTGTAGTTGTAATCTTAAAGTGATTAATTTATAAATCTATCGGGAATTCACTGTTCTAAAAACTTTTAAAAATAACATAAATAAAAATATACACTATTATTTAAATAATATAGTTAAAAATAGTTAAATAATATAGTTATAAAAAGGCTTTATAAAATAACTAGCATAATTTTATGATACTGATCTATTTTAAGGAATCGTCTTCATCATATCCAATGGAAATGCGTGCAATTTACGATTTGACAAGAATTTCTTTTAGAATAACAGCGTTATCATCTTTTCAAACAGATCTTCTTGAATGTATGGTATAGACAGCTTGATTTCTGGTGACATCGAAGAAAGCAAAAATCTGATAACAACTGATTTTGCTTGATTCATCAAAATTATTTGGTTTAAACAATTATATTAGTTAAAATAAGTAAATGTAACAAATTAATTGTTCTTCTTTTAAGTAAATAAACGAATATTTTCTTAAACTCATCGAGATATTGAATGAAATTTCTTCCAATATGGAGTTACGAGTTGAAAAAAGAAAAACATTTAAAACATTTATTTTAAATCATACAACCGAACGAACTTTATTTTTTATTGCACGAAATTGCACATATGCTTCAATTTTGTTAAGATGCATTCTTATAATGTTACACAAATATTTTTGGAATGCAGTATTCAACATATCATGTATTTAAAATCTAGTTTGTTATTTTTTCGTGCACTTTTTATTCACAGTGTCCAAAATGTAATAATATGAACTGCGCTTCCGTCTCGATGCATTTTATTGAAATGATGATGTGTCCATATTTCACTGTAGTTCGCATTGATTGCATATCTCAACCTTTTTACTAATTTATTACTAAATATTGCAAATAATCTAAATAAGCAGAATTATGCATAACTAATTTATATAAATTAATTATATATAACAGGTTATTAATAAACTAATGAGAATGATGCAAGGATTCATCTAGAGACTTTGATTGGAAGGAAAATAATATTCTTTTGACTATCATTGCTGCAAGTTTGGATTGATGGTTATGTGAGGAATTTTCTATAATTTTTTAATTTAAAATATTCTATCCGTTGCAATTTCAGAATGTATACATAAGGCTATTGGAACACTAAAATTTGATCTACAAATTATGAATGAATATAAAATTTTCATTCATAACTTGTAACTTTTCAAGTTTCTCGTAGGGGAACGTAAATTTTCGAGTCCCTTTTCAGTTTTCTCATTCAAAATCAAAATGTTAGTTAAGCTACTACGTTTATTGGATTCATTAAGATTTAATGAAACAGTAGGAAATTGATAGTTTTCATTTTAATACTGAATTATAATAAAACTCCTATTATGATTATAAAAAGCATTCCTGTGACTTTAAGTTTGAAACTTCTGAAACCACATTCCCATTTCATATTGTCAAGTAGGAATCTATACACGTTCCTCGCTAATTTCATTCATTTTCTTTGCCATGACTAGGACTTCAATAAATGTAATTTATGAGGTGTGCTTTGTTGGCAATTCCGAGAAAATTCAGACATATTCGCTTTTCTTTACACAACCTGTGATGCAACGGTTCTTTTCTTAAAGGCGAGGTCTCTGAACCGTTGACACTTTTTTCTTTTCTGTGTAATTCTAAAAAAGGATATATTTTAATTGAAATTATTAATATTGAAGATGCAAATTTGATTCAAAAACTAGTTTGTTGCTTTTAAATTCTCTCTCCTAAGTCATCGGACTTAATATTAACATATAAAATACTTTAATCATATTGACTTATACTATATTATACTATAATCTAATATATACTATATATATCTAATATATACTATACTATAATCATATACTTTAATCATATTATTTTTCTAAACCAGATGATAGTACACAACTGGGAATAATTTTTTGTGAGGAGATTGGGCAAAAAAAGTATATACAAGATCTTTCGCAAAATCTATATTTTCATTTACTTACATTAATTTATTTATAGCTTAACTTATTAATTTGGACTTGATATTTAATTGGAATAATTATTTATTTCTGAATTAAGTCTGAACTTTCAGGAGACAGACTGTGAAATTTACAAGCTGACTTTTTGTTATGATCAAATTTATTACATTAATAATTAGCACACTCGTGATGCTTCTGTTTTTAGAATTATATGTAGGATGAAAACCAACTGCGAGTTTTTATCTATAGACTTGTGCCATGGGCTGCGAAGAAAATGTGAGACCAACATAATATAGAAATACAACCAAATTTTTCAGACAATTACTCTTGGAATTTTGGCGAAGCGTGCCTCAAAAATTACATTTATTGAAGGCCTAGCCATGATCACAGAATGTGATGAAAATAAATCTAATCGGTGAGGGAATTAGATAGATCACTCCTATTAGAGATATTCTCTCTGACTTAACTTGAATCACCAAAATATTAAAAACATCAGTCACTAAAACTTCAACTCGTTCTCTGCAGCGAGAGTGCCGAAAACATAAATCGGAAAATATTGTTAAGAATCCTTCCCGAGATTCAGCCAGAAATATCAGTAAACGCTGCATTTCTAACCATTGGGAAAATAAGACAAATGAGTAATTTTCATTGCATGATTAGAGGTGCCAAAAGAGTCAGTTTAACTTATCCCTGAAATCTCTCCCACTGGGTGGGAGGGGGCACCTCAGAAATGAGGATGAGAAACTTCCGGCATAATGGTTAGTTCTCGCTTCCCTGGTAGGTAAAGTAATGATATGGAACTTGTTACCTCCATGTCGTTGAGGGGGGGGGATTTACTTAGGATACAACCATAGTTCTTGCTAGAAAACTAGAGTGACGATGCAGGCCATTCAGTTACCTTTGGACGCTACAGCAGAGGGGGAGGTAGCTCTTTTGAGGTTATTACAGAAACATCTATTCTGTTTATCCTTCAATGATTCACATCTTCAAAGAATATCAGCAAAATCAGAAAGAAAAAAAAACCCTCTTAGTGAAAAGCAGAAAATTGGATAGAAATTGCTTGTGAGTGAAGGAGGTGTGAGATTGCTGATACACATTTCTTGCATTAGTAACAGTACAACATAACAAAGAGCAGGGCAATACAATTAAAGATCATCGCAAAGCATAAATATGATCTCTTTAAGATGGATCTTGCAAAAGAATTGGTTTTAATTGCAGGCAAACAAAAAGAATTTCTTCGATTTCCTGCAAAAATGGATGATTGCATTTGTGGGCTAAAGAACACCACATTTGGACTTTTGGTGAGCGGAATAAGATTATCCGGATTAGCAATCTATATTTATTCTCCTTCGAGCTAATGACAGGGTCCGTGGGTGATGCATTTTTTGAGTAACTCAAGAGTGACAATTTTTTAGGAGGCTAATATTTCCTCTTTATGGTTTCAGCAATCTGTAGAATCTATACTTACAAGAATGTATGCTATTATCAAATCAAGAGGATATTCAATTAGCAGAAGGAATTCAAGTAGCAGTGTGTTCTTACTATTTTGGCTGATCAGTATTGTGTTTCTAATTATCTCTAACACGATGATAAGCGATTTTAATCGTCTGGTGCCACAAGTGATATCACAAAAGTGTGATAGGAAGGTAACCCAAGTAGCAAGAGTGTTTGCTAAATGCTGGCCAAAGATCGTAATGACCGGATAAGACTCTTCCATATTTCCAAGACGTCACCATCGAGTCGGCATGATGTCGGATTCTGACTCTATGTCGCCTCTGAAGGTAGCCTTTTCATCGGGCCGAACTCCCACGGCGATTTTGTGCAAACGATAGTTTCAAAGTAATCGCTCCATAGTCGGCGTGATGTCCGGAAAGTGTCTATTCTCAGGTGGCGCTATGAGAATATATTTTAAGAATTTCCCATGAACCATCTGGCGTTTATTTGATTTTGGTATTCATCCAACAACACATGCTATCATTTTAAGAAACGCGGTAAGTGAAAATTATTTATTATTATATATTTGGAAATAGTATAGTGTTTATTCTAAATAGTGAATAAAAAAGTTTATTTTTGTTAAAGCTATTCGAACTTGCTGATTACCAGAAACATGGAGTTGCACGTGATATTATTAGCGTTAGATGTAAGCGACCATAAACCGGTATAAATATTTAAGTTAACAATTAATTGTTAATATTTCTATTTTAGTAGACGTTGAAACGTAGCTCTGTTCATTGAGTTATCATTATTTCTTTTCTTTTTCGTTTTCTTCAAGTGATTTTAATTCTTTTTAGCTTTTTATTTCGAGTGTTCTAAAATTATTGCAGTTATTTTTCCTTTTAGTTTATAATTTTTTCTTTTTTGTTAACAATCATTTCAATTCTTCAAATGAAAGAAGTTTTAAAAAGTATTAAATTACATTCTTATGTTTTGGTTTTGTAATAAAATTGTGTAATTATTTTTATTTTGACATGAGGCTAAAAAAAATAGTTTAGCAGAATATATATATATTTATTGTAAGCTTCAAAAAAATTTTCTTTAAAACTTGTGATTATGTCGGTATATTTGAATACTTTTATATGAATAGTTTATAATTATTTCACATTTCATAAAATAGTAACATAAAGTTTAGTCCCATTAGTTTCAGTTTTTTTTTTTTTTTTTTTTTTTGTTATCCTAAACGTTATTATAAAATTTGTCAACACAGTCCATTATCAGATTGAAAACATTATCATGCTTATGAAATTTCATAAGACTTTTGCTCATTAATTACACATCTCCAATTGTCAACAAATATTTTATTTGTACTTTTAAAAGAAGTGAAGGCTCAATCATTATATATAAAATGTGGGTGGAGTTTTGGAAATTTCCAACTCTTCAAGTATTATAAATATTGTCAATAAAGTTTAAATAAATTTTGTTTATAAATGAGTTTGTGACAATATTATTTATTCTTGAAAGTCATAGTTTCAGGATACTGCTTGTATATATAAGTCATTGCAGAAAATTCAGTCAAAAATTTGAAGTAAATTATTATTTCATTTTATAATTGCAAAATATTATTTAATGAAGGTCGTTACAAATAAATTGTTTTGCATTGTTGTTTTTCCAATCTTCAAAAAATTAAAGAGGGGGATGATAATTTAAAAAAAATATTTGTCTATTACTCAAATTAAGAGCAACAGAAAAGCAATTTTCGTTACACATTTATAATGAAGAATAAAATTTCTATAAAATGAATCAACTTTATAAGTTAATAGTAAATAGCAAGAAAATAAAAAAATTTCGTATAATTTAAAAAATTGTTGTATTTTTGTGTATGGAATTTTTATAAAACGTATTTTTAAATATTCAGTTAATTGTAAATCATGAAAATATTAAAAATTTAAAGTAAATTATTAATTTGTCCTTGTAAAATTTTGTCTATTGAAGAAATATATAATGGGAAATATATAATTGAATATTTTACAGAATTTTTAACCTGTGCATTAAGAAAAGGATTGGTGGGTGTAAAACATGTTAAAATAGGAATTTTAGTTTATTTTTATTCATTTCATTCATTGTATTTTAGTTATTGTTTGTTTATTGCTCACATTAAGAATATAAAAACATTTAGTAACGAAAATATTTTTTATAAGAATTATAGATTTTCTGTTTTGAATAAAAGCATGCAGTAAAGGAAATATTTTTTTAAGAATTATATATTTTTTTGTTTTGAGTTTTCATGAAATAATTTTTTAAGTTAGCAGATGATATAGATAATACTAAAAATTAAAAAGTTTATGTATTATAGATATATCAGTAAAATTATACTGATTAGTTCCAAAATTGACACGATGAATGTGTTAACATTTTTCCATGCATTAAACAATGAAATAAAATACACAGGAAATATAAATGAAGGAAATAAATCTTACATATAGATAGATATGCAGATGATCAAATTTAAATTTATTTCAGATTATTTTAACATTTGTTTATTTTTCCATAAAAGCAGTAAACAATTATTTTGTCATTTAAAAATTGTATAAGGTAAGAATATGGTACAATATATGCTATAATAATAGTTTACAAAGTTGAAGAAAAGTTAAAATGGAAATCACGGGAAGCGCCATTCTATCAAAAGCAAGGAAGTGTTTTACGGAGTACTGAATTTTGAAAATAAGATAATATGAAATATTGTGACATTACTTTATAAATTTTAAGAAAACTTAATAATCAATATTTCAGTATGAAGCCGCCAAATGTTCAATAATAAATATCTTAACGACTGGTATTGGGTCGCCCATTGCTAAAATACATGGGGAAATTATTGGTATTGGGTCGCCCATTGTCAGTATATGTAGTGAAATACTTGGTATAAAGTCACCCATGATAATACACGTCGGGAAATTATCGAGAAATTTGTAGGAAAGAAGCCTTGGTGATCATCACCCGACGTTCTGCAGGGGGACATGCCCAATATCGGGGCTGCGTTGCAGGCGACCTCGCTCCGACCTTCCGAGATCTGTCGGGCGATGTTTGGTCAATGAGTGGCCAACAATTTTTTGCTGCTTGGGAATTTTATCGAAATAAAGTAGCTGGCGTTCATACTCAATTTTTCATAATATTTCAAAAATATAAGTGTCACTTTTTAATATCTGTAGGTTAAATATCTATCGTCGAATATTTGTTCGAATTCCAGCTCTGCGTAAATATTAAATTTTTTTTTCTGTTCTTTAACATTTTTAAACTTAAAAAAATCAATGTTTCAAAGGCTGGAAAAAAATTCTATTTAAAAGGTAATCATAAAAATGTTTAAACATATATTTGAAATCGTTCTCATTACTTTCGACTGTTCAAAACTTTTTGATTTTTCTCAGCTGTAAAATTATTCTGAATTTTCTTCAAATACATAGCTTCTTAGAGCAGTCGACAGCTTGATAAATTTGAAAATTTTATTGTGATGAATATGATCATTAACCATTTATATTTAAAGGGGAAAAAAAGATATTTAAAGTGAATCTTTCGCGAATTGATTCGCAACACACAAACAAAAAATGGAATATCTGCTCGAGATTAAAAGTTGGTAAAAGTAAAACATGTTTAAGAGCGAATAAACAAAGAAATATTAATTCCACCCTAAAAAATGTTTTTCTTAAAATATACTCTCAAAATTTTTATACGCTTTAACTCAAACTATTATATTTTTAGCACTGTAAAAATATAATTTATTGCATAAGAAACTTTCACTGATTTGGAGATATTCTTTATAAAGAATATATGATTTTTTTTACTTATGCTGATCTACATGGGAAAAAATCTGTATTAAATATCTGAAAATTTTATTTCTCGTGAAAAATTTCACCACAAAATAAAATATTTCAATGTCTGAAGAATTTTATGATAAACTTAAAGAGATTTTATTTACTTAATAAAGATAATTTTGCTGAAAGAAAAACATCAAAAATGCATATTTTTTGCTCCATTTATTGTTTAAATAAAATTTGACTAAAATAAATGTTAGCATTCTTTCTGTTCTGTTTAGTCATCGTTCAACGTCTCATTTTTGTAGCTAATGAAGTACACGAAGTATTAGAAAACACTTAAAACGTTCTTTAACCTTTAGTCTGTTGAAAATAAATAGGCATTATAAAAGTTCCAAAAGTATTCAAAATAAAGTAAGATTTTGATTTATGTTAAGGAGATGTCTCGTCTAATGATTTACAAAAAGTTACACTTAAGATATGATTTTCTAGATGAAACTGGCCAATTAGAAAAAATTTCCTCTTCTTACAACTACATTATTATATGAAAAACACTGCGTATCTGTATCTTTTAAATTAAATGAATTATGGTTAAGTGAAAATTATGGGGGATTATATATTTAATTAGAAATGAAGTAGGAACAGGAACTTATATCAAAGGGGAAGAAAAAGCCTTGTGAATTCTACTGGACTCTAATACATTAATGAATTCTCATTGAGGTATGCGATAACAACAACAATAAATAAATAAATTCTGCATTTATTTTGAAAATCACAATACATTCAGATATTTGACAAATTCACAGGCGAATTTTTAAAAAATAGAATGGAGTCTTTTGATACTAACATGATAAATGTTAAGTGACCGTAGATTGCAGATCGTTCCTATTGCGGCAGTAAAATTATTGATTTGTTTTATTTCTACTCATTGAATTTCATTTGAATAAAATAATTCTGATTAAGTTTAGTTATTATTAATTAGTTCTCAAACTTTCTTTAAGTCTTTGTCTAGTTTTTCAAAGATGGTTTTCGGTTTACATTGGAATCCTTCGTTTCATTCACTTTACCAGAATAAGTCTATTTAAATTGTATTGGCATTGTTTTAATTAATAAAATATACATAAGTAATTTTAATTAAATTTTTAAAAGACTAATGTTTATTTTTACAATTAATAACTATGCATGTATATAACAGTGTGCCAG
Organism: Argiope bruennichi; assembly: GCF_947563725.1. NCBI lineage: Eukaryota > Metazoa > Arthropoda > Arachnida > Araneae > Araneidae > Argiope > Argiope bruennichi. Next base: position 134,757,729 of record NC_079162.1, on the reverse strand, counting down.
TTAAAATTATTATATTTGGACTTAAAAGAGCATAGTTTATAATATGAGGTAGATTTAAGAAATTTCAAAGTCTGTTTTAATTTAGAGATGTATGTTATGAGGGAAACGTAGAATGTTTTGTATGGCAATTATATTCCTCTTTCACGTCACTGCAGTTAAAATTAAAAAAGAAAACACATTTCTTTTACCCCAAAAGATTATTCAAAATAACAGAAAACGTCATCTCGAATAAATAATGTTGATGCATTTGTTAACGACATGTGCAGTATGGTGGAAAGAAGGAATCAACTTTGGATTTTTATTTTGTAATAGTGCGGAAAAGTTGTCTGTTTTGTGCAGATAAAATAAATTGTAAAAATGGAAAATATTGGAGTACGACTTGAGGTGCCGCAAGGACATTAAAGAAGTTTCATAAAAACACACTTTTTGGAGCTTTTTCAAAGATATTTGGGTGTATCGATTATTTAATAAAAAGTTTTAAATAAACGTTATAATATGAATAGAAATATAAAAACAGTTTTACTATTGCATTGCCATGGCTTCCAGGACACTGAGTCATAGCTGGAATTAATGTTATTGAGAGGAAATGGATATTTGTCTGTGCCCGGTGACATGGACAGAGCTGGTGTCATGTCAATAGTTTTGCTGAGTTCTGTTGAGTTGGTGTCTCCACTCCACCTATTGTATAACTGATTTGTCCATTTATGTGCTTTGTTGTTAGTAAAAATGGCTCAGACTAAATTAATGAAGACAAGACAAATGTCGGAATGTCCTATTTTGGTGAAATTTATTTAGTGTTTGCTTGAAGTTGAACTGTCTTCTTACGAATCTGTTATGAAGTGCTACTGTAATATTAGACATAACCTCAAAACTCTCCATAGAAGGATTCTTTTCTAAGTGAAATATGTCCCATTATAGTTCCCAAAATAGAATAAACACGGTCAAGAGCTTCTATTCCCATTGTTTCTGGCAAAAGAATTTTACAAATGATAAAAGCCTATCATGCTAAGCACAGGAATTTATTAAAGTCTAAAAGAAGAAAAGGGTCAGATAAGTTTGATTTGAATCCCATAAAATATAGAGAAGAAGCTAAAGGTTTGTTTCATATTGCTGCCTGTAAGTGTGTCAATTTTAATACTTGTACTTGTATGAAAGACAGAAAAGTGACAGTTATGGAACAAAAGTTCCTAAACGATAAACGTTCTAACAGGAAAATGACTATTGGAAATATTGATACAGCTACCACAAGCACTTTGAGGAAGAAAGAAACAAGAAAAAAAAACTACAGAGAATAATTAAATTTAAACAAGAACGGACAAAAAATACAGCGTGTCAGAAACGGTTACTGGCGATAATTACAGAGCAGATGAAAAGCAGTGTTCTGTACAACAAGAGACAAAACATCCAGATCCTTCAAATATATCTTAAGTGATTATATCTTATTATTATATAATATATCTTCATTGTGAAAGTGTATATATTTGTGTGATTAATATTAAGTTAAAACTTTCATGTACTTAGAGTTCCAAATATCTGCTTAACCTTATCACGATATCTCTCTGACGATCTCAAGAACGCTATCGATTCCATTGTTCAAAGAAATGGTACTTTGCAGTTCCAGAAAATATTGATTTTCCCATGCTAAGTGATGGACGTAAAATTCAAAGATAACATGGTTTACAACTTGTTTTAAAAGCAATAACAGAAAGTAGAGGCGGAGTCAAGAATTAAAGTTCCAAAGATATAATTCGATGCAAAGGATTACATAGACATGATCTCATGGCTTGAAAATGACGTAACTGAAAACCCACTTCTTAAAACATGTTTCCAGTGATTCTCTCAAAAACTTTATAACAGAAGGCATCTGAAACTGAACCAAAAAGTATAGTATACCTGCATTCGACTTTCCCCGGCTTCTTTATCACACGTAAGTATTAGAAAGAGCCGTGAAACTGATGACCGAATCGGCTCAAAATGTATGTGTTCAATCGCGAGAGAGGGATACAAAAGAACAAAAATTGACTCACGTGTGAATAAGTTAAAATTTAATTTAAAAAAAAACAGTTTAATGTAGGAACGAAGTAGGAACAAACATTTCGCACCTGTAACATTTGTAATCGTTAAGAATTCGGAAGTAAGAAACAGAAAAATTGACTTTAAAAAATATTTTGTTATTATATGCTGTAATTAACAATTTTTTCCTATTGTAATGCTTATATATGTATTTAAAAACCATCTTTTGTAACATTATATGTACGAAAAATTCATAAAAAATATTTAATCAAAGTTTATAACTTTTAAATTTTTTTTACAAAAAGTAAGCTCTTTGAATCGCCTTAAAATGTGTAGCATTGCAACCAAATTTTTAAAAATTCTTTTTGAACCTAAAAGGCAACTTTTCCTCACTATTACCAACTAAACTCTAAAAAAAAAAAATGAAGGTCATTTTCGTTCCACCCTCATGTGCAGCAACGTTTAGCATGAGATTGTGACTTCGCAGGAGTTAGCTTTATTTTAAGTATTTGTAAGAACATAATTTTTGAAAAAGGGAATTACAAACGATTCATTTTTTTTAAATTTGCTTATTCGCACTTAGAATATTCACCAAAATACAATTTTTCAAAATGCTAAAAAAGAAAAGGACTTGAAACCATTGAGAGAACTGTCAGTTTGTACTCTTATATAATTCCGAGCGAACGTTTCAATATGCGAGCAAACCATTGAATAATAAGTGGTGAAGATTTGGGGAGTTTTAATATCCGGCAGATATTCAAACATCAAAATTTCAACATTATATTTTTTAGATAAATGATTAGTGAGGCAATAAGAATACACAACGATCATTATTGAACCAACGAGAATATCTCGTTTTTTTTTTAAATAAACCATTCAAAGATCATTGCCGTTTCCATGTGGCCAGATGATGGAAATGGAAAATTCCTTGGTCAAATCATTTATAAAGGTACTTCTTCAGCTAATAAAATACTTTCAACAAATTTCAAACTATCCTGTAACCAATATAATGAACTCCATTACAGACCTGTATATTGTTCCTAATTTCGCTGATGTAAATGGTACGAGAAAATACTGAAAGTCATCTTTTTTGCTTGCTTATTATTCAACCAATTTTAAAGATACACATATGCACTTTTTAATAATGATGTAGTTGGAAGACATTTTTCATCAAATTGAACTATTTTGCCTATAAAAAATTTAAAAGGTATGATTTCTTGTAAGTTAATTGGAGAGCTATATCTTTAACATAAACTAAATTCATACCTTACTTTGAGCACTTTCGCAATTTACTGTGCCTCTTTATATTTAAACATGAAACGATAAAACGATAATCAATTTGTATACCTAGAAAAAATTTTGAAACCAAAATATTCAATTAATGCTACTTTCTAAGACATTTAAATAAATCTTCCAATGTAATACTAATGCAGAAAGTGAAGCCATAGCTTTGCATAGAAAACTACAAGCGAATCTAAATGGATTACACTTGAAAGAAGAATATTTAGAAGAAAGATTTGGGCTTTCAAAAATTGCAGATAAATAAAACAAATAGTTCATACATCTGAGATAAAAGACAATATACCTTACCTCAGTAAAATATTTCTATATATTCACAAATAATTATTCTATTATATGACACATTTTTTTATTCTATGTGGAGGAATTTGAAAATATCGTTTCATTTTTGCAGCAATATAATAAATAATAATATCAGCCAATAAATTGTAATCAGACACTCAGATTTGTTCGGTATGATTATACTTTATTATGGCATTAGAATTGCTTGTATTCTATCTTGTGAAAGTCTAGATGCAATAATTTTTTTCTTGTTTGAGGATTTAGAAAATAAGAAAAGTCTATAAAAACAATCAGTTTTTAAACTTATTATTGGAAGTTGTAATAAAATCCGTGTGTAAAAAACTACATATTTTGATGTTACAGTTTGAACCGATAGCTACATACGGCATTTTGTGGTAATATGCAACAACCAAGATTACTTACGACAAATTTTACTTAACTGGCATATTATGACCAGTTTATATACAGTGATGGCCAAAATTCTGGACACTTTTGAAATCGTTATGTTTTTAAAATTTGTATGCTTATAGAAAACTCTTATATATAATTTTAATGAGCATGTAATGCCGATTTGAATACAAAAAGCAAAATTCAAATATTTGCCTTACAAAAAAAGTAATTCTTAGTTTAATCTGAATAACAAACACATCGATGAATTAGATTGTAATTTCTAACTTTCCTGACAAACTACTGTTCTTGTTCTGGGAATCATCCAAATGTTAAGAATTGCTAGCAGAAGATGAGATCATGTTTAAAGTTGAAAGAAGTCATTATTGTGCTTTTATCTGTAGAAAGAAGACTGTTTTTTATGTAATCAAATTGCAAGTTAGAAATTTTGTTAAACTTTTTAATATGTAGTTGGAGTTTTTGTAAATGTTTCTAATATTTAGTCAAGAAGCAATGACATCAAATAAACGAATAGATTGGGCACCTAGAAAGAGAACTAAGATAATTGTGTTACATGAATGTGGTCTTTCCTATTCTAAAATTGCAAGACAGGTGGGTGGTTCAGTGACTGCGTCTGGAGTACGAAAATTTTGTTTACGATATCAGGAGACAAATTCAATAAAAACAAAGCAGGAAATGGCTGAAAAAGGTGCACCACATCTGTTGATGATAGAAGAATAAAAAGACCATGTCTCCTAGATAGAAGAATGTCATTAGCAGCCCTCAGAAGTCAATTGAATGGTGCTGGCGTTTTTGTCAGCTCCAGAACAACCAAGAGAAGATTATTAGATGTTGGACTAAGAGGTAGAATTCAACGAAAAAATCCTTATTTCAATTTACAGCAGTGTATAAAACGATTACAGTGGGCAAAGGAATGCATTAATCCGGCAGATGATCAATAGTCACAAGTTACACGGAGTGATGAAACAAAGATATTGTTATTCGGTAGTGATGGCGAAAATATATAAGACATAAAATAGGCGAAGAGTGTCATCCTGACGGCATTTAGGCAACTATGAAGAACTCAGTTAGTGTTATGATTTGGTCATGGATGTCAGCAGTCGGTATTGGCCTCCTTCATGTTATCGATGGGATATTAAATGCTAGAAAATACATTGACACTATTATAGAACCAAAACTTAAACCTTCCATCAGTGATCTCTTTCTCAACAACACATAATTTATTTTTCTGCTGAACTCAGCTCCTTGACACACAGCAAAAATATCGAAAGTGTGGTTTAGTACAAAGAGCATTGAATTGTTATCATGCTAGAAAACAGGTCTGACCTGTAAATTATTGAGAACTTATGGCACCATTTGAAAACCCTTATACATATGAAGTGTTCATCAAATAAAAGAGAGTTAATTGAGGCTATAATTGTTTCTTGGCATCATGCAATATTGAAAGAAGAGCTTAAAACTCTCGTCAGCTCATTGCATCATCCATATGAAGCTGCAATAAAAAATAAAGATACTCTACTAAGTACTGATAACTCAGTGTAGTCATCGGCATCTAATGTATCTCGATAATTACTGCCACTCAACTTTTTTTGTATTGCAAATATTTGAATTTTGCTTTCTGTATTAAAATAGCATTAAATTCTCTTTAAAATGATATGCATTTTCATTTTGTATTTTAAAATACAATATCATTTTCTGATTTAATTTATATATTTATTTTCAATCACACAACATTCATTTGAATTTGTCATCTTGTATTAATAAAATTTTCTAAAAAACTGTGTATTCATTAAGTAAAATTAAGCAAACTAGATTATTTTGTTACTCTCATGATTTGTCCATACATGATATATTGATAGAGTAAATTTCTTCTGGTGAGTTAGCCTACTTAATCAGTGATCCGAATATATATATATATATGTGTGTGCTACAAATGCATTGGTATAATATATCTTATATACCACATATTTTTTAAAAAATTGGATGAACAGAGTTTTGCGGTAAATCCCTCATTATACTTTTATTAAATGCTTACACTTGGTTTTAGGCAAACAAACACAAAAGTTGAAATCTCTAATATTATCTCTCTCGCAGGGCACATAATTTTCCTCATACCAAATTACTGTTTCTTTTTTACTGTTTTATAAGATGCTAACTTGCACAAGGGCTTTAAAGTATAACTGTCTCTTCAACATACAAAGTTACCATGGAAAAAACATTTCTCTTTTGTTGATTAGAAGTTTTGACTTTCTTCTGGAATGGTCATTATAATATTTCATGTTATTGAATCTTACAATAAGAAGAAATATACTACAGAAATTCTACTACAGATATAAGTTGAAATTAATCGAATATCCTTTAGACAAGGACATTATTTTTCATCTTTCCCAAATAATATCTTTTGAAATTAACTTTTTGCTGAAAGAATTTAAAAGAATTGATGTCTTAACATTAAACAGAGTTATAACATGTTCCAGTACAATCTTACTAAAGAAAATCAAACAAAAGGTACATATGATAGGATTACTAATTTTAAATGACATTAAAAATATTTCCATTATTATAAATAGCGCACAGTAAATTTTTTATGCAAAATGAAACAAGGAATGCAAAGGCACTTACGTCATGAATGCATCTGGGTTATACTGGCAATTAAATGTTATGTTTTCGCCTGCGACCACTTTCGTTTCACAAAACTCGGTATTGGAATCATAATACCAATACAGTTGATTAAGGCCACAAGCGAAAGAAGTCAACACGAGGAAAAATATGAAGAGAAATTTGGCAATATCGATGATCATGCATCCCAGTGATATCTGGAGAGGCCCAAGATGAGGATTGGTTTGAAATAAATAGATAATTCTTGCAAAACTGAAGACATTGGCCACAGCAAACACACCTTCCGCTATAAGAGAAGGATCGTTGCCTGGCCATAACGCACGCTGGAGAACTCTTGGCCCATATCGTCCACTCTGAACCTGAATATAAGCGACACCTTTCAGTGAGAAGGTGGTTAAATATAAACTTAACATTATGAAGTCTAGCCAGTTCCACCACTGCCGAACATATGCTTTGAGTCCTTCTTCCCATAACTGCTTGCATTCTGCCCACACCATGCCTGAAAAGAATGGAAAGAAACTGTACGTTAAGAAAGGTCTTAAAGAATAACAACAATAGACAGAAACAAACGACAACAAAAGAATTGTAGATCTGTTTCAAACTAAATCAATAAAGTTGAGTGGCACATATTCTCGATGAAACTAATCTTTTCAAGAACTTAATTATAAGATAACCGTAAATTAAATGAATGTTTTTGAAACCATACGTCTCAAGATTAAAAAGTAAAAAATAATTAAAAAGAAAAGTATAGAATCTCTACCATTAATGTTTGAAGTAGTTAAGTATAAAAAAACTATTTTGTTCCATAAACTAATTAAGCATAGTCAAAACTTATATGCCCCTTGCATTAGAGTGCCCGATTTAAGTTCTCATTTATGCATTTCAATAAGAAATAAATATTTACCTAGATCGGATAGCGGCATTACGTTGTAGATGTGAAAGATAAATTTATTCAATAAGAAACAGTGTTTGCTTCCAACAGCAGTATTACGAATCGGAAACGAAGGATAAAAAATCCTATTTATTAATTGAAGGTATTTTTCATTGCACTTTTGATTACATCGGATTTTTTAAGTAGGGGAGACCGGGGCAAGTTGGCATTTTGCTAATAGCACAGGTAAAAAACACTAGATGGCAGTAGAAACAGGAACAGAGTAAACAGGAAGTATAACTTCATAAGCTCAGGAGTTTTCGGTCAGTTTCATTTGGATCTACAGATACTAGAGGTGATTTTTTTTTTTTTGCTTCGAAAAGTAAGTATTACTACTCACTTGATTTTCTTCTAAAATATACAATATTAGCAATGAAAATTCTCGCTTGTTACATTTAGTATTTTGATATTCATGAATGTATTTGTGAGAAAGCATCTTTAATTAATTTAATATTTCTGAATCAAAAATAGAATCAAAATCAAAATGGCATGACGGGGCATGTTGGCGCCAAGCCAAGCTGGGCACGCTAGCACCGGCGGGGCAGGTTGTCCTTGCGTTTTTAATGACATGTCTAATATTCTTTTTTATATTGTCTTTTTTCAGAACCATGGTTAGCAACAGAACGAGGACTACAAACCGAGCTTCGACCCCCCGGGTCGTTATTATGTAAGCAGTAAAAGCGATATTGCATAAAGAATTGTCGTATTCAAAGGCAGCTGAAAAGTGTGGGATACCTTTGCGTTCCCCAAAACGCTACGGCCAAAAAGCTTCAAAAGTCGGGGGTGATTATCCTTTGACTTTCAGCTATATACCAGCAAGAAAAATTTTCAGCAGATATCGCAGAATATATAAAACGAGCGTCAGATGTTTATTTTGGTCTTAGTCCGAAAGAAGTACGGAAATTTGCGTACCAGTTTGCTATTTCATTAAAACGGAAAGTGCGTGGTTCATGGGAAGAAAATCAATAAGCAAGCGAGGACAGGTTCAGCTTATTCTTAAAAAAGGAATTCTTCTTTATCCATCAGAAAGTCAGAAGCAACGACTCTCAGCCGGGCGACCTCCTTTAATAAAACACCTTTAATAATAAATAACAACCGCATTTTTTAAACTTTTGAAGCAGTGTTACGACAAGTAGTTTTGGACCTGTGGATATATGGAATATGATAAGACAGGGATCTCAACTGTTCAAAATCCGAACGGGTGGTAGCTCGGAGGGGATTTAAACAGATTGGCAAAATGACATCTGCAGAAAGAGAAGCTCTTATCACGTTGGTTGTTGCTGTATCTGCTATAGGAAACAAGATTCCTCCCTCTTTATTTTTCCACGTGTAAATTTCAAAGATCACTTCCTCAATGGGGCACCTACAGACAGCACTGGATGCTGCAATTCATCAGGATGGATGAAGCAAAGCATTTTATCGACTTTTCTGAGCATTTCGTCTTGTACATGAAGTCGTCAAAGGAAAGACCTGCACTACTGCTACTGGGCAATCATGTCTCTCATCTTTCGATTTCAGCAGTCAATTATTTGAAAGCGACCGGAGTTTTGGTGCTGAGTTTTCCACCTCTCTGTAGTCATAGCGACTGCTCTTCCACTGGCTACCACCGAGAACAATATAACAGCCGACTGGAATAAGTCCACTGAATCCAGACATATTTCCTGATTCGAAATTTCTTCCCAGTTACGTAAAAGACCGTCCTCAAGCCACATCTAATATATCTCAGAGTGATTCTTCAGCTTTGGATAGCATTTGTTCTAATCTGATGCCTATTGATCCCGATGAAATTTCCGAAGCAGAGCATGAAAGAAATGGCACTCAACTACTGCAGGTTTTATCATTCCCAGATCCGAAATTTTGATCCCACATACTGTTTCACCGTTGGAAGAACTATAGCCATTACCAAAGGTTGACATAAGACAAAGAACAAGGAAAGGGCGAAGGAAGAAGCAGGCTGTTATTTTGACAGATACCTCTATGAAGAACACACTTCAGGCAAAAAAACAAGCCGTTAAGATAAAAAGATTCAAAACAATTGTGAAAACCAAGACTAATGCCCTACACAATAAAAATGGAGAAAGGAAGACCAAAAACAGGAAAGTGGCCAAAGACGAAATGCAGAGAAAGAAAACATTGGAGCTACAAAGAGACAAAAACATTTTTGCAATGTTAAGTCCATCTGAGTTAGTTGTACCTTGGTTAAATGTTCCTAAATAAATCCGAAAAAATGTGCAATTTTTAGTTAAATTTAATTATTTAAACTTTAGTTCAATAAAAGTTCCTAATTAATATATATATATATATATATATATAATTTTCTTTTCAGATAAATACCTACAATATGATAAGGAAAAATACAAATATATAATGTCAACCTGCCCCGCGTATGGTGCCAACGTACCCCGCCCCCTGGACACGTTGAGATCGATGGAGTTAGCTCATTCAACTCGATATTGCTCGCTTAATTTTTAACCAAACTATAATTAATTCCGTTTTATATTAGCCAAAGGATGTAAGAATATTTTGGTACACATATTAACTATTTAATCATTACCAAAAAAAATTAGAAAAATTCGTTAAAAAAAAATGGTGTCAACCTGCCCCGGTCTCTCCTACTGATTATTAAGCGATTTTAATTATTGATAAATAGATATGATTCATAAGGTTAATCGAACGAAGTGGAACAATTCCTGAGATAAAATACAATTAATGTATCATTAATTCATACATAATATTAATTTCAGATACAAAAAAAAGAGCAAATTCATAATTCAAAATTTTATCGCCCATCTTCATATTCTGAATGTAGTGAATCAATTCATCTGCATGTAGCATTCAATTTATAATTGAAAATTTTTCAAAATTTCTAAAACATTGATGCTACTTGTGATTAATCCCATAAATTACATTATCTGCTTAATTAAAAGCATTTAGTTATTAGTAAGGAAAAGAATATATGTTATCAAAATTTAAAAGACTGAATTCGAACAAAAATATACGTGGTTGATGGATTGAAATGGCAATTAAGCAAACATGTATTCTTTTAATATTTAATTCTGAACAATATTCATCGATCCATAACGGAAACAAAAGTTAACTTGCAAAACTATTTGTCATTAAAAACTAAGAGATTGTAATATTTTATCAACCACATCACGATCATCAAGCTATTCATAGTCAATATCTTTAGTTCCTTTCGAATCTGGAAATAACTGAAGCTGCCACAAGTAAAGCCAATATTTTGAAATTAAATTACAAAATTTCTGTTAAGAGCAGCAAAGATGGACTATGACAATTTACATATTCATAATAAACATTACAAAAGAGATGGCTTCTAAATAAGATGTAAATTATTGCTCGCTGCTTTCATTTTCCTTGAAAGCATGAAAAATTTTCATACGAGAAGGTTTCTTCTTCTTGATTACCTTGTTCCTAATCTTCGCATTCATAGGGCCATTCAATTCGCCAAGCTCATTGTTTTTTTGAAGTCTGTTTTTGCGATTTTCATTGAAAAATGTTACCTGCGACCTTATGTTTTCTGGTAATTTTTCATCTCCTTAATGCCTACTATCTTCGCTCTGAATTTATCTTACGAATTTGACGACACCCTGTGCAAACATCGGTACCGATGAGGCAGCGATGTTTTCTGGCGCCCATTTTAGTTTTCCTTAAATATATTAAAAACAGTTTTCACTCTACACACTTATATCAAATTAAAGAGTGAAAAATTCCTTACTTTTTCAAGCTTTTATTTATCTTTAATATTTTTTGCAAATAAGGGTTCTAAACTACTTTTTCTTTTTCAGCTTTATGACAGCTTCGATCATCGAATGGGCATGTTTCACTTAAAAAAATCATAGTTGAAACATCATTTGTTATTTTTTTATTAATTTTTTTACTGTTTCCAACAATTCTCGAACTTCCTATACTTTTGCGATTTTCACCTATTAAATATCTTTTGAGACCCTATGTTGTATGGTGATTTTTTTTCTCTTGATGCCTACTATTACCTCTCTGAATTTGTTGTTTAATTCGGTAACTCCCTCTCTATTATGCATATTAAAATGTAATTGTTCATGAGCCATCAACATTAAATAAAAGATTATTCTGTATGCATTAAATACTGAATAATCTTTACGTGAAATTGCTTCTATACATTGGGTTGATTTGGATTGACTTCCTTTTGTATCTTCATACAAAAGAAAAGAAAAAGGGAAACAGTATTAGTAATTTCATAAAAATTAATGCTGAGTAATGATAAGGGTATTTTTATACTTTCATTATTTTGAACATTCTTTGTCAGAGGCTACTTTGACAGTCATTTTAATATATAAATGTTATGTAAAAATAATTTACATTTTTTTTATGGATAATAGCATTAAAACAGGAACGTTTTGTTGGATATTCCTTCGGATTGAATACAAAATCACCAAAATTTTAGCCTATGTTGAGAAAAAAATGACAGCTGTTATATAAGTATTACAATACAATGTTTTTATTTAACAATACATTAATAGAAAATAATTCATTTCATATTAATAATGCGATTACAAATGTCTATAACGAAAATATAATGACGATTTTATCAATTTCTCATGTATTAGGAATGAAAGTAAATGACATGTCAAGAAGTGAATGCATAATTATGAGAAGAGAAAATAAAGAAACGAATGCTCTAAATTCAACTTCTTGAAATTTTATAATGATTTCGATTGGACTTCTGCAACTTGTGGACTCATTGTGTAGCCAACTATACTTTTTCATAGTAAAGCACATAGTTTTTCACACACACACACACACACACACACACACACACACACACACACACACACACACACACACACACACACACACACACACACACACACACACACACACAAACACAAACAAACAAAATGCTTAAGAATATTTGAATCAATGGGCACATCGAGACGCGTCCGTAAAGCCGTTTCTAATAAATATAATTAGATTTTCAAGAGATTTGAATCTGCCTGGAGCTTTTATGTCAACAGACCAAATAGATTATTTAAATAATTCTTATAAAGAGGGGGAAAAGGACCGAATTATTAAGTAGACAAAGCTGGCAATTGCGAATGGACCCCTGAGCTCTCAAAAACTTTTAGCATTATTTTGAAAATTATTTCATTTTATATCTTCATTTAGTTATAGAGGTCATGCAATCGAACTTATTCAAATTAAAATCAAATATTGTATAAATTAATTTTGGAATTTTATTCTAGTGATATTCCTAATTACCATTTACAAGTTATTCATCACATTATTATCTATAAAATTATGTGCTTTTTAATTTTAAAAAAAACTCCTCCTTTTATAATATTATCCAGAATGTGTCCGAGAAAGTTGTCTTTATTTATTTACTATTTTGCTTAAAGTTACTTTCAAATTATAGCTGTGCACTTTTTTTTAATACGTGAAATATTGAAATTAGCTTTATAGAAAGGAACTTGCGATTGCAATTTGTAAACATTTGCTACTTAAAGCTGCTGAATAACAATTAAATTAAAATCGATAAAAAAGTATTCTGTTTTTAAAGTTTGGATGGAAAAAGGGGGGCTGGAGATTTGAATTAACCCAGGGCCCCTCAAAGTTTAATAAGGTCCTAAATTTTTCTGAAATTGGAAATAATCACATTGTTTCAAATATGGAAAGCGAGTGATTGAATTCAGTGTAAATTCATCAGGTCTCTGGTTTTGTAAGCCTTTTGGGGAAAAAGCATAGTTTATGAGTAAATACTTACAGTAAAAGTGTAGATGTATATTGAAGAGTGCATTACAAGAGCTTCATTCATCACGAGTTTTAACAACTTTTTTTACATGCAAGAACGATATGTAAAACAATTAAATGTACTTAAAACTATAAGCATATACAAAAAATATGTAACTAACAGAAATACAATTTAATTACAAAAGCATGCAACTAACCTAAAAATAATTTAAATCATCCGTTGATAATGGTTGTCATGTCAACAATCAGAACACAATGCGCATGTGTGAGTTTTCAACACCAGTTACGGTAACGCAAATGCGTGAATTTTTCTACGCCAGTTGGGGTAACGCTATGCAGATTATACATTTTTAATTTCCTTTATTCTGTGTTATTTTAATTCAAAAGTACTTCAGTATGAATCTGAAATATGGATTAATTAACAATGTTTAATTTTAAATGCATAAAACATTAAGAAAATAAACAGAATCGTTTGAAATAATCGGCCGAAAAATGTTAACCCTAGCCTCATTACTGTTGGGGAAAAAAAACTGAAGCCTTACTCATTTGGCGGTGGGGAAAATGGAAGATTTTTTTGGCGGGAAAGTTAGTTTTTGTTTAATAATTAAAATTCTAATTAAAAATTCAAAAAAGGGACCCCAGGTGCACATTCCCGACCTCTAAGGTATACATGTACCAAATTTGGTAGCTGTAGCTCAAATGACCTGGCCTGTAGAGCGCCAACACACACACACATTGAGCTTTATTTATAAGTATAGATTTTGTATCTCAGATTTATGTCGTTTTTCCATCTCTTTGGCTGTGGTCTGTTATAGCATTCGGAGTGGAGATAATATCATATTACTTAATCATCCGATACTGTCTGGAAATAATGCTTTTTTTTTTCGATCCGCATGATTCCATCCGCCGGTGAGCAAATTAATGCGTTTCTTTTTGTGTGCAAATTTTATACTTTTTAATAATGATTCATTCTTTATTTCCACAGCGTTCCTTGAATTGCGGCGTTTAACTTTGCATGTGTTTCGTCCGTTTTTGCATGTTTCAGAAGTGATATTTATGGTTGGTATATTTTTATTCAGGTCAGAAATATCGATGTTTATATTAGTGTCTACAGAGCGCATAACGCAGATCTAATATTTTCAGCTTTGGGCACGATATGAAGGGAATTGACTCCGGTTAGAATATTCAGTACTTTAGTAGTTACTGTTTTGTCGACTCACGTTGCTTTTAATAAAAATAATCTTTGTATCATATGAAGCTTGGAAATTTGGTACTTCTTTTGTGCTCCATTCCATACACTTGCTCCATATAGCAGAGCCTTTTCAACAACACTTTTATACCAATGATTTATGATATTAATTTCCAGGTATATGGGGTACTGCCCATTCCAACGCTGTGCATAAATAAAGTTCTGAGTTTCAAATTGGCGTTTGTTTTTGTTCTATGCCTGGTGATGGAAAATTAAACCATTAATTTTGATAACAAATTTTTTCCTATAGTCCAGATAACGTATATACCAAGTTTTAAAAGAATGCGTGAATCAGAACGGTCTCTACATAAATCTGAATAGGGTCAATTACCACTCTGTTCTGACAGTTAAATTGTCTGATATCAAAATGGGAAACAAAGATTATTCATTAGGCAACTGTTATTGACTGCCCTCAGATAAAGCAGCTGACGATCTTTTAAGTCAGTTCCACAGATGCTTTATCATATTAAAGAAGCAGTTTGCTGTCATTTGAACATATGCTCTAATTGTCCAATAAAGAGTCGTTACACCACCTATTCCTATTAAAAATGCAAAATACTCAATGGAGGTTTAAATTGGAGAAGTAAGACTATAACGATATTAAATTTCAGAAATTATTTTTACAATAGAATCGGAAGGTAAATAGAAACAAAATATTTGTAAGTATAAGTATTACAGTCAGAAATGGAGGCATTAATCGCAAGCACAAAGAAAAACAAATTTATTAGTTTAAAAACAACAACTTTTATTTTTTTAATACTCTTCCTTGAAAACACAGGCTGTAGAGAAAGATACTATTATGTTTAAATTGCGAATGAATGTAAAGTTGCTCAAGATAAATTATCTATCAAAGAATGACCATCCAGGGACATGGTCATTCGATCTCTAAGTTCGCAATCTTTGCTCCGGTAATGAGTTTGCATAGCTTTCCCTGAATCACAAATCAATTCATCCATTATGTTTCCGTGCTTGTATCTGCTCTATCATTAACTCCAGTCCATAGAAAGTACGTAGAAATCCAACCACTGTAGCTGCGTCAGATCGATTTTGTCTAGGGAATGGCTACCTCAATGGAGGCGGAAAAACAGTTAAATTTGGAGTCATCATTTATTTTCTTCACTTAATGCATTATATGAATTCTAATATTGTTGGTATTCGTAATTTAATTTTCTTTAAATATTTCTGTTTAATCAAATATGAGGTTGCATGCTTCGATTTCGTATATTCTAATGCTTCGTTTTTGGTTGAAAATAATATAAGGAAGCTTTGAATTAGGACTAATATTTGAAAACTAACATAAGAACAACAAATTATCAATTGCAACCAAATTTTACTTTCTCTGAGAGAGTAATCAGCCCCGAAGTTCCAAGAAAGCACAGAAAATAGGCCCATAGAATCAAAGAAAAATTAAACTAAAAACTTTGTACCTTGCACAAAATGTAAAAGAATCTAATCACACTGATTGAGGTGAAACTTCTCATGCTAAAATTCTACTGAAATGTGATGGAATCATATGATTAAGCAAATGATTAAAAATGTCTACTCAAGGAACAATTAGACGGATAACTGGAAATGAGCATCCAGGCTGCGGTATAAAAATGTAACATCCTTTATGAAAAACGAGATAACTGGTATTTTCATCACATATTTCTGTCTTGTCATGATTACTGCAGGAATCATGAATTTACAAATATTTTATGGAAATTTGAAGACTTTCAGATTAGAAACTACTTGATAATGAGTAAGCAATCCTATTAATTTTCCTGTAATATTCATTTTATATTTTATGGCAGATCTCAGTAGCAAAAACGGATGTCGCATTCTTAAAGGTTAGAAAGTAAATATAGAAAGATTATCAGAGCAGCTAATGATTTTAATTCGTTAACAATTATTTATCTGCTTAGTACAAAAATGATTTATTTTAAAAGTGCTTTTGTCATTAGAAGGCATTAAAAAAAGTATTTATTAAAACGTTTGATCACCTGATTCTTATAAAAATAATGTGAAAACCAAACGACAGATTTAATGTACTTGAAGTCCTTTAAAAATTGGATTATCGTGTTGAGGTTATACTTTACATGCCTCCAATGAAAGAAAATGATGACGTCGGTTTGTATGATACTAGGTCTTACCTCTTAAATCTTTCCACAAATACAAAGAAATTTTTTTTAAATACAATACAATTTTTTCCGCTTTGAAGTCCTTATGCTTGTTATTCAAAGGATACGTCAGTTCAGCTATATATTAACGATCTGTATCTTATCATTAAACTGTTATTGTAGACAACAAATTCTATTGGTAAAGTAGGCTACCTATTTGTATCTGTACAGAGTTTTTTTTCCTTTGAAACATTAAATGTGGCATGCCCGAGAATCGATTAAATCGTCTTTTTTTTAAAAAACTATTGGATGAAGCATTTTTAGAAATTCCAAGTGGAAAAAAACAAATGTATTTTTCTCGTGAATAGAGAGAATGAAGTTGTGTTTTGCAGTTCTGAATATACAAATATCTTAAAATGTTTCCTCAAAAACCTTTCAACTATTTGATTTCCTTCTGTTTCATTTCCCTTCAAAATTTCTAGGTTAAACTAAAATTTTGTGATGTGGATTATACGTTATGCATTCATTCACCGTTATTTTTTAAAATTATAATTAAATAAAATAGTTTTCATTATAGAACAATTTCAAAATTTCTATTTAATGAACAGAATACTAACAAGAAACATATAATTTCTATAATTGAAGTTCAGTACCAAAAAGTCAAACTTAGTAAAGCATCAGTATAGAATAAATGGATTACGATTTAAATTAATTTTATTCTGAAATTATTCAAATATAATTACAATAGATGCTTTTAAAACTTCTTCTATTTTCTCATATACGGCATCATATCTTTCTGCGTAGAATTAATTTTAGATACTTCTACAGGAGGATACAGGAGGATACTTATTCTTAATTTTCATTTTGGTGCAGTCAATAGCAGAAAAAATCTCTATTGTACAGAAAAAGTACGAGTAGGAACTATTCTTGTTTCGATATTTAATTTATTTTAAGGAAATGTAATTTTATATATAATAGAAAGAACTTGTCGCCTAAAATTTTTATAAAGTTCAATGAACGATTGTAAAAAAAAAAATATCAAACAGTGGATAAATGACGATGAGAAAACAATTTGATTTTCATCTCCTCCTCTTTCCCAGTCATTTTCTAACATTCAAGAAATAAAGAACGGGGAACATACCTTTCTGCATTTTTGTGTTTACTGGAAAAAAGTATTTGTCGTATTATGTGTGAATAAAGTGCTTTAGCATGCAGTGGAGGATTTTCGCCTATTGCTGCTCTGAGCTATGCACGCTACATGGCTGCTTTTTTAATGAACTGATCTATTAAATTTCACATTTTGACACATTTTTGTCTTAACCAATATGCAACAATATCATGTCTTAATCGATATCAACATTTATTTTATTTTAGATTAGGTTTTCTAATTTTGTGAAAATTTATCTACTTTTAATTATTAAATTTATTTAGACTCATGATTGCGCGGCATTTCAGTTTATTTGCAATTGCATCTAAGCCTATACTCGAAGGTTTTATTACGCTCTCTAGCGAAACAAAAATCATGTCGCCAAAACTAAAAACAGCTGGCCTTGAAATATGAGCACTTTAAACCATAGAACTAAATTGGATCTCCATAAAAATCCATAAAATTTCATAACATTCGATTGGATATTTTGCAATTATTAGCATTATTTAATTTAATCTCAACTTAAATAATTTCTTAATTACAATTTTTCAGTAATTTTTTTTAAAATTAATCTAAAATATTCTCTAGGGTGGAAACTATTAAAATCTACGCAAGAATTAAGATTAGGAAACATTAAAATATTCTGAAAAATTTTACTATATGAAGGAAATATTCTAAATATAAGATCTGCAGAATTTTAATGAAATTACGACAGATATTTTTTTATTGCTAACATTTCAAATATTCGCCAATGCTTTTGGGATAAATCGCAATGCTATTTAGAACGGTTAAAAAGCGAATTTCATCAGTACTTTATAAATGCCATATGTATATCATGAAAAGAAACTGACTTTTGTGACCTAAATAGCTGCATTTTTTTAGAAAAAAAATAAGAGAATTCAGTTACTAGAAAGATTTGTGGTGGTAATATTCTAAAACATCATAATAGTCATTTTTAAGGGTACTGAGAGTAACTCTTTTCATTGTGTAAATTATGGTTTCTATTATTAGAAAAAACTATTCAGGGTGCATTTTCCTAATTCTTTCGACCTTGTAAACGTTTCTGCATAGAAAACTTGAGAGGTTGTTATTAACTCTCTTTCAAAATTTCATTACCGTTCTGCACTGCCAAAATACTTTCGTGTTTTTGTTGCATTTAAATCAAGTATTAAATAATAAATAATTGTAAAATACGATTCAAGCCCTTTAATGTCCATCTCTCTAAAAAAATTAATGCATTTTAATGTCTGTTAAAAATTAATGCATTGTCTAGCCACTTATATTCAATATTTTTCTTCAGATGAAATTTCGATAGAACATGTAAATTTAATATTCCAGTACGTATTTTTACTTAGAGATTTGTTTTTGTGCAATTGAAAGGAAATTTTAAAATTTTTCATGGTTATAGTTGATTCTAAATAATAAAATATATTATTTTGGAGTTTACTTGGTCTGAAATTTAATAATTTAAAAAAAGGATATTCTAGTGAAAAATCGGTGGTTGTATGCAGTGATCTGCAAAAGAGAGCAATGTCTTTAAATATGAAGGGGAAATATGCCATTAAAATGTAACATAAAACATATAAAAAAATAATAATATATAATTAAAAGTCATTAACGTTTACCTGATCAGGAATAATATATTTCGAAAAAAAAAAAAAAAAACCCAACCTAGAATTAGACAGAAAAGGGTGAAATATGGGTATTCATCTGAACTACCGAAACACATGTGCGAAAGATATTATGCAACTTCGTCTCAAGAGGTTGAATGTTTCTGCAAAATAATTTATGGCTTTCTCTCTGATAGTTTCCTACACATTCCTAATGACATTAGCCGACATCGTATTTTAAACTTTTATTGTGCGAAAAATCGAAATTAATTAAACTTAATGAAACACAGTGGAACCTGATCAAGTGCTAATATTATCTTAACATTGTATAATGAAGATCCTTTCCTTTTTCTTACTAATATATTTTTTCGCAGATAAGCTAATAACATTTTTTATTCGCCTTGCCAAAAGCCCAACTGCCTAGTTGGAAATTCACCATTGTTGGTATGGATGACGTTCAGAGTTCTCTGTTTCTTTATACTAATAAATTTTACCATAGAAAGGTAAATAAAATGATTCATTACATCAATTACTGAGGTATCAAATATTCTACAAGAATCCTATTGTAACGTCATCCATTCTACTGTGAAATTTCTCTGAAGACGTTTTAGCAACGATTGCATTTGATGATGTTAGGTAGATCGTTACAATTTTAAATTTTCTTAATTGTTCAGTTCAGTTTGTTGCTGTCTATAATGACACTTGCCATGGACACGCTCGCAGACAATGTCATCGATTTTAAGCCAAGGGAGCGTCTCTTATTTTAGTAGCGCCAACTAGGGCCAAGAGTGCGTCTTAGCTACTCACGCATCACATTTGCTTGCACAACCCCCTTTTACAGGGGGGCACATTCACACATCTCACAAATAGAACAGATGAAGAACAACCATGCCCGAACCGGAACTCGAACCCAGGATGCCCAGATCACGGGGAAGAAGCGCTACCCCTATGCCAGGATGCCGGCCCAGTTCAGTTAAATAAATCATTTTCTACGTGCTTCTATAAGGAACATGATACTTTTCTCAATCAATTACTATGGTAAAAAGAGCCATATACATGTAGCGGCTCACCACTAGCGCGGAAAAAGGACCAATGTGGCGAGAAAAAAAGAAACCGGTTCCAGCGGAGATACGGAGAACACGACCGTCGGCCCTTCACTTGATCTGTGGAAAGCGAGCGGTGAGCGACTTCCTGCATCCCGATATACAGAAGTCGTTTTTTCTTTCTTTTATTAAAACTGATTGGTTGCTCTAAATTTAGATGAATTGCCTTCATTAAAAGCTAAAAATATCCCTTTAAGGCTTTCAATAACGCGTCATTAGATCAAATTTTACCGAAAATTGTTGAAAAATGCATATCAAAATGAAATATTTTTTGAAGTCTATAAAAAACAATATTCTGTGTGAAATCAGTATTATTTTACATCGCATGCAAAGGACAAATATTGCAGAGATTCACGATACTCTTCTGTATATATTTTAAGCTTCTGTTATAATTTTATAGAAGAGATTTTGTGTTGAAAGAATTTCTAGATATAGAATTAAAATATATGGATACCACATGGGAGATTTCACAGATGTAAAAAATAAGGACAAGCTCTGCTCTTTACACGTGTTTAAATGGAAAGTTATGCATTTTCAGAGAAAACGACTTGAAATAAAAATTCAGAGCGAAATATTATTTTTATTGGTTTAATTCTATTTTTTAATGCTCCGATTTTGAAGCAACAGGAAGACTTTTTGGAGTTGAATCTCGTCATTTTACACCTTGTAAGATGACGAGGAAGACATCTCTGCTAACGTATAACCTAAAGGAGGACAATTGGCTTTCTATAACAGATTCAACATACACCAATTACGGATGCTTGCCTTTAATGAAATCAAGTTTCAAATTTGGAACCTCTTGCATCGGAGTCGGGACCTAAACATCAGAAAACTTTTTTGTGAGTAAGAACTTAGTATCAGAGGTGTTTTATTTTAAGACAGCGATGTTTCAAAAACTGCTACTGAAAAGAGTCCAATAGAATGTGGCACAATGCAATGCACAAACATAACTATACTAAAAATGGTTAGATATATACAAATTTTCAAACAATCACATTACAGAAGTAAATAAAAATTCATTTTTTAAAGTTTATTTAAAAAAATAATATTTCATTATATCATTTCTTTAAGTTATATCCTTATTGGTAACTTTTCATGTGCTTTGAAAAAAAGTAAATAGCTTTATTTATATTTTTCTTCATAAACAGCAGAAAATTCATTATGATAAGCAAGACAAATTTGATATAACTTTCTACTGAACTTTCAAATAGAAGATTAGAACCTAATATATGCAGATTAACAGGTTTTTTAGATGCTAGCAAATATAGGATGCATGGTTCATAGAATGTTAACAATTTCTTTAAGATGGACAGTTATTTAATAAAAAAATTCTTAAAATATTTACCAATAAGGTCTTCAGAGAGATTTTCTGATCCCAAAACTGTGCTTTTGTTAAATGAGAATGAATATTATTTAAAGTTCTAAATAACAAAATATTACTTTCTGTTCTGAATAACAAAATATTACTTTCTGTTCAGAATAACAAAATATTACTTCCTGTTCAGAATAACAAAATTTAGGTATGTTTAACATTTCTTCATGATATCACACATAAAATTAATCACTGAAAGTTATAATATTAATCTCTGGAAGTTATAATATTAATCTCTGGAAATTATAATTGTTCTAAAATATTTGAGAACGATAATGAATCGATATTTCCCAAATCCGTAAATTTCGAACTTGAGAACTCCGAGTTTTCGAACTTGAGAGGCTTTCTAACGGAAGCATAATAATCATGAACATTATTTGAGAAGTTTGCAGATGGGTTAATACGTGTGAAAAAAAAAATATTTGTAAAAAGGAGATTCCAGTCTCCATTGCGTGATAGATACTTGTACTGATTCGTGTATGCGACAATGAAGTGGATTTTCTAATTTGTCATTGATAGAATTTGGATAGTATTAGGAATTCATCTGTCTACTGTTTACTTAATTATGCTGTCAGAACAAAATGGAATTATTCATTAAAGACAGAATTTTCATTTCTGAAGACTTAATAGAAAAAGAATTTTCCTTTATACAAACTGAAATAAAAATGCATTTGAATATGAAATATTAATTTTTTAAAGAAACATACAGAACAATGAAAATTCATGGCAACAGAATGGATATATCTATACAGAATGGATATTTTCGACCTGTTGAAATGTCGAGTGCATGAAGAATATATATATATATATATATATATTTCATGTCGCTATTACATGGAAGGGTTTCAAAGCAGCAAGAACACTATTTTTTAAATTTTTCTCTACTTACTTGTTATAGCATTATTCATTAAATACTTAACTACTTAAGAATGATTAAATAGTTAAGTGGCAGTCATTAAATACTCAAATTTATTAAAAAAATAGGTTTATTACTTCCGATTGAGCGTTCCTTGAAAAGTAGACAAAACTACAGAAGTAAGTTCGGTAAGCCAATATTAGTTCCTAATAATCGCCATTTTGCAGATGAATTACTATTGTTCGATGGATATGAATTGTATGAAGTTATTTCGATCTAAAAATACAAATCAACTTCATTTATTTGCTTTGTTTATGATGACACATTTCAAAGGGAAGTTCCAAAAGTATAACATCATTTGTTAGCAATCAACGAATTTTAAGAAAATAATAAAAACTAAAAAGCTTTTAAGAAAACATTTCAGCTATAAACATTATGCTTTGAATATACTAAGAACTGGGAATTAAAAACTTGCATGTTGAAGCAGTTTTATGTATTTTTGTCTATATTTCAAGGATTTTACAACTGCAAGTGATAAACCGATTTTCATAAAGCAAGTTTTAATATTTTTACGAAGATGAGCATTTAACAACTAATGTTATAATAAATGGACCGAGAGAAATTTAAAAATGAAAGAACAACGAAAAACAGTTGAATTTTTGCACTTGTTGCAGCTTTTAAATGCCATGAGGGAACGGAATACAATTATAAGATAATTATGGAAGACAATTTTATTTTTTCGCCTCATAATATTTCCCCCTATTTCGTCACTTTTTCTGTGACACATCCATTTGAAAATGCAAGAATAGATTTTTTCGACCACCTTAATATACAAACCAGTTCATTAAGAAATTCCTTTTGAACAAGGTTATTCTGCATATTAGAATGGGATATCAAAACTACTTCATTTGTATTTTTTTCTTGTTTTTTTAAAAATACCTGTGCACGAAAATGATAAGGAAATATTTGTTTCCTGTGTCTAAAGGTGGAATATTTTAATCGAATTTTAATTTCATTTCCTGCTGCGCTAGAGGTTGGGATTTTTTCACTTTTGTGTATTATTGACGAGACTATTTTAATATTTTCAAAACTTAACCTTATCAGTTAACAGTTGATAAAAACAAAGTTTCCCTCTATACAAGCTGCGCCACCTGGAAATGGATTTGAAAACATTAGACCTCAAGATTAAGACGAAGAGAATAATTAAAACCGAAATTTTTTTTTCTTTTCAGTATACTGATGAAGTACGCCTTAAAAACTGCTTTAAATAATTATTTTTATTTGCTATTAATAATTATTTCATTTGTTTATTGCGTTTGTTCATTATTATTATTTATTTTGTGTTAATATTAGTACCCGCATTTGGTAGCCTGATATTTTTTCAGCTATAAAGGGGCTTATCTAGAATGTGAAATTTTAAGATGTCCTGTTTAAATATGTTTAATAAAAAATTTCGTGAGAGTTATTCATGTTTATGCCGTAAAATACACCGCTCTGATTTTGGAATCCATTTCGAATTTCGTTAAAAAAAGGATTTAATTTCGCAGCTGCACGTAAGATAACATACCCAATTACTCTTGTCATATCAGACGGACGTCACGTTAATTAACTTTATTGAGCAGTCACATTTTAGCCACCTATGTATCAGGAATTAATTTGTACATTCAAACCATTTGAAGTTAGACTATTAGCAGCAAATGAATTGGCATTTTATCTTATCTGCATATAATCCAAATGACCGATCTGTGTCCATGCGATATCTATTACGAAGATGAGGCAACATTCAGTTAGTCATATCACTGCCTCTCCGATCCGCCTCGAAGGCACACGGATAAAAAAAAAATGAATGACTGGACCAGCGCTGCAGCAACACTGGCGAGAACTGTTGTTGAATCCTAAGGGCCATTACCGGCCATGGTACAACCTTTCCCTAAGGAAGTACGCCCTATCATCGATGGGAGGAGCTAGATCCCCAACTTTTCTTGTAAGCTCCAGAATGGCGAAAACCAACCACCATGCCAGAAGCCTCTCATCCTCATTTCGAGGTGCCCCCCCCCCCGTGGGAACAGCAAAATTCAGTAAGTCATCCATCTGACTCTCCAACGCGTCACGAAGGCACACGGATTTAAATCATAAAAACTGAATGACCGGACCACCACAACAGCAACACTGGCGGGAACTGTGGTGGAGTTCTAAGGGCCATCACCGGACACGGTACAACTCTCCCCGAAGGAAGTGCGTCCCGTCATCGATGGGAGGAGTCAGATCCCCCACCTATTTGTGTATCCTCCAGGGTGGCGAGATCCAACCACCATGCAGGAAGTATCTCACCCTCATTTCGAGGTGTCCCAAACGTCCTCCATTTAATTCAAAACATATTTAATTGAGTGTTATTGCTTATTTTGGAAGATACCCAGGTACATTATCTTTATGCAATTCCCTCAGTGAGTCGGAAATACAATGAACTCTTCGTTCACACAGATGTTGGTCTCAGAGTATATTTTATTCATGAAATGTTTCTCACGTTATGAGATTTAAAAAAGTATTTTGAAAGAAAAAGTTAAATCCTGAATATTCTTGAAAGCATCTGTTGTTGGAATTGAATTAATAGAAATGAAAATAGGCCCAAAGGGTTTTTACTTCGTTCTTAATTTGAGAAACAAATATTTTCTCAATTCCTATATTGACAAATAATTTTGTTAGTTAAATAAATAGAGTAAGGACCTCCTTCCTGAATGCTAACTATTCTTAATCATTTTATTAAGGAGAATTTCGCAGCATCCATTCACTAATAATATATTTCTTCTTTAACAAATTTAAAACTCCTTACATCAATTCATAATAGTATTCATTATAATTAATTTGAAGTTTTGAAACATTCTGAAGCTTATCGTTTACACTTGCCAGTAAATAAAATCCTTGATCATTTATCTCTCCGTTAAACACTTCTTCATTTGTGAAACAGAAAGCAAGCTTTCTATACTTTCTGTGCTTATCACAAAAAATAATTCATGATAAATTTCATGCACACTTTTCTCCCGCTTTGAAATATTTGAATGCCAAATGCGTCAGCATTTATATCAATGCCTTGGGAAAAGGAGCCAAGCATGTGTTATGACATGTGTAGGATCATAATTAGACATTTCCCATGACATCCTGTTCTGTGAATTATGAGTTCTTGTTTTAGCATGCGCTTTGATACGGTGGAGAGAAAAGACTCATGTCCTATAAAGATAGCTTATTAAAAGGAATCTAATGTCTAAACTTTTGTAGATATTAATTACAATTGCTATATGTAATTATTGTGCAGAACACAGTAAAGTAATTATACTAAGAACATCTATTCAAAGATAGATTATAATAAGTAGTACATGGGTACCCGTATAGGTCACTAAAATTTCAGGTATTTGTAATGAAAAATAAAGTTAAATGATTCATTTTATTTCATTTTTGAAACAGAAGCATATAAAAAACACATTTAAATATCATTGTAGAAGGTTGATGTGGTTCTGTTCATGTTTGATTTTAAAAAATTTAAACATTTTTTAATACGAATATTTAATTTTAAAGCCAAAACATGTAAAAAGCACATAAATCTTCTTCGGTGATTTTTATATGCGGTTTTCTGTATGATTTGGTATAAAAATGATATTGAAATGATTTATTTAATATTATTTTTCTTTATAAATGCCTGAACTTTTACGTTCCAAGTTTTTAAAATTGTAAGGACAATAACCTTTTTTAAAGTTTTTGAAAATTTTAAGGACAATAATTTAAAGTTTTTTTTAAAGATTTTTAAAGATTATAAAGTTTTACAAATTTTTGAGGATTTTTAAGATATGAAAACATTTGAGAGTCATTAAAATATGCAAAAAAGATGAACAGGTCTTGATTATATAGAAAACGTGCTTCATGAAAATCAAAAATCAAAATTATAGATAAAAATAAAAAAGGAATTAAAGTCAAAATCCAAATAAATGAGCTTTATTTCCTTTTACACAGCATTTTCTTGCATTACATATGAATCTTAATTCAGATCATTTATTGTGTCGTTTAATTTCTTTTTCGGTTATTGCAAATTTCTGACTGTTCTATCGTTCAGGTAGGAAAATCGTTCTTATCTTCATCAATTAACATTACAATTATTTTTTCACCATTTTTCATGGATATGATATTTGTATTTCTTTCATTTACAGGATATTCCTTTTCAGTTTCAAATTCATTTAATATTTTGATACATAAAATTTTCATTTTCTAGAAAGCCACACATTCTTGATTTTAGAAGGCTTCTTCAGTATGAATAATTTGCTTTGCATTTTGCACAGTTCCATCATAGTCAGTCATAATTTCTAATATATCTAAATAGTCCAAAATGAATAAATAAAGGAATTAAAAAGTTCTCTTGTATAGAATATTGTCACGAAGATATAAAGAACTACACCGTTAGTTTAAGCAAACAATTAGATTTATTAGAACGAAGCAACTCACAACAGCATGAGACTGAACCCTTTGAATGGGACTAAGCTTTTATGCACATATAGAATGATCAAGAACAATCCAATTTGAATATGTAAGAAAGATCTAGAACTTTCCTGATTTTAGATAAACAACAGATATCAATTTAAATAAAAAGAATTCCAGTCTTTGGACAAAAAATAGTGGCTGGAATTCGAACCAAACAATCCTGAACGAGATACTCTGCCGACTGAGCCAAGACGATTGCTCGATTGCTAGTTACTCCGGTTTATGTGGCAATATGAATATTATATAAACATTTTCACATAAAATAGCTAAAGTGATGACATAAGTATCATAGCAATCATCATTAAGTTTTATCGTATGATATCTGAAAGACTGCATTTATTTTATTGTAGTTACATAAATTAATATCCAGTTTTTATAAATTAATAGCCAAAATTCTTCCCTTATCAAAAGCAAACATGCATCTTTTATCAATTTCATTTACCTTTATATTTCTGCCTTTTTTTATTTGAAGCTAATTATTTGTACATCTCTATAATCTCTTTTGCCTACTATTATTTGCATTCTTTATTCAAAACAGAGCTTTGTTTCGCTCTCATAAGTCATTTGGAATCCTTTCTTTTCCCTCCATCATTCATTAAATATGCATATTCTTTAATATCTGGTGATATCCATGTTTTTATATATTTATCTTCTCCTCTGTCCAATCACCTAACAAAAAAACTATTTCTACTTTATTAGTTCCATCATCGAAATAAACAACGCTATCTACATCTGAATAAAGTGCTTTATCATCTAATTTATCCATTATTTTATACAATCTTATGCTAGTAGAACTAATTGTAATTGTAACTATATAGCAGTTTGTATTAATATTGTCTTTAACATATTCATCTTTCACTTAAGAATTCATTTTTATATAATCATCATTCATGAATATCATATTCAAATGTTTAATATTATCGTTTAATATAATTCGATAAACGTATTCTAATTCTTTTACACATTCCGTTCATGCGTAATTTCCTTTGACCATACTGACCTCATAGGGAATTTAAATAGATTTTAGCTATATTTAGCTTTTAATAGCTAATATCTATTTAGCTATTAAATAGATATTAGCTATTTAAATAGATTTTAGCTCTCATTCTAGGATTTCTCTGGATTTTCCCGAATTTTATATCTAATTTCTCCTTTACATAATATCTATACTTTTCTCCAGTTTTGAAAGTTTCAGGTCATTTATCATATGTTTCTAATTTTATTTTCAAAATTTTTTTAACATAACCTCTAAATAATGTATCAGATCTCTTATTAAAATTCTTATTCGTAAATATTCACTTTATATCCTTTTCAACTAATATACTTTATTCAACTGATAAATATCCAAATGATATCCTTTTTTGAATGGCTAATTCCACTTGAGTGGTATGCCAAGTTAATATAAAACTTCTTTCATCATTTGTATGACTACATTCTTTATTCCTTATTTCGGAACATTTCGTCTTTTCTCTAGGGTTTAAAGGTGTTTTTTTTTTCCTTTCTTTTTTCATGTATATTTTTAATGTCTTTATCATTGTTAAAATCACTCATATCACTCTTATTTAAATCAACTCATATCCTTTGTTTTATATCTTTTAATTTATATCTTTTTCAATATAAAAATTTCATATATATTTGATGATGCGTATTTATTGTTGGCTTTCTGTTACTTTTAGGATACTCATGCCAATAGCAGCCTCAAAATTGATATATTGTATTTTCAAAATTCCATCCATTTTATAAGTTTTATATCCTATTTTTAATTTTTTCAGATTTCCATTTGATGCGTGTTGTATGTTAATATTATGTTTTTTTTAGATCGATAATCTGACCAAGTAATTGATTTTTCACTGTATTCATCTTGTTGAAGAATCTATCATCTTTAGCAATTGTATTCCGTTTTCAGAAATTATTTCTATAAATGGCAATACACACACTTGCTAAAGTAACGTATGTAAAATGATCAATAACATATGTTTTTATAAATAATTTCCTCAGTTCTAAGCATCCTCTTAAAATAGTTACATCGATATAGCAGTATTTTTTTATTTCTTTTTGAAAATCAAAACCTTCCTGTTTCGCTGTCCATTTTTTTTTCTTTTTTCATAGTATCATAACCATTATAATATTTATCTATATATTTTTGATTTTTTTACTATTAAACAAATGATGAAATCATCCTTCAGCCAATTCTGTTTATACAAATTCTTTAGGAAAATCTCTTAAAGGAATTAATGTAAAATTGATAGAATCGATGAATCCTTTGTTACGATCAGATTCTTTCATGTATATGAGTTTATTTCCTTGGTATATTTTAAATACTTTATTTTTGAAACAATGTTTAGCTAAAAACTGGAAATCAAAGATCTTTCCTTAATGAGCTAATATAGTGTAGCCAAAATGTTCTTTATCAAATAGCCATTTACAGAATTCGTTTTCATTTCTTCAAATGGTATTATTACCTTGAAAATCGTGTTCGGTTACCTCATTGACTTCATGATTACCCGTTTCTTATATAGTTTCAAGATCAAAAAAGAAATATATTCAGACAATTTTCATTGATTGCATCACTCACTATTTCGATCAAGTTTTCTGATTTTGCAAGTTTACATAATTTACATAGTTTCACTTTGCTTGCAAGATCCATATTCTTTGGAAATTCTTCTTTTAAAACAGCTTTTCTTGTTTACATATAGTATACTTGATCTTTATCTAACCAATTACTACAATGTTCACACATTTTCTCACCACATTTATGATCCTTAGGTTTTCTTTTCATTCTGTCTAAAACTCTTTTACCTTTTAAACATTTCCATACTGTTTCACAGACAGTCTCACATTTAAAGGACCAAAAACAGTCAATACAGAAGGCTCCTTCACTTTCAGAATCATTCTCTTCCTCAAAACAACTATAACATTTTAACGGACATTATGTTCAATTCTTCTTTTATAACTCACATGACAATAATCAAATAGTTCTTTTTTCCTAAAAAACCTGTAATGTTGTAATGACATCAAAGTGATTTCTATTCTTGTAGATGTATATGGATGTCGGTTAATAACTACAATGGGTGTTCAAATGAAAAGATACGAAACGTCGTAACAACGTAACCATTAACATATTTGCCTATGCCGCTATGGGAGAATGTAGCGAGACATCTGCGGATGCGATTGGAGTCACCGACGTAGATCGAAGCATGCGCGGGCACCCGCATTCGCAGGAGAGAGCAGTGGCTCTTATAAAGAGCACCGTCCAATTGACGCTACTTGTTGAATTCCTCGAGTACAGAAGGACCATTAACTCCGATGTGTATTGTAAGACATTCCGAAGACTACACAGGTCTATCAAGAACAAATGACTGGGGCTACTCACGGAGGGTGTGGTTCTGCTCCATGATAATGCGCGTCCACACGTCTCCAAGGTCACACACGCGGAACTGGCCAGGTTCAAGTGGGAGCAGCTCGACCATCCCCCCTAGAGCTCGGACATGTCGCCCTGCGATTTTCATGTGTTTAATTCCCTGAAAAAATATCTGAAAGGGAAGCGTTTCAACTCGGGCGGCGAACTCAAGGACGCTCTGAAGGACTGGGTCTCGTCACGACCACAGGAAATCTGGAAACAAGGAATCCTTCGACTCATTAATCAATGGGATCATTGTTCTTAATAAAGTCCTCATTTATACCCATACTGTCGTTTCGTACCTTTTCATTTGAACACCCCTTGTATTACTATATACCTTTTAATTAAAATTTTCTCTACAAAATATATTAATTTGAATATCTAAAAAATAAATTCAAACTGTTTAATATGTTTCAAGTTACAAACTTCGAAACGAATGTTACACATTTCACGTAGTTTGATATTTAATATTTTTTGTTGTAATCTTCCTTTTTTTAATATATTCAATATCATTTTTATTTAAACGATTATAGCCTATTTTTTACATAGAAGTTTAGGATTATTATTATTAATATTTTAATCTAATTATATTAGGCTAATTATATATTATTAATATTTTAATCAGACAAATACTTATTTTTTTGCTATGTCATTTTCATCTTTAGGCGCTTTGTTAAGAGTTTCTCCGTAGGGTCACATGGAAACCAAATCTACAGTATCTATTTTCCTTATACTCAATTTTATCTGTCAAAACATCGAAATAGATTTCATATGTTTTTTTGGTAGATATCATTTTTGGATGAAAAGGCTTATCCATTTGAGGGCTTTTTGTAATGACATCTACTTTACTATCAATTCTTGCAATTGTTTTTCTAAATAAATCAATTAAAATATTATGATATTCTTCAGGTCTTAATATTTTAGTTTCAATAAATTTATGAAATTTTCTATAAGTTTTAAATTTTTTGACAAATTTATTGTACAGTTCTACAATTTCATAATCTGGATTAAATAATTCTTCAAGATTTGTTTCTATTTCCACTTTCGTATTTTTTTTTTTATTTCTTTTCTTTTGACTAATTTTTTTATCTTAAAATTGTAAACCAAATTCATCATATCTTTTCTTCACTTTAGATCCATTTTTAGACTCATTAATAAATTCTTTTAATAATCTTTTAAAAACGGGTGTAAATAATTTTTCTAAATTTACTTAATTAATTTTTTTTTCTTTTGGTTTAAAATTGTTACTACTTTTATCAAAACGTAATTCATAAGAATCAAGTTTCTTCTTAGTTTTTGAATAATTTTTTAAATATTTATTCAAATAATAAGATACGCTCAAGTCTAATAAGTCTACTAATACGAGCTTATATTCACCTGTTGCTCTTACACATTTAGTTAATAATTAAACTAAATTATTTATCTTTCTTCTTGTTTTAGTTCTAAAAATTTCAAAGCTGATCTAAGCTCATTTAAAGATTTTACTTTCCGAAGCTCTCCATTTATTTTGTATATATATATATATATTTAAAAAAAGCCTTTCCCTTTTTTTTTTTTCTTCTTTTTTTTTTGAAGCGAGCGTGACACTTTTTTTTACTCTATTTGTATATTTGTTTCTTAAGTGTCTTTTTTATGTCCATAAGTATAATATCACCTTCACAAACATTCCTTGTATATTTGATAACAGATTCACAAGGTTTGCATTCATTTCGTGGTTTCCAATTCGCATATTCTGAAAGTCTTCATTTATATAAACTGATCGCATTTAAGCCGAATGTTCCTCAAGTCGATTTCTCCATATCTTTCCTGGATACTAGAAATAACGTATATTAGGTCTTATATCAACACAAGCATTGAAATAATTTAAGAACTTTTCCCATTGCAATTTGTATTTTAAAGGAATATTATTGATTGCAACATTATTAGGAATAGAGTAATATTTACGTATTTTAATAACCTAATTATAATGCATATACTTTTCATTATTGTAAAAATCAGTGAGATGATAAAACATGTACTGTACCTTTAAGTATGAAAATCTTCCATTTTTAAAGATAAATTGTACTTTTCTTTAAAATATTTTAATCTATTCGCCATTCTTTGATTAAAAATATTTTTGATTATAAATTCCTCAGATTCTTCTGAAGTTTTACTGCTGAAAAAAGAAGTAGACAAATATGAAGTACACTCAGTTGCGAATCGTTCTGTTTCGTCAGTATTCAACATTTATAGAAATGGAAAAAAAAAAAAGGTCAAACCAAATTTTTGCAAAAATTATTCTTTTTGGCAGACCCATTTGAGCCCACTTTTGGAACTCCATTTTGGGGTGTTTTAGAGTTTTTTTTTTTCCCTGATACCAGTTTTTATTCTTGTATCACCAGTATCTCTTGACGTTCTATTGTAGAGTTGAGAATTGATTTTATGTTCTTGAATCTTGTGTGGGTTTCGAACCTCGGTTTGATGTCTGCTAATCGTGTAGTCATGTGACCGGTCTACCCCAAGGTAGCGACTTTTTTTATAAATATATACTTTCACAGATGAACTAATTAATAAAAAATTGAACTTTCATCTAGTTTTAGACTCACGAAATCACTAAATAATGATAAATCGATTAAATATTAGATGATAAGTAAGAATTTACAAATCAATGAAATACGCCTATAGCTGTAACTTAAAAAAAAAACAACGGCCTGATTTGTGCTGTCATCTAGTGTTCATTAAAGTAAATAACAATTATCGAGATAATACTTCTAAATAT
Source organism: Argiope bruennichi (assembly GCF_947563725.1). Lineage (NCBI taxonomy): Eukaryota > Metazoa > Arthropoda > Arachnida > Araneae > Araneidae > Argiope > Argiope bruennichi. The sequence continues at coordinate 134,724,314 of NC_079162.1, read as the reverse complement.
TCTTTAGAGGATGAAAATAATATAATTTAATTATTTTTAACTAATTAAATAAAACTATTTATAAATAATTAAATCAACTATTGAGAATTAATTAACTCATTAATTAATAATTAAACTGATTGATTAAATTTATTAATAAAATTGATAAATTAAATAATATTATATTTGTATTGAATATATCCCAAAGCATTGAATAAAATGATTTACTATTAATTATAAGAAAATGGTAGTTTCTCTGAAAGATGTTTTCTGTGAGCAAATCAAAGAAAATTACTATTATGGCTTATTTGGAGAATTTAAGCTCCTTATAGATAAAAATATAGGATATTTTGAAGCAAGTAAGATATACAAAGAAGGTGGTAAGAGATTTAAAATATTGCGTTAAAAATGAAGAATTTAAATCTTTATTAGGATTATGAAGGAAAAAGTGATGGCTCATTTGGATCCAACTAAAGGGAATAAGGATGAAATTATTAAAGAAATTATTTTAAGTACGTACGTTAAAAAATAATTAATTCTACGCATTGTTCCTTGGATTTCAAATTATTTTTATGATAAAGTTTATTACATAGTATCAAATTTTTACATGAATGAATTTCATAAATAGCATAAAAATTATAATGATAAATAGGATAAAAAAATAAATAAAAATATAACGGTAACCTTTCGGCTTAAAAAGGAAATGGAAGAGACAAAAATATTGAATTAGAAAGGGAAAAATAATCAATTTAAATGAGTAGCAGAAGGCATAACCCCAAAGACAATCCTAAAAAATGAAGTCCATTTACTCTGGTTAAGAAAAATAAGAATGAAACTAAATACCCTTATTATGAGAAATCAAAGGAGGAATTGCCATAATAATTTGGAAATAAGATTTAAGGAAAAGTATTCCAATTTAGAGATTGTATATGAAATGAAATATGAACCAAACTGTATCTATATATTTAACCGAATCGGAGAGGAATTAGAGCACATAGATCTATATTTTAACAAATTTAAATGATTATACCAAAGAACAGTTTATAAATAATATTACAGAAACAGACAAATCTAATTTTTTGGATGAAGATTTTTTGTATTTTAGCCGAAAGGCTATCATCTTTCATTATTATTTTATTATTACCTTTTAATAAAGTATAAATTATATGCTTTTACCGAATAAATTCATGGTGGAGTGATCACCTCCCTGGAATTTAACTAATGATTTTCTTAAAAAGTACGTTTCATTTCCATTTCATTCAAATTTTTGATTCGATAAGAGATTGGATCTGTTATGAATATTTCTGAAATGATGAAAATTTCTTCAGTAAATGTAAGTTTAGAATTTCTCAGGAATGCTGTTTTATATTCAGATATTCTAACAATATCATCTTTGTTAAAGTGTGCTAGAAGTTTACTGAAATTACAGTTTTTCTTTGCATAAATTATGATAAACTAATGATTGATTTTCTTCTATATATGCTTGAATAGGAGTCATTTTTATGGATAAAAAGTATTATATCTAACTCATTTATTCAATACATGAATCTTTTTCTCTTATTATGATATTAATATTTTCTCATGTTTTTAGTAATGTTACGACTAAAACGTCCAACGACTGAACATTTATTTTCTTCATTATCGGTTGTAAACCAGCGTGTATTATTATAATTAAATAACGTTTGTGCATTTTTATGAATAAATTCACTTTCTTTATCAGTTTGAAGTTTTTCTGAAATTCGATCCTTAAAAATCTTTTTAAATGCTTCAGTGACTTGTTTTCTTTTAATCGGTATAACTCAAGCCTATTTACTAAATACACTCATGTCCAAAATTAAGGTCACAAAAATGTTTTTCAAAATAATTCTAAATGGCTACCAGTAAAATTTAAACAAATTATATTTTATATATTGTGAAGGACTGGCAACACGATATTAACCTTTGTTGTGGGAAAAAATGTTGTTTAGCATTAGTTTTTGAGGAACTACTGAAATTAGACCGTTTAGGCATCTGGGAGTTTTGACTGCAATTTTGTGAATATTGAATTAAAACAAAAAATTTAACATGTTTCCAGTGAGAATGAGTTCTCATAATCGTTTAGACGATTCATTGAGCTGGAGAGCCGTTGGCAGGCTTGAAGCTGGACAGTCTCAAGCGGAGTTGGCTCGAAGATTACAAGTGGTCCTAAAAGTGGTATCCAGGTTGTGAAATCAATTCCAAACAAGTGGTACTATAACCAGGAAGGCCGGCCAAGGCCATCACAGAACAAAGACGCCTGCACAGGATCGCTATTTGGCATTACGCGCACGAGGGCATAGGCTGACAACGACTCCTCAACTTGCTCTTGACCTTGCTACTGCGTCTGGAATAAGAATTTCCAGACAAACAGTATACAGACGTCTAGCAGAGAGGGCCCTTTATTCCCGGCGACCAGTTGAGTGCGCTCCTTTGACTGCATCCAACAGAAAAACCCGGTTCTTGTGGTGCCTAACACAGCAGTCTTGGGTACAGCAAGAATGGGGGCGTGTTCTTTTCAGTGATGAGTCTAGATTTACCACACAGAGTGACACTCGCCGAATCTTCATCTGGAGAGAGAGAAGAGCTCGCTATCATCCCTCCTACGTAAAAGAAATCTACAGATTTGATGGCAGAGGAATCCTTGTCTGGGGTGGCATAATGTTGGGCAGTCATACGCCACTGCGCGTCTTCAATGCGGGTACTGTCAATATACATCTCTATACAGATGAGATCCTTGAAGCCTATGTGAGGTTGTTCCGGGGTGACTTTGGCCAAGACTTCATATTTATGGACGATTACGCGCATCCACACAGAGCCCAGATCGTTGATGATTTTCCTAAGGAAGATGATATTCGACGTATGGACTGACTCTCGAGGTCTCCAGATCACAATCCTGCTGAACATGTTTGGGATGGTCTCAGAATAGTCATTGCACAGCGTAACTCCCCTCCTAATACCCTACAAGAGTTAAAAGTCGCGCTTTTGGAAGAATGGGCTTTGTTGCCCCAAGCATTTATTGACACCCTCATAAACAGTATGAAAGCTCGTTGTGAAGTCTGCATAGCAGTGCACGGTGGTCACACTCCATATTACACAGGCTTTTCCCGAAATATATGCTTTATTTCTGATTCATAATGTAACACTTTTTGATATAACCAGTTTTTAATTCCCAATTAAAATATTTTCCATGTTGTTATGTGTCTATGTTCTTTCTTCTATTGTAGTGTACCTCTGTGCCAAATTTCGTGGCAACACAGTAAATAGTTTTTCATTTTTCTCAGATTTTATGTTTGTGACCGTAATTTTGGACATGAGTGTATATTCATAACTGTTAATAAATATTTAATACCTTTATTATATTTACTAAATGGTTTGTTAAATAATAAATCGGCGCTCCACTTGTCATCCATATGTGAATAATATACTTTTAAATTCACGAACTACAGGTTTATGTCTTGTATAATTATCTTGAGAGCGTAAACATCTTTCGACTGGAATCAGATCTTCTTTTATACCACAAAATCCTGTGCCTGGAACCATTGTATGAACCATCTTACTCGCTACGCCATTACAAAATCTCTACCATTTGCTGATGCATCCGAAGTCGCAAAATTTATGGTGGAAGAAATCATTTTGAAGCAGGGAACACCGAGCTAATATTTGAATTTAACAGAGTCTGCAATGCTATTCATCGAATAACAACAGCATACCACCCTCAAACAAATGGTCTGACTGAATGATTAAGTAAAACTTTAGCAGACATGCTCTCTATGTATCTTGTCATTCGTAACATTCACATAAAATGCAGCCCGAAACGAAACAACCGGACTCACACCTTTTTATCTATTGCACGGCCGCGAAACTGAAACAACTTTGGATACTATATTTCGTTACAATTCTAATAGAACAGCACAGGGTTATCTTCAGTGTCTAATAAACTAAAAGAAGGAACAAGGCAGTTAACTCCTTTACGAGCTCTGAAAGCTCAACAAAAGATCGTCGAATTTATGATACTAAATATCGCTAAATAAAGTATATGCCAGCAGATTTGGTATAGATTTTTACACCAGTCCGTAAAATAAGATTATCAGAAAAGTTCATCGAAAAATATTTCGGAACCTATCAAATATTATGTCAACTTTCCGATGTTACTAATGAGGTTCAAGGCTTTGAACCTCATCGAAAAGACGAAAATACAAAAACGATGTTTTTGTAATGCGAATGAAGTAGTGTTACGATCCAGATTTACAGTAAGATGCTTTGAAAGATGGTTCAATGACCACTCAAGGGTTCACTTCCTCTAAGAAAAAGCAGGTTTTATAACACATTTCAGAAGGAAATTTGCTGTATAACAGCAAAACGCTGTCCTTTTAAAAGAGGAGCAATGTCACATTTTAAGTAAATCTGTACCTACTGCTGTGGCTCAGCGGATGCGTCTTTCGCTGCGCATTGTCATATTGATGGTTCAAGCCTGAGGGCAGATTTTTGGCTTTTGTGTTATTTACTTTTAGTTTCCAAAATATGCAAATTTATGTATGTAAAATCATTATGTATTCAAACTAACGAAACTTGAATATTTAATTCTTAAGTTGTTATAAGGTTTATTATTAACGCTATCAAGCTGATGGTTGTTCAGTCATCCGAATGCTTACTTACTCATAGTATCTAGTGACTAAAGATTTATTCCTTCTAAAATTTGACTGTGCATAATTCTACCTGATAAAATTTAGAGGAAAAATGCTTTAGTTATAAATGAAGGAATTTATTTTGTGAAGAGTATTCCTTCAAAACATCTTCCAAATCCACAAGAAAAAAACGATACTGTTCCTAAATAATATGTTGATGAAAAAATTTCATAATCTCTTAACGAAAGACCATGATGAGCTCTGTGCTCCATCTTTATTTAAAAATAATGTTGATTTTTTTTAACAACTGCAATTTTGATTTTAGAAATAAAAGACTTATTCATTTCGTCAATCCTATAGGATGAAAAGATGTTGCTACTAAAAAATATGTTTATAGCTTTTCCCCCTACTATTCAAGAAAAATATTATACTTATAAAGCTAAAAGAGATAAATCTGTTTTTTTTAGTCGAATTTTATTTAATAATTTCCAATTAGTAAATTTCTGAAATAACACTAACTAATGATGCGTATATGAAAAAATGCAATATTTTTTTGAAAATGTTGAATAATTATGATCCTCATTTGATTATAAAACTCAATAAGGAAACAATTCTTGAAAACACTATGACAACCACCAAATATCAGATAAATATTTTTGAATCCAGAGAATGTGGTGATCTTCCTCTGTGTATGCATGCGTTCATCCTACACCAACTGAAATAAAACCTTGTCTTTATATTGAAAAAGTTATGTAAGCATTTGCTTTAAAAAGCCCATTTTATTTTCTAAATAAATGGGCAACGTCAACTGGAACGAAGTTTCGAAAACTCCTTGCCCAATTGAAGGCGAATAGAAATTTAAGCGACAAAGCGGATTGGTATTTATAGATACCAGAAATTATCAGAAAATTTCATTTTCGAATTTAAAGATAAAGCCAACTGGCAGAACATTTCTGTTAATCAAAGAATTATCAGAAAAATAACTGAAAATGAAAAAAAAAATACTAGATAGGGATATCATTGCTAAATATGAAAGATTATTTGAAACATTCATATAAATGCATGAACATAAAGTCATTTGGGATGCTATTTCGAAATATCAGAAATGAAGTGATCGATTTATTTTAAACAATATTGAATTTGACAATAGTTTCTAAGAATAAAAATATGAGTGAAAATGCAATAGGGAAACTTGATAAATCAGCTGAATGGAATGAAATTTTTAAATATCAAAATAATCTACTTTCTGAATTTGTAATTAAATATTTAGAAAAAATAATTGATTGAAGGTGTATGCGGTTTCTATATGTTTTGACTTAAAAAAATTTATTTTTTAAAACGAAAATATGAAAAAAAAAACCCATAAATCTTCTCCGTTGATTTTTATATGTTTTGGTTTCAAAAATGATATGAAATGAATTATTTTATATTATTTTTCATTTTATATGCCAGAAATTTTAGTTTTCTATAAGGTTACTTTTATACTATTACTATATATGTGATAGATAATTTTCGAAATGATATTGATCTGAAATAGTGTGCACTGCACGAGCACGGCAATTTCAAAATACATTCACTCTTTCAGCTCATTTGTTCACCTAAAAGAAGCATCACTCTACAAAAGATCCATCAGAAAAATTAGCATTCAACATTCATTGAAGAGAATGTTTGAGAGCTTACCTATTACCCAAAAGAAGATGAGCCACTCGACGAAAGAAAGCGGCGGCCCACGGACATTCTGGCGAGATCTTTCGCTTCCTTCGGTTCTTGTAGATGCAAGAACTAACAGAAGAAGGAAGAATCCAAAAGAGGCACTGGAAAAAAAATATCCCTTTTACTACTAGGGATGGAAAAAACATTTGGATATATGAAAGCAAAAAAAAAAAGTGAAATCTTTGATGAAGAAATGTTAAAAGATTAAGTACAGAAAACTTCTTTTTCTCACTGAAAGCAGAGAAATTCTTTCTTGTTAAGCTTGAACTTTTAACAGTTGAAATTTCTAAGGCCTTATGGTAACTAAAAATTCATCAAACTATCTATGTTTTGTATTAGCTCATATGATGGCTTGAAACATTCGAAGTATAATTGTGAAAATCTAGAGCTGTATCTGTATTTTTTTTATTAAATAATGTTTCATTTAAAGTTTTGTGTCATAACAAGAAAGTAAACAATGCTTTAAACAACTTTCCAGGTTCACTGCTAAAAGAAAAAGATGAATATAAAATTTCAAGACATCATTTTTATTGAAATTTATTAACATACTTATTTAATCAAATATGTGGATGGAATTCTTTAATTTTGAATGAATCATATGAAATAACTTTCTTTATTGGAATGAAAGTTTTAAATTTGAATTTTACTCGCGTTTTTCTAGTATGAAATCTAAAGTTTTTGAAAAAGAATTTTATGTAGCAGTAATTTTAAACTTCACGTTATTCCATCCCGGTAGACATCATCTATGTACAAGAAAGAATGGATGAGGTACGTTAATCCACAGCGCGACACAAGAGCGATAAAGAGAAAAGAGCTAACAAAATATTTTCCCCAGTGGTTTTATACTATGAGATTTTGATAGGAATTCTTTTTACACGTATCTACATATTTAGGTAAGGGGATAATAGGTTATTTAAAAAGAATATACGTAGCTTGACAGTTTTTTGTCCCTTCACTCGGAGCGTATGAAAGTGCAGATTTAAGCTGGTGGTGCATTAATTAAATAAAAAGGTGGAATGGGATCAGGAAATAAGAGAACGTTTTAGAATTAAGTTAATATGGGTAAATTAAGATAAAGATTAGGAAATTAACTAAGATTTGATTTAGGTTTATAGGTATCATTATATATCATAAATGTGAAGAGTAGGGGAAATTTTGATCGTTTATTTCTTTTTTTAAGGGTAAGTAACAATTCGTAAAAATTAATTCTTGAACTAAACTAAACTACAAATTGTACTTAATACGAGATAATTCTTAGTTCCATAGATCCAGAAAAAATTTTAAACGTAAAAGTACTCAGTAACAAGCATTCAAGAAATGTCATATAAAAAGTTTTTTTTAATTTCATAATAAAATATATTTTAATTATAAAATGATGAAAACACTATATGACATACTCAAAAGCTATCGTTTCGAAAGGTAATGACTTCCATATATTGCTATGAATAGTGGCAAATTTGAATTAATCATCTGCAGCTGATATGAATTGATTAATTTTAGATCTAAATCTCCTATTGAAGTTCAGACCTAAAGCATTTAATATGGAGAATAATTAGAAATATTACAAGGGAGAGTTTGCTCTTATTTCCCCTACCCTCTAACCTTTACTGTTAATCCTCGATGCTTCAGTCGAATGGAAGATCTTTATGGAAACTTAATTCGGTGGAACACTAAATGGGATTCATCCTAGTGATTTCCAAAGAGGGAACTGCCACGAAATGATATTCGGTCAACATATGCTTATGACGAATTCAATCAATACGATGCAAACCGCAACACAAAAAAGGTTTGGTTTAGATTGCGGTGATCCGTAGCATTGTGCAGGAAAAAAGTCTCAGTGCCTGATAATGCTACTGTGACGTATTTACGGGTTCCACCACAAGCATTAGTTATTCCGAGAATGGTTGAGGAGAGATTTCGAAATCTGGTACTGCGGAATTTGGTGTTTTGTTGTTTTGCAGGAAACAAGTGTTGATATTAATTGAATGCGTTATTGAATAAAGAAAAAATCGTGAGTTCTTTTAAGTATGAATCATTCATTTGATTCTTGTGATGAGAAGTGTATAATTTTATCATTGCGGTATAACAAGAATAATATGAATTCTTCATAAAATAGAAAGTTTTTAAACTATATAATATTGCATTTTTGAAAGATTGTAGTTTATTTTAATTATCATTTTTATAAGAGTGGGATTTTATAATTTTCAAATCTCTATTTGCGACAAATAAACTAAAATAATAAAACAGAAGCAATGTTTTCACACAAACATTTTTAACAAAAATTCAAGGAATAGTATAGCGATATTAGTCATTGTTTGAGATTATTTAGTGACAGACCTTGTAATTTTTAGCTATGTAAAAAATTCTACTTTCCATTATTTCTTCACCATACCGACAATAGGACATTTGTTTCCCGATAACAGATATTACTTGCACCAGGCTTATAGATCTTCGATAGAGTTGGGCCATGAACATTCGATCGACTTATTTCTAAGTTTTCCATTGCAGTTATTGAAAATTTGGATCGGTTCAATGTGGAAATTCAAAAAAAGTACAAATCCTTCATGAAACATGTCATTATAATTAAGACATTTTTCATTCTTTGAGTTCCTAATTTTATTTTACTAGTCACTCTTATCGTGTGAAATGTAATAAATTTCAAAATATCATTCATTTAAAGATAGATGTGTTCAAATATGTAAAAGTGTGCATTTTACAAAACACAACGTATTCGTATATTTATTGTAATTCTAGTGCTTAATGTTTTCTCGCCATCTTTAGAATTAATATGCCACAGTAAAGCAATCTAAACCAAGAGAAAGTGAAAACAAAAACAAAAACATTACTGATAAAAGCAAGTGTCTCTCTGAGCGTGCGTATTTGTTTCCTGGTATTATTCTACTGGAGAAATGGAGAATTTAGAAATACAAAATGAGGACCAAATATGGATAGATGAAATGTACAACTTGAAGTGATTTGTTTGTTGAAATTTTATAATTAAAAGCTATGAGAATTTTCCTTTTTTTTTTTTTTTTAATAATTTTCGAAAGTATTATTAACAAACATTTATCCTTTTAATGAAACCACTGAAATTTGTAAAGCACAGTTACACCTAATTTTAGCATTTTTTAATTATTCTTTTTATAATCTATGACAGTGCTTTTCATTGTTGTAAAAAACAAACTCATTTCATTATTTCGTAGACTCGTTTAATCACTTTTTTTTAAGGTTAAAACTATAGTTAACGAATTTTGCATTCTTCGCTCAATGTATTCCGAAGTATATATTGTCTCGGCAGTGTAATTGAATGCTATTATTTCTATTGATGAGTAAAAATATTTCCTATCAGCTTCAGATTGATACTTTTTATAATATAATAGTATATATACACTATATTTTGTTTTGCTTTATGCACATGTTTTTTTTTTTTTTTAATTTCGAAGCTATCGGTTTTTTTTCTCCTTTTTTTTTTCTTTCAAACTTCATAACTTAGAAATAAAGGGGGGGGGGAAACGCTTTATTTTTATCAAGATATTCAGAAATTCTGATGTTTAGTTCTTTTGTAAAGATTTATATAATATTTGTCTTCATTGTATTTTAGAAATTCAGTTTCATTTTAAAGTAGTTTCGTTTTATTTTTAAAAGTAACGTATCAGTTTTTCATTCAATGAATAAGATCATGTTAATGTTATAGACGTTTTTTTTTATTTACTTTTAAACTGAGTTCTATGTCTATATTTAATTGAAAACAATTATTAAAATACTTTTGCTCTGAAAGTATACTAAAATAATGGTAAATCATTTATGCATTTATTTCAACTCTCATTAAACTGATTTTTCCCAATCTTATGAAGTGATACAGAGAAAATTTGAAATTTCATTGGGAATTCTCTGTAAAATTAAATATCCTGTGGGAACAAACTAGTCACGAAAGTTGGTTGGCAGTTGAATAGATGAAAAAAACCCAAGTTATTTGTAAATATATCAGATCGAAGTATTGGAATAATGTGAAAAGATTTGAATGATTCCTTCTTTTATTTCGATTGAAACCGATATTAGAAATGGATGAAGTCAAATGATATTATTTACTTTCCTCAGGCCCTTCAGTTGCATGTTGAATTCAAAGGTAGAGAAAGAAAAATGACCCCATCAAACAATAGTTAAAGGAGAAGGAATTTAGGTTCCAAATTGAGTTTCAGTCCCATTACTCGACTTTTATCTGCAAACTCTTAGAAACCCACTTTGAGCAAATATAATTTAACACATGAATAAATTTTCATAAAAAAGAAGCATATGAATATGATTATAAAAGATAAAATAAAACAAAAGAATGCAATAAAATTCCACTTTTAATGCATTCAAACTAGTGATAAGTATTAACATTCCATGAAAGAGCAAACTAGTAATTATCATTTTCATCCATTTCCATAATGATAATGATTCCCCCATCAGTAGTGCTTTATATTTTCTATCCAAATATCGTTTTAAATAATAAGACAGATAGATTTTAAACTAAGCTGCTTTAATATCACTACTTGAATATTATTATCATATTGATTTTAAGATATCAAATATTCTTGGATTAAATTTATGTTTATTTTTAGTGTAATATTTTGGAGATGGTGCAGTTATTTGTTGCATTTAACCGGAAAATTTTTTAATACAGTACATCGTTTACAAATAAACGTAATATCCCAAATGTGTTTGTAACGATATTAAATTACTATTATGAATGCATAGGTCTTCTCATCGTAACTTTTGATATGTACATGGTGGTATATACTATTGACTATAAAATCAGTCTCCAAATTCTATCTTCGATCAACCTATAAAAAATGTAGTGTTAACATTCTCTTTTAGAAATTTAAAATTTTTATTATTTTATATGTCTTAATCATATTTGCTTAAGGGTTTGTCTTCATATTCATTTTCATATTAGCTTCAACTTTTCAAATGGCAATACTTATTTTTTTCTTTTGCCAATTTCTCGCGTTGAGATTTCCCTTCCCTGATATAAATTGCATTATATAAATGAATATTACATAATGCATATATATGTAGCGACAGGTAATGAAATATTATAACAACAGAGAAAATTTGTTTGCTGTCATTTCATTTTTTGCCCATGACGAATTTTTTTAATATATTTTACGGCAATGCAGATATTAGTTTCAAGGAATGCATGATTAGCAGCATATGAGTGCCAAACAAGAAGCTGTCGATATTTTCAAATTTTTGAATGCATTGTTTTAGGAGCAATACAGAAAAGTACTCGTATGAATGAGCTGAAATTGTACATGTCCCCATAAAATGCTTAAGAATGTTGTTATTTAAAAATTTTTACACTCTAATTTCGTAATTTTTTTACATTCATTGAAAATTACTTTTTCATAATAAATATGTGTGCAAAATGTGTAAAATACATTATATTTTCAGAACAAAAAGTGTCAATGATTTTAGTATAAATTTTCAAGATATGAATAAAAGTTCGAAATTTAATTTTAAAATTAGAAAGTCAAAATTTTGTTTGCTCATAATTTAGAAACGAAAAGCCTAAATTAATTTAAATTAAAACTTGGCTTTCGGGAATAACTTTTGATGTAGTTTAAAAATATGATGAGACAAATGGATGTCGGAATTGGGAATTTTGAAATTTGCTTTTATTTCAGTATATAGGCGGCCATTCACAAAATTTTTAATTGAAAAATCTTTAAGAGTACACTAAATCCTCTCAGATGACACCTTTTTTATGATTGTACGATGAACGTTGCCAGAATAAAGATGGGTGGCTCCTTTTTTTCCCGCGACTGTACATTTGTACAATAATACAATGTGTATGGTATACAATGTATGTGATATACAATATATGTAATACATTTCGCGTCAACTAATTCCAATATTCGAAAATGAAATAAATAATATATTCCAAAAAGAAATTAAGTGTAATATCTTCAAGTGATGAAAGGCGGTGGGTATTTTGGATTTCGACGAGTAGTGTGAATTACGTGCATTTGAGAAATTTCTCCATGTTTAAAATGCAAAATTAAATGTTTCCATGTATAATTTAATTATTTATTTTATTTGGAAAGCACTTTCTAAGTATTTTTTAAATATTCGACAGATTTTCTAAGTGAGACCTATTTTTATGGGCCCTCCCCTTCACCGAATAATTTTTTTTTAATATGCTTTAAAAATTATTTGTTTTTATTTATTTAGGACGTTTTGGAAAATTTTTTGTGCTTTTTCTTTTATGCGGTCCCTATCTACCTGACAAAAACAGATTTGATTGTACTTGATTTTCACAAATATCTAGTTCAGTAATTGACTTGGTGTTCATAACTTTTAATCGGTTTGTTATACATTAAGCGTGCTAGTAAGTAAATGCAATAACAATTTAATCTTTTTTCTTTTATGTAATTCAGCCAAGGCAATTAAACAGTAGAAACATCTAGAATTAGGGTTTTTTTTCCCCATCAGGAACAATTTTTCCTTGTATATGTCACCAGAACAGAATCTGAAATCAATTGAATTTTTGATGAAACAATTTAAATTGTTAGAAATCATTTCTGAAATGTATTCACTTCTAGAATTTTTTTTTAGATCATCTAGTATTTTTAACCTTTGATGATCAAATTTTAAAGCAAAATACACTTCACCGATTTAGATCATTTTTTTTCTTGATTATATATTTGATATTAAAACATTTTGGATTATACTGAGAGTTTTTCTTGTACTTAAATCAGTAATATATTTTAATTGCACTAATTTTTAAATAGCAAACAAAAAAATTGTTATTGTTAAAAATAGTGCGGACGGGAATGAATTTTTTCTTCGTTTATTGATTTTCTCAAGGCCACAGACGGTTCCTCATTGTTTCCCAAAGTATTGCAATATTATTGTTACCAAATTTAATGGTAATAATAAGTAAATGACATTTATTGAATACAAATTCAGAAGTGATGTCTTTTAGCAATTAAACTTCTCCTACTTTCTGGATAAAATTTTTTCAATTATATTTTTGAAAGCATATTTTTTTTGGCCGAAATGAGTGTTATTTTATAAGTATAAATCAATTCTTCAAGGAACAAACAATTCTATAAAATTTGAGAACCCAAATTACGACCCTATTCATTTAAAAATGATATTAAATTTGAGAAATCATTAGCTTTACTACCATTCTAAAATTCTTAATAAGTTTTTTTTTTAATCAATCAATACTTTTATTTTGACATATGTTTCAGAACTAGTAGACTTATTTTTATAATGTTCTAGATTAAAACTTGAAGAACAGGAAACTAGGGGAAAATAAAGCCATGAGGGAGAATTGACTTAATGTGAATCATAGATTTATCAGTCAGGCCGTCAATCAGACAATCAAAAATAGATCAAAGAACCTATTATTCATAAAAGACTCCGCTCTCATTGAGCGAAATCAAACACAGGATATATAACAAAAACGGTTAGACTAAAAGGACGGGGAAATATAGCAATTTATTGCCAATTTCAAATTTATAGTGATCGTCGAAGATTATATCGCGTCGATGCAAAATTTAGAAATACTTTTAGCTGTTGTTAATTTATTTTTATTTTTGAATTTATTTAACACTTTTCTTTACTGTAAATCTATTCCTATGTATTTCACTCCTTTATCTTCCTTGAATGTCCGGAAACGAGAGATGCTCACTGATTTCAAGGCATCATAGCTCTTTCTACGTTCTTCTATAACCTTTGCATGTTTTCCCTTTATATGACCAAGAACTTTCCAAGTAAGTATTCTTACAATGTAGAATTAGTATAAATATTGATTTTGAAATATTATGTTCGGATAAAATTTATATGTAGTCATGATTAACTTTTAATGCATTTGTTGAAAATAAATCCATAAGTGAGAACAATCTCTTTGCTCATCAACAAGACATTCATTTTTCGATATTATTCAGTATATAAATATATTTAAAATTTTAAATATCGGTCCAATTATAATTAAGTGAGACAGTATTTTTTAAAGATTGACTTGAGTAATAATTAACGAGTGCTTTTCATATTTATTAATGTACAATCGCAATTTCATTCAGAAATAAAAGTTACCGTGTTGATACCAGGTACCATAAATTACAAACATCTCAAATGCCCTGTCTTAAGAAATAAAGAAACACAAATATCCAACATACGGAACCACACACTGCAACTTCGAAAAAATGTATGCTTACCGAAATTGTACAACGAATATATTTTTATAATACACATCAAATTGGTCCAATTTTAAAGTACTTTGCAAGAAGAAACTATTTCTATCTTCTCTGCATCTTTGTTCATTTGTTATTTTAAAAATATTGAGTAGAATAATAATTCATGGCCGTTTCACAAATTCATCTTCAGTTTTTAATTTTGAAAATTGTTTTTTTTTTTTTGACCAAGAAATTGGTTCGGCAGCTCTTCATTTTCTTTTCAAACAAGAGCAGACAGTACTTGAGACATTTTTGTTTCTCCATGTATAAAGCAGGTTTTACGAGTAGCTTGAACAAATTCAGTGCGCCACATTGAAATAAATGCTCAGTTTTGTTCACCTGACATATCACAAAATGATCCAGATTTTATAATACATTTTGTCAGTGCTTTCTATTCCTGAGCATATTTTCAAATTTGTACGAAAAGAGAATATCCTCATAAATAATTATTCAATCAAATATTATGTGCAAAAGTATTCCTGAGAACTCGCATGCAAAATAAAATTATATCGTATATTTATAGTGGGTCTTTTCTGAATGAAAATTTTTTAACTAAGTTCCTTGAACTGGTTTAAAATAATGGAGTCATTGAAAACTGAAAAGAAGGCATTAGATACAGATAATCTTAACAAAAGCAGAAAATATTATAGAGAGTAATGGAGAGATATATAATCAGAAATAGTTTTTAGACAAATTCATTTACCTGTGGTAAATAAATTTCATAAATGGTGAGCGAAAAATTTTTCCCAGTTTAGATCTTGGAAAGATCAGATAGTATAGAGCTATTAACGGAATACAAGTGATGAGGCTGACGCACAGGATGATCTTCGTGACAGCATTACGTCTCCTCCAGATTGGCAGACCTTCATACCAGATGGAAGTTAGAAGTTGTTGGCAATTAGGATGTGCTACGAACTGAAAAATGACATAAATAATCTATAAATCAATGACACCATAAATAAGTTCCTTAAATACTTGGTAAAAGAAAATTTCATGTTTATAAAAGAGTCTAAACAAAAGCCTTTGCTTTAATTTTGTATTCTTTTGGTGTTGATTCAATTATTAATGCTTCGTTTTCGTTTCATTCATTTTCTGAAAAAATTGAATTTTAGAATATTTATCATATGAATACTTAAAAATATTCCTCAGCTGAATGGTTATAAAATATATTTGATAAAAGTTTTCGGCACCTCTAAAATGTTAAGTTAATACAGTGACTGTAACATTTATTCTCGAGTTTCTGTTTCTAAATATTTGAAATGAATTAGTTTTTTTATAGAACTGAATACCATAATAAATTTTCTAATATCAAAAGTTATGTAAAGATTTCCCAACATAAATGAAGAATTATCTTTTTTTTTTTTTTTGACTAAAATGCGTAAATGCAGGAGTTATGAAATTCAAGAAGTTAATTATTTAAAAAAAAAATCTAATAAATACTAACTACAATGGTGAATCCCCTGTTTAATTATTTTGAAGCAGTGCTGCGATCACCAAAATGTACTTGTACTGTGTAGTTTGTTACGATTCGAATCCTTGTAAGCGTTAGTGAAAGTTGCGAAAAGCCAGAGTGTTGCATCTGAAATAAAGCTATGAAATTAAAAAAGTGTTTTTTATGCATTACGATACAGTCCACGTATTATAAAGCAGCTCTTCTGCTGCATAACATATGGTCCGAAAAGAACCGGAGCGGAGATCTAATTTGATATTTTGATGAGAGTGAGTAGATTCTTTTAAATAATATCATAAACTTTGAATTAAAAGAGTCATTTTGTTGATTATAATAACTGTGTCTTAGAAATGGCCATTAATATTAAAGATTTTCTTGCTAACAAAAGATCTCATAAAGCTGTATTGACAAAATTGAAACTGAAACTATGTGAACCTGATTTAAGTGTTACTGAATTACAATTATTGAGAACAAAATGCAAAAATTTACAAGATAATTTTGATTCTGTCTACGATTCTGTTATTAATTTAAGTGATACAGATGGAGTCGAAAAATGTATGGATGAGCAAAACGAAATAAATTCTATCCTCTTCAATGTAGAATTTGATGTTAGTTGCAAGCTGTCCAAATTTGATATTCAAAACAAGATTGAAAATTTTTCCGTGGACTCTGTACCTGAGAATTCTGTTGTACGTTTACCGAAAATTTCTTTGCCCACTTTTACAGGAGAAATACATGCGTGGCTTTCATTTAAAGATATTTTTAAAGCTAGTATTGATTAAAACCCAAATTTATCTAATGTCTTAATATTGCAATATTTAAAGTCATTATTAGGAGGAGATGCATTTATAATTAATCAAGTGATTTCGATAACCGATTCTAACTATTATTTAGCAGGGTATCTAATCGAAGAGAGATATTCCAATACACGAGAGCAAATTGATGCGCGTCTCAAGGATTTTTATTCATAATTTATGCCATTATTTTAGGTCAAACATTTGATCAGTATATTAAGATAGGGCGAAAAAGAAATTTAAAGAAAGATACGTTGCCTACTATATCAGAATGATTAGATTTTTTTTAAAGATTACTTTAGAAGTTTAAAAGCTACTAGAGCTCCAGTAATGCCGAAACGAAACTACCCAAAAGTTTCCTCAATGGCTTCATGTATAACAGAGAAAAATGAAAATGTTTGTAAATTGTATAACGCCGAACACAAACTGTTTGAATGCCTTAATTTTCTAAAATTTAACTTCAAAGATAGGCTTGTTTATATATATATATATATATATATATATATATATATATATATATATATATATATATATATATATATATATATATATATATATATATATATATATATATATATATATATAAAAGCATAGATTATGTTTCTGTTGTTTTGGTCTTCATAGTGCAAGAAATTGTTATTATCCTAATTATGTTTGCAAAATTATTAAGAAGAAACATAATTCTTTAATTTGTTTGGGGGTGAAAACCCCTTGTTTTCTCAGAAAAAAATGAATAACGAAATGACAGTGCAGTCAGATCGCCGCCCTGATGGGTATAGAAATGGTATGAGGTGGCTACCCTCTGCCGATGACGGGACAGGTCTCCTACGGGAGGTATTGTTGTATTGTGGCCAGTGATGTTCCTTAGAACTCAACCTTAGTTCTCGTCAATGCTATCGTGTTGATTCAGATTTTGCCACGTGCCTTTGGGCAGGTCGGAAGAAATAGCTATGATTATGAGGGAGTTAGTTCCCATATCCCTCCAAACTCTAGACCTCTGATGTAGACTTGAATACATTAATTTGGAATTCGAGTTTTTAACATTTTGTAATTATGTAGTTTGAATTTTATTAAAAATAATCTCTATTCATGAGTTTCAATTGCTATTTATTGAAAAGGATTTTGTTCCGCTTGAAAACGCATTAAAGGAACTTATCTTCTTTATTTTCTAATTGTTACTGCTGGAGAGAAGTTCTCATTCTTATTCATTATATATATTTAATTCTGTGCCAAATTTTATCTTTACTTTCTTCAACTTACCACTTCTAAAATGAGGTGTTCTTTCCAATGAAAATATATACGAAATGCATTGATTTTATTAACTTAATTCGCATTTTAATGCCTATTTCATATTTAAGAGCTGCCAAGTGAAGTTCGACCTGGATAATTTTTCGAAATTATTTTGAAAATGTTTGTGTTTTTTGCCATTAAAAATATTCAAAGAAAGAGTTACTTAAATATTTTCTACTAAAAACCATTACAAATTGATTAGCAGTTGTCTATGCTTTAGGGGTTGCTTAGCAGCAACAGCGGATTCAATGCAATGTATATCCTGATCGAACTTTACAGTAATATGTTGTTGCAAAATTAACCTCATTCTTATTCCTATAAAATAAAGCATTGATTCCCTAACAATGACTAAACTTTACTTTTAGTGCTATACAAAATGGCCATTAAAACATTTTCCCAATTTTGGAGCCCCTGGCATCCAATCCGTTTAGCTAATCGAAAGGAAATTTCAGATGTAGTTATTTGAATGTATGCGCTCAAGATTGTAATAATTTAATACAATAGAGCTCTCATAGCTATGGTTATAGTGAAATGTTTGAAATTTTTGAATCGCAACACAAGCCATGTATGGTGTTAGAACGATACACGTATGACGAAAATTGTCGACAAAAACAATTGTAATTATTGAAAAGGACTCGTGACAACTCAGAGAGGACGTACATTTACTCACTTTGCATAGTTTGTCAGTAGAAGCAGCAACCATAATATATTATCTCCAAATCAAAGCTTACAGAAAACTGTTAATAAGCAATGAGGGAAAATTGTTTTTGCATTTCAGAGTTATAACGCGTCAACAAGATGACACTTACCAGGAAACAACGAGGTGAATTTATAAAGCTGTGTTATTTGAATGAGGGAAATGCTATCGAGGCTCTGCGAGTTTATTAGCGAAATCATGAGCTAAAACACAAAAACTGCACACTATTTGGTAAAAAATTTGAAGAAACTGTATACACATAGATTGAACAGATGACTGTTCCTATTGAAGTTGTTGCGGAAATGCATAATATGATTACTACAGGTCTATTGCGTATTGCAAGAGGTATTGCCGGCAATTTCGAAGTACCGAAAACCATAATAATCTTGTTTTGCGTTCTGTTTTGAAAATGTTTCCTTGTCGAGTCCAGATGTTACGAACTGAAGTTATCTGGACTCGCGGTATGTCGACTTACTATGTTCTCATCAGACAGCAAGTGGCCTTTGTGAAACGGATGAAACACATTTCTTCTTAACTGGGAACATCAATTCCAAGAGCTACGTTCAATGGGCTGAGGAAAATCCTCATGAAGTGAAAAGCAGCACCTTTCCACGAAGCTAAAGGGATCATGTGGTGTGGCATCGTAATCACATTCGTTTTCAGGTGTACTTCTTGGAAGAGATCACTTCTCAGATATAGAAACGTGCTTCTTTACAAATGCCCGTATACATTACTGTTGTCGCATTATGTAACTGCAAAAGCAAATTATTGTTATTGTTATCGTATGAATGTGAGATGGTGCTCCTCCACATGTGTTAACATCTTTTTTTCCCAACTTAGCAGTTTCGTGATCGCCGCGATCCTCCAACCTCACTCCGATGGATTTCTGGTATTAGGTTTACCTGAAATCTAAGGTCCACAAGATTTGTCAAAATTGAATGGTGCATAAAACCTGAGTTACACAGATTCCTTCTCCGATGCTGCATTCACCATTGTTATTCACAATCTCTCGCATGCAAAAGTAGTCATGTTCAAAACTTGCATTTCCAGTAGTAAAAATTTTTCTTTCCTTCTTTTTGCTGTCATTTTTTTTAACGATTTTTTTCCGCATATTTTTAGGCGACTCATCTTCCTCATACGTGTATCGTCCCAGCATCATTTATTGTCTTTTAGTGCATTTATAAATTCCTGGAGGGAAAAGTGGATGTTGCCATTCAAAAATTTCGAAAATGCTTCATTGTAACTTCAATTGTGAGAGTTGTATTATTTTAAATTTTCACACTCTCGAGTGCATATTTTTACATGACGGGACCTAAAATTTCTTTTCAACAGCTGAGCGGATAGGCAACTAGAGGTTCATATGCTGGGAAGTTTTTTTTGGGATCCCCTTGTACTTTTCCTTCTGTTCGATAATGGTTTTCCTTCTTGAAATTTCATTATTCGACATTTACAAAACTCATTGCCCTTATTAAGAATGAACTGAATTAATCATGATGAGATTTCTTATTTTTATCATTCTTGCGGAAGCATATAGAACTGAAAACTTGATTATCCAAAGTTATGATGAAAGGAAGACTGTTTCTCGACTATTCAGCAGCATGTTTTTACTAGCATTGGAAAATGTGTCTATGGAGAAAACATGTTTCTTAAACGATCTGTCAGTTCAAGGAGTTCTCTTTGATTATTTTATCTTATTTCACTTGTTTTTAACTGTACTAATAGGTAAAACCAAAAAATATAATATTTTTATGTTTCCATCATACCTTTATAAATCCATCTAATGACGTCAACTTTCTTTGAAGAATTTCCAATTTTATAGTTTCATTTGTGCATTACTTTATTCCAGATCGATACATCGCCTTCATTTAATTGCTTTCAAGTAATGAGAAGTCAAACTTAGTATAAATCTCAGCTTCAAAAATACCTGTCGATAGTTGAAAAATGAGACTGAAGTCTTCCTTTAATACCGTGATCTGAAATACGACGATTCGAATTGTTTAGAGCAATTCCTATAGATTTCATTCATTTGAATTGGTTGACCAAAACATTGATTCATTTTTAGCCGGAATAAATAGAAAGAAATTAGTTTAACTAGTTCTAAAAGGAAATTAGTTCAATAATCAAGACTTTGGACTCCACATATATTATTATAACACTCGACAGCTTTTTTTCAATTTTTGGAAAAAGTGAAATAGGATTTTTAAAAAAAGTTCACTTTTTTTCATTTCATGTTAAAATCTATAACATTAAAACTTGCACAAGATGAATCAAAACTAAGGTTAAAAGTAAATAATATCAGATAAAATAAATGATGGCATAAATATTCAAAAAAACTGTTTTCTGAAAATCACAATTATTTACCCACCAACCCAGTAGATAAGAGTATTAAGTTTAGTTTTTTCATAAATAGGTATTAATTAAAAAAATTCTATTTATATATTTCAACCATATATCTAAATATTTTGCTTAAGTTTTGATATATACCAGTTTATTACTTTACAGTTATATAGAAGATCTCTTTTCAATTGCAAGCTTGATGATTCAATTAAGAATGAACCAATCGATATTTATTCATTCACTTACTTGTTTCTGCTCATACTTCAATGCCAATTTGAGCCTGGACAATGTGAGTTTATCAAGATCTTCATCTTCACTGCAACTGGAGTCTGTCTTTTTATTAAGGACTGCAATTACTTCTTCTGTGCTTCTACAGAGATCGAGAAGATCACAGGAGTACTTTTTGCACTGGTTGCTTAGCTCAACATAAATTTCTTTGAATTCATTCTCTTGCATGGCCAGGTGTTCCAGTTCCCAGGAAAGCTGCAAAAACAAAAGCACGCACTTCAGCAATGATGAATTTATTATTTTCGCTATTCTGTAATGATGAGAAGGTGCATGGTATTACCATCGAAATAAGAAAAAATGATTGTAATACGCATGATGTTTGTGCAATAAAGAATTGAAACATTGGACAGACTGTTTTTTTCGAAGGTGGCTAATGGTTTCGAAAGAATATATTAGCATAAAAATTTCATTTAAATTTAAGTAATGAATGGCGTTAGTGATGACATTTATTAAATTATACATTTACTAAACGACTTAAGATAGAAGTTCTGTTATTATTAAAATTTAAGCCTTAAAATGTTTAAAAATAATTGTATTCTGACTGATTTTAACATCATTATGAAAATTAGGCTATATAAATTCGAAACACTTTTGTATTAATCCATGTTTCTTTATTCAAAGGGGTAACTTCTTATAGTTTATAATGTGATTGATTGTTTAAAATGCCCAGGTATTCAATTTGCAAAATTTTGGTATTATATCCTTTTGAATTCATCATGATAGGCACCATAGGTAATTCGATTTGTATCTATTATATAAAATTTCGATATTCTAATTTAATTGATTTTAAATTTCTTTTTCTTCAGGAAACAGTCTACAGTGACCGTTTAATATTTACATCAATGAATACATTAATAATGGAACACATTTTTTTCTTCCGTGAAAATCCCCATTTATCTCCTCAATTTCATTCCTTGCTGTGACTGACAAAGTTTAATAGCACTCAAAAGAATTAAAGAATCTAAAATTAATAAAACTGGATCAATATTTACAATTGCTTCAATAACAGTTCAATATGAACATTTATAGGAAATACCATACATAATACAGATTTCGTTTGATTTGTTTTTTATGAGATAGTTCTTCAGTGTTTTTGAATAAATTAGCCTACTCGTAGTAGCAATATGAATGCAGTCAACTTAGAGTGCTTTCAAAACAACAACACTACAGTGCATAATTGATGTTAGGTAATCATTCCGCATGGAGCCTACCTAGTCACCTAAAGGGATGTTCCTTTGGGCATGCGGAAGTCGGCTTCTTCGTAAACAATTAAAACACTAGTATACTAAAGTATTAGTTGAACACATATGCAGTCATGTCAGTACAATGTATTGTAGTAAGACAAACTTATTACATTTCCCGAGTCATATTTCTACAAACAGAAATCCATCAATTATTACAGCCCAACTGCATTCATACATACGTGCTTAGATTATGCTAAAACATATTATATTTATACTTTTTTGAAAGACTTTAGTGTATTGTATCATAAATTAGGACAACTCTGCCAACTCTAGCAGTTTTGAAAAAAAATTCATTCCTTATTAAATTGCTGGAATAATAAAGAATCCAATGGTTTTACCGCGCAAAAAAGACGTTTAACAACAGTCTACCCTTTTTCTGATTTTTAAATCTCACAAGTTGTAAACCTGGGCAAATTGGCCAATTTTAGGAAAAAAAATGATCTTTGGCTTTCTACAGTGTTCCTGAACCACGTAATAAAAGTATTAATGATTTCATTACACAGAAAATATAATTTTTTTTCAAATTCTTGTATACTTTTTCAAACTGTGTGTTTTCTGTATTTGTTCTATAATTATTTTTGTTGACAAGGCGCTTTAGGAACGAGTTGGAAAGCAGCAGGTATCAAGTTTATGACGCTCTTGCGTTGCAATTTAATGTCTCTGTTAAAATTAATAATGAAATGACAAGTGGTAAAGTATTTGAATGTTATAATATCTATCGAAGAATCATTTAGAATGTCAAGTGTCTCATTTCAGTGAAACTAAAACACCAGACTGTATTGAGCAGTAATGAGAAAGATGATATCCCCAAAAGTATTCATATTTATGCAGATTGGAGAATGCCTCCTGATGATGTGCGCAAAAGATTTCTTAGATTATTTCAGGAGACAGATTTCACAATTTTACAATTGATTGGAAAATACCAAATACTACTATAGCAAAAAAACATTTTGGCGCAGGGGGAGGGTTGTTCATAAATGGAAGAACAATCAACGGAATGCCTATAACAGCAGATATGAATCTCATTGTGTATTTACGTTACATTACACATCTGACGACTCTTAAGAAATATTGAGTGTCAACTAGTGTAATCCCGATGATAATTATCTACGCCGCTCTATTAAACATTGATGCGAGCTCAATCAAAGATGAAAATTAAAAAAAGAATTAAAATTGCAAATCCAAAGTAATTGACATAATAACAATTCAATGTAATCAGCATTACAGCAATTCAAAATAATTAAAAAAATAAAAAATCTAACAGAAGAATGGAAAACGCAGCTAACGACTTCTTTTTTATATTACAAGCCGGCTTTAGTAGAAGGGTGATGAAGTTATTAGATTGATCGCCACATTTCTCCTCTCCATTCTATTAATTGTATTAATTGGAGAAGTAGTAACATGTATAGAGTTGATATCCTCCAATGCATATTCAACTTGGCCTGCTGAAGATAAAATTTCTTTGGACCCTCAGTGACTAGATATCAAGGAACTTGTTCTTTAGTCTTGACAGGTTCCTAGAAGAGTCGATTGTATAAGATGACGCAGATAGTTCCGAATGGCCATGTTTTAAAATTTAAATAGGATGCAGTCTGCTGATGGACACAGTCTTTTAACCACTATCTACTTTTACTGCAAAAAAGTTTTCAGAATGGAAAACAACACTGTTTGAAGGAATACGGTAGAGTCAGAGATCTTTGAATGCATTGTCGACGAATGAAGACATGAATGGAAGATTTTGGATATAGATGGCTTAGCCATTATGCCTGGACACAAAAGCTGGACGGAGATTACGGCTGACGTTTCTCACTGTATAAAGGCAGGGTATTCTGGAAACTCTTTGATTTTTTAAAAAGGCTCCATACAGATTACATACAGATGCAAAGTTGTACCGCATGCCATTTCAGCCGATATACATACGAGTATGTCTTCCTTCAACATATCTCGTATAAGAGAAAATAAAAAGAACTGGGAGAACTTCGTATCATCTCCCTGTGGTGTCAGCTATTACGACTTTCAAAGATGGATGGACGTGCTCGACGATTGGCTGTAGGGTGGTAAGCAATGGCTCTTGTACAATGAACCCCGAAATACTTTGCTAAGTAGGGCACAAGTCTACTCCTGAAGTTTGAAAGTCAGTTGTGATAATTTTTAGCACGCTGAACCTAGCAATCCAACCTTTGTAGAAAGCTTCTGGTTGATCTCTTAAAAAATTGCTTTTATAGGCTGGAAGAAATTCAGGAGTTCAGCAAAGAATTAAAAAAAATATACCTTGCTCAAAGCACTCGTTAAATCTGGTTTGTTAGTGGAAAAGTAAATGAAGCACATCTGTTTGAAATTTTTATTAGAGATCCTTGGTGGCGAGATTTTCTAATTTTTTAAAATTTTTTTATTAATTTTTATCAATGAAACTAAATTAAAATCCTTTTGTTTTTTTTTTTAACTTTTTTCATTTCCTTGATAATTTTTTATCAATCAAATCCTTTTTTCTAACTTTTTTCAATTATTATCAATTCTTTGATAATTTTTTATCAATAAAATCCTTTCTTTTTTTTTTTTTTACTTTTTTCAATTACTATCAATTCTTTGATAATTTTCTGATTTCTCTTATAAATTTGGAGCTATAGTAGATGCCAAATACACGAACTGGCTCGGTTTTCTAAATTTGTCTATCATTTAAAAAAATATGATTTTTTCAAGAAATTGAATATGTTTATATCCTAACGAAAAATTTGATTTTTCAAGAAATTGAATATGTTTATATCCTAACGAAAAATTTGATTTTTCAAGAAATTAAAATATTCTAATAAATTTATTTATTTGAATAAACTTTTTGAAAAGAAATGAATGAAGTTTATTTTAAAAAAAATAAATTGAATGGAACATTTTAATTTCTTGAAAAATCATATTTTTTAATAGGATATAAACTTATTTACTTTCTTGAAAAAATCAGGTTTTTTAAATTTGATAGATAGAAAACCGAGCCAGTTCTTGTATTTGTCATCTATTGACGTTATTATTTTTCGAAATTAGGTACGAGAGATTTAATTCTTGAAGCAAAAAACAAATATATTTCTAAAACTATTAAATGTGGTAAATTTATTTGCTGTTCTATCATTTAAATATCTGTATCTATTATTTCGTACATTTTTCAGACTAACTTAGATTGATTTAATTTCATAATACTGAAAAAAATAGCCCTGTTAGAATTTTTTATAATCTTTCAAATTTTTAATAATATATTCTAAGTTTTGCATTTTTTTATTATACCTCATTATTTCATATCATCCTCAAATTCATGCAAATGTTATACAGTGTATCTTTTAAATATTTTTCTAAAGTTTCGATATTTTATATTGTACATATCTTTTATGATACCATAGTTCCTGAAAAACCAAAATCTATTGTTAAAAAAAACAAAGAAATAACTGCAAATGTCCCTTTATACATTTTAAAAGTATGGCTTTGTATTCAATGCGATCAAGTAGGTTCAATTTTGCTCATTGCCAATTTTTTTTTATTTTTTATATAATTTTTGAATTTTTTCTTAAATTGTTTTCTATATACCTTTGTATACTGGAAAAATAAATATGATTTAAAAAATAATAAGTGATATGTTTTTGAAGAATATTATTTGTTGTAACATGTAATTTGAGAAGAAAATGTATGTTCCAATGCAATTATTTTTTTCATTGATAATTTATTTTGAAAAAATGTCTAAAACATATTTATACATCAAGAAAAATATCTACAGAATATATTGACAGATTTTCACACTAATACTATTATTAAAAAATTTAATTTGAGTGTAAAGAAAATGCGGTCTCCTAGACCGCACCTCCCCAGTTAAGTCCTAAATTTTCATGTCCCCATTTAAGTGTTAAATATTTCATCTGCATTTCATTCTAAAATGAATTTTGCAATTTTTTTGAATATCAAATTCTGCAGCACATTTGAAATTATCAGAGAAATTTATTCTTCTTTCAAAGTAATTATCTCTTATGATTTTCACGTATGATATTCAAAGTAGGGAATAAAAATGAGTTAAAAATTATTAAAATAAAATATTATAAATTTTTTTAAATATTAAGATATTTAATGTAAATTAAGTTTTTAAAAATTAAGACAATCCTATTTTATATGGACATCTCTTTAAAATTTCGTCTTTCTTTTGAAATTGGTCAGAAGTTGAAGAAAACTGCAATGAAAGTCTTAACTATTTAGAAGAAAATTTCTTTGACGTCTCAAAAGTTTCCTTTGAGTGAAGTTTTATAATCAACTCACTTACTTTGAAGGCTGTGAGAATCGGGTCTTCACTAGTCAGAGACATCCAGGCGGGGCTGGCGAGAGCTCTGTAGGTGTGGATCCGCCGCAAAGAGTATCGTAAACTATCCGTATGCATTCCTTCCTGACATTTCTGACAACTGCATGAGAGTGGGTGTGGTTTTTCAATGACAGCTCCTCTTGACAACAACAGTTGCAAGATTTCGAACTGGTTGCAGTGGGCTGCCAAGATTATAGGAGATATATCCGGAGAGTAATCGGAACTTTCTTCCCCTGGTTGTCGGGTTTTTGCCCAATCATTCGCTAGCATTTCACTTGTGATGCTTGGATGATTGATCAGCATTTCCACAATTTTATACACTCCTTCCCGAATAGCATACAGAAGAGCATCTCCTATTTTCACACTCTCTTGTTGAAGAAGCAGTTCTACTATCTCTACATTTTCATTATCAACAGCAATCTGGATGGCACTCCTTCCTAAAATATTGGTGCAGTTGACATTCACTGGATTCGGCCTCTGCAGGCATCGGACCATGGTGGGTCTGTCTCCTCTCTCTGCTGCTTCCAGGAAGGTCTTCTCCTTCGGATCCATGCTATGACCATCTTTGAGAGGTTCCAGGGGTATACGGATACGGTATTGGTTTGTGGATTTAGTACTTCGATTCGCATTCTGCTTGCCCATCTTAGAACTGCTTAAACTCACAAGACGCATCAGCACTTCGGAAAAGTCAGCATTGAAAGTTAGGGCGAATTTCTCATAACATCAGGTTCAAGAACCATTTTAACCTCTGCAACTGAGTACAAAACCTAAGAAAGGGAAAAAGGGTCAATGTTTAGTTCGCAATGTAACTATTTGTCGAAATATTTAATGAATTTAGTAAATATTTTACGAAACTATGTGACTTCTTTAAAAAAATATATTCGCTTTTGTTTTAAAGCAGGTATCAGTTTTCATTAGTGTTCAAGTCACATTTTTCATAAGTGTTTTCATAAATTATATGCAATTTTTCTTTGCACTTGTTTTGTTTTCTAGTAGTATTTTTATTTTGCATAAGAAGATCAAGTTTCCGTTATTAATTGGACTTCGATTCTGAAAATTAAGACCACAGTTATTTTTGAATAACCTTTAAATCTTGTAAAAATTTCCATTTGTTCTAACAATGTCTAATTCTCGAGTAGCATCTAGTTTTATATCCAGGTAAATAGCAGAAGAGAATATTTGATTTATTTGCGATGAGCTCATCTCTGTTTTAAGATTTTCTTTGTGTGAAGGGTCATATTTCTATTATTGAATTCATAGCTAAATCCCGAAGTTCAATATTTAAGTAAAATTTGCTGTAGATACCTGAAACAGTCATTACAAAAATAGGAGCATGAGATAAAAGCGTCAAAACTGATGGAACATTTTTACTCTGTTATAGCATTTTTATAACTCCATTTAGCTATAAAGCTTTTTTTTATCTAATTACTTAAAGATGAATGGCGTAAAAAGTTTTAGATCTCTTAGAAGAAATGCATAACATGGAGAAAAAAAACGTATGAAAAATTTTATTTCATATTTACGTAATTACTTTATGTGAATTATGGCTTTCAACAAAGGAATGTAATTGACTCGTTAAAATTACATCCTTAAACAATTTGTTACCGTGTCATCAGAGCGATTCCGGCATTGCTGATACTATTTTGGCAAAAAGTAAATCAGTTAACAAACAAAAATTTAGAAAATGATTAAAATTCATATTTTTAAATCTGAATAAATAAAACGAAATAAAATAACAAGGAAATTAGATATAATTTAGATTAAGAGGCATTTTTTATTCTTTATATTATGCTTGTCAAAATGGCAGTCCACTCATGCAGCGAAAGTCTGAGTAAGGTGGCAAAGCCTTAAAATTTGTTTTTTAAACTCATAATCAAAAATCAAGTTTGAATAAGATTACAATATTAGATTTTTTTTTCATTCCCATCTGTACTAATTCGATAAATACAGAATGTAAAGAAAATAATAAGATATTAGAAACAATCGAGAGACTGTTTGATACTTAAAGGTAAATAACAGTGAAATTTAATGCCCACATTTCCCAAAATATTTACAAATCAGACTTCAAAATGCGTGTTTGAAGTTTGATCCGTGAATGGAATTATAATGTATCACTGCGAGCGATTGTAGACACATAAAAATAAGTAGGATCCAGAAACTAGGAAGTTGGAACTTTATTTGTGGGATCCAGAATTACGAACATTCATTTTGTTTGAATTGAATAAGCATTCATGGCCAAATAGATTTCCTTTAATGTAAAAATGATGAGAGAGAAAGAGAAAGGTCAAATATTAATAAAAAAGCTTGTTAATTCTACAATCGTATATGAATTTCTTTATATTGTACTTTTGGAACCATATGTCTCTTTTAACAATTTTTTTTTTCAATCTAAATAAATTTAGACCTTGTTAGCTTTCAAATTTTGCATGCTTGGTTTATATTTCTCCAATAAATATGATCTCAAATACAATGTTTAATGAATCTGGTGAACTTTAAAGTAAAAGATGTTAGTTAAGATTTTTAAAAGTTATTGCAACTTCTATCTCCAGAGAAAAAAAAAGAATTTAATGTTCTCGAGGAACTTTACCAGCAAAGCAGAATGATATACTATTTAATGTATCAAATTAAACTAATTGGATTTTCATGCGATTATTAAATATTCATACGAGTGTTGGATATTCATTAACAACATAGTTGATTCAGATATAATTATTTAAAGTTTCTTAAAATTGTACCTTACCTTTAAATCAGCGAAAGAAGTTCCCTGACATGCGCAGTTTCAACTCTTGTGCTGAAACAAAATATTGAAAGAAATTAATTGACTGCGCACCTTTCTATTTATTTTATCTACGGCTTAAAGTTGTCACTAACGAAAACGATAAATGAAGTTTCAGACTTGCATATACAACATTACCATTAAAAACATTTACATAAAATCTAAATACTTTCCCCTAACCGAAAGTTACCGATTAAGCGCATTATTAAAATTAGATTTCAGAATGTGAAAAATTGACCGAAGCTGAGATTTTTTGATCTTAATATTTTCACTGCTATGACAGTTGTATTTATGTTAATTTTTTAATTACAAGTCCCTGTAAAATGTATGCTATTCACATGGTTATTTTTTGTTTTTCAAGACAAAGCATTGAAGTTTTACAAAAAAATATTTCTTCATAATACAGTAGTTGGTGAGTTAATATAGAATTGACAAGTAAAGAATATCGCAATAATCTTCAGTCATAAAAGAAAGAATCATCAGTATGTTTTATAAATTTATATTTATAAAAATTTGAGTGATTAAATAGTTATATTTTTTTATCAGCCATTTAATTTTTTGTATTTTTTACTTAAAAAAAATTTATATAATTCTAAATTTGAAGCAAAATCTGTAATTTCTATAATGTCAAATGTACAATGTATGATATATAACAGAAACATGATTTCTAATTCGTAATGGCAAAAAGCCTTTTTAAGTAAATAATATATATGTACATCAGGTTTAAAAATTTTACAAATACTTAAGTTACATGAATCTTTTACCAATAACTCAAATATCTGTCAATGGATTTAGCTGTTTTTTTTATCTTTAATTATAAGAAAAATGAATGCGAGTTTGTGTTTGTGCATGTGTTTTGGTAAGCTACAGATCAAACCGTTTTACCTAGAGCTATCAAATTTGGTATCTACATATTTTGGAGGGAGGGAATGAGCACCTTACAGGATTTTTTAAAAAATTTAAAAGCAGATTTAAAGCAGATTTAAGAGCAAAGAGGGTCTTAGAAGCAGTATAAGTTAATTTTGAGGCAAAGAACTACATGGATCTTAACACTATAATCAGAATTGCGATTTATTTTATGATTATATTATTTTAATTATGAATTATTATTTATATTATGAAATTTATTATTATTTTAATTAATTATTTATTTTATGAAAATAAAAATTATGATTTCTCGAAAGGCTCGAAAAACCGCCAGCGGCAGAAGTCCTACCGGCGCTTAACAAAAGAATTCCGATCAGACGTTGTAGTGCTAATAATTGGCATCTGCAACAGTCAATCAACCATCTCTCATAACTAACTGAAGTAAATAAGAGCTTGAGTGGATCATTGTAACAGAGATAAAAAGGAGTGAAAAAATCCTTCCATGCACAAACAATAGAAAAAATTATAGTACAGTGCAGAAACACATTTGGGATTTCCAAAGCGAAAGGGATTCTTCATTCAAGATTGCTAGACAAACATGTCTTCCACAGTTGGAAACGAAACATCACATCTGCAACTACAACAGTCAGTCCAGGAATAAAGGTGAAAAATACTTTACTTTGCATAAAGAAAAAACCTATAATAGTTTTAAACATTGCTTGATATTTTAATCTTTTTTAGTAAGTTCTTATTAATTTAAAATTTTATTTAGTTTTATTTCTCCTATTCCAAAAATAAGCGTCATTTCATAAAATAAAAGATAAGATTATGCATAAAAGATTTTGAGCATATTTCAGTTTTAAAAGTGTTTTTATTTGCATGGTTACAACAAATTTCGTAATTGAAAAGGGGATTAGAAGCAAACGACGCAGTGAACAATAAACCTGTATTTTAAGAACTGTTCATTTGGGATACTTAAATTATATGCGAGACAGTTAATTAGCATTCTAAACTTTACATTTTTATACTTGAAAACAAAGATCTATTTCTAGTTATTTTCTTAAATTAAAAATCTACATTTTTGGATTAAAAAAAATTCAAACTTGAGAACTATTCGAAAAGACATAAATATTTTTTCCATTTGACTAAAATTTTTTTGAACGAGTTGCCATAGTGGCAACTTTTTTCTGGAATTAAAATTTTTAATTAAAAAAAAAAGAAAGAAAGAAAGAAAGAAAAGTAATTCGCGATGCACCCTAATGCCGAAGCATTCTAAAAAATGCCAGATTTTCATCTTTGCTAGTAACGTTTACGAAAAAAGCTCTTTACTTTTCTAATGTGATGAATTGAGAAGATGTATCTTCTCCTACATTTTATTTTTCTTCTTTATTCTTGTACGCGAAACTTATAAAAAGACACACACTATAAATTTTAAATTAAAATAAATTAAAATCTTTTATTATTATGCAAAATTTTCTTATAAATAATAGATTCATTTCAAGAATCTCAATTCGACAAGGGCATAATAAATAAATTGGGAAAGTGAAATAAAATGTCTTAAGAGTTGAGAAGGAACACTTTATTCATAGTTCGAATTGGTATGAAAATCCATTCATAACAAAGAGCGAAGAGAAAAAAACCCCTCTTATAAAGATTTATAAAGATACTATTTCATTTGTTCATGAATCTTTTTCCAGTTGAACAGATTCCAGATACAAGTGATGCGGGGAAGAATTAGCATCTTGGTTTTCTGCTGCTCTTGGACGAATTTTCTATTTTACTTATTAACAGCTACACAAATCTTCGATATTTTAATTTAACTTTTGGTGAAAAGTATTCCGTGTTTTTACTTTTCAACATTATATATAAAAAGGAATGTAAAAAACATGAATTATTTTTTCAATTAGTATTATGTTTTTAGATTGATATTCTTTCTGTAAGCAGCATGATATAAAAAAAATTATGCATAGTGCTCAGCACTCGAGGATCGTTGGACTTACCAAATATAGAACAAACATACTATTTTGGAGGGTGGCAATGACCAAACCTCAGAGTGATTTTTTTGAAAACACAATTAGAATTTTAATTAAATAAAACGTTAAAAATTTTATTCAGTGTTTTTTTCCATTTTTTCCATCATTTCTTTTTAAAGAGTGCTATTAGTAAAAACTGTGAGCTTTTTTCGCAATTTTGTGATATCGGTAGTTATTGTCTAACTTCAGAAATAAAAAAACTCTTGATTTTTTTTAAAAGTTCGATAATTAAAAAAAACTTCCTGTCTTTCCTGTAATATAACTGAATGCATTCATTGAGTTTTTGCAAATTGCATGATGTAAAAATAATTACACAGGAAGCTGCAATTGACGAAGAAAGACCATAGACATTATTACATTTCGGACTAGAGGTTCGAATTTCTTTTGTTTTGTTATTAGTTAAAGATACTTTTAAAATCCTTAATATTATGCTTTTATTTCTGTAGCTGTGCATTTTAATTTATCAACTGGAGTAGCAATGAATTTGTTGTTAAATTATTTATGTTGTTACCATAAATAATTTATTTTCGCTCAAATTGAATATTTCTAAACAAATTCTAGAAAAGACTAATAAACATTTTTTTTTTCCAAAATGGATTGCATTGATGTCTTGAAACAGCCGCTTGAAGGAACTTAATAGAGTTTGTAATAAGAAACAAAAGGGATGGAAGTAATAGGAAATCTGCTTTCGACGTAGAAACCAATTTTATTTGATGATTTATTAGATCAGAAAGCTATCCTACCAAAAATAACTGCAGTTCAATGACCGGAAGCGAAAATTCGTCCTTAGGCTACTGAAAATTAATTCCTAATCTTGAACAGAGATTAAATGCCGCCGGAACCTCATTATTATCTGAATCTTAAATTCATCTTGAGAGGAAGATGCCTTTTTCAAAATAATTTCAACCCAGCACTCAATTCATAGATTCATTATCACAGCTTCAAAGCAAAAAAGAGAATTTAGCCCTTCAAAATAAAACTTTGACTATGATTTCAAATTTGTTAAAGCACGCTAAAATAGATTTCTAATAAACTAAGAAGATAGAAATAGCTCTTTTAATCGAATCTCAGTGATTTTTTTCTGCCATGGTAATTCTTAAGCTATTAGCTCAGTAAGTCTTCTTACTACAACAAACGTTACGGATATAAACTAGTATAACGTTAACTTATGTTAATTTATAACCTTTTATTCTGAAAAAAGTGAAAGAAAAACGTTGACTACGCAATGTCATTTGGAAATAAATTCCCAGTTTAAATTCGACATTTTTTCCAGCTCTTCCATTCTTTGCTGAACGCAATTTAAAAAATGAGGTTTCCATTCAAAACAAGGAACTGATTTTGGTTTTTAAAAAAATGAGAAACGCTGAAGAGCTAGCTCTCCGCTCTAAAAAATACTTTGCGATTTTCTTTATTTATTTCAAGCAGTCGTGTAATTATTTCGATCCAAACTATAAAATTATGAATTGGGTTAAAATTTTAAGATCTGGGTATTCATGCTAAATGAAAAGTAAACCATAAATCTCAAAATTAATTACCGTCATTAGCCTCGAATAGTAGAATATTTTTTCTACTTTAATTTTTTAAGCTTCGCATATAGCTAGGAAACATTTCTCAGCTTTTTGTGCCAGGAAGGCTAGCGATGCAACATTTCAATAACTTTTCAAGTTAGGAGATTAAGTATTTTGCAGACTGAGCTGATGGAGAAAGTTACGCGTTTTCTAACTTTGTTTCATATTTGTATAGCTTTGAGATCCAACTGCTGATGGCAGCAGAAACTCCAATAGAGGTGGCTTTTAAAATAGCTAAAAATAAGGTGTTACAATAGAATTGAATGAATGAATGTCATTTTTAAGCCTTAAGTTATGAATGACAAATGGAATATTGTTGAAGGTATTGCTGAAAAGTATTGTTTTATGAAACACATTTATTTTGTTTCTCTTTATAAAATCAAATACTGAAGTAAATAGAAAAAAAAAGCTCTTCTTTCAGGTTCATTGAGATACACAGTTATGAAATAAAAGGAAATCAAATATTTGACTTAGTGTAGCAGATAATGGAGTAGAACCAGCGTCTCGGCTTTGATTCTTTGTGGAAGCTAATGAATTTGATTTCGCAACAAAGCTTAAATATACTGATTCAAATAAAACTAGAAGCATCAATCTTTTTATCTAGAATGGCAAAGAGTAGCTATCATTATTCTTCAGGAGGAGACCTTTTTCATATTATTCAGGGAATTGGCAATAAGTGCTAGAAATATTCAGACGGATTTACGTTCTTTTAAAATGATTGCTAAAATGTCGTAATAGAAACATTTTGTGCGTTATTTACCGAAAATTAGAAAATCACAAAAATAATTAGTTCTCAAAAATGGAAGAATGAATAACCAAAACACTCACTATTTTTAAAGTCGGAGTATTTTAAGAATCTTGCCTCAGTGGAAAATAGCATTGCTATAATAAATTCCGAATGATCCTTTCAACTCATAATCCTCACACTCATTATTTGTCAATTCAAAAAGAATTTATTGAAGAATCTTTGCTTCGTGAAACACAAAAATAAACGACGCTAGAAAGAGAAATGAAAAAAAAAAATCTTCAAACTGCTTATAAAATTTCCTTACCTTTTTGCTTATTGAAAAGATGAGCTCGATAAATGTTCCAGGTGTCCTCTCGAATCGAGGTTGAACAACGCATTGCCGAGCCTTTAGAGACGGATAGATATTATGAATTGAAAAATATTCGAAATGATATAAAGAACCGTATTTTACTTGAGTTCAATCCATCAATGCTGCATAAAACACGAAGTTTAAATTTGCATCAAGACCAGCTCTATTAATCATTGTTAATGAAATATCTTTGACACGCAGACTGATAGGATTCAAAATTTAAAAAGATTCCAAATATTAGATGATAAACATGAAAACCAAATTTTATCTATCTAGTTGTTTGCGTTTTGTAGTTATTGAGTTCACTTTGACTCGGAGAACTAGACAGACAAATTTCTTCCAAATAGATGTCACCCTAAATTTTATAGAAATCTACAAATTTCGTCATCAATCCATATACCAAAATGTATCAAAGCGTTTACGAATGATTGAATTCACAGACAGACATAATGTCAAGAACATGTTTTTCGGACGGTAATGTTGAATAGCCATCAAGTCTAAAACGTCGATATTCTCCAAATCGAATTTTTTGATGATAATAATAATTCATTTGTATTTCGTATTCGAAAAAGTGAAAAGAATAAACTTTTAACAAGAAAGAGCAAAACCACCAGGAAAAGGAAACAAAAGGAAGTAGTAAGAAATTTTGTCAGAATGCACGATATTATAAGAATCCTTCCGAAACAATACATGGTTTTATGTAGTCACAGAAAAATGGATACAGCGCTAACAGAAGCAACTTTTTAGAATGGATTCATTTCATTGCAAGGTACGATCCTGTACTTCGTAAGCATCTTGTAAGATCTAAAATATGTATCAAAATTTCAGTCCCTAATATGTCACCAGAAATTCAAAATGAATTTATTGCAACGTTGGAAAGATAAGTTCGCCAACATATTAAAGTAAAAAATGCCAAATACTATTCTGTTGTATTCGATATACCATCAGACGTCAGTCGAATTCATGCCACTTTGTTTTTTTGCTTTCTACAACACTCCTATTTCGGTACACACCAATTTCACGCACTCTTCAGACAGAAAGAGTAGTTCAAATATTTGTTCATGATTCAGATAGATAAATATGACCCGTTTCGAATACGAGGGATGTATCGGGATGTCTCGGA
This sequence comes from Argiope bruennichi, assembly GCF_947563725.1. Classification (NCBI taxonomy): domain Eukaryota; kingdom Metazoa; phylum Arthropoda; class Arachnida; order Araneae; family Araneidae; genus Argiope; species Argiope bruennichi. The sequence goes on along the minus strand of NC_079162.1, from coordinate 134,687,863 downwards.
ATTTTGAGGTATAATCAGATGTTGAACCGACACATTCTTTTCGAATTTTTCCAAATATTAGCGGAATATCATAAGACCCTCTAAAAATGCGACATGCTTCATGACAATTCTTTTATAGTTTGTAGGGGAAATTATAGTTATAGAAGGATTTCATGTTGGCATCCCTCTGGACTCAAAACTGATCTTGATGAAGTTATTTGGAAGATACTTTGAACGAAAATCCATATTCTTGAATCTGTGATATGAAAAAATGAAGAAAAAAGGCACTTTCTTTCGGCTTTCTCTAATAAGCAATTTTATTTTTAAAAAAGACTCGAATTATTTAAAGTGAAAGAGTCAGTTTTAAGGTAGTGAATTCAGATCATTTGGAATTCACCTGCCGAGTGGGAGGAACTGTAACAAGTGAACACAGAATTCATGTGTTTTTTTCATACATAATTTCTTTCTGCCTATTATTATTCCAAATAATTTTTCTATAATTTTTCAAAGTAGAAAATCTTTGTAAACGGTTTCATTTTATTGTCATTTCTTATATGTTTGTAAATTCTGTGCATAGTTATTTTTTTTCTGTAAGTATTTTGGTATTCAATAAAATTCCCGTAACATGCCCATCAAACTGTTCAGTGACCATAATAGTTACGGATACGACATTCTGTTCTGTAACTACAATAGGAGGTATTATTGGGGAAGTGCGTGCATATTTATGGAAATGGAGCACGTACCAGTACTTTTTTAGCTCTCTGTGGTTGTGGTTTCAAATAAGGTGTTTCAATAGTGCTCAATCTGAGAGGAAGAATCAGAAAAAAAAAAACTAGCCCGATTTTTCAATCTGTAGCATATCTTATCTTAGGAAAAAGTAGGCAGTTAACAAAGGATAAGGAGGTGAAATAAGGCCATGGAAAAAGTTATTTTTGAAACCAAAATAGCGGAAGATATATTTTGTTTTTACAAATATAAAATGTATCCTTCAGAGTTAAAAATGAATAAATGCACTGAATATATTAAACATTAATTATAAAGGACTATGTGCAAACGAATGTCAGTAAAATCAAAATTCCTTTAAACCAGTAAATGCATAATCAATAATATTTAAAATATCATGTTGCATTTGAAATTAAACTGTATAATCTAAATGAAGAATACTTAATGCGCATACCATGAAAGTAACAAAATATTCCTTACAACTACATATTAGAAGAATGAATAAAAATCCTCCACATTGTTAAAAGGAGGGAAGGTTTCTGTGCATTTGTGGAATTATGTCCATCAAATGAAAGTTTTTATTGTATCACAAACATATCTGAAGCCAATTGTTTAAAATTTCGAATTTCGACAAAAGCCATTAAAATACAGAAAATGAAATTTATATGGAAAGAAATGAAATTTTAATGGAACTAAAAGATTACAAAACACTTAGGAAAAATAGGGGAGAGTACAGTTCTTTTGACCGGTTTTCGGTATTCATTTTTATTGGTTTCAATTTTTTAAAGTTTTCTTTACTGTTGTGAATTTTGACCTTAACTCTACTTCATTTTGCATTTATAATATATTTCAAAGCCCAAAAATTTCAATTTTAACATTTTTGATTCTATTCTTTAGAAATCCATAGATTCTGGTCAAAGAAGTAACGCCTCTGACTGAGAGATGTTTCCCTGGACCTACTATGAGAATAAAGAAAGCCGGGAAAATGTCTTATAATACAATAATAATTATATTATTCGTTCTTTCTAAAAAACAGTTTGTTATTTTAAAATCTATACATTCTTCTACTATTTAATGAATGATTCCAATCTTTAGTTTATCTTTTTCAGAAGCAGAAAGACCCTCAGTGTTTTTGTGAATTTCATGCCTACGAAGGATACACGTCCATTTTTGATGAACCTCCTCGAGTCGGAAAGACAAAGTACTAGAAATATGCTGTGAACTGAAATAGGCTTCGGGTTCAATGGATGAAATTTGCTATGGTTCTTTACAACATACTATGAAGGACTCGGATCGGACCACATAATATTTGAAATAGATTTTTGAACGAAATCGATTCGCAGAAATGTTTTTGATTTTGTGCCATTGAGGAAAACGCTTTAAGCGAAATGCGGGACTGTGTATTTCTATCAAATGTTGAGCGCAATACTTTCACAGGAAATGTGTGAGGACGATCACTTCCAAACGCAAAAAGGGTGCCCATTGTCAATTCTATCAGATTTGAAACGACATCCATCAAGATGCTTGGTTCGGCGTGAATTTGATAGTTTCAAAACGCAACGACTTAGATAAATGAATTTTTTTTATTCATTTCAAATTTTATTTCTATTTCATTAATATCTTATTAATACTGTTTGTATTAATAAATATATAATTTTTATAAATCCAATGCTTTCTATTTTTTGTTTACGAAAGGTTAGTAACAATTTTTACTTTTCCGTTGCAAAGAGATAGTTGCAATCGTCAAAAAAGGCGACTTTGAGATTTTGATGAATCAGTATGTTTCGGTCACTTTCTTGAATACAAAATATAAATAAAGCTACATATGTAAACAAGATCATTCAGAAACGTTACATGGTACAAGGATTCAATTCTGTATAAGTCTATAAACAAAAATTTTTTTAAAGGAGGTTCATCAATATGTTTGTCCTTGAGCGTGCACGTGAGCACTCCAAAACACTGTGAGCTAGATAGATGAAACTCAGCATACGGCTTTATTACTAAAATTCTATATCTATATACAAATTTTGGATTAAACCGTTGAAACGATTGACTGTCTACCATTCTATCTGTTCTTTCATTTATGAATACGATAACTTTCGACAAGCTAGATCAGAATATAAAGCTCATATACTAGAATTTTAGTATATGAGCTTTATTTTAGAATTGTAAATATGTCTCTAATTGTCCATCCATTGAACAGACTATTCGTGCACATATGAACAAAAATATAATAAGCATAATAAATGGATCTTGAAGTATCGCTTTGGCAACAAAGCTATATATTTTGGACCCAATAGGATGGTGGAAAAAGTCCAAATGCTTACTCAACTCTCTTCACGATATGAGCATGACGTGTCGGATTGTGTAAGTATTCGACAGATTCGAAGGGAGAAAGTTCCAGCTATTTTTCACAGATAATGAATTTCAGTTCTTTAAAATGATCTTTTGTAGCATTACTGGATCTCGAGCTGACGAGCCGTCACTGCTAAAATTGTAATTCAGTAATAAATTTTATTTTCAAACAGTCAATAAAAATGCGACCAAAATGCAAGCTCGGTTTTTTTTAACTGTATTACGAATTACATAAAGTTCACTTGCGAATATGAAAATAAAAATTTGAGAACACTTGGCTTTGTTCACAATTTTTATGCGTGAGGGAGTGTAACACCTTTATTATGCAAGAAAGCTTTGGGAAAGTACTCCCACTAGTTAGTTTTTTATTGACAATGGGACGCACTGCTGAAGTAGTAGCAGAAAATATCAAACTCCCCCTACTTACGTTAATACTTATTTTGCGATGCTTTTTTAAGGTGAAATACCACCGTATAGGGTAAATATTCTTAATTTGACTTTTATTAAATAATCTAAAGATTAAACTGATTAGAAATAAGCTATTGCATGATTTCGTATATCAAATTATAGATTGAAGAATGTTTAAAGTTCAAAAATATTTGAATTCTTCATAACTTCAATAATAAACCTCCAATTCACCTGAGGAAAGTCAAGGGGAAAATGTATTTCGGGCTCCTAAAGCATATTTACTTATCCACCATTATAATGGTCTTTCAGATTGGAATGGTAGTTGGAATGGTCTTTCAGAAATATTCAAATCCCTTGTAATAGGTAATACGATCAAAGTCAAATACAGATGGCACACAAAAATTGTCGACTACCTCACAATTCGGAAAAATCATTTTGATTAAAGTATTCCTATTTCTCCCAAATAAGAAATATTCTATTTCTGATTTGTTCAAAGGAAGAATACATCATAAATACAAAATAATATCAAAAATACAACAGAACACTGTTTTACATCTAGACATAATTGTTTACACTAGACTAATTTTTGATCAAGAATAAAAATACTTGAATTTGCACAAAATAATTTACTAGTCTATCTATAGTATACATATATTAATTTTATATCTTAATAATATCAAAGTACATTTATTAGGCAAAAAATAGTTTTCTCAATCCTTATTTTCCGGTGATGAAATCAGATAAATACTTTTATTTTTCCCAAGAAGCATTTTTTGCAAACAGCAACAAGGTAAATTAAACAATTGGTGGGTTATCTTTGCACTAAACACCCCAACTTCAAAATTTTGTCACCAATTGCTACAAAGATAAAGGATGCAATTGGTTAAAGGAACAACTCCCTTGTCAAATACTTAAATACTTTTTACTAAAGAAGAGTAGAGGCTTTATTTCAGACTATTTAAATTTTTACTAAAAACTAAAAGTAGAAAGATACACACACACACACAAATTATATATATATATATATATATATATGTGTGTGTGTGTGTGTGTGTATGTATGTATTTCACACATTTCTTCGAAGGATTCTCGGTAATTTTGTAAATGAATGATTATGATAGCCTTTTGATTTCATCTTATAAATGTTCTTTGTAAAATTCTTTTTCTTTCCGTAATTGCTTCGAAAACTTGGGTAACTATAGCTATGACACTTTCTCCTCTAAAATGTTAGAGCAATGTCATTTTTGATTTTTAATGTTCTAAATAACTGATAATTTTTCAAGATAAATAAGGAAGATTAGAGGCGACGCCAAGGAAAGCGTTACAAACGCAAGAGGCAAATTGCCAAAACTCCTTCGGATTTACGAAATGTACTTTTATTTTGCTTAACTTTCTCGAAAAATGTCACGTAACGAACAAAGGAAACGAAAATGGGACAAAATGACAAGTACCATGCAATGAAAATATGTCTGGCTATTTTCAAAGGGCTCTTCTAGATTCAAATAGCTTTGAGAAGAATGGAAATGAAATACATCAGTAGAGAATTGAACTGGAAATTTGGCAAGTATTTTTCAAATTTGAAACTTCAGGTGTCTAAAAGCAATTATTATCTATTAATATTCACTAAAAAAAGAGATGTAAATTATTGATTGATAAATATCCATAACTGAAGAATATTCTATTTGATTTGATTTTGAATAATCAATTCAAATGGCAAGTTATTAAATTTGTCATATCATGTATTTTTTTACTACTATTTAGTTCAAAACGTTTTCTTTCATTTTTAATCGCAGCATGACAAATTTTTTAATGAGTCATGAGTAGTTAGCGAATACGGAATTTTATTTTTCAAATACAGACAAAAAAAGATAACCTTGCTGTTCTGTTATGGCCTATTTGACCTGAGACATTGTTCAACTGCATATAAAAAATGAGGGTATCAATATATTTAACTTTGCAAGTGATGATATAATGTTATTACTCTGAAAAGTATTTTCTTTTATTTATAGATTTAAAAAAATCAAATTGTATCAATTATACGATACTGTTATCTTTAAACAGTATTTAAGAATTTGCAAAGTAAATTATTGATTCAACAAAAAAAAAATCAGTTCATATTAGGTGTTCGTTTTAATAATAAATCAGTTCTTCAAGGTAGAAGGCAAAGAAATTAACCTGCTCCTCTTCGGGAAAGTTTGGAAAAATGTCCGGAAATTCAGTTATTGCATTAATACACTATCTACCAATAAGCAATTGGACACCTGGGATAAAAGAGATAAACGAAATTTATTCATATTCAGTAGTTGGTAGAGTCTCTAGCCGGAGGCTTAAGGCTGTAATTGCCTCCCGAGTCAATTATAACCTTAAACCTCCGGGAATTCTTTTCACAAGTGTTTGGACGATGGACAATGGTATTTTCTTCCAATCAGCTTGGAGAAGACGTGTAAGTTCTTTCACCAATTTTGGACGGTTGCTGCAACCCTTAATTTTGGTGATCCAACACGTCTCAGAGGTTTTCTATAGGATTCAAGTATGGATTATGGGCAGACCAGTCCAGTCGGTTCACTCCATTATCATCAAACCAATCCGTTGTGGACCTCGCAACTTGACAAGTGGCTCTGTCATCCTAGAAATAACAATGATCCAACCGTAAAATTGCCACAGGGCAGTAAGCCCATTGTTGTCTAAAATAATGCAGTAGGAGTCAGCGTTGAGCTTACCATGAATTTGGATTATGGGTTACAGTCTATACCACAAGAAACATCCACATACCATATTCCCACCTCCGCCAAACTTTACTGTAGGCACAATGATTTCTGGCAGGAGGTGTTTTCCATACATATGCCAAATCCAGACTCTGCCATACGACTTGTAGAGATGGAACCCTGATTCAACACTTCAAAGAATTCCACTCGTCTATGATTCAATTTCGACGTGCCATGCACCACCTCAACTGAGAGGCGCGGCTGCATTTTATAATCAAAGTCTTATTGGGTTGCAACATGACCATGGGAACCAAGCAAATGTGCTTCCTTGCGGTTGATATTTATCGAAACAACAGTCTCAGATGTTTGTTGGAACTCCCAGAATATGTTAGCCATCGGTTAGGGAGGTTTTTCCGAATTTCTTTGGAATATACTCGTCAGTCTCTATATCTTAATTTCGTAAGGGGGAGGCACATTCTGACAATCACCACTCACCATCCACTTATTAATCACAAAATCTACTGTCCATTTGGAATGTTTCTCACTAGATGTCCCTTCAGGATCACCCATTTCCATGATATCCAACAAATATCGAATTCAGATAGCGCTGTATTTCGCAGTATCTTGCATGCGACTAATTCCAATGCTGTTTCCTACACGATATTTTACAGAAGGAGTGACGTCGATCAAGAAAGATATCCTCATTTGCATGGGTGTCGAAATACTTATTGGTAGATAGTGTATGTCTATATGAAAATGCTACAGAAGGGGAACAATAACGTTCATTTTGTGACTTAAGTCTTTTAAAACAATGTATGCCAAATAAGTATCAAAATACAAAATTGAATAGAATGTGATGATGAAACTTCATTTGTTCTAAATGCATAGATTTATTGGATAAGAACCGGTGACGAATTCAGACAAAAATCAAGGCATGCGAGTTGTAAGTGATCTAATATATGAGCTTAGAGAGCACGATATTACATGTGGTAACTTCTTCCAATAAACTGGATCAACTTTTGAAATCAAACATTACTAAACTTGGTATTAAATAAAAAAGCTTCCTAGTCAAATGAAGCAATGATATATATACAAGGCAGTACAACTACTTTGAATTATATTCCAAAAACGTAAGGCATTTTTATGACCATATGCATCAAGGTTAGTCGATTAATAACAGACCTCAATAAAAGCCAAGAACTCAAATGCCAGAGATGAGCTGTGAATATTCCTGCTAATCTTTTGGATACATTGACCGGAGAAAGGAAAACCAATCCCTGGTCAGTTATCTAGTAAGGTTTTTTTCGTTAAATTAGAAATACAGGGTGGTCAAAAAAAAATTCCCTTATATATGAAACCCTAGCGGCCTATCCACTCAACCAATCGAACCACAATTTCAGACATGGTTGTTTGAAGGTATGCGCTGGAGATTGTGATGATTCTAAACAAAGCAGAACTCACGGTTACGGTTACAGAGAGAGAATTTCGAAATTTTCGAATGGCAACGCCCACTTTTTCCTTGCGCAAATTGATCAGCGTATTGAAAAACCACAAATGACGATGGAACGATTAACGTGTGACTAAAATTGCCGGCGTAAAGCATTTGCAAAGAGCATTATAAAGGACTAATGACAATACAGAAAGGAAAGAAAAAAAGCTTTTATTGGAGTGGAAAGTTATAATTACAGGTTTTCAACGTGTTCGCCTTCGCAGGCGACAACGCATTGCATTCGGAAGATTGTGGACAACAATGTCGAACGTAACATGAAAGAAGGAATCTGCATAACTTCACACGTGTTATGACATCTTGCAATTCTGACACATCTCGTGGGCCAGGCGTGTACACCTTAGATTTCAGATAACCCCAGAAGCAGAAATCCATAGAAGTGTGGTCGGGGGATCGCGGTGGCCACGAAACCGCAACGTTATGAGAGATGACTCTATCACCAAAGTGTTGTTGCAGCACTCATCGAATACATTGGGTGACGTGTGGAGGAGCCCCATCTTGCATCCATACAATGTCACTAATGACATTTCGTTGCTACTGTTTAACCCTGTGAATTATGCAAGGTGCGTCAAAGCTCCTCCTCTCTGTGTTGTCATTAGTCCTTTATAATGCTCTTCTTTGTAAATGATTTACGCCGCTAATTTTAGTCACACGCTAATCTTTCCAACACCATTTGTGGTTCTTCAATACGCTGATCAATTTGCGCAAGGAAAAAGTGGGTGTTGCCATTCGAAAATTTCGAAATTCTCTCACTGTAACCGTAACCGTGAGCTCTGCGTTCTTTAGAATCATCACAATCTCCAGCGCATACCTTCAAACAACCATGTCTGAAATTTTGGTTCGATTGGTTGAGCGGATAGGCCGCTAGGGTTTCATATATAGGGGAAGTTTTTTTTGACCCCCCTGTATATACATTGCAATGTCACCAAGTTTATATGGAGAATCCATGAATATAGCTTCATATTTTATTTTTTTCTGTCATGATATTCTATGGTAGGTGAAATGGGGACTAGTTGTAACATATTTGGAAAAAATGTTTCTATTTTAAAAAATTTTTCTATTCTATTTTTTCCCAAAACAAATCAGCTATTACAACTGGCCCCGATCCTAGAGCAAGTTGCAGCAATAAAAATAAATAGATTAAAAAATATTTTTTTGTTAGCATACTTTTATTAACTGAAATAAAAAGTACATCTGCTAATTATTATTATTTGGCATAGTGATGATGAATGATATCAAGTGGTTTATAGAAAAAAATGATAAAATTATTTAAATAATCAACATAAAGCTATTAGCATTCTTTAGTAGAAATGCAAATGAAGCAAATAAATTTGACAGATTTAATACTTAAGTATTTCATTCATTTTCCGTCAGCAGAGTTGATACAGATATATCCACAAGCTAAATGAATTCAAACATTTTCTATTCCTGAATCTGTATTTGAATTAAGAATCTTCTTTTATACTCTTCTTCTCCTTCTTGAATTTTTTTCTTTAATTTTTCCTCTTCCTTTCTCTTCTTGTTTTTGTTTCTTATTAATTATCTGTTCATATTTTCTAACGCTTTATTTTTCTGGTGTGTAAGTTAAGACAGCAGAATTTCTTTTGCGTCTGCCTCTGTTAGACGTTTTCCTAGGTAAAGCTTTAGGGAGAGAACTAACTTTTGAGGGTGGGGGGAGTTGAGCTTTCTGTTTTCGGTGTTTGATGATTCTAGAATCGGTTCAGTAGATATTTCACTAGTGATTTGATTTATATCTGCAGTAACGCTTATATTCATTTCCGGCAATGATTGCAGCAGTTCAGGATTCTCAAGTACCAGAACCAATTCATGACCAATTTGCGATAAAAGCATTTCTTCTGTATTTTCTGCACTAGAATTTGGTTGATCAATGACATAGGATGGCGCAAAACAGGGAATTTGAAAAATGTCGACATTTGAAGAGCACATACCATTTGCTTTGAACCCACTCGTGACGTTGAGAGGGTTTATCGCCAGTGGCAAACAGTCTTGAACTGTGTTTGGGATGTCGTAAACGGGAATGATTTCTCTTGGACTGTTGTTCATCCACGCTGCCTGTTCTCTGTTCAAATAGTTTTAGAATGATCCATAAAGTCCCATATCCAAGGGCTAAAATGAAGGGAGCACTGAGTAGGTACATGATTATATGATTATCCTTGACTTTATTTACAACTGCAATGCTTACATGTGAATATTGAGCAAAAGGACAACCTTCTCCTTTGTAGGGTGTAAATGTTTGATGAAATGGCCCATGAATTTTGAAAATTCCTTTTCAGTCATCCGACCTGAAGAATTACCAGCTCCAGTTAGGCCAAACCCCTTTCAGATTTCCTCTTAAAATCCCTCATACTAAAGCAAAAAAAGAACTAGATAGAATTGTTCAGATTCATTATTTGTTCTGTAATCACTTTTATTTCCTCTATTACTTTTTTCGTTGTGTGATGCATCTATGTATAATACTTTTATTTGGCGTGATTTTATACTATCTGCTAGATATGTATGTGCATGTGTGTCTCCTTTCCACTCTGTCATCTCTTTGTAAATAATAATTATTTTTTCTTTTTTTCTATCTGCAATTGTTTATGAATTATTTTAGCACGAATAAAATAACTGGCATGCACGCAATCAAAACAGCAAGTTTAATTACACAAATCGAAACACGAGTGCCCAAGATTTTGTTACAGTCTCTCCGTTGTATGGTTTCGGATATTTTTATTGATTTATAAACTAATATTTAACTTATTAAAAATTTAAAACTTTATTTTATAACCTGTTTCATAGATAAAATAAATAAGTAAAAACTTTTCACGAGGTTAATTAATTTATTTTAAATTCAAATTTACGAGATAATTTTTTTCTCCTTAATGAACTAAAATGGAGCTCGTGCGCACACTTTTTCTCTGCCCATTTCGGCAGGGACTAACTGTGCTTATTTAGTAGGTCGTTCATACTAATCGTATTTAGCGAAAATTTCGATTAAAAATTTTAAAAACCCCGCCGTAACGAGCGGTTTACAACTTACAATCTGTGGGGAGCACAGCCTGTAAAAGGTCAAATCTTTTTTTGTCTTTTCTTTTTATTTAATTCACAAACATCACAATATTTAACAAAAAGTGCAAAATCTTGAGTAATATGACTGCAATAATATTGCTGAGTAATTAAATTTATCCTTTTTTGAGTGTCTGGATTCCCAAATTGTTCATGAGCACTTTGCACAGGGAAGTAGCTCGTGGAGGGATGTTTCTTCTCCGAAAAAAGATGACACGAAAATAGTTATTTCAGAATGTATCGGAGTGCGTTTGGAATCAACTGTCGGCGGCGGGGCTTGAACAGCGCATGAAGCGAACCGTCATGTCACTATCTCCACTAGGACTGCGGGACGTTGCGGAAAACACATGGCAATTCATTGAGCAATGCATCGCTGTAGAGATGTGCTTTGTTTTGCCTTCCCCATGAAAATTTTATTATTAGTTTTACGGTTTTCTAAGACATATTGCTATCCTGTTGGCTTATTCTATTGTAAAATAGTTTTGCATATGAGCGGCCGAAAAGAAAACAAATTTGGAATTAACTTCAATGTATTTTTGAACGGGAAAGTATGATTTGTACACTTGAATGACTGGTGGAAATCAAGTTCTCCCACATCGGGGCACAAATGGAAAATTCCTCCCTTAATTCTTTTACTAAGAGATTTTTATGAGGATTTCTTTGACACGTGTCGATTCAGATAAGGGAAACTTAAATATCTTTGAAAGAAATACTTGGATGTTAGGGACTTTTATCCTTTCCCTTAGAATGTGGAAATTGCGATGGCCATCCAGTTTTTAGCGCGCGTTAGAAATAATTAAATAAAAAGTGGGGTTTGGTTCAGGTACTAAGAGAAAATTTTAGAATAAAGTTATATGGGCTAATTTAAGATAAAAAAAATTATGATATCAATTAGAATTTAAATTAGATTAAAGATATCATTGCACATGCGTATCTATTGTAAGTCTTTGAGAGTAAAGGTATTTTTGCTTCTTTCACTTTATAATAAATAACTGTCTTATCCCCTCGATGGCCTAATCGCTTAAAGAGTGTCATGGTTGAGGAATTTCGATGCAAATTTAATCCTCAGGCTGTTCTTTTAATTAGTATTATTCAAATATTGGTAGACCGATATGCTTTTCAACATGTTGATCGAATTACTCGCTATTGTTGATTGTCTTGGCTGTTGAAGGTTTTTATCCAAGTAAAAAACATGAGAGAGCTCTTTCTGATAGTCATTCATGAAAGTTAAATACAGACCTAAAATAAGATTTCTACCTAGCCGATTTAAAGTCACTGTGATTAAGAGAAATTATCTAAAGGCATAGCGAGGGTAAGTGTCATCTTAGACATGACATTATTTTTTCGCTTCTATATGATACTTTTTTAAAGTTTCATATGCGTAATGATATTTTGTGCCCACGGTGACCTCAAAGATTGATTCCCGGGTATCTATTCTTTCCTTGCCCTCTTTTTTCCATACCACTAAAGATGTCTCGCTTTCTTGGGTCTTTGACTTACAGACTTCCACTTCAGACTAACTTCAGCATTTTTTTATGGAAAAATTTAAAGCAAATGATTCTTTTTCACAGAAACTTTACTTATGCCATTGTAAGTGAAAACGTCAGAGTTCCCGACATTTTACGGCACACTTCCCGTGTTTGTTGATTTTCTGGACGGGAGGGGGTAAAAACTCTAACTTAGCAATCTGGAAATAGAATAGGGACAGGAGGATTAATATTTTATTGTTTTAATCACTTTATTTAGGGTCCAGTATAAAGATACCAGGTTCCACCGCTTGAAAGGCGAACTTTGGCTGATAGGTGGAAAAAAGTGGAGTGGTATGTTTTTTTAGTTTATCGTGGATTCTTAAAAAGCAATCTTAAAAATGTTAGATATGATAATTGCCTAACATACAAATCAGAATAAAAGGAATATTAGTGTTACATGTTTTACTATAAACGTATGAATGCTAGCTCTTATTAAAGTTAGGATGTTTCCCAAATGAAAGAAAATATTAATAATATTCATCTTCCTTTCGAAAGACTTCGCATATAGTCAAATAAATGGTCTAAATAAAGATTATATACAAAAATCTATATATTCATATGTTTGCATTGATGCACAATTAGCAGCATGCTTTTGTGGCGTAAAAGTTTAGTGAGGCCGTTTCAGCTAAGATTGCGCTCTATTTAATCGATTGCGGTTCAAAATTATAAGGACTATACAAAAATATCTTCTATACATCTTCTTAAAGAAACATTAACTTTACTAGACCAGTATCACACAAACACGGCAAATTTGGTACTATTTTTTTATATACATAAATCGGAGAGCACATTGCAGCACATGAGACTTTGCATTCATTATATATCAAAATTAGATATTAAGTGTATAGTAATTACAGTTAATATATGTGAATAGGCAGTGAAGAAATTTCTGAGAATCATGAGAATCTTCCCCAAGGGTTAGTTCTAATTTACTTATTAGAATTGTATATTTAGTATTGGTAAATAAGGGAATATGAGAAAAATAAGATTAAGATAAATCAAACTGGGAAAATAAGAAAACATCTATGTGTTATTATGAATACAATCGTAAACTATTCAAAATTGATGTCAGTTAGCTTTCTGTTTCTTCCGAGTCATCTGGATCTTCAGCCTTTAACTGAAGCATTTTTCATTAGTATGATCATCATCTCTTATAGTAATTCCTAAAACAGTTTCAGTAAAAGCATTAGTATGTGAATGCCATTTGATTTGCATAAATCTCTGAACATTTTTGATTCCCCCTTTTCTGTAACTGAAATTAGATATACACTCTTGGCCAATTGGTAGGATATGGCTATCAAAAGCAACTATCTCGAGGGTCTTTTGATGCGAGTAACTGGAGCTAGACCATGTTTGGTAGTTTGCCAAATCTAGTACAGGGATGTATGTGATGTAATGGTGAAACTGATACTGTGAATTTGGTGCGGAGATTCATGTTTTGTCTTACTAATCAGTGGATTTATTTTTTCAATAGTGATAATTCCTTCTTTTCTAGTGACAATCAAATGGTTTACATACTCCATAGCTTCTTAATTGAAAATCGCTCATTTTTAAGCTTAGAACTCAATGCATGTCCCCATTTGTTGCAATAGTTCAAGAGGAATAGCTTTTGAAGAGCTGTCACTTCCATCAATTCACCCCTAACGAAGTGTTTCCTTAGGCTTTCAACTGATTTGGTGATTGACATCAGTGGAAATTCAACAAAGCTGGCAATAGTGACTCCTTGACTATAATATTTTTTTTTATGTATGCAACGTATTAGCACAGAATTGCTGAAAAATTCCCAACAATTATTTCGAAATGACACGGTGCAGAAAGAATTCGCCATCAAAAACTGAACATCATATAATAGAAAAATACTTTTAGAACTTTTACTCTTGCTATGTTCTTTGAAGAATGATAATCGATAAGGCTCTAATTTATCCTAATTATAATCCTATAATTTAATGTCTCATTTTTTAAGAGAGCTATCCTGTGGGAAAGCTTTTCCGGATTCATTGGCATTTCTTCATTCCGATTTTCACTTTGGATTTGACTTTTCTGACAGACGACACCTGATTGTCATCTTATATCTGTTACATGCACTGTCTTATTTTGTAGAAATATAAGTCCTTAATCATTATGCCAATGGTATCGAATTATTGTTTCTCAAAATTATAAGCTGAAATTAAAGCATTCAAAGGCGCTATGACTCTATACGAAAATTTTACATAATCCAAAAACCTTTCAAACATTCTTTAGATTTTTAAGTAAATCAGTAAGACAGAACATTTCTGAAACAGAACGTATTATCTAATTAGATTATGAAAAGAACAAAACTGCTGTGGAGTTAATATCCAATTATTATATCTAGTAAATGCAAATTTTCGTATACTGCATTTTCATACATTTTGCTTCTTCGGTTTAAATTGAAAAGTACATACCTCATAATTTAGATCAGTGGTTAATTAAATAGGGCCCTGTCTTAGTTGGAACATTTCCTCTAAATCTTCACAACACACTAGCACTCTGATATTTGGGCACCCACAAAAGTAAATGAAAATAAAAATAAATATTTTTACATTCAATATTTATTTAGATAACTTCTTTATTTGCATATGTCATATATCGAAAGAAAGACGAATGTTATTTTTTTTAATTAAAAAAATATCGCAATTTAGTAAGAACTAAGATTTATACTTTGTAGAAATTATGCAGTATTGGTATTCACTTTACTTGAAGTTTTATGCTGTAAAATTATCATGCTTAATATTTTTAGAACTGCTTGTTTAGCTTTCGAATAATCTATAAAAGACTGAAAAAACGCTTTACTTCACTTCATTCTCTTTCAGCTACCGGCCAAATTTCACCTCTAGCCAGGGAGAAACTTAAGGGTGGTTGGTCATAGTCATACTGGACGCTAATGATTAAAGCAATAAAACACTCAGATATAATTTCTTTTATGATTTAAACTCTCCGGTACTGTCTTATTTCTAAAGTGGATTACTCCCTCCTGGAAAAAACATGAGAAGTAGCATGTCGGAGAACTCGGAGATTTCTATTCAATCATGTAAGTAAAGTTTCTATGAAAAAAAGTTTTAGGACAAAATTTTCTCACAATATAACAAGTTTAAAAGCCGGTTACAGCACACAAATGTTTTCAATCCTGAAAGGAGAAATTTTATACCACTTTTTCCCTTTCTTCTATTTTTTATTCAATTGACAAGATAAGCAAAGCAAAGTTATCATTTCATTAATTGGAATTTGTTACAAAACCACCTTTTGAAAGAAATTTCAGTAAGGCTCATGAACCAGTATGAGCCCCTCAATCGAAATTTCGATTATGTAAAACGAATGACGAGAATGACTTTTTTCATCCAAAGTTTCCTTTTCATTTTCCCTTATATTTCACTACTTAAACGGTGATAGGAAAAAATCTCCGAAGTCAGGAATAACACTTTTTCTCCTGAAATAAGAGTGTGAAGAAGTTTAGAATCCTAATTCATGCAAATCAGATTTATTATTATTTTCTTTTACTTCGAAGACTTGTTTTTGCTTTCACGTATTTCTTGAATAATTTTACTTCAGAATGGTTAAGCTTACTGCACGCTGCTTGACGAATACTGAACTCTCTGTAATTATGTTTTGATTTACAACAAATTTACAAGGCAATTACTTTGAAAAAAAAAAGAAAATTTACAAGCTAATTACTTACTAAAAAGGAAAATTATAAACTGAAAATTGTATAGAAATAAATATCATATTTTGTAACTTTATGACGAAACTAATTAGATACGATAATATTTAAAATAAAACATGCAACATTTTTATTATTTAAATGAAGAATTATTTTTCATCTTAAATTCATTGTTACTAACTTTGAAGAGTAAACCGAGGTAATAAATGTATAAAGTGACATTATTTTAAATATATATCGTTTCGTTAAAACTTAGGGAGAATTTCGAAAGAAATCTCAAGCGTGACCAACAATTTTACTTTCCCAAACTTTGCGCAAACTGTTTTGCATCCAAACATAAATTGTGCCTGAAATGTTCATGTAAGTTGTTTATTCAAACATGAATCCAAAGGCAGATGTTTACATTTGAATGCTTTGACTGTTTCATATTTGTAGGAAGCTTATGAATAAATTTTGCTTTGTTTATGAAACGGAGGTTTTTGATTTAAAACATTGTTTAAATAGGATGTTTTGTTTTTTACAGATGCTATAAGGATCGGGATATTATCATAGACGCTGTGAGAAGAATATAATTTTTAATGACGCAATGATAAAAATAAAGACCTAAATAAAAAGAGGAAAAAACTGGATATTAGACTGCATGATGAAGTAAAATCAAGAAATGAAAATGCAACTGATTTTCTTTCAAATATTTTGTATTTATATGACTGTTCTTTTAACGCATAAATGCTATTTGAGATAAATTCAATCAAAATATTCAAAACTAAAATATAGATATTTGCTTTAAAGTTCGAAAATTCTAGAAAAAAGTGATTATGAATGAAGAAAATGGTTAGAACTATGGAGCTAGGGAAGATGATAGGAAAAACAAATAATCAAGTTATATTAGAATTTCAATATTCTAAGATAGAGTTATTAGCATTAAAAGCAAATATTAAGCTCAAAATAATTTCGAAAGAAATAGATGCTCTATTTTACATTGTATAAGTTTGTGCAAATTTTCGAATAATGTTACAAATAATGGGCAATGATATAATTCAGTTCTATTGCTGCTGATTTCGAAATTCAATGTGTAAAAATTAGCATAATCTCTATTTTATTCACAGATTAAGATATCTTTTCTTTCAAAGATTTGCAGATTGTATTTATTACATTTCAATAAAAAGGTAATGTAAATATTTATCCTGTATCTCTATTTTTCATTGCAGTGCTTAAATATCAGTGCATAAGTTTGGCCATGGCACCATACTACAAACCCATAGGAGAGATTTTCTTCGACATATTTTCTTGCTCTTATATTGTGAAAAATTTCATTAACTTTATTATTTAAAAGAAAGAAAAAGCAAATTTTAAAAATCTAGATTATAGACACTGGATCCTCAGATTTAAATTGCATAAAAATATATACAAAATCAAACAATATATATATGCGTCTACACACACACATTTACTGTGCAATGAATTAAATAAAAAATCTCTTTGTTAGGAGAAAAGTTAACTTTTTTTATATAACAGTATTTATACGGCAATAAATATAAATAATGAAGCCTATTACAAAATCAATTATTTACAGCGCGCGCTCCTCCGGGAAGACATAAGTATTTGCGGAACTCCATTTCCTAATATGAAGTGAGAACACGAAACTTCTGAAATATTTCAATTTTTAATATTCATATCATAATTGTTATTTGCATTTTATCTGAAATTATATCAAGTGACTTTCCTAATAATTTGGCTTTAAAGTAAATCAGCTGCAATTTTTGCAGTGTTCTTGAAGACCTAAAGAACGTGGACTTACTTGAATTTCCTGCAGCACCATCAATTCCCTCAACACCTTTTGATCAAAGGAACAATAAATTGCACGCGAACTGTGCCAGGACACAGCAGGCAAGATCAAAAATTCATTTGAAGAACTGGTGAAGAATAATTAAGGGTCACAGAAAGGAAACCTGCGATTCTCTGGAAACCTTGCAAGTGCTCAGACGGACCTCGCTATTTGGCTTCTGAAGTTGTTAGATGCGCTGCTTTTCAATCCACTCTTGCACTTTTCTAGACAGATTAACAGCCCCTCGTGTTTGATTTAGTGGCGATGTTTTTGCCTTAATAAACGAAAACCTGGTTTTCTTAGTAGGAACCACATGGAGGTGATATATATTTTGATTTTGAAAATTATCAAATCTCATTAAATTGGTAATAAGCTCATCAATCATGAAACATTAGGAAAAGTTAAACCCTTTTTTAAGCAAGCCCAGATTACTAATGAAAAAGGAAAAAGATTGCCAAAATCTCATGGTTTTTTTTTTGTATATATGTGTATGTGTTGCACTTGAGTTTGTTCTGAAAGAAAAAAAGTGTTATGTTGCAAAGGTGCAGACCTCCCAGATGCTTTTAAAAAATTGGGAAAGATTATTATGGTACTTTTTCATTTTTCTAGGATTAATTTATAATTTTTTTTAAATCTTAAATCCTTACTTTATCATTCATGTATTCCTTTAAATTCTGTTTCTACATTCTGAACTTTTTATCAGATATTTAAATGAAAAATAATAAAAAAAATATGAAAATACAGAATTGAAAAAAATATAGGTTATTTTTCCTAAAAAAAGTTTTATACAGTTAATTATTTAATTTATTAAAAAAACTTCTTAAATTTTCAGTTCAGTTTAAAGAAACTCCTCTTCTGTAATTTTTATTGTTTTTTGTTGTTGTTGTTGTTGTGAGAGATAAACAGTTTCCTAAATTACCTCACATTTAGCACATATATACCTTTATCCTCATGACTGAACCATTATTTTATTCAGTAAATATAAATCAAGCAACGAAAACTGGAATATTTGGAAATTACCTTTTCCAATCTCACAAAATTTAATGTCAAGGCAACGATTTATCTTGTACATTTGTAATTTATATTTCATTTGTTCAATGCTTCTTGCAAATAACCTAGAACAGATTTTATAGTTTTTAACAAAATTATATGGGAATTTCAACTTAATTTTCACTTGAATATTGCTTCAAGATTCAATTAGTAAATAAGATTTATATGCTTTGTTATTAATTTCAAATTTCTTTTGCATAAGAAAGTGAAAGTAGTTTCCAAAACAATATCAAAATACTTTAACTTCGTTATTCAGAATCATATTTAATTAATTTATCTACTGATTTTAGTCTTTTTCATTCATTTACTTAATTATTTATTTACTTAATGCAATGCTAATTCCGCAACAGCAGTTACGAAATAATTGGTAAAAAACAATGTATAGGATTTCACTTTAATTCTACAAACATTTTCACATTTCATGCTGCATTTTCATTTTTCATCCTAGAGTTCTTAAGTATTCTATCTAAACTTGGCAAGTAAAAATTGTTTTCTGAGCATTTGTGACAATCTGTTGTTAAAAAAACTTCTTTCATAAAAGTATTTTTGAAAAACTCGGTAAAAAATTTTAGCATTTTCTTTTCAAAAAAGTCTTATACGTAACATTCGAAACGTAATTCATTAATAATATTTAATTCTCATAATTAACGTTTATAAGGGTTAAAATGCTTCTTGGAACAAAAAAAATTACTATAAAACAAGCCTTTTTATTTGTAAGAAGGTTTTCATCGGTGCTTTCTTTTTATATTATATGGAATATTTAAGATTGGAAAAATCAGTTATCTGGGAAAAAAAATGGTTCCTTTAACTTACTGAAGCGTATAAAACGTTTCGGTCATGAGTTAGCATTGACTCCTCAGAGCCAAAAATTATGATTTTCGTCAACTGATTAGTAGAAAAATAACGTTAACTAGCAAAACCAGCCATCGACTTTGCGTCATAAAAAGAAAGAGAAGAACTTTCGATATTGTGACTCTTTTCTCGTATAAGTATTCCCTTCATTCAGTTCTTGTAATTATTTTATTGTCCTTATTGTCCCTCTTGTAATTATTTTATTCAATATATACATAGATAAAAAATTTTAAGTCATATTGTTGAAAACAGTCCGATATCTGTCATGAGCAAATTTTACTTCTATTAAAGTAATAAGCTTTCACTTGAATAGAAAGCTTCATGTTTATTTAGCATGATTTTTCCTTCATGATATCAAAGAAGAATAACTTAATTCTGTGAGAAAAAATTGCTCTTATTTTGATTTGAACCTTCTCATCTTTCTCTAACAAGTTAATCTAAAGAACAGAATGGAAACCATCATCGATCTCGCCTTCTATAAAAAATATAAAATCTTACATAGACCGATGGGAAATATAGAGAAGAGTAGTCTATTTAAATGAAAAAGACAGTTCTTGCCGCTGAACTGTGATAAAAATAGCGAAACAATGCCGAGCATTACTGGCACAAATATTTTAAAACGACTTTCAGTTCCTTTATATATATATCCTGGAAACGACGGATAATAACGGATATTCAATTTCTAATCTGCATTATTGTTGCGCTCTCTTCTCACCTGCTGGCCAAAAGTGAAAATTTCAGAACTAAGAATATTATTTTCGATCTTTGGGAATGTTCAAATTCAAATTTAAGATGTATATTGAATTCATGAATTATTTGAACAATAGCTAATATTTCGAAAGGAAAATAAGTTAAGAATAGAGTCTAAAAGAAATTTTTCCAACACATAAACAGAAGATATTTTTTATAATAATAAAGAATTCTTTGTGCATAAACTCAGGCGGATTAAACACGTTCAAGGCAAAATTATTATTAAGATTTCTTGCAAAAACATTTTTGAAAAGTTCCTCTTTTCAAAAGATCTCGAATTACTCTGCTCTGAATAAGAAAAATTTTCTTATAATGGATAAGTACACTAAAAAGCATCATTTCTAAATTTAATTGTTTTCCATTTATATTCTAGTGTTATTTATTTTCTAAAATTCTACACCATGGGGCCAAATTAAATTAAATTTATCAATTAAGAAGCAGTTAAGTTCTAAAATAGTGAAATAGTGAATTGTCATGGAGAAAAAATAAATGAAAAAAATTTGAAAACTTTAGCATTCAGGAAATGAATGAAAAAACGATTACAAAATCTAATTTTTTTAAACATGATTCAAGTGAAATGAAATAAAAGTATACAAAAGCCTTTTGTTGTAAATATACCATGCCAATAATACTCAAAAAAATGTTCGTATTTGCGCACAATGCTTGTTAAAACCAAACTGAAATAATTATATTTTTCATGTCCGCGTTTTTGAGCTATAATTATAATATATGTTATAAATTTTCTTCTAAAGTTTAAGTAACATTTAAAGTTTCTTTGTTTTGCTTAAAGTGGTCTAGCATTTTTTAATAATATTATTATCGCAAAAGTTTAATGGCATTGCATGATTGACTACTTGCATATGTATTTGTCACATGAGGTATTGAATGAATTATTTCAACATACTTTGAAATTATGCCACAAAACATCTAAGTCAATAGAAGTGCATACTTCTATTATTATATTTAGTTTTCATAATTTAGATTTGAAATGCTTAAAGTATGAAATAGAGTTGCCTAATAAATTTGGAGATAAATCGGAAACTTTTAATAATATTGGATTGGACAAAATAATTTGACACGAATTTTTATTTGCCGCTTTAGATTGGCCCATAGATTTGAGGACGAGGTTTAGAGTTAATTAGTCTAAATGAGTCCATTTTCTGATTGATTTTCTTCTTCTTTGCACGACTGTGTTCGAAGAAGATTTTTTGATTTTATGATATATATCATAAAGTAATAATAATACATCATATATCAGCTTCTGTCTCCAATTTCTTTGATATAAAATATGGAGAAGATCTCGATATCATATCTATTCCTTTAAGCTTCGATTGGAACCATATATAAATAATACCATTCTTTACATTTATGTTTATCGGATATTGAATATTAAAGCCATTGCTGGTCATTTGTTTACATTTACTTTGATACAAATATTTATATTCCATTCATTCATTCGATTAAAAATATAATTTATCATTTCAAATTGTTTATTAGACGATTGATAATTATACAAATTATGTTAATTAAATTGATTGTCAGTCCATATAATTAATTTTCAAAACTTAAAATGACTCAAAGTTCAGTTCTAACATACTAAAATTTTCGAAGCAGCTTAAAGGCTAATATCATATTTTAGTAATAGTTTACTTCAATCATTCTAATTAGCAAAATGAACGAAGGTATTTTTTTAAAATATTTCTTGATATATGGTATATAATGCAATTCATTTCCAGATATAGTTAAAAAAAATAATCTCACATTTTACTTTAATAGAAAAGAAAAAGTCAATCTTCATAATCAGCAACGATCAGGATGTAGCATTTCCTGGGTTTATAAAAATTCTTTTAAAAAATTGCATCCGCTTCTTGGGTTTCAATTTTTATTCTTTGAAGAGCTTTAAGGGTAAAAAAAGAAATTTCGATTCTGAGGGTTACTTTTATTTGTTGTTTGTGATCGTCATAGAAACTATTTATCTAAAGGAAATAAAATGGTCAGTAGAGAAGACAAATTAAAATGAATGATTTATCTTTAAGTATGGGCGAGAAATAATATACCTCTAAAAGATGCTACTCGATAAAAAAAAAAATAAGATGTTTCAAACATTTATCCGCAAAGGAGCTTTGTTCTTTTCATCAGAATTGTGTGTGTGTGTGTGTGTGCTTATTGGTATTCTAGAAGCCAGACAGTTTGAACTAGATACCAAACTTGACATTCTTTGGAGGATGGGAATGAAGCGAAGTGATTTTTTAAAATTTTAATTAGAAAAAAAGTAAAACATTACTTATTGCATTTAAATCTGTTTGAAAGTAAACTTGAAAATTCATTTTTAATTTATTATTATTATGCTTTTTTTATTTGTCCAAAAAGAAGGATCCTGTTTAATATCTATGTAGTTTAAAGGATGAATGAAAAAAGGAAGTTGAGATATCGTTGAAGAAATTTAGAGATGAACTGGACATAAAAACGCTATGATGTCATGGAACATTTTCATTAAAAAAATTCATATGCATAGCCGTCAACAAAAGTATTGGGTTACATCTGCAGCTTTGTTATTTATTATCGCATCTTCACAAAACTTGTGTCTATAGAAGTGGCTCAAGAAGACAACTATTTAAGATAGTTAATAAACTGTATTATGATAATTTTTCTTCTCTTGTGGCGTTAATATGGACTTCATTTCCTTCAAATGTATTCACTTTTATATTTTTATTGAGGCTGATTCAGCCATCTTTTACAATTGAATCTCATTTCATAATGCTAAACAACTGTCCTTTTTGTTATGAGGGATTCCAATATCCTTCTCATTCAAAGTAGATAACAAATCACTTGCTCTTGTCAAATAACCTTATTGCATGAAGATAACTAAAATAAAATCTAAAAAGTGCAAATTTATATAACCTAAGTGCAAAAGCATATTAAAAAAATCCAGTGACATACTTATAGTTCATATCTGATACAATCCTGATAATTGCATTCTCACGCTTCTTACTATGGATTTTGTTATCTGTAATAGAATTCGAATGGAAAGCTGCAATATCGCAAACTTCATATGCAAATTAATTGTCACAGGATTCCTTATTTTTTCCCCTTTTTATTGTGATTTCCCTTGTGTTTGTATACATATGGTGTCTGTATTGCAGATGAATACTGTTACTGAAAAAATTCAAAATGGCAATTGATATTTTAGTTACTTTACAGTAATAAAAACAAGTCTTTCGGAGACATTATTTTATTGAATCGAAAAATCAACACATGATTACTTTTTTATCTATAAGGTGCATCTTTGACCAATCTCGTATGTATACTCAGGAATTGATAGAATAACAGGCAGTCAACCATTTGATAGAATTGGTCCAAATTTTGATACAGATCTTTATAATAAATGTACCAAATATCATCCATTTAGCCTTTTTTGAGCTACCATGTTCTCATGCACGTGGTTCAGAAAGGTAAACATAATAGCTTTTCTATTTTTGATTTAGTCGAAATTTGATAGAATACTATATTTTTGGTGAAAAAATCATATATGATTTTCTATTTTCATGATCAGGGTCAAAAATCATTAAATTTCAGATCAGGAGTTTCTATTTTCACAAACAGGCGGATTAAATTTCAAATAATTGTATTTTTTCTTTAAAGCATAAGGTTTCAGTAAATTACTAGGCCATTTATCTTGTATACTTCGTACACGAAAGAATAAGAAATAAAAATTTAATTCGAATGAAATGAAGAGAAAAATGTTAATTCGGATGATGAATTGCTTCTTCAACATAAATGTTTTACGTATGCACTAATTTTAATTGGATTTAGATTATTTCATTGAATTTTCTTCTATGAATCAACTTTCATTTCTGTAATTTTAAATTCTAAAGTTACTTACTCTACAGATTTGATTAAAATATTGTTCTATGTTCATATCTGTTTGAAAGATGATACATGTTAATATTAGGGATTGCAATACCGGTATTCCGGGATACCGAATACCAGTATTTTGAGCCATTTGTACAATTTTGTAATACCGGTATTCACAAGTTCAAATACCGTTTTTTCGGTAATTACTAGGTAATTACTTTTTTTTTTTTTTTTTTACTCCTAACAATTTACACCCACTGATGGAAAGATTTTTGAAATTGAGAAAACCAATCCAAAATGCAATAATCGACTTAAACCTGCAAATTAATTTTTTAGATTGTGAATTCGACTTAATATCCAGAACTGTATCAGCTCTACTTCCAATAAAACTGGCTGTTGAGCCATTATTTCGGAGAAATTCTAATTTATTAACAGCTAATTTTACGCTGTAGTCACTGAAAGAACAGCACACATCACTATCTGAAGAATTATATATTACATTGAAAAATCGCGCAGAAGAAAGGCATACCGAAATAGAAAATGTCTTACGGTATTTGCATAATTATAATGATTTTAAAAATGAAAATGAAAAAGAAGAAAAGAGATCAACCAATTCAAATCTGATCAAGTTTATAGTAAAATTTTTTACCCACAAACCTATCCACATTCAGAAGAATTCGGTACAGTTATCGAAGATTATGATGACACTAATGTCGATAGTGAAAAGGAATTGTCTCTTGAACAAAAATTTGAAATTAGCGATAAATAAAAAAAATTCAACAAACCAAAATACAATACTGAAATCAGCTATATCCAAAACCATCCGACGAGAAATCGATTTATTTGAAGCTGAGGGATTTAGAGGTAAATACTTGGAAAATGTATATCGAGCATTGCTAACAGTACCACCAATTAGCGTAGATGCCGGAAGAGCGTTTTCGACAGCTGGTAATTTTTGCACAAAATTACGTTTCAGGCTTAATGACAGTACAATTAATGCATCATTTTTTTAAGATCACATTTCAAAAATTTGTAATAGTACCACAGACTGAATAGTGATATTTACACTTTTTTGTGATTTAAATAAACAAGATGTTCCTTTACTTTTTTTGTGATTCTTTATATACTGTTATAATTTATAATTCATTTTTGTGATATTTAAACTCTCTAATAAGACTGACAAATAAAACAAAGAAACTAATGTGTTTTCTTTCTTTTTCTAAAATTTCTTCCACCGGTATTAAAACCGGTATCCTGGTATTAAGATCTAAAAAATACCGAATACCGGTATCGAACTTTTGGTCCGATATTTCAATTCCTAGTTAATATCTTTATTATAAAAAAAGTACTTCTCAGCTTAATGAATTTCCTATCTGATTAATTGCTTCAAACTGAAAATAAGATTTCATCCTTTATATAAAAGATGATGAATTCATTTGCTTAGAATACCATTATGCGAATTAGTTTCTTACCAATGAAATACAATTTCGCTTAAAAATATTGGAATCAATACGTTTCATTCAAAATGAAAATCTTTGGCTTATATAAAAGCCTATTAAATTGCACCCAAAAGAAATTTTCCAAAAACGCTGAATAATGTAAATATAATTTGGCTCCTCCATTTAAAATCAAGATTCAAAATCATCAGATCTCGAGTTGGTGTTTGTCTGATTTTTCAAGAAATTTGATTAATCGATTTCAAGTGTTAACTTTCTAAATGTAGAGTTGAAATTTGAGAAATTCGGAAACTATCCCTAAAAGAAAATGATTTATGAACCTTCTATAGAATCCTACAGAGTTGAATGTCTTACTTTCCGGGTATGAAACCATGAATATGCAAAGTTCTGTATTAAAATGTTATGAAAAATACACATTCATTTCAGTACATTTTAATGTTCTGCTTCATTAGTGCTGCTACAAACGTATGACGAAGGTCTTCACATTTTGTGAAGCCGTTTCGATGAAGCTTAGGATTAAACGATTCAAGTGGATGATATCAGTAACTTCTTCATTGCACACAATGTTCTGATTTTATCTCAGAGATCCATAAGGATAAATCTGGAAGAGTTCCATTCAGTCCAAGAATTGGGGAACATATCATTCAAGACTTTACACTCAGGTAAAAAAAAAAAAAAAAAGACTTTTCTAGGGCAATGAAAAGCTTATCTTGGATTTAGCATAATGTTCTAATCTTAACTCTTCGGATCTTCTTCCCTTGGGGTTCAGTAAGAACATGGTATACAGGGACTAAATTACTGATATTCAGTTCACCTTAAGCGTCAAATTCAGGAATTATAATTCCGAGAAAAAATTCCATAAGACTATCGTTTTGACGTCTTTAGAGCAATTAACAGTATACATAGTCGAAATTAATATAAAGCTTAGTGATTTTCTTGATAAATTTATGAAAATTAAAATCAAGTGCAAGTCTGTGCAAAATTTATGAAAATTTATTTTTATTACTTTGCATGATACGATTTTGTCATCCCGGTCCTCTTTTCTGATGAACCTATATTTTGATGACGATTGCAATTACGAAAGTAACTTCCCTCAATATGTTCAGTTGAACTAACTGAGTATGTACGCTCATCACTAAACAAATTACATGAAAATCAGTCCATGCGCACAACGGTTCTTCCTTCGACATTAAAAAAAAGAAACTTGTACCAGTAGAATACATTTTCCCTCTGATTTATGTAATTTCCCTTTATTTTGCGAATGAAATTCTCTGTACAAAACAATTAATGCTTTCGTGGCTGATGTCAAAGGAGCTATAGCAGTCAAAATTCGGAATCTATAGCTTATCTAACAGCAATAAAAAAAAAAAAAACTACATGATGTTCCATCATAATTAAGGCAATGTGTAATTATCTTTTAGATGACATTAGTAATTATACTTTTCATATGATTGTGAAATAATAGATTATTTTTAAAGGGGCACTCTTATCAGAAGCTACACATAAATAAAAATAATTCAAACTGCATTAGCACATTTAACTTAGCGCAAGGACTTACTGATTTTCACACCCGCAGCCTTCGAAAACCTCAAGGGCCATGGTAACCTGCTAGTAGATTCGCAGCTTCTCAATGAAAGGATTCGGTATTTGAATCCATTGACAATCCTCCATGTTTGAGGAGTCTGGTGCATATTTAATCTATTGGTGCTAAAATTCTTCCAGCCTGAAATTTCTAATTAACATTCAAAGCCTATCTTAAAAGCCTTATCGCATTCCAAAATGTGATGCTGATTCTAAAAGTTATCATATTTTTGTTTATAGTTTAGCCAATTTTCAAATTTGTATTCGTTTAATTTGAGACAAATATCTAATTAAATAAATTAAAAACCCTTGTGAGGACTTCTGATTAGTGCTCCTGAATTATGTAACAAAAAGTTTATTCTTATGAACTTGAAAATTTGTAGTATAGTAAACTCATGTTGAAAGAGGGGATTAGGCGTTAATACATTGATTGAACGGCACCAATTGTGCTCCACAATCTAATTTTCTATGGAAAAAATGTATTGAATGTTATTTAAATTTAAAAAGTTTTTAGAATTTATACAAACATAAACATCGTTGTAATTAGAAGTAAAAAATATCAAATACTAATTGAAGCAACTTTTATTTCTTAGTAGGAAAATACTATTTTTTAAAACTATTTTTTTAAAAGAAAGTTTAGTGATTTTTATTTGGTGCGATGATTTATTCAATTCTTCAAAACGTTCACGGAGCGTAAAGTTTTTCCTTCTCTTTTATGAAATACCCTTTTTCTTATTTAGCTCAGTATTCACAGCAAAATTGGGCACCGTCTTGGCGATTTTTTCAACTTCTTATAAGTTAAAGGCTGTTTATTTCTCACCACTGCTTTGAATGTGTTGGTTGATGTTAAAAGAGCATCCGATTATTTTGTTCCTCATTACTCAATCATCGTTTTCGATCAATTCTTCTTCCACATCTGAAAATCCTTTATTGCCAATTATTTTACAAACTAAAAATTTTTTTGGTTTATTTTCAATCGGCTTTGTTGTGAAATTCTGTTGAAATTGTAAGCTGCATCACGTTTGAAAGAAATTCTTGTGTCAATAAAGGGAAATAGAAATAGTTAAAATAACGTGATGTGAAAATTACCGATCTGCAAGCTCATGTTCAGTGAGGGTTTACTGTAAAATAGCACTTCTGTTTTCTTCCTTCAATGGTCACAGACTTTAGTTTGGGTCACGGGTGTCTAATCCTAAGCACATTTGTCTTTGTCGTGGGACACACTTCCTCCCGTTATCAGAAGTTTGAGGAGAATATTGTTGACTAAGGAATGGCTTTTGTCTTAAATGATGAGGTTCATCACCTCATTGAGTTTGAAACGGAACGCTCATTTACCTAAACTAATTCAAGAGTCAGACATGTCTTATTCTAGTTTTTAAATCACAGTTCGTAACCTTACCATTAATTATTTAGACATTTTGATAAGCTTTAAAAAATTATAACAAGTTTACTGAACACGCTTTCCAAACCTTTTCTCTAATGTAGTGTCATAAGCTTGGATTAAATGACATACTAATACAGAAGGCATCATAAAGTGGGTGACAACGTCACCTATCTTACGGAATCTGAACTTACTTAACTTCTTATAAAATGGTAAGCTAGAGTTCATTTCAAAGGCCGAAGTTCAAATGAATGATAAAATATTTGCAAATATTATTTCTCTAATTTCAATTAAACAATGCATGAATGATTAGAATACCAAATAAAAACAAATTCGAGATAAAATTGACGCTAAGAAATAATATTTATAAAACTGAGAAAAACCCCTCTCAGAAAAAAACCATCTTGGTTTGAATCCCTGCCTCCAGGAGAACTTTGATGTAGTCTTTAAGCCGGATTCGTTATTAACCTCACTATTTGTTTATTCATATTCATTTCTTGGTTCCGTAACTGATATTTATCTTGAATGAAAAGAAAAATTATTCGTTCAGTCCTTCGGAAATATAATTTATAATTTCGGAACTAAAATCATAATTTCCTATAGTTTAAAATATATTCCATGAGAATCATAAAAGATGTTAAACATAACACCAATATGACGTCAGTGCTCTTTAAATCATTAATGTTGAACTTGTGACAAATAGAAGTTGTAAATTTTGCAGCTCATTTTACATAGCTTTAATTAATTATCTAAGACAATAAACTGATTTTAATACCTGTAATTTATTGATTATAGGCCTTTACAAGAAAAGTATGCTTAATCGATGGAAAATCCTATTTGAATAAAGGTTTTTCATTAATTTTTACTGCCTGTAATTTAAAACACTGATTTAAAAGTATTTTAAAATGTATCATAAGTAGGTGTCACATTTTGATAACGAAAAATTTTGTCATTGTAATTGAAAGGAGACAAGTAATAAAAAACTTTGCAAACAAAGCAGTAATGTTTGTCATAATTTCTATCAAATTCTAAGATAATGCTTTGAATAGAACACTTTCAATTAGATTCAAAATAAAATTGAAATTAACCGTTTTGCAGCTTTCTTTAAAAATGGGAGTGTATATAGCATTAAATTATTATCTTGCAGATAATTCCAATAAAGATATACGTTAATATATGTTTAAGAGTTTTTTTTTCTGGAAATTAAGGTTGTGGAAGGAATAAATTATATATAATTGGCTTCATCATTATTACATGTTTTAAAAGGCTCATTTTCATACATTTGTATACCAAGCCGTTGGTGATTATTTTAGATAGATCAGAACACTATGTGATTTGCCATCACATAGTGTTCTGTCTTATGTTTATATATGAAGTGAAGAAGTAATAGAAAGCAATCCTAAAGCAACAACAGTTTTTTCGGCTTTCAAAATGTTTTGTAAAAGTAAATTAGATCAATGTTAGTGTTTCTAACAATGAAAAATATTTAATAGAATATTAAACGTTTTTCAAATCTGATAAATACAATTCGTAGTAAATTATGCATTTTAGTTTGTTTTTGTTGTATACATTTCTCTTAATCAGGTTTTTAGATTCAACTCCGAAAGCACGTTTCTGGAATTTCTCGAGTTCTCTCCTGTATCAGGTTATCGGGTTGTTAGTAAATAGAGAATTTTATTAATCAATGATCTTCATTTTCAGTTCATTCAAAATATGTGATGTGTTAATAATGTTTGTCATGACAATTATGAATGCAAAAATCGATTTCGCAGTTACAGTTTATTAAAATAAAATCTTTAGATGCCTTAACAGGGAAAATAAGGTAAGTAACAGCCTTCAACAGTGAAAGAAAGTGACTTTTCGAAAATCTCAAAGAGTTAAAGAAACATCTGAAAATAAATTATAATACGTATTTAAATTAAAAGACAGTTTATTGGATTATAATTTAAATGTGTTTATAAGTTTCTTGAAATTTTGCATGCATTTTGAAGTTCAATTCAATTCATTCTAGTGACATTTATATGAATGAATGAAAATGCATATTTGTATCGATAAAACTTAAAAAGTAAATTTTATTTTAAATTAATAAAAACAATTTCGAGTACATTTGATGAAACTTTTGCATTACAGGGATGCACTGAAAGGACATTTGCAAAATTTAAGAGTAGGTCTGACATACCGAAACAAGTCAGGTTTGCTATAGATCGGACCATTACAGAGGGCAGTGAATTATATCAAATAAAATTATGTTCCAAATAAAATATAATTTGATATAATAAAATTATATCAAATAAAATTATGTTCCAAATAAAATATAATTTGATATAATAAAATTATGTACAACACAGATATAACGGAATTCAACCCTGTTGCATGAGCGTAAAATCTTTGAATATTTACTTTAAGCATTCTAAAAGTTTTGTTGGGAAATGAGTTGAATAATTGCTACAATTGCGCAGTTAATTAGCTTCGTCTTCGTGTGATCACGCGTTAAAGCTTCCATGTATATATGTTTTGTTATTTTACAATAAAGAAGTATTGTTCTGTTCTTTTAGCAAGTGCTGCAGCTTTTAATCGAATCCACAGTCGTAAAGGCATCGGATAGATGCAAGAGCCACCATAAAAATGAAAAGATTTATTTAGATATATTTTATTTGCTTCGAAGATTTTTACTTAAAAGTTTATTGACTTTTGTCATCATTGAAGCAACTGGGTTATTATAAACTTGTCTTGTACATTTTATCTGGTGTATATTTTTCTTTTACTTAATTCCATGATAAAAAGATAGTAGCGGTTCCCCATTCTATTCTTTTTATCACGGTTCCTTATGCTCTATTGCAAAAATTATTTATTTCTGTATGCTTGACGTATCTTTGAACAACTTTTCAGGACATCGTGTAAATGTCGAATGGCTGTTTATTTTTATTCATATATATATATATATATATATATATATATCACGTTTCCCACGTCCTAGCTGCATGTAAACGCCACCTCATTCAAAGCAATAAATAATTGGAGGGTCTCAGCGTCATCTATTGAGTTAGTTGATATGTAACCGAAAATCTATTTTTAGCCCTGCCAAAAGATTAGTATGAAGTTAATTTTTCTTTTATTAGAAATTCTATATTGCAATAGTTTCTTGGAAATTCATTAGTAAAGTTTTTAATGAGATTATTTATTGCTTCAATGTAAAAAATTTTGTTATTATAAACTCTTTAAATCCTATTATATATATATATATATATATATATATATATATATATATATATATATATATATATATATATATATATATAAGAAATTACTTCTTTTTTATATTGGTGTTTTAAATTATTACTGAAGTTATTAAAGCTAAATACAGGGTGCAGCAGAAAAAAAAAATCCTGGGACAAAGTTATTACATCATAGAATAGAAGTTAATTAATTTCTTTATGAGGGTATGAAGTCATTCATTTGTTTAATATGCCTCGGCAAACAGTGTCTGATGCAATCTATCGTTTCAAAGAGCTTGGAAATGATAGTCGAAGTCCCGGAAGTGAACAAAAATGCATGATGAACACTTTCAATAGCCGTAAGGTTATCAAAAAGCGAGTTCAATGAAATTCGAGAGAGAACGCTAGTGAACTGGGGATAAGGGACCGATCAGTGCAACGAATGGCAAAAACAGAGCTTGGACTTGGTGAATTACGACCATCTGGAATGTCGATGTAAGATGGAAATATCCGAAGAACATGGAATCATCCAAAGTGTCATTTCTAGGCTTTGACAACGATTCTAAGATGATGGAAATGTCAGTAGGCGTTACAGTACTGATAGACCCTGAGTTACAACTCCGAATGACGACTATATTTAGCAGTAACTGCTAAAAGAAACAGACGGAGCGCAGCATCAGGCCTGTCTCATCAGATATCTTCAATCACGGGTACGACAGTTTCAAGACAAATCATGTATAGACGTTTGGGACTATTGCTCGTGGTCTATATGCTCATAATTCTGTCAGATATGTTCCGCTCACGGGAACTTACTGTTCGGCGGCGGTTAGCCTGGAGTAGAGAACATGTAATGTGGATATCGTCACAGTGGCCTTATGTGATGTTTTCCGACGAGTTCAGGTTTAGAGTGCAGTCTGATTCGAGACAGACTTTCAGATGGAGAATGCTTGGTACCCTTCCCACCAAGAGAGCTTCATAGCACAACATCGCTACGGTGGCGCAGGATTTCTCGTTTGGGAGGAATTATACTGAGCTCCAGAAGAGATCTACATGTTCAAATCGGAACCATGATAGGACAAATTTATTCGAGATATCATTCTGGAATAACATGTACATTTGTTTAGGGGTGCACAGAATGTGTGTTTATAGCCCGTCCTCACCATGCAAACATCTTAAACGAATACCTTAAATCTGAAGATATTACTCGTATGGAATGGTCCAACATTCTCATCTGACTTGAATCCAATAGATCATGTATGGGACATAGTTGACGAGTTACAGTCCGTTAACCATCTCCAACATGTGCACCTGAACGTCAGAGAGCTTTGCTTGCTGAGAGGATTTGATAGCATGCCTAGTAGTTGTACTGACTGTATTTCATCGTCTGGGAGATATACAATGTATTAAACAACTT
This sequence comes from Argiope bruennichi, assembly GCF_947563725.1. Taxonomy (NCBI): domain Eukaryota; kingdom Metazoa; phylum Arthropoda; class Arachnida; order Araneae; family Araneidae; genus Argiope; species Argiope bruennichi. The sequence continues at coordinate 134,654,535 of NC_079162.1, read as the reverse complement.
ACCAACCACGTAAAGTTAAATTTTTGTAAGGGATATAATTTTTGTAATTGCTTCAGGGAGCAAAAATCGTAGTTCTTATGAATGGTATCATACACACACCATCATTTCTTTATTCTTTATCCTTTGTTTCATAAATTGCTTTATGATAAGTCACACTTGTTTGGTTTCTGAAAATTTATTTGCCAGAGCTGACTTATCCGTAATTTATGGGCATGGGTGCATTTTAAACATATTTTGCAACAATATATTTTATTATTAAAAAGACTCAAAAAAATTCGCAGTATTGCTTCTAATGTTTCATCTCGGTTTCTTTTTCCATCGCTCTGACCTGGATATAAAGATTTAAAGATTAGGTATATTTTCCCATGCAGAGTAGGTTTTAGAAATAGGCATGCATTTAATATTTTTTATACTTTTATTTATATTTACAAATAAGGTTTAACTTCAGAATAAAGCAACGTCGAAATTGTTTTTAAAGTTCCTCCATTTTAACCTATTGCTGCTTTTTCCTATGATCTAATTGAATGTATAAAGATGTAGATAAAAATATAGAAAAAATTAGGCAAATGGCATATATATATATATATATATATATATATATATATATATATATATATATATATATATATATATATATATATATATATATATATATATATATATATATATATATATTATGATCTTTCTCTCTTTATGTATATATATACATATATGTATATATATATATAGAGAGAGAGAGAAATATCAAAATGTGAAATTTACGAATTATTTGCTGAGGAAACAATTGAAATTTTCAGCACTCATTAATCTCGGTGAACCTACTGATCGCCAAAGGCGGTAAGTTTAAAATATGCGGTTAAATGTATCAAGAACATTTGCAAATCATACAACTCTAAGAATCATTCAAAGTCAAATTATGTCAAATATAATTCTAAAATCAAAATCATTGAACTATAAAAAGAAATCTAAAGTAGTTAAATTCTATTTTTAAAAGTACACGTGGACGTAATTACTACAGCCTTATGCGATCCTAATTGTTTTAAGATAACTGATTTATTTAGATTTATATTTCAGCAAATATCTATCACATAAATCAATAACAGAATTTAATAACTGATAAATTTCTTATTATTTGAAATTAAATACATCCAAAGCTTTAGAATTCCTATAATCAAATAAATAATCCATGTACACATAAAATAAATCGCTTACTTAGAAAACCTAATATAATTCCCATTCACTTTTATTCTTAGTAAAAAACCTTACTTTGTGCATCAAAACTTTTAGATTAATTTTTGAATATTCGATATTTGATAATTTTGAAGTTGCATACAAAATTTTAAACGAAAAATTTGGAGTTTCCTGTCTGATTTAAAGTATCATTTTTTGCGTTTTACCCGAAAGACCATTATTAAAAAAAATTGTTTTATGTTACAATAATTAAAATTGGAATTTGAAACATTTAATAGAACCTAACAACTAAAAATAGTATTAAAATAATAAAGAAATTATTTTCTCTATTTTTTATTAATATCATCTAATATTCAATGCTTATTTGTGTTTTGTAACATTTGCAATATATCGATTATTATTTTGGAATATTTTTCCATATGACTTCCTTAGTCTTTCGGCATTGTTACAAATTTAGATAACTTTGAAACACTATATTGTCTTAATTTTCTATTGGTGCTACAATTTTTGACAATAAATGCATGTGAAACAATATAAAGGATATTTATGATAAATATCAGTCACCGAAAGTATATTCAGACTGAGGAAGTGTTAAAATATGTCATTGCTGATTGAACGACAAATCGTATCTAAGATTGATTTGTCAAGAAAACAACAAAGAAAAATATTCCTCATCTATCTATACTTATATAAAGCTCAATGTGTGTGTGTGTGTGTGTGTGTGTGTGTGTGTGTGTGTGTGTGTGTGTGTGTGTATGTGTGTGTGTGTTGTTGGCGCTCTACAGGCCAGACCGTTTGACCTACAGCTACCAAATTTAGTACATGTATACCTTGGAGGTCGGGAATGTACACCTGGGATCCCTTTTTTAAATTTTAAATTAGAATTTTAATTAATAATTAAAAATTAACTTTCCCGCCAAAAGAATCTTCATTTCCCCACCACCAAATGAGTAAGGATTTAGATTTTTTCCCCACGCTAATGAGAATAGGCTTAACATTTTTCGACTGATTATTTCAAGCGATGCTATTTATTTTCTTAATGTTTGATGCATTTAAAATTAAACATTGTTAATTAATCGATCTTTCAAATTACTTCTGAAGTACTTTTGAATTAAAATAAAACAGAAAAAAGGAAATTAAAAATTTCTAATCTGCATAGTGTAACCCCAACTGGCGTAGAAAAATTCCCGCATTTGCGTTACCATAAACTGGCGTCGAAAATTCAAGCATGCGCATTGTGTTCTGATTGTTGACAACTATTTTCAACGGATGCGGACTTGATTTAAATTATTTTTAGGTTAGTTGCATGCTTTTGTAATTAAATTGTATGTTATATATATTTTATGTTAGTTATATATATTTTGTATATGCTTATAGTTTTAAGTACATCGTTTTTTTAAGTAGTGTTTTTGAACCTGTTTTCGACCGATTATTTCAAACGATTCTGTTTATTTTCTTAGTGTTTGTTGCATTTAAAATTAAACATTGTTAATTAATCGATCTGCTGGTGAGGAATCTGAGAAAATTTTGTTGACAAATACTTGAGATATTACATAAATTAAGAAAGATATTCTTTAGTACCCAAAAAGTTTAAGCGCTCAGTGACTCTGTTTTCAGTAATCATATTATAAAAAAATGCTTTGTTTCAGTAAAAAATAGTATTATATTAATTGCAGATTAATCATTTCCTATTTAATTTAAAGCATATTTTCTACGGGAGCTAACAGAAAATAAGAGAGATACATATTACATTATGACTGAAGACCTTTATAATATTATGAGTGAATTATATGACTATCAAAATTTGAAGTTTTAAAATATTTTGATGAAAAAGCTATTAAAGTAGGAATTACATAAAACATTTAATTATTAAAATTTTAACAAGCATTAAGATTGGCGAACCGGCTGGTGCCAATTATAAAAGTGAGATTGAATAAATCTGAAGGAAAAAAGAATAACGTACAAAACTGTTGAAAAAAGTGAGAAATGCTCTTTTTTCTTTCCAATGCAAGTTTTACTTCGCAATGTAAATTAAAAATTAAAAATTTATTTAACAAAAATGGGATTTTTTTCATAAATTTTATTTTTGAACAAATAATTAACATTTTATTTTAAAAATTTGCCTCCAGTTCGGTATATATTTCAATCAAAATATTGCTTACATAATCAACCTATATATTTATATAATGGTAATCCGTGGTTGAAATTTAGACTTAAAAGTAGTGTAATTTTTAGATGTTAGAGGAGGTTTCACTCATATTATCGCGGTTTGTCCAGCCGATAAACAGATTTCTGTACCTTTGTGCGACTCTTTCATTCTTATAAGCAGAATTGATTTTTTATGAAAACATCAATATTTTTGCCCAAAATAAAATGAAACCAAGAAGAATCGCATGTCGTTCCCAAGTGATAACATCTTCCTATATCAAATTTTATAAAGTGCTCATAAGCACTTTTTTCTATTAAATACTTCCTTATAGAAAAAGGTCCATGAGGAAATTTTCCTCATGGAAGCACAAAGAAAAGAATGCTTTATACACAGCTACTATTTTAATTATGAATTAAATTCAGAAAGAAAAGCTGCGCCAGGGTTTCATATAAGCAGCATTTTTGTCAGTATGTGGTCTTAAAATGAAGCAACCTTGAAAGTAATATGTATGGAAAGGACAACATAGAAATTTTCGAAGGGTGTCGTTTCAGACAATGCTTAGATATGACGTTGATTAGATCACCGTTCAGTCTAAGAGAGAAAAAGTCTACAAATAGGTTTCTTCTCATGGGGTTTCTTAATTGTTTGAATTTAAAAAAAAAGTTCTGCGGTGGTTTGCCCTTTGACTTTTAATAAACTTTATCTTTCTTTTTAGGTGAATCTCAGTCAAGGTATTAACGGTTATTCTAAGAAGGTTTGATCTTTTTCTTTCTGATATTTAACACAGATGACAATAGAAAGGTGGCTGATTAATAACTTAAGATTCTGAATATTATTTATTTCAGGATTTAAAAAGATAAAATTTTGAAGGGAATATATTTTAATTTTAAATTTTCGGCCTTTTTGCATTATCGGTATTAAATACATCTTGTCATTATTTGAATTTGTCAATTATTAGAAAATACGCCTTGATTTTGTTCAATAACTAGCCGCCTTTGGCAACCAGCCGGTTTGCCGATCTTAATGCACGATAAAATTTTAATAATTAAATATTTTATAGAACACCCATTTTAATTGCTTCTTCATTAAAATATTTTAAAACTTCAAATTTTAATAGTCATATAATTCACTCATAATGATATAACGGCCTTCAGCCATAACGTAATATGTATCTCTCTAATTTTCTATTAGCTCCCGTAAAATTTATGCTTTAAATTAAAGTGGAAATGATTAAACTGCAATAAATATAATTTTTTTTTTTTTTTTTTTTTTTTTTTTTTTTTTTTTTTTTTTTACTGAAACGAAGCATATTTTTTAAAATATGAGTACTGAAAACAGAGTCGCTGAGTATTTAAACCTTATTGGCCCTAAAGAATATTTTTCTTAATTTATATAATATCTCAAGAAGTTTTCAACAAACTTTTCTCAGGTTCATCATGAACAGATCGATTAATTAGCAATGTTTAGTTTTAAATGCATCAAACACTAAAAAAATAAACAGAATCGCTTGAAATAGTCTGTCGAAAGCATATTAAGCCTTCAACACTAAATCCGTATCCGTTGTCAACAATCAGAACACAATGCGCATGCTTGAATTTTCAACTCCCTTATGGTAACGCAAATGCGTGAATTTTCTACGCCAGTTGGGGTAACGCTATGCAGATTAGAAATTTTTAATTTCCTTTATTCTGTTTTATCTTAATTCAAAAGTACTTCAGAATGAATCTGAAAGATCGATTAATTAACAATGTTTAACTTTAAATGCATCAAACCTTAAGAAAATAAACAGAATCATTTGAAATTATCTGCCGAAAATTTCTTAAGCCTATTCTCTTTAGCGTGGGGGAAAAAATGAAGCCTTACTCATTTGGCGGTGGGGAAATGAAAAGAATTTTTTGGCGGGAAAGTTAGTTTTTAATTAATAATCAAAATTCTAATTAAAAATTCAAAAAAGGAACCCCAGTGCACATTCTCGTCCTCAAAGATATGCATGTGCCAAATTTGGTAGCTGTAGGTTGAACGGTCATGGTCACTTATTCATGGTTGCTAAAGTAGAAAAGCTTTTTATATATTTTGAGGATTTTTTTCTTTTGCATCTTAAGAAAATGAGTCTTATAAAAATAATTTTTATAGCGATCATTTGCACTTTTATTTTCACAACCGTTTCAGTTTTGTTTGAATTGGGCAGGAATGTTTGTTAAGCCACAATTCAAAAATCGGAATGGATTGGAGTTTCTGACAAATTATATTGAAAACAGATGCTTCAGAATTCGAAGAGAAGAAGCTCTATCAGAAAATGGAACACTTTTCCTCAAACTAATATTTAGAAAAGAGTATTTCATTTCGGTCTGAGATTGATTCCATTCAGAATTTAGTTTGTCTATATTTAAATTTACTTATAACTATTTTAATATAACAATTCCGAAATTTTTGTATTTTTATATAATAAAGGATATTTTAAATGACTTATAAAGAGTCATTTGTATTTTTTTTCCCTTTTTACAACAATTCTTTTTTCTTTAAATGTTAATGAAACCCATAGTTTCTTTTACCTGCTATAAAATCTATAATAAAATTTGTTTAGTGCAAAAATATTCCATTTTCATTTGAAATGGAATTATTTGTTCATTAAATTTGTTTCGTGATTTGGTTTGCTCTAATGAATCAGAATAATTATCGGAAATTTAATATTGTATAGGGTGCTCCGAAAGACCATTTACAAATTTTATGTGTAGGCGTTTTCGAAAAAGGTCAAGATGTCAGAAAAGTGAGAGGAAGGGTTCTAAAGCCGGTTGTTTGTCAGTGAATCAAATGCAAATGAAAGGAGACACTAAATGAAATGCACAACACAGATGAAATAGGATCCACTCTAGTACATGAAGGACGCAACCTAATGGAAAATACTGAAAGTTGCCTCTAAAGACATCTGTAGTTATGCAATTGGGTTGATATAAATTTGAATTCCATTCGAGTTTCACATTTTATCAGATGTATTCTTTTCTATTACTTAATACACTGAGGTTGTAGTGTCTTCCTATTACGCTTAGTTAAAAAAAAATCATTTGTTTTGGGCCGGTCTACCTGTAGAATTTTACAATTTCTTCTCAGTTTTTCTTCAACGATGGATCGTTTTTATAAAATAAGATGATGAAAATATCGGCAACATGAATATTTTCTTCTTGATAAGTTTCTGCAGGTTAAGAAAATTATTTTTTCAGAAAATATTATTACGTATCGTATAATAAAAAGAATCATTTATAGAAACGAATGGCAGGAGGAAGAAAACGCCATCCATCATTCACGACTCATGAAATTATTCTTATTTTCATGAGTCGTGAATGATGTAAAATGGATAAGGTGAATGGATAGTCGCAAAAAAAAAACTGTTTTCATATTATTGATACCATTATTAAAAAGTCAATGTCATTAAAATGATCTTGGAGATGAATTAGTTAGTATTTAAGAATTATTAAAATATGGAGAAAGATCAGTACATTGAACTACAAACATGGGAAACTAAAGAATTCAAACCGCATATTATCTTTCCAAAAACTTATGGTTATTGATCTATACACGGGAGTGTGTAAATGTGGATTCGAAGAAAAGTGAATCTTTAAGTGTATGTGTAATGAAATAATAAATTTTATTTTACACAAATAGTGAAATTTTTAATATTCTTCAGATTCAGAGAAAACGTTTTAAACTTTCAACCGTAATCATAATTTTCATGCCATTTACTTTCCAAAATAAATTTGATGAAAAGTATTTTTAAAAACACATTTTCATTAGTTTAAGAAGCGACAGGGTTTTTTTGTTTCATTTTAATTATTTTTAACTTTTTAATCTTGAGGTCAGTTATATTTCTCAAATTTAGTAGTATCACCACTATTTTGAAACAATTACTTTAATAGATGACTATTTAGTGAAAATATTAAAATCTGAATTAGTTTCGAGAATGTCATCTTAATAAGGCATCAGAGGCACCAAATTTCTGATCTTTGGCAAATCAGGAAATGAATGGAAAATTTACTCCAAAATTTCACCTTTACATGCATAAACATGTCATCTTAATAAAAAATTTCATAAAAGGATGAAATCTGCTGTAAAAAGGGAAAAATGTTTTCTAATTGTTTGTTAAGACAGAAGTATATTTAGTTTTTAAATATTCATAATTTCGAGCTGTTCAATTTCATTTTGTAAGGCACTTACAAAAAAAGTCAGTCATTCAGAGTTGTTTAATATTAATATTGTCTGTGATCATCTGTCATATATTGTCATAAATAAATCGATTGTCATTTTTATAGAAATTCTTGGGATGATTCATTCCTCTTGCCTTTTACAGTTTTTTAAATGCTCTGACTAATGGGGGGGGGGGGAGTTGTCCATAGTAGCATCAAAGATTTTATCTCTATGGAATACATTTTGCGATGCAATAATTGAAGCGTATCTATGATTCTAATTTGTATAAATCTGAGCTATTCATATGGATTGATTTTGACTATTATTAATTCGAATGTTGCTTAAGAATTTGTTTCGTGTTGCATTTCGAAATATTTCAAGAATCAAGATAATTATTTTAAGTAAGTTGAAGTAAATTTAGTTTTAAGTCAATAAATTGTACACTTAAGTATTCTTGTATAATTTAGAAGTAGAAGTTTGGATTCTTTTGCCTTTTGAATAATCTTATCACTCTTGCGTATAAAATGAAAATAACGAATTATAAAAAAAAAAAAAAATCAAAAAATTTCATTTCTCATGTGTACCTTGAGAAATCGAAAAATAAAGCGATAGCAAAAATAGATTTTTAAAAAATGCATTTTTTTTCACTGAAATGGCTAGCGAAATTTTATAATTTTAATTTAAAATTCTAAATATTGAATCCTTTTATTAAGTGCCTGTATTAAAATTACATCTTTTTAAATTTAAACACCATCAGGGTCTCATAAGGAAGAATATATTTGACATACCCACAATTTTTTTCTTAAATCAAACTTATTCATTTAATTGCTTTTTAAATCAATCATTAAAAACAACGTTATTGTAAGATGAAATTTGAAAAATCTGAAGTCAGTTTGCTTTAAAAAAAAATGATTTTTTTTTGTTGTAAATAACATACTTAAAAAAAGAAGGTGCATGAATGAGGAATTTTTTTCGGATCTCAAATAGAAAATTTGATAATTTGGAAATGAATTTTAAGAAGAAATCTAACAAAAAAGAACTGAATGATGTTAATTCAAAATAAGTGTTTTAATGTATAGTAATACGCACAGATTTCTCTTGAATACAGCAGATGATTGACGCTTCTTTTATCATAAAGTTTCTATGTGTGGCGGAAATGTCTTTTTGTAGTATAAAAATTGATAATGATAACTTTCACTACTTTGAAAAACATTCGTTGACCGTTCCCGGAGAAATCCTGATAGTTTTTTCTTTACATCGAATGAATTACGTCATTCATCATATTTTTCTATTAAATTTTTCGAAATTTGATCAGAGTTACAGGATATCTATGACATCGCTTTTCTTTTATTGCCAAGGCTTTTAATATGAAGTTTTTCTGACAGAATTATTAAAACTACTTAAACCAAATGAGTTTTATGGAAATGATCATTAACACTGTGAGAATTTTGTTTTATCACAAAGGTGCGTCAAATTTCATCTCAGTTATATCAAAATTTCGCACCAAACCAGACTCTGCAAAATATCTAAAATTTTAATCTAATAGGTGGTATCACTACGACATATAGCAGTTTGTGACAAAACAATCCCATGGAATAATTGAGAACAGATGTAGTATTTTATATGCGTATTTACCAACAACTGAATGCAACGGAAACTGAGTTGAGGGTGCAGTATTCCTTGAAAGGGTACTGAAAGAAAAAAAATCGGAGCGTAATGGCAAGAAACGAAGCGCCTTTGAGCAGACCAGAACTTTTGAGAATCACAGACGATGATGACGTATATCACCCAACTCGTAAAATAATCCTAATCTGTATATATGGTAGATTTCCTTAACTTCTTCTGTATTCGTTTAAACTAACTTACAATCCAATCTGTATTTAGCTACTTTAAAAGCCGACATCAATATCGGGCTGGTAGATAAAGAAATATTGATTGATAATTTTGAATTAGACTTTATATTAACGATTATTTTGGAAATGCATTACACGTTTCGAAACAGACGAGTTACCGCTGCCCACCTGGTTTCTTGACTGGAGAGAAAAGAAAAGAAAGGAAAATTTGAAATAGCATGATTACATAGCAGACAATGTACAGTGGGAGTCAAAAGAAAGTAAACACCCGTGATTAATATAGAAAATATTTTATTTCAAATATATTATTGACTTATAATATAAAGTAGATATATATAATTGTTAACTTATTCATTTTCATATATAATTCATAACTTATTCAAAAATTATGTAACGACTTGTATATGTTTAATTAAATCAAAATGCAAAGAGAAATAATTCATATAAAGCAGAAAAGCATCAGATTTCATGCATAAAAAAATAAACAGAACACACTGACACCGACAAAAACAATGAAAGCTGTAATATTGATACTTTGTCTGCTGTCTTTTAGATTTTATCACTGCCTTTAATAGTCTAGGTATAGCTGTAACAAGTTTTTTTGTAAGTTCGTGAGGGATTTTTTGCCATTAAAATGTATGCAAATGTAGCTAATTGTCATATAAAAATATGGCAATTTGCTTCAACACTTCCTTATTAGAAATGGTTTTTTGGCGTACATTTTTTCTAAGATATGTCTCTAAATTTAAAATGGGATATAGATCAGGTGACTATGGAAGATGTACAAAGTCTTTGCAACACAATAGAGTTATTATTTTTTTTTAAATCTTTAATGTGTATTTAAAATCGTTGTAATGTTGGAAGATCTAGCTTTGTGACATCCCAAATTCATAACACTAAGGGCAACAGTATCTTTTAAAATATTAGGTTGTCCATTTAGTTCATCGTAGATTCGACAAACATTAAATTACAGATCCCTGCTGCCACCACACACACCCATATCTTAATGGATATAACCCCCTATATAATTGTTTTATCTAATTACTTATTACTGGATTCTTCATTTTTTGGTCTCCATATTTTTACGAGCTTCTGTGTGCCAAATCATTCAGTTTCTTTCTCATCACTAAAAAAAATATTATTACAAAAATCTAAATCCTTATTAAGGTACTTTTTGGAAAACAGCAAACGTTTTTCTGGTTCGATTTCGTGATGAATGATTTCTTACGTGGAATCTTGCCATGTAACCCATTTTTATGAAGAGTTCTCCTTTCACTTAGTGTCTTCGCTGATCTTTGTGAGATGCTTTGAGATATTTTAAAAGCACTTGCATCGGATTAGATTTCACTTTTAGTACTACTGCTCTCACTTCTGTATCAGTAAGTCATCTTGGTCTCCCTGTTCTCTGAAATTTTTAATCAGTTTGTATTTGGAATATTTATCAAGAATTTTCTTGACTGCAATGACTACTTAAAACAATTTTTTCTATTTCATGTAAGGATTTACCATTTTCCTTTAAGTTTACTATCAGTTTTCTCGTTTCTAGTGCTATTTGTTTCCCCATCGCAAAATCTCCCAGATTTTTCAACAAATTTACATAAATTGACGCAGAATATACGACTTTAATTTATATCAAGATCCTCTAAGATAAAGTGTTAATATCTATAAAATTGAAACATTTGAAGGAGAAAGAGTTATGAGTGTTTTTTTTGACGCATAAAATTGGATGTTCTTAGGTTGAACTTGAGTTATTTCTTTATGTGTTTTATTTTAACTGAATGTTTATAAATTATTCGATTATGCTTAAATAAGTTAATAATTGCATGTATCTACTTTATATTTTAAGTCAAAAATTAAGTTTGTAATAACAAATTTTCTAAATTAATTATGAGTCTTTACTTTCTTTTGACTCTCACTGTACTTTGGAGAACAGTTTTAGCATGCTAATTTGAATGATTTTAAATTAAACCTTCTTAGAGTTTGAGGAACGTCTCTATTGAAATGTTTTAAGAATTAATGGGAATTTCTGCCGCATACATGCATATAAAAAGCACTATAGAGTCAGACTGAATCAGTGAGAACTTAAAAAGAAAAATTATAAAAACAGTTTTTTAAAAAATAGGCTTTTGTGGAGGTTCTAACAAGTAGAGATTATTTTTGGTTTAGTTATTCCCTTCTTTCTAGTCTTTACTTTATAATTTATTATAATAAATATAATGGAATCAGGAAATCAATTTTCCGCTAATCCACTACCAGGCGGCATTCTTTGCATGGAATGATAATTAAATTAAATTAATCGATTAATTGATTATTAGGTTTCAGAAATATTAATATAATGTATTGCCATCGAGAATGTGTAACTACACAAAATTTCAAAACAATAGCACATGAAATAATTGAAAATTTATTAAAAATATCATCTTTACAAATATGAAACAAGTCAGGTTAAATAAAAGTATGTAAAAAAACATTTAAAACTTGCATCAGTTTTGGATGATTTTTAGAAAAAAAAAAAAAAAAAAAAAAAAAAAAAAAACGAAGAATTAGAAAATGCAAAAGAATTATTAATAACAGATTTTAAAAATGTGAAACTATACATCAAACTAGGACATGCATTATTGCTAAGTAAAATCTTGAGATAATAATAACTCAGTGAGATTTATCAAAGATTTTCTTTAAAGATACCATTCGGAGAAATTTGAAAGATACAATACATTATAAAATTTTTGAAAAATACGAGCAATACATTATAGAATTTTTGAAACCCCAGTTTATTGTTTGATGAAAGGAAATTGTTATGTAAGAATGTTTAAAATTAAAAAAAATATTTGAAATAATGTATAATTATTATAGCGATTATTGTAATATTGATAATCAAGGAATGGACTTAAGGGTATTTTATTCTGCATAATTATGCAAAACAACAACTGATTAAACAAAAAAAATCCAAAAATGTATATTTCGTTATATGTATTCTCAACTTGCGGGTACTTAAAATTGTTTTAATTAGACATTTCCAAAAAAAGTCTCGTCATTTGACAGCCAGATTGTTCATGAGCATTTTAAGAACCAATTATCCTTTAAGGAAACTAAACAAAAATTTAAATAACTGAAAAAAGGAAATAAATTATTTCTGTGTTTTTTAAAAAATGATTTGGACTGTTATTTTTTATTTTTAGAATTTTAAATATCCTTTTGAAGGAAAAAGAAAGAAAGAAAGCAATTTTTCTGCAACCATTAAATGCTGCCTGTTTTCTGGACACTGTCTTATCTAATGACTTTGGAAATCTTTTTCAGATAAGATTAATGGGGAAAATTTTCTCTTGAAATGATGTTTAAAAGCAGAACAAAGGAGGCGTATCCTCTATAGACCATGGTAAATGATTTTGATCGCGCATTTAATTAATGGAATTAACCGATTCCAAAAACTAAAGAAGAAATTTTCTTTCCTTTAAGCACATTTTTAAAAATGTTTAGAGCACAAATACCTTTTATGTGTTATTTTTTAAAGGTAAATTATTTAAATTTTGCAACTGTACTGTAGTCAAAGAAATAGCAATCTGCTTCGTTTCTGAGATAAAAAAAAAATTATGATGCTTGTGTTTATTTTCCTTTGATTTTAAAAGAGAAAGACATCCATAAATTAGATTATTTTTAACATGTTGTAGCCGTGAATACAAAGCTTTATCAAGTTGTTGTCCTTATGAAAAATATATAGTTTGAGGCTTTACAGATGAAAACATACTAATCCTTTTAGCGCAAGATCATCACTCAAAGATTGTCACAAAATTCGATGCAATATATTGGAAAAGCTATTATAATCAACTCGGGAAATTAGATGGAACTTCACTCTTTTTATTACAAGACTCAGTAGCACTATTGGAATTAACTTACTTGCACACATAATTGAAAAATTATTTGTTCAGGAAATTCAAACTACAAAAGAAGAATGTGTCTAGTTGTCACATGAATAAGGGGAAACATGAACATTATGCAATGAGCTTTAAAATTTTATTTGGAATTTTCCATAAAGATGGTTGTTAAGAATATGTGATGAAAAAACTATTTCTTAAATTTTGATTTAATATAAATCAGTTGATGTTTTTAAAAATGCCTTTATTTTTTTTTCTATATATTAAGTTTTTCAAGGTTGCTTAAGTTTTTTTTTTTTTTTTTAGAAATCGAAATATATTTTTATAAATTAACAAAATGTCCTTAGTTATGTCCACATAGGCAAATAGTAGTAAAATTCCAAAGCAGGTTTTAGGATATTTCAGGATTTTTATTGGGAATTATAAAAATAAACCAATACTCTTAATTATTCGACCAAACTTGTTTTGATCAAAGTTTCTCTCTCTCTCTATATATATATATATTCTTTCCTGATTATTTGCTTTGAATAAATAAAAAATACCCCGAGAACTATACCTCAACGATTCAAAGTTTTCAAGTAAAATTTGAGACAAAAATATGACGTCAAATCCGCTGTACGAAGAAATCTTATTGAAAAATGAACATCGGTATTTGCATATGTTTTCAAATGAAGTTGTTCAAAATATTAAAATCGAGTCATGCATGCTCTGTCGTGGAATGATGTCAAGCCGTCGTTTGAATCGTATTTAAAAAGCTGCATGTATAGCTACTAGTATTCTACTCATGGTGATAATGTATTCCGTTCGTGAATATTGTGGCATGTATTTTTATCTATCATCATTATAAAGGTAATTCCTTTATAATGATGATAGATAAAAAGATTACCGACATACTTCCACGACCAACATACTTCCACCTAGTATGTGACCGACATACTTCCACCTAGTATGTGACCGACATACTTCCACCTAGTATGTCGGTCGCTAATTATCGCGCTGTCTTCCGGATGCTAGTGGAAGAACGCGAAGGGACCTTACGCCAAAACAGGAAAATGCAATTCTTTGGCGAGTGAAAAAACTCCCGGGTTGAGCACTTGTGCATTAGTCAAGGAGTTGAATGCCAGTAGTATTATTGTGCAGGAGCTGTTATGGACCGAGGGGCTAAACTCAATTCGCTACACATCCGGCAAGGCCTCCATCTAAATAACTTTCAACGATGCATTAACTTTTATCAATAATTATTGCAACAAAATGAAACCGATAATGCTTTCATAGCACATAGCTTGTGGACGGATGAAGTATACTTCACACTGAGGGGATCTTCAACAACCATAGCAATCATATGTAATCAGTGTGAAATCTTTGTGCAATTCGCCCACATAGACTTCAAGTCCTTCAAGGATATGATTTATTTTTAACCATATGTATGGCGCAGTTTAGCCAAGGTAGGCTCTTGTGCCATTAAACCTCATAAACCAAACCAAACCAAACTAAACCTTTGGTGTGTAAATACCGATATAAAAGATGGCGATCTGCTTCTAAGCGGCTCACGGAGCTCATAATTGGTATTTTTCCGTGATGTATTAATTGATTTCTCTGATAGTCAACCCTTAGAGGTAATATGTGACCTATGGTTCCAGCGCAACGGAGATATGGCACATTTCAGCTCTCCTATTCGTGATTGGCTGGATATACAATACCCAGGCAGTTGGATTGAATGCTGGCATCTGGTTTTATAGCAACATTGCGTGATTTGACTCTTTTGAATTTCTCCCTATTGGGCCATCTGAAGAAATCTGAATGGGTCTATCGAGATTTAATTGGTACAGAAAATTATTTTATCGTCTTCATACCGTATGTACTTTTGCGAACACCATGCTTCTGTTACTTGCGCTTTCAGCCATTCAGTGGCTCGTCTATGCATTCCTCGACAGATATGAAGGTTATTTTGAACATCTGCGTATGTAAACATATGTAAATACCGATATTCTAGTTTTCAGTAAAGTTTTTCTTTCTGCACCCTCTATGACGTCATACGTTTTTCTTGCTTTTTTTTCTCGAAAACTATGGGTCGTAGAGGTACAGTTAGCTAGCTTTTTTTTTGTATTCCAAACGAGGAATCTGGTCTTGCAGAGTTTGAACAGTCATAATGGAACACTCTGTATATGCAAAAAATCGTTTATACTCATCACAAAAGAAGATAAAACGCTGTTAGAATTAATATTTCAATTTCCTAAGTTTCAAACACTTGGAATTGAATAACTGGAAAGTGAAAAAGAAATTCTAAGTACTCAAACAACAGTAGTATAAGCAGGAACATGAACACAGAACCTATTTCCATGTATTAGAGTGGCCAGAGATATCAGTTAAAATATTCATTATAAAATATTGTTTTGAAACAGTCGATATGAATCGCATATTGCTGATTTCGGCAGACAGGTTTATTCCAGTTAGTTCAAATATTTTTGTAGCTGCATATAAAAAAGGCAAAAGCGGAAACTGTCAGGGTTTATTTTTCATAGATTGCTTTTCAACAGTGGATAAAACATTGATGTTCAGACAATCGATTTTACTAGATTATGAAGCTATTAATTGACCTTTGAGCCAGAAGAAAAATAAATCGAATCAAATGCCATGTGTACATGTTGCATTTTTATCCACCGTGAGCCTTCAACAGTGAAATTCAATACTGAAAACCACTTCCAATGAGTAAAAAAAAATCTGTATGAAATAAGCCAAATTTTTTAACTGGTAACGGAAAGAGAGAGAATGTTAAGGAATTGTTCCGTTTTAAAAGAACTCTTCGTATGTTAGCACGCTAATGTATCTTTTGCTCGAAAGCGAAAATTCTTAATGAATCAAACTGGAGGAATTTAACATCTTGTTTTCCCTAGTTTTCTGAGCTTCGTCAAAGATCTGGTGGGCAAATGCATAGGAAAGCGAAATTGGGAGAAAAGAAATAAAGTGGCTAGAAAAGTGACGATAGTCCGCGTGAGCTAGTATAAGATTGCTATCAAACCGGAAATAAGAGGTGGTGACAATATTTCATAGTTAATGCCTGAAAATGACCTTTCAGATGATGCGAAATCGAAATGATAACTACATTAGGTTTCGGAATATCAACGAAAGATATAACCTCCTTCTCTTTCAAAACCATTTAAGATTCCAAAAGAACTGTTAGAAGAAATAGGAAGCAGGAGACCCAACATTACCTGCCGAAGCAGAATGGGGTTGCAAAAGGCAGTGGTTATGCAATTTTGAAAACAAAAAATTAATACATCTTATCTATTCGGTAGAAGCTCATACATGCAAGTTACACATTAAATGAAACAAACAAATTGTATAAAGACGGAAAATCTGCATATCAAAGTAATGGATTCCATACCAACTGCTTTTACACCTTTTCACTAATAATTTTCTATAGCAATGTTTCGCTTAAAAGAATTAGTAATAAAATATTGACAGAAAACTTGAGAAGAGTTATAAAAGATTGAGAAAGATTAAACAGAAATGAAAAGGCCAAGTTTATCGAAATCTCGTGACAACTGGGAATCTAAACTAAACCATGGGTAACCAGAAATAATTCGAAAAAAGGATCAAGAACGAAAAGAGCCGAGTTCGCTGAAACTAGAACCCATAAAATGGACTAAAAAAGAACCTAGAAAGACTAAAAGAACCTTGCTACGATCTAAAGAACCGAGATCATTTGGTAGAATCAAAAGATTTCCAGGTACCAGCATTTTTAATAAAAATCATGTTCAAAATTTCTACTCCGGAGAGGACTCTTATTCGTTTCATTTCTAGAGCGCTACCAATTCCGAAGGCGAAAAACAATACCTTATGAGCTGAACGAAAATTTTTAGATTATATCCAACAAATCTTAAGACTTGCGATCTACATAATTTCCGTGGAAGACAGATTTCCAGACGATTTTATACCGAAGAACTGCAAAAAATCAACATATCCGTAAATGAATTTTGGGCGATTGAAAAGATATTACGCACGCAGTGTAGAGGTCCTTATTAACAATTGTTCGTAATGATTTCAGTTTCGAAATTCGCCTTTTCTTGAATTAAACCCGGATGACTGAAATGCAGTATTCATATTCTTTTACCATATCAATTGCCAATATGAATGATTTTCCAAACAACGCTCCCATTCCCTTTCGAATGTTTGAACGAAGTGTTGTTTAACAGAAGGCACAATTCCCGGAATTCTGCTTCATTACAATGAATTTTTTTCTGTTCAAAAAGAAATTAATGTAGGATCAGAAACACTTTTTTCAGAATTTTATATTCTTCTCTTGATTGAAAATCATGCTGACGTTTTGGAAGAATTTAATACGAATATGAAAACTGTTTTTACCAACCTTTTCTTAAAAGTTTTCCTTGGCGGAAATCAGAAGAAAAAACCGAAAATGGAATTGAAAGAAGAACAGGATTGGATTATTACAGCTAAAAAAGAAAGCCAGCTATTAAACTGTAAAAATTATATTCAAGTGATTTAACTTCTCATAATTTACAAGGCGTTAATTATTTCATTAATTATCACCATTCTAACTATGAAATTTTCAAAAATCAAGAAAATAAACTGATTGCACACGAACCGATATTAGATCAAATCTATGATATAAACCTTGGATTCGGAGATTTAATCGAATAATATATTAAAAAAAGGTACATCATTAACTGATAAAACAAAGAAAAGATATCAGTTACAATACACTCAGATGTAAAAATGGAACTCAAACGTACTTTCTGTCATTAATTAATGAATGAATGAAGTACAATTAATGATTAATTTGTCTACTATGTGAACATTCGAAAATATTAACTGGTTTCTTGTCTATTCAGTATAAATTTTGTCATTGGGTGTAGCTCATCGGGAAGTTAGCTTAAAATCAATTGCAAGATTTCACACACACAAGAGTAAAACGCAGAGAATAATTAATTAAATAAAAAAAATGTAATTGTGAATTTTTAAAATTTACAATCACACATTTTCGAGAAAATCTACATCGAGCTAGGAGAAATTATTTTAGATTTTTTTCAATTCGTTTTAAAAAGGCGGCATATTAAATTTTTTTATTTAAATAATTATTCTGGTTTGAGGAGAAAAGTATCCATGTTCCTCGGAATTCGAGCTGTCAATGATTTCTTATAGATCAATGTAGAGTAATACATTTAAAACAATAAATGTAGAGTTGTTGTAAGTTTTTGAGGTCCTGCATGCCTATTCTACAATGAGTACATCAGCATCCTCCTTTGCTTTCTTGTCAGATATACTCTTGGATTTGAATTAATCGGTAAGCAAGCCAATCAAGTTACTTTGTTGTTTGCATTTGTTTAGAAGTTTCTTTAAATTTAAAGTTGCAATTATACAATCGTCATATAAAATCTGTGTTAATGCTGCTTTGGTACATCGTCGGAGTTGATACATGGCTCTAATGTTTTTTGTACGATTATTATATCCATCAAATACGATGTTAGAGTTTTGATCATATGATCGATATGAGACACTCCTGTATCCATATTTTTTTCTCTATTTTCAATGGAAATTTCACAAAATTTTTCAAGCCTTCAGAAATATTGATTGCACTTAACAAAACAACAACAACAAAAATTTGATTAAAATATCTTTTTCAAACTCCTTCTGTGTACAACGAATTTTCCCTGAAGATTACATGATGCTCAACTATATCAGTGTTACGTAACATTTCCGGAAAGTAAAAGGACCATTCCATATGTTTCCTTCTAGTCACATTTATATTTATCTTATTTCCTCCCGTTTTATCCAGTTTAAAAATTACGTGGAAGCTATTTTGGTATGGAATTTATAATTTTGGGCAATGATCAATTAAACAGGTGCAAGCAAACTGGAGCTTCCACCTCTCTGATTTTAGTGCACAAAAATATATATGCATAGAAAAGGAAATATTTTTTTGTGACTTTAAGACTTAATGACTTAAGAGATGTTTACTTATTTGTTTTAGTTAATTGGAAAAATCAGTCGGACATTTATTAAGAGCCAGTATTTATATTTTTTTAACAAAACACATAATGTTAGTACTCATTTTTTACGCAGACATTTTATGCTCTACAACTTTTTATGTTGACCATTTTTTGGAATTGAGTGTGTTATTTTTGAGTAATTTAGGGAAACGTGAAAAATACGTCTCATTTCAAATAACTTTTTTTCATTTAGATGCCAAAGTTCACCCCTCTGTAAAAGGAAAGCACTGAAAAATTATACTAGATCCTTATTGAAGAGATTAAAGATTAAAACTTTCCCGATTTAGAATCTTTGGGCTCTAGCCTATGCCGAGATTACAATAATACAATTGACATAAATAACACCCTGATATAAATAATGTGAATAAAACCCTTAAAATGACATAAATAATGTGAATAAAATCCTTGAAAAAAATTTTCCGAAGACACTCTCTAAACTTACTGAGTCATTTATGGATTTGACGAATTTTGATTTTGTATAATAGCTACATAAAAGGATAACAAAAAAGAAAAGCCTTTACTTCAGTCAATGACCGAGATCTAATTCCTCGGAGAAATTCAAAGTGTTTTCTTCAATCAAATATTTGTACGAAAATATTTTAGAAATGGTGCTGACCCCCCCCCCCAATAAAAAAAAACCCCGCATGGATTGATATGTCTGACTCTGTTTATTTCTATGAAAGTGGTTATTTTCGCATTTTTATGATGGAGTTGTTTATTACCTCCACTGCGTTTAACAAAAATATAAAAACTAGCTAATTTGCAGAGTGTACTTTTAGATGTTGCCTTATTATATGAATTGCTTTCCATTAATGTTATATATAACTAATAAACTTTAATTGTGCTATAAAATGTTAATCGCATACTAATTTTGGTAATATAATAATAAAAGGCTTTGAAATATTGCAAGTTTAGTGTGCGTGTCTTTTTTTTTTCTTTAGAATTTGTTTTCTAAGAATTTATTAGAAAACAACTATGGTAGTTACGAATTGAAAAAAAAATATGACTCATTCCAAACAGAGTAATTTGCAGTTTCTCGCGAGATCAAAATGTCTTGGCTGGACGAAAAAACATAAGAAATAGCATGTCGGCATAATTCTATTTTAATAATAGAGTTTCCCATTCGAAAGAGCTCAATGATCAGATTGTCGCAGATATTAGTACGGATATTGTGGTCTCAACAAGCTAGCCATCACTGGCGCTTGCACATATCCCTGTCTAAGAAGGTATAATCTGACATTGGCGATGGACTCGTCTGTCAAGCAACGTCACTTTTGTTGTACTCGCTTGAGAAGTGACATACTGAATTCTGCCACTTCTTCAATATGCTCTCATGTTTCTCCGTGACATTATTGAGCTAAAAAGTTGTTGAAGTTTGGATGATGAATCGTCGGGTATGGTCTCATTATATTAAAATTATACGATAGCCAGTGAAGGGGGGAAAATCCGTGTAGTCATAAAAATTTATTAGATCATGATATACAATAAATTCATAAATAAATATGTCTTTGTTTGAGCTGGATCAGCTATCATCTGACCCAGAGGAACTTTTATTGGACTATTGAGACTTAACTTCTTCCAAAACTATGATGAGTCGTGTACTCTTCATAGTATGGGGAGGAGTTGTTGAATGAACTTTTGGCAGGTCTTATACTCTAAAAAAATGTCTAAGGCACTGAGTACATTAATTATATAGAGAAAAAATTAGCCAAAAAGAACTTTAATGACATTCACTTTCTTATGTTTCTTTTTAAAAAAAAGTAAGGCAAGAACCCGAATATAAGGAAGGACTTCATTGTTAATGCCCGTAGAATTACTTCTTCTAAGCCCGAATTAATACAAATAAAGTGTCATGTTGTTTCGGCTAGAAGCGGAATCTGATCTTTATTATTCGAAACAAAACAATTAATCATTTGTCCCACGCAGGAGATTCCGAGAAATGCATTGAGATATATCTTTTCGGAGTTAATACATTACGACAAAAAGCAGAAGAAAAGGAAAGAAGCTTTTAACTCAATTCCTTCAAATTTTGTTACCCCTCTGAAACAATACAACCTTTTTCGTTGAAAGAAGCTCTTAGTAAATGATAAAATGTTGTGTTTCCGATTTTTTTAAAGGATGGAGGCGTAAAAAACAGCTTTGTTTACTGCTGAAGAAAATGCATCACAGGAGAAATTACTTTTTTTGTCATCGGACTGCATTCAGAAAATTTAAAATGATGTGCTAAATTATCAAATACCAATTCCAAATGCAGCTATTAGAAAGAAATCATATTTAAGTAATAAATCTACAAAAGTCAGATAAGAGGGATTATTTGTTGAGATATTAAAAGAAATAATCCCAACTGTTTGGCATTATACTTTTAATTTGCTAATGGCTGCATTTTTTAAAGATATTCATAGTGTGTTGAATGATTTCAACTCATTTCATGTATGCTTCCATTATCGGAATAAGATATGTTTGAATGGAGAATAGAAGTAACATGAACTCTCACCAAATTTTAGCAGGATTTCGTTGGTGCTTAATGCAGGACAAATCGTTATTGCTTCAATATTATGCTAAACACATTGTGAACCAATAGTTTACAGGCTGATGTATTGGTGAAGATTGGAGAAGGCTGCATGGATACTGGCTTCAACAATCAATTTGAAAGGTATAACTGTGTAACAAAACTCCATTTTTCTTCTGTTAATGTTGCATGTGGCATTTTGTGATTTCCCCCTGGCATAATTACCTGATTTAATAAAAGCTACAACCAAATTTCAAAAATCTGTGTGTTTTTGTTGCTACTACTTAAATAGTACTTAGACATGCGGTATTTTGCACTTTGAGTAACGTTGTGGAATTCCCTCATGCTTATTTACTTTTGATGTATTAAATTTTCTTATAGAAAAGTATGCTATGAAATCTATCACTAAAGAGTATCAGAAATATATGTAACTAAATTATAAAGAGAAATAAAAAGAGAAATGTTTGACTTTTGAGATCCTGCCTTTTAATTTTGATAAACCGAAGAGCAAATCATAAACTATGCTAGCTGCAACCTTTCCGGAAAAATGAAGATCATTTGAAAGCAGAATGAATATACGACATTTTAAAGCAAACAAAGGTCAATCTATTCATTCTTAATGCTCTTTTGTGCATAGAAATAAATTATTACTTCTACCGATGTCTTGTAAGTAAGATCTACTTTGGTCATCGAACTAATATTTTTATTGGATAACTTAAATGGTGTCATTGGACAAAAAAATTATTTTAACTATAGCAAACGAAATCACAAAACGTAATCTAATCAATCTCAAAACTAGTCACTGTCTTTCTAATTTTCAACAAAACTTTGAAAAACGTTTCATCTGTAGAAGAAGAAAAGGCGCTTTCTTTTCTATCCAAATACGCAGGAATCTGTCCAAAAGACAAGTGATCATTTGAGAGAGCTTAGTTTGGTGTACTTTTCACGTCTACCTACTCAACTAACAGAAAACTCATTCTTAATAATACAAGTAGCGTTAGATATTGTGTCTTAATTCAGTAAGGAAATGACGAATACAAAAACTTTCTAATGAACGTTCTTTTTACGAATTTCAAACACTATTAAATAAGTTTCCTTGAAATCAATTTATTGTCTAAAATATGAATAATAATGAAGTGTTAGGAATCTTTATCATATTTGTAATAAATTCATTTACAAACTTTAATTTATAGATATATTTCCTTACTATTTATTTTAAAACAATACGATGAACAACCAAAACCTCCAAATCAATAGAACGATAAAGAGGCTTTAAGGTTTTTATGCTTGTAAAATAGCTATTATCCTAATCAATTTAATAACTGAATTCAATTTCAATAGGTTAAAGATTTTGAACTTTAAAAAATAAATGTGTATTTTTTATTTCAGTCTTTCAATGGAAAGATTTCAGTCTTTCAATGCCTCAGAAGTCATGGTAGATTTATTCCAAGTTTTTCAAAGACCCGCTACTTATATAAATATTAAAAATGATGAATGATGTAATATTCTGTTTGCTCGATAATATGAAGCTATTCTTCCGCGAGCTTAATCGTTGTTCATAAAAGAAACGTCCTTAACATAAAAAAAAAGAAAAGAAGGTACAGTTCTATCTGGGTCGTATTGTATGCTCTTCAATGAATTTTGAAGAAGGTGAAGCAGGTTGAAGTCAGACTAGATTGGTGAGATTGCCAACAGATCCAATAAATTTGGACAGGTAATGAAACTTGTGTGTGGTCTTTCTTTATAGTGATGGAACATATCTCTTTTAAAGTTCTCAAGAGTTGGATGCTTCTGTATGATGCATTCACTGAAACTATTACATAGCCGATGGTACAAATTCGACATTTTAAATTCCTCCACACTAGGAGGATAATTTTCCTCCAATGAATATCTATTTTCAGAATAGTGAGAGATGAATCATCACGTCAAAACCTTTTGCACATAATATTGTTGTAATCCATACAGTTCTCTTTTTTATTTATTAGTCGCTTCATAAAAGGATAATTTTGCAAAATTTTAACGATCATATCACAAATTATATGAGTATTTCTTTAAGTTCAAGGAGGAACCGAATATCGACCTTATTTACGTATTCCGAATTCTTCAGGCGCCCTTGAACATTTGAATGATAGATGTTTCGGATACCTTTCGGGTTTAGTAATGAGATTTTGAGTCTTATTATTTTGTCATTATCAACTGCTCTAGGCTCAAAATATTCAACAGAAAATTTCATCATCCATCAGTAGCATTGATTTCTTAGTAAAATCGTAAAATTCATGGAACTTTGAACTGGAGGGTTTTCCTTTTACAGAAATAGTAAAATTAGCTAAAATGCACTGTTCGTTATCTATATTACACTTGCTGGGTAATCACACAATTGTTACCTCAAACTGTCAACTCTAAATAGAAGAAAGAGCGAAATCAAATGACTCAAGAAGAAATTATGTACATTTTTTGTAAAAATACCTTATGAGTTTTCCGACAACCCAAGAGTTCCTTTTAATTTTAGTAAAATTTAAAATTAAACCACTTCCTGCAGTAAAGATAACATATTTGTAAGTTTTCCTTGTATGTTCAATGTTATTCGTTGATATTTTTTAAATAACTTATCCCAAAATCAGCTGACTTTTTAAATTAAGACAAAGCGCAGAAGTTTTTTAAGAAGGATTAAAAGTTCAACAATCATTTCACTCTCGGTTCATTGATTTCTGATCTTCTAATTTCTGACAAGACAATGTAAGAGAAAAGCATCGCAATCAATAAACATACAAGTAATGAAGAAGTTAAAAAAAGGCTCGAAAGTTTAGTCATTCCCTCCTACTTCTGAACTTTTTCCCGGAGTTCCCTACGTTTACAGTGGAGCAAGACCGGATCAATACTAAGTTCCTCTCTCCTGATTCAAAATCAATTCATCCCCTTTTCCGGTAAGTGTCTGCTTTTAAAGCATCGAAATGAAAAATCTTTTTTATTTCAGTTTATTAAAGGTAATTTTTTTAACTAAAATTAAATGTACTGAATTTTCAAATTTTTTTACCTTCTTGAAAAAAAAAAAAAAACTGTCAAGTATAGAGAAAGAATTTGATCAATTCAAAAGCAAGCATTAAAATGCATAACATTGTGAAAATACTCTAAAATCAGAAATGTATGCTTCTATTTATCCAAGGCAGCCATGAAAAATATATAACAGTCAACCCGTTACAAGTAATAATGGATCAAAAAGATAAATCATGATAATTATTAAAAATATCAATATCTTTTCAGATCATTTTGAAATTTATTGAAATACCAATAATGAATTTGCTCTCCACCCTTGAATTTCAGTCATAAAACAATTTCGCATTGAGAAACTAGGTATGAGGATAATGAAGTGTACTTTCAGTTAGGATGGATTGTTAATATTTTATGGCATTTATGTTTGAGTTAAAACCTGTGAAAAACAAATTTTAGTGATCATCTCAATAAAAATATTGTCTGATAAGCACATTTTTTACATCGCTTTAATCCTACACTCAGAAATCTTTTGACAACAATAGTCATGACATCCTTCGACAATTACAGCTTCCTCTGAAATAGAGTGAAGGATATCACTTGTTGGACTTGTTGGCACAAGAGCCATTCTTAGATTACTGCGCCAAAAGTTTTCTCACGGTATTTATCTGACATGATTCCAACTCATGAATGGATTTCTGAACGGACGAAGAATGGATTGAATATAATGTGATCGGGAATAAGGATTGAATATTGGTTTTAGCTTAAAAGTGCGTATCTCTTTTTTTTTTTTTGGAATAATTTTATTATTATTGCGCCTTTTTTGTCACTAGTGTTTTAAATAATAAAATTTATATTTCTCAAATAGTTCCTGCCTTATAGAATGCCAGCATCAGAAATTGGTTCGCTACTAACACACATATAACTGCATTTTCTATGGATATTTTTTTGTAATTGAAAAAGAATTGTGGAATTTTTGTTAGATTATTCAATATATTGAAAAAATTTGATAGTTTTACCGAATTATTAGATTTATGTTTTAAAAGAAATCTTTTGACAACAAACTCATTTTTAATTTTTGTAATTGAGTATCTTGAGTTCCAAAATAATAAACTTTCGAATGCCGTGTTCTTCAAGTCATCCTATCGAATTTTATGTTTTATGGATGCCAGACTTTTCTTTTAATTCTAAGGATCAGAACATCACTGCTGAATAAAAAGAATTTCAGTTTTCAAGGAAGTTTGAACATTTTCAGTGTACTTTGAGGCTGCTGATTTTAAAACTGGCGCCACTTTTCCAAACCGGTTAAACTATATGAGGATATGCATATGTCCAATATTTCAGTAGTGTCTGCAGCCGCTAATGAATGCTGCTAATTTTTATTCTTTACTTGCCAATTTTATTCATTTTATTGTTTCATTTATATGTTTAATATCTTAATAGAGATTGTCTAAGTACGAACACTTCTATTATTATTACTGCTACTACATTATTCTTTATCTGGTTTTCCCATTATTGCATGATATTCTTACATTAGACAAAGATACGTAGAAATACGAAATGAATAGTGGCAATGAATATGCTTTTTATCTAAAACAGGGCTCATTGATTTGATATGAAAACTTAGTTCTTCAAAGCATGATTCAAAGCTTTTACCTTGATCAAAGGAACGGCTGTGCTATTGAGCGCAATAGTTTAATTTAGAATATTGTATTCCAATGGAAGAGTTTGCTGCTTATTAAATCCCGGCCAAACGTCCTCCCGCTGCTGTGGTGTGGAGAGGGGGGTGCAAGCTCAGGTGTCGTCCTCGTCATCTGACCGAGGTTCAAAATGACGAGGTCCGTCCCAAAATAGCCCTAGTGTTGCTTTAAAACGGAACTTTAATATAACTAAACTAAACAACCTGCTTATTAAAACAAGTGTCAGGGCACAAGTATTCAGCATCCTGTCATCCATTCGATTTACTACGAAAAAACAGTAAGGATTCCAAACATTGGTGATCACATTATCTGTCTATAAATCTATAAATTTACTCTCTTTTTTTTATCAATTTGATTTAATGCATGAAAACGAAGGACACATTTATTAATTTTAGATAATAACAAAAAATTAAAAAGGATTTCATAATAATCCCCTTAAAAATTTTCGCTCAGATAGTTATTATTTTTAAATGTGTTATTAAAATTCTTGTGTAATCTAACCGCAGTGGTTAATTTATTTCATAAAATATTTTCACGAGGAGAAACCGCTTTATCAAAGCGATAATCATCATATTATTATTTTTCTCTCTTTAGGAAATTGATTAATTCTTAGGATCGATCGTTGTTTTTGTTATTATTAATTCCAACAAAATTCTTTCTATTTCTCGACAGATAAAAAAAAAAGGATAAATAAAAGTGATGACATTTCGTAGTGTTGTTTTTTTTAAATCCTTTCCTTTTTTCAAAGTGCATTTAAATTAATACTCATAAAAAGCAAAGAATCAATATGCATACCTATTAAATTACTACGCATTTACTTCAAAATGCCGCTTTTCATCTTTCGGTTGATATTCCAAACATTTATTTGAGAGTTAAACTTAAAAAATATTGGAAAAATTGCCATAAAAATTGCTTATAAAATTGAAAATATTTTATTTGATCCAAATTTAATTTCTTACAGAATTTATTATTTTTATCAAACTTAGCACTTATAATGTGATATTCGTAAGATTTTTTAAAAATTCAGATAAAATTTGTTACCTTATTCGTTTTTCGTTTAGCTTTCTCAAATATTTAAATCAATTTCAAAGTCCTTCCCTAATTGTGGTCACTTTGATTTTTTATCACTTCTTTAGTAAAATATACAATTAAAATTTATTCAAGTGAAAGTCTTATATACAAAAATGTGTAGAATTGAGTGACAACAACGGTTCATAATGCATTGCGATGCATTAAAAGTAACAAAATAAAATTCTGTGAAAAATTTTCATTTAAATTATACTTTTTATTTTCACAAATTATTATTTCAATTTTTTACTTATTATCATGATTATTTCTAAGAGTAAAATACTTGCCAACAAATTTTAGATGGTAAAAGACAAATTGCAAAATTTTATAAAAAGTAACAAGGTAAATAACATAGAACAACTCAAAATTTGGTACAAGGGATTTTTAGCTCATTTTATGTGTGAAGGAAATAAATATCACCTTAGCGTTTATCAATCAGATTTGATTTGTAAAATATGACTATAGTGCTATTAAGTGAGCCCATTGAATTAGACTTGGAATAGAGGCATTAAATGAAAAATAATTTCTTCAACAAAAGTTGTGACAAAATAAATATCCCTCAAATCTACAACAACTTATTTAAAAATAAGAAGAATTAAGTAAAAAAAAAAATTATTCGAAAAATTCCTTTGTTTTTAAATTAGTCTCTTTCTCCTGATCAAATCGACCACCTTGTTCATCGTTAATACTAAGATACCCCAAAGAATGGTGTGAATAACTGTGAGAACAATAAAACTTTGTGTGCGCATCACAACTAAGATCGGTGACAAGTTTATCGGGATTGACCGGAAAGCTCTTGAGACTAAGAACAAATTTGGCTCGATTTCATTTATGTCTAATATTCTCATTATGTCTCGGTCTGAGAAATCCATGTTTTGGGCTCTGTCTCATTTAGGAAACCCATTAAATGAGGATTGTTTATGAGCTGTCTGATTCGACTACCATAAAGAAATTCCAGTTTTAAGTTTCTCTTAACCTATTCTATGCAAAGTTCCCCTTATTTAAATGAAATAACTTTTACAATGATTAAGTGACATCATGAAACTGATTCACTTTAGCTGTACTTGCACTGATGGCAAGAAGATTCTGTCACGTTCGATTAAGGATTTGCTTAGCACATTTCTTTTCTCTACATTTCTTTCCCCAGAAACCACGTTCTCTATAGTACGTCATTTTATTCTTAACAAATTTTCTGAGTGGGTCGTTCTAGCCATAAGCATAATAAGCAAGTATATATCATTTGATTTTCTTGATAATTAACTATTTTTGAGTTTACACAAATTTCCCTTTGCTGTCTATGAAACTTGATCTTCATGACCAGAGTTATGGCAACGTATTGACTTTTCATTCGTCAAAGACTTTCTGTGTCTGAACAAGTATTAATACAGTATTTTTTCCTTTTCAGATAATTCCTCTGTTCAAGGAATAACTCTTTATAAAAGTTTTAAATATTTTATAATTAGGCTCCATTAATCGTAAGAAGTAGAGTGTTTGGAGAAAAATCTTATTGCTAATTCGAAACCAGCACAATTAATATCAGTTTCAAAAATCTCTGACTCTGAACAAAAGAGTATTTTTTGGATAAAAGAATATGTAATAGAGGCTGATTTGGTTCATTTCTGATGCGATTCATTTCCTAATTGAAACGGAAGTCTTTATCTCGGCACATCACCAGGCTGAGCATCTCATGTTTTGATCTCATCTACCTCTCATTTCAATGAAATCGCCAAAAAAATTCTGTCGTTCATGTTTAATGCAGCTTTTTAATTTTTGACACTTTTTATTGTTATTCTAGGTAGTAATTTACAAATATTTGGGGCAATATAATATTCTGTGATTCATTAAATTTCTCTAAATGGCATTATACTTTTTAATAGGATTCCAAATATATTTAAGTATTTTTGAGATCAAGATTTGTCAAGTATAGTTTCTGAAATGAAAACTTCTTGATCTAATTTCTGAAAGGAAACTTATTCTTTTCCCAACTTGTTTGAAACAGTATTAGGTACAAAACGTTTCCATTAGACACGAATATTCGGTCTTATTCACTTTGCGTCACATTATATGTTTATGATGTCACAGCAAGCATAGTGAAATAGATCGATGTATTCATAAATTAAATGAGGTTCTTATTTAATTTGTCTTCTTCCACGTTTATGATGATGGAATTTCGTAATCGATTTTTATTGACTTCCTAATGCACTAAATTTCTGAACTTTTTTGTACGGCTGTGCTTTGTCGATGAATACACATTATTTTAATATTTCTAGAATTCAGTTACCTGTTAATCGATTCATTTTAATTCAATTTTTATTGTAAATGAAAGACGCCATCTAATGATGAATTTGATAACAATATTCCACATGCTTACATAAATTAATAACGATGCATTTTAAAGAATAAAAGAAGGGTTTAAAAACAGTGAATCACTCTACTTTTTAAAATAGGCTAAAAATTATAGTGTCATTGCTTATGAAAAATTTGTAAGTTAAAACAAAATCTTAAAAATGTGAAGCGTTGAAAACGAATTTAATACACAATAAACAACAGGAAAAAAAGAAAATTCCTGATCACAATTACAAATAAAAAAAATATAATATAATCGAAATGCCCTTCATTTCTATCAGCGGTTCATGCTTTTTCCATTTTGTTTTGACTACTTTCTCAATTTTCACTTCACCGTAACATTCATTTGTAAATGTGCCAATCGACTGAATTGCCTTGTCATATTTTTTTTTTAATCTGTAACAATAATCTGTATTACATTCAAAATATTATCATATGCAGTAGCAGTTTGTATTTCATCTTTAATAGCAAATGAATTCCGTATGAAAATAGAAAAATTAAATTCTCTATCATTAAAACTCATTGTGAGAACTGAAAAAAGCGTTACCACTAATGAAACATCAAAAAGTAAAAATATACAAAAATATTTTGCTTTTTTCAGGGAAGTGTAAGTAAACTCCTTTAGTAACCAGCTTATTGACACCATTCATCACTAAATGGTATTACTGTTAAGAATTAAGAACCAATTTATAATCGAACGGCATATGTTTTAACATTAATGAGGAATAATTTTCTCCAGATAATAATATAAAATTCATTTTTATTTCCTTATGCGTTTTTATCTAATTATTAACAACAATTCTAATTATTAACAACGATTATTAACTTATTCTAATTATTAACAACGATTATTAACTTATTCTAATTATTAACAACTCCTGGCTCAATTATCTTATAAGGTAAAATTCATTGACTCCAAAATATAATTAAATGGTATCATAAAGAGCATGAAGGTGGAACAGTAATTATATATTGAGCCATTTCTTTCAATCCTATCATGGCTTCATTTTATATGCATTTCTATATTATAAGAATGACGTCTTCGTTGTCCTTCTGAAACATTCGTTTTCCGTTGTTTCGTCCCAAGCTTTTATTTCATTACTTAAAATGCCGTTTATTCACCAACACAACGATCCAGCGCTCACTTTGATGTAAGAGTGAATGACGTTGGAATCAGAATAAATGGACTGTCTTCTTTTGGATTTGAAACCATCTGTGGCATTTAAGGATATACATATTCACGACTCAGAGCTTTGTGAGCACAGAGAAAAACAGCTCGGTTTCCTTAGAGATGATAAAAAGTAATTATATGTGTTAGTTTAATATGTTTCCGATCTCAATAATTTTACTGTAAAAAATAATCCTCGGAGTTGGCATCTGTGATGCACATGGTAATTTCAAAATCATGGAATAAAAAGATCAGACGATCAAAATCAAATTATTAATCAGAGCATGGTGTTTCAACTTTAAGAGGGAGTTCTACAAAGGGCTCTTAGTCAGTAAATTAAGTAACAGAAAACCAAATAATATGTGCGCCATAAGATAAGTGGAATATAAATTTAAGAATGCAAAACAACGCAGCTGCATGATGCAAAGAGTATATAGTTCCTAGCGGCAATTCTTTTGAAGATTCACTTATTTTAAATACCTCAGAAGTTTATTATTTATGTTATGCCCTCGTATCTTCCATATTGTGCAATGTTATTTCTGCAAATGTGTTGGGCTTTCGTGAATTCATTTTTCATTAAATTTACTATGCACCCTATTTAGTGGAGCTGTCTTTTCATTTTCGAGGAAACAGCCTTCTGTTATAATCACCTTTTATATTTTCCATTCCATGTTCTACTGAAATATTGCTTGTTCCAGTATGCCTAACCAACACTTGAAGTTTCCCTTGTAATTTTAGAATCCCAGTGTAAAATATGTATTTACTCTACATATACTTATTGAAAATACTTCGGTTTCTACTGATAGCGAACTGATATGGAAAACAAATTTTCTCATCAATCTTATAGCAAAACAAATGAAAATAATTATCCATATATTATTAAACTTGACTATTGAACAATATTTTACGCTAATTAAATTAAATTGAAGCTAATTAAATGGACATCATATGAAATAAAATCAATCAAATCAAATGTCAAAGAACTTTTCAAATTTGAATTGTTCACCAAAGTATATAAACTTAATTAGACTTATTGCTTTAATATTTTTGGTGAAGTAAAGAAATACTTATTTGAAATAAAGTTACTACATCTTAGTCAAAATTTAATAGTTAGTACCGAATTCTCACCTAAATAGTAATGAATATCAAAATATTTCTGTATGTAAATAGTTTTTACTAACAGTTTGTTTGTTTTCAATTCCTAAAGCTGAGATAATTAGAAGTTCTTTTAAAAGTAAGAATAATCGCGAACAAAAGGAGGAAATATTAATATTCCTCCAGATCTGTCGAACATTCCGGCTATTTAAAGAAGTTGATCCATAAGTTGGACACTTTTTAAAAGGTAACAATCAAAATAATAGAGTGACTAAGAAATAAAAAAAATAATTTCATTTAGAATTTTAAAACATGAAAATTGAAGAAACTTAAAATTATCTTTATCTCTACAGTCAATTGTGACCTCTCTTCACCTTAAGCGTCTCTACCAAATTGCGATAGTGAGCCATGTCTTTATTACTTTATGAAAAATGGGATCTACTTCAAACTTAAATAAATTGATCTTCTTAATGTATTCTTTCTTTATATTAAAAAAATACATATGTTATAATTGATCAAAAAATAAAGTTAAGCGAAGTTTGTCACTTGGTTACAAACCCTTTGAAAATTATTGGCAGCTTACTGAGAGTTTCATTTTTGGACAGTTAAATTTATTCAATCTTCAGAATGCTTCCCATATTTACTATCCAAATAATTTTAATAGGTCATTTCAGAATATGAAGGTCTCAAATAACTAACATTTTAGAACCGAAAATGTAATATTAAAAAAAGGAAACAAAAATTGTCATTTGTTAAGAAAATTCCTTTTATCTGAAATGTATACAATAATTGCTTAACAATTGCATATCATTGGCATGAAAAAATATAAAGATTTTTTTAATATCTTTTTTAAACTAACAATTTAATATAATATTTAAATCTTCTTTTTGAAAATCTGAAATTAAAAAAAGATAGGGTCTTCCCTTTCGGATTTTTGTTTAATGAAAAATTATGAAAAAAGAGACAAAAAAAAAAAAATAGCATATCTGAAATTTACCTCCAAGAAGAAATGCAGAAGATTTTATTTTGCTGCATGGCAACTACGAAATAAGAAAGAATTTCTAGAAAGCTTCTTTCTCTGTCAGTTCCTTCTTGTATTCCAAAAAAGTCATATCAATTTTAATAGTTAAGCTTTGAGGAGCAGATGCATTAGACTACCTTTGAACATGTATTATCGACAGTTCTATAGGTGATGGAAAAAGCCACCACATATTTAAAGAGAAAAGTGAGAATTCATCCACTATTTGCTGAAAACTATTGCACTCTAGTCATACCGATATCTAATTGTCAAATAGCAAAATAAAATCCTTTCACTACAATTTAGAACACTTCTTTTTTTATGAAGATCAAAATTTAATAAATTCCCTCATTTGACGATTAAATATTGAAGGGATAATGACGGAAAAAATGAATTCCCACACGAATCTTTTACCTGCAATGTAGCAGTCTCGGAAGCAAGAAAATATGAACTGCAATTTATCTTCAAATCAGATTACCCTCTTTGTGTTCCCTCATTGTATTGAAAAAAAAAGAAAGAAATAAAAGAAAAGAAAAGAAAAGTCGTGCATGGAACATTCAAGCCGTCTTTAAGAATATCACAATGTTATATTATTTTACTATTAGCTCTACCCAAGATTCAGAGAGAGAGAGGGCTCTTTAAATAGCGAAAAGAATTATTGATTTTTTATCAACTAGACACACCAATTAATTTTTTTTTAACAAGCCTTAGATAAAAATTTTCAAAACTGGGAAAAAAAATCTTAAATCTTATTTAAGAAAAATAATCAGCATTCTATATCTTGATATTTTGGTTAAAAGAATTTTTAAATAAAGCTTTTTATCTGGGAAATATGATATACATGGAATTATTATTCTGGAATGCACTTCTATATAAAATTGAAATCTTTTATGGAATCCGAATTCGTCTGTCTTCATTCCTTAAATGCGGCGATTTAATTTTAAAAACTTTTTTCTTGGAGCTATTGTAAGCTCGAAATGTTCTTCAAAATAAATATTTTTTTTATTTAGAATTAGGCACTGATTTTTATATATAACATTTTATCTATATTTTTCCAATTTATCATCTTTTTAATACACATTTATCTATAAGGCCTTAAAAGACGTTTTAGGAAATATTATAGTTTTTGTCGCAAAGTGATTGACTGGAGAGAAAATATTTCACAACTTGAACTCTGCTACGTCTTCAGAGGATAAAACTCATAGAAAATAAAAAAATAGTTAAAAAAAGACGGTGCTCTAAAAACACTTAATCAATAAAATTAGGCAGTTTTACCACAAACGATGCTATCCATATTTCAAGCTAGCCACCTTTGGTGGCCAGATGATTCGACAGGATTTATGGCTTCTAAAAATTAAATATTATATGAAACTATGACTTAAAGATTTTTTCAACAAAGTGCTTTTACATTATTAACATTTGCGACATGAAATTTGCTGCCATTCTGGGAATATGCACTTTTCAGATTGAAATAATAGTCTTAGAGTGCAAAAAAACGACAAAATAAGCCAGTTTCATCAAAATTAAAAACACCTGATTCATCAAATCTAGTAAAATGTCCTTGAGAGCGCTGTTCTTTCAGTCTTCTTTAGCATATTCGTCTAAAGATGCTTTTCTCCGCCACTCGCTTAAAAAGAGAGGCACTATTTGTGTTTGAAATGTTCCAATCAACTATTTTTACCGCCGAAATCTTTAATGCTCAACTCCTCAACAATATTATGGCTTTTTCTTTGAGAATCATGATAGAAAGCGGCATATTTTGGGTTCTGACATGTCTTAGCCATCGAACTAAAAGTTCCTCGATCTCGTCAGACTACGATTTTCTCATTCGCTTTCTTTCGTCTTTGCAGTCAGCTTCTTGAATGATTTTTTTCCTTGGAAAAATATCATTTAATGCAATCCTGTGAACATGATGTTCTTTGACAAAAGTTTCTTCAAAACATTTGAATTTTCAAAAAATGAAATTAAGTCCCCCCCCCCTCCCTTCAAGTGATAACGACTTCAGTTTTCGTTTCCCTGGCATGTTAAAAACGGAATCAAACCACGAAATTGCAAGCGAAAACAGCCCTTATAGCGGTGTTTACTCGCCATGAAATGAAGTCACATTCAGGAAACTGTCAAAAAATCGTTTGCACTCCCGCAGCCGGAAGTATGCTTTGAATGATTAGCAGTGAGAAATATGATACACTTGCGCTGAGAATTTCCAAGAACCCAAATTTAAAAAACGGGTGTTCGATGGAAAGGAATGCTTAACAACATTCGGGATCTACAGATGTTTTGTTGAAGTAATAATGTGATCGAAAATTCCCCGTAAAGGCTTGGCTGTCTTAAAGGAAAGAACGTTGCACAAAAGACAACACGATGGCATGCAAAATGGAGATGCTTTTGACCATTTTGAGGATGACGAGTTATCCAGAGAAGAATTAAATTTGGCAATGGAGGGTTATTTTATATTATTGTGTGTCGGGGAAAACGACGATTCGACGGAGGGGTAACCAACCCGGGTGCGATTTATTGAGGTTTTATTGTAGTTTCTTACTTTTAAATAATTAAGCTCACAGCAGCAAGAAATGAGATGACTGTTATCTATTCGCAATTCAAGTTTGAATGAATATCAATATTATTTAGTTCTTTCACTTATTTTGAAAGTTCATCAACATTACGACTGTCTTCTCGTGTGTATTACATACTTAATAAGTGGAAAACTATGAAAAAATTGACATCAGTTGTTTAAGTGGTTAAACATTTGAAAGAAAGTCTATTTCATACCGTCATCGCAGGAAATGCTATATTAATGTATAAATCAATTAATATGTATGGATATTACATTCTTAAATTGATTAGTGCCCAACGTGATTTTGAAGATTTACATTTAAATATAAATATAAATCATGGATTTCATATTTTCCTTTCTATCATTTTAATGAATTGAGAGATGAAAGTACTATTTTATTATCTATCATTATCTAAATTGTGTTGAAAACTTCTGCAAAACTATCCATTTCACGGTTATAAATATTTACAAAATTACAAAGAATTAAATAAAATATTTGATTCATTATAACTACTGAAAAATAACAAAATCAATGCAGTTCTTGCAAAATAATAATCGAACATCATTTCAAAGCCTGTGTAAATTGTGTGGGATCTCAACTAATCAGATAAGAACTCGTGTGCAACTTCGCCTCAAGTCTTTGCAAATTTCTCCGTTAAAATTGATGCGAATATTAACAGAAATTTAAAATATACATACTTTTTAATTATTTAAAAAATATATACTGGCCTTTCAATTCATTAGAATAAATAATTAAGTATTTGTTAAAAAACAAAAATCAAACGAGAGAATTCTGTAAATTTCAATTTTTTTTCTTGATTAACCAAAAACAAACGTTCACATTATATTATCAAAGCATATATTATGCAACTCATCGTTTTATATACTCATGATGCTCTATGAACATCTTTCTTGAAACGTTTTTTTTATTATTATTATTGCGCTCTTAAAAATTATTCCGTTACCATAAATGAATTTTATTGAAAATGTTAAGAAATTTTTAGATTAATGACTAATTGAATATATTTTTTAAAATATATATTTTTTAGAAATCAATGCTGGAAATATGCTAATGAATGATTTTTTTACATTGAAGTTGCTCAAACAAGTTGCATTAAATTCAATTTTTTTGCAAAATAATAAACATTCTTGTTAAAATAGGACAGTAATCTTATAAATAATATTAAAAATGAGAGAGCTGTTTAATTCTTTAAAAAATTTAATGAGAAAATATTAAAAATCTCTGAAGTTTATTCGTATCTGAAATGTCATTTTACTCTAAATAGAAAAATAATCCTTAAGCCATCATTTCAATTATGCACCTTCCTATCAAAAGCAAGTAGCAAAACATCCTGTATCCTAATAGTGGTAATTTGTTTACTTCAATTCGTTATGATAATTTTATTAAATAAAATGAGGTTAGCTATTTTATTATTATTATTAACCTTATTTTCAAAGTATTTGAAAATAGGGTTAGATGAATAATTTGGATTTTGTTGAAAAGTTCCTTAAATTAGACTTCAGATCATTGCATGAACTTAATCATTGCATAAGTAAACCAAAAGAACTATTATCTCGCCCAAAAATTGGCTTTAAAAACTACTAATCCTTATGAATTGAAAATGAAACAGGTTCGAAGAAAACAAAACAATAAAGAGATATTAAAGGCATCCAAATGTTGATTCAAACAGAACAAAAACTAAGGCTAGTTGAGGAAAAAAGAGTCAATTAACTGATACCGTTCTTAAAATACCAAACTTTATATGAATACGAAAATCAAAGAATATTATCTTTTTTGAGCTGAAAGAAATTGGCGATATCTTTTCCTTGATTAAACTAGTCACGTAATTTTAATAAGTTGTGTTTCATTCTACTTTAAAGTATGTTTCTCAAAAAGTTTATTCAATTTTTAAAAATAAACTATAAACAAATTATATTGCTTCTTTATTACAAAAGTGATTATTATTACTCTACTTCATTAAACATTATTTTTCTGTTCATTACAAAATGCATAGTGATTTAAATACGGCAAACTTGTCTGATTTCTGCTGTTTTAAAAATATGCTTTTTAAATCATGCATTTCTAAAACAACAAACTATTTTTCTTTTGAAAATATTTAGAACCCTTCTTAAGGTACAAACTTGTGAAGAACGACGCTTTAGCGAATTATCATTGTGTGGAATGCACTAATAATTCTAATTACTGACAATTTAGTTAGATTTTTTTTACTAATTTATATGGTTGTATCATTGACCCCAGGATTTAAAGCCAGAACATATGTACTGTCATAGCTCAAAAATTCATTATTCTATTTAAAATTCGGTATTGTATCTAACGCATATTCAAATTTCGTACTTGAGAATGTCCTCTTTAGATCTCTATTTTCATTAACTCTTTGAGATTTTTTTTCATGAAATATGCATTATATATCAGAAATATAAGGCATTTTTTGGCGTAACAGCACTATTGATTCCGTGATTAGAATTCATAAGATTTATAATACTTGTTTAAAAAATATTCTTCCTAAAATGGACAGTAGTTTTTGTTTGTTTGTTTCTTTTATCAAAGTGATGCATTATTTGATAAAATGTACAGTAGAGTTGTTTTTTTTTGGGGGGGGGGCAAAGTAATGCATTACTCAAAAAATGTAGAATTCCAAAAATCTATTATTTAGTTGCTGCAAATAGATATAACATCAATCATACATGATTCTCCATAACGTAAGCAATTATATTTTGAAAAGATAATAATTGAATTTATTTTGCCTCTTACTATTATTACTGCTATTTATGTAAATATGAAAATGCTTAACTTCCTAAATCATTGAGGTCCTAGCTCTCTCTCTCTCTCTCTTTTCTGAAGTAATGAAAAAAAGTTAATATTTAATAGTTTATATGTGCCTAATGTTTAGCGGAATCTCATTTTCGAGAAAATTCAGTTATGCATATCTTTTTTTTTAAATTCAATTCTTTTTTCATTATCAGTCTTATTCAGACAAATACTAAAGAAATTTTACTCTGCTAAAGTGATATATTGAAAGCTATTGGGATTCATATTTTGGTACTTTTATATTTGTCCCAATTATAAATATTTGTTATTCTAAAATTTGTTATATCTACAATTTTTAGTGCC
The DNA here is from genome assembly GCF_947563725.1 of Argiope bruennichi. Classification (NCBI taxonomy): domain Eukaryota; kingdom Metazoa; phylum Arthropoda; class Arachnida; order Araneae; family Araneidae; genus Argiope; species Argiope bruennichi. The sequence continues at coordinate 134,615,701 of NC_079162.1, read as the reverse complement.
AACTTTTCAAAGAATATTTCAAATTCTTTTTGACTGCATTTCAATCATCAAAGTAATTACATTATTTTTTTCAATATTTAGTGTAAGTTACAAACTTGCATGATATAATATACAAACCGACCAAGTTATACTAAAGGAAAAGTTATATTTACATCAACGAAAATATATTGTTAAAAATTTTGGTAAAAAAGTATTTATTTCAAAATGAAAATCAATTTTTTAAATATAATGACACATTAAAAAAGGTATAAGGCATTTCTAAATAAGACAGTTGAAGCATTCTAGTTAAAATTTCGCATATATTTGTAATGTTTGGATGTTAAGAAGGAAAACAAACTAGTCATTTTTATTCATATGAAATAACTTCCTTTTAAAAAGAGCGTCTATTTAAAATATATATTCACAAATCAATAGGGGAATTAAACAAATTTATATGTTATTTCTTAAACAGATAACCATCTTTCATATTTTTCCTTGTTTGTAAATTTTTAATAATGTATACATATTTTCATTTTGCATGAAATATCTGATTTTAAATGACATAGATGCAAAATGAAATGAGATTTCCCTCTCCACTGGAATACATTGGGTGCTTTAAGTCGGAACTATCAATCATTTTATTTTGATTGTTACAAATTCCGAATATTGATGATCATTTAACATTGCTTGTCTTACATTTAGAAAAAAAAGTGTTCCACTTTCCACTGAAAGGAGTATTTTTCAAATTATTATAAGCATTTATATACAGTTATTCAATTTACATTATAATTTCTATATTGGAAACATTTTCTGCAATCGAAATATTTATTGACTATCTTAAAGTAAATATTTTTTTAAACAGGAATGGTACTTAAATATATATATTTTTCAACGATTCATATCTGTCAAAAATCCATATTCACTTTCAAAAAGAGGCGATATTTCGTCTTGATATATTTTTGAGACGGCTTCATCAGTCTCACAAACTCTCCGTGTCATTTTTGCTACACGCTTCGAGACGTCGAACTTATCTTCATCTGATTTACAATAATGAGTGATTCTGGAGAGAATACTGTTGTTTCCAAATATTCTTTACGCTTTCCAGATTTTTCATTAAACCTAATTACATTCTTAAGGATACTACGATATTTTCGATTTTGATATCTATTATACACAGATGAGGGTTTTACTTTTGATGCTTCGAAAATTTCAATAGTATTATTCATATTTAAAATCATGTGAAAGCAATGGAGGAAAAAAAAAGGCAGACAACTGAACAACGAATCAGGAGGTAAAATTTCTAAGATGTTTCTCGCCTTCTTTAAGAGGCTTAATTAGTTTTGTCATGGAAAAAAGATGATTATTTCATAAAAAAAATAGCCCTCAACGATCAATCATCTTTTATCAGAACGAGAAACAGGCATTCTCTGTCATTCCTCTAAATGTTCGGTAGTTTTCCAGCCAAAGGTAAATTAAGCTCCAGGAAACCTACGAAGTGAGCGCAAGTAGCACTAGTCAATGAGTGAGCGTCACTCACCCAGCTCAGGTCAACACCAGACCTCCATTCCTCCAGTGAGAGTTTATTAAGCCGTATGAAGAGTTCAGATGCATTGCCCGAACAGTGGAAATAGTTAGATGTTATATACATAGATGCTCAGCACACACCAGTGAGAATAAAGTCCTTCTTTCGTAAAACTACTCAACCCTCTATTGTGAGAAGAAAATGACATGTTGAATGTATGTCTCTCGGGCGAGTGATTGTACAAATCTGGAAAAGCACTAGGTTAAACTCGACCAACCGGTAGTGTTGGTAAGCATTTGAAGCGTTCACTAATCCGCGATTAAATACAACTTTAGATAAGTTTAAATTTAGCACTGTCTATCTATATATAAATTTAAAATGCATGTATTAAACCAAATTAGATTACAGCTATACAAAAAGAAAGAAGAGCAGATCAAGTTCGCAAGTGTATCATTCCTATTCTATAAGTAGTGAATTTAATGGCGCCTCCTACCTATCCCATTCATCTAACATCACATTTTTCATTTTTCTCCTTCTCTATGCCAAAATAATATTAATAAAAAAATTAATTAAGTCATTTTTGGCTTTCCAGGTCTCCATCTCATGCAACTTTGAGGCTTAAGAGAGAGCCATATAAAAGAACAGGTTTAGTATATTTTCAATTTTTGCTTTAACTTTGACTTTTAATTTAGTAATTTTATTAATTAATTTACCAGTTACGGAATCGTCGATAATTTCTTTTAAAGCGAGTCCTGCATTCCATTGAAAGAGTTTCTAAGTTGAATTAAAAATTTTTATAGGTTGACTAAAATTACTTAAATATTTAAGATTTGTCCATATAGTTGATGTAATAGGATTCTATTATTACACAGTATAGAGCCAATACCCAGATGAAGTTTAAGGTTTTTCCATCCCAAAAATTCCGACCACCGAGTACAGAGTCCAGTATTTATGCAAAATACAAATCGCACAATAAAAGTTTTGAAAAATCTCAATCAAGTGTACATCAAAAGGGAGGGGGGGATGAAACCAAACTTATTTATATACAGTTAAAAAATGTCTGAAGTGAAATATATTAAAACATAATTGAGCGCGGTGGATAATCGAAACAAAATCAGTGACGAATTCGCCAATATTAATCATGAAATCGAAAGAATAAAATGAAAATGTTTTCAAAAGATGAAGTCCTAAAAGATGTAGCAAATCATCCCTCCAGGGAGGAGCTAAGGAAGGGGCGGGAGAAGCTAGTATCCCCCAAATGAAAGCGATCCTCCAGTGCAATTAAAACAAAGGTCTGATCCGATATTCACATTCAAGAGTTGAATAAAAATATAATTTGTGGTCTTATCGACACTAAATAAAATAATAAGTATCTTAACTTGCTTTCAAAGATTCATTGATAACTGAGTTGAATACTTAATTCAATTTTCAATTCGAATAATCAATTGCATTGGCAAAATGCAGATATTTCTTCGCACCTTTGTGCTAATTATTCTTGTTTTGCGAAAGAAATTCAACCTATAAAAGAAAAATATACCATTTCCTTCTGAAAATTAATATTTCCTAATCTTTTTATAGGACTACGGGTCGAAGGACATTTGCAAAACTAATCACTAATATTTCAAAAGTTTCTTGGAGTTCTATCCCCTAGATATAACAAAATAAGCTCCCAGCTTATAAAGAAAATTCCACGTGACTCTTCATGCTGAACTAATTTTGTCATGAGAAGTTCTTCGACAAAAACTTTAGATTATAAGCTTGTTCTAAAAGTCGTACATCAATGTGACAGCTGCATCCATTTTCGATGAACCAAAGTCTAACAATTAGTGAGTAACTTATGAAAAGTCTGAGTTTCTTTAAACCCTTTCGGTTTATTCTACTGGTCAGAATTATGCGGGACCATTCATAATAAAATATAACATAAAACAAGGCTCAAAACCAACAAAGCGTGGATTGAAATTTTTGTTTTTTCCAGACAAAAGATTTTCATCTTGAACTTGTGAACGATTGTGATTTTCCAATGTTTCATATTCGTGTAAGGGGGTATTACAAAAAATGTATATATCAGAGCTTCTGGAAAGCACGGAATCGATAGTATTTATCACCCATGCTACCACGAAATAAAAAGACAATTCAAATGCCGAATTTCCAATCAAATAACAAAGATGAGAGATATCCTGCTGGTTTCTGGACTCTAGAAAAATTATTCAGACTCATCCAGGAGCTGACGAATTAATTCGAGTTGTAGCAATTCGGATTGCTAATGGTCAAATAAAAAAATGAAGTTTGAATTAAGCTTCCCATCATTACCTGTTAAGAATAATTCATGATAAGGAGATATATTCCGTATTTCTATAAAGTTAACTTGTTACATCACCTTCAGGTGATTTTGGTAATTTGTTTAAATTAAGCTTTTCTTTTCTTTAAAATTAAGCTCGCAGTACCAGGAGAAAGGAAAACAATTGTTAGTTATTCGGACTCGTTCTCAGTTTAAAATATATACTCTTGAAATACACAAGTTTTTCCTTCCGCTTCTGTATGACTTTTTTTCAATTTGTTTTATAACAGCACTTTATAAATGGATACCAGTTCTATTGATACCAGAAATTCTTTTGAAATATTCTCTGTATTTGTCTTTTTTTGGAATGATGAGTTCTCAACTGATTGTTCGTAGTTCGCTCAAATTACCAACAAATATGAATATGACAGTAGCTTGAAAAATAAATAAAACAAAATGTCAATATCTGCATTGATTGTATAGAGCCTTGCCCTTCCCGGGGAAATAAGATTGTAATTTACAATCACAAAGCCGTTCTATAAATTCTTTTTCTAGAAGGATGCTGAGAACTCGGGAAATGGCGTTAGTATTCTTCTGCAAACTAAGCATTACCATTACATATAATATAAATCATCAACATTTCAAAATGTTCCTCATTACTGGAAATATACCATTCTATTGGAAAGCTTAATATCACTTCATTTCTTTTCAATAATACTACTTCTAGTTGCGTGGAACCTTTTGCGTGAATAGATAAAAGTAACGGAAAGATTTTACTAACTCACGCTTTTACACTATGGGGACCGAAAAAAAATTATATATAAATAATTGAAAATATATTTGTAGGTGCATATTTAGGAAAATAAACACTTTTTCAACTCTTTTTTTATCACATTCTGTATATATACAAGGTGTCTCAAAAACCTTGACCGCGGCTTTTATTCGTTAAATATTGATCATAGACATATACTGTAAATTAAAAAGTTGCGTAAAAAAAAGGTGCAAAATGTTATGAAATCGATTAAAATTTTCAAGAGATTAAACTTAAATAAATACAAAATTTAAATTTTTTTACTGACCCCGTACAAAAAAATTTCTTATTGAGTAAAATGTGCCCCATCCTCTAATAAGATCATGTACAAAATTTCAGCACTTTATTAAAAAAAGTCTCAAAGATATGGACTACATAAATGCTGACTTAAACAACTTTCCGATGCTTGGATATGAGTTCGCAAAAAGAAAAATTTATGTCGGATGTTCGTGTTTTAGGGGTCGTAAACAAATTAACAAAGAAAGTAATGATTGAATAAATAAATAATAATTTTACTATTTATTGGTTCAAAAGTATTAAAAATTTGTAAAATTAATAACTTAAAGGAAAGATTACATAAAGGAAAGTTTACATAAGGAAAGATTACTTAAAGGAGAGATAACATAAGTTTTTTTACAAGTTCATTGACTGGGCTAATTTTAAGTTATATTCTGTAATTCATGATATAAAATTTTAAAGTATTTTTCAGGAAGCATAGATTTTAAGATTTGTATTTAAACTAAAGATATGAAGCATATTTTATTTACTTTTGATGCATTCCAGCGTCACGTTATCTGCACTGAAGCTGTAAAGATTTGCATTTTAATTTGTGATTGACCCTTCACTAACTTTGTTTTAACATATCTTTGAGAGTTTTCATGATAAAATTCTGAAATTTTGTACATAACATTATTAGAGAATGGGGCACATTTTTTTTGTACGGGGTCTATGTATAAAAATTTAAATTTTGTATTTTTTAAAGTTTAATCTCCTGAAAATTTTAATCGATTTCATAACATTTTGCACCTTTTTTTACGCAACTTTGTAATTGGCAGTATATGTCTGTGATCAATATTTAAGGAATAAAAGCCGCTGTCAAGGTTTTTGAGACACCCTGTATAATCAGATAAAGATGGTACTTGAATTATCAGATTTTTTTGAAATACAGCTTTCTACATTCCCTTTCAAAACGATGAAGATTTTAATAAGAAAAACTTTAATTTCTTGCCCCCAGAGAGGGCTGCTTGCTCCCCAAGTTCAAAAATATAATTTTGAAACAACAAAAGCTCCTCGATGAGCCAAATATCTGAATAGAAGGTGATATTTACTTAAAAGCAATAACAATCTTTTGGAACATGCAAATCTTATGCTGATGCGGCGAAAGTTAGAAGCGAAAATATATAAAAAAGGAAAAGGATCTTTAATTTATCCTAAAACAATAACATGTTTCAAATTTCAGTTAATAACTGATCCTGCTAAACGGGAATTTGATGGATGCGAATAAAGGAAACCTAATTAAAGAATCGGAGAGTGATGAAGAATAAAACATGAAAATGAAATTAAAAGACCTGTAAAGAATAAAGCCAAAATCATATCATATAGATTTCAGGAAAAATTTAACTTTGAGGTAGCCATACATAATTAAAAAAGTAGAATGAGACACAGAAAGTATGAGACATTAAAAGATTATTTCATGAACACAAATAAAAATGTAAGTTGGCTCAAAATTCCTTTGATAAAATAAAAAAAAAATAAATAAAGCAAGTACAGGATAGTATGAAATGAATTTCAAGCAATTACAACCTACACAGTGCTACAATTGTCATAAATATCGGCACTTATCGAAGAATTAATAAAAAGGATATTGTCATTTGAAATGAATGTAAACAAGATGAACATTAGGGTAAGAAAACTTGTAAATGAGAACTTCGCGTTCACTGCAAAACACTAAAAGAAAAATCTCTCTAAAAATGGACAGTGAGTAGTAAATTAAAAGTAAAGTTTTTGAGACTTTTTTTTTGATGAGAAATTGAATGAATGTGAAAAAAGAATAGACTGATATTTTCTCTCCAGTAATCAGAATCAATTTAAAATGAGCTGCGGGTTCATGAGCTGATACATTCTCATTTTGAAATCTTAACAACAAAAATATGGATGTCATATCTATTTCACAATCCTGTTTTGTTTCTGGTCATTCATTGAAATTCCTTTCGTCTAAGATTTGTACCCGAATTTTAATCCTGGAGTTATTATCGTCATGAAAAAGCATTTGAAATATATTCCAAAAATAATTTTTAACAATATCATGTTTTAAAAATGTCTGTTTAGTAATGTTGAATCTATAGTTTATTAATGCATACTGCACTCCACTAACAAATTTGTAATCTGCATTAGAAGTCATTACTATATCAACCTATTATTGGATAAACCAATCCTAATAAAGGAATTCAATCCAGAATGTTCAGCAAGGAGCCCAAAAGAGCCAAATGGTCGAGGCAAAAGAATGGTGAAACAATTTCAAGATGCCACTTGGCTATTACTAACAACATGGGCTCTCCAACTTCCTTCGATTGTTAAAAGGTTGGAAGCTGAGAGGTCTTACTCTAATAAAAAAAACATATCAAATATTATTTCTATCTGAAAAATCCTGTTCATGTTTTTAAAACTTCTGTGTTTTGTCAGCAAAAAAACTGAATTAAATGATATTTTACATCATCAGAATTATTAAAACTGTTACTATTTAAGGAGTTCTGCTTTGAAATAAATGAATAGAAATCTGAAGGCGCATGGTCAGGCAAATATTTTATGTTATTGTTGTATTTCAGTTCTTTTTCCTATGATTTTAACGAACCAATTTATTCTTACCTTTGGATAAAATGTCGAGGTACTCAGATTTCTTATCGAATTTTTTGTAAACATCTGATATGTTAAACTATTTCGCATTGATTATCATTTGACATTTTGAAAACAAAATTCATACTTTCATCTGGAATAAAGTTACAAAATTTCATCTCAAATTAATTCTGAAATACTTTGACTCGCCATGTAGTCCTTGGGTCAAATATTCTCATATGTAATCCAATCAGACAGATTAAATTCTGTAAAGAATTCATTTTATATCAATCAATTATCATTATTATTATTATTATTAATATCCTTCATTTGTTATAATAGATTGTTAGATAAAATGCCAGGAGACTTCATTTTCCGAAAACATTATATATATGCATTTGATAACTCCAACTGCCATGAATCGTATCGAGTTATTTAAATCAAACTTTACCGATAAGAAATCTGGAGATATTAGGAAGAAGCATCTTCCAATGAATTCATAAATACTTATTTTTCCACGCAAATCATTCACTTCCATATTTACTACTGTTTATATGTTCATTACTATTTTTTTCTTACCTATGAGAAAAATACTTCTGTTGTAACTTTCCGGTTGCACAGTTTCTATTCATTTGATATGTCAAAGCGCGGATCGATTAGAGGAATCACATAGAAGCTAGCTAACAATGAAAAATGAGAACCAGCAAGATTTGTAACAGTTAGAAATGGACAACTCTCGTTGTGATTCGTCTAGAAAAAGATGTCGCTAAGAAAAGACATTAGCTGTCTGACAGGGGCCACCGTTTAGTAGAGCGGAAACAACAAAGTGAGATGAAGGAGTTCAGAATGAAAAATGAAAATTGAGAGAGGCGTGCTAATCTCTCTTACGTGACCCGAATAAAGGAAATTCTGCCCACTTTCGATCATTACTAGGGAGTAAAAGGAATGGACTATTCAAAGACCTGAATAAATTCTCCCCCGAGCTTTATACTGGCATTTTTCTAGTTAGTTACCCAGTTTTAATTTACAGAAAACATACCAATTTTCCGAAGGCTCTGCTCAAGTTTTAGGTTAACGTTCCTACATTATATTTTTTCCCAAATCCTGCATTACATTTTTTTAATAATAGAAAAGTGCTATTTTTGTGTAAGTCAATCAATAGCATAATATTGATTTCTATATTACACAAGATTTTATTAACATATTGAACTCCAAAAATGCAGTATAATTTAGAATACAACAGATATTGTATAAAAAATAACGGGATACTGTTAGAGAATCTGAGAATGGGAAAAAAGTGGAAAGGGAAACAAAATAACACCTTGCATTTGTAAAATGATAATCTTCTTTAAGTTATTTCTGAAACTTAAGTGATTTTCTTTTCTTTATTTCTTTTCAAAATCATTTCTATCTAGAGAATACGCGTTTTGCTCATATTTTCTCTTGAGAATTTTAGCTTATTACCTCATGAATTTAAAGAGCAATCTATTGTTAATTTTGAAACGTAAGGACACCACTGAAGCTATCTGGTTGAGTTTTTTTATGTAATAACAATTCAAATGTAAAATATTGCAGTACAGTTCTTCATTATTCATGACATTATTGATCTCATTCAGTTCACTCGGATTAAGTTGCTAGAGGTGGAAGTTCGAAACACCGTGGATAGGGGTACGTCTGATCCATCTTTGTTAAGATGTGGAAGTTTAGAGAGGCCAAATTATTACGTCACAGTGCAAAATGAGAGGTTCATCTAACTTTTCTAAACGAATATAATCTCATTTTAGAATAAAAGTTATACATTTTTTCCTGGATTTTTTTAAATATCAAAGGGCAGGTTAAAGCACTAGCTATCACTTAATCGAAAAATAAATAATCTTACACGCAATGCATCTAAGGCATTTATGGCTTATTCTTTTGAAGAACGAGCACAAACGAAGTTTATAGAACAGTTTTATTCTTTTCTTCTATGCACACTGTGTTTTTTGTGTGTGTATGTGTGTGTGGAAAAATATGAAACCCTATGAAGCCTATTTTTGTGAATTAGCTACGAATCATACACATAAATCGATTCTGACTTCAGATTGAAATCTTTATCAAAAAATAAATAGATTGCACAAGTCATCACTATCATATGTTTTTAACTAGTCTTTAAGAATATGTAGTAACATGTAACAAACCAATGTATGTTTATACATTACATTCAAAAGATCTCTCTTCTTTTAAGAAAAGTGTGTGTTTTTTATCTCTGGTGTGAAATAAGTGTAAGAGCCAACTGAAAAGCGGCTGATTATTACATGACGTGTTAAGCTTCCGTATTCATGTTGTTGAGTATACAGTTTTAATTTTCAGGAAACACACACACTTCTGGAAAGTTGTTTTAGAATTTTTAGGTAACAATCTGCCATTCAATATCATGAATTAAAAGATCGTGTGTGTCTTAAATAAAATGAAATAAAATATTTATTATTCTAGAAAACAAATAATAGTCTAAAGGGTTTTTTCCATGAAATGTTTCATAATTTTTCCATAAAAGACTGAAAATGCATCATGATTTTCGGAAATATATCGTTTGAAAATAGTCTAAAAATCGAAAAGTAATCTCGTAGGAAAAAAAACGTTGATTAAAAGTAATCTAGAGATAAATCATTTATAATTAAGATATATTGCGCAATATCATTGTAAAATTATAGATAGAAGGAAATGTAAAACTCAGAAATATTTAAATGAACCTTTCTTTCAAAATGAAGCTTTCAGTCCAAAAAAGAAACAGAAAAAAATGACTTCAGGTTCCCAAAATATATTTAATTCCCACCATTCCGATGGTCTTGAAGATTGCAATGGAAATTGCTTGCAATAGGCCATATGACTCTGGACAAATAACGATAGTATGCACTAACTGCTCTTCCTCACAATCTGAGAATATGATGTTTCCTCAAAATAAGAAATCTAATCTTTCTAATCAGGCCAAATGGGATAAGGATCAAAGATACAACTTAAGACATTTAACTTTCTATAACACATTTTTTGTTAAGAATAGAAAACTCAAAGATAGAGTTTGAATTCAAATAGGAACAAAGATATAATTTGCACAAAATAAGATGATTAGTCTGCCTATAGTATGCGTACTCTAATATTATTTCTTAATAATATCGAAAAATGTTATGAGGCAAAAAGTGATGCTTGTAGTAATTACTTTTTAATAATGAATTCTGATAAATATTTTTGCTCATTTAAGTAAGCATTTCTTTAAACTAGAAAGAAGTTAAATGAAGTAATCAGTAGTTAATCCTTAAAATAAACACAAGAACTTTTACATTTTGCCATCCGTTGCCATCATAGATAAAAATGATCAAAGGTACAGTCAATAAATAAAACAACTCTCTTTCTTACATTAATTAATATTTTCCATTTTTATGAAAGAGCGGAGGTCTTTGAGAATTTCCGATTCCCCGCTGACATTTTCTATTCGAGCGTTTTTGGGATTAATATTATTTAAATCATAACTCCCTTTTGCACATGAAAATCAACTTTTAAAACAAAGAAATTCCAATGCTAACTTTTGATTGATATTAATTATGAAACCGATGTGAAAGCTGCATTCTTATTCCTTTTGTTTCACATTCATAAAGAAAGCAGCATAACTTTACTAAACAATGTAATATTGAAAAAAATGACTCAAGTTTGACGGACAATTCACTAGAGCTTCCATTAACATTAAGTTATTAAAAAGTTGGAAAATAAAACATAAAAATAAGGAAAGAAGGCTCGTAACTCCTTGATATCATTTTTATTTAAACACTTTAGCTTGATTTCTTTCAAATTTGTAAAGAGGGAATTTAACCCATTTCTTCATGTTCTAGAAATTTAAAATTTTCACTACCAATAATATTTTTAGAACTTAATTACTTTTACATATATTAATTTACTTAAATATCGATTTCAATTAAAGCAGCTATTATAGTCAGAAATAGAAATATTTCAGCTTTTCTGGATATAAATTATCTAGATTATAATATGGTGACAGTGCATTTCAATATTAACAGAATTTCTTATCTATTTGTTTCGTACTACTTCGAACCCTCCAAGAATATTGATTCTGACTTACAAAAAATAAACCAACTCTTCTCCAACGTTCCCATAAACAAGCTGGTCTGGTCTATGGATGCTAATAGTAAATCTGAAACATGGTTCAGTCCCCTTTCCGACTCTAGAGGAATCAAACTCACAGAATTTATCAGTGCTCATAATCTCTTTGTCATCAATGAAGATTGCGGTCCGACATTTTGTGGATCACAAGGCTCTAGTTACATTGATGTAACTGTTGTTGGAACGGATTTACTGGAAGATGTTTCTTGTTGGCATTAAGCCTACTTATGATTCTCTATCTGACCACAAATCAATTGAGTTTGAAGTAATACTGGATCCACATCCTCCATCAAAAGAAGGCGACAGTTGCACTTTCCATCTTAAAAAAGCGAATTGGAAACACTTTTACAACAAATCGAAATATTTGCTGTCAAGTATCGGTGATCTCATTGATTCCTGCCAAGATCCAGAAACTCTGCATGATCTCACAGATGAGCTCATTTCCATTATCCAAAAGTATTGTAAAATGTCCATCCCGATTAAAAAGAAAAAAATGCACAGTGTTCCCTGGTGGACAACAGAAATCGATTGCATGAGAAAGAATGTTAATGCTGCAAGACGGAGATTCCAGAAATATAAAAATATCACTTTGAAAGAAATTTATAAGAATAAATACAAAGAATTAAGGAATAAATATAATTTAAAACTTTTGGATGCGAAAATAAGCTCATGGAAGAAATTTTTAGATAAAATTAATGAAACTAATGTGTGGAAAAAAATTTATACCTTTGGAATAAAACAGAAGTTTCAGAAAAGAGTTGAACTCAGTGGAATAGCTCTTCCATGTGGAACCGTAAGTAATTCTTTTGAAGAGATAATAAATGCTGTTCTTTCCCATTCTTTTCCTGAGGATAATGAGAATGATGACGAGGATTGTCATAAGAAAATACGACACGACGCTCTTTTAAATACTAACGTAGCGAATGATCCACCTTTTACAATCCACGAAATTGATTCTGTTATTAGTAAATTGAAATTAAAAAAGTCTCCTGGTCCGGACTCTATACCTTACGAAGTTATCAAGAAATTACACGAAATGCACCCCGATCTTTTCTTAAAAGTTTTTAATTCATGTCTTCGTCTCAAGATTTTCCCCCGCTGTTGGAAGAAAGCTAGAGTTATTCTGATTCCCAAAAATAAAGATGTCCGTATCCCGCATTTAGACAACCTAAGGTGTATCAGTTTACTGTCAACTTTGGGTAAATGTTTTGAAAGACTTATTGTTAACAGATTAGTTTGGCGTTTGCACAAAGATAACTATTTCAATAAAAATCAGTTTGGTTTTATGCCTCAAAAGTGCACTGAAGATGCTTTGTTGAACCTCAATAAATTTGTTTTAAACGGAAAAAAGAAAAACCTTCATACAATCCTGGTTTTCTTGGATATTAAAGGTGCTTTTGATAATGTTTGGTGGCCTGCTATTATAGATCTATTAAAAGGAGCAAACATCCCTGGCAATTTATTTGCCATCATTTCTAGCTTCTTGAAGGATAGAACTGCAAGCTTGTCCTTAGGTCACTCCTCAAAGGAGAGGGTTTTACACAGAGGGTTTCCTCAGGGATCTGTTTCTGGGCCTTTTCTCTGGAATATTATTATAAATGATTTATTGGAAAAAATCACAGCTTTCTCTTCTTGTGAAACGATTGCTTTTGCTGATGACTTGCTTCTTTGTTTTCAGGGAAAATCATTTCAAATTACAAGCAGACAAGCACAGATTACTCTTGATTTTGTATCGAACTGGGCAAAGAACCATAAATTAGAGTTCAACGCCGTCCAGTCAAAAGTAATGTTCTTGGAGCGGAGAGAGAACCACGTTCGTAATAGTAACCTCACCCTTAATAGAATTCATCTTTGTTATGTGAGGAAATTAAAATATCTTGGAATTGTTCTTGACAGTAAATTCTCTTGGAAGCAACATATTTTACATCTTTCAAATAAATGTGAAAAAATTCTATTTGGCCTTAGTAGAGTTGCCAGAAAGAGTTTTGGTCTCAAATCAAATGTCTCATCCCTCATTTACAAACAAGGTATTGTACCATTTATTTGTTACGGTTCTCGAGTCTGGGGTACTGCTCTGAAGAAAAAAATAAATAGTCGGCTCTTGAGGAAAATTCAAAGGAGAATGCTGCTACGAGTTATTTCTGGATATCGAACGATATCTTATAAAGCTGTATTTTCTATCTCCGACTTTCCACCTATTGACATCTTTATAAACCATAGTAATGAATTCAAGAACGCAGCTAAGAACCTGGCCCATAAGAATCTAGATGATTTCCTTCAAATTTCTAAACTTCCCCATCCTGCTGAAAGATTTCCTCTTAATTTAATTAGTTATCATAATAATATCGAAGACAACTTTCCTGTTGTCTGTTTTACAGATGGTAGTAAAATTAACAATAAGGTTGGGCTTGCATTTGTTGTTTTCCAAGATAATATTGAAACTGAAACTCATCAATTCAGAATAAGAGATGAATGCAGTGGTTTTCAGGCTGAATTGCTTTGCATAGCCCAAGCAGTTTCTTGTATTTGTGACAATGAAAACCTTTCATCAAAGTTCTTAATTTGCAGCGACTCCCTTTCATCTTTACATGCCTTAAATAACATCGATTCCCTAAACCAAATAATTGTTAAAACACATTCCAACCTGAGTCATCTTCAAGGCAGAGGTGTGCAAGTTTCCTTTTCTTTTGTTAGAGGTCATACAGGAATCTATGGCAATGAACGCGCCGACTGGCTTGCCAAAGAAGCAACGAAACTAGTTAATTCCATTCCTATGAGGGTTCCGAAATCTTATTTAAAGAATGTCTTTAAAGATAAAGTTATATCTGAATGGAATACTTTATATCAAGCATCGACTAATGCGCAGCTCACCAAGGAATTTATTCCATCCATACAGAGACACCTAAAGGCTAACAACTACTTTGAGTCGAATTTTAAGCTTATCCAGTTTCTGACTGGGCATGGAAACTTTAAAGCATATTTAAAACGATTCAATTTGTCGCCGACTGATAGGTGTTCGTGCTACAGTGGTGCAGTCCAAGATGCCAGGCTTCGAAAGAACAATATAGCTTAGGCTCCTCATTTATCTGCCTTTGTACAGTGTAAATCATCTTTCATTTCCTTTTGTACATATATCAATAGTATTTTTCCACGTATGATTTAAACTTTACTTCAGTGTGTTTGCTTACATATATTTGCATATATACTTTTGTATTTGTATTTTGAATATTTTATTTGATCATGCTTCTTCAATTGTTTTATATCATTTACTGAATGTTTCTGTTACTATGTGAGCAATTTTGTTTCATTTTGCTTTTGTTTGTGTATCTACTTGTTTTCCCCTATTTTTCTTTCTTCTTTTTTGCATTTGTGCCTGCGACCTTATATTTGAAGTTTATTTTACTGTCAATTGCGTACTGACTTACATCTGTAAGCCTTGTGGTATACTTGTTGGCACACAAGGAGTTTATACATAGATAACAAAAAAAAAAGAAATATCGATTCGATACAAACTGCGCCACCTGCTAGTGGTTATGAAAATGTTTGATTTAAATGCTCCATGCTATTTATAATGAGGAATTATGAAATAAAAGAAAAAATTATTAAAACAAAAAAAATTAGCTGACTAATAAAAAAAATTTAAAAAAATTGTTTTTATAAAATTTCCTTAATGTCAATTACACAACACTGGCCCTCCATTCGATTTCAGTTTTCATCGAGTTTTGATGGGTAACTCCACAAGTCTTTATCAATCATCCAGAAAAAACTGTAAACAAAGAAACGAAAACCAAATCAACTATCCTTTGAAAAAATAAGGAGGAATACAATTAGATTAAATAACACTCTTACCAAGATTTAATTTTAAAATTTATGTTTTGATCATTTTTAACAGCATTATTATTCATTTCAATACAATGTACATAAAGGATAAAATGAATATTTCTAGAATCTATAATCTCGGTTTTTTTTCTTTATTTTGACACATACTTAGACTTAAGAATATGGAATTTCCTTTAAAACCTGTTCTCCAATGATGTCCCTGATTTTGCATCCAATAAATTAATGACTTAATTTTTAATATTTTATTCCATTTGGTAAGCCATATACCAGCAATTTAAAAGACAAAATATATAAGTTTTCTACATTGTTGCTTTTGTTAAAATAAATATTTTACAGCTGCTATCAAAATGTCAGCTGCTATCAAATTGTTCTGCTATCAAAATTGTTCTGTAAAGTTTAACACAGTTTGCACGAATATTGTTTCAAATTACATTGAGTTTCAAAGTTCTTTGCAAACCAGAATGTTAAGAATAGAGATCAGTTCAATCTCTCCACTTTTCCAACGTTTTTCTGCCAGATTTCTTGACTGATAAATCAAAGGCCAGTTCCTCTTTCGTATCTCCGAAAGACTCAACTTTGCCGTCATTTCATTATGAAGGATGAACTCAGATTTCAAAGCCTACATCGAAATAGTTTTCTCTATCAGTTGCAATATAGAAATGTTTCCCTCTTATTGCTAAAAAAATTCCATGAGAGAAATACTTTTCGCTATTGACGATACACAGAGATAAAAGAAGAATGTTTTCCTCCCACGAGATCTCTCTCTTCCACCAACGAAACAAAATGTAAACAAAGGGAAATCTGATCAACATCGTGATCAGAGTTCCTCGTTGTTTAGAGTCAGGCTGTGCAAACAGTGCAATTTTTCTTTAAGCAATTTACTTTCAGTTGATCAGATATTTCATTCAAATCTATTTATTATCTCTTGAGACCACTTGAATCTGTAAAAAAGCATTTAGGACATTTTCTGCTTTACTTGCAGTAATTTTTCCTATTTGTTTGATACTTAATTAAGTAGGCTTAATCAATTTTAGACTCGTCTCTTTTAATGACTTAAATCTTTATAATAGACTAATTAAATGTAGTAGACCATCGGATATGCTTATTTCTATAAAGAAGATTTATCTTCTTGTGAGATCAATGAAATCTCTTCAAATCTGATTTAAATCAAAGCAAATATAGTGAAATCTAAATCGAAAAGCCACCAAAAATTTTGAAATCTGAATTGTGATTTGAATCTGAGCAAAAAAACTAGACTAATCTTACCTTCATAATATAGGTCATAAATGCAGCTTATTCAAATATAATAGAACAAACGATATTTTCGTTTTATTAAAGCATATTTATCTTTTTATCACTTTATATCAAGTTTTGTAAACAGAAAAAATAAAGAAAATTTATCTTTAAAAAAGTTCCAAACATGTTAAATTTCCTTTTTAAACGTGATATGACATAAGATCGTACATGCTTTAGGCAGATTTTTGGCCAGAAAACTAGATTTATTATAAGGCAAGCTTTCGTGATAATTCGATTTTAAAGCCTGATAGACAAGGTTCCTACATTAAGATTTCGCTTAGTTTTATGAGTTTCTCGATTTTACCGGAGTTAAATAGCGGTATCCTGTCTGAGCAATCAATAAAACTGCAAAAACTAAACATAAAAGAAAGGATTCCGCGTATTTATGTCTGCAGTGTCTGAATGCGCAAGAAGTCGTAAGCTGAATTTAATAGTTTTATCGCTAATAGTCGAAGTCACCGAATCAGGAGGAAAAGGAATGATAACACTGAAGGCACCGTTCATGTTTATGGACGCTACATGATGGTTGAATATTGCTTGATTATCTTTTAAAACAAAAGAAAATACAGATGTTCAGAACCAAGTATTAAACCATTTATAAAATGTAGTTAGAGATTCAGTAATGCGTTTTAATATCTTAATCGGACACTATTTTGTAAAATAATGGTTGCAAATGGACTTATTACGCCTAGCACTGGACTCATTGAGTGAATCAGTTTCATTCAGATTTTGATTATTTTTAAGACATATGCAGTTTTACAATTGTTTAACGAAATATGCTTAAATATAAATTCATTCATCTGTCTACTCTTTAGTTTCATCTTTTATAGTATAACATATTTATTTTTAATGTTAGGAGTGAACTTGATTTATTGAATGATTTTATATTTAGTTTGTTTAGGGTAGGTACTTATAGAAATTAAAGTTTGCATAAATATATCTTTTATAAAAATCCTGCAAATAACTGATGGTAAGCTATCGTGTTCAATATTGTCAATTTATTTATTTAGTTGCTTACAAAATTCACCATTTAGATATTTTTTTTTACTACACTAATCAAACATTAATGCAACTAATTAATTAGTATATATGTAAAAATGTGTAGTAAGTAAAATAATGTAAAAATAAATATTGGTAATCTATTAAGTTAATTATGTTAATGTATAAAGAAAAATGCAAAATTTCCTATACTAATTGTCTTATTTAAAGTGACAAAAAAATTTGTTTCTCACTTTGATGTACGAATTGAACGGATTCGTTTCAGTAAAAATTGGTGGAAAATTAACAATCATAAATCTAGTGCTAAATTCTAACCATAAAATAAAGAACTTAGCGTAAATCTGCTTACACCGTGCAAGAATATTTAATTCGTATTTATTGAAGCTACTAAATTGTAAAGAAAATTAATAATTCTGTAGATTCTTTTTTTCTCTTTTGGACCTTGTATTGTGATTGAACATTACCCCATTTTATATGGCAACAAAGGAAATTATACAAGCAAAGAGGATTGAAGCACTAAATAATTTATGCAAAGTAATTTGAAATTTGATAATTTAAAAAATATCTTAATCAGGTAATATTCTGTAAAATAATGATTAAAATCAACCCTAGTATGTTTAAATTTGGCAAAAATTCTGATCTCGTAAGTTCAAAATTTCTTAATATAAGCTTTTGAATGCCTACTTCGTTTAAAAGTGAAGTGATTGCTTAACTTTAGTACAAATATGGCATGAGAAATATGTAAATCTTATTAAAACTGCATATTCTGCAGCATCAATGTAACAAAATTTCTATGTTTGAAATCTGCATTTACAAGCAAACACTTTCTTTACAAAATTAAATATAAAGTGTTGCTATTTCTATGTTTATTGGCGCCAAGAGCCATTTTTGGCCATACTGCTCCAAGCATATGGTTTAATCTCATACCAGATTATGAAATATCCGTTAACCAAAAAACAAAAGAATACCATTCAAGTAGGAATGCAAAGGTCGAAGAAATAACAATAAATCAATAAAATTCAAAAAATATAGAAATTTTTTTAAATGATAAATGATTCCATAACAAAAATAAGAAAATTGAAGAAAAATGAAACAATATTTTTTTCAAAAAGTGTCACGCAAATGGAAAATAAAGGTAAAATGCATTAGATACATATATAAAAAAAGTGAATTGCTTTTAAAAGTTAAAAGTATTTGGATGCTATACCTCAGCCACCAAGTCTAAGGAGGATGAATGAAAAAAAGCGAACGCGATGAGAATTAAATGAGGAGCTTTCGATCAAAATGTGTTTAATGATAACACATTGATGCTTCCTCTCCAAAATTGCAATGGTTATGAATTAAACGAGTGCACGAAAACGAGTTACTTTAACCTCAAGCTTTCATATAGGAAGTACAAGCCACAAACCGATCAAATGTTTGATAAAATGTAAATTGTTTTTAATTTGTAGATCCCATTTTTACTGCTAAGTCGAAAAAAAGATTCGGGAGTTACGAATTTCTTGTCGTCCCAATAATTGAGCATTTAAGACAACAAACAGAAAGCATATTTTCCAGCAGAATCCACAGCTTCATTTCCAGAATTGTTGACATGCAACTCAACAAAAAGTAATATTGAAACGACTTTTTCCTGAAAAGTTCTTAAAGCATGCATTATTTCAACGGCAACTGGATGTATTCGATTGTTGTATAGAATAGTGTTTCTAAGGAACTCATGCTATCAGTATATTATAAAATTATTCTGAGTAATAGGAGAAATTTCCTTAAGAGCACATAAAAATGATACCAACTCAGCAGGAAACACAGAACAGCAACTGTGTAGGCGATAGTTCAGAGTATCAGTTGGAATTATGATGTCACTATCGATCTGTGCATCATATTTTGAGTCATCTGCAAAGATATGAGAGAAAGAAAAATAATGGCGACGATGATAGTGGCAGTGGAAATTGTGGGAAATAATTGGCGCAGTTGTGGATCTATCGAATCTTGAAAAGGGATTCAGAAATAAAATTTTGGTGTATTCCCAAGGAGGAAAAACAAAAGCAATGCACTAATTTCATGGTATCTTTAAGGAATATTCATAAGCATTCTGCCTCTCACACAGAAAGGGTAAACGATGTGAGAAGATCCGCTGTCATAGCGTCTCCGAATATCAACAAGTAGTGTTATGGCACGTAAAGATTGGTTCGGATTAAACTGTACTTCCAGAAAATGTAAGGTGGATACTTTTTACTTCTTAATTCAAGCATGAAATGATGGCAGGTGTTATATAGACTTTCTATGGACGATTCTCAAAAGGCAACTGAGTAAATTAGCAAGGCAAAGAAGGGATAGTGTCCAGTTGGCGCAAAACATTAAGACGAGCCGATCTATACGCAATACATCCATAGTCGATATTAGAAAAAATAACCACTTAGTAAACCTAGAGTAGAGAAGTTCGATCTCTCCCCCCCCAAGAAGTTTTAGAGGGGTTTTTTTCACATCCACAAATATTGGATATGCGGAAGGAAAGTGAGTTTTCGATCTAAAAAAATACACTGAACTGTATTTACTCTACAACAAGCACGGCAATGTTCTGTGTATAAAGAACAGGATCCAAATGAATGAACAAAAGTGAATGCACTGACTTACCTCAGGTGAGATGGTATAACCGTTATTATCGCACCAAGCTACCATCTTGATAATTGCATTCTGGAGTTTTCGCTCAACTGAATGCATATTACTTTCTTGAAGAGATTTACTGATCATCAGTGTAAAGACTTTCATAAATAGATGATTGCAAATGATTGAGGGCAACTCATATAACTTATAAAAAATAATTTGAACTATCCAGCAACTTGTATGAAATAATTTGAATAAAAATTGTCTATATTCTCTTTTATCTATCTAAATATCCGATAGATAAAAAGACAGTTAAAATATGGGCAAATGTCTTCTAAAACCAAATTTAAAGAGTGTCAAAAGTATGACGTAGCTCCATGCATAATCATACACTTTTTCAATACCAAAGAAAGTAGTGACAAGATAATTTCTTTTTACTAATAAATTGCAGATTTGGGTTTCCTGTAAAGCGAGGTTATTAAAAGTAGAAAGATCGCTACGGAAACCACTCTGCGGCTGGGAGACACATTCTGGTTTCTCTAATGAACCATTTGTGGTGGAAAGACATGTCACACACGTCGATAGGCTTTTGTTACATAATCGCAAACGACGTGATACACATGTTAGTAGGCAATTGTCGAAAGAGTAAAAATGAAGTATGCTATCCTTCGACTGAACCGATTTGCAGAAACACAGTTTTTGTCGGAACACAGTTTGCAGGAGCACAGTCATAGGTCGAACCTCAAGCAGAAAAATATCGTTGGCCGATCATTGACCAAACACAACCCTACAGAACTTATTTTTAATTGAATTTCATAATGATTGCATTTTTTATTAATTTCTTATGAATGATTGGTTGTACTTTCAGCATTCCTGAGAACAGAAGTCATTTCCTTTCCCGCCTTTACATCTTTCTCTCACTACATTTCAGCTCAGCTGAAGTATAAATAAAAATTATTAATAACACACAGAAAATGGTCTATATTACATTCGAAATATTATGGTGTGTCTCATGTGTTGTTGGAATACTCATAATATTTAGCACGAATTATAAGGTGATTGGCGCTTCCACATCTGTGGAGCACTGTGAATAGATGTCACTCCCCTCCCTTCCTTTATATCTATTTCTTTCATTACGTTTCAGCTCAGCTGAAAAATTGTATGAAAAGATAAAAGTAACCCGTAGGCTCCTTGGCAATTACCGGATAGTTTGCCTTTTGAGTAAATCCTTTCACTTTAAAGAATTAGACAGCAAATCCTACTTTATTGTTTCAAACGATTATCATTCAATAATCTAATATATAAAAATGAATTTTTGTTTGTTCGTACCTTATGTGCTGCCGTAACGTTCAACTGATTGTGATGAAACTTGGTCAATTTATTGCTTGCACTTGCGTGAAGGTTAGGAATAGTACAGTTATCATATCTAATATATAAAAATGAATTTTTGTTTCTTCGTACCTTATGTGCTGCCATACCGTTCAACCGATTGCGATTGAAGTTGGTCAACTTATTGCTTGCACTTGCGAGAAGATTACATTTTAAAATTGACAATTGTCAAAAAACAAACAGTAAACGCGCATGTCATTCGGATTTAATCGCACATATATCAAACAAAATAAAATGATTATGATTGATGCCAATCAATGTGAGAGAAATGATATTGAGAATATTTAGTGCAAGAGCTAATTTTTTTTCTTCTCATTAATGAATAGTCATCTACACAGGATGTTATTAGTCAGCGTGCACAATATTTTGTCTGAGGCAAACCGCAATATTATTCAGAGTTTATCTCACAAAAACAAAACAAAATTATTATTATCGATGCTGATCAATATAAATTATATATAATGGAAATTTTCAAGTGCAAACAGTAATTTTTTTTACTTATTCAGTGAATTGACAAAAGATATTCCGGTTGTACAAGCATATATCGTGTTGATTGCTTCGGCTAAAAATATTTCCCAAAAATTCGTCACCTAATAGATCTACCAGCGCAGTGCTCGTGCTTCTCAAATAAACGAGGAACGACAAGCGAGTATTACAGCAGATCGTTAACGAATTGCAAATTCACGTGCTTCGGGATCTCAAGATCAACATGCGGCCAGAATCGAAAGACAACGTTTATAAGCTACCTGATCACGTGTATCAAAATTAAAAGACCAATATGCGACAAGAAGCGAGGAAACAATTCTTAATGGAACGACGATTGGAGAAGATCTGCTCATTCCACGCATTTCCATTATTCACACAGACCTACCTTTTGATTTCAAACAACTGCAGTTCTCCATTCGACTTGCATTTCGATGACCATCAACAAGGCGCTTCAAATGTGCTTGAAGTGCCGCCACTTGAGTCAGTCACTTCAAGTGAGCGGATTGAACCTAGAATATCCATGTTTTTCACGCGGTCAGTTGTATGCTGGATGCTCACGAGTTGAGCAGCCAAAAAATTTATTTGTTTTTGCTGAAGACGGAAAAACAAAAAATTTTGTCTAACCTAAAGCACGTGAATAATAAAGTAAAAACAAAAATAGAACAAATATTATTTGTATTTCTCCTTTATATATCATTCAATTTCAGTGAATGAATTCATCACCGATAAAAAATTAAATATCATTATTGCTATAAATCCTAATTAAAGAAGACAGCTATTTTAAATTTCAAATGATATTTCCAAATTTTTTTCTTCTGCGGCAGCAACGTGCCGGGTACCAGCTGTATAAATATAATAAATCTATTTTTAAATTTCTAATATTGTCTAAATCAGTTAATTTTAAAAGTTATTTCATGAAAATTCAAATTAGAAAATTATTCAAAATTTCCATTATTTATTCTATCTGTTATTAATTTATGAAGTTACATCATATTTTGGATATTTTATACTTCATTACAAATGTATAACAAGAATTGCTTTTCTTTTGCTCTTATTTCGAGCAATAGGCAAATATATATTTTTAAAATTACCCTTTTCTTCTCCTTATCTTTTTGGGATTGAAAAAATAACATTCATTCAAAACAATTCATTTATAACGACATTCAGTAAACAATATTTTACAAACAAAATATAATAAAAATTTATTTCCAATTTTTTCCAGAATTTTTGTAATGACTTATATACCCAAGCAGCTATGAGTTGCAAGAATAAATAATATGATGACAAAATCATTTATAAATGAACTTTCTTTAAACTTTCTTTACAATATTTGTAAGACATGAAAAGATTGAAATTCCTAAAAATCCACACACATTTATATACATATTATATATATGTATAATTGGATATTCTATTTATGTTACTGTAAAAGTATGAAATGCCGGCATTCTGTAGAATTTCTTGCCATCGTATATAATGGCGGACGTTTTTAGGAAACTATGAAATATGAGAATTGTTGTTGAACAGACAGAGATTTTTATCAGAAATAAATTTTTAATTTTCCGGCCAGGGAAGTTCATATCATCCGAATTCATTAAGTACTATGACCGTTGAAACTGCCTATTTGGATAAAAGGCCAAGAAATTTAGTCCATTAAATGTCGAGATCATGATAACAAATGGCATCCTTAGACCAGTGTTCGTATATGAGCCACAGCCTGTAAAGAAATATATAAAGTGAGAAGTATGCTCAGATAAAACGGTGTAATCATGTGTCCATCATTCCGAACATAGCTATAGCAGCGCAATTTTATGAAAATGTTGAGTGTCAAAAAGGTTTCTTGAGCCCCAAATCAATGAAATTTATTGGAAATGAAGTTTAGATCGAATACTGCGATATTTCCAAGAGAAGAAGATACCCATTAAGGATGCCTTGTCACTGTAGAAGAATTCTGGATAGTGGTTGAAGGTTACTAGACATCGTAACTCATAATAAATTCTCCATCCTCCTCCTCCGATGAATGGGGTGAAGTGAGCTCGTAACTCTTGAGCGCACCATCAAAAATGAACGTTAAATCTTTACGGAGGAAACCATGATTTTCAAATCAGGGAGCAAGATGCTAAAATCGCAGCACAAAGTTTAACTTAAAAAATTGTCAGATTTCAATTTTGTTTTGTGTGCTTCGGTTTTGCCAAGTTCGGGAGCACTAGTTGTGGAATTTTCAGGATCAGAATCGGAGGTTTCCTGAGGGGTTTTGTTTTTATTTTGTTATCTGTGCAGTTAGTGCACAAGCAGTTATCCCAAAAAAAATTTGTACGGAGTCTACGTAGCTTAGACTAGGTTAAGGGATTGCCAAAACTTTTCGCAGGTTTCGAGGTAGGTTAAGTCTTTTTTTACTTTTATCGTGGTTAATTTTTCAAGCCACCAACTTTCACATGATCGAAGAATGATGAATGGTTGCCAATGCAGTTTACGTAATTTCTTAGTGCTGAACTCTGCTGGTTATAATGGTCTTTTTCTGCATAGTAGGCGCAAGTGGGTGACTAGCGGTAATAGCCTTCGAATGGCCGAAACTCCGGTACTGAAAGCATCTTAACAGATTTGGAATGTACTATAAAACCAATAATTTTATGTATCCTTCATATGTAATTCAACTAAGGTCAAACTTTAAATGTAGGGCTATGATGTTTAGTAGAAAGGAGTTTTGCTTGTTTCGCCAAATAGTAATTGGACATAATTGCGTCAATCCTTCCGGTTCCAGTTTCTAAGATACCTCCTTCAAAAGAACAATAAACATTTCTCTATATATTATTGCACATTTTGATAAACGTAATGATAACTAAGGGCTGACAGTAACTGGAATTAAAGCTTTTATTTAAAGCTTTTTATTTAATAATTTAATTCGCTTACTTTTTAGAGCAGACTTCTACCAGCAAATCACTAGAATGCATTTTTCGGATGGAAGTAACTTTCCTATGATTGCAATAATGACATTCTGCAAGAAAAATGAACAAACAATGTTAAAGTTTTAGTTTTACCTGATAGACGCTTTATAACGAAATACGAACCAAACTGATCAAAATTGGTTGCAGACAGTTTATTATGTCCACTGAATGAAGTTTTGGATTTCGGGCTATATGACACAAACAAGAATTGAAGTTTACCCACTACGGAGCTCAGCAAGGAAAGACAGATCTGGGCATTCCTTTCTTCAGCGTTTACCTTAATAATAGCCGGCACTTAAACACTCAAAGTCACCCCCGGACACAGTGAACAAACACTCTTATCGTCAAGGGTAAGCCCGACTTAACCCACCTAGATTAAGGTTTAGGATCATGAGTGAGCCGGCAGGGAATACAAACGCCAGATATTCACAGCTCAGTCCCGCAGACAGGAGGAAGAAACGCATGAGCGTATCAGGGCACCCAGGGACATCGCCAGACCCGCCGTTGCTCATTTCGTCCGGGTGGGTTGCCAGAACTGCTCGAAAAGCGGCAGTAATTTTTCGCAGAAGGGTGTTAATATACAGCTACTGACCCTCGTCAGTGGAGAGAAAGGTTTTCTCTTGCAGAAGTGCTCGACAAAAATTTTAAAGCCACCGCTCAGGCGAGTCATTGTAGAGAACTAAAGGTCATAAGTTTAGAATCCGCTAATTTGCATCAATGATAGAAAGAGATGTTCAAGAGGTCTCATATTCAATACGATTAGCCAGAAACACGCAGATTTTTATAGCGATAGAAATTTGGAAAGAGTTGAGAAATATTTGTAAAATAAAAGCTATATATCTAGTTACTTAAAAACGTCAACAATTATAAAAAATAATAAACAAAAAGTTAGTTGTAAGCAATAAAATACGATAGTCAAACAACAAACATAAAACATAAACGACAGCAGCTCAATTTACAACCAGCTCCTCCAATATACCATACCCATTCACAACCAGAGATCCAGAGGGCGAGAAGGGCGTATGGATTGTATGACTTTTCCGTACAGAGCAATTCCGTACCGGTCATATAACTGACAATAAATGGTCTCTTGAAATCCGATTGTGTTACTGATAAGAATTAGCTTTGGAAGAGATTACAACATTTTAATGTCATCTACAAAAGTGAAATTTGGCGAAATTTGACATGAATTTTAATACATTTTCGAATACTTAATAACATGATTTTTAATACAATCAGAACAATTTTCACATCATGTATTATGAGTAATGATTTGTTTTTAAATGAATTTATTCAAAAATGTATGAAGAAAATAAAAACGAATGATTATCATAAAATATTACACCTATGTCGAAACAATAATCATATCTTCTACGTATATTTTTGATAACTAACATTTGAACTATTAGTTCTTTATTTTATTGAAATTTGACAACTTTCATTAATCGAAAGCTATTCAGTTTCATCAATATTTGCCATATTTTTTCCTATCTCATTTGTTTGATTTAATAATTTCGAACATAAAAATATATGATATTTTATTATAGTCATTTACAAAAAGAGTTGTTTCTTAAGCTTGAATGTTAGTATGTTAGTTGTGTTGAAATAACTTATAAGATGGGGATAATGCCATAAATAACATAGAGAAGCCCAAATTACGGAAGTTATTCTTTTATTAGATGCCGTATTTTATTAACTCCCAAACATCAGTTTGAAGAATAGCAGTACTATCACAAATGTAAACTTTTCTGGTTCTCATTATAGGTTCAATTTCAATGCTGTACATTTTTTTCTTTAATTTGTACTCTGATAGAGATAAACTATTTATTGGTAATATAACTTCTCATTTTGTATATGAAGTATAGTAAGCACAAAAGTATAGCAATATCTTTATTGGCCGGACAAAATGTGATAATATGAGCAAAGCCTCCTCTCACATCTTAATACTACACTACTTTCAAATCTAAATTTCAACTACGGATTATCATTACATAGATATATAGTTTCATTGTGTAAGCAGCATTTTGATTGAAATATATGCCAAATTTTAAAAAGATTTTTTAAATAAATTTTAATTTTTCTGTTTCAATAGTATGTATCTGTATTTTTTAACAAAATTTAGGAAAAAAATCACAATTTTGTAAAATAAATTTTAAGTTTTTAATTTACACTGTGCACTGCAAAATAAAAAAGGACATTTCTCCACTATTCTTCAGCAGCTCTTTCCTTTCCTCCAGATTTATTCAATCTCCCCTTTTTAATTTTTAATTTGATGAATATTTTTCTTTGTTATTTTCTTGACTAATAAATCTTAATTACGATTTGTTGTTCAATCAGTAATGACTTATTTGAATACTTCCTCAGTCAATCAATTTGAATACCCGTGTTAACTGATCTGAATATACTTTCAGTGATTGATTTTTATCATAAATATCCTTTATATTGCTTCCCATGCATTTATTGTCGAAAATTGCAACACCAATAGAAAATTAAGACAATATAGTGTTTCAAAGTTACCTAAATTTGTAACAAAGCCGAAAAACTAAGGAAATCATATGGAAAAATATTCCAAAATAATAATCGATACTTTGAAAATGTTATTAAAAAAATAATAAAAAATAAATAAAATAATAAAAATAAGCATTAAAAAAGCTTAATAAAAATAGACAAAAAAAAAAGCTTTTTATTATTTTTTTATTTCATTGTTAATTGTTAGATTCTTTTGAAATGCTTAGAATTTCAATTTTAATTATCGCAAAATAAAACAAAAACAGTTTTAAGAACTGAAATAATAATTTTTCTTAAAGCACAAAAAAGAAATCTTTAAATCAGATAGGAAACTAGAATTTTTTCATTTAAAAATATGTATGCAATTTCAAAATTGAATTCATATTGAATATTTAATTAATTGAATTTAAGTATTGAATATTTAAAAATTAATCTAAGAATTTTAATTCACAAAGTAATATTTTCTACTATGCATAAAAGTGAATGTGAAAAAATGAAATTAAAAAGTGCCATTAATTTTATTGTTCTATCAGTCTTTAAATTATGTGCATTTAATCCGTTAAAATAAAATCTTAGATATAATATACGATTTTAGTCAAGATCTTCCATTCATATTTATGTATGAAAATATAAAGCTGTCATATATAAGTTTAAACGTTAATGCTAATTTTTAAGTTTGAGATTTAATGTATTTATATTAGGTTTGTTAAGTGATTTATTTTACGTGTATATGAATTATTCATTTGATTGCCGGAAATTCTAAATATTACAGATGTATTTGTCTTTTAATTAGAAATTTATCAGATGTTCTATTATTGATTTAAGTGTTATTAATTATATGAAATATGCAGGGTAGTCAGAATTTAAACACCCCTATTCCGAACTATCTAAACAGCGAACTGCTTGGTATAAAGACTTCAAAATTTTTTTATATATGTTTCAAGACATGGGAAAATGGATTACGTGAAAAAACATTAGTTCCGGAAATACTGATAAATGGTGCTGTGCAACAGAAAATATGCTGAAAAGACACAAATAATCACAAAAAAACATGCGGCAGAGAATTTTTCCTTTTTAATTTCTATTGTTGATATGAGAACAAAAAAAAAAAAAAATGCTAAATAAAGTGAAGGAATTTAAACTGTCATTGTAAGTCCAATTTCGTACTGTAAGCACAAAACTTTACATAACCCTTTGGTTTGTAGCTATTGTTCTGGTTATAAAAGGGGATAAAAATGGGTGTATGTCATTCTTATCAGCGATGGCTATCAAGCTACCAGAACGTGCTTTGCTTGTGAATTTGTTTTATGAAAACAAAGGAAAATTGCCGACTTGAGAATTTACGCAAAGGACTATTACTCCCACAAGCTCTCTGGAGAACGATTGCTCAATTCGAGAAACTTGGAGATTTTAGATTTCAACTAGGTCGAGGACGTAGATCGATTCGTTCAGGTATTATTGAAGATATTGCCATCGCTATTGTTGAGCAATCAATGGATAACATTGTAGATTGTAGTTTTGCACGTGCAGTGTCACGGTACTTTGATCTTCCCTACAGTACTGTGCGGAACGTACTGAAAAAAATGGTGCATTTTTACCTGTACAAAATTCGTTACAATCAGCAGTCGCTGCTCATTGACAAGGAGACGCGACTGACCTTCGCATTGACATTTCTGGCTAGAATTGAAGTGGATGCATCGTGTACAGGACAGATTCTGTGGAGCGATGAAAGACATTTCTATTTAAGTGGAACAGTCAACACCCATTACTGTTGTATCTAGGACTGGGGAAACCCTCGTACCTTCTAAGAGATTCCATTTCACTCACAGAAAGTTAGTCTGGTATGGATTCACAGTCACAGTTATTCTTGGTCCTTTCTTTTTCAAAGAAGCTATGCGTAATAGCCCTCTGACATGCATCGTGATGGCTGGAAGCTACCAAAACATGCTCGAAAATTTTGTTGTACCCCAAATGCAACCGCGCCAATGTTTTGATTCAATTACTTTTATGCAAGATGGAGCACCTCCACACAGCGGACTCTGTGTATAGCACATTCGTTAGCAACATTTTACTAATGATAGAGTAATTAGTCTTGCGTTTCCAACAGCATGGTCATCTCGTTCTACAGATCTAAATCCCTGTGATTTTTAGCTGAGGAGATACTTAAAAAGTCCTGTTTATCGAGAACGTCTGATAGCTTTGGCAGATTTGAAAGACAGTATCATTCTGCATCTGAGAAGCATCTCAATCGACCCATTACGATCCGCAATTGAACAGGCTGGCCATAGAACTCAGATTTTGCATTTTGAAGAAGGCAAGGATATTGAGCAATTTCTCCTGCATCGATGAATCCTTGTGATTGAATGTTTGATAAGTTCGAATAAAATGTTTTACATATGCGTATTTTGCGTCTTTTCGGCATATTTTCAGTTGCACAGCGCCATCTATCTGTGTTTCTGAAACTATTTTTTTTTTCTCGTAATACTTTTTTCCATATCTTAAATAGTATGTTCACCAATTTTTTGGCATTTACACTGAGTAGTCAGAGGAGGAGTGTTTTAATTTTGACCACTTTGTATATCCTAATGTTCCACTTATTTTAAATCCATTGGAATCATCTACAGCTATTTTTTAGAATAGAATTTTACTATATTGAATTTATTTTTACAGTGTATTAATTTTCATTTAGAATTATATTTGGCATACTTTAACCGTGAATGAATAATTCAAAGAGCTGCTATGACTTCCAAATTAAAACAGAAAGGTTTGCTACTTTTAAAATAAAAGCTTCCTTATGTTTCAAAGAAAGGTTCATTTTCACTACCACTTCCACGCAACCGACCGTGCGAATTATATCCTGGAGAACCGGTTTCTATTTCAAACGAGGGGTGCGGGATATAAAGCAAGAACATCCTTGGAGATGACTCATTTTACATCCTGCACCCCCGGTTTGAAATAGAAGCTGGCCTATCAGGAGAGAACTTGCACGTTCAGGTGGGCCGAATCGATAGTGAAAGGGTAAAGCATCAAAATTTAGTTGAATACTTGTGCATTTTCTCGCTAACAGCTAATATGTTTAGCAAATTTAGACTAATCACCACTCCCCAGCTTCTTTTTTTCAATAAGCTATGAATGATTTATTGGATGCTTATGATCCGTATGGAAAAGTCCCGATACCAGGCGTGCGGGAGACCTGAGAAATCTCGGAAAACAGCACAATATAAGAAGATTAAGGCATAGATACACGTCATAAAGTCAAGAAAATATTACAAATCAAGATGCATACAAGTTCAATCAAAACATTAAAATGGGCGTCATACAAAGTGTTGGTTAAGAAAAGCAAAACTATTAAATTCACTAAAAATATTAAAAATTAGGTGACCTCAGACCTGTACAGCGATTCGAAAATCTCGGAACTGATTTAATAAATGTCGTCTAATTTTGTGGCAACCTGCTATTTTTTGATTAAATTCTGAAACCACTCTCTCTTATGTACATCCTCAGGTTCAAATAGATGATACTATTTAGATAGATACTATTTTTATAGATGATACTATTTAGTGAAATTACAGAAAAACGTATAAAAACAGCGGTTCTCAACCAGTGGGGCGCGCCCCCCTAAGGGGGACGCGAGAATATCCAAGGGAAAATATTATTTTAAAAAAATTATTAACATACTGAAAGGAAAGCACACATACACATAGAAAACAAAATACATTTCGACATATTTAATAACTTATTAAAATTATTTTTAAAAAATCATTAGCTGACTGAAAGGAAAGCACACATACACATAGAAGACAAAATACATTTCGACATATTTAATAACTTATTAAAGTAAAACAACTTACTAAATCAAAGCAAATTAAATAATTATTAGTGACTTCCTTGGGCCTGTCTTGCAGAGCAAAGATTTTCGAAGGGAAGCTTAGTATTAGAAATAGCCACTCTCAGTTCTCTTTCTATAATAGCAGA
Organism: Argiope bruennichi; assembly: GCF_947563725.1. Lineage (NCBI taxonomy): Eukaryota > Metazoa > Arthropoda > Arachnida > Araneae > Araneidae > Argiope > Argiope bruennichi. The sequence goes on along the minus strand of NC_079162.1, from coordinate 134,584,094 downwards.
TATCTATATTTTGTTTTCAAAGAAGCCTTAGCAGAAAATTAGTTTCACAAAGGTAGGATGTTGAAAATGTGTAACAGAATGCGAAATGCCCTTGTTTTTAGTGCAGAAAAATAATCCTCTACTCCTGCCCAAAATTCAAATAGAGATTTATTATTAAATTGTTTTTCACTTGTAATGAAGTCTATGAATTTTTCTTCCTCATCAATTGAGAGTCCTTCGAGATTCTTATGAAATGGATCCCTAACCCACTCGTAATTTGCTATAAGTTTGTCGTCAGCAAGAAAATACTTTTTAAAATTCTTTGCCAGCATGGCTAAATGATTTTCAATGTTTACAAAAACAACTTTTACATGTTTTTCTTCAGCCTTATAAGTTTTAGTACAATCACCAACATTTGCAAACATTGTTAGGCTTTTTTGCTATACATTTCTGCTCCACAATTTCAGTTTTCAACAAAAAGCATTAACTTTATCACTCGTATCCAACATATGTGTATTTGCTCCTTGGAGTTGAAGATTCAAGCTATTTTATTTCTCGAATATGTCGATCAAGTAGCTCAATTTCAACACAAATAAACCATCGCGAAAATTCTCGGCCTCCGTTCTGTTTTCTTCTTCCAGGAAAATGGCGATTTCTTCTCTTAATTCATACACGTTCCAAAAATTTTTCACGTGATAACCATCTTGCCTCGCAATAAAATAGTAATGCTGAATGTACTGAACCCATGTCTTTACAAAATGCGGAAAAGATTCTCGATTTCAGGGGTCTCATTTTTATATAATTTACTACTGTTACAACCGTAGTTAACACAATATTCAGACCAGGACTCATTTCTTTCGAAGCCAAAGCTTCTCTGTAGATCATGCAATATTTCCAGACGCACTGAGACGATTTTTGTTTTACAAGTGCTTGTATACCTTGGAATCTTCCGGACATTGAACGAGCACCGTCGGTGCATATTCCGACGTAATTTTTCCGTTCATAAAATAATTTAAAATAGCAAATAATGCGAGGGCTGTTATTTTGAGTTCTATTGGTTTGCTGAAACGTAGTTCTACTACTGACATATTATCACAAAATCGAACAGAGGCAATTAAATGAGCATCTTTATTTCTATTACTATCTGTTGCTTCCTCAAGCTGTAGTGAAAACAATTTGTCACGCAACTTCAAGAAAAGCTGACACTGTACATCTTCAACTATATCACCAATTCGACGAGCAACAGTATCATTTGAAAGAGGTATGGACTGCAATTGTTTTGAAAAATTATCTCCAAACAATTTTACAATTTCAATTGCTCCTGGGAAAATAAGCTCTTCACCAATGGTGTGAGGTTTTACTATTTTATATTAAACTTTGTAAGATGCATTTAAAGTTTTTTTATTCACAAACAAAGTTTCTTTAAAAAATGATTTTTGCTTTTTATATGATTTTAATTTTAATTCGAAGAATTCTCTGGGTTTGTTGACGTACTCACTATGAAGCGTTTCCAAATGTCGTTTAAGTTTATTAGGTTCATCTGTGCACTTTTTGATGCTTGACTATCGTCTAATGCTCGCTTACTTCAACTTAAAAATTTATCCATGAGTCTGCATAAATCTGCTGCCGTGAGTATTTTATATGGTGAATTGCAATTAACAGGAAAACATGTATAACATTCACGATAGATTCGATACCCATAGAAGGATTGACTCGAATGTGACTTTCTGGAATTGAAATTTGCGTTATCGAACATTTTCCTTCTTCCTATGACAAAACATTTGCTCTGCGCATGCTCGAGATGGCATCGGTCGTGTGGATTCCCTTTCACAAACATTACTTACTTTTTTCTCTTTTGTTTAGTCATGCTTCTGCTTTATTTCTTTTATTATTCGAAAAATGTATTCCCAGGTTCTAAATGTAGTTCACACCGTCTAAGTTAACTTTCATTAACGAATTTTTCAACTTTCATATTCTTTTAACGTTATCCCCATGTTTGGCTTTCATTTCAAATATAATATTTAAATTTTCCCCGCTTTCATTCGCTTCATATGTTCACCGCCCGCTTGGCAAAGTGACAGATGTGGTTTCTCGCCAACGTTGGCTGGCGTTTCGCGTTTACTCTTGTTATGGCAGTTAGTTAAAAATAATTTAAAAACAGAATCCAAAATATTCAATATACATTATTGTTGTATACATTTTATTGTAAGCGGGAGGGGGGGGGCGATGAAAATTATGATTGAAAACTGGGTAGAGAATACTGAAAGGTTTAGAAACGCTGTATAAGAAACAGCATCTACCCCATCTCCGCAGATGAAGAGGGGGAAATTCAAAATCTCTAACTTGTGTAAATAAAAAAAAGGAAAAAGACCGCACTCATATTAAAAGGAGATTAAAAATGTATTAGGAATTAAAAAGTTAGGATCTACCCAATCCAGGTACTCTTTAATTATCTCCCCAGAAACAAAGTTATAGTTTAGATAGTCGTTTGTTTGTACATTGTTTTAATTGAAATTGAATATATGAATAGAAGGTGGGAATATTCCTATCTGCCCCCGAAGTCTTTGTCTGTTTAGCGAACAAGTCAGTTCTTACATTACCTACATGATTTTTGACCTCACGTTAACTAAGGCCGATAAAGTTCTTGGCTATTTAAAGTGTGTTTTTAACTTTATTGGAAAATTTTGATATAGAGCGAGCACTCTAAATTGTTTGCAATTGCGCCACTCGTCTAAGGGGTCGGCTAACACTTTGGGTTTTGACTGCCCATGAGAAACAAAAAGTAAACAGAGTGACGATAACTTTACGTGGAGTCCATTGCTTGTCATCAATGGAAGGAAAAGTAATGCACAATGCAGAAGGCGTAGGGGAGGTTAATCGTTAATGGAGTGGTACGTCAAAATCACGTACCCATCTATAGAAGATGAGCCCTTGAAGGGTAAAATACATAGGAAATCTTCAAATATAAAATGACCAGTTCCATCAATTTTCTTGTACGTATTAAATGAATAAATTTTGCTAGAAACAAAAATTGTCTTTAAAACATTTTTACAATGAATTTAAATAATTTAATTATATTATCTTTCATTTCTTTATTTATATTCAAATTATATACAAACATTTTAAGTTAAATGTAATGCATTTTTTCTGATTACTTTCAACTATCCTAAATTTATTTGAAAATTGTGTCTAATGTAGTTTTGAAGCAACAAATATACGAATTAATATATGCACAAAAAAATCATTACAAAGCATACGAGTATAAGCAAATTTTATAAAATCACATATATTTGCATATAAATTTGTAAAATATTGTCATCTCGACGTATTTCGATTCCGAAATAAAATAATCTTCAATTTGATTGCCAAGCAAATTGTGAGCCCTAGATGGCAGTTTAATTCAGTCATATTATATTATTCTAAGTTTTAAGCACAGTGGAGATAAAATATCATGGTTAGAAATGTTTAGCATGAAATGGAGGAGTAAAATTTCAATGATGTAGTCGTTGTCCTGTACAAGATACTCCACAACGAATTAACGTGTCAGTCCTCCACCTCCAGGAATCAGGATGGGATAGACTGCTATACTTAAATATGTTATATTTACGAAGAATCAAATATGGAACTGTAGAACAATGGGTGAACAAGGTTAATGATTCCAGTGGTTGTAAATTAGTTAGCATCTATAGGTCTCAACAACATGACTCGAATATAAATACAAGCAATTAAAAGGATTTTAAATTTTTGTGAGTCATAGAAAGGAAAACAAAGTCATCACAAACTGCTCTTGTTCTTTACTTTCCAATTTTCTTCTTTTCAAAGTTCATCACACGTTTCGGCGATAATAATATTTGAATAACTTATGTTTGATTTGCAATTAATCGAATTCTTAATACATTTATCTCTTCTTTTTTTTTTACCGATAAAAGAATTTGATACAGCTACGGGCGAACAAAGTTATTCAACCTTCGGCTATTTTCCCTCATAAGCAATTCACGTATATTTGAGAGAAATTTGAGATTAGTAGAATGGCATTTTGTTTAAATTGCTCCTTAAAAGCTCGCTTACGTTCCATCACAATGTGTTCGAGTTTTTTCATTAAAACTAATTATCCGAAATTGGAGCCATATTTTAATTCTTACCTGTCTAAAATGTACACATATTAGACATTAAAAAATACCCTCTCGTAGTAAAGATTTTATGGTTCGAAATGAGTTTGAATTCAGGGCGACAATAAACTGTTTTGCATGCGCTCATTTTAAAAACTACTGATATATGTTAATAATACAAGTATCTATTATTAGAAGATGCTGTAATCAATTGAGAAAATTATCTGAGATCAAACCTATTTTTTAGCTTTGTATCAATATTCAAATGTTTTCACTAAACAATCAGAAATAAAAAGTTTCGTATCTTATGCAAAGTAGCTTAGAATCAAGTGAGGACGTACACGTATCCGCGGGGAATTCATCATAATCAATAAGCGTTGAGTGCATTTTTTGTCATTCCTTTCCCCTCCGTCTTCCTTTTTTTTATTTCTCCATCCTTGTTCTTTTCTTCTTCTTTTTTTAAGCGAAACTTTTTTTTTTTCATTTTCCCCTCACATTTTTTGAAATTTTTCTGATATATATATATATATATATATATATATATATATATATATATATATATATATATATATATATATATATATATATATATATATATTTGTCTGCAAGGAAAGCAAATAATTTCCGCACATTTCAAAAGTTACGTTACGGGAAAAAAATGGCACTGTTCCTTTGTTTGCGAGGTTTTTGGACTTCGCTAAAAATGTCGCTAATACATCACACGTATGAATAATTTTATTCTTATTTTAAAATTCAATTAATTTTCAACGTTTTCTTACAGCTCTATAATTTAATAATGTTGCTTTATTGCTAAATAATTAGTTGTAACTTTTCATTTTCTAACTTTTTTTGTGGTAAATCATTTTATATAACTCTACCAGGTGGACATTTCCCGGTTCTCAGGAGGCTGACTTTCGATCTCCGACTACTGCATTTGCAAATGCGGAAAGTAGAAAAAGGTGAATAAGTCATGAAGAAATAACAAAATTGTAATAAATACGACTGTCTTCTAAGTTATCCAAATTGATTTCCAGCTATCCCATGGTGCTTATTCTTCAACCCCTTCCCCTGAGAGCCGGGGAATACGAATTTTAGACTATCGAAAATACGTCATTTGCAGTTTTTAATCAATTAAATGCTCTTTCACTTATCATTTGAGAAAAACGATTTATTTATAAGTCACGACAAGTAATTACTTTTAAAATAAGCTTTTATAAACTAGATCTCAAAAATATTCATAATATGACATTTTTTTTACATATTATCGAAGAAAACTATGACTCGTGAAGAACATATTTTATTCAATATCAGATGTAGATCGAGCGGTCCGATAATAAAGGTACAAGCAAAAATGACATCAATATTTATAATTCAAGTTAATATTTGTTTTGAATATTATCATGTTTCCCAAAACTTTTTCCAGTCAAAAATTTCTTTAAAGTTCCAAATAAATGAAAATTGAAGGGGGACTTGACATTTGAGCAGTTGTCATCTGTTGTTAAGATCTTGGTCTGCCTTTTTTCTACTCCAGATCATTCGTCAGATTTTTACACCCGTCTTTAAAATTTTGGTACCAAGCATTGACTTCTTTTCGACTTAATACATTCTACTCTCAATACTCTGTAATCTGCGATGAATTTTATTCTGATCCAGTCACTTCGGCTTCAAAATTTTGAAAACTAAATTTACTTCAAAACTTGCATATTCTAAGAATAGACACGTCATGTTTCTTTGCTTCCCGAAAGTTGAACTACGTTTTAAAAATAACGCTATTTCAGTCTAATTTACTAAACTCCTAAATGCATCAAGTGATACAATTCTCTTTAATATGGCTCATACGCACTTTTTATAACTACTGTACTTTTATTATCGTACCAGCCTCGTATTACTATTGACTGTACATTGCAAAATCTTTTGAAAATCCAAATGTAAGTGTATTTTAGTGAGCTATATGATAGTGAATGATAGTAATATTACCTGGAATTAGCTACCACAAACATTAACCAAACTGTTTGAATATGAAGGCACATTTCATATTGCTTCAAATATAGAAATTTGCATGGTTTTATACCGAGTTCGCTATTTCAAAGATTCTTTAACTTCTTTAAAAATTTTCTTTGAAACGTAACTGATATTACAGTTTACAGATTGAAGTTCTAAGACTGAGCTAATTTAATCTGTATTATCTGATTTTAAAATTTTATAAACATTAAATATGAGAAAGTATAATAAAATAATCTCGTAATATGCCCAAAAACTCATTTGGGGGTCATAACATTTCATTATAAGAGATACAGTAGGCTATTTTTATATTAATGTGGACAGTCTTATATTTTCATAATTTGGTCCTTTAAGCAAATTTGACACAAATTTGAGTGGTTCAAATGAAACGAGACTGTATATAACTTGTATGTAAATCAATTTCATTTTTTGTAAATATATTTTTAATTTTAATGTTGGATATCAATTCACTTGAGATAATAATGTTTTTGATTTCACTATTAAAACTTGGAGTGTTTTACAGCTTACATTGCACAGAATCTCAATCCAACCATTTCATTGTTTCTACATGCTATTCTTATATGAAGAGCACACTTTAACAATTTGTCAATAAGCACATTTCCTTAGGGGCAGTCTTACTTTTTCTTGGTATATTCACATTTTATTGCTGTGCAGTTATGAGTCAAGGTGTGGATCTTTCTTTTCGGAAAAAAAAAGATAAAAACGCTTTTCTTGCTGGTAGATCTTTTCCAAAGGAAGATACCAGCTATTTTAGGTTTTTCCAAATCAATTGTTATCAAAACAAAGGTTAATTTGAATTAAATTCAGACGTTTAGTCTAAAACGAAAAAGGAATTGGGGGAAGAAAAGGACAAAGTTTGGTTCTGACCGAATAATCAAGAACATTTCTTACAGAATAGGAAAAAAAAGTCCTGTAAGACAATACCAATTGATTCAAGAAGCTTTTAGTGCTGTTTAGAAAAGAACCGGTCAAAGATTGATAATAGAATAATCGTCAGAGAATCGTTTTATAAAATGTACCAAAAAGTTAACTGATGCAATGAAGGAAAAAAACGCTTTGTCTGAACTCTAAAACATCACCACATGACGGTTGAAAACTGGAATAAAGTAAGTAATTAAGGTTATTAGCATTTTTATTTGTTTTTGACTCCCTTTTCAAGCGTTGACAATTTATAAATTTTGGGAGTTTATCTCAGACGAGTTCACATTTAAGATTCTAGCAGACTAAAGTAACTTTGTTCGTCGGCGACATAGGGAAAAATTGCATTCTTAAGATATGTTGAGGTCTTTAATCAGTTCCGTGGAATCCTGAGGTTTCCACTTGTACAAGAATTCATGAAGCAGGAGCTAGACTGAGAAATATTGCGCCCGATGCCCCAGTTTCGAGAAGGTTTCCAAATGGTGACGATCTTATTTTTAGATATGAATGTTCCTCATATCGCAACTATCTTTGTAAACAAAAACATTTCAAACTTACAGAGGCCAGGCACTTCTCTGGACATGGATTCAATTTAAAATGCTTCGAAAATCTCAAAGAATAAAACTGCCAAGAAACAATAACAATTAAATGACAGTTGACAGAAAGCTAATAAATGTATGGTATCAAATTTCCCAGGTAAAAGAATGTGCAAAGCAATATATAAAAAACATACCCAAGTATATTAAAGTCTTGAAAACAATCAAAAGAAATGTGACCGAATATTAATGTAGTTCAGGATAGATTTTTTATTTCATATTTTTGAATCATTTTTTTTTATATTTTCTAAATGCTTCTTAGACATAATTAAAATAATTATTTAGAACTGACAAGATTTTTTCACGAATTTTACTATCATTATATAATTCATAAATCTTTTTGAATATCCTCATCAGTTTGAAAATCCTCGGTAACTGAATAAATTTGGGCCAATTCCTTTTCAGTCGCACACTACTTGCAGTTATAATATGTGAACAGATTTTATCTAAAGATAATTTACTGCTTTTGTGTAAAAACATTTCACAAAGCACGATAATTTTCCAACACGACACTTTATTTCTTCCCGGCATACAGTAGAACCTCCTTCATCATTTCTGATATAGGACTCAGCTGAATATAGTTTTTAACACTTGGTAGATTGAATAGAAATAAAAAAAAATCCACATAGGTTATGTCTCATAATTTATAGTTCTTGAAAATATTTCATTTTTCGTTATATTGAATTCATTATTTCGTCAATGCTGCATTTCAAATGTCGCGAACATACTGTTTTCTAAAATAAGTTTTGTTCATTTTTAAAATCGCTTCAAATAGATTTACGTCAAACAGGAAATTTGCTTGATTACTTTAATCAAAAAATGACGGAATACAACATTTTCTAAAAGAAAATTCATGTTATCATCAAATATTTGTTGAATTAATTTTATAAACTACTTATTAAATTGGCAATTTATAAATTTCAAGGCAATATTTATTAAATGATTCATTTATCAAAATGTTTAGAATCTGGAAGTATAAGAAATTCTTGACAAGTCTTGTATGTTGATTAAAATTCCGAATTTATAAAAATTGCGAATACGTGATCTCTTAATAGTAAATCAAGCTTTCTTAATATAATTCCTATAATTCTATATGTTCAAAGCATTATTATACAGGTATAATATGCATTATTCCAGAAAAGGAAAAGCGTCTTTCCTATATGAAATAGCTTTAAAACCATGCATCACATTAAATAAAAACGGTTGCAAATTTTGACGAAAAAAAGTTTTTTTCGTAATATTGAGTAAAACTTTATGAAAAACGTTTTCTTCGAATTTGCAATACAGTTTCTGGAGGTTAGCAAGAACATTACAAATTAACGTACTCAAAATAATAACAAACTGTGTTAAAATAGCTGTCAAAGAAGCTCGTATTTCTACGCAATGCCACCAGGTTAATCATCAACAAAGATGATGTGTAATTCAACTCATTGTTTAACCATAACAAAGCGCAAAATTTGCTTCTATCATAAATCTACATTCAAAAGTAATGTAGACTTATGAGACAGTGCAGACTTTAATATTAAATTAAGTGAAATTTCAGACAGTCAAAAAATTGATAATCTGTCGGTCTATATATTTAGATGCATTTGAATGCGATAACTCAAAAACACGACTATTTAGTTGATTAAAATGCTTGTCATGTGATAAAAATTATAGATCAAAATCAAAATTTGTAGTCAAGTGGAAAAATTTATAGCCAGTTTTCCTCCTGGTTTTATGAAACACAAAACATGATATATTGCATCTCTGCACATGGAACTCGAGGAAGGTTATTCCTGCTTATGACCATCCTAGCCATGGCCCCCAATATGTTAATTATCGAGAGAGAGCGATTTAAAAAAAAAGCTGTTTCTTTGATTCGCACTAGGTGCCAAATTTGTCTATTGACTAACATATAACTGCTGAATTTTTCACATCATCCTCCTTTTCTGTATAAGTTTTGAAATTTTACTTCTAACAATGAAATTTTACTTATAATTTCCTACTTTTATCAATATAGTTTTGGCCGCAGTAATCTGCATTTACTTCGATTGCTCACTGTCCTAGTTACCAATTCTCTTTAATTACAAACTATTAATTATGCCACAAAATTCTAAATAGGCTTTCTTATAATTATTATTCAACAGGGTTTTCTTTAATTTTTTGTTCTTTGAACTTATGGAAGGATAATTGTTGTGATTTATTGTATACCGGGCATAAAATTTTATTATTAACCTCGCAATCTCCTAAAAATTTTCTGATACCTGTTTTGCTTTTGAATGAAATCGAGACAATTGATTGGTAATTGTCAACCATCCAGCATGTGATAAGTTTCTAAAGCAGAAAAGCTGCCACATTTTATTAACCAGACTAGGGAAGTAGAATCTTGAAATAACAAATATAAAAAAAATATTTTTAGTCCATAATAAAATTGTAATTGTCGTTTTTTTTAAAAAAAAAAGTAGGCAAGTTTCATTAATTGCAACGATATATTGCCAATTGACCCGTTCGTTTCGTTTCGTTCTATTAACTTTCCGTTTGGAAGCAGCAAGGCTATTTTGGGGCTAACATATAACATTGAATGACGAGAACTACACCTAAGCTGTCATTTTATCTCCAGACCTTCTCATCGCACCAACGGAAAAATGTTTGGTCCACGACGTCAGATTTAAGTACAAACGGCGGATAAGTGGTGGAGTTAGATTTTAAACATGGAGATCTCGGGCCCCGAAGCCCAGCCTTACCACTTGCCTATTACGGCCCTCCTATTGGGCGGGAGGATCCTAAAGAGTCTAGGATTACACTTCGTTTCTTAAACTGTATTTTTATTTTATAAAAAAAAGCATAGAAACGAAAAGTATTTTTCGAGATTCTTCAAATCGGACGATTTCGGCAATAGATATAGTTAACGTCATTTTTAATTCAAATATTTTGATCAAATTTTTGAATGAATTCACGTATTAAAGAAACTTTGTTTTGAAAGCTGAATGACTAATCAAATTACGAAACACCTGAATGTTTTTTTAGCTCTTAGTGTTTTTATTCTTTAGAAGCTTATAGGTTTGTGGCATAATTGACTAGCATGGAAACTATGTGCTTTTAATTGTATGAATTAGCTTCAAATACCGATATTTTTTATAATTATAGCAACATACGATATCTGACATAGAACTTTGGCTTTTGAAAATTTCTGAAATCTGTTTTATTAGCACAAATGAGTTTCTACTCGAGAAACTCGATATATTATATCTTCCTAAAACTTAAATATTTCTGAATATACTCAGTTTTTTGCTATGTTTACAGTAAAAAATTAATGACGGTCATTATGAAGAACCACATTTTGACCAAATCATCCACAGGTTATTAGCTATCATACAGAAATACTAACATAATGTTTTAATACTATTTTGTCATTGAATATCTTTATTCTTATGTTATGAAGTCATCTTTTTTATTATTCTGGTAAATTTTGAATTCAAACGTAATTATTTCAACCATCAAAAGTCTACTTCTTAAGTATTGTTTCTGTAGAAATCTTAATTTTATTTAGTTTTGCATCTGTTGCATTCTTTTGTAAATAATTTTGTCGAATTTTTTTTAAAAAAATTTACCAAGTTTCACTTATTTTCTAATTTTTGTATTTATGTACATGATTTAGAAAATAAGACAACATAAGCTCTCACGTGTATGAATTCCTCTTAAATTGAATGCAAAGTATAAATATGATAGACATTCTCAGCAGTAAAACACTACTCGTAGACAGAGCTAGTTGTGCTGTAGAACTCCAATATTTCTTTAGAATATGGCGGCGTTGACAGATGTATGGTCGACAACTGAAGCTGAAAATATAATAAGGCAATTTGCAGGAAGAATCTTGGACTGCTTCCGAAAGGGATCATCTTATTGCATGACAACGTTTGATCACACATGGCCACCGTTACATGCAATTTGGCAAAACATCTTCGATGGAAGATGTTTTCCACGAAGAAGACGGATTCAATTCTTCCTATAATCCGTATCTCTCACTGAGTGATATTCCTCTCTTCAGACCGTTGAAGAAGTACCTAGTAGGTCGCTATTTCAGAATTGATGCCGAAGTTCCAGAAGTCGTCGTTATATGGCATTGCGACTTGGAACTTGATTTCTTCTATGCTGGTTCCGATAGATTGGTATACAGGTAGTACTAACGCTTCAACAACCATGGTGACTATGTGGCAAAGAAATAAGTGCCAGTATCTTTTTTCCTTTGCCTTAATTCTTAAATAAGCCTTTTTTTTCCAGAGGATTTCTTAAATTACTTTTTGAATAACCTACGTATTGACTGTTTATTCTACATTAAAAAGATTTAACTAGCCACGCTTTAAAATATACTAAATTAAAATGTTATATTTATAATGCAGTTTTTATTAAGTATTTAAAATAACGATGCTCTTCAAGGGTAACAAACTTACGCAGTTATTAAATTTCCGTCTTCAAAGTTAAAATCTATAGATATTTCTTTATTTTTCTGAAATATAACCCTTCCAGTGTATTCCATTTTGCACGATTTAAAAATATTTTAAGAAAGATTTCAAATAAGGAATAAAAAATGTTTTTATTAAATAATAATTTTTAGAGTCAAAATGCAGAGTACTCATTATAAAATACATTTCACGAGATTCAACATTTTTTTGTAATAAGGATTAAGGCACTTTATCGTATTCAAATGAAATATTGTATTCATGTTTCATTTTACCACGTTAAAAAACATGCTTCATGATCGGCATATTCAAACAGTGCAAGAAATTTGTTTAAATGAAAGAGCTTCCAAAAATAAAATAAAAGTTAATTCCATTCTTTCCCTTTAAAATCAGTAAAAAAATTGGATTTTCAGCAAAACTGGTGTTCAGAACTTCTTAGTTGTTCGACGTAACCTATTTTACGCGTATTGATCTCCTGATGATCCACGATGTTTCCCCGATATTTTGACAAGATGAGGGGCAGAGGGAAGAAATGACTCTCAAAAGCAGAAGAATAAAACCTCTGCTAATATTGATCGACAAAACTGAGTTCTATTCAAAAAGAGCATTTGAGAATTATTTTGATCCCTTAATTGGAAATTATTATAAAGTTTGAAAAAATATACATCTTTCAAAATAATACTGGTATTTTAATTCTGTTTCACATTTTTGTATCAGATGCTATGAAGATATATGCTTGAATGTTTCAGACAAGATGTCGACAAGAATTTGATCATTTTTTTCAATGAAACCATTGAATTAGATGATGCTATAACCCTTTGCTTTCGGATGTCTCCTCTAAGGCATTTGATGTTTTGTTTTAAAATCTCAGTGGTTAAAAATACCTACAGATAATGTAGATTAATATTTCAGGAAACATCAATTTAAAACAAATGTATAATATTATTTTTCGTAGCAGTAAATAATTTTTTCTATTTGGTGAATAATTATACATCGATTTATTTTTCGGACTGAAAAGGTTCAAAAGAATTTTGTGCTGTGTTTTCTTCTTTGCGTTATTTAATTACTCTATAATTGAATTACTTTATAAATAAATATTAGTGAAATCTCGTTAATCATGGAGTCACAATTCAATTATATCGCAAGCATTTTTGTCGTTTCTCGTGACACAAGATCAGACATTTAGTAACGAGCGATGGAATAAGAAACTTCAAGTAGTAAGGAAAATTCTGTACGTAAAATGCTAGTGAAAAAGAGGGTGTAGGATCATTATCAGAAACAGGAGGATATCAATAATTCACAAATCACTTGCATTACAAACTATATTCAAAGCCTTTAACATGATAGAGTTTACATGGACGGATTTTAAAAGCAAGAAACATTCGAGAGGAGGGTCTAGTTATAACAGAGGCAGGCAGTAATAAACGAGTTACGCAGTGGTTTATAAAAAATTTAATCTGAATTTTCGCTAAACAGGCTTTTTATGACTTGTCCTATTACGTCATCTCAGTCAATCGAAGCCGAAAATAGAAGTAAGAGACTGCGATCAACTGCTCATTCTCAGATAGTTAATGGGGAAAACTATCTGGTAAATTTGATTTAATGAAAGCTAATTGATCTATGTATTTATTATGCTTATCAAGTTTTAAAATGTTGTTTTCGTTTCTTTACTAATCTCGATAACTATTATAAAGCAAAAATATGAGCGAAACCGTTGAAATTCTTCCTAAAAGAGTGAATTGAACATCTAGATCATCTTTAATTTTTGTTTTATTAACATTTTAGAACCCGCAACACAAAATTATTATTGCCGAATTTCAGCAAGCGATCAATATGTCGATGCATCAACTTCAAAATGTATATGTGTCAATATCAGCTAAACTAATACAATTGTGCTTCAAAACGCATAATAAACAGATGTTTATAAAGCATAGACCATTCATAAATTTAAAATACGAGGGTTGTCACATTAAATTCATAGCAGTTCTGATAACGAGGTAAGTGCGTTGTCTTTATAAAATTACTAGAATGTAGTTTTGATATTTTATAATTAATTCAAGATGGATACGGAACAATTTAAATCATTAATCTTTACTATGAATCAAATCAACAATTGCTGATTTATCAGTAATTATCAAATGATAAACCAGAACTTTTTCTAAGGAAACACTAACTATAAACATTTCTCATAATAAACCTAGTGAAAGTAATGAACTTAAAGAAGAAAAGTTCAAATATTGAATACAATGTTTAGAAAAGTATTTAATGATGAAAGGTGTTTTTTAAAATAAAACTAAAAGTGATCTAATATCACTCAATTTCGTCGGAATAGAAAATTAATGCTTGACGGCTTCAGTCGCTCCACAAACTCCGAATGATGATCTACTTAAGGTGTTAGAAAATCATTTAGCGCAAAAAAGAAATTCCTTAGTTTCACAGAATTATTTTTTATGGACTTATCAAAAACCGGATAGTTCTAATTCGAATTATATTGCTGATTTACCAAGTGATATTGTTGATTGTGAATTTACTGTTGCCTGTGAATGCAGTATTTCATCATTTCGAAAAACATAATAGTGACTGATATCTTTCTAAGAGCACGATTTATTCGCAACATTAAGAACAGTTGGATCAAGGAAGAAATATAATAAACTGGATTAAATGACTTTAATAACATTATTGATAAAGTTCTTACATTTGAAGCTTTAAAAATTGACAGTCGCGAACTATTCTTTCGAAGCACCTGGAATAATACCCAAATTAGTTATCCAAATAAATCAAATTATAAGAGAGTAGGTATTATCTTAAATTGCAATTTCTAAAGGAGAGGGAACAGCTCGATTTGAGGTAGATTACAAAAATTGAGTTAATGACCTGTTTATTAACATCAATATCCAATCAAGAAAATCGACAATGATAAATAGTCTCTAATTTCTAATACAAATTGGACTTACTTAAAAATATCTTCATTTGCAGATTGGTGAAGTGAGCAGCAGTATCCAAACTCTTTTAATTCATTTAAGGACATACAAAATAAACAGGTTGGGTTTTGAAATTAAAATTGACCCATCTAATTTTAAACAGGTCATCCATCAAATTTTGAGTAGTTTACCAAAGTAGTATATGGGTATCCTTATAGAACACTAAAACACACTATAAATATTCACTAAAATTATATAGAATGTCAAAAAACACCTCATTTTTAAGCCACAAATGTTAAAAAAAAATGAAAATGAAAATAAAAATTTGTTCAAAAAAATTTTGCATTTTTGGTCTTCAGATTTCAAAAATGAGTTTTTTTTTCACACATTTTATATGATTTCAGAGAATATTTATAGTGTATTTTAGTGTTCTATAAGGGTACCCACATACTATTTACCAAAAACTATAGTTTGTTTCGATAATATTGTAGTCAATGATAAAACTAAAGATAAATGATCAAGGCATTTATTTGCTTGTTTAGAAAGTTTACGTGATTACGATTTATACCTAAATATCAAGTAAAATACGTTTTTTCAAACAAAAATAATCAAGGTCTTGTAATAGGAAACAATATGATCACCATCAAAAGTTCAAGCTATCATACGAAGGCAATAACCAAGAAATTTTCAATAACTTTTTTGGTTATGATTACTTGCTATTCTAAATTCCTACCAGATGTTTCTACCATTACCTGTCCCTTAAGTAAACTTCTTCGTCAATTTCAGAAATTTTGCTAAATTAAAGAATGAGAAAAGGCTTTTCTTAATCTTCTGGAAGAAATATCCAGGGAACGAATACTAGTCCCTTTCGATCGTGGATTACGTTAACTCAGCCGGTTGGATATATCATCGGTGATGTAGAAAAGCGCTTTCTCTTCCCGTTCCCTAACAGAGACCAAAACATTATTTTTGGAGTTTTATTTATTATATTTTGTTCTCCAAAATGATAGCCTCAATTATTTTTGGAGTTTTATCGATTATATTTATGTTCGTTCTCAAAAGAGATAACCACCTCTTATCCAGAATATTCTATACTAAGACCAATTTCCAAAAATGACATGAGTTCGACGTTTGCACTACGCTTCCTTTTTTAGCATTATTTGATCACGCTGTCAAACTTAGAAAAGGGTTGGTAAACCACAATTGGATTGATTATTTGCAGTTCCTGTTAACCAGAATTATATATCTGCGAATATATCTATAAAAGAAAAGGTCCATCAAGTCTGAGCATCAACTGTTTTCGAAATATCAGCTTAAACTTTAACTGCTGAGGATATCTACAAGAAACAGAAAAAGATGACGGCCGAGATCAATCTTATATCAAGTCCAATGAACAGAGATTATATTTTAGATAAAGGGGTTTTATTTCCGAATAATTGCAAAACCTTTCAATCTACGATTTTAAAAGAGTTGCATTCCACGCATATTGGAATAGCAAAACTGAAGCAGTTAGTACAATGCTACTATATCTAGAAGAATTTCAATTAAGATTTCGAAAATTTGGTAAATTTTGTAAAGATTTCTCTTTAGTTAAATATAGTCTTGTAAAGGCACCCTCATCACTGGGATTTACCTGTTAATATCTGGGATAGAATTCACATGGTTTACGCTGGACTATTTCCAGTATTTCATTATGTAATTGTTATATGTTCAAAATCCCGTTGTACGGAAATTATTGCAAAGTGAATATCCTTTATGAATATCCTTTAATTGCGCTTTCTGATAATGTCTCAATTTTCACTAAGGGAAATTCCCAAAAAAAAATTCCGTATGAATGGAATAAAATAAAAATGTATAGCATCAGGCCATCCACCAATCAACAAAAACCAAAAGTAAGGTTCAAACATCGAAAGATCCATTAAAAGCAATGACTTCTGAAAATTTTCTCATCCACTTTAAAGCTCACAGAATTCTTTATTGCTGCTGAACTATACCTCTTTCTGACAACTCGCAGGAAGAAATATATTTAAATCGCCAGATTCGCATTAAACTTGATGTAATGTTTTCATACTACGAAAGGAAATTTGACCAAATGATCATGCCTCATACTAAATTAAGTAAGATAGATAATTAAAAGAGGAAGATAGTAAGAACAAAGGATTTTGTCAACAATAAACCTCTTTGGAAATTTATTGTACTACAAAAGCTTCATGATCTGAATTACGTTACATTAAAACCACAGATGAAAGAAAATAAGTTAAGTACCACATCAATCAAATGCAAAATCCCGGAATTCATAATGCATGCGTCATAATGTATTTTGTAAATATCTACTAAAATACAATAATTGTGCTGCTGAATGTATAATAAATAGATGTTTCTAAAGTATAGGCCATTCATCCCTTCAAAACACGCAGAATGTCACAGCAAATTCCTAAACTATACGATAAGGATAGTTGTTATATATTACAACTTGTTCCTTGTTCTGATTCATTTAGCTAGATTACTGCTTTAAGTGTGCAACTTCGAAGAGAAGATATCTCCCTAAGGATTCACCTCTGAAAGAATTTAACAGAGGCCAATGCAAAAGAAAACCTGCAAATCTAACCGATGCTCCTGAGGAAGCAATTATGAATTTATGATGACATAATTAACAATGAATGAAAGCTTAAAGGAAAATTACAAGGTGAAAACTAAGCAAACAATCTCAAATGAAAATTTAAGAAAAGATGGCGAAGAAGACGATTTTGAATTCAGATATAGATTCTGAAATAAAAGAGATGATTTGCTTGGCTTGCGGAAATGCGTACAGCAATTCTGATGAAGAAAAGTGGGTTCAATACATAATTTGTGAAATATGGACACACATTATATATATAAGAAAGAATACTCTGTCTTATTTCTGGCTAATTACAACTCTGATGAAGACTGACTTTTTGTTTATTGAGTAAGTAATCTTCATTCTGCTGTAAACTACTTGATACTATTTATTATCACTATGCCAAATAAAAATAATTACCAAATGTCTTTTATACTTTAATTATTAAAGGAAGATAAATGAAAAAAATATTTTTTAATAGTGCCATTTTTATTGTTCCTACTTGTCCTACGTTTGTTACAAGTTACCCACATGTCCCAAGCAAATTTTAACAGCCAATTATTGCGCAAAAAATACTTCTAGCTCAAAAATCAACAAAATGACTGAATGTTTTTTTGGTGCATACGATGAGTGAATAGTCAGGAAACTTTAAAGCAGTTATAATACCTCCAAATTTGGTAACCGATGATTACAAAAAGGCCTAATAAATTTCAAAGTCTGCTGTATCAAGTCGATGAAATTAGAATATAAGGTAACATGATGGTTCATGTGCATATCTTAACTAACGACTGCTCTAGTAACTACTGGAAGTGGATTTTTGCTTTGAGGAATAATTTTCTGGAATAATTGCTTACCTTAATGTGCCTAGAACAACAACAACACTTCAGAACCAGTCCAACTTCCACTGTGCGTGGTTGATTTTACTACAGCTCCCTTCAAGCTCAGTTGATCTTAGCTAATATCACTTTTCTGACAAAATACCTTATTCGTACATATGGCATTCGTCGAAAACTAAAGAAATTTTAAAATATTTTTAAATATCGCAGTTATTTTTGGAGATATTACACATTTAAATTAATACCGTTAAGGCGTTGAAAGAACAACGCCCTGAGATTGATACTATTTATTATACAGGAGATCAGATGCGGAAGACTAAAGAGTGTAGCCGTAAATACATCTAAATTATTATTTAATTGTTTGCCGTTTACGGAGTTTCATGATTTAATACGAAACGGATTTCTACACTTGGTTGCATAGCATTGGATATAGAGTTGCGTGCGTTGGATTCAAAGCGGTCTCGTGCTCTTAAAATTTCGCCCTGGATATTTGTGCCATTAAGCTTATTTTGAGGATTTTTGTTATTTCATTTCAAATTCAATAGTTTTTTTATGGTTAAAAGACTGTCCTTTTCTGATGCATCACAACATAAACTTAGAATTCAATATACCAAAATCGAGCGAGTTCAATAGCTTCTCTTAAGGTTTCTTTATTTGGTAATCCAATTATTGGACCCCCCGAGATGCTTTCGATTGGATTATGATGCGTTTTGGCACAAGAGACATTCTTGGCTAAACACAGCGCCATAGTTATGGTTAAAAATTAAAGAAGTGGCATCAATAAAGCTGTTTAAAGGTCTGCAACATTTATAAAAATAAGTAAAATTGTACACAAAATTTGTATACTTTCATGAAGGCTTTAAAATAGAAATAAAAAGAAATGCAAACAAAAAATTCCTAGAAAGTAATATCAAATACGAGAGAAGAAGAAGTTAATAATAATAATTAAGGAAGTAAAAATATTTGTGTGGAATTTTTCACCTAATAAGTCTTGCATGATTAAGATGAAGATTTGTAAAATTGCTGACGATTGGAGTTAAAAGCAGGACAGTTGGTTTATGGATTACAGTAATCGATATGGGTTAAAATATGGTTTACAGCAAAATCAATATGACATGTGGGGCACTTGGGGCTCTTTCTTAAAATAGGAAATGCTTGTGGGTGAAACATGTGTGTCCTGTATAGAATAAAGTCGATTTAACACCGAACTCTTGTATAGGAAAATCAGACCAGAGACCAACGAAAGATTTTACGGATTGCAATTTATTATGAATATGATGTTCCCATTTTTTTCTGTATAGTAGCTAAGGCGGCTAATATAGATCTTCTTGATATCAAACTAAGGAAATTCTTGTGACAGAAAACAAGACACGGATTTTTCAGCAGTCTGCCAAAAAGTCTACTTGACTCAGTACCGAATAAAAAATAATATTACAGCCATTTTTCGGAAGATGTTGTAAACTATAAAATAATATTTTGAAGGCATCGAGATGCATTCAATTATTGTAGTGGGTTAGAGTTTCTAAAGCGCTCGTGCTGTCAGTAAAAATAATAAAATCATGCTGAGTAGAAAGCGAAACTTCCTAAGGACGCAGAAAATGGCCATTAACTCAGCAGTATACACAGAACAATTATCGCGCAGACCGTAGTTCAACATGTCAGACGAAGAGACAAGACCACAACCAATATGATCATCTGATTTAGAGAAAAATGGTGCGAATGAAAAATACTGACAGCGATCGCAAGGAAACAGTTGTTGGGAAACTACAAACGACTAAAACTATGAAGTTATTGATTTATCGAATTCAGAAAAGGGATTCAAAAATTAAGATTGATGGGTGCCTCAAGGGGAAAGCAAAAGTAATCAACGGATTTAATATTAGCATCATTAAAGTTCAAGTCATGCAGAAGCCTTTTGATTCTCTCACAAAATAAAAGAAAATGATACAGCCAAGCGTCGTAAATTCTCCGAAGACCTGCAGGAAGCGCAATTTTACACAAAAGCTGGTTCGGTACAGACTGCATACGGAGAAAATATAATACAGATATTTTTTGTCCCTTCAATTAAAAGATAGCTGGTGGCAGGTGTTATAGAGATTTTCTTTGAGGGAAGTTCTAAAGACACCTGAAGAGATTCTTAAAGCGCTGTAGTGAATGATATTCAGTTTACGTATTACACTAGGGCGAGCGAACCCATATATCATGCATCCATAAGCTACACGGAAAAGAATGATTGCCTCGAGAATACGGAGAAAGGAGGTTCGATGGCACTCCAAGATGTTTCGGAGAGTACCTTTAAAAGGTTTAGAGATTACATCTGTCGCTCAATTAATGAAATGTTACCACCTTAGCAAGAAATTTCAAGATCGTCAACATATAAACTTCAGAGAACAGATGGTAACAATAATTCAAAATCTTCCTAAAATGAGTGACAAAAAGTATGAGACGGCGAACGCTTCCTTTTAGAACACCCTCAGTCTGAATAAAATTGTCGGAATAAGAATTACCCATGCGAACAAGAAATGCTTTGCGAAATAAAAAGTTTTTTAAAAATATTGGAAAATTACCTCGAAGACGGAAATTAAAAATCCTAGAAAGTATGCCATAGTGCTATTCATGGCTGTAAGCTATTTCTGTATCAAAAAATATAGAGACCAGGTGGTTCCTCTTAATAAAGGCGTTACGTATTTTTGCGATGATGTCAAGAGTAGACCGTCCTCTATGGAAATGACTTTGTAATAAGGAAATGCATCCTTGTTTCTCTAATTCAAATATAAGCCGAGCATACCATGCATTCAAAAATTTTGCACAGGCAACTAGTCAGAGCAATAGATCTGTAATTCAGAAGATTGGATGGATATTTTCTAGGTTCATCGATTGGAATCATATCTTCGTGCTATTGAAGAGGACACTGTTGTTCAGCCCAAATTCAATGAAACAGGAATAATAGATTCAAAAGGCAAGTTGAATTCAAATGGTGAAGCCTGTAATATTTGATTTTATGTGTTTAGGGGCAAGTAGTAAGTGTTTGAGATAATGCAGCTTTCAATTCAAAATCCTAAATTCACAATTGTTTCGGAGATTCTTATGGGAAGAAAAGTGCTGATGTGTTTTCTTAATCACCAGAAAATCAGGGGTTGTATTGTTATCAAAAACAAAGAAACAGTTATTGGATATAAACTATCCACAAGAATTTGGAACAGCTTCTCATTCTTGTCATCCACGAAAGTTTTTAACATTCAAATTCCACGAAGTACTACGCCCATTGAAATCACCTAACAGTAGAAATGGTGCAAGAAGTTTATCAACAAGATTTTGAAGCTCATTTTGACTATCGTATTCATGTAGTTTTAAGTAAATGCTGTAGGCTGTAACAAAAATTCGAACATAAGTATATACAGCCAGAGCCTACAAAGAAGTGCGCAAAATGAGAGGTGCGCTCGGATATGAGGAATAGGAATACAGAGTGGTTAGTTAAATAGGCGGAATCATTCAAAACACTATTGTAACCACGTAGTTTTAGAGGGATGTTGGACAACAAGAATGTTTCTTGTAACCCAATACAAACAGAATGAAAAATGTTAATAAGAACATTAAGAATTAATATGTTGTAATTTGGACTTTAAGACGCTATAATTTGAAGAAAGGGAAGTACTAATCAAAATATTGTTTTAGTAATGTGACTGGTAGAAATATATGGAGTTGCTGAAAAATCGCAACTCATTTTTAAGTTGTTATCTTCTTCCTCCGACGGATGGAAAGGGTTGATATCAGAATTCACAGAAAGATCACTAAATACGGACAGTAAATCCTGATGGACAAGTCGCCTTATCTCCAGTACTAGAGTAGTTGAGCTTTTGATTGTTACTTTTTTAAAAAATCAGCCGGTCAACCTTTCTGTAATAAGCCCCGCTTTGAAAGTCGTAGCGACAAGGATGTTTGAGATTTCGATTTTCATACCATATACGTTTGCAGCAGCATTATCGGGAATGGTTTTTGCATCACTGAATTCCACTAAATCAAATCAAATCGATTTAGGTCTCTGAGTTTCAGAATGAACCGTTATATAGCTATAAAATAAATCGAAAACTTGTAAAATGTAAAACCAAAAGAAGTTTTACAACAAAAATGCTTTGAAAATAAAAGAATTTATTAAAATAAAAAAAGGTAAATTGTTTAAAGAAAGAGAAACATAAAAAAAATACTTTAATTTTTTCCTTCAAAGTTGCTCTATCAGAATAGCTAGAGAAGGAAAACGGCATTTTTACTTATCATTATGTGGCATATCTTCAGTTGTCTCATTTTGCCCATAATCTATGACTACTTCAAATACATTTCGTTCAAACGTATTTTCATAATAATGAGTGGTTGATTGGTCCGTTGAAAAGATTTAGAATCTCAGGTGGGATTTAAGAATAGAAATACGATACCATAGTCATTTTTTTTAATGTGCAGTCCACCTCCATTGAAACAAAATTCGGTGCTAGGTAAGAAGGTATTTTCTAAAATTTAGATTTGATTTCGAATTTTTCACTTTATGTATGAGTTTTATGGTTGTCTTTTCTTATTTTTATTAACAGTTTTCCAGTCAGTGAGATCTGCAATTGGCATTGGTAAATTAAGTACAACAGATATTTCAAAAATTTTATCGGTAATAATGCTGTCATCTGTTCATTTTGATATGTTAGACTTATCAATTTCAAAGTTGCAGAATTTGGGACTTCCAGCTGAGAAGCGTTCATGATTCTTAATCATTTTTCCTACATCCAGTTCATTGCATATTTCAGAGGGGGAGATCAGCTGGATTAATTGGAATAAACAATGTAATTTATTGTGTTGTTATTGCCGCAGCATGACTTGTTCTAGGAAAAAGTATTTAAAAATCAATTTATCTTTTTTTAAATTCAGGGTAATTTTTTTTAAATTTTAGTAGAAATGATATCTTTTTTCCATTCCCATGTAGGGCAGGCTCTTGAAAAATGAGATGTGCCCTCTCCCACAAAAATTAGCACATTTTTCTATATATGTACTATTTACTATATATACACATTCATTGCTATTATGGCACAAGCTATACTTCTGCACAACAAGTACCGGTGATTTCTGTGGGGCCAAAAGCTTTAAAATGTCTGAAATGCTGACACTGGAAATATCTGAGAGGGCTAGGAGTATATTCCCTTTACAAAGAAACGAATATACCCAGCATTTACAAATGGAGATAACTTTAAGAATGTTAGAATGAGATGTTTTGTTTTAAGGAGATGATCGGCCTCCCGTATATTAATATGTCGAATACTAAACATTCTTTGACTTCTAAAATTTTGAATAATTTGTTCTATTGGTCATTTAGTAATTATTCTATAGATATTACTCTTTCACAAGAATTCAAAATTGCATATGGATTAATATTTTACATCCAATCATTTAACAATGATTTTAATTTCAATAATGTTTCGATTTGACTTTTAATGAAGACTTCTTCAGAGGTAAACTATATAACTGATTTCAATTCTTCCAAATACTGCTTAAAGCTTTGTCAGTTAAAAAGAATGAGACAGTCTGAAAAGTTTCTTAGTTTGGTGGCAATTTTTGGATAACAAAAGAAGTTTCAAATGAATCAAAGGAAGTTCAAAATAATGACCACTGACGCGGACAAATTTTTCTTCGGCCCATACGATATCAACACAGGCGTGGCGGTACCGTTCCCCTGGGAGCTCAACAAGGAAAGGTAACCACTGGCTCTTATAGTTGGAACATATAAGCTCGGAGTCACTTTCGACTACAATACCTCCCTCACTTGATCCTTCGCAGAATAATCGCTCAGGTGTCCAGCCACTAGTCTAATCGATTCACCAGAATCACAGCCCATTACCCTCTAATGGGATGCCAAGCACCCATTAGACCAAACATCCAATTTTGCCATAGGCAACCAAAATTCTACGGTGGGTTTTGTCTGTCCATGAGAAGCAAGATGCAAACAAAGTGGCAACAACTTCTCATAGAGAGCTTCTTCGCTCCTTATTAACCTATTAACACATAATATAGAGGAAAAGAAAAACTAAGTTGAATCAATCGCGGGGAGAGTAAACTTGAGAACATAAATGAATTATTTAACCTCGGGACTGGAACATCCTTACTCATCAAAAAGGAATCCCTCAGGAGAATGGTCCTAGGAAAACGGTGTCAAAAGTAACATTTTTACTTATAGATTTTCATCAAGTGAAATTATAGAGAAACATCGATGAGATTTGAAATTTTTTTTCCCGGTATTCCAGTTAAACAGCTGGCCGGCCGAGGAGCTCAACATACTACAACCGTAGGAGAATTAATTGCTATTCTACCTCTTTTTTCATATTTAAAGATCTGATTAAAAAGATTTATTTTGGATAAATGACGATCGGAAGATTCGGACTAAGATGTCCCAGATTGATATTAATCGATTAAAACATACTTATTATATTTTACTTCTGTCCTTTCTTTTATTTATTTTCTTCGCATGTTTCATATTAGAGATAAGATGAGACGTGAATGCATTTGTAATGGTCTGGAGACGTCGACCACGCTTTCGAAAATGCATATATCAGTTCTATCTCCTAATCTTTTCCTCTATCGAACTCAAAATTCATTGTCCTTTGGTGTGCTTAGGAATGATCCACCATTGAGGAAAATGGAAAAAATTTGTGAAATTTCAGGAGGGATTTATGATGAAAGAAGGAAAATGCAACAGGTTATCACCGATCTTGTTTTATCTGTTAATTTTTTCCTTCCTTTTTTTTTTTTTTTTTTTTGTTCCAGGTTTTGGTGCCATTTTTGAGCAGAAACTTTAGTTTATTAAAAGTTTTATATTTTTCTGTATAGGTCTTTAATTCACTTAATTTATGGTGATTTTTATTTCTTCTTCTGTCATGTTTGTAATTTTAAATTAATTGTTAATTTTCTTTGTATCAATGACTAGTTTTTCCTTTACCCCCCTGTTTTAAGTTTTTGTTTCTTTGTTTGGATATTTATGTAATTTTATCTTATTAATAAAAATTGTGGTCTATTTTTGATGTCAATGCTGTTCTTTCGTTTCTTTCATTTCCAAATTTAGTTCATATTTCAAATATTAATTTTTTTGTTATTTAATATTGCTGTTCAGTGCATTATATATTCCACTCGTTGGATGCTGTCATTTAGGCTAATGTTTATGCGTGGTTTCTGCTTTTTCTAAGTTAAATTTTAATTTACATCTCTTGATTCCAGAGTAGACTTTTTTTGTCAAACAAATTGTATAATATACTCTTAATTAATTCTCATGCTCTGATATTGATTATAAATCTTTCGTTGAATAAATCATAGCTCTCCTTCCAATGGCTTTTAAGATCTTACACTCTTTTGGGTCAGTGGGTGCCACGGGGGAGGGGATAAAGGTCAACTCTAACACCTCATCCAATTTCAATATGCCGATCTTGTATTATAGTTTCAATGTTGTCGTATGGAGATGGTCAATTTCAATAGAAATATACGATTGTCTTCCTTTCACAGTTGGTACTAAAAGAAAATTATTCTAAATTGACGACGTTTTCACGTCTAGTTATGTCTCACTCCTGTTAAGCAGCTCCTCAATAAAGCGAAAGGTTCGCTTTAGAGCTTCGAAGCATCTCCATCGTTTCAGTAGGAATTCAAATTTGTCAACATAAAAAAATATTGTTCAAGAATAATAACAATTATTTGTCGAGTCAGGTTGATGAGCCTTGTTGTTTAGTAAGAGGTGTCTCTGATGCACTCATTGCATATTAGAATTTTAAAAATAAAACTGAATTCAAGGGTAGCTTCGGATGCAAAAGTTTTCTGCTTAAATATCTAATACCGTGATGAAAATACCTTTTCAAACTCTATTCGGGATATTTTTCTATCCATCTGGGAATACATTTATGAGTTACTGTGTATGCCCTACCTAATCATTTCAAATGACATTGCAAGATCAAATTTGCTTGTGTATAGTCATATTCATTATAAATGCATAATTTGATTGCCAATTTCATTTCATTCCTGCAGTTGGCAGATCATTCAATTCTTTGAGAGATACAAAGCAAAAGAAGAAAGAAATGGAGTTTCATTCTTAAGTAAAAGAGAAAAAGGTATTTCAAGGCACACATCCTCCGAAATTTTTCATTCTACCCTGAAATTTCAAAAGTTAATACACTTACTTTGACATCTAGTTGTGCAAATTATTGCGAAATACATCATAGAAATCTGATGCATCTCTGCGTACATTTATTTTAAGTCATAGGACAAATTAAATTTTATCACTGACAGTTAATTTGAATTAGCACACCGGAAAAGTAAATGTAATTCAATAGAATTTTATCTCATTGAGTCTAAAAGGTAAAAATTCGTAAATGTAATTTTTATGTGTGAAAATTTCTATTTAGTTAAATTCCACGACTCTCTCGAATAACTGCTGATATGTTTGTCAGATTCACCTGGTAATAAAGAATATTACAAAAACTACTTTGCAATAGCAATACAAAGACAATATGCTGATAAGACAATTCACATTCGAATCTCTAAAGTATTAAAATGTGCGGTTAAAAAGTCAACATACCAGAATTTCTCTGCTCCATTCTTATGAACACCTGAATGTGCCATTATACATTAAATGAAATTTTTTTACCGAGGAAGGGTTGAAAAAATATATAAAGCTGTATTACTTTTTCTGTTTAGTTTAAAAGAGCCAAATATTTATTATCACTCAGCAAACCTTAAAAAAAATCTATCAAAGAACTTCAAGAAAAAACATCCACCTAAATTATATTTTTTTTTCACCAGAAAAGTTATGGCGCTACACGTGTTTCTCCTTATTTTCTTAAACAGTGGCTCAATCTGTCACCATATACAACAGAATAGAGAATAAAAGATTGCTATTTCGAGAAAATCCGGTTTCTGTTTACAAAGACAAGGATTTAGTGTTCGTTCGTAATAATGTATTGGCTTCTTAAAGCAAAATAATAATAATAATAATAACGGTTATTTAGACATATCTAGATAGATAGAGAGAGACTCTTTAACCTGTCTAGGTATCATTTTTAAACAAAAGAAATTTAAGATACGATTTGAAGTTTCAATCTGCAATTATTCCCATTTTGCTGCAAAAAAGTTTGTCTTCTTATTTTTGAGAAATAATTTTCCTTTTTCTTTATAAATAGAAATAGATTTTCATTTTTTAATTGATCTACTTCCATAATAAAGCTTAACAAATATTGCTTCGACCATTCTTATATGATTAAAGATAGAAATTTCATCGATAAAGTAACAATTTAATTTTGCTCCATTGAACCAGCCTTTTCAACAATCGCATATATTTTTTATCTAGTAATCGAAAAATAAAAGTGATTACCTCAATTTTTAATAAAGTTTCCATGCTCCATCTATTGTTAAAAATTTGGATATTTAAGGAACTTGTTATTAAAACTGAATATATTTCTTTCTCAAAAGTTTTCAGGATGCACATAAACTGATATCTTCAGAATTTTTTTTATATATACTTTTCTTACAAGCAAAGACTCTGTTTAAAGATTACTGTCTGTGATACCAAAAGAAACTGATGGTTAAATTTTGTAGGTCAATTATATCAACAAGCTTATTGAATATTTTCAGTTTTCCTATAAAATAGAAAATATTATCAAGTTTCGCAAATCTCCTAGAAACTAAATAAAAAAAATTATTTTCGAATTCAATTTTTAAAAAATTTAGAGAAATATCTTTAAAACGTAGAAAACTAAATTACAGTCCTCCTCTAGACGTCTTCTTCAAAATCCGTATCAGAATGCATCTTCTAAAGAAACATGCATTACATTATGGAATAATTTCAATAATGTAAGTGTCTTCCAACTTTCTCCAAAATAGATTGTAAGCAATTAAATCACATCATCGGTATTTTCTTTGGTTATCCATTTTGTAATCAAAAGGAGGTGCAGAGAAAGATACCGGATTGCCTTCGAATTTTTCTAGACTCATCACCATCGAATCCATAGAGAAGATAATCTGATTTTGGAATCAACTTCACCCTTTTGATTCCAATACCTCTTTTAAAAATTTCTCACTCGAACATCATGAAGTTCGGCATACATGTCTGAATGCTTTTTTTTTTTTTTTTTATTGTAACTTGCCGGTCTTCTAGTCGACGAATAGTAGCGAAATCTTCAAAAACTTTGCTGTACTCGTTGTTTTTTTAATAAAGGCATTTTTCCTCCCATATTATAATTCTGTTACAATTATATACAACCTTGTTATTGATTTACTTATATCAAATAACAAAAATTCTTAAAAAATGGCACTGTTTTTTCCCCTACCTCTTTAAGAAATGCATCATTAAATCGACCTTTTGAGTTTATCAAAGTTCTGTGTCTTCATGACATGACGTCAAAATACGCCACATAGATCAAATTCCTTGATTTATCTTACCTTATGCTAAATAAAAAGATACACAATGTAATTTAATAACATTTTCGGTAACAGCAAGGCATCTTAAATTTTTGGCGTTGTCATCGAGATTTATCTTCTAAAAACTTCAAAAATGATTTTGAATCACCGAGCTTTCGCTTTCTTTAGTTAAAAGGTGTTTACGCCTTCTCGAGTTTTTTGACGTAGTAGATCATTTTAAAAAGTCGGTATACAAAAACACTAGCTTTTAAACCTGAGGAAGTCACCTAACAAGTTACAATAATCATTGTTTGGGGATTGGCATATTTAAGGGGATTTTAGCAGTAAAATTTATATTATCCAAATTAACAAAGAATTCTACCTAATAAATATACATAAAAAAGGACATTTCATAAAAGTTATAAAGTCTTTGAATATTTTCTAAAATTTGTAACTGAAAATAACCTTAAGTCACACAAAATATGGCAATGATGTAGCTTACAGTGGTTCCATAATTTATCTTCTAACTGAAGGGGTAGTTAAAAAGTGAACTAAAGCGATATATTTAAACTTGAATATGTTAAGTTTTGAAGAAAAAGAAAAGACAAATTAGATATAAAGGAAAGATGCACATGCTCTTCCTTTTTAAAAATATCTTATCATATAATTAATGTCTTCAGAAGTAGAAAATTTAATTTTGCAAAAAATGAAGAACTTTATGGAGCTCTACAAACGTTAAAAAATAAATTTTCTGACAAAATGAGATTGTTGCCTATTAAATTCCTATAATTATAAAGGTAGAAAACGCATTTCAGAAAAAAATGGATACATTCACTTTTGCTGACTATCTCCTTATTTGTTATTTATATTCTACAAAGAAAAATATGAGTTAGTTATTAGATGTAGGTACAAATAGAAAATGAGCTTTGTTAAGGTTGCGAGTCACGGAAATGTTCATTTATATTCATTTTCTTTTGACGTGCCACTTCTACAAATACCTTTCACCGCGCATTCTGTTTAACAATGAAAATAGCACAGAATTCAATGAGTATGAATTCTGTGCTGGTTTCTTGCCGCAGAGACCAATTTTTTTGTGTCTTTAGGTGATAAAAAATCACTAAACACTAGTGCATTTAGTAATAAATAAATGAAAATATTACTTCAGTAATACCCTCTTCTAAGAAATGTACGATAGCAATTACGCTCATTACTGACGTAGGAAAAACTAAATGTCTTTATTGATTTCTTGTTGAAAAATTATGAGCATATTAAAATCTGAATTTAGTAGCTTATTTTACATTTGCATTAAGGCACTATCATTATTAAGCTCAGATACCATCTATTCTTGAAAATTGCATAGCATTTAAAATTACTATCGCAATTCCTTTAAATATTAATTCATATACATAAAATATTCAATTTCTTAAAACAACAAACAATTATAGGAAGCAATCGCTTAATCATGAGCCTCATGTCATTTTGTATCTAATAGTTTAGACAAAAGTGTATTATTTTATAACATTAATCATATCTTCTAAATTGATTAAAATTCAGGGTGTATGGTATTTAAGGACTTTTTGCCTTTTAACCCGACAAAATATCTATTTAATCATCGACTAGGCTTTAGGAAATTCAGTATTGTGATGGGCTGAGTCTTCATAATGAATTTCGCAGAACTCAAATGAAGGAGATGCATGTTACACATTTTTTGACTTTTCACACTTGGCACATGTATACATTGGAGGTCGGCAATGTGCATCTCGGAGCTATTTTTTAAATTTTTAATTATTTTTTAATTAATTAGAAATAAAGAGAAATTTTGATGTTTCCTCGCAATAACTTCTGAAAATAGTATTACACAAATATGATTTTGTATCAAGTTAAAGTACAAAACATTACCCTTTTAATGATACCAGTGTTTTAACCCATAAATTAGGTTCCATTTTTAATGAACTTTTTAAAAAATTTCAAATATATTTTTCAACACTTTATTTCGCACAAAATAAAACTAAAATTTAATCTGCACGAGCACGTTACAGGTGCATGGGGGAAAAATTAATTTTTATCAACGAGTTGCCATCACATTAACAAAAGTTCAAATTTAAAAAATAAGTTAAATATTACTGTTAACCAAGAAAAGTATAATTTTCAGTAGGTGTCTCTAAAGAAAAAAGTAAATAAGAAATGTAATATTTTCTAAAAAAAGCTTTCACCAAAAAAGCTTTCTATGATCTCTTATAATACCTACATTATTAATTCAATAAACCAGCTTTATTCAACGAAAATATGACTTTATATATAATCTTCTTTTAATTCAGAGCCCAACGGTTAATTTTTAAACTTTTAATTATAGAAATACATGTGTTAAAATGAAGTAAAAAGATCTATTTTATGTAACTTGTCAATAAATGCTCTAATAAATTACGAATCTTTAGCTTTTATCTAGATTCTCTGCTCAACAAATTATGTTTAACAAAATGTTCTTAAGACACTAATATTTAAAAAAAAAAAGAGTTGCACTCCAATCAACTAAATCAATCACTGAAATTTACTAATTTATGAAAATCTGAATGTCACTATTTAATAAAAACGAGCGATTTTAGACCATTTCATCGACCGTCTCAAAGATGATACCTCAATCAGCGTTTCTCAACACAGATTGGCCTAAGATTATGAAAATATTGACTGCTCTCAACTATTCTTTTCAAAACTTCGTAAATCTATCAGATTTGATAGAAGAAGATAGAAACGTTCAATTACTTACGTGGAAGTTGAAATGTCAAGAATATTTCGCAGAATATGATTATATAGGACCAAAGGACAGTATAAAATTTAGATTTCATTATTTTGAAGCATATTTAAAGGCTGAAACAAAATAAAATATTGTTATTCAAGTCATTTAAATTCTTTTGAAAGTAAAACTGAATTTTATGATGAGTCTGAGAACTTCTAATTGAATAATTCTTGATATATTACATAAATTAAGGAAATTATTCTGCAGTGCACACAAGACTTAAATGCTGAACAACTCTGTTTTCAGTACTCATTCAAAAAAATGCTTTTTATATTGCAGTTTCATCATTTTCGCTTTAATTTAAAATTGAAATTTTCTGGTAGCTTACAGAGAATTAGACAGATACATAGTACTTTATGGCTTAAGGCCTTTATAATAACATGAGTTATATGACTATAAATTTGAAGCTTAAAATAGTTTAATCAAGAATCTATTAAAAGACAAGTTACTTGAAGTATTTAATTGGAAATCTCAACGAGCATTAAGTTTGGCGAACTTATAATAAAGATGGCGGCCAAAGGCGGCTAGCCCTTAAAATAATGATGAATGTGTGTTTGTGTTGGCGCTCTACAGTCCAGGCCGTTTAACCTACAGCTACCAATTTGGCACATGTAACCTTGGAGTCGCTAATGTTCACCTTGGAGCGATTTTTTTGGAATTTTAATTGATTAAAATTTAATCTAAATTTCGAGGTTGTTCTGCCATAACTTTCGAAAATATTATCTCGCAAAAATAATTTTTTCATAAAGTTTAAAAAATTATCTTTTTAATCAATTTTTTAACCTTTAAATTAAATTTCTATTTTTAATGAATTTTGAAAAAGTATTTTAACCATATTTTTCAACAATTTATTTCTTACAAGATAAAAATAAAATTTAACCTGTACGAGCACATTAGGCCTGAAAAGCAAAAAATTATCTTTTATCAACATATTTCCATCACATCGACAAAAACTCAAATTAAAATATAAGTTAACTATTTCTGCAAATAAAATTTAGGAAAATAATTTTTAGCACGTGTCCGTATAAAAAGAAATAAATATGAAATATGAAAGTAATATTCTTACATTTATTTTCTAAAAAATAAATGTAAAGAAAAGTTTTCTACCATTATTTTACAGTATTTATATTATTAATTCAATAAATCAGTTTTATTTAAAGCAAACATAGTTTAATATATACAAGATATCCATTCAAAGCAGGACCCAAAGGCTAATTTCAGTAAGATTTTCCGTGGTTCAGTACTTTCGGAAAACTCCCCGCAATTTTCTTTACTCTTTATAGGGGTTGCTACAACTCTGATTCCATCATCGCTTTCGAAAATTTTGCTGAATAAGTAAGCATTTTGGAATTGAAGATAAGCAGCCCCTACAATAAAACCAATGACACTTTGAACTGTATCGTTTATATTATCAAATTTGTCTCAGTAACCAATTAATGCTTAGTAAATGCAGCACAGTCTGCCCTTTGGAAAATCTATGCCGGGGAACTATACACCAAATTACTATCATCAAGATGAGAGAGGGTTAGAGGAAAGTGATCACTATTATGGAGATCATTTTCAATTTTGAAAGATACTGGAATACTTTCAATAATGGAAAGAATACTGGAGAGTAGATAACAAGATCAAGAGTTTTGAGCGAACAGTGGGTTCATGGAAGTACGTCTTCTCGTCATCATTGAGCAGTTACAGACAGTAATCAATGTTGAATTGTTCTATTTGTCGCCCAAGAGAAATATGAAAGTGTTGTTCCTTTGAAATCACCGGGCTGGTAAGTGATCAACCAAAATGTTGAATTCGTCTTGAGAAATGTCATTGTTTGGTGGAAGGTACGCGCAATGTACTATATGACTACAGCCTGTAAGGAAATACATAAGTTAAGGATGGTGTTGGGATATATGTTAGAGGTCAAAATGCTAACTCCATCTGAAGGTAAACCAATATCATTATCCGTCCGTATATAGGTGTCAAACGGACATTTAGCTTCAAGAATGTTTTTGAAGAGCCACGCAAACGGAGTATCAAGCATCAATGAGAGTTTCAATTTTCACAAATTTTGACCAGATGCCTTGAAAGGAAATTAATAATTACAAGAAAGGAAATAAACCATTACGGAGTTATCACTGAAGTGTGTTTAGTTGGGGATGTTCGCAATTCATTGGAAAATCTTCAGCCTTAGAAGGATGTATCTTTACGAGCGCAGAAATTACTGTTGAATTTCCAAACAAAAATGGTAAATAGATGGTGGCAAGACCTGCTTTACTCAGTTTTAGAACAATTGGTCTTCTTAATTTTAAATCTTTAAAAGAAGGTTCTTTCTTTGAAAACTCAAAAGCTAAAGACCTCTGCTCTGTGGATATTTCCCTTTTTTTTATTTTGTTTGTAAGGTGTTCTATAATTAGGCTGTTAGAGATTCGATCTGAACAGGTGTTTTTTGTTAAAATCACGACACGTTTTGCTCGTGTTTCAGATGTTGAGAGAAATGTTTTAATCGCGGAAACTTAACTTTTATCTTCTATAGGCGTCTGAGTGAGGCGTCTACCTTCAGGAAATATGTTGTTGTTTTTTTCACCTTAATCATGATAAGCTTTTCCTCAAGCTTCCATTTAGGACCCTTAAAACTCAGACATTTTTATTCATATGCAACTACTACCCTCTTGGCGAGCTGGACAACGGGTTCAAATAACTATCCCGCGGCAAGTAGCCTTAGAGTGACCAAAACATTGACAGTTTTGGTCACTCTATACTTAAGAAACTTAAGGATTCGGAAAGAAGTGTTTAAGTGTTCGGGTAGTTTTAAGTTAACTGCCTTTATAGTCCCTGGCATGTTGGGAGAATTAAAAATCAGAATAAAATGTTTTGTCTGAAGGCGTTATCTATCCCGCAGAATATTAACGCTACGTACATGAACAACTCCCTTATATTTAACCCTTAACTGGGGATGTGCGGACTGTGAGACCGCTAGCGATGGATTTTCGGTCACCCCTATTCTATTTTTAGATCAATTGAATGGATTGATCCTGTAGCTTCATGTTTTGTGACCTTCAATACACGTGCACTTTTTCAACCGATTTCAGCGGATGCTTTTTAAAATAATTATTTCTTTCAGCGCGGTCTCTAAGACCGCTCCTCCCTGTTAGTGTTCCAGTGATAAACAAGGCTTAGCAGATGGCGCTAAAACTTGCGCCCCTAAATATCATCCATTTTTCTGATCCTATTATGAAGCAATGTTCTAGACACTTTTAAATGAAGCAGAAAGTGATTTTAGTAATAAGGATAATTGTACAGAAGATGAAAGTTCGCATTCAACTGATTCTGATATGTATGTTCAAACATAATTAATTTTTCTAGTGATAATGTAATTTGGAAAATTTATAAAATATATTAATATACCAAGATATATATATACAGAATTTATAGGTTGATTTTTATACTACAAGTTTACCTGTATGTTTAAAATGCCCTAGAAAACCTTGCTATGAAAGTCACACAAGCCGATAAAAATAAGGGCCAATTTTACCCATTGTCAGTTTTTTTTATTTTTCATATAATTGTTGAATTTTACATTATATTGTCTTCTATATACCTTCATATACTGTAAAAATAAATATGATTTAAAAAGTAAAAAGTAATATGTTTTTTCAAGAATATTATTTATTGTAACATGTAATTTGAGAAGAGAATGCATGTTCCAACGCATTTACTTTTTCAATGATAATATATTTTGAAAATTTTCTAAAACATATCTATATATCAAGAAAAATATCTGCAAAATATATAGGCAGTTTTTCATTCTAATACATTCATTAGAAAATTTAATTTGAGTGTAAATGAAATGCGGTCTCATAAGACCGCAACTCCTCAGTTAAGTCCTAAAACTTCCCCTCCCCAGTTAAGGGTTAAATAATTCACTGATTTTTTTCGAAACTATCATTAAGCCCTTCCCTGCAAGTTATAACACCTTTCAAGGAATTGAGTGTTCTGTGAGTAATTTCATAAGTGTCAATGGTCCCTAATACTTTAATATTTGTAGGACTTGTTTGTGAGAATTCATTTCCACGATAAGTCCCCAAAACGCAGTTTTTCAAATCAAATGCATTGTCAATTGTATTCATCGTAGATTTTTGAGTGAAAAACTCTGTATTTAATGATATTATTTATAAAACAAGAAATATTTCTTAAATGTTTTTCAACATTTTAGAAATGATGTAATGGTAACTGAAGGGAGAATGGCTCTGGTGGCTTATATGATATTGAAAGTAGTTCAAGTTTGACGCCACCACCCACCACAGAGCCCAACAAGGTAGAGATACGGAGATAGCCACAATCTCTTGTCAT
Source organism: Argiope bruennichi (assembly GCF_947563725.1). Lineage (NCBI taxonomy): Eukaryota > Metazoa > Arthropoda > Arachnida > Araneae > Araneidae > Argiope > Argiope bruennichi. The sequence continues at coordinate 134,548,136 of NC_079162.1, read as the reverse complement.
TCCCAGCCTTGACATATGCCTTAGTATATTCGGAACCTATGCATTGTTCCTTATCACCAAGCCCAAGAAGTGACCTCTGCGCTTGATCTCCTTAAGGAGACTAATCAATTGGCTATAATACAAGACGATTGACACACCGGAGACCGAAATGTACCACCCATCTATAGGGTCGCCATGCATATCCAACACGTGGAGTATTTCTGGTCCATGAGCATCAGGAAGCAAATAGAGCGACAAAGGCATATCATGGAGAGCTTGTCAAGGAAAATCAAAAGTCACAAGTAGAGGAAGGTAAAAAAAAAGGTGAAGGTAAACTGAAAGTAAGCCAGATTGAGGTACCTCGGAGTAATGAAGACCGTCAAAGCAAAAGAAAAGGTATCTGCATGGAAGAAATGCTGACGAAGCAGTAAGAGTTTATCTGCGAAATCATAAGCTAAAACAAAGACCACGTTCCATATAAATTCTACGCAATTTGGTTAAAAAAAAAAAAAAAAAAAAATGGAAATTGGATGCACATGTGATAGACCGTGATCCAGAAAACCATGTCATAAAATAATTCATGCAAGTCCATAACATATTGCAAGAAATATTGCTCGCAATTTGGATATACTTATAATAACAGCCCTCAAGCTTCTGCAGTCTATTCTACGAATGTTTCATAACCAATTCCAGTGTGTCCAGATGTTGTAAAATGCCGATGAGCATTTAGCATACTGACTTAGCAATTTTTTTTCCTCATCAAATATGATGAAGATAGCAGTTGGCCGCTACGGATATTATGAACGGAAGGTGTATTTCTTCTTAAATGGGAACATAAACGCCAAGAATTGCGTTCACTGGGTTGAAGAAAATCTGCACGATGTATGGCACCAGCATCTACACAAGAAGCTAAAGAGACTGCTCATGTGGCATCGCAAGCACATTCGTTCTTTGTCCATATTTCTTCGATAAGATCACTTTAACAAGTATAAAAACGTGTTGCATCAAATGAGCTTGGCATACATCAGTGTTAATTGTATCAGCAAAGTATTATTAACAACAGTGAGCGGATGCAAGATGATGTGCCTCCACCCGTCACTTCAAGTGTTCAATAGATCCTGCTGCAGCATTTTGGTGACAGTCATCTCTTGTAACTTTGCAGTGTCTTGGCTGCTGCGATACGTCGGCTTCACTCCGAGAAATTTCTGGTTCTATGATTATCTGAAATCTAAGATGTACGAAATTTGTAAGAATTCAAACATGTCATAAAATGTGGAGTTTTATAGATATCTCTTCCAATGTTACGTCCTTCATTATTGTCAAAAATCTCCCGCAAGCAATACATAATTGTCTACGAAGGTGGGCACGTTGAAAACTTCTGATTTCAACTAATAAAAATGTAATCTCCTTTCTTGTGTTGTCAGTGCTCTTTACAGCACTGTGCTTTGCAATTGTCTTACTCTGCCAGTTTTCGTCAAGCGTGTATGGTACCAACGCCATTAATAGTTTTTTAATGTGTTAATCGATTTAAGCAGAAAAAAGTGGGTTTTGCCATCAGAAGATTTAGAATTTTTTTCACTTTAATAGTGAAAATGAAATATTTATTGTTTTAAACCATCCCAATCTCGAATGCATATCTTCAAATAACATCTGAAATTTTCTTTCGATTGGTCAAATGGATAGGCGCTGGTTGTTCATATATTAAAGATCATCGTATACTTTAATACTGAGTACGTTGATGATTTCGTATGAAAACATAAATATAAAATGTGTATTTTAGTGAACTTTGATTACTTCATAAATTATTGTATCAGATATAATATTTATTTTATTAAAAAAATATTTATTCGAAGTTATTTAAATTTATTAACTAATGAACCTTATCTCCCCCTTATTAGATGACCCATTTTATTTGGTATAATTATTCGTATTTCCATCCATGAAAGATCGTAAAAGGCGCTTGAGATATTTAAGAATATCAAAAGGATTTTTAATTGCTACTTTGGCTTAATTTCAGATTTAAATAAAAAAAATATTGTGCTTGATGCATAAGTCAAATATAATAATCTAGTAATCTTTGATACCGAATACGTTTCTATCATTTTAAATATTATTTTCTCCTCCCCAGTATTTTTCAGTCTTGTCATTTACAATTAAATTTTATATACAAAAGAAGAAAATATAATTTTTAAATAAGATACAATTTCGTAAATCAGGCACTCTGTAACATATAAAAGTTATCTAATAAACGTAAACTCAGAAAGAAAGTTAGAAAGTTTGAATATTAGGGCCTTCATGTGATAAAATGTTAAACCTAACTCAATTAGATTAATAGAATAATGTTCAAATCACTTTTATATTAAGCATTGAAATAAGAAAGAATTGAAAAAAATTCTTGAATCTGAGTTATTTTTCAAAAAATTACGGTGAGATTACTTCCTAATAATTTAAATCTCTTTTTTTCCTTGATTGCATATCGCAAAGCGTCTTTTCTACTATCGTATTTTTGCAGGAGGAATGAATAATGACTGAGAAGATAAAGTTATTAGCCATTACTTGATAACAAATTATATATCTCTTTAAAATTCTGATTGATTGCCTTTCACCAACACGTAGCCGCTTTTATGATTAAGCATTCAATAATTAAGATGGATGTTCTTTCCCGTACTAAACTGAAATTTCGATGCCATTTTTTAAAATTTCAAACTCGAGTTACATTTTCGACGAGGTTGAAACTCCTTTTAAAATAAGCTGGAGAGATGTAAAATATGTTTGAATAAAGTTGGTGTTGGGATGGAAAAGATCCAAAAATAAGCCAAAATGTCGGTAAGGAATAATGAAGCCTTTCAAGTCGTAAAAAGAATGTGTTTCGAAGGCTTTTTCTCAAAGAGCAGCCGGAATTGTTTTGCTTGTTATTCTGCATAAGGATCTATTGTTTTGAATATTATTGCTTGTTACTGTGATAGTATATGTTTGAGCGACTATTTTTTAACAGACTGCACTGGTTGACAGGTCATGACATGTGATACAGCTTTTAATCAATCTTTTAAAATAAGATTTAATCTCCTTCCAAATGTTTGGTGCAATTCAATCATAAATGATTCTTACACCAATAAACTGCACCAAACTAAATCAACCAGAACTCCTTCTTGGAGAGAAAGGAATATTAATCCTTTTGTTCGGTTTCTTGCATGATTAAAAACTTAAATTTCAGTTAAAAATGGTTTCATCTACGTTAGTGTCAAAGTAGAATTTATTCACCCAATAGGGAATGAAATATGATCTCCGGGACGTATATGCCCATTAGGTCAAAACGGGTGAATGCATTTGATGTTTTCAGAAGTAATTCAGAATCCAACTCAATTTATTTTCATCTTTTTTCCCCTTCAACAGCAGTGTTTTGCCTAGAAACCAGTTTCTACGAATGGATCGAAAACAGAGAATTATGCCGCAGTTATTTTATAATATCTGAAAGGTTATATGATTATTTTTAGTTATTTCCAGTCAAAGTTTATACTATTTTGATGGAGTTACTAACAATAAAATCGCAAAATAAAAAAATGGATTCTATATGCATATACAGAAAGCTCTGTCGAAGAGTTTATGCATATATCAAGATAGAACCATCCGTTAGTTTTGAAATATTTCGGTCATATTTTTTATATAAAAGATAAAGAATGTAGTACAATTTTTGTTGGATCAAAGAACACGTCGACATAGCAGAAAACGAAGGAGCAGATAAAACATCAAATACTGCTGTTGTTATGAAACGCTGCTTCGTTCCTTTAAAAGCCGTCGATCAAAAGAAAATTTACTATCCAAAAGAAACTGTAGATAGTTTTCCACGATCAAATTCATAATAAACTACACTCTATACAGCCATCAGTTGCTGGAATGACAAAAAACAAATTTTAACCGTAAAACTGTAAAATTGACAAGATTAAGGATTAGTCGCAAATATTTTACTCATAAACATCTATTAAACGCCGAACCACAACCGATGTGCATGTCATGTAACAAAGTTTTATCTATTAGACACATTTTGAATGAATGCGTTAATTTTAACAATTTGAGAAATATTTTAACATTTCCCCTCCAAATCGTGAAGACTTATTGAAAGATATTCCGAATATCAGATTATTTCGTTTTATTTTCGAAATTGACTTTTGGTGACCATATTTGATTTCATTTTGCTGTACGGCTCCTCTTTTTTTATGTGTGTCTTTATATTGATTTCATGATTTTTTTTATTTATTTATTTTATTTTATTTTTATTTATTTATTTATTTGCTAAATATGCATGTTTTGACAACAGTAATATTATTTTGAGCAGAATGATCGCACCTGGCTTTTGCACCCTAGAAGTCCAATCAATCAATCAACTTTTAAAACATGAAAGTGTATTTCTTCAGACGAAGAAAATCCATCCTTGCGTATTAAAAGGCATTGGTTAAAAAGAATTAAATATATAAAGAGGATTAAGAATTGTGTTCTACAAACGGTAGACAACAAATCTTTATTCTGGGTGAAGCTCATGCTAAAGGATCGAAACTAATTTCATATTTGATTCCTTTTCTAAAACTTATATCTCTTTTAAAATATTTCAAAAATTGTTTTAATTAATTGAATCTTTCACAGTCATCAATAATCAAGAATAATAAAGCTCTAAAATAAAGTTATATTTTATATATTACATTTTTTTAGAAATGCTATTTCAATTTATGCAAGAAAAATTTGCAATTTGCAGAGATTTTTAGGTAAACGAAAAGCAAATTCAATTTTACTGTTTATTCAAACATCAAACAGATAATTATCTTAAAAGATTAAAACCAAATTTCAATACACTTCTACTAAAAATACTTTGTACGCTAATTTTCATTGTTTAAATAAAATAAAATCACGATTCACAATGCTTAAATAGAAATTCTAAACGTGGCATAAAAAATATCCACCTTCATTCAGATCCATTAGCGAAAGAATTTCCTGCAAGCATATATGAGGAACAATGAATTTTCCTCTTTAAAAAGTAATTATACACATGATGGCAACCTTCACGGCAAACAAGACTGTATAGGAAAGGACATGATGTATTCAAATCCAAATGAAGTGGCGTTTTCTCCCGATGGTGAATGAAATTCCATTTCCTCCGGCAGTTTTAAATGAAAATCAATTTCAAAAACTCCCTCAAAACAGACAAGGCCACTCAGACTACCGTTGGAGATTTGATTTCCTGAGCACTTCACCACATAGTCTTATCTATTGGTAAGAAGAGAAGGGGGAGGGGGGTGCGAGTTATTCACTCCCAGCTACAAGGAGAAAGTTGATTGAAATTTATTTTCAGATCGCCTTTTTATAAGGATCATTTAAAGAGCTCTGTTTCTCTTTCTTCTAAGTTATATTTCCTCTTTAAAATCAATTACTGTGCCACCGTTACAACAGGTATTAATCACGATTTTTTAAAAACTTGATCCTTAACTGGTATTCAGAATTAAAACTGTTTGGAGAGCAAATTGAGGATGAAAAAGCAATTAGGGAGGCTGCAAAATTAATTTTTAGCAAGAAATGACACTTTTTAACAATAAGTCATTTAACTGTATAAAAATTCTGCGTAACATACTATCGAAATAAAATGCCTAGCAACAGAGCATACACTTTAACGTTTTGTAGACAACTTCCCATTTCCCACATATTTGTGTCGAGAGGATTCAGAAGGAATTTAAAGATAACAGAACAAGAAAAATTTCAAAACATGATAATTATAAAAAAGCTGATATAAATAATATATAAAAATAAATAAATAATATATAAAAAATAGCTGTTACATAAAAATCCTTTTTTCATGAACATAAAAAAAAATTCCTTATTTTTGAAAAGCGGCAAATCCAAACATCTAATTACGTAATTATTCTAAAATGTCATGAACTGTGATAAACGTTTATTTATAATGGCATGTTAAATCTGGGAAAAATCACACCAATTACATTATCCATTTTCAACAAATCGGAAAGATGCATTACTCCAAGGGAAGTTCCAAATTTTACGAAGGTGGGTAGAAGAGTTTCCGGCCTATCAAGGAAAGGGTAAGGCATACCTACAGTCCGCCCCAACCGAAGCCATTCGGATGGGCCGCTACGAAGCAACCCCCTCCCCCAGCACAGATGCACAGGACTAACTCTTGATAAACATTAATTTTAGGTACCATATTCCGCGGACCAGATACATAAATCTATGTTTATTTTTTGTCACCATTTTAAAGACACCATATCTATTAATACTTCTATTCTTTGTCAAGACATCTAATTGATATTGCAATCCATCTGAGACACAGTGTTCATCTCTCGAATTCTTACAGAATATAAACAAATACATACATGCTCCTAATTATACATGTCATTCAATAATGATGAATGCAATTTCTTACATGTTCTATTATTAATACAATTAAAAAATAGAATAATTGAAAATCAACAAGTCCATCCAAACAACAATAGATTATATAAATAGTTTTATAATAATTAAGGTTAATAAAGGTGCTTTCAAAATTTACAATCACAGTTACAGATAGATATTTACATATATACAGTGTCAAATCAAATCAGTCATTTCCAATTGTTGGAGTTGACCTAAAATTTGGGAAATACTTGTGCAAAATGTTGGTATTTTAACCAGCCATACAAGATCCATATTAATCCATTCTTTAGGCCAGGCACTCCGAAACTCTCCCCACAGTTCGCAATCCTTTATGACGTGTGGTGTGGTACCTGTATCTTTCCCACAGATACACACCCTCGACTCACCCTCGAATCTTTCTTGATGGACACGGAAGCACCCATGACCAGTAATAATTTGATTTACATAAAAATCTCCATATAATCTGTTTGCACTGACTTTCTGTATGAATTTTTTTGTCCTTTTTTTTATTCTATCCATCTGGATTGCCATCTTTCCAAAATATTATTTTTTTAATTCAATTTTTAGTTGAGTTATTGAAAGCCCAAAATTATAATCAATTTCATCTTTCTTTGTAGCTTCCTAAGCCCAATAGTCTTCTCTCTCATTTCCTATAACACCCTTATGTGCTTTCACCCACATTGTTCTAATATTAAGTTTTGAGTTAACTATTTTTAGTTTTAGGTCTCTTATTAACTTTCTTTCTTCATTAGCTGATTGTAGAGTCTCCAATACGAATCTTGAATCAGATATAATACAGACGTTTACCAACTTATTATTTACAATATAATCAACTGCCGTAATTATTGCCAACAGCTCGGCATTGTAAACTGTGCTTTCATCGTTGAGTCTGAGCATTTTATGTCCTATTTCCTTACCATGCTGAAAAACAACAATGGCACATCCCACTCGGCCTTCAATTTTTATCCATCTGTGTATACCTGTATGCCTACCATAATTTCATTCAAGTAACCCCATTCAATTTTTAAAGCCTCCCATGGAGCTTCCATAGTTACATAATTGAGATTTATTACACCATCTGGATGTTCAGTTAATTTATGTTTTCTTATAATATCTGACACTGGGTTCGAAAGTTGTATTTTTATGTCTATGGGAGGACATCCATTTAGAAGTTGTAAAGCCTCATTAGAAACATTTGGTGATGGATAATAAGGATTGTCTCTGGATGCTGAGGAATTTATTATTTATTTTAACAATATTCCTGTACCACACCTCACTTCCATAAATGATTATTTTCTCAATGACATCCATATATATTTGTTTGAGTACTTTTGTTTTTAATCCCCATGTTGGTCGTGCTATTCTGCTTAATTTTTCTTGTAGTTTAGTTACTTAAATTACTGTACTGTTTAGTTACTGTATTAAATTTAGGTGAGGCAGAAATGACAAGTTTGTATCGAAAGTGATTCCCAAATAATTAATATTTTCAATAATTAATAATCAGTCTTTGATTATATAACTTTATTCCTGGAAAATGTGTTATATCCTTTCTATCTTTGATGATGGTATATACAGATTTATTCCTATTAAAGATCAATTTATATTTGTTTGCCCAATCCTCAAGTTTCCTCATAACTACAATGTTTTTATCATAAAATAAATAAGATACTGTAGCCTTCATTAGAACAATAATATCGTTCGCATAGGCTTGGACCATAATTTCCAATTCTCTGTCAAATTCTACCAATAATTCGCTTATGATAAGGAGCCAAAGTACTGGACCTAAGCTAGATCATTGTGGAACTCCTAGGTTATATTTCTACTTTCCTCCATCTGATAACAATATAGATCTTTCATTTAGGAAATCTTCCAGAAGTTGTCTCGGCGATGTTGGTATACAGTATTTTCCAAAATGTTGTTTTAGATTTGTCCATCTAATTGAGTTGAAAGCATTCGAAATGTTAAGTGATACTACTCAGGTTATCATGTTATGATTTTTCGCTTCACGTATATAATTGATAATGTTTTTCGAGGCAACGTTAGTACCGCGATTCTTGCGAAATTCAAATTGATTTTTGTGCAACAAGCTTTCTTTTTCTAAATAAAAAGATAAACACTTGGTGATCAATTTATCTAGGATTTTACCCATTACTGGTAATAAACATATTGGTCTGTAAAATTTATAATCATTTAGAGCTTTTCCTTCTTTAGGTATTAGTACTACTTCTGCTATTTTCCATTTTGTGGGAAAGAAACCTTGAAGTAAACAGACATTATAAAGCTTTGTAAACCAAATTTTGTTAGCAAAAAATAATTCTTGTATTATTTCTACTCTCCAACCATCGTAACCTGGAGCAATCTTTTTTTTTTTTTTTTTTTTTTTTTTTTTTTTTTTTTTCAGTTTGGGAGAATTCTGTGAAACTAGTTTCAATATTTATTGTACTTTCATCGTTTGACATATTTTCAATAAACGGGAAATGTTACTTCAATATATAGTCTCTACTTTCATTATAATTTCTTGTAATTTCCCCATTATCTCTAATAACTTGTCCAATTTTTATTTCTATTTTTTTATCTTTTATGAGGTTTTTAACTTTACCATATTCCTTTTTTTTTGTAAGAAATTCTTTAAAACAATCTTTTTTCGCAATGGGAATCATGTATTTATACTTCGCTAATTCCTTCTTGTCTATAATTTCCCATTTCTTCATTTCCAGTGGCTCAATTATTTTTTGATGTCTCCTTATTAAGGCCCTGGTAAATAATGAGTTTTTGGTTCCACCAAATTGCATCCTTCTGTTTTTTATAGCTTCTCTTTCTAGTGTTTAATTGGCATGCTATTGTGAGTCCATCATCCAGGTCTTTCAAAATATCTAAAAAAAATGTTCTTGTTTACTTCTATATTTGCTATCGATTCCATTAATATTTTTATATCTCTTCGAAATTCAAGAGTTTTAAGATTGTCCAGAGACCATCTTTTAGTAAAAGATTTGCCTGTGGCATAGCTATCCACCTGTAAGGTAATTAAATTATGGTCACTAAGTGTTATATCTGTGTGAACTCTCCAATCACGAATTTTGTTTCTTGCAATGTTCTTTGTTAATGTCAAATCGATCCAGCCTTTTCCTCTTGGGGAGTCGAAAGTTGGTGGTGCATCCATTTCATTAATAATATCTAGATCAAGTCGATTTATAAATTAAAATAATTTTCTACCTCGTTCATCCTGTTTATCCTTACCCCATGCGGGGTTTTTGGCGTTAAAATCGCCATTGATTATTATAGTATGGTTTTGTTATCTAGTTATTATATTTTCAATTTTTACTAAATTTGGAATCAAGTCTTCCTAAGGTGAACAATAGATACATATAATTCGATATTGAAATTTATCATAAGTGCAATTAATTGCAATGAAATCATTTTCTATCTGAATTGGAAGATATTTCTTTTCAATATAATTGCAGTTCTGCCATACCTTCATGGTAAACCTCAATATACCCATTTGGGATTCCAACTAAGTGCCCCTCGAACTAGTAAGGTTCAGTTATGCAAACGCCCTGAATTTCTCTAAATAATATATCTCTTTCAAGCATTAAAGCAGCTGAAACTATAGCTATCACTGTTGGATAAGATGTTACATTCCTTGGGATTATCTTTTTCGAAAACCTGAAGTTTAAACTTCATATTTTAAATTTTTTTTAAAGTGCGTTAAGACACTAGATTTTCTTGAAATTTTAGTGAATAAAACTTGGAGTGCATATTTTCAATCGTTTAGAAATTAAAATATCTTTTAAAATTTTATTTTATTAACATTGGATAATAGATACATGATTTACGACTCTGCTTGCAAATCTGTACTACAGATACTGGATCCTATACATCATTTAAAACTCAGGAACTTTTCGAATGTCTCCTGTCCATAGTTTGCTCGTCATTTGTAAAATAACATGTTTAGAATTCAGACGACAGAAACTTTCTCTGAAACAGTATTTTAAAATAAAAAGCAGCCGCGAACATCTTATGTGTGATAAGATTATCAACCCTCCTTTTAGCACGTTTTATGCAAACAAAACTTCATATATTCCCTCATTCGAACATCTAACGCGATCCTTATGACATTATTTAACTATGGAAAATGTGGAAATTTTATCGAAGGAAAACCAAATTTCTTCTACAGCAGACAAATATATTGAAATAACTAGAACATTTTAATTCATGAATTTATTTTCTTTTCACAGACAGTAGTGTACAAATTGGACTAAAACAGGGAACCATATTAGTTCTGCCGCAATTTTTAATCATTTAATAATATCTGAAAAGTTGCATGATCCTTGAACCTTTTACAAACAAGAATTTTCCAAGTCCTCATAGGTGGTCAATTTCAACAAAACAAAGATGTTCCAAAGGAAAAACGTCATTTTGTTCATTCTCAAATGAAATGGGATAATACAATAGCATATATATAGGAAACTGTACGTAGAGGATTATCGGATTGACTGTTCATGTTTGAATAGGAATTTTATAGAACTTTCCTGAATTAGGCTAAAGAGAACGGTTTTATTATTGCAAGTAAAAAAAAAACAATTTGTCTTCATTTTTGTCGATTCCTGCAATTACGATTCATCCCATCCTGAGATTTTATCAAAGACACTGTAATTCCTGCAATTCTTGAGGTTAAATTCCTCGGTATAATTTTAAACGAAAAAACTGACATTTAAGTACCATATCTCATTTCTAAAATGAAAATGTGGTTAAATCTTTAAATCTTCTTAAAATGTTATGGAATTCTACATGGGATGCAGAGTTTTTATCTTTTATGAAAATTTATAAATCATTTGTTTTATCTAAATTGGACTATGGTTGTATCATCTACTTATCAACTTTCAAATCACTTTTCAAGGGTTAGATACAGTCCATCACTTCGTGTTCAGACTTTCATAGAGAGCTTTTAGATCATTGATTGTCCATAGTTTGTATGCCATTTAAAACGCATTATGTTTAGAACTTAGACTATAAAAACATTCTCTGAAATACTATTCCAAAATTTAAAGTGATTGTGAACATCTACATCCATTTTGGGATAGAGTTGTCAACCCAGTATTCAGAATTTTTTATGCAAGTAAATCCTTTTACATACCTTTATTCAAACATAGAGTGTGATCATTATGACAGCATTTAAATATGACAACGTGGAAATTTTACCAAAATAAGACAAAACTCTCATTTGGGTGAAAAGCAGTATTATTTTGTTTGGGACTATCCAAGTGCACTACATCTACCTCAATTTATTTTCAATTTCATCATAGCCAGCAATTTAGTGATTATGAACCAGTTTTAACAGATGGATAAATAACAGGAAATTCCAGTGGTTTTGCCTCCATTTTTAATCATTCAGAAATCTCCGAAAAACTGCACAATTCAGAATCAACAACTCAGCATTCATAGCGGAAATATTTACCATTATCGTGTCTTTACAAGCAGTAAAATCTAAAGAAAAGACAAAATGGGTGATATATGCAAATTCGAAAATTTCTATCCAGACCATTTTACATACATGAAGGCAGAGTGACCTGTTAGCCATGTATTGCAATTAATCTGGTCCGGTTTTTAAAAGATATATATGATATACTTTTGTACTGGATTCCAGGACATATCGATATGTCTGTAAATAAGTATGCTGATAGGGCTCCAAAAACCGCTACTATTGCGGTATATACTCTTTTATCTTTTGAGCGATGTTGATCAGATTTTTAAAGTATGTACTAAAACAATTGGTAAAACATATGAAAAAATCAGATTAATAATAAATTACATTACATAAAAACATCTATTACGCTACAAAATATTGTGTAGCTATTTGTATTCACATATTCTTTCTCCTCTAGCAGCTCCAATAAATGTTTCCAAACGGCAGCATTAAGCATCAAATATGAGAAAAAGCTGGATTCCTGTCATTAGGTCTTAAATTCGCCAACAGATCACAATAGTAGTTCCATTATGAATAATGTGTCTCTAGCTGCATAAATACAAGTTAGAAACGTCATACTAAAATGATAAAATTAATCAAAAAAATAATTTTTTCATGTTGAAAGTTTTTTCTATCTAAGACCTATTGTTTGTTTTTTTTCATATTTTTGGTACATTTGGCTTTCCTTGATTTCATAGTTAATTACTTAGTTAATTACATAGCCCCATGCAGATACAAACAAAAGCATATCTAATAGATAGCTTGATTGAAAGGTAGAAAATAATTATGGGAAATAAAAAGTGGTATTTTTATATCTTTTATAATCTAGTTGATTTTAACATAAATGCTTGTTGATCGTTCAAAAGTGTAAAGGAGCAACTTGGAAGCACAGGCGTTGAAATGAAGCTTTTAAAATTTAGACTAAATTTGGCTGAATCCTTGTGCTCTTATGGTCCAACTCTAACAAAAAAACGAGGTCGTCCCTCAAATGAAGAGATGAAGGAGCCGGCACCAAAAAAGGGGAAATCTGCTTCTGCAAGAAACCTACCTGAAAATATTCGGTCTGATAAAACTGACCATTGGCAGGAGCATTTTGAGAACAAACTGCGTTCTAAAATATCGTCTTGCAAACGTTTTATTTGAATCAAATGCATCAAATGTAATGTTCCTCTATGCTTGAATGAGAAGAACAATTGTTTAAAAAATTATCACTTAAAATAGATTTCAAAATATGCATGTTCTTTCATTTCTATTTAAAGCTAGATTATTTAAAGTACTGCTTTGATTTAGGTAATATAAAAATTGTCTGTTCTGATTTAAATTTCAAAACTACTTTTCATTCTAAATTAACAATTTGAATTATATTAAAAATATTATGTTGATATTATATTTAAATCTTACATTATATTTTGATGATGTTAACATATCTTGTAACAATGTATAACATAAAACATGTTATGTTAACATCTTATAATTTAAAATAATAAATATATAAAAGTTATATATAATAAATCTATGCTATAAAAGTTTATAAAAAAGTTTTTAAAAATATTACCACAGTATTTGAAAAATTAATTAATAGGCACAAGCAAGGGTTAGTGCATAGTGTAGCCAATTGACACAGTTTAGTTTTTGGTCAAAAAAACTTAGTAAAACATAGTTTATTTTTTTAAGTAATTTTTTTATCGATTATAGTCTGTTATCGAAAGAAACTATATTCTTTTCAGAAGGAATTGAAAAATAATACATTGTAGGGTCAAAGGCTTTCAGCATAGAAGTAGCAGTCGTAGAATGACAGTAAAATTGAACTAGACTCCGGATTAGCCCCACATATTTACTCAAAATCACTTACCGAATCACTGCATTGATGTTCTTCATTTGATAGGTATTATCAATAAGACATATTTTGACCGAAGGCACCAATTCTAATAATATAAAACTAATTAATTTAATTATTTTATGTAATTATAAATTAAACTAAAATATCTATAAATTAAACTAATCAATTAAAAAAATATTTTGACCGAATATACCAATTTTAATATTTTTAGAATAAATAAAGTATTTTAGAATAAGAATCCGCAGAATGCGAAGGCCCATCCGGGGCTGTCGCACAGTGAAGACGAAAAAAAAAGAATAAAACATTTTAATTTTGCCAAATTTAGCAGAAAATATTGAAAGATACCTTGAATAAAAAATTAATTCATTTTATTACTGATATTAGTTTTAGTAATTTGATTAAATTTCTACTTTTTGATCTCTTTGTTTTTGTCTCTTGATCCTTTCATAATGAATCGGAGACAAAGACCTCAAAAACCCTTTGCGTTTGTCATAGAAAAGCCAGCCTGGCATTGTATAAAATTCCATTGAATCTTTAGAGGTATAAGAGACGCGTTAGGATAGAACCTGGGACCTTTAGGTTAGCAGTTCAGTAACGATCCGATTTTACCAAAACAGCTGTTCGGGTAGAAGCGCTGTTACTAGCTTATATGCAATTCACCATAGTACTCTCCGTCCAGTGAGTCGAAGGGGAGACGAACGATATGGCTGTTGAGTGGTGATATATTTAGTAGTAGTAGTAGCTGTTGTCTTAATGGGCCTGTACCCAGTTTGAATAACGTCAAGCGTTATGGCGAACGTTTTGTGGGTGCTGATGCGCCAAGTGTGTCTGACGGCTTTGGGTTGCTGCGTCACGTGAGTCTGACGACTTTGGTTTGCTGCGTCAAGTGAATCTGACGACTTTGGTTGCGATAGATGGCGCCACAACAGCTGTACGAAGGTTGAAGGTTCAATGTCCGAGGTAAGAGATGCTCGGAGGATAGAACCTGGGACCTTTAGGTTAGCAGTCCAGTAACGATCCGATTTTACCAAAACAGTTGTCCGCGTAGAAGCGCTGTTACTGGCTTATATGCAATTCACCACAAATCAATCAAATTTTCTGTTTGACTTAGATCTACTAAGAGTATGACACCTATATATTTCCGAAAGAATGTGCACCTTGAAGCGATTTTTTAATTTTAATTAATTAATAAATAAGTGAAAATTTGGTGTCTTTCAGCTATAACTTCAGAAAATATTGCAACACGAAAATGAAGTTTTCGAAAAATATTTAAGCCTACTCATAACAACATATTTCATTGATAAACTCAAACGTGTTCGCTGTTGCCACAAATATTTCCTCCTGGCTTTTTATCATTTTTTTTCCCGTTGCTTG
This sequence comes from Argiope bruennichi, assembly GCF_947563725.1. Classification (NCBI taxonomy): domain Eukaryota; kingdom Metazoa; phylum Arthropoda; class Arachnida; order Araneae; family Araneidae; genus Argiope; species Argiope bruennichi. Next base: position 134,533,068 of record NC_079162.1, on the reverse strand, counting down.
GTTTCCGTGTTGAGTAGGTTTCAGTATAAGACATAGTTTTAATAAAATTTTGGAAATTTTGTTATGCTTACAATTAAGGTATAACTTCTGAATCAAGCAATAGTGAAAAGTTGTTGAAGTATTCACATTTTTATAAACTGCTGCTCTTGATTGCGCTTTAATTGGATATATAACGATAGAAACCCCTCAGGAGCACATTTTCTTCTGGTGTGAGGGGCTTCACGACCCCAAGCTACCCAAGTGATCTGGTCTGCTTTCAAATTTACCCTCCTCTTAGCCTGTCTATTTTTTCATTCACCCTTCCGCCCCTCCAAGGCAAACGAGGTAGCTCACCATAATAAGTTGTTGCTTCTTATGAGCAGTTAACCCCTCTCCCGTGTATGCCGTGAGTGACGATCCATTAGAGAGATGATGCACTGTGGTCCTCTATGTATCAATCTGCCGGTAGTTAGCTACCTGTGTGATTAGTATGCTAGGTATCAAGTGAAGCTATACCGATAATTTTATCTAGGCTGAGTGTATTACACAAGGAAGTGTCCTCAGTGTATCTCTATTTATCCTACACCTTAGTCTGCTAATACATCATTTACCATCCTCCGTTCGAGGAATTTTATATGTTGAAGATCTACAAATATCTTTCCAGTGTTCAAATATGAGTTTTATTACATGATTGTTATAAAGCACAATTTTCAAGTTTCTGGCATGCTATAAAACTAATGGGAACAAGTTTTCACTTGAGAAGAATCATTATAGGCTCTTCTGCAGGAAGCGAAATTTACATCTAAATCCGATTATCTACATTAAGGACACTGCTATTCTAGCTGTTAATGACATAATGATTTCAGGACTAAGTTTCAATTGAAAGCTCACTTTCTTTCCGTACGTTTCGTTTAAAATTCTTTAAACTTTCTCAAGGTTTTGTCCAATGCATTTTGGAGAGCCAATCGCACTTCCTTACTCCTTTTATATATTGAAATCATCTTATTTCGTATAGATTTATGGATATATGGTATATGGTTTTGCCCAATCTGCTGTTTTTTACCGTACGAAACTCTAATTTTCAAAGTAAATAACCTTTTTTACTGTTTGCGAAAATTACTTGTATTGATTCAGATTGTATTGATTCAGTATTGATTGATTTGTATTGATTCAGATTTACATATTCAGATACTTTAACCATATATTTGATGCTGTTTAGCCAGAAAATGGCTTTTGCTTTACAAAATCCCAAAGCAAATGAAACAAGACAGAAAATAAGGAAATGCATAGCACAATGAACAGAACAGTGTTAGAGTTTTAAAATAGAATGAGTTATATATCTTCTGATCCCCCTCTCACATATTATTTGATACAGACCTCGATAACAACACAATTAGAGATCCTGTTTTATCCATCTGACTATAATATGTTCACAAAAGAGGTGGACTATCATCTCTTAAAAAATCATAGCGATCACTATAGTTTCATTTAAAACATGTCTTTCTTCATCTTTTCAAATTGTCCTTTTTAAAAGTAAGACTGAAACAATATTATTCATTTTTATCAACCAACAAAAATTACCCTTCGGGAAATGCTTCTTAAAGAAACTTATAATATAAATTTTAAGCATTATTATGTTACCTCAAAAAGAATCATTAAGTATTATACTGTTACCTCAAAAAGAATCAGTACGGATTATACTGTTACCTCAAAAAGCATTATACAGTTACCAAACCTCAAAAAGACAAAAGAAAATGCATCATTCCCACAAAATATAACAAATAGCGTTCTTCAGTCTCTTTCTCTTCAATCTCTTTTTCCCTTTAATTTATAATTTTATAGATTTTAAAATGTATCGATTTTTTAACCACTTAGGTGGAAAGACGTGCCACGCGCATAGAGATGCATTTATCACCATGTTATACACGTCAGTAGACAATTGTCACAGAAGTAAAAATGATGTTCACGACCCGTCGAGTGAGATTGCTTACCGGCGCACTCTAGAAAATATAAGTTTTTTCGATTTCTCTAAACTATCGGATACTTTTGCGTGCCTCGTAACGAGTTACAGTTAATGGTTTTGACACGCGCATCTGTGAACTCTTGCCACCGCAAGCGGTTAAATACAGAAGTATTGAGAATTTTTTCAAAAAACATTCTAACAGAATTACACCATGTTTTTAGCATTTTATGTACATATTTTACGCCTCCGAAGGTTTACATGTTGTTTGGCCTCTACTTAATGTTTTATATATGTTTGTAATGTAACATATTGCAACTAAATCCTGTGACTTTCTGAAAGAATTTGATAGTTTTGGTGAACTGTATTTTATCATTTATTGATTTCATTATGCGTAATTATAAAATGTTTTTAGAATTTTAATTGTTTATATATCCTCATATGCTTTTCACCTTGGCCCTGTTAATCCCTACAGCATCAAGGGAGCACTGGGAGAGCTGAATTGTTGTGAGGGAGTCTTAGCAGGATTCTGAGGTGAATAAGCTGGAGCAGAACAAATAACACATTCCCAAGTAGGAGGAATATCAGCTTAGGCATGGTGGATAACTTCTGAATTTCACCTTAAACTATTCCCATTAGTCATAGTAAAAAAGAGCATATGATGCAGAAAAATGGTAGCAGGAGCTCAGTTTCAGGCAGACGTTTTCAGTTGAATTACTCTGCCTCTTAGAAGCATTTGTTTGAAGAAGTTTTGGGACTCGATTCTTGTTTTCCTCTTATTTTTCGTAGAAATCCCGATGACGACATTCTGGCTAGACGTTGAGATGGAGGCAAAAGAATGAAAGTACAAGTGGAGCTCTAAAAAGTCGTTGAACGGGAGTGGGTAGTTCTTTACTTGTTGCATTTCGACAATTCAGGAGAGTCGATCTAAGATCCACTCCTTCGATCTTCCATCGTTTTAAAATTAATTTGGTTATTTGTACATAGAGCTGAGTGCATTCATTCAACTCAGGATAGAGCGGGATTGAAATTTGATGTCCGATTTTCTACTCGCGTTCAAAATTATGAAAAACATGTGATTTATACTATGGCCTATTATCTTCCTCCCATGAATGGCAAAGATGACTTTCAAATAATTAATTACAACATCAGAGCTAGGATTTTTGAGGTGTTTAAAGTCAAAATATCCAGAATATCTATCGATTAACAACCAATAGCTAACCGACAAATTTAAACAAATACGTACCAACTCTTTTCCAGGAAACAAGACACTGGTTTCATTTGTGTTGGGAATACTGAAAGTTTGTTGACACACTGAACAGTATTGAATGTAGTCTTCTATGTCTTAAAACATTCTGTGCCAAAAAATAATTTCTTGAGCTCGATCCAAAGAGAGATTAATTCCAAGATGTTCTTGATGAATTAGTTTCAGATATATGCTTTGTAGCATTGTAGGTACTGTTAAGTATTCTGTTTTGAATACGAGATTATCATACACTAATAATTCTTATCTATAATTCCAATACTTTCAAGGCTGATGAAGAACATGTTTAGAGCATTTATAATTTAATAGCTTCAACTGCTGCAATTCTGCATTTTCAATGATTGCATATAAAAGCTCAAGATAGGTCATTTTTGTAAATGGTATGTCGCATTATTTTGTTTTTATTTTATTTAATTTTCAAGTCAACATTTTTTTATATTTAATCTTTTTTAAATTATCAATTTGGGGCTCAAAATATAATTTTTATAAACATCACCAATTAGAAATTGCAATTATAATTTTCTAATTTTATATATGAGTATTTCGAAACATGCAGAGAATAGAGTGAATCTAAACAACCATGTTGTTTCCTGTGAAACATGCATTTTATTTTCTATCCCTAAAATCAGTCTCGTGATTTCCAAGAATTTGGTACCTTCCCCAATGGAAAAAGCAGCTGTGGTCGGAAATGGGCTGAAAGATCGAAAGGGGAGTAAATAGAATCCACTAATTCTTGACGCCAAAAAGGCAAGAAGTCAATGAGATGCGGAGAAAAAAATCAATGTCGAAAAAGCTATATATGCTAAATCGAAAATGCAATAAGGAACACTTCTTAAAATTCGATTTTTTTGAATTTTGACTGGATTTTAGAGAGATCCTTCGAAGCATGGTGCGCTGTCGCCCCAAAAGAATGAGAAACGATTGGAACACGGAGCTAACGGGTTACTGCTAAATGACTGAGAGTGTGACTGCGTTTTGCTAGGAAATTGAAACAACAAAACAAGTCGAAGAACAAGAAAAGGAGTCGAATCTTACTCGAGTTGAATCAATCATTTAGTCCATTATGATGTGGTCACCTCGAGAGCTGGAATCATTGTGAAACCCTGCAGAGACAATAAATTGGCTTCATTGCGCAGGGGACGATCGTTGAATCCTGCTGCTGGTGTACCGCGAAAAGAACTCCTTTGCGAATTGACTCCATTTTATTAAGTGCCGAAAAATTCCTTGAGATAAGTGTTCTATTTTTCTTTTATTCATTGATGTACTGACTTTAAAAAATAACTCTAAATGGATAAAATGCTTTTGAGAGCATTATCAAGATGTTTGGTACTAATTTAAACTCCTGCACGAGATTTTAGACACATTCAGTGGATATATAAAAAAAAGGTTGACTGTATAGTAAAATTCTACAAGGCCATGTATTACAAAATCCTTGTATAAATAGGAATGTTTTATTATGGCAACAATTGCAATGAGTAAGTAATCTCAAATTTAATATTACTGAAAAACTGATCAATATTACTGAATTTAAAATTATTGGAAAACTTTTACATTTACTCATCAGGGGACCACAAATAATATTGTATTTTTACTGTATAGCTTGGAAACTCCTGTTAATCTGATATGCTCAAGATTTTTAAGCTCCTAAATTAGATTTTTTTTGTTTACTAGTTATGTGTAATCTTATTTCATTTATTTGTATCTTTAATTCGTAATTGTCTTTGGTACTTGTCGAATCTGTTAATATGGAAATTTTTTATATGTTTTGTTGCTTTATAATGTGGTTTCAGGCAATGCTATTCGGTTTTTGCAGTACTATGTTAAATTGATTTACCATTCGTTTATTGATTATTTAATCAGTCATTTTATTAAATAACACAGCAATCAGATCTAAAACGATTTCAAAAGTTTCTTATTCTTCACTGGATATTTCTAATGATTCAATTTTAAAGTCATGGCTTAAGAAATCAAGTATTGACATAGCTAGGTCACGTTTATATAATATTTCTGAAGAATACATCAAATAATAGCGAGGTGTAAACGAGGTGTTGCTGATTGTAAAAGTTTTGGCAATCGTTTCTAAAGATTTCTGAACGTTTTCAGTTACCATTAGTTTGCCATAAATATAATCTTGAAACATTTTGCATTCATGGCAAATAGCGAAGGATTCTTCTTTAGTTTGCGGATAACGTTTTTAAGCAGGAATCAAAATTTTTGTAGAATATGGAATTGGTGTATCTTCTTGAAGCAGAACAGCTCCTACGACAATATAAATCGCATCTACAGGAATTATCACGGGCTTATTTACGTTATAATAAGCCAATTTTGGAATATTTTGTAAAGCTTCTCTTAATTTCACAATCGCACTTTTTTAATCTGTGGACCATCCCCAATTCCCGTTCTTTGGAAGAAGTCTTTGCAAGGGTTTTGATATTGTTGAATAACGAGGAATAAATTTGGGTGCACAATTTATCATACCTATATATTTTTGTAATTCGACAAGGAATGCTGATGTTTTCAAATTTTTAACATCTAAAATTTTGATGGATCTCTTTCGATGACGTTCGAAGTAAACACATGCCCTAAAAACTTTATTTTTGCTTCTTGCCAAAAGCACATTTTTCTTTGTTAAGGCGTACTCCATGCTCAAGTAGTCTTTCAATAACATTTTCACTAGACTTTTGTAACTTATCTTTAGTATTGACCAAATCAAAATATCATCCATTGAGCATTCTACATTTCAAAATAGATTTTATAACTTGCTGAAACATTTCTGGTTCAACAGCCAAATCAAAAGGGACTCTCAGAAAGAAATAACGACCTTGAGGTGCATGCTCCATCAGATAATCAGACGTACTTTTGGAAACACCAGGACATCGAAATTCTCGCTTAGATCAAGTTAAATAAAATATTTAGCTGTTTCTACACACGCAGCAATATCCTCGATTGTTTTAAAAGGATGTCGCTTAATAGCCTTATTTATATCCGTTGGATCCATGCATATATGGACTTTTTCACTTTTTTAACAATAATCAACGAGTTAACTGCAGAGGCAGCATTTATAACTGGTTTTAAAATGTTCATTTTAACTATGGAATCAATTTTAACTTTAACCGTTTTTCGCAAGGCATATGATATTCTACCAGGAGGGTGGATAGGAAATTCGACACCATTCTGAAATTTAATATCATATTCAAAATTCTTAATTCAATCAGTGCCATTAAATTTTTACCGAAACTATTAATTCTAATTTCATGCCATTGTGTTGGTACACGGTAACGTAGAATCAAACCTAGTCTTTCACAAGTATGACATCCAAGAATACAAATAAATTCACCGTCAACCATTATTAGCTTAAGTGTTGCTGACATATTTTCTATGATGCAGTTTATACATATATCACCTAGCATTGGTGAAATACCTCTATACCTATTATTAGAGGGTCATGCCGTATGGGAGATTTGTGAAATGGGACACAAACTTTACGTATCTATGACTTCTTCTTCGGCATCAGTATCAAGTTTAAATTTAATAGTATTTCCATTATCAAATCAAATAGTTTGAAACCGTGAATTGTTATTGAACTCTGCCCTAGTTTTACTCACTTATTTAAAGGATATTAAAAGTATCTTAGTTAATAAAGAAGTTTAATCTTCACCATCAGAAAAGTTTTCTTTGTTCGGTGTACTTTTTTTATATGAACATTTATTCTTCAATTTAAATTGACATAGGGTCCTTTTTTGTTTCAATTCAGGTAACAACAAAAACGCAGTACAATTACGGAAATCATGTGACAGATTCCAACGCCAGCATAACCTAGCTTCCTTAATATTTTCAGATTTTGCTTAAAATTAGTTGCATTTTTAGAAGCTTTTATGAAGAGTATTTTAAAAAATGAATGTCCTTTTAATTATTATCACTTATATGCATCTCTTTGAATTGAGTTTTTGCTTGTTCGCTTGCACGACATAAATCAAACTCTTTACTCAGTGTTTGTTCTCGTTCAGCTAACAATAGTTCTCGCATTTTATCAAAACGTATTCCACGCACAATTTGATCAAGTAATAATCTATCGTGCAAAGTACCGAAAGAACAATCCCCAGCTTAGGATTTAGATTGAATCAATTACGAATCAAAAATTTCGTGCATAACTTGTAAACAGTTGAGATACAAGTGATGTTTGGCTTTGGCGAAAAGTAATAAGTAATTTTTTCTTTAATTATCACAAAATTCTTTGTCTCAGCTTCTGTTAATCCAAAGGTAATGAAAATCATAATAGCTGCCGGTCTTATTACTCACATAAAAATTGCTGATTAAACTTCCGCAGGTTTATTCACTAACTGTGTAGCAGTTACGCAGAAATCAAAACTTGCCTCTCAGGATCTCCACTTCTTCTGTGACCTCCAACTCATGAGGAAGATGAATGAAAGCAGAATGATTTTCATCATGCATATTTTAAAAAAATTACTTCAAAGCCCTTATTCGTCGAAATAAAATCCAGTCGGCTCTTCTGACACCATGTAATAACTTTGTAAGCTATTAACAGCAAAATAAGCACATCAAACAGGAACTAAATCTATTTTATTCATGACGCACTTAATTGGTTGTTGTCAGATGTTTAGATTCATAATGCTTTTAAATGCATGGAAAAAACCGTAGAACAGAAAAAAAAAATATTATTATAATAACATACTACATTAATGGAATAAATTAACAGGACATCGCATTCTCATGCAAAACATAAATCCGCATCTTGTTTAATATCTTACTCTCGCAAGATTTATAATGAATTTTAAAGTGAAATTTGTGAAGGATATTAGATCTGCAACATGATTCTATACATTTCGTGAAATGAAATGCTGTACACATTTATATTCCACTATGAATAAGGTATAGAGAAGACATGGATTTGTTTCAAATTTTAGCTCTTTGAAAATATATTAAAACCATCCAAAATTCTGGCTGATATTAATTTTTACTACTCTTGACGGTGAAGAACGGATTGTCAGATATTTTACATAGCTATGTCTTTTGGTTAATATATTAAAGAGCTGAAGGGAAGATTAAGAAAAAGAAGCCAAAAAGAAAGAAAGAAAACAACATGTTTGAAAAAAAATCTGTACGGAGTCACTTCACGTAAAAGCTATTCGATCAATTTTTCAATATCAAAAACATTTTTTTTTCTGCAGTAATTTATATATTCCAAAGCATCAAGTACTTTTAGTTCCGTATCAAATGACTGGCAAGAGTGCGTTCATCCTTAATCGGTATCAACTAAGAACGTCATTACAGAAAAGAGAAAAGTATTGATTATTTTGAAATCTTGAAACTAAAGTTGTTCAGAAAGAAGAGGAAAGTTAAAATGTCCTAAAATAATACTGCATAGCATAAAATACAATGAGTTTACATAAAAATTGCATTAACAGATGATTTTCAATTGAAAGTAAGTAAAATGAATGTTTTAACTACCATATCTAAATCTTGTTTATAATTAAAACGAAAATTTAATGTCCTCAACAAACGAAAGTTACTGAACATTTTTCAGTAGCTGGAATATCATTTTATTTTTGTTGTTCTGGGACAAATTTTTTTATTTAATAAAAACCAGATAAAGCAATACCAAATTTAAAAGGGGGAGGGTTGCAAATTTTTTTAAAAAAATTTCTTGTGTTTCCACCAATAGAAAAGAAGCTTTTTTCTTCTTAATGCAACTCCTTATTTCTTTATATGAGCAACTAATATCAAAAGATGATTTAATTTAATAATATCTGACAAAGCTACGAACATATCATTGTGAGCCATGTGGAGTAAACTTTAAAATAACTCGAGAAATATATTTTGACATATCATTTAGTGCCACATTATAATTGGTGAATTCATATTTGTTGATTATTTTTGGAATACACTCATTTTCCTAAAATTTCAATTTATACAGAATATAATACCATTTGCTGTACACGATAGCATATATTGCAGTATCATCCATAATATAACATGTCTCTATAATCTTACATGAGGAAGTGTTATCAAAAATTTATTTTACATTATTGTTTAAAAACTCGCATGAATATACGATGTTTAAAGAATTTCTTCAATTAATTTTTAAAAATCAGAGGTCAGTGTGAATGTACCAAAACAAATACTCTTATAGAAAATCTCAACATATCTGTTTGGCGCAGTATGGCCAGGTGTGGCTCTTGCGCCAATAAATAATACAAAACCAAACCAACTTATCTGTATCTTTATTAGGTCTGCGAATTGCATGAATCATTAAAAAGAAGACGAATATTCCCATATTTAATGATCAAAAGTAAATCTCCATTTGCCTTCCAAGAATATTGCCACGAAAAGAATCCTTTGAAAATTCAGATTGTATTCAATTTGTCTTTGTATTCAGAATTTTTTAATTAAATTCAATTAACAGCAAACTGCAAGCAAGTAATCGTAATAAATTTGACTATTATTAAATGAATCTTATATTATACACTTAAAGAAACCTTCCATCCAGTGGAAATAAAAAAAAATTATATGTATACGTTTTTTTCTCTCTGCTATTATTTATTTTATACTCTCATAGAATGTTCTTGCAATGTTGATGATAATTACCACTTGATTGTATTTAGTTATGTAAAAATAGTCTTTATATTTTTAAAAATATTCACAATACATTGATCTTTTAAAAATACTTGTTTCTTTGTTCAAGCCTTATTAAAAAGAATGAAGCAATCACTTCTATAAAATTTATTACATATTCAATTAGACTTCAATCCAAAGTAAATAATCAGTCTTATTATTTTAATTGCCGATTAATATATTGATACTATACTCGTTTAAAGTTGCTAAATTGTTTTCAATTCATACAACATGGTAGATTCTGTTTAATTCTCGTTATATTGCTTAATAATTTGATATGCAAGTTTAAATAAACCCAAACTAAAGAATGGCCAGCAACAAAAAATAAATCTGCCTAAAAGATTTTTCTTTTAATGCTACATTGACATTACTCTATTAAGAGAATAGAAACAATCTTCTATTCTTAAATACCCTTTAAAATAAGGTGAGTAAAAGGTTCTACTAAAAGGATTTATCTCTATTTCATTTCTCAAAACTCTATCTTTTTTGTAATACTAACTTTGAAAAAATATTTATATCAATAGTTATTTTTAATACCTTTGCACCATCTTTAACGGAATGTTGAATTTCAATCGGAATTCTAAAGCATTTTCATTTTGCGTTTAATAATATTTTTTTTTCGCATGTTTCAATTCTCAAAACTTTATTTCCCAATATTTTTATATGTATTTCCACATATAAATCAAAAACCCTTTAGTAAAACAAGTCAAAAAACTTCGAAATTAAAGCTTTGACTAACTAATTGAAATAGAAAGCAAAGTTTTTTCGGCACATGTTAACATTTTCAAAACAATTTTTCATTACTGTACTTAAATATACATTAATTTTTATGTATTTATTATTTTCTTATATGAAACATGAATGAAGGGACTTTTTATCAAGATTTTTATTTTCATTTTAAGTAAAAATGCTTTCGTTCTTTGCGAACTGCCATTTTGTCTTTGAAATAAGAAAATGCACTTCATTTAATATAACCAAATAGACAGTTTTAAGTTTAGAATTTCTTAATATTTCTGTTTAGCTTTGGATATGACATTAAAAAAACCTCAAAATACAATTTGATTTATAATTATTAAACAATTAATTCATTATAGATTAGATTTAAAATTTCTTTTAAAATTTTAGTACCACAAAACGTAAATTAAAACATCATTAAATAAAAATTCCATTAAATAGGAATCAAGCAAAAAAATAAAACTTTATTTCTTTTATCAAAATTTTCGGGAATTCTAGATAAATTGTTCACATTTTAAAATTTAGTTCAAAAAATTAAAGAATATTTTTTAATTAATGAAAAAAATACAATTGTGATATTCACATTATACATGTTTATAGGCCCGAATGACTTAAATATTGTTGCAAATATCAAATGATGTATTCAGTCATTTCAAATTGATTGTTGCTTCAAAAATTTCAAGTCGAAATTGCGTCTTAGTTATCTTAAAATTAATGCATATACTGCAGTAATTTTAAGATTTTTTTTAACAATTTGAGATTATTTAAAATAGCTAATATATACTACTTAAACGTTCTTTCCAGAAAAAATTCTATAAAATTTTCCATTTTCATTCTAGAAAATAATTTAACTATTAAGGGTGCGGAGAAAATAGAATACAGAAAGATTAATGAAATGCTAACAAGATTAGTAAAATCGCAGGTTCTATTCATAATGAAAACAAAATATTATTGAAAAGAAAAGAAAAAATGAAGTCATTTCCTCTGAAGCAGAAAAAAAAAAATTGTACAGTATTCACATATTTGCATTTTAAAATTTGATAACAAATGAAAAGCGAAAGCGAACCGAATAATCTCATAAGCAATTTTATTTTTAAAATGCATAAATAGGAATATTTTGAACTACAAAATTAATATGCAAAACTTTTTGCATTTTAAAACGCTTTTCATCTCAATGCATAGGGTATAGAATGAGACAAGCCGAATTATCAATAAATAACTCTTAGAAATCAATGTTTAAAATTCAAAAGCCGCATATATATATAAGAGAAAAAATAGGGGTTTATTTACTGCTAAACGCCATTTCGTGTTTCTGATAAATCCTTAAATATAGTTATTGGTTGTATAAAATGGCACTTATCTCTTTAAATTTAGTATTGCTATGTCTAAATACTTATCGCTTGCATTATACTTTCATTTAAATAGTTGATTTGTATTAATAAAGAAATAATAGCTTATTTAAAGATGTTAAAAAAACTATTAGATAAATATTGGTATAGCTTAATAATAGATAAAAGGATATTTATCTAGATATTGTTATCTCAAAATATTAACTAATTTTTGGTCAGAAAAGGCATACAGGTAAGAAAACCTCATCACGCTAATGTGGATTTTCAAAAAGTGCAATTGGAAAAAATTGTCATTAATTTTTATCTGGAAATCCATTTTTTTCTTGTTCAAATTAAATTCAGAAAGGTCCTTTTAATCTTTGTTTTAAATATGCAACTTAAACTTTAATTGTTTCAGCAAATCATTTTAAGTTTTATCATAAGAACACACAGACAAATATTATTGCTTTCTTTTAATTAGAATGAAACCACTTCTTTTTATTAGTTATATTAAGAAATGTAAGATTACTTTTAGTTATTTAATTTTATAAACGACATATTAAAGTCAAAATTTAAAAAAAATGCAAAAAAAAAATCTGTTAATACCTTTATTACGTTTCCAAACAAAAAACTAATGCAATGCACAAAAGTTAACAGGAAATCTATTATTAAATTCTTATCATGTTAATTTATCATAAACTATGGTAACTAATGGTAATTTAAATCTTGCGTACATGGATGATGATAAATATTGCTGTGATTTTAATTAGATTATTTTTCAACAATAAAATTATATGCTTCACTTTCGTTCTTTCATTTTAATTTCCATTAAAGTTGTATAATATTAAAACACGGAAAATTTTGTTATATAAATTTTTATCTTTCAGAAGTTTTCATTTTTAGGGCATAATTTGACATAAATCCAAACGCCGGATTCTTTCGGACAAAATTGACCCTACCAATATCAGTTCTTTTCGGAAAATAGCAATTTCTAGTAAAATTCAATCAAGAATTTGGATTGATATCAAAGTACTAAAACTCATCCAGAAATTGTGAATGCAAAAGAAATATAAATAAAGTTTGGCAAAAGTTTTAAGAAATCAGTCAATTAATTAGGTAAATATTCATCGACTTACCTAGGGTCGAAACCAGCTCTGAAGTAATCGAGTGCAACAAGCAGCTACCCCCAAGTGAGGGAGAAAATTATCGGGAGAAAAAAAGCATAGGAAAAGTTTGAGTGCGAAGAAATGAAAGTTTGGAGTAGCAGAGCGAACGATCCCAGTGCTGCCGGGCCGGAGTTGATCCGTCGGTGTGAGAAAAGGAGAGGATGGTGATTTCATTGATGTGGGGGAGGTTGGAAGATGGGATCCCGCAATCACGTGATGCCAGGAGTCGTCCCATGCGCAGCCAAACTTTTAGACCACCCTTCGGCCGCCCGTGGGCCAATCTAACGAAATTGTGATATGATAGGGGAAAAAACTACTTTTCAGAGCCTTCAGAAATCCGTCGATGAACTAACTTTCTTGGTGTCTTGCCTGAGCTCTTTGATTTTTCACACATGATCGAATTTGGCATCTCTATGCTGTTACCGGGGATTCTTTAAGCTCGGCTCTTCCGTTTGGTCTTTTCCCTTCTCTTGAATATAGACCGAAACCTAAATGAAATACTCTTGTGGCGAAACAACAGAAATTTGATTTTTATTAATATTGTAGTATAAGGAATTAATAATTAAGAAATCATCACTTTTACTTTAAAAATTTGAAAAAATAAAAGAAACATTTTCTGTAATTGAAAACAATTTTTCTGCTGAGATTATTAGCGTTATTTGTCTAATTTTGTTTTCAACTATGTTTAATAATTCTTGAATAAATATTCTAAGCTACGTTCAGTTGAGTTTAAGGCAATATTCTAGAAATTCTGTAAATATTAATAAATCAAAAGTAAATTTAGTTTTAATTCTTCTTTTTTTCATCAGATGGGAATAAAAAAACAAATAAATGAAGTTTAACTTTTAAAATTTTGGAGGGATAAAATTTCAGTATAGTATCTCAGATAAAGAAATTTTTCAGTTAATACTGTTTACTATTTGTTTCGAATTGTAATAAACATTGAACAGTGTTTGAATAAATGTAAGAATATTATGCCTAAGAAGTTAGATACTCTGTCTGTTTCTAGTATCATGCTGAATTCTGTTTTTCCAGTTCATTTATTCGGTTGCCCTCAATTATTTTATTCGGTTGTTACTTCTCTTTGCCTTTGAGAACACACACTGAAATCCCATATCATTAGAAAGGATATTGGCATATTCTCCTGGTTAAATGAGACAAACGTAAATTCGATTTAAATATGTTCGTAAGTGAGAAAAACACAGAATAGTGCACAAAATTTACCTACTGTTTGCTTGAAGATTTAAAGCTAGGAAAAATTCCATTATATTCTTTTAAATTTTTATATTGAAAATAGCTTACTTTTTGTTAGTAAAGATATTCAATAAGGCTTAGCTAAATTCAAGAGAGTTTATACATTGTTTTAAAGATGATTTAGCATATTTGATATCTTGTGTAATTTAACTTATTAGTAACTGCATTTGACTCAAGGTGACTTTAGAGTCGTAAGGTTCGGTTCACAGAGAGATGAACTCAGATTGGAAGCATTCTTCTTCTTTCCAAAGTTAAAATGAAATGCTTGGAAGCTTCTTTAGCAACATTTTTTTTCCAAGCCTAGGCCAGTTTTTTTGGGGGGGGGGCGCTTATTGTTTTTGTTGGTGAAACATTATTAGTTATTTATACATTATGAAATAATAAAAATTTGGAATATTGAAAATTCTAATAAAACTCAGTGATATATCTTTCTGATATGATCTGCATGCAGAAAATGATGAAATAATTATGTCAATAGTCTTTAACTTTAAAATTAAAAACCATTTCTAGTTTCAACAATGGACTATTATTAAGGAACAGAACGATTAGGAATTATTTTACTTCAGACAATAAGATACACATTCGTTTAAATAAAAGTCACTTCAGCTAACTAAAAACAAAATCAACTATTTTTGAGAGCCTTTTTCAAATTAATTTACAATTTTGAATAAGCCTGAACCAAAATAGCTTACATTTGTATATTTGCTTTAATCGCTCAATTCGTAATTGAGTTATACAAGTTTAATAGATCACATCTATAATTCAGAAATGTTCCTTTTCATACACACAGACAGACATATATATATAATTGTAATCCCATTTTAGAAGATGACAGAGTGAAACACTCAACTTCTTTGCTCTCTTTAGTTACCATCTTTGAATATTGTTTGTTTTAAAAGTCGTGTTTGACCATATACACCGAATGAAAATCCGTGCTCTCGAAGGGATTTTAATTATTAATTTAATAATTAAAACATTCGAATGAGGGTCTAAAATGCGGTCTTCCTCCTGATCGTACGAAATTCTATAATCGTAGTTTATCTTCTCAAAATTCAGAGCAGATATTTACTGGATTAAAAAAATTTAGAAGCCAAACTCTTCATAAATGCTAACACGCCACACAATATACCAGACTGACACTTAAATTATTTTTTAGTCGCCTTTTCAAAGTTGAAACACTTGTTAGAGGGAATCCAAGAGTATCTCTTGTAAAACTTGCAGACTTTTTTGTAAACAGCTTGTAAAGTAAAGACACAACATATACCAATTTTTGCAAATTTTCCACGTTTTTTTCCAGTCAATAGGTATTTTATTTGATTCTGAAAAATACTTTATCAAAAATTGTATTGATACTTTTTGAAACTTTTATGTTGAATTGATCGTCTGATAATTTTATGTCTTTTCATTGAAGAATTTCATTATTTTTAACCTTCTATTCATTTTTTCAATAAAATAATTTCTTTTCCTTTTTCTTGCAATCTAACTTCCAATTTGCGAGAATAATCGCTCTCTTGAAGTGTTGAGAGCAAACTCGGGCGTTTTCAATTTTTAAATGTATTTTGCCTTCTGCATTTAAAAATACAAATTTCCCAAACAATAAAATTTTACGGACATAAATAAAAATAAATGCTTTTGTTTTTCAAATTTCTTGAGAGAATGGAACATGCGACAACAGCACAGAAGATATTACATTAACAATTTTTTTTATAAAGATATGTAGCCTTTCATTGAGCTGAAACATGTGGTTCTTAAATGTCTCTTGCTTGTCTAAATGAAATTTCCTGGCTTGACATTCAAAAATAATAAGATAAAAACGTATCTCATCTTCTTTAAGATCGAAATTTAGGTACAATTTTCCACAGTGATACTTGTAATGACTTGAGTTCGAAGCGTCACCAGAGTTATTAGAAGTATTAATATCAGCTTATCTAATTCAATTAACATTTTCTGTTTCTCAAACTTGAAAAGTCCATTTTCTCCTTCTTGTTCCTTATTTTCTCATTCCAGTTCTTCTGTTTATTTCGCAATAGTTTCCACAGGACAATTTACAAATTCCTTATCGCAATCATCCATCCCTATTGTCCTTTTCTTAATATCAACAACCTTTAATCGATCATTTTTTTAAATAACTTCGAAAATATATTTATGCTAACAGCTTTCTAGCTAACAATCTAAACAGCAAAAAGAAATTCTACAATCAACCCTTTTAGTCTAATTACTTAAAAACTTTACTTCTTTTATTATTAAAAAAGCAATAAACTGGCATACTAAGAATAAAATAGAAATAAACTTTTTTATTGAAATTGCAATACTGCAATAAAAATAAAATATCCTTTTCATTTTCAGATTTCAGTAAAATAAAAAAAAATCCATTAATTGATAATATCTCCTTAAATTAATATATATATAAATTTTCTCACTAATAAAACAAAAAACTTGGAATATTCAGTTCCAGTAAGGAAAAAGGAATTACTTATTTGACTGACATCCTTGAATTACTTTAAATATTATAATAACAGTAATTTTTTATATGGATAAATAAATGTAACACTTTTATGAAAATACATTTGTAATTAAAATAATCACACCAATAATATTTTCACTAAACATTGACATAATTATAACTCGTGCGATGCATTATTCTTTTCTTATATCACCTATTTATAATACACAAATATTTTGTTGAAATATTCATACGTATGCACGGTTAATAAATCTCAACGAAACTTTTTTCATTCAAAATATATTTATATCCACAAAAATTTGAAAGTGACCTTCTAATACCAAAATTAGGCAAATGTTTTATACGTACTAAAGTGCGAATATTTTAATTTCACAATACACTGGCAGGATAAGAGATAAATGATTGATTCCGATTTCTTTCGTTATTGTAACTGCACTGGCGTCCGATATCTTACTGATTTAAAAGCACCAAAATTTTCAAACAATACTGGTGTACTAAATAAACAAAATAGATTTTGAAAGATCACTTTCAAAATCTAAATTAAATTAATTATATGTGTACTGACGTACAAACAGAAATAAATACTTTCGAAATAGTAATCAACACGAAATCTTCACAAATTACCAAAATCTTCACTTTTAACTAAATTGTACAAAATTCTTATGCAATTCAAAATCTCAAAAGTGCTTCAAATACTTTCATTACATAATTTAGACGCTTCATTTCATTTCGATTCAGTATTGGCATGCCAAAATTTCTCTTTCACAGGAATTTTGCCAAAACAATAATATGAAGCACAAGACGAGATTGCAACAAGTATTTGATATTCAGTTGCATCTTGCACTTTAACTTTTTTTCTTAGATCTTAGAGCCTGAGATCGATCTTAGACTAATTCCTTAGATTTCTATTCCTTTTGGGCTCACTTGTTATGAGATAAAAATATTTTTTTATTGGAGAAAATTCTGATATTGTAACGAGCAGCTCCGTCAATCAGAATTACTAAGAAAAATCTAAGTAATTAGGATAATAATTATTAGAACTTATCCTGAGATCGATATTAGAATATTTCCTTCGGTTTCTATTCCTTTTGGGCTAGTGGCTTTTTTTCTATCAAAATCAATGTGATACTTTTGAAAGTAATCCCAGTAGCTGTCACCGTTTTATTTCAACTGTAAACTATGAGCAAGACTACTCAGTCCAAATGCTCTTAGTGCAAATCCTTAACTTATTACTATTGCACACATCACTCATTTAAAATGTTAAATATTATAATTCGTTTGATGTAAATTTTAGAATCATCATTTCGGATCCGTCTGTCATTTCTAGCTTTCCGTGATCTTCCTCCTCATCCTCTTCTCTATCCAACTCAAAACAGGTCCATTTCTTCCGATAATTCCGATAGACGGCACTGCTCGTTACCAAAGCAGAATTTTCTCCAATAAAAACATTTTTCTCTCGTAATATGTGAGTATGAAAATCATATAAGTTAGGCTTCTTATCCTCATAAAAAATGAACGAATATTGATTTGAATGAATACCAAATATTGCATTTTATGTCTTTTAATTTGCCTTTCATGCCCTTTTCCTTTTCAGTTATTTCAAAAGTAACTCCTGGTGGAGTGTGCAACTGGAAGAAGAAAATTGCATTTCCTTCACATTTGGGATAGGGTTCTTTTAAATAATGTGGCAACTTAGTGATATATTCAATGCTCCTTCTTTTTTCGCTGTCAGGAATACGTTGTGCCAAGAAATTATTCGATACTGCATTCGATCTTCAAAACTGGACATCTCTTCCTCTGTCTAGCTAAAAAAATATTAAAATTTCTAACACAAGAAAAGAATGAATGTATTCATATTTTTAATTAATATATTTCTTGAATGCGAATTAAATTTATGATATAGGAAAAAAACGACTGCCCTAATTATTTTGCCTGTCTTGCTTTACTCTCGATACAAATAAAAAAAAATTGAAAATGAAAATAAATTTAATTTGTCCAGTATTTTTACTCATAAGAAAGAATGAAATTGATAATTTAAAACAAAACCTCTTATTTCTATTTCACTTTCTACCATTACTGGTTTTTCAACTCATTTAAATACTTCAAAAATGACATTTCTAAATAAAGAGAGATCTTTATCTTTCGTAGTTTCCCTTTAGCAACTCCTGGTCTCGAATTCATCGAATAATTTAATTAGTATATTAAGGAATCTAGACGAATATCTTTGTTCTGGTTTATTTTTACTTATACTTCATTTAAAATCCAAAAACCTTTCTTCGCAGTTCATCCATTCACCTATCCAAGTGTGCTTCATGCATTTTCAAAATTCCTTAGATATATTTCATACTTAATACAAAGCGTATAAGGTAGGGATGTAATTGCGTAAAAAATTTGACATGCTTACTTTTATTTTTATAATATTTTTAAGTACTTATTATATTTTCCTCCTACGCCAGAATGTTTTATGAAAGTTTTTATAATAAACATTTGCTAATAAAAAATAATAGTAATTTTTGTAGAAGTCTACAATATCTACTAAAAAAGTTTTCTTCGTAATTTTATTTCTTCTTAAGAAACAAGCATAGATAGTTTTTTCTGTGAAATATTAGTGTTTCTTTATAGATTAAATCATTTAATTTATTTATGGATAATTGAACCACTGAAAATGAGGAAACAATTTTTAACCGTTTTCAGATTTTAATAACAGATATTAAATTTGCTTTCAAGCCTGTTCAATCATGTTTCTTTTTCTGTAAAAGGATTTCACAGATTTAAGACCCTTGAATCTAGCTCGTTTTCCATGAAATTTTGACTGGAATCTGCATTTAATAAAACTGCACTAGATGAAGAGATATTTGTGTTTTTATCAAAAATAAAATAATTTCGGATCATTTACAATTTAGCACATTTGATTTGCAGTTTGAAGCTTCGAAATTTTAATTAAGTATATTTAAATTGTGTTTACACATCTAAAAGTTATGCCCAAAAACTCAATTAAGAATTCAATCAGTAAATGATAGCATAGTAAAAAAAGAAGGGGGGACTTATTGTTCCGTTTAAAAATGCTGCCGGCTGATAATAATGTTGAAGTATTGATTGTAATTTATCTAAAAATGTTGAATAATAATGTTATTGAAGTAATAATGTTGAAATATGGATTTCCATTAATCCCAAAATGTGTAGCATTATTCTATCAATAATCCTTCCATTGCTAAGGATCTTCATCCAGTGCAATTTTTATCCATCTTCTATTGAATTTTCTTGAAATTGTTTGCTGCCAGAATATTTCAATACCTGTTTCGAAACTTGCTTTTGAATGCTTTCTTTCTGTTTTTTTAATGGAATAATTCAATGGTTTTTTTATTTTTTTTTTCAATTCTCTGTATCAACCAGTTGATTCTCATTATTTCACGATAAAAAATTAAAATTGCTTTGCTCTTTGATATAAAATAAAGCTTACCTTCATTTCAAAAATAATGTAATGATGCCGCATCAAGTTTTTATATTAACTCTTATAATAAATAAATACACTTAAGAAATACAATATTGTTAAAATAATATGAGATGTTCAAGAATTCTCTAAATAATATTTTCACTAAGTTGATTAGAGACTATTTTTCATTGAAAAAAGTTTAGATAGCTTTGATAAAGCATCAAAAATATACTGAAACTTGATAAAATCCTAAAAAGGTACTAATCATTATAATTAATTCCAATTATGTTATTGGTATCATTATGAATGTTAAGGAAATCGCCCGGAGAATGTAAGGTAAAAAAATTCAACACGATCAATGATGGAAAAAGATATTTTTTAAGAGGAATATTAATGAAATTTGGCAGTTCTAGTAACAAAAACCAAGCCAATATGTACACAAAAAAACAATACTTGACTCTAAAAATAAAATAAAACACCAAATCAACGCTCCAAACAGAAAATGACTGATGCTCGTGTGAATGCCTTCAATTATATAATTTGTCGATAGGTCCTTCAGTCACATGAAATCTTTCAAAAAATTATTGAATCTCGATTTCTAATAGATATATGTCCATAATTCTTGCACTTTCATGAACCTTCATTTTTATTGTCAGGCATCATCTGAGCATCGACTTGGCAACCGTAAAAAATATCTGTAAATTTGTCTTTCCAACGATGAGACTAACATCGTGGGAAGCCATGTTACAAATTCGAGACAACAACCTTTAAAATTTTGTGTTTTTTCCTGCTCGCATAATTTAGATTACCGTTGTGTTCATTTTAAGCAGAAATGTTATTATATCGCTCATTAATTGTATCGAAAAGCATTCATTGAAATAATAAATGTAAAAAAATCTTTAAAAAGTGTTTTTATGAATGTATTAAAAAGAGAAATTAATTTTTTCTGGAAAATTTGTAGGTCAAAATAAAACTTGTTAAAGTCTGAGGCTCAGATAGGGAAGCTTTAAGTAAATAGCCATAGTAATCATATTTATAATGTATTTTAATTTGATATAACGAATGAGTGGAACTTTTTACCTCTTTTGATATCCATTGCAACTTTATAGTCTTCTCCTGATGATAATTCAGCCCTTTATGCTTTCTCCCCCTCTTTTTTTTTTTTTTTTTTTTTTTTTTTTTGGCCTGCGAATTTTTGATTAAAAAATAATTTTCCCCTTTAAACACGCCCACAAAAACATTCATAAGAACAAATACTTCATATTTATTTTTTATGTATATTTAACAAATTTTTATGTATATTTAACATCATATTTAACAAATACTTCATATTTATCATATTTAGTTTTTAGTCTCCTGTTTTATGACATTTTTTGTGGATTCAAACAGGAAGTAATTATAATCCAGAATCGAATTAACTTTTCAAAGTGGATTGTCAAGCCGTCGCAAAACGCTATATCACTAGTTGTTCTTAAAGCTTACATGTATATTTTAAGCATTCATATAAAATGAATTTGTGAAGGAAACTAAATTATATCACTATTCTAGAATTCTAAGGATAAATATTCTAATTTACACATAATCTATATATTTAATATCATTGTGAAATGGAATATTAGATATTTCAATTCTCGTTAGTAATCTCCTTATTCTAATAATAAATATTTTAATGCTTATCTTCTTAATTTCTGTTTTTTATTTATTATTTTATCAAAAATATTGATTTCAAATCAAAATTTTTAAATCCAGACATTTTCAGAGGAAAAGGAGAGATCTGTGCACCAAGGTCCACATTTTTTTCCATGTATAAATACTGATTCAATTAACCTGTTTAAAATTGTTAAACTGATACCCAAGCATAATTATACTAATTACTTCCAATTGGAGTCAATATAAATGCTTAAAATAAAAAATTCAGCTTAATAGGAGTTCTAATTCTTAAGAAACTCTACAGATGGCCCTAGGTACAAGATCTCATTGTACCTAAGGCCACTCCCTGAAAGTCAAGTTTTACTCGATAATGAATAAAAAACTAACATGAAGATATGAATTTCGAGAAAGTGGCAAATATCAGGAGAAACATTTATTTATCATATAATAACTATTTAAATTTCAGCGTGCCCAGTTATTAGTAAATTATAAATATTTTCATAAGTTATTTAACATTATAATTTGAAAAATTGATTTCGAACATCATCTGCATACAGTGTCGCTTTCAAGCGCCAACAAATTTTTTTGAGCACAATATTGTTATTCTCTCTTCCTTAAACAACATCTTCATCATAAAGAACACTTTCTGAATGCGCAATATTTTGAAATATTTAACACTATATTATTCCTCTTTAATATCTATTATTTTTGCCACATAATAATGGTCAGCTGTTCTGCCTTAAACAAAAAATCCCCGTTTTCAATAGCATCTTTTATAACAGCTGTGAAAGAACTTGCATTATCAATGGAATCAGTAAAATATACATTCACTTGAAATGCTACAAATGTCTCAATCTGAAATCACATTTTTTCCCCTTTTTCTTATTGCCATTTTAATTGCTCGTTATTCTTCAATTTCTTTCTTTTCCAGAATATCTATTAGGATTCGATTTCTCTCTAGTTTCCGACCACTCCTACAACAAGACAGAGACTAGGTACTGAACAAGAGCGTTCTCTTTGTCTTTAGAAAGTACCGTCCAAACATTATATCAGTTAGAATATATACAATTAAATTTCGTATGTTTAGAATTAGTCTTCCAGCAAAATATATGCAATGCTATTCCGTTTATTCCAAACTGTCGCACTGCAGCCCTAACTCATCTTTCAAAACTGGTTCTGCAGCCGCAGCTCACTATTTATTTTAGATTCTGGCCTCTTTATTCCATCAGGATTTCTAGGCATCTAAACACATATTTAGGAATATGCAATTAAAGAGGAATACTGATAAATTAGAAAATCGCGGTATAAAAGTGGGATCAAGATTAAAAAATTGATTAAAATATATTAGAAATCTTATTTAATTACATTTTTGCTTCTAAAAACATAAAAAACGGTCTTTTTTAATAAATATTCCTTTTTATTTTGAAAAATTAATAATATGCAGAAATAATAATAGTAAAAATATATTTTATAAGTCAAACCATTGAAAATTCCTGAGTAAGACCTCTTCCATTTAAAAAACATTCAGCAATATGATAAAAATTACTTCATTCAAAACAGTTTTAAAAAATTGATTCATTCAAAAGGCCTTTCCTCTATTTATTTTTTTAAAAATTTCAAAATTAACAACATAAAGAATATGCTATTTTATACCTAGGTTCATGGCCCTATGGAATTTCATACAAAGTATCTTCCACTGAAAAGCTCACATGGAGAAAGGACTTATTTAATATTTTAATTACGATTTATGTAATGTTTTAATGTTAAAAACAAAATTATGTACCAGAATTCAAAGAAAAGTGTTTGATTTACCTTTGAGAAACAGTAGAAGAAACGAGTTACAGAATTTTACTTCAGACTATCGAAAATATTTTTTCACTTATAACTTGCAGCAGCTTTCTTCTACAAAATCTCAAAATGACTGGTCAAATAGAAATGAGTGTTGTCACTCATGCAACTCAGTTATAGAGCTAAAAACTAATTATTATTCAACTTAAGAGTGACGGCCCTAGGTACACTGACCTTCTTTACTCTAGGTAAACTGGAATTTTCAAAACATTTTTATTAGCTGTTGTACTTACTCGTTTCTCCGTCTGCGCTTAGTGTGTGTGTGTGTGTGTGTGTGTGTGTGTGTGTGTGTATTTCCGACAATGTACGAAAAGGAGAATTATTACATAGTTTCTCAAGGCATTGTATATAATACCCAGACATTCTATACAATAACAAATACTATTTAGACAAAATATGAAAATAAAAGCCATGATAATGCTACTATTTAAAAAACGAATTTTCCTCAAAAATAAAAAATAAATGTTGCTTTGAAAAAATAATGAAAGAATATCAAGGAAAAAATTTTATTCAAAATATGTTTAAAAAATTAAGGCTGCACAAAACAAAATTTGTGCTTTTATTATTATAGAAAACCAAATAAAATATGAACTTACTTGCTGCAACAAGAAAAGAAAAAGTTTTATTTTGAATCCCTCTTAATTTTATTTCCTACTAGCCACCTTAGGCGATTAGTCAGTTCGGAGGGATTCAAGGCCTCTAAAATTTTCAAATAAATATATTATGAAACTTGGTCTTAAGGACTAGTTCAACAAAATATTTTTCAAATTTTGATAGTTACATAACTCGTGCTATAATATAAGCTCTACACAGTTCTGCTCATTCTATTATACTTTCCCTTAATTTTCTATCATCTTCCGTAAAATTTGATTATTGATTAAACTTCAATTAATACAATAACATTTTTGCTGAAATCAAATGTATTTATTAAAAACATGCTCATAGGAATGAGAATCGTTTGGTATTGAAGTCTTACGTGTACCATAGAAAATTATTTTTATAATGCAACATCTCAAAATATTATTCTATGAAAATTTCTTTGATTTATCATAAAATCCAATTTTCAATTTTAATTTCGACAGGATTTAAACGGCATCAATAACCGTGCTTCATTTTGTTGAAATCAATAAACGTATTTCTGGAAAAATAATGAAGCATACATTTTATGTGGTTCTATGATTCATATTTAGTAAAATATTTTTGACACTCAGCCTTTTAAATCAAAAAATATTTCAGTCTTCTCCAACCCTATCTAATCCAGTTATGTCGATTGAATTATTATTATTATTGGATAATCAACAAATTCATTATTTTAAGCCAATCAGAATTGAAGAAGGGAGATCAAACACTGATAGATGAATATTCTTCGATGCGCTAAATGAAGTGGTCTAAAATCGTGCGTATTTATAAAATAGTGATATTCCTATTTTCAGAACTCAACTCAGTTTTTGTCACAAAAGAGTGCGAATTTTAACTATAATTAATTAAAACTTCTAATTAAAATTTCAAAAAAATCACTCATTTTCATCCCCAAAGTCTTTATGTGCTTATAGCTCTTAATGAACGACAACATACAAATACACATAATCATCTTTATTAGATAAAAAGTAAAACAGGATTATTAAAGATGTATTTTATTCTTAGCTGATTTCAAATTCGACAGAATGTCTGGAAAATGTGGGACATATTAATCATTGCATACATTGCCGATCGGTTTTCGGCATTCAAATGCCGTATTTCAAACTTTATTGATATAAGAACCCTAAATTCTGATATGAATACTGGCATTACACAAAATTTATTTTGTTTCAAATTAGAGAAAGAGTTGCACAGAATTGAAATTTACGTCACTGAAAAGCTAATTTTTTTAAAGATGGTGTATAAATAATTTTTGTTTAATGATATGTTCTAATATTATGATTAAAATACATAATATCATTCTTCCCCCATTTCATTACCTTTAGGAAGCCGTATGCATTTTTTAATAATACTTTTATTACTAAGGAATAGGCATTCCAAATTTTGTATCGTTCTGTCAATTTTGTTTGATTTTGTAAAAGGACAAGGGATTGTATAAAATGCAAACAGACGAATATCCAATATTATTAATGTATAAATTATAACTTTGAGTGAATGACAGGAATTTTTTTTATTGTTTTCGTTTCTTTATAATTCTGCTTGATTTTCTATAAAGGTTTTCATTTTCCAGTTCTCTAGTAAAAGCGCATTTAAAAACTTTCTAATTTTGATATCTCCAACTCTGTAGTCGTTAATATATTTCATAATTATAAATATTACGGAAACTAAAAATTTAAATTTTTGAATTCTAGATGGCACTATCTCTGTGAAATCAGTAGCTGTTTGTTTAGTTATATTAACGTCCCGTTTTAAGGCCACACTAGGCTATTTTAGGACGAACCTCGTCATGTTGAACCGTGGTCAGATGTAGAAGACGACACCTGAGCTGGCACTCCCCTCTCCAAAATTCCACACCACATCAGTGGGACTACAATTAGTAGCTAAATTATTAGGATTAGGAAAAGTATTTGAAAATTATTGTATGTACTATTGAACCCTTAGAAGTTAAGAAACGTGTAACATGTTTAAGGTATTCTAGAGGGAGATGAAAAACAATACGAGTTTTTTTTTATTGTTATTTTATTTACTTTAGTTACAAGTGTGTTCAGGAGAAAGTGGAATCATCATTTTCTTCATTGTAATTATTCTATCTCTTCGTGAGTTATATGCAAACCAAGTTGCTAAGTCATATATTTCTTGCATCAGCAGAATAGAGATTGCAAGTGCAATTCAAGTTGCTTTTTTGGTTTCTCTCTTGATTCACAAGTGAATGTTCCCTATTACCCCTGACAGTTTTCATTGAAAGGTCATTTTGAACTTATATTTTTCCTATAGCACAGGTCTGCAACCAAAAATCTCCACAGGATTTTTTGAGTGGTTCTTACAGACTTTTACTCACTAAAACTTCGGAAAATATTTTTAAAATGCCGTTATGTCAGATTTTCTTGCAAATACAGGTTTTCAGTTTCATTAAGCATATATTTAAACCTAAAATTCGTTATAATATTCTTGACACAAGAAAACATACCCGCTAATGATTTCAAAATGGCCCTGACGGATCAAAAATCTTTTTTCGCTTTGGTGAACGTAAACAGTCAAATGATAGCATTTTTGTTCGGTCGATGTAATACTCAAAATAAAAAGAACCCATTTGACCTGGCCCTTTGTTCCGCTATTCGTCGAGTCTTCAGAAATACCAATTTCATATCCACCTTCAAGTTTGGATGATATCCGGAATTATTCTGACACATTACCTCGCTAGAGCGAATCTAGGTTATATTTTGATGGTGATGAGAAATTCCAACCCTTTTCACAGAACGATTTTTATGTTCTAGTTAGAGATCGAAGTCGTTGTAAAGATGGAGCTGAGTGACTCGGGAAAAGATTGAAAAATAATTCTTGAAACTTCATTCTCTTGATACAGGTACCGGAAAAAGAAATTCACTCAATTTTTCTCAAAAAAAGTGACTCTACTTTTTTGTAATGATGTTCAAAGGATAATAAAGTACTTTAACAGAGATTATGAACCATCTGATTTGCACCTATTCATAAATGAGTCTAAAATGAACCTTAAAGCAGTCTTGCTGCATAATGATAATTCATTTACAATGATCCCTTTAAGACACTCGAGGCACTCGTAAGAAAATATATATATAAATCAGACAGTCGAGTCAGAGGTCTAAAACTGACTGGTCACTTCAAGGTGCCCTTAGATGCCCCCCTTTTTTTCCCTGGCAAAAAAATGCTATAAATACAATCTTGGTTCCACCTGAAAAAGACTACTTTTTCAGTATGAGACTACTTTTTCATAAAAAATTAGGGCTTATGAAGCAATTTATTAAAACACAGTATAAAGATATATCTGTTCCAAGTTCCTAAACCTGTCAAAAGCTATGTTGATAGAGGGAGGTCGTTTTACTGGCCCTGACATACACAAACTTTTGTCCGATTCCATTTGTTCAGAAGCAATGTGGACAAAGAAAAAGAAACATGGGATACTTTTAAAGATGTAGTGTACAAATAGTTTGGGAATACTAAAGACAATCTCTACAAAACTATTATAGGACGTATGTTGATATCAATATGAAGCTCAAGGATGCAAGTTGAGTTTAAAAGTTCATTTCCTACGCTCTCATACTGACTGTTTTCCCGAAGAGTAGGCTGAAAGATTTCAACAGAATGTCCGTGATATCAAGAGACGATATCAAAGAGATGGGGCGCCAACATGCTAGCTGATTAATGTTTGATGGTCAGGAGAGAAACAGAAGATGATAGCGGAAGTGCGTTTATAGGACCGTCAAAGAGAAGAAGAAAAAGTTTCACAGGAAAAAAAACTAAACATGTAGTGCTAAGCATATCATGAAAGATTAATCTTTAGAGATTTTTTTCCAATTATAAGAAAAATTATACATAGTTAACTGTAATAAAATACTGGGTTTTTTTTCTTGCATTTGTGCTTTTTTAATGAACATTTTACATGCTTTTGCACAAATATAGGTGATGGGGGGAAATTAAGATCATTTTTTGGATTCAGCACCTTAAAAAATATAAAATTTACCAAAAATATCTCATGCAGCTGAAAAAAAAATTCAGACTTATGCAAATGGAATAATTTATTATGTGACTTTAAATTATATTAAATATAGGGACGCTGAAACTTTCTGTCTCATCAATAATGTTTGTTGTTTTATATTAAGTTAGCAGCTGACAATTTTTAAGAATAATATGTGATCTTCAAGTATTGGTCTGGCAGCTAAATGATTGCAGATTTTGTTGGTAGATGATTTTCGAACATTCTTTTTGTTTTATCATCAGGTTCGAATTATCTTATCTATGTTATTTCCTTGTTGCTTGGACTATCTTTAATTAATAAAAAAATCATCGATTAGTTATTTAGTTTCGTTTTATTCCAGTTTAAAATGAAAGAACCAAACACGTATTTCGGATTTATTTTATTGTGTTATTTCCGGAAGGTAAGGAACGCATTCCAAGCATACAAGTTATATGTATATGGAAAAGAAACCACGAAAGAAACGTAGTGTCAACATTAGTTTTTAATTTTCTTTCTGGGGGTTTTCACCCAAAAATACAAACGATCTGGCAGTCCAATTAAAGACGATAAGAGCCAATCAAGGTTCACTATCGATTCAGATCGCCATACACAACATGTAAGATTGTAGAGCAGCTCGATGTATCATATACATGCATTAAATAACAGCTTAATTAAGCTAAGAAACTCGATTTGTAGGTCCCTCATCAACTTAAGGAAACTCATTTGTCGCAACGTATTAGCATCTGTGATTCGCTTCTGAAACACAATGAAATGAATCAATTTCGGAAACGACTGATTATTGCAGACGAAAAGTGGAGATTTAATTAAAAAAGATAACGGATGAAGCAGGAGGAACGGGCCAGACAACATTAAAAGTTGAGATACACCAAAAAAGTTTATATTGTTTTTTTATTGGGATTAAAAAGGAATTCTGCACTTTGAATTTTTACAAAAAAACCGGCTCATTCATACATCGCTCGAAATCAAATGGATATGTCGGTTGTGGAGATATAATTCCATTTAGCACACTAAGTTATCCTTTACATAATTACTTTTCTTTATTTACTACTGAGGAATTTTCTGTACTCTTCAGGAAATTATTTCAAATATACTCTCTTCAAACCAGTTCATTACTGTAATCAGAAGCTCAAAACCGTGTTCCCAATTATCTCATAGTCTCTAAAATAGTTGAGAACATACCAGAATAATTATGAAAGTCGTTGTACCAATACTGATTAATTGATAAATAATTCGGGGAAAAATATTGTTTAATGAACACTCCCAAATGTGAACGTAAAAGTATCAATAAGCAAAATACATTTCATTCATGTATGATATCTCTATCCGTAAAATTTACAAAGATAAGCTCGTTTTAAAATTCCCCAAAGCTTATTAGAAATTAAGATAAAAAGATTTGTTGTATCCAAATTTTGATATAAACATTCATTATATTGAAATTTGGGAAGTGGACATTTAATGTAGCTCAGAAAAGGAGTGGAATAACGAAAAAGAAAAGAAAATTCTTTACTTGCAACTATGCATGATATATAAAGATTTCCAAAATGATAAGATACGAGGAATTTTTTCTAGAAAATATATTTAAAATATAGTTCTCACCCTTCTAGAAAATATATTTATAGAACAGTTTAACGATTGCAAATTACATGATTTTTATTTGCCCCACGGAGAACGGAGCTTTATACAAGTGATACAGAAATCGACACTTTGTTTTTGAAGTTACTTTGTTACTAGAGTACGTTCAGTTAGTTTCTACCCCTACAGATATCACTGTTAAGCGCCTTCTTAAATTTGATATAAGCCTTACTTCACTTCAGTACCAGGCATCGGTAAAAACGTATGGAGAGAAGGCTTAGAGATGACAATAATTAACTTTTAAGAAAAATAAGTAGTTGAAAAGGAAATCTGTAATTCATGCACCATTGAAACACATATGCATCATTTGATGCATTCGACCGGTAAGGTTGGATAAATTTATTTGTATGGTAAGGTTCTTTGATATTTTTAAAATAATAGTAAAATTATCAAAGACTATTGGGATTAAGAAGAAGTGCTCTAAGTAGTGTGATGAAGTAAGTTAACAAAACTCGAGCTTTAGATGAAGAAACTGAAAATTTGAACTTTATTTCCGTATGTTTCAACTCATCAAAATGAAAAGAAACTTTGAAAAATATGATTTAGAAGTTGAAGACCTTATAACCGATCCAGATAAATTTAAAACTGAATTAAAAGAGAAGAATGTGATGAAAAAATTTTCACTGCGAAAATAAAACTGAAATACAATCTCAAGTAGTTTGTAGAAAACATTCTTCAAGGATCCCATTTTAGACCTAAAAAATCTAATTAATATCTGTATTTTGTCAAAAATCTGTATTTAAAGAATTCTGCGGACATGAGTCAGGAAATTCCTTGTACTGGGAAAACATATACTTTTAGATGAATGACTGATTCATAGTTAACTACTTCTCTCTCGGGGGGAGGGTTTATCTATGTTGGCCGGTAACCCATCTTATTTAAGGGATGAAAGGTAAAGATAGTCAATTGCAGGGGCGGTACTCAACCAAGGGCAATGCCATGGCGGAAGAGAAAGGTCGCTCGGAGAAAGTGAACGGCGCCGGTCAGTTAAGAAAAAGATTGGAGGGACGTAGGGCAAACTGGTAAAGAAAGGAAGGTCAGAACGGCAGTAGAAATACCTCTTGCGTAGGCGATTGTAATAATCGAAGGAAGGTCACTGTGGTAATTTTACTAGTATTTCCTTACAGTCGGAGCTAATGTAGGAGACGGCAATGAAGATTTCTTGACGATGTCCTATGTTTCGGCTTCCCTCAAATAAGTATAACTTCTTTTCATTTTACAATGCGAGAACTCATTGCTCTAATTGGAAGGAGACCCCAATAAATGCTTTAAATAATTTCTTTGATGTTTATTTTATATATATATATATATATTCCTGTCTGCTATTTTACTTCTGAAATTACTGCAGTGAAAATTGTGTGTTTATGATCAAGGTTATAAATAAAATGGTTCACTTAGTTTAATCTTTATGATCTTGGTATAACTTTATTTAAGAGACCGAATTTGGAGTCGATGAATCGTAAGAAGATGAAACTCTTCTTATTTACAGAGGCGGTGGCAGAGTTTTGCCGATGGGGAGACAAGACAAATCCGACAGGGAGGCAAGAACCATTTCTCTAATTTGACAAAATGACTCATAACCAATTTTTACATTTAAGTAAAGGAAATTAAGTATTAGTTAGCTTTTTTTATTCGGATAATAACCCTTTCTTTCATTATTAAAAATTTACAATGCAATTTATAAAAAAATGTTTTCGGTTTCTTTTACTGACCATCAAAAGAATATCAATATTTGAGTCTATTCTTTTTATGAGACTTGATATTTGCTCGCTCTGAGATCAAATTTTGGAAAAAATATAGTTATATTTCATTCTAGATTGTATTATATAGATACAAACATAGATTGCGCCAGAATGTCGGTTCAAGTTAAATGAACAAATGATTACTCATACCAGAGAAGCTATATAAAATGAATATAGAAACTAAATTCATAAAGTTTTATAAGAGAAAGTTTTTAGAAATCCAAAATAATAAATTTTAAAATATTCGATGTTCTCACCAAAAATCGTTTTTTTAGCGCTGTTCCCTACCCAAAATAAATTTTATAAGAATTGCAACAGCGATCAGGAACTTGCAACTTACTTGAATCATATATTTCGAACCTGAGGCGAATAAGCGCGCGCACAGCAAAAATTTACTATAGTTCGGACACGAACAATATAGAATGCTGAAAAGATACAAAGCTGTTATCTCTTAAGAAGGTTGGAGAAAAGATTTTGTAAATAGAAGTATAAACTTACTATTTTATATAAGATATTGCCGCATTGAAAAGATGCAGTCGACTCTCCATGGCCGAAAAGTCATAGCACTGATCACATAATCAAGAGATTGTGAGTTCGAATCCCGCTAGAGACAATGCTATTCAGAGTTTGTGTAAATATTTAATTCCTCGATTTTATGTTTCCCTTTATTTCATGTACCAGAAGATTCTGGACGTTTCTTTAGTTTACTAGGCAAGTGTTCTGAACTTTTCTTACTGTCTCCAGAAAAGTATTCTGGAACTTTCCCTGCTAGTATAAAAGCAGAAGATTTGTCAGTCACTGTGTTCTCGGTTCAGAGTTGAGTTAAGAAATTGGTTTAGCTCTACTTCTTGTGTGTGTCATTGAGTTCCACATTAAAGAACCTACGTGATAATATAAAAAATGTACTTGTGAAAAATGAACTACTTAAATATTAGGTTTCCCATGTATATACTATTTTTCAATGTATATTTAAGATTAAAACGAATGGCAGTGGTTTCCGCAAAGCTCTCTCGCTCACTCTCTTATCAACTTTTCATGCCAGAGAACGCCTTACATGGCATTCGTGTACGATAGCTACAAAATATTAACATTTAGTGTGAATTGAGCATTTTTACTGACTCTATCGTGGCATCCTTGGCGAGTCATTTGACGATTCCTACCTGGCATGCGTTAATAGTACCCAAAAAGCGAATGAGTGTTTTAGACATGTTTGTCTGAAACACAAATGTGAAACAAAACTGTACTTGTTGTCATAAAATCACGCAGCAGATTTGATAGATTCCTTTATTATGATATTTCAGTCATTGCGTATTGGAATGATCGAGTTTGCAAGTTTCTGAAAGTACAGATCGAGAGACAATCCATTGAATGCAGCTCAAAATTTTATACTATAGATGTTGAAATTGTGTACCGTATTTTACCGATCGAGCTCCCTTCGTTATTGTAATCATCGTCTTAACTTACATTCGAACAGCCGGATAGACGGACTTCCCCTGAACAGATTTTACTCAAAATTTAATTTGTGTAAAGATCGTATAACAAATTTCAACCCTCTAAGTGTTTTTCAGTTATTTGTCACAGACAGACGGATATTTTCACACTCCGGGAGATCTAAATCTTGGAAATGCGTCAAAATCAGATTCGTTGACGATTATTTTACTTCCTCTATACTATGTATACGAGAAAGTAATGCATTTTATTTTTAAAAACTGAGATCTTAGATATAAACTCCCATATCTTCATTTTTAGGCATGGTTAAATACTTTTTTTTCCTCGAAGCTATTGCACGGTAT
This sequence comes from Argiope bruennichi, assembly GCF_947563725.1. Taxonomy (NCBI): domain Eukaryota; kingdom Metazoa; phylum Arthropoda; class Arachnida; order Araneae; family Araneidae; genus Argiope; species Argiope bruennichi. Next base: position 134,499,536 of record NC_079162.1, on the reverse strand, counting down.
TATTCTGCCTAAAAAATGAATTTTATGCTCTCAGTTGCATGCATTTGTTTTTCTTAATCCCTTCGTATACAATGACGAGTCTGAATCGAGAATCGAATGACTCATTTTTTTCATTTTTGATCTGCAATGAAAGGAAAATATTAAATTAAAATCCAAAAATCGCTTGAAAACGTATCATTACCTCAAATGCCTTTATATTATTTTAGGGATTAAAACAATAATAATTGTTCAAAATAAGATGTGCCATCTAATGAGGAAGTTAAATAAATTTGGATGTGAAGGAGTTAATGTGTTATATATAAATATTCTATGAATAACTATTTTAATCATCATTTTATCAAGACATCTTTATCCAAAGTCTATTAAAAATTTAGAAGCACCTGAAATGATATAGATTTTGTCGCCAAAAATCATTAAAACAAAAAAATGAAAAAGAAATTTTTTTAATGCATTTCCCGATTACATAGTTGCAATACTGAATGCGGAATCTGAAGAATGTAGGTAGTAATTGATTTAATAAATTACGACTGAATTTATTGAATAAATTTAGTGTGTACATGAATAAGCTTTTTTAATATAGCTGAAAAGCTACCATATCCCATATATTTATTTTTTGTCGTCAACTGAAGTCAGTAATATATCTTTGAAGTAATAATTGCAGCCTGTGAATTAGATTGCAAATATTTTGTTGTTAAATAAAAATTCATAGTTATTGAATTTACTCATTCCAGCGATTTATAATGAATTCACATAGTTTGACTAACTCTTCTTAGCATGCATATTGCACAAGAAAGAGAAAAGAGTGTTTTATTAAATTTAATCTAACCATTAAATAGATTTTAGTTGGAGAATTCTCACAATGAAATAAATAAAATTAATTTACCAATTCGTTACCGAGGAAAAAACAATTAGTTGAAAAAAAATACGATTCATTTTAGAGCTATTATTCATTGAATTCTGAATAAGGGAAAACTACTCTATCGCCCTATTCATGCGTAATATAAATTTCCCAAGTAACTCCACTTGCAGGTAATCGAAATACTCGATGAAAACAATTTTTTCTTCTAACCTATGATAACATCTTAGCCGAAAGACAAGATTAGTCAGCAAAAATGCGACGTCTCATTCACTTATCAGCTTATTGATTATTCTGCTAAATATAGCGCAAATTATAAGCTGAATAAATAACATTTAAATCAGATGTCTAAAAGTCTGAGGACTTAACACCATTGGCATCCATTGTATTGAGTTCTTAGACTGGTTACACACACAGCGGATTTTTCTGACGCTGTAAATTTACCGTGGCCGCTATAACAACAGTAGTCATTGAAGTAATTTAAAGCTTATACATTTACCGTTGCCGGACAATGAGCAGTCGTCGGTTGCCATTGGTGCCAACGGTAAAAACTGGAGCACATAATAAATGCAAGCTTACACATACTGCGTTTTTTAACGCCTAGAGTTGCTTTTTCACAGTGAGTTTTATCTTCCTGCGTGAAACACAATTTTTCTTTTAGCATCAATAGGTTTTCAGATATTATGAACTTGAGTGAGTTAAATATCGATAATGAAATTTCAATTGCTTTAATTCAGGAAAGGCCTGTTTTATGGGTTTTTAAACACAGCGGTTGACATGAAATTTGTAACGACTTTGATTTATTGGAAGAAAAAGGGAGAAATGATTTATGGGAAATTCATACTTTCTCATATGTACTTACTAGAAAAAAGATGGGGTCATAAAAAAATATAATTTTGAGTGTTTAGAAATGATAGTAGTAACACTCTCTAGTTTTAGAGAATGTTATTTACATTGTACTATTGTTTCTGGATTTAATTACCAATTCTTTTTCATTTCTGAGCTGTACATTGTTAAAAAACGAGGCTTTTTGTAAAAATATAGAAATTATTGGTAAATTAGTTACAATATTACGTTTTTCAAAAAAATTTTATTATGCTTTTAATTTATTTCTAATAAATCAAAAATATTTTACAAGTAAATAAAAATAATGTGAAGAAAAACGTTTACTCTTGTAATACTTGTTTCAAATAAGAAAGAGGCATATTTTACAGCTATCTGTCACTAATATCATGGCGATCAGAATATTTTTATATAGTAGATGCATGCCAGGAAACAATTCCTACATTTGAAACAAAATATCTAAATAGAATGTTTCTCATATTGTTTACTTTGAAGCCTCCTCTTGTAATATTCTCTCCTTCAATATCTTCCAAACCTATAATTGACATTGTATCCATCTCTTTCCCTATCATAATTATAAAGAATAATACATGCTTTAATAATATCATGTGCAAATTGTGGTAGAACATTAAAAGGACGATGGAATATTCTCCATTTATTACTTGGAATATCAAAAGCGCATTCTATGTACCTTCTTGCTTGACAAATCGATAGTTGAAGATTTTTCTTTTTGGCTGCCAAATGTGTTCCAACTTATGATCTCAGCAAATTTTTATGCAACTCAAATGCTGCATCACCAATAAAAAAGTATGGAACTTTCTGTACCTGGCAAGCACAAAATAAAACGGCATTTGCTGTCATCAATACTCATTAGCACAATTAAATGGTATATTAATTATATAATTAACATATATATTAATATTAATTGCATATTAATTTCTAATTGTATATTTATATTTATAAAACGTATCTAAGGTTCTATTCATATTTGTATGTTTTTTCATAGAATTCCATCAATAAACAAAGTTACCTTCAAAACTTTAAAAAAACAATGAACGAAAATAATTGTAAGTGAGACATTTATTTTACTCAGTGCAATTTAATATTCCGTCTTATAGATTTCAAAAGTTATTGTCAGTATTTCTACAAGCTGAAAGGAGTTCCTCATTATGGTATTTTTTTGCTGTTTTTTAGCCGCCCATGTAATCCACCAAAGGAAGTCTTCACATTCTGAAGTAATTGAAGAATTTTAATGCCAATTTCTTTCGTCTCAAATCTTCAAATAACGTATAAAAAGCTCCGAACTCCTCTCTTTTTTAGTTAATTGAATAAATCCAAATAAGTCGATTTTTTGCTTTTCCTTTTCATTCGACGACAAAATAGCAATACGGAGAGAATCTTCATTCTATTCATTTCAAATTACCCTTACGCAATAAATAGTGTGAATAACACGGTTAAACTAAATTTGCTTATTGATGAAATTGCGCTGACTCTTACGACGGTGACGAAAATTTTACCGACGTGTGTGTAAACCTTCGTTTTCTGTGAGCGGTAACGGTAAAATATCCGCAGCGGGGAAAAAAAACGCCTTAGTCGATCAATCAAAAAGTTTTGGAAAAATGCGTTAACTCATTCACCTTATCGGTTATATTGCAAAACATAATACAAATTATGAACTCAATGAACGGTATTTGAATCTGATGTCTAAAAAATCTGCGGATTACCATCGCATTCGGTTCATAATCGGCAGTCCAAAAATTGTCGGCAGAATGAGATACCTTATTCAATTTGTCGTATATACAATCAAAAGCCTAAAAATCTGCGGATTTAACTTCCTTGATATCTATCGCATTGTGTTCATTGTCGGCCGATCAAAAAGTGCCCACAAAATGCAGCATCTTATTTACTAGCCACCCTATCGATTATTTTGCCAAATATAGTCAAACTGTTTTAATCGTTACTTGGATATTTCGACTGTTTACAAAATATTAACTTTAAGGTAGTTTTTTAAACTATTATATTCGAGAATGTGCAGTTCTCTACAACCATACTAAAGTGGTGAAGATTTTTGAGCAAGTGATTGCCGACAGGGCGGCAATTGCCCAGCTTGCCCCCTCCCCTGCTAACGCCGCCTCTGCTTATTTAAAAAACATCATTTCTTGTGCTGGTGACTGTGTGAAATTGGGATATGCTTAAAGGGAAAATTTTTTGAAAAGGGAACATTTCCAAGCTGTCCCTGTGAGAAAGAGAAAGTGATCAACGAAAAAGTGCTGAACTCGATGTTATTAGCCAATTTGGCCCTTGAAATATACCGTGCTAACCTAGAAGCGAATCCCAAATTAATCCATCAGATTAAGAAAGCCGGCCTTTAACAATAAAGAGCCTGAAGTGCTTATAATGGGAGGAATCCCCTCTTTCCACAAGCTCAAATTTTTGCAACGGAGAGAAATACTGAGGAGAAAAGTAGATGAATTGTAGGGAAAAGTACTAGTGAAAGAGAAAAACTTGACAGTAAAGATAGAAAATTTAACTAAACAGAATGAAGGAATGTGTTTTTCAAGTAATAAATCTGGTCATATAGCTCGTTTTTGTTCGGAGAGTAATAGGCAAAAAGCACGATACCAACCACTCGGGGGGGGGGGGGGAGTAGGCAAGAACATTCTAATGAGGAAGATAATTGTAACGAGAAAAGGTGATTTAACAACAAATGGTTAAGCTAAACATGGGCCCACAACCAAAATACAAATACAGCAAATGCAGGAAATACAAGATTATGCATTCACAAATCAAACTTAATTGCCAAAGTTGATATTAAAATTCGGAACAAAGACTACATTGCTACTGGTGGACTCTAATACAGGTCTGAGCATGATTTTTGGTAAGTCTATAAATACTCACGATTTAATGAGGCATCCTTTAAGATGAGGTTGATTACGATTCAGGGAAGTGAGGTCGAATTTCAGAATAATAACAAGACCGTTATTTATCAAGAAGATTGTCAGAACGAAACAACATTCTTTATGTCACTGTCTTCTCTATTTCAGCATTTTAATGTTATTTTAGGAATGCCCTTTCTTCAGCAAAATAAATGCCTCTTAAATTTCGTTGAGAATGTAATCCTATTTAATAATGGAAACTTCAGAGTAACCACTCCTGCAGATGAAGTTTCTCAGCTATTCTTATTATTATAGTAAAATCCGTTTTTCTTTACTTGATCCAAAAAGTAGGCAAAAATAGGCAAGTATTTTCTACTTCAGTGTAATTAATTTCTGGGGTGTGACATTGTTATTTGATGCAATTTCAGTAAAACAAAGAACATTTAGGGTTCCTCATAATTTTGCGTCCGAAATGGACAAACAATTAGAGATACTGGGCAGCAGAAGCTTTCACAGTTCCGTATTTTTCCCCGGTTTTGCTTGTGGAAATGGTCTCGGGAGAATATCGATCTGTTACCGACGATTTTCGGATATTAAACGAAAAAGTAGTTGCTGACTGTTATCCTTTGCTGTTAATATCTGAGATTAGGGATAATTTGCAATGTCATTTGCATTTTTCTACTTTAGACCTCATGAGTGATTTTTTTCCAGCAAAAATTACACACAAGATAAATATGAGATTACTGTAATAACAAGAAAGTGATTATTTTTAAGTAATAAATCCTCATTTGGTTTGCTTACTAGTAGAATTGCTTTCAACTTTTAATGGATGTGGCAGGATTAGAATCGTTTACAATTTTGGTGTTATGTAGATGATATTGTTGTCGATTCTTCTGTAGTAGAAGAATATTTTGAAAAGTTACAACTGTTATTCAATAGGCTGTCAGAACACAATTTAAAAGTTAATCCCTCAAAATGTTCATTTTTAAGTAAATTCATCACATATTTGGTCTTTGTGATTTCCTAGGGGCACGTTTATCCTAATAATAAGAATATTGAGTTGGTAGATAAATTTATAATATCTTTTTGTAGGAAACTTGTTAGAAGTTCTTTGACATGCATAAACTATTATAGGAAACTTATTCCTGATCGTAGCCGGATATCAGTGCTTTTGACTCATTTCAAGAGATACTTAATAAATTTGAGTGATCTAAAGAAGCTGAAGAGGAATGTCAAGATTTTAGACTTTCAGACAAGGTGTTGTCACAAACACCTTGTTTGACTTTATCTTAAATAATAAATATTTTATTATACAGGGTGTTGCCGAAATCGACCGACAAATTCAGAGGGGTGATAGTAGGCATCAGGGGATAAAGAATAACCATATAACAACCTACAAAAATATAGGGAGTCTGATAATTGTTGGAAAAAGTAAAAAATTAATTTAAAAAAACAAACAAATGATGTTTCAAAAATGAATTCTTTGTAAGTGAAAGAACATTTTTAAAAGTTTTTTTTTCATGTCGGTAACATGCTAATCTGATGATCCAGGGGGTCGTAAAGTACTGAAAACGAAAAGGTAGTTTAGAACCCTTACCTGCAAAACTATTAAAACGTGAAGAAAAATAAAAACTTGAAAATGTAAGGAATTTTATATTCTATAATTTGATATAAGCGTGTAGTGTGAGAAGTGGGGAGTTTTAAATAGATTCAAGAAAAAATAAAATGGGAATTAGAAAACATCGCTGCATCATCAGTACTGATGTTCGCAGAGAGCGTTGACAAATTCTAAAGACAAATTCAAAGCAAGAATAATAGGCATTAAGTAGATGAAAAATTATCAGAAAACATATGGTCGTAGGTACTGTTTATTCAGTGAAAATCACAAAAACAGACGCCGAAAAGACAATGAGTCTTGCGAAAAGAATCGAGCTATGAATGCAAGGATTATAAATTAAGCCCCGGCGTCCTGGCATAGGGGTAGCGCGTCTTCCCCGTGATCTGGGCGTCCTGGGTTCGAGTCCCGGTTCGGGCATGGTTGTTCTTCATCTGTTCTATCTGTAAGATTTGTGAATGTGCCCCACCCCCTGTAAAAAAGGGTTGTGCAAGCGAATGTGATGTGTGAGTAGCTAAGCCGTACTCTTGGCCGTAGTTGGCGCTACTAAAAACAAGAGACGCTCTCTTGGCTTAAAATTGCTGACTTCGTCAGCAAGCTTGTCCATGGCAAGTGCCATTATAAACAACAACAAGAATTAGGTAATGAAGAAGAAGCCTTCTCGTACGTAAATTTTCGTTTATATATTTTTGAGATTTTCACCTAGTAAACGTCATTTGGGACCCCATGTTGTATTTTGATTTTTTATCCTCCTGATGCCTACTATCACCCCTCTAAATCTGTCGGTTGAATTCGGCAACACCCTGTTTTCACGGATGATTATGGTTCTAGTTTAGAATGTGTTTGAGCTCAGTTGAACCAGAATAGTTTTCTTTTTGTTTGTAGAGAACTAAAGCCAAATGGACAGAATTTATTCGACAGGCGAAAGGAAAATTTTAGTTTTTGTATTTACAGTGGATTATTTCAGACCATATATGTAGGGACAAAAGTTTGCAATTGATACTAATCACTAAGCCTTGACAGGCGAATTAAAAATTAAATATTCTACCCAAAGAGCCACGCATTGGAATTTGGCTTTATCTGAATTTCAGTTCGACGTGAAGCACATTAAGAAACAATGCACTCGGGTAGTAGATTTTCTTTCCAGAAGCATTGAAAGCGAGATAGGAGAGGCACAAGTCACAAGAACATGTGATACTTCTGCATCCGAGGCTAATTTCACACGCACTAATTTTCTATTCGATTGTGATGAGAAACAAAAATCGGATGTCCGGGAATCGTGCATGTCCGGGAATTTTAAAGAAGTTGTAGAGGAATAAAATTATTCAACCCACTAATTTGCGTGTTTTTCCCCCTAAGAAAATCGAACACTGTACTTATTGTAATTATTTGGACAAAAAAAAAATAATTAAATCAAAATCGTTGTGCTCTTAATATTTGTCTTATATGTTTTAAATTTGACTCATGACGCATTTTATCACCAGGGTTTGGGAAAAACCGTTCGGGTAAAGCAAATTACTTTTGGTGCTCGTTATGCAAAATAAATAAATTAATTAAAATAAAATTAAAAAATCAGTATATCAAAGAAGAAACCCAAGCAATTTGAGCCTTAACAAAGGCAAGATATTCCTGACATTCCATTTCGTAAAATTGCAACTAATATTGTTGACCATTAATCGAGATTGGAAGTAAACATATAATAATTTTAACAGACCATTTAACGCTTGGGGAAAGGTGTACTCAGTAAAAGACAATAAAATTCAAACAGTAGCCATAAATTTGATATGTTTTGTATCACGTTATGGTTCTCCCAGTACGTTAATTGCGAAAAAGGCAAAAATAAAATTGCAGAAGAAATGATTTCTCTCTATAATACATTTGGTATTGGAAAAGTACAAACGACTTTGTACCATCCTCAATCAAATGAAACACTGAAGTATATCACACATGTTTGGCTGATGCCTTAAGTTCTTTGGCTTGAAAAAGTCAAACAGAATGAACCAGAAATTGAATATGCCTGTCGGACGTCGGGGCATTCGATCACTAAGCATACATCTGCTTTTTTGGTCTTTGGATGTGAATTAAGCCCCCCCCCATAGAAGTTCTTAGATACGCCACAAGATTTAATTACACGGAATATGCCGATTAAGCAATTGTCCTTTAAATCGCCTGAAGAGCACATATAATTGCATTCACAATAATTTGATATCGGCTGCTGTGAAACAGGAACAAAATTGACTAAAATTCGCGAAAGAAAAATTTCGAAGTAAGTTACGAGGTGTATTTACAATGTCTCAATCCTCTTCTGTCTCACAAGTTATAGAAACCCAATAAAAGGTCAAATTTGTGCTCACTAGATAATTCAATCCAGCAGTATTTGAAAGTCAAGAGGTCAAATGTCCTACAAGAGTAGAAATAGTCAATGTAGATGGGTTGACTAAAGCAACTCCTAGAATAATAAAATATTCTTTTACGGAGTTTAGGTTTGTTGAGAGCAGCCGGTGAAAGCCCAAACTCAAGGAGTCAATCTTCAGTAGAAGAAACTATTAATAAGAATGCTGAAAATCTCCGGGTACATCCGACGTCGACGATTCATTCGCCAAATACTTTAATGAACTAGTTCAACTGTTCTCCGGTAGATACAGAGTGAATTAGAAAATCAAGAAATCCTACCCGAAAACTGATATTTTCTTAGACAGAGAAGAAATGAAAGGGTGTCTAAAAAACGAAGTATTACTGGGCTCAGACCCTTAGGAATTTCGCCTTTTTCAGAAGGAAGCTTTAAAGCAGACAGAAGTGTTTATTTGTGGTTTAACGATATTTTAAACAATATTTGTTATAAAATGAATTTTTTTATTGGTATTTGTAATTGCAGATATTATTCTGCTAAAGATTCGAGACTGTTTTATTGACAAGTAGATACCTATTTATTGTATATGTGTATTTGGAATCTTAGCCAGATGTAGCAGGTAAAAGGTATGTGAAGAGATTATATTAATTGTAATTGCTTACATTTTTTCCCTAGGATGTATTGATTGTTTGGGGAAGGCTCTTTGCTATGTATATACATAAAGAAGAAATATAAAAAGGTACAAAAGTACCTAGCACATCAAGAAATTTGTAGACACGCCGCAATCAGATGTTACTGCCTTGAAATTCACCGTACAACTGAGATCAGATAGTAGACTAGACAAATAATGAAAGTACTTACAAAATCCAGCTGTACTGCTGAGTAATTTTAAGTGAAATTTAAAAAGCAGATATTATACTAGTTGGGTATGTAAAAAATTGTAAAATTTTCTTCCCAAAAAGGAGAGGAATTTATTGTATAAAGTATATGTACTTAATCTCTGCATTTTGTAAAAGAGGCTAGTGAGAGTAATTTGAAGAATTCAGTGGGCATGAGTCAGGAAATTCCTTCTAAGGGACAACACATATACCTTTTGATGAATGACTAATTGAGGGTTACTCCTTCGCCCTTCAGGGGAATCGATCTATATTGGCCGGATCCACCTTTCTTAAGGGAGGAAAGCCTGGCAGAAAGGAAGAATCGCACAGCGGAATGTTCTCTAATGCTAGACCCTGAAGTAACCCTTCAGGGTCTAGCATTCTGGAGAAATTAAAAAGGGCGTTCACTTTTCTTACGATCTGACATAGAGAGCAAAAGACGGGATACTTGTGACACTTTTTCTGGCTCAGCCGAGATTATATCTATTTTAGAAAGTATGGTAGCTCGATAAATCCTCAGCTCCTGAAGATGTCGCCTTCAATCCCCTCTCACATTTTTTTTTCCATAAAACAGTTAGTTGGGATTAAAATGTCAGCTTTTTGTAAAAAATAATTCATTAGAAACGAATTTCTTTAATAACAGGAATTTTTTGACCATCTAATGTGATTTCTGGGTCTAGTTGAAGATATCGCTTTCGACAGAAATGGACTTCAGCAGTTTTGATTGTCGAAATAGTAAAACCATTAAAGTCTGACCACTGTTTAATTTTGTTTACTGCAGTGCTGTTGTTTTTCTACAAAACACATATGATTCCCTGTGCAAGAAATATACAGGTTGTCAACATAAATGTATCCCTTAGCATTAAGAAGAAATTGGTTTAAAATATTGTTTATTTTTAAAGTGAAAAGGATGACACTGCCCTGTGGAACACCCTCTATTTGAGTAAAAATGTTGGAAAACTCAGATTCTATTTTGACTCTGAATTGTCGTAATCTTAAAAAGTTTTGTGTGAAATTTGATTAGTTCCCTCAGAGGTTTAAATCATACAGCTCTTTAAGGATGTCATATCTTCATGTGCGGCCATAAATTTCTTTCGATATAAAAAAAGATGGCCGCTAAATGTTTCCCCTGTAAAAAAATTAAATCGTTAACACTTTCCAAAACTAACAAGTTATATCAAGTCGATTTTACCATTCTAAAACCACTTCGGAATGGACTGAGAACTTTGTTTGTCTCTAAAACGGCTATCTAAGGCATAGATTAACCATTTTTTATAAAAGTTTGCACAAACAGTTGGTTAAGACTGGGGCGATAGTTCGAAAGGTTAGTGGATCTTTATTGGGCTTTAAGAGAGGAAAATTGTTGCCTATTGCGAAGAAATATGTTATTCACTCCTAATCCGGTTAAAAAGATCAAAAAACGTTTCTGAAAACCATAAGTTAAATGCTGGATCATTGGAGAGTTGAAATTATCAGGACTAGGGGAAGATATATGAACATTTGTTAAAGTAAGCTTAAGTTCTCGATAGGTAAAACTGTTATTATAAGGTAAGTCAAAGTGTGCATTAAAATTCAATTTTTTGTTCTCGAATTTCCTTTTAAAATTTAAAATATGTGGATTATAATTTTGGTTAGAAGATATATTTGCAAATGTAGAAGCTACTATATTTGTTATGTCATTTAGAGATGATATATTTGCAAATGTAGAAGCTACTATATTTGTTATGTCATTTAGAGATGATATATTTGCAAATGTAGAAGCTACTATATTTGTTATGTCATTTAGAGATGATATATTTGCAAATGCAGAAGCTACTATATTTGTTATGTCATTTAGAGATGATATAGTTTGATTGTTAACATTTAAAATTGATGTAGAGTTGGAAGAAATGGTACCAGCAGCTTTATAACATCTATAACTAACTAACTTTCTGCTAGAAATGGAGAACTTAATGCATGGAATGAATTTTTTTCTAGACATTATAAGGCTGTATCCCTGAATACGTCTGGACACTGCTTTAGCTTTTTTTGTTTTTAATTAAATTTTCTGATGTGGGATATCTGTAAAAGTTACCCCATGCTTTTCATTGCTCCTTGTGCGGTCGTTGGTAGTCACTGTTCCACAACGTTTTACTTTGTTTCCTGCGCGTTGCATTTAGTTTGCATAATGGAAGTATTAAAGCATGAAGCTTATGAGTTGAGTGTTTATTGCTATAGCCTGATCAATGGAACTGTTTTCAACCATATATTTATTTATCGTTGAAAGAGTAGCGAATATATTCCTGTCAGCTGCTGTGTATGTACAACTAGATGGTTGGTAACGTTTTCGATGGTTTGTCTATTATCAGCTATAATAAAAGGAAAACGGTCACTATTGTAGAGAAAATCATCTTTTCTCAAACTCAAAAAAGACAAAAGTGACGGACAACTTATAGGAATATTTATCTTGGTGTTGGCCCAAATGGGACTATGGCCGTTAAGGTCTCCAAGAATAAGAAACGAAGATCGAAGCTATTGAATTAAGCAATTTGAGTCTGTTTGACTGAGGCAGATAGTTTGCAGATAATTGTCAAGGACTATATATACATATATAATGTAAGCATTTAAAACAGAAGGCAGTTTCGAAGATAGAGATGGAGACTTTGAATTGTGTAAGTTCGTTTTAATCCATCCCAGGAAGGCATAATTCATTTACAAGAGGCGCGGACAAAGCCCGTCCGCTCACATCAACAGATTAGGCAAGAAAAGAGAAGGAAGATCGCGAAATTAATTATTCCTCGTCTAATATAACATGAGATATTGATAGGGAAAGTATTTTTTCACAGTACTAATACTATTAAGATTCCGAGAGGGATTTCTGACGCATGTCAATCACAAGTAAGGGAAATACAGGGATCTTTAAAAAAGTATTTGTTTAGATCAGCAATTTTTCTCCTTTCACTCAGACCGTGAGAACCGCTGACGAAAGCATTTATAAAGCTTCTCTTGAATTAATTAAATATAAAAAGTGGAATGGGATCAGGAAATAAGAGAATATTTTAGAATGACTTTGATATGGATTAAATTATGATGAAACTTTAGGAATTAATATAGAATTGAAATTAAATATCATTATAATTTTCCCCCACTGCAAGACGTGGAAGTGCATCAGGGTCTTTTCACACACAACCATTCCCTACAGTGGTGTCTGAGTAAGAAATTAAGTGCATGTTAAAAGTAATTCCCTTACCTTTACTTTAATACAGAAACCTGTTTCCCTTACCTTTACATTAATACAGAAATCCCACTCATCATTTAATATTAGAAGTATAAAAAGACTAAGAATTTTATTTGGGAAAATATTATATAAACCTAAATAATCATCAATAATAACAACAAAATATTAAAAATTTAAATGATACTAAGCACAAAGTTATTTTTACTATTTTTCTGTAAAACTCAATTGATGAACTTAATTTAATGAAGACAGCCTATGGTATATTTGCTTATATTATTCTTAAATGCTAAAAAGTCTGACTCAACAAGATTATTAAATTAGAAATGAAATATTAAATTATTAAATCTAATATCAATGTTGTTATGACTTTACCCAAATGAAATATCAATATAATTATGATTTCAAATAAAGTATTTGAACTATAAATAGAAAACATAAGATTCAAAACTTCATATAAATCATTTGAAAATAAAAATAATAATTGTAAAATTGAATTACTTCATATAAATTACTTGAAACTAAAAATAATAAATACAAGAATTAAAGTTTTCAAACAAAACACTTGTAAATGAATGTGACAAACACAAGATTCAAAATACTCTTATGATAAAATATTTGAGAAATAATAATATAAGAAATATTTGGTAATTGAAAGAAAGAAAACATTTGTATTTTGAAAAAACAAGTATTTTGACACTGATGATACAGGGTAGCTTAATAACTGTCAGAGGTGTAACAATTTCCCCTGAGGTATTTACTACATTATTCTAATTATCACGTGCCAATATGCAGTATATAAAAACCTTGGTCTGTTACTTTTTTCATTCACAAGGTCTGTATGCATATTAAAACATAAAAGCATTCTGGACACAATGAATACTAGAAAATATTTTAATTACAATCAGAGTTGTATTTCCTCTGAGGTACTCCCTAAATTTCTCTGATATCATGTGTCATGGCCTTTATTTATTTATTCTTTAATTTAAAATCTTAAAGTTAAATAAATTAAATTAAATTAAATTTATTTGAGGAAATCATCTCTCTTGACTTTAATAGCATATAAGTAAATTTCAAATTCAACACACTTTAATATTATGCATAAATTTTAAATAATAGATTTGAAAAAAATTTTAAAAGCTTCATAATGTTTTAAGTAATATATAAAAATACAATTTGCAATTGTATTGTAAATGAAAAATAAAATTCAAAATAAAATCAAAAGTACAAAATATAAATTTTGACTTTCAATCGTTGAGTCAGTTGATGGAGACTTTTTTTTAACGCTAATCACTTTTTGATGAATAATCACTTTTTTAATTAATCACAAAAGGGCAATTTTGAACACTGGAACTGTAAACTACTGGGGAGTAAAACAGGAGATTATTATAATGTGGTGATAATATAAAACACAAGTAATATTTTGAGAAACTGGATGAATCATGACACACTAGGGGCTGGAACTTTCTTGAAAGTAAAGAGCACAAACACAAGGGTATCGAACTGCAGAGCAGGAATGTTGGATGAGGTCACATGTTACGGAAGGTACCATCGGCGATGCAGCAACAGGAACGTAATGCAGAAGATATGGCATCGGTTGAAGTGGACTCTCAGCTGCACAGGAGATAGCGAGGCCGAGCCAGCACGGAACCATCTTCCGAGCCACGGCGAATGAAGTCCTCTCTTCCCGGGAATTTAATTTTAATTCATTTTACAATTTTGCACAGAAAACTATCATGTCGACTCTTTAAAATGTAAGCATTTAATTTTTTTAAAGCAGAAGCCAGTTTCAAAGATAGAGAAGAAGATTTTGAATTGTTTAAGTTCGCTTTAATCCATCCCGGGAAGGCATAGTTTATTTACAAGAGACGCGTACAAAGCAAGTCCGCTCACAGCAACAGCTTAGGCTCGGCCACAACAAATTCTGTCGATACTGCTACGTTCAGTGGTGGCGGGGTGATCGGCTGTAACCAAGAAGAAGAAGCAACAGATTAGGCAAGAGATGAGAGGGAAGAGCGCGAAATTAATTATCCCTCGTCTTATATAACATGAGATATTGATAGGGAAAATATTTTTTCATATTAAGATTCCGGTAGGGATTTCTGACGCATGTCACTCACAAGTAAGGGAAACGCAGGAATCTTTTTTAAAAGTATTTGTTTAGATCAGCAATTTTTCTCCTTTCACTCGGAGCGTGAGAACCAATGACTAATACATTTTACAAAGCTTCTCTTGAATTACTTAAATAGAAAAAGTGTAATGGGATCAGGAAATAAGAAAATATTTTAGAATGATTTTGATATGGGCTAAATTACGATGAAACTTTGGAAATTAATTTGGAATTGAAATCAGAGTTTAAAATATCCTCTCTCTCTCTCTCTCTCTCTCTCACACACACACACACACACACACACACACATATATATATATATATATATATATATATATATATATATATATATATATATACAGTACTGTGCGAATTAATTGGGACAGATACAAAAATTTTCAAAAATGTTGTTTAATTAGTATAGGTTAACTTACATGCACGGTATAGCATTCTAATATAAATTATGTTCTCATCTAGCTTGAATGAGATCCTGTACACGATTTGACATGGATTCCACTAAATTAGAACATAAATTTTTGATCTCGTCATCACGGAACCAAACTATTATAGCATTCTAAATCATTATTTTATTTGTTGAGCAGTCCATTTTACTCACACGTCTCTTTACAATGCTCTCCATAAATTTTCGATGGGATTTACATCAGGAGAATTACCAGGCCAATCCAAAAGCGAGTTCGCAAATTGTACAGACTAACTCTATGGCAAAGGATACCGACGTGCTCTGATTGGTTTAAGCCTTGGCATCTTTTTGGCAATGTTTTGCACTCACAATAGTGCTGTTATAGCTTATTTGGCTCAAACCTTGCAAAACTGTGCCAAACTGTTTCCGATCTTTCTTGATATTCTTGAATCCATTCATGAAATATGTGTTACAGAAATGCAAGAAATAAGTATTCAAAAGAAATGTATAAACTATTTATATATTTATAAATCTTAATATTAAGTTAATAACAAATATCAAGATTAATAATTAGATTGTTAATAATTATATGAATCTAAATATCTTAACAAAAATAGCACATTTGCAGATAGACATCTCATGGTAATAATTTGAATACGAAATGAATAAATAAATATCTCCTTATTTTATATTGCATGAATATTCAATAAGAATTATAATGATTTCTATTCCGTTTAATGTCATCTAAATATCTTAATAAATATAGTATATTTGCAAATAAATATTTTATGGTAATAATTTTAACGTGAAAATTGAATTAAAAAATTGGCTGATCATTTCCCGTAAAATAAAAGCTTAATTTTCAAGTCTTATTTTAATAATACTTCACAGAAAAATTGCTACCTGTGATAATTCCTTATTTACAAGATCTGAAATACGAAAAGTAGCTCTATTCTCATCAGTCTAAATTATTTTATAATTGTATTTCTCTGTAAGAATTAATTTATCCATTTTGAAAAATGGCAGGCAAAAAAATACGTAGAAACCAAACAATGCAGCAGCTACAGCATAGAAAGTCTGTGCGAAAGAAATCGACCAGAGCACGTCGGCATCCTTTGCCATAGAGTTAGTCTTTACAATTTGCGAACTCGCAATCCAAAACAGTTATTTTCTGTTTTTGAAAAATATTCGTTGTTAGCTTAGAAGTATGGCATGAAGCAAGATCTTATTGAAAGATCCATCACCACCAGTGAACGTTTGCATCATAGGCACAATTTTACTTTCTATTATAGAAATGTATTGTTTAGAGTTCATCATCTCTTCGATTTGTACTAAGCTGCCAGATCCTCCAGAAATAAAATAACCCCAAAACATCTGTTTCTGAGGGTGCTTAACTGTTTGAATACAATGTTGTTCCCTGATGGGTTCTCCACCACTTCGTTTTACAAATCTTGGTCGAAACCCTTGAACAAGAAAAAGCGTTTCGTCGCTGAATACAACCTTCTTTCAAACTTCTGCAGCCCAGTATTGATATTTCCTGGCCCAATCCAAACGTTTTTTTCTTTATTTCAGTTGTTAATAACTGTTTTTATAATGGTTTTCTTGCAAATCTCCCAGCTGCAATAAGCTTTCGTCGAACTGTCGATGAATCCACGCTCACACCAGTAGCTAATAATTCTTTCTGAAGATCTCTGTTTGTTTTGTAAGGATGCATTGTACTATTTCGTACAAGAAATTTGTCTGTTCGAGGTGTGGTCTTGCGTTTGCGTCCACATTTACTCTTTCGTTTTGGAGACACTGTCCCGAAATTCTTTTGCTGATTTATAATCCTAGAAACACTGGATTTTTCAACTCCAACTGCTCCAGCAATATCCCTCACAGTCATAGAAGTATGCTGACTAAGGGTAACAATTCTAGTCCTTTTCCTGGGAGGGATATCCATTTTTTAAGTACACGTCAGAAGGAGACAATTCACACAAGCGATCACTTCTTACAGCAACTGAAGGCAAAACTTTCCAACATGTAATGGTCACGTGCAAGGAAAATGCAGTTGAAACAGGTTTGAGGCAGAAAATCTCCGAGAAAGGAACAATTTTCTTAAAAAATATGTTTGTCCCAATTAATTCGCACAGTACTGTGTGTATATATATATATATCTGTACAGCAATAGCCTGTAAGTCTTTAAATACAACGAAGTGGATGGAAATTCCGTAGCAACTAGCAATGCAACTCCACATGAAGCTCTATCATTGATGTGATTTTTGTAAAAAACAGTATATTTTGGTACGTGAATATTATCGTCCGATTTTTAATGAATTTCTTGTAAAGAGTTGCAAACTGTTGCATTAGTGGTGATGCGATCTTTCAAATCAGAAATTTTCTTTTTCACCTAAAGCAATTCCAAGAAATTAAGGACGCCGAAATTGAAAAAAAAATTAACAAAAGAAGAAACTCTGCTTAGTGACTTCTTTGAAGAAAATATCGATTTGTCTGGGTCACTGAGGGACATTTCGTCGTCGTCGTTACGTGGATGAACGTAAATAATATTATCATTGTCAGAGTCTTTGTCTTTAGTTTTTTGTTTTTTTTTCTTTCAAGAAATTTTTTTGTGTAAAAGAGCGTTTTGGCAAAGGTGGCAGTTTTGTTTGGACTCTTCACTCTACTAAATTTCGAGCATGTTTGGCAGCTTTAGTTTCTTTAGCCTGCTTCAATTGGTCAGCTTTTTTGTTGACTTTTTGATTTTCAACTTTCTATTCGGTATTTTGCTGAGATTTCATAATTTTAATGAATGTAAAAAGTTTTTCAGGTGAGAATTTTTGGCTGCGATAGGTATCAGTTTAGTAACATTTTTACTATTTTAGTAACATTTTTATCAGTCATTGTACTTTGAGAATTTGCTGATTTTATTGCATTATTATAAGAAAGTGGTTTTTGTTCGGGAATTAGTAGTTTTTGTAGTTTCGTAATTTGATATATTTTTTCTTTATTTGAAGTTCCTGGATTTTTTTTTCTCCAATTTCCACTGCGGGTAGTCGCGTGAGTTGGAATGATGTGGTTTGTTACAGTTTCCACATAAAAAGCCTTGAGTAAATTCATTTGTAAAATGGCCAGCAGTCGCACATCTAGAACAAGTTTGTGTTTCTCTGCAAGCAGCTCTAGAATGGCCGAAATGTTGACTTTTATAGCATCTAATGGATTTTTATATGTAAGAGTGTAATTTACAGTTTAAGTAACCAGCTTTGATGCTGAATAGTAATTTTGTTGTATTGAACGTTAATATAATACTATTTGTGGTAATAAGAATACTTAAGTATTCGTTTCACAGCAATGACACCTTGACTGGTAAAGTCATCAAAATTCACCTTCAGTTGATTTTAACATTTCTTTTTTAGATATAACATCATGGCAGAAATTAAGTATTATATTGAAGTAAAACGTTACAGAAAAAGATGGTTTAGAATAGATTTGGCTTGTAGAAATGATTTAGTTTACTGAGCTTAGTTTCTTAAAATCAGAATTTGTTTCAATAAGTAAATCACCAGAACGAAGCTTTTGAATTGATTTTGGAAAACCGCCAACAGCCTTCATTGCTTTCTCAATTGCGAAAGGAAACATTTCGGTGACCTTTCCATCAGTAGCTGAAAGAATAATAAAACGAGCAAAATCAGAAAACGGCCCATTGTCGGGAGCAGAAAATTCCATACGAGTCAGATAAAAATTCGTTCCTTCCTCTCCATCATAAGCCTAATAAGAAATGGCTTTCAGCAGATCTGGACATCCCAAGACTCAGCATTTACCATAATTCTAACCGCCGAATATACGCTTAAAGTCACCTACTGGAACGATGATCACACTTAAAGCCAAAACCCAGAGAATAACTCTTTCGCTTCATCCCTAGCATACTAACCAAGCGGTTAGGATACTAACAGAATTGTTAACCGTTTATCAAAAGTGTACCACTAATCTAATGGTTCGCCATGTATGGCCTTCAGACGCTAGGCGAGTCTATGCCATGTCTTTTTTCTTGCACTTCTGCATTCTCATAGTGAACCTTCATTAGGTAGGTGCACGAAATTTTCTAATTTTTCAGTATAAATAAACGTAAACGATAAAACAAATAATGTTTTTTAACTTGGTATCATTATCATGTTACTATGCCTTTTAGAACTAGAATTTTAAATTTTCTTACATTTTGATAATATTTCCCATTCTGGATCTTTTTAAATTGCTTCAAGAAATTTTATTTATATAGCTTTCTCTGTCTGATAATACTGTTACATTTCCCAGGCTTAAATAGTATGGAAAGAGCTTTCATATATGTGATAAGTAAGGGAACGTTATATATCTCATCTATCGAAACAATTCGATAGATGAGATATATAACGTTTGACGTAATATATTCCCTTGGTAAGAAAAAAATTTTAATAGTTATATTTTAAAAGATTAGTAAAAATGAGTGGCAAAATAAAGATATTTTTGGAATTTATATTTACCCTACATTCTTTTTCGATTATTTAATGTAAAAGCAAGAATGCGTAAGGTTTTGGGGGGGTAAAATGTGAAAACTTCTTTAAAAATTTAATTAAAATTCTAAAATTTTTCTCTTAGTATCACTATCGAAAATACAAAATAATATTTTATATTTAAAAATTCAATAAAAATAATCGTTTATACTCAAAAAAAAAAAATGCTAAAGACAATAAAAAAAAATCTAGGCTGAGTGTTGAAAGAACATATTATTTTCGAAACATCTTTCAAAAAGAGCAATAACATTTTTTTTATCCAACGATTGTTTTTATTTTGGTATTAAATGAAGATTTAAAACATTATCTTGTTTATCACTGAAAAGCATTGACATCTACACTATGTAAAAAAATGTACTAATTGCATTGATATATGTATAATGTATGTTTTACATTACTATGTAAAAATTTTTTACATGGTAATATATGACATATTATTTAATTTTGGCAACAAAAAAATGTAAAAGCCTATTGAGAATTAAATGAAACATAAAGATGTTTTTGAAATTGCTAGTAAAGCCAGTTTTTATTTAAATGGTTTGAAAGCCTAACATAAAACTTACAAAAAAAAAAAAAAAACTATTTTCTAAATTATAGAATAAATTTCAAATTTTCTGTAAAAAAAAAAAAAAATACCCTACAAAGATGATGAGCGAAACACTTCACACTAAAAAAATAAATACATTAGAATAAAACTCTTAAGCTGATGGAAAATGAATCTCGTTGTCGAAAACCGCAAGGCAATTATTCAAGGTAGAACGTCGACAGTTTTATTACTTCAGAGTGCGGGGGGTAACTGTCCCTCAGCTAGGAAGAGTCCATGTCTTTCAGAGACACGCTGAAAAAGTCTGGATGTTAAAGGGAGTGCCACTTGAAAAGTGCTTGGATTTTAAAGAGTTAAACTATCATAGCTGTGAGTTTTACAAATCAATAAATGAATGAATGTTAAAAGTAGCAGAACAAACTGATTGTATCCCTGTTGCGTCTATCAGTGAAACTTCGGTATCATCTGAAGAATTTATAATTATAAAGAGAGAAGGGTTAATGGATTAAAATATTTTCCAGTAAAATATAAATTATTATTAAAAGACAAAGAATTCTTAAACGTATGATACATGTTTCATCATCTCATGGATTTTTACAGTGGCGAAAAATATGTATATTATAATTATTTGTTAAAAAATATGTGAATATTTCTCCATTCCCAATAACATTATAATACACTCATGTCCATAAATAAAGAATAATACAAGTTCAGGAAAAGAAAGAGTTAGAAGCAAAACAAATGTGACTTATTTGTAAAGCCTATTTATTAAACAAAAGGTAAAGAGCAAAAAAGATGCTATATGTTTGATATCATTAATAAAAATTGCGATTTTTTGCTCCCTGGAGCTAATTACAAAGAAAACCTATTTACAAAAACCAATATTACATGGTTGGTATGATGGTAAATCCATAGTATGTCTCCCAAACGATGCAATACAGTCCGTACAACGCTTAGGCATGCTAAGTATCAAATTATCGATCTGATCTTGGGGAATATTACACCATTCATCAAGCAATGCTCTTCGAAGTTCCGGTAGACATGTAGGAGGAGGTTGACTGGCTGCAACTCGTCGGCCAAGCATATCCCACACATGCTCTACTGGATTCAAGTGCGGTAAGAATGCTGGCCAGTCCATACGGGTGATATCCTCCGATGGAAGGCATTCGTTTATACGATGTTTGCACGGTGAGGACGGGCGTTGTCGTCCATAAACACGAATTCTGCGCCTATGGCGTCCCGAAACAAACGCAGATTTGTTCCAGAATGATGACCCGAAAGATTTGGCCTGTCATAGTTCCATTCTTAACATGCAAGTCAGTTCTGGAACCCAGAATAATTCCTCCCCAAACGAGCAATCCTGCACCAACGCAACAGTGTCGTTCAAAGATGTTCTCTTGGTGGTAACGGGTACCTGACGCACTCCATATGAAAGTTCGGCGAGAATCAAACTGCAAGCTAAACCTGGACTCGTCGGAAAACATTACACAAGGCCACTGTTGCGGTGTCCACAATGCATGCTCTCTACTCCAGGCTAACCGCAGGCGAGTTGCAGTAAGTGGAACACATCTGACAGGCCTACGAGCATATAGAACAATATGCCCTAAGCGTCTGTACACGATCTGCCTTAAAACTGTCGTACCAGTGGCTGAAGAGAGTTGACGAGACAGGTCTGATGCTGTGCTCCGTCTGTTTCTTTTGATAGTAACTGCTAAATACCGGTCCACATTCGGCGTCGTAACTCGGGGTTGACCTGTGCTGTAACGTCTACTCACACTACCATAATCTTGGAATCGTTTCCAAAGCCTGGAGATGACACTCTGGGCGATTCCAAGTTCCTCGGATACTTCCAGCTGGGTACGTCCACATTCCAGACGGCCGATAATTCTACCACGTAAAAAATCATCCAAATGCGTCCTTTGTATCATAACTATGCAGTTATTTCACTGAAAGTCTTATAAAGCGATTGCGAACAATTTTATTTCCTTATACATCACTGTCTTACAATCTCGTCATTGTGACGTACTATCGGTGTCATCTGGTGGCTTCCTGCAATTTGCATATGATTTTTGAAGATGTGTATTGTTATTTTACGGGTGATATATGTATTATAGAATTCGATTTCCACGTGACTCTGAATTTTGCTTAATTTATGGACATGAGTGCATATAAAACTACGATTTACAGTGGGAAAAGTTCTTAAATTATTTTAATTCATTTAAAATGAAACTTTTACAAATGGTGATGAAATAGGGCTTACATTATGTTATTTTGATTATCTAGAAAATATATAGAGAAATAGACATATACCTAAAAAAATATATTGTAATCAATGTAGCTAAATTTTAAAACGTGCGCATTTTGCTTGATTCTTAATCCAATAAGCGATTTTTAATCTTTTCACATAAAGAAGACTAAAATTTATAATCAACTAAGTTAGGAGTAAAGAAATGTGTAGTTAAAAATAGAATTATAAAGACTGTTTATTCAATACAAAAAGATCATTTTAGAACAATAAATCTCATTAGAAGAAAGAATCGTGAATTGCATTCTATACAAGTGAATAAAAATGTTTTATCAGTGAAAGATGATAAGAGATTCATTTTAGAAGATGGAATTCATACTCTAGCTCTGGGACATTATAGAATCTCAAAGCATAAATCCAAGCCCCGAGAATAATGATAAAATATTTTAATATGAGAAAGAATTTTTATATGAATTCTCAGGAACCGAATTCGGGCCCTAAGAATATTTTAATTAAATGGTTTAATTATTAAGAATCTCAAAGCATTGAATAAAGTGGTTTACAAATAAAATAACAATGTCTTCCCTAAAAGATATCTGTTTCCAGCAAGTTAAAGAGAATTATTGATATGGACTATTTGTAGATTTCAAATTAATTATAGATAAAAAAATACTGGACATTTTAATACATTTAAATTATGTAAAGATGGAGGCAAAAGATTTAAAAATTGAATCCAAAAAAACTCCAAGAATTAAGAATCTAAACAATATATTAAATATTTAAAGAAAAATTCTCGGATTTGAGCCCTGAGAAAATATGTGCAAAATAACGTATAATAATAATGGAAGTAGATCAATCAAATACGGTTTCATTGGAGTCTATGTGAAGGAAGATCTCATTTTAATAATAGTTTGTTGGAAATCTAATGAATTTAGTTTGAAAATGAATAGGATTGTCAAAAATTTTTATACTAAAGAATTTGGTGAAAAGTATAAAAATAATATTGAAAATTTGAAATATATAATACGAAAATTAGAAGTATTAACTTCTAATCAATTAGTTATAAACAATATTTAATACCATGAAGTAAAACAAGATATATCTCCAAAAGCACTGAATAGAAATAATTATTTTTTTAATTATTAGGAAAAATAAATTAAAAAGCAAAATCCTCTTTATGCTATGAGAACTCAAAGAGTAAGTAGAAATAAACATATGAAAAGTTTGGAAGAAAGATATTCAAATCTAGAAAATTTATTAGAATTGAAATATGATCCAAATTCTATAAATTTATTCAATAAAATAAAAGGAAAGTAATGAAATTACTAAATGATTATACAGAAAAACAATTTATCAAGTCATTTTAAAATGAATTTCCCTAAAAAAGATTATAATCAACTCTATGCATCTCTTTTAAAAGCTGGTTTAAATGCTATTAATACTGACACAGATTCTGTGATTAATTATGCACAATTTAGAGAATTATATCCAGTTATTTGTTTCGATTTATCACATCATAAAAATTTTACTTCTTTAGAAAACTGAACATTACAATTCAATTGGCGTTTGATATATAATATTCAAAAAGATGATATATTTTATTTTATTTTGAAAGAAATAAATAAATGCTTTTTAAATATGTCTAAAAATTTAATTACATTTAGCAGAAGAGAGGATGAAAGCTAAAGCGATCGGCTATAATTTTATCCTCTATAAACGGAAGCTTATTATCCAATTTTTGATGATGAAATAAAAGTTATCGGAATCCTGGAGCGAACCTAAAGGAATCGGTTTTAAATTAACAAATGGTGGACATTATAATATGGAAAAGAAAAGATTAAAAAATGTCCAAGATCCTATTGATATAAATGATTCAATTACTAAATCATATGTTGATTTGATTCAAATAGGTTTAAAATCTAAAATGGTTGAATTATAAAAAATAAGTATTGTTCATTCAAATAAAAGTTTTTAAAATAAGTTTTGTCATTAAATATATTGGTGATTTCGATGCAAAAGGAAAAATTATTAGAAATATTAAAGATCTAATTAATGATATAAATGTTGTCTATAAGGAATATTTAGAAGAAAAAAATGCTTTGGTATTAAGTGAAGGAATTTATGATGTGAAAAGTATTCCAATAAAACATCTCCCAAATCCTCAAGGTAAATCTGATGCACTTCCTAAGCAATATGTGATAAAAAAAAATGATAAAAAAACTGATAATCTTTTAAAGAGAAATATTGATGAACTCTATGTAGAATGGAAAGATTTTTGGGCTACTATAAAAAAAAAAATTTTCAAACTTATGAAGATCCAGGGCATACAAAAGTCAATTTTAATTTCATGAGTTCAGAATTACTAGATAAATATTTAAAATAATCAACAAAAATATATATTAAAATTACAATATATTTAAAGTTTAGGGGACCAGGCGAAAATTTTCGTATAAAGTTACTACTCAATGAATATGTCATTTTGCATGGAGGATTAAATGAGAAAGATTCGATAACATATTTTGTAGAAGGAAAACAAAACGATGTTATTTCGTTAAAAAGTATTGCTGTATAATAATGATAAAATGGATATAAAACTTTTACACACATTGAAAAGAATTATGTGAATTTTTGTCATAATAAATGAGTGAAGTCAACTGGAGCGAAGTTTCTAAAAATCATGGTCTTATTGAAAGTTTGATCAGAGAATTAAAAG
This sequence comes from Argiope bruennichi, assembly GCF_947563725.1. Lineage (NCBI taxonomy): Eukaryota > Metazoa > Arthropoda > Arachnida > Araneae > Araneidae > Argiope > Argiope bruennichi. Next base: position 134,474,348 of record NC_079162.1, on the reverse strand, counting down.
ATAAAGTGAATTGGGATTTAGTTTCGAAACATCGGAAATTATCAGAAAATTTCACTTTAGAATTTAAAGATAGAGTCAGTTTTGAAAACATTGCAGCTTATCAAAGATTATCCGAAAACTAGATGTAAATTTACTAGATTAAGATATCATTTCTAAGTATTAACGATTATCTGAAGGTTTCATATTAATGCATTATCATAAAGTACATTGGCCATCGATTTCAGAATATTAGACTTTAAGTGATAAATTTATTTTAGAAAATGTTGGAAAATTATATATTGTTTTAGTTTCTAGATGCCAAAATATGAGTGAAAATAGAATAGAAAATCTCGATAGATCGGTTGATTGGAATGAAATTTTTAAATATCAAGACAAACTAACTTCTCAGTTTGTAATCAAACATATTGAAAAAAATAACTGATTGCAGAGTTATGGTGAAATTGAGACTTTCAGATGCAGAATTTAATAAAGTTTAGAGACGATTAAAATTATAGTATAAAGCTAAAGAATGAACAGATCATAAGCTTTATAAAAATTGTTTCTAAATAAATGAATGACATTAAAGCAAATGAAAAATTTATGTTCTCCTTCGACTTTATAAAAAATCTGGATAAATCTCTTAATGATATTAAAAAAATCATGAAATGTAGTTATTTTGAAAGTACTTTATGCGAAAAAATATGCAAAAGAGCTAGGTTTTCATAAGATTTATTTAACTTATATAAGGAATATAAATTTTTTGATCGTTTAGAATTAACCCATTTATATTTACAACAACTTGGATATTTAATAACTTAAATTGAAGATGAAGATGAAAATTCGAAAATATATCTGAGAGAAGCGGAAGTGGGATTTATAAAATTACCAAAGGAAAGTTTTTATAAAAATGATTCTAAAAAAATGGACATTCTGAATCAGCTCAACTCCTTAGGCTCTCTGGAATCTACTCCTTTCAGGAAATTAAATGAACTTGAAATTAATGGAGAATATAATGTAATTGAAATAAAAGAAATAACCACGAAAAAGGGTTAAAAAAACTATTGTAGAATTAATGGATGAAAATATGGAGAATTTTATTGTTTTTCCACCTGGCAGGTGTCATCAGAAATTAACTAAAGAAGAAATAAAAGAACTCAATACACTCCCAGACTTCAAATTTACTTATAAAGAAAAAATATAGCGGAAAAGGAAACGAATCGCATTTGTTAGAAATTTTTGTCAGAGATCCTTGGTGGTGATCTTTATAATTGTTTTTATCTTTTCTAATAATAATATTTTTTCAATCTTTACTTTTTAATCTTCATTGTTATTTTTTTATCAATGACGTTTTATTTTTCAATATTATTTTTATCAATGAAACCAAATTAAAATCCTTTTACTTTTCAATATTATTTTTCAATCTTTATTTTTTAATCTTCAATATTAATTTTTACCAAATTAAAATCCTTTCATTTTTTAATCTTATATTTTTATCAATGACTTGTTTTTCAATATTATTTTTTTATCAAATAAACCAAATTAATTATAAAGCTGGAATAATCGGGTGTTTACACGTGTTCGGGCTCAGAAATTTAAATATGTCGATCTTTTCTCTGGTCATAAAAGAAATTATTTTTATTCTTAAATGTTATTTTTTTAAGAAATAAATATTTTTATATCTTATTAAAAAATTTATTTTTTAAATAGAAATTAGATATATTCTAATCAATTTGTATTTCAAAATAAACTTTATGAATGATGTTTATTTATTTTCATTTAAGGAGAGATCTTTTATTCATTTTATTTCAAATATTATCACTTTCTGGTACTTTATTATTTTAATAATAGGGATAATTTCAGTTGGTCCGGAGAGTTTAATTGTTTTCAATGTGGAAATTTAGAAGTTACTCGACAGAGTTCTTATTTTCGGTTTCTGGGTGCGAAACATTTCTTAGAATGAATTATGTTTCCAGGCTGTTTGCCAAACAATTTGCTTTTTCTTGATCAGTGAAGGCAATATTGGCTGGATCATTAAGAGGCGGAATTATTTGCTTCTTTTTTTCTTTTTAAATGGACGAACAAATGTCTAAAGGGTGCCATTTTCGGTGTTTATATTAATTAGCTTGTTGGTGTTACTTTCTTGTAATAATTTGTCATTTAATTTTATAATTTTCCATATTAGCCAGTTTATAGTGCTCTTAAAGAATGGATTCCTAATTCTTTGATGCATCTTCTTGGTAAAATTACTTTTGCTATACAATTGTTTTAATGTTTATTATTAAATATAGTTTGTTCATATTGGTGCGGAGTGGAACTGGCAATTTTGGCATGCATAATACTCTTTTCTATTTCTTTTGCCAATTTATCAGTTTGTTGCGGATTATTTATGTTTACTAAATGAGTGGGAAAGTAATTTGTAAGTGTATTTTTATAATTTTTCATCTTATCGTTGTTTTCCGGTAGGTTATATTTGAAGATAAAATTAAGTAGAATTGGGTTATGGTTTGAACTTAGTACAGACAGGGAATGAATTTCATATGGGAAGAGAATATCTTTTACTATTGTAAGGTCTATAACAGATTCAGAGTTTGGTCCATATCTTGTTGTCTCATTTGGAGCAAGGATTTCTAGTTCTACATGTATGACAAAGCACTTAAAAATGGTTCTTCTTTGCGAATTAATTCTACAGTGCCAAGAGATTCAGATGGCATTAAACTCTCCGCAAATTATTTGATTGGAACTAATCTGTAAAATGGTACCTAAATCAAAGGTAAGTACAACCGTTATTTCTGCTTCAGGATATGATGTGGGAATGAGATGACAGTATGGAATTTGTTTTTAATAGCTATAGCTGTGCCTCCATTAGGTTTTAATTCATCCTTATTTCCTCTGAACGAGTAATATATTATTTAATTTGCCAGGAACAGTTTAGTATTAGGGTTCAGGAATGTCTTTTGTAAGAGTGTTGCATCGGGGCTATACTTATTTGTAAAGAGTCGGAATTCCACAATATATTTAAGGTGTAGCCACAAAATAACAAATCAAATTTCATACGTTTAACTTATTAATTTTTTGATGATCATGTTTACATGCTTGTGAAAGTACAGACCGAAGGATGGTATCCCTTCACGGAATTGCTTCAGATTTTATAAGTACATGCACTTTACCAAATTTTATCTATCTAACTCACCCCGTTTTGTAGTTATGTTAATCTATAATAGGACCACCGAACAGACAGACTTCTTGTCGATGGATTTCACTCAAAATTTGACAGATATCTATAAATGTAGTGTAAAGACCATCTACCAAATTTCATCTGTCTAGCTCAAAGTGTTTTTAAGTTATCTATGACATACATAGAGACAGACGGAAAGATAGACAGACATAGCACCAAAAAAAAATTTTTTTTTTCGAACTTCTTCATATTTTGTATAAGAGAAACTTAAAAAAAAAAAAAATCGTACCATCTTGAAATTCAACAAAAAATTATTATACCAATTTAATTGCTATATAGTTATTTGTTTGCTTTAAATTAGTTTTTAAAAACGTGTTAAAAATTTTACTATATATTCCATCAATGTAAAGAAACTCGAAATGTTTTAATTGTTGTTACAAATATTTCCTCCGGATTTTTTTTTTTTTTTTTTTTTTTTTTATAATGAAGATTCGAAGAGATGTTTTATTTTTTCATGCTGAGCAGGTTTTGGTTTAAAATATGTTCTTTTTAATTGAAATTTTCTTCAACGTAATAATTAATTTTTTCTTTTAACCTTTTTATAGTGCGCCTATTTTTAAATAGCTTCAGCAAGAAAAATTTTGTATTTGTCAAGGTTCAATCATTTCATTTTCAAATTGAGGTTCAAAGTTTAGGTAAAATGATAGAAAATTAAGGAGATGCATTGTACAGAAAGAAGTAAGGCTTCTAAAATAGATTACATATTACATGTCTACCAAATATTGAAATTAAAAATATTTTACAGAGGAAATTTTTAAGAAAAAGCGGCATAAAGTATTTAATTGAAATTTTTAAAATCATGAATCCCGGTCAACTAATTGGTCGTCAAATACCGACCAGTAGAAACTAATAAATGAATAACATAATCACCAATGAAGGTTATCTCAATGTAAAGGGAAATGCAGATCAAAAAGGTGATTAAAGACTGAATCTATAAACTAATATAGTTAAACTATCTAAAAGGTCAATTTATTTGAAGAAAAAAAGAGAGAAAGAAATGTACTAAAAAGCTAGCGAAAGAATGAAAAAGGACTGCATTTATTACAATAAAAGTGTCATGCTGCAAGAATTAAAATCGATTTTGTACTAGCCATAAATTACCAAATTGACTGAATAATAAAATTAATTTATTGTTGAAAATTATGCATTTTTTTTTTTTTTTTTGCAAAAAATAGCCAAAATTAAGAACAAAAGAACGTGACAACTGAACAGGTGACAACAAACTTAATGGATCGTGGTTGAAATAATTTTAAAAACCGTAGCTCTTGCATATAAAATTGTATTTTTGTATAAAATCCTTCGCAACGTAACAATCATTTAAAAGCACAGTGAAAGAACATTTTCAAAGCTGAAGTTCAGCAAGAATATATTAAAAAATTCATTGTCCCATTGGAATTTGGAATCCTATGTATTGCATTCAATTGAAAAGGAGTTATTAGTTGACTTGGATACAGACACTCTTATCGACAGATATGCACAAGCATGTATTTGTTGACATATCCTTAAAATCGTGAACCGCATATATTTCTGTACTTTCGAGCTTTTTTATCTTTGGAAATAAGAAGTATTCTTTAAAAAAATGAAATTGCTAGATAGTTTGAACTTTATTTTAAGCTTGGATAAAAAAATTCTCAAAATAGCAATATTATTTCGAAATATCAGTACGCTATCAAAAAACTAATATATTCACTTGCGCTTATATTTGATATGCCATACTACCTTAAATGGGAATATTTATAGACTGTAATTAGTAAAGATTTGACGTAATGTTGTTGACGTAATATGTTGTTAAAGTTTTATTATTATAGAAAAATAAATTGAAAAGGCCTACTTCAAAATAATAAATGATAATGATAACAAAAAATAATGTAAATTCTTTGAAACACATTTTTTTTTTTGGTGAATGATAAAGAAATGTTTGAATATTATTATTTTTTTTCAAAAAAAATTACATTTTTGAGATTTTTTAGGGGGACGAGGGGTATTGGACTCCTTTAATAGTAAAGTATGATTTAAAACGTTGCAAAAATACAGAGGAGAAAAAATGATTTCCACAAGTGTTTGGATGATGGACAGTGGTATTTTCTTCTACTCGGCTTGGGGAAGACGTGCAAGTTCTTTCACCCCTTAATTCGGCGATCCAACACGTCCCAGAGGCTTTCTATAGGATTCAAATCGGGATTTTGGGCAGACCAGTCCAGTCGGTTCACCCCATTTGCATCATACCAATCCATGGTGGACCTTGCAACATGACAAGTGGCGTTGTCATTCTGGAAATAACAATAATCCAACCACAAAATTGGCATAGCGCAGGAAGCACATTGTTGTCTAGAATAGTGGAGTAGGAGTCGGCGTTTAATTTACCATGAATTGGGACTAAGGGTCCTAGTCCATGCCACAAGAAATATCCCCATACCATAATTCCACCTAAGCCAAACTTTACCGTAAGCACAATGCATTCTGGTGCAAACTTTACTGTAGGCACAATGCAAAAGGTATTCTCCATGCGTGCGCCAAATCCAGGCTCTGCCATCCGACTAGTAGAGATTGAAATTGTTCCCACTCATCTACGGATCAATTTCGACGTGCCTTGTACCACCTCAACCGAGTGACGCGGCAGGATTTGGTAATCTAAGGCTTATGGACGACAGCATGACCATAGAAACCAAGCAAATGTGCTTCCTTGCGGTTGCTGTTTATCGAAAGAACGGTCTCGGATGTTTGTTGGAACTCTTGGAATATGTGGGCCATCGGTATGGGACTGTTTTTCCGAATTTCTTTGGAATGTACTCGTCAGTCTCAATATCTTAATTTCGTGGATCTGCCGGGTCGAGGCACATTCCGACAATCACCACTCACCATCCACTTTTTAATCACAAAAGCCACTGTCGATTTTGTAATGTTTAACTCACTAGATATGTAAGTTAAGAATCGGCCATTCCCATGATATAATATATTCATATTACCAGATATGTCTAGAATAGGGAAAATTTTGTTTTTATTCCTCCTATCTTTAGAAAGAAAAAGCATTTGGTTTATAAAAATATACACTTTTAAGGTCCTTATATAAGGAAACATTAAAAACTAGCAGCTTTTAATGATGCTAAACAACCTTGTCACAAATGATATAACTACAGGAACAACTGAAAAAACTAAGAATATTACTGTTAATGCAGATTAGAGATTATGACCCAGTTGCAAAGCTACTTTTATTGAACTTTATGCACTTAATTATATTTTTTGAATGTTATTGTGAATATTAAACAACAAGATTTAGCTTCTACATAGTTACATTTACACAGTAAAAAATCAAAATACCAGACAAATATAAATTTCAATTAAAAGCTTCATTTCAGAATTGAAAGCTTAGTTATTATAATTAATAAACATGAGACTTATTTACTAGTAACTTTTATTAGAGCATTGTTTGCTTGTGCATATAATACAAAACATACAGCATAATAATGATAAAGAATAAATGTGCTATAGTCTGTCTGTTAGACATGGATAGTCTGCAAAATCTTTCTGTTAGACGTGGAAATGAACAATTGTTTCTTTTTCCTCTTTGAATTTTTACCATTAAATTGTTACAGATATTGGATAAGGAATTATTGGGATTAAGAAAGATAAACTACTAAATAATGTAATAATGATCTTGGGATGGAAGAATAGTTTTTATAGGTATAATTTTCATTAATTTCGTCTTAAACAAACAAAAAAAAAAAACAAAAAAAAAGGCATCAGATAAATTATTTGAAAAATATTTATTTAACCTGTCACTCCTTAAATAATACATGCATGTTAACTATAACAAAACACAACTTTTGATATTAAATATGTCTGGATTTATATGTAAACCAATTAAACTTCTTAATCAAAATTAATACATTACATAAGAGCATAAATTAAATATTTATAACAAATATTCTAGAACTACACATACTACAAATAAAAATGCAATAGTTATAAAATATAAATAATAAAATTAGTGAATAACAGAATAAATTCAAACAAATAACCACCAACAAAACAAATATTAGCCCATGAAAGCTTTTTCAGCATCGTCAGTATTAATTTTCCATAAGCAACAATCAAACACAATATCACAATTTCTTTGAATTTTAAAATAAAGGAAAAACTTTCCACCAAGTCACATGTAAATAATAAACAATTTTCCACAAATGTACTGCACTTAGCAAACTATAATGCATAAATTAAAAAAAAAAAAAAATGTTAAACAGTCAATAGCTTTAATCTAGAATTTAATTAAGAATCAGAATATTGCTCAAATATCATTGCATATATTGAAATGCAAAATACAAATTATTTAACGTTATAAGAAATACCGTATTTTATGAATTCAAAAAATACTTTTTTTTTTTGTCTGGTTATTTAAATGTTTCACAAAATATAAAAACAAGATTTAAAAGTGTTTTTTAGACTGAAGTCACTTTAACAAAATATAATTAAAAGTAAAATTATATTTTTATATAAAATAAAAAAAATTAAGGCTTATCTATAAAATATCATGCATATTAGAAATATGTGAAGCAAATGTTAAGCGGAGTTTCAAGAAAAATATGTAAATCCACAAAATATTCACTATTATATAATTAATGTAAAGAAGACTCCATTTTATTTTATTTATTAAACCACCTAAAAATGCTTTTATGCTACATTTTAAAAATTATCTACAGAAAAGTGGTCATTTTAAATAAAATCTTAATAAATGAACTAAACAAATATACAAGGGGGGAAAAGCCCAATATCACATTTTCCTTATCTTTCACACTAATACCAGATACACGAGTATTTTAACAGCTACAGAAATTATTAAGTATTAGAAAAAATTTAGTATGCATTATAGTAAGTGGAGTCAAATGTAGTTTAAACACACAAAACGCAAAAAAAAAAAAAAAAAAAAAAGTTTTAACACTAAATTCCCAACTAGATACTGACACTCAAAATTTTTCCTTGACAATCATTGTTTACAATGAAAAAATAATGCACTAATAACTGCATTGCCATGACTTCATACTGCTTTAAGTTTATTTTTTATAAAATCAGAAAGTTCAATTACATTCACTATAGGCTTATAACATTAACATTTATCTCTTAAACTTAATTTTTGCTCAATGAACAAGTGCATGGATAAACAAATTTATTTGGATTTTGCAGGACTAGATTGATATTCACATCAGATTAAAATTAAGTTATTTATATTTTGTTATTTAAAAAATAAATACTAGTTAATACTGAGATATATAATGGCAGTGTAAAATTAGTACAAAACTGAAACTGATTGAACTTCAGAAATGCTAACTTATTACCAAAACAATTAGAATGATATTTTATCATCAGAATACAAATTTATGAAATCTAAATCAGTAATAAATATTTGAGATCATATAAAAATTCAATTTCTTTGTTAGAATTAATAAATTAGAAATAAACATGACGAGTGTTTCTTTCTACCTAAGAGTTTCATATTAGTGCTCAGAATTTATCAACTTCCGAAAGAGGGGTGGGGGTGGGCAGAAATAGAAAATCGATACACAGAAAATAAATAATTTGCCTTCTCGCAAAAGACAAGAAAAGCATGAAAAATTTACACTAATTGTAATTTACTGAAATCATTTAAAAAAAAATTTACCATATGGCATCATTCCATGATATTTCGTTCTAACTTGAAATTTAACAGAATGAATAAAAATAAAGTTTTGTTTTGAAATCTGCTGCCATAACACTGCAACAAACAAAATAATGAAAATCTTTCTATGAAAGAGGAATGTATTCAAAATGTTTTTCTTCTGCATGAATGAGGACTTGATAAAAGTTCACTAACAAGCTGATTAACAAAGCCTCCAGAAATGGAAAAAATAATGAGCAAACTTCATTTTACAATTAACCTGAGATTTCAAATAACAGAAATTGCGATTTTACAAATCCGTTACATGAATTTTAGGTAGAAAGAATTCGTCCGAATTAAAAAAAATAATAATGAAAAGTGACAATATATAGTTATATTTATAGATAAACACAAAACACATAAGACAAGAAATTTAGAAATTCCAAATAATAAAAAATTAATACTTTTAATACATTTTTAGGGAAAAAAATATATTTCAAATTATAATTAATAAAATAACTAAGTTGTAGTTAAGAAATATGAAAGAACAATACAAAGAACTACAAAAAAGAAAAAGGGCTTAAAATAAAAAGGTGCACATTGCACAGCAAATGTCATAAACAATTTATGAATAAAAAACACAAGTAGCGTGATTCTGATGTCGAAGAATAAATCATGCACTTGTATTCATCTATGAAAATAATTTGTATATAGATAAAAAATGAATAAATATATTTTATTAATTTGACTGCAGCAATCTTATAAGTCTTTTATATACACTGTAGAATATACAGAAAAATATTCATTAAAATTTAAACAAATATACACATAATTATAAAGACCAAAAATTTTATATACATTGATATAGTTAAATAAATAAAACCCACGTCTATTTCATTAATATAAAATTTAAAATAAAAAACAAACAAGCCATTATTTGGAAATCAAATAAAAAATTTAGACGTTTAGCTGAAAATCTGGTTGTTATCGTTATTTTTAGAAATTTAAATATTACAATAAAGCAGGTATGTTTGATTTATCTAGTAAAATAAATTACGAACACAAAAACCACCACGAATGAAGAAACACTCATTATAATGAATATTTTTATCACACACCAACAAATATGTTCAGTTCTCATCAAACTGCAATCAAAGTGAATAAAATTTTTTATCTGATTTTTAAAAAATTGGAAGTAAAATATCTTGTTTCAGAAATTTTTATTGCGATCGGCCATTTCATTCCAATTTCAACAAGAATAAATAGAATGCTTAATAACTCATTAAAAAAACTGAAAAATCTAAAATATGAAATCTATGTAAAAGTATGTTACATTTGTAAAATATAAATAATGACTCAGCTATGATACAATGAAAACACAAATTTGAAAAAACATACACAGATAACACTGAACTGTACAACTATTCACATTTTGACGAACTGATCATTAATAGGAGATACGAAATGAGTTCTCATTTTTAAAAAAGAACAATAGGTATGATGTTGATAGCAGCAGAAATGATGAATTTCAGAACACATGAGATAATGACTGAAGTGGCTTCTTTCCCTTATTAAGTACCAAAGTTCTATATACAAGTACTAGAATTGGAGCTAGTTTTCCAAGAATCAAGTTTACTAGTCTCTTTAATAACATCTGTATTTCCTTTACATAGAGTTCCTAAAGAAACTAATGCACTTGCTATTCCAAGACCCGACTGACCAGGTGGAGTATATTCTTCTTCACCAGGAGGTAGGCGGACTATCAAGGAAAGCACAGCAGCTTTACCTCCAGAGCAAGGCTCGAGAGCAATTGGAGTCGGATGACACTAAAAAAATAATCTTACTAATCATTACTAAATTCAAACTATAGTAAAAATTCATTATTTTGATAGTCATAAAAGGTTATTCATAAAAAATTAATGGAAATATAGAGCTTAAAGAAAGTAAAATTAGAAAAATAATATAACCTGAAGTAATTATCTCATTATACGAAGTGACATCGAGAAATCATAATAATAATCAAACCCAGTCAGAATGAAACAAACTTCTATACTTATTGGGTATATTTTTGATTTGTAACATTCTAACAAGTATAATTTTTTTTTTAACGTTAACAATTTTCTTCGTTTCTTATTTGGTTTTAAAAAAAATGTATTTTAAGCATTTTGTAAAACATCGCTATCAATCATACAAATTATCAATAAAAACGTGGAAAATGAAACTGCCAATATTACAATGCAGTAAAGTAGGTAGAGGTCATCACTTGAATTTTTTTTAGTTTTATTGTGAGGCTTTCTTAATCATTTACATCCTTTTACAACGCAGGTATTAAACACAAATGGTATTTAAGGTAAGGAAGGCTAATAGAAGGAATTGCAACATTATGACAATAAAATTATCAATAAAATGAGAATAATGATAATAGCAAAAAAAAAAAAAAAAAAAAAAAAAAAAAACACCAAATGCAATCACTACTATACGCTTTTAAAATAAAGAACTGAAATGATTTGAAACATGAACTCAAAATTTGACCTAAGAAACAATCATATTCATTCAAAAAATTTTGTTCACTAATCCTTTACATACAAGAGCATCAAAATCAATATTTACGAAAAAAAAAAAAAAAAAAAACCAGAATACCTTCCTGCAAAATATTACCTTCTTTCGGCGATCCTCACTCTCAGTATGAGATGATATGATAAGAAGTTGAGCATCTAGTTCAACAGCTACACCAGCAAATGGTCGACTGGCCATTTGTTCCATTTCAACAAATAACCTCTGGAATAAAATGCAGGCTTATTTGTAAAAGATAGGTCAAATTGTAAATTTTATTTTACATTAAATGTTTTTAAACCTTCCATAGCAAAAACTTTTCTTAATAACTAAATGGCCCTCTAGATAGCTGTTACCCCACCAACATCTCAGAACTGATTTAAGTGATTTTTGTCTCACCATTCATCGTGCAATTCTCTCTTTTGCTAACCTTTGTTTTGTTTCAGTGGAATCTTCTCTATACATGTTCATGAACGTTTAAATAAAAACTAATCACTTAATTTCAGCTAAAACAAATAGTAATCAACTAACAGAAAAAAAATGTACTGCCAAATATGAAGTAAAAAATTGAGGGAAAATATTTGCAGTAAGATCTAATTTGCCTTTAATTAAAAATATATTGAGTCTGCACAAAACTGCAGACCTCGACTCACTGACTTTTGCCAAGATCTAGTATTAAAAAAAATGTAAATAGAATGGGAAGTTTACGATCCGATTTTTTTTTTTTTTCATTTTGATTCATATTATTTTAATGTTTATTTTGCTTCATTCGCCCATAGATATATCAGTCAATTCACGCATTAAAAAAACCAGGTCAATTGTCTTGCCACCAAAACAGAAGTTGGCATTTGTGCTTTCGATAATGACGAGAGCCAAATGAGCAGTGGATATTTTCCCTCCAGCGTTACAGACAGCAGTGCACAATTATATGGATTGATTAACAATAAAGCCCTTGAAGAATTGACTTCAAATAAGAAAATCAATCATAATGAAATACTGAGCCCACTCAAACAGAAAAAGAAAAGTTGTCCCATATCTCCATAAAAAACAAACAAGAAAAAAATCATTTTAATAGTTCTGGGAAGAAAAACCTTTCAAAGGAACATCAAAATTTCTTCTACAGGTGTTAGAAGGCTCATGGATGGGGATAAATATTTTTGTTTTCCCTCAAGTTTTTTCTATCTTGCAATTTGATAAAATACAAATGTTTTCAATAAATGTAAAACTCAGTAGTTTTCAAAATCTCTATAATGAGCATCTTCTGTTTCAGGTGGATTAATAGCATATTCCTTCCTACCTTTTTGTCATTATGCTGCTCAGCTATAATTTTTTATAGTTTTATTTATTTATTTTTCCAAATATCACAAGTCACTATATAAAAAAAATCCTGCTATAGCATTTTTTTAATTTAATTTCCATGTAAAAGTAAAAGGAAATAAAGAATTTAAGACAAATGATCCACAAAATCTATATACTTATTTTTATTGATACAAAATACCTAAGATCATTAACTAAAAGAAATAAATAAATGAAGCAATTACAAGTTTGTTACAAATGATTTATTATTGTCATCTCTCTCTCTCTCTCTCTCTCTCTCTCTGTGTGTGTGTGTGTGTGTATCATGACCTTATTCTTGTTTATTAAATTTACTGTATTGTATGTTTTTGTTTTATTTTATGATATTCCATCAATGTAACTTTAGCATTTAAAAAAATTTCATAAATTTTCTGCTTTAAAAGTATATTGTTCAACATTATGTTTTTATTAGCGATAAAAAAAAAAAAAACTGTTCTTTAGTATCTAGGATGTTTTTGTTGAATAAAATTGATTTCATCATTTACATTGACATTCTTGTCATACTGTGTTTATATTATTTCTAAGTGTCTAGAAAAATAAATGTTGACAAATAGTAAATAGTTTTTTGAATTAGTAAGTACATTGAAACATCCATTTGATCATATTTTTTCAAATAATTGGCATATTATATATATATATTGTAACGTGTAAATAAAAATAATGAAAGCATGATTTTGTTTTCCTTTAATGATTTCTACAAATTAAAATGAAATTATTTATTCATAAGTTGCATAGATTTAAAAAAGGTATCCATACCTTTTATATTTCATAATTTGAAATTGTAAACATAATTTATTCAATATATACTAATTTGAGTTTCATGTTCTTTCCTCTGAACAAACTGAAAACATCAAAGTCTTAATATTTACAAAAGTACTTACAGAAGAAAAAAAATATAATTTTATTAGTAAGCTTTAAAATATTAACTTATCTAAGAATAATAATTATTTTTAAAAAGAACTAACTGGGGGAACTATATTCATAAGATTCAACATTCAATACTATTTAAATAATATGTAAAAAAGAACATATGTAATTTTTCAAAAACACTGCCATAGTGATTTGTCAAAATGTATCCTTGGATTAAAAAAAGGGGGGGGATATGGGAAAGGAAAGAATAAAGCGGCACCAAACGAATTAAAAAGCGATGTTAATTATGCGAAAACAGTAATTCCATTGAAAATACTAATTAATTAAAATTTTAATAAAAGAAATAAAATTATATAACTAAGTAAATATGGAGAAAATAATTCAAAATAATATCTTTAAAAAAAAATCGGAAGTTTTTAGTAATTGATCGGCTAGCGTAACAATGGTTTCGTCAACGTTATCGGCAGACATCACAACATGCCCAGAACAGTTGAAAATTGAACAGAAGCGGTTTGTTTGGTACCTGATACGTGATCGTGAATTGACCCCATTAATATTGTTTTTCAGACATTTACAATTTTTTTGTATTAAACAGCAAACATTTATACTTTTCTAAAGTCATAACTACTCAGTTTAACATCATAGCAAACTCCCATATGCATTTTTTAATGAGGAGAGTTTTTGTATTCATACAAGAACAACATTCTGGTGGTTTTTTTTTTTTTTTAAATTATGCTAAATTTTTTTTTTTTTTTTTTTTTTTTTTTTTTCTACTAACCATCAGCATTGCTATGAGCAAAGATTCGGGAAGAAGGTATTTTCGGGGCTTTTTGAATTCAGCGAGCTGTCTGACCTACTGGTTACTTTAAAATTCAAAATCTCTCTCATTAGCTCAGAGAAGAAATTTCCGCCCATATAGACAGTGATGGAAATGTTTCATAACTTAACAATGGCTAATAATTCCTTACAGTGATATAATTTCTTTCTGGTTTACCCAAGCCTGTATTCGTGTTTTCTGGTTTAGTTTCTATCTGATATAAAATATAAGCATTTAGAACAATCAGATCAAACAGGTGATAAAACAATCCAAAATATCATTTTTTTATATTATATTTTCATGTGGTGTCAATCTAGAAAACGATCTAAATCTGTTAGCATTATTTTTAATTCCTTCAATTTGATTCATTACGTGTATTCTCATTTTTTTTTTTTTTCCTTTCTTTCTTTCTTTTGCCCACTTTTTTACTTTATTACTTCTTAACCTAATTACATTCTAACAATGTAGATCTCAATAGAGGGTCATGGAGAAAGTGCATCTACATTTTTAATGAGAATTTCCTTTCTGGATTTAGAAATAACATTAATGAAGATTTTGGATCCAGCGAGCTACAAAGAGAATTCCGTGCATAAAGGTAGTGACGGAAATGTTCTATAGATTTAACAATGGCTAGTAACTACTTTCGTATGTCAACTTCTATCAAGCTTACCCAAATTCTTGCTACAACGCAATAAAATTTAAGAATAAATGTGCAATAAACTGACCACGAGAGAAAAATAAAAACAGAAAATGTAGATTTCTTTTTAAAAAATCAACAATTATGCTACTGGATGCACAAATATGATTTCATTCTTTAAGTTAAACAAAAATGAGCTTGTTCTAGTTAAAATTAAAAATTGATTTGTTAAAAATATTTATCCCCAGAAATTTCAACAATTGTCTATCTTTCGGGAAATAAACGAATTCCCCGTACAAAAAAATCTGGTTATTTAGATACCATCAAGTCATAAAATCAATCTTAGATAATAACATAGGGATTGAACCTCTCTCCAGAAAGAACAATTTCCATGGAGCGAAACAAACAGTAGTAGTGTCAAGTGGCAACATCTGGTGAATACGGCGGTTGTTGCAACACATCACAGCGAAGTGATTCTACAGTTTCTTCCACTTGTCTTGTAACATTTGATCATGCATTATTGTGTTGAAAGACAACAATGTCATGTCTTTTTCCATATTTTGGGAGATTTTTCCTTCGATGCGTCATTTAAATAGACCAACTGCTGCTTGTATCGTTCACCGTTGACAGTTTCATAAAGCAATGCTCCGAAACCTTCATCTCTGATTTTTGTATGTGGCGGTTTACCATGCATATGCATTGAAATCAATGCCTTTAAATTGCCGAAACCATTCGCAAGTTGTATTCCATGAAGCATACTCACCATAAATGTCCATCAGCGACATATGTGTTTCTGCTGCAGTTTTCTTTACAATAAAATAATATTACGTTAACACAATGCCGTCTAGGGTTGCCACTCACAGCCGGAAAAAAATTATTTATCTTTTCCCTGTTTCCTCCCTGTAGGTATATTCAAGATACAAGAAAATGAGCGAGTAGTACTCATGTGCTACTTATAATGTAATATGATTTTAAGGAGCTGAAAAAGCAAGGTAAGGAACCAACAATTTAATTTATTCGAAATAACAGCATATTAAAAGAAGATGTATATTTACATAGAAAAAAAAGATAATTTCTCATTATTTATTATTTAGAATTCAAAAAGACAATTTACATAATAAGAGTAGGGATATATTACTTCTCATGCTCTTTAATTGTAAGTCACACAAAATTAAAGACTCAGGTGAAATAAAATAGAAAGCATTTTTTGTCATCATGTTACAAATCATTTAATGATTACTAACAAAAAGAAACATTGCAAAGCAAGATTACTTTTTATTTACTCATTTTTGCCGATTCATGTATTTGGACACCAATTTCTACAACTTCTGCAAATTTTTCAACCACCAGTTTCAAGCACGTAATTCTTAACAAATAAGGCAAGACATTTTTGTACGGTCTAACATACAATTTTACCTATTTCACTTTCAGTGAACATATGCGAAAATATTTCCACTATATCATTGAATGCACTGAAAGACGAATGTTACGCTACAAGTTTTAATGTCCATAAAAATTCAGCTTTAAGTGATTTTTCCTGAACTAATAGTTCGAAATCAGTTTATTTTCGGACATTAAATTTGACGTTTTCGGATTTGACATGTCATCTTTTCCTGTATTCCTTATAGATAATTAGTGCAACACCAATGATGATTCTTTTGACCTGGCAAGCAATATTGTATGCTTTCCTCTTTTGGCATAACTTGCAAGTGTCTGTTTTCCCATTTAACTAGGGCTTATCTTCTTACAAAGCGAGCAGTACGCAACAAACGGAATTTGCGAAACTTTTCAAACCCATTCAACAGAATTAGGATTGATATTTTTTATCCGTTCAATTCGTATTAAATATGGATTTTGAGCAACTGATTGTTTTTAAAAAAATTCTCTAATACACTTTAAATAAACTCACGGTTTCTTAAATAATAAACAAAATATACAGAAATATGGTTGACTAAACACAACCGCACTGCTTCCGTAGACTGAATGTACCTGCCAGAGAAATGTATTCGATTCTTTCCGCAGTTACAGAAGTCTCGCGCATGCTCATTAGTTGTAATTCGGGAATCTCATGGAAAAGAAACAACTGTCTCGCAGACCAAAACTGGACTGATCCATACAGAAAAAAAAGGAGAGAGATTAGAAATAGGGGTGAGTTTCGCATTACACAATCGCAAATGGTATTGTTTTGTTGTTGAAATTTATAACAACAACCTTTTAATCTTGCAATCTTCAGAGATTGCCATTTTTTTAGATAGAAAAAAAAATAACTAAGAAACTTAAAATTTCCCAGCATTTTCCCAGTTTTTTTAAATTCCCTTATTTGTCCTGTTTTTCAGGCTCTCCCGGTGGCGTGGTAGCCCTGTGTCAAATCGGGATTCTTTTGTTTGGCACCGACAGGACTGGTTCAAAACATTTTAGTTATCACTAGATCAGATAATTTTCACTGGACACCAACGTGGTGTCGCCAGACGGCATAATGTTACATAGTTGCACTTCCTAATATTGTTATTGTGTACTTCTTAATACTGCTTAGTTTGACACAAACTCGACATGTTTTCTTTAAGTAAAAAAAAAAAAAATATCTTTAAATATTTACTAAAAGTGATACACTAATTTTTAAAGATTGTTGTTAAACCTTTCAAATACAACCCCTATTTATTTGCAAGCAAGTAGCACTACTAACGTCATTTATTACAAAAGGATGGAGTCATAATTACACAACCAATAATTGCTAGTGGGCTATATTAGTAGGAATGAACAGGTAATACGATCGAGATTTTACATATCGAAAACGTTCATATTCGCTGTGCGCGCGCGCACGCACGCACGCACACACACACACACATTTCTCTAAAAAATTGTTAAAAAATCGATTAAAAATTTATTAAGGAAAAAAATCAAAATAGAAAATTATCTGAAGCTTGAACAAATTCAACAGAAAAGGGAAAATATCACGTTTCCAAAGAAACTTTAAAATCACCACAACTTAAATTTTCAGTGCCTCCATGATGCTGTTACGGCGACATAGGATTGCATACATATTCTAAGCTTAAAACACATATAAAACAATTATTTTATTCAAATAATATAGATAGACCCTTTCTGTGATAGCAATTATGAATTCTGGTTGATTGATAAACATGAATTTAAACAACAAATACGATCTGCAAAGCATTATAGGAATTTAACTATGGGGTTTGTTTTTTTTTTTCAATAAAAAAGGAACATTAAATGTTACATTATTTTTCTGAAAATTTGAAAAGCGTGCGAAGATTTTAGTCATTCAACATTAGCATTTACAAATTATTATGAGAGAATAACTTTATCAAGTCTTTTTTTTTTTTAAATTATGATCACAAAGAAATTTTTCCGAGTGCAGTGAACAAATTTTAACAACAACAGTTCAATAAACTCTCCAATAAGTTATATACATGTACATTTTATTGGAAAGTTCTTTGCAATCAACTTAAAAACTTAATCCAAACAATGTGAACACAATATATCTACATATTCAGCTTAGAAAATTCACAGGGTAAAATTTTAATAATTTAATTCAGTGAAACAGTTATTTATTATTCTCATATTTTATATACCTTCTAAAACTGAATATTTTACCTAATTTATTTTATTAATATGATCACTTTACTTTCTAAGAGATTTTGTTTAGCTGAAACTACAATGACTATTAGTATTTTTATTTTAGGGAATTTATTATTATCTTTATTAGATATGTAAAAAGATCTTCATAAAATAAATAAATTTAAATTAATAATCTTACCTGTCTTCGTCTGTATAAATCATACTTTTGTTTTATTTTCCACATTATAGCTGCCATAATTAGAAGTGATAAGAAGCAACTGTAAATGATAAATAGAAATACTTATTAAATAATTTTTGCTGAATTCCACACTTTAAACGTTTATGCAATCAAACATTTTTTACACCTTTAAGTGGACTTTTAGCAAATAGAGTTGAGATATTTCACAATTTGAGGCGAAAAGAACACAATATATTTAACAGTACTAGTTTAATAATATATTCATAAAGGTAGAGAAAAAATCACAAAATAAAAAAATTATCAGAGAAAAATATAGACCACAAAAAACATCACTGATTAGGAAACTTATTTATGTGTTCTTGAAACGTTTTCCAAGTTATATTAAAGTCGGTTTAAATTCGATTTGAAGTTCTATTTTTCGATTTCTTTCCCAATAGCATTAAAGCAATATTCACGTCGCTTCATTAAAGTTCAAACAGAAAAACAATGACTCTCTCTCTTTGTTCAAATAGTCTACTTATATATTTTCTACAAAATAAAGATACAAGAAATTGATATTCAAGGTACAGGTGGTTGTTATATCAACTGCAAATACACAATATTAACATGACATGCAAGATTAACCTTACTCAAGTACATATCAAAAGTCCAGAGTATCCGTTTATTCATACCTCAGTTTAGATTCATGCAATATATTTATGAACCAAATGTTTTAAAATTAAAAGAGGTCAGCATTACCTGCCAGTAATTAAAGATGGACGAACAAAGGTGAATGATCGAACATTTAAATGGAGAAAACTATCACATAGTAAAACTTGTGAATTTAATTAAATGACTGCCATTCAGACGCGTAAAAAATCAATCAGAATAGTGTTCTTAAATTCAAAATGCCACTTTATATTACCAGAAACGGTATTCTTTCGCTAAATGCCTCATTACCGGACTAAAAGCCGAGTTTATGAATTCACCTTAGAGACGAAACAATAGTCCATGATACGAACACATCCAGCTTCCTTAGCTAAAAGAAAATTCAAAACCCAATCGTCTGCTTATAGAATGACCACCATGCTCCGAGATATGAAGGTTTATTGCTCTGTGAAAGCCTTTAAAACCTCTCGCAATCATTAATAATGACACAATGCATACTCTCCAAAAATTGCATATAGCCATTTGAAGGAAAAGGCCAAGACCATTACATTATATCACATCAAACAGTATTCGGCACGGCGAAATTGGTAAGTTCTGAAACATTATAATAACAAAAAGTTCTGAACCTAGTTCAGATTTAGTCTACCAGAGATTTTCATTTATTCGGAACATTAAAGAAATTTTTGGTAAGGAAACACATTGCAAATTGGAAAAATTGCAAAACACTGTTGCACTTAAGAATTAACAGTACCATGAAGGCATGTTCAAATTAATTTCATAACTGGAATAATTGTCTCT
Source organism: Argiope bruennichi (assembly GCF_947563725.1). Classification (NCBI taxonomy): domain Eukaryota; kingdom Metazoa; phylum Arthropoda; class Arachnida; order Araneae; family Araneidae; genus Argiope; species Argiope bruennichi. The sequence goes on along the minus strand of NC_079162.1, from coordinate 134,454,048 downwards.
ACATTTACAAATTATGCAAAAGGAACAAAACAAAAGTATGCGATTCTGAGGACTGCATTAAAAATTGAATTATAAATGTAATAAAAAAATACCCCTTGTACATCCAGTAACAAATGAAGGATAAAAATCATAGAATGTGTATAATTAAGACTGAAATATGAACAGTTGAAACTATGATTTTTACAAGCGGTATTCAAATGAAAAGGTACCAAACGAGACTGTGATTATAAATTAAGACTTTATTCAAAGTATACAGCATAGGCCTGAGCAGAACGATCCCATTGATTAACGAGCCGAAGAATTCATTGTTCCCAGAATTCCTGCAGCCTCGACGAGACCCAGTCCTTCACGGCGTCCTTGAGTTCGCGGTCCAAGGTCCGCTACTTGTTGAATTCCTCCAGCACAGAAGAACCATTAACTCCGATGTGTACTGTAAGACACTCCGAAGACTACGCAGGTTCATCAAGAATAAAAGACCGGGGCTGCTCACGGAGGGTGTGGTTCTGCTCCATGATAACACACGCCCACACATCTCCAGGGTCACACATCGGAACTGGCCAAGATCAAGTGGAAGTAGCTCGACCATCCGCTCTACAGCCCGATCATATCGCCCTGCGGTTTTCATGTGTTCGCTTCCCTGAAAAAACATCTGAAAGGGAAGCGCTTCAACTTGGACGACGAACTCAAGGTCGCTGTGAAGTACTGGGTCTCGTCACGGCTACAGAAATTCTGAGAACAAGGAATCCTTTGGCTCATTAATCAATGGGATCGTTGTGCTCAGGCCTATGGTGTATACTTTATTCAAAGTCTTCATTTATACCCACAGTGTCGTTTCGTACCTTTTCATTTGAACACTCCTTGTAATTACTAAGAAAACAAAACACTGAGATTATACAAAAGCTCTTGCATTATAGTCTTATTCCCAAATTTGCAGCTTTTAGGGTTTGAATGACAGCAGTGCCGATATTTGTAAATTTATACGTAAATTAATCCGTTACTTATCCAATTTCACAAAATGCACTAATTTTGTACATTACTAACAAGTAAAAGACCAGCGAGATGTGAGTGGTAGTAGAGTACATCAAAATATTAATTCCTAGTAAGTTTTACAGTTTAAAAAATTAATATTTTACATACGTAAAATGCTCGTTACATTGTTTATTAGTAAGAATACTTTTTTACTTCAGTATTTCTAAAAAGAAATACACAAGATTTGAATTTGATCAAATGTTATTTCGATATGTTTTGAATTTTATTAATGGGGATAAAAGAGACTGAAAAATTAATGTTTCAATAGATGTTGGGAACATTAATAATTTTTCCCTTAGAGGAAAAAAAAAAAAAAAAAACTGCGAAAATCCAAATGCTTGAACAAAATAGAAAGACTTAAAAATAAGAAGAAACATGGAAACTTTCAAAAATAAATGATAGAAAAATGGAAAGTTCAGAAAAAAAAATTTTTTTTAGAAGCAGAAACTGCATGTCAATAGAAAGTTACTATTTTCATAACCAACAAGGTGAAGTTTCGTTTAATTTGAAACAGGCAAAATTATAATTGCGATTTCCCAGAGTTATATTTAACATTGCACTGATCTACGGCAGCTGTTAGAATAAAAATTTAGTTTTCTATTATTTTTACTACATATATTCTTTCAATATTTTATGTTATTTGTCATACAAATTTGAAGGCTTTCAATTCAAAGTATTTTTTCAGTATATGATTTAACTATATTTCTAACTTTCACAGCATACATGTTAAATTTCAGTATGAAAGACGGTCTTGAGAAACACCCCTTCTAGTAACATGATTTGTAGTCAGTATATGAAAAGTCAAGATTTAATTACATCAATTGTATTTCTAGTGCAAAAAATATGCTTGTCCAATGCATTTCACAACAAATCAACCTTAATAAATATTTTAATGTCACTTTTAACTCACCTGGAAAAAGTAATGAAAAATTGTAAAAGGTCTAACTGCCTATGTTGTGAAAATGAGATCTGCAGAACAAATGGCGTATTAAAATTGAAAACATAGACATAAAATGTTGAATTATCTGCTCCAAAAACATGGTCATCATGTGAAAAGCGAAGCTTGAAAGTTCCACATTTATGATTCTCATCTAGAAATTTTTCTGGAGAAGAAGCTGCAAAAGAGAACATAAATGAAAAAATTAATCATGATACCCTACTTCATTATTTACGCTCGATACTTTTGTTAGTATCAAAACAAAGAAACTAAATAACAAAACAAAAAAACATATCCATTTAAATCCAGTTTTATTTTTGAAATATTACACATGTGGTGGAGGTCCTTATGGGTTCATTTAGAAACAATCCCATTAATGTAACAGTTCTCAACTATTGTCCATTGTCTGAACAGATTACTGCCTTAATTAATTATTATGTTGCAATTACCCTCCACGGCCTTAAATTATTTTTTCCATTGCCTTTTAACTGTTACACGGTAATGAAAGGACTCCTTGTAGTAAAAATTTTACATAAAATCACAGAAAATTCCATCTCCTTCAATGTATGCAATTCCACTAAGTTATACTAACTTTATTTAAAAGGCACTGAAAATATCTTTACATAAAAGCTTTTTCCTCAAGCACCAAAGAATTTTGCATTTAAATTGAAATATTATATACTTTCAGCAATACTTTTATATTTGTGCATAAAAGGCTATCAATGCACAAAGGTAAATCATTAAAAAAATCTATTAATAAAGAAGATATTTAAATAATAATGATATAAAAAATTCATTTAAAAATTTAAACATTTGAAAACATAAAAATTCATTAATCATATGCAAGTTTCAAAAATTAAATTCATAAAACCAGGTAATACTTACATGATGCAACCGATATATTGACCAGAGCAGAATCAGAACAGGAAATAGTGAAGTCAACATCAACATCAGGTTTAACTGGTATATTCATAAAATTAATATTCGTATAATGCCGATCCTCTGGCTTGGACATATTAAATGTGTACTGAAAGTCGATCGAAAGATTATCTAAAAGGAAAAAAAAATATTTGATTAAATACTGAAAAATACGAGAAAAATATTTTGATCCAATCACTTTTTGAAAGACTTATGTTATGAATGATATACAGACATGCGTGTATAGACCATAAAGTTTAGCTATCCAATTTGGAAACAACATGAGGGTTGTTTAAGGATGGACTTCATAATTTTCAACTGTAATCAGATAATGAGAAAGATTCCTGAGCTGACACCCTCTCTCCAAGCTTTACACAACACAGACAGGATGCTTAACACACATCAGATTTCATGTGCACCTACCCGCATAATGATGGATCTTAATGGAACGTATTTCAAACCTAGAACCCTCCAGTTCCAAAATGAATCCTTACCACTAAGCCACTGTGGTCCTCAGATAACCTTTTATATATATATATGATTTAAATCTATTATGCTTTCTTTTCAAAAAGTTTACTTTACATGTAAAGGTGACAAATCACAGAATGAAATATTTTTAATAAAAACAATTATTTATTAAAACACATTAAAAATCGATTTATCATCAGGAAATCAGTGAGAATCAATAAATGATAAAAAAATGAAGAATTTTTAATAAATAAAAAAATAAAATTTTGCAGAATATATGGCATATAAATGAACTAAAATTTAACGCTTACAATAATATATGCTGCATAGCTCGTTAATAGATATTTGCGTTTATCGCTATAAACACAAACAAATTTGCATTAAATCTGCAAATTCAAGTGTTCATGAATTCTTCTGTTCCTCTCATATTAAAATTAATTTCAATTATGCAGGTGATATTAAAATATCTGACATAAAGTCATGCAGAGGATACTAAAAAAAAATATTTATAATGGAATGTTAATTATTTAAATAATATTTTCGATTAAAAAATATAAATCTCCAAATCTAATTGATCATAAATTGTCTTTTTAATGCATTCTAATGATTAATACGATCTACTATATCAAAAAGTTTAATTTCATTATTTATCATATCACATCCACATACAAAATGACTTTTCTAAAAAGAAAACATTCTGGACTAAGATCACAAAACTAAACAATTCAGATCATTTTTAAACTGCATATTTAATTGCTGGTATGCAAAAAGGATATGAATAACAGTAACCTTAAAAAAGATTACTTTGACTTACATAGTGGAAATTAAATAAACTATGGTCGAGAAAAATATATAAGATGTATCTTTAAAGGATTTGAAAATTCTAAGCTTACTAAAACGAATTACTAAAATAAATTGTGCCAAAACTTAAGGTTTCTTGTTCAAAGAATTTATCCATAACAAAAAATTTATATGGAGATTTTTAAAAAAAATCCATTTAAATAAAACTAAAGTGCCCTCACACTTCTCATTTAGCTATTTTTCAAGCCAAATGGGGAAGAAAATTAGATGGCCAGAAAATTAAGCTCTTTCGTGTACGCATGCATATGTAGACATGCATATTTTCTAAGCATACAATATTTTCTGTTTTATAATAATACATAGATTTTATAGAAAAAAATGTAAAATTAATTTTAAATATGTATTTATTTAAATTTTATTTCTATATTCGCACATTGTCTTCCATTGTAAAACAAAGGATGTTTTTTCGGTGTGACAACTTTCATTCAAAAAAATTGTCAACTTTTATAAGATTAACAATAAAAAATCTGTAATAATATTCAGTATTTCTTAAAATTAAAAAAAAAATGACTGTTAATTTAGATGGATACATCAATACATTCGAACAGAACTCATCTAAACGAATTTCTTCATTAAATAAATCAAGATGTTTTTTGCATTCATTTTTAAAATTTCAAATTTGATCTTTACAAGTGCTGAAGATGTAGAAGAAATCTGTGCTTTGGAATAAAAAAATTAAAGCAAATCAACCATTTGCTTTTTACCCAATGCTGCGTTTTTTTTTAATAAACGTGAATTTAAACACGCATTCAAATTTTTTTTTTCTCTCGTAGTATTCTTAAGAAATAAAAAACCTCTACTAAAAAGTGTCTTTTTTTCAGTTTCAGTGGCTCCACCACTAATTTTCAAGTAGCTATAGTATTATTCAACTACTGGTATTTTTTCTTAATTTTGGAAATCGGATTCATATAAGCAGAAAAGAAGTGAAGTGGAAAAGGAATGAACTTTCACGGTTTAATAGTCAAGAATGGTATTTAGCTTTTAGAGCTATGATGAGACCACGATGTTTTATTCAAGCAATGTTTAAAGAGATCGGCATATTTTAAACGAAAAATTAAGAAATTGAATTTCCTGTGTTTTCCTGCTTTTTAAAGAAAATTTCAAAATTAACTGCATTCTATTAGAGCCGTAGCAACATTGAGTCAAGAAGAAATAAGATAAGATTTTAGTGTACACAGAGAAATGAATGAATCCCTGGCTAAGAATCTTATGCTAAAACATTTATTAGAGATTTCTAAAAACACTACAGTTGATAATGTCGAAATTATGATACAATGTTTTTTCCCCTCATGTTGCTGTATTTCCTTTTCCAAATCGCAACTGATTACTGTAAGACATTTTCATTAGAACAAAAAATTTTAAAATTTTAAATCCTTTGAAAATTAACAAATAATAAAGTAGTAAAACAAACGTTAATAAGCCGACTATCACTATTTTAAACTGAAACTACTATTTGGATTTAAGAATAAAAAAAGTTTCGGACTCACAGAAACACGATCCATTTTCTTCCTCTGGATTACCAACGTAATGGTTAGATTCATCACATCTGTTGAGAAAGTCCAAAATTGTTTTTAAAAACGTAGTTAAACAAGTTAGTTTAAACAAGTTAGATGCAAGGGAGGGTCATAATAGCATTGCAATATACAAAAACATCGTAAAACTATGCAATTTTCTATAATAAAACACCATTATACAAAATTTAAATAGCATTTAAAAGAAACTGAAATCCCTATTCCCTAAACAAGAAAGACAAATGTTTTCACAGAATTATCTTAGGTGGTAAACTTTTTATGCAAAAATTAAATTAATTTAAAGCGGCAGCCCTTTAGTACATAAATTTTTAGTGCTTATTTTTATATATACATAATTTTTTCATTATTTTGTACATGATACGAAACTTAAATCGCTAGAGAACTTCTCTCAAAGAGCAAAGAAATCTGGTGAAATCGCAACCTACAAGAACTCACCAATAACTATAAAATCAAGAATCTGTCACCTGACTGCAAATAATTCCCTAAATGCAAATGAGGTTGCAATGCAAGACAGGGAAATGGAAAAAGGTGAAATTGAATCTTGTATTTCTAATATCCTCAACGGGCAAATATTCTTGAATAACTATAAATAAATATAATTAGAAAAAACAAGTAGATGTTTCAAAATACGAATTTTAATGAAAAATATTTCTGAAGCTCTTAATTCACAGAAACTTTATAAGACTGAAATTAGTTCTAAATTTTCAAAACATCTAAAAACTTTAAAGGCTACATCAAATTTTTAATATTTTCTAAACATATAAATATATTTTTATACTTTTTGGACATTAAAAATTAAGTTATTTCCAACAGATTATATATATCTACTTAAATCTATATAAAAAGTTCTCAAAACATCTCCCAAAAAGGAACTTCAAACTTTGCTTTAATATACAATAATAGTATACAGATATCTATAAGCTAAGCAATAATCTGAAAACTAAAGATTCAAAAGTAAGAAAGTAAATTGGATTAAACTTAAGTGACAATATTTAGTATTATGCATTACTTAAAAACACAAGAAAATGTTATATATAGTATTTGCAGTTTATAATATCCACGGAAATCATAAAAAAGCATAAATGTGACAGGTAAATTAAATACACCAAAATTTTCCAATAGTGAGCATGATCACTAAATAGTAATGTAGGTCTGATAATGATGCCTCACTGTCAATAAGCTGCACAGGTAACAATGTCCATTTCATCATAAAAAAAAATATTTCTAAGCTCTTGCAGGGTTTGGGATTAGAAGTTGGAGGCCAACAAGCTGCTTCTTGGGAGCACTGAAAACATGCTCGATGAAGTTACAGCTGGGAAAGGGTGTTGGCCATTCCATTTGGAAAATACTTTCTTCAAGAAAATGGTCCAAAAGCAGGCAGTGAGAGGATGTACATTATATGCTTAAAAAGAAAAATATCACAAAATGCACCAGCACATGAATGCACCTACCTAGTTTTATTCTTTTGAGGTACAATAATGATAATGTGCAATAGTGTATTTTCTTTTATTTGTCTATGTTGTTCATAATTGCTTGACAATTAGTAAACCTTTTCGAAAATTTTAATGCACTGCATTAGTTTTACATAAATACATTTACACTCCTTGCTATTTGTTGTTCATGTTATACACAATTCAGTATAATTATTTCTTAATCCTGTTTTGATTTCTGAAATTGCAAATTACATTAAAGCCTCTTAAGTTGTAATTATCCAATCTTCCAATTGAGAAAAAATTTTAGTTCCATATTTAAATTAAATCTGCCACTAAAACTTCTAAAAATAAAAATGTTCATATATTAAATTAATGCTGTTCACATACTCAATTTTTATGACAACCTACTTTAGATTTCTAATTTGAGACATCACTTTTATTTTGACTATGAAAGGTATTAATATGCATCCTCCCCTTTGAGAAGAATGAAAAAAAAATTTTTTTTAGAATCAGCAGGAAAGAATATAAAATTTTAAATATAATTCCATTACTGAAGAAATATTACTGTAAATTGTAAAATGTAGACATTGCTTTGATATTAAAGGGATTTTAATGGAATTATCTTTTTAAATATTTTACTGAAAGGAAAAGCACAAATATTTTTATTATCTAAATGGAAATTCATCAATTCACTTTTTTTTTGGGGGGGGGGAGGGGAATTCAATTAGTCAATATGTTAAGAGGTGTTATTCATAAATCAATAAATAATAAAATCACGACCTATCCAAAAATATCGATTTATGCTAAACGATATATTGCGATGAAATCAGTCATCGCCAAGCCCTACTATGCACCCACTTAAAGGACTACTGCCTAAACAAGAACACTGCCTCCTGCATAAGTGACCTTTTCCTGTACGCTAGATGGAATATATTGAGAATTAATTTCTCCCTGATGAAAACACAACAAGAATTATTCTGCAAAACAAAGCGGGACTCATCAGTGGACAGAACAGACTTTCACTGATTTTCAGACCAGTTTACAAAACTCCATATTCAATCAATCCAATCATCTTTCCTGTGGCGGAAGGTTAGTGGCATATATAACAGAGATCGCCTAGCGTACAGACCTTTTTCATGCAGCTGTCTGAGTTCTTTACAGATCAATACTATCTTTCTCGTAGCACAAATAAAAAAGATCTAAGGCGAGATAATGTTGCAGTCTTGTTGGGACAAGCACTAAGCCACATCATCTGAAGAAGCGATAACTCTTGATCTGCCTTCAGTAAGTTTTTAAAAAGCAGAACCAGCAGTTAGACATACAATCAGTATACAACCAGTTTACCATAAGGCGATCGGCATCCAGCCATCTAGCAGTGCCAGACTGTTTCAAGTCGATCTACAGCATAATTTTGCTGGCAAAAATCGCCTGAAATTAAATGTTGTACATTGGTAATCGCGAAATCGTTTAATATTCCGTCGTTCATTGAATAGTAAATTCTATCGTATTTACGTAAAGAGGCACTCTTTTGCATATTGCTAGTCAATGCATGTCTAGCTTGCTTTCATTTGTAATATCTTCACATTTCACAAGTTTCGAACCACATTTAGCTGGATTATAGCGATTTTGAATTTGTCGCTAATTTTTAAAAACCAATGGAAAAAAAAGACAAAACTCTTTACATATTTTACCTATTACAATGAGGTCCATTAATGCCTTTTGTGGTACAATAACACCGTCCAGTTTCTCTATGGCATAAATCGCCATGATTATTGCAAAAGCAAGGAGTGCAATTGCCACCATTTACTGGGTCTCCATGATAACCAGCCATGCACTGTTGACAATGAGTTCCTGCAAAGATACACAGTGCTATATAATGACACAAAATGGAGAAATAATTTATTTCCAGCTGTCAGAGTTTAATAACTAGCATTTTTACATGAGCTTACAGTTAAATTTAAATCAAATTATATTTAAGTTAGATTATTACAATTGCTTTAGTTCATAATTAAAATATTTCTACCATTCCCATTAGATCTTTCGTTAATACTTTAAAGAAAATAAATTATATAATATCTTCAATAAGGCAATAAAACAAGTTTAAAAGCAGAAGGTACAAAGATAATTAAAGTTTCAGAATTTAAAATGCTTAATTCATTTACTTGTAGAATATATCACAGCTATTTTTAATATAAAATTCAAATAATTAAGATAACAGTAATGAACAAAATCTTAAGATGAAAACGTAATCAAATTTTATGCAAAATTCACTAAAAAAACTTCAATATATGCCTTTCTACATAAAGGAAATTTAATATAAAGAACTTTAAAAGAAGTCAAAGACGTCTTTTAATTTAATAGTTGACATGACATTTAAAAAAAACCAACTTATATACGAAGCAAACAAATTACTAATTATGTTTAATAAATAAATATAACTAAAATATACCTTCAGTGAGGTGTTGACAAGGCAAAAGACATTTATCTGTTCCATTCACGCATGTACTATGGCCATTACACTGACATGCTACAAAATAGGAAATTTATCAGAACAATAACAAGACCAATGAAAACAAATTACAGTTATAATACAGTGTATTATTTTCAAATCTCATCTTCACAAAACTGATGTCGTCAGAAATTCAAAGGAAAACGTTTATTCTAAACGATGTGGTCCAGCAATGTTTTCCACTGAATCAACTTCCCATCACGGAATTAGCAATACATGTTTATGGAGTCCAATTTTAAATTACTTTTCCAATAATAAATATAAAGCTGGAGTAAATTTTCATTCACCAAAGCTCATTATTCACGCCGAAATTATGTCAACACATCAGTTTCATACTGAGGCCAATAATTTCGCTTCAGATTGAACTACTTTTAGGTGCGAGATTTTTATTTTATTTTTTCCTTGCTGAAGAAATAAATGAGCAATTTGATTCCCTGTGTATGACGTGTAGCATATTCTATCCCACCTTCCTCGTTTTTTTTTTTTTTTTTGTAAACTTGTTCATGTTTTATTACCGCAAATATTGTTTCAATGAACGGTTAAATGTTTCTAGTTCGGTTCAGTAAATTTCTTTGGCGTACGAATGAAAATTGAATGAAATTTCTCAAAAACAATTTCAGTCATGTCTCTTTTTTAAAGATGCTGCTCTTTTTTTTATTAATATAATAATAATTTCAGAATTAGTCTAAATGAGCAAACGAAATCACCAAGATTCAATAAATAAATTCAATAAAGGAAATACATTCAATTCCTTAGAATTATCACTATCAATGCAGCGTTCTTTCGTTGAAAAATTAACGCAGTTTTTTAAAGCGCTCGGAATTCTGAGTACAATCGCAAGCTTTTGTGTTCTCAATTTCTTTGGCGGGACTGGATATTTGAAGAACATGAATTGACAACAAATTCTAACTTTCCATCTAACAAACCAGGAAAAAATGATGATGAACTCTGAATTTAACGAATTATTTGGAGCAAAAGTTTCATTGTGATATTGAAAATACTTAAAACAAGACAGGAAGCTTACAGTTGTAATGTATAACAAATATAAAACATATAATGACCATATTATATGAATTTCATAATTTTTCTTTGACATTTTTAAATGAAAAAACTATATACATAGTTTCAAATTCGAGCTGCAGTACCATATTTCTTGTAACGTTTTTCAAATATGCTAAAATTTTATTATTATATAATCTTAATATTTCAATTATCGTTATTTTTAGTTATTGAAGTTATTGAAGGTCCTTTATCAAAATATAAGAGTACGTAATAAATAACTGATTTAGTTATATCATTTTTTTTTCACACAAAATTTTCATTTATACACAAATTTAACAAATGCACAATGTTTCTTTTTAAATCAGTACTCCTCAAGTTTTCATTATTTATAACTGAAAATTGATGATAATTAAGTGAAAATTATAAAACATGTATTTAAATGGAGTGGGGGGACGAGTTAATACGTCCCGTACCTTTCCCTTTTTTATTTTGATAGAGAAACATCAGATAATTCAATTGGCATACCCACAATTAAAAGAATGAATCTACCGCTGATTATTGACGAAGTCTACTACCCTAAGACGCACAGAAACATGAATTACGCTATTAGACGTGATTCGGTCCGTAAAGCCTTTCCATATCGTCAAGTTGATATGTCTTAGACTATGGTTTAACTCTGCTTTTTCCGCTGTAAATTTATTTAGATATTTCGTAATTGTTGCGAAATTCTTCGCATATTCGACGGTAATAGGTATATAATCTAGGAAACTATGAAGATTGTGAACTGTTTCTAGATGGCGCTATTCATTTAATGCTCTTGCTTTCTCTGGCTCAGTTCGTGTACTTTCTGCAAATAATTCTAAAACCCTCCGCACCTTTGTGCCTTCGTTAGGATGGGTTTAATTCGACACAATAAGAGTGAAAGGAAAGATGAAAGGAGGAGATGTTTACATTTAACAATAAACTGAATTCCGGAAATGAGCATATCCTTCCGCGTCTCACCCCTTAGTAAGATAAAATCGTCGAAAAGTGTCGTCTCAGGATGCTGAAATTAACAGTAAGCATTCTTCAATTTTTGGAAAACTTTGTGGAGGTTACTGAGATTTCTTGAAACATGCATTTCACAATGATATTATTCAAATATATGACGGATTTCCATCCTCCATTAACCTTTCAAACATTGCAGGGCATCAAACGGCATTACTGTGAATTATCAAAGTTTACGCTCGGCAGTCAATGTCGTCTTCTCTCGGTTTTCGCGTAAATTTTAACCTGTCATTAGCTGCTTTTCAGATCCAGTGTCCAAAACCACCTTTTTCCCACACTCAAGGCATTTAAGTTGTCATCGATAAATTGGTATCTTTCTTAATCATATCGTTTATTCTGCAACCGCAAAAAAGCGGGCTGAATTGCCCATTTTTACCAATATAATAGTAGAGGCCCAAGGTTCTTTAATATCATTACTGTCCTTCATCTCTCAACTGAATCGCTCGATTTCATTTCTGCTGGAAAGGCTTAGAGTTTGGGGTGTTGTTTAATAGGTGAATTATATCCAGTATCAGTTCCATACAAGATAATGCTTGAGTAATCTACATCAGTGTAACAATTCGAAGATAAATCTCAGACCACAGAGTGTTTTACATCACGTAGGCCACGTGACAAAGTAAGAATTATTGTGGCTCCTTTATCTATAGGCCTATTATCTATATCCTGCCTATTATCTATATCAACAATTCTGAATGGGATGGAGCTTCATTCCAAAATTACGGGGCGAGACAGCTACAAAAATTCTTTCCTGCGTAGTTGAAGCTAGATATTCTGTTGTTGTGACGATATCGTCGAGGAGGTAGGTCCAAGAAAACCAAATAGTACAAAGTTCTGAATAAGTGTCATTATGATCTTTGCCGCTAGAAAGGTCAAAATTTCGAATATTCGCTATAAACTGACTGTAATGGCATTGCTTCTCCTTTTGTGTGAATTTCATTTTTTTCAAGATCTAAGAAAAAATTCTTCTATAAAAATTCTAGGCCAAGAATGCATCAATCCATTATGTAAACGATATATACTTGATGCATGAAATTGTTTGAACCATACCTAATTCTCACATCGAGTTTCCTAAGTACCGTTGCTCGATCACCAGTGACGGTCTTCAGTAAAGTAATAAGTAGTAGGTGTATATAACATATGCTCTTAACTAATTTTTTTTTTCAACAGTGGTTGTTAAAAGTGCAACATTTAGCCTTATACCTATTGACATTAAACATGGAATACATATCAGCCCCTAGTCATGGGAATGATAAAACATTCTACATTTTGTCATTTCCATTCTTTTTGTCACTCAGAGCGGAAATGTTAATTTCTTTTACGGGACATTTTTCAGAGATGGCCTATATTTAACTTCTAATTATATTTATCTTAAGATAAATTATCGGTGGGTCAGTTTCCTTGGATATGTTTTTTTCTGACAGTACATAATGCTTGAAGGTCGTTGAGTCTCCCTGTTTTCCTTGATGCTCTCGCGGCTCTTTTACAACAAATTTTACCATCTATAATTTCGAACTTTCATTGTAGACTGATATTCGGAATTCGTATCTTTTATTCAAGTAGTTCAAATGTACCTGGATTTTCTGGAAACTGATTTCGCTTACTCGTATTTCACCGCACTTGTGCTAATTTCAGATTCTTGCGTCCTCCAAATGGATCTTCGAACTGTGGTCCTTGTCATAATTTTATTATAAAAATATTTAAATAATTAACATTTTCATATAGCGTGAATGCAACAGAAATATTACCAAGTTCTACATTGAATATAACTTTCTTTTGAATGAATATTTCTTTTTATAATATCATTATTGTAATAGGACAGAAAAATTCTGATCCGACCAACATTTTTCCGTCTGAAGATAAAAACAGGGTGCGTAGTGAGAAACTGCTGCAAAAGTTCAGTACTTTTAAGCATTTTTTAGGCACCTTAACCAAAAAAAATTAAGCACTTTTGTACATGTACACATATGTATGCATGCTTTCTAAGCATATGATATTTTCTGTTTTATAATAATGCACAGTTTTTACTGAAATTTTTTTAAAAAAATAATTTAAATGTGTATTTTTTAAATTTTAATATTTATTTCTGTATTTGTGCGATATTTGCACAATATATTCTATTGTAAAACAAAATAAGTCTCTTTGAATTTTGATAAAAAAAGAAAAAGAAAAAAAGGTTATAAAAATGAAAAACTATCAATACCACAGAATTGAATTAAAAATAAAAATCGGTTTTTTTTTTTTTTTTAATATTTCTTAAAATTAACAAACTACCAGTTTACTTGGATGAATACTCATTTCTGAAAATGTCAACAATGATGCAGAAGCATAGCATGACCAAACAGTTTGTATTTCATTTTTATACAATGGGTGTTCAAATGAAAAGGTATGAAACGTCGTAATAACGTAACCGTTAACAAATTTGCCTATGCCCCTATGAGAGAACGTAGCGAGACATCTAGGGATGCGATTGGAGTCTCCGACTTAGATCGTAGTATTAGCGGGCGCAGGAGAGAGCAGAGGCTCTTATAAAGAGAGCCGTCCAATTGACGCTATTTGTTGAATTCCTTGAGCACAGAAGTGCTATTAACTCCGATGTGTACTGTGAGACACTCCGAAGACTACGCAGGTCCATCAAGAATAAAAGACCGGGGCTACTCACGGAGGGTGTGGTCTGCTCAATGGTAACGCGCGTCCACACATCTCCAGGGTCACACACGCGGAACTGGCCAAGTTCAAGTGGGAGCAGCTCGACCACCCACCCTACAGCCCGGTCATATCGCCCTGAGATTTTCATGTGTTTGGTATCCTGAAAAAACATCTGAAAGGGAAGAGCATCAACTCGGACGGCGAACTCAAGGACGCTGTGAAGGACTCGGTTTCGTCGCGGCCACAGGAAATTTGGGACCAAGGAATCCTTCGACTCATTAATCAATGGGATTATTGTGCTCAGGCCTATGGATGGTCGAGCTGCTCCTACTTGATCTCGGCCAGTTCCGATGTGTGACCCTGGAGACGTGTGGACGCGCGTTATCATGGAGCAGAACCACACCCTCCGTGATGGTTGGGTTGACTGGGCGCCTAGCCCCGGCAGGGACTTATCCCCGGTAAGGAGAGACTTCACAGTTCTTTGCTGTCTATACTTTGCCATGGCCGTCTTCGACGAGATTTGGAGATGGCGAGTGTCAGGACTCATTGTGAATGTCTGATATTAGGGTGAGGGGGGGGGGTACGCTGCCGTTAGGCTTAATAAGTTTTAACTGCTTGTGAGCTAGAATTGGCTATTGAGATACTGTTTAATTTCGGATTGAAAAAATAAAAGTTAGGAAGAAAAACTAAAGGGCTGAGATAAATTAAAGTAGTATATTACGGGGTCTTCTAGAGTTTGTAGATGGTTTATATTTAGGGATTTTAGCTACTGCTTCATTTTCATTCTTATCCATGTTTTTAAAGAAGGTTAGTGGCTAGATTTTTAATGAATTTTTTAAGAGGGGAATAGTCTAGGCATAAATACATATTTGTATTGGGCATGTAGTATTTCATATTGCAGAAATTTCTAATTAAGTTATTTTGCTGGCGTTCAATAAGTCTAAGATTAGTCTTGGCAGCATATCCCCACACAGGGCAGGCATAAGTTAATAATGGACGCAAGTAGGCAGAGTAAATAAGCATTTTATTTTGTCTACTCATTTTGGAGTTTCGAGAAATTAAGGGATAAAATTTACGAGTTAGGTCTCGAAACTTTTTAGCTGTGTAAATAAAGTGGGGTATCCAAGTTAATTTACTGTCTAGAATAACACCTAAATATTTGCATTCCTTAGACCACGGGATAATTTGATTTTTAATTTTAACTGGGGAGAAATTCTTTTTACAGTTATTTTTATTAAAAACTATAGCTTCAGTTTTACTAGCATTTATTTCAATTTTCCATTCGACGAACCAGTCCTCAAGAGATTTAATATGTCGGTTTAAAGCTATGATAATGAAATTTTGATTTTTGTTTCTAGCTAGTATTGCAGTGTCATCAGCATACATGCACAACATAGTGTTAAATTGCTTGGGGATATCATTAATAAACAAGGAAAATAAAATTGGCCCTAGTTTAGATCCTTGAGGTACACCTGCAAGAATAGGTTTTACTTCAGAAAATTCATTGTTTATTTTGATTTTGAATGATCTGTAACTAAGGTAAGAAATTATAATTTTGATTAGGTGTGGGGGTATGTTGTAATTAATTAGCTTGTAAATAAGACCATCTTGCCAAACTCTGTCAAAAGCTTTCTGAATGTCAAGGAAAACCGCTGCAGTTTTTTGTTTATTTTCAAAACCTTCCTCAATGAATTCTACTGCTCTAATTAATTGGTGGGTTGTAGATAGGTTACGACGAAATCCAAATTGTTCAGGTGTTAGTATATTATGTTCTTCTAGGTAATTATTTAATCTATTGAGAATTATCTGTTCAGCAATTTTGCTGACAGAGGAGAGTAGGGATATGGGTCTATAACTGCAGGGATCAGTTGGGTTTTTTCCTGGTTTTAATATGGGGATAACTGCAGCTGTTTTCCATAACATGGGAAAATGTCCTAATTTGAGAATGCTATGAATTATATTAATTAAAAATTTTAGGTAATTGTCCGGAAGTGTTTTTAACATTTTGTTGTGAATACTGTCAAGGCCAGGGGCTTTTTTGATATTAAGTTTTTTAATATGATCCTTTAATTCATCAGTTGAGGGAGGGGGGATATCGATAAATTTTTGTGGCAGTGAGTCGAGAAAGCTTTTGACTGTATTATTTACATTATGTTCTGTGGTGAAATTGCTCAATTCATTAAGTTGAAATTGCTTCTCAAGGCTAGCCGCCAGGCAGTTTGCTTTTTCTTTATCACTTATTGCAATACTATCAGGGCCTTTAAGGGCCGGAATTTTTTGTTTTTTACTTTTAAAAGCTTTGACAAGTTTCCAGATTGATCCGTCTTCTGTGTTAACACTAATTAATTTGTGTATAAATTCATTGTTTTGGATTTCATTGTTAAGTTTTTCAATTTCCTTATTAATTTGGTCCATTAGTCTCTTGAAGACTGGGTCTCTAGTTTTTTGAAAATTTTTCCTGGCAAAGTTCCTGTCCCTGATTAGGTCTCTAATTTTAGGGTCAATAGAATTTTGGCTATTTATAATGGGGGTGGATGCTAGATTTTTTGCATTAATAATTTGCGATTCGAAGATGTTTACAAAATGGTCAAGTTTATCTGGGTTTGTAAATTCATCAATGTTTGGGGTTTCTGATTGACTGAGGGTTAATTTAAAATTATTCCAGTTTGTTTTATATTTATTAAGATTATTGGGCAGGGAATATTTAGAGAAAAAATTTAATAAGATGGGATTATGGTCAGAGCTAAGTTCAGGTAAGGAGTGAATTTCATATGGGTACAGGAAGTCTTTAATTAAGGTGAGGTCTATTGTATTGGCTGACTGAGGCCCAAATCTAGTGGGGGTGGACGGTGCTATAATGTCTAATCCGGCCTGAAGGGCGAATGATTTTAGGGAATTACCTTTTGGGCAGTTACGCTTACAATCCCAGCTAACGTGGTGAGCGTTAAAGTCTCCGCAATTTATTTGATTAGGTCCTGTTTGCATCAGGTTTTCGATGTCGAAAATAAAATTGGAATTATCTGCACTAGGGGGGATATAAATAGAGATTAGGGTTATTGGATCTTGATTATTAAAATTTAATTTTACCACGCTTGCTTCTACATGTTGTAGTAAAGGTGGGGGGACCTCACTGTGAGGTAAACCGTTTTTAATTAAAATTGCAGTACCGCCGCCAGCCTGGTTAGCTCTGTAACTGTAATATGAGAAATAGTTTGCCAGGAAAATTTTTCTTTGTGGCCTAAGGTGGGTTTCTTGCAGTAGGATTACATCGGGGTTATACTTATTTACAAAATGACGAAGGTCAATTATTTTATTGTTAATGCCATTTGCGTTCCAGTAGACTATGCGAAGGCTATTGCAGGAGAAAACTAGTTAATGACGGGTTGACCTGGGTTATCGAATGCCTTCATGAGTATGTCCAGTTTTTCCATAACAGTGTTTGCGGTTTTTAGTTTTCTAAGCTGTGAGAAGAGTAACGGGTACTCGGTCGTTAGCTTTTTAAGTTCTTTCATTGCTTCTATAATGTCAGCGAAATCATTGCTTTCTAAAACGGTGTTGTTGGTATGTTTGTGACCATAGGTTTGTGGCGCCAGCTCTGGTGGGCTTGTGTCGTAAGGTTGTAATCGAGGCGCCATCTCAGGATGGCTTGTGTTTTTAAAAAGACCTGCAAAACTGACATTTGGCCTGATCATAGCTTGATTTTTGTGAAAATAGTTGTCCCTATTTTTTCTGGCAGACTGAATTTTTGGGAAGGTCTCACAGCCGCGGTAAGATGCTATGTGCCCTTGTTTGCCGCAATTGATGCATGTTGGCGTTTCAATTTTTTCCTTTATCGCGCAGGTATTAGTTTCGTGGCTTTCGCCACACTTCAGACATCTGGGCTTTATGTTGCAGTTATTCGCTGCGTGGTGAAAAAGGTTGCAACGATAACATTGCGAGACTAGGTTGCGACCTCTGTAGGGCTCTACTGTGATACTACTATTTTAAAGATTTCCCCGGCTTTTTCAGATTTATTAAGTTCAACCATATAAAATGGAAGAGGTCTCTTAATTCTTAGCTGAGTAAGTTGAACAACCCTAGTCACTGGGAAACCACTATCCACTAGGTTTTGAGCTATTATTTTTGTGTCGTATTCGTAGGGGAGCCCTTTGATGACTGCTTTTAATGGTCTTTTGTTTTTGGGGGTTATGATATAATAATCATAACCCTGCTGCCTGCAGAAATTTTCAATGGCTTTGTGTTGCAGTGACATTGTTTTGAATTTCATCATAAAATCCTTATGTCCCAAACTAATTTTTCAAAAACTATAAAAACAAAAGGAAAAAAATGCATTCATTCAAACAAAATTCATATCAATGAAAAGCGTGTTTTAAATCTTAAAAACGGCGTTAAAACAATTTTTGTGGGATAATATGCATTGATGTTAGGATGAAAATACACTAAAATTCTGTTTTTATTTTTTAAGTTAACTTCAAATAAAAATTTAGAAAAAGCCGCATTTATTCGGCCTCTACCTCTATTATCCCAAAAATAATTTCCCGAATGTTACGTTCCAAACTTCAATTATTTAAATTGTGCATTGCTCTCTTAATCAGGTCAAACCTTTATAAGTAAAGGGGGATTTTTATGGGGTGAAAATTCCATAAGAATTATAAGAAGGAAAAAAAAATGAAAATAGTTATAAAATTATAGTGTCTAAACCCGGAAAAATAAAAGTTTTTCAATTTTTTTTTTATTTCGTTAAATATTTTAATTAAAAGAACTAATAGTTTTATTTATTTTTTTTTCCCTTGGTAAAAACTAAAATTTGGCGAGATTGGTCCAACAAACAATAATTTTCAAATGGATGGGGTCATTTAAAAAAGTATAACTTGAAGGAAATCACGATTATTGAAAACTTATGGCTTCAAGTTAAATCTGATCTTACTAGATTTTACGCGATCGACTAACATAATTACCCATTGCAATTACATACATTTCAGTATAGTACATTAAAATCTGCTTAATAAGTCATTCAAGGGATTGCTCCAAATCAACATATTAAAGAGAATGATGATCGAATGTGTAACGCACCAGACTTCGAATCAAGTGTTTTTACAACAGCTTCTACTAGGTTCAATACATCTGTTTGGCACACCAAATTAATCCTGCTGTATTTTTGTTTTCCGTTGACCGAACTAATCTGTATATTCTTCTTTAACAATACATAAAAGGTTAAACGTATACTAACTAGATATACTTTAAATAAATTCTTCGGCATCTCAAACATTAAATTTTGTTTAGAAATGAAGAAATTAAAAAAAAAAAATCGAACGCTTTTCGAGCCACAAGTATGGCACAGTACATATTTCGTACTGTCCCTTCCGGATAACTATTCCAGTATTTCAACAAATGCCAATGCACATTGTTGGTGAAAGAGGGAGCGGAAAAAAAGCTTCATGAGCGTTATCGTAATATGTGTTGGCACCCCTGGCTCTATTTCAACCTGGATTCTATGTCCGAATTCTTCCCTTTTCTTGGTTTCCTTTTTTGATATATCTGATAAACAATCCTTTACGATTATGCTTTTTCAAATTTTCGTATTCAACATATGGGAAAACAAAGCAAATAAAATGCGGTCTTTGCATTTCCAGAAAAAAAGCAGGCACTTTTTAATGTGTTTAAAAGTGGTTTTTTTTTAATTTAAGCACTTTTCATGATGCTATGCACCCTGGACATCAATTTTTATAACATATTTAATCTGCTGAGCATTGAATTAAAGCATATTCGTATAAATAGCATGTATACTCAGGGAGATAAAGATTTTTATTATATATATATATATATATATATATATATTTGGTTATGATATGTAACTTTCAATCAAACTATACAGCACTTACAGAATACATAGTAATATATCAGTGAAGTATAATGATAAAATTGCAAACAAACATTCTGAATATTCAGTGAAACATTAACAATTGCAGCAAATAATTTTGAACTGTGCATGTGTGAAATAGCAAATTTTCTTTCAAAGCTTCCGTGTTTGCTATATAGAGAGAGATAAAAACTCTTTTTAAATACAATAAGACTAGGAAAGATATTGGTTTGCAGTGAGCTGAATTTCAATTGCTCCATTAGTGAAGCTAAATATTGTGAGTTTTCTCACAAAATGAAAATTTTTAAACCTTAATCTTTCAATAATTATATCGAATTGTATAAAAGAAATATTGAAGAAACATCTGATAAAAATTAAGAACCTCGTTTAAATTGTAGCAAATTAAACATCACAAATAACAATTACATTGTCATTAATATTATTTGCAGAAACATTGGAGCTGTAACATGTATTTGATAAACACTGAATAACTGAAGGATCCAAACATTTTTAAGCTTTGCTAATCTTATAGATGAGTAAATTACTAATATGAATTGGGGGCCAGTTTTGCTGCAATGATACCTGTAAATCAAAATTATGATCAACACAAGCCTACACATTGTGGCAGCAGGATGGGAGAATCCATTTCAGTAATATTTTTATTCTTGTTTCAATCATTTTTTTTTTTTTTTTTTTTTTTGTCCAAAAAGCACAAACTATGCAGAGCTGGTATACTGAAATCTATAGGATAAATTCAAGCAAGACTATAATATTGCTCATCAATGACAGAGCTCGGCAATTTCTTTTCTAATTTCCAATTACAAAAACTAATAAATAGCCTTTCTTATAAAGTAGCAAAAGTTATTGAAACAAAAGGTGGTCCCACTGTATATAAGTAGTTGACTCATCTGTAGGATAAGCAAAACATAAAAGTGTCTAGATGTCTATAATTATATAATGTTTGTCAGATTATGTATAACAATTCAAATGATTGCATAAATAATATTAATAATTAAATGAAATTGACTAATATTTGTTGTGACAAATTTAATACAATTTCTGTTATACACATAATTTCTTAGTATATTTAGTCATATTTTTCACATTTCTAACCATTATACAATTGAAAATATCTACTGAAAGTTTAAAGCATAAAAACTCCCAGTTTGCGGAAAAACCCTCTCGCCATTCAGCTTCTCTAATAAAGCAAATGAGAATCAACTCGCTGCAATGCCGCTACCTTTTCAAGTCTTAACTTTATTCAAATAAAATTTTTATAAAAACTTCTCGCTATATTTAAACTTTGAAAAAATACGCTATTTCACAGTTAAAAATTATTGACTCAAAAATTCGCTTCTCACTGAATATTCAAATGACTTGTTTCAAAATTTAATATGATGCATTGCTGGCATATTTTCATGCATTCTGTAAGTTTAATATAATATAGTGAAAATTCTGGAAGCAAAATAAATAAATAAATAAATAAAAGTTTATGATTTTTTTAAAGTAAAAGACTTTATAAAATATATTCTGATAATATAAGTGTTGTGCATAGCAAAACTATTTACTAAAGCTGAAAGTCATTATCATCTTCCTGGTGGAATTTTTAAACTCACTCGACAATGAATATTCACAATGAAACTGTCAATGCAAACAAATGTTTTACATAGTCAAAGTTTAAGGCAACTCATCTTTCTTTTTGGAGGAATTTGAAAAAAATGTGAAAATCAGAAAATGCCCTGTTACTTTTAATCACAAAGTATTTCAAATTTTTTAACGAAATTTTCTACACATATAGAAGTAGGCATATCAGGCTGCATTATTGAAAAACTTCAGCTTCCACGAGGGAAAAATTTTAGACAGCATTTAATGATCTAAGCTAATTACCTATGCAATTAACTCGGTTAATTAGTATGAGGATTAGAATGAATCAGTCCGTTTGATTCATTTGCAATGAAAGCAGTTTTATGAAGAAGCACGGAGTTATAAATGAATCTCATTTTTAAACTATTACACTGCACAATAAACTTTTTATAGCGTTATATTTTTAATGGAATATAATGAAGAAAATATAATACCTGTAATTTCAAAATTTAGAAGTTACCTAGACAAATAGGAATGAAAGGTTAGCAGCATGGAACTAAGAGATCCACATTTCCTAAGATTGAATATATTGACAACTTGATAAGACAGCGTGAGTAGTCAAATTTTATCTTAAAAAATAAGTAGTTTATAAGCAATTTTACAGCACCTTTGAGGAAAAAATTAAGGACCAACAATAGCATAGTAGTTTTGATTATGGAACTAAGTTATAATGAAGTTCGCCAAGTTGACCGAAAATAATATCCAGTTTTAAAAAATAGAAACAGAGAAGCCCACCAGTAACTACTGCATATTTTTCATGGACATTAAAAGTTAAGTTACTTAAAATGTTTTTCTCCAAGTTTCTCATGAAAATTAAATTCAAGCACTTTCAATCCACATCTGAAATACTTTATTTACATTACAGTCTGTATTAAGAAGAAAAATATGACATTGCCACTTAATTAACCTTTCAATTTCTTAATAGAAAAAAAGGTTAAGAATACAAATCAACAAATCTAGAATAAAAAAACATGTAAAATTTTATTAACTAGGTAAAAAAAAGTTTTCTGTTTCTTTTTAGAAATTTCGCTAACTAATGCATTCAATTGTTCAATTTTCTCGTCCATAATTTTTCGCAACTTATTAGTTTTTTTTAGCAGAGAAAAGTCTTTGGTTTAATCAGCTTTTGAGCAAGTTTAATAGCATTATATTTTCAGCAGTTTTCCCATTTAAAGATTTATTTTTCCATAAAGAAAATGACAAATCAGATTCTGTCTTTTCTTTATATCAATGGCATCAATTTTTTTATCTCTTTGTTTCTCCAAAAACTGGTGATAATTTGAATGGGCTGCAGATGCTGATTCTCAATTCTTCATCAACAAAACTCACCAAAAATTCCTTTCATAAAAATACATTTAATAACTAGCAGAACAATCTAGCTTTTATACCTTTTCAAATAACTTTAGCTTTACTTAACTTATAACTTTACTTTAACTTTATAACTTAATCTTATTTTTATTCAAATGCTTTTATCTTTAAATCTGTTGGGATAAATATACAGGGTAAATAGTAAAATAAACACTATATAATACTAATAAACACTAATATACAGGGTGATCAAGAAATAACAGGAGGTGTTTGAAGCCTTGTAGAGTGCTATGTACTGAACGAAATATAACAAAATTTGGCCACAATACACATTAAAGTATGCGGTTTCGATTTATCAAGAAAAAAATTAGTATAAAAAACGCCGATAGGGGGAAATCCTGGCGCTGCAAGTGCATAATGTGTGGAAAAAGAATACATAACTGCCAATAGAAACAGTAAATAGCAACACACCAAATACCAATGAAAAATGTTTATTATAGCAACTTACAAATTTGGTTCAAGCTGACCACCAACTTGATGCTCCAATAATTGCATGCGATACTAGAGATTTTCGACGGTGGCTCGCATTTATTCATCTGGCATGTAGCATTACTTGATCTTTTAAAGTAGAAATGTCAGGAACATGCCCTTGATACACAAAGCCTTTCAAGTAATCAGAAACTCCCCACAACCAGAAATTGCCAAGATTCAAATCAGTGTCATCAGCTAATGGGTGTTATCTTATACGGATAAAATTTCAGGATCTTACGCAATATCTTATGCACCGTCGAGAACGGGATATCTGTTTGTTTTGATATGGAACTTGCACTGCTGGTACCCTGCTTATAGGCTATCATCTGATCCTTGTTCCTCCTTCTCTTCAACCTGTTCCTGCTTGATACCTTTACGTCCTCGGCCTTGAATTCTCGGCACACCAAGAATTCCTGTTGTTTCAAATCTTTCACCCATTCTTCGTAAGTTAGTTATGGTTATCGGTCCTATACGTAACTGTTTTTACCGCCGGAATGAACAAAGAGCAGCATTGAAATTTTCATCTTGTTTATAAAACAGCTTGACTAATAAGGCGCGTTCACATAGTAGCAACGCAGAATGATTTAAATTCCCGCAACCCTTCCTTTTATCTTCGATGTCATGTCACAAAGTACCCGTTTAAACTAAGTACATAATAAAGTGTTCTTTTAGATCGCAGTGCCAGGATTTCTCCTATCGGCGTTTTTGATACTAGTTTGTTTGTTTTTCCCTTAGATAAATCGAAACCGCATACTTTAATGTGTATAGTGGCTAAATTTCGTCCAGTACATAACACGCTACAGGGTTCCGAACACCTCCTGGTGTGTGTGTGTGTGTGTGTGTGTGTGTGTGTGTGTGTGTGTGTGTGTGTGTGTGTGTGTGTGTGTGTGTGTGTGTGTGTGTGTGTGTGTGCGCGCGCGCGCGTGTGTGTGATATTGTTTAATTTCATTTTAATTACTTTCACATATTTTTACCCTAAATTAGTATATGACACTTCATTCTAAAATTTTCTCTTACTTTCTGATCCAAATCCTAACATTTTTTAAAATTACTTATTGTCAACATGCGCTCTAAATATTGCCTTTTCTTTGTTTCCCACAGAGCAAGCGAAAGAATAAATATCCCTGGCGCCGACACAATTATTTCAAAAATACCTAAGATTCCCTTTTCTAAGTCGACACAAGGAAGAAAAAAAAAACCTGTCGGAAATATGCACGCGCGCGTGTGTGTATGTGTGTAATGATATCTCTTAATCTAATTCAAATCTAATTCATTTCCAAATTTTTATCTTAATTTAGGCCATATTAACTTCATTCTAAAATAATCTTATTTCCTGCTCAAATTCCTCTTTTTTATTTAATTATTTCCCCAAGCGCTTTATTCACAACTGCCCACTTCAGCATTTTCTTACGCTCCGAGTGAAGGGAAAAAAATTCTTAATGCTTACCACATTCTTTTAAGGATACTTCAATTTAGCATTCCTAAGACTACACGTGTCAAAGAAATCCCTATCAATATCTCATAGTAAAACCAACGTAGTGAAAAATTTCAGTCTCTTTTGTGTCGCGATGTAAACGAACTTCAGTTCTATCAACGCGCCTTCTGCATAAAATGCCTCCCGTAGTGAAAGTAAAAAAATTCAAAGCGTCTTCAATTCGACCACGCAATTGCTAAAATATATTTACATTTAAATAGCCGACAGGATAGTTAACTGTGATAAAAGACTCAAATTATTAAAGAAATAAAATTATACGCAAATACACGGGAGAATCAAGTATGATGAATCGACGCAACAGTTCCGGCACCGCAGCTAATTTCGCCCCAGTTGAGCGGATATGCTACTTGTTCCCGAGGTTTAAGTTGCATTAGAAATGTCAAATTCTTTAGAGCACCATTTACATTTAATTTTACATCCCGATTATAAGCGGAGCGGATTATCCGCGCCTGCCGCACTATTTTTTTTTTTTTTTTTTTTTTTTTTTTTGCTTCCAAGCAAATTGAAAATGCTTCCAAAGCAAGAAGCAAACACAAATGACTGATTTCTTCAAAAAGGTGTAGTTTTACAGTTATGCTTTTGTAATTACATAATACATTACAGTATTAAAACAGTACATATGTATTAATTTTTCTGTGTATCCTTGACGCCTCTCGTAAGTACAAAGCACTTTTCTGTTTTCATTAACAAAATGCATTTTAGGTTAGTTTTGAGTGATATACTAAAATATTAAGCGTTAGTTAAACATTTCCTGCTGTTTATTTTACGTTTTATTGTACATAAAACGATTTTTCAAAGTTGGAATGACTGTTTTCTCTTTTGCTATACCCGTTTTTAGCTTTTTTCGGATTATCCGCGATTTTTGTTATCCGCGGCGGCCGCGTCACCCATTTCCGCGGATAATCGGGAGTGCACTGTATATTTATTTTTGGAAGCCTTCAACCCTTCATTGTATTCACTTTTGTACGTCCCCAGTGAATTGAGAACACATATTGTTAAAAAAATACTACTTTTGCATTAAAGTTACAAGCAGAAAAACAATTAAATAATTTATTTATAAAAAAGTTAAAATATAATAAATATTCTGCAAAGAAGTAACCACAGAACAAAAGTACAATAATGAGGTTAAGTCACAGTTAAACTAACTTTACATACATATACTTCTGGTCAAAACAAAATTATCCCCGACCTTTTGTTTGTTTGTTTACCAATGCAAGCAAAGGAGATTTTAAAAAAAGTTAAATCAATGAAAGAGAGATTTTTGTCCATACATATATGCATACTATATACTACGACAAGAGGAACTTCTTTCAACCTTCGTACTCATTAATGCAAATGAATCAGCAACCAGCATCATTTCCCTCTTTATCGTCAACACTTTTCATTGAAAGATGAGACAAAAAGAAAATTTATTCCTACACAAGGGAAAATCTAACCTCAGGTAAATTTTGTTTTATCTTCAGAAAGAAGAAAATGCACCTTTGTAAAATATAAACACTTTTAAGACGCTAATCTAAGGACCATAAAAAATAAGCAGTTTTTAATGACTTTTAATGACGCTACCCACCCTTAAGTTCATGAGACAATTATAAAAAAAAAGCACATTACTTAGTCTAAGGACTCCGATAAGTGTCTAGTCATGAGATTAAAGAATACATTAAAGCTTTCGAATTATTTTCATGTATCTGCCAAATGTTACAGTATTTTAATATATTTACAAAAATAATCTACTTCAGTTCTTCAGTGCCAGGAGCATTAAAAGGTTAAATTATGAAATAACGACCAGTCACACTAATAAGGGTAAAAGGTATTGTGAAAATGTCAGAGAATTAAAACAATCCAAAATTACATTGGTATGAAAACATAGGAGGAATAAATCATTACAATGTATGTTGATAGGGCATTACTCACTAAATTCATAACTTCCGCCAAAAAAATTATGTTTTATTATTATTTCAAGGAGATTTCATAATGAATGAGACAGTGCAATCATTTCACAAATGACTGAAAAGGGCATATGTGCTTGCTGATTACTACAGCGAAATACAAATTAAGATAATTACATAGGATTCAGTTCATTCAAGACATGGTTAAATCAAAATGAAAAACTAAGAATAATCACATCCTGACATTCGCGGCATTTTCAATTCTGCAGTAAAAACTCACTACTGCACAGATAAAGGAATTTTTAAAAAAATTAATATTGGAAACTATATCTAATAATGATGAATTTTAAATAAACAAAGATTTGATTTGCATCATTACTGTTCAACAAATATATCCTAGATTAATAATATGAAATATTTCTCCAACTTTTGTAAATTTAATTTTTATGCTAGTGGTAGTTTAAAATATTTTAAGAAGATACAACTTTAACTACCATTAGGTTTAATGATATAAGATCTTAAAATATAAGAATTAAGATCTTAAATTATTAGTACATTTTTATTATAGAATTACCTGGGCATGTTGTAAAGAACCACTGTCCTGCTGGGCATACAGTATTATTTAAGGAATAAGAAGATCCTCCCAGTACCACTGGACCAGCAGCAGAACCTTCCAGGCAAACACCTAAACCTGTCCCACTTCCATCATCACACCATCCACAACGAGGATTCTTCTGGCACTGGTCACAAGTTTGAATATCACGACAATTTAGACCTAAAAAATGATTGTAAGAAAATACAGAATATTATTAAACATAAGATTTTTTCTTAATATTTTTTCCACATATAATTTACTCACTGATAAGCTAACAGAAAGAAATTAGAAAAAGAATGAAGGTCTATCATCAGAACTATTTTCAAATATGAAAATGCACACACAATTTTTTTTTTCTTAGGGAAATATACAAATGTCACGTAATTACCATATACACTCCAAATAGAGAAATTCTACAATTACAAAAAATAAAAAATGTCCCATGAACCATACTTTAACACATCCCCTTGCTTTCGAGAAAATCACTCAGAAAACGATATCATACCCCAAAGAAACGTGATTCAAAATATCTACAACAGCAGTACATGCATGAGGCATAATTTTTAGAGGCCAAACTTCAAAATGACCGCCTTGCAGTGGCGTAACTTGGGAGGGGGCAGATTAGGCACATGCCAATGGCACCACAGCCAGGAGTTACAAAGTTTTAGGCAGATCAATTTAAGAAATATTAAGAGTTTTTATGATTTAATCAAAATAAACCTTAATTTTAACCACTTAGTGTATTGTTTTCTCCTCTACTGAATTAGATAACATATTCTGCTAGGCAATTGTACTGATTCAGTTAAAACACTTCAAATTCTTATTGTTCACGTCATTTGTGTATCAAATGATAACATCTGTGGCTAACTGAATTTAAAATTATAAGTGTAAAATTACAACAATTCAATAGACGAACTAAGCTCGGACATAACACTGCATTACACACTACCCTAGTCACATTCTGCCCTGGAACCCCTTATGAAAGGAAATAAAATTATTCGATGGCGTTTTATCTCTTTTGAAAAAACAAACGAAATTCAGAAAACATTGTATTCTTCTATGCGAAAGTAAACTTCATTCAACATTCTGTTTAGGATATATTGTATAGATAATATGACAGTTAAAACTTCCGGTAATTTCATAAGTTATATTTCGACATGAACTGACATTTGATTTCTTAAGAATTGTTTGGCATTTTCTTGCTTTTTCTTATGCATTCGCAACAAAATACTGCTTTGAGTTAAAATAATAATTCTTAATCAATGGCGGTGTATTGTTTTAGAGAAACAATCAAATAACAAATGCAACTGCACACAGAGATGAAAAAAAAGATAAAAAGCAAAATAATCAAACACTGCTAATTTAAAGAAAGGTACAATCTTTTAATACAAAAAAGTATTACTTTAGGTAAATAAATCCAATAATACCAAAAAAACTGCACAATTATTTCTTTACTTATTAATTATTTAATTTCGCATTACAATGAATTTTCAAAATTGATAGTAAATTGGAAAGTCTGTTAGAACATCCCAATTAAGCTCACTTAAGATAGCATTTTTATAATAAAACATATAAATAATGTTTATTGTTACTGATTACTTAAATGTTACTTCATTTTTTTATGACACATTTAAATTTTGAACATTCTTTTATAGCTTCTTAATTATTTATCATTCAAGATCTCTTTTAGTGAGTACAAAACTTTTGAGATAAACTTTTCTTTATATATGAGAATTTCATTTTGATATATTTGTTGTATTTAAGGAAAAATAAAATAGTAGCAAAAAGAATTACGGAAATATTTGGGACATTTAATTATTGTAATTATTTTAAGTACCAGTTTATATACATAAACCGCTAAATGAATATAACTCATAAATCTCTCTAATTTCTTATTGTCTAATAGTAACAGTCAAATGTAAGCAAATCGTCATATGAATGTATCCGACTACTTCATTGAATCGTTTTAAGCTGCCTTTAATTCAAAACTTCGCTCAGCTAATTAACAGAACTGTAATTTATTATTAAAAATTATAGGAGTGGGGCTCGCCGTATCTCCGAAACCTCTATTCAAGCGGAAGAAAGAAGATGCAAAAGAAACCAAATCTCAAAGAGAAGTTTAATTGAAAGCGGAAATAAACTTAATCATCCTCAGATAGGCAATCGCTACGACTTGACTATGGAAATAAACGTTCATATTTCTAAACAATTTTCTCAGAATAATGTTTTTTCTATTGTTTTAAATCAAAAAATATTTTTCAATGATTTTAATTTCATTTTCGTACAATTACTTTATTCATTTTTAATAAATTTTTTGAATTTAATCTGATGCACATTCTATAACAATGCCTCCAATATTTTGATTAAAATTCAAATTTATCCATCAAAACATTCAATACGCGCTTTTACCTATGTTAAAATTACACTAAAAAAGCGTTTTCCTTGGATATCAATACCGCTGTAGGATTTTCACTTCCTCTTTGATTTTGTAGAATATATATATATATATATATATATATATATATATATATATATATATATATAATTTACATGTGCAGTGATTTGTAGTAGACTGGGGGCAATTAAGTTGATATTTTTGAAACATATCAAAGAACAAGGTGAATTTCTAAAAAAAATGATGCATTCCAAATCAATAGTTTAAAAGTGTAAAAAAATAAAAAAATTAAAAAAAAAATTGGGCGGACGAAAAATTCTGCTATCTATATCTACCTAGTATCTATATAAAATTATTTTATTATTTTACTACATGCATATGAACTGATATTACAAGGAATATTTGCAATTCCATCAATTACCAGAGAAACTATATATTTTTGGGTAATGAAGAAAATGAAACAGAAATAAGTACTACGTAATAGGTACTAACTTTTTTTGAATTTTTTTTAAAAAATTCATCCACGTAACAAAAAAGAATTTATTAGTATCAACACAATTTCAATAAAATGCCTGCTTTTATTCTATTAACAAATTACAATTAACTGTATACTTTTATTAATATTAACAAAATTACAATTAAATTTTTCACATACTAAAATGACCTAAATGTTTTAATGTTGCAAAACTCGCTAATAATGAAACCCTTACAACGGACACCATCTTGAAACGAAATTGAAAAAATATACATCCTTATATTAACATGGGTTTTTTTAACTTTAAAAGGATATTAACGCCAAATCCAAAGAAAATTATACAACGCAACTGATCGTGATTATATAACAAACAAATTTACGGTAAAACAGAAGAAATTTTTAACAGCCGATTTGAAACAGGAACTTACTCTTGCCAAAAACTTACTCTTGATCAAAAACAGCTGTTTTCAGCTGTATGATTAATACGAAATACAAGTTAGATTTAAAATAAGTCCAGTATAAATTCACTAATTTTACCACTAATTAGCCCAATCACTAATTTTAGCAATCGTTTTACATAATGAAAACGAATTTACTATCCTGATGTATGTAAATGGAATTAATAAGAATATTAATTAAAAAAAGTACACAAATGGATTAAAATTTAAATGTTGGGGAAATGTCTGTGTCCTAAAATTTGATCACCCTTAAATGTATTTAACAATAATCAAACTAATGTAGGTTTTTACTAATAAACAAGATATATGGTTTTCCCAATAGCTATGTTGGATTTCTTTACAATAAAAATTAAACAAATAAGTGATAAAAAGCATTTACTGTAACTACGATAATCTGCGACACCGAATGTAAAAATGTCAACACAATTGAAATACTCAGAAAAAGATTGAAGGTTTTTATTTATTGTATCGTTGCTATTGAAATCTGGAAAAAAAGATTTTGCCTGATTTTTTCCCTATATGTATATTTAAGATTTGAGGAAATGCGCAAAGGAATTTGTGATAGTTACAATGCAATATGATTTAAAGGAGTGGAAAAAGAAAGGAAAGGAAGCAACATTTTAACATTAGTCGAAAAAATAGCATGCTAAAAGAAGGTTTATAATTACATACATTAAAAGAAAAATTTTTTCTTTATCTATAATTTTGCAAGTCAAAATTTATATATTAAGAAGGAGGGGGATATATTAACTCTCATGCTCTTTAACTGTAAGTCACATAAAATTAAGGACTCGGGTGAAATAAAACACAAAATATGTTTGTTACCATGATGCAAATCGTTCAGTGATTACTTAACAAAAATCATTACAAAATAAGATTACTCTTTTTTTATTTATTCATTTTTGCCAATTCATGTGTTTGGGCATAATTTCTGCATATTTTCCACCCATCAGTTTCATGGTGCTAATAATTAACAAATAAGGTACCACGTTTTTGTACAGCCTACGTACATTTTTTTTTTTTTTTTTAATATTTCGCTTTCAGTGAACATACGTGAAAATATTTCCGATATATCAATGAATGCATTAAAGGGCGAAAGTGACGCAGCAAGTTTTAATGCCCATAAAAAATCAGCTTTACATGATTGTACTTTAACTAAAAAGTTCGAAATCGGTTTATTTTCGGAAATTCATTTTGACGTTTCCGGATTTCACTTGTCATTTTTTCTTCTATTTCTTTTAGACACAAAGTTCTTCTACATCAATAATGACCCTTTTGAAGCAGGCAGTCTTGTATGTTTTCCGCTTTTAGCATTAATAGTAATGTCAGAATTTCCATATTGCGTAGGCTTGTTTTCTTCTTACAAAGCGAGCAGTAAGCAACAAATGGATTTTTGCTGATATCTTCGAACCCATTCAGCAAAATCAGAATTGGATTTTTTTTTATCCGTCCAATACGTATGAAATACGAATTTTGAAAAGCTCATTGTTTTTTTAAAAAATTCTAATCTACTTTGAATAAGTTGACAGTTTCCCAAATAATAAACAAACCATTCAATAAACTCAAGTGCGACAGACTAAACACCACTGTGCTACTTCCGTAGATTTAATGTTCCCGCCAGATAAATGTATTCTATACTTTCAAGCAGTTACAGAAGCTCATTAGTTGCAATTCAAGAAACTTATGGGAAAAGCAAATCGAAACTATGCTGATCTATAAAGTAAAAAAAAAGGGGGGGAGTAGAAAAAGGAGAGGGTATTACAAAATCGCGAAAGGTATTGTTTTGTATGCAATCTTTAAATATTGGTATTTATATGATGGGAGAAAAATAACAAAGAAACTTAAAATTCAATGTATTTTCCCGGTTTCCATGCATTTTCTTGGGTTTTTTTCTGTCGATTTTTAAACTCCCTGTGTTTTCCCGGTTCTCCTGGTTGGATGGCAACCCTGAGTATTGACTTTCATTGCCTTTGCACTGAAAAATTCCAATGAATTTAATATCAAACCTACATTTATATGCATAATGTTTGAATCTTTGTATCAACATTTTAATAGCAAATATATTTTTTTCAGTTCTTATAACTAAATTCGTCATCACAAAATATATTCAAATGGTTATGCCGAACTGATATTAAGAAGTTTTAAAACGCCATTTCATTTATTAATGTATTAATGTCTTGTATGCATCATTTTTTACCTATTAAGAGCTCAGAGAAAAAAGCATATTTTTATCTTCTTAAAAATACAAGCTTCACAATGATAATATATCGAATTAATGCAATACAGATATACTTCAAAAACAAAATTAAAAAAACGATTCACTCACCACGACATTTTGTGATCTGTGTAGTCCATTCCATACATTGTGCTACTGGAAACACTGCAGCATATGCATTAGATTCAATGCACATTTGCTGACTACTACACCACATGCAAGGGCCTTGAGTGCAATTTTCACAAGTATGTCTGCTGCTACAAGGAATTTCACATTTAACTCTATAATCGTCATTTAAAATAGCTTTCTCAGTACCATTACCTGAAATAAAAGTGAATGGAATAGTTTAATAAATGAGTAAAAAATGAATTTCATTCTTTCATAATTTAAATTTTAAGACAGCAATGCGTTTTTATATAAATGTTTGCAACATTTATATAAAATGAAAATGGATCAGTATAGATATTAACATTAAATGAAAAAAAAATGTTTCTAGAATATTCAACTTTCATTTTGATATGTTAAAAATATACAGAGTGTACAGGGAGAAATTTCTTGAAAAATTAAATCGGGAAGACCGGGGCTATTTGTCCCCAAGGTCAAGGCGGCAGTCGGCTAATAGCAAAATTAAAAAGACACTAGATGGCATTAGAAGTAGGAACAGCGTGTATAGGAAGTACGACTTCATATGCTCAGAAATTTTAAGTCAGTTTCATATAGATCAACAGACATTTAAGGGGTGGGGTTTTTTTTTTTTTTTTTGCTTTTTAACTATTTATCACTCGATTTTCTTTTAGAGTAGACAATATTAACAATGAAAATTATTGAGTTTTACAATTAGTATTCTGACGTTCATAAACATATTCACGAGAAAACGTCTTTTAATTAATTTAATATTTCTGGGGAAAAAATTGAATCAAAATAAAAATGGCATGGCAGGCCAGTTGGGCTTGGTTTTGAATGATGTCGACGATGTACTAGTTTTTTTTTTTTTTTTTTTTTCGAATTTAATAGAAATAGAAAGAGGACGACAGCCCCCCTACTCCCTGGGACGTCATTGTTGAAGCAGTAAAAGCAGTATTTCAGAAAGAATTGTAATAATCAAAAGCTGCTGAAAAGTATGGGATACCTTTGTGTTTCCTAAATCACTACGGCCAAAAATCTTCAAAAGCCAGTGCAGCCTATTTTTTGACTTCTAGCGATCTTCCAATATAAAAAAAATTTCGGCTGTCAGAAAGAAGTTGATCTCGCAGAATATGTAAAACGAGTGTCAGGTGTTTATTTCCGACTCAATCTGAAGGAAATACACAGATTGCCAGTTCCCTACTTCATTAAAACAGAAAGTGCCCGATTCATGGGAGGAAAATCAACAAAGAAAGAATTGGTTTTGCTTGTTTTTAAAAAGGAATTCTTCCTTATCCATTAGAAAGCCAGAAGCAAAGAATCTCAGTTTGGCCACCTCATTTAATAAAACAAATGTTCCGGCTTTTTTTTTTTTTTTTTTTTTTTTTTTTAACTTTTGAAGCAGTGTTACGGCAAATACAATTTCGGACTTACGGCCATATGGATTATGGATGAGACAGGGACTTCAATTGTTCAAATACCAGATCGGTACACAACAAAAATTAAATAAGCAAACTAAAACATAGGAAAGTGGCAAAGGACCAAATGCAGAGAAATAAAATGAAATTCAGGAGACAAACCTGCATTCTCAGAGTGAACTGTGATTTGACTGAGGACTCGCGTTTTTTTCATTTGGAAAAAAATCCAGAGGTTAATTATTTTGTATTAGCGAAACTGTTAACTGGAAGATTTAAAAAATTCACAATTTTTCATGGCCAATGTTTTGAAACAAACAAGCCCCCAAGATTGGAAGGTGAGCTTCCTTAAGAAATGCTCTAAAATGATTAACGCATTCGGTATGTTATCTTGCGACTACAATCGTAATTCCATGTCAAATTTTAGTGTAAGCTTGCAAGCAAAACAGGAGTCCCAAACAAGTATTCTCAAAATAAAAATGCTAGATTCAAATAAAAAATCTGTATTTTGTAAATACTTTGTATAGCGATGGTGAGCGCCATATAAGGTAATCACAGCCTATTCCAAGGTCCACAATTTTGTGCGGGGGGTGGGGGGTTAATTGATGATAATGTGATATTTTATGGCCTGCAAAGATATTGTTTCGAATTTCATTACGATAAAGATAATTGTTATAAATTGTGTCCAAAATTAACTTTTCAAAAATAAAACTAAGGAAAAAAATGCGTTCATTCAAATAAATTCGTATTACCGAGAAGTTTTGAAACCTTTAAGAGAATGTAAAATAATTTGCTACATGATGTCATGTCGTAAATTTTATATTCTAATTAATAAATGATTAAAAACAAAATTGTTTTTATTTTTAATTAAACTTCAAATTAAAATTTTTGAAAAGTCCATTCTTATTGGGCCTCTGATAACCAAGAAGTAACTTCCCAAATTTCATGCTCCTAAACTTCAATGTTTTATGCTGCACATTGCCCTGTCAGACAGGATAAAACTTTATATGTAAAGAGAGATTTCAATGGGAAAAAAATTTTTATAAAAAAAATCTTTAAACAATAATAACATCTGAACCCTAATGAACAAAATCTTTAAAAAATTCATTCCTTTAAAACCTTTAAGTGCATAGAAAGGTTTTCTTTCCCCCTTCTTTTAAAATTTGACGAAATGGTCCAACAAATAATAATTTTCAAATGGACTGGGATATCTTTTTTTTTTTTTTTTTTTTTTTTAAAAAAGAGAAAAAAACATGACAGGATCACAAACGCTGAAAACTTATAGCTTCAAATTAAAATCTAATTACACTAGATTTTACGTGATGGACTAACATAATTACACAACATAATAAATTACAATCCCATATAGTACAAAATACATTTAATAGGCCTTTATTGGGATTGCTCCAGACCGACCTATTAGTGACATTGATGATTGAATATGTTACGTACTAAAGAGGCTTCAATGTACATGTTTTTGAAGCAGCTTCGCCCATGCTCAATGTATCTCTTTAGCGCACCAATTTTATCCTGTTGTATTCTTATTTTCTGTTGATCAGACAAATCTGCCTATTCTTTTCTAACAACACATAAAAGGTATAACGTACACTTACCAGGCGTAACCTAAATAAATTCTTCAACGCAACAAGTATGGCACAGTCCGTATTTCCCAATCACCTCTTCAGGATAAACATTTCGATATTATATTAAACGTCGATGCACATTACTGAAGAAAAAGGAAGTGGAAAGGTGTTGGTTTTATATCATGCTACATTCGGTAAATAAACCTATGCAACCATGCTTTCAAATTATCGTATTCAAGCGTGGGGGGAAAACAAAAAGCTTCCTTAACACTTCCCGAGAAAATTTAGTATTTTTAAGGTGCTTAAAATTAGTTTTCGAATTTCAGCGCCTTTTAAGCACTTTTCATGACGCTACGCAACACACCCTGATATACGTATTAAAAATTTAACTATCGATTCCAAAATCATCAATTAAACAACTTATATCAAATAACATTGCACCATAATTTCAACATTTAAACTAATTTTTCTTAATTTAATTATCTCTTAATTTAGTTGCTTTCTAATATGTGTATGACTATACTTTAGCAATTTTTTTGGTTACAGTCCACTTTGAAGCTTCTCTATTAGTATAATTAGAAAGAGACCAATTAATTTCAGAAAATTGGAATTTGAGAATTTACATTTAGTAAACACCACTTTCCATGTCTCATACCAAATTACAGTTTAAATAAATGATAATTTAACATATAAGGTCAAGAAGTGGCCAAGGAAATCATTTAATTATACCTATTTACACTTGTTATTTGAAGGCAAAATTTAGTAGCATTTTATTACACAAAGAAAAGAACTTACTTGATTCTCGAACAAATGTATAACATTTTTCATCTGTTTGCCAGCCACAGTGATACTCAGTATGGCAAGCATGGCAATTATGTAATTTATCACAATTACTACTTTCAGCCACTTCACATTTGTCAAGTATATTAGTTTCCTACAATACAAGAAAAAATCATACTAAAAAAAGGTAAAAAAGCAGTAAAATCAGTAAAACTTTAATTACGCCAAGTATTTTTCTGTATCTATAAATTAAATAAATTATACATTTTACTCTAGTTCAAATAATTTAGTAATGCTTAAAATATTAAACATAAAAAAAAAAATTTTTAACTTGGAAAATATTTAAAAGCATCTAAAAAATGTAAAAAAACTTCCCAACATACAACTAAAATCTGAATTACCTTTATATTTTTTCCACAACGACCATGAGAACAAGAAGATCCACACCAAACACAACCATACGTATTTTCTAAACAACTTGGACAAGATGTTAAACGTCCACATAAAGATGTAACATTTGCTAAAATAAAAGGTTATCAAAATACAATTTCGTATTATATTCAAACACAATCGAATTGACATAACCACTATAAAAATGTGCCAACTTGATTAAAAACAGATTTATTAGAGCAAAACAGAAATTATCATTTGGTATCTGTATTTGCTTTACCTGAATTAAAGAAGTGTGAAAGACATTTTAAAATGCACAATTTAAAAAGAATAGTAACTATAAGAATAGGCATTAAATCTACTTAACTACCTAATTTAATCTCTATAAATTTTAGCACTTGTTTGGCTTAACAAGTAACAAATATTCTTTGCCAGAGAATTTTAAAAAATAGCACTAAAGAAAAGAATAGGCAAGAACAGATTTCTTTATCTCCCTTGGGAAGAGGGACAAATATTTTCTTTCATTATAGTAATGGTAAAATAATGATAATATATTTAATTTATTGGTGCCTACAAATATACAAAGCAGACTTCACTAATTTTTGCATTTATTTTATCCATATTTCAAAGTTTCATATTGTTGTGCAAATATCAATTGCTTGTAAATATCAAAAACTTGTATGATAATATTTAATATTTGCATATTACATACAATCAGATGTGTATATTGTAAAAAAAAACATGTAAACAAAAATCGTATTTTTCAAGAATTTAAAATATTCAAGGGTATATATTTTTTAAGAATATAAAAGGAAAGAAATTATCCAATCAGTAAAATGGTTTTACCTTTTAACCCACCAACCATAGTAAAAAATTATCTGCCCACTGACAAAATGCTTAATCCATTTGTATCAGAGATAAAAGGGGGAAATTTGATCTTATCGTATTTTTATATCTTGCATAAATTTAAAAAAAAGTGGTATAAATGAATATTGTTAAATTGTGTGGCAACCTATCTTAAGGTAAGAAACCCTTAAGTAATATTGTGATTATGCTAAAAAACGATTTCACCAAAATAGAAGGGAGATAATAGAAAAAAGATGAGGGCGGTAAAGTTAACATTTTCTATAATTTGACATGCAAATCGCGGTTATCAGAAGAACTAGGAAGTGTAACAATCGCGTTTGCAAATGATTCACAAAACTGAACAAGCCATATTAACAATAAATACACAAGTCTCGAATTAACAAGATAAGGCCCAACAAAGAACTCTGGAAATGCGCTCATTTTATTCACAACATATCATCCTTCTGCAGGGTGAAATCGTTGAAAAGTGAAGTCAAGGGTTTCTGACACGAACAATACCTCTAAAAGTAAAAGAAAAATGTTACACTTCTTTTTAAGAAAAATCAGTATATATATGCATCAAATAATAAATTTAAAGTAATTTACTATGTTTCAAACCATTTTAAATTCAGAAGCGTTTTGTTTAATATAAGAGGAATTTTAAAGACATACAGACTTTAAAAAAAATTGTTGAAAGAAAATATTAAAAATAACATCCGTCCGATTATTTGAAGATGCTGCAATTTAGTCAAAAATCCTTATCCATTTTTCCTACTACCCAAAGAAAAAAAAAAGACTAAACAAACAAAAAAAAAGCTTAATTTCTTTTGCTTACAGGCTGACGCATATAATGCACTAGTGGGTATGTACTGTTAAGCCAAACTAACATCGACGAAGGTGGTAAAGCTACCAACGCTCTAATTAGTATTTCCGCCATTTGCACCAATATTTTCAATTGACACTAAAACAGTTCGATCTGCTTACACTTGCAAGTTAGGATGTGCCGTTTTTCGACATATTGAAAAAAATCGATATTTCGGAAACATCCGATTTTTTTTTATCAAATTTTGGAAAAAAAATGATTTATCCATATCTTGACGAAATTATCGTTCCCAGTGACTCGTGATCTAATGATTGGTTCCATGCAGTTAATTTTCCTGTCCAATATTTAACAGGCATTTATACGAACTTTTATCATTGATGCATTTGTAGAGTTTTTACAATTGTAAGTCTTACTATTATATAGCCCTTCTAAAATCCATTTTAATTCAATTTTACTGTGAGAAAAAAAAATGGGTAAGGATTAAATGTTTTGAGATAAAAACATGAAATACAGCGATGAAATATCGCCAAAAGTCATGTTATATATATATGTATGTATGTATATGTAATGATATTTTAATTCTAATTTCAATTTAATTATTTTTCAAGATTTTATCTTAATTTAGCCCATAGTAACTTCATTCTAAAATATTCTCTAATTTCTTGATCAAATTCCACTGTCTCTACTTAACTAATTCAAGAGAAGCTATGTAAAATTGTTGAATCGGCTAAAAGCCTAACTTTCCCACACTCCGCGTGAAGGGACAAAATACCGCTGACGAGACAAATTCTTTTTTGAAACCTCCCTGTGTTTCCCTGGACTTATCGACGCGTGTAGCGAAAATCTCTATCGAAATCTCATTATATATCAGCACTATGAATAAATATTTTCCTTATCAATTTCTCTGGTTATATAAGACCAAGGATAAAATGTTCAAGAGCTTTTTTCTCATTCCTCTATGTGTCGTTCTGTGTTGTATGTGTGCTCATCGCTTGTGCATATGCCTGCTTCGTCAAAATAAAATAAAACGGCGTCACGAAATCGAAAGTCTTTTCACTGTCTTCAAAACTGCATCCTGCTTCATATAAAATAATGCTTACATATTAAAGAGTCGACAAGGATAGTTCCCAGTGAAAAATTATGAAATGAACTAAAAGAATTAAAATTAAATCCGAGGGGGAAGAAAATGAATCATGCAATAGCTCTTCGCCGATGCTCTTCGTTGCGGCCAGCCGTGTCCTTGGCCGTGGTTTGTCATGGTCAGCCGTCTTCAGTCCCCCGTGGCATAGCTTCGCTGCGTCGTTCCACGCCAGCCGAAGAGATACCCTTGTGTTTGTGCTCCGAAGATGATTCTGTTCTGGCTCGGGAGCTCTATCTCTCGCTACATTGAAGTTCTCCCACACCGATGGTGTTCTGCGGCCACGTCGTTCCATGCAGCCGATGTAATATTATCCGTCGTCCGTAGTCCAGGATCCGGCCACGCCGTTTCACGTCACTGAAATTCGGTGATTCCGTTGATGTACACAACTCTAATGCCTTTCATAACCTGTGACTTCATCCGATACTGCTGCTTAATACCCTTGTGTTTGTGCTCCATATCGTCATGTGCGTGCTCCTTATATCTTCAAGGAGTTGGGGCGCCTTGTCATCATAAAAAATTTCTGGCTCCTTACCTGTGCTGAATAATTCCGATCTCGACATCATTTCCTTGTCATATTATCATCACCAAAATAATAGTCACTTGCCGTAGTCTTCAGTGCCAGTTCCAGTGCTCAAAATTGCATTTTGTGATTAATTAAAAAAAGTGATAATTCATTAAAAAAGTATTTAGAGTTTCCCGACTCAATGACGAAAATCAAGATTCATATATTTGTGTGCGTGTGTGTGTGTGTGTGCGTGTGTATGTGTTTCTTTTGATTTTCATTTTTGACTTTTAGAATTATTGCAAGTTATATTTTTATAGTATTATTTAAAGTATTAAATTTTTAGTCTCTTATCAAATCTATTTTTTACAATTTTATCCATAAATATATAATGTTTTTTTTATTTGAAATATACTTTAATGTAAAGATCTGGAAAAATGACTGACCAAGATAAAACAAATGTGTCTAATTCTCAAAGTTCAGAAAATAAAATTAATAAAGAAGAAAATGATCAAACAGCGCAAGAACCCTCCATAATCCTTTTTGATCCCCCAAATGGGATGAAAATGGATTTATGGTTAGGATATTTCAATAAAATTTGTCAAGAAAATAACAAAACTGATTTGTGGAAAATTAAAAAGATTGCTAAATTTCTAAAAGGGTCAGCTTTAACACATTATATAAATAGTTGTTTAAATATTGATAATTTTGATGATTTATGTCGTATATTAACTGAATAGTTTATTCAACCCAATATTGTTAATTTTTCTGACTTTTCACAATTGAAATTTGATTCAAAAAATGCTAAATTAGTTGATTATTTCCATCAAAAATTAAATTATATCAGACTGTTAGGCCTTAATCCACAACTAATTTTAGAAGGTCTTACTGATTGACTGCCAAGTGAACTAAAACAATTGGTTAGCAAAAAAGCTCACAATACCCGTACAGAATGGCTTACAATAACACCTATATTAAAAATGGAAGGATCTTTAGAACCAAACCCAGGCAGGTATGATGAAACCAGAATCAGAGTAAGGCAACCATCACCTTTTACACTTAGGCATAATTTTAATTATAGATTTTAAAACTATTTTACTCCTTGAGCTTACAATAATTTTAGACAAAATTATCAGAATTCAATAAGGCCACATCCCAATGATTTCAATAACTATGATCATAATTTGCATTACCAACAAAGACTACCATCTTTTCCATGTAGAATTTGTATGCAAAAAGGTATTCCAAATCCTTATCATTGGACACAAATATGTCCTTTTCATCAACCCCAATTTATGACAACTGTTCCAATAACAGCCAAT
Source organism: Argiope bruennichi (assembly GCF_947563725.1). Lineage (NCBI taxonomy): Eukaryota > Metazoa > Arthropoda > Arachnida > Araneae > Araneidae > Argiope > Argiope bruennichi. The sequence goes on along the minus strand of NC_079162.1, from coordinate 134,411,879 downwards.
TTAACTTCCCCATGCACAGAAGTTCTTCTTGGCTGTTCTCAAAATACTGGAACGAGACAAAATTCTCCTAATGAGGCCCCTGGTCCAGCACAATGACAATTATTAGTGTCTGGACACATCTCAACTTTACCAAGTCTAGCTAACTTGGACACTGTTTATAACCCTCATAGTAATATAAATATTGTTATTGACACAGGATCCACTCTTTCAATTATATCTGCAGATATTGTAAAAAAACTTTACAAAAAAAATGTAAATCCTATTAAAGTTAAACAATCACATGGAACATTCCAATTAACCCAAATCTGTGACATATATTTAAAAATTGGCCAAATAAATAAGAAAATCATATTATATAGTATGGACAATCCTTTACCATATATCATTTTAAGACTTCCAAATTGTAGTTTATATAAATTAATTATAGATTGTGATAAAAATAAAATATTTCAAAAAGGAAAAATTATTACCAACTTGCATACCAATAATAATTATATGTCTTTACATATTGTTGAAAATAATAACACTAGTGATAATAAGGTCAAGGTAGTGTATACCTCAGAGGAAATTTCCCCCACCTCTGACTGTAAATAAACTATCTGAATCTGTGTTATCTCTGGTGTCAGAATATTCTCATGTGTCTGCAAAAAATAAATATGATGTTGGTAAAATAAGAATGGAACCTCCTAGAATAAATTTAACATCTGATTTACCAGTTTCACAAAGGGCTTATAGAACCTCTGCTACTGATGAAATTGAAATAAATAAGCAAATTAAAAATTTGTTAGATACAGGTTTAATAAAACAATCTACTAGTAATTATTCCTCCATTGTAACATTAGCATGTAAAAGAGATGAAAATAGAAAAAGTTGTTTTTGTATTGATTATCATAAAATTCATTCGCTTTGCAAATCCGAGGCAGAGCCTCTACTTAGAATAGATACTTTATTAGATAAATTAAGTACTGTCAAAGTTTTTTCAACTTTGGATCTTGCATCTGAATATTGGCACATACAATTGGATGAACAAGATAAACTTAAATTGGCATTTGTAACCACTGAAGGTTTATATGAGTTTCAAGTCCTACCTTTTGGCTTTAAAAATGCACCTGCAATATTCAATAGAACTATTCGTAGAATTTTAAATAAACATAACATTTCAAATTTTGCATGTCACTATTTTGATGACATAGTAGTTTTCTCTAACTCATTAGAAGAACACTATGATCATTTAAAACAGATTTTTCAAATGTGTGAAAAACAAAACATTAAATTAAAATTTTCTAAATGTGTGTTTGATCAAGATAAAATTAATTTCTTGGGATATGAAGTCAAAGAAGGATGCATTTCTCCTGATAACCATAATATTGAAAGTATTAAAAAATCACAACCTCCAAAAAATGTTAAACAACTTCAAAGTTTTCTTGGTTCTGTAAATGTTCATAATAAGTTTATTGATTCTTATGCTAAACTAAGAGAACTCTTAAATAATCTTCTTTAAAAAAGATACACCATGGCAATGGACAGAAGATAGTCAAAAAGCTTTTGAAATGTTAAAAAATAAATTGATAGCTAAACCTGTGTTACAACTATATATCCCTTATTTACCTCTTCATTTTTTTGTGATGCATCTCAGGTAGCCATTGGAGCTGTTCTGGCAAATTACATCCTGTATCTTATCATTCAAGAACTTTGTTATGAAAAAAAAATTATTGTATAACTGGGTTGGAATGTTTAGCAATAGTAGATGCTCTTGATAAATTTTATTACTATTTACATGGGAAACAATTCATAATTCATACTGATCATGCTGCTCTTGTTTGGCTTAAAAATGTTAAAAATTTAAGGGGAAGATTATTTCGTTGGTCTTTAAAACTAAGCATGTTTGATTATGAAGTTAAATATTTAAAGAGAACAGCCAATGTTGAAGCTGATATGTTATCAAGGTATTTTACTGCTCAATATCTCCAACATTTTGTGCATTTATTGGAATTAGATTAGATAGAACACTATCAAAATTTAGACAATTAAGATAATACTAAATATAAAAATATTAATGATGTACTTGTAGTCAAAAAGAAAAATTTGTTTAAAATAGTTGCACCTTTTTCTCTTAGGAGAAAAGTTTTGCAAATGGCTCATGAACAATTTGGGCATCCAGGCACTCAAAAAATGATAAATTTAATTACTCCTCAGTATTATTGGCCCCATATTACTCAAGATATTGCACTTTTTGTTAGACATTTTGATATTTGTCAATTAAATAAAAAGAAAAAGAAAAAAAAGATTTGGCCTTTTACAGGCTATGCCCCCCACAGATTGTCCTTTTGAATGTCTTCCTGTCGATACAGTTGTTAGATTTAACTATTACAATTCAACTAAAAAATTTCTTCATATAGTAACTGATCATGCGACTAGATATGTTTGGGCTTTTCCTTCGAAAAATGAAAATTCTGAAACTTATATTAATATATTAAAGCAGATTTTCCAAATTCAGGTTCCTTCCAAATTATTAACTGATAGAAATGGTGCTTTTACCTCATCTAAATTCAAACATTTCCTCAGAAATTACAGTGTCAAACATCTGTTAACATCTTCACATCATCCACAAACTAATGGGAAATGTGAAAGAGTTAACCAGTCAATATAACTAAATTAAAGTGCAAGGTCAATTCTTCTCCTACTAAAATTCCTTGGACTAAACTTTTAGAACAAGTAATCAATGAATATAATTTAACACCCCATTCAGTTACAAAATTTCCTCCTGCATATTTGTTATTTGGCACTTTACCTTATTCTCCTCCCTTAACTCAAAATCAATTCTATCGTCCAGTAGAAGCCAGAAAATTAGCTAAATATAATACAATAAAATATCATGATAAATATAAAATAAGATATGTCAGATTTATAGATTCTCCATTCAACCTGGTGACATTGTAATGTATGAGGAATTTAATTACCCAAATCGTAGAAAATTATCTCCAGTATTTTCAGGTCCATATTAAATAGTAACTAAAATTTCAGATGTAAATTATGAAATAACTAAACCAAACGCATTAACAAACAAAGCTACTGATATTGTCCATGAATCAAAATTAAGAACATATTTCCCACTAGAAAAATTAAAATTAAGTCAAGAATAATAATTTAATTTTTTTAAAAATATCCTTTTATTTCCCATGTTTCTTCCACATAATCCCCAACTCAGGTTGGCCCGTTGTCTCCACTCGTAAGAGTTAGTTTTTCTTTTCTTCATGGTGATGATGCGATAGGCCCCATCACAACATAAATTCAAATACCTCAATCTTATTGAAATGCGAGTATAGGGTCAACCTCGCAATTAATTTCTATCTCTTTCTAATTTTATTCTGGATATGTTGTTCTCCACTTTGGAAATAAATATCCCGGGATGAGAGTAGAAAGAGAACAAGAATTACGCCCCCCTTCTTGATTTCCTAATTTTGGGTCATTAAGTTTCCCCCACTACTAGGAATTAATAGACAAGGTTGATCTATTCACCACTATTTGGCTAACTAGTAGGTTAAAGTTTTTCTTTTACAATTACACATTTTTATGTCATTCGTTTTGAGTATTAATGTTATAATAAACGTATTTTGAATCTCATTATTTTCAGATTCAAGTGTTACATATAAAAATCAGAACTATGTTGATATATTATTATTATTATATAAGTTCAATTTATTATTCCATTATTTTACATCCACTTTGATAATTTTGGTGAGTCTTCTACTATTTAAAGGACACTGTGTGCAAACCTTCTTTAGAGACATTCCTCACCAAATAAAGACAATCTTATAGACTGAGAGACAATAGACTGAGTTTCTGCAGAAAATCATTTGTATACTGCACATTTTAATATTATTATTTTTGGTGTTGTTCAATATTTTTGATTTAATATTTTCACAGATATCACTATCTTCTTTATGCTTTACATAATCTTGTTCAAAATGATTTTAATATTAATGTAAAGGTAAGGGAAACTCGGGTATCACTTTTAATATGCCTTTAAATTTTAGTTTCTTACTTGACCACCACTGTAAGGTATGGCTGTGTGTCGAGGGCCCCGAAATACTTTCAAGCCTTGCGGTGGGGAAAAATTGTAATGATATTTTAATTCTAATTTCAATTTAATTAATTTCCAAGATTTTATCTTAATTTAGCCCACAGTAACTTCATTCTAAAATATTCTCTTATCTCTTGATCCAATTCCATTGTCTCTAATTAATTAATTCAAGAGAAGCTATGTAAAATTCCTGAATCGGCTAAAAGCCTAACTTTCCCACACTCCGCTTGAAGGAACAAAATACCGCTGACGAGACAAATTCTTTTTTAAAACCTCCCTGTGTCTCTACTGCCTTATCGTAGTATGTAGCGAAAATCTCTATCGAGATCTCATTATATATCAGCACTATGAAGAAATTTTTTCCCTATCAATTTCTCTGGTTATATAAGCCCAGGGATAAAATGTTCAAGAGCTTTTTCCTCGTTCCTCTCTGTGTCGTTCTGTGTTGTGAGTGTGTGCTCTTCGCTTGTACATATGCCTGCTTCTTCAAAATGAAATAAAACGGCGTCACAAAATCGAGTCTTTTCACTGTCTTTAAAACTGCATCCTGCTTCACATAAAATAATGCTTACGTATTATATTATATAATTTTTGAAGCAGAATGCTGTTTCGAAGACAATGAAGACACTTTACATTTTTAAGTTCGCTTTAACCCATCCCGGGATGGCATATTTATTTACAAGAGGCGCTAACAAGGCAAGAACGCGGCACAACAGCGAAAAAAGCAAGAAGAGAACGAAATAAATTATCCCTGGTCTTACATACCATATTTTGATATGGAAAATATTTTTCACAGTGCTTATATACTATTAAGATTCCGATAGGGATTTCTCACACATGTCAATTCTCATAAGGAAAACACAGGGATCGTTTAAAAGAATGTGTTTGCTGGATATTTTTCTATTCCTTCACGCGGAGCGTGTGAAAGTGCAAATGTAAGTATTTTTACAGAGCTTCTCTTGAATTAATTAAATAGAAAAAATGGAATTATATCAGGATATGTACTAAATTAAGATAAGAAATTAATTTGGATTAAATTAAAGTGTCAAATAATAAAATAAAAATATAAATAAAATAATCATAAATAAATATCATAAATAAAAATATCATTACACACACACACACACACACATATATATATATATCCGAATGTAGCTATTGCATTTTATGTAAAATTTGTTATGCTATGTAATGGTTTTGTATGTACGGCAAATTGCACTGACGCACATTTTTCACTAATAAACCAAAATTCAGTAAATTGATGATCGACTCTTTATTGTAAAATTCTGGCCAATTTATATCAAGTTTTTTAACCAACATTAATACGGATTCATTGTTTAGTTTTAAATTTTTAAGATTGAGTCAAAAAATTTCTTGTTATAGCATTTATTATTCAGTGGAAAACTTCATTTCACATTTTATACATATAATTACATTAATTATAGAATAAGTTTAAAACATGTCGAAAAATTTCATTGCCATTTTTTAAGCTATATGCATACATTCTAAATTTAGTTCATTTTTCGTTTTTTTAAAAAATTAATACATTATTCAAACATTAATGACTGTTTATGTAATTTTATTATTTGTAATTTTTGTTTTTATTTAATTATTTTATTTGTATTTTTTATTCTTTCTATACTTATTCATACAGTAAAAATTAATACTGAACATAGATGGCGCAGTACGCTCTAAACCATATGTATGTTTGGAATGTGAGGGAAGCGTCCTTAAGCTTGTTTATTGTAAACACTTCAACCTGGGAGTTGGTGCGAAACTGTTGCAAACAGGCACCGCTCGTTCTTTTGTTAGCGGCAAAAAAGAATTATTCGTTCGCACTTTGTTCGCGGCAATTTCTACTTTTAAATGTATATATTATGTGTTTCCTTATATATGTGTGATCATCATCCATGTGTGTTGTTGTGCGTGTGCGTGCGTGTGTGCGTGCGATAATAAATAAGAAAAAGACAAGAAAGCATCTTTCCTGGGATTAAACACACACACCAGCTACAATGACCATGTAATAAAAGTAAAAGATTTAAAATGTATAATTTTTACTGAGACAATTTACAAAACCTTTCAGTAAGTAATATATTGACTCACTAGCAATGACAAAAGCATGACGGTAACCAAAATATTAATAAGTAATAAAAATATGAAAAATTAAAATTGAAAGTTTATTCACTATTTGATGAGTATTTTATTTCTAATCAAACTTTTGTTACAAATCTAAATCAGCTCCGAATTTTTAGGATTTAACATTATCTAAAAATTTTTAAAATCTTAAAATTTTGTCAAGACATATATATATATTTCCTTTTTAATTCACTTTCATTTCTTTAGTACATGCTTTTAAATTATCAAAAATATAATTTTTTTTCAAATTTTATCTCCTTAAAAATACTGCTTCATTTCTATTTCATAATACAGTAGACTCCCGATTATCCGCTGGCGGGTTATCCGCGCCTGCCGCACTAAGTTTTTTTTTTTTTTTTTTTGACTGATTTTTTCAAAAAGGTGCAGTTTTACAATTATGCTTTTGTAATTGCATAATACATTACAGCATTAAAACAGTACATATGTATTAATTTTTCTGTGTATCGTTGACGCCTCTCGTAAATACAAAGCACTTTTCTGTTTTCATTAACAAAATGCATTTTAGGTTAGTTTTGAGTGATATACTAAAATATTAAGCGTTAGTTAAACATTTCCTGCTGTTTATTTTACGTTTTATTGTACATCAAACGATTTTTCAAAGTTGGAATGGCTGTTTTCTTTTTTGCTATACCCGTTTTTAGCTTTTTTCGGATTATCCGCGATTTTTGTTATACGCGACGGCCGCGCCACCCAATTCCGTGGATAATCGGGAGTGTACTGTATAAGGCTCATTAAATTATGCAACTTCTTTCTTTTTTTTTTTTTAAATTTATGATATAGAGTAATTTTAGCGGCAGGTCTGTTCATCCGTCATTTGATCATTATCGAAATTTTAATACTCATCAATCTTGATTGAGCGCTTCATACTGACTCAGCTTTATTGAAATTTTGATATTTAGCAAGCTTTCGATACGGATGGAACATTCATGTTATCGAGAATTAAAGCAAGTAATGTCCGCCGATTTGATTCGGAGATACTGCCTTAAAGACACTTCGATAAGGGACATATATTGTAAGATCTATATTATTCGGATTTTTTTTTTTTTCTGATTTTACACTAGAGGAATATGAAATAGGATGTTTTTCTTCCCTTTTTAATGCACATGTTGCTCATTTGTATCTGCTTTTATAATTTAAAAATATATATAATTTTTTCTTTCAAAATATTGCTTTATTTCTATTTCATTATATGTTTTTCATTATGTTATATTGTTATTGTTTTTTACTTACGGTAAAGTTTATTTTTAGTGGTGCAAGCTCTTCTAGAGAATTAGCTCTCTCATTTCCCCTAATTGCCTTGATCAAAAAGCAATGTAATTCTCCTTTCAACAAGTCTCATTTTCCGTTTGATATCCCATATATAAGATTTTCTATCTATCCCGGAACCAAGCGTCTTGAGAGAGGACTTTGAATGAGAAACAATATTGATTTTGTCAATGTTCCTAAATATAATGTAACCTATGTATTGGTCAAACGCAAAGACCTTGCAGGCATAAAAACTGCGTTGACATCGACAAGTCGAAACATTTTCGACTCTATTTTTTCAGTTCCTTTATATTAATGAAATAACGCACAACTTACTCCACTGCCAATCTCTGATCCGTCGGTATTAATATAGTGATTTTCATATTCAGCGTCAAATTTATATGAGATGAACCTTATTTCTCAGCGATTAATTGTAGTTTCGTCATCGAAACTAGTTTTATACTAGTTGAAAACTAGTTTCAACAGCTTTTTGTGATTTTGCTTTCCTGATTTCTATTGCTATTATATACTCAATGAAGATATTTAAATCTAAAGGGGCACAGAAAGCCAAAACCTACAACATCTCCTTCGAAACAGGTCGGTAACACTTTCTTATTGCAATCAGCGGTATCCTCTCTGTTTGCAGAATCTTATTTTTAAGCTTGACCTGTGTTCCTATATTAGAATTCACTACCATATGCGATAATCATTTTATATCAAGTGATTTCTAAAACAGTCACATGGCTATTTTTAACAATTTCACGTATCAATCCCCAAGTGGTTCTTGCTATTGCAATTTTTTCAATTAATTTCATCACTAATTCCAATAGTTTATTGTTTCGTTTCAGAATGAAGCTTAAGTCAAATCGCCCCCCCCCCCAGAAATGTAAGTTTTTTTCATCAAATGACAATTTCTCTCCATTGAGTACAGTGTTTGGGAAATGCTTCTATTCCTTCCTGTATTTAAAGAAAATGTTGAACACAGAAGTCAAAATACATAAAGTCGCTTTTTTTAAAAACTCAGAATTCCAATTCGGTCTATGCTTTTCTATTCAGTTCTGTAAGATGACAGACATGAAGCAGATGTTCTCAACAGAACAGCTATATAAACTGCAAAGACCTGTATAAAGCCTTAGAACTTCGCTATAATTAGTACACATAATTTCGTTTATAATTAGTAAACATAGTATTGGACCAAGACTAGACCTATGTGTCATGATATTGTACTTCCACAGTTTTGTATCCATGAAAAATAGGTCAACAATTCTAACAATTTTAGAAAGGATACTAAGTCTTCTCATAAGTGATTTAATGTGCGTCCACTTGACTGAGTTTAAACGCATTTTGCATAACCAATGATATCAGACAGGTTAGTTGCTTCTATTCTTCAGCATGTGTTATAAACGCATCAATATTTTTCAGTGCTGTTACTGCACCTCTAACTTTTCGAAAGCCATTTTGATATTTATGCAATATTTTATTCGAGAGTAAAAACTTTATAAGCCGTCCAGTGATCAATTTGTCCAGCACTTTGCCCCAAAATAGGTAAAAGACATACAAGACAGTAAGAGCTATATTGTTGACGGACTTTACCTTTAAGAATGAAAATAATTTTAGTAATTTTCCATGATTTTCGGAAAACGCCGTTATTAATAAATTGAAACCAAATTATATTTGAACTAAAGATCTCAATAATAATTTTTAGTCTCCCACCATCAAAACCAGGAGCTCCAAAGGTTTTCACATTCTTCAAACAAAATTAAATTTCTCCAAGTGTTAAGTTTTATGCGCAGTTATCCACATGCAGTTCCCTAAAATTAATATAGTCATCTTCCTAGATTGGGAAATGAGTTTGAATTAGTTCCATTTTACTTTCTGTAATATTTGTAATCAATTCTCCATTGACTTTCATAATACAGCCAATCCAAAATCGATTTTTTTTTAAATCTTTAATTACATTTTTGATACAGTCATGTGCACCAAGCCGAACAATTTTATTCAAGAAATTGTTAAAGTACTCAATAAATAGAGTTGGAAAAAATAAGATGGCACATACAGTGTGACAATTTTGCCCGAGAGCTCCACGAAAGTAATCCGCAAGCAGAAGATTAAAGAAAATATTAACAATAAGGTCTGATGTTTTATATTTCAACAAAAGGTTTCCACGAAGTGAAAATATAAATTAATTCTGGTGTTATATTTATTTCAATAAATTAGTTCTATATTATAATACTGGGCCAATATTTTCCATTTAGTTTAAAATCGAATATTAATAACACGAAATTTATATGCAACACATTGTACAATTTGATGTTCAAAGGATGGAAAAAAAAGAAATTGGACTGGACAATTCGGACAGAAGAATTTTGAGTAAATTGGGATAGAAACATTAATCTTCAAAACTATCACTTTTGGAATGGGAAAAATCCATTCTTTGTACACAAGGTTCATCATTATTGGTTCTATAAATGTACAGTGTAGAGTTTTCAGAAACTTTTTAGTTGGATTCATTTTGTACAACATTATGATCGATTATTCAGTTAGTTCTGATAGGCATCATGCCATAACTAGGCGATGAATTAGCTTTATCAGCATACGATCTGTAGATATTTGCCAACGGTTCGAAAAGCCTGTCTTTAAATCACAAGTGATGAACTCAATCACAAATATACAAGCATTGTTAAAATAATACAACTTTGTATGGGTTGGAGGTGTTCATTTTAAACACATTTTTGAGCACTTTAATTAATGTACGATTTAATTATTTTTTAAAAAATAAATTTTTAATGTGCTAATATTTCATGATTCTTCCACTTAAATAATCCTTCATGGTATGCATATTATACTTGAAAATTACAATGAAATTCTTGCTCCAGCACTGATCAGAGGTGGAAAAATTGCCTAAGTAAATAAAGTTGCCCATACCTCAGAAAATATTTATATATAAAAGAAGGAATCGTGTATGTACATAGATATAAGAAAAATATTATACTAACTGACTTTCTTTTTTCTATGGGTCATATAAAAATTAAATTTCTTTACATTTTTATTGTCATCTCCCTCTACAAAAACCAAATTATTTTCATCTCTCTCTCTCTCTCTGCCCACAAATTTAAATGAAATATTTGTTGCATTCAAATTTCAATATAAACAATCATTATATCGAAATTAGAAAAGTTGAAAATTCAAGATATCTCAGAGAAATAGTAGAATACTGAAAAAGAAAAAAATTCTTGCTTACAATTGTGCTTGTGATATTGAGCTTTCTGATAGAATGATATTTTTCAGTAACGACAAAAATTTTGAAATGTTGATAGTTTATATTGTATGTGATCATAATGCAAGCCTACTTGCAGAACAATAATAATGTTATTTTCTGAGTTTTCAGCATACCTCTAGAAAATGTATTTACAGAATGGTTTAGTAATTGCAAATTACACTTCTCCAGAGAGGACAATGCATTATACAAGTGAAATATAAATTGATATTTTGCTTCATTTATTTTACAAGAATGGTTTTTTGCTTCATTTATTACCCACATACCAGTGTGCTAATAGTCAGAGCAGACCTCATCATTGCAAAAACGACAGTGTAGAGAATACTTCAAAGTAAATACAGACATCTATATTGCATTAGTATATTCCATGGACAGCTACAATCACATTATGCTCAGAAACTAGAATTTTACAAATGGGCTCCACTTCAAGTGGAATCAAATCATTCTTTCTTGAGATAAGAATAGAAATTTAAATTGCTAAGTCTGGTCTCAGGGAATGGTTTCCACTAATCATCAACAATTACCGCAACTGTTATAAATTTGCAGTCATTTCATATGACATCTATAAAAAATATCCACCAGCTTGAATAGTTTTTAACAATACAAATAATTATCAAAACATAATTTTGAAAAAAAAAATCCCTGCTCAATTTCAATGATAAGACTAAGGAACAATTTAATGACACATATATAAATTTTAACATTAACAAAATAAATTAGGGAAGAAAGGCATTAAATAAAATATAATACCTCCTCTTCTAGAACAAGTGTGATATGAAGCAACTTTGGAAGTAACAGAAAAGGGCTGGCATATTTTCTTTTCAAAATTCCAAACACACTTAATTCCTGGTGCAGCTTTTTCACATGCAGCACTATTAGCATTTTTTTCACATGAACCTATAAAATATGGTATAAATGAATTATATTACTTGAACATAGTTTTATGTAGTGAGTTGTTAAAATTCTTGGAATTTATTTATTCTAAATTAGTTAAATAATTACATTTAATTTCTTAAATTTTAAGAAAAGAAACAAAATGTCTAATATTAAAAAATTTCTAAAACCTTTAATTTTTTTAATTAATTCTCCCCCTCCCAATTTGCAATTTAATAACAGTAAACTAAGATTAAATAAAACAAGTTACAAGTTTTAGCACAAAAAGTCAGTCAGTTTTTAAAAATATTGAAAATATACCAGAAAAATATTTTTTAAAAATTTATTCACAAACAATGAAATTTATCTCATTTTTAACATTTTATTTATCTAAAAGGTAAGATTAATGTTTCTAAAAAATATTTGCACCTTCATATTAAGTATGATCCACATCCTTATTCAGTGCATAAAAATTAATATCAGAACAGCAATTTGCCTCAAATATATATGAAAAGTCAAACAAATTTTGATATATTATAAAATCTAAAAGATAACATTTTTACCTGCTCTAGTAATATTTCAAATACAGTTAATGACAACTGGGCATGTGCGTGTTATTTTATTAATTTATGCAAGTACAGGAATTAAATAGATACATTCTTTAACCACTAGAATAAAGTTTGTAAGACATTCTGAAATTTTCATAAAAAAGTATATCAAAATTAACTGAGCCAATCAGTCAATGATAATGATGATGATGTTGTGTCTGCGTTACCATGGAAAGAGAATGCAGTGGCTTCTGAAGGTAAGGAGGACCCCTGAACACCCGAAGGCAGAAGACTGACTTCTAGCTCATATGAAGATGACACACACAAACTCGCTTGCACAACCCCTTTTTACGAGGGGGAGGGGAGATCTTTCACACACCTCACAGATAGAACACAGGGGAAGAACAACCATGCCTGAACCAAAACTCAAACCCGAGACGTCCAGATCACGGGGAAGACGCGCTACCCTTAGGTCAGGATGCTGGCGAGCCAATCAGTCAATGTTATCAATAAATAAAAAACGCCAATTGTCTACTCAATTGGTATTTTTTATAATAACATTTTAAAAGCTAACCCCAAGCTTCAGCTTGAGATTCATTTCTGCATTTTCCTAATTTACCAAAAGATAATTTATTTCTCATCACATCAGAATCAATTATTTTTTTAAATAAATTTAAACTTATTATTTATAAACTTCATTTTCTGGCAGGAAATACAAATTTTAAAATAAAATTATCTTTAAATAAGCCAAGAAAGAACAAGAAAATCAAACAATATAAGAAGGGGGAGGGGACAGGAACAATTTGAAATTTTATTTATATGGCTAACATTTAAATGTGAAGAAAGTTAAAATAAAAGCTATTTCACACGCAAACTACATTTGAAAAAAATCCAAAAGAAAATGGCCAATACTCGTGAAAGAGCAATTATCTTCTAATCTTTTATGTCTTTTTTTAATATTATTAAAAAAATATTAATAATTCTGAAATTTTATCATACACATGCAACAAACAACAGTGACTATCGTATTTTATGGTAAATTATTATATCAGGTTACCGCAAAAGTTCGTGCTCGCTTTCATAGATCGGGTGCATTTTATTGGGAAAAGGCCAAGCTTCATTTGTCTGTGTTCTTTGCACTAAAACTTTTCAGTGTAATATCAAAAGAGTGCAAACAAATCTTTTCTTAAAAATTAAGCAATTTATAAGTACTTTTTGAGCCCCTTGAGAGAAAAAAAAATAACCAAACTTAACGCACTGTATTTTTAATTACAGAACTATGAGTTCGTTGAATAAATTAATAAAATAAGGGTCCTATTTTATACGAATCTAAACATACAATACCATTAGTAACTACTGAATATTTTTTACAAACATTGGAACTAAGTTATATAAAATGCTTTTTTAAGCAAGTTTCGTTTGGAAAGTCTTATTAAAGGACTTTTACTAAAAATTTTTAATTACACTACAATTGGTATTAATTAGTATTAAGAAAAAATTGCTATATCATTATTTCATTAATATTACAATTTAACGAAAGAAAGTTAACACCCATAACACAAATCTAGAATATAAAAGTAAGGCTAATTTTGTTAAATATGTAAATAAAAGTATCTTCTTTAAGATTTTTTTGAAGCTATTTTAATTCGTTCAAATTTCTCATCAATAATTTTCCCAACAAATTAAACTTTGTTAGTAGTGAAAATTTTCTAAGTAGTGGAACAAGTGCAATAGCTTTATATTCAATTAAAAAAAATTTCTTGTTCTTTAAAGGAATCTAGAAATTAGAGTAACTTTCTCCATGTCATCGTCAGCTATTACTAATATTCTCAATTCTTTAGAAATTATTATAGAGTTGATTACGACTGGCCGTTTTATACGATCATAGACTACACGTTGTAAAATATTTTTCATTCAAATTTCCTGCATCAATGTTTTTATTAATGCTGAATTATCTTTCAACACAAGCCTGTTCATGAGAAAGAATGAAAAATTTCAAAACTATCCACAGTTTAAATTTATGGCCTTCAAATACAGGGGAAATAAACCCTCGTGTAATCTAATTTCCCTGACATTAAAATTCTCGAAATAGACAAAAGATTGTTTGACCAAGAAATCTATAAACTCCATGAGAAAAACATCTTGATCTTTTTATCCTCCCTGATAAAAGTAAAATGCAGAGTATGCTTCTTTTTTCACACATACTTATTCTCTGCCAAAATAACATTTCTTACCAATGCATAATTTACTGGAAATATATTCATTGTGCATTCCAATGTTTTAAAATCAAGCTACTGACAATCACGCATGAAAAGGATATAACTTTATAAGATATTTCTTTTGTGGAATGTAAGACATACAATAATTAGTTCCCACTTATATCTGCGCTCACTATATCAATTGCAGAATATGATGCATTATTAGAAAATTTAAGCTGGCATTAGCAATTAACTGCAGAAAGCTATTTTCTTCCAAAACCTTTTTAAAAAAATGCAATCAAGCGAAATGAAAGCGTTTTTGTTTGTGTGTTAACAGACAATCCAAAAATGTGTTTTTCGGATATTTAAATTGTAAAGTTAGGGCAAAAGGCTCGAACTCGAATTTTCGATGATAACAATTCTTTCTCTTTAAAAGTTTCGCATACGAGAATGTGAAAAAAATAATAATTTTATTGGCATTAATTTAGATTGATATGTTTGGGCAAGACTAACAAATGGCCTAAAAGTAATTTTACAGCACCAAATATTTTGCTTGACTTTCATTTTTGGAAGCCTTGAATTATTCAATGAAACGCTTTTGAAAGTATGTTTTTAAAAATTTCTGAACTTTCGAATAAAAATTACTTAATGTAAAAATACATAAATAATTTACAAAATGATTTTGAAAGATTAGCAAATGCTCTCTTCACGTGCAGAAGAGCAATGATGAGTTGAAGATGTAAGTAGTTAACAGTAACTCGTTAAAAACTAACTCCTGTGGTTTTTCATAAATGCATAGTACTATTAATAAAAAGATAGGCAACAAGCAAAAGATGAAATAAGAGTTAAGTAAAAGAAAAAGATAAACTTTCTTCATACTCAATATTTCCCTAAAATGAGATGAACCCTAACATTAACCCCAACCCTAATTTCAAAAACGTTTCTCTAACCGTCTATTGACTTCCGAATTCATTGGGATCCATTACGCATTGAAAAAGCACACACTGCAAAGAAAATAGAGCCATATAATTGAACAGATCTAGCGTGGTTCTATAGCATGCTGAAAACGTTTTTATATTTTTGCGGTCAGAAATAAAAAAAAAAATAATCAACAAGTCAAAAAATAAACACTTTTAAGGTTTCTCATATGATGACCAGTAAAAATAAGTAGTTTTCACGGAATTTTAATGACGCTCATAAAACTGATTTATGAATATAAAAAATTGCAGACAAATTTTTATCACTGTAATTTTAAAATTGAGTTTACAATTAAAAAGTGCCAAAGATATAATAAAATACAGTTGCCGATAGAGAAAATATTTTTTTCCATAAATCATTATCTGGATCTCTATCATGTTAGATTTTGTCTAAGAATTCCTCCTTATGAGTAGTTTTCTTTCTTGATAAGGTAAACAAAATTGCATGACTAAGCATTCGATTCATTGCGTTCAACGCCTGGGGAGACAAAAGAGTGTTTTCTTTACTCTTCTCGAGAAAACTAAGAACTTTAAAAAATGGTTTTCAAATGTTAGTACTTTTCATGGATCTTGGAATGATTATGTGAGACAATTACTGTGAATAATTAACTAGACTCAATGCAACCCTTCTAGAAAAACGTCTGCTCCTAGTAATTAGAAAAGGTATAAACTGCTTCAAATGACAATGCCGAATCAGACGTTACATAACAAATTGTGTGAAAATTGCAAACGTTGAAATAAGAAATTCTTATGTACCCACTATATTCTCCCATTCTTGCACCTCTTTCAATCATTCCACAGTAGTTTAAGTGGCAAGCCTTTAAAATCCGAGAAAAATATAAAAAAGCACTTTATAAACTTTTTACATGAGAAGTCAAGATCAGTTTTCAGAAACAGAATTGGC
The DNA here is from genome assembly GCF_947563725.1 of Argiope bruennichi. Lineage (NCBI taxonomy): Eukaryota > Metazoa > Arthropoda > Arachnida > Araneae > Araneidae > Argiope > Argiope bruennichi. The sequence continues at coordinate 134,395,616 of NC_079162.1, read as the reverse complement.
AAGCTTGTAGACCGATGAAAAGCTGCCATGCAGAATAATGGAGACTATATTTTTGACAAGAAGATTGTCTATCTAGATAAGTTGTTACCCTATTAACAATGTCTCAGATATGATTATCAGAGATAAATTTTTAAAAAATTGAAGTAGAAAATATCCTGCACGTTGGCGAAATGCTAAAGAAACAAACAGTGATCCTCTAACAGAAAAAAAAATATCAGATATTATCCAAGCTTGAGACAAAGAAGCTGAACTTCATAAAATAATGAATATTGCTAAACACCAAAGTAAAATATAATTAAATGAACAATAAAAAGAATAAATTTATACAAAAAACACATGCGATATCAAAAATATTGTAGAATTATTACCTAAAAGAGGATTAAACAATATCATGTATAAAAGTCGCTTTTGAAACCGCTGAAATCCACGGTCACGTTTCCATAGAAAACGTAATTAAAAAAAAAAAAAATTGCTGAAGGAAAACATTTTTCAGATCTGATCTCATTAACAGTTTTCTACAAACCTAAAATGAGAAGTTTGTGATTCCATAACTACATACTGTTCAAGTACATTCAAGTTAAAACTGATCATTAAAATCCAAAGAGCCTAGTGAAAAAGTGTGATAAAAATTACGTCAAAGCCAAAAATTAAGCAAACATCTTTGTATATGTAAGCCTGCGAATTTTCTAGGAAGAATTTTTTTGTTTTTGTTTTATTATAACGCAAAGTTATTATTAAATTTTTTAACTTTATATGCATATTTTGTTAATTTTAATATTTATTTCTATACTAGCTGTACCCGGTCACACATTGCTGTGACACAGTATAGTTAAAGAGAAAAGAGAGAGAGAGAGAGAAGAGAAAATGTACATTTCTAATATATTTAATTTCACAAAGCTTCTGGGTATACAATATTTTTGTTGCGTCATTATCTATGCAGATAGAGATGGTCGGCTTGCCGACTAAAGAACATACAACATAGAATTGCGCATGTAAGAAGCAATCAGTGTCAAGATCTAAATCGCATAGTTCTAAAGATTGGCCCTGTGCTTCGTTGATGATGATTCTAAATTCCAATCGAAACAAGAATTGCAATCTCTTAAATTGAAATGGCATGTTTGTTGGAATCACAGGAATGCGAAGGATGAAATCATATTCACCATTTAAAGGTCCTTTCAAGACTGTTACTTCTATGACGTTGCTTATTATTTATTTATTACTGCAAACCACGGCTATTCCAAAACTTTGGCTAATAATTGGCACAAATATTAATAATTAACAGCTTCATTTGCTCACACAATAGTGTCGAAAGAATTGTGACAAAGTGACTATATCACTTTGAATGTTTTGATTGAATAATTTTAAGTTCGAAGCGACACTGTCCTTGACCGCAAGAATACCTCGCTCTCTAAGGCAATTTGGATTCTTATAATTTTTATGAGGCAATATTTCCAATCAAATATTGGAAAATACTTTAAGTAATTTTTTTTTTCTTTTGACATCACTAAATTGCATAAGTTATGAGGCAATGAAAGAGGTCCTGAGGTTGGATCAACCGTCACTTTTCAATTTCCGATTTATAGCAACTGACGTGATAATATCTCATCTAAACAATAGTTTTGCAGATAAATATGCATATTGTAGTTAATTTCAATGCCTTTACCTGTCGCGAAAAAATCTAATATTTCAGGAAAGCATTTATTTCATCAGCCAATGTTGACCGAGGAATTACAGATAAATTTTGCTTGAAATTTCTTGCAAGCATATTAATGCATTCCCAAATGATCTCATGTTTTCAAATAAATCTTACAATGATCGATCTAGAATCTCGAGCGCTTTTTTATGCACCATTTTGCATTCATCCCGAACAATAAGTTTGCATTTTTGCAACACTTTTCACATGCCGAATGCTTTGAAAATTTTGCACGTGAGAGTTTAAATGAATGGCATGTTTAATGGCAATTTCAAAGTGAAATGAGCCGTTCTTCCAACCTAGTCGTCGCAATCGCAGGCTATTCCTGACGGCTCAAGAACTAAGGCTATGCCAAGGAGGTCATCATTTCTGCTGTTTAAATTTCCTTGACTTTTCCAGGTTTTTTAAGAAATTTTCCTAACTTTTTTCAGATGTACCTAATATCCTCAGAATTATGTAGCTTTATTTTATTTTCTTTAATAATTGCTCAATATGTCCTTAACTGTATTTCAAAAATTGTTCTACTATTTTAACTAAAATCATTGCAAAATAAAATTTAATGCTCAAAAAACATTTTTACTTACTGAATTTCAAGCTTCAATTATATAAAAACCTCCCTCTCCCCTCCCCTTCTCTTCTCTTTTTCTCCAAATACATTAACAAAAACTAAAAATCTACACATCTAGACCGAGTATTAGCCAACCAATCATATCTCAGAAATGTGTGTCAAATTTACTCACGAAAAATGCAGTAGAAAAACATATGCACACTGGCAGAGAACTTAAGAATGAAAAGATTTGTTTCCTCCTAGTGTGCCCTCCCTATTTGTGCCCTAGAACTGCAAAATAATTTCACTAAAAAAATTCATTTACAAATACAAAATGAAATCACTACACCAATATAAGAAAAATTCTTCAATGATACAAAAATTGTATTGACTTTTAGTGCATCAACTAAAGTTAAAAATTACCTGCATAATAGCTGAATACTTACCCTGTAAATTTTAAAAAAAAAATGCGAAAAATTGGTTTTTATCATAATTTTTTTTATTGCATGAAAAACATTTTAAAGGTATAAATTTCAAAAAAAGACAGCACTAATGAATTTTGAAAATTTCTGTGGGAATCAGATTCATATGCAACAAAATATATACGAAAAATGCCACCCTTCTCTTTTTAAAAAAGGTTTTGAGAAATTACAAGAGAAATGTGTACTTATAGTGTGTCAAACAAATTAATTTCTTGCGCTTAATATTTTTAAATTATAGAGCGTTTTGTTGAATGTATGGGGAATTTTAAACCAACATAAGATAAAAAAGAATATTAAAAGAAAATATTAGCAATAACATTCATTTCATGTCGTCCATAACATCCATCCATATGAAGAATTTAGTAAATCTGTATTTATAATGTTTAAAAATAAGCAAACAAAAAATGTTTCGCAATATTATTAGCAATAATGACAGACACTTCATAATTCAACCAAAAGATCTGTGAGAAGCGGGAAAAATAATTATTGTAAAATACTTATTTAATTAAAATAAATTGCTTTGGAATTATAATAATGGATCAATATTTTACATCCAATTTAAATAGCTTTGAATATTAAAACACAAAATTCAAACTTTTGCTTGCATAAGAAATGGTAAGATCGATTTGACATTCAAAGGAAGAAAAGGAGGAAACAATAGCTCCAAATTTATTTCCTTTTAAATAATACTCATTTAAAGTTTAAAATCATAACAGTAATGGAACTTGGGCTTTAGTTAGACTGCCTTTTTTCAAAGAACGCAAAACCATTTTTGCTAATTATATCGATAACTTGACATTCTAAAAAAGCAAACAAAAACTTTTGGAAAAATATCTTATATTTATATGCAATAAATTATATATGGAAGTGAATCTTTCCTAGCTTCAAGTCAAATTAACCAATTTTACTGTACCTGAACTGTTCTGGCTAATGCTAAACCTAGCTACAATCGCAACTCGGTATAAAAACGATGAATTAACGAATAATACCATTAAATTATCATAACAATATCATAAATAATGGCTTAAGGAATAAATTTTTAAATAAACATATAGAATATAAAATAAGGCAAATAATAAACTATCCAATAGACACATAAAAGCCAGCACAATTTGAATCAGAATTCATTATAAGCTAGTTGCACGAGTTTTTCTTCAGAATTGAAGGAGTTTCTTAAATATAAACGATACTACATACCCGAAATTCTGATCTCTCAAAAATTTAAATAGGCGGAGATGCGGATGGCCTGTTTTTGACTATCAGTAAATGTTTGATTCTCATCAGTGGCTAATGATGTGTCGTTTTACTTTCGAAAAAAATATCAACAAATTATCATATTCTATAAAAACTGCCTATTTATATTTGAAAAAAAAAATCCAGTTTTATAATCAACTTTTGTAACGTTTTCAGATCTCTCGGAATTCCCTGGCGATTACTGGTTTCCCGGTCCACTGACCACCCTGTATGCCATATTGAAATCGCATTGCTGCCAGAATCAATTTTTACCATTTCGTTTGGGACCTCGAAGAAGAATATTTTTCCACCGCCGTTATTAAGTTTGCATCGTTTGATTGTAAATGCCTTTTCGCTCAAGTGTTAGTTTTAAAATATATCACTGCATTTACGACAAAACATTATTCCTGTTGCAGTTCTTCATCGAACAATGCAGCAGCATATCGATTTAGTGATGGCATTCCCAGCTGATTGAACATTTTGTTCGCAACTGCTAAGTAAAAATCTTCAATTATATTCAACGCTTCGTTGCAGATGTATGCTGTGAAATCCAAGTTCATACTTGAATTTTCCTTGCATATTCAACGGAAAATGTCATCAGCCGCCATGTGCTATTTATATTTCTGCATAACTCCGTTGGAGATGAAGGAGAGCATCTGTCAATATAAATGCAGACAAAGCACGGATTATCTTTGGATATGACGCTGCAAACCACATGAATGCACACATCCCAGTTCCGGTCGTTCTCCAACAAATTAAAAACTTGACATGCACAGTGGAAAGTGGTCGTTGACAATTCTCAATTTCTGGAAAAACGATGGACTAGGCACATTTACCAACAGTATACTAGAAAAGAAACCTTCAGATTGGTTCAGATGCACGGTGTGCAACGTACCTATTGTAGTTACTATCAATATGACAGGTTGTAACATAAAAAACTGCAAAACCTTAAAAATAGGCAAAAAATACGAACTAAAAAAAAAAAGATAATAACGAAATATTTAAGTTCAAACGCAGACCAATCAACACAGCTCAATTCCAACACAATAAGAAACAAAATATTTCAATCCCCTCGCACTCTGAATAGGTCAGTTTCACAATACAATTTGATTTCAAATGGAAATAGATTCTACCACCAATTGCATTGCAAAATAAGAAAAACTGTTTTAAAAACTGGAAATAAAAAATATTTATAAAATTATACTCTCAAAATGTATGCTATGATAAACAACATAGCTCAATTCCAACACAATGTCATACGACATAATTAAATGAAAATAAAAATAGAAATCTATGAAAATGCAATTAGAAACACTGAAAATAAATAACAAAATTAAAAATCGTAAACGAATCGTAAATCGGAAACAATATAATTGGAATTGTAAAATGTTTAGTATAGCGTAGAAAAAGCCAGCCAACAAATAGCGTTATCTTTTTTGTTTGTTTGTTTGTTTTTGCCCATGACAGGCGTGACATCTATATAATAAGTATATAAAAACGTGTATATTCGAATGCAACAATGTATCAAAATTTCAAAGCAGTTAGCGAAGAACTTTAGGAGATTTAAGATTTCGAACAACCGAACTTTTACATTCTCGTTTATATACAATTGCACATCAGTTCTAAAACAAATTACGTCTCTTTCGTCCTCACAAAAGCAAAACTGATTTTAAAGAAGAAAAACCTCACTGCCAAAAAATTTAAGTCATCACTTTATGAGATTAACAATAAAAATCTAATATTTTTCAACACTTCTTAAAATTAATAAATTACCAGTTATTTGGATGGATGCATCATTTCTGAAAATGTCGATAGTAATATAGAAGCATTATATGAGAAAAAAAATTTGTATTTGATTTTTATATTTGCAGCAACAAATAAAATTAGACATGATTGGGATGGAAAGAATAAATTTCCTCCTATAATAACTCACCATATTTATAGTCTGTATATTTTCTGTAGGCGCTTCAAGGTCAAATTTTCTACCGCGTTACTGGTACCAGACAACTAATAACGAGGTAGAAAATGTGACCTTGAACCGCCTACAGAAAATACAGACTATAACAATCAAGAATATTTTATTTACAGCCTTATAAAGATAGAAGTTAAAGCCATCTTAAGATTGGAAATTCGCCATGAAATTGATGATAGAACAAAGGCATTTTCTAACTGAACTTTTCCTAGATCCCATTTTCTTAATAGAAAAGAATAGTAGCATTTAAAAATGGCCAGACTAAAAAAAAAAATCATATTTTGTCTTAATCTGGAAATTTAGTAAAAGACATTTTCAAATGTTTAATAATTCGAAAATTTAATAAAATTCTGCTTTTCCACCTATATGTAAATATGATTTTATTTCAGATTCAAAATAATCACAGAAAGATGTGATTACATATTTTATGAAGAAATGAAAATTATTTCACAATTCATAGTTTTCATAACTAACGGAATCAGATTCATGAAAATAAAAGTACGCCAGTTCTGTAGTTAGAAGCCTAATGAAAAAAGAAAAACACCAGTTGATATATTTCTAAAAAGTATTTTTTTTTTTCAAGCCAGGGCGAGACAATACACTGCATTACCTCAAAATTTAACAAGTCTCATCTAGTGAAGAATAATATTCAATGAACTGCTCTTAAGTTTTTGAATCTAAAATAAAGCACAGAAAGCATTTTTCTTATCGTGACTTTAGCAACGTGAAAATCAGGTTATCAATGAAGAAATGATATTGTTTCAAGTTTCATTACAATAAATATAAGTGTTACAAATTTTGTCGAAAACTATTTTTTCAAAAATAATTAAAATTTTATAATATGCTTTAATGTCAAGTCCGAAATTTTTTTTAACTTTTATTAATAAAGTATTATTAAAAATTGTTTTTATTAAAAATAAAATCTATGATTTTTCTGTGATTATTTTAATAAAAAATTTTATTAAAATTTTGAGAATCTGTTCTTAATGAGCCTTTAATACTTAAGAAGCAACTTCCTGTCAAACTTCATGTTCAATGATTTATGCTCTGTCAATCAGGTCAAAGTTTCACCCAAATCTATAAAGGGAGATTTCATTGGGAAACAAAAGTTCTATGAGCGTTAGGGAAAAAAAGCAAAAATTATTAGAAAATTATAGAATTTGAGCCCCAGAAGATAAAACTTTTTCCAAAACTTTATTTCGTAAAAAATTTTAAGCGTCAGACCTAGCAGATTTTTTTTTTTTAAATAAAATCTAAAATTTGGTGAGATTGGTCCAGCAAATAATAAATTTCAGATGGACGAGGACATTTAAAAAAACCCATGAAACTAATCATGATTATGAAAAGCTTGCGGCTTCAAGTTAAAATTATCATAAATGATTTTACGTAATCGGGTGAAGTAATTGCACATCGTATTAAATAATCATTTGTTATAATACCATGAAGTCTCTTGAATAGGCCTTCAAAAGATAGCTCCAATACGACTTATTAATGAGAATGATGATCGAATGTGCAACGTACCACAGAGGCTTCGCTGTAAATGTTTTGACAGCTGCTTCTCCCATGTTAGAGATATTTCTTTGAAGCCTTTTGCTTTATACATTTTCCATTGAACAAACCTATCTACATATTCTCCTTTAACAACAAATAAAAGGTAAAATATACATTTACCAGGTATAACTAAAATTCTTCACCATTTAAAACAATAAAATTGCAATTCGAACGTTTCTCAAGACCTTTAAGATAACCATTCCGGCTCTTCATAAAACGGAGATCAACATTACTTAAGAAAGAGGAAACGGGAAAAAAAAAGTATTAATTAAATGTTACTTTAAAATGTGCCGACACCCCTAGTTGTATTTCGTAAGAGGGTTTTTTTTTTTTTTTTTTGCTTTTGCTTTTCTTTTTTGATACATTCAGTAAACAAACCCTTATGATGATGCTTTCGATTTATCATATTCAATATCAGCGGAAACAAAAACACAAGGACAAAAAGTTTATTTGAATTTATCGAAGAAATTAAGCACTTTTCATGAAACTTGGCACCTTCAAACTGGATTGAAACAAATAGTGATCTACTAGCTGAAAAAATTGCATTGCCAAATATGCAATAAATAAAAGTTGCCGAATGAAAGAATAAAATAACTCAAGGCTATCCAAATGAGCGTTCAGAAGCACTTCTAATGCAATGCGGTTCTAAATGCATTCTTACATAATAAAGATTATTATTCATGCTCATAAAAAAAATAAACAAACACCAAAACAGAATATGATTAGATGCTAAACGAATGTTACCATAATTTTGAGATACTTCTTATATAAAGAAATTAATAAAATTATATTGTCTACATCTCGTTTGAAGATTATTAGCAGATCTGGTACGAACTTATGCAATCATCAGATACATAAACCTTATGAAATTGAAAATAATTTTAATATAGATGAGAAAATAAAAACATAGCAAGTAAAAGAAAAGTACAAAAATTTGAGATTTTCTAAAACATTAATTCAAAATAAAAATGAGAAAAATATTCACGTGGCATGCAAAGATGAAGATATCTGTCATATAATCATCTTAAACAATGAGTGTTTTGACCATAAAGTAAAGCATACCTGGTGTTAACTTTTGAATGTCATTTAGCATTTGACCATTAAAACCACCAAACACATACATGGACCTGAAAAGAAAAAAAAAAAAATCCAATTTCAGATATTTTTCACACATAAAAAAGTCATCAATTTTGTGAAAAAAATAAAGAGAAATATTATTTTTTCCAAAATGAAAATTACAAAACACTTTACCCATTGTAAACAACTGCAGAGTGACCAAACCTGGCAATATTTTGCTTATGAATGGAAGGAAAATTCATGATATGCCAAGTATCACAAGCTAAAAAGAGAATAAAAGGAATGGAAATTACTGAAAGAAAAAATACATAAGTAAAATTATGATATTTGTGAATTATAAAAGACCTTTATGTATAATTTACTTTGGTCACTATTATTAAAAGTGAAATATTCATCATACCTATATCATAAGCCTGGAAATCAGCTGAGAAACACTGACCATCATTGCTGTAAGATGTGCCATTATGTGTATTTCCGCCAAAAACTAACATCATTCCATTTAATATAACACTGCTATGTAAATATCGATGAGACTGACTAGGAGTCAACAAAATCCTGGAAAATAGACACACAGTCATGTATAATGACCATAAGTTTCACGAAGCTATTACATTAGATACCACAGTCATGAGGGCAGCGGCGGATCGTGCATTAGGGCTACACAGCTATAACATCACTGCAATTATTTTTTTTAATTGCCTTTTCGCTTATCTAGCACTTTTTATGATCTTATGCACCTTCAAATGGGATTGAAACAAATGGTGATCTACTATCAGAAAAAAATGCATTGCCAAATACAGAAAAAAAAAAGTGTTGAATGGAAGAAAAAAATTACTCAAGGCTATTCATAAGCACTTCGAGATTCAAAATGCAAGCTTACATAATAAAACTATTATTCATGTCCACATTTATCATTCGCACAAATAAAAAAAAAAAAAGTGCCAAAATAGAATTTGGCTAGGTGCCATGTGAACATTATCATAAATTTGAGATAATTCTTATACAAAGAAATTAATAAAATTATATAGCACTTTTAAGCTGTTTAAAAATTGCTTTTAAATGTAAGCACTTTTCGTGAAGCCCGTACGCACCCAGTTCATAGAGTTCTTCAGTCCTAATAAACATTTTTTAGTAAAATATTCATTGATGCTAACATTTTAAATAAAACAACAACAAAAAAACTCATTCTTCTGAAGCTAAAATTGATCATTTATGAAACGTTGAAAATCATTATATTTTAGAAGAATTTTAAACTAAATCTGCGGTTTCGGAAGAGATAATCAGGGATCTTTTCCAAACTGAAATTATGCATTGTTGCGATATTCAGTTTAGATTTTTTTTTTTTCAACTTACACGAGGAAGTATTACTTTTGCTTTGAAAATATTTTGTATCTGAAATAGTAAAACATTTTATATCTATATTGGGGAATCTCAACTAATCACAACAGAGAAAAAAGTAAAGAAACAATAATCATTATATTTCTAATTATAAACAATAATTATGTTATTGATAAGCAAGCAAAGATTTAAATCCTTCTTCAATGATGTAATATTTCAGTTGCTTGTAACAATGTTATCCTTAATTGTCTTAAACATTTTCATTTATACATTTTTGTTATGTCTGCATGACTGAATATAGAACTTGAAGATACGTAACATTTAAAAGTTAACAGTCAAGAGATTAATTTAAAGTCCTCAGAATCTTTTACTATTATCGTATTTTAAATACTGTTTTATTTTACAATAAAATAGAATTGAGTTGTATAATGCCTTTTCTTATGGAACAAATTATATTTCTATTATTATTTATATGCAAACTTAGTATGCCTTTTATACTTTTTTGTCAAATAAATAAACCAATAAAAAAATACAGACATTTTTAATTTCACTTTTACATATTTTTCAAATAAATTTGCATAAAAACCTCATTTAGTTTAAACAGCTTTAACTCGATGAATTTTAATCATAAAGAAATAATTTTTTTAACTGTATGTTTTAGGATGTCAACAATTTTTTACTTAATACGATGATAAATCTGGGGATGGTGCAAAGTTGCAATTCAATTTTCAACATAAATTCCCAGCTGAAATGTATATAAATGAAAATATTATGAATAGCACCAAGCCACATTTAGAAAAAAATTATTATCATCATGAACTTATTTATTAATTTCCTTAACTAATGAAATGTTTTATGAATTTTTGATTCAGTAATAAAACCAAAGCAACGAAATTCTGCAATTAAAGCTTCAAAACAGATTTACATCACTCAACTTACCAAGATACATAAAAAAAAAAAAAAAAAAAAAAAAAAAATTGTGAATAAAAATGTATTGTCATGCAAAAAAAAAATGTATATTTATCCCCAATTTGTTACAGGAAAACACCATATACATAAAATTAGAAAATCTGTCCTCAATTCAAATGATATTTTCTTTCAAAAGCTTTCAAATAGAACATCTACATTTCAGACTTTATTAATTCAATTCATCAGAACTTACCATGTATATTCCCATGAGTTATAAGCATAGAGAAAGTCAACAAGAGCAGCTTCAGCTCCATATGAATGGTAGCCACCATAAACATATATTCTTTGAGTGCCAGGATCATACACACTAGTATGCCCATAGCCACCTTTAACTATTGCCCCACGAGTTGTAACTAATTCCCAATGGTCAGAAGCTGCAAAAAGAAAAAGAAAAAAAAAGTTATACAATTACTGTAAATGAAGGCGCTAATTTTAAAGTCATCCAGTAATTTATTGCAGGTTATATCATACTACTTTTTATTTTTTGTACTAAATTTGAGCTTTTAAAGCTCAAAAAGGTACAAATTTAGGAAAGTGTTTTAGGGAATTGGAGTGAAGCCAGAAAAATATAATTTCTGAATTATATAAATATAGCAGAGCGCCAAAAATCAGGACTAATTAAAAACTAACAACCTTATTGGAATCCTCATTCAATAAGAGGAACAATACAATTGATTAGAATTGGCATGTTATAAAGTTTCGTTTTATATAGATATTAAAAGAGTGAGACCACATTGGCAAGAATTCAAAAACTTTTAATGACTAATTAAAATTATATATTTATAAAGAGTGAAAAAACAAATGAGAAATTAAGAAAATGAAACAAATGAAAATGAAATTTAAAATTTCCCATACTTTAAAATGAATCACGCAAAGCATTGTAAAAATTAGAGAATTCCAAATTCATTTTTGAATTTTTAGTTCATAGAATTTCTTTATTAATAAACAGAGTTTTTTTTGACACTCCAATATTCATATGGCATACAAAATACTCAGATCACTAGTTTGTAAGAATTTTTCAGGGAATTGAAAAAAATAATAGGTTAATTACTAACCTAACTGATACTGCTGGACTGTGTTGAGATAGCCATATACAGGATTATGCCCAAATATTACAATCATATAATTTCCAACAACAGTAGCTGTATGCCCCATAGCAGCCAAAGGACTACAAGGTTCAGAATGACAATTCTGATCCATAGTAAATTTTGATAACAAATGCCAACTATACTTTGTAGTGTTGTATAACCAAAGTTCATTAAGGACTGTTCCATTATACAGCATACCACCATACATATACAGATTACCCTGCAAGTCAAAGGACAGATCATAAGTAATGTTAACAATTCTGAAAGCTACCAAAATATTTAAACTTTTAATACAATCTAAAGAATTTCTAAATAAGGATTCTGCATATAAAACAAAATTTTAAAGCAGAATTACATTTAAAAAAAAGCTTTATATTACCAAAGTCATACATCAGGGAAGATGGAATTGAAAATTTCCCCATTCTATACTTCCATGAAACAATTCAGATCATTTATATAATTTGAATGAAAAAAGGAACTAATAAGCTCATATTTAAACGAAATTCTCAGCATTATAAGCAATGTCCTTTATTATAATATTAATAAAAGAAATTTACATGAATATTCTCACAACATTTTAGAATAAATAAATCTTTACAAATACAAATGCAATTTTTAAAATGTTACATGTTTCTTATTTCCTCCATAGAACCTCCACGCAAATACTAAGTAAAGCATCCCAACTCTAAAATTTTAAAGAGTGAAAATATCCAAAGACTAATTACCCTTACATTTGAAATTTCAAGCCGTTGAACAGAAAAAGAAATATCAAAAATTATTACTGATTTGAATAAAAGATATTTTTTCAGATTTTTTTAATTTATGATTTCTACAAACTGCAACAGTTAAAATTTGAATTAATCTTTTCATAAAAAAACAATCATAGCTTGAACAGACTTTATTTTTATTTTTCCCTTGTGAAAAAAAAAGACTGCCTCCTAAGAAAATAAAATAATCAGCTTTTAAAAATCATAAATACAAGAATTATTCGAAAAGTAAGGCCCGAATCGCTAACATAGCTAATAGAATGTCGAGTGAACATTAAAAAGCGCAAGCGCACCCACTCCCGCCATGACAACATACCATTTGCATTGGAATTGTAGCAATGTGTTATGTACAGTGTACGTTCAGAATGCTTAAAATAATTGAGAAAACCGCCGACAGTGATATATGGTCAGTAATTCGGTTTTTGACAGCAAGGAACGCTTCAGCAGCGGAAATTCATCAATAGATAAGTGGTTATGGCCTTAATGCAATGAGTGACAACAAAAAGCATATGCGGCTGAGAATTTTCAAGGCTTGACGGGAAAATGTTCAAGATGAACCGCTAATAGGCCAATCATTAGTAATCACAGAATATTTGATCAATACCATGGACGAAAAGATTCATGAAGACAGAAAATTTACAATTTCAACTTTAGCATTGAAATTTCCGAATATGGGTAAAATTTTGCACAAAATTGTAAAAAAAACTTTGCAATTTCGCTAATCGTGTGTACGTTGGGTCCCGACTGCTTATTGAGGAATACCACATAAAAAAGAATGCTTGTGCTCTTGAACTTTCAGGTCAATTTTATAAGGTAGGATAAATTTTTAGAGAGCACTGTCACATTGGTAGGGATATGGGTTTCTCACCTGATCCAGAGTCTAAATGTCAGTCAATGGAATGACGTCACAAGACATCACCAGTCAGAGTCAATGGCAAGAAGATAATCTCAACATGAATTGTAAGAGCAACCATGTTTTGGGAGAGACATGCACTTTTGTTAGACGACTTTATTCAACGTGCAATACAGAATAAGCTATGTAGTCTTCTGACGCCCGGTGTTTTGTTGCTGCATGGCAATGCCAGACCCCATTCTGTCATACACACACAAAATCTGATCAAACGTTCCGGATGGGAACAGAATGACCCCCCCCACACCGAACAGTCTAGTCCCGCTACTTAAAGGAGTTTTCCTTCACCACAGAATACGAGGTAAAAGTAGCAAAAGGCTGATTATAACCACAGGCGGCAGACTGCTATGACTAAGGTATACAAAAGCTGGCAGAACATGTTATGTCAAATATTTAAATAAATATGGAAACTATGTAGAAAAATAAAAAAAAAAAAAACATGTAAGGACTTAAGTAAAATAAAAATAAAAAAATTTAATCTGTGATGGTTTGTGTTTTATAAAAAATCGGACCTTACTTTCAGAATAACCTTCGTATGATAGCAGATAACGTCTCTCTCTAAGTATAAAGCAATTAATTTATATCTATTTGCAATTTGATTTTCATTATTTAACATTTTTTATAAACAGAATGTGAAATGCAATCAACACAATTCATCTAATTAGTGATTCACAAATTCGGCTCTTAAAAGTAATACAGAAAATGCATACCCTCGCAATGAATATAACATGAAGTAATAAAATTACTAAAATTTATTAGGTGGTATGGTGTTTCACATGGTATCAATAAAAATTTAAGAAATGACAGATATGAAGTCTCTACCAGTTTTTATCTAACTCGCATACATATTAATAAAGTACGACCAATATTAAAAGACAAAATTTCAATTGTCACATTCACTTTCGTGGTTTTAAATTACCATTTTCATCTTTTATCAGTTCAGAATTCAAGAAAAAATATCCGTTTATCAAAACATAGTGCATTTTTAAAACTTTTAATAAATGAAACATTTTGTAAAGTTTTATGATCAAATGATTAGAACATTACAATTTATTTTTTAATGTTATTTTTCTTCTTTTAACCCTTTTTGCGAGATGCTCACCAAAAGAATTATAAAATTTTCCCTAAAAAAATTTGTCCCCTTAAAACTCGAAAAATTACTACAAAATAACATTTTGTTTTCTTACTGAACAATAGATGGCAGCAGAATAGAAATTGCTTTACTTTAGGAGATTAATCTTTTAATTAGAGTGCCCCAATTTTTTACTCGTGTGTGCATGTGTGTGTGCGTGCGTGTGTGCATGTGTGTGTGCGTGCGTGTGTGCATGTGTGTGTGCGTGCGTGCGTGTGTGTGTGTGTGTGTGTGTGCATGTGTCTAAGATCTTAAAAGTGCAAATCAATCGATTATTCCAATATCTTTGAGGTATTAATTTATAGCTTCATTTAAGATTCCATTTCTGAGCATATCAAAATGAAGGTTCCAAAATGTCTTCATATACGAACACGGCGTGCTTAGTCATATTTTAATTTCTATGTGTGAAGAGTCACTTCATGCAAAAAGTATGTTCAAAGAGTAAAACACTGTGATGTGCCTTTATGTGAGAGACAAATAAACACTGCTAACTGCTGTGTGCACTTTCATTCAAAGTCATGAGACATTTTCAATTTATTAAATATTCTAAATTACAATAAAATTTTAAATCTTAGTTCAAATATTTACTTTTTATATTAATTAGTTGACTTTAGTTTTTAGTTAATATTTGTTAAATTCGAGAGAATTTTATTTTTGTTAATTTATATTTATTAATTTAGTTACGAATAATTTTTGCAGTAATATATAAAATTGCACATTTTTAATATTTAAAATTCTTAATATATAAATAAAAATGTTTATGAATCAAAGATATCCACATTTATTGTTACTGTCATAAGAAGTTTATGTAATCATCTCTGAAAATATTCTTACGAATAAATTGCTCAAGATAAGTGGTATCCCCAAATGAAGGTACCGCCACTTGCGGAAGGGAATTAGTTAAAAACTATTTTTAAAGTAAAATATGTTTTTTGACACTAGCTAATCCACCTCAGCATTTTTTCAATATATTTCAAAAATTATAATAAATTGCAATAGAAATAGTTAAATACTTTTCAGAATAAAAAATTATCACAATCAAAAGCAATCATAAGAATTCACAAAGGTTTTTAACCTTTAAGCTTCGGCAACCCAAACTCGAAAAAGTTACTTTGAATGCGGGCATTCAGTGAGAGAAACTAGAAGATGCTTTCCCCTTCTTTTAAAGGCGTTTGTTGAAAATAACCTCTTCGATTTCAACCACCCATAGAGTTAATGGGTCGTCTGTCCCCTCCGTAGTAAGCGGGTTGCTTTTTTGTGGTTTCGGCTCGTCCGAACCCTAGAGAAGGCTTTTAATCTCAGGGTTTGTTTTTTTTTTTTTTTTTTTTTTTTTTCCCCTGAAAATTATTCTAGCAATTCTGTAGGAGAAATTGCAGATGCGATATCTGCTGAATAGTTTAGTACATCAAACAATTATTTTACAATTTTTCAATTATATTTAAAATTAAATCAATTTCTCAAGCATTACTGAAGTTGTGAATTTAGCTGGCAACGCTTGAACACAGCATTGTGAATTTTATTTTATTTTTATAATTTAAAACCATCAATTTTAATAAAATGTTACGATTTATATATAATGTATTAAAGATCCTAATTATTTATATCTTCTTTTTAAAAGTATTCACATCTCTTCATACATCACACAGATAACAATTATCTGCCGTTTTGTAAATTAAAAACATCTTTAAATTATTTTATAATATTATATTGCTCACATAGAAATCGGATATAATTTTTATTCCTAACATAGTTTGAACGGTTTTTAGTATAATTACTAGTGACGTTTTCCTATTCTATTGTCGATTCTTACAATTTATAGTGATATTTTTTTTTTTTTTTTTTTTTTTTTTTTGCCGAGAACTTCAATTACTCATTGCAGTGTAGTATTTTTGAAAACTATGTTCAATTTTGCAGACAATAAATGCCTGAATTATAACGAAAAATTATTTTTCTGCAGAAAAATTTACTAATACGTAGGTAATCACCAGATTTAAGACAATTTTTAAAAAGTAAGATTAGATATGGTTTACTTAGAATTATTATAAAGTTACAAAATTATATTAAGTTAAAATATTAAGGAATTTATAAAGTTAAAAAATTAAGAAACAGGGGGAGTTTTCAACGGGTATTTCCCACAAATGAAATTATGCAAAGTCATTCCACTTTTAAAAAAATGCCGCCAAATCAGGGTTCACAAGACTCATTAGCGCCAAAAATGATAATAACAACTCCTGACCTAAATCTCCTGACCCTAAGGGGTGCAACATAAAAGGGAAGCGATTTTACGAGGCAATTAGGATTCAGCTGGAAAGTTCAAGTGGGGGACGAAATTCAAACTCGTTACTGGTACAACTGTTGTACCGAGCCTTAAGCAAAGGTAAAAAAAATTCTGGTACAACTGTTGTACCAGCCGTAAGCTAAAGGTTAAAAATAAAAATAAATTAGATTCGAAATTTCTCATTAACTTAACTGTTTACAACAATACTGATTGTATTAATAACTCCAAGTTAAAATTCATTTATATTGCACTAATTCAAAAAATTAAATTATTTGAACTTAACCTTTTTTTATTATTAACAGCGGAAGAAAAAATAATTTTTTTTAACATTTTGTGTGACAAAGTTTCAAATTCGTATCATTTCACCTCAAAATGCAAAAAGACTATCACTAACACTTACAGTTGTTAATTTCTCCATTTGTAATAGTTTGAGAATAATAATAATAATAATAGTTTGGGAATAATTTGAATACTTCATCTATTATTCTTGACTCATAATAAATTTAATATCGATATAATAAACACAAACAAATCTCTTTAACCAAAAACCATAAATCAAAAATAGGGTTAAATTTTACAAATACAGTAATTAAGTAAATCTATTAATCAATATTAATAAATTTTATTATTATGATTTAATTAAACAAAATTTATTGATAAGAAATATTTAAAATATTAAACATTCCTTAGAACCTTAAAAAATAATGAATGTTAAAGTTATAAAATTGTTAAATACAGCGAATCTGATCGGACATAAAAATAAATTAAATTTGTAATCAAACATTTACCTCATAAGCAACAACAGAATGGCAATATCGATTTAAAGGTTCATGTGAAGTGTTATTTGACATAACTGTCCATGTCTTTTTAATAAAATTATACCTGAAAAAGGAATCATTTCATTAATCAAAACAGCTGCAAATTAGTAACTTGAAGAGTTTTTTAAAAAAATAAGAATTTTTAAAATTTCAATATAAAGATTTACTTTATCATATTTTCGAAAGTGGAATGATAAAAATTTTCTCCACCAATAACCCACATTTCATCACCTATTACAACCATTTCATGAAGGGCTCGACCCTGAACTTTTTCTTTAACAGGCTCTTCAGCCCACCATCCTTCATCTATACGAAAGCTGCAATCGAACCCTACAAAGAGATAGGAAAATTAAATAAAAATTAACATTTAAAAAAATTACAAAACATTCAGTAAGTAAACAATTTAAAACCCATTTTGTGGTATATCAATATGCAGAATTTTTCCGACGAAATTCGAAAAATATCTCATACATTAAAAATGATTTTAAGTATCTAAATATCACTAAATCTACAAATCTTAATTTATTACTTTCATCAATTATGAAGCACGATGACCAACAATTATTTTACAATTAAAAAATCAAATAGTGGAATTTGTATTGGTAAACACATTAATGTGGCTCTTACAATATATCTGTGGTTTTCTTATTTTCAGGCTTGTAAGCTCGCATATTTAGATTTTCTAAAAATAATAAACTTATACCATTTTTATCTCATGCAAGAAAATCTGAATAAAATTTAATTTCAAAAGTGATAAAAAAGAAAAATGCTGGAATTCATAAGAATGAGAACACCCTATAAAGAATATATAAATTTTTAAAATGCATACTAAATATAGGTGTATTTTTTAAAAAAATTTAGATAACAGATGCAATAAACACGAATTCACTTTGGTTCCACTCTTTCTGTATTAAATACAAAACAATATTTGTGAATTAAATGGCATTCTCTTAACACCGCCTAAAAACAAAAAGCACACATTTAAAAAAAATAAAACCATTGGTTTATCAAAATAATTTTGAAGAGATTTATCTTAAATACATCACCTGTATATTCTGGATTACAAATGCATCTATGATGTTCAACATCACAATAACCATTGTCTCGACACTTATATGGACATATGGGAACATCACAAGCTTCACCTCTCCATTGAGCCCAGCAAGTACAAATACCATCCACACATATACCTCGGCCTGAACAATTCTTTGGACAGCTATTAATGCTAAATACAAAAAAGTAATATAGTTCAATTAAACAGATCAAACAAAACACAATTACCATCATTATGTTTTATTTTACCCAAAATGAGTAAAGTTTATTATTGAAAAAAATCAACTTCAATGAATAAAATACAAAAACGCTTGAATATTAAAATATCAGTTGATGTTCCTTGTTTATCATTAAATAAAATTAGATGTCAAATATATTTTTTATTGACTATGCTAAAAAAATTGTATTACCAATTAAATTCCTAGGTGAATGCAAATGAAATCATAATTCATCTACAAGGTCCTCTACATCCAATGCGTTTTTGCAGGAAGTGTTGGGGACACAAACAGGAATCAGAATGACATAGCACTGCAGACTCTGAATTGAAATCTAAGTAAGTTACGGTTAAAAGTAAAGAAAAAAAATAGAGACAGCAACATGTTAGAGTAACCTAAATCCTTTTAATGACAAGTTTGACATTGGCAAACAGCATCATGCTAAAGGCGTTGGAAATTCCGACCAGAAGCAAACGCTCGGACTTAAATGCGGCGCTTCATGGAATTACTACCGTCCTGGAAGATTCCTGGCGCATCTCGTTCTCCACGGCAACAACAGAGATACAAGTGACGAAGCTTTCAACTGAATTAACGGAAGTATCACACACCAAAGTCTTCATTTGACCTCCGCAGAAAAAGTCCTACCATGATAGGCCCAGCAATCTAGTAAGCCAATGAAGAGGATAAATATAACCAATTCAATGCCGTCCCAAATTTAACGTCTAAGCGTTCGCGGACGTCATAAGTGTAATTCGGGAATAACACATCATGCTGGAACCACAAGCAGCAACAAAATGACTAAAGAACATGTGCTTCTTTAAAAAGTTACGGCAAGACTTGCTACAGGAAGATCAAGTATGCCACCGTCCAAATGAAGGGGGGGGGGGGGCAGAAGATACAGTTCAAAGAGATGGCAACCAATAGCAAGCTCCATGTTGACTGAACGCTTCCTCTTGTGAAACTCCTCATCCGTGAACAATACACGCCACAAAGCAAGTGCGCTGTTTGCCGCACTCTATGTAAAACATTTAACAAAACTCCTCTGGAAATGATAGTTCCAAATTCAAGTAATTGGAAGCGTTGCAGATAGTATAGGCACATTTGGTTTGCAGAGAGTGGAGAAAATATAGTGGAGTGGAGAAAACCCACTCGTTGGCCTATTGCTCGAGACTTGTACTACCTTTTGTAAACCACCTGTAAATAACCTATCTCGAGAACATTCTTCTGATTGTCTAAATCTTCGTTATTCACTCTCAATTCATGGAATTTCTTGTAAAACAACCCGTCTCATGTAACCTATGCGCAGATCGCATGATGAGAGGCAAAATTGTGCGGAAACGTTTAAAATTTCAATAATAATACATAGCTAATCGAAAATTAAGTGGGAAAAATTATTCCTATAGAATATCTTAAGACAATCCTTTATCTGTTCTAGCTGCTTTTGAATATTCTTGAAAATGCTACTTCACTGAAAGTGACAACAAAATGGTGGAAGTAGATGGGTTAAAAAAAATCACAAAATATATAGATAATTTTGTTAAATTTCACAAATGCTTTAAATAAATAGAACCATCTAGAAATTAAAAAACAAATTCTTAATAAAAAACATTTTATTGGTGTTTAAAATGGTATATTTCATAGTTTTAAATTAGAATTTTCGTTCATTTGATGCAAGTAGGAGAGAATGTGTCATTATTTTTAATAAAAAATTATTAAATTGCAATATCATATTTTGAAAAACTATAACGAGGTATTTTGGGGCATAGATCATTAATACCTAAGTAACAAATTATGTGGCTCCTGAATAATTAATTTTTCCATTGTCCATTTATTTTGTTGAATCATACTTAAAAATTCAGAATGTATTTAAATAAAGCAAAAAATACATTTTTTATCACGATTTTAACAGCTGTAAAATAACAAGGATCGATGATTCGAAGAAGAAATTAAATTGTATGAATTTCATTATTATAAAATTCATTGCTACAATTTGTGGCAAACTAATTTTTCAAAAATTAATAAAACTAAAGAAAAAAATGCATTCAATTAAAAAAATTTGTATAATTGAAATGTCATTTTTTAAACCTTTAAAACAATGTAAAAATAATTTTTGTGCAATAATATGCTTTGATATTATAACGAAAACACATTAAAATTGTTTTAATTTTTTAATTAAATTATGAGAAATTTGTTCTCAGTGGACTTCTAATACCCAAAAAAATAACTTCCAAAATTTCCTAGGGCTAACTTCAGTGGTTTATGCTGCGCATTGCTCTGCCAATCAGGACAAACCTTTAAATGTACAGAGAGATTTTATTGGGAAAGTATTTCTATAAAACTTTTAAAAATAAAAAAAATAATAAAAATTAAACGTTTAAAAAATTATAGTATCTGAATCCTGAGGAATAAAAGGTTTGAAAAACTTTTTTATTTTTTTTAAGTATTACATTTAGTATTTTTTCCCCCATAGTAAAAAGTAAAAGTTGGCGAGGTTGGTTGAACAAATAATTACTAAATGGATGGGGACTTACAAAGAGCAACGGATCATTGAAAATGTATGGCTTCAAGTTAAAATCCCATTATACTAATTTTTATGTGATCGACAAACATAATTACACACTGTAACTAATTACAATTCAATATAATACAGTAAAATCCCTTCAACTGACATACGGTCTTCATGGAAATGTTCAAAAACGGCATACTAATGAGAACAATGATCGGATGTATAGTGCACTAAAGAGGGAGGCTACACTGTAAGTGTTTTTAAAGCAGCTTCTCCCAAGTTTGATACATCTCTTTGACGCGCCAAATTCATCCTGCTGTATTCTTATTTCCTGTTGATCAGACCAATCTACAAATTCTTCAACACTTAAAAACTCTAAAAAAAAAATTGAAGTTCGAACTTATTTTGAGTTGCAATAAGTATGATACAATATGTATTTCCTATTGGTCATTACAGATAACTATTCTAATATTTCAATAAATGGCAATGCACATTTTTGAAGAAAGAGAGAGCAGAAAAAAGGTTTAGTAAGCATTATTTTAATATCGGTAATAACCCCTGAATCTATTTCATAGTGGATTTATTCTCGGATTTTTTTTTCTTTTTTTCCCCTCCTTGATATATCTTGTCAATAAAACTTTATACCCATACTTTCGAGTGACCATATTCACCGTCTAGAAGGGGGGGGAGGGATTTCTTTGTACTTCTCAAGAAAATTAAGCTTTTCTTCTAAGGACCTTTCTTTAAAATTAAGACCTTTAAGGTGCGATTTGAAAAAATTAAAGTGGTTTTCAAATTGAAACACTTTTTAAACACTTTTCATAGCGCTAAGTATATCAATACAATTTTATCTATCTATTCGCACCATAAAACGTATCAGCAATTCAAATGTATTCGATTCCAATGCTTTTCCATGCAAAAACATGGTGCATTTTCTCCAGACTGACTTAAATCTTGTAATTACTACAGTAGAGCTGACTAAAAGCAATGATATCTTTTAAATGTTAATGATTAAGGTAACAAGGATTTTACACCTAACAGTTTCCAGGACTTAGTTATTGATACAAAATAATTCTTGTAATGTTTCCGGTGAAATAACAAAAAAGGGTAAAAAAATTGCAATAAAATTGCAATACATATATTTCAAAGAAAATGTTCTCAACAACATTTTATTTATTTATTTTTATTTTATTTATTTCTCAATACAATTCGACAAGGCGGCGACAAGAGGAAGAGGCAACCCTCCTCCCGATCCCTTACTGGCACCATTCTTCATAATCACAACATCAGCAGATTAATTTCATGAAATTTGAGAAAATTAAGAAAAAATCTTGCCCACAAAAAAGAAAAATATCAATTATAATAAATAAACAGAAATATCCCTTTTGATACAAAATATGTTTTTTATGAATTAGTTATAAACAGATATAAATTCGTTAGAATATTTGTGAAATTAAATAGTTATAATGTTGCACAGAAGAGTGGAACGAAAAATCAATCTTTGATTTTCAATTTGTAATAGCGCGGAAAAGTAGGTGGTAGATAAAATAAAATATAAATATGAAAACAAATTGGTGTGGATAAAATAAAATATAAATAATAATAAAATAAAATACAAATAATAAGATAAAATAAAATATAAATATGAAAAAAAAAAATTAGAGTAGATCTTGAGATGCCGCAAAGACGTTAGTTTCATAAAATTCAAATTTTTGCTATATTTTAAAGTTTTTTTACGAAATAATCAACTTTTGATTTTCAATTTGTTATAGCACCGAAAAGTTGCTTTTTGATATAGATAAGATAAATAAAAATTATAATAAATATTAGAATACGTCTTGAGGTGCTGCAAGGACGTCAGTTCCGTAAAAACACACTTTTTGCAACTTTTTAAGGATTTTTCCGTGCCTCGATTATGAAATAAAGCGCTTTAAATAGGCGTGGTCATATAAATAAAACTATAAACATAGTTTTATTATTGCACTGGCATGGCACTGAGTCGTCACCAGAAAGGTAGTTATTGAGATAAGGAGGAGATATGTCTGCGTCCAGTGAGAAGGGCAGAGCTGGTTTGAAATCAACAGCTTTGCCGAGTTCAGTTGAGTTGGTGTCTCCACTCTGTCTATTGTGTAACTGATTAACGTAAGTGTTTTGTTAGTTTGTGCCCTTACGTACTTTGCTGTGAGTAAAAATGACTCCGTCTAAATTAGTGAAGACAAGACAAATAGCTGAATTTTTGGGAAATTTAGTGATTTGCTTGAAGTTGAACTGCCAATTTACGAATCTGTTATGAAGTACTACTATTATATTAGACATAACCGCAAAATTGCTTCAGAGAAGGATCCTTCTGTAAGCAAAATATGCGACACTTTAATTACCATAACAGAACCAACATGGTCAAGAGCTTCTATTCCCATTGCTTTTAGCAAGAAAATTTCACAAATGATAAAAGCTTGTCATGCTAAATACAGAAATTTATTAAAGTCTAAAAACACAAAATGTTCAGATAAGTTTGATTCCAACCTCAGAAGCTAGACGCTAGACGTTTATTTTATATTGCTGATTTGTATAAAAGAAAAAAGTGCCAGTTATGGAATAAAAGGTTCAAGACAATCAACGCTCTAACAGGAAAATGGTTATAGGTAATACTGATATTGCTACCACAAGCACTTTGAGGAAGAAAGAAGCAAGAAAGAGTAAAGAACTACAGAGAATAGTTAAGTTAATCAAGAACGGACAAAAAATACCAGTGCATCAGAAACGATTACTGGCGACAATGACAACGCTGAAGAAAACAGTGTTCATTACAAAAAGAGGCAAATCAACCAGATCCATCAAATAGACAAGAAATAAACTACCAGTTGCCTGTGTGGTTTAATATTAAGTTAAAACTTGCATGCACTTATGGTTCCAAACATCTTTTTAACCTTATCTCATATTCACGATATCTATCTGACGATCTAAAGAACGTTATAGACCAGATTATTCAAAGAAATGGGTACTTCGCTGCTTCAGAAAATATCCTTTTATCCATGCTAAGTGATGAACATGAAATTCAAAGAGAACTTGGTTTACGATGCGTTTTAAAAGCAAAAACAGAAGTTCCAAAGAACTCCGATGCAAAGGATTACATCGATATGATCTCATAGTTTGAAAATGACGTAACTCTTGCTAAAACTTGTTTCCAGTGATTCTCTCTTTATATGGAAGGCATCTGAAGTTGAACCAAATAGTACAGGTTACTCGGTTATCGTATTTTCTTGGCTTCCTTGTCACATGCAAGCAGTTGAAATAGCTGTGAAACAGGTGGTCAAATCGACTCCAAATGTTCGTGGTTCAATCGCAAGAGAAGGATACATGAGAGCAAAAATTGAATTTATAAATTAGTTCCATGTGGCAATGAAGTAGAAACAAACATTTTGCAGCTGTAACATTTGTAATCATTGACGATATAGAAGTAAGAAACACAAAATTTGACATAAAAATGTTTTATTATTATTCTTATACTTTGTAATTAATAATTTTTTCCAATTGTAATGCTTATATACGTAATTAAATTCTCTTTTGTAACATTATATGAACGAAACATTCATAAAAATATTTTATCAAAGTTTATAATTTTTCAATTTTTTTACAAATTTTAAGCTCTTTGCAGCACCTTGAGATATTTTTGTATTGCAATCAGAATTTTTTTAAATTCTTTTTAAACCTAGAAGCTTATTTTTCTCCACTATTACGAAACTAAAATCTAAAAAAGAAAATTTTTAAGACCATTTCGTTCCACCTCATTGTACAGTATGTATCATGAAATAAAATTTTCATTTACTTTAGGAAATAATTTTTTCACTTTGATTTATCAAATTTTTCAAACAAATTCTTCCATGCACACATAAAACATGACAAGAAATATTTATTAATTTTGAAATGCATTGTCAATAGCATTTGAATGGCAAATAAAAAAAACTGTTATTTTGAAATCTATGAATCCACTGCTAAATGCATCGTTTTAGAGACAATACAAAAAAACAATGTAATGGAAAAATGATTTACAGATATGAACTAAAATTATGTATGTCCACATAAAACAACCTTGTCCATTGATTTGTAACCAAATTTAGGTGTGTTGCCCATAAAACTTTTTAAACTTGCATGTTAAAATTTACTTTTTAATGATAAATATGTTATCAAAAGAAGCAGAATACATCATATTACCATAACGAAAAAAATACAGTTCAATGTCTACATTATTTTTCAAAATATGAATATAAGTCCAAAATTTAATTTTAAAATTAGAGAATCAAAATTTTTGTTTGCTTTAATTCCAAAACAGATGAGTGAAATTTGGTTTCTGGGAATAACCTTGATGTAGTTTAGAAATTAGATGAGGAAAACAGGCGATGCTATTAGAAATATTAAAGCTTGTTTTTATTTCAATATATAGACATCCTATATAAAAATTTTAATTAAAAATCTTAAAGAATGCATTAATCCATTTTGAATGATCCTTTTATGATTGCATTATAAACTACAGCAGAAAAAATTGAGTGGCTCCCCACCACAGTAAATATATAGAATATTCCCAAATGTAATATGTAATTGAACACTAATCGAAGTAAATGTTGAAACAAATTAAAAACTTTTCATGTTAAGTGTCAATTTGCCGATTTGAAGTGTGCGTCACGTAATTCTTGAACTCAAAGATTCTTAACCTCCAGGCAGAACAGGTGATTAGAGTGAAACATGGCATCATTAAAGTGTCAAATAAGCAATGCCTAATACTGCGGCAAAAATGAAAAGCTTTTGGAAGTCCTCTAATTAATTCAAAACAAGCATGCAAAGATGTTGCTACAGTTAGTATAAATACTTCAAATTCTCAAAAATTTCATTTTTGGCGTTTGCAACCATTTTTTGTCCTATAATCAGTATATGTGAACTCTTTTAAGGATCTCTTTTCTCTGAAAATTGTGTGCATCACTTATGGAAACTTCATAAAAGTTATAATGTGCCACATTTCATATGGTTATTGCAGTGGAAGAAACTAGTGAAAATAGAAAATACATAAAAATATTCTGTTTGAAATTGCTGTTTTAATTAAATGTTAAGGGGATTATAAAATGACAAATATTAAGGAAACATATATTCTGCTTCAAATTACAATTTTCATCAAATATCAAGATGATTAAAAAAATAAATATTAAGAGAACATAATACCTATATGTAATGTTTACCCCACTCATATTGTAAGCAGCATCACTGTAGAAATATATGTAAGCACTTCCTGAAGTTGCCACAATTTCTGATAATTTGTCAGAGGGAGTGCCATATCTCACTAATACTCCACTAAAAAAATACAGATATATAAAGATTTTTAAAAAATTGCTGACTAATAATTGCACATAATTTTACATATAATATAATCAATTTTTATCAAAGCAGAATA
Organism: Argiope bruennichi; assembly: GCF_947563725.1. Taxonomy (NCBI): domain Eukaryota; kingdom Metazoa; phylum Arthropoda; class Arachnida; order Araneae; family Araneidae; genus Argiope; species Argiope bruennichi. The sequence continues at coordinate 134,368,547 of NC_079162.1, read as the reverse complement.
AATATTACAAGCAGAAATAAATTAATATTCTCTCCTATTAAAATTTATATACTTAGCAATTATAAAATTAGTATATTATAAAAAACTAAAATCTTGTGTGAATTTTTATTAAAAATATTTTTACCAAAAATTTAATAAGACATATATTATAGCATTCAAATAGAATTTATTTTATAATTTATTAATTCATTTAAATAAATATATATTAATACATATTCTAATCCAAGATAATGTCCCGTAACTTTTTAAATCTGGTTATTGACAAAAACAGATAACGTTCAGCAAATCAATCCCAACTATGCAATTAATTTATATTTTAATTTTGTTGCCCTTTTTCAGACTATAAACCTTACACTTTGAAACAGTAAAGGATTTTATATTTTTGCAGGTATTTGAAGACCCATGATATAGGATGATACATAGAATGCTGCATATTGCCACAAAGGCAAAAATAATAGCCATAAAAAAGCCAAGGAGAAAACATTGCATAAAATATAAAGTCACAATACATACTGAAATTGATAAAAACAGCTATTTTTAATCTGTTATTACACATTTAACATTCAAAAATAAAAATCTCTTTATATAAAATTGAATGAAATTTTGTACATGCATTCCTAGGCATCTAAAAGAATTAACTGAGCAACTGAAACATCCATCCTCCCCCCCCCCAAAAAAAAGAGGATGAAATGAGCATAAAACAATTTCTATAACAAAACACTGGAATATATTATTGAACAAAAAATATGTTTATAATATTTAAAATTCAAAATATTAGTTTTTTAACTTTTTTTTTTTTTTTTTTTTTTTTTTTTTTGCTGAAATATCTCACCTACTAACCACTATGCATGTATTTATTTGTTGTATATGTATGTAAAGAAAAGAAAAATACATATACTTTCACACCATAAAATTCTTATTTTCTTCTTCTTAAGAGGTTTTAGGTCCCTCAACTCTAAATAATAATAAATAATTATTCTTGCTTAAAATTCCCATTCAAGAGCTTGACAACATATTTAACAGTGAGAGAAATATGAGGGCTCCCTGATGATACAGGCAAATTTTAAGAGAAGACAGCCTAAAAGGTTCTTTGGTATCGGATACTTAATATAATGATGATATTATGACACCTATATATTATTACAACTGTAATGCTACAATGTAATGCTTGAGCCAAAGAAATGCGATGAATACTCAACAGAATGTCACTGTGGATGGAATTAACTATTTTTTATATGTTTTTAGTTTCATACAGATTTAATGATTTTCAATTTTAAATGATATTTTGATTTAGACATTTGAACATTTCATGTATTCTTCATGTCAAAATAACAATTTGAAAAAAAGTTAAATAATCAGGGTTTTTTTCACAAAATTTTCAGTTAAAAGCAGTTTTAAATGTATCACATGGCATCACAACAATGACATGGTACATATGAATTTTTAAAAAATCAGCTTATTGTAATAAACACAAATATCTCATTTGTGGTATAGTTTTCACCATACTGTCAAGTTAACCTATCTTAAGAGTTCTGTATAGTACATTTAATTAGGTATACTATCTACAGAACATAAAAATAACAAATAGTTCACAAAAAATAATAACCAACGATCTGATAAAAATTAATGCTATAAAAATAACATTTATGAGACTTTGACATGAAACAAAAATTTAAAAAAACAACAACAATATTTAGAGCATGCAAAATACTGCATGTAAAACATTAATTATGCAAAAGAGAGGTATCAATTATGAAAGACAAGAGATAGTGTGCATTAACAACAGATTAATATAAAAAGAAGAATTGAATTTGGTCCAAAAACGTTATAAAGGGTCAAATTCAAACTAGAATTGAAACGCCCGACTTTCACCCAAAATTTGACCTGTCTTGACATACGATATTGAAAGGTTCTGGGAGAACAAGATTCCAGGGCCAAAAAATATAAATACTGAAAACAAAAAAAACAAAAAAAAAACTCAAATACAGTAATATAGTAAATCTACATACCTAGATAAGCAAGATAAAATTCCAAATAAAAAAACAAGATTCTCAAATATGATGTATAGCGAATCTAAATTAAGTCTCTGTTGCACGTGAAATGAAATGTCCGATTTTTAGAATGGCAACATCTATTTTAATAGGAATGTAAATATTAATCTTCTGTACGGAAAAAATGGAGTCAGATTAACACTCTTATTATTTTGTCTTATGAAACCACATCATAAAGTATTGTAAGTGAAGAAACGGCTGAATAAAATGAAATTCAGATAGTCTCAACATTGTGGTGATACCGGAAATGATGATTAGATAAATAAATGTAAGTTAAGTGCATTTTTAGTGGAATCTTTTAGAAACGAAACAAACAAAACTGGATGTGTTAGTTAAGAAATGCTCCTATTAAAGTCCTATCAGAGCGAACTTCACAAGATTACATAATATTCTGATTGAAAAATTAAATGCTGATGAGCCTCAAGAAAAAGAAATAAATCCCTTTCTGCCAATTTGGAAAGAATTCATTTAAATTTAATCGAATTAGATAATGAAATAGTAGTTTTCTGTTAGAAAATTCGGATGTCGTTAAATATGAAGCAGAATATGTAACAACCGAAGAATACAATATAAAAATGACTGAGACGAAAGTTGCAATGGATATGTATTTGAATAAATTTACTGACTCCGAAAGGGGTAGTGTTGATTTCTCCTTTGAGGCTTTTCCGCAAGTTAAACGGAAACTAAAGATTTCAAAAATAGAACTCGTTAAATTTAATGGTGATATTAAGAATTGGCTAGTTTTCTGAGTCAATTTAAATGTAATCATAATGTTGATAAATTAGAAAACGAAGATAATTTTCAGTATTTGATTCAGCCTTAAGTGAAGGATGAAGAGCCGACAAACGAAAATTATTATAAAGTTTAAAAACGCGTTTTGGAAAAGATGAGATGCTCACCGAGTATTATGTCCTGAACTACTAAATTTAATTATAATTGATGCTTCAGACATTAAGCATCACTCAAATGTACGATAAATTAGACACGTAGAATCAATTGGTTTAACATCTGATGAATATTTCTCGTTGAATCTCGTATAACAGAAGAACTTTTAGAGTATGGTTACGAAATTCTATTGCAATTTTAAATGATGACTCAATGTTCATACTGAAAAATTGAAAAATTTATTGCTCTTTCTGAAAACAAAATTAAAAGGATATGAAAGAATTCGTCTGCCCAAAGCAGGATTTACACCCAAAGAGTACAATGAGAGAAAAGGAAAAACATCTCATTTTACTCCTCTAGCCGCTGCTACTGATTTATTCACACGGGGAGTTGAGATAAGAAAAAAAAATGTTACTAACTGCATTTATTATGAGAAACTTCAAGACAGCAAAGAATGTTATGCTCAAAAAACTTGGTTTTGAAGAGAAGTAAGAAGTTTTAAAAAAACAAGAAATGCTGTTTCACCTATTTAAAGCCGGCACATCAATCTAGAGTTTGTAAGTCAAACGTACAGTGCCTGCTATGTAATAAGAGACACTGAACTTTGATGTGTCCTGATTTGCCCACAAACAAAACGAACATTAAGACGCCTGATTTAGAAGAGCCGAATGTGAATTTATTTAATCACTGCGCTTCAGAAGAAGTTCTCCAAACTTTACAAGTTAATATCATGGCAGATCAAACACCCCAAATCCTTGCTCTTATTGACAGTGGTTCACAGCGGCCTTATTTGTTGAAGAAGATAGTTAAAAAATGAACTTGAAACCCATTGAAACGAAAAGTGTTATACATTCAGTATTTGGTGGATCAACATTACAAAAATAAGATTACCGATTCTATAAAATAACTCTAAAGTAACTCTATTAAAATACTGGATTTTCCTGTGATATCCATGTGAACAGTTTATAGAAATCTGTATGAACATTATTCAAAAGGTGGTAAATAAAAATGCATTGTGATTCTTGGTGAAGTTTGGGCTAACCTAAATGACTACAATACTAATAGGTCTATTTACTATCAAAAATGAAGAGGGGTGGAAATGTACAAACCTGGTTCTGCCAATGCAAAAAAGAGAAATTAAACATAAGAGTATGGGAAATAATTTAAAATCGATGCAGCATACTATCAAGAGAAAGTTCTACATACAATATTTACAAAAGAAATTCCATTTCTTTATCCTAATGACTTCATCAAAACAAAGTTATAAATCATATAACGAAAAGTACCTCTGCATTCCTTGAAAAAATGAAAACTGACACGTACTGCAATTATAATTTTTCAAATATTTCAAACGAAGTCACCTGAGGTTTTACAAATAAATTATTGTGCCTTTGGTTTATTGAAAAGAGAGCCTCTGGAAAGACACAGAAGAGAACTGGATATCAATACCTCTGGTAAATTTATGAAAAACCCTCTATCATGGAAATCAGGTTGCAGGTCCAGAAAAAGGCTATCAGATCAAACTTTTAAAAATAATTTTTAAATTTAAAACATTAAACTTCCTCCAAAATATTCAAAAAACATGTAAAAATCTTGTAAAAATTTTTAAGGAGATAGTTTTTCGCCTCAACATAAAAATATTTTGTCTTAAACTATTTTAATTCTGTTTACTTGTGGCAAAATTATAAGTTAGAACATTTTAAAATTTAAATTTTAGTGGAACTTACTAAGGTTATTACCTCTGAAATCAAACCGTTTTTTAAAATATCTACCAAATATTTCCATTGGAAATCTATTTTAATATCCATTCAACTGGTTTTTAGTAGTCTTATTTAGTTTAATTCTTTTGGATAACAATTATAAAATCATAATTATCAATATTTAACAAAAATATATTTAAGCCCGCTTATTAAATTATATTTACTTATTTTACTTTCATTAAAACGCAATAAAATATTAACCATGACACGAGAAAAAGCAGTTTCCATCAAAATTCTTATATATTTATTTTTTAAAAACTGATCCCATTAAAAAGATAATTGTCCTAAATGTTAAATTTAGAGTTCAATGTAAGTTCTTTCTTCAATTTTTTTTAATAACATCCCTATTCAAATATCCGTCATATACCATAAAACAATCTTCTAACAAATTTTCATTTGGTAAATAAATTAATGTATTAATTTCCAAAATCGAAAGTTTATTGACTTTGAATTGAAATTCCAATACTTCTTTGCTACTGCTATGGATAAAGCTATAATCATTTTTAATTTTATGGAGAATAATTTTTAGAAACTTTAAAAAATATTTCCTCATGTAATAATGTTTACTATAGAAATTTATCAGAAATTTAACAGCAACGAGTCTGAATAAGTCAACATTTTCTTGTTCAATTCCTTTCTCTGACTAGTATTTAAAAGATATGTGAAATACAGAAAAAATATGCTAAAATGCACAACCCCACTTAGATACCCATATTGCTTTTAATGGTGGTACTTATGTAGGTGTTTGTCATAAAAGAGAAGAATTAAGTTCAAAGTTAATAGTTTCCCCACATATAAATTCTGTAAGACTCAAAAACTTCATTTTTCCAAAATTAAACAATTTTTTAATTTTATTTCTACAGTCTAAAAAGACTAAATTGGTAATGAAGAAAAGACTACAAGCCAAACATCTCACAAATGGATGATATACTCATGATTTCAATAGAAATATAACATATTAAAAAACAAGAGGTGAAAAGGTAAATAATAAACTAAATGTTTCAATAATTAAAAATAATATATAATTAAACATTAACTTCCATAATGATTCAAAATAAAATTTTAAACTATTTATTGCATAATAGGATGAAATTTTAATAAAACCTCATTATGTACTTTCACAAAACATTTTTTAAAAAATTTTGTAATATGCAGTTCCAGGGAGCTTTTTTTTTAATTAATACAGTATGTACATTAAATATGTTGCATTTATATTGCACAAAACAGCTGCAAACATCATATCCTATTTACATTTTTCATTTAGCCATTCAAAATTCACAGATGTACTTTCACATCAATTTGTCAGATAAAATCTAAAGTTTATTGTATTTTATATTAAAGTGTATTTTGAGTCATAAATATAAAATTAATCAAAATTAAAACAAAAATATAAAACAAAAGCAACAGATTTAAAATGAATAGCTAAAAAAGAATTAAATTACAATAAATATCAAATTACAACATAAATTTTAAATTATATGTATAGTAACCCTTTTTTTTTTTTTTTTTTTTACTCTTTAAACCCGCACTTGCAAGGGATTTTTTAAAATTAATACGGAATGTATATTAAATATTTTACATTTCTCATAAGACAACTGCAAAAGTTATTTTATTTTAAATACTCTTCTTAGCATCGTTCACGATTTTAGGGGCACGCTTATAACCCAATTATATTGATGATAAATTTAGTTATTGTTCAAAATTACTAATACAGTTTTTACTATATTTTACATTTAGATACAAATTAAAATCTAAATTTAACATGTAAAACAAAAAAAATAATACATACACAAAGGTGCAGAATAAAAAAAAAATCAAACATTATGTTACATGCTGGACAGCATTCTATATTATATATGAAATGATATCTTTTAATTTAATTCCAAATTAATTTCCTATTTTCATTCTAAATTATTCTCTCATTTCCTGATCCAAATTCCACCTTATTTGATTGTTTCTAATACGCGCTCTACAGCAGAGTGATAAAAGGTTACTGCGATACACTGGTCACCGGCAGGGACCTTCAACCGCATATCATGGAACTTTTGCTTACTGTGGAAGAATTGGGGGGACTGAAGATTAGAAATTAGAATGAAAATTGAGAAGACGAAAAGAGAAGACGAAGGGTGCTCTGTAGAGACCGTTGGAAGAGAAGATTTCAGCAGCCGCGAAGCGCTTGGGGACCAATCAGGAGAGGAATACTGGTAGATGTTTGGATGGAAATAAATTAAGTATTGAACTTTTCTGTTTCTGATGATACTTAGGAATTTGAATAGGAATTAATTCCTATTCAACCCTTTGAAGGGTGGTGGGATAAATTTTATCCCACCACCCATCTTTTTAAAGATTTTATTAAATAGACTTGTTTTTGGTTCTTCCGCCATAAAAATTATTTTAAGATATTTGAATTTTTTTATATTTAAAAAAATTCAATATAATTGAAAATTAATTGGAATATCTTAATTATTAATTTATGTCTTTTAAAATTATGAAATTATTTTTTTTATTTGTTGTGAAAGAAAATAGACTTTTAAATAAATATTTGCTGCAAAAAAAATTTTAAAAGATTCTATGAACTTAATACAAGACCAATTCTTTCATTAACTATTTCTTTTTTTAACTACTGAAATCGGGGATAAATTCGTCCTAATGCATCTCAGAGGTTTGTTGGACACCAGACAGCAGTACGTAAATTTGAGTACCAGTTCCTTTCAGTTTTCATTGAACATTATTATTAATTTAGATTAGTTTATTTTTATAGCTTTTTAATGGATACTCTATAAATTGCAATAAATAGTATATTAAAACTGTGACATGTATCATGAAATTTATATTATATATATTATAGCACAATAAAATAAAAGTATTTCGTAAAAATCTATTCTTTAAAAGTGCAAATGTATTCGTAAAATAATGTTACAAACTTGAATTTATTCAAACGGATTGATAAAATAGACATATTCCTATTTTTTGCAAATCTCCAGTATATAACGAAGTTTGCTGTTAGTTTTTAATTCTTTTCTCTTTAAACAAAATTTACTTCGTTTTCCCAAAATATCTGAATATCCCTTTCACTTTGCCATTTCCTGCTGCTTTTGAAAGTTTACGCTGCCTTCCCCAGGGCATACCCTATCGTGTATAGAATGTGATGTTTTCTAATGAGTGTCCACTAACGGGCTTTTGAATCTTTTTCAGAACTCAATAATTACAAAAACTTGTATTGACTGCACAACGAAAAAACCCAGGAGGATGGTAGGATTTTATTGATGGAATGCTAGTGACCGACAATTTTTTTTGAAACTTTCAAACATGACATCGATCAAAATTTTATAGCAGAATATAAGATTTGAGAATTGATTATGGGAAGATCTTTCTGTTGCTATCACAGTTACATATATTTTTCAGGCATTTGAAGAAAATAGGCATTTTCAGGCATTTGAAGAAAACCTCTTAAAGGGTTAACCATTTAAATCGTATTATATATATATATATATATATATATATATATATATATATATATATATATATATATATATATATATATATATATATATATATATAATGATGTTTTAAACTCTCATTGCAATTCTAATTAATTTCCAAAATTTTATCGTAGTTTAGCCCATATTAACTTCACTCTAAAATATCCTCTTATTTCCTGATCCCATTCTACTTTTTCTATTTAATTAATGCAACAGAAAGCTCTGTAAAAATGCTTTAGTCAGTTGTTCCCACGCTCCGAATGAAGGGATAAGAAATTGCTGACCTAAACAAATTCTTCTAAAAGATACTTATAATTCCCTTACCTAATTGGACGCGTGTAGAGAAATCCCTATCAAAATCTCACGGTATATAATACCAGTGATGAATAATTTATCCCTCATATGTTTCTTCTGCTCTTGTGTCGAGCTGTAAACGGACGTGCCTTGTCCGCGCGCCATATACATAAATCATGCCTCCCGGAATACAATAAAACGAAGTTAAAAATTCAAAGTGTCTTTCCTGTCTTCGGCCACGATTCTGCTTCATAAAGTGTGCGTGCGTGCGTGCGTGTGTGTGTGTTTGCATTATAACTTTGCAGTTACGTGACTGAAAGGAAGAGTATTGCTCACTCAGAAATGAAAAAAAAACACTTGCAACTGAATTAGAAATGAAATAAATACCTATATTACAAATCTAACAAGTTGACACAATTTTGAAGCAAATAATGAGTTCTGGTTAACGAAAATTTTTTTCAGCATTATATTTTATGATGGAAAAATTATTTACAATTGGGAAAATATCAATAATACAACTTTCTGATCTTCCTTTCCCTCTTTGAATGTTTTGCATTTTTTATTCATATTCTTGTTTTAATTTAACTTTAATCTGAGATAAAATTTTAGTTCGTTTTGACTGCCTTCATATTGTTTCAAAGACTTAATGTTCCATTTTCACAACCATATTATATAAATATTTATGCACACAGTAGTGTAACATCATTACAATCATCTATTTAACGGCCAGAATAGCCTCCTCTTGCAGTCAAAACAGGAAGTTAGTGGTGGGCATAGATTCGATGTGTGCCTGAAAGGTGACGACAGACATTTGTGATTACGAGAAAAAAGAGCATAACATAACTTGAGGCGGAGAGCATTTCTGTTTAATGCGCTAATCGAGATATTTTTACAAATTTTCACAGAGATTAAGATCTCGTAAATTTGCGTAGAATATGCGTTGTGGCTTAGCCAAAGCTGGCAAAAAAAAAAAAAAAATCTTTGGTTAAACTGCACTCCACTCATGGCACTAAAATATTTATATCAATTTATAATAAAATCGAAACATGAAATGTCTACAAAATTCAAGTGTCTAAAAGTGTAAAAATGTCAGTCATGAAAAAAGAGCAACAACGATGTAAGTATGGCACAATACTAAAAAAAGCGTGGCTAATATTTATATATTATTGTAAAAAACATTTTTTTTTAATTTAAAAAGGTTAACATGAGGAGTTTTGAAAAGCAATTCACACAAATAAGGGTGAGATTTCTGAAAAAATTTTAGACGCTAGGAAGAAATTCGTGGACATTCTACAAGAATGCGTAAAGCAGACCTACGAATGTTACGAATTGAGCAAAATGGTGCTGGTGCCCCCCACAAAAATCATGGGTGAATTGATTGTGACCAATATTTTTCTAGTAAACCGAAAAAGGGATCTGTGTTGGCAAGAAAGTAATAGACAATTTAATTGCCCTGCCAGCCTTTCATTTCCCGAAATTCCCACAAGTGCAGGGACCCAACATAAAATAATTTGAAAGCCTTCCAAGTAAAAATTTGTCATACAAGTCTAAAATATTGAAAAGAAAGGATGGCTGTGAGCATGTAAGGATGATTGAGATTCTAGAGCACACATTGAATCTGTAGATATTATAGAGTTATCTGCAGAATAATCTGAAATCAAACGATAAAAGCTTTTAAAATAGCAGTTACTTTTTTGCTGTAAAAATGGAGCAAAATGAATGAATTCTAGAAGCTAATAAAGAACTTAAACGATACAAGATCGAAACCTCTAGAACTCTAAAAACATTTGTGAAAACTGGTTTAAACTTACGGTATTTTTGACAATGACCAGCAATTATTTGCTGATAAATGATATCTGCAGTGCTTTGCTCGTCAAAATATTAAAAGAGATTGCAGTAATGGATACCATAAGATTTCCAAGGTGATAAGAGAAATGATTGCTGAGAAACTACATGCATCTTCTCTAGATGTAGTTCAGAAACTAAATGAGTCGTTTTTTTCAAAGAATGACAGTATTAGTGACAGACGAGCAGCCTGAAGACGTTGTAAAAAAAGGCTTTGATTAAAATTATAAAAGGGATGACCAGGGATTAATAAGATTTTTAATTAATAATGGAGAGACAATATCAGATGTGAAAAGAAAGTTCATTACATTCTGTATATAAACTCTGTACAGTTAAAGTTCAAAATGCAACAGAATACTATCGAAGAGCAGAAAGATTAATAGTATCTAGATTTTGGAGAAAACAGCGCCTTATAGAAGCTTAGAAATTGATTGAATCCATAGTCACGATAATAAAATTATTGCTCTGTATATGAGAAATAGCCCCAAGAGGTGTTAGAAAGAACTTTTAAGATATTCAAAGATCTTTCACATTTCTTTCTTTCTTAGTCAGTTACATGTGAGGCAATCGCAAACTTTTTATCAAAGATCAAACCCAAAAATTTAACTTCATCAAGTACATTCTCAGGATGACCTTTTATATGAATCGCCGATTCAGAATGGAAACTGTATTTCGTACAGAAATGTATTCATTTTTTCCCGAAAAAAAAAATGTAAATCCATTCTTTCTGTCCCAAACTGTGAGTTGATTCATTGCAATTTGAAGTTTTCAATAAAAGCCGTACTATCCCCAGTACAAGAAATACAGAGATCGTCAGCATATAAACAGCCTTACACAAATGAAGGCAAATGGTCTAAATCATAGTTAATTTTTTAAACAAAAAGAATTACATTCAAAACACTTCCCTGAGGGACGCCTTCCTCTGGTGCAAAAAGTTCAAAGAATTCTGAACCCAACTTAACTCTGAAAATCCTTAATTTCAAAAACTTTTGGATAAAGAGGCAAGTTTCCTATTAAATTAAATCATAGAGGTCTTTCAAGATGCTGAAGGGCCAAGTTGTGTTATAGACGTTTGCAATATCAAATAAAATTGTCACTTTTTACGGAGAAAAGCATTCCGCACATCAATTTCTAGAGTCAAAAGATTGTCTATAGTTCACTATTCATGCCTCAAAAGACTTTGAAGAATGTTCAGTATGCAAGCCTAAGACTAACAGTTTTTTCTAACAGCTTTCAAACACAGCAATCGGTCGGTAGCTAAGTTTATCAAGTTTCAGAAGGATATGACGATTGCTTCTTACCAGGAAGTGGGAAAATATTGTTTATGCCAAATTCTACAGAAAGAGTAAGTTTTTAAGAGACACTTCAGAAAGATGTTTAAGCATATCATAACTTATATCATCAGGTTCAGGTGAAGACCTGTATATACTATTGAGGCAAGTTTTAAGTTCATAGAGTGTTAATGGTCTTTATACGAGGTGTCTGTTGCAATTTGAATTCTATTGCTAAGTTAACCTCTCCTGGAAGTATAATAAAGTTTCATACATTAAGTCAACCAACAATCTTCCTATGAATTTGCATACAATGAATTTTCTAAAAGCGACTGTAATATAGAAAAGTTTTGTTAAAATTTAAGTTGCACAATTAAAGCACGATCAGAAGATAAATTGGGTGTTGATTTTATCAACAGAAAAATTATTGACGAATATACAAGATGTCTGGAGACGTTTCAATATGACATTAGTAACAGCGCTTTCAAAACAAGAAATGAAATGCATACATTTAATTATAAAAGCAAATTTTGTAACCTATTGTCATAAGCAAAATCATGTTAAGTCTAAATACTGGCATTTTAAAAATAAAAACGGAAATCAAAGAAAATATTCAAATAAAAATAGTCCTCCTGCCATGCAAAAGGACTATGAATCTCTTTTCTGCTTTCAAACGTAATTGAATGAAAGGGAAATGAATCATCAAAAATTCATTACTTCAAGTATTCTTCACTCGCCAGTCGAAACAAAGCAGAAAGTTCAGTCAATGATTCTAGTAGTAGATCTCGTACTTTTAAAGACAAACATTTCTTCAAAGAAATAAATTATAAACAAACGGGATCTGTGTTGTTGGAAATAGAAACAAATTTAGTATCAATAATATTTCCTCACTTTTGTTGATGACTATAGCTGGTTTATCGTTATTTTTTATCAAAAAACAAAAGGTGCAGTATTAACAAAACTAAAAGAATACACTGCTGTAACAGAAAATAAATTTAGGAGAAAAATACAACCATTAAAAACTGATAAGGGAGAATATGTAAGTAATACAATAGAAACACACTAACCGAACATGGTATACACAACCAACTAACAGTACACTACTGCCTATCTCAAAATAGAATTGCAGAACGTAAAAGCAGATCCTTGACAGAAATAATAAGATGTATGTTCTCAGAAGCCGTCTTGCATCAAATTTTGGGATGATGCAATGCATATAGCAACTTAACAAAAATGCATCTCAGCAAAACCAAATAAAAAGACTTTGAATTGGGGACAAAACGAAAACCAGATTTATCACAGATTAGTTTTCAATCGAATCTTTTGCTTACATACTGAAACCAAAGCACGGAAAGCTAGATGACAAAGCAGTCGAAGGCAAATTCGTGGGATATGATAACAGATCCAAAGGATATAGAATTTATATAAGAGACCATATCATGGTAAGCAGAACAACGAAATTCATTGAATATTCTTTTCCATTCGCTGTGAAAGAATTTCAAAACAAAGATAAACCAACAAAACAGATAACTGATCTAGAGATAGATCCCAAAATGGAAGAAGAATCAAATGCAAAGGCAGAGATTAATCAATGTAAACATGAAGCTGCTGAAGACCAAAAACATAATTCACTAACAGAACTAATCAATCCAGACGATCTAATAGAAAAACTAAAGGGATACCTCCTGAGAGATGCGCACTTTATGCGAATTCAGAACAAATTAAAGAACTAAAAGAATGAGAAGGCATTGAATGAATAAAAATAAACATGAAAAGCAAAAATGGATCGAAGCAATAAAAGAAGAAATGAAGACTCTTCAAATAAATTAGTGACACCACCATCAAGAAGAAAAATATCAGATGTAGATGAACTTTCAAAGTCAAATGCGACTATAGGAAGCAGTGAACAATAAAAATTAAGGCTAGTCGCAAAAGGCTTCTCACAAAAATTTGCGACTGACTTACGGCAAAACCTTTGGATGTGTAATCACATATAGTAAGTACTATGAAAGCATTTTCAGCTACAGTTGCAAATAAAAATATAAATATTGCACATGTTGATATAAAAACTGCTTTTCTACAAAGGAACCTAGAAGACGAAATTTACATGAAGTAACCTGATCGTTATATTGAACCAAGAGAGGAACAAAAAAATTTGTAAACTACTCAAGACCATTTACGGATTAAAACAGGCAGCAAGAGCTTGGCATATTACAAATGAAGAATCACTTGAAAACTATGGTCTTAAACGAAGAAATAAGATACATGTGTATTTAAATTAACTAGAAATGGAAATTCAGTGTATGTAATTGTGTACGTAGATGATTTGCTCATTGCTGGAAAAGAAGATATAAAAAAATCATTAACGAACTAGTAAATTAGTATGAACTGAAGAATTTTGATTAAGTAAATTACTGCCTGGGAATAAGTGCTGAAAAAAACAAAAGTTAAAAATTTTGCACTTAACAAAAAAAAATCGAGAAATTATCAAAACATTTAACCAAAAAGATGATAAACCAACCAATACTTCAATGGTACCAAATTATTTACGATTGATATGTTGAAAAACCATACTCGATATAGGCACTGCTGTATATATGAACTGTATCAAGACCTGACATAGCAGTAGCTGTCAACATCTTGAGTAGAAGAAATGAATGATCAACAGAAAAAGACTGAAACGCAGTGAAATAGATAATGAGATATTTGAAAACTACCGCTGAATTACAACTTGTTATCAACAACGATAAAAAGACAATCCTGATTGCCATCAGTGATACAGATTAGGCAAATGACAAAACAGAAAATCAAAAAGTGGAAATCTATTCAAGACAGATAATAGTCCAAAACAATGACTTTCGAGCCACACAGGCTGAATATGTTTCAGTCGCCAATGTTACTCAAGAAACTAAAAAAACTGATTAATCCAATGAAAGAATTGGATTTACTACAGTCTCTACCTGCACAATCTATGAGGACACTCAATTGTTTATAAAGCTGTCACAATCTGAAAAGTATCCTTCAAAACAAAACATATAGACATGAAATTCATAACTTGAAACACCTTAAAGTGACTGAGTGATCGAGCTAGAATATTGCCAAAGTAAGAACATGACAATAGATATCCCGAGAAAACCATTACCATGTCTACTTTTTGAGTATCACTGAACTAACTTGAAACTAAAAATTGTTTCTTGTCCAAAAACAAGTAGGGGTATTAGAGTTATATGCTTTCCTTTAAAGAAGAGACTGACAAACTTTTTATTATGCAGGACAGATAGCATTCTTTAATATAGAATATAATATAAAACTGTCTAATCACCTTTTTATTCACTTCTGCTTATGGCTTTTCATTTTGTGATGCAATATGCGTTTTTTTTATGCCCTTTCAAAATAATAAACTATGTTTTTATCATTTTAAAGTTGCAGTATGTCTTCATGCATTTATTAATAATTTATATTACTAATTATTACCATTTTAGATGCCTATCACCACTACACAAAATAGAAGGTGAGTGGATCCTTTTTCACATGTCTATCTATAAAATGTAATAAGGTTTACTAATGGAAAAATGAACTTTTTTTCCTATACTTTATTCTGATTAAAAAGGATGAGACAGTATGGACATTTGTGCTAGATAAAAGAGCCTTCATTGTGGACTGAATGCTTAAACATCACAGAGTACATTAATATCAAGTAACTACAGGATTTTGAGGATCATATTTGTTATTTAAGAGCAGCTGCATATTCTGCACCAAAGTAGACAAGTGATTTTGAATGTTTAATATTATACTTAAAAATTTAAATATTACCGAACTGAATAAGTGTAAAAATGTTTGTACTTATATTTAAAAAGTACTTTTATTGTTATATGTTGATGATATTGTTATATTTGGTATTGTTATATGTTGATCATATTGTTATATTTGGTATTGTTATATGTTGATGATATTGTTATATTTGGTATATCACAAGATGCTCCATGTTATTTCTCTATTGCAAAGCAAATTTCATTTTAATTTTGGATAGAATTCAGGAATTATTTTTAAAATTAATGGCCAAGATTTCATTAATCCAAAAACAATATATAGATAAAATTTGTAAAATATTTCTTAGTTTAAATATCTTCACTCTTCTTCATTTCCTATTGCAAAGGAGATTATTTTGACAAAATTAAGCAAATAAAACAAAACAGTAACTTCCATCAAATTCCAGAAAATTACTAAACTCCTAAACAGAGCTCTTTTACAATATTTATCCTTTATTGCAATCAGAACAAGGTCCAATTGAATATTTTATCACATTTTCAAGAACCATCTAGAATTAAACATTAAAATATTTTATTAAAGTTATTGGTATGTGATGCAAGAGAATTAAATTTATCAATATAAAATAAAAAATTAGTTTTTCGAATTTTGATTTTTTTTTTCTACTAACAGAAATGATGACTGAATGAATCTCTATAAATTAATGATTGATAAAATCCAATCATTCCCAATTTCTTGACAGACTTTCAAACATAAATTTGTTAGTCTGTATACTATAGAGCACACACACATATTATATATATATATATATATATATATATATATATATATATATATATATATATATCGAGAGAGAGAGAGCACATATCATTAGATGAAACTGAGAAGGCAAGTAAAAAAAAATGACTGTGAAGATTTAAATTTTGAATTTTCAGAATTACCTTTGATATACTGCAACAATCAAACTACAATAATTTTTTTACATTCATTTCCAAAAAAAAAAAAAAAAAACAAAGGCTGATAGCAGATAAAAAATATTACTGATATCTATCACTTTTCAACTTTTAGCTTATGGGTGGTACAACTGCTGTACCAGTGATGGTTAAAATTTCCTTCCCCCTGAGTAAACTTTCCAGCAATACTGTAGTTGCCCCATAAATTCATTCCCCTATTCTGTCATACCCCATAGGATCAAGAGATTTCTGCCAGCAGAAGTTTAAAATAAGTGTTGGTGAGTTCTCAGAGCCATGTTTTGGTGACTTCTTTTTCCAAAACAAACAGTTTTAAGATGTATGAAATGAGTAAACTTAATTTCATTCATGAATTATAGTAGACAGAATTTATTTGCTTTTTTTAACCAATTCCATAACTTTGTGACATTACTTTTCCCTTTCTAATACTAATCCTTAATAGTGAAAGCTCACCTACATCGAAAATTCATGCAGCTTGAAACTTTATGATGATGATTTCAGAAAAAAGAACTGAAAATATTTCAGAAATGAAGCAATTTACTTTTCACCATAATATGGTGACAACTATAATATGTTGAAATCTAATAATTCATACACAAATTACCGATTATATTGATTTATTCGCATGAACTAACATAGAAGTGATAATCAACACTTGCATAGCCAATTTTAAGTAAACCATATCCAATTTTACTCTGTTGAATTCTATTTTTAAAATTTGATCATTATTAGCATTTTAGAAAGTTTTTGGATAGAAAAATATATTTTTTAATTCAACCGACTATGTTAAATTCAAATTGCATGCTTCAGAAAAAAAAAGTTTTGAACTACATTAAATAAAAAGTATAATCGATTTTGTACAGAGGACATTAATATTGAAATATTCAATTATATTTTTAGGCTGTGAAATAGAAGAATAGTGTAACTTGTGTGATATACAAGGGAAGAAATGAGCATTTTTAAATAGAAAATGCAAGTAATTAGTCTTAGAATATTATACATAAATTGTACCTTGTTTATAAAAAAAATCGATTTTTTTTTTGAAGTATGAAAATAAAATGAAAAAATAAATAAAATTTCAATGTTGAAGTTTAAAAAAAAAAAATTATATGTTCAGCAATAACTTTAGCATTTAATACATTTCAAACATGTTCCAAATTCCAAAATAACTGCAGTGGAAATTTCTATTCATGTTATCTCTATAAATAAATGATTATAAATATGGTGAAGTTTTATTTAATTAGCACAAACAACTATACAGCAGAAAATTTCATTTAATTTACTCAGCATCGTAATATTTGATTTGATAGTGCTGCCTGCAAAATTAGTGAATTACCAATTTAGGGGGTAAATAAAATAAAACTGTGATACACAGCCATATCTAGGATCCTAACAAAGACAAAACCACAAAAGATCAACCTGTTTACTACGGTGGGGAAAGATAACACATTAAAGCTACGGGTGGTCGAAATTGAAGGGGCCATTTTCAAAAAAAAACAGGCAAAAGAAGAAGAAGGCATTTTTGAGTTTTTCTCTTTCAGGACTCAGAGGAATTTTTCAGTTTGGTTCCTGTATAACCTGGTTGAAAAAGGCTCTCTAGAAATACAATATGTTAATAATAAAAATAATGATGCAGATATATTTACCAAGCCCTAAACTAAATATGTAATAAATAAGATTTTAGAACTTTGTAATTGGGAAATTGCAATGAGAACTTTGAAACTGAACAAATTTTGACCTTTTGAAAATTACTGCATTTTAATCATTTCGTAAGTTGTAATGAAACTGCATTTTTGAGCACTAGTAAGGAAATATTTTCCATGAGAGGGCCACCTGCAGGAAATTAAGTTATACAATCATGCTAACATTTTCTCTTTCTTATCTGCATCTCATGAATAAAGGCATAATTTATGCACCAAACATTTGATTGGCTGTGACGTCAAATATCATAGTGTGCTTAAAGAATGTGTTTTGTATTTATTGTGTACTTTAAAAACTAATTTGGCAAGTTGGCTTGCAAGCGTCTGTGTTTAGTATTATCTTTTAACTAATGCTTTACATGTTCCTTTAGCAATAAATATATTTTGTAAGTACTTCAAATTCATGTTTCCTAACATCCACTGAACTTTGCTAATTTTACCATTACATATATTTTAATAGTTTTTTTCACTACTGAGTGTGCACCTTCTGGCTTTCCTTTGTCTATATAATAATATTTTTTCCCTTCTTCTGAATTTATTTTCCACTGATAGATAGTACTGAGATTTCTCAACTAAAGTTGCATGATGTAATACTTTGACTATACTTTGTGGCTAGTTACAACTTATTTGTAGGAATTTTGAATATTAATATTTCACTTTTTAATATTGAACATTATGCCCTCTTTCCAAAAAAATTCCTCGCCACACTACAACTTATCTTTTAGTTTTTTCTAATCAATGCTAAATAAAGTCTTTCTTCAGTATTCTTTGGGCATACTGTATACATCATATTTGAAGATTTTTTCTTTTTGCAATTTTTACTTGCTTACCTAAATTTATAGACTTGCTATTTATGCTACTGTATTTGAATTTCTATTCTGCTCTTTTTTTTTTTTTTCAGTAGTTTACTATATTTATATTTTTGCCTATTTATTCTTATTCTTCCAGAGCTTCTCAATTTCATGGGATGATTGGGTCAAGAAGGATCAGATTAAAAGCATTAGTTTGAATCCCTTTCTGAATGTGAGTTTATACCTTTGATAAAATCTACAGGCTGGATTCATTTCTATTCTTTCTAATCTCAACTATTTGATAATGCAAAATTGGTCTTTCTCTTTGGAGCCCATTGATTACTTTATCATTTAGAAATGTAATCTTATCCATTTCCAATAAACAAATTCACCTGAATCACTTACCTATATGCTGCTAATAAACGAGAAAAAACAGAGTCTCCATCAAATATATACAAGTGATCCCAACTGCATTCTGTTTCAAAATGAGCTATCTCCAGTCTAATTGTGCTATTGGGTGAATCACTTTCAATAAGCCATGTACACTGCATATCGACACTGTAATTACCTGTGCCATCTATAATGAATCCAGATGGCCTAGTTAACCTGAAATAAAAAAAATAAAAACTCAATTTTACTGGAAAATCTTCGTTTTATCACTTTGAATTCAGTTAGATTATAACTACAAAAGTTGAAAAATATTGTCTGCATGAATCTCAAATTAAAGATACTTATAATGACACCCAAAATTGGAATTATGTTCCATTCTTATTTAAATTTTGGTCAATTAAAATAGATATTAAGATGCATATTTTCTATGTGTGTGCCATTAATAGGCATACACTTTCTTTAAACTTCATAAAAAGTTTAAAAATTAAAAACTGATTGAAACAAATAATTGATGATTTAAAAGAAAATTTTAAAATATAAAGCCACAAAATCAAGACTCGTGCTTTTTTTAATTCATTTACAAAACTTATATTGAATGTCTAAAAATATTTCATATTTGATACTAAAAGAAGAAAACACTCATTAGAAAGTTGAAAAGATAGCTGCCTTTTAGCTACTTTTTTTAAAAATATGGGGTTCAGAAAAAAACTGACTGGTGAGAGAAAACTTATCATTAAACTATCAAATGAAGGGAATTCATTAAAAAAAAAATATTCAAATATACATTCAGAGATTTACAAAAAATAATTGCACAATGAAAAATAACGCTGGAAGAAATTGAAAAAAATGTGTGAACACAACATCAGAAAATTTATACAAAAAATAAAGATCAATCGCAAAATAAATGCTCCAAATTTTTCTAATGTTGGGTCAATCTGTCTCTGAAGAAACCTTTTAAAGAACACTAAGGAAAGCAGGCTATAATTGCAACAATGCTCAAAAATAGTCCTTTAGTAATAAAAGGAATAGAAATGAGCAACACCAATTTGCCAAAAACTACATTTTAAAAATAAAAAATAAAAATCTGGAATGAAGTTATTTTTATAGATGAGAGTACATTCAATATTTTTGGAAGTTATGTTCATCATATGGTATAAGCCAAATACTGTTGGCAATTTGAAAAACACCCAATTCTAGCTGTGAAACAAAGGAAGATCAGTCAGCAATAGTTTAGGAGTATCTGGCATCATCAAGGGGACACAAGTCTATATTTTGATGGAATTAGGGACAAAATGATACATCTTAATATACTGAAAAATAATTAATATTAAATCAGCACTGGAATCAAGGTTCATATTTCAGTAAGATGGTGATTTTAAACATACAACAGTAAAAAAAAATGGATGACTGCTGAATCATAGTTGAAATTAACTTTAAAAACAAAACCTCAATATCATGCCTTAATGTTATAAAGAATTTACAGTGCCATCTTGAAACAGCTGCACAAAACATCAAATCATTAATAAAGATAATTTAAAGCATGTATTGCTAAAAGAAAAAGAGAAAATTTCTGCTGAAACTATCAAAAACATTGAGGATTATTAAAAACAGTCATGTACGATTACATGCAAAGAATTATTAAAAACAGTCATTAAAGCAAAAAGATATGCTATTAAATATTAAATACATGTTTATTTATTTTTAGATAAGAAAACATCCAGCTGTACTCTTAGTTTTACATGATCAGGTTTGGAAGTTTATATTTAATTATAAATTCAAATTACTCAAATCAATTATCATTCATCAGAAATAATGAACGTAAATGTCAAACATATATGTTTAAAAGTTAAATTATCTCCTCTTATTTAATACTCTGCTTTCATTCTTAATTTGAATTTTCATTAAAGTGTGCCCTAAATTACAGGTATTATTGTATAAAATTAAAACATTGCTATAATCTTCAACTAATTTTCAATTCATATATATATACACACAATATAATAAATAAGCATTAAGATATTAATGCTTATTACCTTTGAAAATCTATCTTAAATCTTTACATACAAATAAATATACATATAACATAATACATCTAAATACATAACAAAAATATGTAAGTTCTCAAAAGATAATAACTGCACTAAGTTGCAAGATATGAATTAAAACATTAAAGTTGAGCAGAA
The DNA here is from genome assembly GCF_947563725.1 of Argiope bruennichi. Lineage (NCBI taxonomy): Eukaryota > Metazoa > Arthropoda > Arachnida > Araneae > Araneidae > Argiope > Argiope bruennichi. Next base: position 134,347,156 of record NC_079162.1, on the reverse strand, counting down.
TCTTCTTCAACAGCAGCCTGCTATTCATCATCATTAATGACATATGGCCGCCCTTGTGGCTCATATTTAAGGGACTCATCGCTGGAAGAAATTTTTCTAAACCACCTTTGGGTGGTGTGAATGCTGACAGAACCTCCTCCGAAAGCCTGGCATATTTTTTGAGCCATTTGCACAGCATTTGTTCCATCACAGCACAGCCATCTATTGTGTATTGCGTGCAACATTCTTTAAATATAGTTTCAAAAAACGACATAACTTTTTTTTTTTTTTTGGGGGGGGGGGGGTACTTGATAGAATAATCGGAAATTGCTTTAATATTCAGAAACATTGTTTTATTTGAGTGTTGGTTATTTTTTTTTTTTGTTCATTTATATTAATGATAATATATAATGGCATTTTTTTTTTTTTTCTTTTATTTGGCCATGTTTCCTAATTGAACGAAAATTGGAAGATCTTTCCTAAAATTTTTAATGTACTGCAGTATTATTCTTCCATAAATAAACTTACACTCCTTAATATTTGTTATTCGTGTTTTACTCATTTCAGAATTACTATTTTTCATCTCTTTCCGATTTTTGAGAAATAATAAATTGTATGAAAGTCTCTAATTTTAATTATCTAATATATCTATTGAATTAAAATTCTAGTGCATATTTAAATTAAATCTGCCAATAATACTTTAAAAATAAAAAATAACAAGTTCTGTTGTTCACATACAGAAATCATTTTTCAAGAAATTAGTCTTCAGATTTTGAATTCGAATTTTATTGAAACTACTTAACTGTACCTGTTAAACACTATTATACTTTCTTCTTTTTTTTTTTTTTTTTTTTCCTCCCTTTAATCAAGAATGAAAGACACTAGCGTTTTTTAAATCAACAGTAAAGAAGGGAAAATTTTTAAGATTACTATATTACTGAAGAAACGGAATACGATAGATTGTAATATGCAGACATTGCTTTGACATTGACACACTTTATTGAAGGGATTTTAACATAATTTTATTGAAAAAACACGAATATATTTGTTACATAAAATGAAAATTCCCTTTTATTTGGAGTCATTCTGAATAGACAGTATTTTAAGAGATGCTATTTATAATTTATACTAGCAATAAATAATAAAATCACAATATATCGAGAAATATTGATATATATATTAGACAATATATCGCGATGAAGCTCGGTCGTCTCCCAGCCTTAGTCTGTGAATTACATAATGTCAAGAGCTAAGATATTAATACCTTTCCCCCCCCCCTCTTTTTTCTACTTTTGTAGAAAGAAGAAGTATGCGAGAATATTAGTAACAATTTTCAAAAGTGAAACATTGTTTTTGTAGGTGATCTGTTTCATCATTTCAAACCAAGACATCAACGGCCCCTTCATACGGATTGTAGAAGATGATTATTTCGGACTCCTTAAAATTTCTTGTGCTTTCATCAATATTACATCTTTATGCAATGCAGAGTGCAAAATAATCTTCATTTTTAGGTGCATGAGGGGGGGAAAAAATCTTTCCTTTTTGAAATCCAAATACAAAATCCTTCGTGCCTTTTCTGCCACTTTCCTTAAATTTAGAAACTTTCTTTTTTAAAAAATAGTTTCTACAATTATAAGCTTTATCTTCAATAATTTTTGTGAGAGATAAAATGCAGGCCAACTGACCACAGGTACATTACATCCCGAATTATATAACACTTTTGCATTATTCTCATGATACTTTCACAGATATGCAGTTAGAAATCAAGTTATCTGTACAAATCTCCAATTCAGAAGAATATAAAATTCTAGAATCTGTTTGTTTACTTAAAATAATAATAAGATATCATTATCCTTCTATCGCTCATATATTAACTGAAGTTCAAGAAATATGAAGCAAAGGACAGCAGAAGGGTTTTTCACATGCCTTACACTAAATTCAATTTTTTTTTTTTTTTTAAGTTTATATTGAAACAGATTCTATTGATTGAATGTGACTTCAAAAGCAGCAAGAACAGATTTCCCTAATTTCAACACAAAAAGAGTCGGTACTTTTTTACGTTCTACATAGTCTTGTTTGTTCTAATGGGTTAAGAATTCCAAAACTAAATAAAGTATGTGAAAATATTTCAAGATTGGAACAATAATTACTATATAAATATATTAAAAATAAAAGCAAGAAAAGAAAATTACAAATTAAAGATAATCATTTAAATGAAATCATGAATTTATAAAACAGGATGGATGGATACTTAGAGCTCATTTTACAAAATCCTTAGCATTATTTATATTTAAATATGGATGCATGAAATTATTATTAAATGACAACTTATTACATTAAAATTAAAGGATATTTTTATGATACATATTTAGGCACATTTTGTAGTTAAACATTTCAAGATTACAACATAAAAGCACTATAATTTTGAAAAATGTTATTTGTAGCTAATAAACTGACACTTTTAGAGTTTTTTTAAAAAATTATGGGTACAACATCTATTTTCTAAATATTACAAGATCATCAATGTGAATATATATATTATCATGTTAATTATCCTTTTATGCATAAACACTCGAAAATCACAACACACAGAAAAATGAACATATGAAAAAAAATATAACGGAATATTGCTCTTTGGAAAGCGAAATATCTTGTTGATATTTTAAATCCTTTTTTCTGTGAAATGACCAATGAATTACTGTTAAAAACTAGAACAATACACCCAAAAAAAAAAAAACACTGCCAAAAGACGTACTATGTAGGTTTGTTTCAGTTGGAGTTTAGATATCTGAAAATATGCAGTCATGGTAAAATATCAAAAATTCGTTAATTGACTTTGAAGTATTTCTTTAATCCATTTGGTCCTAATATATCCCACAGATATACGAGTCATTCCCTATTGGATAAATAAAACCCACTTTTAATCTTTTAAGCTCCAACGAACATGTATACTCTGGAGATCAGACTTTATTCCCTATTGTGTAAATAAATTCTGCTTTTACAAAGATTATCATAAAAAGAAACAAGTGTACACAGGCTTTAAAATTTTAATCATGCAAAAAGTTGGATTGAAAGGGTTCATCAAAAAGTTATTTAAATTAAAAGGTATTTTAGATGGCTCTAGTCCACAATCATTCAAATCTCATTAGATTAGAAGTAGTGGAATCACGGACAAGCATCAAATCGTAGAACAAACATGCCAAAAATGAGGGACTGAAATTTTATGGTTTAAAACAAGGAATACCTAAAAGAAATGGCAAATCAGTATTTTTAACAGGTTTGCAAAACTTGCTAGACAGCCAATCATGCTAGGAAAGTGAAAATTAAAATAATCATATCTTAGGATTTATTATATGCATACATATATAAATATTATTAAATAAAATGTGAATAGGATATGATGAATGAACAAATGTTCCAAAGAGAACTGCATAAAAATGGTGTTCTTGTACTAAATGTGATAGATAGAAAAATTGACTTCCCTTTGGTGTGCTTGTGTTGTGCAGTATCAAAAGTGGCCATCTCCACTTTTCTCATACGTGGATTTTTTTTCAAAGACAATGAGAAAAGAGGGATAACCTACTTGCCTTAAATTTTGAATGTCAAAAAACTTTGCTAAAAATCCTTTGTTAGTCAACAAGTTATAGTAGGCAACAGTACTAATACATTAATGTATATCATTCATTAAAAGATTCCTTGAACAACAATAATGTGTTCACATAAACTTGAGGGAACCTGAATACCCAAGCAGTTCTAAAGAAATTACTCAAGCTCTATTTCACAGATTTCAAAATAGCAACTTCACAGGTATACAGTTTTCAAAATGTATGGCTGATGGATATGGAGACTAAACAACACTTCAATACTGAGGTTTATACTACAATAATGGTTGATCAAACACATCTCCAGACACCTTAAAAAGATAATATGAGCTTTCCCCGTTCCAGTGAGTTCTTTCCCCTGGATTAGATGTTTGCACAAAGTGAAAAGAAAATTAAGTCTCTCAATAAGCCAAGTGAGCTCAAAGAAATTCTTTCAGAAAGTGAAACACTTTTCGAGCTTCAGATATATTATTCAGATTATGATTGAATAAAACCTGAGGTAATTTAATGAAACAACCTGCAGGCTAGCATTTCCTATTCACCTTAATAAAAAAAATTATAATAAAATATTGATGTAAAGCGAGCCACTTTATAGAGTTGAAGATGGTTCAAGAAAATCAGTTGTAAAAAGGAAGGGAATATCATAAATTAAATTTAGAGTCATGACTTCCGGCTTAATCATGGATCTTCTAAATCTTAATATGCACATAAATGATTGATGAAGCATTTAAAGCTAGGTGGCTCCTTTGCTTTTCCGTGAATGTATATTTCTTGTATCATATTGTGTATGGTAACAGTTAATTATTTTTTTGGAATTGACATCATATATTCATTTTATTATTATTATTATTATTAGCTTTTATACCTTCCTTTGCTTATTCTTCCCAAACGAGCAAAGTAAAATAGTTTTCATTTTTTTTCCTTTGTTAAATATTCTATTATAGATATTCTTCTAAACTTTTTTAATTCTGTTCACTAAATGTCAAGTTATGGGCCCAGAATGCTTATAGCGCACATTTAAAGCGAAGAATATTGGCACTGATACGATAGTCGGAGTGTTACAATGTAGGATTATCAATTCTGCTTTCGATCTTACAACTATCAAAACTGAACCAAGGAAAGATCCAGATTAAGATATCGCATGGTAAAAATTACTGGTCGATTTGGAAATATAAAATTAAATTCATTCTTAACTACTGCACATTTGCTTTGGAAGACATAGAAGGAAATCTCCAAAAACCAGAGGAGCCAAATTCAGATGCAAACAAAGCAACTCAAAGGAAGTATCAAGATGATCATAAAAGGCATAATGAAACTAATAATTGTGCCATAATGATCCTTAAGAATTCTATGACCTAAGAAACTCTGCAAGAAGTCATGAGATTTGACATCGCCAGCTACAGAATCGCCATTAAAGCTACAGAAGATTTCCGAAGATTCATATTACGACCAGTTATTATAATATCTGGCTGCAGTTTTTCACATTTAGCTAGAAAAATGAGGCCATGGCAACTCATCTATCATAGTTCAAAATTTGTGGGAAGACCAGAATGGAAGGTTAGAAAATAAGAGGAAGAAAAGATTTCCAAAGACACTTTAACTATGCAAAATCTTGGGCACTATTCCAGGAAGTTATTGCTTCTTCAAATCTACTTAGCTACTTTTGAGAAACGAATAAAGAACTTTAGATGAACTTACTACACAGCTATAACTGAGGAAGGATCCACCCTCATGTGAAGAAGCATTAATCGCAAATTCAAAGCCTAAGCGAAGAACAAAGAAAATGAAGTAGGTGAAATTATTGTCTTCAGAGAGGGCATTGGGACAAAATGTGCAGCAAGTGAATTGCTGATAGGCCACCATCGAAGCCAGATATTTCCAACTCCATAACAGAAGGAAGAAATTGTGCATCTGCTCAACAGACCCTTTAAGCTTTATATGAAGGATACTGCTGACAAGCTCAAATGACTGGTTCATTGATAATAAAAACCAAAACTAGTTACTAACAAAAGCAGTTACTTTGTTATTTTTGAAAAATTTTAGTTTCTCCACAGCACAACCATAGTTCATGGAATGTCTTTACCAGTCATTAATAAAAGTACCATGAAAATTTGTATCGAAATTTGTAAATGATGAAAAGCAATGCCAACTGCTCGGAAACATGTAGCACATGCTTGCAATCAACAAAAAATTGTTTTCCATATTGGCAACTCAAGACAAAAATTTGAATCTACTTACAATGCCTGTAACATACAATAAAAAAGAAATAGTTTTACATTAAACACAGATGGTGGTGGTCACTTTAAGGCTGATGTAAAAATCAAGTCAATATAGACATGGTTGTTAGCGATCCTTCAACTTTACTATGAAAGATGGGAACACCAAGATAAACAGCATGTAAAAACCATTTCAGAAAATGATTTAAATATGAAAGTAAAGAATGATTCAAAATTGTGTAAAGCTTGCATCTATGGGAAAGCACTAAGAATGAAATCTGGAATAAGGAAAAAAGCTGCAAAGGCTGGAGAATTAATTTCCGTGGTTACTTGTGGACCATTTGACAAATCTCATAAAAAGTTTAAATCCTTTACTATTTTTAAAGACAACTAAACAAAATTCAAGTGCTTCTTCTTGAAATAAAAATCAGAAGTTAAACATGTGCTTGTAGATTTCATTCTATATGCCAAGAATTTGGAGAAATTCTCAGTGACTATGAAGATGTCAGAAAAATCCTAAAGAAGCAGTGAATATTCTAAATATTTACATCAGCTCCACAGTAGATGGGTAGCTCTGAAAAAAACAATTGTCAGAATGACTAACTTTAAAGTATCCAAATGAAGAAACACATTTCCCTTAATATTTATGGGCAAAAGTTGGCAGAACTTCTGTCTTATGCTTTAGACAGAAATGGCAAATCTTCAATTCCAAGGTCAAACCCATACGAACTATGGATGGGTAAGAAACCCAGAAAAAAAATACATGTGCATCATAGCCTCTGTATGAGAAAGATGGAAAAAACACAACTAAAGGTTATTTTGGACATGATAAAGATAAGAGATATCACATCCATGCTAAAGAAAGAGGGATCCTTTGCTCCTGAGATATTGTGTTTGAAGAAAACTTGACAGAAAAAAAAAAAAGTATACTATCTCTCCAAAGTGCTGAAGACAAGAAAACTTGAGATGATAAAAATGAAGTTGCAGCAGATGAAAAGACTAGACTAGAAGAGAACACAGAAACAGAAAAGGAAAGTTGACCTAGGAGACATATCAGCTCCTAAGTGGACAAAAGATTATGCTATTTTGTGATGAACCTGTAGAAAGTGTAAATAAGGAGGAGTTCAATTCACTAGCGTCGTGCAAAGATAAAGTACCAAGACTTTTCTGAAAGATCCAGAAAGTCGAGAAGAGGCTATTTATCTATGTGCACTGCCTCCAAGGAAGAGCAATAGTTTCAGATATTTTAGGCCTGATATTGACAATGAAAGAGGAATTAGAGAACTTAAAAAGAAATGAGGCATGGGATGTTGTTCCTAAGGGGAAAAAAAAAGAAAAAAGAAAATTTGTAAAATATAAATGGAATATTCAAGAAAAAAAATTTTAAGAAAGAATTGGCAACAAATTTAAAGATCAACTAATTACCAGAGGCTACACACAAATAGAAGGAATAGACTATTAAAAAGATATGTTGCCCTATAAAATTAAAACCTATTAGAACCTTATTGGCATATTCAGCTCAATTTGACATTCTGTTGCCTATCTGGAAGGCAAATTAAAAGATAGTTTATATAGATCCAATACCTGTTTAACAACAAGAAAACCAGCAAAAGTCTGCTTATTAAAGAGCAGTCTTTATGGTTTTCGCAAATCTGGAAGAGTGGGAAACAAGTCTCGATAATTTCCTAGTGTCATATAAACTTACTAGAACAGATCCTTGTGTATATTCTGACTAGGAGAAAACTGATTGTACAAGATCATGTGAACAATCTCTTTATAATATCTAGCCTGAAAACTAGCATCCAAAAGTAATCAAAATAAAGTGATGACATGTATACACATCAAACAGAATACAAATGATTGTATAGTAAATTTTGTAAAAAAAAGTCATAGTAAAGTGAATAAGATTTCAATTTATTAAATAAAAAGTTATACGTCAAATACAGTTAAATGGTTAAAGATAGCATTGGAGCAAACTTTGAAGTTAAAGATTTGGAAGAAGTACATAACAATAGAAAGAAATACAGATAGCTCAGTGATTCTCAACCAGAAAGTAAACACAGGTTAGTTGCAGTCAATTGGCATGCTGAATTCCAAAGAAGCATCAATTTTTAGATCAGGGATGAAGTACATGATAGCACCTACAGACAGCATATTAAATACTGAAAAAGCATTCAGTATTTAACATGCTGTAGAAGGATTCCCATGCTTAGTAAGAGGAATGATTTATATGAGTCAATTCAACAATTTCCCAATTAAAGAAAACTGATCTGGTGAAAAATACATGCTTTGTTATGTTACACAGACTAAAGAGGCCAGACTAAGCTTCCAAAAGACAGGTAAAGATTTTAAAACATTCTGTAATTCAGAATGGGCTAGCGACAAGACTGATCATCAGTCATTTAGTTTCTACATCGCAATACTTGCAGAAGGTACCATTTCACAGAGCAGCAAAAAGTAAATAACAACAGCTCCGTTCGTGGAAAATAATATCTGTAACATGGAGCTATTTCTCAGTAGAAGAAAAAGAAAACTGTATATATATATATATATATATATATATATATATATATATATATATATATATATATATATATATATATATATATATAAAGAGAGAGATAATTCTGAACTGGATGTTAAAATATGTATATTTTTAGAATGGAGTCAAAAAATAAAATGGAACACATTAGTTAAGTGTATATTGCTTCATTTTCAAGGCAGAACTAAAGTCAATTGGATTAGCAGTCAACTTTACCGAACAAAAAGGGATCCAAGTTGTCAAAATTCAAGGTTTTCTCTGATGGCCCTGGAATCATTAAAAGAAACAAGAAAGGAGTTATTACTGATACAAGATAAAAATAACAAAATGACAGAAAATATAAAATTTTGGAGGAAAAAAATCAAGGGCAGTATGGAAATGAAAGAGCAAATTCCTTGGTAAAAGCAGCTCTAAATAATGCAACTATATGAAAAGGAAATCCCAACTAAAAAAAGGAGGAAAGACAAAAACTCAACCAATTTTGATAGGAATGATGGTAACCTTTGGTGAAGCGTTTTAAAAAAAAGTCATTTCTCAAGACAGATGATTCTAAAAGATTAGATGGTGACATCTTCATCAATTGGATACATACAGATCACAGAATCTTTCAAGCTAACAAAATTGATTCTTTAATAGAAAATTAATATGCCAATGTGGCTTTCTAAAATGAACTACACGGCATCTAATATATATCTGTACTTTATGGGAAAATTACAGAAGGAAATGGACTGTGAAATGGAAGGAACTATCACTTCCTGAATTTCTAAAGACTTTTATAGTGAGAAACTTGCATTGGGAGATTATTTTGAAGATATATAAACCAACAATTATTTAGTAGTCATAAATTTAAACTTAATGTGTTAATAGTTTTAAATTTTTATATAAAAGTAAATAATGATTAATTCTAATATAATAATTACCTTTGCATATTGTATAAGATTTTCCTTAACTTTACTGGCAAAAGGATTTCCATGATCTTTAAAAAAGTATTGCACATTTTTTTATAATTTATTATTTTTTGTATATAATTACTGGATATTCTTTAAAATATTACATGATGTAGAATTAAATGAGGCATTCTTTAGTTTTCTACAAATTTAAATTTCAACAATTAAAGGATTAATTTGATCTAAACAGATTTTTTTTAATTTAAAGATTTTAAAATTGAGAGAGTTATAAATTGAAAGGCTTAGAAATTTTTAAAATTTTATTTCAATTTAAAAATTTTAAACTGGGAAAGGTATTTTAACTGGTTGATGGTTGTTTCTGTTGGTTATAATCCTAGATGACATATTCTCCTAGGAGGTTTGGAGAGAGTTTAAGATACATATCCGACATCCTTCTGCCACCTTCAGGCTGTTGGGATTCTGTTATGTCCTCATCATTACATCCTGAAGGTCTTCAGCTGAGACAAGGCTATTAATGCTATCCTTCATAGAAATATAATTTCTAAAATCTTATATAAATTGCTCAGGTAGGGGCAGGTGGGGTAAAGTGGTCATGATTCATAAAAAAGGTTTAAACTCTTAAATAATTATAATTAATTATTTTTTTTAAATTTTGGTTAAAAAAATAAAAAACAAAGTTTTTCACTAAAAATTTTACTTGCGGCAACATGCTTCTGGCAGTTATCATTCATTCTCCATGTGTTTTTTACAGCTTGTTCTTTTGACTTGCATTAACTTTTTAGCTACATTTTGTTTGATACAAATATCAATAAGATGGCAGTGCGGAAGGATTTACTCACATCTCAAGAGCATATTTTCCTTCATAAGTAAGTTTCACTTTTTATAGATATAATTTAATAATAATTTTAGTTGCATGGGGAAAGTGGTCATAGGTTTAAGTTGGAGATGGTTGATTAAAATTAGTCATACCTAGTTGCTAAATACCTATTAAACATTGGTCTAAATGCTAATTATGCCAGGCTAGTTTTTAATAGTTATTAATTATAATTATTAATTATTCTTAAAGCATAATTAATTAATCAAAATTTTAAAAAAAAACAAGCTTAACTATTACCAGGTTTAGAATAGTATTATAATTTGATTGAAATTTTGTGAATTTTTTAAAACATAACATATTTTTCTTATTCTTTACAGCTTCAACATGACTAGAACATATGTAAGGAAGAATCCAGAAAGCTACTCTGATGCAAGTTTACAATTAGCGGTGCTAGCTGTAGAAAAAGGAAAATCTATATACGCAGCAGCTAAGGATTTTGAAATTCCCTATCAAACTTTAAGAAGATGGGTTATAAACAAGCCAAAACACAAAGGTCCAGGAAGGGAACCATGGCTAACACATGATGAAGAATTTTGCAAAGTTTAAAGTTTAAAATTTCTTGCACAATGGGGATATCCATTTGATCGTTCAGATGTTTCAAACCTAATTTTTACGTTCTTTAACTCTGCAAATAGTAGAGAAAGTCCTTTTGGGAGAAAACTTCCAAGATCAGATTACCAAAGAAATTTTGAAAAACGCTGGGCAAAATAATTAACAAAACGGAAACCAGAATTACTTACTACAGCTAGAGCGGCTAATTTAACAAACAAAACCGTAACTACTTTTTTTGATGCCTATACTCATCTTATTGAAACAAATGGTCTTCAACAATGTCCCAACAGAATTTTTAATGTTGATGAAGCTGGACTAGGTACAGATAGCCGAAACAGCCCAGTATTTGTTCAAAAATCTTCTCGTACTACTTACATGAAATCAACAACACAAGGAAAGACAATGTTCAGCGTGCTTTTTGGGATATCAACTAGTGGCAATTATATGCCTCCTTTTACCATTTATAAGGGAGCTCATTTATATGAGTCATGGACTAAGGGTGGTCCTCCAGAAGCCTTATATGCTTGTACAGAATCTGGCTGGATGTAAGATTCGGTATTTGAATCTTGGATGGATCATTTTATAAAATATACAGAAAACTTACAGAAACCTATTCTTCTGATTTATGATGGCCATGGAAGCCGCATGATTTATGGCACAGTGAAAAAAGCCATAGACAATAATATTATAATATTGTGCTTGCCCCCTCATACCAGCCATGCCTTACAACCTCTAGACGTTGGTGTCTTTTCACCATTAAAAAAAGTCTGGAAAGCAATTTTGAAGAAATGGTTCAGAGAAACCCAATTGCAAAGTGTCTCAGAAAGTGTTTTTCCTTTTTTATTGAAGCAACTATTTGAGTGTATCAGTCCACAGAATGCCATCAAAGGTTTTCTTGGTAGTGGATTATATCCAATAAATATCCAAGAAGTAGAAAAGTGGATTGTTCTAACCGAAATATCAAATCCGATACACTCATCTGATCAACAAAATAAATCGAAATCAAGATTCTGAGCCATCAACATCTACTTGCAACTCAGATTTGAAACAGGCGGATATATCGCATGAAGATAACCCACCAATTGCATCTCCACTAAAAGATCTAAAACAAGCTATATTAACAGCATTATCTCCACCCATCTCAACTGTAAAGAGCTAAACAAAATTCTAAGCAAAAAAGGAAACGTGTTCAGGCCAAAACTGGGGAAGTATTGACAGAAGAAACGGTTGCATTGTGTCTACAAAAAGAACATGAAGAACAAGAAGCCAAAAAGAAGAAAGTTCAAGGCAGTAAACCTCCTTTGAATCAACTTATGAATAAACACCCCCAGATTTCTGAAATCATATTAGGATCTTGGTTATTGGTAAAATACGGAGGAAAGAAATCTGTTAAGGAATTTATTGGCCAAGTAATTGCTGAAAATGGAGAATTGCTTTCTATTAAGTACCTAAAAAAGTCTAAAATTGGAAATTATTATACATTCCCAGAATCAGATGATACAGATGAAACTGAAAAATCAGAGTCTTGGAGGAGTCAAGTTTCAATAGTAGAGGACATTATAAATTTGCAATTTAATGGAACAAAATAATAATATTACAACAAGGAGAATTGCAGGCATTAAATTTACATTGTTTAGTATTTGTCATTAATAAAATGTGACCATTACTTCATTAGTTTCTTTTTAAATTGTCATTTTTTATGGTATGACCACTTTACCCCATGCACTACTCACTTTACCCCATCCCCTGGGGAAAAGTGGTCATAAAACTATGCTTTTTAAAAAATGTTATAAAATAAATTTATTTCCAACAGATAGTCCTGAAATCCTGTGAATGTGCTCTTGAATAATGTAATGTAAATAACATCCAAAATATTAATATATATTTCATAAATTCTTATGTTTATATTCTGTGAAAGTTAAAAATATCTGTTTTTATGACCACTTTACCCCATCTGGCCCTAATAAAAAGAATCATACCTCAAATTTCAACGTTAGAAGGAAATTACATGATTAAATAGAAAACGAAACAAAGAAAATGGAAAATCTATTGTAGTAAATTATGCAATATATATATATATATATATATTGTCAAAATCTATTACAAATTGACATGAAAATTCAATTGACATTTTTAAAAAATCACAATTTTTAAATTCATAATCATAAATTTTAAAATAATATTTTCTGAAATTACCACATAAACCCCCAATACCTTGTAAAATTTTTAATTAATATTTTCTTTTTAAAGTCATTCTGATGTGTACATTTTCAACCTCTAAAGTATATCTGTATTGGACTTGGTAATATTAGGTCAAATGTCCTGTATAGACCCCAAACACTTGCATTCTCTTATTATTAATACAGACATATATCTTGGATATATTTAAATTAATGCAATAGCTAATATTTGTATTCTGCATACCATCTCAATTCTTTTAATTTTAATTATAAAACCATTCTTATTTCAAAATTACAATAGTACATAATATCCTTCAACAGCAGAATTTTTAAAACCCAAATACATTCTTAAAATAATATTTTAATCCTTTCAATGTAAATCCATGCCATTCTCCAAATCAAAGGTGTAAACAATATATTTTCAATAATGCATTTAATATTCCAAATCAAATTAATATTAGATACTTCCTGTCATCTAAATTCATCCAGTTTTTGAAATAAGTTTTGAATAATTATGCTGATATTTTCTAGAAGGCATATATCTATCCTACACATTCTCAAATTCTATAGAATAAGTAAACTATTTTAATCTGCAATTTTGTGGTGAGATAACATTTAAAAGTTACAAGATGTAATAATAAAGGTCCCTTCAATGATGTTGATTCTATAATCTTCACAGTCTCTTGCAATATTTTACAAATAAATATTTACAACCACATTAGCTAACCAATAAAACTAAAATTGAAGCAAATCCTTTTTATTTGTTTTTATTTTTACTTAAATTAGATTTTTTTTTTGTGTATTTTAGAAAAGTACAATAGTTATAAATTTATTTTAAGCAATATGTAATTATGCATTATGTTATTTCATAATGATATAATTTTCCTTCTTCACTAGAAAAGTTTCAAATCATTCTTATCTATTAAATATATCAACAGGGTTGGCCATCTGCGGGGTGTGGCGGATGCTATGCATCAGGGCCCTACAATTGAGAGTAACCCCTACATGATCAAAAACCAAAATAATGTTCTGAACAGTAATAGCAGCATGGAAAGAAGAGAAAAAGAAATTTAACTAGAACAATTGATGGCTTTCGAAATATATGAAGTTTATAGATATATTATAGTTTAGTGCAATTGTGCAACATATTATAAACATCAAGTACAGTCATTTACCTCAACTACTAGGTTCAATTGCATATATTACTTTGATAATTCCTACTATAAAATTTTTAATATTGTTAGACCTAATTATGTCCATACCAAGGAAGTATCCCTCTGAGTGTCAAGACTCGATTTCAGAAAATGAAAAAGAAGAAAAACTAAATTTCAAAAAGACATGAGTAGATCTGTTTTCTTGTCTATGAAGTTATTCTGGCAATGAAATTGCTTTGACTTCAGAAGTTACAATTCAAGCTTCAACTGACGAAGAAAGTTTCACACAAACTACACAACCTTGTAATAAAAGTGTTTGAAACTGTGAAAATCTTTCAAGAACCATACATTTATACAAATATGATTTAATTAGAAAATAATGGCAAAAATGACAATAACAAATATGATAAAGTGTATATAAGTGATTCAGGTTTAGGTTTGTGACCAAGCATTATAACTGATAAGTTTAAAATGCTTGTATTAAAAACAGACATGTACAACAAAAAGGAGATTTTGCTAAGAATGCAGAAAATAGGTCATTTTCTACTACTTACTACTTTTTAAAAAAGTGCCAAATGGTGAAATGCAGCTTTGCAGCTAGATAATTTATTTAAAAATGCAAGACTCAATATTTCGATTTCGTGTACATTATTTTCCAGACGAAATGAAAAACCTACATGATTTATAGGTGGCTATAATAACTGGCAAAAGTTATCAACTGTAATTCAAAATCATGAGCGTTCTATTTGATTCATTTATTTCTTGGAAAGAATGACTAAAACAACTAAATTTATGTTCGACTATTGATAAATCAAATCAAGTATAAGTAAGAAAATGACACGACTCAAATTACTATTTCAAAAAATTGTAGATGTGATTCCATTTTCTGCATATAATAATCTTCCACTTCGAGGAACCCATGAAATAACAGGTATGCCTAATAATGGAAAATTTTTAAGTTTAATCAAATTATTAAGTAAATACAACCCTGTGCTAATGGATCATATAAACAAAATAATTAATTTTAAAAATACAGTTGTGCATCATTTAGCACAAAGGTCACAAGAACAAATTATATCTATTTTACTAAATGAAGTCCTTAACAAAATTAAACACAATATAAAAGTAGCCATGTACTATAGTATCCAAATGGATTATACTTCTGATATTTCCCATAAGAAACAAACTTCAATCATCATTAGGTATATAAATTTTGAAGAGAAAAGGTAAATTATAAATGAGTCATTTATAGTGTTTATTGAAGTAACTGATGAGACTGGAGAAGGACTAGTAAAAACTCTACTGAAAAGATTGAGTGAGCTTGATTTAGATATTATGAATTCTAGAGGGCAAGCATATGACAATGGTAGTAACATGAAAAAGAAATATAAAGGCGTACAATCTAGAACACTTTCTCTAAAAACACAAGCAATTTATGTGCCTTGCATATCACACTCCTTTAATTTATTAATTTTTGATGCTGCTTTCAGCAGTATATATTGTTAAAAAATTTTTGGGATATTACAATGTATATATTGCTTATTTTCTATATCTAAGAAAAGATGGGACATTCTACAAAAGCATTTAAATATTACTCTTAAATAATTATGCGACACTTATTGGGAAGCCAAAATCGATTTGGTTAAAGCAGTGTATACACAGTTTGAAGTACACAGTTTTTAATACAGAGGTATCTGAAGCTAAAAGTTTATTGGATGCAATGCAAGAAACGCCATTTATTTCATGTTTAATAGTATGGTTTACGATATTGTCCAAAATCAACACTATTAATAAACTATTTCAAGCAAAAATAAATTGCTGTCGACTCGACTATCTATTTAGTCAATTAAATTAAAACTGAAATCCAAAATTTAAGAACAAAATTTAACACATTTTTAGATGAAGCAAAAGTGCTAGCACCTAATTTGAACATTTTCCTGCAAAACAAATCCGAAAAGGATTATATTCCGAATTAGCAGAAGAGACAAAGTTATAAAAAAAGGAAAAGGTAAAGGAATTTCCGAATCCGGTAAAGGAATTTAGGTATGATTTTTTTAACACTGTAATTGATATTGCTATTGTACAAATTTCTAAATATGTTTTCTGATTGCAAATTGATCACCAATATAAAGACTTTAGAAAAACAAATTAGAGAAACGTTCCAAAAACTTTGTAAAGTTTTATAACAAAGATGTAAATGAAAACCTAATCCAGAAAATTTGTTTGCTACGAGATTTGATTTTGAATGAAAGAAATGCAAATAAAGCACAAGACATATTGCAATACATACCAAATAATAATTATAATGAGTTATTTCTAAATGTATTAATTGTGTTAAAACTTTTCTTTATGTTGCAAGCTACTATAGCAAGTCTTTCAGCAAATTAAAATTAATAAAGAATTATCTTCGGTGAAGCATATGTTCAGAACGCTTAAATGCACTTGCTATATTAAGCATCAAAAAAGAAATTGCCAAAAATTGTACCTTTTCTGAAGTAATTGATGAATTAGCAAAAACAAAATAATGAATTAAATAAACAAGCATTAATAATACATGTTCATGTTTGTATTTTTTTTTTTTTTTTTTTTTTTTTACTTCACAAAAAATTAGGCCCCCAAAGGCTTCTTGCACCCAGACCCCTTTATAAAGAAGGCCAGCTATGGGCTTACAATATTATCCAAAATTGACACTATCAATAAACTATTTCAAGTAAATACAATTGTTCTCGACTGGGGTTTTAATTTAATCAATAAAATTAAAACTAAAATCCAAAATTTAAGAACAAAATGTAGCTCATTTTTTGATGTAGCAAAAGTGATAGCATGTTAATTTGAAAATTTCAAAACATTTTTCCTGAAAAACAAATTTAAAAAAAAGAAAAATTAATATTTCGAAACAGCAGATGAAATTATAGAAAACTCAGTTGAGGAATTTAGAGTTTTTTTTGTTTGTTTTTTTTACCTCTGTAACTGATACTGTTATTGTATTGTAAAGGTAGAAGATAGATTGAAAAGTATTTCAAATTAATCACTGATATAAAAACTTTAGAAAAACACGAATTAGAAAAATGTCCCAAAACCTTTAACTTAAGCATTATTTACATCCCTTTGTAATGTTTTATAATAATGATGTAGATGAAAACTTAATCCAAATAATTGTTTTGCTACAGGATTTGATTTTGAATGAAAGGGATGTAAATAACTCTCAACACATATTGCAATACATACTAATTAATAATTATAATGATTTGTTTCTAAATGTATTAAAACTTTTTTTATTACATTGCCAGTTACTATAAGTACTGAGCATTCATTCGACAAATTAAAATTATTAAAGAATAACCTTCGGTCAAGCATGAGTGATAACGTTTAAATGCACTTGCTATATTAAGTAGCGAAAAATAAATTGCAAAATTGCAATTTTCTGGAAGTAATTAATAGCGGAAACAAATCATGCTTTAAAAAAACATGCAATAGTAATAAGAGTTTGAATTATTATTATTTATTTTTTTTACTTTGCAAAAAAAAAAAAATATTAGGGTCTCAAATAGTTTTTTGCACCCAGGTCCTTTTATAGAAAAGGCTGGCTCTGTTTATCAAGATATATTCTTTAATATAGATTTTACAAGAATAATATATTTTGTTGCATCTGCATCATGAATTTCAAAAATCAAAAAGATGCATACCATTTCCTATTCTTATAAATACGAGGTCTCCTATTTAATCTCATTTGATTTGTGGAATATATATAATTAGATTAACATGATTAGATATACTTATATTCAGTCATCAAAAACAAGCACAAAAGCAGTATTTTTCATTTTCATTGTCTAACAGTGAGCTAAATTAACAGTTTGGCTGCTGTTTCCTTTTGCAAAATTGGTTGCAACCAAGCATAAAAATGAAATGGGTGAAGTTAAAGAAATTGTTAGATCTTGATTGGTCAATAATATTAAATTTGAAAAATATTTATATTAAAATGAATGAAATATTAGGAAGAAAATATTTTTGAAAACAATATGCAATGCCACACATTTCAATAATTTTGGTAAGTTTCAAGATGTTATTATTATATCATTTGTCATTTTATATTCATAGGAATTCAAAGGCAACAAACACACTTTGCATCAGGAATAGACTAAAATGTAACTATTGTAGAATTCCAAGACATTTTATTTTGCAGATCAATAAGATATATGTTGTGCAATGCTAAGCTGCTTTATAGTTTAGAAATAAAAAATCATTCAAAAATTAAGATTCCAACCTTATTTTACCCATTGTTAAATAGATGGGTAAGATTAAATGATAAGATTAATGATAATATAAATGAACTTAAAAGCAAAATTATAGATTAAATTGGGAATATCTATTTATTAACATAAAAGAAACATACTGTAAGTAAAAAACAATTTACAGAATATTTTTTTTAAACAGGCATTTACTTTTTAAAAAGTAAATTTATTAATTGAAAAGTTTTTTTAATTATATTTATTAATGCATAAAATATTTTTTCTTCATTTTAATTACTTTCTACTTTTTAATCTTGAAAGCAATTATTTCTCAAACTCATTACCAAGTAGCACTCTGGCATGGAATCAAAATTTAATTTAGTTAATGATTAACTCATAATTAAATTCTAAAAATAAGAAAATTGTGTAATGTTATCATTTACTATATTACATCATTACTGGGAGGTGCAGCTAAGGATGGTTTTCCCATCACACTATTTTTGGTCCAATTGTATAGCTTCTATAGCTTTTCATCTCACAACCTTGACAATATGCGGTATATTTTCCTAAAATTTTAACACCTGCTTTTTCTTTATACTCTAATCATTTGTTACAACGTAATCTAGCAAACTACACTTCCCTACTAAAGTGCAATATTGTCCAAGTCTAAAAAAACAGCTCTGAAATTGGTCATCAGAATGTCACCTCACCTTCTGATCCTTGCTCTGGCATAAGACATAAGTGACATAAGAAATTATTTCAAAGATGAATATAATTATAGGAAGATTTTTTTTTTATGTAAATTCACATTTGACTAATTTTGATTTATTTTTCAATTCAATAAATCACTTAATTGAGTTAGAATTTCTCAAATAATTTGTTTTGAGCATGGACTTGATACATTTAAAAAAGGACCTAGAGATACTTTTTCAAACAAATCAATGTTTGCAAAAATATGTTGCTATTTCAATTAAATATCTTATAATTTTCTGGCTATTTATTTTGCTTGTTTACTTCTTTGTATTTAGAAATCATTATAAAATTAGTATAAATAAAGCTAATATCTACTAAAAGGCTAATCAAGTTTCGAAAATTTATTTGTAACAGACAATCCGAACTCAGTGGTATTGTAACAAATATGTTGCTTCAATTTATGCACTTAGATTGAAAAAAAAAAAAAAAAAAAATCTTACCTGCATTATGATATAAAATACTCCCCCTTCCCCAATCTGAAAACATTGATCTTTTTTTCTAACTTCACATTTTCAGAGAATGTTTGCATTAAATAAATTCTCACCATGCTACGATTCAAATACTATCCAAAATTTTTGCTAAAGCTATGACAATTAACTAGAAGAGTAAAAACTTCACATAAAGAAATAATGCAAAGTATTCTATGAGCTTCATTACCAATGTAATAGTCTCAATTCCATTTAACAGAGCTTAAAGAACATATCATTTCATGCCTCGTATTTTATAAAATCAACAAAAATTATGTTTAGATGAAAATTTTGTTTTAATTTCTTCAAGTTTAGACTGATAATAGATTATAGAAAAACTCAACCACCTCTTAATAATTTAAATCTTATTCTAAAAAAAAGAAATAACTTTCTTTTCTAACTAGAAGAAAAGATTTATGGTTTCCAGTGGAATTACTAAGAACTTCTTACTAATAATTTGTATCTTTTATAATTATTAAAGCACATATATTTATATCGTAAATATGTTACATAGCAGGAAAATGAGAACATATGGGGGGAAAAACACCTTTGTAGAATTTTTTTTTTCTCTTTAGAATAAAACATAATAACATATTAAAATCTTTTAATTAAGCTTAAAGAAATTAAGCGTTTTTTTTTCTTTTCTTGCTTTGTATGGTTTCAAAATACTTATGGTGTATTAAAATAAGAGAATTTTTAATAATTCACAATGAAAATAAAACTAATTAGCAGCTTGTTTAAAAATAAAAACTATAGCACTGAATTGGATATATCAAACTTTTTCTAATTTAATACAAAATGTTTATAAATTTCATGGCAGGTACAAAAAATTTTCTGTAATGATTTTGATTAGTCCGTAAATGCTTCAGGTGATTTTTTTTTTTTTTTTTTTTTTTTTGCTTACTGAAATTATCACAAGAAATATGATTTCATCCTTTAAATTGTATTTCAACAATGTTCTTTAGCATTCATTTTAAATTGTTTTCTTGAGGTCAAATATTACAAACCAGAAAGCCTGCACTTTTCATCAGAATATCTATAGTGTCATAATTCAGTATAAAATTCGTAAAATTGTACAAATTTGCGATTCTCAATAGGCCTACTAGAAAGAAAAAAAAAAGAGAATCGTAACTAAGAAAATAACTTAATGTTAATTACAGCAAGAATGAAAAAAATTCATACATTAAAATGTTTATTTAAATAAAACTTGTATGAAATGGTATAAATGCAATAATTAGGCTACACACAAAACAAAGCACCTTCATAATTTGTTATTAATAAAAAAATAAAAATTCTAACATAAATTGTCTCTGATATCACAAATTTTAAGTTATTTACAAAAATTTTATAAGCACATAACTCCAAGCATCCAGAGGCAATAATAGTTCAATCAATTTTCAGTTATATCATACATTTGCACTTGTAGAATTTCAGCAAAGTATGTTTCAATTACTGAATGACAAAAAAAAGCATTAACTCATTGTGGATGTATTCTAATTAACAAAACTTGTAACAAAAATTACCTATGTGACAAATATTTTCTTCTCTCTCATCTATGTGGAGTATCACATCTTTCCTTACTAGATCTTGCTTACATAACAAGTTTAAAATATTTTAATTTTTTTCTTATGAGAATTTAATTTTAATTAAAAATGTTTAGTAATGATTTCCATAATGAAAACTTATTTTAATTAATTGGGCGTCTACGAGATAATTTCAAATAAAGATAAACGGGAGCTCATTCAGGTGTTGTTTACATACAACTTCTGGCACTTATAAGAACATTCAGGCGATATTTCGTGAATCTAATTTAGACATTTTTTTCCTCAAAATTAGTAAATTGTCACAACAGCTATGCAAACGAACTAAAAGAGACAAACACACTATGAATATAAATGACTGTGTAATCTATAAAAAAAGACATTTAGTACATGACATTTCTAACTTTTAAAGAATAACACTCAGTCGGAAAACAGAATAGCCAAAAGGGGCTACAAAAACACTGCAGTTACTTTGCATTGCTATTATCTGAAGAAATGCTGTTAAAATACAAGTTTTTGAAACATTTGTTGCATCATAACCAAGATACTTCCTGTATTACCATGTTATGATAGACAATAGATTATAGAATTTTACTGACATAGCAAACATGTTATAGAGGATCATTACATGAGAAAAGATAATTTAAATAAAATAGAACTTACTTAACCCGGCCACCACACCGATGACATCCATTCCCTTGCCACCCCTGATCACAAACGCAACGGCCTTCTCTGCAAACTCCGTGAACGCATTGTATATCGTGACATTGATAGGAAGCTACTGCAGCAGTTTCAACAGAAATGACGATACAGAATATTAAGTTCACAAATAAATATGCATATTTAAAGATATCACTCAACTTTAGTTTTCTTCCATACGTAGAGAAAACCATTAAAATTTCCATCATCGCCCTTCCATTTCTGCACTATACTGTTCAGCATATTCTTACACCAAAACACTCGCCTAGATGGCCAAACAGTAGTCAGTGTCGCCAAGTTTACATCTGTAAATCAACTGCAGCCATATTCACTGGTAAAAGCAGAGCATCATTTTCAGATAATAATTGAAGTGTTTCAAATAATATGAAACTTTAAAATTTATTTTATGGAATATATTATAAAATCTTATTGTGAAATATATATTTTGATTATTTTTCAAATATATCAGAAAATATTAAAATCTTTATCGCCTTTAAATTTGAGATTGAAATAAAATTTTATGATTATGCTTTAGTATGATAATATTTTATATCGTTTTCATTCATGACAACTTTTATTACTATTGATAGCACTTTTTAGACTTCATCAGAGAAACAAGGAAGAAAGCAGCATAGGGTTAGCTGGAAAAATAATGTACTTTTAATACAGCGATAAAGGGCCAAATGTGATTGCATATAGCATCATACAAATGACTTCTTCGGATTTTCTGATGATAGAGGACGCCACAATCGAAATTTGACACGTCAAGTTCAACAACTTGGAGAAAAAGGCTGATGACCGATCAAAAACACGGAACTAGTGGAAGTGAAAATTACCGGCTAACCTGTTTTAAATACCCCTGGTGTAAATCTGACCTTGTGTAAGATTTATTTCGTACACGCCACTAATCTGCCAAATATGTCATGCAGACTGTATTGGCATATATCCTATCTTCTGTACCATTAATTTGCTCTTTTTAATTTTTGATTGCACTTAACTGCTTATTCATTATAATAATAAAAAAATCAACGAGTTAAAATCAAAGACATGCAAAATTATTGAAATTTTAATAGACCATAAATTGTAGCCATGATACAATAAAAATTTGATTTGCCCTCTTGGTTAATGCTTTCACAGTGCAACTTAAAAATGAGAGAGAGATTTTATGATAGGTTCAGTTCTATAATATAATGCAGTCGTTTTCCGTTGGAAACCAAAGTAGATATTGCTTGAAAGCTAAATATTTCTCTCTTTAATCATTTGAGGAATTACTCGAACATAAGAATGTATATTAAAGCTTTAGAAAATTAAGATAATGTAGAAATATTTAGGTAACCACCATTATTTCAATCATAAATGGGATTATTTTTAACAAAAACATGAAACTAAGAAATTAAATTCCGCAAAGATTTATAATATTTGAAAACGCCAATTTTTCAACCAAAATATGTATTGAAAATTGTCAATTAATTTAAACTTTCAGGAAACCAACTTTTATTGAAATTTTGGTTCAAAGCTAGAAATGCTTAGTTGAAGAGCATTCATTAAGATACTTTGAATACTTTTCCTTCTAAATAGAAATTATAAGTTGCTTCTACAGGACAAGCCGCACAGTGTTAAAACGGAAGTAAGCGGTGCCCAGGATATAATTTTCTTTTTTTCGTCCTTAGTTATCATGAATGACTTTGAAAATGCAAATTGCGCCCAGGGTATGGTATCATTTTTTTTTCGTCTTTTCATTAAATTATTATTTAAAAATTGTTATCTTCACTTTAATATTTTGTCTCCATGACGCCTCTAAACAGAGGCGGTGGTAGCAGGAGGAAAAGGGGGCAATTGCCCCTGTCGGCAACCGCTTGCCCCCCTCCCCGTCGGTGAGAGATTCAGAGTTTCGTCAGTAAAAGTCTTCATCACTTTAGGATGGTTGTGGGGAGGTGCACATTATCGAATATAGTAGTTTAAAAACCACCTTAAAGTTAATACATTGATAACAGTCGAAATATCCAAGTAATGGTTAAAGCCTTTGACTAAATTTGGCAAAATAATCAATATTGTGGCAGGTCAATAAGATGCCGCGTTTTGCTGTCAATTTTTGATAGACCGGCTAAGAATTGGATGCGATGGATGTCAAAGATGTTAAGTCCGCAGAATTTCAGACATCTGATTCAAATGCCGTTCATTCAGCTTATAATTTGCACTACTTTTAGCAATATAACCGACAAAGTAACAAGTGAATAAAATATGAGTAATAGGCGCATTTTACTGGCAAGTAATAGGCACATTTTGCCAGTAATTTTTGGTCGACCGACTATGAACTGAATGTGATGAATGTCGAAGACTCTATCCACAAATTTTCAGACATTTGATTCGAATGTCGTTCATCAAGCTTTTAATTTGCACTACTTTTGGCAATATAACCGACAAGACGAAATGGGAATAAGATATCACATTTTGCCAAAAATTTTTGACTAAGAACTCAATGAGATGAATGTCGATGACGTTAAGTCCACCAAATGTTCAAACATCTGATTGAAATGTCTTACATTCAGCTTATAATTTGTATTATGTTTAGCAGAATAATCAATAAGCTGGCAAGTGCATAAGATGTCGCAAATAGATGAAAAGAAAGAATGAAATTGGCCAAATTAAATGTTTGAGTTAATTTATTACAAATATAAAGAACCGGATAACGTCTGTAACTTCACTATCTTAAAATATTTCTTCAATAGCTGACAAAAAACAGTAATATATATTTCTTCGATAAAAATATAGAGCTCAAAAACATTTCTAAAAAATATAAATTGGGATGTCAAAAATTATTTATTTATTTTATATTTTTTAAACAATATATTTTTATTGGCATGCTGTTATACATTCTTCTATAAAGGATAAAATTTGAATGGATAAATTAAATAGCTTTTTATAAATCTTGTATGAAGTACAATGCAAATTCAAATTAAATGTTTTTATAGAAGTCGGGTGTAAAAAATCTAGATAAAATTGCTTCAGCGGTGTATGAGCTACAAATTATTTTTAAATACTGATAAGGATTCATAGCTATCCCTGGAAATCACAACATTTTATTATTTTGTTGCAATTTCCATATTATGAGAAAATTGTATCAAGCAGCTTTATATATATCTTGCTACAAAACATCTATAATACTCGTTAATTAATATATATAATGAGATACAGTCATGTTAGCATGTTGTGTATTGCTTTAAGAACAAATAGAGAAATATCACGATAGGTGCAATTAAAAAGCTGCAATTATTGTTTTATTTTATATTACGAATTTTTTGTGATAATTATTTAATGTGAATTATTGTGATTATTACTTATCGTGATTTTTTTTTATATTGTTACGTAGTGTGAATATTAGTGATTTTTTTACGAATTTTTGAGATTGTTAAATGTTGTGATTTATTATTGCGGTTTATGATTAATACTTCAAATTGTTATATTTATAAATAATGGGGGAGTGTATTCTCTTCCTCGTAAAGCATAAAATAATTCTTTCAGATTATAGGATTTAAATGACATTTTGTTTATTATCTTATTTCAGCACCATTTACACGATTTAATGCAAAATAGTATGACGTGAATTTATATGTATACAAAACATGTTTTAGACATTTATTTCAAGAAAAAGCAGTCAATTTATGTGAAACTTCTGACGTGTATAAATTTACAATTTCGTATATGTACAAATAAATTGTCTTTTGTTAGAATCAAAGAAAGAAAATAATAAAATCTCTACTATAAATACTCTACTATAAAGAAATAATTAAATCTCTACTATATTTAAGAAAATTCTATATATCTAAAGCAACATCAAATATCTAAAATAGCAATAAAGCATCTGTACATTTCAAAATTAGTAAAATATATTTAATTTCAATGATTTTTTATGATGAAGTAAGTTCTAAGCGAGCTGAAATTTATGTGGAGTGAAATATTCTTATATAAATGATCATTTGTAATCTCCTAAGAGAGTCGTCAATTTGTTTTAGCTGCCATTGGACGTTCTTGAGGATAATAACTTCGCTGTTGGTTTCAAATCGATATTTTCAATGTGGTTTTGAAATTGTAAAAACAAACCGGATGAAAAATCGCAAAAAAAGCGAAATAGTCAAATCTAAAGTAAAATCATCAGTAAAGTAAAGTAATCTGAGTCTAATTATAAAATAAGAACATTTTTATCTGTATATTTAATTTGATAAATTTGTGAAATTAAATCAGTAACTGTAATCGTTAAAACACGATCATTACTTTTAGACAAATATGTAGATGAAAACTAAGCCGAATTTTTGTTAAAACCACAATGAAATGTTCTAGGATCTGGACCATAGTATGTATCAAATTTAATGAACCTGTGAATTATTCTTTCCTCTAATTAAACAGGCACAAAATATTATTTAATTAATTATATTAGAATATAACTTCGTCCTTTGCTTAACCAGGATGCATGAATAAATTACATTTTTGTAATATTAAGTACACTTGTTTGTTAAATGTATGCTTTAGATTTATTTAAAAAAGTATCAAAACATATAAAAAATTATTTCTAATCTTTCAAGTATGTTAATTTCTGGTTATTTTAGAATACTGCTTATGATGGCTTTATCAATAGAAAAAGGGCTTATATCCTACACGAAGTACTACTGTCGTGGCTGGTTCGTGAGTGCTTTCAATAAATAGGCAAATAGAAAACTTAACAAATTTATTTCAGATTCGTTCGAGTTACTCTGCTCAGTAACTCCTTCTCCTCAAAGAGCAAACACTCGAATGACATTACTCTTTTAATTACACTCGCGCTAGTGGTCTAGCGCCATCTATGAACGTTTATTTCCTAACGCTTCAAAATCCAATCACTACACCCCCAACGCAAGAGAAATGTTTATATGAAAACATAAACATACCTCTGAATTAAAATTATGAATTGGATTTTAAAACGTATCTAATAGCATCAAATTATCCAAATAAAAATAAACACAAATGCAAAGTTAACTTGAATGAATAACTAATTACTAACAAACATTTAAGAAAGCAATGAGGTAAAATAAGAAATGCACAATTGAATATAAATACCATCTTGATAATAAGAAACTCACTTATCAGTTAATAAACATTAATACATAATAATGAATATAATCACTTATCAACTAATAAACACAAGTTTATAATGAATATAATCACTTAGTAAACATTAATATATAATTAAGAA
This sequence comes from Argiope bruennichi, assembly GCF_947563725.1. Classification (NCBI taxonomy): domain Eukaryota; kingdom Metazoa; phylum Arthropoda; class Arachnida; order Araneae; family Araneidae; genus Argiope; species Argiope bruennichi. The sequence continues at coordinate 134,320,230 of NC_079162.1, read as the reverse complement.
AGGATTTCACTTGATAAACATTACTCAAATGATATTTCAAATATAACCAAAACTGCTGAATGAAAATTTATAACAAACACTAGAAAAAGTTATATTCCTGTAACTAATCCTATTTCAAACAGTTTTGCTTACTCTTAACCTTGCAAATACCAATTATTCAACATATTAAGAAAATGATAATAAAAAACAAACAAACATTCAAACAAATATACATAATATCAAGCATAAATTATTATTATTTTATAGTTACTAATCCCATATTGATATATAAAACAGAAAAATGATATTAGTACTAAAAAATGTTTTTCAGTCTATTTTGGTAATAAACGTGACAGGGCATCAGCATGCGGCATTTTAGAACCAGGGCAATGTTTTAATGTTATGTTGAATATCTGCAAGGCAAATACCCACCTTTGTAGTCGAGATGCCTGAGGAGCGCACTTGGTCAGATAAGGAAGGGGGTTATGATCGGTAAAAATGTGGATTTCGGATCCAAACACAAGGGTTTCAAACTTTTTCAAGCTCCAAACTATAGCAAATGCTTCCCGTTCGATTGTCGACCAAGATTGTTGGCTTTTGTTTAATTTTTGACTTGCATAAGCGATAGGGCACATTTTTCCATCAACAGTCTGTGATAAACACGAGCCAATCCCGATTGACGAGGCATCACAATGAATCACAAAGGGTTTGCTCATATTCGGAGTGTGTAGAGTAGGAGCGTGTAACAATGCTGATTTTAATTTTTCAAAAGCAACACTGCATTTCACACCACGGCAACACATCAGGGCTTCTTTTCTTTGTTAGTTCCGTTAATGGAAAGGCAATCTCGGCAAAATTCGCAATATAATCACGATAATAGTTGAACAAACCAAGAGCACTACGTAGTTGTTTCTTGGTTTCAGGTACGGGCAAACGAGAAATCGTTTCTAACTTAGCTGGATCAGCTTGATGCTTTCCTGAGCCAATTATATGTCCCAGGTATGAAATTTCAGATTTCGCGAAAGCACACTTTGAAAGATTAACGGTGAATTGCAGCTCTTCCAATCTATCCAGCACCAAATGAAGATGTTTCAAGTGAGAGGGAATATCATTGGAGAATATAGCAATGTCATCAATATAAGCACGGCAAAATTCTCTGTATGGCGACAATGCTTTGTTCATTTCCCTTTGAAAAGTTGCAGCTGCATTTTTCAGTCCAAAAGGCATTACCTTAAAACTATATTGTGCTCTATGGGTCTTAAAAGATGTATAATCCCGCGAATCTTCTTCCATGGGAAGCGAATAGTACCTCTTCAAAAGATCTAACACACTAATCACATTTGCCTGTCCTATGGAATATATTAATTCCGTTGCGTCTTCCATGGGGAAATCGTCAGTTTTAGTCACTGCATTCAAAGCTCGATAATCCACGCACATCCTGATAGATCCATCCTTCTTGTTTACACAGACTATAGGATAAGCAATGTCAGCTGAGCTCTCTTCGATTAGATCTAGTTTTAGGAGTTCTTCGACTTGGGAGTCTATTTGAGGTTTCAACGCTTCAGGAATCCTGTACACGTAAGGTTTTTTCCTTTCTTTATCGTCCTCTAATTTTATCTTGTGACGACCAACCTTTGCAACTCTAACTTGTCCGGTAAATATTGAATAATGATTCCGCAATAAGTTCAGGATTTGACATTTCACTTCCTCAGAAAGATGTCGCAAATCCACTTGATCAAATATCTCTCTCCAGTAACATACATTTTTATAACTGGGGGATGAATAAACTTCGCCAAAGTCTGCACCATCTTCAAAGATCATGCCTACAGCATTAATTCTTGGATAGTATTTTCGAATTTTATTCGCATGACAATGCCGAATGTTTCCATCGCTAAGTTTTACTTTATATGAATGTGGAGGGCAATGCTCGATAACTTCTCCAGTACCAGTCCAACGGGCATACAATTTATTCGATGAATCAGGTATTAATAAATAAACTTGGTCACCTGGCTTAAATTCCTTAGAAGCGGCTCGGCGGTTAAAATATTCTGCATATGCCTGCTGTTTACCAGAAGCGATGAGAGATGCTTCCTCTGCAGCTCTTTCTAAGTTTATTTTTTGCTCCTGTAAATAATCCACAACTGATTTCTCCATGTTTAACGGAATGGCAATATCACCACACCAGCTCGATTTTAGAACACTGAGAGGTCCTCGTGCTTCACGTCCATACATCAACTTGAATGGCGAAACACCCGTCGTACAGTTAGGAACTTCCCTGTACGCAAAAAGCATATACGGAATGTATTTATCCCAATTACTCGGATCAGTTCTGATAATGTGATGGAGTGAATTTTTGAACATCCTATTATATCTTTCTATAAGACCATTCCCAGCTGGATGGTTAGGCGTCGTAAATCTGGGAGCACAACCTAATCTTTTCATGAATTCCTGGGTTAACTTAGAAATAAAGTTCGTTCCATTATCACTTGCAATAACATTGGGTATTCCAGTCCGCATGAATATCTCCAATAAAGCATCACACGTAGCTTTAGCCGTTAACGAACGAAGAGGGATAGCCTCCGGCCATCGAGAATGCTGGTCCATTAGACATAATACATACTTATGCCGACGAGCAGAAGGGGGTTCAATGGGTCCTATTAGGTCTATATTTACTATCTCAAATGGCAATTCCGGACGGAGAACAGGAGTAATAGGAATTTTATCAATCATTTTTTCCGGACTCCTCAACTGGCATTCTTTACAGGATTTACAAAAGTTTTTAATATCATCTGTCATATTTGGCCAATAAAAACTGTATTTAATTCTTTCACTAGTCTTTTTTAATCCCATATGGCATCCGAAAATTGATTCATGTGCTAATTTATGAACTTGCTGTCTCTTATTTTTGGGCAAAACCAACTGACTCACTTTTTCGCCTAATATTTTATCCCGGTGGAATATTAATTCATCATTCATAAAAAAGTTTCCTTTTCCAAGGGATAAATTTTTTTCTTACTGACAGCAAAGTATCACATTTTCTTTGTTCTTCTTTCAACGCATTAATTTTGTTTTTCTTATCCAAAGAATCGCTTTCATTTCCGCTCGGTTGTTCTTCGCTCTGACTAACTCCACAACAAATCATAAATTCATCAAAACTCTCTTCCATCGGCGCCTCTAATCCAGACGAGTTTTGGGTGCGGCTGTGGTTTATGCTTTCTCCCAGTAAGTTTAATACAGAGGGGGGGATGATGAATTGCTCTTGAATTCTATCCGTGACAGCTGCAACTATCTCAATAGGCCTGGAAAATCCTTCGTTGTTTTTATCTTTTAATGATATTTGAAAACTCGAAAGAATAGCGTTAATCCTTTCTCCACATGCACTTTTTAAAATGATCTTTCCTTTTTCTTTTTGTTCAGTTGACACATATTTAGAATTTAAAACTGGTATCATAGCACCTGAGTCAACTAGGGTTTTCAGTTCTCTATTGTCCACACAAATATCAACGTACTGTAAAGGGTTGATATTTAAGCTTTTTTCACCATTAATTAATTCCGACTGAATTTCCGCGGTTAAATTGTCTTCCCGTTTCTTTTCTGCCGCAGATTCTCTCAACTGCGATTTTTTATGTCTATTTGGGCAGTCTCTAGCAAAATGTGACAATCCACAAACGTAACAATCTCTTGTTACTTTTCTTGAATTTGTAGTTTCGTTTTTATGAAAGTTTTTGTTTCTGAATTCTCGTTGATGCGGGGGTACATATTTCCGTTCCGAAAAATGTCTCTCTTCTCTTTCGTCGTAGGTTTGATGTTTAGAAAAGTTATTCTCTTGATATAGTTCTTTCTTTTTCCTCACACTGTTTGATAGCACATTTTCATAATCATCTAATGTGCTTGCAGTTTCGTTTGGATTCGTGAATTGTGACCAAACATCAATAAAATGTTCTTTAATATCCGTAGGTACTTTTCGCTTTATCTGTTCTGTTATGATTAAATCCGACAAACTTTCAAAAGTAGTTATTTCCAATCCTTGAATCCATTGCTCAAAATAATTTTTAAGTTCGTAAGTAAAATCGCACCAGGTAGTCTCCGGTCTTTTAAAATGAGTCATAAACTTTTGCCTGAATTTTTCCGGGCTGAGTTTAAATCGTTTCACTAATAAACTCTTGATGTGGTCATAGTCCTTAACTTTCTCGATTGGCTCTCGAGCGATGAGTTGGGTTATATCCGTTGGCAATAATCCTAATAAATGCGACACGTAATCTTCTCGTTTTATTTGAGCCCACTCGGCTTGCCTCTCGAACAACAGCAAATATAAACTGATATCACTGTTCTTTTCATCGAATTTTTGCATCACGTGCCTGAGTTCTATCTTGGGAGTTGGTAATTCAACATCCACGGGTACACTGGAATATTGCAGCTTCAGTTTCTCAAGTTCGAATTCTCGTTCTTCTTGTGCCTTTTTCTCCTGCAATTCCCGTTCTTCTTTAATTTTTCTTTCTTCAAATTCTCGTTCTTCTTGCTTTCGTTTTTGTTCTTCTTGCTTTCGTTTTTGATCTTCTCTCTCTTTTCTATCCTCTATGATAACTATCATTTGTTTCTTCACAAACTCTTCCTCGTAATTTTCATTTCCAGTAATTAATTTTTTTATGTCCACAATTTTCATCTCTAATGAAACAGTTTCACCCAGCTCTTCCACCAACAACTTCAAATCTTCCTTTTTCGCACTGCCTAGGAAGGCCATATCGATACCGAAAGCACACCTCTTTTATCGAATAAAGTTCGATTTCAAGTTCGTCAAAAATAGCACTCGATTCTCAATCCTTTCGACTGCGCCAAATGTCGTAGCTGGTTCGTGAGTGCTTTCAATAAATAGGCAAATAGAAAACTTAACAAATTTATTTCAGATTCGTTCGAGTTACTCTGCTCAGTAACTCCTTCTCCTCCAAGAGCAAACACTCGAATGACATCACTCTTTTAATTACACTCGCGCTAGTTGTCTAGCGCCATCTATGAACGTTTATTTCCTAACGCTTCAAAATCCAATCACTACAACTACCAAATAGATTTTTAGGAATTTCAGAAAACAAAAATCTCTTTCTTTTATTATTTCAAAACTGATTTAAGGTGAATGTCAGCATTTCTGGGTATAGCAGAAGACTTATTTCTATCATAAGTCAAATTAATTACCTTCATCGATAAATACAACTAAAGTTGGAATAATTCCTTACGCCATTTTGCGAGAGTTTTCAAGTAGACTGGCAAGCATTTGTAAAATTCAGTCATCCCAATATCACTGAAATCTAAACAGCACTAGGTCCATTTGCTTATATAGTTTGGTACTCCTTCTATATCTAAGGAAATAATCTACGAAAATAAAGAAAACTTTTCTTTTAAGTATTTAAAATTTTCAAACTTTTTTCCAAACTCAGTTCTAAAATTTAAAACTTCTTAATTCTATTTTTTATATTTGTTCGGTTCCTAAAATATTCATTATCACATAAAATGTAGCGTTATTTTATTGTCTTCTAAAAATTCACTGATGTTAAAATGGTACGTCGATATAACATGATCAATAAATGATCATTGGGCAAATATTAGGTTTATTTTAAAGGAAAAAAAGCTTTCCTTCATTGAATCCATGATTACAAGCTATAATGAAAAAGATTTCAGTTCATGTTTATTTCCATTCCAAGCGGTCACTAATAAGATGAAGAAAGTGGAATTATGCGAAAACCTTTTACAGCACACGTGTTTTACATATTTAATTCACCAAATTAAAAAAATATAAACATAATTGTAACTGAAACTTTTGTCCATTACTTGTTTCATAAAGCTAGCAAATGTAGCAATAAACAGTGTTTTTTTAGAAAGGGCATAGCAATAAACAGTGTTTTTAATGAGAAAATTAGAATTCACTTATTTATTTTCATTTGTGTTGCATTTTAAAAAGAGAGTGTATTCTTTAGAAACTTATATTTAAATTAAAATTTAAATAATAATACTTATCTAATCGGAATTTTGAAGGAAAAATATTCTTTTATATAGTATCTGAAGAGCATCGTTTATCTATTCTAATTGCCTATGAATGTTTGTGAGGATTTCTAATTAATTAAAATCGATTACAAATGGTTGACACAGATTTAAAAACAACTTAATAGTTTTGTTAAGTTTCACAAATGCATTAAATAAGTAGAGCAGTCTAAATGCGAAAATAAATTCTTAATAAAAACATTTTATAGACGTTTAAAATCCCTTCAGGACCAGTGCGTGGAGAACGAAACTCTCTCACAGGATCGAACGCTCCGAAGCGGAGCGTTCGATCCTGTGAGTTCCGGATCCTTCGATCCGGAGCGTTCGATCCCCACGGGCCCACGCATGCAGTTAAACCTAATTCTAGAAAAAAAGTTCATATAAAATCATCATTTTCATTTAATGACTTCAATTTTTCAAGGAACATTTGTAATATACTATTACTTAATATGTGTTAATATAAAGACTATAACATTAATAGAAATGAATGAAATAAGCAAAACTCTCAACTTTTAACTATACCCACGAAAACAAATATCATACATATGAAAACAAAGTTATAAATATGAAAATTGCACAATATTTCACTCTCACCCCCTGCAACAGTCATTTGAACTCTCTTTCCCAAATTCCCCTAACGAAAAAACCCAAAGCAATCAACAAGAACGCTGGAGTCCCTTTAAATCACAAGTACACTTTTGGAGAACCTTTTGTTTATACCAATAAATCTATCAAATCTAAAAACGCAGAACAAAAACCAATACCTACCCGCATATTAAGGTCAAATGCCATACAATTAGACTGTTGAGTATTTCACGCTTTTCGTAATGGGAAGGCAAAATAGAACTGATCAAAAACATACAAATACTTTGTAGCGATCCCGAAACTGCAAACAACAAATCTATTCCTCCTACATAAACCAATAAGCATTCCATCCTTTTCTCATTCAGTCAAAATTCACTATCTACCAATAAGTAATTGGAGACCTACGATAAAAGAGATAAACACAATTTTTTCATATTCAACAGTTGGTCGAGTCACTACTTGAGGCAATGGGGTCAATTCACGGTCACATGTCAAGTACCAAACAAACCGCTTCTGTTCAATTTTCAGCCGTTCTGCGCATGTCGTAATGTCTGCCGATAACGTTGTCGAAACCATTGTTTAGTAAATATTACGCTAGCCGATCAATTATTAAAAACTTCTGATTTTTTTTAAAGATATTATCTTGAATTATTTTCTCCAAATTTTCTTAGTTATATAATTTGATTTCTTATATTAAAATTTTATTTAGTATTTTCAATGGAATTACTGTTTTTGCATGATTAATTAACATCGCTTTTTAATTCGTTTGGTGTCGCTTTATTCTTTCCTTTCCCATATCCCCCCCCTTTTTTTTTATCCGAAGGATACATTTTGACAAATACATTTTGACTATGGCAGTGTTTTTGAAAAATTACATATGTTCTTTTTTACATATTATTTAAATAGTGTTGAATCTTATGAATATAGTTCCCCCAGTTAGTTCTTTTTAAAAATAATTATTACTCTTAGATAAGTTAATATTTTAAATCTTACTAATAAAATTATTATATTTTTTTCTTATGTAATTACTTTTATAAATATTGAGACTTTGATGTTTTCAGTTTGCTCAGAAGAAAGAACATGAAACTCAAATTAGTATATATTGAATAAATTATGTTTACAATTTCAAATTATGAAATATAAAAGGTATGGATACTTTTTTTAAAAATCTATGCAACTTATGAATAAATAATTTTATTTTAATTTGTAGAAATCATTAAAGGAAAACAAAATCACGCACGCTTTCATAATTTTTATTTACTCATTACAAATATATATATATATATATAGTATATATATAAAGATATATATATATATATATATATATATATATATATATATATATATATATATATATATATATATATATATATATATATAAAATATATGTGATAATTATTTGAAAAAATATGATTAAATGTATGTTTAACTATTTACTATTTATCGACATTTATTTTTCTAGACACTTAGAAATAATATAAACACAGTATGACAAGAATGTCAATGTAAATGATGAAATGAATTTTATTGAACAGAAACATCCTAGATACTAAAGAACAGTTTTTTTTTATCATTAATAAAAACATAATGTTGAACAATATACTTTTAAAGCAGAACATTTATGAAATTTTTTTAAATGCTAAAGTTACATTGATAAAAATTACATTGAATGAATATCATAAAATAAAACAAAAACATACAATACAGTAAATTTAATAAACAAGAATAAGGTCATGATATATATATATATATATATATACAGAGAGAGAGAGAGAGAGAGAGAGAGAGAGAAGTTAAATAGGATATAAAGAAGAGTTGAAAGAAACACTTTTATGCTTTCACAGAATTTTATAATTCAAAATTGATATATTAAAGAAATAGAAAAAAAAAAGAAAAAAAAGAGGAAAGTGAAACATGCATGTAGCAATGAAGTTGGAAATAAAAATTATATAATAAATGCTGATATGGAAATTGATTTTCAATGAAAAGACCTTTATTTATTAAAACAGAAATCACTTAGGTGAACAGTGTTATAACAGGATATTATGATAACAGTCAATTTCAGTTTATATGCAATAAACTATTGACATTTCATTTTTAACAATAGAAAAGTTGTTTGATATAAATTCACTTTGAATCCATCACAAATCTGCAAATGTAATTAGAAAACTAGTAATATTCACTTCCACCTAAGTTTAGCATTATAGCAGTTGTTATCTTTGCAACAGGAGTTTGCTTACTTACATTAATTAAATTTAGATAAGATTTTGTAAAAAAATGCAATGTAATACTCATGTAAACATTTTAAAACCTTCTAAGCATATTCAAAATTATCACAAATTTCATCAAATGTGAATAAAGTAAATTAGAAATGCACTCACGATTTTGTTTGATTGTTTTTGGTGGCAAATCGCTTACCGATTTCTTTTTCTTCGACAAGTTTTTCTAACAAATTACTGGAACAGCTATATTTAATAAATGGACACACACGGAATGGATTCTTCAAAATGATGGGAGCATATCATCGACTTCGAAGGCTTGAAAAAAATCTATACCAATGCTATGAACCCAAGTCAGGATTGTTGAAAGGAAAATAAGAAAACATTTTATCATGACGGTCACTCTTGTGTTTCGCATTAAAGCATCCATCAGCACACCAGTATTTCCTCTTTTAACACATAATAAGATGAAAGAAAATTACTCAAAAATTATAACTTCAAATGTAAACAAAAAAATACGCTTCATACTCGGCGGAGAACGTTAATGGCAGACTAATCTACGAAAGCGGTGCGGATGAAACTTAAATGCCATGCGCGGATAGCTCATGACATGTGACTTTTACGTCACATGAATTGACCCCATTACAGTCTAAACCCTCCGAGATATTCTTTCCACCAGTGTCTGGATGATAGACAGAAATATTTTCTTCCACTCGGCTTGGAGAAAACATGTTAGTTCTTTCACCGATTTTTGACGGTTGCTATATCCCTTAATTCGGCGATCCAACAAATCCCAGTGGTTTTCTATTGGATTCAAATATGGACTCTTTGCAGACCAGACCAGTCGGTTCATTCCATTGTCATCATACCAATCCGTGTTGGACCTCACAACATTCAAGTGGCGTTATCATCCTAGAAATAACAATGATCCAAGCCTAAGAAACACATTGTTGTCTAGAATAGTGGATTAGGAGTTGGCGTTGAGCTTACCATGAATAAGGATCAAGATTTCCAGGCCATACCTCGAGAAACATCCCCAGACCGTAATTCCACCTCCTCCAAACTTTTCTGTAGGGAAAATGCTTTCTGCCAACAGCCGTTCTCCATACACCAAACCTATACTCTGCCATCCGACTGGCAGAGATTAAACCTTTATTCATCGTTCCAAAGAGCCTGTTTCTACTCATCTACAGTCCAATTTCGACGTGCTTTGACCCACTCATCATCATCCGACTGGCAGAGATTAAACCTTTATTCATCGCTCCAAAGAGCCTGTTTCTACTCATCTACAGTCCAATTTCGACGTGATTTGACCCACCTCAGTTCAGCAGCACGGTTATATTTTGTATTCAAAGGCTTTTGGCGAAAGCACGACCATGGAAAACAAGCAAATGTGCTTCCTTGCGGTTGGTATTTATCAAAAAAAGAAGTGCCTGTTGGAAACTCCTAGAGTATGTGGGTCATCGGTTTGGTGCTGTGTTTTCTAATTTCTTTGGACAGCCCTTGCCGGTTTTTCTCGCTTAGTTTCTTGGATCTGCCGGGTCGAAACACATACCGACAATCACAGTTCACCTTCCACTTTTTAATCACAAAAGCTACTGTCGAATTTGGAATTTTTAACTCACTATATATGTTCTTTAAGCATCGATCATTTGTATGAAATTGGATAATTAACCTTTCTTGAAAGACAGCTCTAAATTTCCTGGCATCTTGCATGCGACTAATGCCAGTGCTGTTTCCTACACGATATTTAAGTACAGAAGATTTAACATAGATCAGGACTTCAGATAACCTCATTTTCATGGGTGTCCATATGCTTATTGGTAGATAATGCATAACAAAAATCTAGAGCAAAATAAATCATGGTCCTTTAAGTGCCCAATCCTCATCGAAAGAGCCGAACACTTGCAATTCCTTATATGTTTAAATAACCCGGATCAAGTAAAAAAATAAATAAAAAGCTGAGAACCGAAACCGTATATTGAAGGTCAACATTCTGTCAGATATACTTCAAAATTATAATGGACTTTAACCGTTATCCAGTGTTGTTTAAAAATCTAAATAAAACGTTCCTAATAGAAATCACTTTGGCGTGATCGTAGGCCCATAAAGACTGAAAGGCTAGTCTCGTATACGATACCGTATGCAGTGAAGGGAGAATCGCGTGATCCCGTATACGGAATCATGATCCTGAATGGGTTAACGTGGCATAGTTTATAAAGTTTTAAACTGGAAATTTCCTTTTTTTTTAATCATTTTTGAATGACGATGTCATCACTTTTCAATAAAAAAAATAATAAATAATGCTCATAAAGTAATACCGAGCATTTGAAAAAAAATGAGATGGGATATTTTTGGGTATGGATCAATAACACTTAAATAACAAATTATGTGACTCTAGAATAGTTTTTTTTTCAGCTATCCAATCATTTTACTGACTTGTACTCAAAAATTATGTTTTATTATTATAGATGATGCTTTTTCAAAATATAGATACTACTGTTTCTAAAATTTAATACATGCTCTCTTCTGTACGTATGAGATTACCATAACTATTTATAGCTCCTGCTCTGGACAAATACTAATATATTTCAAATGCTGATTGCTTAATACAAAAATATTACGAATAAAAATGTATTTAAGAGATAATAAGAGAATATAAAGGCAGTTTTAAACCTTCATAAATCCTCAAAATTTTAATTATTTAATCCTTTATGAAGGATTTGGAAATAATAATATATGTGTGTGTGTATGTGTTTAATGATATCTCTAAATATAATTTAAATTCTAAAGAATTTCCAAATTTTATTCTTAATTTAACCCATATTAATTTCATTCTAAAATGATCTCTTATTTCCTTATCCAATTCCTACTTCTTTGTTTAATAAATGCTACACGCGATCTGTAAAACTGCTGAAATCGGCAAGTCACCACACTCCGAGTGAAGGGATAAAAATCTATGAAGCTAAGCGAATTTCTTTAAAAATACCTATAATTCTCTTACCTAAATCGACACGTGTAAAAAAAATCCCTATCAAAATCTCATAGTATATAATCATCGGGAAAAATATTTATGTCGCTCTTTTCTCTTTCGCTCTTGTGTCGTGCTGTAAACTGACATACCTCGTCGCTTCTTGCTTGTACATAAATGATGCCTCCCGGAATGGAATAAAGCGAAGTTTAAAAATTCAAAGTGTCTTCTTTCTTCGGCTACGAAACTGCTCAAAAATATATGTTTAAAATTAAGAAAGATGAGCTCCATGATATAGTTCCGGTGGTAGTGATAATCAAAGAGTCAGAGTTAATAGAGTAGTACTATTGCACAAAATAGTAATGGGCTTATTTTATATTTTAAAGCAAATTAAAGTGGAAGAAATGATGAAAATGCCCAGATATCATTTACTCTTGTGCACATTAGTCCATTTGATAATTTTAAATAAAAATTTGAATTTTTGACTGAAAATTTGATAGTAACCTTCTTTTCTGCTTTCTTGCGTCTGCACACGTTTCTTATTTTAGCATGTGGCTATTTGCTATAAATAATTTTCCTGGCATGATTTAAAGCATTTGGAAATATTTGAGAAATAATTTAATCGAAAATTTTATAATAATGTAATTATATTATACAATAAATTTCAAATCAAATAATGTTATTAATATTGCTAACTGAAATGCAGTTTCTTAGTAAATAAAATTAAAAATCCTTGTGTTCATCCAAATGACTTTTAAAACACATTTTTTAAAAAATGTTTTATCAAATTCCTTCTTTTTTAACATAATCTCTAGCGACCTTGTATTTTAGCCCTATTTTTTGCTTTATGTCAGATAAATTATATTTTAAGCACAATTTAAATTTAAATCCCTATAATTTCACTTAATTTGCTTTAGCATGATCGACAGTGATGCAGCAAAGGATTATAAAAAAAATCAAGATCGGTGAATCGAATATATTCACCAGTGATTTTCAAAAGAAATTTTTTTAAAAAAAATTATGAGTTTAAAATTTGGTGAACAATAAAGTAAAATTATTGTGATTATAATTTTTTTTCATTTAAAGACAAAAATGCAAAAAAATGCAAAAAGACGAAAAAAATAAAAACTGGAAATATCTGAAAGAGAATGGTGCAGAAAAGACACATTCAAGTCCATAGAGTTGAGATATAACTATTTCTTTTCTATGTTCAAGTCTCGCCACATGTGTTTAGTAATTGCTTAGTTTAAATGAAAAATGCTGATCTTCCTTTCCATATAGTATTTCTTCCTAGATGTCTAGTCTTAAAAGTGGTAAGGTTTAAATGGACGGACCACCCAGGCACAAACATCTGCACATTTTCCGTAATCCATTTGCACACTTACCGATTTCTATCAGTTGGCATTTTAAGAACAATGCGTTGTGTCAAATTTAACACATTTAGCAAAACAGAGGTAAAAGTATCGGGATGAAATTTCCTTTTAAATAATACTTTTCTAATCCTTTCACACAGTTTTTATTTTTATAGAAAAATCTGCATGTTTCGGAAAAAAATTTTTATGTCATTAAAAAAGGGATCAATTCCCCAAAAATGAAATTCATTTAAACTAGAAAGTAATTTCAGTTTTTCTTCAAAAAGTTTTGAATACAAACAATAATTTAGGGCAAAAAATTTTGTATACATAATAAAGCTAAGAATTACAGGCATACACATACATACATAGATCCAAAATGATTGCTGGAATGAATTTTAGCTCGCACACAATGATTGCTGTATTTAAAGTAGTATTTTTGATTCACGTCTATCTATCTATCTATTTATATACAGGGTGTCCATAAAAGAACTCCAGGGTTTAAAAATATCATGTCGAGTTAATGGTATGAGTTTGGTCAGATCAAATAAATTGAAGAAATCAGTAGCTCATGAAATTTTATTCACACCAATTTCAGTTTGATTTTTCAACACTAGGTGGCGTCGCTCGTTATTGATATTGAAGCAACGTAGCAGATGCTCATTCCATAGTGTAGAGCGATGGTGACGTCATAGCAAACTGTTCAGTGGCTCATAGAATTCCATAATCCAGTTATCTGGATCTGTTACCATTGTACAGCCGAACTTTCGGTACGAGTATGGTGGCAATGAGCCTGCGGCCAAAACAATTCGTCACTGACTACGAGAGCTTAAAAAAACGGGAGGTGTGTTAAAATAAAAGGTGTGGTAGGCCAAGAGTGTCTGAAGAGACTGGCAATCAGAATCCGTACTTCATGTCAGCGAAGTCCAAAAAAATCGTTGAGACGACGCAGTCTTCAGTTGGTCATATATATATATCAGCTGTTTATAAGATGGTTCACAAAAGACACAACCTAACTGCGTACAAGGTACAACTTGTACACGAAATCAAAGCAACAGACAAAAACAAGAGACTTAGAGTTTTCTAGTCTGTAGTCTCTAGTATGCTAGGCATGACAGATACTAATGAGGATTTCTTTTAAAAAATGTGATTTTTACTGATGTAGCCATCTATCGGGATGCAGGAAGTCGCTCACCGCTCGCTTTCCAGAGATCAAGTGAAGGGTCGAAGGTCGAGTTCTTCCTTTTATCTCCGCTGAAACCGGTTTCTCTTCTTCTCGCCGCGTTGGCATTTTTTCCGAGCTAGTGGCGAGCCGCTACAGGAGCCCCCCACCAGCGACAGCGAGATTTTAGGAGTACCGACGATTGAATCGAACACGTCGTCCGGAGCGAGTGACAGTCTCTGGTCGGGTAACCCTCTCTGGTATTTCTGCTGATGTACTTTGCTGAGCCGGGGACTCTGACGCAGTATGTCGAGTGCTGTCGCAATCGTGCAAAACATAGGCAGGTTTCACACGGTCGATGTTCACTGTGAGTCCTTTCCCATGTTTGTCGATTTTGAAACTTTTCTCGGTCCTATGGAGAACCCGAAATGGACCCTCATAAGGAGGTTGGAGACTTTTCCTGAGTGCATCCGTCCGGAGGAACACATGCGTGCACGACCCAAGATCCTTGCTTACAAACACTGTCTGCGGACCGTGTAGCTGTGGTTTAGGAGGCAATAGACGCTGCATTACCTCTCTCAGTTTCCCCACAAAGGTAGATGGATCGGGACTGTCCACTGCTGGGCTTAAAAATTCCCCTGGAAGTCTAATGGGAGCACCATATAACATCTCTGCAGTTGTCGCTTCTAGATCCTCCTTCCATGTTGCTCTGAATCCCAAGAGGATTGTCGGTAATGCTAAGGACCATTTCACTTTTCCATGTGCCATGATGGCTGCTTTTAGTTGCCGGTGGAATCTTTCGACTTGTCCATTCGCAGCTGGATGGTATGGTGTTGTGCGCTGCCGAGAAGTACCCAGGAACTTGGTTAGGGCTTGAAAGAGTGCAGACTCAAATTGTGTACCTTGTTCCGTTGTTAATCTGAGTGGTGGTCCAAATCTAGCTATCCACCCCGAGTAAAAAGCTGTTGCTATCGTGTCAGCCGATATATCCACCAAAGGGAATGCCTCTGGCCATTTAGAAAAACGATCGACGCAGGTAAGGCAATATCTAAAGTTTTCAGAAGGGGGAAGTGGTCCCACTATATCAATGTGAACCTGCTCAAATCTAGCGCTAGGAGGTACAAAACTACCACGTTTGCTTTTAGTATGTCGTGACACTTTTGCTTGCTGACACTGTAAGCACGTACGAGCCCATAGCTTCACGTCGGCTCTCATGGAAGGCCAAACATATCTTTCGCTGATCATCTTTACCGATGCGCGTATACCTGGATGTGACAGTGCATGTAAATATCTAAAAATCTCACGCCTAAAATTCTCTGGTACGAATGGGCGGATACGACCATGGGACACATCACAAAGCAAGGTTACTGGAGGCTCACCTACAGGAAGAGGTTGCAACACCAATAAAGTTGTGTCTGAAGACAGAATCTCTCGCAACTCGGGATCCGTTTGTTGCTCCTCAGCCATCTTTCGGAAATCAATTGCAGTTGGCATTTCTATTGTAGAGATGTTTATCCTTGAAAGAGCATCTGCAACCACATTGTCAGCTCCTTTTAAGTGGCGGACGTCCGTTGTAAATTGGCCAATGAAATCTAGCTGCCTCAGCTGTTGAGGTGAGCATTTGTCTTCTTTTTGCCGAAAGGCAAACGTCAACGGTTTGTGGTCGGTAAATAGGATGAAATTTCGACCTTCCACCATGTGACGAAAATATTTAATGGCCATGTAGGCTGCCAGCAGTTCTCTGTCGTACGCGCTGTATTTCTGCTGCGCAGGAGAAAGTGATTTCGAATAAAATGCAAGGGGTTGCCAGCCAGTACTAACCTTCTGTTGGAGAGCAGCACCCACGGCCTTATCTGAGGCATCCACTACTATAGCAAGCGTGGCATTAGCAGAAGGGTAGAACAAAACCGTAGCCTGTGCCAAGTCCTGTTTACACCTTTTAAATGCATTTCTGGCTTCCTCAGTCCAGAGGATGGGTGTTTTGTCGTTCTTCTTGGCTCCCTTTAAGAAGGCATTCAGAACCGCCTGCGTTCTAGCTGCCTGTGGCACGAAACGCCGATAGAAATTAATGAGTGCCAGGAATCTCCGGAGCTCTTTCACCGTACTTGGTTCAGGGAATTCCGTAATAGCCGATACCTTTTCTGGGAGTGGAATAATGCCATCAGGCGTAACAATGTGGCCCAGAAATTTCACGGATGATTTCCCCAGGACACACTTGGAAGCATTTAGTCGCACGCCGTACTCCTCTAAGCGCTGGAATACTTTCTTCAGATGTTCCAAATGCTGGCTGTTACTTTCTGATGCGACCAGGACGTCGTCGAAATATGGCACACAAAAATCCATACCACTCAAGACGTGATGGATGAATCTTTGGAACGTGGCAGCAGCGTTGGAAAGTCCAAACGGCATGTACAAAAATTCGAAAAGTCCAAAGGGCGTAGCAACGGCTGTCTTTGGAACGTCCTCTTCTTGCACTGGAATCTGATGATAGGCCTTTGCCAGGTCCAGAGTTGAGAAAATCTTCTTTCCTTCGAGCACCTGCAAGCAGTCTTGGATATGCGGCACTGGATAGCGATCTGGAATTGTCACGCTATTCAGCTTTCTGAAATCTCCACATGGACGCCAGTCTCCATTGCTTTTGGGAACCATGTGAAGAGGTGAGGCCCAGCAGCTTTTCGAAGGCCTACAAACTCCTGTTGCCACCAGAAATTCAAACTCCTGCTTCGCAGCCCTTAGCTTGTCAGGGAGTCTTCGCGGTCTTGAGAATACTGGGGGTCCCGTAGTTTGAATGCAGTGCTTGACATCGTGTTTAGCCTGGTGCATCGAACTAGCTTCAGTGAGCGAAGGAAACTCAGACAGCAGTTGATGGAACTCTGTATCTCCCTTGATTGTTTTGATGCTGGCACTCTGATCACTCTTCACTATTCCTCGTGATTGAAGTTTTGTAAGAGGGTCGATTAAGCATCCTTGGCGAACGTCGACTAACAGTCCAAAGTGGCGAAGAAAATCTGCACCAATAATTGGTTGCGAAACTGCTGCAATTACAAACGGCCAATGGAAAGCTCTACGCAGGCCTAAATCTAACTTGAGGGGAAGCTGACCAAAGGTAGGTATTTCTGTGCCATTTGCTGCAAAAAGTTGTTTCGCCTTTTCAGAGCGTTGTTTGGGCGATGAGGGTGGAATAACTGAAATATCTGCACCTGTATCAATCAAGAAGTTTGAAGATGTTGATCTATCAGACAGGTACAAACGGTGAATTTCAGTTGAGCCGTCACCCGATGGTCCGAGTGACGGCCGTTTCAGTTTTCCGCCGAAAAAGAGCAAGGTGGTCTGCACTGCTGTGCTCTCCGCTTGAAACGCTGGTGATACCAGCAGTGGGAAGGATTTCCCTCTTCTCTGTTAGCCTCTCTCTGGTGAAATCGTCTACCCGACTCTCGGGAGCGGGACCTGGGACGTGCCTCTAGGCGAGATAGGCGGGACGAGATCTCCATTAGAGTGGCTTGCATGGATGCTTCTGACGACACAGCCTGGATCGAAACAGTATCCGTTGCTGCTGCCATGATTCCGTCGGCCATCTCCGCTAACCGCTCCAATTTGTCGTTGGTGATAGCCAATATCTGCTGCACGTGGTTAGGCAGTCGTTGAAGAAACAAGGACTTCAATACCTCTTCGCTGAACTTATTGCCGGCCTTATTCCTCATTTCTATCAGCAACCGGGAAGGTTTTCTATCCCCGAGCTGCATCCCGGAAATAACGTCCTTTAATTTTTGCTCCTCACTTTGCGCGTACTGACAACACAATCTTCTTCGCAGTGCTTCGTAGGGTCTTTCTGCAGGCGGATCTTTCATAATGTCACCGACGACCTCCAATTCTTCCGGTTGCAATACCGACACAATATGGTGAAATTTCGTAATTTCAGTTGTCACACCGGCGAGAATAAATTGGCTCTCTATTTGCTTGAACCATAGTTCCGGATTAGCACGCCAAAATGGAGGGGCTTTGACGGCGACACGTGCTATATTTCCACTTGCTTCGTTCTGCATAATTACGATAAGCAATAAAAATAACGATATATTTTGTATGAGCACAGTTCAAGGAGATCGCTACGCAAAACTTTAGTCGCTTTTCTGTAAAAACCGTTTCGATGGTGATGGATTTTTCACAAGAAGCGCATGGTTTGTTCAAGTCCAAAGGTCACCAATATCGGGATGCAGGAAGTCGCTCACCGCTCGCTTTCCAGAGATCAAGTGAAGGGTCGAAGGTCGAGTTCTTCCTTTTATCTCCGCTGAAACCGGTTTCTCTTCTTCTCGCCGCGTTGGCATTTTTTCCGCGCTAGTGGCGAGCCGCTACACATCTTTCATGTAAGCGGCACTGCAAAACGACACAATTGTAGAATTTCGAATTCACAGCTGCCTCATAAGTTCGTGGAACGTCAACATGGCACACCGAAATTGAATTTTAAGTGTGGCTTTATACATAAACAAGTTGTAGGTTCCTTACTTTTTGTAGAAAATTCCATAAATGGTGATGTCTATTGTGAAATGTTAGAGGAGTATTTTTTCTTCAATTGGTTGATATTGAGACGGAGAAGGGCCTTGTCTGCTTTCAGCAAGGTGGAGCGCCATATATATATATATATATATGTGTGTGTGTGTGTGTGTGTATGTGTGTGTGTGTGTGTGTGTGTGTGTGTGTGTGTGTGTGTGTGTGCGTGCGTGTGTGTGTGTGTGTTTTGAAACAGTATCGTGACCGAAGACAGAGATGACACCTTGAAATTTTTAAATTCGTTTTAGTTCATACCGGGAGGCAATTATGTACAAGAAGCAATGGCGGACAAAACTTAGAACAGCGCAAGAACGAAATGAGGAAAAGCTAATGAAAAATTTATCCCTGTGATTATATAATGTGAGATTTTGATAGGGATTTCTCTACACGTGTCGACCCAGGTAAAGGAATTATAGGGATCTTTTAAAAGAATGTGGTAGGCTTGACATTTTTTATCCCTTCACTCGGAGTGTGGGAACCGCCCACGTAAGCATTTTTACAAAGCTTCAGCTGAATTAATCAAATAAAAAAGGTGGAATTGGATCAGGAAATAAGAGAACATTTTATAACGAAGTTAATATGGACTAAATTAAGATAAAACTTTCGAAATTAATTAGAATTAAATTATATTTTAAAATATCATTACTATTTTCCCCCACCACAAGACTTGAAAATGTGTCGGGGCCCTTCCACACATAGCCATTCCTTAAACTGGTGTTCAAGTAAGAAATTTAAATTTAAATGCATGTTAAAATTGATACCTAAGCTTCCCTTACCTTTACATTAATGCAGAAACCCATTCACGATTTTATATTAAAGTTATAAAAAGACTACAAATTATATTTGTAAAAATATTAGATAAACCTAAATAATCAACACTAATAACAAAATAATAAAAATTAAATGATATAGAGCATAGAGTTATTTTGATCATTTTTTGTAGAAACTCCACTGTTTAATTTAATTTGGTGAGGATAGAGAGTGGTATATTTGCCTATATTATTCTTAAATGCTAGGAAGTCTGACTCAACAAGATTATTAAATTAGAAATGAAGTATTAAATTATTAAATAAAATATCAGTATTATTATGATTTCACTCGAATGAAATATCAATATAATTATGATTTCGTATAAAATACTTGGAACTGAAAATAATAAACATAAAATTCTAAAATTAAAATCTTGGAAATGAAAATAATAAACATAAAATTCTAAAATTAAAATCTTGGAAATGAAAATAATAATTCTAAAATTGAATGATTTCATATAAAATATTTGGAACAAAAAATAATAGATGCAAGATGGAAAGATTTCATACAAAACACTCGTAAATGAATGCAATAAACACAAAATTTAAAATACTCTTATAATAAACATTTGAGGAATAAAATATATTTGGTAATTGAAAAAATATTTGTATTTGGAAAATTAAGTATTTTGACACAAGTAATAATAGAGAGTAGCTCAGTGGCAGTCAGGGGGTATAAAAACTTTCCCTGAGATATTTACTTCATTATTCGAATTATCACTTGCCATTAAATATGAAGAATATAAGAAACTTGGTATATTATTTTTCTTCATTCACAATGTTTGTATGCATATTAAAACATAAAAACATTCTGACATAATAAATATCAGAGTATAGTTTAATTGTAATCAGAGGTGTAACAAATTTCCTCTCAGGTATTCACTAATTTTCTCTGATATTATGTGTCATTACTTTTTTTATTTATCCATTCTTTAATTTTCAAACTTTGGAGTTGGATATTTTAATTAAAATTAATTTTTTTGAGGGAAATAATTTTTCTTAATTTTACTAGCATATAAATAAATTTCAAATGCAACACACTTTAATATTATACATAAGTTTTAAATAATAGATTTGAAAAAAAAATTTAAAAACTCATAATATTTTAAATGATAATGCATAATGCATTTAAATGATAATGCATTTTATATATATATATATATATATATATATATATATATATAGTAACCAGAAATATTAGCATTTCTAAATTAAAATCTGTAATTGAAACAATCTAAAATTAAAAATATTTTGGAAACGAAACTAAATTATTTCGGAATTGCAACTGAAAAATTATTTCTGATTCAAACTAAAAACTAAAAAAAGAACCGAAAAAGCATCATTGCATTTAGAGAGCGCAAATGCAGCTACTACTAAAACACAGATGAATCAAGACAATAGTAATAAAAACCAAGTTAATAATGAAAAAAAAGTATCAAAATTAAACCAAATAAAATCAGAATCCGGTCTGAAGACTTTCTCAAGGGTCACCATTAGGCAGAATTTTTTTAAAAAAAGGGGGGAGGGGGATTTTTTTTTCTGTAAGGAATACAGAATCTTTTAAAGATACCTAAAATTCCCTTGCCTAAATCGACACATGTCAAAGATATCCCTATCAGAATCTCATTGTAAAAACTACCAAAGGGAAAATTTCTGTCTCGTTTTCTCTTCTCTTGTGTCGTGGACTGACGTATCTCGTCGCTTCTTGCTTATACATAAATTATGCCTCCCTTGATGGAATAAATCAGAAGTTTTAAAATTTCAAAAGTGTTTTCTTTCTTCTCGGCCGTGAATCTGGTAATGTGTGTGTGGTATTAAATAATACAAAATAGTCTTATATATACATTTTTTTATATATATATTTGAGAAAAATTGCACTAATTTGAACTTTTGAATTGAACTTTTTTTTCAAATACTCTGAATTAATAACAAATTCTCAGAATGAAATAGCCTTCAGTATAAATATTCTTTACAGAATTGGTTTGAGATTGAAATAAATATTTGACAATGTCTCTAAGCACTTGAAAAGTATAGGAATGTTAGTAAGAAACAATTTTTGTGGGGGGGGGGGGACTGAGGTGAGGATTTTAGATTGCTTTCAAATCTCAAAACCTGTGTAACTCTACAACAGAAAACAGATAATAACAACACAGTTGTAAATCCACGACAAATAATCTTAACACAGATATTTTGCTCTATTCCTAAACAATATTACAAATAAAGCATATGCGAAATTTTTGTCAGATATTTTAAAGAAAATCTGTTTGTTATTATTTTAGTAATTTTGAGGAAAACTAAAGAAACATATATATCATATGAGTCAAAGTAGTTGACATTATTCTGAATGGATAATTAAAATTCTGTAATATAAAAAAATATGTAAAAATTCAAAAAATTGCTGTCAGTACCATATTCCGATGTAGAAAAGCATATTGTAACATTCCCCGTTTCCCAGTACTGATAAGACATTTACAGCCAGCTGTGTCGTCGCTGTTACTTACTAAACTCCTCGAGATAGCCAGATGGTGGATCTTTTCACCTGGGTGGTCTCGCATCTGTTCATTAGCTACTATAGTGAAAGACCACATGTGGAATTCCTCGTCCAAGAGTTATTGATAGTACTTTCAAAGAGAAAGGGGTGTCCAAACATCTGGATGCTAAATGTTCCTCATTGTGAAAGGCGCCGCTGAGGGAGCATATTGCTGAACCTCGATTGGCCGAAAGAGAGCTCAAATGACCAATGTAAATTAAGAGGCTGAGATTATCGCCAAAAAAAAGTGCTGAGATTTGTTTTAGGGAGAAGAGAAGAAACGAATTGCAGGCAGACTGTTGGACTACACCCACGAGTTCGGAGTCTGAGAACCAACTGAGTTTCAAGAAAACCCTTCGATTTCGACTGTTGTGTCTCCTACTACAGGTGTAAATAACTATTTATTTAACCAAGGTTAGAACAAGATGTTCTTTTGTATATATAGAGCTGTAAAATAAAGAATTGTCTGGAAATTCTGCTTCGTTATTTGATCAATCTAGATCAAGACATTTCAATATTAAATAGTCTAGTACTATTATTCATTGAATAGTAATAATAAAAGAACTAATATTAATGCGTCTAAAAACATTGAATGATTTTCTTTAAAAAATCTAGAAAAACTTAATTAGATTTTTGTTTTTCTAAGTTCCTTTTTGATGTATGAAGCAAGAACATTATATGCGAAGTGGGCGGTGAAATAGGAAACTGAAAAAAGTGAAAAGTCATTCTTAGAAAGCTAAGTTGTAAAAGAGAATTATTTCATGATTGAGAATTTAAAAATAATCTTATTTTCCCCAATTTCATTAGAGAATTATGTTACATTTAAATTCATTAGAGAAATACGTGAAATTCTAATTGTTCGGATTCAAAGCATTCCAATAATTCACTGAAAATTAAAAAAGAAACTGTTGAATAACTATAAACTATGTATAAAACCTAATTATTGTTAATAGAAATAGAGATATTAAGACAGAAAGTGTGCGAAATCATCTATATCATTTCGAAATGCTGTGATTGAGAAGTTGGAAAGAAAGAAAGAAAAACCGAATATATTTCCAGAGTCCCCAAATTTTCAAAGCCACGAGATTTTAACAAGCTTAATCCGATCGTGAGAATAACTTTAAACTAGCTTTTAAAAATTACTTTATTTATAAATAACCCCTTCGTTATTATGAGTTATTATATTTTCGAGGCTACGAAATCAATGAGTTCATTTTTCTTTCATGTACCTCTTAAATAGTTTTTAGCAAAAAAAAAAAAAAAAAATCATAACAAATTTCAAGTTAAAATAATTTTAATGCGAACATTAAAGTTTTTTCCTCTAAGAAGAAGTTACACTGAAAATGAGCTTTATATTATAATGAAAACTAAGAAATTTTAATAAACGAAACTGTTTTCTTTACCACACTGCCAATCCTATTACTGATGATGTATAAATATCATTGATATATACCTTATGCCAACATTTATATTTTCTGTTACACATTAAAAAATATATATATTCACATTTGGATGAGTTTCTATGCGTCATCCAAGATATATTTGAATATCTACGATGAGGAATGTATCAGTGGCAGTTTATTTAAAACAGCACTTTTATTTTTAAAAGGACTTAAAAATAAGTTATACATCTGTTTAAAAAAACTGGACATACTTTGGCAGAAGCGGAATTTTCATTCTTACCGGGCACAGACAATTTAATTATGTGAATATAAAATCGTTTGTCATGGAAAATATTAAATATATAAGTAATTATGGCGTTATATCCATCTAGGGGATATTATTTATAGAATTTATTTGCCGCATTGAATGTTTGCAAAAACCTCTTTAAGAATAAATAAATAAATATTTTATTGTGGAATGAGTGCATTTATGCACAATGAGATAAGCAGCTCATTGCTTCCAGCAGTAGTCATTATCAGGCATGGTTCAGGACAGTTTCCGTTCCTTTACTGATATGGTCGTAAATCTGCCATCTGACCCACTGTAGGACCACTCTCGCCCGGTGGCGTTGATCTGGAGCTTTCCACATATTGTCTGTAAAATGAGAAGACATCAAAGAACCCCGAAAAACCACAAGTGGGGGGAAAGAGGGCTCCAGTCTGAAGGAGCGCATAGGGCTCTTTATGAAATGAGAAACTCTCTGCTTGTGACCAGTAAGTCCCGCAACGACAATAGGGTGAGGGGGTATTTTCCTGGAACGTGCGTCTATGTGTAAAAGATTTTTCCTATGCATGACTGAATTCTTGTTCCTTAGCTTTAATTGGACAGATAGTATCGATTGCTACTTTCTATCGTGATCCAGGACCTGTAATCGAAATATGACTAGCAAAATTATTTAAAGGATTTGAATCACACCTCTGTTTGAAAAGTATTAATCACTGGTATTTGTGACTTTTTGATATTGCTTACATAATAACCGTTCGTAAAATATTCGTCATCCCTAGATCATGGTAAGATCTAGAGATGCATAATCCATGAATTTTTGAATAACAAGTAATTTTGCTATTGTTATTTTTCAATATTTGTTCCAAATATCTGTTTTTTTTAATCATACTGTTAATTAAAAATTATTAATTAGTATAAAATATAAAATGTATTAATTGCAATTAATACTTAATTTGCTAATTTAAGTAACGTCTGATTGATTTAATTTAACTATTTCAGCTTACTTTTTAATTTTTTTGAAAAAATTCTATTTATTTATTGGAGTAAAGCATTATCTGATAAAGCGAAATTTAAAAAAATGTCATTTCTTAAAAAAAATTTTCACTTTAGTTCGAAATTCTGCCAATAGATGGTGCCTGCAAAATGAACAGAATGAATTCCATTAGAAGGTTATGTCACAGGCAATTAGAAATGATCTTTATGGAATAGAGAATTGTCAAGTGCGAATATCGGAAAGTCAAGGTCGCAAATAACATTAAGTGGAGCGGTTACTTCACACTTCACTGTGAATGCTCCAATTTCAAAGATATGCGATTCAATGATACGGCAATTCGAAGAATAACCGGTTCCTTCACTTTTCAATCCATTAACATATTTCTGCTGTTCTCTTTATGACTACAGTTACGGATTGGATATTCCCTGAGAACACAAGAGAGGAATATTTTGTGTTTCTTGTATGCCCTTTCCTCCCCCGGGGAGGGTCGGGAATCAGCCGATATCCCTTCTTTTCTTTCAGAGGTGTTGACTCAGGCAGCGTCATGTCAATACGGGGAGTTGTTCCTTTGCGGTTTTAGATTGTAGGAAATCCACGACTGTGTTTATTCCTTTTCCACTTACAATTTATTTGCTTATGCCCGACTTTAAGATTTTACATTAATATCGTACATAAAATGGAAATCGACTTATTTCTTCGATAACTTTTCGGTACATTCACCAAACAATGATCAATCATAAATTAATTTTTAAGCATTATGAATTAAATTTTTTTTTTTCAATACTCAAGGTAAAAATATCAAAAGTGAGGAAACTTGAGATTCATTTTACTTGAATTTGCAGTTTTTGATAATCATATCTCATTTCTGCTGTTTTTGATACCGAAGTATTCACTAGTGTTTATCATGAGATTTCAAGGTACATTTACCTGAGAATGATCACTTTTATATTAATAAAGTGAAAAGAAAATTTCTTTTTTTTTTTAAATTTAATTTCCGCGTGTTTTATCACCAAGAGGTCTTATACTCTTTTTTGTTAAATATGTTTTGAAAAAAATGTTAATGTGTAAATATTTCTTATACAAAATACAAACTTTTATGGATGTGATTTCATAGATCGTTATAAAAGAAACCATTGATTTCTACTATGCAATTAGAAATAATCATCAGATGAATGGATTATTAATTAATGAATTAAATTTAAATTCCTTTTATAGGCTTTTTGTATTCTTAAAAAAAGCATTTTGAAAAAATATAAACTTTTCTTTCTAAAATGTCTGTTTTAAATCTAATTTTAAAGGATGGATGACGTAATATTTTTATCGCTCTGAAATGTGATTCTTTTAAAATTTAATTTCTCCATTTCCTATATCGTTTACTACTTTTAAAGTGTCACAAATTGGGCAAAGATATTGCTTTCCCTTTCTGCAGATTTTCCGCACATTTGGAGTGCTAATTAATTCGCAGCTATTCGAAAGCAGTGTCAGTGTTGCTTATCGCGTCGAATTTTCACTTTGTGAGAAGAATAGATCCTTCTTTTTTTCGATTTCTGAGAAAAATTAAAATTGTTTCAAGATGCAGCAAATCTATGTGGGAATTGGTAATCGCTTTTCAATTATTTCATATAACACTGCATAAAATTTACGTAAAAAAACAAATATTTATAATTTTTGCTTTGATAAGGTTCTAATTGTTATAAATTAAATATGTCCGCTCTTTTGAATTTTTTAAAACTTATTAAAACATTTTTTATTACATTGAATTGTAAAATTATTTCTCGAAATTAGGGAGAAAGATTTAATTCCTGAAAAAAAAATGTATCTATATTTGTATAATTTTTATAAGGGGTGAATTTTTTTTCTTGATCTGCTATTAAAACTTTTATATCTTTTTTTTTGTGTATGTGTGCATTTTTAAGAATAAGTAGAACTGATTTAATTTCATAGCATCGAAAAAATTGTATTTTTAGAATATTTTATAACCATTAAGGAATTAAAATCTTAATTATTTACTCTGCCTTTTTATTATACGACATTTCTTCATAATGTTACAAACCTGTAATTTTGCTTCCCAGCATAGTTGGTTCCATCATCAGAAAGACTGTTTTACAGTCATCTGTATTGCGCGGTCTAGCCCCGTCTCCTGAGACCTATAAAAGGAGGCAGTCTGCAGGTGCCGGTAGTAGTAGTCGGAATCGACGGTAAAGAACGAGTCTTCCAGAGATTAGTAGAGAAGCGACGGAGTCAAGCTAGTGCTGAACTCTGTGCGCTACTGTCTGAGGTAGAGTCTTGTTGTGTGCTGCTGTGTGCACGTCTCGGCTGAAGATAATTGTCTTCTCTATGCTGTATATAGTTGTCGTCTTTGTGCTGTCATGTGTGTCTTCGTGTAAATAAAGGTCGTTGTTTTTTTTTACTTCCGCCTGCTGATTGAGCGTTCTCCACACCCTATAACTTCCACTATCCAAACGAACCCGGAAATTTCGTAACATTTGGTGTCAGAAGTGAGATAGTGGTCAACAGTGTATGGTGAAAACGAGATCTCAGGCTACGATGGCTGATAGCGGCAATGGTGAGTTACTGACTCTGTTGGCTGGGATGAAAAATCTGTGGAAGCTGGACAACAGGAGATGAAGAAATCTATGAAAGCCTTTGTGGAAGAACTGAAAGTCGGACAAAAGAAACTTTTGCAAGAAATGAAAGCCAAGAGGAGTGAATTACAGAAAGACCTTTCGTCAATGAAAGACGCTCTAAAATATCAAGTTAATAAAATCGAAGACGTCCAAGTTATCACAGAAGAAATAGAAGGAAGCAGCGATAGCCAAGTGGAAGAAGAAAAGGCTGAAGATCGAATGGAGACAGGTGTCACCGAAAAGGAGCTTAGCCATCCGGAGGATGAACCGAAGTTTAATAAGGAGAGGCACGAACACGGAGAATGTCAAATAATTGCGGAACTGAAACAGTCTTCTCCGAATGAGTCCCCTGAAGTGGAGTCGAAAGTACAGGCGCTTGATGATGGAGAAGATGGACTTTCTTCGGACGGGTCTGTTGGTGGCGACCCGTGCTCGATGCCTATGGATGCAAGAGTTGATGCGACCCTGATTGGATTGGATTCGTCCCAAAGATTAAAGGGACTACCTCTCTGCAAGCCTCTTGGTATCTCCTGGCATAGTGACACGGAAGAAGACTACGTGGCTGGAATCGCTGATCCCTGTAGTTACGGTCTCAATTTCCTCCAAGAATTCGGATTTGCTGTGGCTTTTTCGAGGAGTGTCATGCAAATAGGAGCCGATGAATCTGCTGTGTATCCGGTCAAGTTGTGCCGTTGCAGAGGAGCCCTTCCCGTAAAGACATATGTCCCCTTCAGAAGATCCAGTGTGGAGAGCTGCGGACAATTTTCAAGTGTCGAGAATGAGCCTGGAATAGGCGGAGATATTCCCGCGGAAGCTTTGGCGATACCTGGCTTTCGAGTGGACTTAAGAAGGCACCGTTGGATCATCCTGATATATGATTGGTTCGATGGAAGAAGTTTAAAGTGACAAACCGACCAGCCTGGCAAGAATTCATTCCGGAGGCCTCTACTACGATCCAGCGTTTTGCTCCATGGGACACATTGCATTTTAAGAAGAGAAATCAAGTCTAGGTGTACAATCCGAAACGACGAAGGGGTCCGAGTCAAAATCATTGAGAAGGTTCGGATGGATCTTTAGTCGCCGCCAAATTAGTAAACGATGTCATCTTCGACAGACCGGAAGTCGCTTAAAGCATCATCATCACATCATTCGGAAGCCTACGCCAGCTGTTGGATTGAAGTAGGACTGCCGGGTAGTCAGTCTTTGTAGAGGGGAGCAATGTTACAAACCTGTAATTTTGCTTCCCAGCATAGTTGGTTTCATCATCAGAAAGACTGTTTTACAGTCATCTGTATTGGACGGAGTCTGGGTGTCGCGTCGGAGGTCCCAGAGCTTGGCTACAAACTTGGCGACTATTTGGCGACGAATTTGGCGAATTTGGCGAGTTTGGCGCCAAAATAGATTATACCCGAAACATCGAGAATTTTCCCGATCCGTCCATTAGGAACCGATATACGTCTCTAACGTTCCTGATTGGTTGAGAGGCTTCTAGCCCCGCCTCCTGAGACCTATAAAAGGAGGCAGTCTGCAGCTGCCGGTAGTAGTAACCGGAATCGACGGTAAAGAACGAGTCTTCCAGAGATTAGCAGAGAAGCGACGGAGTCAAGCCAGGGCTGAACTAAGCTGTGCGCTACTGTCTGCAGTAGAGTCTTGTTGTGTGCTGCTGTGTACACGTCTCGGCTGAAGATAATGGTCTTCTCTATGCTGTATATAGTTGTCGTCTTTGTGCTGTCCTGTGTGTCTTCGTGTAAATAAACGTCGTTGTTTTTTTTTACTGCCCCTTGCTGATTGAGCGTTCTCCACACCATATAACTTCCACTATCCAAACGAACCCGGAAATTTCGTAACAATAATATTCACTTAAATCTTGCGAGTACTATGTTTGCTTCTCATAACATCCAGAAAAATAAAATTTTTATTGTATTAAATTTTTTTTTTCATAAATAATCTTATTCTACTACACTATTCTGCAAGTTTACCGTAGAAGGACTATTCTTTGAACTTTTTTCACAATTTTTCAATGGGTTAAATTTTCTATTGTATTACCATTAAATGAATGTATATATTCTTTTGTGTTCATAAAAATAAAGAAGAAACTAATTTGATTTTACAATAAAATATAAACGAAGTAAGAATCTTATACGATGTACCCCTGCATTAAAATTCAAATTATAACAAATGGTATTATACAATAAGCGACAAATTTAATAATATTATTTATATCACTATGTCGAATGAAGTTTTCAAGCAAATAAAAAATGCCTAATGCCCATCCAAATGTCATTTAAACACATTTTTTCAGAATGCTCTATTAATTTTCTTCTTTGCATAAAATCGTATAGTCTCCAGCGATCTTGCATTATAGCTTTATTATTTTTTTACATTAAATCAGCTAAATTATATTTTGAGAACATTTTGAATTGAAATCTTCAATAATCACAATCAAGATTACTGTTTCAAATATATTCGTCAACGGTTTTTCAAAAGAGATTCTTAAAAAATTGTCATTTTAAAATTTGGTAAACAATAAAATAAAATTATTCTGATTACAATCTTTTTATTTAAAACAAAAACTTGAAAAGATGTAAGAAGCCGAAAACAAAATAAAACTGTAAATATCAGAAAGAGTGGTGAAGAAAAAACATATTCAAGTCTGCACATGTGTTTCGTAATTGCTTATTTAAATAAAAGATACTGATCTTTTTCAGATAAAGTTTTTTCCCACAAGTCTAGTCATAAAATGTAGTAAAGGGTCAAGTAAACTCAGGAAGAGGGCAAATGAAGGATGGATCTCCCAAGCGCAAAACATCTGCTGATTTTCCGTAAACTTTTTACCCACGAGCCAACTTCATTCAGTAGGAATTTTGAACGTTGTGTTGTATCATATTTAACACACTTCGAAAAACAGAGGGAAAAGTATCTGGATGAAATTTCATTTTAAATAATACTTTTCTAATGCTTTCACATTTTAAATCTTAATTCTTATAGAAAAATTGACATGTTTTAAAGAAAATTGGTTTAAGAAAGTTTTTCTTCTATATTATTTAAGATTGCATCAATTCTATAAAAATGAAATTCATATTGATATGATCTTACTAGGAATTAAGGATGACGAATATTTTACGAGCAGTTATTACGTAAACAATATCAAAAAGTCACAAATATCAGTGATCAATACTGTTACAAACCTGTAATTTTGCTTCCCAGTACGACTAGTGTCATCGTCAGAAAGACAGGATGTGCGATCTGTCCTGTGCGTGCTGAGCGTCAATGAACTCAGAGCTTGTCGACTAACTTGGCGATCATTGGGCGACTTGGCGATGAATTTGGCGATTTTGGCGACAAAATGGATCATACTGGAAAGTTCGAGAAGTTTCACGATCCATCCAGTAGGAACCGAGATACACCCAGAGACGTCCTGATTGGTCTGAAGATTCTAGCCCCGCCTCCCGGAACTATAAAAGACGGGCACTCTGAAGCTGCGAAGAAAGAGTGGTGCAAGTGAAGTCGTGTGAGAAGTAGCGAGTCGGCAGCTAAAGCGAGAAGTTCAGCCGTTGGAGAGACGGTAGAGCGAAGCTCCCAGGAACCCCTTTCCTGCTGGATTCTGTCTATCCGCTTCGTGTGTTGCTGTCTACTGAAGTGTGCTACTGTCGTCTACTGTGTTCGTCTCTGCTGTACATAGTTGTTGTCTGTGTACTCGTCGTCTTTGTGCTGTCCTGTCTTCGTGTAAATAAACGTCGTTGTTTTTTTCTACTGACGCCTGCTGATTGAGCGTTCTCCACACCATATCACTTCCACTATCCAAACGAACCCGGAAATTTCGTAACAATACTATTCAAAGAAGGGTGTGATCCAAATCCTTGATAAGATCTTACTGGTAATATTTCGATTACAGGTTTTGGATAACGATAGAAAGTAACAATCGATACGATCTGTCCAATGGAAGCTCTCGAACACGAACTGAATCATGCATAGGGAAAGTTCCTTACACACTGATGCACATTTTTGGAAAGACCACCCACAAATAGTTGTGGCAGGCGGTGGGGCCTATTGATCACATGCTGAGAGCTTCCTGTTTCACAAAGAGTCAGGTCCAAGTTTTCCCAATCCTATCTCATGATAATAACCATTGCTGGAGGCAATACGTGGCTTGTCTCATTGTACGAAAACAAGATTTCTTTCACACTCAAGTCTCCACAGAAAAGTATTTATTTGTTTGTTTGTTTTTTAACAAGTTTCTACAGATATTCAATGCTCTAAACAAATTTTATATGTGATATCCTTAAATGGATACAAGCACCATAATTGCTATTTTTCCCATGATTAAAACGATTTGATATTCGCATAATTAAATTTTCTGTACCTGGTTAGTGTGAGAATTCGGCTACTCTGAATGATTGCACAGTTTTTTAAAAACAAATTTATGGCTTATTTCCAAGCTCTTTTAAAAATAAACGTGATATTTTAAATAAATTGCCAAAGAAAAATTTCCCTTCATGGATTTTTAGAAACATCTTGAGTAATGCACAGAAATTCATCCAAATGTAAATATTTTTTTAATGTATAACAGAAAATCTAACACCACGCATATATCAATACATTTGTTTACATATCATCAATATTATGGTTGGTTTGTTGGTAAAGAAAAAATGCTTCGTTTATGAAAATTTCGTGGATTGCGGATTTTTACGGGAAAAATTATGACTTTCGCATTAAAAATATTTATTTATTCTTTTTGAAATAAACTGATTTTCTTTAAAATATTTTTAATTGAAATTAAGATAAATAAATTACAACTTTAAAATAAAATTTTTGACTTTTTCCCCTTTCTACAAAGTGTTCTAGAGGTATATTAAAGAGAAATGAATTCATTAGACTCGAAAATATAATCTCATAAATTTGCAAAAACGTTATCTCAAGAAAATACCACTAATGTTTACTGGGTCTCAATCAATCTAAATTAAAGATTGAAAAAAAATCGAATCGAAATTTCTGAAAAAAAAGGAAGATAAATTGCTAAAAAAGAGTTGCAATCAGCTTTTCGATTGTCAATCATATATATTCTAGATTGTATTGTCTACATATTATTTTTATTGAAATTGTATTTTATTTTTTTCAGAAAAAGTTTTAATAAAAGAAACGCTCATAAAGTATATCAAAAATCACAAAACATTAATTATAAAAAATTTATTATCAAAACTAAAATACCTTCAAATTAATATTCTTTTATATTAAAACAAATGCTGCACTTTTTAAAATGTCTATTGTAAAATTTTTAGCCATGTTTCATAGAAAATGTTTAACAGATCGGTATTTTGTAGGACATAGCTAAATGCATTTTTTGGGTCTCGCAAAAGGAATTGAAAAAAATAACAGTAAAATTAATATATTATTTTGCTAATATAAATATTATAAATATAAAGGTTTAAAAAATTATAATTTATAAAAGTCTGCTCTTATCTTTGTGTATTTTACCCTTTAACAAGGTAATCGAATTGGGATCCCCATGAATCTCAGTGCATCTACATAATTAAAAAAAAAAAAAAACTGTTTTTTGCGGGATTTTTTTCTCCCGACTCAAACATAATTTTATAGTGGTATTCGTAAAAATGTCACTTATGGTTTATCTTTTTCATTAAGAGTGTAAAAATCTAACTGAGCTTATAAGATACTCTTATACGATTCGCATAGCACATAAAATTACATAAATTTAATACATAAATTAAATAATATAAATATTTCCCAGATTTGGTTCTTGTATAATATTAAAAAAAACTTTAAAAAATCCAATGAGTTAAACAAGTTCGTATTATCTATATTTGTTGTTCCTATGCAGATTACTAAAAATTTATAGTTATTCAAACAAAAATATTAAATCAACTAATAATTCAATTTAGTTTAACTTAACAACAGAAAAAGAGTAACATCTAAAATATTTCTATCCCTAAAATATCCCATTTAGTCAGTGTCAATAAATGATTAATAAAAAAGTTAATAGAAAAAAAAAAGAGTTTTTTTTTTTTTTTTTTTTTTTTTTTTTTTTTTTTTTTTTTACTACATAAAGCTAAAAATTTTTTTTATATCTTAAACACAAAATAAATTAAATCATTACTGTTGGCTATCATAAAAGGCACAAAATATCGAGTTATTTATTTTCTATGTATATATTTTTTTACTGGCAAATGTTTTATCTGATCCACTGAACGTTTTCCAACGAGTTCAATCCTTCTGAGTTCCCACAGGATTAGTTGATGAAACGGCATATCAATGACTGATAATCAATCATTGTCAAGATTGATGATGAATGTTCTCATGAATTCAAGATGTTCTCTATGAATTCCATAGAGAATGTCTGTTGAAAACCTGAAATCGCCTCAGACCAGTGATATCAGTAAAGGCGCTATTGTTGCAATAAAATTTTCGCGTTCTATTATTTTCTGGTTTATTTTATAAGTTTAAACAGAAATGAGAATTTTCAAGCATATGAATTATTTCTATTACCTCGTACTGCTCATAAAGAAATTCAAAATGAATCTGAAATGAAGAAAAAAAGTGAAATTTACTTTATACAGCGATGCGCTGAAAAAATGTCGCATTAAGATTTTGCATATTAATTAATAAAAATTTGAGAGATTAAAAACGAAAAAATGGCTTTGAAATTCTTTTATGACAAGTTAGATTCATAAGACATTTGGAAATTATTTTGTGCAAATGGAGTGCTTTGAAATGTTATATTGTAAACTTATAGCCGCTAAAAATGTCTTAAAAATATTTCATAATGAAAATAAAATTTATAATGTAATAATTTAAAATGAGACAATTTCGCACCGATTATAAAAAAAAAAAAAAAACTGTATACCTGAATCATAATTACTGAGCCAAATATCAAATTTTCTAAATATTTTTTAATGAGAATTGGCTTCTAAAAAGGGGGGGGGGGGGAATCGCCTAATGATTGACTAATCTCAACATGAAATTAGTAATAATGGAGGCTGCTACTCTAAAAAAAGTAAAAGTAATTTTGTTTGGACCCAAATCAATTCCTTAACTATTATAGTTTCCCTACTTTAATTACTATAGATAAGGCTATTTCATTCTGAGAATTATTGATTGAGAGCATTTGAAAAGTTCAGAGAGTTAGGGCAAAAATTTCAAAGTTTTTTCAAATATTAAAAAAAAGAGTCTGTATGTATATATATATATATAATATGTTATTATGAATATATATTATTTTATTTAATGTGTTTATTATATATATACAGGGTATACCACAAGGTATGCAACGTCTAAAATTTACAGATTTGGACAGAACACGTCAAGACGAGTATTTTGATATATAACATAGAGGGTCTCCGAATGTAGCGTCATAGTCTAATTAAAGTGTGAAGCTTGCGTTATGAAAACTTAAAGAAATGAGAGAAAAAAACCTAGTGAAAATCAGTGTTTATTGAGAACTTTCAGTACAACAGATTTCGAAATGTCGGTCGTTCGAACAAATGATATGAAGAAGTCTGGAATCGAAGTTCGCGATTGTTTTCTGCAAAACATCTGTTCCAATTTTCTTAACCTCTGTTTCAATTGCTGCACTCAAGTCGTCCAATGTTGAGGGCTGTGTAAGATACACTGTGTCATTCAGAAGTCCCCATAAAAAAGTCGCAAGGGTTAAGATAAAGGGAGTAAGGTGGCCACTCTATACCATTGCCTGTTTTCGAAAGGGAATCCAACCCTATCAGCCTATCATGAAAATGTTCTGCTAAGTGATCTAAGTTTCGCTGAATGCGATGAGATCTAGCACCATCCTGCATTAACTTGATATTTTAGAGCTTCTTTCATTGACGAAAGGTCTTTCTGTAATTCACTCCTCCTGGCTTTCATTTCTTCCAAAAGTTTCTTTTGTCCGATTTTCAGTTCTTCCACAAAGACTTTCATAGATTTCTTCATCTCCTGTTGTCCAGCTTCCACACCACTCAGTATTCCTGAAGAAGTGGCAAGAGGAATGGGACTCGAGCCAAACGGGAAGATCGACTTATACGGTCCTTCCAAAGGTCAAGACCACCGGAGCCCGATGGGAGAGGGAGGAGATCATGTTTGTAACAGGTCATGGTCCCTTCCCATCCTACCTCCACCGATTTCATCTCCGGGAAAGCCACAACTGCGGCTGTGGTCAAGAGGGCACTCCACTTCACTACGCCACAAGCTGCCCACTAACAGCGAGCTTCCACTTCCGGAAACCCTCAACACCCAACGAGCCAGCCTGATGGAAGGGAGTTATGAACCACAGGCTATCGAGGAACAGGGTGAAACTCCTCATCAGATTCCTACAGGAGCACGAGGATATCCTCTCGCCTCAGACCTGAATAGCTTCCTTCCACCAAAGCACCAAGCCCATAAAGTCATAGCCAACCTGCTCATCTCCATTCCTTGCCATCCCTCTCCTCTCCCACCATCACAGATACCGGCCACCTCCAGTCTCTCCTCGCCAGTCCTAGCCCCAATATCCAGACCACCATCCTCAACAACGACCTACTGCAACAATCCAGCGCCCCATTCATCATAGTCATTGGCAGCAGAACAGCCTACACACCAGGTCAACAGTCCTCCCACTGATAGCACCATCCAGCAGCAATCAACACCACAGCCCCTGCAGTCTCCTCAACGGCCTCACCGGACCAACTCCAACAACCCAGTAGCCTTCCAATCATCACCAATAGCAGCAGCCTCCACTACAAACCAATAGTCCTCCCTTTAACAGAACCAGCATCATCGCCAGACAGCCACCCCGACGGCCTTAACAGCAACTACAACAAGCCACAGCGGTCTCCTCCGGATGCTTCATCGGAAACTGTAGCGAAATCCAGCAACGCCACAAATGTATATATATTAACTCCACTGTCTTTATCATTTTATTATTATTATGTTTATTTTAATGTTCATATCCATTCACCACCAGAACGGCCTCACAACTTGTAGAGAGGCCGCACCTGTGAACCACATCAATGTACTCATCTGTAAAAATTCATCTTCTCATCCCACCATCGTAACTCAAAGTGTGCTTCTATTATTATTTTGTCTTATTATTTTTTATTATCTCTATGCTCCTAAGTATGCCTGTAATCATTCATCAACACCCGAACGGCCTCGCAGTTTGTGGAGAGGCCGCAACTGACATTCACCAATGTACATATTTGTAAATTTTTTATTCTATTTGTCATATTAACCGGAAATGTAAAGATTTGTTTTTTCGAATCCAATAAAGTTGTTCGGGGGGCGGCTACGTTACGAGCGCAACTGGGCCCTCTTGGGGGTGCGGTTGCTCTTCCTTCCACATGCATCCACCCAACCGACAAGGAACCTTCAGGGTTCCACATTCGGGGATGCATTGTGGCGTTTATGTCCAGCTTCCACAGATTTTTCATCCCAGCCAACAGAGTCAGTAACTCACCATTGCCGCTATCAGCCATCGTAGCCTGAGATCTCGTTTTCACCATACACTGTTGACCACTATCTCACTTCTGACACCAAATGTTACGAAATTTCCGGGTTCGTTTGGATAGTGGAAGTTATAGGGTGTGGAGAACGCTCAATCAGCAGGCGGAAGTAAAAAAAAACAACGACCTTTATTTACACGAAGACACACATGACAGCACAAAGACGACAACTATATACAGCATAGAGAAGACAATTATCTTCAGCCGAGACGTGCACACAGCAGCACACAACAAGACTCTACCTCAGACAGTAGCGCACAGAGTTCAGCACTAGCTTGACTCCGTCGCTTCTCTACTAATCTCTGGAAGACTCGTTCTTTACCGTCGATTCCGACTACTACTACCGGCACCTGCAGACTGCCTCCTTTTATAGGTCTCAGGAGACGGGGCTAGACCGCGCAATACAGATGACTGTAAAACAGTCTTTCTGATGATGGAACCAACTATGCTGGGAAGCAAAATTACAGGTTTGTAACATTATGAAGAAATGTCGTATAATAAAAAGGCAGAGTAAATAATTAAGATTTTAATTCCTTAATGGTTATAAAATATTCTAAAAATACAATTTTTTCGATGCTATGAAATTAAATCAGTTCTACTTATTCTTAAAAATGCACACATACACAAAAAAAAAGATATAAAAGTTTTAATAGCAGATCAAGAAAAAAAATTCACCCCATATAAAAATTATACAAATATAGATACATTTTTTTTTTCAGGAATTAAATCTTTCTCCCTAATTTCGAGAAATAATTTTACAATTCAATGTAATAAAAAATGTTTTAATAAGTTTTAAAAAATTCAAAAGAGCGGACATATTTAATTTATAACAATTAGAACCTTATCAAAGCAAAAATTATAAATATTTGTTTTTTTACGTAAATTTTATGCAGTGTTATATGAAATAATTGAAAAGCGATTACCAATTCCCACATAGATTTGCTGCATCTTGAAACTACAAGACAATTTTAATTTTTCTCAGAAATCGAAAAAAAGAAGGATCTATTCTTCTCACAAAGTGAAAATTCGACGCGATAAGCAACACTGACACTGCTTTCGAATAGCTGCGAATTAATTAGCACTCCAAATGTGCGGAAAATCTGCAGAAAGGGAAAGCAATATCTTTGCCCAATTTGTGACACTTTAAAAGTAGTAAACAATATAGGAAATGGAGAAATTAAATTTTAAAAGAATCACATTTCAGAGCGATAAATATATTACGTCATCCATCCTTTAAAATTAGATTTAAAACAGACATTTTAGAAAGAAAAGTTTATATTTTTTCAAAATGCTTTTTTAAGAATACAAAAAGCCTATAAAAGGAATTTAAATTTAATTCATTAATTAATAATCCATTCATCTGATGATTATTTCTAATTGCATAGTAGAAATCAATGGTTTCTTTTATAACGATCTATGAAATCACATCCATAAAAGTTTGTATTTTGTATAAGAAATATTTACACATTAACATTTTTTTCAAAACATATTTAACAAAAAAGAGTATAAGACCTCTTGGTGATAAAACACGCGGAAATTAAATTTAAAAAAAAAGAAATTTTCTTTTCACTTTATTAATATAAAAGTGATCATTCTCAGGTAAATGTACCTTGAAATCTCATGATAAACACTAGTGAATACTTCGGTATCAAAAACAGCAGAAATGAGATATGATTATCAAAAACTGCAAATTCAAGTAAAATGAATCTCAAGTTTCCTCACTTTTGATATTTTTACCTTGAGTATTGAAAAAAAAAAATTTAATTCATAATGCTTAAAAATTAATTTATGATTGATCATTGTTTGGTGAATGTACCGAAAAGTTATCGAAGAAATAAGTCGATTTCCATTTTATGTACGATATTAATGTAAAATCTTAAAGTCGGGCATAAGCAAATAAATTGTAAGTGGAAAAGGAATAAACACAGTCGTGGATTTCCTACAATCTAAAACCGCAAAGGAACAACTCCCCGTATTGACATGACGCTGCCTGAGTCAACACCTCTGAAAGAAAAGAAGGGATATCGGCTAATACCCGACCCTCCCGGAACATGCCAGAAACACAAAATATTCCTCTCTTGTGTACTCAGGGAATATCCCCTCCCCGTAACTGTAGTCATAAAGAGGGTTGAAAAGTGAACGGACCGGTAATTCTTGGAATTATCGTATCAGAAATAGGATAATAACAGAAATTTATCAAAATTTTCTCTGGAAAGAGTGAAGTCACGCTCCGCTTAATGGTAGAGAACTTGATTTTCCGATATTCGCATATGACAATGCACTCTCCAATAAAGATCATTTTTGATTGCCTGTGACATGTCTTCCTGATGGCATTTATTCTGTTCACTCTGCGGGCGCTATCTATTTGTTGAATATAAAACTAAAGTAAGTATTTTAAAGAAATGACCTTTTTTTATTTTTTTTTTTTAATTTTCAGAAAATGCGTTTCTCCAATAAATAAATAGTTTTGAAAAAAATCAAATTTAAAACTAAGCTGAAATAGATAAATTATTTCAATCACATGTTATTTAAATTAGTAAATTATGCATTAATTGCAATTAATAAATTATATATTTAATACTAATTAATAATTTTTAATTAATAATATGATTGAAATAACAGATATTTGGAACAAATATTTAAAAATAACAATAGCAAAATTATTTTTTATTCAAAAAATCGTGGATTATGCGAGTCACACGTTTCCGTGAATAGTATTCATTATTGTTTTTTGTGTTTCTTGATATTGATAACATAACAGAAAAATATTCAAAATGATCTTTGGTATTTTTGATTTTTCATGTTGGAAACAAAATAAGAGTTCGTAGTATTTGTGATTTTTTTATACTTGTTACAAAACAACAGTTCATCAAATATTCCTCTTTCCTAAAGTTTTTATTTAAAATTTGCTTAATTAAAGCCTATAAAATTTAGATTTCTTCTGCATTATATTATCTGTTCTGTACTTACAAGGGGAGGGTACGGGGTTGAAATCTCAGATCGGGATGAGATTTAGTATAATGAGGATAAATTTAGAATGTTCATTCATGAAAATATTAAAACGCAATGGCCAGTCAATTTGAAGAAAATGGTCCTCAAACTTTTGGTAAAGCTTATATACTGATAACTTGACACCGGTCTTAATGGTCCCGATGGCATGGTTGTCTGGGTAACCGTCTGGTATATAGTCGGTGCGGGTTCGAACCTGGCTAAGAATTTGTTTTCTTTTTTAATAACTTTTATTCAATTAAAAATTCACAAATACTCTTAATTAATATGTTTTTAATTTTTTCATCCAACATAAATATTTATTATCAAAATACATAATAATAAAATTAAAATTTTAAAAGAAAAGAATTATAAATACAGATGCATTTTTTAAACAAAATAAAATTATTTAAATTTAATTAACTATTACAGATAATTTTAATTAATATGCTACTTATTTTTATGCAAGGATAAATGTTTATTATTTTAGTACTTAAATTGTAATTTAATGTTTAAAGGAAAAATAATTAAAAACATGACATTAATGGCTACAGAAAATTTAACTTGCTTACGTCATTTTTCAAACAATTAATTTTCAAGTTCTTGGATTTTAATTATAATAAATTATCAATTCTAACTCAACGAAACTGTATTTATTTTGAAAAATTGAAGTGAGCAGCTGATATTTGTTAAATATGTAAGCAAACATCCCCAACTGACAGATGTGGCGGTAGCAGGGGGGCAAGGGGGGCAATTTCCCCCCTATCGGCAGCCTCTTGCCCCTCCCCCCCGTATGATTGTAGAGAGTTGTGCATCATCAAACATGATTATTTAAAAACCACCTTAAAGTTAATATATTGTAAACGTTCCAAATATCCAAGTAATGGTTAGAGCAATTTGACAATATTTGGCAAAATAATCGACAGTGTGCCAGGTCAATAAGAGGATGTATTTTGCAAACAGTTTTTGATAAACCGACTAAGAACTGAATGCAATTGAGACCTTAAGTTCGCAGATTTTCAGGCATCTGCTTCAAATATCTTTCATTCAGCTTATAATTTGCACTACTTTTGGAAATACAACCGACAAGGTAACAAGTGAATAAGATATCGACAAGGTTATAGACGCATTTTTTGACATTTTTTGGTCGGTCGACTATGAACTCAATGCGGTGATTGTTGATGTAAGCTTGCAGTCTTTCAAATATTTGATTAAAATGTCGTTCAAAGAGCTTATAATTTGTCCGACAAAGGAAAAAAAATATTTGCATTCCACTGACAATTTTTGGACGGCCGATATGAATTGAATGCAATGAATGTTGAGCACCATATCCACAGATTTTCAGACACCTGATTCAAATGTCGTTCATCAAACTTTTAATTTGCACTACTTTCGGCAATATAATCGACAAGGCGACATGTGAACAATGTATCACATTTTACCAAACATTTTTAATCGGTAGACTAAGAATTCAATGCGAGGGATGTCGACAATGTTAAGTCCGCAAATTTTCAGTCATCTGATTTAAATGCCGTTCATTAAATTTATAATTTGTACTATATTTAGTAGAATAATCAATAAACTGGCAAGTGAATAAACTATCACATTTTTTCTACCAATTTTTATCTTTCGGATACGATGTTATCATAGGTTATGAAGAAAAAAAATGTTTTCATCGAGTAGTCCGATTACCAGTGGAATTATAAGGGAAATTGAAGCTTTTATATTACACATTAATACGGCGATACAGTTGGTTTTCCTGACTCATCATTCAATTTCGAGTTCTAAAATAAATCGTCATCTTTTTCATCTAATTGTTACTTCCTCGGTAACGAAAACTAGTGATTTTTTTAAAAATCTATTTCACTATGAGAATTGTCTGACAAAAATCTAGTTAATGGTTAAATTAAATTTAATAAAGCATTCTATTCTTTCGACACTCTTGTGCATATGCATGTTAAGAAGAGGTGCTTAACTGTAGCCAAATTATGTGAATTCAATATAAATTCCTATAATAAGTAAATTGCTTAAATATAAATTAAATTAATTTAACAGTAAAATATCTGTTTAATGCAGTCTAATTTATCAGGCAGTAAATTATTACACTAAAGAAATAAAACAGACCGCAATTGACGGCAAAAATATATATATGTGGTATGATAGCTTTTTAGCTACACTAAAAAAAGTTATTCAATTGTGAATTAAATTTGTTAAATACTAAATTCTTCAGATTTTGCATTCAGTATTATAACTATGTAATTGGGGAGCGTATCTTTTAATCCCCCCCCCAGTTTTTTGTCTTCGTGGCAAAGACTATATAATTACAGGTTCTCCTAAATTTTTTATGGACTTTGGATAAGGATGGCTTGATAAAAAGATAACTAAAATAGTCATTCAAGGGATAGTTATATATAACATAGTGATCCCTTGATATACGAATTTACTTAACTTCTTAATTAAATGGACATCATTTTTGGGACAATTATTATTATTTTAATCCCTAGAATAATATAAAGGTATTTGAGGAAATGTTGGATTTTCAAGTGACTTGTGCATTTTAAATTACTTAATACTTTCATTTAATTGCTGATTTAAAATTAAAAATTTAGCAATTCTATGCTCGAATCAGACTTGTCAGTGTATATGAAGGGATTAAGAAAACTCAACACATGTAACTGAGGGGATAAAACTAACTTTGTGAGAGGCTTATGGGCCAGTTGCAAAACTTCGGTGGAAAAAAGTACTTAACCATAAGAACGCATGACTAAAAATGAAGATAGGGGAGTTCTATTCAAGATATAATTGTTTCCTAATAAAATGCTTTGGTTTGTTAAGCCTAAATATACATTGAAGAATAAATAGATGAAGAATCTAATGTTTAAGTAGTCAATTTGTCACAAGAACATTTTTCATTTCTTCTATAAAATATTTCATTCATATATTTGCAAAACATTTTTTCCAACTTTCATAAAAAACAACATCATTGTATCTTTTCCGCATTCTAAATTGTTCATGTCCGAATTAGAGTACATTTTTGTTCAGCCCACGCACTAATTCGAAATACATCGTACGGATTCGAAATGTATCTGAATTCCTGCTCGTTATTCCAATCTTTATTTAAAAATTATTTTAGTTCGGGGATTACGTTATTTTTTTTTTTTTTTCGTGACATGTCATTCTGGCACAATTTGTATTTCTATCTATATGCGAAATCTAGAATGAAATAAATTAGATCTCAGAGAAATTAAATCTTGAGAGTCTCATAAAAAAATAGACTCAAATATTAACAATCTTTTGACGGTCAGGGGGGAAAAAATTGAGAGCATTTTTTGCAAATATCTTTATAAATTTTTAGTGAAAGCAAGGGTCAGCATCTGAATAAAAAAAATTATAATAATTAATTTAAAATAATACTTAATAATAATAAATAATACTTAATTTTTTGTTAATTAAATGTAAAATTAATAAAATCAATGTAATTAATTAATATAGAATTAATTATTATGTGTTATTTTGAAGCCAAATAAGATAAATTGCTCCTGCCCCCCTGTCGGAGTTGCCTTGCCCCCTCGTCAGCAAATCTCTGCCGCCGCCTCTGCCAACTGAAGTAATGAAAAGAAATAGTAGAAAGCAGGAGTTAATTTATTGAATGCGTAGGCAAATGGTTCAAAGCATATTAAGCGTATACAAAATTCTTATTTAATTAACATGATTAGGAAATAAATACTTGCGAAGATAGAGTAAAAATTCAATTGATTGTCATTCTCAATTTTTAATAAGATGATAGGGTATGCATAGTACGCTGCCCAACTTTCTGATGAAAGATATATTTTTAAATGCAAATGAAGTTTGTTTCCCCATAGATCTCTTAAAGGAACCTTGCTTTTGTGGACAATCATCATTTATCAGTTGTGCAAGATCTCGAAATATATTTTTTTTCCAATATTTTTACTATAGTCACCATTCTGGTTCTTGTATATAATCGAAAGTAAATGTATATAGGATAATTTTTTTGAAATATTGAACAATTTTTTTAACGATGTGAGTATTTGTAATTAATAATTATCACCATTTATGTTATATTTATTACTATTTTTTAAATATTAAATTACAATTTAAGTATTAAAATAATAAACATTTATCCTCGCATAAAAATAAATAGCATATTAATTAAAATTATCTGTAATAGTTAATTAAATTTAAATAATTTTATTTTGTTTAAAAATGCATCTGTTTTTATAATTTTTTTCTTTTGAAATTGTAATTTTATCATTATATATTTTGATAATAAATATTTACTTTGGATGAAAAAATTAAAAACATATTAATTAAGAGTATTTATAAATTTTTAATTGAATAAAAGTTATTAAAGAAGAAAAATCATAACCAGGCTCGAACCTCGACCTTCCGTTTACGAGACATTTACCTAAACAACCATGCCATCGGGATCACCGAGACGGTTGTCAAGTTATCAGTATATAAGCTTTACCAAAAGTTTGAGGACCATTTTCTCGAAATTGATTGGCCAT
The DNA here is from genome assembly GCF_947563725.1 of Argiope bruennichi. Lineage (NCBI taxonomy): Eukaryota > Metazoa > Arthropoda > Arachnida > Araneae > Araneidae > Argiope > Argiope bruennichi. The sequence continues at coordinate 134,275,754 of NC_079162.1, read as the reverse complement.
TGCGTTTTAATATTTTCATGAATGAACATTCTAAATGTATATTATCATTATGCTAAATCTCATTCCGATCTCAAATTTCAACCCTGTACCCTCCCCTTGTTAGAAATATCACGAGGAATGCACAAATTTATTGATAATTCTAATGTTAAATTTAATAGTGTGACAATAACTGAACTGAAAACACAACAAAACAATTTGGTATTGCATCATGCAACTTAAACCACGCCTTTCATTGAAATACGCATTCTTATTGGTCGATAGTAGGATATTGTAAACAACTTTCAACAAGTTTCAGCCAAAATTTCTAAAGTTAGCAGTGACAGATCGTCATGACTTAGATTGTTGTTATCTTTTTATTTCTGAAATATTTGAATGTCTCGTTCGTTATTATTTGCGTGACAATGTACACCATATTTTGTTTTGATTTGAAGCGGAGTTAAATATATGTTCTTATATAAACTTTGTCGTTGAAAGCATGAACTGCAAAGAATAAAAGTTGACTAATAGCAATGTGGTAATGAAGATAGAAAGCCACAAGTTCGTTCTACCATTATATTTTTATCTGATTGGTAAGATGTTATACTTTTAAACATACTGTATTATTTCTGTTGCATCAGTAGACATATAGTTTTTGATGCTTGTAGCCATGCATATGCGACAATCTATGTTGACAATTATATCGTTTATAAAATTCTTATGAGTGGGCTGTCTTGAATTTTGCTGCACATTTTTTTTTTTTAGTTGTGTCAAGTGCATTAAGTTACAGTGCATACAAATTCAATAACTCTTTATATCAATTTGAAATACATTAAAAAGACATGTTTTAATGTTTTGACTTTAATAAATTATTGCCGATGATGATTAAAATTATCCATTTGAGTGTTCAATGTCTCCAATCGGGTGTGAATTAATTATAAATAAACATGTCTTCGAAAATTCTATTTTATTAACTATTAATGGTTTTTGAATATCTGGTATCTTTCTGCTTAATATTTCATTAGGAAAAAAGTAAAAACTAGGTATTATAAAATGAAGATTAATATTTGTACAGTATTAACATAGTTAAAAGAATTTATTGAATTGCTCTATTTCTGATTTTAGAAACATGTATTATCTGAACTTCATTTTTTTGAAGAAAACAATCTTATATGTAGGGGAGAGTGTTGTTCTTTTAACCATTTCTGCCTTTGTTGACAGCTGGTGATAATTTTTTTTTTGTGTGTGTTTAGTACTAAGACCATTTTTTAATGGTATAACTTATTCTTCAGTACATGCATCCATTCTCGGAATATTAACACACACTATGGGTGATTTTGACCCAAAATTGACAGGCATTTATGTTTATATGTATATATTGGGCTATTTGTGCAAATTGATATATGATCTGAGTATGAGAATATATTTTTATGCAAATTTGTTTAGTACTTTCAGCCTTAATGGGCCTATATATCCCAGAAATAGGACTTCATTTCATATTGGGTAATGAAATTGTACTTTTTCATGAGTTATTGTAGAAAGAACCATTTTTACATGGGATTTCAAATTTTAAACATGCAAAAGCCAGGTTGAAAAGGTTAAAGGCCCAGATGTGTTTTTTTAATAAGACTATATCTCGTTTTTCATAACTTTTATGTATTCTTTCTTTTCTTCCTTTCCATTCATGTAAAACTTATTATTTTGAAAGTATATTGCCTTTTTCTGTGTAAAAGTGTTGGAAGTACAAGAAAATCAATATTTTACTCATAGTTTACATTTAAGATTTTTTGAGAGCATTCCAATTTGAAAATTCTTGTTCATTAATTTTTGTGTATATATATATATATGCTGAAAAAATTACTTTTATCATTCAGAATTTGATTTATTTTTATCATAAATATTAAGATAGTTTTTAGAGGAAGCATTTTATATAAAGATTTGTGTCATTTTTCACAAGAGAAAAAAAAAAAAAGACTTTTCTAGATTCTATATTTTTTAAGGTATTCAAACTGTTTCTACTTGACAAAATCTGATTCTTTTTCCAATTAGGTATCATGATCAATTTCCAAAGTTTCATTAGTATCACACGAATCTGAGTTATTTTCACTATTAGTAGGAATGCTTGTGAGAAGATATCTGATTCTGCTGCTCATGTTTGCACACTGTCTTAGCAGTGATGTTAAATGAATATGAAATACCAGCACATGCATATGGTAATTTAATCCCAATCCCTCCAGTAAAAAATATGCTATCTTGTTGCACTCTTTTCTGCTGTTCTTTTAGTTTTCCCATGAAGGTAGAGGAAATAACAAGTTCAAGTCCCCCTTCCCCCAACCTAAATTTCTAAGTAAAAAAGGAAGGATTTGATCATGAGTTGTTGGGTTAAAAACCCTTACTTACCGTGCTGATTAAAAATATTTATCTAATTTCACAACTAAAAATTAAGCATTACAAATATCACCTTTCACCTCATGACGATTTTTGATACATTAAGAAATAATATTAGTGTATGCATATTATAGACAGATTATTAGTCTTATTTTGTGCAAACTGATTTTTTTATTCCTAATCAAAATTGAGCTATAGAGGTTTAAATATGAAACTGGTGCTTGCTATACCTTTGACTGCCATGATGTGTTATTCCTTTGAGTAGATCAGAGTTACAATACCTCTTATTTCGAGAAAACTAGAGATACTTGATCTAAGATCTTTTTTACAGATTGTGAAGTAAACAGTAACCATATCTATTCGACCTTTGTCATGTGACATTTTGTAAGAGATTTTCACTCCCAACATGATAACCATTGTACTTGTTGGCAGGGAGATACGTTTTTAGATACTTGAAGTAAATTTTTGCCTTTTCATTTTTCTATGGATTGGAAGTTTACTTTTGAAGGTGTATTAAAATATTTCTAAGCATACTTCAATTTATAATTTGTTGTATGATACTACACAGTATCTTAATCTAAGTGATTTAATCTTTCAATTACTTTTTAGTTATGATTCTTTTCTTACAAGATTTCTTTTCTATCTTTAGATTACTTTACAAGACTACTTTTCTTCAATTTTTTAAATACTTTATTGATTATATCCCACCAAGTTCTGAAAAACCTGCTCTGTTATTCCTGGATAACTGCGTAACTGGCATAACTATTCCTAATATTGAGATAACATATAAAAAATGGTGTGATTATCATGAATCTTCATCCTCATGACAAACAACAAATACAGCTGTTTGACAGGATGTATTTGGTTCTTTCAGATCTTACTACAACCAGATAATGAACAACTGGATATTAACTCCAGCTAATAACAGTAAACCTGTTATTTATGATGTGGCCAAATTGGCTATAAATACCTTTACATTGTCTATAATTTTAAATACAATGATGAAATCAGTGTTACAGGTTTTGTTCCTTTTAATGAGACTTCTACTTTCATATGTAACTCATAAGCCTATGGTATATCATAATGTCATGCATGATTCAGCCACTGCTGGTTTGTTAGTGCAGATTCTGACCCAAAGTACTGTCAGTCTAAATATACAATCAACCTCTTTCGTTATATCTTCTGAAAATGAAAGGCCCTCTAGGGTTCACCAAAAAAAGGAGCAAATAAAGGAGGACCAAAATATAAATCAAAGATTGTCACAAACAATTCCTGAAAAATTAGTTTTATAGACATTGAAATCAAATATTATCCTTCTGCGAGAAATGGGTTTAAAAGAAACTCCTTTGTTTTATTCTTCCTTCAACCACCACCACGACCATAAAAAAAAAAGTTAGGAAAACAATGAAGTTTGAAAGTAATGATAAATTTTTCAGACTACAGGGAAGATATTTTCCAATTATTAAATAATAGCATGATGAATATATTTTATAAAGAATGAAACTTTTGAAAACTATGGACTCATGTAATTTTTTTTTCCTTCAAAAATAGCTATTTCATTGTTTTGTGTGAATAAAATCTATTTTCTCCTTTATGTTTGTTTTCATAATAATTCTTAAGTTAAAGGTACAATACCCTCTAATGAGAGGTACAACACTATGTTGTACCACTGACCATTGTGCAAGATTTAGAAAAAAAAAAAAAAAGTTAAAATTGAACATTTTTATCTAAAATGTGATAAGATGCATGTGATAAATGCAAAACTAAGCAGAATTAATGCATTTGCGACAGAATTGTCATATTACACATGAAATCAATTTTAAAAATAATATTGATCTGGGAAAGGTACAGCACTTTTCCTTACTATATTTTTATATGTCACTTATATATTTTTCTGTCCTCTCTTAAGATATTCCTCACTATTATTATTATTTTCTTTCCTTTTTGGCTGAGAAAGTAAATTTGATTAACTGTTAGTATTTCATATTTTCTTGTGGGCATTATATAATTAAATTTTACTAATTAAAAGCTAAAAGTTTAAATCTTGTATAGTAAAAAAAAGAAGAAAATGATTGTTATGAGCTTTTATTTTCATAATCAAACTCATGTTTATAAATTTGATTAATTAAATTCCTTGTCTGGTACCAACATTACTATTTTCATTTTAGCCAATCAGCATTTCTAAAGATTTTTTCAATAGAAATTTTTGTAGAGAATATGGAAGTATAATGGGTTATTCTCTCTTTTGAATTAAAGTAACTTCTTCATTAACCAGACATAATACCTGCCTGATATTTTAATTCTGTATTTTGGGTTGTACTACAATGGCTATACTCTAAATTTTATTCTGCTGGGGAAGAGGGGGGGGGGTATTTTTAATTATTTTTTAATGAATGCACTTTGAAAGAGATTTTGTCAAGAATATGTTTCTTAATACAAGTAAAATATTACTGTTAAATTTTAGAGAAAAAAAAGAGGGAAATAAATATTTGATTTCAGTTTATTTTATCTCTGTCTCTAAAAAAGGGCGGGGTGCTTTAGGGAGCTCCAGATCTGTGTTACTAAGAATTATGAGGGAAAGTATTTCAGAGATTGTTTCAGTATTACTAAGAAATGTACTTATATTGAAAATAAATAGCTGCCTAGAGAGTGATAAAAGAATTGGTGCTGAGAGAAGAAGAAAATTCTACAATCATTCTAGAAAATATTTGATTTATTTAGAGCTTTATATAGAGTTATTATGTCATAGTTTTTTAGGGGATAAAGATTATTTTAAAATTTATGAGTTATCAGTATGATAACTGGAAGAAAAATGATATTTGTTTCAGTTATTATAACATGAAGCAACTAAATAAGCAATATTAAAGAAACTAGATTGCTATTGGAAAAGGAAAAACATGTACAAAACTTCTAGAAACATCAGTTAAATTTCATGTCTACTAACAAATGAAAGAATATAGTTTCTCACAAATACAAGCATCAGTGTTACTATTATAATTATTATTTTAATATATATACAGGGTGTTGCCGAATTCGACGGACAAATTCAGAAGGGTGATAGGAGGCATCAAGAGGATAAAGAATTACCATACGATATGGGGTCCCAAACGACGTTTATGGGTTGAAAATCGCAAAAATATAAGGAGTCGGCGATCTTTTGGAAACTGTAAAAAATTAATAAAAAAATAACAAAAGGTGTTTCAGCTATGAATTTTTTAAAAGTGAGAGCACATTCTTAAAGGCTATTTTTTATGTAAATAACATGCCGATTTGATGAACCAGGGGGACGTAAATTATTGAAAACGAAAAAGTAGTTTAGAACCCTTATCTGCAAAAATATTAAAACTTTAAGAAAAATAAAAGCTTGCAAATATAAGGAATTTTATACTCTTTAATTTGATAAAAGTCTGTAGTGTGAAAACTGAGGAGGTTTTAAGATAATCAAGAAAAACTAAAATATTTGCCAGGAAACATCGCTGCAACATCGGTACCGATGTTTACAGAGGGTGTTGCCAAATTCGAAAGGTAAATTTAGAGAAGTGGTAGTAGGCATTAAGGAGATGAAAGATTTTCATAAAAGATAGGGTCGCAGGAGACGTTTAATCTGTGAATATAAAAACAGCTTGTATTCATTAAAAAGCAGTGCAGATGATTGTCGATAAATTTCATTCGCAAACAACATGTCAGGTTTCACGAATGACGAATATGCGGATATGCATTTAATTTACCACCGAGCGGATGGTAATGGATGGCTAGCATAAAGAATATACCAATAGCAATATCCAAGTAGGCGTTGTCCTTACCACAGCACCTTTGCAAATATTAATAGACGGTTGCTGGAGACATTATCCTTCAAAATAACGAGGCCAAGTGCAGGGCCCGAACGCCTCAGTGGAGGAAGTACCTTGTTTTCTTGCAGCACGTCCTTCCGGATTTACTGCAGGAAATACCGGCCATTGCATGCCAGAACATGTGGTTAATGCATGTTGGTGCACCAGCGCATTTTTTAAATTCTGTGCGTAACTACCTAGATCATACATATCCTGGGACGTTGATAGAACGTGGTGGACCTGTTGATTGGCCTCCACGTTCCCCGCCCCTTAATCCCTTGGATTTCTTCTTCTGGTGTCATATGAAATCTCTTGCTTATCAAACACCTTTGGATACATTGCACGGATCGTCGTAGCTGCTGGAGAATTCGCAAGAACATCTGGTATGTTTGAGCGCGTCCGGTGGTCCTTTAAACGTCGGTGTCGGTTGTGTAATGACCTTCGCGGCCGCAACACTGAGCAATATTTATAAAAGTTTCTCATCGTCTCCTTTCTTATGTTAAAATGTCTGTGCTGTAAATGTATGCTGTATTTGTATTCCAGCAAATAAATTTCACCGTCGTTTGCGACTTTATATTTCTTTGAAAATTCTTATCTCCTTGATGATTGGTATTACTCCTCAGAATTTTTCGATAGAATTTTGCAATACCTTCTGTAAACATTGGTGCCGATGTTTCCCGGCAAACATTTTAGTTTTTCTTCAATATCTTAAAAGCTCCTCAGTCTTCACACTACAGACATTAAATTAAAGAGTAGAAAATTCCTTATATTTTCAAGCTTTTATTTTTCTTAAAGTTTTAATATTTTTGCAGATAAGGGTTCTAAACTACTTTTTCGTTTTCAATAATTTACGACTCCCTGGTTCACCAAATCAGCATTTATTTACATGAAAAATTGCCTTTAAAAATGTGCTTTCACTTAAAAAAAAATTCATAGTTGAAACACCATTTTTTATTTTTTTATTAACTTTTTACAGTTTCCAAAAGTTCGCCGACTCCCTATATTTGTGCGATTTTCACTCCCTAAACGACGTTTGGGAACCCATGTTGTAAGGCGATTCTTTATCCTCTTGATGCCTATTATCACCCCTCTGAATTTGTCGTTCGAATTCGGCAACACCCTGTATATGTAATAAATTCAATTTATCCACATTCTTGAAATTATTTTCTGACTACTTGAATTTAAACTTCAAAGTTATGTGGAGTTTTGACTTTTCTGTGCTTCTCGGGGACTAATTTCTGTAACTGTCCAGCGGTAAGATGTTGTTTCACATGAAAATCACATAGCTAAAATAAATGCTGGCTCAGCTAAATTTCAGTAAAATCCACTTTTTGAAGGTATATAAGCTCTGAATGCTTTCATTCAGTTCTCTTTTTTATCTTTTACATTTCTGTGAGAAGTATGTTGGTTGAGTTCCTGGGCATAGTTTATATGCAAAGTAATTTTAAAAGCTTCTAAAAATGAATACTTTCCTTAATTATGAAGAATTTAACTGTGATATAAAAAGAATTTCTATTCTTCTTATTGCCCCTCCCAAAACAAACGCATGCACACACACACACACACACACACACACACACACACACACACACACACACACACACACACACACACACACACACACACACACACACACACATATAATAATTTTTATTCATTTAAATTCTTTATTTTTCTAACTATTTAAATACAGGTTTAAAAAGTGTTTTAAGCTGCATGAATTTCTGGCTTTTTTCATGTCTATTGGGTCTTATTACTGTATAAACTCTATAGGCTTAAAAGACTGCCATATCACATGAATAAGCACCTAAAAGTAATGTTGTGTTAGTTATTTGATAAAAGTCCCTTTTCAAATTACAGGCATATTACCATACTCTCTTTTTCTGTGTTTTAGCATTGACTGTGAATATGCTTCATAGGTTCTTCATCGTGATTCAATAATGAACTATAAAATCATCTTGAGAATGAAACTTTTTGTCTGATAATGAAGAACAAAATCAAGTTGTTGTTTAAAAGATTTTTTATTTTTATTTTCCAAATAATATTTTATTTACATAATTTGACTAAAAGATTGAATGTGATTTATTTTAAAACACGAATTTTTATTTTGTAAAATGGTATAAATTAAATATGTAACTGGATAATCATATCCATGTAACTGTCATGTAAGGACTCATTGGTGAACATTTTACTAATGAGTCTTTTATTAGTTTTGCAGATTCAAAGCCTCATTTATAATTTTATCAAAACATATCCTATAAATAATTTGTTTTATGATTTCAATTATAAAATGTTATTTTTTTTAACAGTGTAAGTGGTTATCATAAATAGTTATAAGACTTATATTCTTGTGATTTTTTTCTTCATGAAATAATATAAGATCTCATTATAAACTTTGTATTTTAAATCCATCCCTCTCCTTTTATCAAAAAAGGAAACGTTTTTAATATTATTGTACAAAAAATGTTAAATGCTCTGAGCTACAATATGCTAGCAAAGTGTTAACTGAAAATGTACTAAGAAATAATTTTATAATACTTTTGGCAAAGCCTTAATTACTAGTTTTATCATCTTTTATTACCATTTAAACCCTTTACACTCTTAAATTAATAGAAATTAAGGCATTGAAAACTTTCTTATTTTATAAATTAACCTTTTTTTGTTGCTTACAAATTAAATAATCTCACACAAAAGAGATATGAACAAAAATATATACAGTATTAGCAGCCATATATTTTATATCCAATAGTATCATAAAATAGGGATATTAGAGACAGTTTTATATTTCTATTAAACTTTATAAGTATGCAGTATATATCAAAGTATTTTGTAACAGCAATTATTAGAAGTCTTATTTTTCTTTAATTTTATTTTTAGAGTGTGTAAAGAAAAATGAGTAAAGTAGATATTAAAATTGTTCTCCTGGGAAGGGAATTTTCTGGTAAAACTAGTCTTGTGGAGCGGTTTGTATATAACCAGTTTGCAGGTGAAAATTTGTATCAGAATGTAAGTATATTTAACAAATTTGTTTTTGTTTAAGTGTCAATTTTTTCATTATCTTTGGAATAAGTAAAATGTGAATATATTACATTCATTACCTCTGAAATATAGCTGCATGCCTGATTAATATCTTTGCTTAGTTTCCATTTTAACTTTTGTATATACTATGCTGTGAAAAGAATTTTCTTCAGAAAGAACTGTGATTTACACATAGGAAGGTTTTCTATTTGATTATTATCCGAGAATCAGAAGCAATATGGAATGGAGGCAAACAGATCACTTATTAGAATCGGTTTTTATTAAAAAATTATATATCAAATGTTGAATATAAGATCCAAAGCTGGCAACTTACAATCTGCTTTTTAAGAATTGATTGATTTATTTTTTAATTAAATATGTTTTAAACATGAAGTAGAATTGTTGTTGTCTGGAGGGAATTTGTCTAATATGTAGTAATGGAATGTCCTGTGTAGTTTATGCTTTTAATTTAATGGCTATATGTAGATTTTATGAAAGAAAGAAAGGAGTTTGGAGCTCCATCAGCATAAATCTCTTTGAGAGACCTTCAGCAAGTGTTTTGGTACAGTGTATTTAATAATGTACCAAGATGAAAATGCTTTTTAATATTTTAGCAATAGATACTCATCTGTGGACAGCATAAATCAAAAATCTTTATACAAACTTTAAGAAGCAGAGGCCTTGAAGTTAATGTAGTTCTTTTGCTGTTTATTCTTCTTTTGGTCTTTTAATGATGGTTAATAGACTAATAGAACTTGTGGCAAATCACCCAACCTATTTTGATACATTTTCTAGTATATCCCTGCAGAAATTTTTGTATTATATAGTGACCACAGGAAATTTTGCTTGAATTTTGTAAAATTTTTTATTGTTTGGTAGGAAGCTGAACACTATTAAACCTTAAAAAGCTCTATGACTCTTTACTTGGAAAGTTTTACTATTCTTTTTGTTATTGATTCTTTTTCAAAGTAAGTTCATTATTTTTTAATAATGAAATGCATACAAAAATAGAATAAACAATGAAGAAATCATTTTTCAACATTTATCAACATGTCATCAAACTGAAAGTTAAATATTAATTTAAAATTTAACAGCAGTTAATTGAAATCTGAATAATTTATAAAATATGGTGATAATTATGCGCTATATAAAGCATTTCAAATCAAATACCAAGTGAGTATTCACATTAAATTGATTCACTTTAAATTACATAAAGCATTTTAATCCATTGCTGTTTGCATTTATAATATATGCTGATTAGAAATATTGCATTTTGTACACTTACTTATGGCTTTCCATCGTTGTCTTAATTATGCTGATAATATATGCTGATTAGAAATATTGCATTTTGTACACTTACTTATGGTTTTCCATCATTGTCTTAATTGTGATCCATAAAAAGAGGTCTAGAGCTAATAGTCCTGAAGAATTGGTGCTGTCTCATTAGATAAAAATCTAGCAAAGTGCAATCCTGTTTATTCTGTTTCATTAAATTTGTGGAAAAGGTTTGGAATGAATTGCTCATTTGTTTTTGATTTTTTAAGGCATTTATGTTAAAAAGAAGCTGCTGATTTTTATCATCTTCAACTCAACTGATCTATGGAGCGAGCTTTTACGTCATAAATGATTGTCTGGGGGGGGGGCAGCTTTGTTAAAATTGCCTTTTTAGAAATTAGGAAATACAAAATATGCATGGTAGCTATTAAATACTGTTACAAATATTGAGTCACTTTATTTTACTGACATTAAATAGAGAATGATAAATACATCAAAATGATGAATATCATAAATGAATATTTATCATCAAATAATTTAATTTGAATTGACCATCATCATTATTGGTAACTAAAGATAATATCTCATACCAATATCTGATTACAGCACAAATTATTTTAAGAGATAATCTGTTCCATTTGTATGTTATGAAATTTTTAAGAGAGTCCAAACTTTTGTGCTATGTAGTATTTACTTTAGTCTCTAAAATTCCCCAAATGAAATAATCTAAATAACTAGATCCAGTGAAGAAGGTGGTCAATCTTCTTGCTGAATAAAAGTGAGACAGTTGAGCCCATGCATATTTTCTCAGTGTGATGGTGCAGAATTTTGCTGGAATATTTATTTCTTTTTTGGGGTAAAAAATATCTACCCAAATCATTACAGAATGTTTGCTGTGAAAGCATTGAATAGTTCGAAGGTTTTCAGCCAAATCTTCAAAGCTTGCTGAATCTATAACATTTTTAGCCTTATAACATAGTTCTGTGCAAAACACTTTTTCATTGAAAAATATTATTTTGTCAGTACTTATGCTTCTGTATTTTAGTACTTCTTATCTAAAGGTTACAAAGATGTAGTTTCCTGCATTTTTATAATCTTTTACTTTCTTGTGTACAAAGTATATAGAGAGGAAGTATTGTAATCATCAAAAAATTTGAACTCGAAATTTTAATGCATCTCCACATTTTAGACATCCCTAAGTTCGGATGAGATATTTTTAGAATTATGTCCGTCTCTCTGGGAGCATGATAGCTAAAAAAATGTTTCGAGATAGACTGATGAAATTTAGCATATAGCCTTTACACCAAGTTTGTAGATTTTTATCAAATTTTGAGTGAAATTCATTCAGAGGAAGTCTATCTGACCAGTTGTTTGCATATAATTTAACATGATAACTACAAAACAGAGAGCTATATGGATAACATTTGGTACACAAATTTAGCATCTAAAGAGTAGATTGTTATGAAATTTGGAGCCAAATCTTTCAAGTGGTTGATGGTCTGTCGGTCTATACTTTCACAAGCATGTAAACGCGATAACTCAAAAACGTAATGACTTAAATATATGAAATTTAATATGTAATTTTGTCTCTGCAGCTGTATTTCTGTGTTCAAAATTTGATTTCAGTCGGTCTAAAAAAAAATTTCGTCCACAGTTGCTTGTGTATTAACCTCATCCCAGCGGTTAATCGCCTAAGATCGTACATAAATAGTCTCTTCACAACTGTTGTTCGCCAGTAACACGCAGTTAATAATACGCAGTGCATTTATTAGAAAGTGTATGAGAAAATTTTGGATAACCACTCCTGCTGGTTAATATTTGTGTAGCAGCCAAACCTTGAACTTTTTCTTCATTTATGATAGCATGCATTGTTTTATGACTCATGCTGTCTTCTGCAGCTATTGTATTTGCTGAATGTTGTGAATGTTATCTGAGCATGGATCACCTGGCTTATGTCGATTTCTTACAGCTATTATTATTTAGTATATTTACTTATAGAATTATTTATAATTCTATAAGTAAATATTCCTTTAAAACCTAGCGATTTTAATTGCTTAAAGCAGGAAAAAAATCGCAGTAAAGTGTTTATCATTATCCTGTTGACTTTTTTCTTTAAAATATTTTTTAAATATTGCTTTGCACAAAATTTATCTTTGCAGTTAGAAAGTTACCAGTTTCAGAAATAGTGAGATAAATTATTTTAACCTAATAATTAAAATTAATTCTCATTTTTTTTGCAGAATTATTGTATTTAGAAGCTACCCTTTACTATTTCTTTTTTATGTTTGATTGAAACCTTGGAGTTAGCACACTCTGACAGTATTGTCCACCCTGCTTGTTCCACTGTAATTATTCCTCTGCTTTAAGGAAATTAGATATCGAAGTCCTCATAAAGATGGATTATGCAAATAACTCAATTTGTTTTATTCTGTTACCTTTGTGGTTTTGGTCAATGGTTTTTTTAATCAAAAATTATATATAGCTCCATCAACTTCTCAGATGCAATCAATCTTAGAGCAGTCCCCCCCCCCAGAATATTGAATATTATCTAAGGCTTAGGAAGGTCATGCCCCCCACACTTGTATTCGCCCCTGACAGAATCAGGTAATTCCCAAAATAAGATCTAGCATTAGATGAGTCATTCTAGTAATTTAGTACTGAAAAGAACTAACGGCAACAATATTATTCAATATTCTGGGGGGGAGAATGTTATCCAATTTCATTAGAACACAACAACCTAGGTTTCAGTTTGGCAATCATAATTAATGAAGTTGTATCATTAGCAAATAATGAAGTCATATTACTATAGCAAAGAGAAAAATTAAAGTTTTTACAGTATGTATATATCTAAAGTAGTGTTTGATGTGTCATCTTTAGGAATACAGACTTTGAAATATCTGTGTATGGATCATTAGATATTTTCAAAAGTACCAATCACAATTATTTTTGTGGTAATATCCTCTCAAGGATTCATAAACTTAATTCATAGATCTTTCATAGGACATATATTGGGGGCAGGGGTGATAAGTCCCATGATCTAGACAGCTATGTTAAATTGCTGTCCCAATATACTAAAACTAGGTTAAGGTGATTGAATAGCATGACTAGATTTCTTTTTGTAACTCTGGAAATGTTAACTAAAGGAAGATCAAATAATTTTTCATATTGATCTGGCTGGTAGCTGATATGGATAAAAAAAAAAAAAAATCTTTGATGATGCCAATCCAAATTTTAACAGGATGGGGTGGAGGTGATATTGACTTTATTTCAGGAGTGAAGTGTTGAAATCTGATTCCTCCTAAGATTTATCATGTATGTAGGCTCTGTGCACACCCACTGCCATGGTATGAAAATTTTGAGAGAAGGTGAGAATTCCGATATCCTCATTAGCTAACTATGGTTCAGAATTATGAAGTCTATCCAAGAATGGCCTTCTCATTGCTTCAAAGTGGGGCATTAATGTAATTAAACTAAATCAATGTTGATGCTTCTTCCACTGGTTGTTCATGGCATTTGTGATATGTTTATATATAAAAATTGACGTATCTCATTACCAGCGTTTGGTGAAGGACTTTTGACTCACCTTGTGTTTCATAGCTGCATCAGTAGGATTGATAAATGTATTATATATAGCTCCATAAACTTAATGATATTTCAACTAATGATATTTTAATACCTATTATGAAAATATAGTTTTATGCTTAATCATTATTATTCTTTACTCATAATCTCTCCCTCATCTGTTATCAGAAGTACTTTTGAATACTTTCTATTTTATTGAATATAAGATAAAAGTGAATTTATTGTTATTGATAAAATACTTGTTTCATATCAGACCATAGGAGCTGCTTTTGGTGCTAAGAAAATAGAAATTAATGGCCAAGTTCTAACTGTAGGCTTATGGGTATGATTTTAAACTTTTCATTTTTTAAATTTTATTATTAACTTTATGTAAACATTTCCAAAAAAAAAAAAAAAAAACAGAATTTTTAATTTGGATAATTTTTTCTTGAAGCCTCATTTGACAAGTATTAACATTTTGACATATATGACACATATGCGAAGTTTATACACAAGTCATAGTTTATATACAAGTTTATATTATAGCCTGTGTATTTTCTGTTGGCGGTTCAAGGTCACCGCGCTACTGGTACTAGACAACCAATAACGAGGTAGAAAATGTGACCTTGAACCGCCTACAGAAAATACACAGACTATAGGTTGGTTCAAAAATCATGCTGAATTTTAGCTTTACCAAAAACTAAATTCATAAAGGTCCAGATTTTAGAATTGTTGGAATCTTTAGCTCGATTCTTTTCATTAATATATATATATATATATATATATATATATTATTCCATTAGCTGAAAAATATATCTTAGAGAATATACTTATCAGCCTAATCATGCTGCATGAATTTTGTTTTAATGAAAATACTGATTACTGGAAAGATTTGTTCAATACATCCAAATGCTAACAATGAAATATTAGAGCCAATTATGACTTAGATGTTAGTTCCAATTATGGTTTTGGTATTTTAAAAAGATGTGGATGCTTAGACAAAATGATGAGGAATTAAAGTTAATGTTTTTATTCTTCGCATTATTGGCAAGAGGCAGAGGCTTGCCAAAGGGGGAGGGGGAGGCAAATCCGACAGGAGAGCAGCCACAATTCCTCTAATTTTGCTGCAAATTAACTCATAATAAATAGTTTTTACATTTAATTAAAGGAAGTTAAGTATTTTTTCGCTTTTTTTATTCAGATGCTGATCCTTTCTTTCATTGTTAAAGATTTACAAAAGTATTTGTAAAAAAAATGATATCAGTTTTTTTACTGACCATCAAAATATTGTCAGTATTTGAGTTTATTTTTTTTTATGTAACTCTTGAATTTTACTTGCACTAAGATATAATTTTGGAAAAAATATAATTATATTTTATTCTAGATTGCAGTATATATAGATAGAAACACAGATTGCGTCAGAACGATGTGTTATGTTAATTGAAAAAATGCATATACTCATCATGGAAGCTATGTAAAGTGAAAGTAGAAATTATATTCAAAACGTTTTATAAAAGAATTTTTTTAGAAATTCAGCATGATAAATAAAAAATAAAAATGATGTTTTCGCCAAAAATCGATTTTTTTTTTTTTTTTTTTTTTTTTTGTGTATGTGTGGAAACCCTACCTAAAATAATTTTTATAATAATTGCAACACTGAACAGGAATTCAGATACATTTCGAAACCGAGGTAAATAAGCGCGCGTGCACAACAAAAATTTACTATAGTTCGGACACGAACAATATTGAATGCACAAAATATATAATGATGTTGTTTCTTAAGAATATTAAAAAAAATATTTTGTAAATATATGTGCAAATTTACTATTTTATGTAAGATATGAAAATTTTGCATGTGAAAAATGGGCTACTTAAACATTAGATTTCCCATGTATTTATTTTTCAATGTATATACAGACTTAAAAAAATACAATGCATTTTATTAAAAAATAATTAAATCTAGTTTATAAATTCCCCTGTCTTAATTTTTAGCCACGTGTTCTTGTGGTTAAGTTATTTAAAGTCTATATTTCCCTCGAAGCTATTGGAAGCTAATATTCCTCCCAAAAAATCTTATCCCTTCAGTTGCATGCATAGTTTTTCTTAACCCCTTCGTATACAATGACGAGTCTGAATCGTGTATCGAATTACTAAATTTTTAATCTGCATTTAAGTGACAGTATTAAGTAATTTAAAATGCAAAAATCACTTGATAACTTATCATTGCCTCAAATGTTTTTATATTATTTTAGGAATTAAAGTAATAATAATTGTTCCCTAATATGATGTTCCATCTAATTAGGAAGTTAAATGAATTCGTATGTCAAGGGATTAATGTTTTATATATGAATATTCTATGAATAACTATTTTAATCATCATTTTATCAAGACATCTTAATCTAAAGTCTAATAAAATTTAGAAGCACCTGAAATTATATAGATTTTGCTGCAAAAAGCAATTGAAAGAAAAAATGAAAAAGAAAATTGGAAACAAAATATATATATGTTTCCCGATTGTATAGTTATAATACTGAAAGCATAATCTGAAGAATTTAGGTAGTAATATATTTAACAAATTTAGTGCATACTTGGATAAGCTCTTTTGGTGTAACTAAAAACTACCATAACATATATATTTATTTTTGGTCGTCATTTGCCGTCGGCAATGTTTCTTTAGTATAATAATTGCAGCCTGTAAATTAGATTGCAAAAAACGTATATTTTACTGTTAAATAAACAATTTACTTATTCCAGTGATTTATAATGAATACATATAATCTGGCTATAGCAAAGTAACTCTTCTTAGCATACATATTGCACAAGAATATCGAGAGAAAGAGTGTGTTTTTTTTTATTAAATTTAGTTTAACCATTAACTGGATTTTAGTCAAAGAATTCTTACAGTGAAGTAAATAAAATGAATGTACCAATTCATTACCGAGGAAGTAACAATTAGATGATAAAAATGGGGATAAATTTTAGAACTATTCATTGAATTTTGAATTAGGGAAAACATTTCTCTCGTCCTATTCATGTAAAATATAAAAACATGTTTCCCTAGTAATTCCACTTGCAAATAATCGAAATAGCCGATGAAAATAATTTTTTCTCATAACTTATGATAACATATTAGCCGAACGACATAGAATAATCGGCAAAAATCGGCATAGAATAAGCGTCTTACTTACTTGATACTTTGTGGTTTATTCTGTCAAAAGTAATGCAAATTATTAGCCGAATGAACGACATTTGAATAAGATGTCTGAAAATTTGTGGACTTCCATCGCATTCAGTTCATAGTGGGCCGCCCAGAAATTGTTAGCAGATTGAGATAACGTATTCTCCTTGTCGGATATATTGCTAAAAGTACTGCAGATTAGAAGCTTCATAAACGACATTTCAATCAAAAGCCTGAAAATCTGCGGATTTAGCATCTACATCTATCGAATTGCGTTCATAATCAGCCGATCCAAAATTGTCCTCAAAATGCGACATCTTATTGACCTGCCACCCTATCGATTATTTTACCAAATATAGTCAAACCTCTTTAGCCGTTACGTGGATATTTCGAATGTTTCAACATAATATCTTTAGAATTGTTTTTAAATTATCATATTCGAGAATGTGCAGCTTTTCCACAACCATTCTGAAGGGGTTAAAAATTTTGCCGACGAAACTCTCAATCTCTTGCCGTTGGGGAAGAGGCAGGCAGTTGTCGACGGGGGGAGGACAGTTGCCCCTCTGCTAACGTCGCCTCTGGCAGGAAGATATCTTATATGCTTTAATATGCAGAATAGACAGCAATGGAGCTTTCAAAACGAATAGGGAGATCTTTTTAATTTGATTCTTGGATCTTTTATATCTCCCAACTCTCAGTTGGAAGTCTTCAGGCACTGATTATCACATAGCATTTCACTTATTGCATGACATAAGTGAGACTTTTTGTGAATTTGAATTGTGATTGGTCATAAAAATTAGATCTTTTATGCTTATATTATACACCAAAAATTAATGAGCAGCCTAAAGGAAGAGGCTATGCTCACAGAGAAGTCAAGATTACATCTTTAAAAAGTTCTTTGCTATGGTAAAAATGTTTACTATAAAAACTTAGAAATTAATCAACCCATTCCTATCAACATTTTGATGATTTGGGAAGAGTTTTGTCTACCAAATAACAATGCATGAGTCAATGAGTTGGGTGTGATCTCTGCTCCTTCTGAAACAGAACGATCGGCTGAAACCGGAGTTCAATACTTTTTAATGGGATTTTTTTAAGAAATTTACCATACAGTTCAAGTGTGGCACAAATGTGGAATTGCTGGTTCAAATGTCATTCTCATCATCTGATCACAGTTCAGAATACAAGAATCGCCCCACCATGGCTTTCATGTTGCTCCAAAACAGAACATAAATTTAAAATTGAAAACACAGTTCAGATGTAGAACTCTCAGTTGTCTGTTCAAGTCAGTGTAACATTTTCTTTATGGTAAATATTACCATAGAAAATTGGGTTGAAGAAAATACAGTAAATGAATATTTTAGTCGAAACAAAAACTGCAAAAATAGGACTTCAAACGTATCCAGAGAAATAAGCAAATGCTATAAAATATAATGAAATTATGACAGTGATTAATTAAATGCCTAATCAATTTTTCGTCTTTCAGAGGCTGTCTTAATCCTATATAACTTTCTGGTCATTCTATTTCTATTCAATTTTAACCACTATCCTGGCCCCTAAATATGTTATGTTGAACTAGTGTTTTTGCATGAAGCATGTTTAATATCTATGACATCTTTTTAAAAATATTGCTGATGAAATCATATTCTTCTTTTCATTACATATTGTCGAGAGTTTACAGTTTGTGTTTATATTATCAAAGAATTGGTCATAGAAACCTAAATGAGGAATCATTTTTCCATATTGTATATTTTTGTTGAAGACAGGATTTTTTTTTATATTAGTATTTAAATGCATTTTCTACAAAAAAGCATTTATCTTTCTAAAAGGCAGTAAAAAGTTTTATTCTTAATTGTCCATCTAACTATTAGTAACTGTTTCTCTTAATAAACTTTTGAAACTGCTGAAAGACTGGAATTTGAAAAAAATTCCAGTTTATCGCCATCATGTTATGACCAGTGGTAAATTTTTATATTCTGAGCCCACATGTGCTAAATTATTTTAAGGTCCCTCCTAGATAAAATCTATTAATGACTAGAAAGTGACTGCAGTTTATTTAGATGTGAATTTACTTATTTTCGCTTTCAACTTTGTCTATTTTTTTAAAAATTTAATTTGAAGGCAACTCCCGTATGGTTTGTTACCGTATCTGTTTATATCAGGGTCATTCTGAAGGTAAATAACATTTTGGTATAACTAAATAAAAAGGAAACTTATCAATCCAAAATTTTATTTACAAAGTCACTGTACTTTACTCAATTTTTCAATTTAATCCTCATAGCTGTCTAGACATTTATTGTGACGTGAGACCAATTTTTCATTTCTGATGCTATATTATTCTACCACTTAAGTTTTGAACCAAAATGTCACTTCCTGTTTGGATTCTTCATCATTTATGAACTATTTTGCACCCAAATATTTGTTTAATTTCGGAACCGAGCGGAAATCACTTGGTGCCAACTCGGGGCTGTAAGAAGGATGTCCTAAAACTTCTTGCTTAAGACATTCAAGTTCTCGCCGTGTTCATGCTAATGCGTGAGGCTGCGCATTATCATGAATTAAAACCATCTCTGACGGTAACATTCTGCATCCTTTGTTTTGGATGGCGCGTCTAAGTCGTTGGAGAGTTTCTCAATAGGCCTCGGAGTTTTTGCCAGGAAATGTCGCTTTGCGCTTATTGTGACTGCACTTAGATCAAACCCTTTCCGTCTAAAAAAACTGTTGCCCTTATTTTTTTGGTGTTGAGATTTTTTCTTTCTCTGATAGTGAATTTGTATGATGCAGTCCATAGACTGACGATTGTGCTCCAGAGTCTTGTAAGAAAACCCAAGTTTCATTTCCCGTTAAAACGCGGTCGAGAAATTCTTCACTGTCATTGGATCAAAATTCAAGGGCTGCTCCTATGCGTTTCGTCTTATGGACATCAATCAAATTCTTAGACCCACCGAGCAACATTTTGGTTTTGTATCCGAAATGTTGTTCCACTCTTTCATGTAAGAGTGGTCTTGAAATTTGTGGTAAAGATCATGCTTAAAGGGAAATGCCGGTGTTCCTGAATTTCATCATTTTGCTTTTTAATTCATTCGTAGCGAGGGATGGCCTTCCACTCGATCGTCATCGTGCACTCTCGTTCTTCCTTGAGTAAACATTAAATACCATTTCCTCACTAACGTCTCGTTCATTGCATTATCACCATAGTCATTCATTATTTTCCTATAAAAGTTGAAAAGCGAACATTTTGTGTTTGCGGAAAAATAATGTCTCTTAGTACTTCACAATTTGCAAGTTTGTCTATATGCGCAGGTATTTTGAAAGATTCCAGAACAAAGATGACGATCGTCAGCAACAAAAGCGAATGAAGCTGCTAATGCTGGTGCTGGTGCTTGTGCGTTGCACCGAATTAACGATTGCTCACCCCTTCCAGAATGACGTTAGATGGGAAGAGTAATCGGAATTTCTTTCTTGGAAAAACCTCGCATTATATTTATTTTTCCTCAAATGTGTGAAGAACATATTTTACTTTTAACAAAGTGCATTATACTTTGTCATTTCTGTAAAAATAGCTTTATATTATTAAACCTACTTTGTATTTCATATGCACACAGCTCGAATTTTTAAATAACAATCCATGTAAGTTTTTGCAATTTCACTTAAATATAGGAAAGCCAGTATTTAGAAAAAATTTCATTTACATTATTTTTCGAAAAAAAAAAAAAAATGTCAGAATTCGAATAAATATTTTTCTGCTTTTTCGAGAAAAATCCTTATCTAAAACTATTCTTTCACCTTCTGAATAACAATCATACATAAACCATTTCAAATTATTTAAAACTTCTATTAAAATCTGATTTTTTTCGCTCCGAAAATTCAAATATAAACATATTTCTATTCATCACTCTATAATTTCTTTCGGCATCAAACTTACAAAAGTCTGATGCGAATATTGATCTGACATTCCCCGTTGTATATTACACATTTGAATGGAATGTGAAAGTCTCGCTTAATAAAATATAATATGGTAGTAAAATCGCATAGCAAATTTGAAATATTTCTTAGCTCGAAACTTTTCCAATTTTGATGAGAAACCATGTTCCAAATTTTGTACCTTCCGCCTCCTCGTATTCATATATGTATTTTTTGGATATAAGGCGGTCTAAAACGCGGATGAAAATCTCGAGATAAAAATTTTTAATAAGGGTGCGTAACTTCGTTAAAAGTATTTAAGAACTGCTTATTTTGTTGGTTTTTATATAATGGCTTTAAAATACTTATTTTTTAAATCCAGGTATTTATTTTTATTTGTGTAGATTGAAAAAAAAAAAAAAATTCTCCTCACTAAATTTGCTGAATTATGAATGTTTTATTCGTTGTGGTGTCTTAATCTTTCATTTTTAACAGGACGTCAGCGAGTCTGAAGGTCAACGTAAAAGGTTCACTGACTAATACTATCACGTATTATCAGTATTTCCCTCAGTTTAGAGAAGTACTGATAGTATGGGAAAAAATGTGCCCCTTTCATTAAATTGACTTTAACCTCCTTTCTCTTGTCTAGGTAAGAGAAGTAAATTTTTACTTTTCATATATACATATGTATTTGTATGTATATCCGGAAATGACTAGCGTTTTAAAATGACTTCAGCTCATTGTTGCTTATCTGTATGTGGTTATTATTTTATGGAGTATTTGTTTATTATATATCAGCATTGTGATTAGTGAATTTGAATTTTTTTTTTTATCGCAAGTAATTTTTGTATACGCTGAAAAATTACTTTTAGTACTATATTACGGAAAAAGTATTATTTAAATCACAATGGACTTTCAAAAGTGAATAAATTGAATGGTTGACTGCTTGCAAAAATAAAATAATGAATATTATTAATTAATTGAAAATATGTGTAACATCAGCTCATTCAATATATCGACTATTTTTGGAGAAACAGAGGCAAAAGAAATTGCTGCCAATGGCATAACAAAAAAGAAATTTAGAATCTTAATTTCTTAATATCTTTATAGCAAAAGAAATCTGTCTTAAATTAGGAAATTGCTATATTGAATTTAAATCTGAGGAATTTGCGAGAAAAGCTGAACAAGGTAGATTCTTTTTTGGATTGGCAAAATCAAATGTATTGAGAAAAGTTGTTAGTGAAAAACTGAAAACTCGAAAAAGTTAGATAGAAAATTTTCAAAAAGAAACAGAAGACTCTGTCATAATTAATAGCATTTGAAAATCTTTTGAAATTTTTAATATCCCATATTTGTTTACCTATGCTCTTAACTTCCTTTTTTCTGTCAAGGGATTGATTGATTGATATGTTAATAAAATGATGGTGTAATTTTTTTTTCTCCTTAATGCAGCTAATTGCAGTGTATAAAGTTATTTTAGATGTGCAATGAAAATGCTTTAATAAATAAAATGTTTCATAAGAGATTTGCTCAAAAGTATTTTTAAATAACTTCGATTCAGCGTTTGTGAAAAATAATCAATTATTGTTGTTCTATGTTTGTATTTATATAAATTTGAATAGTTTCTTGCCCAAGTTAGTGAATTTCAGCATAACATATAGTTCTACAATCTAAACAACTAGGTTAACTGTTTATCCCCCCACCCTTAAAAGGTGCTTATAAAGTGCATATTCTTTAGGATAAAATTTGTGCTCCTCTTGGTGACGATTAAATGCTTTTCTTTCGCATATATAAAAATAAAAATCTTCAGTACAAGGCTTCTTAGAAGTTTGAAATGACGCGGTGATTCATGAACTGATTCATTCAGAATATGTAATAAGGACTGGGCATACTTAGTGCTTAGACGCTGTTTGATTTTTCCTTTAAGGGGACTTTAATGAATATTGAACGGCAAATTAAAATGCAATTTTTTTTGTGGAATCATCCCCATTATTTTTGAATCAATTGCAGATTTAGGCAGTTTAGACTCTAGCCAGTGCATATTTTGGGATTCTTTTTAATAAGCAGTCAATGTGCTTACAATTTACAATATAATTTTAACTTAATCCATACTCTAAAAATTTATTTTAGATTATTTTTTATTTTATTAACTTTGTAGAAATGTATGCCACCTATGGTTGTGTAACATCCCATCTGTACATTGGTTGTACATCTGTAGTTTTTTCTATGACGACGACGTTTATAAATACTGCAATAACAAAATGAAGAAACAAATAGAAGCCTGACTAATTATACTTGAAAAAGTGCTAGTATTTTACAATTGCGATATTATTCTTCCTAATTTATGTGATCTTATTAGACCAGAACTTAAAACTACGGCGACATTTTTTAAAAATAAATAGATAAAAGCAGAATCTCAGTCATTATCAGCAACGCTGATTCTAGCGAAAAAAAAAAAAAATCTTACTATGAACACCGGAAATCGACAACTGATGTAAATGATTCTACTGAACATTTATTCGTTTCATTGGGTAGATAATAGACTGATTTTTTTTACTTGCTTTTAACTTTTGCTTGCTCTTTTGAAATTAATTATTGATCTGGTATTTTTTCTCTGTATTTTCGTTAACGTATATTTACCCTTACGTTTCATTTAACTGTTTTTATTCTTTCTTTCTTGAAGTAAAAAGTAAGGAGAGGAAGTCTTATGAGAACAATGTTGCAATGTAGAAAGTTAGCCAATGTCTTAGTATTGCAGTACGTGTCGAATAAATTTTGAGCCCTGCCCTCTACCCCCCTTCTATGTCTCCAGGCACAAAACGAATGCCTTCAATACCTGTGAGAAAAACCACCATTTTTTTTTTATGTGAGGCCAAATGTGTTAATTATTTACATAATGTTGAGCATTAAAACAAATCTGTACGTTATTAATGACAGCCTATTGCCATTGGTGCTGTAATAGTGATATATCTAGAAATTCTGTTTTGTGTAATTATGTATGATTAAAATTTACTTTTTAAATTAATTTTGAATGAAGAAATCATAACTGACTAATTACTTATTTTTTTTAAAAAGATTATTAACAATTCAACTTTAGAATAAAATTTTCACTTAGTATTCTTGCAATTCTTACTCTTATTTATAAAGATGTACCAAATGCAGTCTAACAATAAAAAAAAGTTATCAAGTGGATTAAAAAAAAATAAAACGTGAGGAAATATTATTTCCATATTTATTTTTATGAAAAAAGGTATACTACAATACCTTTTTAAAATCCTTTTATTCTTAATTATCCTTCATATTTGTATTTATATTCATTTTTTTTTTTTTTTTTTTTGGCTTGCATAAAATTTTACTGCTGTAGAAAAAAATTTTACTACAAAAGTAGAGAAGAGCTGGACAAGTTGTAACACACACATTATGCAGTAGTTTTTAGAATTTTTAATCAGAATTTTCGCTAAATATGGTTTTTATGACAGGCCCTATTACATAGCACAATTAGTGCCCATCAAATATGAAGTAGTGAGAGGTTATGAACACTAGTTCCGTATTAGTTAGACGATAGAAAAAATATATTAAATTTTGATTAAGATGAATTAATTAATCTTTTAATAAGTTTTACTACTTATCTATTTTGATAGTGTAATAAACTTTAAAAACTTCTTCCTTTTTTTCCTTTATTATTTGCTAACCACAATATATTTTTTATAAATTAACAAAAGTGTCTGGATCTCAGGGCAAATTGTAACGTAATAGAATTTGTAAGATTTATGTTTATTTGTGTTTGATTCATATAGTTAGAGTTTCTGCTTTAAATATTAATGTGCAACCTCAAAAATCATAGCTCTCCCTAAGGATTCTTCGCGGAAAGAGCCTAACAGAGGCTCACTTAAAAAAAATAATAATCCCCCATCTTAATTGACCCACTTGAAAAGGAAGTAAAGGAAAAAGAATATGACGACATAATTAATAAAAATGGAAGTAAAAAGAAAAAAAAATAGGATGAGGAAAAAAAGAAAAGTTTAAAGGAAGAGAAAAGACAAGGAAAAGAGAGGCTTTTGATGTCACATACAGATTCTGAAAAAGAACGTTTTTGCTTATCTTGCCGAGATAACGTATTGCAACTATGATGATATTCCATATTATAGTGTAGTAGGTATATTGCATTAACAACTTGGTTTGAAACAGTATTCAGGGTATTTGGGGACAACCATGTAGTTTTGAACAACAGTCAGTTGACGAGGTACCTCCTCTCGAAACTTCTGCGCCATACCAGTAAAAGGGTGTTTGATCCTGACAAATGTAGTGTACACCAGGCCCTCTTACACGGCGGTTCTTCGGTAAAATCGGGTTTCGAACTAGGAGCATTCCTTCCCCAAACTAAGGCAATTCTGATAAAAAAAAAAAAGAATGAGTTTCATGCTTAATTTGCAAAATGCGGACATAAAATATATGTGATA
The DNA here is from genome assembly GCF_947563725.1 of Argiope bruennichi. Lineage (NCBI taxonomy): Eukaryota > Metazoa > Arthropoda > Arachnida > Araneae > Araneidae > Argiope > Argiope bruennichi. Next base: position 134,250,165 of record NC_079162.1, on the reverse strand, counting down.
TGGAGTAGTCTTATCATTTGTTTACATTAACTCCATGTCGGTTGCACACTAACTTTAATGTTGATTGATTAAATAATTTTATTGTAAATCACTTGATATTAGTTATTATAACTACATCAAATGATAATAATTATTAAATATTGTATGTACTTTAAATAATAACATAATTGTAAAGAGAAAATTTTAAATATTTTTGTATTTATTATTACAACTTGCCTTCATGTCTGCGGCAAACTGTAACAGGTTGTGAAAAAATATTTCTTGGGCTAAAATCAAGTGAATTCTTGAATGATTTTTGGTACTTATTATGAATAAGTAATTAAGCTATTTTTTAAAAGCTGTAATAGTTAAGGAATCACAAATACATTTAAAAATAAAATTGTTACAACTAGACCCTGCTCCTCCGCCTATTCCTTTAAAACCTTGCAGTTGATCAAAATGTGCCCTGTTATTCCACACATGCAACAGAAGAAAATCACGACTGGGCTAAATTACAATCCTTTAAAGAGATTTCTCTTTTTCTAAAGAAAGGTGCCTTGTTTATACTTTTGAAACCGAAATTTCAAAGGAAAATAGTGTTATTATTATTTATTTTTTTTGGTGTTTTAAACATTATGTTCAAAATGAAATAAATTCGGGATTAATTTTTTTTGCTGAAGAGCATTAGACTTTCTACAGGTCTACAGCAATATGCATATGATCCACCCTGAATGTAGCTCTTTCGGGATATTAAAATGGAGTTTTGTTACTTATTTATATCTTCAGAATTTTTTTGAAGTGAAATGTTAAATTCTTATGGTATGTATGAAATTACCGTTATTAAAATTTTATATTTTATTTAATTTTTTTGAACTAGGATACAGCTGGAAGTGAAAGATATGAGTCAATTGGCAAGATATATTACCGAAATTCAAATGCTGCTATTGTTTGCTTTGATTTAACTGATGTTATCAGTTTTGAAAGAGCTAAATTTTGGGTTTCTGAGTTGCTTAAATCGGAAGAGGTAAAGATAATTTTGCAATAATTTCTTTAAATTTTCGGGATTTGTAGTAAATTAAAAACTTTAATATAATGGATATTTTGATAGTGTTTGAATTATAATTTTTCATTTCAGACTGTTAAGAAAACTAGTAAATGTTGATCTGTTGTAAGATTACTACAAAAAGTATAAAATTTATTCTGTTGAAATTTTATATTATTAGTGATTTTTAATATTTTTAAATTCCGATTAGAAACAAAAAGTGATCACCCCTCCAAGAAATGAAACAAATTATTTTAATGTATACTTTTAGATGCTTTTTAAAGTAGTGACTTTTATATTATATTATGCTTTTTGAATCGTACTTTGTTCTTTTTGTAATATTTTACTCTCAGGTGTCTTCATAAAGGAATATGGGTGTATCAATCCTTAGCTGCTCTGGGATCTAGTCTCTTTGCAAGTCTTCTTCACTTCCCTCCTTCGCTGACATGCTAGGTGTCTCTCTTTGAGAAGCTGTTAACTACTTTTTTTTTTTTTTTTTTTTTTTGCATCTTTTGGGTAGCTAATTCCCTATTTATGTGTTGGCCGTGCATGATGATCCTTTAGCAGCCCCTTACGCTGTTTTACCCAAATAAATCAGCTTTATTAGCTTACTGCTGTATTTATTAGCAATTACACTAAAATCTCTGCGGTTTGGCATTAACGTTGATCTTCATATTTAAAGATGACTGATTATACATGCCTTTGTAAGCACTTAGATAAGTATTGATGCAGGGGTTACTCAGAGCCTGCAAATACTTTTCTTTGATGGTCTCCATGATGAGCGACGCCCATATTCTGCTTTTACATTGCTTGAGGGTCTTCTAATACAGGGTATGTCAAAATGAATACCCCAATTTCATAGGTGCACTACACAAAATGTGATAAATGTATTCATTAAAAATGTGCATACAACCATAGGTAATATAAGCAAGTTTTTTGTACTTCTCACAAATGTTCGTTATACGCTCCTTTTGTTATACCACATGCATTAAGTCGGAAATATAAATAAAGCTCGAAAGTTGTCTAGAATTATATTTCAGTTTTGATGTATGCTTTGTAACAAAAGGAGCGCATATCGAACATTTCTGAAAAGTACATTCAAAACTTGTTTATATTTCCTCTGCATTTATACGCATTTTTAATGAATAGATTTATTACGTTTTGCATAGTGCACCTATAATATTGGGGCATTCATTTTGACTTACCCTGTGTATTTTCGGATTTTTAAATTGAAGAAATGCAATATTAACTATCTCGGTGAATGTTTAAGATTTTTGATCCTGTCTTTTATTGCCAAATCTAGAAACTTATCTTCAGTTTCATTTTTCATTATTCTTGCAAAGTTTGAAGATACTGGTTAAGAATCAAAGTTATGTGATTTTCTGATCAAAATTTTGTCTTCATCGCAAACAACATGATTTTTTACTATAATAGCAGTACTTGATGTTCCAATCCCTGTTACTCCACGCAAAAGTTCCAATTCTGTCATTTTTAAAACTGAATTATTTAGTACATCACACTCTGGTATCTTTAAGAATTTCTCAGATTCCAGCATTATTCATCCCACCACATTAATGTAAAAAAAAGTTTCATCCATCCATATAATTTTAATTTTCAACAAAACGTGAAATACCAAAAGCAGTTAAAGCCTGATATTTTTACATGTCAGTTTTTTTTTTCTCCAAAAAATCGAATTAGGTATTATAAGCATCAGAGTTTCGGACATTCGAAGGCTGCTTATCGCAAAAATTTAGTTTGTTCTAAATATGTATCAGCTGAACGTTGTAGTGGCATTCATAGCAAGTGTGTGCGAACCATGCACAGTTTCATTAATCGAATTCAAAATATTCTCTGATGTTACAACAAGAAAAGCAAATCCAATAATTAAACAATAAATAACAAATCCAATAATAACAAATTAATCCAACAATAACAAATCCAATAAAAAACATTCCCTCTGCAGACGCATGCAATTGTATCTACCAGCAACAACTCCAAGTAGACACAACATCAATGAAACAAAGTAAATCTTCTGAAGCATTTATCGAAATGTTTACACCTATTACTAGTTCGTTCTCTTTTTCATCAAATATCTGTTTCAACTTATACTGATGATAAAATTTGCTACATAATGCGTCTGCCTAAAAATGAAAACCCCAAATAGGGTTATTATATTCAATGTAATTCAGGGTTGTTGAATTCGTATGTACGGGTCAAATAAAAATGAGAGGAGAAAACTCCACTAATTTTTATAGAAACACGTTATTTCGAAAACATTGTATAAAAAACAATTGAAATAAAAGTGATGTTAATATTTCCTTCTAGATACTTGGTATCTTTTTTGTGGTACCATCTTTTCTACATCGAGAGATATCTTGTTTGCTGTAATTAATTTCAAAGCTGATTCAAGGTGATTATCAATGATTCTGAATTTAACAAGGATTTTTATTTGCACTCACAAATAAAAATAATTACTCTCACCAATAAACATTTCCCAACATGGAAATAACTTCATATGTTGATTTTCCAATACTTCAAACCTAGTTGGTATATGAAAAATCCCAATTTCATTGAATTCTGCCTTCAATTCAGAACTACATTAGATCTCGATAAACCTTCACTTGTATATATTTAGGTACTAATTCTATATGGAGTAAAAACTTTAATTCAAAGAATTTAAAATTTCAAACCCTATTTCAGATCCTATTCTCAGGTTTTAAATTATTTTTTCATATTCTTTTTATAGGATAGTCTTTTTTTAACTTGATTTTTCATGTTGTACAGTAGAAAATATGTTAAAGCTGCTATTTTTAGTTAGTTTTCTTAAAAAGTTAACTTGCATTTGAGTGCATTAAGTTGATCATGCATTTACATAATGTTCTTATAACTTTCTCGTGGGGTCACTAGTTGGATACCACTGTTCTAATAGCAAAGTCCCGAGTTATGTATTTCAATATGCATCTTTGATTTTCTAATTACACATATGTTCGAAAAAGAGTAAATTTATCCGCAGCCAGAATCCATTTTGACAGATAATTCACATCCCAGTGATACAGATATTGCAGAATCGGACGATTTCATTATAATTCTGAAAAAGATATATCGCATTATTTTAGGCGCCGACCATTTATACATTAAACAATTATTAATCCTATTTAAAAGGAAGCTTACCATACGATTTTGCTTGCATATCAGATTTTAAATTGGTATTTTTAAAAACCGTACCATATATTTTTCTCAAAATAATGAAAACTAGTTTTTTCATAATTAAACACTCACTCACTCTGTAACGTTTCTGTTATTTATTTCTTAATATTTCATTTTTCAGAAATGCCGTTTATATTTATGTGGAACCAAGAAAGATTTAATTAATAAAAATAGGAAAAGAGCTGTAGATTACTACAATGTAACTGATTATGCTGATGAAGTGAATGCTGAGGTATTTGAAACATCTAGCAAAACTGGCGAAGGAGTTGGTATGTGCCTTATATATGTTATTTTATTGTTTTTCGTATATGTATTTTTTTCATTATAATTTTTACTGAATTAATTAAATTTATAAAAGAAATATTTGACTTAAATGAGTCACCGTATATATTTATTTTCTGTGAAGGCTCTGTCCCTGTATCTGAAATTATTTAATTGATTCATTTCTTTTCAGAAGAACTTTTTCTTAAAATTGGGGAAAATTTTCTTAAAGAGAAAGTTGTGGATACTAATGAAAGTAGGAATGGTTGGTTGCAATTATTGTATCCTTATTTGTTATGTTTAAGATATTTATTTAACTAATGTGTTTTCCCATTTCTTTCTTCTCTTTTTTTTCCCCCATACATTTAAGTCTTGTAAGTTACAAAGTTTTCGATGTTTATTAATTTTTAACTTTTCACTTGCAAACAGATTTTGGATTTGCTGGCTTTACTTCAGGCACAGCAAAGATATTTTATTATAAGTTAGTTTCATTTGTTTCATTTTTGTTTATTTCTTTCTTATGATTCTTAATCTTTTTATTTCATATTTTAGGCTTTGGCGTATTTAGTATGGAAGTAGAGAAGAAAAAGGAATGTTGTTTCTAATTGTTAAATATGTATTGTTTTAACAGTTTGTAGCATATATGATAAGAATGTATTTGTGAATGTAAAATTATTTAAATATTTTTTTGTTTTTTGAAACCATTCTATGATGTAAATTTTTTCTACAAAAAAAATTAACATGGCTTTGCTGACAGCTGTTTAGTTGATACAAAATAAAGCATTTTTAGTATTTATGATATATTTGATATAATGAAGCAATTAATTCATAAAATATAAAATTTTCATGAATTAGTGGTATAAATATAAGCAACACTATTTTATTTGCGACAGCTTGTTAACTGAAGTAAAAAAAAAAAGAAAAAAAGTTAAAATGAAAGGTTGGAAGATATTTATCTGAGATTTTGAAATTTTAGATTTATGGTATCGATTAAAATATGTAGATTCGACATATATTTTAGAATAAACTGGTTTTTGTAGAGAGTTTCTTATTGATAACTTTTGTTTCTTTCGTTGTCTTTGTAAGTTTTATTTCTGTATATGTATCGTTCATGTTTAAATTAATATGTATGTTTTATTTAGTATTTAATAATATGGTATGACAGAAAAATAGCATTTGTATTTTATTCGACTATTTCACTTGCATTTTTGCAATTTTTATTTGATTATTTCTCGTAGTGCTTTCTGTGTCTTAACTTGTCATTTTTTATTAATTCAGTTTTATTTCTGTCATATCATAATTATAATTACTGATTTTATTCATCTTTTGCTTGTATTTCATTCCAAGTTTACTTAAATTTATGTATTTTGCTAATGCAGCCATTTAGTGAAACATTTAATTCTACAGAGTGCTAATGATATACAAATTGTTAGAGAAATAAAATAATTTACAAGTGCCTTTAAATATCATTGTATAGCACTTAGATCACAACTGGGAAATTTTTTGTGTGCATCTTTTTTATTGTGTGGCCGTGACAGAATTCAAATTTGTATGTTCATTTATTGAATAATTGCTCTATTTAAACTATATTTTGAATAATTTCTTTAGATAATGAAACAAATATTTTTTTTGATATCTTAAATAAAGTTGAACTAACATTTTGTTATGGCTTATATCATTATATGTTAATTTTATATAAATTTTTCTTGGACCATTAAAAGAAGTGTTATAATAACTGCACATAATGGAATGTTTTCTTATGCATTTAATATTTAAGCTTAACCTTGGTTATGTTTAAATGTTCTGTAAAAGATGGCTGAAATGTATGATGTATTTTTTTAATTGGAACTTGCACTTAATCTCCAAAAACCACAGACAAAATGAATTCATTGGAAATTTTGATTGCATATATATTGGTTGATGTTTTCCGATTCTCACTGATTAGTATTATGCAGTCTGTAAAAAGTTAACTTAGATCTGCAGGCAGACCTCGATTTAACGGCCCCTCAGAGGCACATCTTCTTCAGGTGTGACGGGCTTTATGAACCCGAGGTACCTTTTTCCCAGTTTTATTCTCGATTTGAGTTTTCACTCTCTATTTTCTTCTCTCGAGGATAGGCCAGGGGGCTCTCCATGAGAAACTGTTACCGCTCTGTTTGTTGGTAGCTTCTCATGGATAGCAATATACTCCCCACGTGTTGACCGTGCTTGGCGACCCTTTAAACGGGTGGCGCATTTAGATCCCTGATGTATCAATCGGCTGGTATTCTAGTCACATGGCTGGTATGCCCAAGGGGATGAAGCAAAAGTGGTCCACTTCCGGAGCTTGACGTTAAGGGTGGTCAATGTTCCTGGAAGTGGCCCTGAGCGTATAGATCCTGGCTAGCACCAAGAAGGGTACTGAGGCTGGGAATGCCCACAGTCGGCAACTACCTTCCCCTGTTGGATCCGGTGGTGGGCGGTTCCGTCGGGTTCCATTTTTGTTCCATTTGCATGGGTCCTTTCTCTTAGTGTCAACGCCTAGATTCTTCTCGTTTTTTTGTTGTTAAATCTCTTTCTGATACTTTGAAAACTATTTCCAATCTTGATGCACAAAACAATTGTTAGCATCGTTGGTGAACTAAAAAATATTAAGAAACATTTTTCTGGTGACCTTCTTGTTGAGGTTTCATCTGCTGAGAAGGTTAATAAAATTGCGCAATTAAAAAACATCGGAAATCATGAAGTATCAGTCTGTCCACGTAACTCACTCAACGTTTCTCTTGGCATTGTCTCTCAAAGAGACTTGCAAAATGATTCAGAATCTTCTATTTTAGAATCTTTAAAATCTCAAAATGCCAGCACAGTGGAAAGAATTAAAATTAAACGGGATGGGAAACTTCTTCCAACAATTCATTTTAAATTAACATTTAAACAGCCTATCCTACTCAAATCTGTTAAAATTGCATATTACAATTGTCCAGTTCGACCATTTATTCCAAACCCATTACGTTGCTGCAAATATCAACAATTTGGTTACACCGTAGGTAAATAGTCATGCACTCGATTCTCTGAAATTGAGCAAGACAGTAAAACATGTTCCACGTTCTCTCCAAAGTGTATTAATTGCGGTGGAAATCATCCAGCTTACTCTAAATCCTGTCCACGTTGGATTCAGGAGAAAGAAATCCAAAATGTAAGAATAACACAAAATATATCATTCACCGAAGCTCGAAAAAGAGTTACAAGTAGAACTCCAACAAGTGTTAAATCTTTCGCATCTGTTCTAAAAACTTCCCTCACATCTACAGATACACAGACAGAAATATCTCTGGCCAAAATACCTGCTACTTTGACAGGGGATGATGTTCCTGTCCTAGCATGCCCAAATTGTTTTGCTTGTAAAACAATCCAACCTACTAAGGCAAATTATGTACCTAATAAAAGCAATATGCCCCAACCTACTGATGTTTCTATCATATCATCTCAGATGCCTTCATTTTCCAGTGCAATTTCTGAACAGCAGATTTCTCTACCTGGTCTACATTCGGACCATCATCCCTATCAAGAGTTAAAAATTCTCTTCTAGGTATCTCTTCTAAAAGCTTAAGTAGGCAAAAAGAGAGAGAGAGAAAAATAGAGAACAAGAAGGCTAGGTTAGATGCCGCTAAGAAAGGCAAAAATACATTTAAACAATTGAAGAAACAAACATTATCTTTGAAAGATTTTATAAAAAAATCAAATGCTGAAAAAGTAAGATGTGATGATTCTCTCAAGATGAACTCATCTGAGACCGATTCAATGTCCGAGAGTGCTACTCCACCACTCTCTCCAAAGAGCAGTTAATATTCTCGTTTCTCCACACTTTTTCTTCCTTCTCTGGTCCCGGATTATGGATACACTCATTTCTTGGAACTGTCGTGGGGTGAATCATAAAAATTCTGATCTCAAAGATGTAATTACTTCTTATCAACCTGCTTGCATTTTCCCGCAAGAGTCGTTTTTAAAGTCTAATGATACAATTTTATTGCATGACTATTATGTTCTTCATAAGGCCAATGTTGACGAAAGAGCTTCAGAAGGAGTTACCCTCCTTATTTCGAATTCTGTTCCTTCCTGCCCATTAGTTTTGAACACTTCACTACAAGTTGTCGCAGCCCGAATCCACTCGCATTCGCTGATTATCGTTTGCTGTCTTTACCTACCACCAAACACATATATTGATTTGTCTAATCTAAATAATCTTCTTTCTCAACTTCCTGAACATTTCATTGTTCTAAATGATTTCAACGGCCACAATCATCTTTGGGGAAACAATAACACTAACAGCAGAGGTCGTCATATAGAACAGGTTTTGGACTATCATAACCTTTGTCTATTTAACAATGATGAGCAGACTTACTTTCATGCACCAACAAACAGTTTTCTTGCACTGGATCTAGCAATATATTCTCCATCCCTCTACCCCTTTTTTACATTGCAAATGGATAAGGATTTACATAACAGTCAACATTTTCCCTTAGTATTATACGATAATAGAAGACATCAGTCATCTACTACTCCCAGTTCTCCAAGATATAAATTTGATGCAACCAACTGGATCAAATTCAATTCATTAGCCAATATTACTGAGGAAATGGTGAATGACATTAACATAGATACAGCAGTTTCCAGATTACACAGGTTCAGATAATGGCAGCAAATGCTTCAATTCCTAAAACTTCTACAGAATTTAGGAGGCAGCGAAAGGTATGGTGGAATAAAGATTGTCAGATATCATATAAGATGCAAAGAAAAGTCTGGGATATGTTTCGTAGGTAACCCACTACTGAAAATTTCATTCGCTTCAAAAAGGCAAACGGGAATCGTGGGAGAAATAATGTGAGCTCCATCAGCCCTTCACTTTCCAGCAAGCGCCTTCGGAATAGGGCTAGAAGGAATATTTGGAACATCTGCGAGTCATGGGATTCCAATCTTGTTTGAAAATAATGCTCATGTAAGTTCTTTACAAAATATAGCTAACTCGATAGCTTTGACTTGCGCTGGCATAAGTAATAGTAAATATTACTCTAATACATTCCAAAATTATAAAATTTTAATGGAAAAAAAACTAGAATTCCAAACTGCAATAGACCTTCGTATAAAAGACCATTAACACTATGAACTTAAAATCTGCCTCAATAATGTACACATATCTTCATCTGGACCTGATAATATAAATTATGATATGCTTAGTGATTATGAAAAATCTTCCTAAAGCATCTTTTAAACACTTTCTCTTCCGATATAATAGAATTTTGCAAGAACAATGCTTTCTCACTGCCTGGCAAGAAGCAACTGTCATACCCATTCTGAAACATGGTAAAAATCCCTCGGACCCTGCTATCGACCGATTGCCCTGACCAATTGTTTATGCAAACTGTTAGAAAAAATAGTTAATCGCAGTCTTGTACATTATTTGGACCATAACAAAATGTTAAACATTTTTCATAGTGGTTTCAGACGAGGACTATCAACTATGGACAATTTGTTGACTCTGGAAACTGATGTGCGAAATGCTTTTCTCCGTAGAAAATATTTAATGGCTATTTTCTTTGACATCGCAAAAGCCTATAACACGGTTTGGCGCTTTGGCATCTTGAAGCACTTCTACAATTGTAATTTAAGAGGAAACTTGCCAATCTTTATCCAAAACTTAATGAAGTTGAAAATTTTCAGAGTTAAGTTGGGTTCAGAATTTTCTGATATTTTTGTACAAAAGGAAGGAATTCCTCAGGGAAGTGTCTTGAGTGTGACGCTTTTTGCTTTAAAAATTAACGCTATTTTAGGCCATTTACCTTTATATGTGAAAGACCATTTATACGTTGACGACCTTTACATTTCTTGTTCTGGGGATAGTATGGCTTTTATTGAAAGGCAACTTCAAACTTCAATCAATCAACTTGCAGTTTGGTGTGATAAGAATGGATTTTCATTCTCTTCTGAAAAAACAAGTACTCCACATTTCTGTAGGAAATGCAGCCTCCATCCTGAATCGAAGATTCACATTAAAGGTCTCCTGTTAAAGTACTTGACGATGTTAAATTTTTGGTTATGATTTTTGATCACCTAAGAAAAAAATGTGAAAGATCTCTGTATACTTTAAAGGCTCTTTCTAACACTTCATGAGGTGTCAACCGTTTATCTTTACTTCGCATCTACAGAGTAATAATTTTATCGAAACTTGACTATGGTTACAATGTCTATGGTTCTGCAAGACGCAGTATTCTCCAAAAATTGGATGCTGTCCTTCATGCTGCTCTTCGATTGTGTTCTGGGACATTTAGAACATCACCTGTACAAAGAATGAATATAGAATGTAATGAGTCTTCTCTACACACCAGAAGTCAGATATTGTCTTTCCATTATTATTTTAAAATTTTATCAAACCCTGCTCATCCCTTTTATAATTTCAATCAAAGCCGATTTTTACAACGCCTTCAGGGTGCTCGACCGTCATTAATACCCTCATTCTTTGAGAGAATGACTCGTTTAGTTTCAGAACTGCATCTAGAGAAGGAATAAATACTTTCTGAACAATCATTTCTCTTATGACCCTGGAAATCTGATGTTATCCAATACTTGAATCCCTTTCAACATTTTGATAAATAAAACACTGCAGATATTATTTTCAGCAAATCTTTGCTAATCATCGTCAAAAATATCATCAATTCAAACCTATTTTTACAGATGGTTCTAGAAGTTTCCATCATACTTCTTTTTCACTTGCATTATTTCAAATTCCACAATAATTTATAGAATTCATTAATTTTGTTTTAATTTTTACAGCAGTAGTAATTGCTATTTTAAAAGCTTTATTGTTTGTTTCAGATTGTCCTGTAGATAGCTATATAATATACACTGATTAACTGAGTGCACTGGAATCCCTATCATCTTTACATGGTCGCAGCTATCCTTTACTTTTCAACGTTTTAAACTTGTATGCCAAACTTATTTGGAATTGCTTTCAAATTATTTTATGCTGGGTCCCCGTACATGTGGAAATTCCGGGAAATGAAAAGGCTGATATGGCAGCTAAATTGACTAGTACTTTCTTGCCAACACATATTCCTCTGTCTGATTATAAGAAATACCTATGTCACATTTTGCGTTCCAAATGGCAAACTGAATGGGGCTCGCAGATTCGTAATATGCTTCATACAATTAAGCCTACAATAGATTTCTGGCCCACTTTACACAGTAGAAAGCTGGACACAATTTTATCTAGGTTGAGGATTGGGCACACTCTATTCACCCTATAACATTTGTTGATGGAGATTTAACACCATTTTGCTCAATTTGTAATAGTCCTATGACTGTTTTACACATTAGAATGTCCATGGTTTTCTTTACAGCGTCTTGCATATATTCAGAAATTTCCCCCTGATTTGGATGAGTTGCTTTCCAAACCTCCGCATGTTAACCTTTTTAGTTTTTTAAAAAAACTATTGGTTTTTGTAATCATATATAAACATTAACCGCGCTTTTTACTATAATACCGTACCTTACATCATTGTTGCGCTTTTTCATGACTCACAGTTTTACGCTTTTAGACATTTTGTAAACATTTCCATGTTTTAATTTTATTATAAATTGATGCAAATATTTTAATTTCATGAATATGGCGCAGCTTAGCCGAAAATTCCTTTTGTGCCATGAAAAACAAACTCGACTCAACCCGATTTAACTAATTCATCGAGACTGAAAATTTTGCTTGTTAAATCGGGGCTGAAAATAAAAAAAAAAAAATTTACTCTTTATTTAGAGTGGCCCGAGTAGGTCAAAGCTATCTTTAGAGCTTGAATGTGTCTGTATTTCCACCAGCAGAATATTATCTTTATGAATACTTAGTGTTGAAATTGCTTCGTATTTCTTATACATTCATGTGTGTAATATAGAAATTCCAGAGGCCATAAATCTTCTTTCATGAGAATTCAAATAAATGTTTGGCACAATTTGGTATCGACAAAAAATACTGTTATTTTCAGTTGAAGGCGCAGATTATAATTTTCGTCGCCGAAAAAAGCAGGAGCCACCCAGCTTCAATCTAGCATCATGGACCGTACAATCATTAAAAAAAAGTGTCATTTGTAAGGGCTTAACGAACTCTTAAAGATTTTTGAATTAGGATTTTCGTAAGAGACGTCTATATATCGAAATAAGAGCAGACTTCAAAATTTTCAATGGTTACACCATTTTTTCTCTTCAAATTTTAAAGCTGCATTAAAAATTATTCCCGGACATCAAGTTGCATTAGTTTAGACCTTTTCGTTTCGAAATTATGAAATTTTTTTGATTTTCTAGAGTTCAAAATTTAATTTTAACTTTTTTTCATATCTTAAAAACTTATTGACCTAAACTCTTTTTGTTGTGAAAATATAAGGTATTCTACACATTTTACCGTACATATTTAACATGAAAAGGCAATTTTTAATATGAGAACAAATATTACAAAATTAGAATTCAAAATTTTTTAACTGCAGCGTGTTTAAATTTTGGCATAAATCGAAGGATAAGACCATTTTATTGGGTTATGCAAAATTTCATATAATTTTTGCGACTAGTTTTATATTTAAGTTTTCTGTTTACATTAAGTTCATAAATTTCAAAATAACGACTACTTTTTATTTGGCTTTGAAATGCTGCTGATTATACATTCCTTGAAACAAATATCGTTTTCTGCGTTGTTGTAATATAAAGATGTATTTAAAAAATTCGTTAGCTACCAAAATTCTGTAACCAAATTTAAAAAAAAAAAATGTCTTTGCTATAATTTATTAACATTTGCCACTTTAAAATATGGAGGCTAGTCTCTGTCCTGGCAATAAGCCAGAATTTTCATTGATCAGCTCATATAATGTCACTTACTGAGTGTAACAAATTCCTTGAAAATAGGAAATTTATTTTTTAATAAATACTTTGCAGGATTTAACTATTCACTTTTACAGACATTCTGACGGGTTATTTCTCTTAATAATTTATGGATAACGATCTCCATATTTTCTAACAAGGAAAGGGCCGTTTATGTCTGTTTAAATTTACTGATGTATGTTTAAATGCACAATATTTCTTTTGTCTGTCTCAAATTTCATAAAATTAATCTGCCATAATTATAATTATTGTTTTATTGTGTATAATCACAAATGGAATAAAAAATTCATACATCAAAATATTTTTTAAGCTTTTAATATTGGTACTTTGTAATAAGATATATACAGGGTGTCCCACAAGGTCTAATATCTACAGATTCGGATAGAATACGTCAAGACGAGTATTTTGATGTATAACGTGTGTGGTCCTCGAATATAGCGTCATAGTCTAATTAAGGTATGAAACTTGTGTTATGAAAATTTCAAGAAATGGGGGGGGGAATGAAAATCAATGTTTATTGGAAACTTTCAATACAACAGATTTTCGAAATGTAGGCCGTTCGAGCAATTGACGTGGCGAAGTCTGGAATTGAAGTTCGCAATTGATTTCTGAAAAACACCTGTTTCAATCTCCTTGATCTCGGTGTCAATTGCTGCTCTCAAGTCGTCCGCTGTTGAGGGCTGTGTGAGATACACTGCGTCTTTCAGACGTCCCCATAAAAAAAAAGTCGTACGGGTTAAAATCTGGGGAGTAAGTGGCCACTATACCATTGCCTGTTTTCGTAATGGAATCCAACCCGATCAGTCTATCGTGAAAATGTTCCGCTAAGATATCGAAGTTTCGCTGAGTGCTATGAGGTCTAGCACTACCTTGCATAAACTAAGAATCGCATATCTTACCTATACTATGCAAGAATGGGATGACACCATCATTCAAATAAGCTTCGCCAGTGACATTTTCGATGAAAAAAAATTGACTCAATAATGCTTTCGGCAGATAACGCACTCCAAACTGTGAGCCTAATGGATGCAGTGGCCAAACTATTGTACGATTAGAATTTTCAGTGCCCTGAATTTCCATACCTGTTGTTAAAGTACCTTTGGAGATGGAAGTGCGCCTCGTCACTGAACCAGATCCGATTCAAATCAATTTCGGCACATTCAACCTTATTAAATATCGTGTTTGCAAAATCAAACCGCAGTAAACCATCCACATCGGTCAATGGTTGATTGATTTGAATTTTGTAAGGGAACAGAGCCACACCCCTCCTCATTATCCGTTTCAACGTTTGGACTTGTCGAGTTGTCGTACAATCTGTCGTACCGAAGTTGATGGACTTGCTTCGCACACTTCTTTCACTTTCGGAACATTAACTTCCGTTCTTACACGCATCTCTTTATTTTCCCATCGCTAGAACATTGTCCAACACAGTGCCAATCTCCTTAAATCTTTCGTACGTTCTTTTGAGCGTCGTGTTGTGGTGATTGCCGAATTTTTTCTTGAATTCTTTCACCACAGCCGCCGGTGATTGCAATTCATGAGAAGTCAGTACCATGAAAACACGATACCCAATCGAATATTTGCTCATTTCAGAACTACAACGTTACGTAGTACAGTCATTTCTTAGCGAGTATAGCGCGTCTCATTCTCAACAAACCTGTTCTCTAGCCTTATATGCAGCGGCGTGAATTTGCATATTCATTTGCAGACGCAATTTTCCTCTCACAGGCTGCCACATATTTGCATAGTCATCTAGGGAAACTTCCATGTTGTTCAATCGTCGTATGCATCATAATTTGAAATACAATCTGCCAGATTCATAATTAACGTTCTTCGTATTATTAGACTATGACGCTATATTCGGGGACCACACACGTTATACATCAAAATATTCGTCTTGACGTGTTCTGTCCGATTCTGTAAATATTAGACTCTGCCTACCCTGTACCTACTCTGTATTTAAAACCTATCTCTCAAACTGCAAACGACAACCATAAGATGTCCTATTAGTGTGAAAAACTGTATGGGCATTTCAATTATAACTCAACAGGTATCCCCCTCCTGTTATTACTCTGAAGGAAGGGAGAATTCCAATATGTTTTTGTAGACGGAAAACTTTCCCAGTTTTTGAGATACTAGGATTTTTTACATTAGCCGGGCACACAGAGGACTCCAATATTTTATTTCATGCTTAGATGCAAGATAGATGGCAGCCCTGAGTTTGAATTCTAGGCACATTCACCAAACGGCAGCACATATATAGACACAAATAGATGATTTTTGATAATTGCTTACTCTGTAAAAGAGAATTATTTCATGAACATAATGAAACTATCTTGCAGAATGCTTAGTTTCAGATTCTGTCATATTCATACATTTTCACCAATGCCCATATCAGACTCATCAATTTTTTTATGGTTAGTCATTTATTAAATAACCGTTTCAGCATTTTGTATGATTACTATAAGGTAGCTATTGAATAAACGAAAATAAAAGAGGATAAACCATCAGGATCAGGGATGAATCCTGAGAATCTATAGAAACAAAAGATTTTGTTTCGATAGGTTTCATCCACTAAACCTGTTGTAATAGCTGCAGATATAACTCTCTACGCGACTCAGTGCGAGCTGAAAGCGACATTTGCTGTTCTTACTTTTATTGTGTTTAAGTATTTTTTCCAGAAGTACTCATGTTTTAACATCAAATAACATGAAAAAAGAAATCGCAACATTAGAATTTTCTTTGGTTAATTAAATTAAGAAATCCAACTTTGCTATGAGGTAAGTACAGGGTGAGTACAAATGATGGACCCGAATTTAAAAAATCATATTTCGAAACTACTGCACATATTACAGTGAATTTAAAGAGAAATATACCAAGTTTTTTCAGTTACAAATATTCGATGTGTGACACTCTTGTTACACGGCATACGTCCAATCTGTAATCGAGTTCTTTCCAAACATTTTGTAGTATCACTCTTTCAATGGTTTTAAATGTTGCACAAATGCGTTCTCTAAGTTCTGGTTGTGTTTTCGGCATTGCTGGTGCATGAACAATGTCTTGTCTCAATGATTTATCTTTGAGGGGTTATTTCAAAGATAACAGACAAAACAAAATGCTGCAAAATATTTGGAACGAATGGATTACAGATTGGATGTAAGCAGTGTAACAAGAGTGTCACGCATCGAACATTTGTAACTGAAAAAAAAAAAAAAAACTTTTTATATTTCTCTTTAAATTCATGAATCACTTATTGTAATATGTGCAGTAGTTTCGAAAATATGATTTTTTAAAATCGGTTCCATCATTTGTACTCACCCTGTATTTCATTTGATTTTTGAATATAAGAACTGGAAAATCACTTATAACTAAATCAATAATGATCACTTATAACTAATAACGTATTACTTATCAGTTATAAGTCACTAATCACTTATAACTAATCACGTATCCAGAAATGATAATGTAAAACATTATGAAATACTTCACAATAATGAAAGAAAACATTTTGTTTCACGAAGAAATATTTATCTAATTTTAAAATTCTTCTTGATATGCTTTGATTCAAGGATTTGGTGGGTTTTTTTAAGTGAATATCTGAAAACATATCTTTAAGTGACGGGAAAAGTCAAGAGTATGTCATAAAGAGAAAAAAAAAATCAAATGGTTTTAAATTTAAGCAACCAACAATTTGTTTAACACCATAATCGGATATTACAAATTGAAATGACAAATCGAATGCTAAAAGAATACTTAATTGAAACAAAATTCAGTCACTCCAAATGTGCCAATATTTAGACAACATAGCAGTGTTCTTTTCATAATTTTATCGTGAATCCGGGAATTCTTTACAAAACACGTCGGTCGAAACGAATGGCTAGTCAAAGTAGAAACAATGTTCATAGAAATAATAATAACACAACTAAAAAAATATCATAAAATGCTTTACAACAACGAAAAAGACGTGTTTCATATCAAACAGAAAAAAATTATTAAATTATATATATATAAAAAAAAACACGCAAAAGGCTATTTGTGAATTCATTGTCTTCTTATTAAATTGGAGTGTAAAATTTTTCGCTGAGAAAATATAAATACATCATAAAATAAATGTATTGAAATCTGATAGCTTTTGTTACAGTCGTCATTTAATTTACCCTATAGGTGATTGTAGTCGATAGTTATTCAAAACAAATTCTTTGATAAATTGTATTAAAAATGAAATTTTACCATAGCAAAAGTATTGTCAATAAATTACCTTATGGTTGAATGCAACCAATCGAAATTTAAACTCGAATATAGCAGGAAGGCTTAATTACATTATAATTCCACCACAGCACTTATGGGACGATTTTTGTTTGACCTCTGTCAGGGAAGTGTCTTGTGAATGCATCGGTCGATGAGTCGCGAAACGACTGAGGCCTGAAAGGTACACTCTCTGCCCTTGTTATCAAGGAGAAAGGAGCTTGAGGTCATGAACAGGTCATTTTTCTGTTTGCTTCGCTCTTACTTTAGGCTTCTTCATGTGTGGCTGCAACGGGACTGGAAGTTGAAAAAGTAAAGTAAAAATCATAAAAGAAAAAAGAGCGCGTTGGCAGTGAACGAACTTATCGTATCGGGTAGAAACGGGTCCAATCATTGAGACTGGCTTGCATTGGCACAACGCGTCTTTGGAGTATTCTTTGTTCAATACACAATGGAAAGAGCACGCTTGGTTTTGTCGTGGTCGTGAAATTCGAATAGGAGGTTCTTTTATACATTTTAAAATTCTGAAGTGTTTCAGAAAGGCGCGGTAAAATTTTTTACCTCATTCGAGATGATGTCACTTCCGGGTTGCGTTTTCTACCTCTCATTATTAAGGACCTGTTTGACCGCTGACATTGATGCAGAACTTGCCAACGATTCCGGTAAGTTTTGCTTATTTTTGTTTGATGACAGATATTTACCACCTTTCCTACCCTTTTTGTGTTCAAAAACTGAGCCTGTGATAATTTTAATATAATATCCGAAAATAAGGTCCAATCTTAAAATAATTTTTTGCTTTAAAAGACACATTTTGGGTTTATTTTTATTTTCCAACATACCAAAGAGCGTTTCATGTGATTGTTTTACTAATAAAAGACTCATTTTTTTTCAATGCAATAATTTCAAAGATAGTGCATTTGCGCCTTTGAACATTAGCGTATTTTCCCAAAACATACTCTTAAGATTTATATTAATCTTTGCACAAACACCCGCATTGTAGTTTATTTTTAGGAGATGTCTTATAATTAATTTTGAATATCATCACTGTTATATCAAAATGTTATATGTCGAATTTATCAAAATATTTTATTGATTCAAAACATCTTCTATAGGTTAGCTACAGAATGTTTTTACAAAATGTCACATGTCATTAGTGGCTGCTGCTGTTACATCAGATTCTGTGTATTTGTCTGAGTGATTTTTAATTTACAATATTTTGGCATGATGACATGTACCTGTATTTGTGGATTTATTTTTATCTTAGTCATTTAAATGATTTCAATTGCCATTAATTCTAACCATCTGGAACAAACAGCAATTGAAATAGGATATTCAGTAAAGCGTTATTTAACATTATAGAATCATCCTTGTTAATTTTTGTTGGATGTGCAATGTTTATTTTATCATACACTTTTATTTAAATTGATTTGTTTTCCGGTTGCTAGTTTTGATATTTTGTGAGCTTGTGTATTCTCGATGATAATGCGCCATTTTTGTATTTTTAGAATTTAAATATCGGTTAATCTACTAATTTGATAATGTTGTCACATAACAATGGAAATCTTTGCTGGAAATTTGAGAAAAGAAATCAGACAAGATTTATGATGAAGTATAAATTATAGACTATAAGAGGTGAAAAATAATTAAATTAAAAATCTTTGCTTTTATTGAACTAGTAAAAATGTATTTATTATTATATTTAACTGGGTTGTTGCTAATTTTTTGTTGTTTGTATTATTTTGATTGTGTTGTAAGGGCGAGATTGGAAATAGACATTTCTCTATTCCTATATTTTAGATTCTTTTTTTCTACTTTTCTCTGTAAACGATGTAGATATTTATGTTGATCTTGTTTTTGTGTTGTATTGTTATATTGCTGAAAAGTTGTATTTGAAATTTTCTCTTTCCCGAGAGAGATTTTTGTTAAAGCATCACAATTTCTCTTCGTTTCGAGTCAATACGCTTCGATTATAAATAAGTATTATACACTTAATGCTAATTGATTTTTTTTTTTTTTTTTTTTTTTTTGTATTTTAGTTATTAATACTTTGTATATATCTGGTTGTTTAGTCATTTTTGCAACAGAACATAGGATCGGAAAAGGGGAATTTTTAGCAGTGAATTTAGTAAGGAAAAAAAGATATTCATGATAAATATATACCATTTTTTAAAGATTATTTTATCACATTTTTATACCCATTTTTTATAAATTTACTGGAATATAAATTCACAATAGTGCAACTCAGTTGCATGAATATCAGCATTACGCAGCTTGATATGTCAGAATGGCCTTCAGCGTTCTTTAAGAGAACCTTGAAATGAATTGTAGTGCAGTATTTGAAGTAAAAAAAAAAAAAAAAAGTGTGTTTTTTTGAAAAATTTTTAAGTGAACTCCCCGATATTCTGCTGTATATTTCCCCAATTTTGAGGGGCTTAGGGAAAATGTACTTTAACAATCTAAGCATAGGCTTTCAACTGGGAATTTAAAATCGGGAAAACACTGTGGCTAATGCTTTATTGCTTTAGTCACTTCTGCAAGGGCCTATTTAGGCCGCGGTGGCCTGGTGGTAAGGTTCGAGACCCGATTCCACCGAAAAACCGTCGTGTAAGGGGGTCTGTTGCACGTTAAATCCATCATGCCAAACGTACTCCCGCTGGTGTGGTGTGGTGTGGTGTGGAGAGGGGGGTGCCATCTCAGATGTCGTCCTCGTCATCTGACCGTGGTGGTTGTATGACTTTTATGTACAACCATTTGTGTACGGATCATAAAACTGTCAATCAGTTGTCTCGTTTACAATGCGGTTGTGTTACTGATAAGGGTCAGTGCTAGAAGAGGTTACAACATTTTAAACGTTATCTAAAAGTGTCATATTTGGCGAAAGTTAGCCTGATGTTTGACACAATTTCGAATACTTAACGATACGTTCATTAATATAATTTCATGCGTTTTAATACTATAGGAGTAATTTCCACTTTGCTTTTTATGAAAGATGGATTGCTTTTCCATGTATTTATTTAAAAATGTAAGATAAAAACATTGAGGAATGATATTTATGCTCATATAAATAGTGTACCCTCTTCAAAATAATAATCATTTTTTCTAGATTTCAGATATAAATGCATTACTTTACATCAATATAACGTTTTGCATTAAACGAAAAAGTTTGCGTTTCATTAATTTTTGATTTATTTCTTCTTCATTCGTTTATTTAATTCAATAATTTCGAACATTAAAATATGTTATTTAAATATAGGCACTTAAAAAAGTTGTTTCTTAAATTTAAAGTACAATTAAATGAGGTTAGTGGTATTGGAATGATTTGTAAAGAGGGAAAACTTGCAAAAGAAATTCTTGAAATTCCGTAAGTAGTAAGAAAAGCTTCCAATTACGGATGTTAAGTTTTCACGCTATATCAATTTTAAAAAAATCAGTTTCCAGAGTAGAAAGCCATTACAAATTTAAAATTTTCTGTTTGTCATCGTAGATATAATTTAAATATTGTTACATTTTTTTAAAAATCTGTACTCTGATAAAGATAAATTATTTGTTCATTGTATGACTTTGCGTTTTGTATATGAAATATTGTAAGTATACGGTGTATAAAATAAGCAACTTACCAAATCAGAAGTATATTAATATTTTGCTAACTGATCATTTGTATCTGCGAAAATTTGTAGGAGATATTAGCTGAATTCAAATTTAATTTTCTTCTAGTTGCACTATTTATTAAACCATAATACAAATCTACTGTTAAAAAATAAAATAGAATTAAGAAAAATGATTTTTACATTAATATATGTAGTATATGTTTTTCAGTAACTTTAATTTTATTGAAGATCGTTCTTATATTTACAATAAATCATTAAAAATAGTTTTGAATGAAGTTCTGGTAATACACTCTTCAACAATATACATCTACACCTTAATTAAAATGTTTATTGATTAGCTATGTGTTTTATCCATATTTTAATCAATATAATTATTTCTTATTTCAGAAGAATTTATAGCCGTTTTAAACCTTCCAGGGGCCCTGAGATAATGCAAATCTCAAAGCCCTTTTTCTCTCCAAATTTTTTAATTGATTTTAATTTAATTTTTATTCAGCAATTTTAAGTAGTAAATTTTGAAAACTGAAGTCTCAATATTATGTCCCTTTCTAAAAAGTCCATTTCAATATTGTACAAATAAAAAAAGTGCACAGTCAAAACGTAAAATTAATTTTAAGCAAAATATCGAAAACAAAAGACAACTTTATATAACACTCTAAACAATATTGTAAAAGGAGGAAATATGAAATATATTTTTTTAAACTGTAAAGATCCAAATTTTTTAGAATTATAAAACAGCATAACGAATAACTTGTAAATGGTAATTAGGAATATAACTAGAATAAAATTATAAAATTAATTTAATAAATACTTTATTATGACTTGAATAAATTGACTGCAGGGCCGTCTGTCATAAATGAAAGTATAAAACTAAATACCTTTCTACAACTACTAAAAATTATCAAGAGCGGAGGGTACTTTTCTTTGTTGCTTTTTTTAACTAATCACTCTTTGTTAAGATTTGTCATTTAATCAGACTAGTCATATTTAAATACTTTTTCATCCAATTAGAATATTATGTTAACTTACCTGCATATGCATTTTGCGATTAATATTTATCATAAGTATTCTTTATAAGCTTCTTATGCATTCTACTTTCAAAATTTACATCATCAATGGAAAAATAAGAGAATACAGCGTTTAAAAATTATCTAAATTTGTAACAATGTCACAAAAGATAAAAGAAATCATACTAAGAATATTTTAAAATAATATTCAATACATTGCGATATTATAAAAATCAAATAAATAGTAAATTCGGGAAAAGTTTAAAAAATGCTTTCTTACGTATTATTATTCCATTTTCAGTTGTAATGTTACATTAAAATATCCCGAATTTTATTTTTAATTCATAAAATAAAATAAGGACTGATTTAGGAACTTAAATAACAAAATACCTGATAACATAGGCGCGCGCATACACACACACACACAAAGGAGGGAGGAGGGGAGGAAATGGAAAAAATTGAATTTAAACACGGAAGCATATACTTTAAATTTCACAGGTATTTCCAAATTTTTTTGTTTAAAATTATTCAAAAATTAAAGTGTGGAATATTCAGACTTTAATCTAGAAGTTTTAATTAACAAAATAAGATTTTCTTCCAAGAATAAAAGTGAATGTATATATATGCGTCTATCAATCTATTTAAAATATCGACCATTGGATGTAGAGATACTAAATTTAACACACGTATGTTTGGGAGAAAGAAATGTGCAATTCTGTGCATTTAAAAATATTAATACAAAAAATAATGTTATCTCTAATGTAAATTATCTTAAAATTTTTTAAACAACATTCATTTTATTGGTTTATCAGTACTTGCGTATTTTTATTCTGTAAAAAGAATACAGATCTTAGATAGCATATATGTTTTATAGTCAAGATCTTCCGTTTATATTTACGTATGAAAAGATAAAGTTTTCATATAAACGAGAAAACTATATTTTTAAATATAAGATAAAATGTATTTTTATAACTATATCAGGCTTCTTAAGTTATTTATTTCATGTGTATATGAATTATTTATTTGATTACCAGATTTATCAAAAGTTTTGAACAAATTTAATTTCAAATAGTAGCAAATTTATCAACTGTTAAATTCTCTTATTGACTTGTGTGTTATTAATTAGCTGAAATTCACATTTAAATAATCCACTTATCTTAAAACAATTGGAATCGCTTGTGATGGTAATAGTTAAGTTCAGGTGTTCCTGTTCCAGATTTTCTTTTAAACTTTATTTATTTTCATTTGAGAACTATATTTAGCATACTTTGACTGTGAATGAATAATGCAGAGAATGGATATGATTTGGAAGTAAAAACTATTTTTTATTGTAAATTTTTAGAAAGTTATCAAAGTTATCAAATAATTCTCTTATTTTTTGATAAATTAAAATTCTAATTAAAAATTCAAAAAATCACTTTCCTACCCTCCAAAATATATATTTGCCAAATTTGATAGGCAGACGGCCTGGTGTGTACAGAGCCAGCATATACACATAGAGACAAAAGTTTTCCCCCTGTGTTTAATCATCAAAATTTAGTTAAAATACCAATACATTTTCTCGCCAAATACTCTTGCCAACAGATAACATATGTTTTAGCAAACCTAGACTAATTACTCCCTACCCCCTTTTTTCAAAGAGCTACGCGTGATTTATTGGCTTTTTTATGAGCTGTACGCAAATGGTTGTACGCATCTGTCCCACTACCGACCGTGGTTCAAAATGACGAGGTCCGTCCCAAAAATAGCCTTAGTGTTGCTTTACAGCGGGATGTTAATATAACTAAACTAAAGTAAGGGCCTATTATGACTTTCTTTTTTTCGCAACTGAGAGATGAACAAGTTATTAGACGGAAAAAAAAAGAAATGAAACGGGAGAGATATATATTTTTTCAATTTTCTTTAATTGTTTGAAAATTACACATCCAATCCTAAAAATGACGAACAAAAAATTTGCGAGCCTAAAAATCTACTTAAAATTAATACCAACGTTATATATTTTGCTACAGAAGTATGACTGCTTGCTCTTATTAAAGTCCCGGTTGATTTTTCTTGCTTTCAAAAAAATTCGCCTTCCTTTCAAAAGACGATGAAATAAATTGTCTAAATTAAAGTCCGCCTGTTTTTGCCGATTTTTAATTAAAAAAAAGCATGAAATGAAAATTAATATATATTCTCATGAGAAAAAATGTTTTAAGGTAATAAAACGTGGACCAAAGAGAATGAAATTCGCAAATAGCGCATTCATTTACTCATCAGGTGAGGAAATCAATAAGAAACGCCAAAGGAATTATAGCGTTTTCTGCAGACAGTATCGAACAATGAACTGAAATGATACTGTCTTCATCTCGAATGCTATAACAGACCAAAGCTATAGAAATAGAAAAGACATAAATCTGAGACTAAAAATACGATGCAAGATAAATAGTTATAAAATGATAGTATAAGTCAAAAAAGTAGATGCGCATTACAAAAAAGGTAAACAAAAATGGAAGGTAAATAATTAAGAAAAAGACGTTTGGCTTGGACGGAAGTCGTCGGATATGTCTGCATTGTATCAAGTAAATCGACTTTTGTCGTACGTTTGTGAGGATTGCTGTTGAGACTAAAAAGTATTGGGGACGATGAGGATAACGATTAAAGAAGGAGTTGTAAATGAAAAGTGTAAAAACTTTTAAATTATAGAGTGACTAGAGCGTTATTGAAGAAAAAAATGTATAGAAAAGACAGTTTTAAATGTAAGATGCCTGAAAGAAAATATATATATATATATATATTGAAATATTTGAGATCTTTAAATTTTGGCTAAAAGATGCAATTTTCGAATTTGAATTCAAACATTGATGGCTTGGGTGACCCTACCGCAGTTTTAAAAAGATTGCATCAACATCGTTTTGAAATGCAATCCTTTACTTACATCTTAAAATCACAGATTAAAGCTTTACAGATAGAGGTGGGCATGTTATTGTTGGTGAGGTTATCTGTAAAGCGTTTAATTTGGTTTGTAACTGAGTTTCTTTCGTTGTCTGTTTTATTAATTCTTATGAGTTGATTTAAAACGGTGTTTATGTCAAAAATATTAGGGTTCCAAAAAATTCTGTAATGTTACATTTGAATTTGTTTCTTTTGTCATAAATATGAATTTCCATATTGTTTTGTATTTCTATAATTAGGTCTAAATATACTGTAAGTGTTAGTGGTTATTGGTTTTGATAAGTTTTAGCTCGTCTGGATAAATATTTTTGCAAAGAGAACTGAAATGCTGTAGGTTGAATTTAATTAAAGCATCAATGTATCTGAAAGTTGAGTTGATTTCTGAGTTCTTTCAGAGAAGTGAAGAAATAGATTGGCCAGTAGAGAGGAAAAATGAGTTGAGGATATTTTTTATTTGTTGATATTTTCTCCCTTTGTAGATAAAAGTTTTGAGATTGCAGTAGGAGATTCCAGTAAGTTATTGGGATGGTGAATAAATTTTTAAGGTCATAGAAATAGTTTATGAAGGCTTCTTGTAGTTCATCGAAGGAAATACTAGTAAAAATATTGAAAGTCATAAGTTTCCATTGAATCAATTCTATTTTTTTAAAAATGAATTCAGTTACTTTGTTGGGTTTTATATATATATATATATAATCCAGGTATAATTTTCCTTTTCAAAAAAAGTCGAAGATAGTATTTAGATATTTTGAGAAAATACCTCCTAATTTGTTCATAGAAGTACTAGTATTGCATGTTATAAATTTAAACTTTTTTGGTTGTTTATGAAATTTAGGATAAGCAACAATATATGCCATATTAATATTGTGACATTTGGTTTTTAAAAAAATTTAAAGAGGTAAGTTTTTTCTTTAATGATGATGATATAAGAATTGCTTAGTTTGCAGCTTTCAGATGTTTTAAACTCAATCCAAAATCTCAAGATAAAAGTTTTTGCAAATAATACTGTAACTGCCGGATGCTTTATCACTGGAGATGATTATGAATTTTTCTTGTAGAACTTAAATATTATCTTTTCCTTCTTTCCTCCGGTTTTGGGTGGTTGGTTCTCGTCACTTCTGAGGGTACAGGAAAAGGTGGGGGGTCTTGCTCCTCCCATCGATGACGGGACGTACTTTCTTAGGGTAGGCCTGTACCGTGGCCGGTGATGGCCCTTAGGACTCAACCACAGTTCCCGCCAATATTGCTGTCGCGACGGTACGGTCATTAAGTCTTTCCGTGTGCCTTTGATTGGGTCGGAGTAGTAAGTCTATAACTTTCCTCCGGTTTTGGTATTTAGGATTGAATCTTAGTTAACGTCTATCACAACATCATCATCAGGAGGAAAAAGAGAGAGAGAGAGAGAGAGAGAGAGAGAGAGAGAAAACAACCTCTTATGAGTGGAGACGACGGGCCAACCTAAATTGGGGTTTATGTGGAAAAAAAAATGGGAAATAAAAGGATTTTTTTTAATTAAACTTATTATTCAACAAAGATATTGGAATAGTAAAAGATAAAGAATAATATTTGTAAAAATCTTTAGCAAACCCGAATAATTAACAATAATTACAAAATATCACTAAATGAAACGGTATATTGCACAAAGTTATTTTGACTATTTTTCTGTAAAAACTGAATTAATGAACTTAATTTAATGAAGACAGTCTATGGTATATTGGCCTATATTATTCTTAAATTCTAGAAAGTCTGACTCAACAAAATTATTAAATTAGAAATAAAATATTAAATTATTAAATATAATATCAATATTGTTTTGATTTCACCCAAATGAAATATCAATATAATTATGATTTCGAATAAAGTATTTGGATTGTAAATAAAAAGCATAAGATTTTCAAATTTCAAATAAAAACTTGGAAATGAAAATAGTAACTCTAAGATTGAAAATTTTCAAATTAAACACTTGGAAATGAAACTAATAAAATAAGACTAAAAAACTTCATACAAATAATTTGAAAATGAAAATAATAATTGCATGATTCAAAAATATCAAATGAAAAACTTAGAACTAAAAGTAATAAATGCAAGATTTCAAACAAAACACTTGTGAATGCATGTAACAAACTCAAGATTCAAAATACTCTTATAATATTTCGGAAATCGAAATAAATAAATAAATATGTAATATAAGAAATAGTTGAGTAATTGAAAAAAAAATAATTGTATTTGGAAACAAGTATTTGGACAAAGTTATAATAGAGGGAAGCTTAATGACTGTCAGAGGTGTAACAATTTCCCCTGAGGCATTAACTACATTATTCTAATTATCACGTGCCATTAATTATTAAGTATATAAGAATCTTGGTATGCAACTTTTTTTCATTCACAAGGTCTGTATGCTTATTAAACCAAAAAACAATCTGATACAGTAAATATCAGAGTATAGTTTAATTACAATCAGAGGTATTCCTCTCAAATTCCCTCTGAGGTATCAACTAATTTTCTATGATATCATGTATCATTACTTTTATTTATTCTTTAATTTAAAAACCTTGGTGTTAGATTAATTTAGTTAAATTGAAATCATTTTTCTTGATTTTTAATAGCATGTACATAAATTTCAAATACAACAAATTATAATATTATGAATAAATTTTAAATAATAGATATGAAAAAATTAAAAACATCATAGTATTTTAACCCTTTCTAGGGTCGTGGGAAGTATACTTCCCACCAAATTTATCAATCTTTGTATGAAATTATGTAGGTTGGCATAAGTTCTGACAAACTATTTTAGAAAGACAGAAACTTAGATGCTTTAGTTCTTTGTCTCATACAAAATGACGTGTCTTGATTTGTTAATTAATTATTAATTAACCAAATTGATTAATTAATCAAATTAAATTTATCTAATAAATTAAATGAATCCCTTTCCTTATTCTAATTTCAAGCCTAAAAATATTTTAACATAATATGACTAGAAAAAAATGGCCCTTTAAACGGTTAAATAATAATATGAAAATATCATTTGCAAATGTATTGTAATTGTAATTGAAAAATTCAATTCAAATTAAAATCAAAAGTTCAAAGTATAAATCTTGAATTTCATCTGTTCAGTCAGTTGATGGAAGCTTTTTTTTAATACTGATAACTTTTTGAAGAATAATCACTTTTTAATTAATCACAAAAGACAATTTTGAGCACTGGACTGGCACTGAAGACTACTGGAGAGTAAACGGAAGGTGATCAGTATATTTTGGTGATAATGTAAAACACAAGTGATATTTTGGAAATCTGGTTGATTCAATTTGGCACTGGAGACCACTGGTGAGTAAAGTAGGCGATTATTATGTTGTAGTGATAATATAAAAATAAGTAATATTTCGAGAAATTGGATGAATCATGGCACACTAGGAGTTGGAACATTTTGAAAATAAGGGGCATAAACACAAGAGGAAATGGAGCACAAACACGTCTGAGAGCTGGAAAGTCTTATGAGGTCTCAGGTTACGGAAGGAGTAGCGATAAGCAGCAGGGAATTCAACGGGAACTGGACCGGATCCTGGACTACGGTTTGCGTGGAACGACGTGGCCTGAGGAGAAAACCATCGGTGTCGGAAAACATCAGCGTAGCAAGAGACAGAGCGCCCGAGCCAGCACGGGATCATCTTCGGAACACGGCGAGCTGCAGAGGCCTATGACCGTCGAAGCCTGCCTCGCTGATTTAATTTTAATTAATTTGACAATTTTGCACAGGAAACTATCCCTGTCGACTAAATAATATGCAAGCATTATTTTATGTGAAGCAGAATACAGGTGTGACCAGAAGTGAAGAGACTTTGTATTTTTAAATTCGTTTTATTCTCTCTCGGGAGACAGGCTTGATTATTTACAAGAAGGCACGGACAAGGCAAGTCCGCCACAGCACGTTACAGAAGCAGAAGTAGGGAAGAAGAGCGAAATAAACTATCCCTCTTCTTATATAACATGAGATATGGATAGGGAAAATATTTTTTTTACAGTGCTAATATATTATTAAGATTCTGATAGGGATTTCTGACGCACGTAAATCACAAGTAAGAGAAATACAGGGTTCTTTTAAAAAAGAATGTGCATATTGGACATTTTTCTAGCTCTTCACGCGGAGCATGAGAATGTGTCGGCGTTTAGTCGATTCAGCAATTTTATAAAGCTTCTCTTGAATTAATTAAGTAGAGAAAGTAAATTGGATCAAAAAATAAGAGAATGAACTTACTATGGGCTAAATTAAGAAAAAACTCTGTAAATTAATTAAATTGAAATTAGAGTTTAAAATATCATTATATATATATATATATATATATATATATATATATATATATATATATATATATATATATATATATATATATATATATATATATATATATATATATATATATATATATATATATATATATGATATTTTAAACTCTTAATTTAAACCAAATTAATTTCCAAAGCTTTATCTTAATTTAGTCCATAGTAAAAAATTCTCTTATTTCTTGATCTCATTCCACGTATAAAGCTGTGTAAAAATTACTGCGCAATCAGTTCTAAGTATCAAGTGAAAGTTATCCCTTCGGTTCCCTTGCCAAGGTGTCAAAGGTCACCACGTGCATTAAACTGGCGCTTGGCAGGAAATCCCATGTTATATAAGACTAGTGATCATTTGTTTCGTCCCTTTTTCTTACTTCTGCTTTTGCTTCGCGCTGTGGCGGACGTGCCTTGTCCGCGTCTCTACTTTAAATAAATTGCTTTCCCGGAATGGATATTAAAATTAATTTAAAAATGTAAAATGTCTTCGAACCTGCATTCTGCTTCAAACAAAATAATGTTACATATATATATACAAAAACTCGTCAAAAAATGTTTAAGTATTTTTGTGCTCCACCAAAAAAAAATATCTATTCTAAAAGTGTTCTACTATTTCAAATGGTTTGTATAGAAAAAAAAAAACATACTGACAACATTGTAAACCGAAGATTTATGTGGATTATTCGATTCAAAATTTTTCACTTTCATTGCATAAATAAGAGAAAGATAGCAATTCATTTTATGCTTTTACCTTAAAAAATATTGTTGATTTAGCAATATCGATTTTTAAATTTTTTCTTATTTTTATTTCTTTGAAATTTTCTGAACATGACTGTGTTTTAAATTATTTATTGATTTAATTTCTTCCGCGTATGCGCTAGTTCTTATTTCCATTGGCTGTATTCATTCATTCGTTTTCTTTCTTTATTTTTTTAAGAAAATGTAAAGAGATAAATGTTATGGCTGTAATGTAGGAAATTTGCGGTCATCTTTGCACTTTGATTTATATCCAAGGCACTTGCCCTTTCAGCTCGTACCTAGTGATCCACCGGTTGTTATGCTCATGTAGTCACCGCTCAGAATTTTTTTAGAATAGTCGTCTAGTTTCAAAATAAGACATTAATCTAATAAAATACAACATAGAAGAATGAAACTATTTGTACAGATCGTAGTCATGCAATGATTAAATCTGTTTATTCTCGAAATCATTATATTGCATTTATGCACATTAGTAATCAAGCATTAGCGACGATCGATAATGCTATTTGTAATAGGAGATAATGCCCTTGTGTTGAAGTGAACTGATATTTCGGAAAGTGAGGTGACGATTCAAGTGTCCTTGCAATCTGGCCAGTGTTCAAAATTATGAGATTCATCGTTGAATGATCTCATATAATTTCTTATAAACTGGATTTTAATCTAATAGCGCATAACAGGAAGTATGGAAGCAGACTAAATTAAAAATTCCAACATTATTATATAGATTTTTCTTTGTCTTGTAATAACGATTATTACCAAACTATTTTCTGAATTATTTTCACATCATTTTTAAACTTAAGATATTATTGATTCATAGCTGCCAATTTTACACGTTGTAATTAAGTATGATAATGTTGTATTATTTTTGTTTATAATTTTAAAATGTATTACAATTCGAAATTACAAAAATATCGTACTAAAGTTGAATAAATTATGTAGAAATTAATGCCACGCACAGGGAGAGAGAAAGAGAGAATAAACCTAATTAACATGCATAAAAATTTCTTAGATATGTAAAAACATGATTTGAAGAAACAGTCGTGGAACCTTTTAAATATTTTCATAATTTTAAGGAAGTAGTCAAACTTTTATATATTATCAAAATTCTTTGTTTAAGTAATGGCGAGCACAGGATAGTGCACCGAATAGGAATGCAGAAAGCAGGAAAGAGAGAGCGTGAGAACGTATTTTGAACTTATATAATTTTATAAAGAAAAACAGTATTTTGATTTCTTGGAAAAAACGAAAGCCAGCATAACTCAAAATGTAAAGCTACTATGAAGCCAGATTTCGAGTGATTAGGAAATTATTTTTAGAAAATAGATTAATTAGAAATTATTGCCCCGCCTCATGCTTTCTTGTCTTTTTCTTATTTATTTTCGCACACACACGCATGGACGGTGATCATACATATATAAGGAAACACATAATATATGCATTTAAAAGTAGAAATTGCCGCTAACAAAGAGCGAACGAATAATTCTTTTTGCCGCTAACAAAGAGCGAACGAATAATTCTTTTTGCCGCTAACAAAAGAGCGAGCGGTGCCTGCTTGCACCTGTTTCACACCAACTCTCAGGTTGAAGTGTTTACAATAAAGAAGCTTAAGTGCGCTCCCCTCACATTCCAAACATACATATGGTTTAGGGCATACTGCACCATCTATGTTCAGTATTAGTTTTTACTATAAAGTATACAAAGAATAAAAAATACAAATAAAATAATTAAATGAAAAACAAAAATTACAAATAAGGAAATCACATAAATACTGTACGATAACCAGACCTAGGCTATCGCATGATTCTGCGAAGATATAGAAACGTAGCGTGTTTGAATTAAATTAAAAAATTTAACTAGGTGTAGGTCATAGTGAAACACTTATTCATTATGCAAAAATACAACAAAATAATTACAAATGTACAAAATTCAAATGCAATAGATTAATGTAGAGATAATTTGTAATGTTGAGATAATTTAAAAGTAAAAACCGATTTCTATGAAATAATTTGCTTTCAATAGGGCTCGCATGACAAAATACCATGTTAAAATTTATCAAAATTATTTCAATGTGAGAAAAGATAATGTTTACTTGCACTATGTACTGTTTGATGCCGGCTATATTATTGCTTATTCATGAGTCAAAAGGAGCTTTTCTGGAAACACATTTTGTTTGGAATTATTGTTACATTTTGGTTACTTTATTTAATTAGGTTATTTTGCAAAAAAATTATTAATTTTTCATGAGCATTTTCAAACATTATTTAATTATTTCTTTTCTCAAAAATTATTCTTTGGCAATCTGAGATATGGATTTTATACTCAGAGGTTTGAGAAAACACTAAGTCAATATTTTTACTTTCAGCATTATGTAAAAGATATTTACATCTGTCACTTCTTCAAGTATGTTAAAATTTTTTTTAGTTCATTTTATTAATGTTAGCAAGAGTCATGGACGTAGCATGGCAATGTGAAACAAAATGTTAAATTGATGACATCGATCATTCTAAAATATTTTCTCTTTAGAAAGAAAAATATAATGAATATTATCGCTTACAGAAATTAGCATTCATTATTTTTAACTGTTCGAAAGTGGGCTAACTCGTACTACATTTATTTCTTGAGAAAGTATACTTTTTTTTTTTTGTAGATTTAAACCAAAATCATGTTCTCTTTAACATTCTAAAGTAAAACTGATCCCAAGAGGCTTGAGAAGGTATGGAGTTGACGAAGTTTCTTTTTTCATTGTAAATAACAATAAGAAACCCTTTCTCTAGTAGTCTAGAGTGAAACTGATCCCCGAGGTCTGAAAAAGAAGACATGTTTATATATTTGTAATGATATCTCTTAATCTATTTTAAATCATTATTAATTTTCAATTTTTTAATCTTATATTAGCCCATATTAGTTTATTTTAAATTAATATGGGCTAATATAATTAATATGGGCTGATCCAAATCCCCTCTTTATTTATTTATTTCCGATATGCGCTCTCAGAACTAATACAATTTTCAAGATTGAAGTGCGGAGATAAAATTCCTTCCAAAGGCATCCAAGTTTCTCTTTTCTGAATCGACACGTGTCAAAGAAATAAGAATAAAAGGCACAGAGGAAAAAATTTCTAAAACTTTTCCTTTGTATCTCGGTGTGAGCTGACGAGATTCCACTGTCATCCCATGTACAAAATCATACCTTCCCATGGAAAAATAAATTGCCGATCTTCCTTCTTGTTGGTGGTCACTCTCCTGGAAATATATATATATATATATATATATATATATAAAATAATTTTTTTTTCTGTAGCTGTAACGAACTTGACCACTTATATACAAAAATTATGTTACAATAGTATTAACGACTGTCTTTATTTATATTATCAATCTTTCATTTAAATTTTTTTAAATAATGAGAAATAAAAGCACAAAGCTGTGAGAAAGGTAAGGAGAGACTCTCAAGTCAGTGATGCACTCCAAAGATTGTGCAACAATTCGCCAAGACTTTTTTCTATGACCAGCATGCCGTGGCAATGGGGAAGAATCGACTCCGGGTTCGCCTTCTCTATGCAGATCAAGCCACGGCTTCCTGTATCGTCCTTGAGTTGTCATTTTCTTCGCTACCTCAAGTCATTGGAGCGAGGCTTAAAGCCGCTTTCCGACTATCTGTGTGCGCCTTGAAACGACGCATTTTGCCCTCTTTCCCCTTTTTTGTGGTTTTCCGGGGTTCTTTGATGTCTGTTCATTTTATCGATAGTTTGCGGGAAGCTCCAGACCACAGGCGTGGGTGGTTCAACAATGGGCCAGTTGGCAGATTTACGAATATATGCGTAAAGGCCACAGGCCGTCGGAACGCGCCTTAAGCTATAATGCTCCATGCAGCTGTCTGGATGTGTTCCGTGGCAGTGCTTTTTGTCGAAAAAATATACCTTTCCAAGTTCCTTCCCTATATATAATCAAGATGTTGACATCATTAATGTGAAATTTTCACTGTAATAATCATCTTCCTCCCCGTGTTCGAGTTTGCTTATGTTACAAAATGTTGTGCTTCAAAAATATGTTATTGTGTTTTTTCAACGAGCTCAAGAATTCGGTGAAATTTTGAAAAGAAACTATTGAGCGTTCTTCGATGGCTCAAACAGTGAAATTTTATCCATTGTTTATTACTCCTAGTGTTTGATTTTAAATATTTCTGTATAAGGTAATAATTTCACTTCTGTTTAAAAAAAAGGATAATTTAATTCATAGAAAGTAATATTAAAATTTAACAGATATTGCACTGTTAATAAAACAAAAATAAAGACATAATATCATTAACTTTTTACAGCTTAGCTTGAAATTTATATTATGTTTAAGTGATCACACTTTGAATTGCATATTTAAATTACGATATAACAATAAATAACGTTTTTAAATTATTATTTTTAAATATTGTAAGTTTAGAACCTTTTTAACAAATTCATAATTGAGATTTTATTGTATGTAGAATTTTAAAATGTGTTCCCATAGAAATTGTTTATGTTCCTAAAATCAGGAAAAATGATTGACCCCTTTAAATCAGTTGTACCTAATCTTGAGGTTTTAATTTCAGAAGGAAATAAAACGGATGTCCTTGAAGATAAGAACGAAAGTAGCCATGTAGCTGAACAAATAAGCCAAGGTTCTAATACTGGCTTGTTAATGGCCCATGCTAAAGTAGGTGAGCCCTCAAAGTTCCCTCTGATCCCGAAAATGGGATAAAAATGGAATTAATTTTGGATTATTTTAATAAAAATTGAAGAGATATTAATAAAAATGACTTTTGGAAAGTACAAAATATTGACCAGTTTCTAAAAAGGTCAGCATTAACACATTGCATAAATTGTTGTTTAAATATTACTTGCTCTGTACTAATTAAACAATTTATACAGCCTAATGTGGCAATTGTTGTCAAACAGTTTGATGTTCGTCAATTAAATAAAGATTTGGTCTTTTATAGGTTGTATCCTCCACAAATTGTATTTTTGAATATCTTTCTGTCGATCTGTTGGTGGATTTAATTATTAGAACTCAACAAAAAAAAATTCTTCCTATAGTAATTGATCATAAAACTAGGTATGTTTTGGTTTTTCCTTACAAAAATGAAAATCTTATCTTCTTCATGAGCACAACAGCCCCTTGGCTCGCTTTCTATCCTCCGCCACTCCCTTCTAGTCTGAATCAATACATTAAAATAAGTTTTCCAAATTATTAAATGGTGCTTTCACCCCATCTCAATTCAAATATTTTCTCAAACATTACAGTGTCAACTGCTCCACATCATTTGCAAATTAATGGGAAAGAGTACACCAGTGAATATAATTAAATTAAAATGTAAGGCCAATTCTTCTTTTTCTTAAATTTCTTAGACTAGACTTTCAGAACAAGTAGTCAATGAATATAATTTAACACCCGATTCTGTTACAAAAGGATCACCTGCATATTTGTTATCTGGCACTTGACCTTATTCTTCTCCGTTAGCTCAAAATCAATTCTGCCCTCCAGTAGAAAAAGTAGAGAATTAGCAAAAAACAATACCGTAACATATAATAAATATAAAATAAGATGGTATGCTAGATTCCCTTTTCAAACGCTAGTGATATTGTAATGTAGGAGAAATTTAAATATCCATATCATAGAAAATGACTCCCAAATGTTTTAGGTCCATATGAAATAGTTTTAAATCTTCAGATGTAAATTATGAAATAACTAAACCAAACAAAGCTACTGGTATTGTGAAAATTGAGAACTTATTACACCCCCTCCCCAGAATTGAATCATGAATAAAAAGTGCTTTGACTCTTTATTTCTCTTCCATTCGATATCTAAAACCCCATTCACGTTGTTTCCATTCATGAGGGTGAGTTTTTCATTTTCTTTTATGACACAACAAGTATTAAAACATAGCAGTTTTATTGAGGCGTAATTAATTTCTATTTCTATACCGGATTTTCTGTTCTCCTCTTTGGAAACAAATCCTCTTGGATGAGAATAATAATGAGATTCCCCTTCTTGATGTCGAAATTTTAGAAACTGCTTGTTAATTACCTAGCGGGACAAATGTTTTTCTTTTCAAACTATTTACTTTTTATACTATTTATTTTATTGGTTATTTTCATATCCAACTGTTTTATTTAAAATCCTAATTATATAAATATTTTATTGTTGTATAAACCCAATTTTCTATTTTATTCTTAAATTGATAATTTTGGGGAGTCAGATTTGTTACTATTTAAGGACAATGTATACAATCATACCGTAAAGACAATCCTCACGAAGTATCAGCTGAAATTCTGCAGAAAATGTTTTCTGTATTTTTATATTATAAATTTTGTTATTATTGTGGACTATCTAAGTTTACATAATATTTTTAAAGGTATAACTCTTAATTATCATTTGATATCTTCAGTCTCCTTGTTGAAATGATTTTTAAGTTAATGTAAAAGTAAGAGAACTTTGGTATCACTTTTAATTTACATTTAAACTTTAACATCTTACTTGAGTACCACTGTGCAATGGGAGGAACATTTTAATGATATCTCTTAATCTATTTAAAATCATAATTAATTTTCTATTTTTTAAATCATAAATTAGCCCATATTACTTTATTCTAATATTTTCTCTTATTTCCTGTTCCAGATCTCACATTTTTATTTAATTATTCCCAAAACGAGCTCTCCGAAGTGAATGACTTATACAATTCTTAAAATTCAAGAGCATGGATAAAAATACCTAACGCCTATGACATTCCTTCCAAAGATACCTAAGATTTCCTTTTCTGAATCTACACATGTCAAAGAAATAAGAATTTCTCAATAAAAAGCACAAATGAAAAAATTTCTAAAACCTTTCAATTGTATCCCAGTGTGAGCTGACATGCTTCCGTTCCATGTACAAATCATACCTTCCCGTGGAAAAATAAATTGAAGTTAAATTGCTGATTTGCCTTTTTATCGACCACTCTCCTGCAAAATATATATATTTATATATATTTTGCAGGAGAGTGGTCGACAAAAAATGCTATACATGTATATTTCCCAAGCTGTAGCGACACCTGTAACTTAGCAATTTATTCCAAATTAAATTTTTAGTACCTGAGAGACCGAACTTCGCTCGGCGTGTTTTTATTTATTTATTTTAAAATCGTGTTTTCCCAGAGATCGCAGAAATATTTTTAGATATTTTCTCCGATATTTCCTTGAAATGAGCCTTGGCTGCGCAAATTAAAATTAAATACTTTTCTGAAAGGTTTCCTAGGCATTGTAAAGTGCACAGGTTGGCTTTAGGTAATATTATAAGTAAACCGTATGAGTTCCTTGGTCTAACCAAAGAAAAACATATCCAACATTGATTTGATGCCCAAAATCGGTAATGTTACTTATACGACAAATTGATTGGTTAACAAAATAATTGCATTGTTGCTATTCGATGGAAGCCGAACGTATTCGTATTTGGATAATGTCATACAGCGCCATCTCACAAAATTTTGAGGTACCAGCAGGTTATCACTCCTATAGCAACAATGCAAGTACCACAAAAAATTACGGGATGGTGCTATATGACATTGTCAATATGAGAGCATATAGAAAACGGCTCTAATAGTTAGTTATAATTTTTTTGTGTGTAAAATAGGGCTGTGTCAATTTTCATTTTATCGAGAAAAAAAAATCAATATTTTTGAAAAATGCCCGTTTTCGAAAATGTCGATCTATGAAATCGTTATCTTGAATAAAAGTTCACCATAAATCGCGATACAATAAATCTATATTCACAAATAATTTGCGTTTTCGATTTCGTTTTGGTTATCGGTTAGTGTTTATTTTTGTTGCTCATCAATCTTTTTCACCTTCATACATAATTGTTAATATTTCTATAAATACTGTCATGTTCTAATATATAAAAATACGTGTTTAAGCATGTCAATTCGGAATAAACTGTTTTCTGTTCCCTAATTGAATGATATTATGGAAAAATAATTGGGGTTATCAGAAGGTTGTAGACTGCTTTTTGTTTAATAGCTAAATATTCATCTTCAGAAACAAAAGCAAAAAGGATTAATTCAGATTAAATTCACAATTTTATTTGCAGCTCGCATTTTCACACTTAAGCGTACTCGTACAAAAAAAAAAAAAAAAAAAAAAAAAAGAAAAAAAAAAAAAAGAAAAAAAGAAAAAAGAAATTCCGTTATACTTCCGCTTTCTCTTAGCGACTCACAATAAATGGCGGTTAGTGTTTATTTTATTGCTGTTCCTTCTTATTGATCGTTATAGAGAATTTTTGTTAATATTTCTATAAATACTATCATATTCCAATATATAAAAATACTTGTTTTAAGCACGCCATTTTGAAATAAACTACTTTTCTGTTCCCTAATTGAATGATACCAATATTGAAAAATAATCGCGCTTATCAGAAAGTTGTAGCTTTCCTTTGTTTAATCGCTAAATATTCATCTTCATTCGCTAAATATTGATCTCGCCCCCTCAGAAGCTCACCTACTTTAGGTGAGTACTGGTGTCCCAATCCCGAGGTTCCCAGTTATCTTTACTCCCTTCATGTTTACTCTCCTCTACGCATTCTGCGATTTGTTTGATTCTTCCATTACCTCAACTGCAAGCGAGGGAGCTCTCCATGAGAAGCTGTCGCCGATCTGTTTGTTTCTTACTTCTCATGGGCAGCCAAAACCCCACGTGTTAAGCGTGCGTGGCGACCCATTAGACGGGCGGTGCACTGTGGTCCCCGGTGTATCAATCGGCCGGTAGCTAGCAACCTGAGTTGCTAGTCTGCTAGGGATCAAGCGAAGGGGTTACTCTTTGGGCTTGGCGTTAAGTGTGGTCATTGTCCCCGGGGGTAACTCTGAGCTTATAGGTTCCGGCTAGCACTAAAGTAAGCACCGAGGTTGGGAATGACCAGAGCCGGTGGCTGCCTTTCCTTGTTGGGCTCTGTGGTGGACGATGCCGTCGGGCCTAAAGTATCTTTCAATATCGTATGGGCCTTAAAGTCAAATCTCGATTCAGTGGGCATCATCCTGAAATGAAAACTGTCAGTTATAACTTTGATTCCTCTTTTATTATTAAACGTATATCAGATGAAAAAGAGTCATTTGATTCGGTCTCGCCGTTTCTTGTTCAGAGGGCAATTGCAGCTACAGTCGGTGACGTTTCATCAATCCGAAAAATGCATTCAGGTAATTTGCTGTTTTTTGCTGCTCTAAGAAGCAAATCGTCAAATTAAAAGCTTTAGCTACCATACCAATAACAGTCAGTCCACATACATCTCTTATTTTATTCAAAAGGAGTAATAACTTGCGGGGAGCTCTTTAATATTCCTTTAGAGGAAATAACTAAAATCTCAAGCAGTTACAAACGTACGCCAAGTAACTGTTCGGCGGGATGGGCAACTCCTCCCCACAAAACATTACATTCTGACATTCCATAGCCCCCAATTATCCGAATACATATATGCTGGATACATTAAATTACCTGTTAGACAGTATATTCCTAATCCTTTGAGATGTTTTCAATGCCAGCGTTTTGGCTATTCGAAGATCAACTGCCGCGGGACTCTCACTTGCGCCCGTTGTGCAGAAAAGGGCCACGATAGCCGGCAGTGTTCAGCACCAGAAAAGTGAGTCAACTAAAATGGCAATCACACATCATTCTCGCGATTATGTGAAAGCTGGCAATTAGAGAAGCTAGACAGAAAGTCCTAGCCGAAATACTGAAACCGGTCTCACCTATGCTTCCGCTACTCAAAATTTTTTTTGCAAAAACTGTTCATGTTCAGATTGTGCAAAACGTAATTCAAGCACAAAACCTCCTGGAAAAGCATCCGAATCTGACACAGAAAATTCTTCAGCCAGTACTTCCGAATTTATCAAACAAAACAATCCAAACAAAAATCAAAATCTAACAAATACTTACAGCTAAAGCTTTCAAAATGTGGCCTTGCTGGAAAAGATCTTTCACCAAAGTTAAAAAAAAATCCCTTTTATAAAATTCAGTGCCTTTGGGACTTGCGAACAGGGTATAGCCTCTATTTTTGGTGGTAAGACAAAAGTTCTGATCGTATTTCATTTCATCCATCAGACGAAGAGGATAATGATTTGAAAATAATTGCGATATTTCGCAACCTTCTAATAGTGCCTTTAATTCACTTTTTGTTACAAGACTTTCTTAATGGGTACCTTCCTTTCATGAAATTGTCGCAGCCTTAGGTCCAAACTATCTGACACCAAGAAAATTTTCAACAAATTTCATTCTACCTGTTTCTGTGTCCTAGAAACATTCTTGACTTCCAAAATTCCCAATTCCCATAAAATTGCGCGGATACAATTGTGTTCGGAAAGATGCAGACACTGGACCTCAGAGTTCTGGTAGTGTTTGTCTCTTCAAATCCAATATTTATCCGAGCACACTTCTCACTTTACATACATTTTTGCAGGCTGTGGCTGTGTAAGTTCACACAAGAACCTTAGTCACAGTCTGCTGCATTTGTTTGCCGTCCCATGATGCCATTCGTCAACAAGATCTTGACGATTTAGAGGATAAACTTCCCAAACCTTTTATTATACTTGGTGATTTCACAGGACATAGTACTTTCTGGGGTTCGGATAGTACAAATACTCGTGGGAGACAGATCGAACAGTTCATATCAAATAATTGTATCTGTCTTTTAAATAATGATGAGAAAACAAACTTCCATGAACCCACACGTAGCTTCCATAGTCTTGACCTTGCCATTTGTTCTTCTGAGCTTTTTCCATTGAGGAATTTTGAGGTCGGAAATGATCTATACTGTTGGGATGAAGCGAGTGGACTATTTTTCTCGCGTTGGAATATCTGTGTGATTACGCTTCTGGCGCTTCTTTCCGATGCATTCCTCCCGCGAACTGTTAAACATGATACTGTGTACGTAATCGACAATACCCGTGTTCTTTTCTTTTCGTTTTCTATGTCTAATAAATGCGCTGTCTTCAAGAACCATGCTGAGATTTATTGAAAAGTAACAACAAATTGGTAGCAGAGCGTGGCTTGTTTCGTTAAAATTCTAACTGAACTGTGTGACTAAAACGAAACTGTCAAAAACAAAATTGCCAGCATGGATAAATTAAATGTCCATGAGCCGAATAGAACTAATTATTTTATTTGGGCATTGAAAATACAGACAGCACCGAGTTTGAAAAGATTGAACTCTGTGATATCCGCGGTGAAACCAGATAATCTAAGTGAAAAAGATGCAGCAGAATGGAACAGAAAAATTCTGACGCCTTTGCTTATATTTTCATTGTCAGACGTACAGGCTCTACAGTTCGCAGCAGAGGAAAATGTAAAATTTCTTTGGGATAAAATAAAGTCAACATTCACGGGTCAAGCAGAAGACCGCAAAATAGATGCCGGCAATGAATTGAAAAATCTTCAAATGAAAAGTAATGAATCGGCAAACGATTATATTACCAGAGCAAGAGGAATTGCTACGAAGTTTCATTCTTTAGGACTGGATGTCACACCTAGGGAGTTCGTTTATTATATAGTGCGCGGACTGAAAAGAAAATTCTCCAAAGTACGAGAAATTCTCAAAACCCAACGTGACAAGTCAATGGATGAAATATTAGAAATTTTACGTGAAGAAGAAAATACCTGTTATTCGCCGACGAGTGCTCGCTCTGAAGGAGTCAACGCGGAAGTGTTTTATTCTAGAAAAAACAGAAGTTCTAATGTAAGGCTCTGTTACATCTGCAAACGCCCAAATCATATCGCTAAGGACTGCTTTTACAAAAATAAAAATACTAGTCGAAGTGCTCCGTGTAATGAAAATAATCAAAGGCGAAATACACAACACCATGCCAACCAGTTAACAAAACAACGAAGTATTAGTGATAATGTGTTTACTACTTCTCATCAAAAAGAAAGCCTAAATGATGAAGTATGGTTGTTGGACAGTGGAGCTTCTTGTCATATGGCCAAAGACAGTATGTGGTTTGAAGAAATAATCCTTGAAACAAAGAATATTTATTTAGCAGGTAAAGACTAAAATTTTGTGTGAAGAACAGTTAAAACAAAAACTGTGATTAATAATCCTACAAATTTAACAATTACTAATGTTAACTATGTTCCTGAAATAAGATATAATTTATTGTCAGTAACGATCGAACCGCATCCTTTTAGAAAGGGCTAGATCTTTATTATATAAAAGTGAACTTCCATTAAAATTTTGGGCCGAAGCCATTCATTGTAGCACCCAAGTGTCTAATGTAACTCCACGTAAAGGAAAAGAAAAAATACCCCTTGAAATTTGGACAGGTAGGAAACCGAAATTAAATTATCTTTAAAAAATTTGGCTATGTGGCTTATTTTCACGTTCTGAAAGTAATGAGAAATAAATTTGAAGTTCCCGGAAAACGTGATATAACGCTAGGATACGCTATAGAAAGGAAGGGTTATCGAATTTATGACATTTAAAAGCCGAAAAATAATAGAAGAGAGACCAGTTAAATTCAATGAATCTTTAAAAAGTACTACTTATTTGAGGAAAATGAAAGCCGAAACTTGGGATATTAATCCACTGCTTGAAACTTCTCCAGCTGCATTCAAGAAACAAAAAGTGAAATATCTCGTTTAGAAATCCCTGCAGAGGATGAGAATAGAGATTCATCAATTCTATACCATAGTAGAACTTCGCGTCAGACGGACGCCGCTATGGGGGATGAAAACGAAACACCGGATGTTGAGTCAAGTAGTAGTAATATCGTAAATCAGATCCCAGTCAGATATTCGGAAAGGCTCAAATCTAAACAAATGTAGTTCATAACATTCCGAATACATATTTAGAGGCAAAAAATAGTGCTGATTGGAAGAACTAGGAAATAACAATGAAAAATGAATTGGATTCGATAAATATACACGAAGTTTGGGAAATAGCAAACAAGCCTGAAAAAACA
Organism: Argiope bruennichi; assembly: GCF_947563725.1. NCBI lineage: Eukaryota > Metazoa > Arthropoda > Arachnida > Araneae > Araneidae > Argiope > Argiope bruennichi. Next base: position 134,206,951 of record NC_079162.1, on the reverse strand, counting down.
AAATTAATAAAAAGAAAGTGGGTATATTCTTTAAAACAAGATAACTCTGGTGAAGCAAAATACAAAGCGGGACTTATAGCAGCAGGTTTTAATCAAATAAAAAATAAAGATTATTCCGAGTCTTATTCACCCGTTGTGAGCATCGAATCTTTCAGAAATGTTAATGGCACTTGCATCTAAATTAAATTTATTTTTTAAGTTCTTTGATGTTGAAACTGCATATTTATGTAGTGATATTGAAGAAACTGTTTATATGTTACCTCCACCTGGTTATGAAAAATTAATTGGAGATGAAAAAGTTTCTAAGTTGCGTAAGAGTATTTATGGCTTACCACAATCAGGTAGAAACTGATTGACTATAAAAGGTAAATTAGAAAAATTTGGATTGATACAACTGACTTCTGACAATTGTGTGTTCATTAAAACTATTGGTGAAAATATTTTTATAGTATGTATGTAGATGATTTGGCAATTTTTTTCTAATAATGATGAAATGTATCAAAAGATTGTAAATAGCATCAAAAACATATTTGAATTACATGAGAACAAAACTGGTAAGCTTTTAGGTATAGAAATTGTTAAACATGAAAATGGTATTACTTTGTGTCAGTCTGTCAACATGTGAAGCTGAGTTATTTGCTATTTCTGAAATATGTAAAGATATTATTTGGACTGTAAATTTATTAACTGAGTTAAACTGTAAACAATTTATAAATAATGCTGTAACCTTAAACTCAGATAGTCAATTCAGTGGATTAAGTGCACCAGGTCTTCAAATAAATCAGGACATATGAATTTACGTTTTCATTTTGTGAAAGATTTGCTGGAAGACAATGTAATTAAATTAGAATATGTTCAAACAGAATGTTTGATTGCAGATTTTCTTACAAAAGCTGGAAATGAAGAAAAGCTAAAATATTCTTTGAAAAATATTTCGTTAATTTCTTGATTTTTGTATGTACATATAATTTTTTGTATTGTCGAGTGTATTTAATTTTGATGTATATTTTTATAAATGCTTGAAAAATATCACTCGCAAGAGGGGTGTGTTGGGATGAAGCGAGCGGCCTATTTTTCTCGCGTAAGATTATCTGTGTGATTACGCTTCTGGCGCTTCGTTTCGATGCATTCCTTCTGCGAACTGTTAAACATGATGCTGTGTGCGTAATCGTCAATACCTGTATCCTTTTCTTTTCGTTTTCTATGTCTAATAAATGTGCTGTCTTCAAGAACCATGCGGAAATGTATTGAAAAGTAATAACATATACAATAGTGATCATTATCCTTTAATAGTTTCCCAAGCTGATAGTGGTTTTCCGACTCGCTATCCACCATGTTTTATATTTCAGCGGGTAGACTGGATTGTTTTCTCGCAACTGGCAGTTATTAGAGAGGGAATGATCCAAATTTCAGACATCACGGAAGCAGTACAACATATTGTTGATATTATAATAAACGCTGCAAATGCCACCATACCAAAGGCTTCCCCATGTCTACGAAGATATCGCAGATCGTGGTGGAATGAAGCTTGTAGTTTTAAGAACCATAAAAAACGCCGGAACATTTTCAGGAGGTGTCCAACGACAGAAAATCTTGTCGCTTTTAAGAAAGCCAAAGCGTTAGCTCGACGCATTCGCCGTCGTAGTCAGAGGGAATCTTGGATCAAGTTTGTATCCTCAATCATATCCTCAACTTCCACTAAGCTTTTGTGTAAAAAGATAAAAGGCCGCAAATGGGATTTATAGCGAAATCTTCCATTCTTGTTTTAAAAACAGGAAGATTAGAGCATTCTGCCCCATTAGATATAGTTAATATTCTCGGTCATGCATTCTTGCTTGAATTGGAAACTGCCTTGTCTCAAACCCATGATACCAGTCCCTGGCCAGATGGAATAACATATAACATTCTTCCCCATTTGAATACCGCTTCACTTTTCAGTCTGTTAATGTTATTTAACAGAATTTGGACTGAGAAGACATTCCCTGCACAATGGCGTGAAGCTATTGTGATTCCGATTTTTAAACCTGGTTAAAATTTATCAAACCTTCTGAACTATAGACCAATTGCACTGACAAACTGTTTATGCAAGACTTTTGAGAAGATGGTCAATCCCCGTCTTATCTATGAATTAGAGAAACAAATATGCATATACCAGTTGCAAAGCGGTTTCCGTAGAGGTCGATCTACTTTTGATAACCTCGTATTACAGGAAACCCAAATGCGTAGCTCATTTGTTAGGAGGAACCTCCTTGTTTCCATATTCATCGACATAGAAAAAGCCTATGACCGTACCTGGCATGGCATATTTTCCACACTTTTTAACTTTGATTTTAGGAGCAACTTGCCCATGTTTTTACAAAACTTTTTAGCCCCTCGAACGTTTCGAGTTCGTGTAAGCAGTTTTTAATCTAATGCTTTTATACAAGCTGAGGGAGTTCCGAAAGGAAGTGCTCTCAGCGTCAAACTTTTTATTATTCATTTGAGCCATATTTTAACTATTTTACCACCATCTATTCAAGGAACTCTCTACGTAGATGACCTACAGATCTCTTGCCAAGGAAGTAATATGAACATAATTGAAAGACAATTGCAAAATACAGTAAGTAAATTGGTAGCTTGGTGCAGTAACAACGGGCACATTATCTCTTCTGATAAGAGTCGGTGTGTCCATTTTTGTAGGAAGCGAAGCATCCATTTTCAACATATTATTAGCATTCATAATGCCTCTTTTCCTGCAGTTCCAGAAATAAAATTCTTGGGAGTGATTTTCGATAGTAAACTCATCTTTCTTCTGCATGCTTTGTATCTGCGGAAGAAAATCGAGAAGTCCCTAAATATTTTGAAGGTGCTATCTAAAACATCTTGGGGAGCCGATCGTACCTTGCTACTCCATATTCATGAAGCCTTCATCCTTTCCATGATCGACTACGGATGTATAGTATATGGCTCCACCCGTAATTCAGTCTTGAGGCGACTCGACACAATCCACCATTCTGCTTTAAGGATGTGCTCGGGGGCGTTTCGTACTTCACCAGTTGAGAGCCTAAATGCTATTTATCACCAGCTACCTCTTTGTTTAAGGCGTCAAAAAATATCTACTCTTTATCATTTCAGAACAAAGTCTATTCTGAAGCACCCCATAGACCAAATGACATTGCCAACTAATCTTCACACGACTGTATGATGCTCGTCCCTCTCACATTCTGCCATTTATTGAGAGAGCTAAGGTGTTCCTATGTGACTCGGACCTGAAAAATGTTCATATAAAAGTTGTGGATTCTTTTAGTTTCCCGCCCTGGGATATTCCGAGGTTTTTTTCCTGAATCCTTTTAAGAGATTAGATAAAACTTCAATACCTCCTATCGTTTTCCAGCGGCTTTTCAACTCTCATCGCTATCGGTAACCATCTTTTGTTCCGATTTTCACAGATGGCTCGAAATCGGATGGACATGTTGGTTGTGGCGTCGTATTTCCATCTGATACAATGAGTCACTATCTGCACAATTATTGTTCAGTCTTTACTTCTGAATTAGTGGTAATTTTCTGTGCGCTCCAGAAAATTTCATCCATTACTCAGCGTAAATTTATTATTTACACTGATGGCATGAGTTCTTTGGAGACGCTTTCGCACTTCCACAATCGGATGCATCCGATTGCTATTGAAATTTTATTCATATTACATCTCCAACTGAATGATGGCTTTGAGATAATTTTCTGTTGGATTCCGAGTCACGCAGGCAATAACCGGCAATGAAATGGTCAAGTATATCCATACGATGATGTTAAACGATCTTTTATTAATCACTTTTATCATGCTTGGCAAAAAAGTTGGAACCTGCGTGTCTTCAACAAATTGCATTCTGCAAGCCGACCATTAGTTTGTGGCTTGTTCTCCCTATACAAGAGGTTGATATCGAACTGACTCGCCTCCGTATAGGACATACTCGTTTTACACACAGGCATCTCATTTTCGGCGCAAGGGCACCAATGTGCCTAACGTGTGATGTTGATTTCACCATCAAACATATTTTAATTGAGTGTCCATGCTTTAATTCATATCGATTATACTTTTTTAAGTCATCATCATTAACTCTACAGGAGTTGGGTGAAAAATACCCAAACATTTTTAAATTTTTAAAAGCCATTGGCTTTTATATTTATATTTAACATTTTCTTTTGCTGCTTCCTCCCCTTTTATTCACTAAATTTTTTCAATAGTTTTTGTGCAAAAATCATTATTCACATTTTTTTTTGAAAAGTTAAAACCTTTAAAAAACATTTTATATCATCCGGATTTGTATACTTTTATCTTGCTTCATTTTAGACTTTTTATGCTTGGTTCCTTTTAATCTGGTAAAATTTCATACCATATGAATGGCGCAGCTTAGCTAAACATGGCTCTTGCGGCTGTCGAAATTAGGATTGCGTGTATTTGTTGTGACTCTATTTATTGCAACGTTTTAGAATAATAATTTTATTTACATTTTAGCTAAAAAAAATTAAACATGTGATTTTTACTACGCGCTTCACCGAGGCAGTGCGAGAGAACATTCCAAAGAGAAAGAGAGAGAATAATTTTTTAGAAGCCTACCCGGATGATGAGTGGGTGGCAATTGCGTCACACACAGCCTCGACTGAGCCTGTTGTTTTCAGATATCTGATATGATTTATGATAGGCATTCACTACAAAGTATGCCCCCAGAGATGAAGGGAACGAAAATTTCTTGGAAGTGAATGCAATCATAAGAATTATTACAATATAATAGCAAAATGAATAACAATATGTTGAACAAGAATTATAAAATATAAAAATGTTTTAAATTTCCTCGCTTAGTCGCTTAGGAAAGCGAACAACTCTGCCATATCTAGTTATTTTTCTGTTTTTAGAATTATCATTTTGTAGATTTCCGTTTGGAAAAGCTATTTTTGGTGGTGTTTCCGAAATTTCATAGGCATGTTTACATCTGTCTATGGTGACAGTTACATTTTTACCATTTAAATCTATAACAAAATTTTCATCAGTCCGAGATTTGACCAAGTGAGGTCCAGAATAAGGAGAAGTTAATGGTGGTCGAACTCTATCATTTCTAAGGAATATGTGACTGCATGAAGTTAAGGATGGATTTACGAAAAATTTAGAATTTCCATGAAGAATAGGATTTCTTGGATTTAGTTTTTTCATTATTGAAACTAAATTTGTCACATTAATTGGGTGTTACAGTTGCATTCACAACAGAATCATCACTTAAAAAATCAGATGGTAAACGTAATATAGTACCATATACGAGTTGAGAACTAGTAGCATTGAGATCTTTTTTAATGGCAATACGCTAGCAAAACTATTGGTAAAGTTTCTGTCCACTTTATATTTTCGTAAGTCATAAGAGAACCTTTAACATGTCTATGTAGTCTTTCTTTCATACCATTTGATTGTGGATGGTATGCAGCTGAATGTATTTTGTGACTGAATAAAATATTCGAGAGTTCACGAAAAAGTGGGGATTCAAAATTTCGACCTTGGTCTGTACTGATTGCTATTGGTGTTCAAAATCTAGATATCCAACCATGCACAAGTGCTCGAGCAGTGGTCTCAGCTGACACATTAATTGTTGGAATCACCTCAGACCATCTGGTGAATCTATCTATAATCGTGAGACAATACTGAAAGCCTTCAGAAATGGGAAGGGGTCCTATGAAATCAAGATAAATGCGAGAGAATCGAGCATCCGGTTCCGCATAGGTGTTAAGAGGAGCTTTGGTATGCTGGAAAATCTTAGCACGTTGGCATTTGACACATGCACGAACTCGATCTCTTATATCTGATTTCATTTTTGGCCATATGAATCGTTTGGGAATTAAATTTGAGGTAGCTGATGAACCAGGATGAGATAAAAAAAATGGACATTTTCAAAAATTATTCGTCGAAATGCCTTTGGAATGAAAGGTCTGGGTTGGCATTGAGACATATTACAAATTAGATGGATATCTTCCAGGGGAAAATAATGTTTTTGCAATTTTAAAGATGTGTTGAACTGTAATAATTGCTGCAACTCAGGGTCATTCAATTGCTCTTGAGCAATTTTTTTATATTCCAATTTGAAGGAGTTGTGATTGCGCAATTTCTATTCGCTAAGGGCATCAGCAATTATGTTATCTCTTCCGTTAACATGGCGAATGTCATTTGAAAATTGTGATATGTAATCTAAATGTCTGAACTGACGTGGCGTACAATTTTCAAGTTTTTGTTTGAATGCAAAAATTAAGGGTTTCTGATCCGTGTAAATTGAGAAATTTCGACCCTCAAGCATATAACGGAATTTTTTTTATCGATGCATAAATAGCATACAATTTTCGATCATATGTGGACCAGTTTCTCTGACTTTTATTGAGTCTTTTTGACAAAAAGGCAATTGGTTCCCATTTATCATTGCACAATTGCATCAAAGAGCTTCCAATTGCTACATCGGAGGCATCCGACCAGAGACTTAATTCAGCACCAGGAATGGAGTATTTTAGTAAGGTAGCATTAGCAAGAGCCTGCTTGGCCAAAATAAATGCTTTATCTGCTTCATCAGACCATTGAAGTGGATTTTCTGGCTTTTTAGAAGGGCGAGGGGATTTATTTTTATTTTTGTGACCTTCTAAGAATTTATTTAAAGGGTCTAAAATCTGAGTAGTTTTAGGAATAAATCTCCTATAAAAATTGTGCTTGCCTAAAAATCTACGCAACTGAGTTAAAGTTTGTGGTCTCGGAAACTTCTGAATAGCTTCAACACGATCAGGTAATGATTGTAAACCATTTTCTGAAATTTGATATCCTAGAAATTCTAAATTAGATACACCAAATTTACATTTTGAATGATTAATTGTCAATCCATAATTACACAATTTAGTAAAAAGAGCTCTCAGCTGGTGCATATGCTCCTGATGAGTTTTTGAAGCTATTAAAATATCATCAATAAAGGCATATACACCCTCCAAGTCTCTAGTAACTTCATCTATAAACCCTTGAAAAGTGGCAGAAGCATTGCATAGATCAAATTGTATTCTTGTGCTTTCAATAAAACCGAAAGGAGTAATTATTGAGGTTTTATGAATATCCTCAGGAGCTATAGGAATTTGGTGAAATGCTTTTAAAAGATCGATATGTGAAAAAATTTTATTACCATGTAATTCACTAGTAAAATCAATTATGCATGGGATTGGATATTTATCTTTGACCGTCTGAGCATTTAAGAAGCGATAATCGCCAACCCGGCGCCAATCTAATGACCCCTTTTTCGGAGCCATATGTAATGGAGATTAATAGTTACTGCTTGACGGGCGTATGTGGTCTAAATTAAGCATGTGTTGAAATTCCATTTTGGCAATTTTGAGTCTATCAGGTGCTAGACGTCGAGCTTCTACAAATACAGGTGCACTAAATGTTTGTATATGATGGATTACATTATGCTAAACAGTTTGGTCCATGCAAGGTGATTTAGTTAAATTCACTTAATAGCTTAGTATGATCATTTCCACAAATAGTTTTTATAGATGCGATATTAGCATTTTTAAATAAAGCATTACATTTTAATTTAGTATCATTATCATACAAACAACGTTTTTTTTTATATCAGCTTTTAAGTTGAAATGATACAAAAAATCAGTACCAATTATAGCTCTAGAAACGTTACAAATATAAAATGGAAAAATAAAATTTTTACGAAGTCCTAATTCTAAAGATAACAATTTTTTTCCCATAAACCTGTATTGGTGAGGCATTTGCAGCATGAAAAATTTGAATGGGTTTTTGTTTCCTCTCATTTTTATTTGCCGGGAAAATACAACAGTCACTTCCAGTATCTATAAGAAAAGAAAGTTTTAGTTTTCTATCAAATATGAAAAGGCGACAATGCTGTGATATTTCAGCGGGCAGGAGGTTAGTCGCCTCTAAGTCTGCCCGTCGACATTTCCAGAAGGAACACGGCTTAACATACTTTTTGGCTTGTTTTGGAACTTTTCATGATACCAACAGATATCCTTGGACGCAGAAGAACTGCGCTTTTGAAAGCGAAAATGATTGCGTCGCCGAGAGACGCTTCTTGATCTGCGTAAAGACGTAACTTCTTTTCGAAGTGCTCTAATTTCCTCAATAAGATCTGAGTGGGAATTAGCACTATTCAAAATTGCACTAGAATCAGAGCATCAAATTTTGCTTCCTTCTGGTGATGTCACTTCCAAAATTCTATCAGTCATTTCTGCAGCTTTAGTAGCGGTGAGAGGAGTGATAGCTGTTAGAATAGATTGCACGTTACTTGGCATTTGTTGAAGAAAAGGTTCTTAACAGTAGAGCATCAGAAATGTGGTGACTTTCCTCACGCCTCTGCATAACACGAAGTAGTTCACTGAGTTTCTGATCTCCTAATTGCTCGCCGGTGAGATTTCTATTCTCCGCATCTCTTTATTACCTCAGCTTTCAGTTGGTAAGGATCCTCTTCATCAGGGTTAATTATGATGTCACGAAGAGTAGATTCAGCTTCAGGTGGAATATGCGTAACACAGAAGTTGAATTTGGTTTTGCTTGCAGTTATCGGCGTTGATACTACTAATTCAAATTTAGCTTCAACCATAAAAAACCAAAATTGCGGATCAGCATAATTAAATGGGGTATCTTCACTATAAATACTTCATCCATGTAGGAATTCTTTGAAAACGGAAGTATGCTTAATCAAATGACAGCTGGCGCAGCATAGTCAATACCATGGCTCTTGTGCCTATAAAATCCAAAAATCCAATCCAATCAAATGACAGCTGATAAAATTTTTAACGTCATCATGTCGTAATTAGGGTTGCGTGTTTTTTTTATGACTCCATTTATTGCAACATTTTAGAAAAATAAATTTATTTACATTTTAGCTAAAAAAATTAAACATTTGATTTTTACTATGCGCTTCACCGAGGTAGTGCGCGAGAGCATTCCGAAGAGAAAAAGAGAGAATAGCTTTTTAGGATGATGAGTGGGCGGCAATTACGTCACATACAGCCTCGACGGAGTCTGTAGTTTACAGATATCTGATATGATTTATAATAGATATATACGATGTATGATAGATATGTATGATTTGTGATAGGCATTCACTACACGTCAAAAAATCCACTCAACCAACCTATTCGCAGCTGGCATTTTCTCATTTAAGCGTACTCGCATAAAAAAAAGAAGACATTTTATACTTCTGCTTTCGCCAGGTGCTGAATTGCTTGCGCATTACATCATTATGGAAAAATAATTGCGGTTATCAGAAGATTGTTGACTGTTTAATCGCTAAATATTCATCTTCAGAAATAAAATAAAAAAATGATTAATTCAGATTCAATCCACAATTTTATTTGCAACTCGCATTTTCATACTCAAGCGTATTCTCATTAAAAAAAAAAAAGAAAAAGAAATGCCGTTATACCTTCGCCTTTGCCAGACCGCTTAATTGCTTGCTGAACTTCTTTCAAAACTAGTTCGTGTGCTCAATCAATCTTGATCGAACTTCCGAAACTTATGGAATTATCATATTTTTATACATATCGAATTTGTAATATATATCGGATTTGCCGATACTTATTGAATTATCGCTATTTATCCAGTTTTCGATGTATGTTGTAATCGGAATTTGGGTAATTTTGATAGTGATCGAATTTGCATAACTACTGAGAATCAGTCCTGGCAATGTTTTACGATTTTTTCTTTCTTTTTTGGATTTCAAGGCGTTGTTTTGCATATCGGTGGAAAATGTGTATTGTTCTTCTCTTCCTTTCTTTTTAACCCGCATGCATTTTTGTAGTATGCGCTTTTATATTTCTAAAAGTGTTTGATTTTTTTTGTTTATACTGTTAAAAAATGATCTTTTTCCAATTTAATAATATATTGTTTATTACAATATATTATTTTTCTTTTTTAAGATAAAGATTATTTTAAATGGATAAATTTTATTACTCCAATTCATTTCACTTTATGTTATTGGATTATATATCGCGCTTTTTTAAAATTTTCACGCAGTTTAAAAGAGTTTTCTTTTCTTTCCATTTTTTGCATGTTCTTTTTTTATTTTCAAATGCGCAATATTTTGACTTGATTTAAAAATTTCTGCATTCAATTGACTTAAGGAATTTTTTGTGAAATTATTATTTTTCTGTTTTTAATGAAAACATATTTTAGTGGTGATTTTTTGATCTTTTAACTGTTTTTTATATAATCATTTTTTTCATTCCCCTCCCTTCAGTTTAATTTTTCTATTTCATTTCAAATTTTATAATATGCCAAAATGTTGATATAATAATTAGAAATAATAGATAATTACCTAGAATTTTAATATGCAGAAACACAGCATTCATTGAATTTATATTAATGATGATATACATAATGGCATATTTTTCTTTTATTTGATCAAGATCAGGAATTTTTCCAAATTTTTTTAATGTATTACATAATTTGTCTGTAAATAAATTTATTATCCATAATGTTTCTTATTAATGTTTTACTCATTTCGGAATTACTATTTTTCGTCTCTTTTTGAGTTTTGAAACAGTAAATTGAATGATTAAATTTAATTATAAAACATATCTATTGTTAAATTGTAGGGCATATTTAAATTAAATCTGCCTATAATGCTATAAAAATAAGAATAAAAATTTATCATTCATGCGCAAAATTAATTTTTGAAAACATCAGATTTTGAATTCATGATTTATTAAAACTACTTAATTTTACTTGTTAAAGGCATTATTATGGCGTTTTCCTTTTTTTAAATGAAAAATGAAAGAAATTGTTTGAAAGAGTTTCTTACTGAAGTTTTTTTAAAGCAGCAGTAAAAAGGGTAAAAATTTAAAAAATATTATATTGAAAAAAAGGAATGTTATAAATTGTAACATGCAGACATTGCTTTGGTATTGGCACACTTTATTAAAGGGTCAATTATTTTCTAACTATTTTTATTCAAAAGAAAACAAATATTTTTATTATATAACTTGAAACTTCTTTTTATTTAGAGTCGTTCTGATCAGTCAATATGTAAGAGATGCTATTTATAACTTATAATAGATATAAATAAATAATTATATCACGATTATCGATAAGTATCGATATGTGTTAGATGATATATCGCTATGATGGAATGTCAGTCATCGCCCAGCCCTAGTGAGATATGTCAGGCAAGCATTTATTTCATCTGCTGATATCGATCGAGGAATTGCAGGTAATGTTTGCCTTAAACTTCCTGGAAGCAGTATTAATACGTTTCCAAATAGTCTAATGTTTCTATGCAAATCTTGTAATGATTGATCAAGAGCCTCGAGCGTGCCATTGTGCATTCAGCTCCAGCAATAAGTTTGCATTTCTGCATTACTTTTCCCATGCCAGATATTTTGGAAGAATGTGGCATGCTCAAAGGCAGTTTCATAGTGGAATAAACTATTCTTCCACCTGGCAGTCTTTCCGACATTCTGATAGCAACTTCAAAACTATTTCCGACGCAAGAGGTAAGGCTCAGTCATTTTGGGATGGAATTCCTACCAAAATCAATCTAATTAGGAACGTTTTACCTGTTCTCTTGGCGCATCTTAGAAGATTTCTCCAACCCCGTTACTGGCAATTTGTATTATTTGATCGCAAATGTATTTTTTACTCAAGTGTTAGCTTATGATATTTGATTTCACATACCATAAACTATCATCTGTGTTGTAATTTTGCTCGCGACGTAATTCTGCATGGAACGAAACAGCAGCAGATCGATTCGGTGATAGGATTCCCATTTGATTGAAAACTCCGTGATTTCTAACACAAATCTTCAATCATTGTAAGCTCTTTGTTGTAGATTTCTGCTATGAAATTCATGTTTATACTTGAATTTTTCTTCCCTATTCGACGGAAGAAATCTTCGGGCATGTGCGATTTAAATTTCTTCCACAACTCTGTTAGAGATATGAAGGAGAGCAAGCGGTGCAGTCAGTATGTTTACATTCAATGCACGAATTTAATTTGGATGTATTATGTTACGCACATCATTAATGCATACATTCTAGTGCTCATTGTTTCCCAGTACATTTAGATTTGGACGTGCATTGTGGAAAGTGGCATGTGTTAACAATTCTTAGTTACTGGAAAGACGTTGGATCGGGCATATTTATCAACAACATGTAAAGAAAAAAACATTTATCTTAATTGGGATGCATGTTTTACAGTCTGCCTATCGTAAATTTTATGAATATGCTAGCTTGTTCTTCGACTGGCTTTCCTTCTTTACGTCATTCAGAGGATTCTCCCATTCCATGTGTAATACGTAATAAGTTCGGTCATCTCCCTTCGCATTTTTTCTGGAAACACACTTATATAGATAAAATGCAAAACCTTATCGAAATATAAAATTTGATCCAAACCGTTTGAGCTGTTTCTGAAATACACGAAATAAATTTCTGTATAACAGGATAAATCGGATAATATTTCTGAAATTCTTAAAGATAGTAATATTTTTAGAACACATTTTGTTGATACAATTTAACCAATACTTTAAAAATCTGTTTAAACTAACCGCATTTCTGAATTGCAATATCAAAAACTTATTAGGTTTTGACAACCTCTATAAATGACTTGAATTAATTTTCTCAGCATTATAAAATTTAAAATGTGTCTTGTACCGATTTCAAAATATTAAATTTCTATGTAATTAAAACTTTGCAAATCAAAAAAAAAAAATCCAATTAATTTTCAAGTTCTCAACATAAAATACCTTAAAATTCAAATGTTTTTCAAATTAAAGTACTTCTTGTCCAAATGTTTAAATCAATAGATTTCATAAATGTCAAAAATCAATGCATCATATAAAAGGATCTCGAAGAGTTTACAAACACTAAAATATTATTTTTGATGGTACAAAGCAAATGTAACTTGCTAATGATATTGTTATGTATAACATGATTATGAATTTGCTGAAACAATTTTTTCTCTCATTTTCCATTTTATCTCGATAGTTTAAAATTACGAACATTTTAAGCATTTAATTTTAAAAGAGGAATGTAGAATTTTTCTTTATTTGTTGGATATATCACTAAAGGGCTTTAAAGAAGGTTGAAGAAACTATTTTACTTTTTACTTGTAGAATAAATCACTTAATTACTTGTTGGAGATGCAGCACACACCTTTTTCCTTCAAGTGCCTGGAAAACAGCAGAAACGTGATCAGATGTGACCATACTAATTTTTAACAGAGAGGATTAACTGCTTGTAGAAAATATTGAAAACAATTTGAAGCTTTATGAAGTTGCAGATCAAAACACATCGAAAAAGATTGGCGGACGTAGTCGAAATTCCATGGGAATTCTTCTACTAAACAGAAGATAATTCTGACGGCATTTTTGTAAAATATCCTTTTAAGAAACAGTCGTAGAATGAGTTCTTTACCAATTTTTGTTTTTCGCAATTTTAAGGAAATAGTCCAGTTTTTATCTTTTTTCATAATTTTATTGTTATCTTTTTAAAAAGATTTTTTAAATCTTTTTTCAAGATTTTATTGTTATCTTTTTCATGAATTTTTATCTTTGTTCATGAGGAGCGCAGTGCAGCGAACCGAATAAAAAAGCAAAAATCAGGAAAGAGCGCGAGAAAGTATTCTGTGCTCATATAATTTTTCAAAGGAATTTATAGATATAGCATTTTAATTCTTTTGGAAAAATAACAATCGGTGCAAGTCAGAAGCCAAACGAAGCAGAAGTGATAGAACGTAATTTGAATATTTCAGAACATTTTCCAAAAAAAAAAAAAAAAAAGAATTCGAAAAAGAAAACGATTATATTTCGAAATATTCCGGAGTTAAGAAAACTGGGTAGAGAAATTTAGATGTTATCTTTAACACTGTAATTGATATTGTTATTATAAAGATAGAAGACAGATTTAAAAGTATTTCAAATTAATCATTGATATAAAAACTTTGAAACAGAAAAACATGAGTTAGAAAAATGTCCCAAAAGCTTTGTAAAGTTTTATAACAAAGATGTAGAAGAAAACCTAATCTAAGAAATTGGTTTGCTATGGGATTGGATTTTGAAGGAAAGGGATGAAAATAACGCACAAGACATATTGTAATACCTACTAAATTATAATGAGTTATTCCTATATGTATTAACAATATTAAAACCTTTCTTTATGTTTCCAGTTACCATAGTAGATGCTGAGGTCTCTTTCAGCAAATTAAAACTAACAAAGAATTGTCTTTGGTCATGCATGTATGCGGAACGCTTAAATACACTTGTTATACTAAGCATCGAAAAAAAAAAAATGTAAAATTTCTAAAGTAACAAGTAGCAAAATGAAGATCACATAATAAATAAATACGCAATAGTAATATGTATTCATGTTTGTAATATGTACGTGTTTGTAATTTTTTTATTTTACAAAAAATTTAGGGCCCCAAATGGTTTCTTGCACCTAGGCCCCTTTATAGAGAAGGCCAGCTCTGCTGTAAGCGTCATACCAGTTGCAACTCAACTCCGCTCCAAAGTGTAATTAATTCAGATTTCGCTTTCTCGATGTAAATATGCTTTCGAAACTTTGCTATGTAAATAATCGCAAATAAAGTGTTCTCTCATAGTAATTATTGAAGATATTTTACAAATTGGCGTCCGTGACAGGACTATGGATTATCTAAAACGGGAGAGAACACAACTCAGGCGATTATTTACCAAATCGTTGAAAGAAGTTGAAAATGCTGTGAAAACGGAACCGGTAAGTAAAATTGAATTGATACCGGTATTTAATATTTTAAGTGATAAAGCTGAAAGGTTATTTGTATTAGATGAAAAAATAAGAGTAAAATGGTCCGAAATGGAAAATATTGACGAAGAAGAATTTTCTAATGACCTTGACGTAGCGGAAAATTATCGCGATCAGTGGATTGCTTTGAAAACGAAAGTCGATTTTGTTTTGGCTACGAAAGAAGAAAATAGTGATACTTCCTGTGTATTAAATGAAACAAAACGAACTTTTCGCCTTCCCAAGTTGGAATTAAAACGTTTTGACGGCGATATAAAGAACTGGCTCGGATTCTGGGGACAATTCAAAAAAATTCACGATGATGATACTATTGATTCGGATGATAAATTTCAATATCTTTTGCAAGCGACGGAAATTGGTTCATCGGCAAGAGATTTAGTAGAAAGTTTTCCGCCGTCGGGCGCGAATTATACAAAAGCTATTGAACAATTGAAATCGCGTTTTGCTAAAGATGAGTTGTTGATCCAAATTTATGTTCCTGAACTTTTGAATCTTGTTTTAACGCAAGCAAAGAATGGAGAACATTTCACTTTACGTGCTCTTTATGATAAATTAGAAACCCAGTTAAGAGCATTAGAGACATTAGGAGTGACATCTGAAAAGTACGAAGCAATGCTGTATCCATTAGTAGAGTCAGCTCTTCCAGAAGATCTTATAAAAGAGTGGGAACGAACACGTAGCAGAGTTGAAAATAAAGTCAAGCCGAATATTTTGGGAAACTTGTTAGAATTTCTTCGATCGGAAGTCGAGAGTGATGAGAGATTACAACTTGCTCGATCCGGTTTTGCGAAGGATCAAGAGTTTCAAAGAATTAAACCGAAAGATAAAATTCCTACGGCAGCTTGTATTGTATCTAGTGAAAAGAAAAGAGCTGAAAAAAATGACAAGCAATGCATATTTTGTAATAAGTCATTTCATAATACAACAGAATGCTTTAAAGCTCCTGATATGTCACTGGAAGAGAAAAAAGAAATATTAAAGAAGAAAGGTGCGTGCTTTATTTGTTTGAAACCAGGTCATAATTCGAAGATTTGTAGGGCCTATTTGAAGTGCATTATATGCAAGAAAAAACATCATAGTATTATGTGTCCAAATATAAATCAAACAAAACAAAATCCATCACCTGAATTAGATGCCAAGATTCTCTTGTCGCCAAGGAATTCATCTACATTATTGTTAACGGTATTGGTGAAAATCATCAATAAAGACAGATCTTTAATTATCCGAGGATTATTCGATACCGGTGCTCAAAGATCTTTCATAAAAAAAGATATTGTGGATAAACTAGGATTGGAACCAGTAGATCAAGAAATGTTAAGTCACGGACTTTTTGGGGGCAGTGAAACTAAACAAAAGTCCCATAATGTGTATAACATTACATTGCAAAGCTTGTGTTCAAATTTCAGGCACAACATTTCCGTTTTAGATGAAAAGAAAATATGTGGTGCTATTCCTCGTGTAAGTAATCCTGACATTTTTCCCATTTTGAAGAGAAAAAATATAGAATTAAGTGATACAGGGGAAGACACTCCTGAAATAGATTTATTAATAGGAGCAGATTACCTTGGTGTATTGCTGACGGGATCAATTGAACACATTGATAAAAATTTAGTAGCCATAAAAACAAAACTCGGATGGACACTTCAAGGTAAACAAACGAAACAGTCAAAATCTTTGGAGAATATTATTTATGTTGCCAATTTAGATTTGACGGAATTATGGAGTCTAGATGCCATCGGTATACGAGATCCTGTAGAAATTAAATCAAGGCAGGTAGCCGATGAAGAAACAGTTGAATTTTTCCGTAAAACTATTAAGAGAAATGAAGACAGGAGATATGAAGTATGTTTGCCATGGAAAAGTGGATATCCAGAGTTAGAAAGCAACAAAGAATTAGCCACTAAGCGTTTGATGTCAACTACAAAAAATCTTATTCGATCAGGACATTTAAGCGAATATGATGATGTGTTTAATGAATGGATTCGAGAGGGAATTATCGAAATTGTAAATGAAGATAAGAATAAAGGACATTATTTACCTCATCATCCTGTAATAAAGACTGGAGATACAACTACAAAGATTCGCCCTGTTTTCGATGCCTCAGCAAAAGACTATAAAGGAAATTGCTTGAATAATTGCTTAGAAAAGGGTCCAAATTTATTAGAATTAGTACCAAAATTGATAATGCAATTTCGCAAAAATGCTATTGGAATAACATCAGATATTAAAAAGGCCTTCTTACAAATCAGTTTGAACCCAAAGGATAGAGATTATTTTAAGTTTTTATGGTGGAAAGATTTTTCATTAAGAGAGGAATTGATCACCCTGAGACATTGTCGAGTGGTATTTGGTGCTTCTCCTAGTCCATTTTTACTTGAGGCGACGATAGCTCATCATCTAGATAATGTCTCAGATGGAAGGAAGGAAACAGCTCGTCAACTTCAAAAATCCTTTTATGTAGATAACTGCATAACTAGTTTAGAAACTAGAGAAGAGGCAGCCAAATTTATTTCTGAAGCTAAAGAACTAATGTCTGCAGCCAAATTTGATTTACGAGGTTGGGTTACTTCTGAAGAAATTGTAGAAGAAACACAAAAGAGATATATTCCAATACTAGGACTTTCCTGGGATACTGAAAATGATGAACTTTCTTGTAACAGTGCTATAAAAATTTCAGAAGAAAATATAACCAAACGAACATTATTATCTATTGCTCAACGAATTTACGACCCAATAGGATTTACAAGTCCAACTACTCTAATTCCAAAGATCATTCTACAAAAAACATGGAAAAGAAAAATTAATTGGGATGATGTGCTTCCACCAGATATATGTAATGAATTTTTAGCCTGGTACAAACATGTAAATCTGCTAAAAGATTGCAAAATTCCAAGAAGACTAATTTCAAATCCCTTTAAAGATTGTCAGATAAGTCTTCACTGTTTCAGTGACGCCAGTGAAGCCTCTTATGCTGCATGTATTTTTTTACGTGCTGAATATAACGGGAAAGTTTCAGTTCAATTAGTGGCAAGTAAGTCAAGAGTGTCACCAACAAAGGAAATTACAATTCCTCGATTAGAACTGTTGGGAGCTCTTATATTATCCCGATTATATTGCCAAGTGACAGATGGACTTGAGGTAAATTTTAATGAAGTATACTTTTGGACTGACTCGACTGTTGTCTTAACTTGGATTAAACGGGATAGTTCTTGGAATACATTTGTAAGAAATAGGATAACTGAAATAAGAAAATATACCAATTCTGATAACTGGCATTTCGTGCCAGGTCATATGAATCCAGCAGACCTTCCTTCAAGAGGTTGTGATGCAAAGATTTTATTGAAGAGCAAGTGGTGGGAAGGTCCAGAATGGTTATCAAAGTCACAAGAATACTGGCCTTTGAATGAAAAACAAATTATTGATGAAAATTTAGTTGAATCAGAGAAAAGGAAAACAATAGTCAGTAATGTGGAGCATGAATCAGTTAACTTTACTGACAATCTACTTTATTTCTCGAAATATACAAAGATTTTAAGAATGCTGACTTGGATACTACGTTTTATTAAAAACTGTCGTCTTAAAGAAAAATGTAAGGAAACCGAACTAACCTATGAAGAAGTCCAATCAGCTGAAAACTGTTTGCTAAAGCTAATTCAAAAGGAAAGTTTTGCAGGAAGCAAGATGAAAGCATTGAAAAATATGCAAACTTTCAAAGACGATTCCGACATTCTTAAAGTTAGAACTAAGCTCATACTGGGAGATGAAGAAGAGAATTTTAAGTGCCCTATATTGTTGCCAGGTAACCATGAAATAATTCGTCGATTGATACACCAGAAACATTGTGAGTTGCAGCATGCCGGACTTCGAACTCTCATTTCCAATTTGAGGGAAAATTACTGGATTATTTCTGTCAATAAAATAGCAAAACAAGTAAGCTCTCATTGTATTACTTGCAAAAGATTTAAAGCCAAACCTACGGAGCCACCTTTAGCACCTCTTCCTAAAAATAGAATAAAAGTTGCTGCAGCATTTGAAGTCACAGGGATTGATTTGGCAGGCCCATTGTTTTTGCGTTCTGGAGAAAAGACATGGATTGTCCTTTTTACCTGTGCTATTTATAGGGCTGTTCATCTTGAGTTAGTCAATTCCTTGTCCACGGAAGCCTTTATAATGGCTTTAAGAAGATTTTTTGCTAGGAGAGGTCGAGTTAATATAATCTACACTGATAACGGCACCAACTTCGTTGGTTCAAGTAATGCCTTGAAAAATCTAGATTGGGAGAAGATCATGTAGTTTTCCACTATCAAGAAAATTAAATGGAATTTCAACCCTCCAACTGCTGCATGGTGGGGTGGATGGTGGGAGCGGATGATTCGCATGCTAAAAGAAATGCTAAGGAGAATTTTGGGCCGAAAGAGTATTGATTATGAAGAATTGGAAACTCTTATATGTGACTGTGAAGCTACAATAAATTCCAGGCCTCTCACATATATTGAAGATAATTCAGAAGGTCTAAGGCCATTGACACCTGCTTTTTTCTTGCAAAGCATTCCTAGTAGTGATACAACTGATTTAGACGAAATCGACAGTAAAAGCCTAAATAGAAGATTACGTTTTATTCAAAAACTACGGCATGATTTAAGAACGAGATTTCGCAACGAATACTTAGCAATGTTAGTGCATAAAGGTCGTCACACCCGAGATGAATCTTTGAATGTTGGAGACATAATTCTCCTTGAAACTGATGGAAAACGCCTTCACTGGCCCTTAGGAATTGTAACTGAAGTCCTCCATGGAGCAGATGGACATTCAAGAGTCGCCAGAGTAAGAACAGCTCAAGGGGAAAAATTAAGACCATTCCAGAGACTTTATTCCTTGGAAATCAGAAGTTCTGAAAAATTACCATTCATTGCTCAGCAAAAGGATAAAGACACAAACACTCAACTTCCTGCAACTCCAGCTGTTTCAGATCAAGATTCCAGTGAAGATGATGATTATATAACCAAAGTAACTCCTGATGTTGTCACTAAAGCTGGCCGGCGTATTAAAATTCCCAACAGACTCGATTTATAACTTTTGTTGCAATTTCAGGTACTCCATAAAATTGCAAGGTGGGAGATTATGTAAGCGTCATACCAGTTGCAACTCAACTCCGCTCCAAAGTGTAATTAATTCAGATTTCGCTTTCTCGATGTAAATATGCTTTCGAAACTTTGCTATGTAAATAATCGCAAATAAAGTGTTCTCTCATATCACATCCATAGTAATTATTGAAGATATTTTACATCTGCGTTCCAAATCCAACCATTGTTTCTTCATTCTCAAAAGGGCAGGGTATGGTGGGTGTTATGATGGCATTTACAGACGGTACTTTGTTTTTCGAGGAGATTTCTCCTTCGTGTCCGGTAACTTTAAACATCAATAAACGTGATATGAATCTCTTTTGCACAACCAGCCCATTCCAGCACTGCAACAGCGCGGATGTGTAGGTAGTACGATTTTTATAAAAGATGGCATTCCTTCGCACATTGCATCGCTTGAATCATCGGCCTTTTGTCTGTGGAGTTACCTAAAAGATGTTGTGTGAGGGGGTTCGGTTGTGAATTGAAAACACGCATTACATAACACATTCACACTATCACCACAGAAACCCTCCGATGTGTTGTGGAATAATCTGTTTTGTGTTTTCAGCTGCGCTTGCGATTCAGCATTTTTTCCCTATCCGTTATGGCACCGACTTGTCGTAGTGGATGGGCTTTGAACAAAGAATGCCACAACATCATTTGACGTCTTCTACTTATAACGAGTACATCGCCGTCTGTTGGTAAACTTCTGAACTATCTTTTTTCTTTTCACAAACTAATTTCCCTTGCTTCACGCATTCTCAAATGAAATATCAGATCATTTTGACCAGTGATTCTATTTCACAATCTCCAGAAAGTGCAACTTTAATTATAATCCTCCTGTATATTTATTATAAGCTGTATGCTTACATATAACCTGAAAATACGAGATGAATGCACGAATTTTATATCATTTTCTATAAAACGAGTTTCATGTTTATTCAATATTCGCATGCAAATTTTTCAAGTATTATTAAGGTTATTTTTCTTTAAAATTCCAGTAAGCAGAAATCAGTTCAAATTGAAATACTTGTAAATAAATACTTATACTTTATGAAATAGTTATAAAAAGTTAAATGCAGACATTTAGCCCAGAAAGTAATTTAAATCTGCAATATCTAGTTATTATTACACATGAATAAGTTCATATATTTAATATTTTAACCATTTTATACCATGTCAATCATCTGTAATTAGTGTTCAGACAAATAACATTTTAGGATTGAGATTTGTTTTAGACATCAAATGAAAAGACTTACAGGTTACATTGTTAAAAAATTAAATTCATTTATCGTATATCTTTATCAGCAGTTCATTATTTACTGCAAAAGTGTTGTTCAGTACTCATATAAGCAGCTATAAATTCTATTAATTTCTATAAAATAATGTATGTTTGATATTTCAACTGCTATTTTAAGAATTAAAGATAAAGAACATGTTTAATATTGTTTATGGCATTAAATTCAATCTACGAATGTAAAAAAATTTAAGGGGAAATATCATTGAAATATTTTTTTATTTTCATATGGTGAAAATGATTAATGAGCATCTACTGCTGAACGATATTCTATCTTGAAACATTTGATTTTATCTGGAAGGTCAATAAATTAACTAATTTGTATATTGTTCTGGCTCTAAATTTCCTTTCTCCAAGTAACTAACTAATAGTAAAAACTTTTGTAATAATTTTTTTTAACATTCTCTACTGTATACATTCTATGCGTACTAATATTTGTTCCTTTTTTCAAATTGTATTTTTTTCTTGATTGAGTTAATTTTGATACATTGTTGTAGCAATTCCAAATTTTATTACATTTGATTTATAATTTTGTCGACTGAAATTATTATTTATTATTATCTTATTCCTTCTTATCTTAATGTGCTTTTAAAATTTTTATTCTTTATTTATATTTTTTTGCATAATATACCTTTTTGCATCACTATACCTATTCTTACATTTTTTTATCCATGAAGCATCATAAAAACAAATCATAATTGCAATTTTTATATAACTGGTTTAAAATTAATAATGTTTTAAATGATTTGAGTATTATTTAACATCTCTGGAAATGTCTGTGATCTTATAGATGATCAGTTTCATGTTAGATATCAACAAATTTGCATTTTGATCCTTTTGAATGGTAACTTAGAAGGCTTTTGCTAATAATATCCATATGTTTATTCTCGTATTCCATTTAACAACAGAAAATTGTTCAGTTTCTCCAGGTTATTTGCTGAACTTTTGTTGAAAGTGATTTCTTGAAGCTGTTAATTCAGGATGGCCGATGAATATTCCTGCCATGAATAACTCATTTCCTCTTCAAAATTTAAAAATACAAATGAAAAAGTTGCGCACTTTTACAGCAAATATTTTATCTTAAATTGTGTTAAAATAAGATGATATATAAAGTGATGTGGGCTGTTTTAAAGTTTTAAACTGTCAAAATATGCTTTATTTTATAAAATAAGGTTATTCGGTATGCAGTGACAATATGCGGGCTTCTCTTTTGCATGAGTTTTTTCTTATGATCCTGCAGTTAGTGTAAAACATTAAATGTTGATGAAAATTGCAGTAACACAGAAGAACTTTAAAAATCTATGATTATAATGAATACCACAAGTGAAAGAATCCCCTGTGTAGATAATATGCACCTTTTATTACATTCAAATAATTCATTCATATTGTGAGCAATCTAATAAAATAATCAACAATCAATGCGACAATATAGCATAAAGAAAATTGTATGTATATGATAATGCAAATAACATTAATGATAAATGAACATACATATACATCAATAAATATCTTAAATAGGTAAGGATTTAATAAACTAAAACTTTTACAGTAAAATAAAATCTCTTATAAATCATAATAAGTATATATTTCTAGCTTTACTAGCAAAGACCACCGAAATTATCACATACAAAGTAAAATAGTCTGGGTTTGTTAAAAATCTAATGGTAAAACAAGAATGAGCACAATCACAGACAATTTCAAAACTTTATGCCTAATAATGTCCAAAATATTTATATATTTTAACTGGCTAAATTAAAATAAACTAGTTGTAATGTTATTATGATGCTTGTATACATTCTTCGAACAATAGATGTAAATCCACTTATAAAAACACGGAGTAAAACGACACATTTTATTACAATGATAAGTAAAATTAAGTAACATTTTCTGTAAATGTAATATTTCACTCAGAAATAAGCAAAGCGTAAAAGAAACAAATTCCAAATTAAAGTATTGTACAAACTCTGCATAAAGGTTTATTTTAAAATTTGTTAAAATTAAAGGGAAAATTTCATTACAACAAATTGTACGTCACTGAAAAGATTTTATCTGAATTTAAAATGGAATGTAAAGATTAACTTCGTACAGTAATATTTTCGTAAATTATCGCCAAATTATGGTAAGATTTTGCTTGATTTTATAATTATTTTCTACAAAGATACCTACATACTCACTTTAATTATAATATGGGTGTATACAGAGTGTCATCAATCGTAAATATAAAAAAAAATGACATGATCCAAATATTGACACGTTTTTATCTACCGTCATATCGATTAAGTTTTTCAAATTCGGCTAAATTGTATATGATAATACAATGAGCTTGAATATGCATGAAAAACAAAGCACGTGTGTCATTTTTTTCCAAAACAGTATGAGCTGAAATGGCGATAAAACCAGAACGCGAATCAGGGCACGCGATGGTGAGATCACTTCCATTAACCATATATAAACATGAAAGGATTATGTGCTGCCTCAGACAAGTCGCACAACCACTCCGTGGGAACGTACCCTTGACCATATATGTGGTGTTTTTAAACTTAAGAGCATGGTGGAAATTTAAGTTTTTTTTTAATTACGATATCAATGAAATGCATATTTGTTTTGCATTTTTCTAATTTATAAAAATTTTGAGTCGAACAATTATGCGAATTTCTCATTTAAGCTCTTTTTAAATGATTAAAGTTATAATGTATCACATTTTTGAACATGTTCAGCAGAATTTCATTTAAAGTTTTTGAAAAAATTCCATAAAATTAAAAAAAAAAGCATTTTTATGATATGACTTTATAATTACTTTTAGATCAAAGAACCATCCATATTTGATTTATTCTTATACTAACATTAAAAAAGAATGTTAGTTCTGTTGTATATACAGGGTGGTCAAAAAAAACAACTTCCCCTATATATGAAACCCTAGCGGCCTATCCACTCAACCAATCGAACCACAATTTCAGACATGGTTGTTTGAAGGTATGCGCTGGAGATTGTGATGATTCTAAACAACTCAGAGCTCACGGTTACGGTTACAATGAAAGAATTTCGAAATTTTCGAATGGAAACACCCACTTTTTCCTTGCGCAAATTGATCAGCGTATTGAAAAACCACAAATGACGTTGGAACGATTAACGTGTGGCGAAAATTGCCGGCGTAAAACATTTGCAAAGAAGAGCATTATAAAGGACTAATGACAATACAGAGAGGAAAGAAAAAAAAGCTTTTATTGGAGTGGAAAGTTATAATTACAGGTATTCAACGTGTTCGCCTTCGCAGGCGAGAACGCATTGCATTCGGAAGAATGTGGACAACAATGTCGAACGTAACATGAAAGAAGGAATCTGCATAACTTCACACGTGTTATGACATCTTGCAATTCTGACATATCTCGTGGGCCAGGCTTGTACACCTTAGATTTCAGATAACCCCAGAAGCAGAAATCCATAGAAGTGTGGTCGGGGGATCGCGGTGGCCACGAAACCGCAAAGTTATGAGATATGACTCTATCACCAAAGTGTTGTTGCAGCACTCATCGAACACATTGGGTGACGTGTGGAGGAGCCCCATCTTGCATCCATACAATGTCACTAATGACATTTCGTTGCTACTGTTTAACCCTATGAATTATGCAAGGTGCGTCAAAGCTCCTCCTCTCTGTGTTGTCAGTGTCATTAGTCCTTTATAATGCTCTTCTTTGTAAATGATTTACGCCGCTAATTTTAGTCACACGCTAATCGTTCCAACACCATTTGTGGTTTTTCAATACGCTGATCAATTTGCGCAAGGAAAAAGTGGGTGTTGCCATTCGAAAATTTCGAAATTCTCTCACTGTAACCGTAACCATGAGCTCTGAGTTGTTTAGAATCATCACAATCTCCAGCGCATACCTTCAAACAACCATGTCTGAAATTTTGGTTCGATTGGTTGAGCAGATAGGCCGCTAGGGTTTCATATATAGGGGAAGTTTTTTTTTGACCACCCTGTATGTGTATTAAGGTATACGTACACACTTAAAACATCGAAAATCGTTCAAAATATCGAATATTTTTTTTATTGCTTCAAAATGTTTTCTGATCCTTTAGCTTTCGAACGACACCAAGATGTTGCCAATATTCGGAATATTTATCGAGTTATAATAATTTTTCTTGAGGTACTTTCACTAAAAACTCTAGTTTCGGTTTTTTTAAACTCATTTTATGAAGAGTGATATTTTTCCACTATGCTGCTTCATTCAAACAATCATAACTCAAAAAGAAATTAACCAAATACAATTATTTATATATTAAAATAATCTGCATGAAACGGTGGATGTTTTGTGCCTCAATCAAAGTTGTATTTATAGAAATACATTTTAATAGCTTTTTAAAAGTTAAAGTTACAGAAAAAATCTCGCCTTTTCTATTCATCGTTGATGAAAAAAATTGTTAAAAAAACTATATATTTTTATAACTTGATTGAGGCAGACAACATGAAGACTAATATTAGGCATAGTTTCCAACTAGAATTGTGTGTCTGTACAAATTAGAATTTAAGATATCACGTTAAAAATCTTTAAGTGTGATTTGCAACAAAAGTTTTCATTGTTAACATATAATTCAAACTTTATTGTTTCACGTATTTAAATCATTTGTTTTTTCTTCGGTTGATACAGATCATGAAATAATTACAGAAAGATTTTTTTAATCAAGAATTATTTTTTCTTACTTTTAACTATGAAGTGAAGTAAGTTATTTGATAGGTTACGAATGTTAGGTCAAATAATTTAGGCATCAAATAATTTTATTTCAAGATGTCACGTGACAGTTATTAAGCATATATGAATTACATAGAAGATTTTTATAACTTCTAACTCGATAGATAGTTTTGACTACACATTTCATTAAAAATTATCAGTTCTTTCCATTTTAAAAGTCCTGCACTTATATGTGCAGAGTCAATATAATTTTTAATTATCAAATAAGTATAATTATTGTTATAACAATTTGAATCACGTATTACTTCAATGACTAAAAATTTTATATCAACCAGATATATTTTTCAGACAAAAATTTAGTCTTTTTAAATATTTTGCAAATTATGAATGCTAGTTTTTTTACTTTTCCGTATACGAAATATAGAGAAAGTATTGTCAAAAATTTAAACTCGAAATTTTGACGAATTTTTTCAAACTATCCTGCGCAGAGTTAGAAAAACATATTTTTAACATTATGTCTGTCTTTCTGTTCGTATATCTGTCTGTGAATATGTTATCTGAAACTGTTTGAGCTGGGCGGATGAAATTTAGAATATGAACTTTACGCCAAATTTCTGTCCTGGCATAAGAGTAGCGCGTCTTCCCTATAATCTGGACGTCCCGGCTCGGGCATGGTTGTTCTATGTGTGAGTATGCCCCCATGTAAAAAGTGGTAGTGCAAGCGAATGTGACGCATGTAGTAGGTAACTCGTACTCTTGGCCCTAGTTGACGGTACTGAAAAAGCAAGAGACGCTCACTCGCATAAATCGGTGACAGATAACTGTCAGCCGGCTTGTAAAGTGCAATGAGTCACAACAGTAAATTTGTAAGTTTTTATCGAATTTTAAGCAAATTCCATTCAGAGGAAATCTGAATGTTCGAATATAAGTCAATACGATAGCTACTAATCGAAGACAGCTAAATGGGAAAAATTCGGTACACAGATTAAGCATCTAATATATATTTATCAAATAGAAAGAAATCTGTTTAAGGGTTGACCATCTGTCGTTCTGTACTTTTGCATGCTATAGACGCAATAATTCTTAAATGCAATGCCGAAATTTGATGTGACTGCAAATGTGAAATTTTGGATTCAAGTGATCGTAAAAAAGCTCTCCAAAATACATATACAAATTCAGTCAAAAGGCTCGATTCATTGATGTTTCGTAATTATTGTTTGCCAAAGCATTCGTGGCTTTACCCATGATTTACAATTTGATGGGAATTCGTTGAGGAGACTACCTCCATTGGTTCCTGTTGTCATATTTGATATGTAATGCATTTTTTATGTAAATGAAGGATTTTTTTTTTTTTTTTTTTACTTTTTAGATGTATGTATTTTTTTATTTCATATGGAATTCTCGCTTATTTTCAGGCATCTGCAAAAATTTGTCATTCAGTTGTGAATGTAGCTTAATTATGTTATTTTATAATTAGCAATGCAATGTGGAAATATTGCAATTGAATTCATTTAAAGTTTGGACCAAATGATAAAAAAATCTGTTTTAGAAAACCATTCTGCTTAACTTTTTTAATAGTTGTATGTATGAATTTAAAGCATTCGCTGCAAAACTTGCAGGGCATTTTCATTCTGTTCAAGCATCAAAATTTATTTCAAATAGTTTATTTTGCATATTGTTCTTTTTTGCATTTTTCAGATTAATTCCTGATTGTTTGTAGTAATGAATGCTTCCAGAAAATCAAAAATTAAATGAGTTCAATAACTAAATAAAAGTTGGTTAACATTAAGAAATTAAAGTTAGTTTGTAAAATGAAAATCATATAAGTTTGAAAATGTTTTATGTATTATTATTTAGGTTACATTACAATTACATTACATTACAATTACATTACATTACAATTACATTACATTACAATTACATTACAAATTACATTACATTACAATTACATTACAAATTACATAACATTACAATTACAAATTAAATGTTAGTTCTCTGTAGCATAAAGTTTCAGGGAAACAGGCAAGAGGATTATACAAATTGTAGTTTTAAAAAAAAGAAGGGCACTGTTTTGTTTTTTGCCCTGGGCACCATTTTATGCATTGCATAGCTCCCTGAAACTCACTAAATAGTCATTTCACCATTTAGTGTACTGCAGTACAGAGTGGATCAACCAAAGAATTTCTGAAAATGTTATTACCACATATTTATAAGAAATTGCTACTAATGGCGAATTTCTCGTATGAAGAATGGATTGTAATTTTTCCGAAAAAAATCATGTGACGATTTATACTTCCATTCTAGCAATGTTCATCATCCCAAATTCTTCTTCTTAGTGTTATGTTGTAAGCACGAGGAAAAAATAAACTGTGTTCAATTTTAAAATTGCATTCCTCAGGTATCCCACCCAACACGAAGAAACACATTCTCTAGATTCTCACCCAGAGGAATGTTGATATACGCAATTCGCTTGGTATGCCTTTGGCAACGGGAATTATATCACTTCGGGATACTGAACGTTGTCTCCAGGGCTGAAATATAATTTTTCCTTCCGTACTGCTTGGTCTGGACTACTTCGTCTGTTTGGACGTTATACCATGCAAGGCTATAACTTACACTAAGTATTGAAAAAAAATCATTTAATTACTTTACTAATTGAAATATAGTGAAAAAGAATGTAAAAAAAAATCTGTGAAATATAGGCACTAAAAACTGTAGTTATACCGAATTTTAAAATAACAAATATTTATAATTGTGATCAGATGAAAGTACAATATGATAATTTTAATAGCCACAATTCATCATTTTAGATGAGTAAAATTGCCTTAACGTTTATTTAGACTGATAATATAAAAGGAATTGAATTTTAAAAAAATGATGCATAAGTGAATTTCATCTAAAATTGGATTCTGCTGAACTTTACTTTTAAATTATTAAAAATTCAATTTACTTCAAAGAGCCAGAACCTCATTTATATAGGAAATGAACCATTTTGATATTTAAATAAATAGTAATAGATAAAATAAAGCAAATTATTTTTTTTCCAAAATATAATTTCTTATGTTATGAAGAATCCTGTCTGATTAATGTTATATTGATTTGTGGTAGCTAAATAGCATATTTTTAGGATTCTACACTTTTTTGGGTAATGCATTACTTTGATAAAAAGAAAGAAAAATGTCTATTTTATCATATACTTATGATGAATATTATACTTTAAATCTTATGAATTATAATCACTTAATCAATAGTGTGCTGTTACGCTAAAAAGTGTTTCATTATTCCTGATTCAAAATGTAAATTTTATATAAAAAAAAATCGCAAAGAATTAAAGAAAATACATGTTTGAAGAGGAATTCTTACTTATGAAATTTGAATATGTGCTAGATAGAAAACTGTACT
This sequence comes from Argiope bruennichi, assembly GCF_947563725.1. Taxonomy (NCBI): domain Eukaryota; kingdom Metazoa; phylum Arthropoda; class Arachnida; order Araneae; family Araneidae; genus Argiope; species Argiope bruennichi. Next base: position 134,177,645 of record NC_079162.1, on the reverse strand, counting down.
TTCTTTAGAATATTGAATTTGTGTGCTACGACAGGCCATATGTTCTGGTCTTAAATACTGGTTTCATTAATACAACCATATAAATTAATAAAAAATCTTAATTTTCAGTAAATAGAATGACTAACACATTTCACACAATTATTATTCAATAAGGCATTTTCTTTCACAATTTTGTACCCTAAGAAGGGTTCTAGATACTTAAGAAAAATAATTTGTTGTTTTAGAAGTGCATGATTTCCAAAGTATATTTTTAAAACAGCCATCTTAAGGAAAGATTGCCTCTTTAAGTATTTTTGAATGAAATCCTATCAAAATGTGCAACGAAGTAGAGTAATAATAATAACTTGAATAATGAAGTAGCAGTCACATTTTTTATAGTTTATTTGTCTTACGAAATTGAATAAATTTTTTAAGAAATACACTTTTAAATAAAAACATAGATTATTAAAATGATATGATTGGTTCAATCAAATTATATCATGAATTTCTTTAAAATCAATCAAGCAAACTATTCTTTGGTTTTCAAGTTCATATAAAGTTTGAATTAAAAATGGTATCATTTTTGAAATTTCATTCGCTTGTTCCACCCATATGATACAAAAACATCATTTTTGTATCAACATGCATCATCAAACATCAAACATGCATTTAATATCTCCTTATTGTTTATTTTTACTCTAACTTGTTTAAATTCCAATTTGGTAGCTACTTTTTGAGTAAGATAATAATTTGTTTACATTAGTTCTCAAATTCATGCAATGATTTGAGGTCTAATTTAAGCAACTCTTCAACAAAATCCAAATTATTCACCTAACCTTATTTTTAAAGTCTAAGAATAAAATTATTAGAGCCAATTGAAGTAAAAAAATGATCACTCTCAGAATATAGCATGTTTTGCTACTTGCTTTTGATAGGAATATAAATACTTGGAACGGTAGTTTAAGGACTATTTTTCTACTTAGAATAAAATGAAATAATCTATTTCAGATTTTTAATATTTCCACATTAATATATATATATTGAGAATTAAATCTCTCTCTCATTTTTAATATTCTTATATGAGTAGTCTTATTTAATAAGATTATTTATTATTTTGCAAAAAAATTGAATTTGATGAAACTTGTTTGAATAATTTCAATATAAAAAATGCATTCATTAGCATGTTTCCAGCATTGATATCTGAAAAAAATATGTATATATATTCAATTAGCCATTAATCTGAAAATTTCTTGAATTCTTTTAATAAAACTCAATTATAGCAATTGAAGGTTGACTTATTGAAGGTTGCCTAGAAGGTTTCTGACTATTATTTTGCAAGAATTGTATTGATGTTGTTATTTTGTTTTATTTAATTGTTTGTAATTTTTTAAATATTTATAACTGTGAAATTGGTAGTTTTATAGAAGTTTTCAACTCAATTTTGATAATTATAGCTCATAAATTAGTACTTTTATCATTCGATACATTAAAATAATAGAAAAGAAATGAGAAATCTATGACATCTATTTATATTTAAATGTAAATCTTCAAAATCATGTTTGGCCTAATCAATTTAAGAATGTAAAAAACACCCATACTGTTTCACTTATACATTAATTGATATTAATGTATAAGTGTATACATTATTATGATGACGGTATGAAACAGTCTTTGTTTCACCGCTTTAACAACTGATATAAGTATCTTCATAGATTACCACATAATAGGTATGTAACATTGGCAATTGTACAGTTAAAAATTTTTGAGTATAATTAAAAGAATGAAATATTGTTGATATCCGTTTACACTTGAATTTAAAATAGTTTGTGTATAATATGTTTCATTATGTTAAATAAATTAAACGAGTTATAAAAATTAAATTTGTAAGATATAGATATTAAATTTGAAAATGATTCTTCAGTTTATTAGATTAAATTAGTATTATGCACTTCAAAATTATAATTTTTATAAATGTGTTCAGTCATACACAAATGTGTATTTTTAATGCATTTTTAGAAGCTAATTTCTCTCACTTTATTATTTTCAACTTCCTTCTACAATACGCTATTAGTCTTTCGTTTCAAAAGAGCAATCATTACAGTCATTAGTGTTTTTCCGCGGTATCTTCATTCCGTGATCAGAGACATGGAGTGTCATTCTCACAATGACATTGATTGATTATCTAGAGTCATTCGTTTTCAATGCGCCAAACTTTATATACAAGGGGTGTTCAAATGAAAAGGTACAAAACCACACTGTGGGTATAAATGAAGACTTTATTCAAAGTATACACCATAGGCCTGTGCACAACGATCTCATTGATTAACGAGCCGAAGGATTCCTTGTTCCCAAAATTCCTGTTGCCGTGACGAGACCCAGTCCTTCACAGCTTCCTTGAGTTCGCCTTCTGAGTTGAAGCACTTGCCCTTTCATATGTTTTTTCAGGGAACCAAATGCATAAAAATCGCATGGCGACATGTCCGAGCTGTAGGGCGGATGGTCGAGCTGCTCCCACGTGAACTTGGACAGTTCCACGTGTGTGGCCCTGGAGACGTGCGGATGCGCGTTATCATGTTGCAGAGCCACACCCTCCTTTTGTAGCCCAGTCTTTTGTTCTTGATGGATCTACGTAATCTTCGGAGTGTCACATCGGAGTTAATTGTTCTTCTGTGCTCGTGGATTCAACACGTAGCGGACCTTGGATGTCGAAAAAGACGATGAGCAACACTTTGCCTGCTGACGCCACGGCTTTGAACTTTTTATGGGGATGTGATGACGTATGCTTCCACTGCATGCTGTCCCTCTTTGTCTCTGGCTTGTAGTGATGGCACCAGCTCTCATCACTTGTGACGATCCACTGCAGGAAAGCGGGGTCTTCATAATACCGAATCAGATGTTGAAGTGGTAGCCCCATACGCAGTTCCTTGTGCTGATCGGTCAGCTGCTTCGGAAACCACTGCGCGCACAGCTTCCGATAATTCAACCTGTCGTGAACAATTGTCCACGCTGTTCCAACGCTGACATCATCTTAACCGCCAACATTCAAAATGTGACACGCCGATCAGTTCTTACTAGGTCGTCCACCTTGTCGATGAGATCCGCCGTAATGACTGTGTTTGTCTTGCCTAGTCTCGGATCATCAACTCCATTTTCTTACTGACTTGTCTGACACACAGTCTTCCTCATATACGGTGACCATCTGGCGATGAATAACGACCGGTGTAACACCCTCCTCTGTCAGAAATAGGATAACGCCGCACTGCTCATCAATCGTCGAATTTTGCAATGTGAACGCCAACCTGTTCACATGCATTGTCACGTCAGTTGGATGGCGCTCTTTATTAGAGCCTATGCTCTCTCCTGCGCAAACGGGGGTCCGCGCATGATCCGATCTATGGCGGAGATTCCAATCGCATCCCTAGATGTCTCGCTACATTCTCCCGTAGCGGAATAGGCAAATATGTAACGGTTACGACGTTTCGTACCTTTTCATTTGAACACTCCTTGTAAATATTACAATATGGCAGCCATTTTAATGCTTGAGAGCAAATAACACTATTTACTGAGTGAGCGCAAGTGACACACAACCGTGTTCACACCTGGCACAGAAAACAGAGTTTTGCAGCGCTTTCCCTATACCCCATCAACAAGAACATGGTCAGTTGCTGCTGAACTGGGTATTCGCCACGAAACGGCGAGGTTATGCTTGCTGAAAACATGCACCCCTTTCACTTGCAGAAAGTCCGACTCGTATGCGATGATAATTACCCACGTCGGGTGCAGTTTTCGTTCGCTGGATGCTTGATGCCACACAGGAAGATGCACACTTTCCTTCACGAATTTTATTATCGAATGAAGCTTGCTTTACGACAGAAGCGGCTTCAACATTCACAATGCGCATATTTAGTCATTCCAAAATTCCCACATCACTATCTCGCTGAACGTACAACACAAATTTAATATTAACATCTGGGCAAGAATTCTCGGAGATCATCTATTGCGTCTGTGTCTTCTGTCAGAATGCCTCAGTGGCGCAAATTACATTGTTTTCTTGCAGAACCTCTTTTCGGATTTAGTGCAGGAAATACCGACCATTCTACGCCAAAACATTTGGCTAGTGCCTGATGGTGCACCAGGACTTTTTAGTTTCAAACGGGAAATCTGACGTGTTGTTTGCAAATGAATTTTAATGACCATCAATTCTGCAATGCTCATTAATGCTTGCTGTTTTTATTTTTCTCGAACGCATAGAAAATTTACATGCTAGAAGGCTTCTTCATTTAGACTGCCTTGTTCCTAATCCTGGCATTAATAGGGCCATTCTCTTCACCAGGCTCATTGATTTCTCGATTTCTGTTTTTGCGATTTTCACTGAATAAATGTTACTTGCGACCTTATGTTTTATGGTAATTTTTATCTCTTTAATAACTACCATCGTCTCTCTGAATTTATCTTTCGAATATGGCCACTCCCTCTGCAAACATCGGTACCGATGTTACAGTGATTTTTTCTGGTACCCATTTTAGTTTTTCATGAATATATTAAAAACTCCACAATTTTCACTCTACACGTTTATATCAAATTAAAAAGCATAACATTTTTTACATTTTCATGATTTTTTTCCCTTCAAGTTTTAATATTTTTGCAGATAAGGTTTCCAAACTACTTTTCGTTTTCAGTTATTTACGACCCTCTTTACCATCAAATCGTCATGTTACTCACCTGAAAAAACACTTTTAAGAATGTGCTTTCACTTAAAAAAATTTATTGGTGAAACATCCTTTGATAATCTTTTACAGTTTCCAGCAATCATCGGGCACAATTATATTTTGTGATTTTCACTTATTAAATGCCGTTGGGGACCCTATGTTGTATGGTGATTTTTTTATCCTTTCGATGTCTACTGTCACCTCATTGAATTTGTCTGTATGAATTCGGCAACAACTTGTATAACATATACTGGAAGACAGATATACTGTTGAAGAATTTTAAGAATATGCAAAAGAACTAAATATTATTGATTTCTATTTAAAATTGAATTTAAAATAGTTTTTGTGTATTTTAGTTCATTCCGTTAAATAAATTAAACGTTATAAAAATAAATTTGCAAAATATCTAGATTAAATTTGAAAATTATGCTTTAGTTTATTAGATTAAATTTGTATTATTTCATTAGAATTATAATTTTTATAAATGTGTGTGTCACGATAAAGTTATAGATACGGTAAAGCTCAACTTTTAAGAGCAAATTTCTTTCATTTTATTCCTCTCATGGGCTCACCTACTATAGGTGAGTACGGGTGTCCCAATCCCGAGGTACCCAGGGATCTTTACTCCCTTTAGGTTTACTCTCCTCTGCGCCTTCTGCTGTCACCTTTGTTTTTTCTTTCCCTCGACGGCAAGCGAGGGAGCTCTCCATGAGAAGCTGTTGCCGCTCTGTTTGCTTCTTGCTTCTCATGGACAGCCAAACACCCCACGTGTTTGCCGTGCGTGGCGACCCATTAGACGGGTGGTACACTTCGGTCCCCGGTGTATCAATCGGCAGGTATCCCAGCCATTTGGCTGGTCTGCTCAAGGGGATCAAGCGAAGGGGTCATCTTCTGGGGCTCTGCGTTAAGGGTGGTAGACGTTCCTGGAAGTGTCTCTTAGCGTATAGGTCCTAGCTAGCACCAAGGTAAGCGCCGAGGCTGGTAAGATCTAGAGCCGGTGGCTGCCTTCCCTTGTTGGGCTCCGTGGTGGGCGGTGCCGTTGGGACCCGAATCTATTGTCCTTTTTGTATGGGCTTTCAAAATCTCACCGCTGTTTCCGCTGATACTAAGTTTTTTGTAATGTCTACTAATGAAACGTTTCATGAAATTTCTCCATTTCTTGTAAATAAACTAATCTTATCACACATTGGAGAGGTAAAAAACACAAAAAAGTTGAAATCTGGTGACTTACTAATAAAAGTAGCAAATCCATCTCAAGCAATAACTCTTGGTAAACTAACAACATTAGGTGACCTAAAAATTAACGTCTCAGTTCATAGAAATTTAAACTTTTCAAGAGGAGTAATTTCTCAACCAGGTCTTAAAAAGCATTCTGAATCTGAGCTTGTACATGAGTTATCAGACCAAAAGGTTTGCGCAGCTCGACGAATTAATATCAAACGTGATGGCAAATTAATTCCCACACAGCATGTTATTCTCACCTTTTCTACTCCTGAGTTACCAAAATCCATTAAAGCAGGCTATTTGAGATGTCCGATAAAACCTTACATTCCTAACCCGATACGATGTTTCAATTGTCAAAAATTTGGTCATTCACGGCATGCCTGTAAGAGCCCAACAATATGTGCTAAATGCTCTATGCCCGGACATGATTCCTCTGACTGCATTTCTGATGACTTTAAATGCAAAAATTGTCAGGGAGATCATCCAGCATTTTCAAAATCTTGCCCTCAGTGGATTTTAGAGAAAGAAATACAAACAACAAAAGTTCGAAAAAACATCTCATTTGCCGAAGCTAGGAAACTAGTCACCGATCGCACCCCTAAACCAGGACTTGCTTATTCCTCCGTTTTAAAACAATGCGCACATTGTGATTTCATAGCAAATTCAAATAATACAGGGAAAAAATCATTGCAACCAGCAATATCATCAGCTTCTACGTCTTCTGATAATCCTTTACAAATAGAAAAAGAGCCGTCAACTTCTATGAAAACAATTTCTGTAACATCACCTTCTCAGAAAAATAAACCCCAATCTCTTCAGCAAAAATTAACCTTTAATATACCAAATCACAAGAATAACTCCAATGTCAAAACACTAGAACCTATAAAAGAAACTAAGGCAGCCAAAAGAGCTCGTCTTGCTGCATTTAAGAAAAATAAAGATTTACAAAATCGAACTGTATCTAAAGATGATTTTTTGAAGAAAACGAGAAAGGCAAAAAAACACTCACCAAATATTGACCCACCGCTTAATATTCATCCATCGGATGATGATATTCTGTCTATAGCTAGCGAGACAGATATTCTTCCATCTTCTCCAAAAAGTTCCTGAGCTTGCTGTTCTTTTCCTTCTTTTTGCTTTTCAGCATGGCAAGCTTTGTTTCTTGGAATTGTCGTGGTATTAAAAATAAAATTTCAGATTTAAAAGACATCATTAACTCTCGCCAACCTTCCGTCATTGCCCTCCAAGAAACTTATCTAAAGCCGGGAGAAACAATTTCATTGAAACATTATAATCTCATACAGAAAACTGGTTCGGGCAATAGAATTTCAGGAGGAGTAGCTTTGCTAATCTCGAACTCGTTCCCGTCCTCCCCATTAACTTTAAGTACTTCATTGCAAGCAGTAGCTACTCAGATTTCCACTCACTCATTAATCACAGTTTGCAGTCTATATCTACCACCAAATACATTCGTTGATCAAACTGACCTTAATAACCTCATATCCCAGCTTCCTGAACCTTTTATAATTCTTGGAGATATGAATGGCCACAGCCCCCTCTGGGGTAATACAGATACTAACGCTCGTGGTCTGCAGATAGAGAAGTTCTTAAATGATAACAATCTTTGTATTCTTAACAAGGATGAATATACGTACTTTCACGAACCAACCAAAACCTTTCACTCCATTGATCTCGCAATATGTTCTCCGTACCTTGTACCTTATTTTACTTTAAGTACTGATAAAGATCTGCATAATAGAGATCATTTACCTTTAATTATATCAGATATAAGAAGACAAAGTTTTTCTATTCATCGAACATCAAACTATAACTTTAACTCAGCCAACTGGAGTAAATTTAATTCTCTCGCTATCATAAATGAAGAAATGGTCTCTAAAAACAATATTGATACCGCTGTTAATACTGTGACTGAAATCTTAATTGCCGCAGCTGATCTCTCGAAAAGTAAATGCTCAAACACTTTTAAAAAACAAAGGAAGGTCTGGTGGAATTCAGATTGCCACGAAGCACACAAAAAACAAAGGAAGGCTTGGTGTCGATTTCGCCGAAACCCAACAACTTCAAACCTAATAGAATATAAGCGAGCCAAAGCTAACTCGTGTCGAATACAAAGACGTAGCAAGCGAGAATCGTGGGAACGGTATGTCAATAGCATTAACTCTACAATATCAAGCAAAAAATTATGGGAAAGAGTAAAAAAAAAACATGTGGCATTTTCAAATCTAAAAGTATACGAATTCTTTATAATAATGGTGTTCCTGTTACATCTTTAAAAGACATCGCAAACTGCATTGCTTCCGAATTAGCACAAATTTCAAACAGTAAAAATTATTCGACTCCCTTTTCACACCATAAAACTACAGTTGAAAATCAAAAATTTAATTTCCGATCATCTTCATGTACACCCTACAACACAGATTTCAGTTTCTTTGAACTAAAGCGTTGTCTTTCGGAAATTCATAAATCGTCTCCCGGTCCAGATAATATCAGTTATCTTATGATACAGCACCTATCTAATACCTCCTTACATAACTTGCTATTTCTCTACAATAGAATTTGGCGTGAACACTCTTTCCCATCATCTTGGCAGGAGGCTATTGTTATACCTATTCTAAAAACTGGAAAAAAACCCTCAAATCCAAGTAATTACCGACCAATCGCTCTTACCAGCTGCTTATGCAAAATTCTTGAGAAGATGGTAAATAGACGTCTCATGAATTTTTTGGAAACAAATAAGATTTTAAGTCCCTTTCAAAGCGGGTTCAGACAGGGACGTTCGACATTAGATAACCTCCTCGCATTAGAAACAGAAATCAGAAACGCATTTATTCGCAGGCAGCATACAGTAGCAATCTTTTTTGACATAGAGAAGGCATACGATCGTGCCTGGCGTTTTGGTATCCTTCGTGATCTTTATGAATGCAATCTGCGAGGAAATTTACCAATATTTATCCATAATTTCTTAAAACTAAGAAAATTTAGAGTAAAAATCTGTGATCAATTGTCAGATTATTTTGTTCAAGAAGAGGGTGTACCCCAGGGGAGTGTTCTTAGAGTAACACTTTTCGCCCTAAGAATAAACGGCATTCTACACCAACTTCCACTCTCTGTGAAAGGCTTTCTTTATGTTGATGACCTGTACATATCTTGTACAGGAAATAATATTAATTTTATAGAACGACAACTGCAATTAGCTGTGAACAGAATTCAGGAATGGTCAACTTTTAATGGATTTACATTTTCTAAGGAAAAAACATCATGCATACACTTTTGTCGAAAACGCCGTCTCCATCCAGAACCTGAGATAAAATTGGATGGCAAAGTAATTAATGTCGTCAAAGAATTTAAATTTTTGGGAGTTATATTCGACAAAAAACTAACTTTTCGACCACACGTAATGCAATTACGCAAAAAGCTTGACAGAACCCTAAACATCATAAAAGTGCTTTCAAATACAACTTGGGGTGCTTCAAGAGAATGTTTGCTCCGCGTGTATAGAGCAGCTGTTCTCTCAAAAATTGATTATGGATGTGTGATATATGGATCGGCCAGACAAAGTGTGTTGAAGATACTTGACCCCATTCATCATTCTGCTTTGCGACTTTGTAGTGGAACATTCCGTACTTCACCTGTAGAAAGTCTATATGTTGAGTGTTCTGAGCCTTCTCTCGACTATAGACGCAAAATGCTTACTCTTCAATATTATTTTAAAATTTTATCTCTTTCCGAACATCCCTTTTTTAAATACAAACAAAGTCAGTTTATACTGCGCTTGCAAAATGCAACACCATTCATCATTCCTCCATTTTTCACTAGAGCAATAAATATTCAAAGAAATTTAAACTTGGATAATATACATATTACACCCAATTCAGAATATCTCAATCCATGGAGTTCGCATGAATTAAAATACTTAAATCCATTTAAAACTTTCGACAAGTCTAACACAGCTCCTTCAGTTTACCAGCAGCTTTTTGCACATCATCGAGAAATATACAAAAATTTCATTCCAGTGTACACAGATGGTTCAAAATGCTCTTCTCATACTTCATTTGCTTGCGTTTTTGTCAATTCCATAATCTCCTTCGAACTTCATCCATCATGTTCGGTTTTTACAGCAGAAATTTTTGCAATCCTTTATGCATTATCACAAATTTCTAATGGTCCCCCCGGCAATTATATTATTTATTCAGACTCGCTGAGTGTTTTGGAGTCCTTAACATCACTCCATCGCTTCAGTCATGTATTAACTTTTAAAATTCATGAATTGCACGATAGTCTTACATGTAAAGGCTATTCACTCCTATTTTGCTGGGTTCCCTCACATGTGGGTATACCGGGCAATGAATTGGCTGACGAGGCAGCGAAATCGGCTACCAGCCTTTTAAATGACCCTGTTCCTTTTAACGACATCAAGAGATACATAAAAACCATTCTAAATCTGGAATGGCAATCGGAATGGGACAGAAAAGAGGTAAATAAGCTTCACTCTATTAAGCATTCCATCGAATTTTGGCCCAGTTTACCTAGTAGAAAATTGGATACAATTATTACTCGCTTAAGAATTGGCCATACGAGACTTACACATAAACATTTGTTGTTGGGGGAGCCCGCCCCTCGATGTACAATATGCCAATGCCTTTTGACAGTCCGACACATTCTTATAGAGTGCCCACGTTTTAACTCTCAACGAGTTCAATGTTTTCATTCGCCTCCCCTTGTTTTAAAAGACATCCTTTACAAAGATCCTCATCCTCATCTTTTTACCTTTTTGAAAATGATAGGCTTCTTCTATTTTATATGAGTATTGTTCATTCTCTTTTAATGCTTCAAATCTTTACAACAGTTTATTCAAAACCTCTGTTCTAGAGAAGAAAAACCTTTTAAAATGTGACCATGTACCTTTTTAATTAACCATATGTATGCATTTACCTTATGATTGGCGCTGCATAATCAGAAATGGTTTTAGCGCCAGTAAACTGCATCAAACTCAAACTCTTTCATTTTATTTATTATTTTCAGCATTCTTCTAAAAGGCTTTATTTGTCGTTCGTTTCAAAAGAGCAATCATTAGCGGAAGTTCCATTCCATTATCAGAGACCTGGTGTGTCATTTTCACATTGGCATTGATTGACGATCTTGTGTCATTCTTTGTCAATGCGCCCAACCTCACATACAAAGATAACCCTCACTATATGACAGTCATTTTAATACCTGAACGCATTTAGCTCTAGTTAATGCGACTGAGTACAAATGCCACATCTTCTTTAATTGAATATTATTTTGTTTTAAATGTTATTCTGAAATGAACGAATAGCAACACATATTGCTACTTTGCCAGCCATTTTGAAATTTTATAGCAGAAAAGCTCTTACAAGTTATAAGTAATAAACGGCTTTAGATAGTCTGAAGTAAAGTTCTGCAATTTGGATCTTCTATTATTTCACACTGAAAAATCAAATAATTTTTTTTTTTAATTCTTGCAAATAATTTTATTTGTAAAATTAAGTACAAATTGAAATGGTAAATAAGTCTCTTCTTTGTATGAGTTTTTTTAGTAGAAGACATTTTGTACAAAATTGCATAGTTTCGTACCTAGGGCTACATAGCTTACATGAACCTAGGACCATGCACCTAGATACAACAGAAGCATTTTCTTTGATATTGCGTTATGCTATGTCTCGTTATGTTGCCAGGTATTAAAGATTTTGAAGATTTCTCAAGGAACAAAGGAAAAGCCTTAATTATCTAAACAATTTTGAAGTAATCAATTTTCTTTTATTGTTAAACGTTTTTTAAATGAAAGTGGTGTATATCTTGCTTAGAAACTTCCAATGATCTTGATTAATAAAAAATGTTTGCTATTATCATTTTTGCAATTCTTTTAAATAAACATGATAATTTATTAAAAAATATTTTTTTTATATTTTTAAGAGCAAAATTATAATTTTGTATAAGGTTTCAAACCTATTTTAATCAAAGTTTCAACCTTTATCCCACCGTTATACCGCGAATTCCTAATTTATTAATATTTTTCTTTAACTGCATATTCATAATTATGTATTTAGACATCTAGAAATCGTGATGGAATAAAGAGGTCAAAAACTATTGCAGATGATCTAACTTTCGCTATAGAACCAGTTTTGAAAGTCTGAGTGCCAGTTTGGACTGCAGCATGATAGTCTAGAATTTAATTGTACATATTCTAAACAATGCTTAGATGGTATTCTCTAAAAATGAGGAGATCCCTTGTTCAGTATCTTGTCGCTTCCTGGTTGTCGAAACCAGGGAGACGTAAATTTCGGTCAGATACTCCAGAAAAGAAAGAAATTGAAAAACAACATGCAATTAGAATGCCCCACCCCAGGAAAAAAAATTGGTGTTTCAGAATGAGGCATCTGAAGAATTATCAGACAATGTAGATTTTTCTGATTCCATTGAAAATTCAAATTCTACTCTAGCTTATATATGTGATACTACTGAAGAAAGAGGATTTTTGTATATTTTAGATAGCATCTCAAAGACACCATTTTACGCAACTTTCTTGAGCATTTTTGTGAACACCATATTACATATATATTACTAGAATATCTCCTCTCTTCCAATAAATATTAACGCACGAATGCCGTAATGTTTTGTTTTTTTCCTCTTACCAATATGGGTTGAGATTTCAGATTGGCAACGCTGTTTATCTTGCTCACCTCCCACCTTCCTACTTTTTGGTGAACACCTTTATACAGTACATTTCAGAATCATGTTTCTGATAAAGTATATATTTTTGGAATCAGCAATAAATTATATTTTTGGAAGTCGCGTGTGATATATCTGATTCGTCATGCCATTTACTATCACCGTATGTTTCATTGCAGTATAAGAATTCATTTTAAAACCATTTATGTGAGAACAAACAAAATTAGCGAAAAATCATTGTAGAGTAGGAAAAAGAGACTGTAGGAATTACTGATTGTCAGTCTTTTAATGTATCAATATTTTCTCGCAGGATTTGTCAGCCGTAAGAATGTACAGTAGTAATTTTTTAAACATATTTAATAAAAGTGTTTCTTCAAATTTCGCTCAAAATTTAATGAAATTATGAACAAGTTATTTATTTTACTTATTGTAGATAAATAGAATCCCCCTGGTCGATTTTGACCTCCGAAGTCATTGTGGATATTTTCAAATGTCCAGCAAATATTTGAAAACAAGAATAATAATCTAAAGGAAATTTTTTCGATTTAAATGGCTTAAAATACTTTAGAAACGTTAAATTCGACGTTTGCTTTTAAAAATCTATATAGCTTTGATGTTTTCCAAAAATTAAAGTCTCTTTTAATTCACTGCAATTTTTTCACTCTCTCCCTTACAGAAATACATAAATTAATTTTCAGTTTTTGTTAGAGACGAATAAATAAATAAAACACGATACGACAGAGACGAAACTGATTTGAATTTACAGTTCGAAATAAATGCTAAATTGGTTTAAAGATTTCTGATCATAGGATTATTGTATGGTACTCCTAACGAACAAAGTAAAAAAATAAACCTCAAAGATTTTTTTTTAAGAATCAATGAGCAAATGCTTTATGAAGATATCGTTTTGAAATACTGAACTCAAATACAGCAGTCTCTTACTGTTAGTATCTAAAATATATTCTTTAACTCGATCCTTTTTTTTTCTTTTCAGTTGCTGAGCCCTTTAGATGCAAAGGAATTTGCAAAGAGGAACATGCATGCAATGCAGTTTTAAAACAAATACGATGTGATAGTGGACTAGTCTGCTGTATAGATCCTTTCGAAGAAGTGGTAATCCCCAAAAAATTCAGTGGGGATGTTACAATTCATAATATCCCACGATTTGATTCTAAAGAAACCCAAGAAAACTCTAATGCTGTGAATCATTCGTTCGTTAATAATGGGAGTGAAGGAAATGCCTCAGATATTGCTTCACTGAAAGTCTTCAAGCTCCCATTTGATCATATTGCTTCAAGATCGCTAAATATCATAGAACATTGTCCTGGAATTTGTGTTCCGCATGACTTTAGTTTTTTATGTTATCACACATTATCCCTCAGCAATGTATGCCAAGCTGGAGCTATTTGTTGCGCACCGACACGCATTGCAAATAAGTATAATGCACGAAACAGCTATCAGTTAGGGACGAGTTTAAGCTCTCTTGTGAAGCGCTCTGTTCATTATCAATCTGAAACGACTTGTCCTGGGAAATGCGTGTATCTTTCACATGCACTTTCCTGTGACGAAATTTTGCCCAATCTTTCGTGCCCTTTGAACACTAAATGCTGTATACAACGTTCTACTGAAAGAGCTTTTCAGACTTCTACACCTGTAGAATGTACGGGGCAGTGTCTACCATTGAAAATGCGTGGCTACTGCTTCCCACCAAATGAATTGGTGCTGGGCCTAACATCTTGTTCACGAGGTACAACATGCTGTATGAGACGATCTCAAGGAAGCCATATACAAACTCCATCTGTAAATAGAATGCAATTTCCACATATTCCTAACAAAGTTCCCAACTCTGATGCTTCTCAAGTTGCTCTTGGACACCTAGCAGTTGATGAAGCTGGAAAGGTTTTTAAAATAGGCACAAATGGTCAAATATTCCCTCTTTCAACGCTAACTCAGCTTGACCATATGAGAACAAAGTTCACAAGGCTTACGGCCTATCCACGACTTGATGGTGATATAGTTATCTTCGCGGATCCAAACGGAGGTCTTTACCAACAGTTCTACCCTCGTCACTCACCTCTCGCAATTCATGGATCTAATTCTTCTTCGAAACGAAAACCAACTAAAGAATTTACCAAAGATTCAGATGAAAAAGTTTCAAAAGATAAAATAACGGCAAGTTTCGTAGAGCTTGATGATAGTAGTGCTTCTCCAATACTTGAGGCTAGTACTCCAACTATATTCGAAGACAAAACTTCGAGACCTCAATGTCCTGGTTCGTGCATGTCTTATTTCTTAAGATTCACTTGCTTTAGGGGATATGCAATCTATGACGGATTCACTTGTCCAGGAAAATTGGTATGTTGTGCTCGACTGAGAGACATCGAAGAACACGAAGAGCATTTGAAATCTTTGTCTCCTTATTTCAGTGAACCTTGTAAGTAGAATTATTTAATTAATTACTTTAATTTTTACGATACTTTTATGCATATGAGCAAAAGACACTGTGCTATAATTTTTTTTTTAAAAAAGAAGAATTAACTTTAAAGAATTAAAAAGGAGCAGTTTTTACAAGTTAATTGGTTTTACTTATTTTAGAAATCTGAAATATCTTAATTGTTGGTTGAATCAGCAAACAACCAATTTTAATGATATAAATTTAATAAACTATTTAAAATGTGTATTTGAAAAATAAAATTAACTGCTATCGTATAAGTGAACCTTTTTTTCAGCTTCTTCTCGTGCAAAGACTTTTCATCGATGTGGTATCAAAGGCAGACGAGATGCTCCTCGTATAATTGGTGGAAAAGAATCGCTGCCTGGAGAATGGTGCTGGCAGGTGATTATAACAATAATTTGTTTAGAACAATCTATTATGTCATTTATTTAATCATTACTTTTGATTTCTCATTTTCAGGTCGCAATTATAAATGTTCAAAATCAGTACATATGTGGTGGCGTTCTAATTGATAATTCGTGGGTGTTGACTGCTGCTCATTGCGTCTCTGAGTAAGAATATCCTACATTTATATCATGATTTTAACGAATTACTTGAAAAAATACTAGATTAGAATTTATGCCTGAACGGAAAAAAAAAACATTATTTGTGAAAGAAAATCTGTATGTAATAAAGAGCTCTTAGCCTCTCTATAATCAAATCCTGTAAGTTAATGAATTGATCTGAGAAGTATAATTTAATTAGAAGCATTGAAATGCAAATCCAACGCTATTCAATTCTCAATAAAACAGTATTAACCTTTTGCAATGGAAAAAATAGTTCGATGTATAATTATTCACCTCGTTTATTGCTCCAATAAATAAATATATTATTATTTGCTTTAAGTGGAATTTTCCCAAACAATTAATCTACATCTAATTACTCTGTAGGTATTTTGAACATAGTGCAATATTTTAAAACGATTGCAAATTAATTAAAAAAGATATCATTTTAGAAAGAAATTTCTTGAATTATTACTTGATTAGAGTGGGTTCAAAATATACACTGCTGGCAACAATACATATCTATACGCGAGATTTGTTGAACGCGTAGTACAAATTCAGGTATTATGGATCTGTATGTATGGATAATTTGGGCTTATAGATTGCTAATATTGCGTAATGACAAGCTATATATCTAATATATGTATTATATGTATGTAATGCTAGAAGAAGAAGAAAATCAAAGTGAGGTCAAGTGACATCGGTTGACATAATCGATTAACATTTGCCCGAAATTTTCCAAAAATTTCAAACACTTATTAATTGACATGAAACTGTTTAAGAACTTTATCTTGGTTCCTTCTTCATAATATCCGGTTGTTGTAAAAGTTTTGCTAAAATCTTAGTTTTATTCATTCATTTGCATCCTTCTCAAAATATCACTCTTCTTCGTTCATTTCTTGATTATATTTAGATAACAAAGAATTGGCATTCCATGATTTCTTGTTAAGTGTAAGCAGAGGGTTGTTTTCTACTAAATAACTACTGTTCTATACTTTTGCAATGGCATATTTTTCGTTATTGGTCATAAGATTCCAGATAAAATCGTTTACTTCCAACATTTACCTTTTAGGGCGTTCACTTCAACGATCAGTTTTACATGATGACATGGCTTATTTACTTTTACAGTTTTAGCTAGCTTTGTTAGATCGTAATTTCGCTGTATAAGAATATGCTACATACTCTGCATATTGCTAAAACTACGCATGACTGAAAATTCACGAATATTTTCAAGTACAGAATTCACCAGTATTTCTGGAAGAGAATATACTATATGACCAAAAGTATATGTGTACTTTCGAATTTATATATTTCTTTTTTCGAATTTATCCAGAAAGACAGGACAAACTGCCTTTGAATTTTGATGATGTAAAGACTATATTTAAATCAGCATTTTACAATATATACTCGGTCATAAAGACATTTAGGGGGAAATCAATGAAGAAGAAAAGGATTTAGAGACACCACTTTTCGATAATGCTTTAGAAACTTCATTAACAGTTTTTGCTTGCAGTACTATTATTAGAAATGCAATACTTTCGTGCATTTTGTAATAATAGTACTCATATTCGGGATGATATAAAGGTTTGTATTAAAAACCCCAAGTTTTTCCACATGTTTTTTTGTTTATAACAATCAGAATTTTTAACAGTACAAAACTTTCAGAATTTTTGAATATATATCTGTGTAGCATTGTATTAAGATTTAAAGCAAACGTTTCGAACATTCAAAGAAAAATGAACATTTGCAGTAAATAATTTTTAAATACACCTGTGCAAAATATGGCATATTTCTTCTTTTATAATTTCAAACTCAGATATATAATAAGATTTATGTAAACGTTCCTATTTGTTAGAGTTAAGATTCAGAAAAGATATCGGAATCGCAGCTAGTGATTTTCAGTTCCTGCATAAGAAAAACAAACTGATGAGAAATTTTCCACATATTGATATTTTCGAGACTTCAGTCTTTGAATACTTATATTGAATCATATAAAGGTTCAAAATATGCTAAATACTAATACATACTTGTAAATTAAGTACATCATTTAAATTGCAGCAAATTGAGCATCGTACATAACAAAATTTATCACGTTATTCACATTATTAGACACATATAGAATTTTAATATTGTATAAGTGGATGTATACGCAATGCAATTAAAAACTATCTGGATGCTTTTTTTATTCAGCAATTACAAATAAATTGAAATTACCATTCCAATACTTTTACTGTAGAGAGGGCCTCTAATCTATGAGGAAGACTATTCATTATTAGTTTATTTAGATGTTTCTGCCAGAATCGCGTGTCATTGCAGTAAAAGAAAATGGAAAGCCTTGTCCGTGTTACAAGGTGCTGTTAGATAACTCGAATTCAGCGTTTCAATTTACCTCACAAATGTTTTACGAGACACTGAACAAGTCAGTCAAATTCGCCAATATCTGTTGTTAATTTGTGAGAGTGCTTTAGAATACTCGTGAAATAAAGCGTAGTTTCCCATTCATTTATTGGTTTATACTGTTACAAACCCGTAATGTTGCTTCTATCACCGGAAAGACCGATTTACAATCATCTGTATTGGATGCTGCTCTGGGGCCGAGCCAGCAATCCCATAGCCTGGCGACAAACTTGACAACGAATTTCAATACGACTTCGTGTCAATAAAGTCGTCATTTGTCACCGAAGCCTTTTGACTGTGCGTCTCCATACATCCACTGCACGAGCCTGCTAACTTTATGGACTTACAGGCGGAAGTTATGTAACACTATTCACAGGGTACCCACCGGATGAGTTTCGTAACATTGATGTCAGAAGAGGCTTGACAAATTATAAAGTTAACAAAAATATTTTTTATTATTGTCAACTTCATAAATAATTGTGAGTTTTTATTTTGTGCTTTCAGATGATCAATTTATTCTAAGTTGAGATTTAAATCAACATTATCACTTTTGCGTCCTGTTTGTGTATTTTGTTTTTGAATCTTTTAAAAGAAATAAATAATGTTGTTGTTGTAAATTATAAATAAAGAGGAGATATGCCTGTTCACTGTCCTTATACACAATTGCTCATGTAAAATTTTCCCCTTTGGACCTTTTGAAACCCTACTTGTGTATTTCATTTGAAATCTTTTGAAAGAGAAAGATAATATTGTTGTTGTGACCTATAAATAAAAAGATCGGATTGTTAGCACAGTTGTACGTCAAAGATTTCCCCTTTTGACCTCTAAACTCTTAGGGTTGTAAAAAGCTCAGTTTTTACTTTACATTGTCTCAGTAATAAACATATGTTTTCAGTTATGCATTTGATCTGTCATGTAAAAATTTGAATCCTTTACGTTCATTTAAGATTTGAATTCTTGATCTTTATGACACCTGTTTGTTTGCACGAACATCTTGATAATGACTTCTTGGTAACTTGATAATGACTCTTACCTTGAGTTTTTAATCCACTTACCTTGAGTTTTTAATTGGTAATCTGTAATTAGATAGATAAAGTTCTGTCTAGCAATCTTTGATCCAATCAACTTTCCAATATTTTTGGTTGACCAATGAGATTCGACTTGATTTTGGATATTGGAGAAATGAAGGATTTTATAATTCTTGTACAGCTCTTAGGGGCATTTTTTTCACACGAAAGATTTTTAAATACAAGCGATTTTCCGATACTAAATAGATTTCTGTTACTCAAGATTTTCTGGACACACGAAAGAGAGATGGAGGAACTTTCATTGATAGATATGATTCTTACGAGGATGGATGATGGAGTCCTGCTTCATGGAGAGAGAACTTTTGTGTCTTAACCACCTAGATGAATGAGATAAGAAAGAAAATCAGTAAACTTCTTAAAGTTCATATACCTTCTGCTGTGTAGTTGCAAGCCCACCAATTTACCAGAAGATTGTGGGAAAACAAGAGAGCAATAAATACAATTATTAATGATCATGTATCATGATGTTAGAAGAGAAGACTCAGCCTCGAATGATGAATCTTTGCTCCGTCAATCTGCTTGTTTTGCCCAGTAAATTATACAGCGTTGTCATCTTTGGCCTCAACATCCAAAGCCTAAAGAAATCCTTCCAAGTGCTGTGAGCTCTAACTTGAAAAAAAAAAAGTTTTATTTTTAAAATTTTTTTCCCCTCATTTTACTCCATGGCAATCCTCTACAAGAAATGATCTTATAGAAACACTGGTCGCCAAATACAGGTTTTTTTTTTTTTTTTTTTTTTTTTTTTTTTTTTTACTGGGAACTTCAATGCAAACGATGGCACTTCAAAATCCTTGGTTTTGACTTCATTAAAGCTAAGTGTATCTAACAATTTTATATTTTTGCTAACCTAGGCCAAGCTTAAAATATGAACTGCATTTTATCTAATCTTATTTATTCTTATTTATGAATGCTTTACTTCAGTTTTCAGGGCATAACTCAGTCCATTTAAAACCTTTTTCTAAAACTTCGATAATGTTAATTATTATGTTAAAATAAAGTAGTTGCCAAGTTACTAAAAATACTCAGATATTTCTGTCAAATACTACAAGATAGGTATGAAAGGGTGGTTTTGTTTTGGCTATTGCATTTTGTAATTAAGTTAATTTTAGTGCTTTTTTTCATAAATATCTTATAGTTTATGTTTGATAATATTGTGTAACTACTTAAAAAGCTGTTTAGAGAATATCAATATTACTTTTCAGAAATTATCTTACATCATGAATGTTCAGGTATACAAATTTTCACAAGAACATTGTAATAACGGTATAGGAAATAAATATATTCCTTCTTATTATAGATATTTAACTTTTGATGGCCACATAAATAGCAATTTCTAAGACTCTATTTAATTAAAATTTTAAAGTAAGTGCTTTTATTTAAGAGATAATAGTTTTAGCTTACTATTAATGCGATCCCCCCGGGGGGCACCTCGAAATGAGGATGAGATGCTTCCGGCATGGTGGTTGGATCTCGCCATCCTGGAGGGTACACTAATAGGTGGGGGATCTGGCTCCTCCCATCGATGACGGGACATACTTCCCTCGGGGAGGGTTGTACCGTGGCCGGTGGCGGCCCTTAGGACTCAACCACAGTTCCCGCCAATGTTGTTGTTGCGGCGGTCCGGTCATTCAGTTTTATGGTTTAAATCCGTGTGCCTTCGGGTGGGTCGGAGAGTTAGATGGTTGACTTACTATTAATGCGAGGATTAAAAAATTTTCTTTTCATTATTTCTTTTTTTTTGTGGCCTTATTTAGAAATGAATACTGCGTGCGACGACCCTTATCAAAATTTGAATGTTTAGTTTATTCATCTGATGCTATATGAATGTGAGGATAATCAAGTGTGGTTATTTTTATTATATAAAAATTTTGTTATTAAAAATGTGTTTTATTTATTTAAACTTTTATTATGTCATTTTTTTTCATGAATATATGGGCACTTGTTTGAAGTCGCCTATAAAAAGAAGCATTGGTGGATTTGTATTGTTATTAGTTGAACACAACATACTGCAAAATTTTTAATAGACTAATTTTTTTGAAAAATGTAAATTTTTGATGTTTTTTACAACATTAGTTGTGCAATATTTGGTGAAGGCGATATCTCAAGCAAAAATGAGCAAGAATGTCGATCTGATTGCTTTGTTAGCCTACTTAAAGAAATCTATAGAAGAGTAACGAAAATATGCGATCAGGGCAAGAAAAAATAAAGAATAAAATTTAGAAAGAAAAGAAGAGATGAGAGTACATGTCTAGTGTGGTTAAGTCGGAAGAATTAAAGCTAATGCCAATAGATGCATATAAAAAATATAAGATGCCCAAGATATGAAAGGTATGATTGAAAAAGTAAAGGACGAAGTTCAAAGAAAGATGAGAAACTTCGAGATGAGAACTTCTGGTCTTCCCTTCAGAGAAAAACTTTCCCAGCAAGTTACTATACATTAATTATACGTTACTAATGCATTATAGATAAAACGCTTGATATCCAATGGATAGCCATTATAAACTAATTTTAAGATTCATTTCAAGGTTGTAAGGGTTTCAAACTGATTAACTGATTTTGTGGAAGCCAATCAATTTCCAGCTCCTCTGCAAGGATCAGTGGCAGAAAGAAATACCAGTTGATAAGTTGACGAACCTAATGACTATCGAGGAAGCTCTAGAATCACGATCTCTCTCGAAGAACCCATTTTAAGAGCTGCAACACCGTTTAAATGCCGAGAAAAATTCATAATGAAAGCAGATATTTAGCGAGAATGTCTTAATAACGACGGCTCCCTGGTCTTCATGTGAAATCCAAAAAGCGCAATTGGTTGAGCCAAATATTAAATCAAACTTGGAGACGAAAATAAATTCGACGGATGGGCAGTCTTGGCAAGCCAGTCTTCGAAAGGTCCTACAACAAACGATACGAGACTCTGAGATTCCTTATATCTTAAGGATAGTGTTCTATTCCTAAGCGGCTGAATGATTATGGAAGCTCTTGTCGATGGAAATTATTAAAAAAAATTTCAAGAAGTTCTGTGAGAGACTCATGACAGCTCAAGCGGAAGGTATTTTGAAATCATTAATACTTTTAATGAAAGCGATTTTATTCCCATCAACTTCTCTCCGAGTTCGAAAAGGACCAAAAGCAAGAACTAAAATTCATTTGCAGTGCTGTAACAGGGGTACACCGATCGAAAGAATGGCTTTAGATATTCTAAGGCATTTCCTTGCCATTTTAGAGGGCAAAATTTATGTCTTAGTATTGATGGACTATTTTACTAAGTGGCGCAAGCGATTCCCATTCCTGATCAGGAAGCCTCGACTGCAGCTGAAAAATTGATTCGAAACTTTGTTTCGTGTTATGGCGTTTTATATTACATTCGGATCAAGGAACCAATTTTAAATCCACACTTTTGACTGAGCTTCGAAAATTTTGGAAATTCTGAAAACTCGCAAGACAGAGAGAAAGAGAGCAAATCCTGATCTCGTTGACATGGTCGAGAGGTTTAATTGAACGATTTTAAATAATCTACTTTTACTTGGTTGAAACAATGAGATGGATTCTTGTGCACATTTTTCATTTTTTTTTCTCTTGCCCTATTGGAACGCGGACCATGAAGTGACTGGATGGACATTATCACAGATTTTTTTAATTTTTTTTCGAATCTTGTGATTTCCATGTGATATCTGCTTTGGACCATCGAGTAATACGTCTTTTTTACCGAACGAATGCATGAATAATTTAGAGGAACATTTGAAAAGCGTATGCATTTGCCAGAGAGCAAATTAAACTGTCCAGTAAACGAATACAAGTTGGTTACGATTCCAAAGTTTTATACACTATTTTAAAGAAGGTATTTAAGTCTGAATGCATAACACGAAACTGGAAGCTGCAACAGAATCGGAAAAGATCTTATACTATCGCAAGAAACAGAATGATATTGTTTACTGCTTTCAGAGGTGGCCCAACACCAAGTCATAGGTTATTAACATTTCGGTTCGTTTCATACCGAGCTACTTATTGTAGTTTTATCTATTAATACTGCCGGAATGTACAGTATTTGAAAAGGAGAGTGAACCTGTAATATCGTTTCCCTACTTTATTTATCTTATGATTAGTAAGAGATTTACAGAGATTATTAATAGATGTCAAGCCAATGTTCCTCCGACCTTAGCGGCTATTTTTCAACTTGTCAACAAATTTGAAAGCTTTGGAAAATACAAGAATTATAGCCTTTTCTCTAGAAGGAACCACGATCTGGATATTCTTCTTAAGAATTTCATATGATGTGATGGTCTGTCGGTAACCTATGGATACAAACGCGATGCGCTCAAACGAATCTCTCTCTTTGGAGTTATATTCATAGAAAGAGCTGTTTACTGTGGATACTCAGAGTTATTACGATTATTTACTTAGTGATCTACGGTATACTTTCTACAAACTTTATTCTTTTTGTACACATTGACTGCGTTTTTGTTACCAGTGTTTCATGTTTTCTGGTATTTTTATGGAATCAAGAGTTGTTTTCCATTATCTAGCTTACTGGACTATATTTATCGTGCATCCTCTAGACGATTTTCTTAACAAAATTCAAAGCATTTACTTTTAACTTTAATATAGTGATATACTGGCATATTGTCACGTATTCTGTAAGTTCGGAATAATTATGTAGAAAACTCTGTTTATTATATGCAAAAAAACATGTGGAAAATTTTTAAAAATTCTTTTATATCTAATGGAAAGTATGTACTCTTTTTGAAAATGGATGTAAGAATTATGTACAGCAAGCAAAACTATTGTTGGAATTTTTAAAGCACTCTCGGACTTCTGTGAAATGGTGGAGCCTAAATCCTTTAGTTTTTCATCCATTTCTGATCGGTGTTTTAAACGTCCTCGTAACCGAATCTGTACGGAAAAATGTAATTCCATTCTTCAGATTATTGCGATTGAAGGACAGTTTGTCCAGCCTTTTCGGAGAAATGAAAAAAGATTAAATACGAGAGTATCCAGAAAGTTTTGATCATATTTTATGTATATGTGTATAATTTCATGCTTTTACGAATATTTCGAATTTTTATATATAAGAAAAAAATTTCAGAAACATAGTGAGCAGTAAATTGTGAAATAAATTCACTCAAGAAACAAAATTTTCCAACGTTTCCTGAAAAATTCCTTAACTGCCAATGTAAAAAAAAAAAAAAAAAAAAAATGTTTATAGTAAATATATGCTTTGCTTAACCTTGATAAACATCAAATAGCCAAACTTATAATATAAAAAAATATTCGAACGATTTCAACAATTTCGTGGCTATGCATTTTCAGTCCTGAGTTTCTATCAACTCCGCGGAATCGAATCAAATGCCAATTCGTTCAATCAAGCTAACTGAATTATCCAAAGAAAGAACGGAAAGGAAAGAATCCAAAGGAAGAAAAATTAAATACGCGTCATATTTGTATAGAAGATATTTATGCTTTATTAAAATTAATAGTTTAAATTTCAAATTATTATTAATATTTCCTTTCTGATAACTCTCCAAAGTATTTCATTAACTTTGTTTACTAAAAACATAGTTTTTTTCCACATGGAATATCCAAGTGACTCAAAGCGTATTTTTTTTTATTATTGTTGCTGCTTTTTCATTCATTACATTAAATGAAAATAAATTTTATAAACAACAGTTTATAGTGCACAAAAAGGTTTTTTATTTTAAACTATTTATTTTTCAATTTATAATTTATTATTAAAAGTTGTATGCAATTTTGAAATCAGTTTTTCGCAATTTACTAACAATTGGCGCCACTATTAAAGAATTAAAATTTAATTAATTTTTTAACCATTCTGAAAATATTAAAATAATGTTTTTGCACCGAACATACTTAACTGTACAAAATTTCAAAATTGTAGCACACCAGGAAGTCGAAATAAAATCGATTACAAAATACCGTAACTTTCCGATAAAGTTCCATTTATAAACATAAACAAGTCAAGTTAGATAAAACAAGTCAAGTTAATAAAATTTTACAAAAAAAAAAAAAAAAAAAAATCTGAGATTTTTTTTCTTTGTCAAACTCTTAGTTTCATGCTTAGTATTTTCTGCGCATGCACTTTTCATCTGACATTAAAGGCCTTTTTTGCAGGCCTGTGAAGGACAATCAAGTTCTTTTTGTTCGAGCAGGTGTAACTGATTTGAAAAGTCTCGAAGATAATGAGAAAGGACAAACTGTTCGAGTTCTGTCATCATTCATTCACCATAACTTCAATAATGTCAATCTGGACAATAACATCGCTTTATTACGCCTGCAGAAACCGCTTGATTTTAATGATAATGTTTGTGTTATATGCTTACCAACAACTGGTCAAATGCCTCAAGGAAGCAAGAAATGTACAGTATCTGGCTATGGCTTTGTATCCAAAGGTATTTTATTCTGTTCATAAGTTTTATTTTTTGTTGATCTATCTAAGTCTGCCCTTTTATTTCTTTCGTTACTTCTTGCAGATGGTGACATGTCCTTGAAAATAAGAGAAGCCCAAGTACCAATTATAGATGATACGGAATGCATGAATAATGTTACCGAAGCTTTAACAAACCCATTTATTATTCCTGCTAACAGCTTCTGTGCTGGAGGCCAAGGTCAGCAAGATGCTTGTCAGGTAATTTGTATAGGATTATCGTTTGCTAAAACAGAACGAAAAATTATTGGCATATTTGAAACTTTTTTGGGAAAGATTATAGAGATGATAGTTAAAGAAAAAGATTTGATCTTGTTGTCAGATTTTTATATTGCATTACAATTAAGAAGTAAAAAGTAAAATATTCCAGAATAATTATGTATTTTATCTAATTTTATATGAAAAATATTGCATTGAATACAAAAACAAGACTACTTAATCCCAAAAATTAGTTTTTATCAGGTTTCTTCATATAAATTTAAATAGGTATTTAGTAATAAATTTGTTGTGAAACAATAACTCTTATTCTCATTTCATTTGCAGTTGAGACTAAGTAACATTTGACGCATTGTTTTATGGAATTAAAATATTATTTTTCTTGTCTCGAACTGTATTCTGATTTTGTTTCATTTGAAACGACAGCTTCTAAAAATTTGAATGTTGACTTCTCAAAGTTTCAGAAAACTTATGGAACCGAAATTTTTGTTCATATAAAGTACCACTTGAAATTTTAAATAAATCGCTTGTTGAAGTTCTAATAAATATTATCAATGTGGGGAAGGAATTAATTTACAGGTATGATTATTGAAGGAAAAAACTAGTCAAAATTTCAGGCAACACAAATGCAGAAAATTTTAAAGAATATTTTACGGAAGTCATTACAATATTTCTTCGAAAGAATGTATAGGGGATAAACTGTTTTACTTATATTTGCATTAAAATTTTATTTATATTTGCACTCTATGGAATAGTTCAATTTGATTCTTAATAATATTATCTAAAACCCGAGCAATGGGTGTATGATACGAGAAGTCCAACAACGGGTAACGATTTTTTTTTCATAAAAAAAGAGTAAATATCGTAGCTGAAGCGTACTCAAAAATAGCACTTGCAGAAATCAACAATGCACAAGTAAATAGCAAATTGTTAAAGGACAGCAACAGCACAGTTGCTTACCTTGCTATGTTCCGTCGGAGTAAAATCTCTCGTTTGGCCACCAAATCTATCTTCTTGATCTTTGGGGAAACTATAAACTTTATGCTTCGGCCCATTTTTGTAGTTTGAATTACCAAAAGGAAAAACGCATACATCCTGGTAAAATATAATCTATGCCTATATTTCCATATAAAATACGTCAGAAAAAGCACGTGCACCATCATCGAAAGTAGCCGTATGTGGCAAGGGAAGAATCGCAAGTCCATGATCTCAAGTCTGCTGAAAGATACACTTATGAGATCTCATTCCTAAAATCACGGCTCCCGCGTGCAATTGCGATAACATATCTAAGATCTCGTGTTAGGAGTCGTCTTTAATTGCTTTCCAACAGGGTATCCAACAGGTGCGGAAACTGAGTAGATTTGAGGATATTCAAGAAAAATGGGCACTCGAAAACGTCGCGGCAACATCGGTACCCAAAATTGTAGAAAAATGTTATACTGATGTTGCCCAATTCGAAAGATAAATTCAGACAGGTGACAGTAGGCATTAAGGAGGTGAAAAATTACCATAAAACATAAGATCGCAGGTGACATTTATACTTTCTCGCTGCTTTTATTTTCCCCGAACGCATGGAAAATTTACATACGAGGAGGCTTCTTCTTCTCGACTGCCTTGTTCCTAATCCTGGCTTTCATAGGGCCATTCTCCTCACCAGGCTCATTGATTTCCCGACTTCAGTTTTTGAGATTTTCACTGAATAAATGTTACCTGCGATCTTACGTTTTATGGTAATTTATCATCTCCTTAATACCTACTATCGCCTCTCTGAATTTATCTTTCGAATATGGCAACACCCTCTGCGAACATCGGTATTGATGTTGCCGCGATGTTTTCTGGCATCCATCTTAGTTTTTACTGAATATCTTTTAAACGCCTCAGTTTTCACACTAAATGCTTGTATCATATTAAAGAGTATAAAATTCTTCATTTTCATGCTTTTAGTTTTCTTCAAGTTTTAATATTTTTGCAGATAAGACTTCCAAACTACTTTTTCGTTTTCAGTCATTTTCGATCCCCTGTATCATCAAATAGTCATGCTGTCTAGCTTAAACAACACTCTTGAGAATGTGCTTTCACTTAAAAAAATGCTTTGAAGAAACATCATTGATTATTTCGTTACAATTACCAACAATTCTAGGTCCCCCTGTATTACTAAACGTCGTTTATTACTAAACCTACTAAACGTCGTTTTGGACCCTATGTTGTATAGTGAATTTTATCCTCTTGATGTCTACTGGTCTACTTTTATCTCTCTGAATATATATAGAGTGTTGCCGAATTCAACCGACAAATTCAGAGGGGTGATAGTAGGCATCAAGAGGATAAAGAATTACCATGCAACATGGGGTCCCAAACGCCGCTTAGGGGGTGAAAATCGCAAAAATATAAGGAGTCGGAGAACTTTTCGAAACTGTAAAAAATTAATAAAAAATATCAAATGGTGTTTCCACTGTGAATTTTTTTAAAATTGAAAGCACATTCTTAAAGACTGTATTTCATGTAAGTAACGTGCCGATTTGATGAACCAGGGGAGCGTCAATTATTGAAAACGAAAAAGCAGTTTAGAACCCTTATTTGCAAAAATATTAAAACTTTAAGAAAAATAAAAGCTTGAAAATATAGGGAATTTTATACTCTCTAATATGATATAAGTCTGTAGTGTGAAAACTGGGGAGGTTTTAAGATAATCAAAAAAAAAAAAAAAAACTGAAATGTTTGCCAGGAAACATCGCTGCAACATCGGTACCGTTGTTTATAGAGGGTGTTGCCAAATTCGAAAAGTGATAGTAGGCATAGTGCCGATTCAGATTCTGGTTCAATTTTGCCAAAATTTTCAATGCTTTTGAATATTTTTTTATTAAAAAGAAGAATCTACTTTCTTCCAGAAAATCTCTGTCATATTTTGATATGCATCGAATAGCAGTCGATGTAACAAGTAGCATACAGATTGCAACTTTGCAGTTGCTTTTAAAGTGTCTCAAAATTAAAAATTAAAAGTGCGATTACTGACGTCCAGGGAATATCCAAATTTTATACATCTAAATATGGAATCAACTCCTTATGAGAAAATGTTAAATATCTCCTGATGGTACATTAACCAAAATTTAAATGCCGAGTCATTCTTTCCACATGGTATTACGAAATTGAAAAAGGGTGTTGCTGTAGAACATTTCAAAATTTGTACAGTTTTATATATACAGGAAAATTCTCACGAACATTTTAGTTACAGCCCCTTTTAATATACCTTACTATCTTTAAAATGATATTTTTAGTTTTCATATACGATAATTGACAGCGGAATGAATCTGAGTGGCTTTCTTTCCCGCTACTGTGCATATGCATATTTTAAACTCATCCATTGCCACGGTCAAATGAAAAGAATTCATCAATATTTTGATGTTTCACAAACATAATTTCGTAATGCATGGAAATGCAGAGTTTCAAACAATTTCATAGAATTGAATGCATTCAATTATAGGAAAGAACAAGTCAAGACCAATTTTTTTAGTTTCCTTTTGGCGTCTTGGTTCAGCTTGTATATTTCAAATCAAAAATTACATGAGTAGTTTCTCTTTCTGTGTAAGAAGAGGACTATTTATATGAAAGTTTCACTTACTGAAGTTGGAAAGACTGCAATTTTATTTATTTTCTAAGAAAAAATTTTTTACTTCTCATTTGAACTAAACAAACAAAATGATGAAAGGTAAAAAAAAAAAAAAAAAATGAAATAAATTCATTATTAACTTTTAATAAAATTGCTCAAGGTTGTTTAAATTATGTCTAGTAAATTCTTACTTCTTCATTTCGTTTGCAGTTGTTGTCTATTTTTTTTTCATTAAGTCCAATGCATGTAATAAAATAGAACCCCTCAGGGACTCACCTTCTTTAGGTGAGTACGGGTGTCCCAATCCCGAGGTTCTCAGGGATCTATACTCCCTTTATGTTTACGCCGTCTTCGGACCTGAATTTAAATCAATGTCGTATGGGTGAAACCAAACGGGCTCCCTTCGGTGGGTAACAAATTACCTCCAACACCTCAACAGCAACAAATTTTCCTACTCTGTTTGTAATTAAAAGATCATCTGACACTAATGAAACATTTCATTCTGTTTCTCCATTTTTGGTAGAAAAGGCTATTACTAGTACTGTTGGTGAAGTCAAAAGCACTAAAAAGCTCAGATGCGCTGATTTACTGGGCGAAGTATGTTCTCGTAAGCAATCCGCACAGATTGTTAAAATGAAAGCACTTTCAAATATCCCGGTTACTGTTTCTCCCCAAGCATCTCTGAATTCCTCCAAAGGCGTCATTTCCTGTGGGGAGCTGTTCAATGTTCCGATTGAAGAAATCACTAAAGAATTATAAATACAGGGGGTGAGCCATGTACGTCGTATTTCTATACGGAGAGATGGCCAACTTCTGAACACTAAACATTTAATTTTGACGTTTACTTCCTCTAAATTGCCAGAACACATAAAAGCTGGTTATATGCACCTTGCTGTCAGACCTTATATTCCCAATCCATTACGTTGTTTCAAGTGCCAACGCTTCGGACATTTCAAATCTTCTTGCCGCTGGACTTTGTCTTGTGCCCGTTGTGCAGAAGTCGGTCAAGACAGTACTGATTGCATTGCTCAAGAGAAGTGTGTGAATTGCAAAGGGGTGCATACTTCTTTCTCTCGGAACTGTTTTGCCTGGAAGCAGGAAAAAGAAATCATTTCAATTAAATTAAAAAACCAAATATCTTATCAAGAAGCCCGAAAATTAATAAAATCTAAAACTTCTACCACTGGAAATGATTATGCTTCTGTCGTCAAAAAATTATCTACCATATCGACTCAATGGGATCTAAATGATCTAACTTCTGGCATTAGTTTGAAACAGCCCGACTCTGCACAAGTAGCATGCAGTTCAAATAATCTTCTAATATTTTCTCTACGCTCTGTTCCCCCAGTTTGTGAAGTCGTTTCTGCTTCATCTGCTTCAACTGGTTTTAAACTTGTTACGCACACGAAAAAGTTGAAAAAGGTTTCTCCTGTTAAAACAAAAAATGTTACCAAGGCTGAAAAAATTTCAAAAT
The DNA here is from genome assembly GCF_947563725.1 of Argiope bruennichi. Taxonomy (NCBI): domain Eukaryota; kingdom Metazoa; phylum Arthropoda; class Arachnida; order Araneae; family Araneidae; genus Argiope; species Argiope bruennichi. Next base: position 134,146,807 of record NC_079162.1, on the reverse strand, counting down.
TTTATATCGCATCGCCTAGTGAAAATCCCCAAACAGCTACTTCACAAAATACTCCAGATACTTCTATTCAAACCAAATTGCTTCCTTCGGTTGACGCTGTTATTCCTTCAAAAGAAACAAAAGTGAAAAAATCTTGGGAATCTGATGCTGATACCGAGATGAGCTCCACCTCTGTGTCAGATAGTGACAAATTAGAATATAACATGTCTGAGGACTTGGAGGACTCCCCAGAAGTGATTAATTCTCCACCTCCTTACAAACCCAAAAGAGAAAAAAGAAAGTATATTATTTCGACAAAATACAAAAATATTAAAAATATTTAGCACTTTACTTAATTTTTTTTCTTTAACATTGTCATTTGTTACCCTGAGTTTTCTTTTGGTTTTTATCGCGTAACATAATTTCGTATGTTTTTAATTGTACATAGTGTACTTATACAATATTTAATACTTTAATCTATTTACTTTACATCTGTTGCTCTAATTTTAGATGTTTTAGATTTAATGTTTTAGACGTATTTTGCATCTACAGTTTTGCAATGCGAAAAAAGGATTAACTGTATTTTACCAATTATAAATTGTATCATGAAAAATTTCGATGTTTTTAGAATTTTAACACCTTTTATACAACATCAACATATATTTGAAAACCACGAACTTGTTTATCAACCATACGTTTGGCGCAATATAGCAAAGAGTGGTTCTTGCGCTAATAAAACCAACCAACCAACCAGCAATAAAATAGAAAGACAGTATGAAACAGAATTCAATATGTCATTTGAAATTTTTAGAAAAAAGCAGAGCTTAAAAAAATCATAATTTTAGTATAAATTGATGTCTTTCATTCGTTTGTTTGATATAATGAAAGAGTTTTGAATAACGCATTAATGGTACGTTTGTTTTAAAACAACTTTTCAGAAGGTATTAAATCGTTGTGGAAAAATATGTAGAAACTCAGGATATGTGAAAATGAAATAATTCTGACCACATTCACTGTCACATGTATTAAAGATTTCTGTCTCAGATGAATAGAATAGATGAACACCAATAAAATATGCTACAATCAAGTTTTATCATGAGTTAAGAAATCAAGAATTTGGCTAAATATCCTTGACCAAGTGACTGTAGATTTATTACTAAGAAAGGTGATAATTATAATTTTCAGTTTCAGAATTTGTTGATAAGAAAAAAAAAAGCCGTTTCAAAAGCAGGATGATAAAAACTGGAAAAATTCCAGATATTTTAAGCCGTTGACTTGAATAAAATCATAACTTTAATTCACATTTCTTTTTTACTTTCAGGGAGATGCTGGAGGTCCTCTTGCTTGTGAGATCGGTGGCTATCATGAGCTAGTTGGTCTAGTTTCCTGGGGCCTTGGATGTGGCAGAACTGACATACCAAGTATTTATATAAAAGTTCCTGCCTTTATGGGCTGGATCAATCAAATTATCAGCTCTAGTTCATTTTTAATGTCGTTAACTTGAATGTTCATAAAATCTGCATATTGCCTGGAAATGTTGTTAATGTATCCGAAAATTTAAGTGAAATAAATTATTTTGTGTGTTCTAAAATTTTTGATACTTTTATTTAGTTTTTTGTTTATTCTCTCTCTAAGTGAAGAGATATGAATATAATTCAAATGGTCATCTCGACAACTGGTTTCAAAGAGAATTTGTGTTTTGTGCTTTAATTTGACTAAGTTTTGCTTTATTTGCTATATCTTGATTAAAGAAAATGATCAATAATTCAATGATATTTGATTTATCTGATAGATAATAAGTACATTCATCGGACAATCAGATAAATGCATCAATGAAAATTTTTTATTTGGAATCAAAATTTTTCATAATTTATTTTGTCATTTACCAAGAAAAATCATTCGATGATTTTTTTTGGAAATACAAGGGGTGCTCAAATGAAAAGGTACGAAACGATACTGTGGGTATAAATGAAAACTTTATTCAAAGTATACACCATAGGCCTAAGCGCATGATCCCATTGATTATAGAGCCTACGGATTCCTTGTTCGCAGAATTCATGTGGTCGTGACGAGATTCAGTCCTTCACAACGTCTCTGAGTTCTCCGTCCAAGATCCGTTACTTGTTGAATTCCTCGAGGACAGAAGAACCATTAACTCCGATGTGCACTATGAGACAGTCCGAAGACTACGCATGTCCATTAAGAACAAAACACCGGGGCAATTCACCAAGGGCGTGGTTCTGTTTCATGATAACGCTAGTCCACACGTCTTCAGAGTCACACACGTGGAACTAGCCAAGTTCACGTGGGAGCAGCTGGACCATCCGCCGTACAGTCCGGACACGTCGCTAAAGCCTTTATTTATACCCACAGTATCGTTTCGTACCTTTTCATTTGAACACCCATTGTAAAAAGTATTTTCACCTCTGGAGATTTTTATATGAAAACTAGGTAGATACAGATTGCTGAGAAATCCTAAAGTCTTCAGAATACAATATAGCTCTTGTGTTTAGCTATAATTCTCTACACTATCCCTAGAACAAATAAGTTGTGAAATATTATATGACATTAAACAATATTCGCGATAATGTATAATGTTGTTGAACATTAAATAATATTGTGGCGAAAATTGCTCTTTCCGACCAAGCGCCGATGGCTCAGTCGGCTGAACGACGCAGCTCATAGCGGGGCGGAAGGTTGCGGGTTCGAATACAAGCGAGATGAACTGTGAAAAATTGGTTTTTAATTTCAATTTGCTTCATGTCAAATTTATGTTAATTATTCTAATGTTATTTATGTAAATTCCTAATTTTCTGCGGGCCTTCAAATTCTAGAAGTTTCTTGAACTGTATATAAGTAGTTTCCCAATTGGTTAGATTGGTATTAAACTCTTCAATTGATCTTGAGTGTGTTCATTTCTATTGGAGTTACTACATTCACTTCATCTACGTGACAGTTTGGTGGAGGCGCCGGGTACGAGAACGGAAGAATTACGCCAAAGCCGACGTATTCAAGGACTCGATCCTGAATTTGGTCTCCTACCGGAGGAGGAAGGAGGAGAAGCCGATCAGAAATTCTCAGCTGGGGCCAGTTCTGCTCCGAGCAACATTGCACCAGTTCCAGTTTTGACCTACCAGCTCCCCAGAAGCCCCTGTATTTTCTCTGGAGGCAACCAGGAAGACGCTAACCGGTGGCTCAAGGATTTTGATAGAATAGCGAACTACAATCGCTGGGATGACCAAAGGTGCTTAGCGAACGTCATCTTTTACCTCGCCGGAACAGCCCGACAATGGTTCGATAACAACGAAGACACTTTCACTGACTGTACTGTTTTTCGGAGTTCGCTGAGAAACACATTTTGTCGTGTGGTTGATATAAAGCGCCGGGCTGAAAGCCAGCTACTCACCCGTGCGCAGCGAATTGGTGAGTCATCTGAATCTTACATTCAAGATGTTCTTTCTCTTTGCCGGAAAGTTAACCCCTCTATGCGTGAAGACGAGAAAGTGGAACATCTCATGAAGGGCATTGCAGAGGACTTGTACCAGATTTTATCGTCTCAGGAATATGAGACTACGGACGCTTTCGTAAAACGATGCCGTCACATAGAGAGCCTTCGCTTAAGACGCATCGTTCGACCACGATTTCAGAGACTGCCTAATGTCTCTGCGGTGTCGACCGAAACGGATGCCGATTATCTCCGATCATTGGTACGCACCATCGTCAGGGAGGAGCTTCAAAAGATCATGCCGGAAGTACAGGACTACACAGACAATGAAACTGAGAAACAAAGTGATATTGCATCTGTGATTCAGGAAGAGGTTATGGAGGCTCTAGCACCAATTACAGGTGCAAGGAGAGACAAGACGACTCCCCAACGTTCGGTTCCATACAGGCCACAGGCAAGGCGTGAAACCACCAACAGACCCACTCCTCAACGTAGAACAGACTTATGGAGAACTGATAATAATGTGCCCCTTTGCTATCATTGCGGACGCCCAGGGCATGTGCTAAGGTACTGCCGGGAGAGACGTCGAATATTTCAAAACGCACGAGCCACTAGAACCATTAACCCTCGACGAGATGTGTATGCTGACTCCCTTCCTAGCTACGACGACGACTACGCACAGCCTACTTCTTCCAGAATAAGAAGCAGTTCACCTTATCCACGACGTTCCCTCAACCGCCGAGAGTCGCAATCACCAGCATGCCGTTCCAGTCTTTTTCCGCACCGACTCGCTGAGGAAAACTAACTCGGGTGACCTGTACAGGAGGTAAGGCCGCAGTGGAAGAAAATCCTCCGACGTACACCACAGCGAAGTTAAAATAGAACACCACCTATATCGTCACAAATGGACAATGTGTAAAAGCCCTCGTTGATTCTAGTGCCGATTATTCCGTCATATCTGAAGAATTACGCCGATGATTGAATGCCCCTATGTTTATTGAGAATGGACCTATACTGAAAACTGCTTGTGGTAAAACTGTAGCCGCCTCTGGACGCTGTGTATTAAAAATGGACTTGAACGGGACCGTGAAGCCGTTTGAATTTCTGGTTTTTCCTCAGTGTAGCCATCAAATGATACTTGGCTGGGACTTTTTCCGTGCCACCGATGCCGTTATCGATTGTGGAAACCAAGAGCTCCAACTTGCCGAAATCCTTCCGAACAACTCGGGTTCAAAGGAATCGGATTGCTCTTTGATTGCCGCATCTGATTACTTAATTAAATCTAACTCAACAAGACAAATATGTGCTTTGAATTTGCAAGTGCAGGAAGCAGATGGAGCTATGATTGTTGGTAGTACAATTCTGAGGTACGAAAAGGAGTTATCTATACCAGCCTCGATTGTCGACATTGAGAATGGCTATTGTAAGGTGTGGATAACAAACTGTTCCCGACGAACTCAATTGATTCCGAAAGGGATGAATATAGGCTGCTTAACGACAATAGCTAATGACGCAATCTGCTCCTTGAGAGATAAAGAGCGAGAAAGTTCACAGTGACACAAATCCAGAAAAAGAGCAACACGAGAAAAGTTAAGAGAAATTCTCGATTCTTATCTAACAAATACTGAAAAAGAAGAGCTATTGAGTCTACTAGAAGAATTTAGTGACATTTTTGTCTTGAAGGGGACATTGAGAAAATCTGGATGCAGTTCCGTGAGACATAAGATCGATACAGGTGATAACACACCAATCAAGCAAAGACCGTACCGTGTATCAGCCATTGAAAGACACGCAATTGCCGAGGAGGTGCAGCGGATGCTGAAAGAAGACGTGATACAGCCGTCAGACAGCCCATGGTCATCTCCAGTCGTCCTTGTGAAGAAGAAAAATGGTGAATGGCGATTTTGTGTCAATTATATAAGATTGAACAAGATAACCAAAAAGGATGTATATCCATTACCTCGCATCGATGACGCCTTGGACTGTCTAGCCTGTGCAAAGATTTTCTCCATGATGGATCTGAAGTCAGGCTATTGGCAAATAGAGGTTGACGACAAAGATAGAGAAAAGACAGCCTTCGTGACATCAGATCGTCTTTATGAATTTAAAGTCATGCCATTTGGGTTATGCATAGCCCCTGCTACTTTCGAAAGGATGATGGACACGGTGCTAAGGGGCCTAAAGTGGAATATTTGTCTTTGCTATCTAGACGATATCATCGTGTACGCTTGAGGAAAGTTCTCAAGTGTATCCAGGGAGCGGGATTGACGCTAAATTCGAAGAAATGTTCATTTGGAAAAAGAAGCTAACGATACTGGGACACCTAGTTGAGCAAGGTGGAATCTATCCGTATCCACAGAAAATCGTAGCCGTAGGAAAGTTACCGACCCCAAAAAATATCGCCGATGTCCGAAGTTTTCTAGGCCTATGCTCATACTATCGACGATTCATCAAAAATTTCGCTGATATCGCAAAACCCCTGCATGACTTATTGAAGAAAGACGCAAAATTTTCCTGGAATTCGTCACAGAGGGAATCTTTTTCAACACTAAAAAAATTACTGACCAGTGGCCCCGTTCTGGGACATTTTCTGCCGGACGCGGAAACAAGGATTCACTCGGACGCTAGTGGGTATGAAATCGGCGCATTTCTGGATTCCAGGATGGCACAGAAAAAGACCCATAGCCTATGCAACTAGGTCACTTACTGCAGCTGAAAGAAATTATTCCACAACCGAAAAGGAATGCCTTGCCGTAATCTGGGCGATCAGTAAATTCAGGCCGTATTTGTATGGAAAACCTTTCACAGTAGTTACGGATCACCACTCTTTGTGTTGGTTGGCCAAAGTTAAGGATCCTTCAGGAAGACTGGCTCGGTGGGCTCTTAGGTTACAAGAATATGACATCAATATTACGTACAGGAACCAACAGCTGAGAGCAATGACGAAATTCCTTTCCTTGCAGCTATCGCAGATTGCGCAAAAGAGCAACGGAAGGATAAACAATTGAAGACGATCATAGCAATCCTCAAGAGAGGTGAAGCGTACCAAAGTTATCAAATGAGAAGTGGTATACTGTATAAAAGAAACTATGATCCGATGGGACAGCAATGGCTTTTGGTGGTACCAAAGCAGCTTAGTAGCGATGTACTAAGAAGCCTTCACGATGCTCCTACCGCCGGTCATCTCGGTTTTGCCAAAACATATGACAGAATAAAAAGGAAATACTTTTGGCCAGGGTTGTATGGGAGCATACGTAGATATGTATCACACTGTCGAGAATGCCAAAGATGAATATCACCACCACAATTGCCGCCGGGGCAGCTCCATCCAATAAAACCCCCTGACATACCGTTTGTCAAAATTGAAATAGATCTACTTGGACGTTTTCCAGTTACCCGAAATGGGAATAGGTGGATTATTGTTTGCACGGATTACCTAACCAGATTCACAGTCACAAAGGCAGTACCAACCACTGTGGCCGCCGAAATTGCTAAATTCATAGTTGAAGAAATTGTATTGAAGCACGGGGCTCCCAAGGAAATGATAAGTGATCGAGGACGTAACGTTTTAGCCAACATTTTTAAAGACATCAATCAGTTATGCCAGACGTCACATCTTCTGACAACCGCCTACCATCCACAGACCAATGGGTTGACAGAAAGATTCAACAGGACATTGGCAGACATGCTATCTATGTACGTAGACGTTGAACAAAGAAATTGGGATACCATTTTCCCCTTTGTGACTTTTGCCTACAATTCAGCAAAACAAGACACCACGGGATTTAGTCCATTCTTTCTTGTTCACGGTAGAGAAATCCAGACTCCTCTTGACGCAATTTTCCCGTCTAACGCCGAAACTTCCGACTACAGTTATGTACATCATCTGATTACCAAGGCTGAAGAATCTAGACAGCTTGCAAAACTCCACATCCGCGAAGCACAAGTTACAGATAAGCGCCGATATGATGAGACATCGACCTGTCAGCTAAAATATCGGGGATTTAGTCTGGGTGTTCACCCCAGTACGAAAGGTGGGATTATCCGACAAGCTCTTAAGGCGCTACTTCGGACCTTATCGAGTAACACGACGACTATCTGACGTGACGTATGAAGTAGAAAGTTTGGAACGAAATAGAGGGCGTCGGAGTTCAAAAGACGTCGTCCATGTACTACGACTAAAACCTTATCTTGATCCAAGACGACAATTTGTTGATGGAGGGATGGCTGATATTTCCAGGAGACCTCTTACGAGGAGCCACACCAGATTGCAGCGGGACACTGCTTCCTCCTAAGGAGGGGACATGTGGCGAAAATTGCTCCTTCCGACCAAGCGCCGATGGCTCAGTCGGCTGAACGACGCATCTTGTAGCGTAGCGGAAGGTTGCGGGTTCGAATACAAGCGAGACGAACTGTGAAATATTGATTTTTAATTTCAGTTTGCTTCATGTCAAACTTGTTAATTATGCAAATTTATGTTATTTATTCTAATGTTTTTTATGTAAATTCCTAATTTTCTGCGGGACTTCTTTTCTGCGGGCCTTCAAATTCTAGAAGGTTCTTGAACGGTATATAACGCACACCTAGATCTAAACAGGTATTAACTTTTTCAGAAAAGACGAAAAACTGATTACTGTGTCCCTGTGCACTGCAGGAGTTTTCTGTATTGATTTATGCTTTATATATGCAGCTAGAAGAAAGATATTGTAGGAATCTTGTGTTTTAATCATGTTTTGGGGCTGAAAATTAGATTTTTATAGTTATTTCCCTATTGCTTTATAATGTATGTATATTTGTTTCATTATTTTTAGTTGAGCCCTTGTTGGTGAATTTAGTTTTTAGTTGGCTTTCTTTTGAAAAGGCAACATAAATTTAAAATGTAATAGCATTTTGTATTATTTATAATTAGTCCAATTCATAGAGCGGTCTGTGGACCAGCAGTAGGGGTATATTGGAAGATAAATTAGTAAGAAAACACTAGAAATACTGAAATCAATCAATATTTGTTATTAATAATACTATAAAAATTAATTAATGACAGTCTCTTATGTCCCATTTAATTATAAAAGTAATACTAAGAAATAAAAGTTTCTTATAAATTTTAACGCAACATAAAAAATATAGGAACCTGACGTTCTATAAAAAACAATTTTAAATGCACATAAAAAATCACATTTGATTTATATTTAAGTATGACCTTTCTCTGTTAATTCTTAGTATTAGATTTTAATTATGTCATTATTACAGAAAGATACTCAGGACTCTGTTAAAACTGAAAAACACTCAGAATTCTGAGGTCAATCAACCATAGCTATAAAACTGTTTTTGTACTTATTTGAATAAAGTTTTGAGTATCGTTGTGTACTATGGGCATGACAATAATCTATTAAGATAATCTTGATTTTTAACTTTAAGTAGATATTTTTTTATAATCTCTGCAGATATCGGGCAATTATTTGTCACTTGAAATAAATTCTCTTGTTGTTTGAGCTCTCAAGTAGTGAGATTCAATCCTTGGAATAGAATTTATAAAATCTATAACGCTCTGTTTAATTTGTTAGTCAATAATTGGAGGTGTTTGCCTCTCAAATCGGCTTGAATAACTCCTGATTACGTTTTCTTGGAAAGTGCTGTTTTTATCGCTTTATAGCTCAAGTCAAGAGTGAATTTGAAAAAGGGCTTGCATACTCTAATTTTGGATCCATTAACTTCAAAATAAAAGGCGGTGTAAGGTGCTCTAAAATCTTGTGTGCTTGAGTATCGATATTTAGGTTTTATTTGTTGCTAGTCTCGTACTACAAATTATCTCTGTCTTTCAAGATTGCCGAGTCCCCAAAATGCATCAAATAGCTGTTGTCCCATTTCATCGATCTTATCTTTACATTTTAGCCGACATTTTTCTCCACAGGACGGTCCAACTTTTCTCTGTGGCACTTGTTTCTTCGATTTCGAGAAAGACTGGTAGGCTTTGTGAGAATCTCTTAGCACTTTTGCAACTTTCGATTTCCACTTCGCTGGTTTACGTATTCTCTTTCTACTCCTTTCATCTCTCTCCTTGGGCTTTTGGCAATTAGTTCCAGCAACCGTAACATTTTGAGGGTCTACTTGCTCACTATCATCTTCAGTGTCCAACGAACTATTAGATTTCGATGAATTCGAGCTGCTACTGCTAGTGCTGGACGACGTCGACGATGCAATAGAAGGTACGACATTGGATGGGGTCTTACTTTTGTGAACCAATCTGAAATTAGGATCTTCATCGGAGTCTTCAATATCACTTTCATCGCTTCGGATTGGTTAATAAAGTAGTTTGATTCACCAGTCTTTTGTTGTTTAAACGTGCTCGGAATAGAATTATCAACCACGGATAAAGCGAGATGAGTTTCTGTAGATGAGACTTCATCACTACTTGATGACATCTTCAAGTCATCTTCCAGAGTTGCATGTTGAGTAAATATGATAGGAGTGATATTGCCTTTTTTCCCTTTCTAATACTATATTTATTAAAAACCATCCACGTTTCAGTGTTTGTCTGAAATAGAAAATGTTTATTTCACTAAATTGTAGGATCCTGTGCGTCAAATAAATTTAAAAAACCCATCAATATAACGTTTTCGATCTCATCAGCGATGTTGTAAAATTAGATTTGGTGGAGCTCATCTAAAGAGATCTAACTCAAAAATTAATCAGTAAAAAAGGAACAAACTATGTAATTGCTAGAATGAAAATAAAATTATATTCAGATGAAAAGACTCCAATCGCCAATAGCCAAAAAGGTAAATTTAACTTGTTTTTTAAAGAAATATAAGAGTTTCAAAAATGACTCAACAAAACAGATTCAACTATAAATTCAAAAATGTTTCAACAATACGGCAAGAATTCTAAATAAAAATAAAAACTTTACTCACCCTGCCAGCAATACTGGCTCAACTCAGAATGTTGCATTAATTTACTCAGCACAAACCATCAAAATGGCGAGAACTCAGAAAAATACTGCTTCAAATTTCGACAACACGGGTACAGCTCAAAATAACTACAATTTGTTTACGACAGGCAAGTGCGCTCCGCTTGCAATACTGATTGCAACTAGAGATGTCCTGTTGCGGTGGAGAGAGAGCGAGGCTGGCTAGTTCAACAAAAGGGGCATTTGTCGCTATCTAGCGTCGAATAGTGAAGATCGTTTTTAAATCTCTTTTATTAGTCGGTAGGTATTGAAATAAGAAATTTGATGGTGTGCATAACTCAAAAATTAAGATTTTTGAGTTAGCTCCCTTTAGATATAGGTGTGCGATAAGTAGTTTCCCAATCGGTTAGATTGGTATTAAATTCTTCAGTTGATCTTGAGTGTGTTCATTTCTATTGGATTTACTACATTCACTTCATCTACGTGACAATATAATATCGCACAGTCGTCAAAAGAAAAACAAACAGTTCTGTAACTCTGTTATTTATTATCAAATCTTCACTAAATTAGTGTCGATGGAAATGGCTTAAAGGGACAGCTTTGTTGAGGTAAACAAATTGATAAATCTAGTTAATTAACATTGTCAATTAAGCATACTATCTCGAAATTTTTTCATTAGCGATATTTTCTTAATAATTCGATTCACTGGACCTTTTTATATATGTGTATCAAATTTTCGTTCCGAAACTCGCAGTAGTTCTTGAAATAGACTTTGTTTCTTGCTTGTTCAAAACTGCGCCCAAACAAAGTCTACCCACCTGGGAACATATATGAAGTTTTAGCTTGGTAATAGCAAAATAAAATTTTTTTAGTTTTTTATTCACAGGAATTTCTTAAGATTATACAACACATTTAAGATTTGTCTTTAATATCAGTATTATTTTTCAAAATATAAACATTTTTTGTTTCGTTTCTATTTAAATAGTGAAGCATTTCCATTATATATTCACAATTTAGTCTTTTTAATTGATCTCGCCCGAAGAAATTAACTTAATTTTTATCACACATACTCTGCATATTGGCCGGCATTGCTCGCCAGGGAGGTACTTCAGAAACCGGAGGCCGCTTTCCAGTCTTTGGTTGTGTGTCACTTTCACTCGATCGCATTTGTGCTCACTCTTTAGCTAATGCTATACGCGCTCAAGCATTAAATTAGTGATTAAGCTATTGTACTATCCTAGATTCAGATCGATCTAAAAATGTTTGCAGCAAACAGAGTTTCAATTTTACCAGCTATAAATCCGTGGCATTACGTCCCATAAAAAAAGTACTGCTTCTTTGATACCGAGAGGACTAGATCAAGAGAAAATTTCTGATTGTGAATTGTGGTGGTTAGATCCGTCCTATCTTCAAAAACTTGCAATGAGTTATTCTGCTGACTTCAGTGAAATCCATGATAATGGTATGTATCAATGAGAAGCGATTCAGCGGATCTAGTGTGTCTCTTAGTGCAAAATATGGCGGTAATACCTGTCATTTCTAAGAGCTATTCATTCATTAAGCTTTAAAAAGTGATGGCACGGTGTGTGTGCTTCAAAGAAAATGCAAGAAACCACTAACAGTTTAACGACTTCTTGATTATTTAAATCCTTATTGTCTGGTAAAAAATTTACAATCTGTTTGTTTTGATGAAGAAATTCAGTGTATTAAAATTGGACAAACGTTATGAGCTACTTTTTAAGCTATACTCATGTTTGGGCAAAACTGGCATACTTCGCGTCGTAGGTAAATTAAGACATTCCATTCTATTTAACGAACAAAAGCACCCAATTTTGTTGTCCAACAATAAACATTTATGTGAATTGCTTATTAACCATTTTTATGTTTTGCTTTTCCGTACAGGTACTAAAGTTACTTTAGTGAACATTCGAAATCGTGTCTGGATTATAAATGGTAGAACATATGTAAAAAAAACATTATTAAGAATATGTTAGATGTCTTTAAGTAAGAGTTCAAAGTAAATTTCATACAATGGCTGATTTACCAAGCTCAAGAGTAACTATTTTTAGAGTATTTATTAAAGTTAGAATTGAATTTTGTGACCCATTCAATATTAAATGAATGTTTGACAAATTTAAAAATACATATCGCACACCTATATCTAAAGGGAGCTAACTCAAAAATCTTAATTTTTGAGTTATGCACACCATCAAATTTCTTATTTCAATACCTACCGACTAATAAAAGAGATTTAAAAACGATCTTCACTATTCGACGCTAGATAGCGACAAATGCCCCTTTTGTTGAACTAGCCAGCCTCGCTCTCTCTCCACCGCAACAGGACATCTCTAGTTGCAATCAGTATTGCAAGCGGAGCGCACTTGCCTGTCGTAAACAAATTGTAGTTATTTTGAGCTGTACCCGTGTTGTCGAAATTTGAAGCAGTATTTTTCTGAGTTCTCGCCATTTTGATGGTTTGTGCTGAGTAAATTAATGCAACATTCTGAGTTGAGCCAGTATTGCTGGCAGGGTGAGTAAAGTTTTTATTTTTATTTAGAATTCTTGCCGTATTGTTGAAACATTTTTGAATTTATAGTTGAATCTGTTTTGTTGAGTCATTTTTGAAACTCTTATATTTCTTTAAAAAACAAGTTAAATTTACCTTTTTGGCTATTGGCGATTGGAGTCTTTTCATCTGAATATAATTTTATTTTCATTCTAGCAATTACATAGTTTGTTCCTTTTTTACTGATTAATTTTTGAGTTAGATCTCTTTAGATGAGCTCCACCAAATCTAATTTTACAACATCGCTGATGAGATCGAAAACGTTATATTGATGGGTTTTTTAAATTTATTTGACGCACAGGATCCTACAATTTAGTGAAATAAACATTTTCTATTTCAGACAAACACTGAAACGTGGATGGTTTTTAATAAATATAGTATTAGAAAGGGAAAAAAGGCAATATCACTCCTATCATATTTACTCAACATGCAACTCTGGAAGATGACTTGAAGATGTCATCAAGTAGTGATGAAGTCTCATCTACAGAAACTCATCTCGCTTTATCCGTGGTTGATAATTCTATTCCGAGCACGTTTAAACAACAAAAGACTGGTGAATCAAACTACTTTATTAACCAATCCGAAGCGATGAAAGTGATATTGAAGACTCCGATGAAGATCCTAATTTCAGATTGGTTCACAAAAGTAAGACCCCATCCAATGTCGTACCTTCTATTGCATCGTCGACGTCGTCCAGCACTAGCAGTAGCAGCTCGAATTCATCGAAATCTAATAGTTCGTTGGACACTGAAGATGATAGTGAGCAAGTAGACCCTCAAAATGTTACGGTTGCTGGAACTAATTGCCAAAAGCCCAAGGAGAGAGATGAAAGGAGTAGAAAGAGAATACGTAAACCAGCGAAGTGGAAATCGAAAGTTGCAAAAGTGCTAAGAGATTCTCACAAAGCCTACCAGTCTTTCTCGAAATCGAAGAAACAAGTGCCACAGAGAAAAGTTGGACCGTCCTGTGGAGAAAAATGTCGGCTAAAATGTAAAGATAAGATCGATGAAATGGGACAACAGCTATTTGATGCATTTTGGGGACTCGGCAATCTTGAAAGACAGAGATAATTTGTAGTACGAGACTAGCAACAAATAAAACCTAAATATCGATACTCAAGCACACAAGATTTTAGAGCACCTTACACCGCCTTTTATTTTGAAGTTAATGGATCCAAAATTAGAGTATGCAAGCCCTTTTTCAAATTCACTCTTGACTTGAGCTATAAAGCGATAAAAACAGCACTTTCCAAGAAAACGTAATCAGGAGTTATTCAAGCCGATTTGAGAGGCAAACACCTCCAATTATTGACTAACAAATTAAACAGAGCGTTATAGATTTTATAAATTCTATTCCAAGGATTGAATCTCACTACTTGAGAGCTCAAACAACAAGAGAATTTATTTCAAGTGACAAATAATTGCCCGATATCTGCAGAGATTATAAAAAAATATCTACTTAAAGTTAAAAATCAAGATTATCTTAATAGATTATTGTCATGCCCATAGTACACAACGATACTCAAAACTTTATTCAAATAAGTACAAAAACAGTTTTATAGCTATGGTTGATTGACCTCAGAATTCTGAGTGTTTTTCAGTTTTAACAGAGTCCTGAGTATCTTTCTGTAATAATGACATAATTAAAATCTAATACTAAGAATTAACAGAGAAAGGTCATACTTAAATATAAATCAAATGTGATTTTTTATGTGCATTTAAAATTGTTTTTTATAGAACGTCAGGTTCCTATATTTTTTATGTTGCGTTAAAATTTATAAGAAACTTTTATTTCTTAGTATTACTTTTATAATTAAATGGGACATAAGAGACTGTCATTAATTAATTTTTATAGTATTATTAATAACAAATATTGATTGATTTCAGTATTTCTAGTGTTTTCTTACTAATTTATCTTCCAATATACCCCTACTGCTGGTCCACAGACCGCTCTATGAATTGGACTAATTATAAATAATACAAAATGCTATTACATTTTAAATTTATGTTGCCTTTTCAAAAGAAAGCCAACTAAAAACTAAATTCACCAACAAGGGCTCAACTAAAAATAATGAAACAAATATACATACATTATAAAGCAATAGGGAAATAACTATAAAAATCTAATTTTCAGCCCCAAAACATGATTAAAACACAAGATTCCTACAATATCTTTCTTCTAGCTGCATATATAAAGCATAAATCAATACAGAAAACTCCTGCAGTGCACAGGGACACAGTAATCAGTTTTTCGTCTTTTCTGAAAAAAGTGCTTTTTTGAGTTAATACCTGTTTAGATCTAGGTGTGCGATATGAATGTTATGTTTGCGTCTTCGTATGTTTTATAGCGGCAACAATGCATTTAGAAATGATTTATTTCTCGTAAAAGTAGGTTTAGTTATATTTTCAGTGAAAATGGAATACATTTTGTAGGTGCCAACGATGAGTTACACAAAATTTTAAATTAGGTAATTTATTTAAAAAATTACAGAAAAATTCGAGGAATTCCTTACTGCAGAGAGTATTAAATGACATTTTAACCCTTTACACTCGGAAAAGTAATTTGATGCATAATTAATCATTTCATTCAATGGCTTGTTTATTGCCCTAAAAGATAAATATATATATATAATTACTTCAAATTGAATTTCCCCGAAAAATTAATCTACGTCTTTTTACCATTCTGTAGGTATTTTTAACAATCAAATCGAAAAATGAAATGTCAAAATGATACACCGTCTTGAATGGTGAATGAAAGTGCAAAGGGTTCCTTTCCTTTTGGTGGTTTGTGGGACACAGGAGTTAACTTAAGAGGGTCGTAGGAAATACAGTCCTTAAACCTTGGAAATTTTGTACATTAATTTCTCAAATAAAAGTTGTATTAAATTCACGTCCTCTCTACCCATTTCTAAAGATCCGAATGATGATTTGGCATTATTCCAACACATATTTTGGCAGGCTCATCATTTATCTCCTTGCCTAAACTACATTTGGTAGAAATTCCAGTGAATACACTCAGTAAGTGGCGATTAGTGCCAAAACGAGCACAGACATTTATGAGAAAAGGGTCTTCAGATTATTTGAATCGTCTCCAATCGTGACCTAAATGGTAACAACGTGAAAGGGAATTTAAGATAAATGAAATAGTTTTGGTAAAAGGTGATGATAATTCAAAATTACTGAAATGGAATCTTAATGGAATGGAATGGCAAAAATTATCAAGATTCATCTAGGGAAAGATAATTTAATAAGAAGAATATTCGCATTAAACACTATTACCGAAGCCCTATTCAATAAGTAATTAAATTACTTTTGGATTCATTCTTATGTATATATAAAAAGTTGGCACATTATATTTTATGTATAGATTTTTTATATTATCTTATTATTTCTTAGTGGATTTTAGAAAAATATATAGCTATTTGAGCTTATAAGTTATCCTTTCATCGTTTTCTTTTTGTATATTGTAACTATTGTAACTTTTGTTTATTGAAAATTTTATGAATTTGTCAAGGCGAGCGGTATGTTATTTTTGCCTTGCCCCTGTACTTCAAATATCGCTGACGTGACATTAAGTGTGATGTATCATATATGAACTTCAGTTTGGAATGCCACTGCGGAGTGTCGATGAAAAAATGAGTAGAAACTGCAGTTTGCTTTCATTAATTATGTTACTCAAGTCTCATATAGAGTTTTGAAAAGAGTGTAAATTCTATTTCTAGGAAAATAGGCAGATGGGTCATAAATATTTATGAACAGGCAATAAAAATTCATGAATGATTATAAACAAAAAAAAATTATATCAAGGGGCAGCGTATTTTTATGAATAATCTTATAGAGCTATAAAACAATCTCATAGAATTTTTATTTAAAACAGATGTTGTTCTACAGGCTTTACATTACCAAACTTGAACTGAGACCATTCATCTACAACATCGCGATGGATACGTTTAACACTATTCTTTTAAAGAAAAGAGCAAAGTGAATGAATCCATATTTCAACGCTTCTACTCATTTAAATAGGATTGAAAATCATCAGCAGAGCACTAAATCCTCTTTAACAGACTTCTGAACATAAAGATGTAGTAATTGAAATGCCTTTTTTTAATATCTATACAATATGCGCCTTTTCCCTTTCTCATATGTGAAATACACATAGAGAAAGAATTGTCATCGTCAAATAGTTCGAACTGAAGATTTTTAAGACCTCTCTGAATTAGAAAAATACATTTTTGAAATTGTGTCTGTTTGTCTATCTGTGAACACGAACATTCAAAAACGCTTTGAACTAGATGGTTGAAATTCGGCATATGGTCTTAACATTAACAAATTTGATAAACGAAATCCATCAAATGAACACGATAACTATAAAGTATCCAGAAACTTAGATAAATAGAATTGAGTGTTAAAATTGTATCATATCTTGTTTTGAATCGATTTAAAAACATCCAAATATATATTTGGTTTAATTTACTACACTACGAAGCACAAAACTCTCATATGTGTGACAATGAATCTGAGCACTCTTTACGGTCCCTTCTTTGGCCAAAGTTCACAATTTTTTTGCGAAGGGGAGGGAAAGAGTGTGTGAGAAAATTTCTGAAAGGCCATTCCCGCTGGTTTATTGAATTTAGAAGCATTTTTGATTCAACATGCAACAATTTTAATTTTTCCGGAAAAATGTGTCGTATGAGATTCTACGTCAGTTTTACTTATTCATTGAATGACTATGCGGAGTAAAAAGAATGAAGTTTTTAAACACTGAAGATCTAGAGTATAAATTTGTTCAAAACGTAGTAAATATTCTATCAGTATTTTGATGATATGTTTCTATACGCATTTTATCTAGATATAGTCAGTATACACAGGTTCTAAAATTTTTAGGAGAGTATCATTAATAATAATGTTTCCATAGAGAACGAAAAAAACTTTCAGTTCTTTGTCTACACAGTTCAGTTAAAGATGGATTTTATGATTGAAAAATTTAAGGCGTAGAATATAAAAAAGCTTAGAATCATGGAAATACTTGGTTGAAACTGAAATATAACCCAATGACTGCAAATTCATTCTCGCTAATTGCTTATAAAACTACCTACGAATTTTCGAGTGAATTACGACATTAAAAAATTATTCCCTTAAGACGACTGAATGTATAGATGCATCTATGTAGAAGCAGTTGTGATAGTCTCCAAACACCTCACGAGATGGCGCAGGCGGCGCCAGGGAGAACACTAAGAACTCTTAACAAATATTCAAGGAGACTGTGAAGCATTCTGGTTCGTTAGCTATGTTTGCAAAATCATTTGGCGACGACAATTGGCGAAATCGATCCTATTGTTGAATTTGGGGACTCTGTCTATTTTGCAATATCTCTCGAAAATCGACGTGGAAGGGACATATAGCCTTTAGTGATATAACGAAGAATAATGAGCTTTCGTGCGAAATTGATATTTACAAAATTGGCTCATTAAATATTTTGTTTAGTGATTATTACTATCACTCAGTCAAGGACTTTCAAAATAAAGAATGAGTTGTGAAGTAATGCTTTTGAAATTTCTTTCAGAAATGGATGGTGGTTGAGAGAAGGATGATATCTATTTGCTATGAAACTCTATTATTTACTATGTGACCGTTGGTAGCATTTAAAATAAATAGTAAAAATTGGCAAAATCGTGACATTTAACTCAATATGAATAATAAAAATTGGAAAAATCATGACAAGTTTTGTGGCTGGTGGAATAATTCTTTGAATTTGTCAATTATTTTAAAAATATAGGTATTGTGCTGACACCAAATTTGACAAGTTCAAATATTAAAAAGAATGCAGAACCGAATGCTAGTTTTAGTTTATAGACTGAAATTATCAAGTTATATCGGAATTACAAGCGATATTTTGACCTTATTTTAATAGGAAATTCAAATGATTTAAAAAAAAAGAATCGGATTACTGAATAATACGATTTAATGACTTTCTTTTTATCTAAATGTCACTGTTAATGGCATCCTTTGTATAGCTTATAGGAAAAGAAAAATGCGTAGGAAATTTTTAAAATCTAAATAAGATAGTAAGGAAGACATTTTTGTTTTTTGACATTAAAACATTGTATAAACCATTTCCATTTCCATTTAGCACTATGGGACATTTTCTCTTAATTTCAGGTTTAACCCTTTCATTGTGTTCGTAACTTGTATTGAATCTGTGCATCATGGTTATTTCTGCTATTATTGATTTGTAGCTCAATAATTGGAAATTCGTCCGATTTTTCCTATTTTAATGCATCAATTGGTGCATTTATAAATCTAAAAATTTTATACAAAAAATAAAAACAACATTTGTTTACTGAAAATTACGTATGATATGTTTTTAAAAAATTTTCAGTTTTTTTTAGTTCGCATTTGTTTCCTAATTTAGATACCATATTTTATTGAAATCCATTTAATTAATTGTCTTTAACATTATTCCGTTTTGCTGACAAATTGAATTAATTATATGATTTGATGTATGACAACTCAAGAGAATCGAAAAATATTTCAAACACTAATATGTACTTTTGCTCATCTATATCGAAAAAACTATTTTTGAATCTACAATTAAAAAGTTTATTTGGCGATTAAGAGTATTGCGTTTGCATGGAACAGAACATAATTTGCAAAAATATCGACTTGAGAAAAAAAAATTCTCTAGTGCAGAATAAAATATCATGTCTAATTATCCCTTCAAATACTGCTGACTCAGGAAAAGTCAAGTGTCACGTCACTTCCTTTAACTTTGCCATGTCCCTATCGGCTGAGAGAAAACAGAATGACACAGATAATAGGAGGACACAGAGAGACCATTAAAAAGAACAGTTACAAGAGCTGAATTAATGTGAATTTGAAATTGTTTGAAAAGACTTTCGGTTCCTTTAGGCCTTTTGTTAATTAAAAAAATTAGAATTAAAAGAAAATATTTTTATTTCTTTTTTCTTAAATTTTTGCAATACCACAAATATACGTGCTATACAGGAGAGAACAACTGATAAAATTTCATATCGATATGTGTAATATTTTTTGAAAAATGGAAACTTGTCAGAAAATAAGATTATCAAAAAATACGTGTAAGTGATTTTCATAATTGAAGGGGAATGGAAAAAAAGTTGTTCTTCTGCAATTTAAAAAGATTTCTCTATGGTCGTTATTCGAAAAAAGATAATGAAAATCAGTTTGAAATCAAGTGAGACTCTATGAATTGTAAGCCATTCCAAAGACAGATACAGATTTATTTGAAAAAATTCTTGCATTTGGAATCGATGGATTTTTTGATGCGCAGAATAGTGTATATAAAAGCAGGAATCGTTTATTTGAGCAATGCAGATGAATTCGAATTGTAAAGAAACATCCTCGTACATTTGATATCAATCAGTCTTGCCATGAAAAAGTATGAATTTTGCTCTAGTTTCAATGATGAAACAGACTCGTCATCCGTAACTTAGGCAAAACTAGTACATAAAGAGTCATCAAATGTACACAATGGTTTAATGATGCTTCAATAGACATCAGTGAAAATCCTATGTAGGATAATAAATCGAAAGTTAACGACAATTATTTAGTTTTGTATTTAACAAAATTCAATTTTTTATGCATTTGAATCATATTATTAGTCGCGTATATTTGTTACCAAAATGCTGCTAAGTGCATCAGAAAAAAAAATTTCAAAAATAATCAGTATAAAAAACATCAATAATAAACTACAATATTAAACTCATTAATGAATATAGGAATGATAAAAATATTAGTGATTTTGTAATCGGTTCGATATTTTCCGCAAAAAAAGGAGCTTTGCCAGCTGAATTCAAAATGGGACACAATATAAGAAAGTGTAAAACAGCAAATAGTTTTGGTTACAAAAAAGAAGAGAAAAGCCTTTTTTTTAAAAAAATGTTTCATTTAAATTGCATTTTGTGTTTACAAATTTTAATTTAAAGTTAAATTTTAGACTCATAAGAAACTCGATTTAATCAGATTGAAACGCACTGTAACAGTTTTTGTGCTTCACTTAATTTAAATAAATTAATACAGTATGGGCCAAAATATACAGTACTGAAACTTGCGTTTGTCGAGGAGGCATAACTCCAGTTACACATGTTCGCAGTAGTGAAAAAGAAATTTTATTGTGTAGTTGTTGTTGGAAATGGGTCTCTCGACGGAGGAAAAAGTATTTATAGTTGAGCATTATTTCCGCTCATACGGAAGCGGTTGTGAAAGTGGACCGAGTTTGTAAAAGGTAGCAGAACAATTCCAAGAGAAGTTTAACGATACAATTTAATAAGTGATCGAACCATTTCTACAGGTTTTGGGAAGGTTCTGTCATGCAAGGAACATTCAGACGAATAGACCGTGGTATCAACAGGACGGGACGGCCAGCCATACCACTTGGAAATCTCTAGACGTGCTGCAGGAAAACTTTAAAGGACGAATCATTTCACATGGTACTGACCTCCCATACCCGTCCTATTCCCCCGATCTTACACCACCTGATGCCTACTAGGGAGGAATGTTAAAGGAGAGTGTATTCAACTGTGAAGATCCACAAAGAACTGTGCGTGCATTACGTGAAAAAAACTTCTTGCAGGAGTCTGCAGCAACCTTTGTTTCAGGATATGTCTGAGAATCTGTGTGAAAGATATGAACACTGTCTACAGCGGGACGGGGCACATTTTGAACACTTACAATACGCATACTGTGGTAAATCAACACGCTAATAGTGTGTATGAATATAGCTCAAATTCTTTTGGGAAAAAATAAGCTCACAGATGACAATAATGAATGAATGTAATTTTGTTCATCTTTTTATTTTAGTACTATGTAATTTTGTTCATCTTTTTATTTCAGTACTATGTAATTTTGTTCATGTTTTCATTTCAGTACTGTATATTTTGGAACATACTATACTTCTGAAGAACTAAAATAAAATTCTCAGAACCTTCAAAACTCTTTCGTTAAAAAAAAACTGTATAAAGGAACTTTGTGAGCCTCATAAAGATATCAAAGACTAAGTATTCGCTACCATATTCAGGCTCTCTAGAAGAAACACTTAGTTAAAATTACAAAAATTACCTATAGCAAAAATTCGGATTATTGTTACTTACGTAACCCATTTCCGTGACAAGTGGGGAACGAAAATAGCAAATATAATTAAGAATTATTGCCACAAATTTATCTTTCAGTACAGTAAGAAGTCCTGGTTTCTTTCGATGCCAATGGGGAGTTTTCATCATTAGAAAAGAGATGGCTTTCTTTGTAAGAAACGAAGAGCTGTTTTTATAGATTTCACAAGATTATTATAATTATTTTATATTATTTTCCAATATATATTTTTAATAAAACTTTTTTTAAATTTAAGCTTCCAAGACAGATTTTCATATTGTTTATTATAATGGTCTAAATTGCAAATTTCTATCGTAAATATCGGTTTTGTTATTCTTCTTCCTGAAGTTTAGTTTTCTGGTATTAATTGTTTTGAAAATCTTTTTTCAAAAAATATTTTTATTTTATTTTTCATGAAAGTTTTTTAAAGTTTCGTTATAAATAAAATCAAAAATAATAAATGTTATTTTATTGAAAAGTCATTCAATTAATGGCACTTTATTAGTATCCTCTTATTTTTTAAATTTTATTTTATTCAGTTTCATTTTTAGGAGGGAGGAGAAGAATTGCCGTTATTTAAGGCAACGGTTAGTGGAAGGGAGTGTCAAACAGATGCTTTGCTCTACATATGAAATTTTCTAGAGCCTTCCTACGTCTAGATATTATAGACACTCAGGTTTACAAGAAACTTTTTTTTGTATCCAGGATCCCTACCTCTTGTGGGCTGTCATTTGGAAAAAAAAATCCTAGTTATAACAATGTATCTTTATTTGCGATGTTCAAATTTCTTAGCGTCAGCTGCAATTCACATTTGAACCCTACTTGGAATTTCACAATACGCACGTTGGAGCATAGAGGGTGACACTTTGGCATAAACGTCCATAATGCGTCGTTGAAGGTCCTGCAATATTTGTAGAGGGGTTGCATACATCTGCTGTTTCAGGTATCCCCATAGGAAAACGTCTATGAAGTCAGATCATGAGAACGAGGAGGCTAATCTTCGAAACCGCCATAGCCAATTATTTGGTTCCCGAATTCCTTGACGAGGTACTGCTTCACTGGAGAAGTCTTGTGTACAGGCGCGCTATCATTCTGAAATCATAGATTCCTAAGATTGAACAAGGGCAGGTTCTCCACAAAATTGGATATTGCGTTCTGTAGCATTGGGAATCATAAGCGATACCACTGTGCCACATTGCGATGTTGTATTTTGCCAGAAAGATAACCATTTTTCCTTCCATTCAAGTTTCCTGATGTCACTTCACAATGTAGAAAATCACAAAAAACAAATGCGTTTTTTTTGCCATTCTTTGCATTAATGTCCACAAGATTTCTTTCGTAAATCGATGATGTTCTACATTTTTGTAAATCACTTTTTTTACCCTAACTTGTTCTGTTTTCGAGATAGGAATTCTATCTCAGCGGTTTTCGGCCAGGTGGCGCCGTAGGTGATTTCATTTAGAAGCGCATGGCTACTTTATTATACCTAGACACCACTTTTATGAATATAGCTACAGCCGTTCCGAAGTTAAGAGGGTGGCATCATACTGTATAATTTTAATTATATTTGTATTTTTCGGGTTATAGTATCATGCCAAAAAGAAGAGGATAAACGTGAAATTATTGATCTTGAGGTTATAAAATAAGATTGTCACGTTTATAGGCTTAAGAAGAGAACACTCTTGAAGAATATCACTTTATTTAAAGTAAACCAAAGGCCTCGTTACTATAAATCAAGCTCTTATATATACATGTAGAATGTTCTAGAACATTCCTAGAACTAACTGAAGAGGAAATGACGTACAAGGATTAAGGAAATTATAATAATTGAATATTCCAGAAACTTCTGGAAGATCTGAAAGGAAAATAAATAAATAAATAAATAAATAACAAATTTATTTGCCGAGGATCGAACCAGTAATCTCTTTGCCCGCAGTCCGATGTCTTATCAACGAGCCACGGAGACATGTGGCTAGCTTCTTTGCATTGCTCCCTTCTTAAGAGAACAGCGTCTCGAGTTATAGACGAAGGTCCTTAGAGCGTGATCTTGCCATGGGTCCGGTATAGGGCGGGGTCGTCTTGTGAAAATCCACTTCGTCTAGATCAGGATTCCGTATGTCCTGTCCCACGGTCGTGGAATCTGAAAATATATTCTCTTGGGCTTCTGGAGCGTAGTAGGGCTTCATCCTCAGCACATGAACAATGTCCTTTGACTTACGTCTCCTAGAATTTGGATCAAAGTCCTGGACCTCGTAAGTGACCACCGAAAGTTGACGCAGAACTTCATACGGACCGAAATAATTCTTGAGAAGCTTTTCGGAGCGGCCCACCTTCCTTATAGGAATAAAGATCCACACTAAGTCACCAGACCGATACAGCACTGCGCGATGTTTTGAATTATAATGACGTCGGTCTTTCTCTTGGGCATCAAAGGTGCGGATTCGAGCCAACTGACGCGATTCTTCTGCGCGGGTTACTAGCCCCGTGATATAGTCTTGTCCCGTATCCTCGATTGGGTGATGGAACATAGTATCAAGTGTAGTTTCGGCTTCCCGCCCAAATGTCAGGAAGAATGGAGTATACCCAGTGGTGCTCTGTTTAGCCGTATTATAAGGAAAGTGACGGACGGCAGAATTAGGTCCCATGTTTTATGTTCGATATCGACATACATCGACAGCATATCCGCTAACGTCTTGTTGAAGCGTTCCGCGAGTCCATTCGTCTGCGGGTGATAGGCGGTAGTCATCCTATGCACCACGTTGCATTGATTGTTGATTTCGGCTACGAGCTTTGACTGGAAAACTTGACCTCGGTCCGTGATAAGGGTTCTAGGGGCTCCGTGAGTTAGAAGAATCTCTTTCACGAAGAACTTAGCTACTTCTGGTGCTTCTGCAGTGGGAATGGCTTTTGTGACGGCGTATCGTGTAAGATAATCCGTACACACGATTATCCACCTATTTCCTTCTTGCGACTTCGGAAATCGACCAAGCAGGTCCATCCCTATACGCTCGAACGAGACTTCGGTTGGAGGTAGGGGAACCAAGTATCCGGGTGGCTTCAGAGGAACCGTCTTTCGTCTTTAACACTCCCTGCAATGCCTTACGTAATGGCACACGCTTCGAAAAAGTCGGGGCCAGTAGAACCTCTTCCGAAGACGATCGTACGTCCTTGAAAATCCAAGATGTCCAGCTGTAGGCTCGTCGTGAAAATGGCGAAGGATTTCTAACCGCATTTTCTTAGGAATGACTGGAAGCCACTGTTTTCCGGATGGGTCAAAATTTTTCTTGCAGAGTATGTCATTCACTATAGAGAACCCCGCGCTTGATAAATCTGGCGACTCCTCGCAAGCCTTGATATGCTGGGCCAGTGATGGATCCTCGACGTTGTTCCGACACCAAATCAATCATTGCCGCCAGGGTCTCTGTTTTCAGCACGTTGTCGTCAGGCACAGGATTTCGGGACAGACTATCAGCGTCGGCATGCTTCTTTCCACTTTTGTGAACAATACAGACGTCATATTCCTGAAACCTCAAAGCCCATCTTGTTAATCGACCAGAAGGATCTCGTAAATTAGCTAACCAGCATAGCGAGTGATGATCCGTAATTATTTTAAAGGACTTCCCAAAGAGATATGGACGGAATTTTGCTACCGCCCATATAACTGCAAGGCATTCGCGTTCAGTGGTCGAATAGTTTCGCTCTGCTTTGGATAGGGTCCTTGAAGCGTATGCAATGCCTCTTTCCTTTCCGTCTTGCTGCTGGACTAACACAGCTCCAATACCGTACCCACTGGCGTCGGTATGCAGTTCGGTGGGAGCGTCTTCGTCGAAAAGTGCCAACACAGGCTGCGAAGTCAATGCTGATTTAAGGTCTCTGAACGAGTCTTTTTGAGCTTTATTCCAGCAGAATTTAGCGTCTCCTTTTAAGAGCTCTTGGAGAGGCTTGACCCGAAAACAGAAGTTTTGGATGAACTGTCTGTAATAAGAGCACAGTCCTTCGTGTAGGAAAGTTGTTGAAAGCGGACACTTTATCGGGATCAGGTTTCACGCCTTTTCTGGAAACAAGATGTCCAAGTATTTTGATCTCCTTGGCTCCGAAATGGCACTTTTTCGGGTTTAAGGTAAGTCCGGCTTCCTGTATGCAAGAAAGTATGCAATGCAGCCGATGCAAATGTTCAGAAAAGTTCTTCGAAAATACAATTATATCGTCCAAGTAGCAGAGGCACATCTTCCACTTTAAGTGACGTAATAAATTGTCCATAGTTCTTTCAAACGTTGCGGGTGCGTTACACAATCCGAACGGCATTACCTTGAATTCATACAGCCCTTCACTAGTGATGAAGGCCGTTTTCTCCCTATCTGCCTCGTCCACTTCGATTTCCCAATACCCCGAGTGCAGGTCCATCGATGAGAAGTATTGAGCTCCTTTCAAGCAATCCAAAATGTCGTCGATTCTGGGTAAGGGATAGACGTCTCTTTTAGTAACTCGGTTCAGACGACGATAGTCCACGCAGAAACGCCAGCTGCCATCTTTCTTACGAACTATCACCACTGGAGACGACCATGGACTCTCTGATGATTGAATAATATCTCGCATCAGCATCTTATCGACTTCGTCGTTGATTATGCGTCGCTCCACTGGCGATTCCCGATAAGGTCGTTGGCTGATCGCAGGGTGGTTTCCGGTGTTTATCCTGTGTTTTACGTTGATCTTGCGGTTTTGTCGCTGTGGTCCACCATGGAATGAATCTTGAAAATTTCACAGTAGATTTTGCATCTGCTTCCGCTGCTCAGCACTCAGGGTCACGGCCATCATTTGGGAACAGTCGATTGGGTCAGTGTACGTCGAGACTTCCACATCGGCAAATGAAGGCACTTCGGTCAGAGTATTTAGGCCGTCGGTGCTGAAAGAATTAGCGTAACCAACACACATGCCTCTTGGGATGTAGCGTTCTTGTCTTTGCCCATTGGCCACCCAGAGCATACCCTTGTTTTGGAAAAAAGAGGCTATAGTGGAGGAAATCGCAATTCCTTGATTGATGCTTAGACTTTTATTCCCTTCCACAACTAAATCAGTGGCGTCATGTACATCCGGTGATTGCACTATAATACGTTTGAAGGAACAACCAGGTATAATAAAGTCCGAAACGGCATACAAGTTGAAAGTCTGAGGCGCCGTCTGTTCTTGAAAAACGTCATCAAATGCGAGTTCAGCTCGGCCACAGTCCAAGACAGCTTGCGATGCATTTATGAAGTCAAAACCCAAAATGATGTCATGGCTGTAATTCGGCATAACAATGAACTGGTAGGGCTGTGTTCGGTCATTTATGGTAAGTTGAAAGACAAGTTCCTAACCGCTTTGCATAATTGCCGTCGGCGACCTTCAGAATAATGTTTTCCGAGTCGCTGAACACGACTTTCCGCCGGTATGCTTCGGAGACGACAGAAAAAGATGCACCCGAGTCTACCAGCGCTTTGCCGGGATGGTCATCAAGAAGAACGTCGATGCGATTCCCGTGCAATTTAGCGGCAAATGGAGGATTCTGAGAAATCGCGGCCTCACCTCCAACACAGGTCGCGGAACTTAGTTTTCCTCATTTCGGCGACTGGCTATATCTTCGGTAGGGAGACGGCGATCTATAACGGCGGGTAGGCGATCGTCCTCGACTCGGACTTGGTGAAGGATTTCTGCCCGTTTCCCGATTGATGTCAGCGGTACGATGTAGCGTCACGTCTGTCGTTCCTGAATTGGTCAACAAATGAAGATCTTTTATCTCTGCAATAGCGTACTACGTGACCTGGGCAGCCGCAATGGAAAGAGACTGGCCGATTGTCGGTGGTACGCCATACGTCGGTTTTCCTCGGCATCTGGTTCTGTTGAGGCCATGAAGTCTGGGCAGGCCTACTATATATTGGTTGCATGCGGCGTTTAGGTGCTTGAGCGACTCTTCCCAAGTTTTCACGAGATATAGGAGCCAAAGATTGCTCGATTTCCTCTCGTACGATGCTTTCGATGGATTGTAGTTCGGAATATTGGCTTTCGACTTGTGGTGCAGTCATTCTTTGTATTTATTCCCGAACAATTTTGCGTATCAGCGATGTTAACGGTTGCTCCTCGTCCACGGAAGCTATGGGAATAACATTGGGTAAACGAGAAAACTTCTGACGTCTAGTTTTTTGTTGCATTTCCTCGATGTACTGGCAACATTTAATGAAATCGACTGTCGTTTTTACCTCTTTAGGTAACAGTGCCTGGTACACATCTTCTGCGACTCCCTTCATTAGGTGGGACACTTTTTCTTCGTCGGACATGTTTGGTCCGATTTGGTTGCAAAGTCCAAGTACGTCTTGAATGTAGGATTGTGTAGCTTCACCAGTATTTCGCGCTCGGCCTTTCAGACGATCTTTTGCTCGCCTTATATACAGTTGGGTGTCAAAGGTTTTTGTCAGTTCTTCTTGAAATTCGGCCCACGAGTTCAGTTTATCTTCGTTATTATCAAACCAAGTCCGGGCGGTCCCATCCAGGAAAAAATATACATTAGCTAAGCAAAGTGTGTCATCCCATTGATTAAATTTCGATACTCTAAGGTATTCTTTCATCCATTTGGTCGGATCTTGTCCAGGATCCCCTGTAAAAATTGTTGGCTTTTTAGGCTACCTCATTAGGGCAGGAGAAATCAGAATAGGTTGAGGTTTTTCTTCTCCTTCCGGCATTTCCGTGCGATTGGGTAGTTTTCGTGGGGCAACAACGGAAGGTCCAAATTCCGGAGGAAGATTTAAGAGTCTACGGCTTCGCCGTATTTCTTCCGCTTCCAGACTGAGAAGTTACCCGGCGCCTCCACCAAACTTGTCACGTTTATAGGCTTAAGAAGAGAACACTCTTGAACAATATCACTTTATTTAAAGTAAACCAAAGACCTCGGTTACTGTAAATCAAGCTCTTATATATACATGTAGAATGTTCTAGAACATTCCTAGAACTAACTGAAGAGGAAATGACGTACAAGGATTAAGGAAATTATAATAATTGAATATTCCAGAAACTTCTGGAAGATCTGAAAAGAAAATAAATAAATAACAAATTTATTTGCCGAGGATCGAACCAGCAATCTCTTTGCCCGCAGTCCGATGTCTTATCAACGAGCCACGGAGACCGGTGGGTAGCTTCTTTGCAAGATGCTGAATCTCTGTGCTCTGAAAGAGAAAAGAAAATTTCAGTTAGAGGGCCATGTTGTGTTTAATAATAAATTTACAGTATTGGACGGTTTTTAAGAAATCTGAGAAAGAAAAATAGCGACATTAGAAGAGCATCTTCTGTAAAAGAAGAGTTCTACTTTTAAGGGTATATAAACAAAGCAGCAAATCTGAATTATCGATTGACGAAGCAAAAAGTTCAGAACCCATCTTATAAGTTTGTAGTGGCAATAAAAAAATTTGACAAATCGAACTAAGAAAACATTGCTCAAACTATTTATGATAAAGCAAGCTGTAAAATTACATTATCCAATAGAAAGTCAGAGAAGTCAAGTGTGTCAAGGCCAACAGCTTTCAACCGTATCAATTTCGAAACCTTTACAGGAGAGGATTTTCAAAGAGGGGAGGATGCCATCTCAACTATGTTCAACTTTATGGTCCAAGGTATTATCCATCAAAAAAGTATTTAGACACCTCTTATTGCTTGTAATCAATAAAAACTATTTTTTTTTTTAAATAAAATGCCATTCAAGCTGTATGTCCCTTATAAAAATATGCAAACTGCATTCACATATGGGGCCACCTACATATTTATATTTGCATTATCTTTAAATTTTTTAATTGTAACCCTTTATTTTTTGCCTCTTAAATTATCCTAAATAATGATAAATTCCCAGATATAATATTTTTTTTCAAAACGGTTCAAAATAACCGAAGCTATGCAGGAGAAAAGATTTAAGGGTCCTTTTGATGTATCCAAACACAGTCCGCTCTATTAATACTTTTCGACATTCAAGTTTTCATTTCATTCATTAATGCGATAATTTGGCTATAAGAAAGATTCATGTATTTTTTTTAAAGTTAAAAGCAATGAAACATAATCATATATAAATACAAAACATATGCTTTTATTTACATATTTAATTCAAAAGATAGTTTAATATTCTCAATTCACATCGATAAAAATAATCGGATAGGTTAAGCAATTCTAATTAATAAAACAGGTTAGATCAGAAATCTTTTGAAGTCGCAACAAAATAAAAGACAGGTGCTTATCTCCTGACCATTACTTTATACTATAGCATAGAGAATATAATGGTGTTGAATTATATGTTCTTCAAATTCCCACCAAACTATACTTTGAATCATTTTTAAGAGGCATTTTTTAATATTTAGCTGTTGTTTTTTTATACCGTAACGAGCACTCAACAAGAACAATTAATTTACCAAATCAATTTATCGCCCTTGTTTCACTTCTAAAAATTGTATTTTGTGAAAGCCTTCTGGCTCTACATTATCGAACACAAGGAATTGCTTTTGTGTTTCATTTCTTTAAACATTTAATGCTATATAACAGGCAGTACATTAAGACATTTACAGGCAGTACATTAAAACAGTAAATTAAAAAGTACATTACAGACAGTAAATTAAGTACAGAATTTTACTTCTATAGTAATTTTTTATTCATTAAAGATCTTGCAAATAATTTCTACAACTTTAATCGGCTTCCATTTATCCCAAACAGAATTTAAAATTTGCTACTAAATTAAGAGCAGAATACGTTTCATGCATCGATTTTTTGCCTCAATTTTACGCTTATTTCCAAAAAGAAATATATATATATATATATATATATATATATATATATATAATAAGAAATGCTGAAAGACATACTTTGTGTTTCGTTCTCTTTCAGAAAAATTTTATTTCTGCCAGATAATCCATTAATAAAGTTGAATTAACTCCCAAAGAAAACGGAAATTATGCTGTTCTGAAAGCTTTTGGTTAATGCTCCATATCTCAAAACTAGCTGGCAGAATCATAAAATTTGAAACATTGGTGTTTTCAGTCTTACACCTTCGATTGGCATCAATTTTGGGGGGAATTTAAATTCAAATTTTTTTTTTAACTTACGGATTTAAAAATTAATATAAAATGTACTTTTCAATGAACATTTTAATGTAAAGAAAGAATTACTGTCATCATATCTTGGAATGCATTGTAAAAAAACACGAAATTTTCATTTAACATTAGAATATGAAAATTTCAATTTTTTACAGCTTATTAACCTTTTTCTCAAAATTAAAAATATATTATATATATTAGAACTGTTCTAATCTGGAGAATTCAGGTATGCATCTGAAATTGAATTTTTAAATTTAGAAAATGATCTTTGTGTAAATCGAAATATGAAGACGACTTGATGCTTGACAAACTGTTGAATACATTTATGGAGAACATATTTTTACAACAACAGGGAGTTACAGTTTTATGGTGCGATAATTAGTCTCGGAATAATGAGCAGTGTCCTGCTACATATTTGACCGACTGTAAAAGACAATCTTGTACCACAGATAATGTTGCAAGCAATTACAATTTTCTTTTTTTGTTAATTAATCTTATTTATTTTACTGTTTATAGATAGTGAAAACTAAAATTGAATAAATGTTACATAAAATAGCATACCTATAAGTAAAATAAAAATATAAATTGTTAGTTTTTAATCATATAATATAAAAATGTTCCAAAGTACAACAATTTATTCTATAGGTAAAATATCAAGCTTTTCTATGAGTATTTTACTCACATTTGTGCTTAATAGTTTTCCAATTAAACATTCCGTTATATCTAAAATGTTGTATAAATGTATATTTAATAACGACCTTAGTTCTATGTAGTAAAATGGCATTTGTCACAAAAATGAAGGTCTTCATATTCTTTACAGGGTTAATGTTTTCATGCAGAAATCATGCTGTAGAGGTCACGAAATGCTTGCTCATAAAAATGTATTTCGAAAAGAAATCGCTTTTTCTGTGTTTTGCTTCGTAAGTAAAAAGAAATTTCTCAATTTCTCTACATGGTTGGAAACGCCCTGTTGACCTAAATCATAAGATCGGCCAACCAGAACCAAAAACTTAGTTTTTCACTTTGCGACTCTTTCTGACAAAGAAATAGTAACTCGTTATAAAGCGTATAAATGAAGGAACAGAAATATTTTTTCCTTTGAAAACAAGTTGATCGAAATGGTCTGCTGCATAAATATGCCATTGTATCGGTGAACCGTGCAATAGATTCATTTTATATATTAATTTTGCTTAAAATCTTGTTTTATACTGAAAAGAGGTTTATGACAAATTTTAGACTTAGTTTTAAATTTGATGAGATAATTATTTTTAGTATATTTTTACTCTGATTTTAAAGATATTCCAAGTTAGGAAAAATTTGCCTTTTATAACGATTTTTTAAAATCTATATAAAAAATTATTCTTATATTATTTTTATTCTTCTTCATTCTTATTATTAAGAATTTATTCTTATATAAAATCTATATAAGAATTCATTATTTTAAAAAAATATTATCGAATCATAAAAGATACTAGTTTAACCCAATTTCTTTTTTTTTTTAAAAATTTCGAAGTGAGTAAAGAGAAAACTTTGTTTTCGCTTTGCAGCTATTAGATACATCAAAGCTCGAACTCTGTGATTAAAGATTTCTAATTAAGAAGATTTTTACGTGTACGTTGAAGTACACAGTATACGATTTAAGCAAGATTTAAAAGAGTGGGATTTTGTACTCATGTTTATGTCTACAATTTTTCAGTCATGCAACAGGTAAACAATTCATAAATCATGAAATTCTTATAAATACAACGAAATCGCGATTTCGTAAAAGGGATATAAATGCAGGCCTTTCAAATTAAAACTCCTTAGGAAGAAATCAATGAAATGTTCAGTATTATAAGGCGAACCAATTTTAATTCACCCATTTTTCAGAGAAACGAATACAATACAAAATCCTATAAAAACCATAAAATTCTTAATTAGAAATTTTACTGACCCTACCCTTTAATATGAATACCACGAAAGGACTAGCGTAAATAATTCAAGTGGAAAGTATATGTCTTGAAGTGTGTTATTGAGATGCATATGCAAAAGATGTCTTAGTTTTTATTTTTCGTTTACGGAATTTCGTTCAAAGCTTATGTATTTGTAAAGCTATCTGTGGTAGTATTGTTGCAATATAAACGAATGGCTACAATTTATAGTGAAGCTCAAAAATTATTTTAAAATCTTGAGTTTATAAAGATGTATAGTTAAGCTCAAATATCCAATTTTACAATCTTAATGATAATGATACATTTAATAATATTAATCGAAATTCAATTAAAAAAGGAAATTCGAGGATTTAATTATATTATTTGAGGATTTAGTTATATAAAAGAATTTAGAGGCTGAAATATTTTAGTACCAATGTTTGAAGCATGATTGTATCAGCTGTTACAATCAATCAATTTGTGATACCAATTTTACAGCATATTTTTGACAGAAAAAAAAAGCCTGCCTAGAAACATTGTAATATTAAAATGCAAAAATATTTCACACTTGCTTCTAAATCAAAGTAACCAATTCATCAAATTTTATCAAAATATTACGTTCAAAATACAAAATTGATATTCCTTTGTATAATACGCATCATTTTTTTCTGTTTGCTAACATGAGTCTTTTTGTATTCGCGGTCTTTTCTAAATGAAGTTTACAAACTCATCAAATTTTATCAAAATGAAAGGTGCTCTCATTAAATATGCAAGCAAATCTTGAAAATGAAACCTTTTAAAATTAAACTGACATATTTTTTTGAATTAAATATTATATTGTGAAAATAGATACCACAACTAAACAGACATTTAGTAACGGAGTATAAAAATTTATTATAGCAGTTGCTGCATAATAAATTCGAAAAATGAATTATAATCAAAGAAAATATTGTGCGGAAATAAAATAGGTCCCTGAACAGCCAAATTTGTAAAATTTTAGAGTGGTGCCTTTTGCGTTTGTGGGAAAAATTTAAAAAGTGTCACTAAGTGTAAATGAATTAAAATAGCTTTTAAAATTAAAAAATAACAACCCTCTTTCTTAGCGAACATCTACTACCCAAGAAATATCTCAGTGCAAAATTTAATTCTTATATATGTAAGGGTCTCCATTCGAAAGTTTTTGCATCATGCATTAGATTTAAAGCAATTATAGAAAATGTGCTTGCGCAAAAACATTATCTTGTCGAAATTTGAACAAATAGCAATTCTGATCTGTAATGGGCTTACTCTTGAGACGATTATGCTGCATTGGCGAATTGTTTATAACCGCTATCGATGATTCTCATTAATTATTCGTCTAAAAGTTTCAAATTTCTTAATTTTTTTAATGGTTTTGTTCTTCAAAATGGCGATTTATAAAGCAAGAAAAGTCTGGATAAGGCATGATTTTTTTTATGTTTAAAGATCATTGTTGTTATTTTTAGAAAAACTCCTAATATTAATATTCATTTAACCAAGGCAAAGATTAATCACATATTTGAATATGTGATAATAATTGCTGGATTAATTATTTGGTAAAAAAGGGGTGCACATATTCTGGAGGATTACCTTTTATTTTCCAATCATACAACAAAAAGTAATTTGGATATGATTCTATCATAATGTTTCATTTGTATTTGTTCAGATTAGTTTTTTCAAGAGCAAGGTTATAATTTTAAATTTTTCGGGAGAGGTGAAACAATAAAAACGACGATTGTAATGTGAATGGTGTCGCCTTCAAATACAAATATTTTAATGTTGTCTTATTTACAAACGTGCTTAAACTTTGTGATATAATATTATTTTCGATCGATTTTATTTTAAATTGAAAATTTGAAGATTATATTAGGCCCAAAGTCTATTGTTGTACCATATGTTGTACAACAACAAACTACAAATAAACAGCCTGAAAAAAAATCGATAGACAGAGACCTAAAAATTGGGAAAATACACAGGAAAATTTTATAAAAACAAATTATTGAATATTAATAGGCATAAAAAATTCTATTTGGGTATGACTTATTCTTATGAATAATAATAGATCATACCAAGTTTAACTTTAAAATAATTTAGATTTACAAGTTTACTTTGCGATACTTTAACTGACCATTTGTTTACACATCACATATGTTAGGTTTGTCACGATAGAAAAAAGCAACATTAATTAGTCCAAAAGTTTTATATTCAGTTGACTGACCCATTTCAGTGCTTTGAATTATCTTTCACGAAATTCTAAAGATAAAGGTAATGTTAGAAAAATACGAATAATTCTGAAACTTGAAGGTTTTTATTTGTAATTTTATTTTTTGAATTCTGTAATTTAAATGCCACTTTTGAAAGATCTATAAAATTTAAATGATTTTTGCTGAAGCAGCTTCAATTCAACAAGTAAGTAGTTTCATTCTTCAAAAAAAAAAAAAAAAATCCTGAATGAGGTTTTACGTTGATTTTATTCATTTAACTAAGCAATTACTTCTCTTTGCTAGAAATGGCAAATTGGTTTGAAACGATTTAAACTCCAAATTCTAAAATAAATCGGGTGCGCCGAAAAGCGTTACAGCTTTTAAAAATATATTATAAAAGAACAAATGATGATGCCTCTAGTTGAAAGGAGGAAGCGGAGTGTAGTTTTAAAAACATTTTATTGTAAAACTCAACAAAGTTTTACAGACCCCTATGGAAAAACAGTTATTGTAAAACTCAACACTCAATTACTATTAAACAAATTATGATTTGATTAATAATAATTAAATTATTAAAACATTATAAAATTGCAATATTACATCACACCCTTGTTTAATAGAAGGTAAACGTGAACAATAATAAATAAGAGAATTTCGTCTCATACTTAGAAGAGGAGCATCTATTCCTTGGTCTAGCTCGCACGAGAACCCAGTCTGAACTGAGAGGTTTTCTCGTTCGCCACCCCAGCTTAAACATCCCACCTCGCGTTGGAATTTTATATTACAACATTCAAAGAATACATCATACATATACACTTTTTAATCTTTCTAAAAAACTTTTAAGTAAATTTTAAAAATTTCTTAAATATCATTTGTAATAAAATGTCTAAATTTGCACCAATTACCATAGATATAATTCAATCAAAACAATAGTTAAGTTACATTTCAAATACAAATATGAATATAAGATACCGAAATAATATATGCTTCATGAAAATACTATAGGATTGAATTACAATTGAAATTCAATACATAAACACACTTTATAAGTTTAATGGAGAAATTATATATAGAGAGATTATATGCTTTTTAAATATATATATATATATATATATATATATATATATATATATATATATATATATATATATATATATATATATATATATATATATGTGTGTGTGTGTGTGTGTGTGTGTTTAAAAGGTAATATTTATATATCGCCCTATTTATGGTGCCGTTTGCTGTTCTTACGTTCATTACGCGTACATATCCAGAAATGATATTTGCATCAATTATTTGACCAAGTAACTATTTGTACATGGGTAAATTTTCTTTTTTTAGCACCACCATCATGCCTGGCTTTACATTATCTTTAAGAAATTGCCAATTTTGGTGGTGTTGAAAATAATTTAAGTAGTCACATATCCACCTTTTCCAAATATACTGGGTTAATTTTCCTGCTCTCTGGCACCGAGATAAACGGTTAATTAAATCAGGTTCAGAAATTGTACTTTTTGGTCGTCCAATAAAAAAATATGTTGGCGTCAAAGCTTCCAATTCATTTATATTAGAAGAAATTGGAGTGATTGGATGCAAGTTTGAAATTCCTTGAATTTCTACAAATAATGGTGTTAAATTCTTCACATGTTAAATTTGCAATTCCAACCGCCTTTCGGAAATGATATTTGAAGGATTTTACGC
This sequence comes from Argiope bruennichi, assembly GCF_947563725.1. Lineage (NCBI taxonomy): Eukaryota > Metazoa > Arthropoda > Arachnida > Araneae > Araneidae > Argiope > Argiope bruennichi. The sequence continues at coordinate 134,109,854 of NC_079162.1, read as the reverse complement.
CAGCCTTCCAAAGTTCTCCAACATGTGGTGAACTGTGGAATAAATTTCCATTTAATATCATCAGAGGACAAAATGTTACTCCAATTATTATCTGGATAAGTAACTTTATTGTGTAGTTTTGACAATTCAGCTTCAGCACCAACGAAATTTGTGGCATTATCAGAAAAAAGAACAGAACATTTACTTCTTCTTGCCAATAATCTTTTTAAAGTAGAGATAAATAACTCTGAAGTCAAATCAGTTATCATTTCAATATCTATAACTTTAGTGGCAAACAAAAGCTACATAAACCTTATGAAGTGTGCATTTACGTGGATCTTTGTGTTTTATAAAAAATGGATCTGCAAAATCAACACCTGACTTAAAAAAGGAACACTGACATTAACTCTTGCTGGGGGAGGGTTATCCATTCATTGTTCTAGCATAATAAGTTTATTTTTAACACATGTAACACAGTTATGTACTACATCTGTTGCTAAATTTCTGCCATAAATAGGTCAAAATTTCTGCCTAGTTATATATAAAAGAGTTTGAGGGCCAACATGCTGATACATTTTATGATTATGTTCCTTTATCAAACGAGTTAGCTTAAATTTAACTGGCAAAATTATCTGTTATGTTGCTGGTCATAGCGTAATTTAGCATTAATTAGTCGACCTGTGACTTGAAGTAAATTATTAAAATCCGGGAAAGGGCTCAGAGATTTTAGATAACATTTACCTGGAAGTTGTTTTCCCTTTGAGATCATTTCAATGCTTTTAGAAAAGTCTTGGACTTGTGCTCACCTTAAGATATAAACCTCAGCATTTTTATATTCATCTGAAGAAATAGGCCCTTTTTTAGGCACAGTTCCTGTTTTAGAATTAGAAATTAATCTCAAAATATAACTAAGAATCTTAATTAATTTCACAAAACTATTAAAAATAGAAATATGACGGGAGAATACAGAGTTACATTCAGAAGTACTAAATAAGGTGCATTTTCCAGGTTGCTTTAATTCATAAGCAAAGTCATCGTCTGTGATTGGTTCGGACACACATGGCTCTTCGTTTTTATCCATCTCTAATGAATGAAGGGCTGCCATTTCCCCATAAATTACTGGATTGAAGGGAATCAGGAGACACGCCTCTAAAAATGAGATCTGCCTGATTCTCCTCTGATGATATATGTTTCCAGATAAAGACTTTAGTTGTCTCTTGAATGGTAGCTATCCGATGGCTAACAAATGTTTTTAATTCTTGGGGAGGTTTTTTTCAACCAAGCCAATGCAATGGTAGAATCAGAGTAAAGCACTACTTCAGAAATTGCAATATTGAGAGCCTGTATTATTCTCTGCGTCAGTTTTGACAATGACGGTGCTGCGCATTTGAATTGTTTGGAAATTGTTGCAGGTTTAAATCTAACGACACAGGATTTGCTACATAACAAATATACAGAATTTGAACCACTAAATAAAAAAATATTGCACATAAATTGCAGCTCCATATGTTGTAGTATACGCATCTACAAATCCATGAATGACTACTCTGCCATTAGAAGGAAAATGTCGAGGGATTTCTAGTTGCTAAATGTATGGGAGTATTAAAGTAAATTCAATCCATGCACAAGTGACATCCTTAGATAAAGAGTCGTTCTAACCAAGTTTCAGTAACCAGAGTCTTTGCATAAAATTCTTGTCCTTTGAAACAGTAGGACCAATCATACCTAGAAGATCGTGTATCCTAGAAAGGTCAAAAAGGATACTTCTCTTGGCGTATGAATTTTGCATTGAAGTGGTTACTTTAAATAAAAAAACAATTACGATTTGGTTTTTACAAAGCACCTAAAATTTTGACAGGCTTCATGTCTTTAGAGTGGTTAATATTATAATTATTATTATTTGGAATGTTATTGAGAAGACTTTCAGTGTTAAAAAAACCATTTGTGGAGAATCATACCTCCTATTTAAAATAACTTCACAAGTTGAGTTTGTAGTTCTTTAGCATTTTCCGAGGTATTTGAGCCTGTTAAGGTATCCTCCATATTACAATCTGACTAAACAACATTCAATGTATCTGGGAAAATAACCTTTTCGTCAACCGCTAGCTGATTCAAGGTTCTAGTGGCTAAATGGGGTATACTAGTTGTACCATAAGTAATTGTACTTAGTATATTTTTGTTGGTTGATATGGACCTTCTCTCCATATTATTCTCTGCCAGTTTAGGTGATCGGGGTGAATTAATATTTGCCTATACATCATATGGATATCTGCTGCAAATACAAATTTATGTTTACGAAAACGCATCATGATGAACAATAGATCTTGCTGAACTGTTCTCCATTCACTTGAATTTGAATCAAGGAATTAGATGTTGAAGCAGAGCCGTTGAAGACCTTACGAAGTTTTGTGGACTATTTTAAGAGATTATAAACTCCATGATGAGGCAAATAAACAGCGAGTTCAGGTTCATACACTTCTTTAACTTAAAATTAAGAAGAATGAATTTAAAAAAGTTTTAACTGAAACTAGATTTTCATTTCCATTAATGGAATTATCGTTCTCGCTGATCGTTTATAAAACTGACTGCGATCTTTCGAGAAAATTAATGGGTTTAAAAATCATTACTAAAGATACATTGTACGAATATATTTAAATAATAAAAAATTATGAAATTAATACAATTTCTAGTTCGTGTATTGAATTAATCCAAATATATTCAAATTATAGATGTCTTTATTTTAATAGGAAATTCAAGGGTCCAGGGAAAAATTAGAAATCCTGATCATTTTTTACTACCCCCCCCCCCTAATTAACCAAGTATCATTGCAAATTTAATCCTTTGAATAATTTCTTGAAACTAAATACAACTTAGTCAATTCTTAAGATTATGAAGAAATTATTATAGAAGCATTTTTTCTTTTTCACAAATTAGGAACATTAAATAAGCCTTTTTCATCATGGTGCCTTCCAAGATTGATGTCTAAGGCATTGGTTATTCACCAAAATGATCACTCGTGGAAAAACTCTGAAAGGGGGGGGGTCTTATTCCTACCGCTTTTTTCACCTCAAGTCTCTACCTGAGGTGTGTAGAATTCTTGTTTTGACCATCCAACTATTGATTGTCCTAATGCATCTAGAGGAGAACATATATTTATTGGATTTTATTTTATATCCTGCGAGGATTTCTTATTTGCGGGATGCCATACTGTACTCCTCGGCTTTTCTTTTAATTTTCATTTTTAATTTATTATTTTTGAAAAAAGACGAACTCACTGTTATTTGAAAAAAGATTTTCTTTTGTCTATATTATATAAGGTCGTCTAAACCCGATATAAACATTTTTATCTTATTAATTTGACTGCATTTCGTTTCCCTTGTCAATTTTTTTTTAAGGAAAAACAAATTTTCGAACACAATAAAATGAAATCCTAAATTTTAGTGATCAAAATAAAACTTACATTATTTAATTTTTTAGCTTGATTAGCCATGACTCAATACTCTTGGCTTCACCGCACAATTCTAATGCGGCCAATTAATAGGAAACATTTGATATGCTATTTATCATTAGCATTTCTTTCCTATTACATTTTTTTTTCAGAATAATATAAAATGAATGCCACATTTGTGGAAAATTTTGTTTTCATATACACTTTGCAATAAACATGATGGATAATATACAAATAAATAGATATTATAGGGCTCCATAAACTCTCATTATTTCGTTAAACCCTATTCAATAGGTTGTTTTTAAATATCTTTTAAATTTCTTCATTGCAAAAAAAAAACCCTTATGCTAAACATAATTCCCTCTTTTAAAAAAATGTATACAGTTTTGAGATCAACTTTAGTTAAATAAGTAAATCTTTAATTTTTACTGAATTGAAATCTAGATTTCATCGACTGTATTGCCATTGCTAATAATTCTGATCCTTACAATATCACACATTTTAAATCACTTTATTTGTTTGTTTTATATATAACTCTGACAATATTAGTTAATTAAATTGACTGGCAGTCTTTAAAAAATATTAATGACTTATGGAGAAAAAATAGTTTTCGGTCTGTTTTTTTTTAATATTAAGATCGAATTTAGGAAAAATTTCATGTTTTTGGTTAAAACAGGAAAATATCAAAAATTTATGTTTGGATATGTGTAGCTATTGCAGAATAGTATTGTTTTGAGAGTTTGTTTAAAATATGATTTTAGTGTCTTATTTTCAATTTTGATTAAGCTAATTAATTTGACTGTTTTATTTAATCAGGTTAATTTTATTTTTCATGCTAGTTCTTTGCTTAATGTGCAAATCTGAAAAATTATAAAGAACGTATTATTTGTTTAAAAAATAAGAATGAATAAATTCATGAAAGCTTAAAACTATTTATAATTTAAATACCACTTTCTCTTACAAAATATCATCGAGAGCCATCAGAAATTTCTGTTGTTTCTAAATGTTTCTAATGAAAACTCACCTCTGAATTGTAACTTTAATTTCCCAACATGTGCTGATGTGCATAATTCAAATAAAGTTATAAATATTCAGTTCAGAGTTTCATGTTTTTAGTCTTTAAATAAATGCTAACGTATGTTTTCAAATTATAATTCTTTGAAAGCAGTTTTTTCACTTGAATCTTTGAAACATTTTACCTTGTTGAGAATACTGTGTGTGAGTGAACATTTCATATCTTTATAAAAATTATCAGCTGAAATATTAAAAATATGTATCAATTTTTCACTCCCTTTAATGACTGAAGTACAGATACTAAACATGAATTTTTGAAACTTTCATTAAAAAGAGTTTGTAAATACTAGAACTGTATTTTTTGATTAAAATAATGAAATTTTCAATGTAACAGTTCAGATTTCTGAGAACAAAGTAAATGATATACTTTAAACATTCATTTATTCTAGTATTCTTTGCATTCAACAAATAAGTAAAGAAATAATCGAAACCTCTTGAATCTCTTATAAACTTATACGAATAAGTCTCACTTTTTGTACAGTCTCTTAGTATTGTGAAGAGAATGGAACGCCTATAAGAAGCAGTCAACTGAGAAATTAGAAAACAGTAGGTAAACTATTTATTATTTCAAACGCAATCGCCATAACTGCTAATGCATTTATTCCACTGTGAGAGAAGACGGTCAATGCCTTCAGAGGAATTTTCGATTGCATGCACCAGGGTTGTACCCAGGTGTGCACCTCTTCGTCCGAAGCAAATCGACGGCCAAGGATATCCTTCTTCGGGAAAATTGCATAAGAAGAGATCTAGACTAAATGGGGATGTGTAAGGGCTTCTTAGCGAATGCAGCGTATTCTTAAAATCTTTGGCAACATACAAGCAGGCGTTATCCTGCAACCGAATGACGCCGTCCGTCAAAATTCCTGGGAGTTTGGACTTGATGACGAGCTTTAGTTTTTGCAAAGTTACCACGTGCCCCTGTGGGGTAATTGTGGAGCCACGTTCCAGAAAATCAATTAGCTTTTCCACTTCAAAAATATCATTATGATTTCCTCGAAGTTGGCACGCACGACTTTGGATTTTTTCGATGGGCTTTTATCTATGTACTTCCGTTGATTCTGATTCTTGTTCTCCAGCTCAAAATGATGATACAATGTTTCATTTTCCGTAACAAGGCGGAAGAAGAAATGATATTTTTCATCATGATACCGTTGAAGGTACTGCAGTGATGTCTACATTCCGCTCAACTATCGCTCCTCCGTCAGGCTGTGTGGAACCCACTGCATACAGACTTTCAGGTATTTCAGATGCTCTGTCAAGACAGCTTGAGTGGCACCATGACTAATACCCAACATGAGCCGTATATCTTCCGCCTTCGGTCTTTTCTGACGTCAGCATCCACCGCAGCGATGATAGAAAGAATAATGACACGATGAGCCAATGACGGTCGATTGCTGTCTTCTAATGACAGCCGAACTTCTCGATATCGTTTATTCCACTCAAACATATGTGAACGTGACATATTGCATTTACCATACACAGCAAACATTCGGGCATGACACTCCTTCCGCAGTCATAAAACACACGATAGCACGCTGTTTCTTTTCCCCAACCTCCATAGAAATGACGGACTCATACATGACGCGCTGGTCTTACTTCGAGCACATCTAATAGACAAATAGACGGCGGCGAACATTTGTGCTAGGCCTTTCTTATTCCCAAGAAAGGACGCTTCTATACACAAACTTATTTAGCGCCATCTTGTTATAGAGTCTATATCATTTTCATTGGTCTGCCCTTATATTTTAGATCTTCCCATTGACTTGGGAACGAAAAAAAATATTTTAGACTTCCTTCCTTTAGTTTAAAATCAAATACCGATATACAATCTTGTTCTAAAGTTGATGTATTAAAGTTCTCTCATATAGCTTCTGGCATTTTTGAGTTATGGTTTTTTTTAACTGCACGATTAGACAGATCGACATATTTAATCTAAAATTTGATGCAGATATACAATTCTAGTAATACGCTAAATTTTATTTATCTAGTTAATTGCATTTTTGAACTATCGTGTTCATATGCACACAGACAGATTTTTCTAGATCTATAGTGCTATTTTCTGTTCAAAATCAGCTAGCTGGATTGCCAAAGGTTGGTTATGTTTTTCTGTCTCAGTGGGATTTAAATTGGGGATGGTATAAAAATCAGAAGGCGAATTACAACACTTTCTCTTTACATACCACATATATTGAAAATAAGAATTATAAATGATTTTAAAAATAGGTGTGTGTTTTTTTTCAATTAGTGAAAAAATTTTTTATAAATTCACAAGACATGAGGGTTTTTTTTTTTAAATCCTGAAAACATACAAATAAAATCAAAAATTCATAAATAATTTGTACACTGTAAAAGAGTTTTGAATAAATTTTGCACGATCTATTGAAAACACTTTCTTAAATGTTTGCTGACAAATACGTTGAAACATACAAAGGTTTTAGTGAATGCTTCTTAACAATGAATTAAACATTTAATTTTTATCAATCAAAAGTCTATGTTTCCATAAACAGAAAAGATTTGATTTCCAGTGTTGCTATTTCTAATAATTTAGAAATATTAAAATATATTAAATATATATATATATATATATATATTAAAATATATTAAATATATATATATATATATATATATATATATATATATATATATATATATATATATATATATATATATATATATATATATATTAAAATATATTAAATAAATATATATATATATATTAAAATATATCAAAAATTAAAAATATTAAAAATATTATTGATATTTTAAATAATTTAATATTTTGCTTTTAAATTATCACTTGCAGTAATTTAGTAACATTTTTTTTTAAAAAAATCACTAATAATACATGAGAGGAAACATAGTTTTCGTCACTTTTTAAGCATCATTCAATATGAATAGGTTAAATGTATGCAAGTGTTATTTAGTAAATTAAAAAAACTAAAAGTTTACAAATATTTTACAAATATATGTCAGTCTCGAACACTTTCGCAAGGAATTATTAAATATTTATAAGTATTTATTGATGTAGACAATTAATTTCACTTACAATAGAAATTAGTTTTCTGCTATATCCAAAATTATTGACATTCACCTTGAATTAGTTTTGAAATAATAAAATATAAAGATTTTTTTTTGTTTTCTGAAATTCATAAAAATCTATTTTTTAATGCTTCGTGAAGGACATAAACACTTTTCCTGTTGATAGAGCCATTATAAGCCGTATTCTAAAATAACTCGTAATTAACATACTTAAAAGATTAGAAGTAAGTTTTATATCACTTGATACTTTTTTTAAATAAGTTTAATGCATACATTTAGCAAATAAAGGCTCTCTGTATTAAATAAAAACATAGTTTATTCATACACCCTGGTTCAGTAAAGGGAGAAGTTATCTTCTAAGATAATTAAATGAATAATTTGTGTGTGTGCTTTAATTAGAGGAAATAATAATTCACAGGTTCTTAAAATTTGGCATTAATATACTATGGACCAGATCCTAGAACATCTCATTGTAGTTTAAACAAAAATTCCGTTCATCCATATTTTTTATCAAAAAGTTATGGTCGCGTTTAAACAATTACAGTTACTGATTTAATTTCACAAATTTTTCAAATTAAGTACTGATAAAAATGTCTTTATTTTACAGTTAGTTTCTGACTTGTAAGCTGATTCATTGAATAATGATGATTTTACCTTAGATTTGATTATTTCGCACTTTTTGCTATCCCTCCCTCTCTCCTCGTTTGCTTTCACAATTTCGGAACAAAATTGAAAATGTCGAACTGAAACATACAGCGAAATTATTATCCTCAAGAACGTTCAATAGCAGCTAAAACAAATTAAGAATTCTCTTAAGAAATTATAAATGATTATTTATAAATTAATATTTCATTTCGCATGAATTTCAGTTTGCTTAGAACTTATGTCATCATAAAATATAATTAAAATTAAATATATTATATTAATTTTGAAATGTACAGATATTTTATTGCTCTTTTAGATATTTATTTTTTGCCATGGTTTTAAATTAAAATTAATAATTTGCTATATAAATACATGAATTATAAATTGATACACACAGAATTTTGTTAAATATAGTGTAAAGATTGAATAATTTTTTTTCCTCTTTGATTCTAACACAAGACAATTTATTGCTACATTTACAAAATTATAAATTTGTATACGACAGAAGTTTCACATAAATTGTCTTCTTTGTCTTGAAATAAATATCTAAAACATGTTTTGTAAACGTATAAATTCAAGTCATCCTATTTTGCATGATATCGGATTCTTAAATAGGATCTTAAACACAATAGTATTTAAATCTTATATTCTGAACTTATTTTATGCTTAACGAGGAAGTGAATATAAATTATCATTATTTATAGATATAACAATTTGGCGAATTAATCATGAACCGGCACAGCATAATAATTCACAATATTTAATCATCTCAAAAATTCGCAACAACAAACAAAAAAAAAAAAAAAAATGGTTAACATTCACAATATGTAATAATCACAACACTTCACATTAAATAATTATCACCAAAAATTCATAATATAAAATAAAGCAATAATTGTAGTTTTGTAATTACACTTGCCGTGATATTTCATTATTTGTTCTTAAAGCAACACACGACATACTAACATGACTGTATCTTATTCTTATTATCTTGTATATATCAACTATCGAAAGTCATAGATGTTTTGTTGTAAGATATATACAAGCTCAAATCGTCTCATAATTTAGAAGAAGCAAAGAAAGTAACAAAGGGTTGTGATTTCTTGGCACAGCTACGAAATTCAACATTTCTCAATATTTAAAAGTAATTTGTCGCTCATTCACCACTGAAGAAACTATCTAGATTATCTAGATCTAGATCTATTTAATTTATCCATTCAAATTTTGTCATTTATAGATGAAGGTTCAACAGTATGCCAATAAAAATATATTGCTTATAAGAACAATGGAATAAATACATAATTTTTGACGTTCTTAATTATATTTTTAAAAAATGTTTTTAAGTTCTATATTTTTATCCAAGAAATATGTTACAATATTTTGTATTTTTGTCAACTATGGAAGAAATATCTTAAGATAGTTAAGTTTCAGGTGTTATCAGACTTTTAATATTCGAAATAAATTTACTAAAACATTCCATTTAGTCTATTTTACTCTTTGTTTTGATCTACTTTGAGGTACATTAATGTAGTATTAATATAAACATTTTTCCAAATAAAAATAATTTGAAAAATAAATTTTCTGTTCAGTATTTTGATGAATTAAAAAAAATATTTTCTTCAATTCATTAAGGAAGTTTATAAAAATAATCACATTTAAAAACTGAACACAAACACCCATGTATTTTCACGTATGTTCAAAAATCATAAAATTTCGTTTTATCAACGCAATATTAAACGAAATAACCACTGTTAATTGAAAGAATGAATTTAAATCTGAAGACAGAAACAATTTAATATATTTTTATATATTCCTTGAAATTTAGACTTCTTTTTTTAATTGCATCAGTTTATTTTGTGTGAAAATAAAAAATTTTGGCAAAGTAAAAAGTATAGATTAGTATCATAAAAAATAATTGAATTAAGAAAAGAAAAGCGTCGATAAATATATATATATATATATTTAAGTACATATGAATAGCAGTTTGTCTCTTATATTCCTTCAGTTTCTAATGCTTCAATGCGATGTTTAATAACAAGTGAGGGTAAAAATCTATTTGGAATAAAAATTCAATGGAACTTAACATTTCGATTAAGTAAGCTATTTCAAAAAAGTCCTACTGGAAGCAAAATACAATTTCAGTCTAAGAAAGAAAAATACGTTAAAATACGTCTGAAACATTTTACGTCCTTCGTAATAATACGTGCAAACCGAACTTGCTTCGTTAGCGACCATACGTTAAAATTCGTACACAATAATCTTGAAGAACCCAGGCATAACATCGAAATACACGTGAAATCCTTAGACGGTTAAAAGCGGAAATAATTTTATTTTTAGTTCCTCCTTTTTCTTTTTCTTGACTTCAATAGAGTTTAAATAAGAGGGTGCCCCAAAATAATTTACCGCCTGTGGCCCCATATTTTCAAAATCCACCATTGAAAATGGATCTAATTTTCAGAATCTTGCGGTCTAATTTTTTAATAATTTTTTCCTTTTGTATTCTTCGTCATGAGAAAGTAAAAAAGGGCATAACTACAACAAGTTTTGCTTTTATCCATATTGGCAATTTTTGGCTGAGTTTAAAGACAACCAGATTCTGAGATTCGAGTGAATTATAGAGACACAACTCTAATCTGCAACTATGCACAACAGCAGTTTAGTTTGTAAGAAAAAAAATTATTATTTTCAGCTAACATAAGTTTTTCTAATTTTCCTTTCACTTGATGTAGATAGAAATCTTAACATTTCATTTCGTTACATTTTTACAATTGGTCTAGTCTGCCGCACGACGACCCACCTGCTCGAAAGAACGTAGGACCTTGAAAGTTATACGAGGGGAGAGTCATTATGTATTTATTGAACGGCTTACAGTCATCGCGAGAATATGGGTGGTAATTAAGCGTAAACATTATAGTTCGTTTGACTAAATTAAAATATTTAAATTAAATAAAAATCAAGTCAACTCAGGAGTCAAGAGATTTAAAACTTCCATAAAAAAGTAGTAAAAGCACATAAACATGAAAATAAATTCAAAATGCTCAAAGTTTGGAGGGTATAGATATTATACAGAAATATAAAACAACAACTTATTAATATTTAAAATGCAATCCATTGAAGAAAGTACAAAATGCAAATACAAAGATGATAAAAAGATAATTAAGGACTAGTTTAAGATTCCAAACAAGTCAAAGACAGCAAGAAAAAAAAAAAGGATGTCTAGAAAGTTACCTCAAGATCATGAACCGAAATGCAAAAGTTTTACTAACAACAACAATCCTCCACAAAAATAAAGCAACAACTGGAAACTGTGGCAGAATAAATGTATAAATAAAACATGAGATAAAACAAGACCTCAAACCACAAAATGCACACACCCATCACCCCATCCTCTTCTGGATTTCATCGCAAATCTCCTCCATCATCCTCAGCGAAACCTCATTTCTGAGTACATTAAGGAACCACTGAGGTTTGGATTAACTAGAGGGACGGATGATGTGACAAGAACTGGTCAGCGTGCATTCAAAAGCGAAGTTCTTTAATTTTCGTAATGTGTTTACTTTGTTCTAAACCCGCAGGTTCAATCTTACATTAAGTTTTGAATCACGCTCATGGAACTTTTTCCCCAACGGATAAATGAATCATACAAAAATTTCGTATCGCGGACCCTTATCACGACTCTTTTTCTGCCAAAATTCCTTCAAATTAGTAAGATTTTGCATCAAAAACTGATAAACTTGACTCCAATCGTGCCTCTTCCGTTTTAACAATCAAAACATTGACAGTTGGAGTACATTGAGTAATAGGGGCATTTTTAGTCCTTGTACCACCTCTCGGTGGCTTAATGACTAGGTTACTTAACAAAGCCGACTCAGGAAAAGCTCCTGAAAAATTCGAGTTTGGTATATTAAATTCCAAAATTTATATTTTTGACCTATGAATCAGAAAAGGATTCTCTTTTATGTATAAACATTTCATTGTATTTAAAGACATCGCTACAAAGATCCTCAAGACAAGCTTAATGTTCAAAGAATCGTGGACAAAGACAAAACTCCGATTCAAATCCAGTACAAGAAACTCTAATTTCAGAGATCTGTCTCACATCGATTTCCAGCATATCTTCAAAGGTAGCAAGCAAATTCCACACAAATTCAGGAAATGTCAGTAGTGCTCGATTGTCTAGTAACCTCAGGGCATTGATCTTCCACTACTTGTAATTTAAAAAGAGCAATATATTGCATTCAAAGTCCAGAATCTTAAAATATATATATATATATATGTAATGATATTTTAATCTTTAATTTCAACTTAATTAATTTCCAAGATTTTTTCTTAATTTAGCCCATAGTAACTTCATTCTAAAATATTCTCTTATTTCGTGATCCAATTCCACTTTCTCTACTTAATTAATTCAAGAGAAGCTTTATATAATTGCTTGTTTGTTGTTTGTTTGTTTCTTATGGCACTTGCCACTGACAAGCCCACTGTTACGAAGACAGCGATTTAAGCCTGAGGGGAACGTCTCTTATTTTTTATAGCAGCGCCAACTAGGGCCAAGAGTACGACTTTGCCACTCACGCATCACTCATTCGCTTGCACAACCCCTTTTTACAGGAGGGCACATTCACACATCTCACAGATAGAACAACAACCATGCCCAAACCGGGACTCGAACCCGGGACGCCCAGATCACGGGGAAGACGCGCTACCCCTATGCCAGGACGCCGGCATATAATTGCTTAGTCAGCTAAACGCCGATACTTTCACACGCTCGGCGTGAAGGCGTAAAAAATGTCCAGTAAGCACATTCTTTTTTAAAAGATCCCTGTGTTTCCCTTACATGTGACTGACATGCGTCAGAAATCCCTATCAGAATCTTATTAATATATTGGCACTGTGGAGAGGTATTTTCCCTATCAAAATCTAAGGTTATATAAGGCGAGAGATAATTTATTTCGTCCTTTCTTCCCCACTTCCGCTTTTGGCCGCGCTGTGGCGGACGCGAAATGTCCGCGTCTTTGCTTGTAAATAATTATGCTTTTCCGATGGATTAAAAAGAATTTAAAAAGATAAAAGGAATCTCTTCACTGTCTTCAAACTGCATTCTGCTTCACAACGAATAATGTTACATAATTAAAAAGTCGACAGGATTCGAAATTATTACATATTAAAAAAGCCGACAGGATTCCGAAAAATATTATATATATATATATATATATATATATATATATATATATATATATATATATATATATATATATATATATATATGCGGAGATTTCGTTAACTCTCGACGAATGATACATGTAACAATAAGCCATTTTATAAGAAAAGCGAAATTACCAATGATCAGCTGAGCTTACCGGGAGCTCCGGTAAACTCAATCTTGCACCATGAAATCTGGATTGATTCTGATGAATTGAATATTTAGAATTAAAAAATTACAATAATTTAGCACAAGAATTAGTTGTAATAACAAGTATACTGAAAGGACAATTTTAGTTTTGATGTTAACAGTTATCTTCTAATTATTTATATATATTTTAAAGCAAGAAAACATTTACGAATTATTCATTTTTTACACCGGGATAAAAAGAAATATACAATCTTTTTAAAACTTTCCCAGAGTAACATCCACCAAATGACATGCATAAGAAACCTAGAAAGATAGGAGTAATATTTTTAAAAAAATTCATTTCGTGTAATAACTTTCACTATAGTATATATTTCTGAAAAGTTTTTGTTTCTAAAATCTTTAATTATTTTATATTATGGGTATTATTTTTATACGTCAGAGAAATAAACTTAACACAGTGTGAAGGAATTTTTTTAAGTTAGAAAATAAACATGGATTTGAATTGTGTGATTTCTAATATTAATTACAACCAATTGAATAACACTTAAAAATCTGCGCATCTGAACTACTTATTTGAAAAAATTACCATTTTTCCTGTCTAACTTTGCTATAAAACTTTTCTTCTGTAAGCGACGGTTATTTTAAATTTTATTTTATCCAGGAAGTAGCTTGAGTGGCAGTTAAGTTCAGTGAATTACATTCAATTCTGAAACATCTTCATTCATGAGATTTTGAAGCCTCTATAACATAATTGTTACATGCATTACATTATTCAAATTGTTTTAGAAATTTCAAGAGCTGTGACAATATTACTCCGCTTACACGAATAATAATCTTCTAAAAAAATTGGGGAAATTTTTATTTATTATTTATTTTTTCTTCCTTAAAAATTTGCATTCCCTTGATTTCATATGCAATAAATATTCAGAAAAGATATTCAGGAAAAAAGCATCTTTAAACAAGAAAGGTTAAGTATTTTTGAAGAATTACAAATAGTTTTCCATTTTTCTTTTAGTTTTTACTATCATCGGTTTTTTTTACATATTTAACACTAGAAAAATATCTAGCCCTGACTTTTATGAACGTTTTTTCTCTTATGCAAAACATCAGAAATCATGTTACAAAATCTTGTAACTGTACATAGAAATACTGAAACCGAACCACTGAAACAACCTTTTCGAATCATTTCGCTTTTTACGCAATGGAAACATTTACGAACTGGAGATCTAGGAAAGCGTATAGCATGATGATGTCTTTTTGGATTACAATATTTCAAAAAGGAGTTGGAATCAGACTGATCCTAAGAGTTCATGGAATTGGTAATGAATTGTTTTTAACATCACATAATTACAATCCCTAAATTTTGGTTGGAAAGAATATGCAATTTTAGAATGATTCCAGACCTTTATTTAAATTTTGGGTAAAAAGAGATTTTATCATGATTAAGTCTAGATGACAACCAAAAGTCGTCATCACGATATATCGTCTAAGATGAACCGATATTTCTCGATATATCACAATCTTATTATTTATTTACTGAAATAATAATTAATAAATAACCTTTTTTAGAAAAGTTTTGATAAGCTACTGATTCACCAAAACTTTTCTAAAAAAAGAGGAATTTTCATTTGCCTTTCTTATTTTCAGTTAGCATAATAAAAATATTCGAATTTTCCTCCCTAGAAAATAATTAAACTATTATGATTTTAAAATCCTTTCAATAGAGAGAATTGTAATAGCATTTCATTTTAGTAATGACCGCATTTCACAATACATCATAAGGTTTTACTTTTTCGATAATGAATTAATTTTTGAAACGTGGCCTTCTTTAATGCTAAAATAGAAAATTTCAATTCCTTTCATCCTTCACACACTCTAAACATTTAAGCCTTTCACACATTAAATAGTTTTGAAGAATTGTGAATTCTGAATCTAAAGTCTAATGTCATGCAAATTAATTCAGTATATGAATAACACACATTTTTATTTGAAAAGTATTATTTGCAGATTCAGTTTAAATATACAGGGTGTTGTCGAATTCCACCGACCAATTCAGAAGGGTTACAGTAAGCATCAAGAGGATAAAGAATCACCATACAACATGGGGTCCCAAACGTCGTTTAGGGGGTGAAAATCGCAAAAATATAGGGAGTCGGAGAACTGTTGGAAACTGTAAAAAATTAATAAAAAAATAACAAATGTTGTCAACTATGAATTTTTTTTAAGTGAAAGCACATTCTTAAAGGCTATTTTTCATGTTAGTAACATGCCGATTTGATGAACCAGGGGCTCGTAAATTATTGAAAACGAAAAAATAGTTTAGAACCCTTATCTGCAAAAATATTAAAACTAAGAAAAATAAAATCTTGAAAATATAAGAAATTTTATACTCTTTAATTTGATATAAGTCTGTAGTGTGAAAACTGAGGAGGTTTTAAGATATTCAAGAAAAACTAAAATGTTTGCCGAGAAACATCGCTGCAACTTCGGCACCTATGTTTTCAGAGGGTGCTGCCAAATTCGAAAGATAAATTTAGAGAAGTGATAGTAGGCATTAAGGAGATGAAAAATTATCATAAAACCTAGGGTCGCAAGAGACGTTGATTCTGTGAAAATCACAAAAACAGACATCGAAGAGACAATTAGTTTCGCGAAGAGAATGGCCCAATGAATGCGAGGATTTGGGACAAGGTAGTCGAGAGGAAGAAGCTTTCTCGTATGTAAATTTTCCATGCGTTCTGGGAATATAAAAGCAGCGAGCATTGCGGAATTGATGGTTCGAAGAGTATAAAAGCAGCTTGTATTCATTAAGGAGCGTGCAGAATTGATAGTCGATAAGTTTCATTCGCAAACAACATGTCAGATTTCATAGATGACGAATATGCGGATATGCATTTAATTTACGGCCGAGCGGATGGTAATGGACGCCTAGCACAAAGAATATACCAAGAGCAATATCCAAGTAGGCGTTGTCCACACCACAGAACCTTTGCAAATATTGATCGATGGTTGCGGTAGACAGGATCCTTCAATATAACTAGACCAAATGCTGGGCAATAACGAAGTGTGCGTACACCTGAAACAGAAAACCGAGTTTTGCAGCGCTTTGCCGATACCCCATTGACAATCACGAGATTAGTTGCAACTGAATTGGGTATTCGGCACGAAATGGTGTGGAAAGTCATGCATGCTGAAAACATGTACTCCTTCCATTTGCAGAAAGTCCAACTCCTATGCGATGACGATTTCCCACGTCGGATGGAGTTCGCACGCTGGTTGCTTGGTGCCACACAGGAAGATGTACTCTTTCCTGCAAAAATTTTATTCGTAGATGAAGGCTGCTTTACTAGAGAAGGCGTCTTCAACACGCACAATGAACATATTTGGTCCTTCGAAAATCCTCATATCACTATCTCGTCAAACGTGCAGCATAAATTTAGTATTAACATATGGGCAGGAATTCTCGGAGATCATCTGTTGGAACCGTATCTTATGCCCGAACGCCTCAGTGGCGCAAATTACCTTGTTTTCTTGCAGCACGTCTTTCCGGATTTACTACAGAGAATACCGGCCATTTCACGCCAGAACATGTGGTTAATGCACGATGGCGCACCAGCGCATGTATGGATGTGGACCGCGGCGAACCTGTTGATTGGCCTCCACATTCCCTGGACCTCAATCCCTTGGATTTCTTCTTCTGGGGCCACATGAAATCGCTTGTTTATCAGACACCTTTGGATACAGTGGAAGATCTCGTAGCACGGATCGTCGTCGCTGCTAAGGAAATCGCAGGCACACCTGGTATGTTTGAGCGCGCCCGGCGGCCCTTTAAACGTCGGTGTCGGTTGTGTAATGACCTTCGCGGCCGCAATTTTGAGCAATTTGTATAAACGTTTTTCATCGTCTCCTTTCTTATGTTAAAATATATGTGCTGTAAATGTATGCTGTATCTGTATTCCACTAAATAAATTTTCATCGTCGTTTGCGACTTTATATTTCTTTGGAAATTCTTATCGCCTTGATGCTTACTATCACTCCTCAGAATTTTTCAGTACAATTTTGCAATACCTTCTGTAAACATCGGTGCCGATATTGCAGCATTATTTCTCGGCAAACATTTCAATTTTTTTAAATATCTTATAACCATCTCGGTTTTCACACTACAGACTTATATCAAATTAAAGAGCATAAAATTCCTTATATTTTCAAGCTTTTATTTTTCTTAAAGTTTTTATATTTTTTCTGATAAGGGTTCTAAGCTACTTTTTCGTTTTTAATAATTTACGACCCTCTGGTTCAGCAAATCGGCATGTTACTTACATGAAAAATAGCCTTTAAGAATGTGCTTTCACTTAAAAAATTTCTTAGTTGAAAAATAGTCATTCCGAATTGCAAAAGAATAATGAAGATAATGGAGTGTAAGAGTATTTTTACAAGAATAACGTAATAAGTTAAAAGTTTTTGAGAAGGTCTTCAATTCTGCGGAAATTAGAATACATGGACAAATAAAAAGAAAAAAATCTTCCATATACATCATCATTAATATAAATGAAGAAATAACATCCAAAAAAGCGCTTATGAATATTTATAACATTTTCAGTTATTCTATGAGCATTCAGATATGTTGTGAAAATCGAATCATAAATCTGGAAATTAGAATATAAAAAATATATTACATAAAAGACAATTATAGAGTGAAAAACTGCCATTAAAAATAATTCTTTCAAAAAATAAAATAATTCAACAAAAAAATATCTCACATAATTAAAATAGTGGACATTTTTAGTCAATTCAAATGATTAAATATTTGAGAATAAAAAATATTTTTTGAATGTGAAGGATATAAAAGAAATGCAACATATTATTTAATAATATAATCTGAAATAAGTCTAAGAAAAAACATTTGTCATTCCGCCATATATTTCCATTATTAAATATTTTATCAGAAAAAAAGAGAAAAAAAAACCCAATTTCATTACCATGCTACCAAAATGAAAATGGAAATATTATCAGGATTGATTCTCTGTGCCCTTGAATGTTCGATCAGCACTGAAAGCTTGATAAGATTCGATAAGCATCAAAATTTAAATAGTTATCAAATGAGGGATAAATCGACCTGTCAATAAAAATAACATTTATCATAAGTTTAAAACAAAATAAATTAATAAGCAATATATTATTAAACAGAAATGCAATATGAAATATATTATTAAATAGAAATGAAACAATAGATTTAAAAGTATAAACCTTTGAAAGATTATACATTTTTTAAAATGTATAGAAGCATTCGAAATAAAAAGTAAAAAGATGAACTTCATAAACATCTCAATACTTATTCCACTCATATACAATCTGAAATGAATAAGAATATTTAAGGTCTACTAATCCATCAAAATCCATGCCCCTCCTTGAAGCGTTTCCAAATCCAATCGGTAATTATTACTAGAAGTACCTGGGAGACTAAGCATATGAATTACATACTGATTACATATGAATATTTTTCCATCTTATCTACATATGAACTGGTCATTTACATAAAAAAAAAACCATGAATGCACTTAATTTAACATATTATTCGAATTATTTAACAAAATAATTGCATTGTTGCTATTGGATGGGGGCCGAATTATTCATATTCGGATAATGTCATATCGCGCCATCTCACAAAGTTTCGAGATACCAATAGTTTATCTATCATCCCATGGCAACAATGCAAGTATCACAAAAATTAACGAGATGGTGCTATATGACATTGTCAGTATGAAAGCAAATAGAAAAAAATTCTAATAGTTATAAATGCCGCTAAAATTTATCTTTAGCATAAATAGTATATACATGCATTATGAAATTTCAATTAAAATAAAAATTTATTTCTGAAAACAAACTAAAAAAATTAAAGATTATTTCTGAAAAACTAAAAAAGGCTCAATTGTATTTAGAGAGCGCTAATACTGCTACTACTAAAACACAGATGAACATAAACCAATCAGTAAAAATACCAAGTCAATATTAGCGAAAAGACTAAATATAGAATCAAAAAGGAAGAAATTAAGAATCCGGCCTGAAGACTTTCTCAAGGGTCACCCACAGGCAGGGATTCAAACAAGGGATTTTATCTGTGAGGGGTCTGATTTTGTCCAACAATATTCACCCCTCGTGACCCGAAAATCCCCTGAAATTGAGGCCTTAGAGATAAACCATTTTTTACAGACATAAAACAACGAATTACAATCTCCAATTTAAGCGAAAATTTTAATAACATAATATAAACTATAAAAGAACACTCACAACCAATTATAGAAACAAAAAGGAAAGAAACATACCAGCAGCAGATAAAATCTCTACAAAAAGTCTTTCATCACGTTTCCCGCGTCCTAACTGCATAAAAACGTCACGTCATTCAAAGCAATAAACAATTGGAGGGTCTCAGCGCCAACTATTGAGTTAGTTGATATGTAACTGAAAATCTATTTTTAGCCGTGCCAAAAAAATTAGCATGAAGTCTTAAGTTTTTTATGAGATTATTTGTTGCTTTCAGTATAAGAAATTTTGTTATTACAAACTCTTTTAATCCTATTAAAATGTGAGAAAATTAAATTTTTGAATATTTTAGAGTTTAAATTAGAATGGTAATTACTAAACTTAATCATTTTAAAGTTGAATTCACCCCTTTTATCGTAGATACCAACTAATGTTTTACCATTAGAAATTTCGATTTTTAAATCCAGATAGGTAGCTTCAAGTTGATTTTTGTTTGTTTCAGTTAGAAATAAATCTTTTGGATAATAATTAATAACAATATTAGTATTATCTAAGTTCAACAAAAGCAAGTCATCAATATATCTCCAACCGTTTATTAAATTGTATTTAATTATTTTTTTATCATAGTAATGTAGGAAAATATTGGCTTATGCACTTGAGAAAGCCGTTCCCATTGGAATGCCCTTTACTTCTTTATAAAAATTAATTCCATTAAAAACGTGATTTTCGGTAATATTAAATTTACATAATTCTAGCCAGTTATTTTTTGTAATAATATCTTCATTTAAATATTCTTCATATATAAAAGCACAGACATTTATTAATTTTTCATGAGGCAAATTAGTGCATAATTTTTCAAAATCATAAGTATTAAGTTTATTAATGTTGTTATATTCTAGTACAGCGTTTCTCAACCTTTCAGTATTCGTGGTCCAGTTTTCAATCATAACTTTCATCGCCCCCCCCTTACAATAAAATGTATACAACAATAATGTATATTGAGTATTTTGGATTCTGTTTTTAAATTATTTTTAATTAACTGCCAAAACAAGAGTAAAAGCGAGCCAACGTTGGCGAGAAACCACATCTTGCATTTTGGACAAGCGGACAGTGAACAGATGAAGCGAATGAAAGCGGAGAAAATTTAAATATTATATTTGAAATGAAAGCCAAATAGGGAGAAAACGTTAAAAGAATATGAGAGTAGAAAAATCCATCAATGAAAGTTAACCTAGACGGGGTGAGCTAAATTTAGAAACGGGGAATACGTTTTTTAGAATAATAAAAGAAATAAAATAGAAGCATGACAAAACGAAAGTGAAAAAAATAGGAATGTTTGTGCAAGGAAATCCACACGATCGAGGCCGTCTCGAGCATGCGCGGAGTAAATGTTTTCTCATAAGAAGAATGAAAATATTCGATACGCAAGTTTCAATTCCAGCCAGTCTCTTTCGAGTCGATCCTTTTATCGCTATCGAATCAATTGTGAATTTGTATGTTATATATGTTTTCGTGTTAATTGCAATTCACCATATAAAATATTCACGGCAGCAGATTTATGCAGACTCATGAATAAATTTTTAAGCGGAAGTAAGCAAGCATTACACGATAGTCAAGCATCAACAAGTACACAGACGAGCGTGGTACCGAAAATAAAATCAAAGAAATATTCTCAAGAATACTTAAATTTTGGGTTTACCAGTACTGAAGTAAATGAAGAAAAAAGGCCCCTGTGTATTATTTGCTCAAAATTGTTGACAGCATGAAACCTAATAAACTTAAACTACATTCGGAAACGCTTCATAGTGAGTACGTCAACAAACACAGAGAATTCTTCGAATTAAAATTAAAATCATATAACAAGCAATAACAATCATAAAAATTTGCGTGACAAATTGTTTTCAATACAGCAACAGATAGTAATAAAGATGCTCATTTAATTGCCATGTTCAAATTTGTGGTAATATGTCAGTAGTAGAACTACTTTTCTGAAAATCAATAGAACTCAAAACATCAGCACTCGCATTATTTGCTATTTTAAATGACTTTATGAACGAGGCAAACATAGAATGGAAAAATTGCGTCGGAATATGCACCGATGGTGCTCGTTCAATGTCTGAAAGATTCCAAGATATACAAGCACTTTTAAAACAAAAATCGCCTCAGTGCGCACATTGCATGATCCACAGAGAAACTTTGGTTTCGAAAGAAATGAGTCCTGGTTTGAATATTGTGTTAACTACAGTTGTAACCGTAGTAAATTATATAAAAATGAGACCCCTGAAATCGAGAATCTTTTCCACACTTTGTGAAGACATGAGTTTAGTACATTCAGCGTTACTATTTTATTGCGAGGCAAGATGGTCATCACGTGGGAAATTTTTGCAACGTGTTTATGAATTAGAGAAGAAATAGCCATTTCCTAGTAGAAGAAAACAGACAGGAGGCCGAGAATTTTCGCGATAGTTTATTTGTGATAAAATTGAGGTACTTGGTCGATATATTCGAGAACTGAGACTGGCTATTTCTAATATTAAGCCTTCCTTCGAAAAACTTTGCTCTGCAAGACAGGCCCAAGGAAGTCACTAATAATTATTAAATTTGTTTTTAATTTAGTATGTTTTGATTAAGTAAGTTGTTTTACTTCAATAAATTGTTAAATATGTCGAAATGTATTTTGTTTTCTATGTGTATGTGTGCTTTCCTTTCAGTCACAATATTTTCTCGTTTTGTCTTTTAAATAATATTTTCTCTTGGATATTCTCGCGCCCCCCTTCTAGTGTGCTCTAGGGGAGCGCGCCCCACAGGTTGAGAATCGCTGTTCTAGTATGTTCTTTCCTTTTTGTTTTTATAATCGGTTGTGAGTGTTCTTTTATAGTTTATATTATGTTATTATAAATTTCGCTTAAATTGAAGATTGTAATTTGTTGTTTGATTTCTGTAAAAAATGGTTTATCTCTGAGGCCTCAATTTCAGAGGATTTTCAGGTCCAACCTTTTCACCATCGACATTACTGCCATCATAATCTTTGATAACTGAACCCAATTCTTCTGAATGTGGATAGGTTTGTGGGTAAAACATTTTAAGAAAATTTACTATAAACTTGATCAAATTTGAATTGGTTAGTCTCTTTTCTTCTTTTTCATTTTCATTTTTAAAATCATTATAATTATGTAAATACCGTAAGACATTTTCTATTTCGATATGCCTTTTTTTCTGGGCGATTTTTCAATGTGATATATATAATTCTTCAGAGAGTGATGTGTGCTGTTCTTTCAGTGACTGCAACATGAAATTTATTGTTGCATTAGCTGTTAATAAATTAGAATCTCACCAACATAATATCTCAACAGCCAGTTTCATTGGAAGTACAGCTGATACAGTTCTGGATATTAAGTCGAATTCACTATCTGAAAAATTAATTTACAGGTTTAAGTCGATTATTGCTTTTTGAATTGGATTTATGACATCCATAGTTTAATTAATTTCGCCCGTTAGGAAGACATAAAAACAAAAACTTATACTATTTTCTATGTTGGATATCCCTGTACATATAGTGGAGACAATTTTAAAAATTTCTAGTAAATACCGAAAAAACGATATTTAAACTTGTGAATACCGGCATTACAAAATTGTACAAATGGCTCAAAATACCGGTACTCGGTATCCCGGTATTGCAATCCCTAATTCTAACCGATGTTTGGATGGTATTCTCTAAAAATGAGGAGAATGCCTTATTCAGTATCTTGTCGCTTTCTGGTTGTCGAAGCTGTTGAAAACCAGGGAGATGTAAATTTCTGTAAGATACTCCAGAAAAGGAAGAAAACAACATGCAATTAGAATGCCCCATCCCCAGAAAAGAAAATTTCTGGACAAAAAGCCGGTGTTTCAGATTGAGGCATCCGAAGAATTATCAGACAATGTAGATTTTTCTGATTCCACTGAAATTCTGCAGTTATTTTTATATGTGATACTATTGAAGAAAGAGGATAACAAGATTACAAGGCCCAAAAACTGAATATTTTTATATGACAGAAGATATTGAAGAGGAACAAGTTCTGAATAATGTGAGTTTCTAAAAACATAGCATATTCAAAAGAAATTCTGTATCGTAAAGATGTTTTCTATGAAACAGAAAATAACAATAATGTGTTCAAATTTCTCAAAAAAATCTATAGTTGTTTCAAAGGGACAATATATACAGTTGATGTTTGGAATTAATTTTTCAAATCATGATCATGAATAGAAATACTTGTAATTTACTAATATTTGAATTAAAATACTTGTAATGTACTAATAATTGAATTAAAATGCTTGTAATTTACTAATAATTTATGTCTTGCAATTAAAATAGTTATTATATGATAAACAAACGTATTACCTGATATTACTCTTTCATAAAATTCATGTGTGTTTGTGTGTGTGCACGCACGCGAGCATGTGTATGTGTGCGTGTGTGCATGTGATTTTTCTATTCATTAAATCTGACTTTAGAGAATGGACCAAGGTATATCATATATTGGCATTAGATACAATGAGATCTTGTACCTAGGTCCTTTTGTGGAATTATTATTTTAGAATCTATTTTTTAAGTATTTACGACGATTCCAATAGGAAATAAATGGTATAACTATGAGTGCATATCAGTTCAGCAATTCTAAACGTGCCAATAATACAGTATTTGTGCATTGAAAAAAAAAGTGGAGATAGGTTCACAGATCTCTTGTAACAATTGAACAAATTATTAACTGAAAAATTTTGTAAATTATCTCAACCAATAAAAAAAAATGTCATACGTTTAACCCATGAGCACTAAAATTTGAATATAATAACTATTTTTTTAAATTGAAAAGTGAAGTAAATTTAATATTTATGCATACTGCATAAAGAAGGGAAATGAAATTTGCTGATACGTTTTAAATTCATTCCATTATAAATATAAATATATATATGTGGGGAAAGGCAACAACCAGCATCAATACGAAAATATATTTATTATAATTAAAGGACAAAACATTACTATACTAACATAAAACATATAACGGTACATGAGCGTGAGCTGTACGTCTTACAGACTCACTACCCAACTCTCGTCTGCCAATAATGGCGGAAGGCATCCCGAGATTAATGATGTGACGCAACATGGCCAGCATGGCGCCATACAGGATACGGGATCCGTCTCCACTTCCTACATCGGCCATCATGACAGGATAGGCGACCTCGCCTTATAGTATACAGTATATTGATGTAAACATATTATAAAGCAACAGTAAATACAGAAAAAGAATAATTTTATCAGAAGGGGAACCCTGTATCCCATTTATTGTGTATTGAATAACAGAACATTCATCAATAAAGGTTTCAGACTGATTCGCAATTTCACGCATGGCAATAAAATATTGCATAAAAGTTTCATTCGAGCGCATTTTACGTCTTTCTAGTTGTTTATGTATTTCAATAGAAGTTACTTTATCGGAAAATTCATTAATTAATGCACTTTTAAAAGCATGATAGGAATTTAGATTTCTTTGAGAGAATAAAAAAGATTTAGCTGCGCCGGAAACTAACCTCTTTGCAAAGATTAATTTTTGTTGTTCGCTTAAAGAAGGAAAAAGCGAAAAATTCTCTTCAACATCGCAAAAAAAAAACTTTTAATCGAATAGGAATCATTGCCTGTGAAGTTTCTACAACTACCACAGAGATCGCGTAGTAAAAAACAAAACTGAAGTTTTATTTCATTCATCGTTTGGTTATTCGAGGGATCATTTTCGAGTGATTCCCTTTTGGCGCCAGTAATTAATGCCTGACTGTTATTTATGAATGATTCGTCTGAAGTTACGGGGATGGGGAAGGAAGAATTATTACCCGTATTACTAGATGAACTTTCAGTTTGAGAAACCTTTTGAGGAGACAAAGGTTTTTCTTCTGTTTCCGAAAAAAAACTAGTATCGAGCGAGTTCCGAAACTCATTTAAATTTGTAATGGCTTTAAAAATATTTTCAAACAAAGCATCTTTGTCGGTCTCAGTTACTTCTAAGTGTAATAAATTAGAAACGGAGATGCCGGCGTCCTGGCATAGGGGTAGCGGGTCTTCCCCGTGATCTGGGCGTTCCGGGTTCGAGTCCCGGTTTGGGCATGGTTGTTCTTCTGTTGTTCTATCTGTGAGATGTGTGATTGTGCCCTCCTGTAAAAAGGGGTTGTGCAAGCGAATGAATGATGCGTGAGTGGCAAAGTCGTACTCTTGGCCCTAGTTGGCGCTGCTATAAAAAATAAGAGACGTTCCCCCTCAGGCTTAAATCGCTGTCTTCGTAACAGCGGGCTTGTCAGTGGCAAGTGCCATAAGAAACAAAACAAACAAACAAATGGAGATAAAGTCAGATATAGAAAAATTCTTCAGCAATTCTTGTTTATGTTTTTCTATATCTAAATTTTCAAATCTTTCAAAATTTCACATTCTTTTTCAAGAAGAATGGTCAAAATTACTGTAACCTAACACAAGAGTTAAGCAATTTTACTGAATTAGTTTTTGCATATTTAAGGCAGTTAGCGATTAATTGAATATCGCCTAGTTTTAAAGACATTGTAATTAATTAAAACAGAACTAGTACACATTAAATCAGGATTAAAATTTAAAGGGAGAATGAAATAAAGTAACGTACAATAAATTACAAACTTATAAATAATCGCATTTATTTAGAGGAGAAAAAATTGCGCCTACCTGGTTGGGAGCAGTCGAACTATTCACTTCTAAATGATTCACACATTTCCTTATAATTCAATTTCTTCTGTAATTTAGAAGTGTCGAACAGAATGATATTCCTCTTTTAAAGCTGCTAGTATATCATCATAGTTGCACAAGAACACAAAGTAATTGAAAGTTTTCACTTGAATCATATCCATCAAAAACGTGCACTAACGTCCATTCACCAGTCCAGTAAATCATCCACAGCAAAAATCCACTCTTATCAAAATTTTTAGCATCAATTTAGCGTCTTAAATTGTACTAACGTCCACAGCTTTTTCAACATTTTAGCATCAATTTAGCGTCTTAAATTGTACTAACGTCCACGGCTTTTTCAACATTTTAGCATCAATTTAGCGTCTTAAATTGTACTAACGTCCACAGCTTTTTCAACAATTTGGCGGGATTTGCTAGGGGTATTCACGAGAAAGGCCGAGCCCCCAAAAATGTGGGGAAAGGCAACGACCAGCATCAATACGAAAATATATTTATTATAATTAAAGGACAAAACATTACTATACTAACATAAAACATATAGAGGTACATGAGCGTGAGCTGTACGTCTTACAAACTCACTACCCAACTCTCGTCTGCCTATAATGGCGGGAAGGCATCACGTGATTAATGACGTGACGCAACATGGCCAGCATGGCGCCATACAGGATACGGGATCCGTCAGCACTTCCCACATATATATATAATTTTAAATTGCATTTTCAATGAACAATAAATGCTCTAACCAGAAAAATTTTTATTGACTCGAATAATCTTATAAATTTAAAATGAAGCAAAAAATCGGTAAAAATTTCAGTTGAAATGCTTAATATAAATTGGGTGGAATTTTATAATAAGGAACCAATTACCAGCTTATTGAATTTTCATTTCATGCGTCGGTGCAGTTAGCCATACATAACTATTTTGTAACACTACAAACTTGGCATCAAATGAAATAGTTCCATTTCAATAAATAAATGTTATTTTCGGCCACATTTCATCGCTTTATTTGAAATTTTTATTTCAAAACGTCTCATTTCGGGTAGGTTCCTATCAAAATAGATTTTAGAAAGGCAATGCAACAGTAAAATACAATTGTAAAAAACTCTTTAAATGCAAAAATGATAAAAGTTTGAATAAATAAATGTTATTTTCGGCCACATTTCATCGCTTTATTTGAAATTTTTATTTCAAAACGTCTCATTTCGGGTAGGTTCCTATCAAAATAGATTTTAGAAAGGCAATGCAACAGTAAAATACAATTGTAAAAAACTCTTTAAATGCAAAAATGATAAAAGTTTGAATAAATACTTGTTAAGTGTCAAAAACGAAAACTGATAGCGCGCTTCGATTCATTGCATCGCGATTCATTAATGGGTCATGATTCATCATCACAACAGAGATAAATTGATTATTTTTAAAAACTGATATAGGAAAATCAGTATTTCGGAGTATCGATTTCTTTCGATGCATCAAAAATTGGCACAACCTGAAATGATCCTGGTTGCTTCTAACTGTCAACTTCCACTGCTTTTCATTATTTTATTGTTGCATTAATCATCTGTGTATACTATAAAAAAATTCCCGTTTGTTTCTTTCAATCTTGTAAAATCCCACATCTTTTGAAGGAATCGAAAGACACTTAACACCCATGTTCCTTATCATCTAAAAGAATTAAAAAGGTGCTATGCCCATTATAAGGAGTGAATTGAAGGAAGAATTTTTTTCACTTTTTTTCCGTCTTCAGATCATATCCGTGCATAAAAATTATATTTGCACCATCCTAAAATTTAAAAACTAGCTTTTCAGGGAAATATATTTCATTTCTGAAAGACTCTTTAATTTTAATCAGTTTTTCAAATTTTACTTAAACACAGTTTATAACAATTTTTAAGGTAGTTTATAACAATTTCATCAAACCTATTTTTACTGTTTAATGACATTTGTCACTTGTGCGCTTTTGCCAAAGTTAAAAATTGAGTTAACTTATCTTCTTTGGGAATTTTCATTTTTGCTTTTATTTCTTAATATAAACACCTTTTAATGCCGGAAGGCGATAATTTATATTTATATACCATCTTTTAAAATGCTTGCCTTTTCAATTTAGATTAATTTTTTTTCATATTTTACACTCTCAACCATGAAAGTTGCATTTGTCTCATAGTTGATTCAAATCTTTAGTGTCTTATTTGGCATATTATGGACCTTTTTCAATTCTATCATTTAATTTGGGATCAATTTTTATTTTATTTCAGAAGTTTGTCAGTTTTTATTGAATTATTATATATTTTATCAGGCTGGCTTCTAAGTCATATTTTTTAAACGTTTCAACGGACACTTTCTCCTAAATCAGACAAATTGCAGAATTTTGGTTTCATTTTAATTTCGTAGTATCTAAAATTCAAGCACTTTTTCTTCGATTTACCATTATTGTCATACTAACAGGGCTAAAATTCAAATATTGGATAGTGAAGAGTTGATTAATCAAAAAAAAGAAAGAAAAAGAAAAGAAAATAGTATAAAAGTGGTAGGTAGGTACGTAACCAAAAAATAGGTTCCAAAATCTGGATAAAAACAGTATATATATATATATATATATATATATATATATATATATATATATATATATATATATATATATATATATATATATATATATATATATATATATATATATATATATAATCCTACCTTAAATGCATATTAAAATTAAACCTAAGTTTCCGTTTACATTAATACAGAAATCACTTTCAACAAGAATATTAGAAATATAAAGAGATAGAGAAATATTTGTAAAAATATTATGTAGACCTAAATAATCAACAATAATAACAAAATAATAAATTTAAATGATATCGTTCTCATATTTATTCTGACCATTTTTTTGTTGAAGCTCAACTGATGAATTTAATTTGGTGATGACAGTCTATGGTATTCTTGATTACATTATTCTTAAATTTTGGAAAATTTGACTCAACAAAATTATTTAATTAGTAATATAATATTAAATCATTGAATGAAATATCAAAATCGTTATGATTTCACTTAAATGAAATATCAATATTCTTATGATTTTATTTGAAGTATTTGGAACTGAAACTAATAAACATGACAGCCAAAAATGTCATATAAAACTTTTGGAAATGAAAATAATAAATATAAGATTCGAAGATTTCATTTAAAACACTTGTAAAGGAAAGTAACGAACACAAAGTTCAAAATACTCTTATAATAAACATTTGTTATTAAATAAATGTAGGATTGTGTCCTCAATCGAAAGAAGACTACACGTTTGTCTTTTCCACATTTTAATAAACGAACACAGGACTACACGAACATTAAGCAAAAGAACAAAAGTATAGGGTTGGTTGCAGTTCAGGCGAACATAGCATGGCTGTTATCCTTCAACTTCGAAGCTCACACACTCTCGCACCAAGTGTCTCTCTTCTGCCGTTTGCCTCACTTATACTTCTAGTTGGAACACTACTGCCATCTGCCGGCGAGGTAGAGGGAGTAGCATAGGGGCTCATACTACAGGCCGTCCTGACACTTCCAGCTGGCCACAGCGGAGAGGGAATTTGAAGAAAAACCTGAAAGGAACTAAAAAACCAAAACAGACAAAGTACGTAGACAATAACATGGAGAAAAAAACACAAATGCTTCTTGTTTAGTGCAGTAAGTCGGTGTTTCAAGTGTCTCTGCACCAAATTTTCATGTTGTCGGCTGCAGTGGAGGTAGAGTTTGGTCCGTCGTGCTGACCAACTTTTTTAACATCATAGCGGTCATTAGGCTTGACTTGTAGCACTTCATACGGGCCAAAAAATTTTGGTCGCAGTTTTAAGCCAGTTCCAAACTGGGTCCTTCATATTGCCACCAAATCACCTTTTTTATACTGATGAGCAGTTTTTCGGTTCTTATTGTAAGTACGTCGATTCTCCTCTTGAATTTTTAGGATATTGTTTTTGGCTTCATCTCGGATATTCTCACGATCAGTTATAAAAGAGTTGATGTTCTCCTGTTCTAGAAGCTCAAGGATTTGTAAATCTTGTTTGGTTCTGAGCTTTACTCCTGTTAAAAGCTCAAAAGGTGTTCTTTGTGTACTCCTTGAAACTGTGGAGTTAAGTGTCTTTTGGACTGCGGGGACGAATTTGAACCATTTGGTGGGGTCATCAATAGAAAGTTTGGCTAAAACTGGAATAATTGTACCATGAATTTTTTCCACTTGTCCATTACCGCGGAGAATTCCGGTTGTAATACTTAAATGTTGAATTTTTTCAGTGTCACAATATTCTTGAAACTCTTTAGATGTGAATGCACTGCCTTTATCTGTTATGATCCGATTTGGGTTTCCGAATGTTATTTCTTGTTGTTTGAGTTTCTCTATGGCGTTTTGTGAAGATGTAGATTTAACAGGATAGATCCAAGTAAATTTTGTGAATGCATCGACTACTGTAAGAATGTGGTTGTATTTTTTATTAGTCGAAGGCAGGGGTCCTAAAAAGTCAACGTGGTATGTACTGAAAGGTACATCGTCTTTTGGAATGGGATTTAATACTCCTTCACTTTTACCTCGCTTTTTGTTCACGAGAATACATTCAATGCAATTCGATATGACATCTTCTACGCATTTACGCATGTCTGGGAAATAAAAACTTTGTTTTAGACTATTTTCTGTTTTATTTATACCGAAATGTCCTTTAGGGTGGAAATTTTTAACAACTTCAGCTTGCATTTGTTGAGGGACCACTAGGAGATCAGAATCGTTTACAATTTTATACAGTATGTTATTCTTCAGAATAAAGTCGTTAATTTGTTTGTTTGCCAGAAGTAGTTTAATGGAATTGATATATTCGTCAGCTTTTTGACAGTGGACGATTTTAGAAGTCAAGTCATCATGTATTATCATCATAATAGGATATCGACTTAAACAATCTACATGCTTCATTTGCTTCCCTGGGCTATGTACAATTTCATAATGAAAATCTTCCAAAAACAATGCTCATCTAGCAATTTTGGGTGTGAGCTGTGCTTTGCTCATAGTTTTTTGAAAAGCTGAACAGTCTGTTACAATTTTAAATTTAGTGCCTATCAAATAGTTGCGGAATTTTTTTAAAGCTTCAATAATCGCCAAAACTTCAAGTTCGTAACTTGTGTAAGTTTCTTCTTGGGGAAATGTTTTTTTGCTCATATAGTGAATTGGGTGAAGCTTATTATCGTCAGATCGCTGCAAGAGAATTGCGCCGTAGCCAAATTTACTTGCGTCAGTATGCAATTCTAATTCTGCATCCTGTCTGTAAATATGCAATACAGGATTTTCAGAAAGCTTTTGCTTTAAAGTTATGAATGCTGATTGTTGTTCGGGACCAAAATAGAATACTGTGTTAGCGCGAAGTAAGTCGCTTAATGGCTTGGCTATTAGTGCGTAATCTTTGATAAATTTTCGGAAGTAGCCAGTGAGTCCGAGAAAACTTTGAATTTGTTTGACGTTTTTGGGCTGTGGAAAATTTTGAACAGCGGCGGTTTTATCCAAAGAAGGAGTGATTTTGCCGTTTTCTATTATATAGCCAAGGAAGTCAATTTTCGATTTTAAGAATTTACATTTCTTCAAATTTAGTTCCAATCCATATTCAGATGCAGTTTTTAATACCATGGCTAAGCGCTGTATACCTTCCAACTCATTGGAACTGGGTATAATGATGTCATCCATAAAGATAATAACAATGCCTTCTTTAAGGAGATCACGGAACACATTGTTAATGTATCTTTGAAAAATACTTGGGCTGTTGCAAAGGCCAAATGGTACTTTGTTAAATTCGTACTGACCATCATGTGTGACAAATGAGGTATATTTCTTACTGTCTTCCTCCATTTCCACATGGAAGAATCCATTTTTTAGATCAATGGTGGAGAAAAATTTTCCGGCATGTAATTGATCAAGAACTTCCTCAATCAACGGTAACGGATACCTATCTTTAATTGTTTTAGCATTTAATTTACGATAATCTATGCACAATCTTAAGTTGCCATCCTTTTTTTTACATAACACTAGTGGAGAACAGTAATCGGAACAACTGTTCCTAATAATTCCTTGATCTAACCATTCGATGATTTGTTCGTTTACCTTTTGTTTCTCAGGGAAAGAGAGTCGCCTAGCCCTTTGACAAACGGGAATGTCATCTTGCAAAACAATTTTCATTTTCAATTTAGTGTCCTTAATTTTGTTAGGTTTGTAACTATTTATCAAGTTTTGAACTTCATCACGAATTTTGTTATTAATAATGTGGGAAAGATCAACAACAGATGCTGAATCTTCATAGACATTAGCGATAGCAATTAACGTGTCATCCGTACTCTTGTTACATAGGCGTATGCCCTGTTTACCAAATGTAAACTCTGTTTGTTGCAAAAAGTCCATGCCAATGATGACATCAAGGGGAATTGAAGTGTCGCTAACAACATAAATTTTGGCAGGGAGTGTTGTGTCTTCAATTGTAATAAAATCTTGAAAAAATCCAATGCTGTGTATTTTGTCTCGACCAATTCCTGAGAATGTTATGCATGAAGGATGCAATGGTGGGGATCCAATGCTTCGATATGTTTTGTCGTTAATTATAGTGGCTTGTGAACCGGTGTCACAAAGAGCAGTAAATTGAATTTTGGCAAGAGTTATGGGAATATGCATCGGATTTGCGGAAATTTGTCCAGACGACTGAGAAATTGGGTGAACAGTTCTATCCGAAGGGGTGGAGGTGTTGCGATTAGCTGTTGACATAGAATTGGTAGAATTTTTGGGGCAATTAGCATGTATATGGCCGACGTTTTTGCATCCATAACATTTCTTACCACGTTCTTTATTTGTGCACGAGGTACTCTTGTGACCTTTAAGTCCACATGAGTAACAAGTGGGTTGTGGTTGCGTGACACGTTTGTGGTCAAGCCTTGCATCATGTGTGTGATCATCATTTTTCCTATCTACATGTTGTTTAAAAGTTTTTGAAGCATAAAAGAGTTTTTCGTAAATTTTCAATTTTTCTTTAAATTCAGAAATGGATTTACAGCCATATAAAATAATTTTGTTGTTTGAAGAATCAGGAATGCCATTTATAACATAATCTATTAAGGACGATTCATCAAGAGAGCCTTTATG
This sequence comes from Argiope bruennichi, assembly GCF_947563725.1. Classification (NCBI taxonomy): domain Eukaryota; kingdom Metazoa; phylum Arthropoda; class Arachnida; order Araneae; family Araneidae; genus Argiope; species Argiope bruennichi. Next base: position 134,076,172 of record NC_079162.1, on the reverse strand, counting down.
TGCTAAATCTCTCATGGCCAAAAAGTATTCCTGCAAAGTTTCGGTAGGTTTCAACCGTCTAGCTTGCATCAAATTATGTAATTGAAGACCATTAATTTTTTGAGAAAATTCTTCTATCAAGTGTTTTTTCATTTGTTCCCAATTATTAATTCCGCGAATAGACCTTATTAGAGTTAAAGCTGGGCCAGTTAAGCATTTCTTTACAAAAATAACTTGATGAATTGGATTTTTTATTTGGTATAAATCAAAAATATCCTCCACATCAGAAATGAAAGTTTCCACACTATAGTTATAACGAGACGAAAAAGGTTTTATTAATTCGACAATATCTTTCAAGCTAAAAGCAGAAAAAGTGTTGTTAGTTTTTTCGAAATAACTCTCAGAAGTATTCAAGGAAAGGGGAAAGTTCTGAGTCAGCGCATCTAAATCAATCGGCGATTTCCGGTGTTCAGAGTGAAGTTCTTTCGATGCATCAGGAATTTCGTTATGGCTAGGATTTTGTTGTGGCTCCATTTCAAGGTCATTGTCAGTGCTCAAATCGGAAACTTCCGTTTCCAACAATGATAGATCACATAAATTAGTAAGGATAACATCACAACATTTTTCCAAATCAGTAAAGAATTCTAAATGGAGTATATTACAAATCGCGATTAATTCTTTAAGGGAGAAATCTTGGAGTATTTTTTTTTCGAATAAAATCAATTAAAGAGTTTTACTCACAGTTTGCCGTTGTGGAAGATACTACTTTCGGTTGGATCATCATCCTTGTCTAGGGTATTGAATAAAGTGGCCAAAATCCAACCGGCCAGAGCTCCCATGTAGGATCGTGTCCTCAATCGAAAGAAGACTACACGCTTGTCTTTTCCATATTTTAATAAACGAACACAGGACTACACGAACATTAAGCAAAAGAACAAAAGTATAGGGTTGGTTGCAGTTCAGGCGAACATAGCATGGCTGTTATCCTTCAACTTCGAAGCTCACACACTCTCGCACCAAGTGTCTCTCTTCTGCCGTTTGCCTCACTTATACTTCTAGTTGGAACACTACTGCCATCTGCCGGCGAGGTAGAGGGAGTAGCATAGGGGCTCATACTACATAAATAATATAAAAAATATTTGAGCAATTAAAAACTAAAAATTTGTGTTTTGAAACTTGTGATTATTCTGACACAATAGGTAACAAAGGATCGCTTAGTTACAATCAGAGGTGTAAAACATTTCCTTAAATTCTTGAGAACTTCAATCACTTTTTAATGAAGCCCAATCAAGGAAGGACAAAATTTTGAGCACTGTAATATAGAACAACACATTTAAATTTTAACACGGCGAGGGAAATGATTTATTATTGTGGTGAAAATAGAACACAACAATTATCATCAGTATCTGGATGGGTCATTTGACACAGGAAAGAAGTTTGTAAATGAAAGGCCCTTCTCTAAGAAATGATGATAAGGAGCACATGCAAAATGGATATTAAGCACCAATTCAGGAAAGTAGGAAGAAGAAATTTAGGTCACAAATGGCATAGCGTACTCCATCGGCCACGAGGTCTCGAAACTATGCTAAGAGGTAACGCATAACTGGACACCTCGGGTATGCGCAGCATGCCCTCTCAGATGGAACGAAATCGGCTTTAGAACCTGGACTATATGGCCGAGCCAAGTCTATGGAATCATCGTCGAAATTTCCCGTTTCAAATAGACCTACACGAAGTAACGGTAACTCTCGGAGTCGTGCCGTAACGTCGCATTCATCTCGCTTGCCTTCCCCGCGAATTTGTGTTTTAATGTTAATTCTTAATAATTTGATTTTTAACACATATAACTATCCTGTCGACTTTTTAAATGTAAACATATTTTAGCAATTGCGTTGTGGAATAGAAGAAACTTTTTAACTAATTAAACTTCGATTTAATACACCACGGGAGGTATAATTTACTTATAAAGATTAAGTGGTAAGAAATACGTCAGTCTACATCGCGACACAAGAGCAGAAGAGATAGAAATTTTTCCCTTCGATCATTTTACTATGAGATTTAATAGGGATTTCTTTAACACTCGTAAATTTTGGATAGGGTATCTTTGAAAGAATGTTTTAAGCATTTAGGATTTTTATCCCTTCAATGGAAGCGTGATAAAATGCTGAGAACATAAGTTTTCTATAGCGCATGTAGAATTAATTAAAAAGAAGGAAGTGGGCATTAGATCAGGAAATAAGTGAACATTTTAGAATGAAGTTATTATAGGCTAATTTATTTTAAAAATTAGGGAATTGATTAATTAGTGTGTGTGTGTGTGTGTGTGTGTGTGTGTGGGTGTGTGTGGGTGTGTGTAATGATATTTTAAAATCTTAATTTAATGCAATTTAATGTCCAAGATTTTATCTTAGTTTAGCCCATCGTAACTTCATTCTAAAATATTCTCTTATTTCGTGATCCAATTCCGCTTTCGGTTTAATTAATTCCTCTGCAAAAATAATGCGCCATCAGTACTACGTATCAAGAGAAAGTGATATCTTCGATTGCCCTTGAAAAGGTGTCAAAGGTCACAACGTGTATTGAATTAGCGCCTGGCCAGAAATCCTATGTTATATAAGACTAGTGATCATTTGTTCGTTCCTTTTTTGCTTCTTTTTGCCTTCTGCTTTTGTGACGCGCTGCGCTTTCTTGTAAATAAATCATGCTTGTCTCCCTGGAGAGAATAAAATGAAATTAATAATCCACAGCGTCTTCGATGTCTTCAAACCTGCACTCTGCTTCAACCAAAATGATATTACATATTATTTAGCCGACAGGATTAAAAAAATCTATTACATTATATTAAGTTGACAGGATAGTTTCCTGTGATACCTTCGCAGCTCGACGTACTCCGAAGATGATTCCGTGCTGGCTCGGCCGCGTTGTGTCTCGCTACGCTAAAGTTCTTCAACACCGATAGTTTTCTCCTACGGCCACGTCGTTCCACGCAGCCGATGCGATATCCTCTGCATTCTGCCGCATTAACCTGTGACCTCATCCGATGTTCCAGCTCTCCGACGTGTTTGTGCTCCCTTTCCTCTTGTGTTTATGCCCCTTATTTTCAAGAAATTCCAACCTGTGCCGTGATTCATCAAAAAGTTATTAGTGTTAAAAAAAGAAACAAAAAAGGGACGAACAAAGGATCACTAGTCTTACGTAACATAGGATTTCTGGCCAGGCGCCAATTCACTACACGTTGTGACCTTTGACACCTTTTCAAGGGCAACCGAAGATATCACTGTCTCTTGATACGAAGTACTGATGGCGCATTATTTTTACAGAGGAATTAATTAAACCGAAAGTGGAATTGGATCATGAAATAAGAGAATATTTTAGAATGAAGTTACGATGGGCTAAATTAAGATAAAATCTTTAAACATTAATTTGGATTAAATTAAGAGTTTAAAATATCATTGCACGCACGCACGCACACACACACACACATATATGAATGAATTTCTTTTAAATGAAAGCACATGCTAAAAAGTGTTTTTTCAAGTAGGTAATATGCTGATTTGATGGTCCAGGGGGTTGTAAATTACTGAAAGCCAAAAAGTAGTTTGGCACCATTATCTGCAAAAGTATAAAAATTTGAAGAAAAATAAAAGCATGAAAATGTAAGGTATTTTATACTCTTTAATTTGGTTTAAACATGTACTGTGAAAACTGAGGAATTTTTAAGATATTCAAGAAAAATTAAAATGGGCACCAGAAAACGTCGCTGCAACATCGGTAACGATATTTTCAGAGGATGTTACCCTATTCGAAAGATAAATTCAGAAAGGTGATAGTAGGCATTAAGAAGGTGAAAAATTACCGTAAAACATAGGGTCCAGGCAACATTTAACGGTGAAAATCGCAAAAACATACGTCGCGAAATCAATCAGCCTGGTGAAGAGAATGGCCCTATGAATGCGAGGATTAGGAACAAGATAGTTGAGAAGAAGGAACCTTCTCGTAAGTAAATTTTCCATGAGTACGAGGAAAATAAAATCAGCGAGCAAGTATTCATTAATGAGCATTTCAGAACTGATGATCGTTAAACTTCATTCCAAAAACATGTTAGATTTCACGAATAACGAATATGCGGATACGCATTTAACTTACGGCCGAGAGGATGGCAGTGTGGCTTAGCACAAAGAATGCACCAAGAGCTATATCTGAGGAGAAGTTGTCCGACCATACCACCTTTCCAAACATCGATAAACGGCTACTCGAGATAAGATCCTTCAAAATAACGAAGCCAAATGCAAGGCAATAATGCAGTGTGCTCACACCTGACACAGAAGGTACAAATTTGCAGTGCTTTGCCGATACCTCATCAACAAGCACACGGTCAGTTGCTGCTGAACTGGGTATTCGCCACGAAACGGCGAGGTTATGCTTGCTGAAAATAGGCACCCCTTTCACTTGCAAAAAGCCCGACTCCTATGCGATGATGATTACCCACGGCGAGTGTATTTTTCGTTCGCTGGATGCTTGATGCCACACAGGAAGATGCACACTTTCCTGCAAGAACTTTATTATCGGATGAAGCTTGCTTTACGAGAGAAGCGTCTTCAACATACACAATGCAATTTAGTCATTCCAAAATTCCCACATCACTATCTCACTGAACGTACAACACAAATTTAATATTAACATCTGGGCAAGAATTCTCGGAGATCATCTATTGGGTCTGTGTTTTCTGTCAGAATGCCTCAGTGGTGCAAAGTATCTTGTTTTCTTGCAGAACTTCTCTTCGGATTTACTGCAGGGAATACCGACCATTCCTGCTCGATGATTATTTAAAAATTATTTCTGGTGGGGAGCTATGCTAAAAAATCGATTTTTGGTGAAAACATCGACTTTTTTTATTTATTATTTCGGATTTCTAAAAAGTTTCTTTTATAAAACTTTTTGAATTTAGTTTCTACATTCATTTAATATCCATAAAAAAAGCAAGAATTTGTTTATTCAACATGTCTCGCCATTCTGCCGCAATCTGTGTTTCTATCTGTATGCTACAATCTGGAATGAAATATAACTATATTTTCTCTAAAATTAGATCACAGTACAAAGAAAGCTCAAGAGTATCATATAAAATAGATTCAAATATTGACAATCTTTTGATAGTTCGTAAAAGAAACTGAGAACATTTTTCTACGAATATCTTTGAAAATTTTTAACAATGAAAGAAAGGATCACAATCTGAATAAAAAAGAAGCTAAATAATGTGAAATTTTCTTTTAATTAAATGTAAAAATCAATTATGAGTTAGTTTAAAGCCAAATTACAAAATTGTGTTTGCCCCTCCCTCCCTATTGGCAAGCTTCTACCGCTGTCTCTGGCGCAAGGCCTAACCTATTATTGACGTTTTCCATTTCTTAGCGGAATATTTTAGTAACCGTGTAATTGCTCTAAATTACCCATGCTTCACAGGAAAGGGAATACACTGGTCACCGTATTCACCAGAATTAAATCTTTGCGATATCTTCATTTGGGGTCCCTTCAAGGATGCCGTGTGCCAGAGAAATCCCCAAACACTTAAATCACTTGAAAAAATAATCTGTGATGCATATGCAGTGCAGTAGGGTGGAATAAAAATGGCCTTATTTTTTATTTTTTGGTAATAATGCGGAAAAGTTGCTTTTTAGGTTCAAAAACAAATTTTTAAAATTTGGTTGCAATATTATATTATCTTGAAGTGCCACAAAAAGCATGAAATTTGTAAAAAAATTGAAAAAATGGAAATTTTTAAAATGAGCCTTTAAAAAAATTTCTTAGATTTTAGTTTGGTAGTAGTGGGTAAAAGTTAACTTTTAGGTTCAAAAAGAATTTTTAAAATTTGGTTGCAATACAACTATATCTCGAGGTGTAGCAAAGAGCTTAAAGTTTGTAAAAAATTGAAAAATTATAAACTTTGATAAAATATTTTTATGAATTTTTCTTTTATATAATGTTACAAAAGATGATTTTAAATACATATATAAGCATTACAATAGGAAATTGTAATTGCAATAACTGCAAAGTATAATAATAAAACAATATTTTTTATGTCAAATTTTGCGTTTCTTACTTCTGTATCCTTAATGATAACAAATGTTACAAATACAAAAAGTTTGTTTCTACTTCATTGAAACATTAAACTGTTTTTTTTTTTGTTTTTTTTTTATTTTAGCCTATTCACACGTGAGTCAATTTTTGCTCTTATGTATCCTGCTCTTACGATTGAACCACAGATATTTTGAGCCGATTCGACCATCAGTTTCACAGCTCTTTCCACTGCTTGCATGAGACAAGGAAGCCGAGGAAAGTCGATAACCGAGTCACCTATACTATTTAGTTCAGTTTCAGATGCCTTCCGTATAAAGTCTTTCAGAGGGTCACTGGAAACATGTTTTAACAAGGAAGCTCAGTTATGCCATTTTCAAGCCATGAGATCATGTGGATCTAATCCTTTACATCGAAGTTTATCTTTGAAACATTAAATTTCCTGACTCTGTCTTCACTTTCTGTTCTTGCTTTTAAAACACGTTGTAAATCAAGTTCTCTTTGAATTTTACGTTCACCACTAAGCATGGACAAAAGGATATTTTCTGAAGCAGCAAAGTACCCATTTCTTTGAATAATCTGGTTTATAACGTTCTTGAGATCGTCAGATAGATATCGTGAATATGAGATAAGGTTAAAAAGACGTTTGGAACCATAAGCACACAGAAATTTTAACTTAATATTAAACCATACAGGCAACTTGTAGTTTTATTTCTTCCTGTCTATTTGATGGATCTGGTTGGTTTGCTTTTTTTTGTAAAGAACACTATTGTTCCTCAGCCTTGCCATTGTAGCCAGTAATCGTTTCAGATACATTAGTATTTTTTGTACGTTCTTGATTAATCTTAATTATACTCTGCATTCTTTACTCTTTCTTGCTTCTTTCTTCCTCAAAGTGCTTGTGGTAGCAATATCAGTATTACCTATAACCATTTTCCTGTTAGAGCGTTGATTGTTTTGAACCTTTTATTCCATAACTGGCACTTTTTTCTTTTATACAAGTCAGTAATATCAAATAAACGTCTAGCTTCTTCTCTAAACTCTGTGAGGTTGGAATCAAACTTATCTGAACATTTTGTGTTTTTAGACTTTAATAAATTTCTGTATTTAGCATGATAAGGTTTATCATTTGTGAAATCCTTTTTCTAAAAGCAACGAGAATAGGAGCACTTGGCCATATTTGTTCCATTACGGGAACTAAAGTGTCACATATTTCGCTTACAAAATAATTCTTCTCTAAAGCAATTTTGTGGTTATGCCTAATATTACAGTAGCGCTTCATAACAGATTCATAAATAGGGAGTTCAACTTCAAGCAAATCACTAAATTTCCCAAAAATAGAACGCTCCAACAATTTTCTTTCTTCACTAATTTAGACTGAGCCGTTTTTACTCACAGCAAAGCACACAAGCGCACAAACTAACAAATCAGTTACACAATAGACGGAGCAGGTATGCCAACTCAGCTGAAATCGGCAAAACTACTAATTTGAAGTCAGCTCTGTCCTTGCCATCGAACGCAGACAAATCTCCGCCTTTCATCAATAACAACCGCCCTGGTGACAACTCAGTTTCATGCCAGGGCAATAGTAAAAATGTTTTTACATTTCTATTCATATATACAACGCCTATTTAAAGGTTTTTATTTCATAATCAAGGCACGTAAAAATCCTTAAAAAGTTGCAATATGTGTGTTTTTATGTAACTTTAACGTCCTTGCAGCACCTCAAGATGTACTCCAATATATTTTTATATTTTTTATTTATCTTATCTATACCAAAATGCATCTTTTGCGTGCTATTACAAATTACAAATTAAAAGTTGATTGTTTCATAAAAAAAAACATTAAAATATATCAAAATTTCAATTTTTTGAAACTTTAACGTTCTTGCGGCACATCAAGACCTACTCCAGTATTTTTCATATTTATAATTTATTTTATCCACACCAAAAGGCAACTTTCGGCACTATTACAAATTAAAAATCAAAAACTGACTATTTCGTTTCACCCTAATGTGCAGCTATTCCATGGGCCGCTTTCTACAAAATGTCTTCTAATTTCATCCTCCGATTACGACGTGTGATTGCGGCTGATGGTGGACATTTCGAGAATATTGTATTCGCGAATTCAATCGAATTCTCTGTGATTTTCATTTATTATAAGAGTTCGAAAAATTGTGATGTGATTTCCAATTATTTCTTTATTTACTACCTGCAGCGCCATCTATCGACACTTTTTGAACTAAAACCAAAAACTATGGAAGGAAAAATTTATGTTCTGTCACATGAGTTTGCTGTAAGAATTGTTTTGTTTTTTAACCATAATCGTTTTCTCATTATGCAGTTTTGAAAATTGTCAGTTATTTTAGGACACCCTGTATCTTACTCCATGAAAATTGTTTATTTGCTTGAGCGCATTTGAATTTTGTTTTTATTGAAATATTGGAATTCAATGTTTAGTAAAAGTTAATATTAAAACCTCTGCGAATGTTATTATATCAAGTATTAAATCAAGAAAATGCTAAATATCTAAGTTCAAATAGTATTTTATGTTGTCTTCTCTTAAAATTGTTAAACTATTAAAATAAAATTTAAATTCTTCTTGATATTTCTTCTGTGGTCAAATACATAATACCACGTTTTAGAACGGGAACTCCAAACAATTTTTACATATATTTGCCAAATGGTGAGACTAAGAGTATCGTTTACCTAAAATGTTAGTTAAATTGGATATTAATTATTATCATAATTATGTTTGAGGATTCTGAAACATTCTAAGGGGTTGAATATAAGAATTCGAAAATTTTACGACATAAAATTATATATATTTTGTTTTCTCTTACATACATGTAGGAAAAATAAATACAGGTGTAGCAGCGGGTACATTATAAAAGCATTATTTGTTTCAAATAGGCATAAGGAAGTTCTGCAAATATTTGTTAATATAAATCATCAGTAAATGTTTAAAATAAAATAATTTTTTTTAAAAATTTCAGATAAAATGTAAGAGCATTGCTTTTGTTTGAATATTACAACCAAGCTATAATATTCATGTTTATCAGACACTTTAAAATTATTTATTTTGTTAGTCGGCAAAATTTATTATTACATTCAGCATTATTTGTACGTCACGCACACACATACACACAGAGAGAGAGAGAGAGAAAGAAAGAGGGAAGAATGTGAAATGCTCGTCACCTTCCTGATATTGGTATAAATTTTGTGTACTGTAATTTCTGCGTAGTTATATACATCAATGGAATGAAGTCAGTTTAATTGAATTTTCAATTCAGAATGGATAAAATTTCTTAAATTTTTAAAAAAATTCTTAATAGCACATTTTCAGGTTGCAATGTAACAAGTTCTTTGAATTGGAAGATTACTATCATCAATGATATAATTTCCTTTCGTTTGATAAACTTTCTTTCTTTTGATTTTTGAGACATTCTTTCTTTTCTTTTTTGATTCTTTCTCTTTTCTTTTGATTGTTGCAAGTTAGTTAATAGCTTGTAGATTGCCATTCGGTAGAGAGATCAAGATAAGAAACTCATAAATGCTTAATAAAGATGCTTTTTTTTTTTTACATCTTTTGAGGACCAAGATGGCCGGACAGCTAAGCCTGGACTTCGGGACCAGAGTGTTCCAAAATCGAAGGCCGATTGCTTGAAAGATCCTGATGAATATTAAATTTGACGTTGAGAATCGAAAGTCTTCCTGTTGGTGTATCATAGAAGTTTTGAAGGAAAGGTAATACTCAACTTTCAGACTCGTTGTATGACAACATTTAAAAATTATCGCCACTGTTCTCAAATAAATCTCTCGCTATTTCAAACCGGTCATTAATTTTACTATATTAAAAATGTATATATGAGCTCTGAATTTTTTAATATGAAGCAATGGATATTTTCTTCATTTCTTAACTAGAATTGAGTTTGAAGGATCAGCAGTATCACGTAATTAGAGAAATGCACTAACACTGGGCTGATTTTTTTTAAACCATGAGGAAAAATCAAGGAAAATTGATATTTAACAGACATTATACTGTTCTGATGGCTTTACAATATCAAACATATGCATTTGAAGAGGCTTATGAAAGAAATTGCGTACGTGATCATAGACGATGATTGAAGAAACTTTTAAATAGTTGGGTCTTCAGTCTTAATTCCAATAAATTACTTCAAAAGGTGATTTGATTTGATTAGAAATGACGAAATCTTCAAAATATAAAAAAGAAATGCTATGTTTAAATAATACTATACAGTAAATAATGTTAAAAAAATATATAAAAAAAATTAGGCAATAAAATGTATGTATTAATTATAATTTACTAGCTAGTACCCAGCGCGTTGCTGCTGCAGAAGAAATAATTTTGGAAATATCATTTATAATTTAAAATAGCTGTTTTGTTTAATTAGGATTGATAGCAATAATGATATATATTTATTTTCTTAACGGCAATGAATTCATTCATTGAAATTTAATGATATATGAAGGAGAAGTACAAGTGATTTTTTTTTTTACGTTATTATTCAAGTGCTTTAGGATAGACAATATTTTTTTGTTTTTCCGTCTTCAACAAAAACAAATAATTTTTTTGGCTGTTCAACTCGTAAGCAGCCAGCATACAACTGACCGTGTGAAAAACATGGATATTCTAGGTTCAGTCCGCTTACTTGAAGTGACTGGCTCAAGTGTATGGCACTTAAAGCACACTTGAAGCGCCTTGTTAATGGTCATCGAGAATGCAAGTCGAAAGGGAACTGCAGCTATTTCAAATCAAAAGGTATGTCAATGCGTGGAATGAGCACATCTTCTCCAATCGTCTTTCCGTTAAGAATCATTTCCTCGCTTCATGTCGAATATTGGTCTTTTGATTTTTATGTGCGTGATCAGATAGCATATAAAGTTGTCTTTCGATTCTTGCCGCATGTTAATCTTGAGATTCCGAAGTACGTGAATTTCATTTCGTAAACGATCTGCTGTATGTAATGCTCACTTGTCGTTCCTCGTTTATTTGAGAAGCTCGAATCGGCTTATTTCTAAGTGACGAATTTTGGGGGAAATATTTTTTGCCGAAGCAATCAACACGATATACGCTTGCACAACCAAAATATCGTTTGTCGATTCACTGAATAAGTAAAAAAAAATTATTGTTTGCACTTGAAAATTTCCATTACATATTACGATTTTAGTGTATCATCCTTAGAGACATGCAAATTCATAGCAGACAATGATTCGAACTGGCATATCAGTATAGCTTGTCAACATCCATAACGATGCTGAGCGAAAAAGAGAGGGTGGTTGCCGTTGAAAACTGGCAGGATTTTATTTCTAACATAAACTTTCACTATCTTAAATTGATTACCAGTTTCCAGTTTCTTCGTGGAGTATGTTGTATAACCTATTTCTTATCTGTCGTATTTCAAATAAAGAATATGTATCTTTTCAGTATTTTTAAAAGGCCCAGTACTGAATTGACAGGCACTTAAATTTTGCGCCATTGATGTATGCAGGAAAGTAGACCAAAACGAAATGCTTTTTTTTTTTTTTCATTTCGTAAACGATCTGCTGTATGTAATGCTCACTTGTCGTTCCTCGTTTATTTGAGAAGCTCGAATCGGCTTGAGGTTATAGGCGCTCCGCGCCCGGGTCCTCCCAACTAATCTTCTATCGGCTGGCTGGCTTATTTCTAAGTGACGAATTTTGGGGGAAATATTTTTTGGCGAAGCAATCAACACGATATACGCTTGCACAACCAAAATATCGTTTGTCGATTCACTGAATAAGTAAAAAAATTATTGTTTGCACTTGAAAATTTCCATTACATATAACTTAAATTGATCGGAGTCGATAATAACAATTCTTTTTTGTTTTTGTGAGATAAACTGAATAATATAAGCGGTTTGCCGCAGACACAATACTCTGCACGCTGAATGATAACATCCTGCGTAGATGACTATTCATTAAATTGAAAAAAAAAAAAAATAGCACTTGCACTTAATATTTTCGATATCATTTCACTCACATTGATTGGCCTCAATCATAATAATTTTATTTTGTTTGATATATGTGCGATTAAATCCGAATGACATGCGCGTTTACTGTTTGTTTTTTGACAATTGTCAATTTTAAAATGTAATCTTCTCGCAAGTGCAAGCAAAAAGTTGACCAACTTCCATCGCAATCGGTTGAACGGTATGGCAGCACATAAGGTACGAACAAACAAAAATTCATTGTTATATATTAGATATGATAACTGTACTATTCCTAACCTTCACGCAAGTGCAAGCAATAAATTGACCAAGTTTCATCACAATCAGTTGAACGTTACGGCAGCACATAAGGTACGAACAAACAAAAATTCATTTTTATGTATTAGATTATTGACTGATCATCGTTTGAAACAATAAAGTAGGATTTGCTGTCTAATTCTTAAAGTGAAAGGATTTACTCAAAAGGCAAACTATTCGGTCAAGGAGCCTGCGGGTTACTTTTATCTTTTCATACTTTTTCAGCTGAGCTGAAACGTAATGAAAGAAATAGATATAAAGGAAGGGAGGGGAGTGACATCTATTCACAGTACTCCACAGATGTGGAAGCGCCAATCACATTATAATTCGCGCTAAATATTATGAGTACGCCTACAACACATGAGACACACCATAATATTTCGAATGTAATATAGACCATTTTCTGTGTGTTATTAATAAATTTTACTTATACTTCAGCTGAGCTGAAATGTAGTGAGAGAAAGATGTAAAGGCAGGAAAGGAAATGACTTTTGTTCTCAGGAATGCTGAAAGTACGCCCAATCATTCATAAGAAATTAATCAAAAATGCAATCATTATAAAATTCAATGAAAAATAATGTTTTCTGATCCCACTAATTAAAGATGCATTGTATTTAGAGAGCGCTAATGCTGCTACCGCTAAAACACAGATAAACTTAGCCAAATTAGAAATAAATATTAAGTTTAGTGCAAAAAGAATAAAAAACAAAGGAATTATGAATCCGGCCTGAAGACTTTCTGATAATCTGATGGGATTTTCGGGTCACGAGGGGTCAATAGCCTCAATTTCTGGGGATTTTCGGGTCACAAGGGGTCAGTATTTTTGTAAAATCAGACCCCTCACAGAAAAAATCCCTATTTTGAATCCCTGCCTGAGAGTGACCCTTGAGAAAGTCTTCAGGCCGGATTCATCATTTCTTTCTTTTTGATTCTTTTTGCACTAAACTTAATATTTATTTCTAATTTGACCAATCATTCATAGATGTTTTCCGCCAAGAGTGCTGCAGCATGCGGTGCGTTGGTGCCGACTGTTGTGATCTTGCCCACATCAACATTAAATGATATTCAGAGTCCAATATAGACCATTTTCTATGCATTAATAGCACCGGGGTAAACTTGGCAGTTTTCCGATCAGGTAGACTGGGTTACTGCCTAGGGTCGTTGGGGTAAAGGAGAGCCATTAGCGGATCCATTAAAATATGCTGTTTGCTTAGTTTTCAAGTAAATAAATTAATAAAATATGAAAATTCCCTGGCTTATAACATATTATAACATAATTAACACTTAATTGATCAGGTTCCTACCAAGCGTTTATTTTAATATAGTTGAGTACAAACATGGATGCACCACATACATAAGCCAAAGTAAATTAATAAGTAACAAATGTACTAAAAAATTAACCTAAAATAAATCATTAACCTGTTGATTAAATTAAGAATGTGTTAGAAGGTGTAACTAGGTTTATCTCTTTATTAAAAAAAGAGCTCCATAATGCGTACTATCTAAGGTTACAAGATGCCTTAATCCACATTGGGGTGTGTGTTTGTGTTTAAGTAAAAAAAAAAAAAAAAGTGAAAATGATTTATTTTTCAGATTTTTTTAAAGAAAAACAAGAATTACTCACTTTCTTTGGATCCAAAATTCTAGAGAAATGCATTCAATAAACAAAGATTCTTTTACAATAAAGCTGCCTTAAACACTGGGTGAACAATTTTTCTTTGAAAATTGACACATCAAATTCTACAACAATGATTATAACAGAAGGAAGAAAGAAATGTCCATACCACAAAACTGCTTAGTTAAAAATCGCCGATCTCAATGACATAAGAGACTAATTTAAATCTATTTAAGATTAAAGAAAAATGAAGAGAGGGAACTGTATAATTAATATATAGAGGGTTGTAAATAAAATGTATAAAGTCTGTTAAAAAATTCAGGCTCGTGTAGAATTTGCAGTTGTTCGGCTGACATAAATCACAATATTCTTACTCCAAAGGATTTAAAATTCTCGCGTTCAGATATTTAATAAAAAGTGAAAATGTGATATTTAATAAAAGTGAAAGTTGGTTTTCTTTCATCTAAAAAGCACATTTTATCTCCAAAATACACTATGGAGAGTATCCCTTAAATAAACTTTCAGCCAATCAGAGAGAATTTCAAGATTCCCCGCCAATGAGAAATCACAGATTTAACATTGCTCCAAACAATGAGCAGTTAGTTTAGAGAGTTCAACAGAAAGTATTGACATCGTTAATGTTTTCTTGTGCCTTTCCCCCCATTAGTTCCTGTGCAGAAGAAGCACTAAATGTTGAAAGTTGTACGTTCGTTTCTTTGTTTATAAATCAATATTTTGGGAAGACAATTCTTTGCGTTTTTCCTCCCGTTAATTTTGGCAGTATTTTTTAAAATACGATGTGACAGAATGATCTCCGTACTTTTATCAAGGCTTGTTCTGTAAGTATTTTTTTGTTTATAAATAATCTTCATGAATGTATTCCGTCGTATTAAACTGCATTGTCTGATCTTACAATTTTAATTAAATGTACCTATCGATTTTTTTTTTCAAAAAATATTTCACCTTAGTTTTTAAAATGAAATAACAGTATCCCTATTTTGTAATACTTTGGCTTTAAAATTTTATTATTTGAATTTCTTACAAGCATTCTTATGACTTAAAAATTACTGGTATTATGAAAATTTGTATAATTTTTCTCGCTATAAATATTATACTTTAATTGTAATTATTGCGATTATCATAAAAACAGACTTTACTTTAATACTATGAATTGGATAATGACATAGTAATTGTGCAATCCTAAAAGATTTTGTAATGTTACTATAATTAAATTTCTATCGTAAATACTCCTACTTTTTATCTTTCTTTTAATTGTGTGTTTACTAACTTACAAATTGTTTAGTATTGATATTATTTCTAAAATAAAAGCTAATGTTCTAAATCTTCTTGTATGAAAGAACATCTTAATGTGTTAAGAAGTTATTTCTCCTTAACTTCTGTTATAATATGAATTCCTTGTAAACTTACAGTCCTCTCCTTTTTTTTTATTGAATTAAAATAGCTAGTGCATTATTTTTTATTACATTTGAAATATATCTTTTTAATATAGCAGTAAAAAAAATGATGAATGATATTTTATTGAACCTGATGTTAACTGGTATGAATTTCTTGTAAATAGATTATCTTGGAAAAGGTTTTATTTAAAGTCTTCCAAATATTGCATGGACACGCTACAATTGAAAAAGAAGATTTCTATTTATACTTTGTATTATTATGAAATTAATTTTCTTACTTGTAAATCAGTTGAAATAATTTTTTTGTGTGTGTTTGGTCCTTGTTTTTTAAAGTGTAAAATCACTTTTAATCATATACAGTGTTTCTCTTTTGTTAAAAATGTTATGTCTCTGAAGTAAAATATTTAATTCGGTTTAATGAAAAGTGCATATTATGTAACTGAAATACTTGCTTGGGTTGAATATGGTGCAAATGGCTTATTTTAGATTATTTTATATCTTTAAGAAGATTAAAAGATTTTTTTTCATGGAACCGATTAATGTCAAAATATTAACAGATAAATATATATCTTTTGTAATATAAAATTTTAATCACACAGTTCAATGTGAATACATCTTTATTTTTCAAAGAAATGAAATTATTTTATTTATGTTCATGTCAAATATTTCAAAATATAGTCTAATGTATTTTTAAAGTTTTTCAAAATAGCTTCTGATATTTTTTTATATCTTCAAATTAATTAGGATTAATAGAATTAAAACCTGTATTATTTTTAAGGATATTTATATTTTGAGGAGTTCTAATATCTACTTCACATTGTGAAATTTTTCATTTCTCTAGTTATTTTTTTTACTGTGTTAGTTTAACAATGTCCTTCATCATTCTTTTAATTTTCTTTAGTGACATGGAAATAAGTATTTCATATCAGATATGTAGGTGATCCTATAAAAATGTTATCTGTTTTATAGTACTGTTTTTATTTATTATTTATTCCTTATCTTGTCTGAAATCAAATTAATTTCAAGTTCTTGTTGCAAATAATTTTTTGCTTAGTTTTTGACAAAATCTGCTAAATTATAATTTATGGGAATTTATAAATTTTTCTACTGGAATATTTTAAATATAACACTTTTTATGGATGTTTTTTATTCTACTCAAGATTAGAAACAACATTTTTTTATTTCTTTTCTTCCCCTCTAGCCTAGTATTTGGGACTTTATATCCTGCTTATGCATCTTATAAAACAGTGAAAACAAAAAATGTCCGAGACTATGTAAGTATTATCAGAGATTTTTGTATTCGAGAACTTTTAAGGCTATAAAAGCTTCAAAATATTGAATGTTTAAACTTTTTTTTAAAAACTTATGAGCATTGTTATTAATTTTCATCTTAGAAAAGTGTTCATAGCTATTGATTTGTAGTAATATTCATTTAGTTGAAATTTTCTTTTTATTTACTGTTTTAGCTATAAAGAATTTTGTTTGTTTGTGAATAGCACACTTTGTGATATTTAATATAAATAAAAGTATGTCTGCATGTACTATGTGTCCTCCTGAGGAACTGGTTCTAATTCAAACAGATTTTGCTAATTTATTATTTAAGACAAGAGAAAGAATACTGTCAACTTTTCAAAGTTCAGGAACTAATTAAATATTCATTTAATTAGAAATTTACGGAAAAAAATCTCATTTTTCACGAAACATTTCTTATTTTTTTTCCAGTGGACTTTAGAAGAAATTATTTATTTAGAGGAAATTATATTTTAAAGCCATCTTAAAATTCAAAATGTTATCATATCAATGATACAGATTTTATTTCTGTACAGTATATTTTCAATTTTTTATATTGACATGCAGTTATGGGGAAAATAATAGCTTGCACAACTCTGAAGTTTAAGTTATAATGAAATCAGAGTTTTAGTCATTAAGAAATTACTTTTAGAATGTAGATAAATTAGAAATCATAACAATATCCCCGTCTCTTTGAAAGCCTTGTATGATAGCTGGGATCTTAGAATCACATGATTCTGCAAAGATGAAGCAGTTTAGTATTTAAAAAGTTCTTTGAATACTGAATTGGTCACAAGTCATGATTTGATACATTTATTCCATATGCAAAAATACATAATAATTACAAATGCAACATGAAAAATTGATACAATATGAACAGATTTCTATGCTTTAAAATTAATTTTTACTTTGAAGTACTCTACCACTGTTTTTGAATTTTTTTTTTTATTTCAATATACATGTCTTAAAAAGGTTTTTGAATTGTAAAATACATTATTCAAAAGTAGTTTCTACATTACAAATACTGTGCATGAAAGAATTTTTATCTCGATCAGTGCCAGGTACATCAATTAATTAAGAATAAAATAAAAAGGTTTGTGACATTTAGAATTTTTTTACTTTATATTTGAATCCAAATGAGAATTATTTGCATAATTTGAAGGCCAAAAGCCAGAGGGTGAAATGCAATTTAATATTATTAATATTTACTGAAAAGTAATCTTAATCACATGCTGATGCATTTAATAATAGTTGTTTTTCTGAAATTATATTAAAGAACTAAAATTATGCTTATAATGTCACTTTATGTTATTTAACATTGTATTTCTTCAGATTTCTTGCATCAATAAAACAATATATATATAAATACAGGTTGTCTCTGAATTCGTGGGCCAAACTTTCAGTATAGCTAAATGCATATAAAGAAGCATTTTTTTTTTCTATAGCAATAAGTGATCGGAAATGAAAAGTGTAGGCTGAAAATCAAGAAATGCTAGAAGCCAGATTGATCTGCACTCAGTTTCTTAACATGAGAATGAGCCGCTCTCACAAAGTTGGTGGTGTAAATGTGGGAAAAATTTTAGGATCCAGTAGGCATAAGTTTCTCTATCACGTAAAAATATTCTTTAACAGCAAAGAATTTTTTGAATCTCCTGTAATACCATTCAAACTTAAATAAATTGTTTTGCAGGTGAATTTGATAAATCAAACTAAATAAATATTCATAACTGTTTAATATTTTTCTTTCCAAAAATTGATCTTTATTTAAGTTACATCATTAAAATTTTATATCGTCTGCTCTAAAAATATATGTAAATAAAGAATTTATTTTATTTCTGCAACATTTCTTGTTTTTTTCCACCTACACTGTTCATTTTCAACCCCATATTTCTATTAAAAAAAATTGCTTCTTTATATGTATTTTACTTATCCTTTAAGTCTGGCCCATGAATTCAGAGACACCCTGTATATATATATGTATGTATGTATGTATGTATATATATATATATATATATATATATATATATATATATGTATGTATATGTATGTATGTATATATATATTATACAAGGTGTGTCTAAAACCTTGACCATGCCTTTTATTCCTTAAATATTGATTATAGACATGTACCATAAATTACAAAGTTGAGTTAAAAAAGGTGTAAAATTTTATAAAACCGATTAAAATTTTCAGAGAATTAAACTTCAAAAAGTAAAAAATTTAAATTTTTTTGCGGCGCTGTACAAAAAAATTCCCAGGGAGTAAAATGTGTCCCATCCTCTAATAAGTTCATGTACAAAATTTCAGCAATTTATCACAAAAGCATTTATGTAGTTTCAAAGATATGAAACTATATAATTGCTGACTTAAACCACTTTTCGATGCCAGAATATGAGTTCACAAAGAGAAAAAATCAAATTTTCGAGTATCAAGTTAAACAAATTTTTCTGGGTATCAGTTTCATATAAGTGACTACTATGTAGCTTTAGTGTACTAGAATTCAAGTCAAGTAACTTCAAATTTGTCATTGGAGTCTCCTCATTCAAGAATTTAATTTTGAAATTTGTCTGAGGTCCAGTGATAAAATGTCTGATATTGATGGAATCAGTAGAGCTCCGGATTTAATTCTTCAGATACGCTAGATTCCTTGATAGAACATGGAGGCTTATTTTGCAGGGTTGAGGATGATAGTGCAGCAAGCAGATGACATTTTCAAAGATCCAATATTAATTCTCTAAAAAAAGATATTGAAAACAAAACTAAAGAATAAAAGCAAATTGTTCAGAATTATGTTTTGAAAGGAAACAGACTATCTTGTGTTATTAGTGAGAGTGCAATAGTAAGACTTATTCATTTTTAAAAGGAATGAGAAGATTTGAAAATTTTCATGACCTTGTGAGACATTTTGCTGTAGACAAGATTATCCAAAAAAGTAAGGATATTTATTGATTTTCTGATGTAAAGATATGTATATTTATTGTCATACATCAGTGAACTTTGAATGTCTGGTCTATAAAATTCCAAATGTAAGGAAGCAAGGTCATGTACATCTTACAAGGCTGTAGATCTTTTGCTATTATATATCTTGATCTTCTAGGTCACTGTGACATATTCTAGAAGACGCAAAGAATAATTTGCCATTATTGATCATATGTGTTTGTTTCTATTCTGTGTGGGGCACATCTAAAAGTGTTTTTAAATTAGAAATGAATTTCATTGAAGATTTCAAGATTCTGTAATAAGTATAGAATATTGTACATATTGAATTTTGCCTCTATCCATTAGGAAATAAAAATGTCCACTATTTTAAAATCAGTTGAAAATACTAAGCAGAGTGATTGGGATTACAAAATTAAGAAAATAGTAAGGAACTTCAACACCACCATGAATAAAAGCTTTTGGGAAAACATCTTTTGAAATTTGTCAGTGATTTGTAACAAAATTTAAAGGTAGAATTTTGTGGTTATTTACAGATGGAAATGATAAAATTTGAAATGATCCAGAAGAATTATAATTTGAAGCAGGAGAAAAAAAACATTTCAAAAGAACTAGGGAAAGTGAAGACAAATTATGATAAAAAGAAGTCTGGTATATTATCTTTTTATAAAAGAGAAAGAAGGAACCTAGAAGTGATGGACAAGTCGATAAAAAAAATCAACCACAATATCAAACACCAGTGATTTGTCACAGAATTGTTTTCTATTGATATGCATAGAATTTTGTAATTAGAAGCTTACAATGGCTGTCTATAACACTTATTAAAAGCTAGAATGAAGATAATAACTTCAGTGCAAATTGTGGCGATGAATGCAAAAGGCTATGATCCAAGCAAATTGTGCTTCCTATTATTTTTATGTAGGATGAAGAGAACTTTTGTTGTTGTAATATATGTTAAAATTTGGCTTAATTGAGGAGTATTGACAGATCAAGAGTGTTAAATGTAGACTGTTTTATGCATCACTGACAAAGTTATGATTATAATTTGTTAATTGTTATCGGGAATGTCTGCAGAGGAATAGCAGTAGCTATATCTATCTACTTTTAAAAAAGTACTATAAAATATTAGTTATGATACTGCATTGGAGGATAGGTTATGAGTACATTTTATGGTATAGTAACAGTAAATCAATTATCTAATTCCACAAGAAGCCAACAGATTTTAAGTAAGTGCTAATTTAATATTTTACTTGATGCAATAGAATTAACATTTAATTGATGCATTAATACCAATTGTTTAAACATGAATGAAATTATTGACTTACAGATGAGGCAGTTAATGCTAAAATATTTTAATTAATATTTATAAACTTCTGATTTTTTTACAGGTCAAATGGATGATGTATTGGATTGTATTTGCTTTGTATACATGTGTTGAAATATTTGCTGACATTTTCATAGCATTTTGGTAAGTAAATCTATTATTTCAATTTCAAAATTAATATGAATTTTTAAAAAAATACTATATCTTTCATAAACTTTACAGGTTTCCTTTCTATTATGAACTCAAAATTGCATTTGTGTTGTGGTTGATATGCCCTGCTACTAGAGGCTCAACTTATATTTTTAAGAAAATTGTAAATCCACAACTAAGCAAGCATGAACCAGTAAGTTCATATATTTTTTTATATGTTTTTATTTCTTTATTGGTACTTCTGATCTCATAAGATAGATATTATCATTCTAAATTATCATATTTTTGTACAGTCAAAGAATTTAAATTCCACAAGTTTGCATTAAGGGTGCCATATACATGCCACCTATAATTTTCAAATGTAATGTTATCCTATGGAGAAATATAGTTCAAGCTTTTTGCATTTGCTATTGTATTTTTGTTTATAAAATCAATTACAAACAATAGAAGGAATAAAAACACAAGTGTCTGCCAAAGGAATTTTTTCTTTCAGACTTCTCAAAGTAATTTTAAATATTTATGGAAAATTTCAAAACTACAATTTCACCATTTAAACAGTTTTAGAAAAAAATTCTATCAAAATAAAATAAAAATAGCAAGGCAGAAACATTCATTTTGAGATCTTCTTTCCGTTGCATATTAAAATTCTACTTTTAAATATATAAAAGCTAATTTTTTAAATATATAAAAAAAATATTCTGCATGTTTCCCCATAATCCTTGAACTCCGCTTTTTTTTATACGCATTAAACTCTCCCTCTTACCACTGATTGATGATGTCGTTTAGCAATCTGGTTTTCGATTCATTGTTAAATCTTCCCCACAGCAAGTAAATTCTTATTTATTTTTTGTTTGGTATCATAGCTGTGGTCATCTGGACACTCCAAATGTGCATGTTTCTCCGTGTGCTACCACATCATGAGAAACTGGGCATGTTCTATGCTAATTTTGTTTACTTTTATGTATATTTGTATTTAAATTATTTTTTTTTGCTAACCATTTTTAAATGTTGAGACTAACAATTTGTTTATTATTTTAATATAATGAAAATTTTAAACAACATTGTCCGTATTGCAGGTAAAAATATCAATATATCGTCTTGTTGATTCGGTATCACAAATTTGTTAATTCGTATATGGAGAGGTGTATAATATTGACAATATTTGGTAGTGTGCACTAGTGTAGTTGTAACTCCAGCACATCACAATAATAAAAAAATTCCCTAAATATGCTTGAGGGGCGTGGGGGGGGGGTAGTGCTCTTTATTGCAATGGTTTAATTTTATATGGATTGCAGAAGTTAAAAAAGATTATATCATCAGAACAGGTGTTTGATAAAAAGCATGTGCCATTCTTAATTTCTCTTTAGTTGTTCGATGCAGAAATTGCTGTGTTAGAAAAGTCAATCACTGACTTAAAAAAGCAGTTGTTGTGGAGAGAAGAACATAACTGTAATTAGAGTTCCGCGAAACATAAAGTGTTAAAATATATCCCTACTTTTAATTTTGAATTGCAATTTTCGTTTAAACAACTGTTAAATCAGGAAAAAAAATAATGGAATTTTTTAAAGTTAATTAAATATTAATTTTTAAGGAAATTTTGATTGCCAAAATGCGGGAATTTAAAAGAAATTGCTGGTGTGGTGTGAAACTGGAGTAATCCTGGTACACATTGCCTAGATAAAATCGGTGTAAATCAAGGAATTGGAATGAACAATTTCAGAATTGGTCTAATTTAAGAATTATAGAATCATCAACAAAGTGTGGAATTTATTCAGTATGGCTTTATAAGTTATCTGCATGTGCATAAATTCGAGTGAAAACTAGGTCCAGATTTGACTCGAACTCAGTGATCGTGTTCAGATCATGTCTTTTTTTTTTTTTTTTTTGACAGCTGGAAAATTCTCAAATATTTGATTAAATAGGGTTCTTGATGTCTTGCAAGAACATGGAATAAGCGGACCATACACAGGTAATTGCAACAATGCATTGTAAATCTGGGGTAATTTTTCAAAAAAAAGTTTTTTTGGAAGCTTTTTCATGTGATCCGAAACAAGTTTAATTTTTTTAACATTTGTGATTTTCTGCTATACATAAAAATAAGTGTCAACGGTTTTTATTATTTCTCTATCTAAAAAACTTCAAACATCATATTGTCTTTTTTTTTTAAAGTTTGGTAATTGATGCTACATTGATTGTGTTCTTTTGTGAATGCTTTGATCATATAACAATGTGTTGATGCGATCTAGTAAATAGGCTTATCTAACTATCGAATTGCTATATCTTCCAATAAATAAATATTATTACTTTCACGTAGATGAAATATAGAGAAAGTATTATAATTGTTAAAAAAATTCTACATTTTTTCGATACTATACGAGATTTTGACGAATCTCCATGTTTTAGACCTCCCTGAGTTCTAAAAACACACTTTTTTAATTTGTCTGTGGCAAAGACATCTCAAAAATGCTTTCAGGTATATTTTCTTTACACCAAATTTGCAGTTTTCTGTCAACTTTTGGGCAAAATCTATTCTGACGAAGTCTGTCTGCCTGCCTCTTCGAATATAAGTTTACATAACTACAAAATGAGGGGAGCTAGATAACTAAAATTTGGTACACAGATTTATAATGTATACACTATCAAATTTTGAGCCAAATTCAAAAAAGGGTGGACTGCCTGTCTGACTGTACTTAGAGAAGCACATAAATGTGATAACTCAAAAATGCAGTGAAATATATCAAATTTCAGTATGTTTTTGAATTTTTTTTTTGTAATCTAGTGTTTGATTTTGTGACTACAATTGCTGTTCTGTGTCAAATATAGATATCGGTTGGGAAAAAGCATGTCTAAAACTTAAATGCGCCTTTTTTATAGAGTATGCTGGAAAGTATTGGGAGAGCACTCTCGCGGGTTTTCTATCTCTATCTCTACAACTAATAAAAGAGAAAGTGCAAGATTGTTTGTGTTGGTGGTTTGCAGACCAATTATAGTATGCAATTGTGAAATTTTTTTGAAGTGTGTCTATTTTTAAATCCTGTTACACCTTAATGTAATAAATTATTGGATGTATAAGAATATATTAACTATAAATTAGAATTAGGTGTATATAATAAGAATTATTGTCAATAAAATTAGTTAGTATTAGGTGAGAGTGTATTCTATGCTAAACAATTCTACTTTCTGCTCTTCCAGAAAATGTTTTTATTAATTGATATTTAAATACTTCCGTTTTTCATGTTAAAGTTTCAGTTCAGATTACGAAAAATTAGAGAGATACATTGCACGATAAATGGAATGATATGATTTTTAAAATAACAGTATCTGTTACATGTCTATCGAATTTGAAATTTAAATATGCCCTTTTGAGCAAATGAAGTCTGAGTTTAGGTGATAAGGAAATTGTTTTTGGAACATTGATAAACAAGAAATCATTACAATTTCCCCTTCAGCAAGCCTAGTATGATAATTGAGTCCTTACCATCTTATGATTCCGTGGAGATGATGCACCTTAGTAAATTTAAACAGTTTGTAAAAACTTAATTGGTTATTGGTCATAGCTTGAAATAATTATTCCATATGCCAGAGTACAAAATAATTACAAATGCACAAAAGTTCATATGCAATAAAATGAATAGCATGGCGAAATAATTTAATAAAAGCAGATTTCAGAAATAATTTTATGATAAAGTGTTATTTTATTACCTGTTGTTTCGAGTAATCAGTTGAAGAGAGAATGTGGCAATATGAGATTGAAAATGTCTGTAAATTTTTCTCCTAACTTGAAAAAAAAATTTAGTTTTTAACTTGAGAAAAACTCTTGATATTTCTATAAACAAATGAATTGCAAATAAAATGCAACAATAAAATAAATTTTATCAATATATGTAAACGAAAGAGAAACTATGTTTCAGAAAATATTTTTCGATATAAATGTTTAGTGTCAGTGACATTTCATGATTTAACACCAGTGGCATAAGTGTCATAACTCTTGCAGTCTGATTGAAGAACATGAATTGTTCACAAGTCTAGGCAAAAGGGGCTTGGGCATTATGCATTCTTCCATGAAGAGATATTGCGTGATTTAAATCACTGTAGTGTACTGCAGAGGAGCAATGATACTAATAAACCTTTTTTTTGGGGGGGGGGGGTTGGCTCCAATGAATAATCAAGTAAGAATCGCATATTTATGGAAATCTGTTCATATTGTATCATTTTTTCATGTTGCATTTGCATTTGGATTTTTGTGCATTTGTAATTATTATCTATTTTTGCATATGGAATAAATGTATCAAATCATGACTTGTGACCAATTGAGTATTTAAAAAACTTTTTAAATTCTAAACTGCTTCATCTTTGCAGAATCATGTGATTCTAAGATCCCAGCTATCATACAAGGCTTTCAAAGGGACGGGGATATTGTTATGATTTCTAGTTTATCTACATACTAAAAGTAATTTCTTAATGACTAAAACTCTTATTTCATTATAACTTAAACTTCAGAGTTGTGCAAGCTATTATTTTCCCCATAACTGCATGTCATTGGCGAACTTACTCCATACACTAACATGATATATTTTTTTGGTGATTAGTTGTTGTTATGCGGTTAATACAAGTACCCATACTTGGGTAAACACTATAATGGTTATCTTTTAAAAAAAGATCAGCATATTCTCAGTAATGCGGCAGGCTTCAAACCAAAGAATCGCCAAATTAAGATTAGGTCCAGAGTAGTGAACAATTCATTAAAAAAATGCATTTAAATGAAATGTTGCACAAAATATACTGAATTTCATAAAAATTATTCTTTGCATAATGAATAATGCAAAATAAAATTCAAAATTTGAGCAGAAACCTATTTTACATTTTGACAAGATAATTGACACTCTGCAGCAAATTACTTAATCACTAGAATAATTTCATGATATGTGTTTTCTTTGGATATTGAAGTATAAATTAAATTTTTCTTACTGTATTTAATTACATATAAAGAATAAGTCTATTACCTGAGAGAATTGGGTGCATAGTGATATATGATGCTAAGTTGTAATATTTTTTGAACAATAAGTTGCCAAATCCATTAATCTTTGAATATATATATATATATTGGTGAGTTTTGATACATTTGGCTAGAATTCTTGTTTGAGATCTTTTTAATCAGTGAGTGTGTCAGTAATATTTCGCTTTTATGAATATTGTTACGAAGAAAATGTAATTTTTGAATATAATTTGCTTTATGTTAAAAGGAGAAAAAAACCATTCACGAGAATGGTAGATTCGGCTATCAATTTTTTCTGTTTTGGCTGGAAAGCTCATACATGATTCTCCTGATTTTTTGGAGGAATAAAACACTCACATACTAGCTTCCAAGAAAAAGATCCCATTAAAATATATTCAAAAGAATTAAAAAAACATGATTAAATCTTTCTCTTGTATTTTTATTTAATTGATTATATTCAAACTTTTAACTTTTAGACCCTGTCAAATGCATTGAAACAATTTCAAAGGATAGAAATGAAATGAAGGTAGAAGTTTTATTACCCCCCACCCCCCAAACTGGAAGTATGATATTAGAAACTGTCCAGATAGCGGTTAAAGATCATTTTTTAGTCCCTAATTTCTAAGTAGTTACACTATCGAAAAAAAATTAAGTATTAATGAGGTGCTAATTTGATTCATTTACTATTTAAGTAAGTTGTTGGGAAATAAAAAGTACAACCCCCATTGTGTTAGATAGCCCATCTGTGAACTTGTCTGAGTTTTTTACATTTCTTGTAGCATATTTCAAGGTGTTTAAAATCTAAACAAAATTACTCTAGTTATCTTGTCACCAAGATAATATGGGCAAAGCAAAGCATTATACGCATATATATATATATATAATTATATACAATTTTGAATGAAGAGTGGTTTTTGGTTCTAGGGATCATGATTGGTAAAGATCTGTTGAAAGTTTTCGCAAGAGAACCATTGCAATAGGCACTATACCTATAAGGAATCTACCTAAAAAAACAAGCAACATATTTGTTATCTTATTATATATATATGCGACGATTTTAGTTTATCATCTTTAGAGACATGCAAATTCATAGCATACAATGATTTGAACTGGCATATCAGTATAGCTTGCCAACATCCATTATGATGCTGAGCCAAAAAGAGAGAGAGGTTGCCGTTGAAAACTAGCAGGATTTTATTTCTAACAGAAACTTTCACTGTCTTAAATTGATTACCAGTTTCCAGTTTCTTCGTGGAGTATGTTGTATAACCTATTTCTTATCTGTCGTATTTCAAAGAAAGAATATGTATCTTTTCAGTATTTTTAAAAGGCCCAGTACTGAATTGACATGCACTTAAATTTTGCGGCATTGATGTATGCAGAAAAAGTAGACCAAAACGAAATGCTTTTTTTTTTTTTTTTTTTTTTTGCTTCTATATTGCTATCCATGTGAAAATTGTGAATCAGTGAGAAATATGAAATGGATTGTTATAAAAAGTGGAAAATCATTATTTTTCATTAATTTTTAAAATATTAACATTTTTTCTATTGTTTTTTATAGCATTATCAGTTAAATATTCAACTTCTTAAGAGTAATAAAACTTATTTTCTTAAAATCAGTTTATAATTTCCAGTTGCATATTTCTTGCAATGTGAAGAATAAATGTTTGAAACTACTTCAGTTTGCAATTTTTAATGCCTAATCATCGCTATAATTTTCTTGCTTTATCTTATGCAATATTATGATGTATGATCATGGGGGGGGAAGAGAGCTACGTAGATTTATTTTGCTGTCAGCCTTCATACATGGAGACTAAATTTATCAT
This sequence comes from Argiope bruennichi, assembly GCF_947563725.1. NCBI lineage: Eukaryota > Metazoa > Arthropoda > Arachnida > Araneae > Araneidae > Argiope > Argiope bruennichi. The sequence goes on along the minus strand of NC_079162.1, from coordinate 134,048,279 downwards.
TTTAAAGGTAATAATGAATATTAAAATATTCTATGCTTAAATTCTATGCTTAAAATGTACGTGAGGAGATGTCTACATATTTAAAATTTTCTATAGTTGCATCCTTTTTGGAAGTCATGAACGAATTTCTCATAGAAGAATTACTTGAACTACAAATTATGGTTAATATACCAGAACTACATCAGAAGATATTCGACATTTTATGTTAAGGACTCAGTTCCAACTTTTGATGTGTAATTTTTAGACATTCTCTGGAATTTGGTTATAGTACTTTTTTAACTTATTTTTGTGACATTTAAAAATTATCTGCAAATTTAATATCTACATATTACAATCGATTGCTACTGGATTCATGGTAGAATATTAGTGGTGAAATCTTCTGGTGGAAATTAGTTTCTTCGCAAAAAATTATTCAATGAAATAATATAATTGAAGGTTTTGTGTAAAATTCACCTGAATCTGAATCTAAGAAAACACCAAAATGAAAAGTGTTTTGATATAGAAGTGAAAGTAATAAAATGAAATATGTTTTATTTTTTTAAAAAAAATTAATTTTAGTGCTGAAATTAATATTCTACCAATTGAGAGAAGAATAAGTTATCAAATTCTCATTCTTTTTGTGCTTTATTAATCCATTTTGTTATCAGTATATGCTATTTTTATTATCATTGCTTACCACTCATAAATAGATATAAAATGATACACAAATTTATTTTACGAGCTTGTAAAAAAGTTGTCATTTGATTCATTGAAAAATGTAAATAAGTTTTTTTTTCTTCACTGGTGTGCTGGCAACTCTGTTCCCTATATATATGCTTTTTGATTACAAGAGATTTCATTATATGAAGACAAGTATACAAGATGTATGTGTTACAAACGTGGAACACAAACCGCAGAACATTAATAAATGTTCATTCATCATTTTTTCTACTTTCTTTAATTTCTGTTATTGTAGCACTTTTTTGATACATTACGCATCATGTATTTTGCTGCTTCTGATATGATTAAAAATGTAAAAGCATGCATAATTATAGGCATAATTATGATTATATAATTATAGAAGCAATTATTTCTTTAGATAACTTTAAGAAGTAACCATCTTAATAATCGAAAAATTACTTTACAACCTTTTTGATTAAACACAATTAAACGAATTCCATTAAATTGGAATAGAAAAAATATAGCACTTATCAACCTAATATATTACACTACTGGTCAAAAATATTGCAAATTTGATAAATTTCGCGTTTTTTCAAGAATAAGCCCCCCAAAAGTAATATTTTTTCATTTAAAGTGATATGTCTTATGTTATATGTTAAATTAGTCTAAGTTTATGTCTATATGTTAAATTAGTCTAAAGGTAAGATATAATTAAGTTATTGAACATATATATATTTTTTCAAAAAGAATAAAATATACAGGTTTGCAGTATCGCAATCCATTTTGATTTTACGGAATAAAATGAAATAAAAAAAAATTTCAAGTTCTTTTGATCAGAAAAGATAATAAAAGAGTTCAAGTTAACTGAAAAGCATTTAATATCTGGTTGGACCGCCTCTGGCTTCGATCACAGCAGCCACTCTGTTAGGCTTGGAATCCACAAGGTTTTACAACACTTCCTTCGTACGGTATTTCATGGTGCTAAACTTTAATTATTGTTTCCTGAAGTTCTCGTTTTGTTCTAAGGTGATTCTCAGTTATTTTCTTTTCCATTATACTCTACAAATTCTTAATGGAATTTAAATATGGCGAGTTTCCTGGCTATGCGAGAACATTATTACCATGTTTTGCAAATGCAGCCTTAACCTAAAATAACAAATGTTTCGATGCAGAGGTCAGAACTAAACTGAAATGAAATTTAAAATTAATTTTAAAGTTTGTCTAACCTTTTTCCATGTATGGCAGGTGCTAGATCTTGCTGAAATATCCATTTCTGCCTTGGGAAACATTTTACAAGCACTACGAAGCAATCGATCACTAAGCGCACCAATATACTCGTCACCATTCATGGTTCCCTGTACAAAATGAAGTCATCTTGTTGATTGATATGACATGCACCGCCACACCATTACGCTTTCTGGGTGTTTTTATGTACGAAACAGGCATTATCGCTGCATGCTCTCCTTTGCTTTATGCCAAACATGGTCAGGCTTGTCAGACATTGAAGAAAAGCGACTTTCGTCGCTGAATATAACTTGTGTCCATTCCGAAATACTCCAATTTTTGTGCTACTTGGCCCACTCCAATCTTTTTTTTCCGCACTGCTTTCATGAGAACTGGTTTCTTTCTATGTACATGTGCCTTGTAACGAGCTTCACAGAACCTCCTGCGAACTGTTCTGGGACTGGCAATGACAACGTGGACTCATTCCATTCTCTTGTAAGTGTACTAGAACTTGCAAATCCATTTTTACGGCATAATCGTGTCAATGTAGCATCAGCATGTTTGGAAGATAACCTCGGACGACCACTTCGAGGCTTTTTATCTACGGTTCCTTCGGTCACTGCAATCGCAACTCACTGCAATCGCACCGATGAGCAATCCTAATATTTGAAATGTTTCCTTGGTACATTAAAATAACAGCTTGTTGCTTCTCACGAGGTAATTCACACATTTTAAAAAGAAATGAACAGTTTAAATTGAAAAGCAATGCATAGAGAATGCACTTTGACAGCGCAACAAACGAAATGAAATTCTTCGCAGTCGGAGTGATTTTATAATAAACTACCAGGATGACACTAGCATTGCAGACGATTGTTTCACAATGGATAAAGCAATAGCTTAAAACTTCTCTATCACTTTTATACTAAAAAAATACCACTTTAAATGAAAAAAAAATATTACTTTTGGTGGGCTTATTCTTGAAAGAACGTGAAAGTTCTCAAACTTGCAATACTTTTGACCAGTAGTGTAATTGGGAGTAATAAACATCAATAAAAGACCGTTGTAAGACCATCAATAAAAGACCAAAGTAATTTATCAGAAACAACACTATTATATTTATTAATCTGAGATTTGACATAGATTTAATTTTTCGTTCTTTAAAGGTTGAAATATTTTCAAGAGAATACAAAATCAATACTTTAATTCGCTTAAACAAAATTATTTGAAAAAAACTATGTAAACATTTTGCAAGTCCTTTATGACTTCTTGTCTTCTCTGTAAGGGTCAAATCTTTTAAAAGAAGTATGAACTAAAAAATGTATTTCATTCGAAATTTTGTAATAAAATGTTTTTGCTTTTCAAAAGAAATTCTTACAAAACTTTGTTTCGACTTTCAAGTAGATTGAAAATTATTATTTTAAAATTTTATTTGATCCTCTTCTGCTCTTGATTTAAATACAAATGCTGAGATTTATACAAAATAGTGGTAATCTGAAATACTTCGGGATTCATTAAAATAATTTGAAGTGATTCGTTTTTGCATAGATATGGAACAAATGTAAAATACATTTTGAATCTAAAAAATTAATACTAATTACATTATCTAAAAATGTTTTGATGCTTGAATATTTTCTTTATTCAGTTTATGATTATGTAAAATGTTATAATAATTACAGTCACAGCAAATGATTTTATGAAATTTATGACTTTTGTACGAAATATTGAGTACATAAACATCAATAAAATTAAACACAAATGGCCTTTTTTTGTTATACAATGAGGAGTTCGTTATGTATTAATTATAAAGACAAATAATTTGGTCAGTAAGTTTGTAAAATTTATTTAATTTTACAGTCCTATTAAGTATTGGGAAATAATATTTCCTTCTTTCAGCAATTTCTTTTATTCTGTGAATGACATTATATGAGCCGAAGAGTAAAAATTTTAGCTTACCGCAATTATAGAGATTATCTTTCACATTTAAAAACGGTGACCAAATAAAATATTATGGTAGTGGAAAACATTTTTTTTTTTTTTTTTTTTTACTTTGATTTCATATTTTTTGCCACTAATGGAATTTTTTTATGTATATTCTTACATTAGAATAATATGGAAATTATTATTTGATTCTCGAAATCTATGATTGACTGCATTTGAATGCCTAATAAAATGTATCCACTTTTTGAAATTTGTAAATGCGCCGCTAAGTGCATCGTTTTTGATGCAAAACAGAAAACTTAATGTAACGGAAAAACTACTTGTATTAATGAACTGAAATTTTGCATGCCTTCGTAAAATAAACGTGTCTTTCGATTTATACCCAGATTTAAGTGTGTCACCATTTCAAATCTTTTAATCGAATTAAATTTTTTTTCGCATTTTAGAAATTATTTTTTTATAATATACAGGGTGTTGCCGAATTCGAGCGACAAATTCAGAGGGGTGATATTAGGCATCAAGAGGATAAAGAATCACCATACAACATGGGGTCGCAAACGACGTTAAGGGGGTGAAAATCGCAAAAATATAGGGAGTCGGGAAACTGTTGGAAATTGTAAAAAAATAATATAGAAATAACAAATAGCGTTTTAAATAAGAATTTTTTTAAGTGAAAGCACATTCTTAAAGGCTGTTTTTCATGTAAGTAGCATGCTGCTTTGATGAACCAGGGGGTCGTAAATTATTGAAAACGAAAAAGTAGTTTAGAACCCTTATTTTCAAAAATATTAAAACTTTAAGAAAAATAAAAGCTTGAAAATATAAGGAATTTTATACTCTTTAATTTGATATTAGTCTGTAGAGTGAAAACTGAGGAGGTTTTAAGATATTTAGGAAAAACTGAAATGTTTGCCGGGAAACATCGCTGCAACATCGGCACCGATGTTTACAGAGGGTGTTGCCAAATTCGAAAGGTAAATTTAGAGAGGTGATAGTAGGCATTAAGGAGATGAAAAAATATAATAAAACAAAGGATGGCAGGAGACGTCTATTCTGTGAAACTCGCAAAAGCAGACATCGAAGAGACAATTAGCTTGGCGAAGAGAATGGCCCTATGAATGCGAGGATTTGGAACTATGTAGTCGAGAAGAAGAAGCTTTCTTGTATGTAAATTTTCCATGCGTTCGAGGAATATAAAAGCAGCAAGCATTGCAGAATTGATGGTTCGAGGAGTATAAAAGCAGCTTGTATTCATTCAAGAGCAATGCAGAATTGATAGTCGATACGTTTCATCCGGAAACAACATGTCAGATTTCACGAATGACGAATATGCGGATATGCATTTAATTTAGGGCCGAGCGGATGGTAATGACGTCTATCACAAAGAATATACCAAGAGCAATATCCAAGTAGGCGTTGTCCAGACTATAGCACCTTTGCAAATATTGATCGACGGTTGCTGAAGACAGGATCCTTCAAAAAAAGCGAGTCCAAATGCAGGGTAAGAACGCACACCTGAAACAGAAAACCGAGTTTTGCAGCGCTTTGTCGATACCCCATCTACAAGCACGCGATGAATTGCTGCTGAATTGGGTATTCGGCACGCTGGATGCTTGGTGTCACAAAGAAAGATGCACTCTTCCCTTCAAGAATTTTATTCTCAGATTTTCTCGGACCAGTTGATTGGCCACCACGTTTCCCGGACCCTCAATCCCTTGGATTTCTTCTTCTGGGCCACATGAAATCTCTTGTTTATCAGACACCTTTGGATACAGTAGAAGATCTCGAAGTACGGATCGTCGTCGCTGATGGAGAAATCGCAAGAACACTTGGTATGTTTGAGCGCGTCGGTGCCAGTTGTGTAATGACCTTCGCGTTCGCAACATTGAGTAATTTTTATAAAAGTTTCCTCTCCTTCTCTCTTTCTTATATTAAAATGTCTGTGCTGTAAATGTATGCTGTATCTGTATTCCACCAAATAAATTTTCAGCATCGTTTGCGACATTATATTTCTTTGGAAATTCTTATCGCCTTTTTGCCTACTATCACTCCTCAGAATTTTTCAGTACAATTTTGCAATACCTTCTGTAAACATCGGTGCCAATGTTCCAGCGATGTTTCCCGGCAAACATTTAAATTTTTCTTGAATATCTTAAAACCTCCTCAGTTTTCACTCTACAGACTTATATCAAATTAAAGAGTATAAAATTCCTTATATTTTCAAGCTTTTATTTTTCTTAAAGTTTTAATATTTTTGAAAATAAGGGTTCTAAACTACTTTTTCGTTTTCTATAATTTACGACCCCCTGGTTCATCAAATCGACATGTTACTTACATGAAAACCAGCCTTTAAGAATGTGCTTTCACTTTAAAAAAATTTGTAGTTGAAACACCATTTGTTATTTTTTGTATTAATTTTTTACAGTTTCCAACAGTTCTCCGACTCCCTATATTTTTGCGATTTTCACCCCCTAAACTTCGTTTGGGACCCCATGTTGTATGGTGATTATTTATCCTCTTGATGTCTACTATCACCCCTCTGAGTTTGTTGGTCGAATTCGGCAACACCCTGGAAATGTGTAGAATATTTTATGTTTTTATAACAAAAAAATGACTATATTAAGTAAATAAGTCAATAATTTTATTATTTTTTAAAGATATGAATAAAAGTTCAAAATTTCATTTTAACATTAGTTTATCAAAACTTTGTTAGCTCTAAATTTTGAAATGAATAGACCTGGACTAATAAAATTTGGTTCATGGGAAGAACTTTTGATGTAGTTTTGAAATTTGATGAGAAAAATGGATGTTACCGTTGGAAATTTTGAAATTTGTTCTTTTTTCAATATAAAGACGGCCCCTTATGAAATTTTTAATACAAATATCTTTACAAAAATTCGTAGATTCCTTTCAAATAATACCATTTTTATGATTGTACGATGAACGGTACCAGAATAAAGCTGGGTGGCTCTTTTTCTTTCTTTCTTCAAGGCTGTACTGTATGTAATGACATACTAAAGGCGGTCAGTAGTTAAGAAAGAGCCTTATAGCTTTGCGATCTTCGGCGATTAATTCCTGGGATACCGTCAACTCAAGTACCAGAAAACTGTATGTGTATATTAGATGCTTTTTTTTCGGCCATTGAAACCAAAATTTGACTGGAACTAGAATTGTAATTCCAAAATCATATACTAAATTTCATATATTTATTTTGAGTTATCGTGTTTACATACTTGTGAAAGTACAGACGGTCAACTCCATGAGGGATTTTGTTCGAAATTTGAGACGTTTCTACACTTTAGATGTTAAATCTGTGTAAAAATTTTTATCCATCTAGTTTTCTTCGTTTTGTTGCTATCTCATTAACTTGTATTCGGCTTGACTGTGAATCTTGACAGGTTTCCTTTGACTTTGAATGGATTTCGTTCAAAATTTGATATATATCTACAAATTTGGTTCCAAATTTCATTCGTCCAGCTCTTTGCCTTTTTGTGCTATTATGTTCTGAGACAGATAAAAATGTTTTGGGATTTAAGGAGATCTGAAACTTGGAGATTCGTCAAAATCTCGAGTTAGAATTTTTTGACGATAACAATACTTTTTCATTGTATAAATCATTTATTAAGAAGGTAAAAATATTAAGAGTCCTCGAAGACAACGCATTTTTGTCCCTTAAGTAAGTCATTAAAACATATTTTTGTCTCTTAAAATTTTTGCATGGCAATTCACTCTTTCTTCTCATTAGATGAAACTTTAAAGTTTGACTCAGACAGACAATGGTGTCGTTTATCGAATCTGTTCGCTGTTTGCGATATTTCTAATCAGCGCTACCCTTTGGATTTTTAAACTCTGGATACAAATATGGTTTGAAACCCCTCTTTAATAGTAATTTGAAGGACGCAGTTCTTCAGGGTGGAATTGTATTGAACATGATAATTGCTGGTGTTTTTCCATAAGCGAATGGAACATCGTTGGCTACTAAGGAAAATCAAAATTTTACTAAGAGTCCAAACCAGACTTTGAAAGAGAAAGATTAACCACCATATATAATTTATTACATATATGCATAAATATATAATGTTTCCGCCATAAGTTTTTGTTTGCTTTTTTTTTTCCTGAATGATAAGTTATCGACATAATTAGCGGAAATGGTTTTGTATTCTATGGGGAAAGGCAGTCTAGAACGTAGCTCCTGTTCCTGTTAAGCTTTAATGGGTCTCTTTTATTAAAAGAAATATTTATGGAGCTATTCCTCTGCCGCCGTCTTTTCTTCCTTCGAACGTCATATCGATCATTCCGTGTGTTACGAGAGCGAAAGTATGAATTTTATGTATTAATATTCAAAACGTTGTAAAATATTGACCCGTTATTATAATTCCAAAACAATTTATTTTAATCAAATAAGTATTTTACAATAATTATTTTCCTCCTCTTCTCGGAGATCTTTTTGTTGAATTATGAAATATCGGAAGTTATTGCTATTATTTCCTTAAAACATTTTTTTGTTTGTTTATTTTTAAATTTTATGAACACGGATTACTAAATTCTTCTCATGAAATGGACGTTATTGCTAGTATTTTTATGTTCGTTGAAAATTCCCCATACATTCAACAAAATTCTCTATAATTTCAAAATAATAATAATACGAGAAATTAAATTGTTTCATACATTATAAGTACGCATTTCTCTTGTAATTTTTTCAATTTTTTTTTTTTAAAGAGAAGAGCAGTATTTTTCTTATATGGTTTGATGTATATGAAACTGTTTGCCACAAAAACTTAAAAAATTCATTCATACTATCTTTTTATTTCTTTTTTTAAGTTTACACTTCCAAAACAATTTTCTTTTTATGCAATAAAGAATAAAAAAATTGATAAAGACCAATTTTCCACTTTTTGCTCTATTTTACTGGTTAAGTATTGAGCTAGCGTGCAAGCGATTTTTTTTAATATTATTATTACAGTTGGTGAGCTAAAAGTCAATGTAATTTTGATTTCATTGAAGAATTTTTTTTTTTGATGCAGAGATTTCATTTTGTATTTGTAAGTGAATTTTTTTTCTATTAGTAAAATTATTGTTCATTTCTGATTGGCGTATTGGTAAACAGTATGGATAGGGGAGGCCCCATTGGAAGGAAACAAAACATTTCATTTTTTCGCACTCCGCCAATGTGCATATATTTTTGTACTGCATTTTTTGTGAGTAATTTTGACAAACGGTTCTGAGATATGACTGGTTGGTTGAAAGTTGGTCTAGATGGGCATGTATCTTTTAGTATTGGTTAATATATTTGCAAGAAGAGGAAAGGGTCTCGCATAATTGAAGCGAATCTGAATTCAATAAGTGAAAATGTTTTTTTTTTCTGAGAAACAAATTTTATTTTACTTTGATTTTAGTTAAAAAAGTAGAATAATTTTTCAAGTAAAGTTAAGAGCATATTGTGTAATAATTTAGGAGAATAAAATAAAGCGACTTCATTCAGAAGATATTAAAAACATCTGAAAAATGTCAGGGAAATTTCTTTAAAAAAACCTGGAAATGTCAAGGAAATTCAAACAGCAGAAATGCTGGCCACCCTGTTCCTGAATGAAGGAAAAAATTCGGTATTATCAATCAATGGATGGATCAGATTTCTAGTTATAAAAAATTATACATATCTTATTTTAAAGCAAAACAACTTGTGAAAATATAAAAATTGTTCAACTTTGTTCGCTGTCGGAATATTCTAAATGTTTATAACCTGAAAGATCTAATTTGTTTCCCCTCTCTGTACTACTTACTTTTTTTTTTTTTTTTTTTTTTTAAAATTGCCTATTGCTCTGTTGACTGAAGTGTTTCGTGCTATCCAGTATCTTGATGAACATTGTATTCTCAACTTCGATGTGTGTGTGCGCGGGGAGGGGGGGGATGCATTGTATTCTTTTAAAGTCTGTAAGTAATTCTTTTAAAGTCTATAAGGAAATTTTGCGACAACGTTTTGAGGAAGTTTGAAATAATGATTTGTTTCAATGCGTTTAACGTGAGTTTTGAACTCTGTGAAATATTTTCTGGTTTTAATATTGAGCGGTGACAAGGGCGGTTTCAAAGTTCTCCCTCTAAGCCACTTAAAATGTGACAGTTTGCTAAGATTTTGGATAGACAATTTTTGACTGCATTTATCTGTTTGTGAATTTGAAATATTGATCATGATCCTTACTGAGGTGTAATTATATCTGTGACAGTTTGCGGTGATCATGTATAATCAATTCTTCAGTCTGTTTGATTTGAACTTAAATATGCTTTTGATCCTTATTGTGGGTTTTTTGGTCAACAAAGGAATTCAGGTTGTTATGCTCGTACATCAAAAGTTCCAAGTATCATCTAGTGAGAAAAAAGAATAAATTGGGGACACTTATAGGTATTTTAATTGCTGAAATGGTTTCCTTAAGTCTCTTAATTATTTTTTTCTGCACTCTTGTCTTAGATTGTTTGCTGACGAAAGATATTGCAATTTCTTACTACAAATTAGAAAAATTAATAAACAAAATGTTCACATATTTGATATATAAATAACCCTCTGTTATGTATATACATCGAGTTATTGTAATTCACTGATAATATAATGCGTGAAAAGTATGATGATTTATAAACTAAAAATTACAAACCGAAATAACTTCATAATTTGTTTTGTTTACTTTTGTAGGAAATGTGCAACCGGAAGTTCTTGACTGATAAAATGAGTTTTATGACTCTTAAGAAGTCGAGTAAATAACTAATGCTATAAAAACACTTGATAAAATTTTTAATATTTTAAAAATTAAAGAGAGTTGATTTTCATAATTTTTTATTACTTTTAAGCTCCATACGGGAATGGAATTTATCAATTTTATTAATTTTTTTTCTTTGTTGTATTTCTCACCAATTCGCGTCTTTCCCGCAGTATAGCGACATGGGGAAGGAATCGGCACGTCCTGCTGAATCATTTTCCTGTGTTTGTACCCGGTATTCCAAAATGTTTAGGATCTGGAATCATGTAAATCTTCATTTAAAACTAGCTGTTCCAACAACACATTGCTGTGATTCAGTCTGGTTTGATAGAAAAGAAAGAAAAGAGAGCGCACGTTTCTAATACGCTTAATTTTACAATGTTTGTGGTTATACAATATATTTTGTTGTTCCATGTTTTGTGCAGGTATAGAGAATGTCTATTGGACGACTCAATAACACGCTTATTATAATTTTCCATGCGAGCAACAATCCGTATCTAAATCTAAACCGCACGATTCTAAAAATTGGCCCTAAACTTTGTTGATGCTGATTGCAAACGCTATTCGAAGTGGGAATTGCAGTTTTTAAAATTGAAATGACGTTGAAATCCGTTAGAATCACTTGATGGCAAGAATGATAACATCTTCACTTATGAAAGGTCTGATCAAGATTGTTACACTTGTGACGTTGCTCATTAATTTTTTTACTGCAATCCAATTTGTTGCAAAGTTTTGGCTGGCTGATATTTTGCAGAATGATAATTAGCTTGCCAATTTTCAATTGCAGTTCGTGCAGCAGCGTGTGGCATCCTTGGCAAATCGAGTGAATCCAAAAATTATATAATTTACTGCTTAATCTACTTCCACAATAGTCTCGATGGACTTGCATGTGACTGCCTCGATTTGAATGTTAAATAAGCCCATAAATGTCTTTGTTCTTGGGCCTCAAAAATAAATAGTTCACTCAGCCAATCGTGATTCTTGTAATTGGTTTGAATAATGCGAAATACTTTTTCAACTAATTCTTTTGATGTCACTAAAATGCGGAAGTTATGAGGTAATGAAATTCGTCTTGAGGTTAGTTCAGCCGGCGCCATTCCATTTCCAATTTTTGGCAATTGATACGATAATATCTCAGCTAATCAATAAAGATATAATAATACGTTTTGTAAATGGGCATGTATATTTGTATGTAATTACGTCTTTACGGGTCGCCACTAGGGCTGTGCTGATTTTCGATTTATTGAAGAAGAAGAAGAGAGAGAGAGAGAGAGAGAGAGAAAATAGATTTTTTGATGCCAGTTTTCGAAAAATACCGATCTATCGAAGGCATCATCATGATTAATGGTTCGCGATGAATCGCGATACAATAAATCGATATTTGCAATTAATTTGCGTTTTCGATTTCGTTTTGGTTATGGGTTAGTGTTTATTTTTGTTACTTTTCATTCCTTTTCACTTTCATACATAATTTTTGATAATATTTCTATAAATATTCATGTCATATTCTAATATATAAAAATACTTCTTTTAATCATTTCATTTGGGAATAAACTGTTTTCTGTTCCCTAACTGAATGATACCATTATGGAAAAATAATTGCGGTTATCAGAAGGTTTGTTGACTGCAATTTGTTTAATCGCTAAATATTCATCTTCAGAAATAAAAGCAAAAAGGTTTAGTTCAGATTAAATCCACAATTTTATTCGCAGCTCGCGTTTTCTCACTCAAGCTTACTCGCATTAATAATAATAATAATAATAATAATGCTGTTATACCACCACTTTTCGCCTGCATTGCTTGCTGAACTTCTTTCAAAACTAATTTGAGGTTCGATCAGTCTTGATCAAACTTCCAATACTTATCGAATTATCATATTTTTTGATACATATCGAATTGCCGATACTTATCAATTATTCAATACATATCGGATTTGCCGATATTATCGAACTTTCGATATTTATCCAATTTTCGATAAATGTTGTATTTCGATACTTATCGAATTTTGAGTAATTTCGATATCGATCGATTTTTCATGACTATTGAGAATCAGTCCTGACAATGTTTTACGAATGTTTTTTTCTTTTTTGAAATTGAAGGTATTGCTTTGCATAACGGTGGTAAATATGCCTTCTTTTCGTTTTAACCCGCGTGCTTTTCTGTAGTATGCGCTTTTATATTTCTAAAAGTGTATAATTTTTCTTGTTTTGTTATCTTTAAAAAATGCTCTTTTCCAATTTCATTACATATTTTTTATTACAATATTTTATTTTTAATTTAAGATAAAGATTATTTTTAATGGATATATTTTATTTCCATTTGTGTGACTGAATTATATGTTGCGCTTTCTTCAAATTTTTAAGCAGTTTAAAAGAGCTTGCATTTTCTTATTCATGTTCTTTTTTTAATTTTTAAATACACTGTATTTTAAATTGATTTAAAAATTCCTGCATTCAATTGACTGAAGAATTTTTTGTAAAATTATTATTTTTCTGTTTTTAATGTAAAGATATTTCAATGGTGATTTTTCAATCTTATAAATGTTTTTTATATAATCCTTTTTTCATTCACCGCGCTTCATTTTAATTTTAATTTTATTTCATTTGAAATTTTATAATGTGCCAAAATGTTGATAGAATAATTAGAAATAATAATAATTAGCTAGAATTTTAATATTCAGAAACATAGCGTTGTACTTGAGTGTTAGTTTTCTTTTCATTGAGTTTATATTAATGATATATAATGGCATGTTTTTCTCTTTATTTGATCAAGATCAGGACTTTTTTCAACATTTTTTAATATATTACATCATTTGTCCGTAAATAAATTTATCCTCCGTAATATTTGTTATTAAAGTTTTACTCATTTCTTAATTACTATTTTTTGTCTCTTTTTGAGTTCTGAAATAGTAAATTGAATGATTAATTTTAGTTATATAACATACCTATTGTTAAAGTTCTAGTGCATATTTAAATTTCCAATAATACTATTATAATAAGAATAAAAGTTTGTCATTCATATATAAAGTTAATTTTTCAAGACATCAGATTTTGAATTCAGGATTTATTAAAACTGTTTAATTTTACTTGTTAAAAGCATTATTATGTCGTTTTCCTTCATTTTTTATGAAGAATTAATGAAACTGAAGGGTTTTTTTTTTTTCGTCAGCAGTAAAAAGGGTAAAATTTTAAAAATTATTATATTAAAAAAACAACGCAGTGTTATAAATTATAACATGCAGACATTGTTTTGGCATTTATACACTTTAGGAAATAAGTTGTAACACAATTAATTTCTTATCCAAAAGAAAACAATATTTTTATTATATAAATTAAAACTTCCTTATATTTAGAGTCGTTCTGATCGGTCAGTATGTTAAGACATGCTATTTTTTTAACATATAATAGCTATAAAAAATAATGATATTACAATATATCGAAAAATATCGATTTGTTTTGGACGATGTATCGCGATGATGGAATGTCAGTCATCACCCAGCCCTAGTGAGATATGTCAGGCAAGCATTTATTTCATCTGCTGATATCGATTGAGGAATTGCAGGTAATGTTTGCCTTAAATTTCCTGGAAGCAGTATTAATACGTTTCCAAATAGTCTAATGTTTCTATGCAAATCTTGTAATAATTGATCGAGAGCCTCGAGCGTGCCATTGTGCATTCAGCTCCAGCAATAAGTTTGCATTTCTGCATTACTTTTCCCATACCAGATATTTTGGAAGAATGTGGCATGCTCAAAGGCAGTTTCATAGTGGAATAAACTATTCTTCCACCTGGCAGTCTTTTCGACATTCTGATAGCAACTTCAAAACTATTTCCGACGCAAGAGGTAAGGCTCAGTCATTTTGGGATGGAATTCCTACCAAAATCAATCTAATTAGGAATGTTTTACCTGTTACTCCTGGCGCATCTTAGATATTTCCATCCCCGTTACTGGCAATTTGTATTATTTGATCGTAAATGTATTTTTTACTCAAGTGTTAGCTTATGATATTTGATTTCACATACCATAAACTGTCATCCGTGTTGTAATTTTGCTCGCGACGTAATTCTGCATGGAACGAAACAGCAGCAGATCGATTCGGTGATAGGATTCCCATTTGATTGAAAACTCCGTGATTTCTAACACAAATCTTCAATCATTGTAAGCTCTTTGTTGTAGATTTCTGCTATGAAATTCATGTTTATACTTGAATTTTTCTTCCCTATTCGACGGAAGAAATCTTCGGGCATGTGCGATTTAAATTTCTTCCACAACTCTGTTAGAGATATGAAGGAGAGCAAGCGGTGCAGTCAGTATGTTTGCATTCAATGCACGAATTTAATTTGGATGTATTATGTTACGCACATCATTAATGCATACATTCTAGTGCTCATTGTTTCCCAGTACATTTAGATTTGGACATGCATTGTGGAAAGTGGCATGTGTTAACAATTCTCAGTTACTGGAAAGACGTTGGATCGGGCATATTTACCAACAACATGTAAAGAAAAAAACATTTATCTTAATTGGGATGCATGTTTTACAGTCTGCCTATCGTAATTTTTATGAATATTCTAGCTTGTTCGTCGACTGGCTTTCCTTCTTTACGTCATTCAGAGGATTCTCCCATTCCATGTGTAATACGTATGCTCTTCCGAACACAGCAGTGTATTCTCAAACACATCATTTTGACATAACGTGAAGAAAGCAGTCAACGTTGCAGCTGATGGGTTCAAGACTATTTGTTGCACATTTTCAGTTGTGAAATAAAGGTGTTGCCCATTTTCTATATGCACTGCTAAGTGAACAACAGTTGGATTTTATTCTTGAATAGAAAATGAAAGAATTCGCCATAGAACATCATTGCTGCTTTTATATCTTCTAGACTGATACTATGCGATTTCATCGATATGTGTGAAGCAAGTATTCAATGTTTATGTGGAAATGTTTTTGATGGCAAAAACGAATATGGCACAATTATCTGCCTCGATGCCATCATTTCGTATTTGCATGGTTGCTTATCACCATCTAATCTTCTGTATAAAGGATATCCATCGTTTCCTATAACTGTGTTGAATATTATGCTTGAGTATATCGCTTAGAGCATTTTCTTTCTATCATTCATGGTGAAATTGAATTCAGTGTACCATAAAGTTCATGTGTCATATTTTCCGTCTATAATTTTCTGCAAATCCTTATCGACTTCGGCATCGGGTATTTCAGCCCATATTAATCGCCGATTTCGCTTCAAATGATTTTCTTATAAAGCCAGATTAGTATATGTGCGTGTGGCAATTCTTTCTTTTCCTATTCCACTAAACACACAAAATGAATGCTATGATAAAAAATGTTTTTAATTTTGAGAATTTATTTCCTTACAGGATGGAAATTAAATTAATTTCTTTGAATTACCCAGAATATATCAGATTATGGAAGATTTCTACTAGAGTAAAATGAAGCATTCTTTGATATATAAATATATAAAATTATTTTTCTAAAGTTTTTAATAATTTTAGTTCGAATACTGTTATTTAAGTTACAAACTGTACAAGCTGAAGATGATATGTCTAATATTAATTTTTTTTAAATACTCTCTTCAGTTCAATGATAATGATATAAATATGCTTTCATATTTAAAAAAATTTTTATTTTAGGTACTTGATGCACATATTGGGTCCTTATGGGATCAGGGATACGATGTTTTGCGGAAAATTGGAGCCCAAGGTGTTGATTATTTGGGACATTTTATCGTGGATTTGTTACGTAAGGTATGAATTTATGAGCGTCATTGTTTTAAGGATATTGTATTTCTAAATCTGTTTACGCATCTTAATTAATATTTTTTCTCGTCCTATATAAATAATTAGAAATATTGATGTAAGCTTTTTCAGGGGGAAAAAATGTATTATCTATTCAGTAAAATGAAAATAGTATGGTTATCTTTTTCTCATTTGCATTGTATATATATAAATATTTTTCTGAGCTTTCCGATTTTGTATTAGCTTTGTACATTTTTAGCGTCAAAAGAAATAGTTTTATCTAGTGGTTTAAAATATGCTTTTACACATCTAATTTGCTGATTTGGGATAAAAGCAGTTAATTTAAAAACATTTAAACAAATAAAAAATTTCATTATGGAATGAGAATTTCTCAATATTCACTACAATGTGTTTATGCTTTATTTGCATTTGTCCTATACAAGTTTTCATGACTAATTTTTTATAACATTTTTTATACTCTGTAGCATGCTAATCTTCTTTGTTTTAATGATTTGAAATAAATAGCTTAAAATTTCAATAAAAATATGTGATTATTAAAACATTATTTTATTTTTTAATAAGAATTAAAACAATAAAACTAATCACTGAACACTTAAATTTCAAATTATTTTACGTTTTCGGATGCATTGCGTAAATATTGTTTATAACTTTTATATCTGCTGTGTATGGAATTTTTTGTTACTAAATTCTTACTGTTCATCTTCATAGATTTCTTTTAAGTTTAAATTTAATTCATTTCAATAGGGCCAGATTACTGCATCCACTTATTTGCCAAAACTTAATGAAATTGCTCAAAGTAATCCTGTGATACAAAATTCTGACAGCAAGTTTGGTGTGGAAAATAACTTAGATGATGCAGCCTTAGGTATGTAAAATTTAACTTATGAATAAACCGTTTTAGATTTCAACAACCTTTTACATACCGTATGATGAAGTTATTCACTTTTCTGTAATATGTATCTAATGTAATAGTACATCATTTTTTTAGAAACTATTCTTTGAAATAGAAGTTTTCAGAAAATAGCATTATAAAAAAAGAGCCGTTTAGAGCAAGGATGGATTATGTTACTATTTGTTTTATTTGGAAAAAAAAAATTAATATTGCTCATTGTGAAAGTTTGCGATTTGAAAACTAACATTATGGATACTTTGTTTCAAACGGACTTAATATACAGGAAAGAAAAGTATCAATAGAAATTTAATCTAATGTTTTTGCTCATTGATTCATTTGGGCATGTGGTACAGTTGGTACCACAGAGTTGTCAGTTTGAGATTTGATTCAATTAAATATTGACATACATTTGGAGATAGTTCATAAAAAAAATTTAATCTTGGGAATCGAAGATCCTTATACTTATTTAAAAAGTGCGATGCTGGGCTAGGTATTATCCTTGAGCTGAATTTAAAATTGTGTGGTCCATCCAGTTATCCCCCATTTAGAATTAATTTAATTAAAGTGAGTAATTGAGAAAGAAACTGAAGTTGCATTAATATTTCTTCTTCATATCATATTTATCTACTTTGCCTTCATTATTGGAATTTAATTATTTGATAAATTTCCTAATGTATCTATTATTAACATTCGATTACTGGATAAGACTTATTTTCCTCTTAGGCAGTCAAGTATCATGCAACTAAATGCGGTTTTATAGGTTTGAAAAGAAAGCAGTTTGTATAATATTTGTGATTGAACAATTTCTTAAAAATTTATTTATTTTAGTTTTTATGATTTTAAATATTTGGTAGTAATAAATTGACAAGATTTTAAAAATCTTTCTTCTTTTTTCACTTGTGTTGCTCCATTACTTTACAGCTATTAAATTCATAAAATAATTTATTATCTTAACTGTAAATTGTTTTATATAAATTATTTCACTTTTCAAATTATATTAATATTTATATGTGCATTGCTCAAGTTTTGAGACTAAAAGTCTAATATTTAACTATGAATTATTTGGAAATCAGGCAAAGATTAGTTAGAATTAGCTTCAAAAGATCCATTCTCTTCTTTTACGTATCAAGTCTTGCTTATTAATAATTGATACAAATTTTCATTTTTCTCAAAATGTAGAGATTATAATATATTTCAAAAAGAATATTAGTTAAGATTAATATTATACTTCTAGATATTTATAAAATTCTCAACTTCTGTGTACTGAAAATGCCTTATTTGGAAATAAAATAATTTGATTAAGAGATATATTAATTTCAACTATGGAAAAAGTAATAACTTTCGAAAATGTTCTTCGTAGAATTGCACTGATTCCCCTTTTACTTATTATAAATCTTTATTTATTGGGTAATTACTCCATATTCATTTCAAATTCATAAGGTAAAAGATATCCAAAAAATATAAATTGTTTGATTTCTGAAGTTTAAAGCATTTCAAAATCAATAAGGAAATTTGAGAACACTTAGTCAACCCTTTACTATAATAAATTAGAGCTGATATATATTTATTTATATATAAATAACACTGTGTTGCATAAACTATCTGATTTAATGATAATTAAAACATTCTGAACTAATCCTACCGGTGCCAAACGAAATGTTAATTAAACGTGCGGACGATTAGTCGATGCATATTGTAATACAGCTGCAAAATAATATTGTCATATGCTTGCTAAATAGGTTAAGAAATAATAATAAGATATAAATAGAATATTCATATTGTGTTCTTTCGTTGAAAATGCTAGCTCTTCGGCTGTATTGTGATTATATTTCATGAATTCGAATTTAGCACTGATGTAGATGTGATATGGACTTATTGATTGATCATAATGCCATTTTGGATCTATACTAGTATTTGTAGATATAATTTTAAATAACTCAAGGGAACTAACTTAGCTTGCATGCTGTCTTCAACTTTCCACTAAACAGAAAAACCATTGAACCCAGCAACATCAATCGGCCAGGCTCACATTTATAATCGAAGTCGAATTTTTGGAAGAATTGAGTCACAAACCCAACACCTTCATATCCAGTAACTGAGTCTGTTATTGTCCCATAGATTGAACAGGAAGGAATTTTTTGCTAAGAATGTACTTTTTCTTCCTTTAGGACATTTTTAGGATTAGCTAATTAACATACATACGGTTTTGATAATTCCATTATTTTCACATATAAATATTTTGACTTATTACACTATTCTTTATTATGTGAATTATGTAATCTTGTAAAAGCTGTTTTTTGATGTTCTGAATTACCATATGCTAGCCCAACCCTCATTAGTAACTTGTTTTTCTGTAAATGTAATATTATATAATTGGAGTCTAATTTAAGTTAAAGTTTTACACTTTAAAAAATATTTTGATTTGTGAAATTTATAAAGATGTGATGATCATATATATAGGTGACATAAATATTGATTATTGCATTGAAGATGAATATTAAATAGACAATTTTAAAATTAAATAAAGGAATTTGATAATTAGAGTATCGATAACTTAATGTTTAAACTTGAGAAAATTTTTAAAAATTAAAATTCGAATTCTAGAAAATTAAAAATCTAGATTAAGAAATTATTAATCATGTTATTATTAATCATTACCTACCTTAGAATTGTTAAGATTCACCATGTAAAAATGTTATATTTAACAACAGTTTACACTCTTCCTTTCAATGAATTGACACTCAGTAAAGTTGCAGTTTGGATTGCTGCATATACTGAGAAATTTTTTTCAATAGTTACTTTGTTTTATGTTAAGTGAGCTCGCTTAAAAAAGCCCTTCTGCTTTTGTATTTCAAGGTGCAATGATGTAATTCTTGTAAATAGTATTAATATATATGGTGGTTATAATTAAAATGACCCTACTCACACTGATGCAAATAACATTCTGGTCTGTATAACTCCATTAAAACTAGGTTATGAGGAGGGGGGATTGCAAAAAATAATTGTTTAAATTTTGTCCATCAAATGGCCTTATTTATGCTTTGTAAAAGGATTGTTATATACATGAGGAATGTTTTAAAATGCCAGTTGTCAATACTGTAAAATCATTCTTCGTGATGTTTTTAGAGAAAAATGTAACTGCAGTAATGGTTTAGCTGCACTGCAAGAATATTTATGTTTGAAAGGTTTGTGAAATTTGCATATATCGAACAGACGATTGAAAAAGATGATTACTAAATTTGAAGAGATTGGGAGTTGCGAGTGCTGCCAGGAAGAAGATGAAAATGGATTTCAGAATAATAAAAGTGTGGATGAAGTCACTGTTGCTGTGGTTGAAACAGTTGCCGGTTCTGAATATTCTTAGACAAATGAGGAGTAGTGTTCACGTGATTTGTCTCTCCCTTGGTCTAAAGTATGAAAAGTTCTGTAATCTGTTTTCAAATGCTATCCATAAAATATCCACATGGAGCAAAAGCTGCTCTTTCAAGACCTGTAGCAACACATTAAATAATTTTGCTTACCGGTTTCTGGCCAAAATAATCATTGACAGTGGGTGGTCTTAGAACATTTTGTGGTCCGATTAGGCACATTTTACCTTAGATGAAGCAGTAACTACTCTGAACTGTCACGTATGGGATTTCGCACTTCCCAACGTTGTGCATGAAAAACTTCTGCTTTGTGATGACTTTATTGTTTGGTAAGATTTTACAGCTGGTTTCATTCTCGTCTCCTTTTCCCTTGAGGGCAACACACCTGAAGGACCTAAATAGTATTCCGCCACGGATGTCTGTTACAGTCAACTTTTACGGCAGCAAGCCCTTCAAGAACGCGAATGTTTAGAAACTGCTGTTCTTCATGAAAAATGGAGTAATACCCCCTTATTACGTACTCTAAAAATGAATGCACTGTTTTGCGCCCTCTTTGGAGATGATTGAGTAATTTTGAGTTAATTTCGAAATGTCTGACCTCCTCATTCTCTGAACTTAAATCTGTGATTTTTGGCTATGAGACTTCTGAAAATCGTGTCTATGAAAGAGGCATTCGGTTTCTGGTTGAATTGAAAATACAAATAGGACGCCATTTTGCGGCAATCTTTCAAAAAACACCTCACGCTGCTGTTAAATTCACGATTGACGCAAATAAAATGCACATTGGACAGTTGTAATTAAAGTTTTGTATTTCAGTTTTTGTTCTTTAAGCACCGACTTCTCATCTGATGGTTGAAATTGAAATTATTCATTTTTATTGCTGATTTCTTTTCCAGTGGTCCAAATAATGAATGCATCTATCCTCCAATAGCTACAAATGACGTAATTTCTGTAATTGCTCTGGAAAGTAGGTGAAAATTGCGGAGTTACCAGTATATTTTGAAAAAACTTGCAAAAAATGCCGAAAATACCCTAATCCGAAATCCCCTCTTTCGTTCTTCTGTTTTCTCATTAGGAAGCAATATTTCTTTTTACATTTTCATCCAACGGAATGTCGTAGGAGATTGCCTTGCGGAAATGACGTCACGAAAAGTTGCCTTCGTTGGGAAATTTCTTGTTTCTCTTCGTAACTAAATAAAATGTTTCTTCATGTCTTACGCGAATTGAAGTGGGATAAATTTTTGATTATTTACAGAGAAACTTTAACCGAAATCAAAAAGATCGTAAGAATTTGGTTTTGAGTTGAATCGTTATTTAAAACGACCTTAGAGGCTCATGCTGATACAGAAAAGTATAAGAATAGAAAGTATAATCGAAAATTTTGTGAAGTATTCTAAAATGTAGCTATCAAAGCTTGAAGAAAATGAGGTTTTAAAAGCAGATGCTTTATTTTTAAGATTTTTATTCGAGCAGAATATTTCCCGACTCGGATATTGCTAAAAATTTTAGTTCTGGACATATTAAGAACATGTCATACTTACTGTAACCGCCGAAACTTATAGAGAAAGGTTAGTAAATAAGCTTTGTTTGGAACTGTCTTTACTTTTTACCTATGGAAGCAATGGCATTGCTGGCTAATAAAAAAAAAGTTGTTAATTCTTACTTCCTCTTAGATGTTAATATTTTTGATGACGAAAAAAGACAACTTGTGACGTCCCTGCTTTCATTGTCATTGACGTCAAACAATAAACCAATCTCATGATTCTGAATTCTGAAGTTTCAAATGAAATGGTGTATTGCGTTGGTGCTGATAGTATAAAGACATTGGATGCATTAAATATGTACTAGGTTTAAATAAAAGGAAACAAACCTGAAATTTATTGGATGCCTTCGTCACGTTATTCATCTTGCGACACAAAAGACAACTAATTTTCTTGCAGTGGATGTGGAAAGTATTTTCAAAGTGTTTTACTATTTGGAAAGAAGCAAAAAAAGGAAAAACGAATTTAAAAACTATCAAGTGTTATTTGATGTTGAAATTCATAAAATTTAACATTTGTTGGTTGTTATTTGAAAAATGCCTTTGTACGTTTAATTGCAAATTTTGGATTCATTACAAATTTTTTTTACAAATTCAAATTTCATGAAAGATAATGAAAACTATTTAATGTTGAATGAATCTCTGAAATCACCAAAAGTTTAACTTTACGTTTTTGTGATGACAATCTTGCCAAAATTTACAAAAGCTATTGTTGCACTTCAGAAAGAACAACCATGTGTTCATACTTTTCATAATGATTTAATGAACTTGTACTATGAACTTTTTGTTGTAACATCTCTTGCTATAACTAAATTAGACCCGTAAAACATTAATTTCAAAAAGAAAAGAAAAAAAAAAAAAAAAAAAACGAAAATGAAAATTGATTGACTGCTTTGTTATAAGATAATCAGCTAGGGTTATTTTACATAATTCTTTCTAGTCAATGGATGGAAAAGAAGAGTTTTTTATGTGTTCGATTTTTTTAAACTGCTTGCTCCTATGAAAGAAGAATATTTTAAACATGCTTCAATGGCAAGCATTTTCAAAAGGCAAACTGCTGATCTTCAACCAGTTAAATATTTTGCATCTTTATTTAATTGCTGTGGTGACATTTCAGCTCGATTGGGTAATTGCTTATTTTCAAACTAAAAAAGCTGATGTAGTGTTGCTTAAAATTTCTCAGGTACAAAATAGCGATGGCAATTAAAAACATATAGCGTTGCCAGAAATGATATTAACGGTTCTTTCAGCTTCACATTGCAATTTTGGTAGTGAAGGAACTTTTAGCTTGTTTAGAAAAAACACCTCATTCCGCCTTGAATACAAAAACGCTGCATTTGCTTTTCCTCATAAAAATAAATATGGGAGTCTGTTATGTTGTTAAACTGAACAGTGATGACTTTAAAAAAGCAAAAAAATATTTGCTATTTCATTCAAAAAATAAAAAAAAGTAATAATTAGTGTTAATTTATTTAATCAGCAAAATATTGTGCGATTTTTAAATAAAATTTTTTCACTTATATATTTAGTCGATAATAAATGTCTATGAAATAACTTTGAATAATGTTTAAAAATATTTGTTTCCCATAATTCAATTATTTATAAATATCTGTTCTTTAATAATTTGTTGATCATACGTTAAATGTATATGTTGATTAGAAGTGTTACTAATGACTGGGTAACCAAAGTTGGAAGGTATGAATGAATATACATACCAAATTTCAACAAAATATATTAACCAGAATAATCTCTACGTAAATCTGAATAAGGTCACTTTAATTATAAGCACTCTGTATTTTCATCATTTTTTTTTTAAATTGGGAGGAATTTGAAAAGTTATTTAAAAAATATGGCAAAATAAATTATTTTTGTAACGACAGTTTTGACAGTTTTATCTTACCTCATACGTTTTTGGTATTTATTTATTATTTTTGTTATTGATTGCTTTGCTCTCATTGTACTGATTCAACTTCATGAAATTTTTAGATGATGAAGACTTTGATATTTTAATGATGGAGAATCCCAGTTTGTATAATAATGCCATAGCTGCATCTTCTCGTAAAAGTGTTCCTGAGTAAGTTTATTTTAAGAGACATTTTAAATATCTAATGTTGTTACTGCTTTTTAATGAATTTCTTTCTATACAATTTGGTTTTTCTTTCATATGATTTATTTTAAAGTAACATAAGCGTTTCTTCTAGGGAATATCAAGATTCTGATACTGATAGTCCACAGGTTGAAGATTTAAAGTCTGTTAAGAAACGTCCTTTAAGAGTAGCAGCAACAAAGAATAAAGCAAAGGTTAGTCATAAATAAATTAAAAATTATAAAGCCTTACTTTTTTTGAAACAATCAGAAATATATAATGTGTAAAATCTTTTGCTGATATGGTAGAGAGACATCTAAGAAACTTCCTCCAATAAATTTTTGCTCCAACTTGCTTTATAAACATTTGAAATTTCAAAAAAATACATAATAAATTGGAATATAATGTAATTTAAATGACAAATCTATAATGCGTTGACTATAAGGTCCTTTGCAGAATCTACACAGAAGCTGACAAGTATATGAAGTGTATATAAATTCATAAAATATTTCAGTACTTAACACAGTGAACTCGTTTATAACAATATACTGTATATAATAATTCCCTTTCGTCCTGACGAAATTCCTATTTAATCAATGAACTTATATACAGCAATTAACAACTGCACCTATTTGTAATAATTTTTCCTCTTTAGATAGCTAACAGCACAAATAGACCAATTTCTTTTTTCTTAGAAAATGTCATATCATTCTCTGATATATAAAATAACAAAAGAAGGGTATTTACGTCCATGGCAAAGTGTTGACTCTTTGGTTGTTTAGACCCTTTTGTTATAGGAGGATCAAAAGAGGTGTGAATAATTGAAATTTGCACAGGTGTCTGTTGTCTATAGAATGTACAATATATTTACCAAAGACTATTGGTACATAAATTGCAACTCTTTGTTACTTCTCCTACCTTCAATGTAGATTCATTTGCTTTTATGACCCAATCCATCAGCTTAATTCGATCCTAAAATTTATTTCTAAGTTTTTTTCAAGGAAGTCTGGTCTTTATGAATTGTCATTGTAAGATATGAGAAAAAGAAAATGAGATGAAGATAAAGAAGAATGACATTGTCATTGTTAAAGCTGCACAATTGACCCCTCCCCCCAGATTGGAAAAATTAAAAATATTTTACTTTTCATCCGATTACACATCGATCCTGCAGCCGTTAGATTAAGGCATCATCAAGTTTCGAGGTATATTATCAAAAAATTTAGCGCATATATTCCTTGCAGAATGGAAATGTGCACATCGGATGTTTTTTTTTTTTTTTTTTTTTTTGTTTTTTTTTGCTATTTTAGAAATGAAGTTGAAACTTTACGTTTATTCAATATGGATTGAACTCGGAAATGGAGTATGGATTTTCAAACTTCCTAAAATATTATTGCACGAAAATAAAATTTTTTAAAATTGTTATTTTAATGGTATTAGCTTAATTCTCGTGCAGATTTTTCCTAATTTCTAGCAGTTTTATAAATATTTTTTTTTTGTATATTTTCTAAAAATAGATTACATTGCCCTGAAATGCAATCCGTATCCACTGTATCACCAGGTATTTAATCGCGTGTTTTTCTTCCATTCCTGAAAATATAACGAAGGATTCTGTTTAATATTTGTGTATTTTACAAAAAAAAAAAAAAAAAAGAAAAAAAAAAAAAAGTAAAGTTACAAATGGGAAAAAAACGAAACTATTACCGTGAAATTTAGAATATAGATGAATCACACATTTACGATTTTAATAGCACCGCGATGTCATGGAACTGATCCCCATTAGAAAGGTTCATAGACAAGATGAATATATCATGTCCAAGACAATTAATAACTCGGATTTAATGTCTGGCTATTTGGTTAAATCATGGGCATGAGGTTATATCTAAATGATTTGAAAGAATATTAATATTACCAATAATACCACCGAACCAGCTGGTCGCCAAAAGTGGCTGGTACTAAATGCGATCTGAATGTCTTAGATGTACTGAATGTATCTGAACTCTTTAAACGGGATGAAGAATCTGTGCATGCAAATATCATTTGCATCAAAAAGTAAAAGCAAACAAAAGTACAGATGTTTGTCTAAATAAATTTTTTTCTGCACTTTTCTTATTTTTATATCTTTTTTATGTATATTTTTATATTGTTAATTTGTCATAAAAATTTTGATTTTGTACTTCATATAAAAAGTTCAAATGATTTTAAGTTTAAAATCATAATATTATGCTGATATAGACAGATTTTACTATATTTTTTAACACACATATTGTGTAGTTTTTCTGTCGTAATATTTTCTTTAAAAGAATATTGGTTTCTTGCATTCTTTATCGTATAATTGTTTAAATTCTGTTCCTTCTAACAAACGGTTAAGATATTTTTAGCAAAATTTTACTTTTTTTTTTTTTGAAATTATATTGTCCATGTTTGAACTGAATAATTTTAAAAATTGTGGAATTTTCAGATTGCAGGATTGCGAGAAAGAAAGAAGAAAAATGCAGACTGATGATCTAAAAAATTGCTGCTTCTATTCTTATTTATTTTAAACAAATTTTCCTTTTAAAGTTTTAATTTTTTTTTTTTTTCTATTGTGTCTATGGTAGATTCTTTCTTGTACCTTGATTGAAGGAGCAGTCTGTTAAGAGAAATTTTATACCTGTATCTGTTTATGTAATTCCATGCTTATTCACTGTCTTCTAATTTTTGGATTTTATCATGCTTGAAGGTGATTTTAAGTTGATGAAATCCTGTATTCTAATGCCAAGATGAAGGCAATAGAATCCTGTATTCTATTGCCAAGTTTTTATGAATTTAAAAACAAATTATTGAAAATTCAGTTCAGTAGTAGTGCTATTATTTGGTTGTGAGGCTTTAATTTTTTAATTCTTTAATGGATTATTCTGTTTGTTCGCAAATATATACCTCCAGCTCACTGTATATAGGTATAAAAAATGTGTAAAGAAACTAAATGTAAAGAAGTACTTCATTCATGAATATGAATCATCAATTAAATTTTTAGAAGGGTTTGTTTCTAAAATAAAGATCTCATATAAAATGTGATATTTTTTATTGTAGTTATTTTTGGAACACTAGTGATAAGTCAAACTCTAATTATTTGAATGGCAGTGAAAATGTCTTTAGTTTTTAAATATATGTATTCTTGTATTCATGTAATTTGTAATCAAAAAAGCAATAAAATTTATTGACTTGTTTATGAATATGCAGTGTTTATTTTGATATAATTTTATTTATATATTTATTTTACTGATTGTAGGTTCTATTCCTTATTTTATTAGTATATGATTTAATTTAGTTTTGCAGTAATCTCGAAACATGCATTTATTAATAAGTGCTTCTTTTAAAAGTAGCCTTAATTTTCTGATTTTGAAACTAGATATGAAATATGTTATCAAACATTGATATATATATATAATATGCAAGGTGGTGGAAAAAAAAACCCCTTCTCCTATATATGAAACCCTAGCGGCCTATCCGCTCAACCAATCAAACCAAAATTTCAGACATGGTTGTTTGAAGGTATGCGCTGGAGATTGAGATGATTCTAAACAACGTAGAAATCACGGTTACGGTTACAGTGAGAGAATTTTGAAATTTTCGAATGGCAACACCCACTTTTTCCTTGCGCAAATTGATCAGCGTATTGAGAAGCCACAAATGGCGTTGGAATGATTAGCGTGTGACGAAAATCGCCGGGGTAAAGCATTTGCAAAGAAGATCATTATAAAAGACTAATGACAGCACAGAGAGGAGGAGCTTTGACGCAATTTGCATAATTCACAAGGTTAGACAGTAGAAGCACCAATCGCAGAACGGGGGGAGGGGGAGTGTTTCTTCAGTCAGATGTTCGATTGTGCCAACAAGATGACGCTTACAAAGAAACAACGAGCTCATTGATAAAGCTGTTTTATCTGAACGGGGAAAATGCTGCCGTAGCAGTACGAATTTATCGGCGAAATCACAACCTAGACATGGCCCATGTTCCGTATAAAGTGTACGTGACTTGGTAAGAAAATGTGAAGAAACTGGATGCACTTGCGATCGACCTCGATTCGGGCGACCATCTGTTCAAGTTGAAGTTGTTGCGGAAGTGCATAACACGATTACTGCAAGTCCATCGCATACTGCAAGAAGTGTTGCTCGCAATTTGGATTTACTGAAAACCACAATTCTCAGGCTTCTGCGCTCTGTTCTGCGGATGTTTCCTTATCGGTTTCAGCGCGCCCAGATGTTGCAGTCTGGAGATGAGGAACTGCATGTGGACTTCGCAAATTTTTTCCTCGTCAGATATGATGATGACAGATGGCCGCTGCGGATAATATGGACGGATGAGGCACACTTCTCTTTAACTGGAAACGTTAACACCAAGAACTGTGTTTACTGGGCTGACAAAAACCCTCACGATGTGGCACCAGTGCCTTTACACGAAGCCAAAGTTACTGTGTGGTGCGGCATCGCTAGCATGTTTGTTCTCGGTCCGTACTTCTTCAAAGAGATCATATCCACAGGTTTGAAATCGTGCTCTGTCACAAGTGCTCGGTATAAATCAATGTTGCAGAATTACGTTATTCCTGAATTGCAGCAACGAAATGTCATTAGTGACATTGTATGGATGCAAAATGGGGCTCCTCCACACGTTGCCCAATGTATTCGACCAGTGCTGCAACAACACTTTGGTGATAAGAGTCATCTCTCGTAACTTTGCAGTTCCGTGACCACCGCGATTCCCCGACCTTACTCCTATGGAATTTTGGTTCTGGTGTTATCTGAAATCTAAGGTTTACAGGCCTGGTCCACGAGATGTGTCAGAATTGCAAGATGCCACAACACGTGAAGTTATGCAGATTCCTCCTTTCATGTTACATTCGGCATTGTTGTCCACAATCTCCCGAATGCAGTGCGTTGTCGCCTGCGAAGGTGAATACGTTGAAAACCTGTAATTATAACTTTCCATTCCAATAAAAGCTTTTTTTCTCGTTCCTCTCTGTGTTGTCATTAGTCCTTTATAATGCTCTTTGCAAATGCTTTACGCCGGCAATTTTCGTCACACTCGAATCGTTCCAACGCCATTTGTGGTTTTTCAATGCGTTGATCAATTTGCGCAAGGAAAAAGTGGGTGTTGCCATTCGAAAATTTCGAAATTCACTGTAACCGTAAACGTAAGCTCTGTGTTGTTTAAAATCATCACAATCTCCAACGCATACCTTCAAACAACCATGTCTGAAATTTTGGTTGAGCGGATAGGCCGCTAGAGTTTCATATATTGGGGGGTTTTTTTATCACCCTGTATATATATATATTACAATTTTCAAAGTTTCCGTGCTTATTTATTTTTGAAGAAAATGACAGATCTTTCACACCATCTACAGTCTGCGTTATCACGACCGTAAAATAAACACAGGATACAAAATAATGCATTATTATACATTACAATCATGTAATCATCCTCATTTAAAGCAAATTTGGCTGCATAACATTTGTTGGTCCGAGTTTTCCTGCTTAAACAATATTCAAATCCGGCATAGAGCAACTTAGATTATTTATAATCAGTATTTTGTGCAGTGAGATTTAAGAAAATAAATTTTTTGAAGGTCTGCATCGACCATTATTTTCTTTACTTGTAATAATTAATATGAATTGATCCCTCAATCAAAAAAATTTTGATCTGAATATTTTAGAAAATTATCTTGCCTTTTTTTTTCGAAAAATGATGTCTAATGAAGGAAAATGAATATTAAAACCAAGTATATTTGCATGTAGAAGGAAAAAATTCAATTGCTTTGCAATCGGGTCTGTTCGAATTGCAACTCTGATACTACTAAATTCAAAGGAAGAAAAGTATGCTTTAACTTCAAAACAATAAATGAGTTATGCGCACAATGGCCTTTAATGGGCTGCCTGAAAACCAGCCTTGATCAGCATTTCTCTTGTTTGTTGACTCATTTTCTGACTTCTCTTCATTCAGAATGCTTAGCATCATGAAGAGGAGTGCTCAGTTTTCTCGAGAAATGCAAATAAAGCATTCATTTGTAATTTGTTTGTTTCCCTAGATGTTGAATGCAATAAATCGAACACATAGACATAAAACTTTGTTTACCAGTTGTATCAAGAAAGAAAACCGACGAAAGAGAAGAATTCGGAGGAGGAGTCCAAGTTGAGATAGATCCAAGTGTATTGACACATGTTAAGATAACACTTAATCGTTCTTTCTTTCATCAACAATTGGCTTCCATGCATTGAAATACAAGAATAGGCATGCAGAAAAGGTTGCATTGAAATATAAGCTGTATCAAAATTGAAACAACTCGAAAAATGCTCGAACTTTAATGTTTTATATGGTGCAAAATTTTAGTTATGCTTGGTAAATGTATGTTAAACCATGTATGGGTTCTAGGAAAATACGCGGTTTGGCTCTGACCGACATGAAATGGCATTTCACAGCTGTTATTCTTATTATGGTTTAACCTTTAGTAGGTTACATATATTACTTTTGTTACATATCTTTTGGAGATATCCATTCATCTTAGACTTACTAAGGAAGTTTAACTATACCATATTGAACTGTATTTCACTGCGATTCGTAGTTACATTTGAAAATCCAGTGCAATAAGATTGTAACTTGAAGCTGTAAAATTTCAATGACCACTATTTTGGACTTTAAATGTCTCCATCTTTTAGAAAATTATTTGTAAGACCTATCTTATTAAATTTTAGTTATTTTTTTTAATTCTGTTTGATTTGGTGCTTAATATTTAAAAGATACAAAGTTTTCGTTTTTAACGGGTTTTTTTTCCCAGTGAAATTTCTTTATATATACGCAAACGCATATAAATTGCTTGTCTTTACAGACAGAGCAACACACATCCTAAACCACTGAAGTTAGGAGCATGAAGTATGGCAGGGTGTTTCTAGTTGGGTGTTAGAGGCTCGCTAAGAATGGATTTTGCCAAATTTCAATTAGAAGTAGTTTAAAAAAAAATAATAGAATTTTAACATGTTTCTTCAATAACATCAAACTATAGTATTGCATAAAAATTATTTTTTCACCGTCTTAAAGATTAAATAATAATAAATAAAATAGCCTTTCAATGATAGAAAATTTTATTCCCTTTTTTCCCCCGATCTCTTAATTTTTTAAAAATTAGTTCTGGTCAACAATTTGTAATAATAATCTTTATTTTAATGAAATTAAAAACGGTGTCATTGCTTCATCAAATCTTTAAATCACGTAATTCTATTACTGTTAACATGCTAATTTCGTGGCAATGCGATATATTTTCTAGTGTTGTCTTAAAGATATAAATACTTTTAAAAATGTGGCAACTGATATATATATACAGGGTGTCCCAAAAAAATGTATACACATTTTAGCAGCTGATAACTAAGTTATTTCTTCTTTCTTTACATATTGAACCGAGTGGTGGCAGACAGGCTTAAATTTAAAGAAAGGAAATTTATTCTAAAATGCTACTGGAAGTATGAAAATGCAGTAGAAGTGCAAAGACAATTTAAGAGGGAGTTTAACAAAGAACCACCTACACGAGTTACCATCACTCGAATTAGAGATAAGTTTGAAGCTGATGGAACTGTTCAGGACGTCCATAAACCTGCAACAGTTGTTCAATTGAGGGAAAACATTGAGCATGAATGTACGAATATCTCAAGGGAATTGTTCCTTCATGTGTGCTATTCCATCGCTTCGCGTTGTCAGCAGTGGCTGGAGCAGAACGGACATCAGTTTGAGAATATGCGATAACAAGACAATAGAATGATATTTGTAGAATCTTTTACTAGTTGAAAATTATTCGAATTATAATAAACCCCAAATTTACAATTATTTAAAGTGTGTATACATTTTTTGGGGACACCCTGTATATCTATACTTATAATAAAGCTCAATGTGTGTGTGTGTGTGTTGGCGCTCTACAGGCCAAACCGTTTGACATACAGCTACCAAATTTGGTACATGTATACCTTGGAGGTTGGGAATGTGCACCTGGGGTTTCTTTTTTCGAATTTTTAATCAGAATTTTAATTATTAATTAAAAACTAACTTTCCCGCCAAAAAAATCTTCCATTTTCCCCACCGCCAATTTTTCCGCCAAAAAAATCTTCCATTATCCCCAGCGCTAAACGAGAAAGGATTCAGTTTTTTTTTCTCCCAACAGTAATGAGGCTAGGGTTAAAATTTTTCGACGGATTATTTCAATCGGTTCTGTTTATTTTCTTAATGTTTGATGCATTTAAATTTAAACATTGTTAATGAATCAATCTTTCAGATTCATTCTGAAGTACTTTTGAATTAAAATAAAACAGAATAAAGGAAATTAAAAATTTCTAATCCGCATAGCGTTACCCCAACTGGCGTAGAAAAAATCACGTATTTGCGTTACGTAACCGGCGAAAAAAATTCACGCATGCGCATTCTGTTCTGATTGTTGCCATGACAACATGTATATGCTTATAGTTTTAAGTACAACGTTTTTTAAGTAGTTTTTTTAAAACCTGTTTTCAACCGTTTATTTTAAACGATTCGTTTTATTTTCTTAGTGTTTGATGCATTTAAATTTAAACATTGTTAATGAATCGATCTGCTCATAATGAATCTAAGAAAATTTTGTTGACCAACTCTTGAGATATTACATAAATTTAAAAAAATATTCTTTAGTGCCCATAAAGTTTAAACGCTGAGTGACTCTATTTTCAGTAATCAGATTATAAAAAAATGCTTTGTTTCAGTAAAAAATATTATTATATTAATTGAAGATAAATTCTTTCCACTTTAATTTAAAGCAAAAATTCTACGGGTGCTAACAGAAAATGAGAGAGATACATATTACGTTATGACTGAAGGCCTTTATAATATTATGAATGAATTATATGATAATCAAAATTTGAAGTTTTAAAATATTTTGATGAAGAAGCTATTAAAGTAGAAATTGCATAAAATATTTAATTATTAAAATTTTAACGAACATTAAGATTGGCGAACCGGCTGGTCGCCAAAGGCGGCTAGTATATATATATATCAAGCATTAAAAAAAATGAAACTTTTTTTAAAAAAACTAAAAAAAGCAATAAGATATATAATATTTAATTTGGCCATTTATAAACGCTGCTATTCTTTTCAATTAAAAAATTAGATCTAAAATATTGTATTAGACAAAATTTATTTAGAGCTTGGCATTGCTCTGTCGTCCGTTCTTTAGCAGTTTTGCCAAATCTTACGTCTTCCACCATCTAGGAACGCTTTAGCTCTTAACTTTTCAATCAATTGCGGTAGAAAGGCATTTTAATCACTTGCAAGGCCTCCGAGAACGAAAAGCGCAATAAATGTTTTGGGAGAGAAAGCACTGTTCTCGGAGGCCCCGATCACATACGTCGAGATGCTTTTGTCACAAAATCGCCAACGACGTGCTACACATGTCAGCAGGTAGTTATCACAGAAGTAAAAGTGATGTTCGCGACCTGTCGACTGAGATTGTTTGCCGGAACACAGTTTACAGGAGCATAGTCTTAGGTCGAAAGTTAATTCATTTAGAAGATGTAAATCTTTTCCCGATTTCTATAAGGTATCAGATATTTCGTGTGACCTTGCTGCGAGTTACCTATCAACTTCTTGCCACTGTTAGTGGTTAAGGTTGCAATTAAAATTTTCTAGACTGCTAAGTATTGTGAGTTAGTGCTGCAGGAAATTTACACTTTCCATGCCATGCATCTTAATTGTCGCTGCATGTATAAAATCAAATACAACTGATTTCCTGACTCATCACGGAGTCTTCTAATCATGCTGTTTATGAACTTAAAAGTTGGTACACAGTTACGCATCGGGTGGAGAACACTTACTGTGTTTTAAAAGTTCTCTGAATATTAAAATGATGCTATTTCGTTATTGGATCTCCTGACAAATCTTGGCAATAATTCTGTAATAGAAAAAACAAATATTTAAACATGGCGATGATTAGTGTCCTAAAAGGGAAAAATACCACTAAAATATCAAGCTTACTTTTTAAAATACTTCAACTAATATTTAAATGGTAATAATTAAGTTTTTTAGATAGTAAGTTAATTTGAGAAAATAGGGATTCTTGAATTTATATTATAAATTGTATTTATAATTAAGAAATTGTGGATATTAACCACTGTATTTGTACTAATAACTCC
The DNA here is from genome assembly GCF_947563725.1 of Argiope bruennichi. NCBI lineage: Eukaryota > Metazoa > Arthropoda > Arachnida > Araneae > Araneidae > Argiope > Argiope bruennichi. The sequence continues at coordinate 134,013,871 of NC_079162.1, read as the reverse complement.
TTTGATACCGTCAGACTTCCAATTCAAAGGATTGGAATGCCCGATAATGGTTAGTTACAACCATTCATAAAAATCAGGAATTGGATTTAAATATGACATGGACCTGAAATCGGAATTCTTTCTCTTGGGCAGTAACATTCCTTTTCTATGGTAATCTTTGACCAATTGATCGATCTCTAGCTTGAAGGGTAAACAAAAAATGCATGACGAAATTTTTGTCTTTTTAATTTTAAAATTTCAGTTGAGGATTAAAAAGTTAGTATATGATTTTTTACCTATAAATTTTCAAAATTGTAAAAATTTAGGTATAAAAATTATTTAGTTATATTTTCTCTGTCAGTGATAAAAATATCTGTCAGCAGAATCTAATAATGATATAATTGAGTTTTCTGAACTAATACGGAGTTGATAATTTTTTGTGGTTCTTTTTGTGGTATAGTTTACAAAGATGTGTTTGTTAGAAAACGGTAGAAGCTCCCCGCGTTTTGAACAATTAACTTTTTAATTAATTTTCATCAGAGATCCAATTCATTGGTTATATAAATCTCCCTTATTTGTAACATACATTGAGTGGCCATTTTGTTATGACCACCCCTTAATGCAATGTTGGACCACTGTTTGCCCTTAGTACTGCATGGATTCTTCTTGTCATGTACTCTATGAGATGTTGATATGCGGTATGATGAATTTGAGACTATATCCGACGAACTGCACTTTCCAAATCCTTTAAGATTTGATGGTGCTGGGTCCAGCTGTTCGAAGGTCCGTTTGGTTTCATCTCACAGATTCTCAATTGGATTGAGATCTTGTGATTGTGCAGATCAACCAAACCAGGTAAAGTCTCTGTCATGCTCTTCGAATCATCTACGGGAAATGTCAACTTAATGATATAGCATTGTCCTGCTAGAAGTATCTATCCCGTGCAGGGTACACCTTTAACATAACAGGATAAATACTTTTGGGCTTTCAAACGTTGTTCCACAGTAAGCAAAAAACTCATATAATGTCAAGAAAACTTCCCCTAAACCAGATTTTGCCTCCACTAACTTAGAAGTATTGTGGCAATGCAGATCGCGGTCAAGCTTTCGTTCTGTTTTCTCCATATCCGCACCCTGCCATCTGTTTATGTCATTGAAAATGCGATTCATCGGACCACATGACCCTTTCCCAGTCATCTACTGTCCAATCCTTGTTCTCCTTTGCGAACTAGGATTTGAGGCGTCTGCTCTTGTTCAAGGCAGACAATAGAAGCCTTCGAACAAGTCGTCGTTTACCATAGCTTATACGGTGCAATGTGCGGAGAAAAGTTCGTTCAGAGACCTTCGCAGTTGCTCCTTGATTCAGATTCTAAGCAGTTTGATGTACTATATATTTTCCGCTGAACTGGACAGTTTTTGCAAGTATCCTTTCAGATCGAGCATTCAGTAGCCTGTGACAAACACAAGCTTGTCATTGAGACCTATTTTTCTGCTTCATAGTCCACTCTCTGTAAGTATTAATAACTGCTGCTCTCGGAAATCTTCACTAGTGTAATTGATAACGGCTCCGATACTTCGAACGCCTACAAGCATCCCGCATTCATAATCAATTAAATCATGTTTTTTACCCAGTTCTTCGCAAGTTACTCAGTGCAATTCATGCATCACTTGTCCTGTATTCTCTTTTTATTGCTATCTCGCTCTTTAGCAGCAACAACAACAGCCGATCTACGTACAAATGTTGTCATAATAAGTGCCTGTTCAGTGTATATATAGATGGATTCTAATCAATACCTCGTAAATAAAACTTTCAGAATTTTCAATTATTATATCAATTATTACTTACAATTAACACTGATATTTTCAAGAGTGTTGAAGCTGGATTCATCTTATAAGCAGAGTTATACCCATTTTTAGAATTCGCCATACCATATTATAATATTTCCATTAAAATGTGAAAAAAAAATTGTCAAACATTTTTTCATGATTGTTCCCAAAATAAATTAAGTTGAATCAATTAATATCCATAAACCATATTTATAGATATTTAAAAAAAATCAGTATTACTAAAATAAAAAGACATTATATTAATTAAAAGTTATATTATTATTATAACTTTTAAAAGTTTATTATATTAAAAGTTTCTTAAAACATTTTTAATATAGGATAAAATATTAATTGAATTTTTAAAAACACCTAACAATTTTTTATTCAATTTTGATATAAAAATGATAAAAAAAAATTTTGTTGCCTCCTAAAAGTTTTAGGTCATGTTTTCGTTCTACATAGGTGTTGACACTTTTAGAAATTATGTATCCATTCAAATTAAGTGGTACTTTGTTAATTTTAAGAATGAAAGTCACAAATTTTTATTTTTAAACAAATAAAAGTGCTCTTATTTTTTGGCGATGACAATTTATGTTATCATTTTTTTTTGTCAAATCTAAAAGATATCCTTTATTTTACAATAAAATACCCTGTGTGAATACATAAATAAATATTACAATTCTAAAAAAATGCGTATTTAAAATTATACAGGGTGATTCATAAAGAAGTATACACTTTTCAGATGCTGTAAAATAGTAACAGTCAAAGACACAAACCACCTTATTGAATCGTAATCGCACTCTTAAAGTTGTGACTTTCCCTTGACAGAAGTCACATAAACACATGTGTGTCATGTCGAAGGGGTCAGTCAAAAGGGCGGCGTCCGTAGTGGAGAAGGCTTTTCGTGTTCTTCACGAAAAACGGAAACTTCTTGCAAAACGGAATCCACTACTGTTGTGCAATGGCATTTTCGATCATAATTCGGAAAAGAAGTTCCAATTAGAAAATCTATCTATCAATGACATAAAAAAATTTAAAACTGCGGGCTGTTTGTGAAAAGGTATAAAACCTGGACGATTTCTAGGCTACCGTATTGGGAAAGAAGTTGAAAATGATTCCATACAAAGTGTAGTTGTTGCAAAATCTCAATGACTTTAACAAACAAAAGTGCTTTGAATTTTGTGCCGATATGAAGCTTCGTTTTGAAAGTGATGATTTTGCGATCGCTTAGTTTTTATTGATGAAGCAGCGTTTCATGTCAGTGAGAATCAAAAATTCACAGTGCAGCACATGCGAGATTCCCTTAAGGTAAATTTGTCTGTGCAGTGCCCAGAAATAAAATATATAGCCTCTTCTTTTTTCACGAGCAAATTGCTCATGAGGCCACTTTTTTGGATATATTAACTCTTTGGTTGATCCGCAATTGCAGGACGACAATGAGAACTTCATTCTCCAACTAGATAGTTTACCACCTCAATGGTTGGCCTACATGCGAGATTCTCTAGATGAACATATTCACCGATATATTGGACCAGGCGCGGACTACAACATCCAACTTACCAAATGCCCCCCTCCCTTGTTATTTCTTCCTGTGGGGTGCATAAAGGACAAGGTATTCGTCCATCCCATTCCTGTTGATCTAGCGGAACTGAAACAGCGTGTCACAGTCACTGTCGATGGAATTGATTCAGGTACCTTAATACGCGTTTGGGCGAAAATGGATTACCGGCTCAATGTGTGTAGTGTCATGTAACTGAGGGATCACACATAAAATATCTGTGACTGTCTCCAAAACATAAAATAACCCCATAGAATTCTGTTATAGGTGACATATAATATCTTACATTGTTCTTGATTTATAATACATTGAAATTGTATAATTCTTTATGAATCACCTTGTATATATATATATAAATTTTTCAGTAAAAACTGTATTAATATAAAACAGGAAACATCTTATGCTTAGAAAGGTATGGGTCTATATATGCATGCATGTACAAAAGTGCTCCTTAAAAAAAAGCTAAGGCACTTTAATAAGGTTTAATTTTTACATCAGTTTTTCACAATACACCAATCCTCTTTTTCATTTTTGTAGATTATTTGATTCTAAAAGTAAAAAAATATAAGCTCAGAGTATCAAACTCTTAGCGGGAAAAGTAAGTAAATTAAATAATAAGGGAAAATACAACTTTGAAAAATATTTTGAAAGGGCGCTGCTGTCCTAATAGAAGAGCCGACACTGCTCTCAACATTGTATGTCATTTCTTTTGTGCATTAAAAATTCTATAAATTCCTGATTAATGCGCCCTTCTATTTGTACTCCCCCCCCCCCCGCCCTGAAACTTACCATTAATACGACTGAGCATTTTTTTTCCGTTGTCAAATGCTTTTGAATTACATTCAAAAGATATTTTGCATTAAATATTAGTTTTTAAATTATGAATTCGCAATGCAGAAGCATTTAATTCTTAATCACATTAATGCAACAGATAGCTTCAATGAAGTTTTTATTTATTTATTTTTATCCCATTTTTTTTAAGAGTTCATTAATGGATTTTTTAAATAATAAATGTAAAAAAATGTATTATTCCACCCGAGCTTAATAACTTCAACTATTTTACAAAAATTTATTTTATTTATAAGATTTCTATTCACAATAAAGGAAATTCAAGAAATTTTGATTCATTTCCGAGAAATAATGAATTATTTTCAAACAAATGTGTCATAGCATCTTCTTCTAATATTGCACAAACATTGAAACACTAACACACATATATCGAAATTCATTAAGAAGCACATGAAACCTAATTTAGTTGCAGAAACAAGATGTAAAGTCAACTGATGGCCACCTCTTCGTAATTTTTCCTTCAACTTATGTCCCATTCTTCTAAAATCTTTTCTAATTCATACTTTAGAGCTCGGAAGGGCGGTCTGTTTTCCGGCAGCTGTAAAGTATGAGAATTTTTTTAAAAGTTCTCTTTTAAAATGACAAATATGTAAGAACAGTTAAGAAATGCCCATCACCAGGATATTAGCCAAGACTATATTTAAATACACTCTGCACTTATCAATATGTTTTGAGTGAAAGATATTTAAACTGGCTTTTCTTTCAGGTTCACAGAAATCAAACCGTTTTTCTTATAAAGTATTTATTTTGCTCCAATAAGCTTTTGTTTTTTGTAATATTGAAAATAATTAATTACACTGTAAAAAAAGAAAGTAACTTACCTCTTCCCAGCATGATTTCATAACAACGTAAACTTCCCAAGGACATGCTCTAGGGACATCTAGTCTTTGTCCTCTTTGAACTTGCTCTACCACTTCTGCATTTGTTGCTCTTCCATAAGGAACCTTGCCACATGTGAATATTTCCCACATTAGCACACCTAAAAAGTTTTATCTACTTGTTTAAATATCGCATATACAATTTTTGTAAAGTACTCATTAGTACTCACTAAGTATTAATGAGTACTACTACTCGGTACTAATAAGAAAAGTGCAGCAGCAACTAGACACAGAATGCCACTTGGTAGTGTTTGTATGTATTTTGAACTCAATGTATTATTAGAAGCCCCATGTGATACTTTGTGGTGCACGGGGAATTTATAAATGTTCAATATAAAAAAATGTATTATTAGAATGTAATGAATAATAAATGTATATGTAACAATTATTATCCAAATAGGAAGTTCGAAAATTTTGAGAGTACTGACCACTTTCACATCAATTTTATTCAAGTAAAAGGAAAAAAAATAAGTCATTCACCAAACGTCATCTACAAATTTGTTTCTATCTCAATAAAGTATTTTTCTATTTACTTTTAAAAATTATTTTTCGTAAGACTAATTTTAATTGGAATCATTAACCTTCAAACATAGATAACATTGCTTGTCTATACATTTCAAATGGACGTTTTAAAACAAGGTGCCACCACTTACATAGGTATGAAATATGATAGGAAACTTAATATGTTGTAGAAATAAAATGTGGTATCGAAAATGCTAATAAATATTTTGATTTCTATACAAGACTTTATGTAGTCAGCCTACTAAATAATTCCTTATTTATTTTGAAACCAGTTGACATGCAAACAGAATTTAAAATGTATATTAAATGAGAAAAGGAACTTACCATATGCCCAGACGTCTGATTTACTGCTAAATCTCGTGTAGCCTAAAACTTCAGGAGGTGCCCATTTTATAGGAAACTTAGCACCTCCTGAACTAGTATATTCATCATCAATCACATATCTGTAAAATGTTTCATAATTAGTTTACAATATGATTCTTTATATCCTCACATCATAAAGAAAACTATTTAACATATTACGAAGGTAAATTAATACAAATGCCTGATAATATCGAGCTAATAAAAGGAATTTACTAATAAAGTAAGTACATGAGAAAATGCTAATTAAGTAAATAATAAAGTACAAAATAAATAATACAATTTTTTTTTATTTATGTTGGCACTAGGAAAGATCGAACGGAAGTATGGTAAAATGACAATTTTGAATTATTACAATTCGAACAAAAATGCAGGTTTGAAAACTCGATTCTTATTACTGACGTACTTTTCAGAATTATTTTTAACTGTGAGGGTCAATTCATGTGGCGTAAAAGTCACAAGTCATCTGCTTCTGTACATGGCACTTAAACTTTCATCCTCAACGCTTTCGTCGACGAGTCTGCTACTAACATCTTCCGCCGCAGTATAAAGCGGGTTTTTTGATTACGTTTGAAATTATAATTTTGAATCATTTTCTTATCTGTTAAAAGACGAAATATTGTTTGTGTTGCTGGTTGCTTTAATGTGAAATACAAGAGTGATTCTCGTTATAAAACGTTTTTTAAAATTTCCTTTGAACAGTCCTGGCTTGTCGAACGCTTGGGTTGTTAGCACTGGAATGGAAGGTTTTAAGTTTTCTTCGATGTCGATGATATGCTCCGATCATTTTGAAGAAAATTCCTTCAATGTGTGTGTCTATTTACTAAATATAGGAAACTGAAACCCAAAGCTGCTCCAGTAATTTTCAAAGAAGTGGGGGGGGGGGGGGGCGTAAGACCTTCGAAGAAAAAGAAATCGATAAACGATTTGGCGTCAGAAACAAATGGGGACAATCAAAGAAAACCGTGAGTGCATTTCTAATTTACTTCATTGACATTTGATGAAATTTATGATAGTTTTGATTATTCTTGGAAGGTTTTAAAATGTTTACGTGAATATTGCATGATATGTTTCCTGCAAAATCTTATCTAAATTTAATTGATGTAAGTAAACAAACTCCTGTTGCAAAAAATATCACTCCTAGCTTAAAATTAACAACTGCTAAAATACTAAACTTGTGTGGAAGTGAATAAATTTCTTAAAGATTTATTTAATATGTGAATCCTTCACTAGCGATTTAAATCTAGTTTTCTTATTGTTATTGATTGTTACCAGCGTTTATAATTGATATATTTTGTTAAAAGTGCTCTTAATTTGATAAACTAAATGTTGCATATAAGAAATTATATATATATATAAGTTTCGAAAATACATACATGTCATTTAGTTAAATATATAAATGCAAGAGAATTCATTATTAAACAAAATTATATGAATTCTGATTTCAGTGGAATGCACCCTGTTTCTTCCCAGACTATTACTTTTTCTGAAATATATATATATATATAAGTTTCGAAAATACATACATGCCATTTAGTTAAATATATAAATGCAAGAGAATTCATTATTAAACAAAATTATATGAATTGTGATTTCAGTGAAATGCACCCTGTTTCTTCCCAGACTATTACTTTTTCTGAAATAATTGACAAGATCAGCAATCAGCAGGAGGAGCTGCAAGAACGTCAGGATTCCGTAGGAAAAAAGGCCTTCATTTCAGAGAATATTGTTGAGATATTAAAATGAGGGCATTGAAAGGTTTCACTGAAGAGAGGGTTTGCTCTATATATTCTTTTTTGAATTCTAAAGCAGATCTTCAAAAATTGAATTTCTTGAAGCTTCCAGATGATTTATATTTTCTGTTCCTTGTTAAATTAAGGACTGGAATTTCAAATGAATGTTTATCTGTTTTGTTTAAATTTTCAGATTCTAATATTTTAAGGTGTTTTAATTTTGCAACAACAATTTTTTATGAAAAGTTGAAATTGTTACCTATAAGTCCTGTAAAGTCATTAGTTATTGAATTCATGCCAAAACAGTTCCAGTCTGAAAATAAAGACTTCAGATTCATTATTGACTGCACTTAATTTCCTATACAGAAACCTAACTGTCCAGCAGAACAGCAAATGACTTTCAGTTTTTATAAGAATAAAAATACTTTAAAAGGTATGATAGGCATAATGCTTTCAAGAGCCACCAGCTTTATTTCACCATTATACTGTGTTAGCATATCTGACAAGGAGCTTTTTATTAAAAGCAATCTGATGGATATATTAAAATCGAATGATGTGATGGAAGATAAAGGTTTCCAAATTGAACATGAACTGCAAAAAATAAGATGTAAATTGAAATGTCTTAAATTTGTAAAGGGCTGTATTCAGTTCAATGCAACTGAAAGAATTGATAACTGCAAGATATCCAATGTAAGGGTTACAGTAGAAAGAGCTATTTTAAAAATCAAAATGTATAAATATTTTGCAGCGGCTCTCCCTTATACATGTTTACATGATGTCAATTCTCTCTATTTTTTTTATTACGTGCATGTTGTGTAACTTTCAAAGACCATTAATTAACATTAAATAATTTTTGTATTTAATTTTTAGTTTTTTGCATTGATTGTTATTGTAAAATGCTTTATAACTTTTACTTTTGTATTATGAACCTTAAAGTTTTCTTTATCTTTTAGTAATAATATTGTTTAGTTCTTGCTAGGCAGTCATGTCTACTAACAAAAGAGCAATCTATTCATTCTTATTAGTGTTTTCTTTCTGATAATTATCATTTTTGTTTCATTACATTATTCATAAAAATAAATTTTCAGTGTATTTTTGTGATTAATTGTATTACTTGCAGCCATATTTACTTACTGTAGTTAATTATTCATTGCTGAGCAAGTCAAACTGGTATTTTGGTAGCAAAACCGGTCATCAACTTTCCATTATTTTGTACCTGTTTATGGTCGTCTAAATTTGAGTTATCAATACTACCACAATATAATGGTGAAATGAAATGGATTACTCCAGAAGACATTATTACTGGTTTTCTAAACAAATTTGCTGATTTGTGATGGATTCTAGGTGGCGAATTTATGTCAAGCAACTGTTTCTATTGTTTAATGTCATTAGTTTCTTGTATTAAAACTGAAACTGATTGTTATCATAATATCATGTTATACAATTGTGCATTTCAGTTTTTAAAAATACAGCTCATTTCATTGAAATGAATTTCCATATCAGCATTTATTATATATTTTTTATTTCCAATTCCATTGCTACATGAATGCTTCCCTATTTTTCTTCTTTCTTTAACATATCGATTTTGAATCATTATAAAATTCTTAAAAAGCATCAAAAGTATTTCTTCTCTTTATGTCCCATTTAATTTATCTCTATATTTATCATTCTTGTTTATTAAATGTTTTATATTGTATGGCTTTGTTTTATTTTATAATTTTAATTCAATGTAGCTTTAGCATTTTAAAATACATTTCAGAAATGTTCTGTTTTAAAAGTATATTGCTCAACATTAGGATATGGAGATAAAAAAAAACTTTTGTTTAGTATCTATCATGTTTTTGTTGAATAAAATTGATTTCATCATTTACTTTTAACATTCTTGTCATGCTATATTTATGTTCTTTGTAAGTATCTAGAAAAATAAATGTTGATAAATAGTTTTTGAGTTTTTTTTTTCACTGCGTGAGTACATTGAAACATCAGTTTGCTCATGTTTTTTCAAATAATTATCATATGTATTTTATCTATTATATTTTTATAATGTGTAAATAAAAATATGAAGGTTTAATCTGGCTTGTTTGTTCTTTAATGATTTCTACAAATTAAAAGGAAATAACTGATTCATAAGTTGCATAGATAATATTATAATAATATACAAATTTGATTTCATGCTCTTTCCTCTGAGCATACTGCAAACATCAGTCTCAACATTAATAAAAATCATTACATACGAAAAAAAGTTTAATTATTTTATTAGTAAGATTCAAACTTTTAACTTATCTAGAAGTAATAATTGTTTTAAAAAGAAAACTATATTTATAAAATTCAACATTTAATAATTAAATTCAATAATTACATTTAAATAATATGAAAAAAAGAACATATGTAATTTTTTCAAAAACACTCTGCCATACCAATTTGTCAAAATGTATCTTTTAAACAAACAAACAAAAAAAAAAGGTTATAGGAAAAGAAAGGATAAAACGGCACCAAACTAATTAGAAAGCGATATTAATTAATTATGCCAAAACAATAATTACATTGAAAATACTAATTAAAATTCTAACATAATAAATAAAATTACATTACTACGAAACATTGGGGACAATCATTCAAAATATTAATTTCTTTTTAAAAATTCAAAAGTTTTTGATAATTTTCTGCTAGCATAAAATTCAACTTCATCAACGTTATCGGAACAAAAAGGTGGAAATTTGAACAGATGCGGTTAGCTGTCAATTGAGCTGAATTGATCTCACTACTGTGAATGTCGCAAGTTGTGAGAGAAATCTTTCAAAATTGAAACGGATTGAAAACGGACTATTATCTCTGATTAACTATACACAACCTCTCTATCAATCGTGCTAATTTATGTAGCGAAAATAAATTGATTCATGAAAAAGATTTTAATAATGTTTTCAATTATTTTACTAACAAAAAAAATCGCCCGGTCATTTTGTATTTTTAATTACAAACAAAATCCTTCTTCTTTAATTACAAACAAATTCGCCTCTCCTTCAATTTATGAGTTTCATTTCGAGTAGTAAATAAAGAAGTAGTTTCAAAAGCGGCTTGTTGGAAATTCGCCCCTTAATACAAGAATTGCATTCTCCTCACTGAAATCAACAAAGGAAACAATTTTTTAAGAATACTCAAAATTTATTTAAACGTGTTATTATAATGTAAAACTGTTGGCATATAATCAATGTGATCGAGGAAAGAAAATCCACTTCATATTTTCTTTCATTCTTCTTTTTATCGTTCCTATTTAATTGCAATGATTACAAACTCTTTTGTAAATATTATTTTCAATACATGACATAAATAACTGCCATTTTTCCTTTTGTTTCGAATTTCTTTCTGATTCAAAACATAATAAAATTTGCTTCTTAAATACTGTGGTAAATAAGATAATTTCTGATGTAAGGTTTCGATTCAAAAGATAAAAATTCATTTAATGCAACTACATAGTATTTACTCTCCTTAGATTAGTTCTTTAAAAATCTTAATTTAGAATAGAATTAGATTTAATTTCTTACTGACCTCGCGAGGCCGAAATCGGCAACTTTCACTACACTGCCTTCGCCCACCAAACAATTTCTGGCTGCTAAGTCCCTGTGGATGTAATTTTGTTGCTCAAGATATGCCATACCGCTACATACTTGAATGCACATATCTAGCAAGACAGAGGTCTTGGTGGATAGTCTTGTTTCATTCTTCCTTAAGTACTTGAGCAAGGAACCTGTGGAAAAAAGGAGTTCAATATTGAAGAACTCATTTCATACAAAGTATTAAAAATGAAATCAAAATTAAATTGATGAATTTTTTCACTAACTTTAATATAATGCGATAAAATTATATAGGAGATAAACATTATAAATATTTTAGAAAAGATATTAATTAGTCTATTATTATCGTCACTTAGCAAACAACACGACCAATTTTCCAGCTTTTACAAAATATAAAAAAAGCTGAATTTTCACAACCTATGAAATGATGGCAGAATCTTTCATGTCTAGATTGAACATGAGACCGTACGTCTGTGTAGAATGTGTAAGGGAGAGGGGAAGATTTGGTTTGGATTTATTGACACAAGAGCCAACCCTGGCTAAACTGTGCCAATTACATGGTTAAAAATAAATTAAACCGAGCAATAAGTGAAAGAAGAATTTTAAAGCGCATGTCCGATCAAGGCACGAATATATCAAAAACTAATAAAACTGACATAAAATTTAAAAGCAAAAATAAAGGGAACACAATTGGAGAGAAAAAAGTATCAAAACAAAGTACAAAACGATGGTATTAAATACAAGTAAAAATAAAAAATGAATAATTTTTAAGAAATAAAAAATATTTCGGTGCCGTTTTTTACTTATCAAGTTTTGCAAGGGTAGAAACGATTATTGGAAAAAAGTGCTAACGGTGGGATTTAAAAGTTGACCATTCGATAAGAATGTGGTTATTAGTAAAATCAGTGCTACATCTTGGACGCATGGGCGTCCTCTCTCTATAAATGAGATGTTTATGTGTGAAACGTATATGTCTTATACGGATGTAGGTCAATGGAAGATAAGTATGTAATGCTTTGTGAGTAATAGTTGTCTATCCCACCGAATGATAATTCGGAGTACATGGGTCACACCTTGGGATTGTATCTTCTCAGAGATCTCACACATTATTACTTCTTTGATAGTAATGGGAATTCTGGGTAAAACTTTCAATTTGATAACCTGCTATGCTTGCTTTTTAGGAGAAATTTCTACCAGCAGGTAAGCAGAATGCATCTTGCGGATACCAGTGACTTCATCAATGGTTACAGTAAAAGTTTTCTGAACAAGAAAAGGTAAAAGAGCATTAAAGGAATAATTCTTCTCAGGAACACGTTTAATTATAAAATAACTATCAAAATGTGGAGTAACAAATATTATTGAGTTTGAGATCTTCATGATGCCCCCTGAAAGAAGATTTCTTTTTTGCGTCCATGCGACATGAAAAATTATTCGGGCCCAACGGCACAGTCAGTCATGGAGCCCAATAAGAGAAGACAGCCACCGGCATTGAATATACCCAAACTCGGTTCGAAGACTAATGCTAGTCGAAACCTATAAGCTCGGAGTCACCCCTTGTACAGTGACCATACTTAACGCCAAACCCAAAGAAGTAACCCCTTCTTTTTGATTCCTAGCAAACTAATCATTCAGATGATTAGCTACCGCTTGAATGATACACCGGGGACCAAGTGCACTACCCGTCTAATGGGTCACCAGGCACGACCAACACGTGGGGCTTACGGCTATTTATGAGAAGCAAGAAGCAGAGCTGCGACAGCTTCTCATGGAGATTCCCTCGCTTGGCGTCGATGGAAACAAGGAAGAAAGCAGAAAGCAACAGACTAAGGGTAGGAGAATCTAAAAGGCAGACTAGATCACTAGGGTACCTCGGGATCGTGAAGCCTGTCACAACTGAAGAAAATGTGCCTTTAAGAAGAGGAGAGGAATTAGATACATTCGTTAATTAAATTACTTTCGTAAAATTTAGAAAACTGAGAGATGTTACTTGTTAAGCGTCAATATATTATTATTATATTACTTACAGTGTGTAACAAAAAATTAAGCACTACTTATTTAAAATAAAATTTAAAATATTCAATCTGTTTCGAATTAATGTTCATAAAATGTATAAGTTACAAATTTGAAATAATATTTCATATAATTATTTTTAAAATTTTATTTTCAACCTTCCAATTTAGCAAAAATACAAAAAACAGTAGTGGCAAAGTTAAAGTACATTAGCCTTTTATTTTTTTACAACCAAGTAAAAATAAATAAATACTTATTAACGACTTATTTATTAGTTAAAAGTATCATAATCATTTCTGTTCTAAACTTAATCATTTGAAAAACATGACATTTAATTAGCATTAATCGGTAACATTTAATTTACTACTATTTTTCTGACATTAGAATAAACTAAACACTTTTAGTGCTTAATTTCATTTCTTCAAATAAAGAGTAATGCTTATCATTTTGTAACATGAGCATGTGAGGATATCACATGCGCTCCCCATGGAACACAAATCAGGCTGACCAGCTAAAAATGATATCAAGTTGATTTAAACCACAGTGAAGTTTGCTTGGGGATATAGATTGAAGCATTATTATATTGAAAAGTTCCAATCTCCCCCACCTAAAATTTTATTAAAATGAAGCAAATAGCCGGCAATTGTTTCTTTCTTTCTGTATTTTATCATATATTGGCCTCCCTCACTCACAATTGAGGGAGGCCAGGTATTCTGACTATTGAAGCAAATCGCTTCCATCACTGCAGCGATCACTATTCTAAGCACAACCAGTTTCCTAAGCATGCTCCTTGATTCTTTTAGGAGATAATATCAAAAGCATGCAAACCTACCAGGGCTTTCCAAATTCCACTTTTTTTTTTCCTTGTCGAATGCGAAATTTAGCAACGTATAAGCAAAAAGCATGAGAGATTTTCATTATGGTTTTCTACACGATAGTCAAACCATCTTAGGTTTTTCATATATCCTGATTCTAAAATTTTATGAATAATTATTTCATACCACCTGTCGGCGCAGAAATGGATCACTGTGACCTTCCTAAGAGAGATTTCTACTTGAAGCCTTCAATACGATTCAAGATTTGATTCATTTCATGTTTCGACCGCATCAGATTGATTGCAATTTCAGAAGCGGACTTCTGTTTTGCTCACATGCACTACATTTTTGTCATTCTCTCGTGCAACAATTCTTTAGAAGAGTGAAATTAGTTTATATTACCTACTTTTAACGTCCCCGTCTTTAATGTTTTCCCGCCGTTTATTACATTTGTTAAACCCTGTCAGATTAAGTCGATTTACACTTTCCTACAGTTTATAGCGCAATCCTTCTGATTCTTGAAAAGTGTAGAAGCCGAACAATATTATATTTGGTTTGTATACCGAAATTGTATATCTGTATCAAATTTTAAATCGAATGGGGAGGAGGTTCCAAAATGCATAGTTATTCGACGAAGGTATACTTGAAACCCGAAGTTGCAAAGAAGTTAGGGGATGACTTTTTAGATTTGTTCAAAACTTTGATGACAAATTGTTTCTTTTTACTTCTATTAGAAATATATTCATTAATAGAAGTTTTTTGTACTAACTTACCATGTTTCATATATTCTGTGACGATACATATCAGCCTATGTTTGGTGCAAACTCCATATAATTGAACTAAATGGGAATGCTGTAATTTTCTATAACAAAAATAAAAGCAATGTAACTTGAAATAATGAAGGAAAAAATCAAAACAAAGCTCAGTGTGATAATTCAGAAAGTAATATACGAGAAGATTGTCATATATGTCTTTGAAGCATTTCCTATAAAAGCTTTTACTAATTCAACACTTTCTTTTTCAATTTACCAATTGTTTCTTACACAATATTTTTTATGCTTATGAACAATTAAGTAAAAATATTTATGGAAAAAAATGTTCAGGCTTGATAAATCTAGGAATTCAGCGAAAGAAATTGATTGTTCTTATGCTTAAAAATTATAAGCTGTTTAATTTAGCTGTTTAAGCTGTTAAAAATTATAGCTGTTTAAATTTAGGACTTATCAAGAGACTGACTCTCGGCAGTGTATTAACGGAGAAGGACATAAGGAAGGGGTAAAGGATTAAATTGGAACTATGACCACTATTCCTATTCTATGGGAGTGATAAATGCCTTGGGTAACGCAAAGGCAGAATATTAGGGCATTTATGCCGTTTTCTATGCTTAACAGGATGAGGAGAGGACTTCCATGGGCTATTTATCTTTACTACGTCACTACTGGCCGTATATATGTTAAAAATGAGAAAATCAGTATGAAGGTAGCATGATCCAACACATCACACATGAAGCTTATAAAATTTAAATATGATTCAACTAGCATAAGAATTGAAGCTTTCTTTTTTTAATCGATTGGAGTTCTTAGAACATTCAATCCAGCAAATTTTTAAAAACAGAAAGAAAAGTCAAAAATGATTTTCTCTCAAAAAGACTCATAGTGATATCTATTAAATTTTCTCAATATTTCTGGATGTAAATGTAGAATCATTAAATCCAAAATTTTTCTTGGAAAATTCCCGGTATGAGGCCGGATTTTCTAAAATATGAATATCCTAATCTGTTGGGAAATCCACAAGTAGCAACAAAATACATTTTATAAAAAGTAGAAGAAACTTGATTCAAATGTATGATCATGCATGGAAAATTAAAACTCACAACATGATGAAAAATCAGAACGTTGTTCCTTACGTCATAACTTTCGCCTCATCGATAAAATCATCTTCAGACATAGTTCCTTCTTTCATCATTTTGACAGCTACGTCTATATGCCCCCGCCATTTGCCTTTCCGAACTACCTGTAAATATAAATATATAATTGTTAAATAAATGTTTTCTTAAATATGTAATGAATAAACGAATTGAAAAAAATGAGAATTATAACAAATAATTACTCCAAATTGTCCACTTCCGAGTTCTTCCAATAAAGTAAGTTCTGAGGCGTCGATTTCCCACTTGTCTAAGAAAACAATTTGCAGTTGATTTAATACTACTAATTCAGTGAAAGGTATAAATCAGCTTAAAATATCAAAATATTTACGGAAGAATTTCAGTAGTATCTTAAAATGATTATTTTGTTTTTGATGAAATATTTTTATCACAATGAATTCTTAATACATTCGTGATAAAATCTTCATGGGTTCAGTAATTTGCAGTGTGGTCGATTTAAAAAGAAAAGAACTTTAAAAAATGAATTTATCCCCAAATTAAAACCTAATAAGCGACGAAAATTTGCTGAAATATTCAGGAATATTAACTCATAATCAGTAAGCAAATGAATCGCAGATATAGAGAGAAAACCATGATATTCAGAATATTATCGATAATAACGCAAGAAATTCAATATCGTCTTTTGAGGCCAAGTTCCCACAGTGCAGTCAAAAAAAGTTAAAAGATATTTCAGCTTTAACAGAAAGTGTGCATGTAGTGAAAGAGTCTGTTTATCTACTGGGTTAAAAACAGTCCTAAGTTTTAATGGCTTATTCATCCGATATGATGCCATTCAAATGACGGCCTGAAGGAAACTTGAAATATTAAATAATCGTAATTTTTTATGTTATTTAACATTTCTTTTAAATATATGGGATTCCCATTATTTGATTTATTGTTAACAAAATTAATTTGCTTGGTTTGTAAATAATTATTGAATTTGGCGATAGATATAGACAATAAATACGAGCAAATTACTATTATATTACATTGTTGCATTTGGTATCAATGTTTTTGTATTTAAAGGAATATCGATAAACTTTTTGTAGCATAAATACTATTGCACAAACTCATTACAAAAATAAATGCTTACGAATTCTTTATAATCAATTTCAATATTATTTCAAAATTCAGAATATATTCGACAGGAAGAAATAGTTGACAAGAAATAACAGGCAGCCATGAATATTTTTAATCCAATAGATAAAATTAAGTAGAAACAAATGCAAAAAATAACGCGTCATTTAAACTTTGAAGAAATATGAATTCCTTCTTAAATACATTTTGGCAACACTAGGCCTCTCGCTCATAGTTGTAATCCGTTTTAATCGCATTTTGAAGACTAGTGTAGAGTAGTTTTTTGATACATCTGGAGTTGTTGTCTCTATAGGGAGTAGTAATGATTACCCTTTTTCCATATTCAAGTCACAAGTAATGAAAATTCAAAATATCTTTTTTTTTTTTTTTTTAATAATGCTTTCCGATTAATGCTTGCAGTGTAGCTCACATCATGTGCTGATTACTTGACTAATATTTCAGTTTGAAGTATGTAATCTTCGTAAGTCTATTTTCTTAACAAATAATAAAAGTCGGAAGTCATTTAGTAATGTCATTGATGCTGCATCATGTAGAATACCAAATTGCTGACAGTATGCATTAGCGAATAATCCAGAGGCTTGCAATCAACTACTCGTAAAAAGATTTCGCTGTTTATATCAAAAAAATGAATCCGAACTTTTAAAGCTCTTTTTTTTATTTACCTAAAACAGTACCGACACTAGACCCATCTTGCAATCGAATGGCATATTGGTAATTAGTACATATTTCAGGAGACAAAGAAATGAACAAAAATGACTTTTCCCTGTCTTCACTCGAAAAGCCGATACAAAATTCTCTCATTTTCGTAATAATAATTTAATCACACCTAAATCCATTGTCTGTCTGGTGATGTGGTCATGACTATTTTCAGCTGCATGTCTTACAACAATGCAAAAGACATAGCAAATTCCTTCAAATTTTGTATTTAACAAAAAAATAAATAAATAAATATTGGAAAAATCATAACATCTAAATCCACTGTCTCCATGCTGTGTGGTTGTGACCATTTTTAGCTGCAAGCTTTAAGTGAATGGAAAGAGAAAATCTTCCACCTAGGTAAAATTTCGAGAAAATTAGGTAATTCGAGGCATTCAGGTCGAGTCAGGTAATTCGAGGCATGTAGGTAAAATTTCGGAGACCTCTAATTATGTTGGAAATAACTTTGTCTTTATGCATGCAAACAATTCTATTTCATTCTTACTGTTCCCATGAAAGCTCTGCCATTAGATATAAATAACTATTTTTCATTTTCATTTACACTCAAGAATTCGTTTTAGTTACAAGATATTTTTGTGCAGTAACAGTTGGTGTCTTATGTATTTGAAATCCTGCCTCTCACAATCAGTCACAATGAAGTATCAAGGATAAGGGATTATACTTAACGCATATCACATAAATTCTCTTCGCATGCTGGAGTAAGCTATAAATGTACGGCTAATAGATATTATTATAGTAGTGCTAAAATATTTTGTGTTTTTGAAATAAGTAAGTGGACTGTAACTGGTCAGCAGCATAGCTGCCGGAAGGATTTTGTTCCAAGCATTTATATCTTTATTCCTTTCTTCTAAATAGCTTATTCATTTTATTATATCGTTGTTACGAGGCTTTCTCAAACGTTCATTATAGAAGAAAGGGAGGAATGATTTTCACAAGTGAAGCATGTGTCCTTCAGTTTTGAAAACTATATGCATCTTACTAAAGAGATTGGAATGGTCGCGAAGCGTAATTATTTTTGCCTTTATAGACTTTTTAGACAACTAGATTTTTTTTTATAAACTGTAGAAGCATTGGAGATATGAAAAAAATATTCTTATGATATCATGCATTTTTGAAATATATTTCTGATTAGGTGAAGTTCAGTTATTCCTGTAGTTTGAATCATTCAAGCAAGCCTAACAAGTTGTAGTTTCCGATCCTTTCGAAGCTATATGTGTTCTCCCTCCAATGGAAATTAATTGACTCGCTTTGACGAGATTTCCTTTCTTATTTTCAACACTTAATATTTGATTTGCCTGATTTTTATACTTAAATATTCGTGAATCTTTGTCATGTGAATTTTGTAGGACATCACCGATTCAGCGAATGATTGCTCCATTATAATTACTGAATTATCAGTACCTGATGCCATCCATTTTTGAACAGCTTTATTGTCTAGAATTCCTACAGTTTCTCAATGGTCGCCATTTTTCTTCTTATTCTTGTAGTTAAACTTGTCATCAGCCTAGTATGAAAAGGCAGAATTTTTCTTAAGCAGGTAAATGTACCTTCTAAAATATGGATATATTTAGAATATATGTTATATGTTAACACATATATTTTTTTAAATGGATATATGTTAAATGCTTCACTTCCCCCTTAACTTCTGAACGACAGCATCGATAATAATGAAAGTGGTGTCTGGTACAATAAACAAAGATACGCAACGTAATGAGAACGCTTACAGCGCCATTTGACAGAAAATTCTGGATTTAGCGTTTCTTTATCGAAAACAGTACAGGATAAGGGGAAATGGACAAGATAACAATTACAAAACTATACAGCGTTTTCGATTTAGAGCAAAAAGCTATTTTGTGCACATTAATGCTAATTACAAAACACTCAAACTTCTAACAAAAGCAGGGCAAAAATAGACACAACCAAAAAAGCACTATTTTAAATTATTTTCTCATTACCATTCTTTTATTAGTTAAAGTACATAAGACATTAAGTAATTATTATGACTTCTCATAGTGACATTAAAAGATATCAAGCGGTTTACAGTCAAATAAAAGATAAAATTATTTAACCAATCAACATCAAAGTCAGCCTGCAACAGAAATGGCGCTAATACAAACAAATTCTGGACTACTCTGATGTAATAAGGCCCATCACCATGTGCAAATAAGGTTTAGGGAAAATACTGTTTAAAAACCTATTAGGCAAGGTGCTGTTACCACTCACTTCTATTACTATTAACCATGATTACTTTATACAAAATAAATACTTTATAACAAGAACAAAACACGGGACAAAATTTGGAGCCGTTGCGATCCAGTGCTAAGATCTCAGCTTCTAATTGATGGGATTCGCAAAAGAGCCACCGTGTGTGAAAACCTGATTTCGAGGAACAAACACCTCTTCACCGATATGATATGGAGGAGGCGTGGCTACTTAATTACGCCTTTCACTTGCTATCTTAGCAACATGCTCTGAGGAAGTCTCATAGAATTTTTGTTATGATTTAGTATAAAGCATAAAAGATGTCGAAATTGTTTTCTTTATTTTGTTTACAGTTTTGTCAAAAAAATTTATCAAATGTTTGCCTGTTTGCAGTTAAACAGTAAATCTAGTCATCTTAGCTTAGCAATAAAGAGTGCATTTAGTATTAAGCATGATATTAACAGTTCACAGTAAAAAAGATAAAATTCGCTATGAATGAAAGACAATCTCAGACAAAATTCATTATTAATGAAAGACAATTCCAGACAAAATTCATTATTAATGAAAGATAAATTCAGACAGTATTTAAAGTTTAAAAAAATTGAAATAAATAATGCTAAGTTTTAAAAAATAGGAACGAAATAGCTGTTTTATTTTCCTGCATCTCAAACAGGTTTAAAAGTACGTACCATGACTAAGACCAGCTGTAGTAGGAATACAAGTGATTTGACAGTTAGGCGTCTGTTTAAGGCGGGTAGCCAGTCCGGCACTGTTATGTTTGTGATAATAAATGAGATCTTCAACTGAGGGGAACGCATGCTTTTCGGACAGGTAAAATTCTCCTTTGGCGTTGGTTTTGATATGATAATGCTTTACATGCGGCTGAGAACTAGAAGAAATAAAAAGTTACTTTTCTTTTATAAAAAAGAATATATAAATAATGATTTCAATTAAAATAACTCTAAATCGATTTTGAGAGAAAAAAAGAAAAATATCAGTTGCGGAAAAATAAGAATGTAGTGCAATGAATGGTCTTTGATGAGTTATCTATCTATATCTATATCTATATCTATATATTAACTAAGTATGGTATATACATATTGCACCGTTCATCTGAATGAAGGAAATGAACTTTGACACATCATTTGGAATTTCTTTTCTATGTAAATCTGACATATTTATAGTTTCTGTAGTTTATGCCAGGAGTTTGTAAGTTTTTCCTATTACTGACTTCCTTTTTACTTAATTTACAAATTTTTGAAGATCCAAATCGAAATGAAATAATCTGCTGTATGTAACTTTTTAATTTTATAATTCATTGATTAGAACCCTCTAATCTAATGCATCTCCCCCTTTCTCCCTCGACAGAAAAATGATACTTACAAAAGTCAATTTGATATGAACTACCTGAACAACATGGAAGGGTCGTGCGATTCAAACTGATATGGGTATTTGCTCTCTAATAATTTGAGAATCTCTAAACTTTTACAACTTCTGAGTAGGATGTATCACCATGGGCAAATAGATCTTTTACAAGTATTTAGAGCAAACCGTTTAGATATCAATATGTACAAATTTGTTCTTTTTATATGATATGCCATGTTAGTAAAATTAGCTATTAGGAGAGAGAAAATATTGTGTCATTAAATAAACATTACTGTGCGGAAGGAAATTGGATTGATTTCCATATTATTACATACGAAATTGAATTAGAAATGTTATTCGTATTATTTCATTTGAAAAGCCAGTTAGGAAGCTATAAATAAATACAATTCAAAAATTTAATGCCTTCTGTAGAAGTTGAAAAACTATTCATATTGATATGGCCAATGGCGTAGCTTCGGGAAGAAAGAAGGGTATAAATACCCCGGGTGTTTGGGGATGCGGCTGAAAATAAACGTGATAAGATCAACCCGTTTTTAAAGTCAAATATATGTGAAGGAGAAAAAAAAAATGCCCTTGGCGCCATTTACTCATGCTAAGCCAATGATAATGACTGAGGGGAAAGACATCATATTTTAGTCCCAACAGCACTTATCCTTGATATACCATTGGATATGGATAATTCAACAAATTGTTTGAAAGTATTACTAATGAAAAATTTAAAAAAATGAAATTTACTTAAAAAAACATGCACTCAATTATTCGTGAATGCTGTTATCTTGAAAAGAATATTGTGCAATCCACCCAAAGCTCAAAACATGCAAAAGATTCAATGTCCTCGTCGAAACTACCTGCATCGTCTACCATCCCAAAACACTCTTATATAACTACTCACCAAAAGTATAATCGCAGAATTACAAGAAAAAAAAGCAATCCAGCTTTATTTCCTCATCGTTCATCATGCAATCACAAACATATCATTAGCAGATATCATTCGGAAAAAATGATCCTACTCTGAAAAATTTTTGAGTTGAAAATTTTATAAAAGGGCCGTCTATATCTAAAAATAAGAACAAAATTTTGAAAAGCAACAATGATTTATCTCATCAAAGTTTAAAACTACTTCCAAAGTTCTTCCCGGAAATGAAATGTCATTAGTCTCGGTCTATTCATTTCGAAATTTCGAATTTTATTCATATCTTGAAAAATAATCTTGTTATTGAGCTGGCATGTTTTATTATGGGAATATAAGTTATTCGACACATTTTCACTAAAAACAATTTTAGTGAAAATGTGTAGTGAATGTGTAAGGAAAATGTAATTTTATAAGTTTATGACTAAAATAAATGTTTAACATGTGATATAATTCTTCAAAATTAAAGTTAAAAATTTTTTAAATGGCCCACACCTAAATTTAGGCATAAATCAAGCCATTTTATGAGTATATGCAAAATTTCAGGTCATTCCTATAAGTAATATTTGTTATTTAAATTTTTTTTTCTATTTTCTCTAAAACGATGCATTTAAGGTCGTATTCAAACATTTCAAAATGCCGACATCTTTTTATTTGCATTTAAATGCTATACTGATGATGCATTTTTAAAATCAAATATCATTTCTTACATTGTTGCATTGAAAGAATATATTTAAAAAAATTCCGTCTCCGACAAAAAAATAGGAAATTAAAAAAAGTTCTTTCCATTGCCATAATATTTTTTAAATAGTCCGCTTTTTAAAAATCTGGCTTGCTTTAGTGGTATGCTAGAGTTTTTACTCTTCGGTTCATATAATGTCACTTTAAGACATGAATGAAAAATGGAATATTATTTACTAATAAATAAATTTTAGAACTGATAATAGACTCGTTGCACTTAGATGCACTTAGGGGCGTATTTACAAATTTCAAAAAGTTTATAGCATTTTATTAGGCATTCAAATACAACTGATCATAGATTTCGTGAATCAAATATCATTTTACACATTATTATAATGTAAGAATATACATAAAAAATGAGTTATATGCAA
This sequence comes from Argiope bruennichi, assembly GCF_947563725.1. Classification (NCBI taxonomy): domain Eukaryota; kingdom Metazoa; phylum Arthropoda; class Arachnida; order Araneae; family Araneidae; genus Argiope; species Argiope bruennichi. The sequence continues at coordinate 133,990,420 of NC_079162.1, read as the reverse complement.
AAAATAGGAAATCAAAGTTAAAAAAAAAATGTTTGCCACTCCCATAATACTTTATTAAAAGTCACCGTTTTTAAATACGGAAGGTAATCTCTGCTTGTCATGAAATAAACTCTTAGAAATTTTTTTATAAATTTCTGATGAAACTTTCCAAAATTATAAGGTTTTGAAAAATGACATTTCCAATGTTTAATTAATTATAAAGCACTGGCGATAATTCAGAAACTATTATATGTTTCTCATATTTTTTGACTCAATAAAAAACAGTGCTATGACATAAAATGATAAAATAAATTCAGAGAATGTTTTTTACAACTTTTTAAATACGACTTAAATGTCAAGATTCAATAAAAATAAAATGTGACATAGTAAAATTTTTACATGAAGGTAAAGCCAATATACTAAAACATCAGAATCCTATAAAATAAGTGCACATATGTGATAATTTTTGAAATAATTACAAAAAACAAAACAAAAAAAACTGCAAAGTTCTCACTGTAATGCCTTGATACTTCTGCTTGTTAAGGGACCATATATTGTTCCTAATTGTTTCTATCGATCGACTCGCCGTGTTTTAAATGTCGTAAAACCGTCGTAGAATAATTTCCAGATTGGATGATTTAAATTTAAAGTAGAATTTCTTTTCTTGTCGAACCAGTTCATATAAAAGTTAAAAAATATCAAGTAGTATTTCTTATTAGAAAAAAAATAATATAAATAAAATAAAATATATATATATATTTCTTATTAGAAAAAAATAAAAAAATATTTCTTATTAGAAAAAAAAATAATAAATTGCGATTTTAAAAATATTATTTAAATTTTAATATTTTTCAGTCTATAAAGATTTAATTATCAATGTTTAGATGTGCAAGTAATGCATATTTACGAATTTTTAAATAAAATTTAAACATCAGACATATGGTTTACATATAATTAGGATACGTTCGGCATAAGGATTACAAATAGGGATATGAACATTACCCTCTTTATAAATGTAAGCCTATGATAGTTACATAGATCTGCACTCACATTAAAAAGTATTTTTGAATCAGGTATTAAAAAGAATGGCAATTTTCTATTTATTTAAGACACTATATCGTGTGGAATTATTCTTTTTTCTGCCCCTCAAATTTGATTACACTGATTTTTCGGCTCATAGACCTAATGTTAAAATAAGCCGTAGCAACGGCCACCCAACCTTTACTGATCGGCAGCCGGGTGAGTTCGCCCGTCTCATTTTTCAGGAAAATGTAATCCCTCTTTCTAAGTATGAGCCGAAAGGTTAAAGGTTAGGCTAAGAAAAATCGTCCCTACTTCTATTGGCTTTTAGTGGATTCCGATAATTTTTGGAACAGAAACGTCATTCACATTACTCTCATTAGTTGGTCATTGATCTGAGATGCAACGCAACAATGGCGAAGCGAGTTTTCCTAAATCTCAAGCAGCGCTTTCCAGTTCTACATCAATACGAGAACGGCAAATGAATTTATTGTAATTTTCAGGCTCCGATTCTGTCTTTGATGAGGAATTTTCTGATACCGTTTGTAATTGGGATCTAGCGAAACTCAACTCAAGTGTCTTTGGTAAAAATAGATGAAGTCTGAATAAATAGGAAATTCAAGCATTACTTCTTTTTTTTTTTTTTTTTACAAAATTAGAGATTTATTTTTTAAACTGAAAGACGAACTTGAAGAAACGGTTATTTCCGAGAATCATAAAAACTTAAAACAGAGTCAAATTATATCGTTCTCTTTTTTCAATAGAATGTGAAAAAAAAAAAACATTAAATAAAATAATATTTTCTGTTTAGATAAATCTCAAACTTCCTTTCAAATGTCTCAGACTTGCTTCTATTATGTATTATAGCAATTATCTTGCAATCTTTTTATCTTTTTTTTCCCTCAGGAAGTTCTAAAATATGAAGTCTCAAGACATTCGTCAGATTAAATTATTCAACGATTACAGTGCTTCGTCCTACACACTTCGTATAAGAGAAAATAATGATAATTAAATTCTTATGAACTAAAAAAATATTAATTCCGGTGCTGAATAGGTGCCATAAATATCACTTTTATGCAGTTATTTCAAACAAATGATGTCATTCGAATTTCCTTTCCGGCATTTCCTTTATTTCTACCATTTAAAATACTTATTTTATTGATTTGATAAAAATGTCGTTAAAATCTTTTTAATGCCAAACGCTAATATCTTTATTATTAACAAAAAGAATTTTTCAGCCCAGTGAATTTTCTATGTGTTTAACAATTGCTTCCCCATGAAAACAAGATCTCCTTTAAATAAAGCCTGATAAACTCATTGACTGAAAATGTCTTTACGTGAATTAGTTCTTATCAACGAAATTAAATTCCACTTAAAAACTTTGGAATCGATGCATTTCATTCGCAATAAAAATTTATCTAGAGCGGAATGAACCATAGAAACCTAAAATATTCTGAAAAGACATGAAATGCTTAAATTTCTTATAAAGTGTCGTATTAGTTGGGATTTGATAAGGAATGTTCGTGTTAACGATCAATCGGAAGCAGGTTAATTTTTCGTAATCTCAGAGAAATAAAACATAAGAAATGCTTTTTTTTTGTGTGTGTGTGTGTTTTGCTTTCAACAATCTGAGATTTAATATAAAACCTTCAGGGGTTTGCCTCGTTTTAAGCGAAGTTTTACGTGAACAAAAATTAATAGATTTCGAGAATTACTGCAAATTTTGGTACGAAATTTGCTTCACATATAGAAAAAGGCTCACCGGATCGAATTATTAAAAAAATCTATGGTTCTGTAGTAGGAAAATTACGAGATACTAATTAACTATATTAATTCATTCGATTAATCAGTTTTTCGTTCTAAAATTGGTGTCCTCTCACATCAATTTTGTGAAGAAGCGACAATAATAAGCAACAGCAGTATCCCATTTTTTTTTTTTTTTGTTGTTGTTGTTGATGACTGCTGTAACAGTAATACTCTAAATTCTAATATAAAATATAACGGTGAAATCCGAGGAGAGCGCAGTTTTTTATATTGCCTGTAAAATTTTTATTTCTGAATTTTAATTCACCTATATTTATGAAAAAAAAAATCTTTGAATCTGAAGATATACAGGTGGATTCTAGTATTGTGGGTTCTAGTTCTTGTGCGGGACAGGGTTTATTTTCGCCGTTCCATGCCCAGCCATTTACTAATTGTAATGGTTATAGTCATAGGGAGGCTTTATGTCTGTAGAAATTTAACGAAAAATGTTAAAAAGATGAAATATAATACATGATCTGAACACCAAAATTGTAGATTTTTATTAAATTTTGGTCGAAATTCGCCAACAGAAAGTTTGTCTGTCTGGATTAATATGAAAACGAAAAATTCAAAATCACGAAAACTATATGGTTGAAATTTTGCAACGGATTTTATCACAAGAATTGTTATTTATATATCAGATTGTGGACCAAAACTATCCAAGGGTTGACTTCCTACCTGTTAGTCTTTTCGTGTGTAAATCAACACGATAACTTAAAATGTAAAGACCTACATAAATAAAATTTGTGATGTGGTCTTGAAAATAAAACTGTAGGTCAATAATGAATTTTAATTTGGGAGGAGGTACAAAATGCACACTGCAAGATAAATCCTAGACCTAGACCCTAGATTATTTTCTTAAAATGTCGGTTCGCGCCATCGCTATTTCCTTTCTGTCATTCGAATTTGAAAAGTCATTGTAATGATGAGTATGCGAATGTGTTTTATGATATTCCTTTATTATTATTCGGAGAATTTGAGCTTTACGTTAGCAGGCATGGTGAATTAAAATATTTCTGCGATTTAAGCATATTTCCAATTACAGTTTAATACACAATTACAGTTTAATTTCCAATTACAGTTTAATACAATTTACATTGCTTCGTTTTTTAAAGTTGTATAGAAAAAGTCAAGTTAAAGAGAATGGACACTTTCAAAAAGGCTTCTCAAAAATGAGTTGATTAGATACTTATTGTTATATATTACAGTTTCGACGTTTCAAGTATATGACTGAGATGGACACTTTCTTGCACGGTCGCCAGTACCAGCCCAAACAATCAAGCTAGAAGATTTTGTTAGAAACCTTTCGTCTTGTTATTAATGTAATAATGGTAGCAGTTGAATTTTGTAAGAAATCAAGCATCTAAAGCTTAAACTTGTGACAGTCCTCACTTAAGAACTCCAAAATATGTTTCGATACTAACAAGACAATGATTTATTTTACAAAGTCGCACACACACACACATACACACACAAAAAAAACATACAAAGAAAAGTTTAAAAAAAGAATCTTAACTGAGCTGAGAAAAACATTAAATTCCATCCGTCACAGTGGATAAAGATAACTACTACAATCTTGCTGGTTTAGTAGGTAATGATATGTCGTCACAAATCCATAGGGACAAAGAGACTTGACTATTGATGATTTTATGATATATGTTTATTTTATGGTTCAGTGAAATATCAGTTTAGCTTTCTTAAAAATGAAGCCCTTTATGATGCTAAAATCAAAGTATATGAGAAAAATGAAAGCTTCTCACGAAGTTAAAACTCTCATATTGAGTAAGTAAAAGAGAATATTCCACTCAATGAAATATCCTCTGACATTCTCATGTCATTCAATTTATTCATTTGAAAAAAAAAAAGACTAAATACCATCCTTTTCCAAGATAAAACTTACACTCGGGTGAAAAGAGAAAGCGTGAACATTCCTTTGGAAGATGAGTTTCTGACCACGAAACTTCCTTCTTTGTTTTCTCGTTTCAGGAGAACTTCACACCTTTGCCGCGACATGTCTCCCACATACCAGCTAAGGAAGAAAAAGGAAACGATTTCATTCAGAACTAAGATTTTAATGAAAAATTTTAGTTAGTATATCCTAAGAAAATTTAATCAAAGTACTTTATTAAATAACATAATATATACTTGACAAAATATCTAAATGCAGAGTAATATTTATTAGATGAACATACTGTTTTTATAGCCATGGTCAGACACAAGGACTCTTAACATTTCCGTCTAAACTGTCGAGGGCTTTTTTAATGTGCACTGGAGGGAGTTTTGATGGAATCGAATTTCTAATGTGTTCGAACCCGAAGTCCCCTTCACCAAAACATTTCAAGCCAAGAAAAATTTTGTTTAGGCTGTGATACCAGTTGTTCTAACATAACAATTTATTCAGCGTCAAAGAAGGCTAGTTACATTCACCTCACAGCTCTTGACTGCTTTCATGAGAACGCATTATAAGAAGCTTCAACAAGGCACCAGCTCTATATTGCGAAAGGAATCTCTTAACAAATTTATTTCCAAACATATTAAGAAAATAATTTATACCTAATTAAACAAAAACTAGCATTTTTTCATAAAACATTTATTAATACACCAAAGATTTGTGATTTGATTGTTTTTCGCAGATATGAAGGAGAACATTTCGTTTTGAGAAAGAAAATGTTTATGACTTCCGTGACTGAATTGAAAAATAGAAAATGCGTTTTCTGAAGTTATATTCAATCACTATAAAATATCCAGATTTTCTTTTTTTGGTTTGGTTACATTAACATGCCGTTTTAAAGCAAAATTAGGGCAGTTTTGGGAAGGACCTCGTCATTTTTATCCACGGTCAGATGACGAGGACGACGCCTGAGCTGGTATCCCCTCTTAAAACTTCCGCACCATATCAATGGAAGGTGTTTGGCCTTGACGGATTTAGCGTGCACCAGACTCGCTTATACGACGTTTCTTCGACGGAATGGGGCCTCGAATTTGAAACCCTCTGGTTCCGAAGCCGAGACCTTATCAATAGGCCATCGCGGCCCTCCGGATTTTCTAAAAACATTAAAAAATATTGAGCAGTTTATATCAATGGAAGAGACATAAACTTTGAATTTTTAAGCATCCATAATATTATTTAAGTTTTAAATTCAGGAACTCTTATATTTTAATAAATTTCGATCTTCTAAATTATTTTACCGTTGTGAGGTTTGAAAATTCAGAAAAAATTCATTTCAGTTAGTTTTTGAATCTTAAGAATATTGAATTGGAATATTTGTATAAGTTACCCTATATATCTGGTTTTGAAACTACGAAAAAGGAAGCCTGATATGTTTCATACATGCGCAGTTAAAAAGTATGTATTAAAAATGCTCATATTTCTTTCATAAAAACCAAAACCGACAGTCAGAATCCCTCATTAGAGGCTTTAATAAAAAAAATAAAAACTCTTATGTTTAATATTTCCAGAAAACGGGAACTGTGGATTTTTTTTTTCCATCTCTTGAAAGAACTTCCGTAATGAAAAATACGAGATTTCACGATCCACTTAAAAAATGGATCTTTCTAAATTTGTTAAGTGAGTGGGCATAAACCATCATTGTGTACATGAATGGCGGCAAGGTTCATAATTATGAAGTAGAAAATCGACAGAGAATTTGAGCTAACTGCTCAGGATTGTTTGGAAAATTTCTGTAAGACCCAACGCATTAATGAACCCATGTGCACTTTATTCTCGGTTCATTACAAATTTGGATTAGACCTAAAACTAAGAATTTCTAAAACAATTCACAGTTTCAGACAAAATATTTCAACTGCTAGATGCCGTACATGTTAGTATTAAACAGAGGGCTGGTACGTATTACTTAAGCTAGCGAAAGAATGCGACTTACGTTGTGTGCGAAACCTTTAATGGCAAGTAATGGTGTCTTCTCGAAATATCGCACGAACTCTTCAAAAGAAGGCTTCTATCAGAATGAGAACTTTCAAAATAGGCTACATCTAATAAAGAGTACTCTCTTTGCAAGAGCCAAGCTCATAATACTAAATCCGAGACTGAGCAAGTAGAATTGGTTATGCTTTAGATCATTCCGTTAACAAAGCGATTACAAGACCAAGGTGAACTGTCATCGATGTGGTAAGAAACGCCCCTTCAGCTTACATGAAGAACAAAAATCGTAGCAAACTATAAGTGAACTCGCCTATGGGAAATTCGTTACAGTAAAAATAAAACCAAAAGTACGGTTTTGATAAAAGATGGATGGGGAAATTTCCACTCCGGACGATAGTTATTAGATAGCGGTGAGTTAAAATTCAGGGGATAAATGAGGCTTAATAAAAAGAATTATTATGCTTCCTTGCTTAAATGATTCTTCAATGACAGTAGGAAAAAACGTTATAATTTCGAAAACAAATAACGGGGAGAGTTTTGACAAGGAATTAGAATTTTTAGCTGTAGAAAAAAAAATAACGTCATTTTACATTATCTAAATGATTTAAGATTCACTGAAAGGGATCAGAAAATATTGAATGAGACGATGAAACATTTCATTTGCTCGGTGAAATGGATATTTTGTGGATGTGGAGATATTTTTTGAGACCGAGTCGAATATGTGCACTGGGTTCTAATTGAATTTTGCAGAATAAAGTTTTCGGGTTTGTCACAAGTGGTAGCGTCGAAATTTCATTCTCAAATATTTATGTACATTGCGAGTTAATTAAAAAAAGTGATAGAAGTCATTTTAGAAATTCTGAAAACTATAGAGCATTAATACTAATGAAGTGAATGCAACCCTATTCTTCCGATCTTGCGCCATCAGATCATCACTTGTTTAGGTTTTTAAAATAGAGCTTAAGTGACAAAAATTTAAAATCTGAGGAGGACATACAAAAAAAATCTCGTCTTCTTTTTTTCAAGGAAATCCAAGATCGTTTTTCAGAAATGAAATTGGCAAACTTATAAATCGATGGAAATCTGTCATACGTAATAATAAAGATTCTATTCCCGATTAATAATATTATATAGCTTAAATTTCCTTATCAAAAGATCGGGCATGGAATTTTGCAGTCATCTGAGGAATCGGATCTTCGAACTCTACCTCGGACTCATCGAGTAGTTCAGAAGTATCAATACTACTGAAATTTAAATCTTCAGCATTTTTAAGTTTCTCTTTAAATAAATTCCAATTACTTTTTAATTTTCCATCGATTTTAAGAAGGAAGTAGAAATTTGTTAAAAAATGGAGTTGTAGCCGGAAATTAATTATGGTAGAGAGATAATTCTTATACAATTGTGAGTTGGAGAATGGATGCCGAATCTGCTGGGGAGTAACGTGAGCAATTATTTCAAAAGTTCTGCAAGAGAGTTTCTTCTCGCTCGGTTTGAGTTGCAGCCCCATTAATGCAGTGATCTTTAATATCTCCGCAAATCATTTGATTTTGGCTCATTTGAATGAGATTTTCTCGGTTCAATGTAAAGAGTCAGTTATCAGAACTAGGAGGGGATATAGATTGAAGTTAGTTATCAAATCTTGGTTCTTAAAATTTAGTACGACAAATGAAACTTCGATCTAGTAAAGAGTATAGGGAATAAGTTCGCAGATGGAATATTATTTACTATTTTAGTATGGCAATGTTTCCACCTTCTGGGCTTGAAGGTTTCAGTTTATGAAACGCGATTTGCCATGGAGAATTTTTTTCTTCTTTCAGATGTTTTTCCTGAAGGAGAATTGTATCAGGAAAATACTTTTTTACAAGTATCCTAAACTTAATCTATTTTCCATCCCATTTGCGTTCCAATACGATATGCATAAACTAATAAGACTGAACTTTCAGTTGGCAGTGTTGTTAACAGGACCGTCCGATGTCATGAGAGATAATTGTAATTTCTCCACAGCTGTTTTGACTTATTTGTATTGTCTCAATGCGAGGAAAAAGTTAAGAAATTTTTTAGAGAGCTGGAGTTATTGGATGATTTTAATAATATCTTTAATTTTGCTTTAATTGTGTATATAAAGGGAATTTTCTTTATTTCGAAATTCATTTTTTAAGTTGATGGCGCCATCTGATGGACCAAATGAGCAAAAAAAGTCTTCCTCAATTTCCCAAGCTTAAATAGCCGGCTTGGCTGATGATTTTCTCTTCATATGGTGATTTAACAATCGTCCAGACCAAACCGGAAAACGAGTCCCTCACCGCTCCGAAAGTTTCACACGTTGACCACCTTTGCGAAAACAACTGCACTGTCTCCATTGCCGCATAGTGGTCACTCGTCCATTAAGGCTGCAGAGCTGCAACACCTCTGAAATTATTTTTTAAAGTAACATTTTCGTTTTTTTATCGTCTTTTTTACTCCGAGAGTTCGATGTTCATTGCTTACTTTTTAAATCAGAGAATTCGATGACCAACGAAAATAAAATAAAATGAACAAATAAAAAAAAAACCCGCCGTAAAAAGCACGTAGAAACTGAATCAAGAAGGAAGCGAAGCGCAAATCAGAGCGATTCGTCGTGCAGCCGAATATGAGCTTACTACCCTCACAACTGATTGATTGACTGAAGACTAAAAGCACTCTTTTTCTCCCTTTAAATTATGAAATGCAGGAGCTACAATCAGAAGAGATCCGGCTTCTAGCACTGATAATTTTGCCCCCGCCCGCTCTGAACAAAGTGCCCCTTTCTTCATTCAGGCCTTTCCCCCTGTCTCTGTCACTGAATGTTTATGAGCTTTGGTTTCGATTCTTGTTGCCTTGTTAGAAATATCTGTTTTATTGGTTGTTCACTTTCTTTTATTAGAAACTACTCTTCGAAAAAAAGCACCTGGGTAATTTTCTAAAGTGCTATGCAGATGAAGAATTTTATGAAAGATCAATTATTATTATTAAATGTAAAAAATGATGAACGTTGCATATCATTTATTGCACATCCTATTAGATATTCATCTCTAGATGAGCATTATCGAGTTGACTAGGCGAAAATAGAAGTATGCAAGAGTTGTTATTTCAGCATTCACATCATTTTCGATTGAGGAAATTGTAAGGAATTTGTATCTTATATTGATTGTTTAATATGCTTGAAATGCAACACATTCATATAGGGATTTGAAAATAAAAACTTCAGCTGCTATGGGTAAAGTAGATTCGAAGTAGAATTTTGTACCATTGCCACATTTTTGCTCTAATTAGCTAGCGCTGTTGTTGCAGTTTGCAAATGTCCATCATTCCTTCGCATGCGCACTTTTTTTCTTTTTACAAATTATGACATAGAACAGCAGTAATATTGTCATTTAATATATTTCAGTACTTCATAAAACCTATATATGAGCTTTTAAATGCGATTCTTGAATGGTATTCTGTTTTTCGCAACATTCAAAAGAGTAAGGACAAAGTTAAAAAGATACATTTTTCTTTATGTCTGATATATGTCTGTAAATATGTCTGATCTCAGATCTAGGAGAGTAATTTCAGTCCATGTCAGTATAAGACATTACAATAATTGTTTAGACATATTTCCTATTGGAAATGTGTTTGTAGCCTTATAAAGATTAAAGAGATAATCATTCTAACAAACATTCTTAAATATATTTGTATAATAAATACATAGATAGGTTAAAATCGGAAATAAATAGAGCAAAAATTAAGATGAAGTTAGATTAGATATAAAAATTGAAAAATGAGTGTTGTAAAGAAAGAGAAACGATTAATTGTCTAGGAATTGTATCATATTTCATACTGTAAAATACTTTTATGCTAAGTACGATTGTTTTCATGCTCAATAATTTTCGGAGAAAAATCTATGTATTTCAAGTTGTCCCATATAATTAGAGCACCACAAAATAGCTCGGTAGTTCTTACCAAATTTCTTTTTACTGATATGAAGAGGGGGTGCTGGTTCATTTGTTGTCATCTGACCACATTCCGAGCACAGGCCAAGGTGGCCTTGTTCCCGGAGCGCTCCAGGTTCGAAACCCAATTCCGTCGTATATGTATATCAGCATCGTCTACATCTATCGTCGGATCACAGTAAATCAGACATTGTGAGTCTAAAATGTTGTCAATGGCATAATGCGAAAGTTTGGAGAAGAGGAATATCATCTTCGTTATCTGACTAGTGTCCAAATTAAGACATCCGTACTAAAACAATCCTTGTATTGCTTCCAAACAGGGCGTTAAGATTACTAAAAACCAAGACTGGCCAGGGTTCGAGATTATGAAATATAACTCTTATGTAATTTGAAAACAGGGAGTAATCCAACTAAACTGATAGACTGAAGGATATTTTTAAAAGAATGGTGATATCTTTAAGTGAATGGTGAAACCAATGGTGATATCTTTAAAGGAATTTCAAAATAAATGGATATTTTTTGGAGAGAATTTAAATTTCCTCGAGTTATGCTGAGTGAAATTCTATTTCAGATTCGTGTTTCTTATAACTCTTCTAAAAGTGACTTTCATTGAAAACCTAGAAAATTAAAGAAAGTATTGATTGAAAATACGTAACAACTCATTTAATAATTTAAATACGAAAAAGCTAATGTTGATTTCAATTTTTAACTAAACACCTTAACTATAATGATACAGATACATGCTAAACTAGACATTATAGCCAACACCATACTTTCAAACACTGCACGAATAAACAAATACAAGTAATGTGATCCCTGCTATTTCTCCTCTGGAAATAAAAGAATCACATCTTATCATTTATAAAGCGGCATGCAATATAAAATAAATCATTACTATTTTAGAAGAAATTTCAACCGCACAATTATTCCACTCTACAATATTATCATTATTTTTCATAATCTGAAACAGCGAAATGAAGATTCTTATAATTATTTTGCATTTTGTCCACTAAAAATGTGCTGATAATTATATTTTATACAGGGCTCTTCACTAATTCACTACCATTTATTTTTTAATGTTTGTAATCAAAATTAAGCCATTACAAATTTCTAATTCCTTTCATCAAATTTTATTCTTAAATAAAATTGTTCTAATTTATTATTTAATTGAGAGTTAAAAAATGATACATACTTGTGTTGTCTCAGACCCCCAGGAGATTTTTCTTCAACGTAATTGCTGGGTATGTAACCAATTTCTCTAAAACAAAGTTAATTAAAATTGACTTTTTCCAAAGAATCAGTAAACAATATAAGCAAAGTATGTCAGAAGCAATAACAATAATTCCTAGAAAAATTCGACTATAATGAGAAATAAAACAAGCGTGTGATTATTCAGTAACTTTTAGTAGAATTATAAAACACTGAGAAGACACATTTAATTAGCTGCTTTAAGGTTTTGAAAAATGAAGTATGATAAATCTTTTTTAAAATTTATAGCATTACCTTACTGTTTTTATAACACAAACTGATAATTAGGAAGGAATAAAATTCACAATTCTTTTGGGAGGATACAATTCCTTTGCATAATTATTATAAATATTTCCAAAAAACTACTTATTTAATGGCACAAGATAAAAATTTTATATAAAACCTTATTTATTTTAAGCATTACAGATGTCAAAAACTTATATTTGAGCTTCAATAAATTTTTAAAACAAAATGATATCACAGACTGGTAAAATCGTTTTAAAATCAGTCCTTCAAAACTATTTTTTCACGCAGTAAGGAAAAATAACATTGATAGAAATTAACTTTTAGAATGAATTGCTTCTCTGGTAGAAGACTGAGGGATATGAAGTCGTAACACAGATGAACTAAATGTGCAATTAAATATTAGATGACATGCCATGTGACAGTAGCGTCGAATTAAATATTAGTCTAGATGCCAAAACTTACATTCATGTGATTGAGACTACTTTTGTGATCATTTTAAGCAAAGTACTTATTCGGACAGAGACACATCCTATATTAACCCTTTCGCGGCGGAACGCTCAGAAATCAATTGTGCTCTAGGCGGTGTGACGATCTTGCTCATCAAAATCAAAAACTTTCGGAGCCAAATTTTGTGCTCTCCAAAGAAATTGTCGCGGATCGATGTTTGGTAATTCCTCAATGTTTTCAGAATCAGATTCCGATTCAGTATTCTGAGACGATCACTTTTCGACGATTTCATCTCATTAAGGGAAGAGACGCGGAAGGATGAGCGCATTTCCGGAATTCTTCGTCATTCTTTGACCTTGATTTTCGCCCTATTAGATACTTTTTTGTTCATTTTTTTTCACGTGTATGTGAATATCGTGTCGTTTCTGACCGTATTGTTTTCATTCAGTCTGCCATTAATCTGAGTTTATTTTATTGCTAAACTAGCCGCCTTTGGCGACCAGCCGGTTCGCCAATCTTAATGTCCGTTTAAATTTTAATAATAGCTTGAACCGGAGTTTAACCCCCTTCTTCGCCATAACGCGCCAAAGCTGGCAATCTTTATTATGCACTATGATTGAACATCTGATCCTTTGTTTTTGAACATTTCGAAGGCCGTTGTTGGAGATTTTTAAAAATTTCGCCAAGCAGGGGGTTAAACTCCGGTCGTACCATTAAATATTTTACGCAATTCCAACTTTAATAGATTCTTCAGCAAAATATTTTAAAACTTCAAATTTTGATAGTCATATAATTCACTCATAATATTATAAAGGCCTTCAGTCATAGCGTGATATGTATCTCTCTAATTTTCTGTTACCCCTCGTAGAAATTATGCTTTAAATTAAAGTGTAAATGATTAATCTGCAATTAATATAATAATATTTTTTACTGAAACAAAGCATTTTTTTAATACTATGATTACTGATAATAGAGTCACTGAGCGTTTAAACTTTATGGGCACTAAAGAATATCTTTCTTAATTTATGCAATATCTGAAGAATTTGTCAACAAAATTTTCTCAGATTCATCATGAACAGATCGATTCATTAACAATGTTTAATTTTAAATGCATCAAACACTAAGAAAATAAAATGAATCGTTTAAAATAATCGGTCGAAAACAGGTTTAAAAAAGCTACTTAAAAAACGATGTACTTAAAACTATAAGCATATACAAAAAGTATATAACTAACATAAATACAATTTACTTACAAAAGCATGCAACTAACCTAAAAATAATTTAAATCATCCGTTGGTTGTCATATCAACAGTCAGAGCACTATGCGCGTGCGTGAATTTTCTTCGCCAGTTACGTTAATGCAAATGCGTGAATTTTTCTACGCCAATTGGGGTAACGCTATGCAGATTATACATTTTTAATTTCCTTTATTCTGTGTTATTTTAATTCAAAAGTACTTCAGAATGAATCTGAAACATGGATTAATTAACAATGCTTAATTTTAAATGCATAAAACATTAAGAAAATAAACGGATTCGTTTGAAATAATCCGCCGAAAAATACTAACTCTAGCCTCATTACTGTTGGGAGAAAATAAAACGGAAGCCTTACTCATTTGGCGGTGGGGAAAATGGAAGATTTTTTGGCGGAAAAGTTAGTTTTTAATTAATAATTAAAATTTCAAAAAAAGGGACCCCAGGTGCACATTCCCGACCTCTAAGGTATACATGTACCAAATTTGATAGCTGTATGTCAAATGACCTGGCCTGTAGAGCGCCAACACACACACACACACACACACACACACACATACACACACACATTCAGCTTTATTATAAGTATATAGATGTAAACATACCCTCCTTTCATGTTTCCTCTCACCCCTATTTCGACGAATTTAGCCCATCCTAACGCATGCGCAAAAGCTTGGAGGGTTTTAGAATCCGTTGTCGAACAGTACTTGGCAGTAGGCGGTTCTTTTTGTATGTATTTTTAATTTTACTTTTGTATCCAATTTCTCTAAACATTTCAGACAGGTCAGAATCCGATGACAATTCCATACCATCGCAGCTCATATCATTTGCTGATGATCGGGGCAAAGATAATCATATTTGATTATGTACGAGTAAAAAGACGCGTATGCTGCTAGCGATTGAAAAGCAAACGACTTAATAGTCATTATTGGGCAGTTACTGATAACAAATTATGGTATCCCCAGAAATTTATGGTGGCAATGTATCATTATTTTGGTTATTTTTTTTTTCATTTAATTATTTGTTTGTTTATTATTTGATTATTTTAGTTGACAAAAAACTATAAATAAAACAAATGATAAGTATCCCATGAAAAGAAATCCAGAACCGTTGAATCGGCATCTCAACACATTAGAACGAAATAAAACCTATAAAAGCCTTTTAGAAACCTACTTCAGTATAGGATATGTCACAAATGAACTGCGCCAAAAGACGCTGTTTGTTCGGAGAGAGTAACTCTGCCTGAGCGCCTATCGCTCAGAGTGAGTTTATATAACTGAACGCACTAAAGGCGCTGTTTGTCGCGAAAGGGTTAAAATGAAAATAAATAATTTTATATCTCTCATATGAAGTTTTCTGCAACGTGAAATTGTTTTATGTTTTAGATATTTTTCATCATTTTCCCTCTAAATTACTTAATTTTTCTCGGTCTTTCTCCCTATATTAGTTTTACAAATATACTGAAGTGTTAAAAGTCAGCATGCAAAAATAGAGATGGCATTAGCATTACATCAGAAATGCACAAATGGGCAGTGCACTTTCAGAGATTTCATTTGTATTCAGTTATTCATGTGAAAAAATTTTCTGACAGAAATGAACAGACTTTCAATGGGGAGTGCTAGGTGGAGCTAGAAGCATTTTATTTTGAAAGTTGTTAGGAAATTCAATATTTCTCGATACGCAGTGTACCAAGAACATATAATTTCAAGTATTGCTTTCTACCATAGATAAAGCAGTGATCTACTGCGTCAAAATAACAGCAACAATCAACGTGAGATTTATGTCTGTGTAGACAGTGCAACGAAGTATGGAGTTGTTGAAATATGACAGCAGAATATCAACCGAGTGTCTTTAAATGAGTCAGAGTGCAACATCTCTACAAAGCTTTTTAATATATCGATTGGACTCTAAATGTCTAGAAAGCCGTTGCTTGGTCGGATGAATCCCAATTCCCATTTGCTAACACTTAACGGACGGATCGAATCTACTATGCCTTTTCTCGGCTTCCGAGCATCTTTTGTATACCAGAGAAACCAAGAAAAGATTCTAAAGACATTAACTTGTCTTGAAGCTCCCATTTTCCTGTGTTCAGGCTACTATTTTCAAATTCACTTTCTGAATATTCTGGATACAGTAACCTCTGTACAGTTTTTTTCCTGGGATCAATAATTTTATTCTCATCACTAGAAATATCACTTTCTTCATCAAATTATTATCACTTCCAATATTGAATAAGTTTTCCGCATAAATATCCTCATCTTCCACAGAAAACTCTCTTATGGTTACGAAATTACTTAAAAATACTACCTGAAAAGCAAAACTGCGCAGCCGAATCAGCAAACAGATAGTACTACAACTAATGGTACCAAGAAAAAAATAACACAATGAGCATAAAATGAAAAATTAAAACAGCGTACTAAAACTTGAAGCAAAAACGTAGATATATGTGGCCTGTCCTAGGAAGCCAGAATGGAAAAACGTAAATTTGTATGATCCGTCATTTAAGTATTAAGAACTGACAGTAGAGTTCAGATGCGACTGGATCATCGACCTAAGCTGACAAGGGGAGAACACGAGGTTGAAAATTGAGTTCGGGAGGAGATTTAGTATTTTGTTGCTTATGGCACTTGTCAAAGGCAACCCCGCCGACGAAGTCAGCAATTTTAAGCCAAGTTTTAGTTTCTATTGTTTCAGTAGCGCCATCTAGGGCAAAGTGTACATCTTAGCTACTCATGTGTCACAGACCTTTTTCACGGGGCGGACTTCACGTTCACGTTCCGAATGTTCGCTCACGAAAATATTAAAGCGCAACAGCCAATCAATTTCAAGAAAATGGCCCTCAAACTTTCAGCATAGTTTATATACTAAAAATGCGTTCCATTGCCGTAGAACGATTAGTATAGTGGTTAAGGCGCTGGTGCAGCATTCATGAGACCAAAATTCGGTCCTGGCTAATGTTTTTTGTTTTTTTATATTTTTTCTGAATTATTTTAAATTAGTTTAACGATTTATAAAGCGTTTTAATTAATAACTTTTTCATTTTTTATGCATAAATAAATATTTATTCTCTTAATTCTAGGATTATAATTTCATTTTTAGAAGAAAAATAATTATAAATATGAATGCTTTATTTTAAATATTTAGAATTATTTAAATAGAATTAACAGTTTAAAAATGGTTTCAATTAATGTGATACTCATTTTTGTATGGGAAAATAAATATATTTTTTCTTAATACATAAATTATTTTTAAAAAAAATAATTTTGTTCATTTTATGATTCTTGAATTATAATTTAATTTTTAAGTGTTAAAATAATTGTAAATATAATTATAATCATAAAAATATTTCAAAATAACTATTTTTATCTTAAAATCATTAAAATTTAAAAGTTTTTGGATTTAAATAATGATAAATTATTTGTTATAACTGAACGAAGCTGTATTTATAACGAGAATTAAAGAGAACATCTGAAATTAATAAAATTACATCAGCAAACATTTTAAATAGTAATCGAAAAGAAAATGTAGAAATCAAATTATGGAATGCATAGGCAGATGGTTTAAAATTTCTAATAACATACGATATGTCTTGTTTGCTGCCCGATTTTTTGAAGAAAAACAAATATTTTTTTAAAGGTAAATGAAATTCGTTTTTTAATTGATTCCTTTAAGGTTTCACTTGTGGATAATCCTAATTTATCATTTGTGCAAGATATCAAAATATACCTATATTGTTTGAAATGTTTTTACGATATTTACCATTCTGTTTCATGCATGTAATAAAAAAATGTATGAAACATTTTTATGATATCATTTATCATCATTTCAGTTATCTTTGTAATTATCTTCCCTGCTTAAAATTAAAATTACGATTCAAGTATTAGGTGAATGAACATTTTTTTTTGAGAGAAATTTATTTTGATAACTTTCATTTTTGATTGATAAAAGAGTTACAAATTAATTAAACTTGCTTGTAATTTTATTTAAATAATTTTTAAAAGAAAAACGCATTCATATCTTACATTTTTTAGAAAATTAAAATTCCGATATTAAGCGAAAATATATTTATTTTTCAATATAAAAATAAGCATCATATTACTTGAAACCATTTTTAAATTGTTAATGCAATTTAAGCAATTTTGAATATTTAAAATAACGCATTCATATTTACTTTTCCTCTAAAAATTAAATTATAATCCAAAATTTAGGAGAATAGATATTTATTTTTGTATACAAAATGAAAAAAATATTAATTAAAATGCTTTGTAAATTTTAAAATTAATTTGAAATAATTCAGAAAAAAAACATATAAAAAAAGAAAGAAAGAAAAAACCGTTAGTCCAGGACCGAACTTTGGTCTCATGAATGCTACACCCGTGTTTTATCCACTGTACTAAGCGTGTCACGGCAATTGGGACACATTATTAGTTTATATACTATGATGAAGGGCCATTTTTTTTTTCGAAATTGACTGGCTCTTGCGCTTTAATATTTTCTTGAACGAGCATTCTTAATGTATACTATCATTATACTAAATCCCATCCCGAACTGTGAACCCGAAAAGAAATGAAAATTATATATTAAAATTAAAATTATATAATTTAAAAAAAAAGGGATAAAAAGTTCTCAACATAATATTTCACTTTTCTAAGAATATTCTTTTTTGTGTCAGTTTGATTTTCAATTTTTTTTTGAACGAACAAAAGATTTAAAATTTCCATATTTCATCATTCAGAGCTATGAGAAATTTCAGAGCTATGAGAGCTATGAGAATTTACTAACCTATTTATATATATGACGTATACTAATTCTAAAATTCAGCATTTCACAGGAAGCAGTATTTTGACGTTAGCCCACGAAATGCATAAGGTTACAGAAACTCTTTTCTTAGTTTGATTGGGCCCAATTATAATCAGATTGTTTGCCATTTAAACATAGAATGTTTGAAAATTTTCTACTTACCCAAACTTATTTTTGACTTGCCACCAATGTTCGCGAGAGTCATCAACCACTTCATATTCTTCACCCTATTGAAAATATTTTTTTAATCACACAAAAAGATAAAAATGTATTTGATAGAACTGTAGTCCTTAAAACTGTTTGACGTACAAAATTTATTTGAATCCGAAATACAAGTTGTTTGCAATGAATTAAATCGAGATGGTTCGTGAGAAACGAGGGCATTAGATGCGCATTAAATATTCCTTCACTTAAAGACTTTATTTTCACACTTCACAAAATATTTCACAGAAAAATTCTTCATTAATGTTAATCAAATATACAATAAATGAAAGAAGAGATATATACCCCTCCCCACCCAAACTCCAAAGGACCAAGACTCATGCTTTTTTTAAGTCACAGCAAAATCCTTTTACTCATCCATAACTCTTTAATCAAATCATATTCAGTAACAATAAAAATTTAATCTCCCACATCAAATTTTTGCATAAACCAAAACGCGTTCGCCTCATTGGACAAGAACATAATCTTCTCTACCCCATCCCATCCCATTCGCACATGTGGACATGCCAACTCGCGAAAGAATGTTCTCTCACTGGTCTATCACCAGAGGATACCGATCCAGCTACCAGACCACCTTCCCAACTGCCAAGACCCCTTCTTCATCAATTGCGAAGTACTACGAGTTTCATCGAGCGTAATATAAACATCAGGCAGTTAAAAATATAAAACACCTTTAATAAAGAAGTTTTGAAAAACAACAAGGTTAATAGTCTGCTGCATTTCTTGTAACCAATTTGCGGGTAGCAGAGTCAAAAAATAAGCTCGCAAATATCAAATTCCTTACAAAACGTGTCAGTCAATGCAAACATTTATGCTACTGTCCCGAGTTTTATTCTCCTCCCCCTCATCCATTGATAGACATTTTATTTTTGAGTACTCCCTACTTTCATTACTAATGTTAAGTTCTTAGTTTAGCTTGAGAGTAGAGAGACTCGAATTGATAACCAGAGAATATGTATTTAAAAATAGCAGCTTCTAACAGGGAGGAAAGTTGCTATGGGAAAAAATTTAAACTGCTCTTAAAAAGAAAAAAAAAAGGATGGAAATTTTTATAAAAGAATGAATATTCTACAAATTGAAGTTGCCTAATGGAGTTTCAAACTATGAATTTTGTGAAATTTTGAATACAAAAGTACTCAATTAGACTCAACTTTCCTGCAAATGCAAATATTTTTTAGATCCTAGTTCATTGTTTTCACCATAGCTATGGGTATACTGTGTAGAAAAATAATTTGACTATAAGAAATGGAATTTTTTGCAGAGCGTTTTGCTTTCTGTGGTAATTTGTAACACTTAAACGGTTCCATTTTATGGAATTTCAATCATTACAAAATTCCCTGATTGATATCACTCATTATTTTAAATGACCCAAATAATGAAATAAAATTCTTCATTAGGAGATTTTTCAAAATTTTTCTCCGCAGGTAGGCAGATATCTTAAGATTTGTAAGGCTTATTTTTGATTTTATGTCTTATTATTAGTTCCAAGTTCTAACAAATAAATAACTTTTCTTTGACCTATAATGATAGATAATAATTGTTTATAGCGACAATTAACTAATAAGATGGAAGAGAATTTCAAAGAGCTTCTTTCATAACAAATGAGGATAGATATAATTTCGTGTCTGGAGATGCATTAAGCTTATTGTGATACTTGTTATTTAGACGAATACTGTTTTCCTTTCCACAAGTTTTGTGTTTATGAAATATACTAAACATTTTATTGCTGTAACATTCAGTTCTTAGTATACTTCCTATACCGATACCTATCAGACTTAATATTTGCATAAATTTCATTTTTCACAGGAACTTAGGGATAAAAAATTCTAATCCCTTATGTTTTAAGTTTTCTGCCATTATCAATATTACTTTCGAGTACTCCTAACTGGTCTGACGTGTACTCCAGGCCTACACGTACCACATATCTGGTACATGTGCTGTGAATGATAAAAAATATTCATTTAAAATCAAAATAAATCAAAACTTCTTACACATTCAGATATAGAAAAATGAGGCCCAGCGAAAGTAAATGGTGTCTGGAATATCATTGTATTTTTCGCCAAAATAGAAACCGTTGTGTGCCAGATATTTCATTTGATTCAAATCCCCTAGTTGATACCCCTTCATATCGCCAACGGATGCTAAATAGCCAAAGTTTATAGATGTCATTGGAATTCAGTGTCTCTTCATTGAATTGTTTACCTTTGGTATTGGTGACTTTGGCGATATGAAGGAGTGCCAACCAGTGGATTTCAACCAAAGGGAATTTTTGATATATAACTGTCAGTTTTTTGGGTGACGATATTTACTTTTATCTCATTTCTGATCGTAAAGCCCTCTCCACAAGGAAAATATCCTAAATGTAACAGAGGATATTATCAATATCCGAGAAGCATGTTGATTCTTCTGGTTGAATGATAAAACCTTTACTTGATTGAGAATGAATGTTTGCGCTGTATTGGAACTACATTTTGACCTGAAATTAATTCCAAAAGGTTGTTCACAAAACTTTGTTAAGCACAACAGTAATATTTTCAAAAAAAAAAAAAAAAAAAAAAAAGAAAAGAAAAAAAAAGAAAGAAACTGATAAAATTACATGTCTTACTAAAATCTATAACTCTGTACTGACGTGACAACAAACTTACTACCAATAAAAAACGAAAAGCTCTCGAAAACTACAAACAAGAGAATCTCTGATCAGAATGTTCTGTCCTGGAATCTGAACTAGAAGCAATTCTAGAAAAAGAGAAATTTTTGAATTGCAGTATTATTTCTGAGATGAATTTGAATCTTGATTAAAGAATAAACTGGTAAAATCTATAAGAATATTTTCACAACGATTAAAATTAATGAAGTATTTAGTTATTTTATGATCTAACGCAGTGCATATTATGAGGTTCTTTTAATAAACTAGGCAATTTAATTTCACGCTTCGATGCTTTTTTAACAAGTTAATGTTCTAATCTTGGTTATTTTTTTATTTTAATAACTTTGTGAAAATGCATTTGCATTTATTTATATGTAATGACTTCAGAATATGAATGAAGCAGATTTTCGAAATTTAGAAATATTCTAATGGTAAAGTGAACGTATTGAAGAACCTGAGCAATTACATTCTTAAAATACTTATTCTTATATTTTAAAATTTATAGAATTTTTTACAAACTTATTTATTTGGCAATTATGAAAATAGAATCCGTTCATTGATATATTGATACCCCCTTTTAGTCTGGCCGCTCCAAGCAGCTGCTTAAAATGCCATTGGTTGAAATGCATTGCAAGATTTAAAAAAATACTGTAACAATTCCTCGAGAAGCATTAAAGTTTATTGACTATGTTACACCTAATCAGCTTCTTTCTTCATTGCTGCTAAGATTTTGAAACCGTGAGGTATTTCAATAAACAATCATGATTTAAAATGAAACAAGTGGAAACAGAACACAAAGATGATATCTTGAAACTAATTTTCACTTTTTCCCTTCCTATCTTTAATTATAGACAATTATTCTAATGAAAATGTGATTATGTCATTTTGACGAATGACACGTGATCATTTGTAGAAATGACAAATTGCTTTGAAGTTGCATCTTTACTGACGCAATCCTTTCCAATTGTGCCCATTTATCTTCGTTCGATTCGGACCAGCGGACCGCATAGGAAAAATTGTTCTTTATTCTGACCTGGATTCAACTTAAGATGATTAAATCTCCTGCCATTTTATTTTCGAAGCGGGGAATGAACTCAAACTGACGAAAACTGATTTTGTTAATGGGCTTAACTTTTGTCAACACTCGTCCATCCGATGTCTTCACAGAAAGTCTCCTTTTCTTTTGTTGTTTTTTCATCCGTACTTTGTAGAAGGAAAGCAAAGCTTTCAATTATTCTATTTAAAGTACTTATTTTTTGCAGCTCAAACTTGTTTTTACTTTTTTCATACAAAGTTTATGAAGAGAAAAAAAATTAGACAGCAAAATTTAGATAAATCACCATGTTTTATCAAAATTATTTTTAGAATTATATCTGTCAATGGGCATTATAATTCAAATAAGTAAATTGTTAGACTAATAAAATGTGTCATGTGGTTTTTACACCGAAATTGTTGTTAGATATCAAATTTTAAACAAAATCTGACAAAGTGAAGTATTTCTGTATATCTGTGTGCATATGTACATGTTATTTCAAAAATAATAATTAAAAAACAGATATTAAATTTGGTATAGGATTTCATCATTAGAACTATAGATTTGTAACATAAAACTGTCAACTGTTGGTCAGTCTCTGTATATACGTGTGAGATAATTCAAAAACATAACAGGCTAGATCAATAAAATGAGGAGAAAATGCAAAAAAACTTTGTATCCAATCGCTTAACGGACAAAAGATGCCTTCTTTTCACTATGTGGCGAAGTTAAACATAAAATACACCACACTGTAGAAGCAAATGATAGTATCAAGGAAAGAGGACTCCGCCCATTGACAAGTTTCAATAATCGGCTTCTTAAAAAAACAAGTATAGAGAAAGAAAGAAACATTCATTACGTGAAGATTGTGCTCAGATAATTTTCGATTAAAGTAAGGATTCCTTAACTGTGGATCCCATTTTCAAATTCGAGATATGAAAACATTTGGTCTTGATCACATTTCAAAGTAGTAGTAAATAATAAGAACCTAAAGATTTTTGGTTGAACTTTCTCGTGTACGAAATGTAGTCGTCACAAGAATCCGATCATGGGATTTTGACCAAGTTCCAGTTTTTAGACATTGATCTTTTGAATTACGTCTTTCTGTGAAAACTGAAATGTGCAATGAGCTAGAAGGGGAAAAAATTGGGCCTACGCACCCCAATTCTTGATGAGATCTGATAGTCTACCGCATGTGCACATGAACATAGTAGCTAAAAATGAATTGAACGAAACAAATAGAGAGACGAATACTCCTATTGGCAATGGCATAACTATTTTTATACACATTTTCCATTAGCACTTTAGCTGATGAAAAGTGTTAGTTTATATTATTACTGATCACATCAGACTAAATTGATAAATTATTTCTCAAACTTAAAAATAACTTAAAGTAAAATAGAGGCTGATTCGGAGTTATTTTTCACCTTTCCTTCCAGCATTTTTGTTCATAAATATTGTTTTCTAAAAGTTCTTTTTATGGAATTTGATCTGTCTTGAAGCATTATGATTTGTTTAAAGTTATTAAAGAACAAAATTTTTAAAAAATCACTTTTGATCTCAATCGATAATAATAAAATAAATTGATAATAATGAAATAAACTTAGAGTTCAAAAGAATATCTAAAATTGGTTTCTGAATTTAAATTTTATCTACAATGAACAAAAATGGAATGAAAAACCATTCTTCTAATGATGAAATAATATCTCCTCTAATTCATCAATTGCAGACTAATCAGTTGCTACAGATATTTTAACTTATGCTCGAAATAATTGCTATATTATTAATAGTGTATGGAACTTATTTATTAAGCATAAAAGAGAAATTTGCCCACACTTTGTATCGAGTATCATCAACTGCAGATAAAATAATTTCATATGATAATAAAAATCAGTCTTTTACCTTCGTTAGCGTGAGATCTCCTTCTTCAATGGCTTGAAACGGATATAATGCGACGACCGTCTTTACGCAGTTTGTTTTCATCTATAAAAATAGAATTTTTTTTTCAAATACAAATCATAACTTAAACCTCCAAATAAATATTTTTTTAGTTAATAAGTCTTTAAATAAAATGAATTCCGATTTGAACGCCTTTCTTTTTTCACAGCAATTCATCGACTATTAAAACACTTAATAATGTTCATGGACCTAGACTTTCAACATATATCATCATATAAAATATAGAAAGAAATGGAAATAATTAAAGTTTTCTTCATATTGATAAGAGATCTCTAAAATAAATAAATGGAACGATCTTTTTAAATACAATAATAGCAGGTGCTCCTTGATTTTTCTGTGAGTTCGGATTTTCATTCCATTGAAAGACGATCAACAAAAATTTGCAACATGATTCGTTTGAAAATGATTTACATGCTTGTTTACAGAATTGTGTAACGAAATGTACAGGATATATTTCAAAATCCATAACTAGAAGAACCAAAAAAAAAAAAAAATCTACAGAAATAGGATGTTATTAATCTTTAAAAAATGTAGCATCTTTTTGGACTATACAAAGAGTAAACTCGTATTTTTCAAACTATGTACTATTGATCATCTATTATAAAAATTCAGTCTAAAATCCTATTTTAAACTATTTAAATGGTAAATATAAGACGTTTTATTTTATTCAAATAGTGGCGAACCATCTTTCTCAGCTTAATGGGAAATTTTCTAATTTGAATAAGTTTTTTCTTCTTCTCATTCTATTTAAAATATATTTGATTTGATTGAGATTTTGCTTAATCAAGAGAATAAATTCCCACAGGAATATTTATTTTCACCTTTGATACTTAAATACCCAACTTGTGTTATTCCCATTTAATAAAGTGCAGATTTTGAACTTAAAACCTGTTTACCTCTATTTCTTTAAATATCAAGATATTCATAGTAACTATTAAATT
Organism: Argiope bruennichi; assembly: GCF_947563725.1. Lineage (NCBI taxonomy): Eukaryota > Metazoa > Arthropoda > Arachnida > Araneae > Araneidae > Argiope > Argiope bruennichi. The sequence goes on along the minus strand of NC_079162.1, from coordinate 133,964,992 downwards.
GACTCTATCAAGATTTAGAAAGATACATGAATTTACCCCTTTTTAAAAAAATGTTGCGCTTGTAAAACGATTCTGGTACCAAGATTTTGGCTATGAAGATTAATATTTAAAAATAATAAAGCCTTTTAATGTAGTTGCTAATGATTTATGTACATATATTAAGATTTCATTTTAGCACATGGTTCAACACAATATTGGTTAAAGTGTATAATCTATTTGTAATTCTTAGTGAACAAACAAAGAAGCTTTAAAATTCTTTGCAAGCTTTAAATTTCCGCCCCTTCAAATATTAAAGAATATATGAGTGACTTGACGCTCTACTGGCAGACCATTAGGCTTACAGCTTCCAAATTTGGCACATATATATTTTGGACGATAAAAATGTGTTCTATTGTTATTATTTGAAATTTTAAATAATTTAATTAAACAAAATTTTCTCGCCGTAACTTAGAAAAATATTATAGCACAAAAGTTGGATTGATTTTTATGTCATCTTAAAATTTCAATTATTATCTTTTCTACCATACCAATTTTGTTGCAATAAGATTATTTGTATAATTTGCTATTCACTTTTTAAATGCTTTTATGCATATTTTACAATAATATATTTATTGTGCAATGAAACTAAATCGCTTATATTGTTGCTACTAATATTTCATTCTGGTTTTTTTTTCTTTTGTTATTGATGATTAAGGTGTGGAGATTCGTCTTATTTTTACTATTTTGAATAGGTATCTGTTTAAAGGATACGTTTCGTCAGATTTTTAAATACTGTGACAGTTCAAGTTTGCCTTTAACGTCAGAAGTAAGGAATGATAAACATTTTTTAAAGTTTAGGCATTTTTAAAAATGATTGCTCTTTCTAATAATTGAGTTGGATGTCAAATTTTATTTAATTAGATGCTTTATGTATTTCGCTTGATTTTTTTGAACCAGAGAAATTTTTGATTGAATAATTCTTAGATATATTACGTAGATCATGAAACATATTATGTAATACACAAAATTTCAATACTAAATAAATCTTTCTTCTATCTTTAGATATTTTACGAACTTGCTTCGTTCATGCAAATTATTAGGATAGCTGAAGTATAATCACTTTCCGTTTAACCCTGCAGTGCATTGTGTAGGCATTTGGCTACACGTTTTTCCATTTGTGAATGAATTTACATGACTGTTTCAGAGGATGACAATGTGTGTTTAGAAATCTTTTTTTAAATACGTTTTGATAAGTACTTGTAGAAAGTAACCAAGCGTATATGGTGGAGCTGTCTCCTACAGATAAGACCGACATCCACCATCACACGAACACAATTTAGAACACAAAACTCTCAAAAATTTTCAAAAATAGGTAAGGCTCAAAATGGATCAAAAGTGCGGTTTTTTTTTTTTTTTCAACCTTTAAAATTCAGAGGAAAACTTTTACAAAATCCATCCAGAGACTAAGAAAAAAATATCTGAACCATCAGGCAAAATTTGGCTTTTGGATGGGTAACAAAATACAAGATGCCGTTTTTGTGAAAATCACATGGAAAATATTTCAATCTGATATGTGTTTTATTGGGAAAATCATAAATATATTGTACTACAATATCGTTCACAATCTTCAAAATTTATTAAAATCTCTTTGCTGATAAGAGTGAAAAAAACAATGGTTTATCAGCAACTGGTTTAAATAAAAGTCCCCATAACACTTTCTGGTATTAACATGCAGAAAAATATCATTAAAATTTTTTTGCCATTTATGAATTTTCCCTCCGGCTTTGTCATTTTCTCATCATCTTTGTCTTCAGTTCAAATTTAACCTAAGGCATCTGGATTTTTACATAATCTGTGAGTTTCCTTTGAGTGGCTCTTTTTACCACTTACTTTATCATTTCGTAGCCAATTACGCCCAATTGGCTTACGAAAGCCAGTTAAAGTTAATATAAATTTCAATAATTGATTCGATTTCAATAATTTTCTTGCCCGTGAATAGCTATTGTTGGTGGCTGAGCTCAAGTAAATTCAAATGCCGTTAGCACGGATTTGAAAATCACAGAATATAGAAATCCTCCTCGGTAAAAATTTATAATTTTCTATACCATTTTCGGGATAGCAAATGATAATAGGTTTCAGGATAGCACGCGGTAAAAGCAGTTATTTCGTTATTTAGTTAGAAAATAAGATTTCAATATAAAATGCTGCCGATCTAATATTTTGTCAATTGATCTAAAATTAAAAAATAATGTAGCCTGCATCGTATATTTGAGTAATTGTTATTTAATTAGAATAGTTTACACTTAGGTCAACAATATTTCAATTACAACTTGCACAGTTTACGTATTTATTTATGTCAATACACATTCACGCACTTCGGAGAAAAGTATTCAAAAACAACATATATATATTAGACATGAAAAGTCTGATAGCAAGAGATTCTGTTTCTCAAATGAAGTTTCTCTCCATCTGATGATTAAACAATAAGGCCAATGTAGGTAGAAATGAATACATTAAAGAGCCATTTATACTCCTTTCAAAGAACTGATGTAAAAAGACGTATAATCGAAATTTTACAAAACAACTTTTATTATGACAAATTTAAAGCTACCAACGAATACAAATATTAAACTATATCTCACTAAAAATAATACTCAAATTTTAAAATTAATTTGTCATAAAAGTGAAAAAAAATCTAACCCTTATTACAAACCTTAAGTGCTAGTTATAAATTTAGTATCTTATACGATTTATGTGCATTCTGGTAAGCGTTTGATTAATAAAAAGTTTTTATTAATATTAAAATTAATTTAATAAAATTAAATAAGAATAAAATGTATTACATTATTAGCAAAAGCATTGTAATATTATTAAATATATACTGTATAATTGAAAGTACTTTCATGCTTTGTTTATCCTGTAGATGTCAATTACTAATATGAAGTGGGCTGCAATGACGGCTGTCATTGCAGCCCACTTCATATTAGACAAAGGTTGTTTTTGGAATACTTTTAAAGGCATTCTTGTAAAAAGAAACCGGCAAGCCGATATGGTACCACACAAATTCAAGGTTGAATTCGTGTGTTAAGAAATTAGTCCGTTGAGAGTCTGGTTCTCATTGCATATAATTCCAATGCTTGTGCGAATAACGAAATAAATTTTACTAGTATTTATGATGCCTGTTTTACTACAAATTCAAATTAGTTACTTAATTTATAAGTTTTCAGAAATATTTAAAAATTAATAAAATTCAGTATATGTATTCGAGTATTTAAGTTTTAAAAAATATCAACTTATCGATCTAACTCATTTTCCTTGTAGTTTTTTTCTTTTCTTTCTTTGAAGAATCGGTTCGTTGCAACGCTAATATCTTTCTTAATCTTAATGATTATTCAAACGAAATGTTTATGTGATTTGCTCATGTATTTGATTTTGAAATTATGAAAGAAGAAATGAGTTACAGTTCGTACACGTGCATTTAAAAATTATTAGCTACAAATGCTTGTATTTAATCGAATATTCAGAATTATAATATAATGCGATCGTGACATTTTGTCAAATATTTTCTAAGTGTTTTTTTTTAATATTCTTTTAAAATTTCCAAATGTTATAAGCAAACCACATTTATTTTAATTTTATGTTTCCTCAAATACTAGTGCTAATTTTAAGAAAATGCCTTTAAGCATTGCGCACAGCAAGCAAAATCATTCATAAATGTTGCAAGTCTTCTGTGAAATGGAGGGGACCCCATCTTCTTCATTATTTTCTAGTTTATGCCTCTTAACCGAACCGTTTTGAAAAACACGAGTTCAAACCTATTCTTTACATGGTCAAAATTCAAAGACAGTTCATCCAGCTTTCTTGATATAGAGCTAATATATATATATATATATATATATATATATATATATATATATAACCAAATTAGTAAAAATAACAAGTTAATATTAGCAAAAATAAATATAGAATCAAAAGGGAAGAAATTAAGAATCCCTTGTTTGAATCCCTGCCTAAGGGTGACCCTTCAGAAAGTCTTCAGGCCGGATTCATAATTTCTCCCTTTTTGATTCTATATTTATTCTTTTTGATAATATTAACTTGGTATTTTTACTAATTTGGTTAAATTCATCTGTGTTTTAGTAGTAGCATCATTAGCGCCGCTCTCTAATACAATTGTATTTTTTTAGTTTGATTCAGAATTAATTTTTAATTTTTATAGTTTGTTTTCAGAATTTCAGAAATAGATTTTAATTTTAATTAATTTAATTTTAATTTTCTTATATATATATAAGTAACCAAAAATATAGGCAATATGAAATTAAAATCTATTATTGAAACAATTTAAAATTAAAATTATTTCGGAAACGAAACTAAGTTATTTCGAAATCGGAACTAAAAAATTATTTCGGAATTAAACTAAAAAATAAAAAAAGTAAAAAACAGAAAATGCACCGTTGTGTTTAGAGAGCGCAAATGCAGCTACTATTAAAACACAGATGAATCTACACAATTAGTAGTAAAAACCAAGTGAATAGAAAAATAGAATCAAAATTAAACCAAATAAAATAAGAATCCGGCCTGAAGACTTTCTCAAGGGTCACCCTCAGGCAGGGATTCAAAATAAGGTATTTTTCTGTGAAGAATCCAGACTTTTGTCCAACAGTATTGACCCCTCGTGAACCGAAAATCCTCTGAAATTAAGGCCTAAGAGATACGCCATTTTTACAGAAAAGAAAAAAACAATAAATTAAAAGAATATATATATTTATTTAAAAATAATTCTTTTCATTCATTTGAACATTTTTTTTCACAGGAAACTATCCTTGTCGACTAAATAATATGTAAAATTTTTCTAATCCTATCGGCTAAATAATATGTAACATTATTTTTGGTTGAAGCAGAGTGTAGGTTCGAAGCAGTGAATCGACTTGGTATTTTTAATTTCGTTTTATTTATTCCGAATGGTAGGCATGAATTTTTACACAAGAAGGCACAGCGCTGCACAAAAGCAGAAGTAAGAAAGAAGAGCGAAAAGGGTCGAACAAATGGTCACTAGCCTTATATAACATAGTATTTCCGGCCACGTGCAGATGGAATGACCTTTGACAAGGGCAACATATTAAAAGAAGTATCACTCTCATTTGATGCGTAGTACTGATGGCGCATTATTTTTACAAAGGGATTAATTAAACCGAAAGTGGAATTGGATCACGAAATAAGAGAATACTTTAGAATGAAGTTACGATGGGCTAAATTGAGATAATATCTTGGAAATTAATTTGGATTAAATTAAGAGTTTAAAATATCATTGTATATATACACCTCAGTTTCCTCACCTCATGACACCTCAGTTTCCATTGCCTTTACATTAAACAAATATTAATACAGACATCGAATTTATCATTTTATATTAGAAGCATAAAAAAGACCAAGAACTGTATTGATGAAAATATTATATAAACTTAATAATCAAAATATTAAAATTTAAATGATATAGAGCACAAAGTTATTTTGACCATTTTTCTGTAAAAACTGAATTAATGAACTTAATTTAATGAAGACAGTCTATGGTGTATTTGCCTGTATTATTCTTAAATTCAAGGAAGTCTGACTCAACAAGATTATTAAATTAGAAGTGAAATATTAAATTATTATAATCAGTGTAGTTAAATATCAGTACAGTTATGATTTTAAGTAAAGTATTTTAGCTATAAATAAAAACACGATTCAAATCTTCAGGGGAAAAAACTTGGATATGAAAATAATACTTGCGAAATTGAAATATTTCACATTAAACACTTGTAAAATTGAATGGTTTCATATAAAACTTTTGGAAATGTAAATCAATGCAAGATTCAAGTATTTCAAATAAATTATTTGGAAATGATAATAATAATTGTAAAATTCAAAAATATCAAATGAAAAGCTTGGAACCAAAAGTAATAAATGCAAAATTCAAAGATTTTAAACAAAACACTTGTGAATGAATGCAACAGACTCAAGACTCAAAATACTCTTATAAAATTTGAAAAAAAAAATATATATATAATATAAAAAATATTTGTGTTTAGTAAAAAAAAAATTATTTGGACACAGTGACAATAGAGAGTATATCAATAATTGTCAGAGGTGTAACAATTTCCCCTGAGGTATTCACTACCTTAGTCTAATTATCATGTGCCATTAATAATTAAGTATATAAGAATCTTGGTATGTTATTTTTTTTTTTGCCCACAAGGTTTGTATGCATAATTTTTAAATAATAAATTTGAACAAAATGTTTAAAACTCAATATTTTAAACTAAAAACTCATGATATTTTGAATAATAATATAAAAAGATTATTTGCAATTATATTGAAATAGAAAAATGCAATTTAAAATCAAATCAGAAGAACAGAATATAAATTTTGAATTCCATCCGTTGAGTCAGTTGATGGAGGCCTTTTTTTTTAACACTAAAACTTTATGAATCATGGCGCAGGTTGGAACTTCTTGACGATAAGCAGCACAAACACTTTTTTAAGAAATTTTGAGCACTGATTAATTGGAACTTCTCTATGATGACAAGGAGCACAAAAACACAAGGGTATGGAGCCGGAGTGTCGGATGATGTCACAGGTTAATGCGGCAGAATGCAGAGGATGTCGCATTGGCTGCTTGGAACGACGTGGCCGAAAGAGCTTCGAAATCGGAGACAAGCATGGGCGGCAGCACCAATACGGAACCATCTTCGATGCACGGCGAATCAAGGAGCTGCACCGTAACATCAAATTGCCTCTCATTCCGGGGGTTTAATTCTTTTCATTCATTTGAACTTTTTTTTCACAGGAAACTATCCTTGTCGACTAAATAATATGTAAAATTTTTCTAATCCTGTCGGCTAAATAATATGTAACATTATTTTTGGTTGAAGCAGAGTGCAGGTTTGAAGCAGTGAAGAGACTTGGTATTTTTAATTTCGTTTTATTTATTCCGAGAGTAGGCATGATTTTTTACACAAGAAGGCGCAGCGCTGCACAAAAGCAGAAGTAAGAAAGAAGAGCGAAAAGGGCCGAACAAATGATCACTAGCCGTATATAACATAGTATTTCCGGCCACGTGCCGATGGAATGACCTTTGACAAGGGCAACATATAAAAAGAAGTATAACTTTCATTTGATACGTAGTAATGATGGCGCATTATTTTTACAAAGGGATTAATTAAACCGAAAGTGGAATTAGATCACGAAATAAGAGAATATTTTAGAATGAAGTTACAATGGGCTAAATTAAGATAAAATCTTGAAAATTAATTTGGATTAAATTAAGAGTTTAATATATATATATATATATATATATATATATATATATATATATATATATATATATATATATATATATAGTAGGCTTATATAGCTTTAAACGCGGAAAAATTAAATTTAGTTTAATTTAACGAAGTACAGATGCACTAACAAGGTTTTTTGCCTCACACTGTGTTTTGAAATTGTACTTTCAATTGGTAAGTGTTTTGCTTTCTTATTTAAATGAATTTGGTTCTAATTTCATGATCTTTTGTTGTTTGATTTGCTGTGTACTTACTTAGATTAAAAAATTTGGAAATGATTTTGCTTGTTATTGTAGAATTATCCTTAATTTTGTGATACTAATTTTATCTCCAAAACCTCAATTTCCTGGAATTTTCGGATCACGGGGGGGGGAGTCAGTTTGTTGGACGAAAGTCAGACCCCTCACAGAAAAAATCCCTGGTTTGAATCCTTGCCTGAGGGTGACCCTTGAGAAAGTCTTCAGGCCGGATTCATTATATCTTTCTTTTTGATTCTTTGGCTGTAAACTTAATATTTATTTCTAATAATTCTTCTTATTTTGTTAAGTTCATTTGTGTTTTAGTTGTAGCAGCATTAGCGCTCTTTAAATACAATGTATATTTTATTTTTATTATATAGATTCAGGAAATATTATATAGATGAATTTTCATATTGATTATTTTTGGATTTCTTTAAATTCTGAGTCATATTAGCCTTTTATTTTTCCTAGAGCTCTTAAAATCTAATTATGGTAATTTCTGATTTTCCGTACTTACCACGCTAAGAGACCCTTAAAAATGTTAATTCAGCTCTTCCATCGGATAATTTCCGTTTCGAAAGTATATAAGATTATCGCCCGTCTTTGATTTCCGCTTTCTATGATTTCACGTTCGCCCAAAAACGAGCTACTTACTGCGCTTCATTTTCTTGGAATTGTTCATGGAGATAATTTTTTTTCAAATTTTCTAATAGTTAATAACTGAATCATCTATTTCTTTATAGGATCACGGATTAGTGCAAAATCAAAAAAGTTTTTATTCCTATTTCTTCAAGACATTTACAATTACAATTACTACTTTATATTATGTGAATAGGAATCGGATCTAGTTGAGACAATTTTCTGAAAAATGTTTATATTTGTTAATGTACAGTACACACCCGATTATCCGCGGAATTGGGTGGCGCGGCCGCCGCGGATAACAAAAATCGCGGATAATCCGAAAAAAGCTAAAAACGGGTATAGCAAAAGAGAAAAAAGTCATTCCAACTTTGAAAAATCGTTTTATGTACAATAAAACGTAAAATAAACAGCAGGAAATGTTTAACTAACGCTTAATATTTTAGTATATCACTCAAAACTAACCTAAAATGCATTTTGTTAATGAAAACAGAAAAGTGCTTTGTACTTACGAGAGGCGTCAAGGATACACAGTAAGGATCAGAAAAATTAATACATATGTACTGTTGTAATACTGAAATGTATTATGTAATTACAAAAACATAACTGTAAAACTGCACCTTTTTGAAGAAATCAGTCATTTGTGTTTGCTTCTTGCTTTGGAAGCATTTTCTCTTTGCTTGAAAGCAAAAAAAAAAAAAAAAAAAAAAAAAAAACTTAGTGCGGCAGGCGTGGATAATCCGCTCCGCGGATAACCCGCCCGCGGATAATCGGGAGTCTACTGTATTTAGGATTCTTTGCTAATAACTATTTTTACAGCTTAACTCTTCATTCATAATAAGCATCATAAAATATTCCACAATTTTGTTGATTTTAATGCCAGGAATATTTTTCAAAACTTGCAGGTAGGGATTGCCATACCGATACACCGGGATACCGAATACCGGTATTTTGAGCTGGTATTTGATTTTGTACAATTTTGTAATACCGGTATTCACAAGTTTAAATACCGTTTTTTCGGTATTTACTAGAAATTTTTAAAATTGTCTCCATTATATATTCAGAGATCGCCAACATAGCAAAATAGTATACGTTTTTGTTTTTATGTCTCCGTAACGGACGAAATTAGCTAATGAATGGCTTTATTAATTGCTTTAATCTAAATGAACGAAACATGGATTATCCCTGAAAGAAGATATTGTATCCATAACGACTGATGGAGCAACAGTTTTGAAAAAAGTTGGAAAGTTGATTGGTGCAAATCAGTAATTGTGCTATGCTAATGGAATTCAATTAGGAGAATTAGATGTATCATACCAAAAAAATAAAGAACAGAAGAATAAAAATACTGTGGATATAGAAACTTCGGATTCCAATTTCGAAGAGAATAAGAGTGTGAGTGATATTGACAATGAAGATAATGACAATGTAATTGTTGAAGAAGATATTGCTAATGAGGATGAAATATTAACCCATCAAGAATTGCTTCCTATAATTTATAAATTTCGAAAAATTGTTAAGATATTTAAACGTTCCCCTATAAAAAAGGATATATTACTAAAATATATACTAACTGAAAATAATACAGAATATATGTTAATATTAGATTCTAAAACAAGTTGGAACAGTTTACTCCTAATGATGGAATGATTTTTGAAATTGAGAAATCCACTCCAAAAAGCAATAATAGACTTAAACCTGCAAATTAATTTTTCAGATAGTGAAATCAACTTAATATCCAGAACTGTATCAGCTCTACTTCCAATAAAACTGACTATTGAGGCATTATGTCGGAGAGATTCTAATTTATTAACTGCTAATGCAACATTAAATTTCATGTTGCAATCACTGCAAGAACAGCATGCATCACTATCTGAAGAACTATATATTACGTTGAAAAATCGCACAGAAGAAAGGCATACTGAAATAGAAAATGTCTTATGGTATTTACATAATTATAATAATTTTAAAAATGAAAATGAAAAAGAAAAGAAAATAACCAATTCAAATCTGATTAAGTTTATAGTAAATTTTCTTAAAATGTTTTACCCACAAACCTATCCACATACAGAAGAATTCGGTTCAGTTATCGAAGATTATGATGATACTAATGTCGATAGTGAAAAGGAATTGTTTCTTGAACAAAAATTAGAATTAGCGATAAATACAAAAATTTCAACGAACCAAAATTCAGTACAGAAATCAGCTATATCCAAAACCATCCGACGAGAAATCGATTTATTTGAAGATGAGGGATTTAGAGGTAAATACTTGGAAAAAGTATATCGCGCATTGCTAACAGTACCACCAACTAGCGTAGATGCCGAAAGAGCATTTCAACAGCTGGTAATTTTTGCGCAAAATTACTTTTCAGGCTTAATGACAGTACAATTGATGCATTATGTTTTTTAAGATCACTTTTCAAAAATTTGTAATAGTACCACAGACTGAATAGTGATATTTACACTTTTTTAAATAAATAAGATGGTCCTTTACTTTTTTGTGATTTTTTATATACTGTTATAATTTATAGGTTACAAATTATTTTTTTGTGATATTTACCCTCTCTAATAAAAAGGGCAAATAAAACGAAGAAACACATGCGTTTTCTTTACTTTTTCTAAAATTTCTAATACCGGTATTAAAACCGGTATCCCGGTATTAAGATCTAAAAAATACCGAATACCGGTTTTGAAATTTTGGTCCGATATTGCAACCTCTACTTGCAGGCTGTTTTCAGTTTGCCCCAGATATGGGGCAAGTTGTAATAATAAAATCAACAATATTTAAACTTATTTACTCGATACAATTCTTTTATTAACTAAAGTACATAAAATGGTAACTAATTATCACTTGTCACTGACTGTGATAATAGATAATCATAGTGGTTTATAGGAAAATAAAGTAATTTAACCAAATAACTTAAAAATCAGTTTGCATCATCTACATTCGAGCACATTTTGAAAATTAAGCATTGAACTCATTCGCTTTGCGCAAAGATAGGAGCATGGTGATATGTTTGTAATGTTTCGGCTTCAAGGCTACCGTGTCTTGTGTTCGAAACCCGATTTCGCCGAAGAACGGCCTTACCTGTTCTTGAACCTGCGAATTACCAACTATTCTGCCAAGTTTTGATCTTCTGTTGACAACGTCTTCGGGTTTTAACGAGACACATTTATTTTGAATTTAGATGAGGATATACGCGTTCTCCGCTGGAAATAAATTTTAAGTATTATGTTTCGATTTAAATTATTGTATATAAATGTCTTAATTGTTGTTGTCCAGCACTGCATTCTGATTTGTTCATACACCACAGGCCTAGCTCCAATGCCATATAAGGTATCTGGTGCACGAAAAAATGAGTGGGGGCCTAAAGCTTATTCATTGGTGTGGCGTGTAAGTTTAAAGAGGGAGTGCCAGCTCCGGCACTATCCTCATCTTTCAACCGTTGTTCAAAATGACATAGTCTGTCCCAAGGTAATTTTAACTTTGCTTTAAAAAGGGATATTAATGTCAAGTACAATAATATATTATATCGTCAGAGTTGTGTTTGGCATCTCCTGAAGCGAGAGTCAAATCATTCTTCTTTTTCAGAATCCATTTGTTAGTTCAAAATTCCCTTCCTTTTCTCTTTTGGACTTTTCTTTAATATTTGTAAGATTGTGACAGATAAATCTTTGTGAAACTCTTTCCGGAGTGAATTCTTAGGAAGAGATCTGGTTTATGAGGCTGCATGCTAATATTTAAAGCAGAAAATAGAATTATAGGAATCAAACACAAATGAAGATAAATCTTGCAAGTTGTAATATGTTACAACTTCCCACATCTCATAGTTTCAGACATTTAAAAATTTTGAATTAGAAAAGATTTAAAGTAATTTTTAAAACTTTATGCATAGACAAAATAAGAAAGTAAAAATATTTCTGAAAAGATCAACTAATTTACCTTAAGTTAAAATTTACGAAATATTTTTTCCTCAATGAACTAGTAAGGCTAATACAATATCTCGCTTTTCTTAATCGGCTGGGCACTAATTGTGCTGACTCAATGGGGCTCGCCGTAAGAATCATGTTTAGAGACAATTCAGATTAAAACCATCGCATAAAGTGTGTGTTACTATTTGCCTCTGACGAAACAACACCTGGCTCCAGTACTCTAGAAAAGGGCAAAGACATCAAAAATTACTGAGTTAGAAATACAATTATTCGTCACATTTTACGATATAAAAACTTCAGTAGAAAAATTGACTTTACGGTAAGAGTACTTGTTCTGAAATTCATTATACAAAATTTCATGGGACTCTAAAATAAATCTTAAATAAAATTAAATAAATTCAACGAATTTTGATAAATTCATATTAAACTTCATTGTACTCTTGCTAATGATTGTAAATATTTCTTTATAGTCGATGAGAAAGTTTCTTTTTTGCGCAAACGAATGAATTGTTTTACAGTACAAGAGTCATTTCTGTATCTGTCATCATATTTCTACATTCTCTAATGAAACAAACGAATCGATCATCAATAAAGTAAAACGAATCGTTGTAAAAGAGCGTTAGATCGACTTTTATTACATAGTCACTTCAATCATAATGCATGATCAATGAGTTAAGTCAAAAGCATTCCAATACTTGATCAAGTGCGAAATGCGGCATTCGTAGCATCGCATGTCGATTCAGAAATGACTCTGAGATCTTGCCTAGTTGCCTGGGATGTCAAAATTAAACACGATTGAAATATTGAAGCTATCGTTGTCTCATCAGTTATGAAAGACATTCAAATGATATTTTTCAGGAAGAATCCAGGAATTCACCCTCGTTTGAAGAAATTAAAAAATGCTGTAAAAAGGCACAACTTATGATGTATTCACAAAACAGTTTACTCAATCGTGTGCATTAAACTAATCGTAGAAGTGCAACACTTTGTGTCATTTGCTTTACATGTTGGATGATCATCAGCTATATAAAGCAATACAGATCTGTAATTGCATACATAAATGTATCAAGCAAATTATGAGAGTTCTAAGAAAGTAGTTTTAGGAAACAAATGTTATTTTTATCTTTTAACGGACCGTTCCTTTTGAATATATTCGAACTAAAGGTAATGTATTGACATTATCTTAATATGAAATTAAGAAAAAAATGAATGACAGACGAATTTGATTTTAAATCTTTCCAATTAGCTAAATATTATTGTTTTTTAATTGCTTACAGGCATTGAAAGATACTTCAACAATTTTTAAAATCTGAGGTAAATAGTATCAAAGACAGTTTTGGGTATATTTTGCATTAAAAACATTAAATAACTATTTCCCATCAAAACATTTTCCAAAATTGTCTTCCAGAGCACTACGAAACATTTTCTCTTAATTCCAGTATTAACCTTTTCATTGTGACAGCAACTCGCATTAATTCTGTGTAACCTGGTTAATTCTGTAATTACCGACCTGAAGAAATTCAGTTCGGTTTTTCAAATTTTGATGCGTCAATTTATGATATACAGATCAAAAAATTACATAATTTATAAGCGGTAAAAAAATTTGTTTACTAAAAATTAATTTATGTTAAAAAGTAGTCTGAAATTATTTATTTCTTTTGGAATTTGTTAATAAAACGAAGTTATATTAACAAATACCAATAAATTAAGACAACGGAATTCCATTTAATTATATTTTAGAACCTCCACCCTTTGCCGACTAATGGCATTTTTTTGTGATTTCATGTAATCCGAATTTAGAGAATCCACAGATGTATAAAACAGTAATGTGAATGAGTTGCACATCTATATAAAAATGCTGCCTTTTTAGAACTGCATCTAAAATGTTGATTTGTGGAAATACTAGTATTGCACTAACAGGAAAGAGAATAGGCATACAACAAACGCAATTTTACCGTTTTCGCGGAGACAATAATTTCTTTTTATAAATAATTCATTTTTTTTCAACAAATTTTCAGTACGTATTTCGCGGAAAGAGAACTAAAATTTCTGTCTTTAACGCTATTGATGTGCAGAGTCACATTCGATTATCCTTTGAAATATTGCCGACTAATGACTCAGGAAAGAATGTCACTCACTCTTTGCCACGTCTCTCTCTCTTTACACCATTGAAGCACTGGCGGATTTTGACAACTGGAGGCCACAGGCGCGAAATTATTCTGAAGTCCCATTATAGATAAATTGTTTGATGATTAGAAAGTATTGTAAACTGAACTTATTCGCGCTTTGAAATTCAACATTAGACTTATTTTATTTATGTGATATATATATCAAATAAATAAAGTTTTTTCTCTTTAATTTTATTTTTTTTATTCTTTTTTTTTTTTGTTTTTTTGTTTTTGATAAGGGTAAAGGGATAGTGATTTCTTTCTGTCTTTGTGTATTCTCTAAATGGGTTGGACATTACAAAGTCCAAGCATTCAAATTTTGAAATTGAAAAATTACTCTTGATAAATGCATCATTTTTTTAAAAGTTTTTTTCAAAAAACAACTTATTCAATTTAAAAAAATTAGTTTCTGCTCATCAATCCACTATTTTTTATGAGCTATAACGAGATTTATTATAAACGGAGAATTATTAAGGGAAAATATTCCTAATAATATTTTTTTCGAATTGGAATAAATAGTTTAAATGTTCGTTGTTCCATAGACTAAATGGAATGTTTTATTCAATTTCATATTTATATTTTAATTTCTTAGTAAAAATGCATAATAAAATAATTAGTATATTTAAACTTACTTAAATTAATTCATATTTAATTTATTTTAAATTTAACTTATTAAATTTATTACTATTAAAAATTAAAATTATTTAATAGACTAAATTAATTATATAAAAATTGATTATATATTATTGATATGATAACTGATTATAAATTAATTATATAATATTTTAAAATTTTTCAATAAGAGATTTTAAATAAAAAATTTTAGAACAAATTGAAGCCTCAAATATTTTATTTTCAACAAAATAGTAAAAAGATTCATAAACTTGTTAAAACGGTTTAAATACTCCTTAATTATAAGATTGGATATTTTTAAAATTAAAAACAGTATTATGTTATATAATTATAAAACAAATCATACTTTATATTTATATCTTTTATTATTATATTATGAGAAATTTCATATTGCAACTTTTCTCAATTTGTTTTTTATATATTCAGTTAAACTATTTTGGAAATCAACTTTTTAATACATCATGCTAATTGGCCATAATAGCCGGAAAGTTCAGGGATTTTTGAATTATCAACAATCTATAGCAGTTTTTTAGCAGCTTCAGTTTCTTGAAACTTCATTCTCTGCTTGCATTTGTGACCATTAGCCATCTGAAAACATAGCCATTAAATTCGGAAAAGTTGATTGTAACATATTATCATACATCAGTTCATAAGAATTTGTTCAAGTACTGCAGGTACTGTTTTTCTTTACTTGTTACAAGAAATTGTGACATGAAGAATTTAAAATGTACCATTTAATTACCAAATTCAGATTCGATATTCTATGAATAATGTTCTTAACATTTTTGATCAGCTTCCTTAATTTCGAGGTTGGTTTTACTTTGGAAAATTAACTAAAAATCCAAATATTGAATTTACTGTACACTTCAAAATGGCACGGAAGTCCTGAGCATAGAATACCTTGGTTTTAATTAGACACTTAGTTTTTCCTTTCCTCTAAATAATACATCTTACATACTACCATCCTCGAAATGTTTTTTTTTTTCATTTGCTTTCGTCTCATAATTATCAAGTATTGCTAGTAATATAAATACACCGTCTCAGTTTTCACCATTTACTATTACATCACAAATTCTCCTACCAGAAGCAGAAAAGAAATCGATTCTTCGCCTTTATTTAGAGCAATCTTAAAATTGATTTTAAAAAATTTAAGTACAGCACTATAGAAATATTGAAATTATTACTTCAAAATTTGATTGATTAGCTTGCATGTTTATGTAAAATTCTACGGTTATCAATTCAAAAAGATTAAAAATAAAATAGAACGTTTAAAACTGATTATCCTTATGGTTACCAGAGATATCATATGTTATTTTGATTATAGTTTTAACAGCGGAAACATTAGAAGATATACTTATAAATATAGCAAATGGCAAATATTTCGAGACTAAGGAAATTTTAGATAGGTTAACAAAGCTTTAACTTGCAAAATTTTAAATAATATAATCGAAAAGCATAATATTTCATACCAATTTAAGGTTATTATTGACTTGTTAGCAATGTGTTCTGTTCTGGCTACTAAAATAATAACTAATTATTCTAAACAATCGTTTTGAAAGAATCATTGGAATTTAATTTATTAGAAGGAGGAAAGATTTAATATCAAATGAATAAGAAATGAATAAAAATTTGCTGATTTATTTTAAAATCTCACTCATTGTTTTATTGACCGTGTGGGAAAGAGTAAAATGATATTACTTCTGTCAGTGAAAATTGTTATAATAGACAAGAAATTATTTCGTCATAAATATAAAATTATTTCGTAATCCAACTCAAACTGAATTTCTATTTCTTCAGTTCACGACAGTCAAGTAGAATAAATAATATTTTTTTGTCATGAATGTTTAATGATTAATTAACTATCAAATAATTTATATTTGCTAAACTTTCTTAGAAATATTTCAAAAAATAACAATTTAATAAACAAATATTTAATACTACAGAGCTTAAAACAACAAGAATTTTGCTCGCCTCTTTCAAAGCAAGTTTTATTTTAGTTGTGCAAATTGCAGTATTTTTCAATATCTCGAAATGGCTTCGATTAAAAAAAAAGCCTTTGTTCTTTTCCTTCTCTTGAAGTGTTGGTAATAGTTATAGACATTTGACGAATGAGAGTTGAAAGGAACTAAACAACTGCATTTCACTCGGACATAAATTAATGAGATTCAGCCCCCGGCCCTTTTCTGTGAGTCAACCTACTTTAGTTTCCTTTTGCACAAATGTGGAGGCAGAATCAAATTTCAAGACCCTTCCAGCTGGTTCCAGTGTAGAAAGAAGAAATAGCTCTTCTTGCTTCAATAGCTTATTGGCAATTCTTATGAAAATAGTTATCAAGATTTTATTCGAGAAATGCTTTTACTTAGAAGAAAAAACGTCCAGAAAAATCAGAACTATATAGATCTTTTCTAATGTTATGCATACCAAAAAGGCTTTAAATTTTGACACAGAATGATTAAAAACTATATGCAGTTCCGTAAAAATATTTCTTTTTAAGGATGCAATTTTTAAGAAGCATTTGGTGTATTTCCATAATATTTAATTCAGACAAATCTAAAAAAATTCATATTTTCCACAACATAAAAAAAAAGTTACGTATTTTTTCCTCGTATTTTCATACTTATTTTTTTTCTCTTGAAGAAATGAAGTGTTTGTGTTAAATTATGTGACAGTTCTGAAATTTACGGAAACAATTTATAATTTGAATATTGTAATTACTTACATAACATGTATTGATCTATAACGTATATCTATATTTAAAGAAACTAATACTTTAAAATTTCTGAAATTAAGATGTTTCATTTTTTAAATGTAACTCATTATTCTCTCAAAAATTCTTTTCTGAATCTAAATACTATTTGCAGAAATTGAAAGAAAAAAATTCTTAAACTAGTTGGGGAGAACAAAAGAAACTAATTTATTCAAATAAATAAATATACGACACAGAGAAAAGATTGAAGGAACGGCTTTTAAGTGTCAATAATTTGGCTTTAATTAATATTAGTAATATCATACCCTTTTCTCCGTGAAGGGAGAAAAGGATGTAACATTGGCATTTCTGGTAAAAGAAGCCCCCCCCCCCTCCTCTATTTTATGATTGAGAAGAATTGTTGACTTGTGAAGCAATTAGCGAACAAAGGCAAATTGAACCTCTTTGATCTGGAAACAAATTTGAATTTAATAAATCCTAAGAGAAATATTCTGAAATTTGAACGAAAGTTGATTTGAATTAGAATGCGTTCGAGTACATCGTCCTTGTAAATCAAAATAAGATGCCTGTTTGGTCCAGAAAAAAAAAACATTTAGATGATCATCTCGGTACGCCATATCTCACTCGGTTAATAATAAGATTCGAATAATATCATTTTGCTAATCATATTGCAACTTATTTAGAACAAATAGTTTTGTTATACTGATTTTTTTCCAATATTTATTATTTTTTTACATTCTGGAAATTTTCCGAACATCACTGTTTGAAATTATTTATTGATGTGGGTTTTTTTTGTTGTTGACATTTCATTTTGCGTTTCTGTTTATGCTTATTTCCCCTTACGTTTAGCTTGACTCCTTTCATTCGTATCTTCCTTCCTTTCCTTTATTTATTTTTATTGCTTATAAAGTATTTTATTGCTTATAAACATTTGGGAGAACTAGCCTACAATGCAAAAAAAAGACCTCTATCTCAGCAATGGGATATAGATTTTTAGACCCCTCCCCCCAAAGTCTCGAGTCACGAGACGATGGCCACCAACGCCAGGGGCGGGAAACCTCCGCTGCATTGAAAATCAATCTATTTTATCACAATTGATGGCAAGTGTCATGATGCTGATACGATGATAAGCTTGTGTTTACCAATAAGCTGAAAGGATCAACCATTCTAACCAGTCAGAAGCTATAATGCTTCAACAAAATTATGGAACGAAAATAAAAGATCTGATCTTTAAAAAAGAACGTTTAAGAATGATACAAAAAACAGCTGGAATTACTCATCATCTGTATTAAGTGAGGTGGATAATTATCCGTGAAGTAAGAAACATCAATGTAGGAAAAAGTCTTATCCGTAGGCTAAACTATTTATTTGTCTGAAAAGTGACTTTGTCGTCTGAAAAAAGTACTTTGTCCTCGGAGAGTTTTGCTGCAAATTTAACAAAACAGCCAACATCGTACTTACCATCAACTGTGATGAAATCGTTTGCATTAATAATGCGCAGACATGACCTTCGCCCAATCACCCATGTTTTCCTAGTACTTATTTCAGGTAGCCACACAACATATAACACTGAGAACGGTGGTTAATTAAATATGGCGAGAACAATCTAGAACTCCCTCGCCAAAGCGCCACACCACACTAAACCTCTGAGTTTGGTACACCAACTTATATATATGCGTATAAAATTACATATTTTTGCATAGAATCTTTATTTTGATAACATATTTGACTATGTGTCTTCTCTCAGAAGACAGACAAACATTTTTTGAAAAATTGAAAAACCATTACAATTTTATTTATTTTGTGCAAACGTTAAAGCTCTACAACGTTTCTGATTTGGCGTTTTTAGATTTCAATGTATGGTTTCTGAGTAATTTAGGAAAAAGTGAAAATACACTTGAATTCAGTTTATTTTTTCCCGTTTAGAAGCAAAAATGCACTCCTCATTAGAGACAAAAACTTGGGACAAACAAACTGGACCTTTCTTTAAGTGATTAAGTCAAAATATAATAAAACTTTTATCAATTTTTTTCTTCTCGATGTAAAATATCCTGTCACATCTTACGCTCAGATTTCTAAAAGTCAGTATTTACCTCAAAAAAAAAAAAAAAAGACGCGCACAACAGAATATCGGGAACTTTTCAGTTATCATTTAAAAGGATATAAATAACAACTCTCTAAAAAAAAATTGAATTTTTTGCTTGAAATTTTTCCAAAGAAAATAGTCTTTTTATCTTTCTGCAAGGAATAGGAACTTATTTTTCATTTCGAATTTCTGGAATTTTTAAAGAAGTTTATTTTTTGTTAAAAGTTTTTTTTTTATATTTTGACAAAAAAAAAAAAACGATTTGTTATTCTAAACATTGCATTAGGTAAATTAGCGTATTGTCTTTCTTGGATTTTATCAGATATTTATACATAAAGTAAAATGTTCAAATTAAACAGCTGTATTTATATTTTATCTCTAATTCTATAAAATACCCCAATTTCATACATTACATATCCAATTGTTATTTGAATAAGATGTTTTTAAGTAAAAAATTATAAACAAAATTTCATTCTTAGCTTAAAATTAGAAATCAACTGAAATATTAGATTTAGGAACTTTTAATATATGTTTCTGTTCTTCAAAATAATAAGTTACCCTTAAAAACCCTTACCCTTTGCATTTTGTGTTGCTTTTATCGTTTCATTTCAAGTTTCGATATGTTAAATTTATTTTCCATTTGCGTACAAAATTTTACATCTCTTCATGCTTTGTAACTTGTTTTATTTATTTTTATTTTATTTTTCATTTGCATACAAAATTTTAAAATTCCTTTTGCTTTGTAATTTGCTTTATTTATTTTTATTTTATTTTTCATTTGCATACAAAATTTTAAAATTCCTTTTGCTTTGTAATTTGCTTTATTTATTTTTATTTTATTTTCCATTTGCATACAAAATTTAAAAATCCCTTATGCTTTGCAATTTGCTATGATCCACTCTATTTCACAAAAAGGGAACCAAATAATAATAATCATTGAATCAACTTTCATTGGGTCGAATATATTTCATTAAAAATATGGATTCCCCTGACAGACACTTCTAATTTTGAAACTAACAATTGACTGTTTGATAACAAAAACTGATTCTTCGAGAATGTGACTGCTTTTCTACATTCGTAAGGTAAAGTTCATTTCCAACTTCTGACTTCCAACGACATTTGAATCGAATCTCAGATGAAGAAGGTCGAATGCACGAGATCCGGCAGGTAGAAACGAGTTCTTGAGATGAAATGAATTCGCGTGATCATTATTTCATTTTTTGTTATGCGGGAAGAGTAAAAGGTTTTACTCATTATGCATGTTTCCTTTTATTTGCTTTTAATCATCTAGTCATTATGCTGAAAATAATAGTTGTTGATATCCCATATAAACAACGTAAATTACAAAGTTTGGTGATATATGACTTAATTACTATTTCTGATTCCAAACTAGATATATATTGCATTATTCATCTTATTTTTTGTTCACTTTTATCTTAACAACCTTCAGCGTCATACTTCACTACGAAACGAAACATTCCCAAATGATGTGTTCTTCGTAAATTTATAACCTTTTGATTCAGTTGATATAAGGTTATATTTATAACACTCTTGGGAGCGCTTTAAGTGTGCTCATCTTTATTTCAGTCATTCAATTTGCATGATGAAATAATGTGTTCTGTTGTTTATTAAATCTATTTAGCAAATGCTATGGGTTTAGAGTTGTAAAATACATACATTCAATATCTCTTCAGTGGAAGCAAATTTATAAATAGAGAAATATTTGAGAACCAGTAAGTGAAAAGTTATATTATGCTGTTATTCGAACCACGATTCATATCGACAACACGAATGTAAACTACCGAATACATAAAATGGATTCGATACTTAGAGGTAGAAAATGAATGACAAGCTATAAGTATATTGCATTTACAATTCCCGTGATTTGTAAAGAGAATTCACATTCAAAATGTTAAGCATCATTTCTGAAGAAACTCATAGAGGGTGGAATTAAAAAAAAAGATGACTTTTCGCATTCGTTCATTTACATTTGCATCCAAGATAGAGAGCAACTATTTTAAAGAAGGAGAAATTTGAAAATCAGTTAAAACCATTTGAAGTTTACGTTTTTTTCCAAGGAATTGCACTGATTTTTATTTTATTTCAATCTGTATGAGTAATTTCTTTTTAAATTTGCCCTTTGAACGTAGATGTCGTCTTTAATGGGCACCAAATGTTTCATTTCTCCATAGACATCGTTGCCGAAAAAAAAAGAAAGAAGCATTTGGACACGCTCATTCAGTATTTCTGAATAAATTTCTTTTAATGAAAAAATTATTTAATATTTCTCATGAAATTTTAATAACTAAACACTTTTTAATTCGTCATAAAGAGAGTAAAAGTACTTTCCTCATAAATTATACGAAGCAAGCATGTCATACCTAGCAATGCAAAATCTAATTAAACTACAAGTCTTTTAATATATCAAATTTATAATGCCATGATTTTACATTTATAAATACAGATATTACACAGATAAATGTTTTATTTTTGCATTTTTATCGATATCCTTTGTATATGCAGTTAACGTTTGTACAGTTAGATTAACGTCCTTTTTAGAAAGTATTATAAACAAGAGTTATTTTGGAACGGAACTTGGAAGTGGTCAGATGATGAGGATCCCATTGGGTCAATATTCTACTACATCACCATACGAGAAAAAGGACATTCGGTAGATGAAGGCATTCGACCTATATATATTAGGCGGCAGCTTGTTTCGAGCCGGCAACTCTGTCATTTTGAAGCTGCTACGAAGTTACATATCTCTTGGAATAGTTCTCTAAACATAGACTAATGTATTCAAAAAGTATCCAGAGAAAAATTATCAAAGACATAAAAATATTAAAAAAATTTGAAATGAATGCAACAAGACGCTCCAAACTTATGTTTAAAAAATAATATTTCAATTAAAAAATAAAGTTTCATATGTCGGTACACGAATTCAAAAGGAATGTAAATGTCAATTTGTGAAATGATCGTAAATTAAAACATATATAATCTAACTGAGTATATTTACACATATACTCAGCTATTTTACTTTTTTATTTCTATAGAGTTCCTATCCAGTGACATCAATTATATTAATCAAATACATTCATATTGACGAGGGAACTCCAAATGGTGAGATCTACATAAGATAGAAAAGATTCTCTATCGATATTTTTAAAAACAATACGGTTTGCGAAGTTATAAAATCTCAATGCTTAAAAGAAAATATTTGCCAACAACTTTTTTTACTTCAAAAAGTTTTCTTTTCTATAAGTATCACTTATTTATTTAGAATATTTAAAATATTCAGTTTTCTATCTCAAATCCATTCCATTCTTCTAAGCAAAATAAAAATAATATTTGACTTTTTATATTTCTGATGAGAGGAGGAAACTATTCCACTGTTAGTTCATTAAAGCTATTTGCAATGTCAATCGACTATGACGTTTTATAAAGATACAATTAAACCTTACGTCAGAGGGAAGTAACGCAGGTTTCCACTCTCGTAAACTTACTAATACTGGTTAGGTTTAGCATCGGCATGAGTCAAAAAAGGAACTTTTCTTACCTGACTGGTCTTCTGAAAGTGGTTTTACAAGTCAATCACGAAATATCGAGGACAGGTGAAACCTTTTTCGAAATTTGACTGGAAGCATCTGAACTTTAAGAAATCGAAATGAGATTATTCAACAACGTGTTTTAAAGATTTTTTTACCTGGAAACTGGATTTTTAAATTCTTCTATACAGAATAAAGAAGGGCTTCGAAAACTTTGTGGCAAGATAAAAAAAAAAAGACCTTAGATCACATTTGTAATCTAAAAAATTGTTATGATACTAAATATATATGTGCAATTCAAGCTTGAATTATTCTTGCCAGAAAAAAAACTGCCTAAATATTTCATTTTCGTTCAGATGTTTAAATGAAAACACACATACTCTTTTCATTTGGATGATGTCCATAAAAAAAGACCAACGATTCACAACAGAAAGTCCAGGTCTCTTCATTACAACGGGTTTTAGTTTCCTACGATTGGTCAGTTACATATTTTACATAATACAGCTATTACATATTTTGTAAAAATTTTTTATGCAGGTGTCTAGGATGTCTGCTATCACTTATTTTTTTTAAAGAAGTTGGTTGTGACGCCTATCTCTAGGGAGAACGTCTACTATTGAGTTAAATGAATAAATTTACAATTTCCTAGTTTTTCTCTGGGTAATGAGGGAAGTAAAATATACTTATAAGAGTTATCGACGCATCATCTGGTCTAGTAAAAACCAGATTCGGACTATAACTTTCTTTATTTTGGTGGATTTTCTGCGTGTTTTAGCTCATCGCTGCGAAGGGTGAATGTATGCTTTACCGTTTGTTTGAAGTAGTCTTTTATTGGGTTGCAAAGATCTTATTACTATATTGAAAAATGTTGAATGGAAATGGAAAGAAGATTGAAATGAATTGCTTCAGAAATAAATCTTGAAGATCAAAACCTTTTGTGAAAAATGATCGAATCAACTGAAAACTCGAACATTTTCAAAGAAGATGTTGAATCAATAAAGAAAATGGCTGCTTTAGTCATTAGAGAGAAAACGAGTCATGTTCAATCTCGAGATGTGCAAAAGAAAAACAATTATAACTGGAGTTAAAATTATCGAGAGCTCAAGCAGAAAATATCAATTGTGCAGCCATTAAATTACTTACTAAACAAGAAAATTGGCCTTTCTTTTCATCGTTAGAAAACCTTTAATTAAAAAAAATGTACGCAAAAAACTTAAAGTGGAGACCTTTCATCTTTTCAGATGACAGAACTTTCCTTAAACATGAATGCCCCTGATTTCGTGCAAAGTTAAATTTGTGAGCAACAATAGCAATAAGCAGCATTTGGTTTTGTTGAATACTGGTGCTTGTTATTTGATAGACGAATCAGGGAAGTAGATATGGTTGCGTTGCTTATCGAACTTCTGGAGTCGGGCGTTTTTCTTAAATAACGTAGAGATGTTAGGATTAAAGAAATAAAAAAAAATATTTTGATATCAAACGAGTTCTTGATGCGAAGTAAATCATAGTTTATTGTCACAATTGCAAATCAAAACAAAATCAATGATCGAACTTTAAACATTTTAGCTGTTCCTACATTAAAGAAAAATTAACAACTCCAGATAAATTCGAGGAACTTTTTAATAATTTCATAAACTCGAGAAGAAAATTTTAATATACCTAAACTAGTGGAGATGCTTGAAAGTGTAGAAGAATTTTATGAATTGCTGAAGTCAAGGAAAATTTCCATCTCGGAATCGAATCTTCTTCTTCAAAATGCAGTGTCTAGTTTCACTGTGTCAAGAAATATACCAAGAGAAAATAGGATTTCAATGAATTTATAAAATAAGACATACAGTGCTTAAAAATTATATTCATTATGGAGTCGATTTGTCAAAGAACCTCATTATATAGCCCTTAACTCGAATTTTATGCGCGAATATCGTGATTTAGGGCACATGTATGAGATTAATGAAATAGAGGAAAATAGTAGATCACATTATATCCTTCATTTAGGCATCTTATGCCCAGAACGTAAGACTAGTCCTTTTCGAGCAGTCCTAAGCTGACAGCTGAGGGAAATTTAATTAATGTTATTCAATACAATGGAGGTAATACGAGAAGACCCATTTTTGATTATATTTCGATTTATATTTTTGCCGTCACAGAGGATATAAAAATACATAGAATGATATTATTTCATCTACCTCAGAGACAACTTCAGAAAATGTTGAGGATGGACAATAACAATGATCCAGTAAAAACTTATAACCTTGCAATAGTGATATTCGGGACTAAAAGTGTGGCCCTTTTGACTAAGAGTACATTAAAATAATTCGCTGATGATAAAGGTCAAAAATTCCCTGCTGCAACAATGATTGATGACTTACTGTTCGGACGACAGAATGGAATTGCAAAAATGCCCCAAAGAGAATTAATGAACTTATTGTGTTGTGGAGGGATTCCTTGTACAAGTGGTTTGTAATAGTGCTGAAATTGCTGCAAATATTGAGCACTATCCTTCGACCAATTTGGAAGAGACTTAAGCTCTATGTATGGCCTGGTATTTTTTTTCTCTCAAAGATACCAATGAGGATTTTAGTGAGATAAAAGGTCAAGCACTGTCAATCATAATGTGTGTCTTCGATCCATTTGGAGTTTGAATCCAATGATTTCCAAAGTAAGATATTCTTCCCGAAGTTATGGTTGCAGAAACAAAACTTGGACGATCCTCTTCCTACAAAAGATGAATGGTATCAATTTTTAGCAGGTCATTAAAATGTCAATGACACTGAAGTTTACAGATGTATATTGTCTCCAAAACTACACTTGATCGAAATGCAAGGCTTTGCGGAAGCTAGTCAGGTTGTTAATTGTACTGAAATACCTAAATCAAAGAAAAGTGCAGCCGTTTTAATAATAAAATTAGTAACTTGAGTGATTTTTGAGCTTAAATTAGGTATAACCAACATATTTTTTATGATCCAAATCTATGATAGCGTTTCGTTGGCTATGAAAGAAAACTTTCTACTTAAAAACGTTTGTGGTTAATCGATTGTCAAGTATAAGAGAACTGAATAAAATTAATCAGTGGAAAAATTCTCCATGACATGAGAATACAGCTGAATTGATCTCTGAAGGTACAAATCTCGACGAGCTTTCCGACACTTCTCTTTAGTAGAATGGTCTTTATAGTTTCCAGCAGCTAT
This sequence comes from Argiope bruennichi, assembly GCF_947563725.1. NCBI lineage: Eukaryota > Metazoa > Arthropoda > Arachnida > Araneae > Araneidae > Argiope > Argiope bruennichi. Next base: position 133,938,548 of record NC_079162.1, on the reverse strand, counting down.
TTTAAGAGAGAATCCAGCAACGGTCATTCAAAATTATTTTTCTAATGAATCTTTGAACTCAAATAATTCTAAATGTCTTTTTATTTTTTATTACGGTGTCAATAATTTTGTTCATCCTTTACTTAGTCTACAAATTATTGTAAAAAAATCCGCATTTTAAAATATATTTGAGAATTGTAAAATAAAAAGCGATAGGAAAGAGCATCCATGAGATTCTGATCAGTTAAAGGAATATGATTTGTTTATATTAATTATTTGTTTTTATTAATTACTAGGCGCCTTTGGCGACCAGCCGGTTTGTCAATCTTAATGCTCGTTAAAATTTTAATAATTAAATATTTTATGTAATTCCTACTTTAATAGCTTCTTCATCAAAATATTTTTAAACTTCAAAATTTGATAGTCATATAATTCACTCATAATATTATAAAGGCCTTCAGTCATAACGTAATATGTATCTCTCTAATTTTCTGTTAGCTCCCGTAGAATTTATGATTTAAATTAAAGTGGAAATGATTAATCTGAAATTAATATAATAATATTTTTTACTGAAACAAAGCATTTTTTTATAATATGATTACTGAAAATTGAGTCACTGAGCATTTAAACTTTATGTGCACTAAAGACCTTAATTTATGTAATGTCTCAAGAATTTTCAACAACATTTTCTCAGATTTATCATGAGCAGATCGATTAATTAACAATGTTTAATTTTAAATGCATCAAACACTAAGAAAATAAACAGAATCGTTTAAAATAATCGGTCGAAGACAGGTAAAAAAAAAAACTACTTAAAAAATGATGTACTTAAAACTATAAGCATATACAAAAAAATATATAACTAACATAAATACAATTTAATTACAAAAGCATACAACTAACCTAAAATTAATTTAAATGAAGTCCGCATCCATTGAAAATAGTTGTCAACAACCAGAACACAATGCGCATGCTTGAATTTTCGACGTCAGTTATGGTAACGCAAATGCGTGAATTTTTCTACGCCAATTGGGGTAACGCTATGCAGATTAGAAATTTTTAATTTCTTTTACTCTGTTTTATTTTAATTCAAAAGTATTTCAGAATGAATCTGAAAGATCGATTAATTAACAATGTTTAAATTTAAACGCATCAAACATTAAGAAAATAAACAGAATCGTTTGAAATAATCGATCGAAAAATGTAAAGCCTAGCCTCATTACTGTTGGGGAAACAAACTGAACCCTTACTCATTTGGCGGTGGGGAAAATGAAAAGATTTTTTTGGCGGGTAAGTTAGTTTTTAATTAATAATTAAAATTCTAATTAAAAATTCAAAAAAAGGGACCCCAGGTGCACATTCCCGACCTCCAAGGTATACATGTACCAAATATGGTAGTTGTAGGTCAAATGGTCTTTTCTTTAGAGAGCAAACACACACACACACGCACACATTGAGCTTTATTATAAGTATAGATTATTTTATTATATTAAAGCAGGTACAAGATGAATACTTTGCCAAAGAGGTTAGCTTTCTTATGTAAAAGGCTATGCCAAGAAGTAAAGATAGTCAGTTAAGAAATATGCATCCTTTCTTGATGACAGTCTTGTACAAGTTGGCAGAAGACAATGTAAGAGTGACTGTAGCACTGATAGAAAACGTCCCAATCTGTTACCATCGAAAAGTAGAATTGCCCGCTTAATATTTCAAAATTATCACAGAGTAAATCTGCATGTTGGTCGCACAATCCCTACTATTACATATATATAACAAAAATACTGGCCTTTAAACGGTCGAACAATTTTAGACGACAATGATGATGATACAGGTGTTGTACTGGCAGGATCCTTTTGCAGAATGTTTTTTGTTCCATAATACTGCGCCGAGGCTTAAGATTCATTAAGAAACATTACGGTAGCTTTATTCAGAAGCAACAAGTTAACAACAATTAAAAAGCAACAAGTACAAGGAATAAAATTAGAAATGGTTAGAAGCTAAAAAATATATAAGTGGTTAAAATAAAGTATACAGTTAAACACTCGCTTTTAAAAAAATGCAAAAATGTTGATTAGTGGTTTTTGTTCCATTATAACAATAAACAGATTGTTGGAATTAAAATGTTGGAGTTGCAATAATGTAAGAGCTGAAGAATCCATTAAAACATGTCTTCTCCCAACGACTGCAGGTTGGTGGAAATTATAAGAAAAATAAATATTTATGGAACAAATATTTTAACTCCCAATTCTTAACTGGGTTAATATGAAATCATATCTGTAGTTTAAAAAGTAAATACAAAGTATTATCAAAGATTTGACATTGTACGATTTATTTTCTGTACTTCCATTAATTTTGCCAATTTTGAAAAACCCAGTTTCGAATTTATGCCCGCACATCAGAATAAGGAAAAGGCTTCATACGAAGTTCGCTTGCAGATTTTGAAGCAGCATGGGCAGTCTAATTTCCCTGCATGCCATCAGCAGCAGGAGTCCAAGAAAATAAACTATCAAAAACATTCTGGAATAGAGTATAGTGTAGGAAGTGAGTCTTAAGTATGAACGATGATTTGGATTCGATCCAATGACAGCTTGTAGAAAACTCCAAGAATCAGAATGAATAACAACTTTTTGAATCCCTTATTTCTCACAGATTAAAGGACAAAGAGAATGGCAGTTACTTCAGCGTAATACTGTAAATGCAGAGGAAAGCGCATGATACTTCCGAATTACAATTTCATTGCCACAAATGAAAGCGTAACCCACATGGCTATAAGACTTCAAACTGTCTGTAAAAACCAACATATAATCACAAAACATTTGTTGATGAAAATTAAAAATGGGATTAAAAACTCATTTTTAAGAATCTGCTTTTAAGAAGTTTTGGCATGGAAACAGCGAAGAAATGTTAAATTTTAGCCACAGAAATGTGTGAAGGAAATTGTCAAATATATAGATGTTATGAAGGACATCAAGAATATGCATGTTCCCAATGGGGGATGCAAGAAATATGAGAAATTAATAAACGAAAATCACAATGATTTGTAAAGATTTACCCTAACGGATGAGAACATTCGCTTAAAACCTAGAAGAAGCAGCCAATAGAGAACATATTCTATCTTCTTAATAGTGATGGTTCGTGAATCTCAACATGTAAACTGCTGATTGGAGAAGTTGTGAAAGCACCACAGCAAAAACATTCATTCAGACGTGAGTATTAGGAAGGTAGTTTTGAACTAGTCTTTGATTAGATCTGTTGATCTGATATGATCTTAATTTATCTAGTCTTTAATTAATCTTAATTATCTAATTGGGATCTGATGCTTCAGTGAAAAAACGAGTAAAAGGCAGGTGCGATCTGTTAGCTTTTAAACTGTATTGAACAAAACAGGTCGTATGTTAAGCAGTCACAGACACTTTTTCTGTAGATGAGAAATATGAGGAAAGAAAGTCAGACGTTTGTCAAATATGACACCAAGGAATTTATGCTGTTCTTTGACAGTTAGTGGTACATCAATAGGAGACACCTGGCTCTGAAATGCATAAGTGTACAAACACGATTTTCTGAGTTGAAAACGAAAATCCGTTGTGATTAGATCAAGCCACTATATTATTAAATAATGTCTGCAATTGTCTTTCAATGAAAAGCCGGTTTCTTTCACAGCAAGAGATATGTATATCATCAACAGAGATATTTTTATTCATAGTAAGTGATAGGATTTGATTTATTTTTTAAATTAACAAGGTAACGCTAAAAATGGTATTTCGAAACATACACACCCTTCTTGGAATGCACATTGGTATAAATAATCCCCAAATGCACAATCTTTCGACTAAGAAATTTTCAATAAAACAGGTCACTTTTCATGGAAGTTAAAATCATAAAGGTCATTTAGAATACTATATCACCAGGTTTCTCCATAAGCTTTCTCTATGTCAAAATAAATATAAATTAAGCGATTTTGTCAAACATATGCTTTTCTTATATTAGTAGTAGAATATTCTTTTCAAAAAAAAAAAATTCTTGAAAAGGCGAAAGTAGCATATGTTTTCATAAACACAAGGCACGATCTTTCAAAATTCTAGCGGAAAAGACATTATGTAAAATAAATTTGATACAAAAACGGTTTTTAAAGACATAATTTTGTAAATTTATTTTAAAAAGATAATTTTTTAAATAATTCCTTTAACTTTTAGTCTTTTATTTTAATGAAGACTGAACTCTTGATGATTCGACTCTTTCATTAATTCATCATTTTAAAGGTTGTAGAATCTTGAAATCATTTTTTTTATCTTAAAATAACTATCAGATTGCACTACTCGTACGGAATTAAAATTTCATTTCATTGATAATTTACCTTATCACTAAGCTCTGAAAATGTTCAAGTATTGTATTACCACTGAGAATATATAAGTACTGAAAGTTGAAACACCTAGCATGTCGGATAACGGATGATAAATCGATTACAAACTCCATCTTCATACACATGAAGCAGGTGAAGTGAAATAAAAGTGTATAATAAGACAGAAAAGATTATTTCTCTCAAAAAGATATGATTTATAAATAAAACATAACTATAATACATAAAAGGGTGGTTCTCAAAAGAATAACATATAAACATTATAAAATATTAACTTAAAAAAACCTGATATCTAATAAAATCATAATTCCTGATATTTAAATACAAATATAGTCTACTTTATATTAAAAGTATTAAACATGCATCTTTAAAATTGGTTCAAAACTTTTTTCTCTTATCATTTGAAATAGTGAAAATAGTGACAATACAACCAATCAATAATGGAGTTCCATATTATAGATGCATGACAATTTAAAATTAATAATAGGGCCTTCATGAAATAATGGGCCAAGGAATTTTCCCATTTCAAGTTTTGTACCACATATAAAGAGAAAATCTCCTTTAGTGGTTTGGTTCATACAAAAAAAAAGTGTCATTTCAATCATAATCTTAGAGAACTCTCCACATAAACTAGCAATCATTTGCATAAAGAATAAATAAAATTCGAATGAAAGCTGGATATTATGCACCATCACATCTTCAGGATTTGTTACGCGATAGCTTGCTCATAGATCCTTAGAGTCACAAATATACATACTAGTTTTTCTCAGAATCTTTTTTTTCCTGTTCCAGTATTAAAAAAGTATGTTTCGGTGGAGTATTACAATTATGAATAAGCAAATTGAAAAAAAATGCCTCATTTTGGAATATTTTGTTGAAATAAATCGGAATAGAATGAATGTCACATGTTTTTAAAAACTGTATTCATTTATTTAACCTGGACATATCTGACCTTAACAAAGTACCGTTTTCTCTACATTTTGAATAACCTTTTTGAGTAAGGAAAAAGAGCACTTTATCTTTTTAGATTTTGACAGTAATAACGTGAAACAGTAAAACAATTACTGCATGAAAATTTTCCTTTGAATTTCCACTTTACAAACTTGAGTGAACATGGACTGTGAAATTCCAAAGTATTCTTAAGGCTGCTGTTTTAGACTTATTGGTATATTTAATTATTATTTAACTTGTAAAAAATGAATCCATTAAAAATGAAATAAAACTCATTAGAAACAGAATGTTCATAAAATAAACTCCTGTATTTGAAGGCATCTGTAGTTGAAACTAATGAACGGAATTAAACTGAATACCATATACTGACTATCATAGGTCAGGGAGACGAAGACAAGAAAGAAAGTTTTTAAAAAACGAATTATACTAAACAAATTTTTAAAAAATTACAATGCATACAGAAAAAAATTTAGGAAGGTAATCGATTCGGCGTTATCGGAACTAAAATGTCGAAATCAGAAATTACAAGAAACGTTCGAAAGTTGGATTATGTAAAATTCCATCGATGTTCAAGTGATGAAAAAAATGTACAAACAGAAATGAATAATATGAAATACGAAATTCACAGAAAATATTCTTTTAATCAGAAAACATAATTAATCAACATTATTAATCATCATTGTGCTGATCTTACCTTTCTGTATGCAATACAAATTGCACTATCAATTTTTTTCTCCCTTTCCCTTCTTGTGCCTTCCAGAGACTGCACATGACATTTGGTTTCATTCCATTCAATCAGCAGACGTCGAAGAAAATTTTTTTATGGCCATATGTAGATTAATAATTAAAACAATGCCAATAGAAGTACAATGTTAATAATGTGAAAAAAACGAATGCTTCCAACATAAAGTATATTTAAAAAATCAGGAAAAACTTGAGAATTGATAAATAATTAAGAAACAAAATTACCAAACAGAAGGATAAAAAAAATATTTCAATCAATTAATATTTTTTTATTATTTCCACTGAGATAGGAATATTATATGATGCTTTGTAGACGCCTATCTCTAGGGAGAACGTCTACTATTGAGTTAAATGAATAAATTTACAATTTCCTAGTTTTTCTCTGGGTAATGAGGGAAGTAAAATATACTTATAAGAGTTATCGACGCATCATCTGGTCTAGTAAAAACCAGATTCGGACTATAACTTTCTTTATTTTGGTGGATTTTCTGCGTGTTTTAGCTCATCGCTGCGAAGGGTGAATGTATGCTTTACCGTTTGTTTGAAGTAGTCTTTTATTGGGTTGCAAAGATCTTATTACTATATTGAAAAATGTTGAATGGAAATGGAAAGAAGATTGAAATGAATTGCTTCAGAAATAAATCTTGAAGATCAAAACCTTTTGTGAAAAATGATCGAATCAACTGAAAACTCGAACATTTTCAAAGAAGATGTTGAATCAATAAAGAAAATGGCTGCTTTAGTCATTAGAGAGAAAACGAGTCATGTTCAATCTCGAGATGTGCAAAAGAAAAACAATTATAACTGGAGTTAAAATTATCGAGAGCTCAAGCAGAAAATATCAATTGTGCAGCCATTCAATTACTTACTAAACAAGAAAATTGGCCTTTCTTTTCATCGTTAGAAAACCTTTAATTAAAAAAAATGTACGCAAAAAACTTAAAGTGGAGACCTTTCATCTTTTCAGATGACAGAACTTTCCTTAAACATGAATGCCCCTGATTTCGTGCAAAGTTAAATTTGTGAGCAACAATAGCAATAAGCAGCATTTGGTTTTGTTGAATACTGGTGCTTGTTATTTGATAGACGAATCAGGGAAGTAGATATGGTTGCGTTGCTTATCGAACTTCTGGAGTCGGGCGTTTTTCTTAAATAACGTAGAGATGTTAGGATTAAAGAAATAAAAAAAAATATTTTGATATCAAACGAGTTCTTGATGCGAAGTAAATCATAGTTTATTGTCACAATTGCAAATCAAAACAAAATCAATGATCGAACTTTAAACATTTTAGCTGTTCCTACATTAAAGAAAAATTAACAACTCCAGATAAATTCGAGGAACTTTTTAATAATTTCATAAACTCGAGAAGAAAATTTTAATATACCTAAACTAGTGGAGATGCTTGAAAGTGTAGAAGAATTTTATGAATTGCTGAAGTCAAGGAAAATTTCCATCTCGGAATCGAATCTTCTTCTTCAAAATGCAGTGTCTAGTTTCACTGTGTCAAGAAATATACCAAGAGAAAATAGGATTTCAATGAATTTATAAAATAAGACATACAGTGCTTAAAAATTATATTCATTATGGAGTCGATTTGTCAAAGAACCTCATTATATAGCCCTTAACTCGAATTTTATGCGCGAATATCGTGATTTAGGGCACATGTATGAGATTAATGAAATAGAGGAAAATAGTAGATCACATTATATCCTTCATTTAGGCATCTTATGCCCAGAACGTAAGACTAGTCCTTTTCGAGCAGTCCTAAGCTGACAGCTGAGGGAAATTTAATTAATGTTATTCAATACAATGGAGGTAATACGAGAAGACCCATTTTTGATTATATTTCGATTTATATTTTTGCCGTCACAGAGGATATAAAAATACATAGAATGATATTATTTCATCTACCTCAGAGACAACTTCAGAAAATGTTGAGGATGGACAATAACAATGATCCAGTAAAAACTTATAACCTTGCAATAGTGATATTCGGGACTAAAAGTGTGGCCCTTTTGACTAAGAGTACATTAAAATAATTCGCTGATGATAAAGGTCAAAAATTCCCTGCTGCAACAATGATTGATGACTTACTGTTCGGACGACAGAATGGAATTGCAAAAATGCCCCAAAGAGAATTAATGAACTTATTGTGTTGTGGAGGGATTCCTTGTACAAGTGGTTTGTAATAGTGCTGAAATTGCTGCAAATATTGAGCACTATCCTTCGACCAATTTGGAAGAGACTTAAGCTCTATGTATGGCCTGGTATTTTTTTTCTCTCAAAGATACCAATGAGGATTTTAGTGAGATAAAAGGTCAAGCACTGTCAATCATAATGTGTGTCTTCGATCCATTTGGAGTTTGAATCCAATGATTTCCAAAGTAAGATATTCTTCCCGAAGTTATGGTTGCAGAAACAAAACTTGGACGATCCTCTTCCTACAAAAGATGAATGGTATCAATTTTTAGCAGGTCATTAAAATGTCAATGACACTGAAGTTTACAGATGTATATTGTCTCCAAAACTACACTTGATCGAAATGCAAGGCTTTGCGGAAGCTAGTCAGGTTGTTAATTGTACTGAAATACCTAAATCAAAGAAAAGTGCAGCCGTTTTAATAATAAAATTAGTAACTTGAGTGATTTTTGAGCTTAAATTAGGTATAACCAACATATTTTTTATGATCCAAATCTATGATAGCGTTTCGTTGGCTATGAAAGAAAACTTTCTACTTAAAAACGTTTGTGGTTAATCGATTGTCAAGTATAAGAGAACTGAATAAAATTAATCAGTGGAAAAATTCTCCATGACATGAGAATACAGCTGAATTGATCTCTGAAGGTACAAATCTCGACGAGCTTTCCGACACTTCTCTTTAGTAGAATGGTCTTTATAGTTTCCAGCAGCTATTTTAAGAGAGAATCCAGCAACGGTCATTCAAAATTATTTTTCTAATGAATCTTTGAACTCAAATAATTCTAAATGTCTTTTTATTTTTTATTACGGTGTCAATAATTTTGTTCATCCTTTACTTAGTCTACAAATTATTGTAAAAAAATCCGCATTTTAAAATATATTTGAGAATTGTAAAATAAAAAGCGATAGGAAAGAGCATCCATGAGATTCTGATCAGTTAAAGGAATATGATTTGTTTATATTAATTATTTGTTTTTATTAATTACTAGGCGCCTTTGGCGACCAGCCGGTTTGTCAATCTTAATGCTCGTTAAAATTTTAATAATTAAATATTTTATGTAATTCCTACTTTAATAGCTTCTTCATCAAAATATTTTTAAACTTCAAAATTTGATAGTCATATAATTCACTCATAATATTATAAAGGCCTTCAGTCATAACGTAATATGTATCTCTCTAATTTTCTGTTAGCTCCCGTAGAATTTATGATTTAAATTAAAGTGGAAATGATTAATCTGAAATTAATATAATAATATTTTTTACTGAAACAAAGCATTTTTTTATAATATGATTACTGAAAATTGAGTCACTGAGCATTTAAACTTTATGTGCACTAAAGACCTTAATTTATGTAATGTCTCAAGAATTTTCAACAACATTTTCTCAGATTTATCATGAGCAGATCGATTAATTAACAATGTTTAATTTTAAATGCATCAAACACTAAGAAAATAAACAGAATCGTTTAAAATAATCGGTCGAAGACAGGTAAAAAAAAAAACTACTTAAAAAATGATGTACTTAAAACTATAAGCATATACAAAAAAATATATAACTAACATAAATACAATTTAATTACAAAAGCATACAACTAACCTAAAATTAATTTAAATGAAGTCCGCATCCATTGAAAATAGTTGTCAACAACCAGAACACAATGCGCATGCTTGAATTTTCGACGTCAGTTATGGTAACGCAAATGCGTGAATTTTTCTACGCCAATTGGGGTAACGCTATGCAGATTAGAAATTTTTAATTTCTTTTACTCTGTTTTATTTTAATTCAAAAGTATTTCAGAATGAATCTGAAAGATCGATTAATTAACAATGTTTAAATTTAAACGCATCAAACATTAAGAAAATAAACAGAATCGTTTGAAATAATCGATCGAAAAATGTAAAGCCTAGCCTCATTACTGTTGGGGAAACAAACTGAACCCTTACTCATTTGGCGGTGGGGAAAATGAAAAGATTTTTTTGGCGGGTAAGTTAGTTTTTAATTAATAATTAAAATTCTAATTAAAAATTCAAAAAAAGGGACCCCAGGTGCACATTCCCGACCTCCAAGGTATACATGTACCAAATATGGTAGTTGTAGGTCAAATGGTCTTTTCTTTAGAGAGCAAACACACACACACACGCACACGAGCTTTATTATAAGTATAGATTATTTTATTATATTAAAGCAGGTACAAGATGAATACTTTGCCAAAGAGGTTAGCTTTCTTATGTAAAAGGCTATGCCAAGAAGTAAAGATAGTCAGTTAAGAAATATGCATCCTTTCTTGATGACAGTCTTGTACAAGTTGGCAGAAGACAATGTAAGAGTGACTGTAGCACTGATAGAAAACGTCCCAATCTGTTACCATCGAAAAGTAGAATTGCCCGCTTAATATTTCAAAATTATCACAGAGTAAATCTGCATGTTGGTCGCACAATCCCTACTATTACATATATATAACAAAAATACTGGCCTTTAAACGGTCGAACAATTTTAGACGACAATGATGATGATACAGGTGTTGTACTGGCCAGGATCCTTTTGCAGAATGTTTTTTGTTCCATAATACTGCGCCGAGGCTTAAGATTCATTAAGAAACATTACGGTAGCTTTATTCAGAAGCAACAAGTTAACAACAATTAAAAAGCAACAAGTACAAGGAATAAAATTAGAAATGGTTAGAAGCTAAAAAATATATAAGTGGTTAAAATAAAGTATACAGTTAAACACTCGCTTTTAAAAAAATGCAAAAATGTTGATTAGTGGTTTTTGTTCCATTATAACAATAAACAGATTGTTGGAATTAAAATGTTGGAGTTGCAATAATGTAAGAGCTGAAGAATCCATTAAAACATGTCTTCTCCCAACGACTGCAGGTTGGTGGAAATTATAAGAAAAATAAATATTTATGGAACAAATATTTTAACTCCCAATTCTTAACTGGGTTAATATGAAATCATATCTGTAGTTTAAAAAGTAAATACAAAGTATTATCAAAGATTTGACATTGTACGATTTATTTTCTGTACTTCCATTAATTTTGCCAATTTTGAAAAACCCAGTTTCGAATTTATGCCCGCACATCAGAATAAGGAAAAGGCTTCATACGAAGTTCGCTTGCAGATTTTGAAGCAGCATGGGCAGTCTAATTTCCCTGCATGCCATCAGCAGCAGGAGTCCAAGAAAATAAACTATCAAAAACATTCTGGAATAGAGTATAGTGTAGGAAGTGAGTCTTAAGTATGAACGATGATTTGGATTCGATCCAATGACAGCTTGTAGAAAACTCCAAGAATCAGAATGAATAACAACTTTTTGAATCCCTTATTTCTCACAGATTAAAGGACAAAGAGAATGGCAGTTACTTCAGCGTAATACTGTAAATGCAGAGGAAAGCGCATGATACTTCCGAATTACAATTTCATTGCCACAAATGAAAGCGTAACCCACATGGCTATAAGACTTCAAACTGTCTGTAAAAACCAACATATAATCACAAAACATTTGTTGATGAAAATTAAAAATGGGATTAAAAACTCATTTTTAAGAATCTGCTTTTAAGAAGTTTTGGCATGGAAACAGCGAAGAAATGTTAAATTTTAGCCACAGAAATGTGTGAAGGAAATTGTCAAATATATAGATGTTATGAAGGACATCAAGAATATGCATGTTCCCAATGGGGGATGCAAGAAATATGAGAAATTAATAAACGAAAATCACAATGATTTGTAAAGATTTACCCTAACGGATGAGAACATTCGCTTAAAACCTAGAAGAAGCAGCCAATAGAGAACATATTCTATCTTCTTAATAGTGATGGTTCGTGAATCTCAACATGTAAACTGCTGATTGGAGAAGTTGTGAAAGCACCACAGCAAAAACATTCATTCAGACGTGAGTATTAGGAAGGTAGTTTTGAACTAGTCTTTGATTAGATCTGTTGATCTGATATGATCTTAATTTATCTAGTCTTTAATTAATCTTAATTATCTAATTGGGATCTGATGCTTCAGTGAAAAAACGAGTAAAAGGCAGGTGCGATCTGTTAGCTTTTAAACTGTATTGAACAAAACAGGTCGTATGTTAAGCAGTCACAGACACTTTTTCTGTAGATGAGAAATATGAGGAAAGAAAGTCAGACGTTTGTCAAATATGACACCAAGGAATTTATGCTGTTCTTTGACAGTTAGTGGTACATCAATAGGAGACACCTGGCTCTGAAATGCATAAGTGTACAAACACGATTTTCTGAGTTGAAAACGAAAATCCGTTGTGATTAGATCAAGCCACTATATTATTAAATAATGTCTGCAATTGTCTTTCAATGAAAAGCCGGTTTCTTTCACAGCAAGAGATATGTATATCATCAACAGAGATATTTTTATTCATAGTAAGTGATAGGATTTGATTTATTTTTTAAATTAACAAGGTAACGCTAAAAATGGTATTTCGAAACATACACACCCTTCTTGGAATGCACATTGGTATAAATAATCCCCAAATGCACAATCTTTCGACTAAGAAATTTTCAATAAAACAGGTCACTTTTCATGGAAGTTAAAATCATAAAGGTCATTTAGAATACTATATCACCAGGTTTCTCCATAAGCTTTCTCTATGTCAAAATAAATATAAATTAAGCGATTTTGTCAAACATATGCTTTTCTTATATTAGTAGTAGAATATTCTTTTCAAAAAAAAAAAAATTCTTGAAAAGGCGAAAGTAGCATATGTTTTCATAAACACAAGGCACGATCTTTCAAAATTCTAGCGGAAAAGACATTATGTAAAATAAATTTGATACAAAAACGGTTTTTAAAGACATAATTTTGTAAATTTATTTTAAAAAGATAATTTTTTAAATAATTCCTTTAACTTTTAGTCTTTTATTTTAATGAAGACTGAACTCTTGATGATTCGACTCTTTCATTAATTCATCATTTTAAAGGTTGTAGAATCTTGAAATCATTTTTTTTATCTTAAAATAACTATCAGATTGCACTACTCGTACGGAATTAAAATTTCATTTCATTGATAATTTACCTTATCACTAAGCTCTGAAAATGTTCAAGTATTGTATTACCACTGAGAATATATAAGTACTGAAAGTTGAAACACCTAGCATGTCGGATAACGGATGATAAATCGATTACAAACTCCATCTTCATACACATGAAGCAGGTGAAGTGAAATAAAAGTGTATAATAAGACAGAAAAGATTATTTCTCTCAAAAAGATATGATTTATAAATAAAACATAACTATAATACATAAAAGGGTGGTTCTCAAAAGAATAACATATAAACATTATAAAATATTAACTTAAAAAAACCTGATATCTAATAAAATCATAATTCCTGATATTTAAATACAAATATAGTCTACTTTATATTAAAAGTATTAAACATGCATCTTTAAAATTGGTTCAAAACTTTTTTCTCTTATCATTTGAAATAGTGAAAATAGTGACAATACAACCAATCAATAATGGAGTTCCATATTATAGATGCATGACAATTTAAAATTAATAATAGGGCCTTCATGAAATAATGGGCCAAGGAATTTTCCCATTTCAAGTTTTGTACCACATATAAAGAGAAAATCTCCTTTAGTGGTTTGGTTCATACAAAAAAAAAGTGTCATTTCAATCATAATCTTAGAGAACTCTCCACATAAACTAGCAATCATTTGCATAAAGAATAAATAAAATTCGAATGAAAGCTGGATATTATGCACCATCACATCTTCAGGATTTGTTACGCGATAGCTTGCTCATAGATCCTTAGAGTCACAAATATACATACTAGTTTTTCTCAGAATCTTTTTTTTCCTGTTCCAGTATTAAAAAAGTATGTTTCGGTGGAGTATTACAATTATGAATAAGCAAATTGAAAAAAAATGCCTCATTTTGGAATATTTTGTTGAAATAAATCGGAATAGAATGAATGTCACATGTTTTTAAAAACTGTATTCATTTATTTAACCTGGACATATCTGACCTTAACAAAGTACCGTTTTCTCTACATTTTGAATAACCTTTTTGAGTAAGGAAAAAGAGCACTTTATCTTTTTAGATTTTGACAGTAATAACGTGAAACAGTAAAACAATTACTGCATGAAAATTTTCCTTTGAATTTCCACTTTACAAACTTGAGTGAACATGGACTGTGAAATTCCAAAGTATTCTTAAGGCTGCTGTTTTAGACTTATTGGTATATTTAATTATTATTTAACTTGTAAAAAATGAATCCATTAAAAATGAAATAAAACTCATTAGAAACAGAATGTTCATAAAATAAACTCCTGTATTTGAAGGCATCTGTAGTTGAAACTAATGAACGGAATTAAACTGAATACCATATACTGACTATCATAGGTCAGGGAGACGAAGACAAGAAAGAAAGTTTTTAAAAAACGAATTATACTAAACAAATTTTTAAAAAATTACAATGCATACAGAAAAAAATTTAGGAAGGTAATCGATTCGGCGTTATCGGAACTAAAATGTCGAAATCAGAAATTACAAGAAACGTTCGAAAGTTGGATTATGTAAAATTCCATCGATGTTCAAGTGATGAAAAAAATGTACAAACAGAAATGAATAATATGAAATACGAAATTCACAGAAAATATTCTTTTAATCAGAAAACATAATTAATCAACATTATTAATCATCATTGTGCTGATCTTACCTTTCTGTATGCAATACAAATTGCACTATCAATTTTTTTCTCCCTTTCCCTTCTTGTGCCTTCCAGAGACTGCACATGACATTTGGTTTCATTCCATTCAATCAGCAGACGTCGAAGAAAATTTTTTTATGGCCATATGTAGATTAATAATTAAAACAATGCCAATAGAAGTACAATGTTAATAATGTGAAAAAAACGAATGCTTCCAACATAAAGTATATTTAAAAAATCAGGAAAAACTTGAGAATTGATAAATAATTAAGAAACAAAATTACCAAACAGAAGGATAAAAAAAATATTTCAATCAATTAATATTTTTTTATTATTTCCACTGAGATAGGAATATTATATGATGCTTTGTAGATTCGAAGTTTGAGTTCGACCCTTTGAAGTTTATCATATGACTGAATTTCGTTCGTCATTATTTCTAAAATAAAGAATTGCCAAAGAAATAATCTTTAAAGAGCTCAGCTGAGCAAATTTGCGAAGATTTTCAGCCTAAATACAAATATGTATTTCTTTTTCAATTAAAAAATGGCATGTGTCAATGTGAAAGCATCGAACATTTGTGACTGCATTGCAACTCTTGGCAGAGTTCGTTAGATTTTCGTCTTCGTTTCATTTCTGGATGGCCCTCATAACATTCAGTCAAGCATAAGTCAATCGATTTTAAAGATGAAGTATGCAATCTTAAATAATGATGCAGTTGCAGAAAAAAGAAGAAAAAATCTCACAGGATCGAATAAAAATTTAAAAATTGCCACTTTTTGAAAACTAACTGCATGGTTATTTCGTTAATTTCAATGAACTTATTTTAAATACTTTTACAATTTACAGCACCTACTTATTTCCAGTAAATAAAAAGTGAACGTGTGTTTCAACCTTATTCGAGGTTAGAGTTGAAGAGGAATTTTTATCATTTCTTTACCTTTCATTTTTACCGTTTTGCTCTTGATATAAACATCGATACATTACAACATACGAGCCAAATTTTATTTCAAAAACAGATCTCCTCACATCATTTTAAGAGTATCGCATAAATAAATTTTGAGGGACTTTTTTAAAGATATAATAAAATTTATCAAATAAATGTACGTTTGATTTATTCAACAAGGATATATTTGATTGCAAGTCGCTTAGCTCTTTGCTTATAAGTGTAAATCGTTTAATAAGAACTTCTTTAAAAATGGTCTTAATTATAAGTGGGGTAGCGAAAACTTTGACAATATTTTTCTTTGCCAGATTCTTCAGATGTAATAATGGAATTTTTTTGGGATCATTTTTTATAAGGATTTAACAAACATCTGAATTAAATTAATCATTTATACCTTTTTGTCATAAATCAAGTTTACTTAATTTTTATATAATTTTACTTAACTAGACATGTTTTATTTTTATAAAGATATTATTAACATCTTGATATCCTACAGCTTTGAAATTTTGTACATTTGCATATTCTCTATGAGAATGATTTATTTTAATATTTTTAGAAAATTTTTTCTAATTGATTGAAGTAATTAAATTTTGATTTCATACAAGTGGCTTCAGCTGGTATTAGTTTGAGAAAAATTTATTTGAAGACTTCATAAAATAAAAAGGACTGAATAAATATTCATGATATGGAATACAATGCTAGCTATTAAAGTCTTAACATTTCGGTGCTTAGAATATTTATTAATTCATAATGCACTACTTTCCAAGCAATGTCACTTTCCTTCTATGAATGCATTTAAGGAAATTTGGCATTTTTCTGATTTTTTCCATTTTTATAATAAAATGAATAAAAATAATTATCATGATTTGCGCTCCTACTGAGATTAAGTAGTTAAATTTTATAGTTTCCTGTTAATTCCACCTTTTTTTTTTATCTGGCCTTTCGAGAGAGATATTTCAAGCAACAAAAGGCGAAGACAGAAGCACTCTTTATTGTGACCTGAATCTGTCTGGTGCATTATCTAATCGAGTCAAATATTTTCTTAACTGAAATAATTGTTCTTTTCTAAAATAACTAAGCAGCGTTTTATGAGTTATTTCATTACAAAATTTAGCCAAACCTTTCAAGCCAAAATGGACTTTTGAAACAGCAAATTCGACACTTTCAATCTGACGGAAGATGGAAAAACAAATTTTAATCATATTCAATTACATTTGAAAACACCAGTCAAAAAGGAAAAGAAAAAGAGAGTATTTCAAAAGGAAAAATGTTCGATTTCTATTTCACCACTGAAGAGGGAAAAATACTTTATCTTTAAATTTTCCCTTTTTTTAAAGATTGCTTTTGAAAATTAAATTCCTTCATGAAAATCAAGGACGGCAGAACAATTTTTCTTTGATTTCGATATTTATGAAAATAACCATCAGTAATGAAACAAAGGTTTTGATTTTTCATGACGCAAGAACCATGAAGTTGACTATGCTGCCCCCCCCAAAAAAAAAAATTCAATAAAATAGTGTTAAAACAGCGCATGTAAAAATTAATTTAAAATATTTACATAATTAAATGAATGGATAAAACATAATGAATTTTAAAAAATACAAAAAAATGAAGAGGAGGCATTTTACTAGGTGATGAAATTTTAGATGTTTTCAAACCGTGGACATAGAAATGTGTGCATTCTGATAATATATGGCAGGCTCACATTTTATCACAAGTGCATCAGCAACAAATGAAGATGAGTGATTCTGGTATGTCTAACTCGGTATCAAGGTAGAGTCAAGGTTATACTAGAGCGTGAAGTTTGTTTTCTGTGTCCCATTGCATTTACGATTTTGAACAAAGAAATAGTTTTTTCAAATCGTCTTCCAGTATAGTAGCAGTTATTGGAGCAGTCACTTCAATTCAAACATGAGATGATACCCAACAGAATAAAATAACGAGCGGTTTGTTTATTAAAAAGATCTCAAATTTTTCAAACGAAAGGATGATTATGTAGAGGAGGATAACAGTTGGAGAATTCGCGTGCATGATAAATGGTTTTTTCAGAAACTTCTTTTATAGCATATAAAGCTGCAATTACTTCTACTGTGAAAATTGAACAGGGAGAATGAAAGAAAGAAAAGAAAAACTTATTCTTTTAAGCTTTGAAAGATTTCCTACTTATTTCTGCCTTTTAAAACAAAGAGATGGATTAAAATGTCGGTTTAGTTTAATTTAGTTAGAATAACGTTCCTTTTATAAGCTTTATCAAAGGGCTAGTTTGGAAAAAAACCCCTCATTATTTTAAATCGTGGTCAGATGACAAAACGACACCTAAGCCGGCATCTTTTTCTTCACATTCTACTTTTCAACAACTTGAAGGCACTTGACCTTCGACAAAAGATTTAATGTTCTCTGGGGCCATATATACTCGAACACATGATTCTCTAGAGGACTGCGGCTCTTATAATGTAAAGAATTTGTAGATGGAAAAATAGAGATTTTATAAATTTCTTTGTCTATTATCTGTAATGAACTTTTTGAAACAATCGAAATGTAAAAAGAAAAAAAACTGCAGAGAAGTTCATTTTAGCTTAGTTAGATTAACAATCTATTAAGTTAAAGCTACATGCGGGTGATGTTAGGACGGACTTCGTAAATCTCATTAAGAACTAAATCATCATCTTACTCTAGAAACTTCCATGCTATACCAGCCTGCATTGGTTGTATGATTGAGACGGACAAAAAGAGTATAGATATCAGTTTAATAAGTGAGGTGCGTATGCCCCTGATGTCAGTAATTTAAAAATGTTAAAAAAAAAAAAAAAAAAAAAAACACGTCGTGCATTCACTTTGTTTCTTAAAGTCATTTCCGACTAGAGTAAACGCAGAGGGGGGGGGGGACAATGTACTCTGGACTGTTATTTTCTAAGTAAAACGCCCTGCCAACATGAGTAAATTAGACAGACGAAGACAGATTTAATGTGCACCAGTTTAATATACAAGAAAGGTTTTACTCAGACCACTGCCTAAGGTCGCCATAACACTGAGGGGCTTGACGACATTTTACCAAAACTGAAACTGATTAAAGCAAACACTCTACAGTTGAAAAGAGAAGAACTGATCTGGCAATAATATCAACAGAATGAAGAACAAAGTTACAGCATATGAAAATATAAAAGAAGTTATCTCACATTTACACATATACAAGATCAGAGGCAAAAGTCATTTTTCCGGTAAATATTATATTGCAGTATGTATAATATTTAACTGTAAATGAATATTAATGATTTAGTAATATTTAAGAGAAAAAAATGAAAACTATATATATATATTGAATAAAAGCGCCTGGTACTCTGCTCCCATACACGGCATATCTAACTCGTAACCCTTTGGATCTAAAGCCAAAATGCTTCTGTCAGACGACAGAAATAGCTGAGAATGTAGAAATGATAATCATCCTCTTAATCGGTCTGGTATATCTCCGCGTGACTATATAAACAGAGATAAACGCTAGAAAGAACTATGCTTTCTGATGCTTTAAACTTTTCAGAGCTAATTCATTGAACTCAAATGATCCATCTCGAACGAAACCCTATTTCCACGTGTTTAGCAAGAAGCATAAAACTTGCGTTTTGATTACACTGTAAGAAGTTAATAATGCTTTAATACTTTCTACTCCTCTTGTCATAATTTCATGGCAGTTCAAGCCTTTTTTTTTCCCATTTCTGATGACTAAGCTTATATAATTTTTTTTTTATTTTGAGTTCATGCATATCTTGTTTAGAAAATTTGTAAAGATTGAGATTTATTTATATTATTAAGAGTCATATTTTCTCCGTTTTATTTCAAAATGAATAACTTAATACTTATTCATCAGCTCATTGTCTGTCCCTTTTAAAGGGAAGAACGGGAATGCGTCTGGTTATTTTCTGTTCCTTCAATATAATTTATAATTTGATATACAGATATACAAATATTTCTGATACTGCAAAATTTTATTTCACAGGTAATCAGTCCTTCACTTAAGTGTTCACAACATTCAATGGAAAGTGTAAAATGACAGGTATGTTACTTGACACATACAAATGCTATTAAAAACAAACAATTATTAATTACATTTAATAATGGTGCTAGTTTAGCAGTAGTTACATTGTTGAGTGTTTCGAATTTCAATAAAAAAATGTGACAGAAATTTTGATAACGTATATTATAAAGCATATCAGACGGCCCAACAAAGATTAAACTTGCAGATAAGGATCATTTAAGTAAAATAAAAAAGGAGGCTTATTCCATCCTCTTTTTTCAGAATAACTCTATGCCAATGGCGGTTTCTTCTTGCCCAGAAAGATTTCGTAAGAATTGGCTCGCTCAGTGGCAAGAAATGCTACATAGATAGGAATAGAAATGACATATCATTTTCTTAGTAAAAGACATTTCAATTTTTCCAGACTTCCTTGCAGCCCTTTCTATCGTTAGCTAGTGACTGAAGCAATACATCTTCGACGCATTGCTCGAAACTACTGACACTTATTTCGGGCAAATCTATGTATGAATATATAAAATCAAATTTTAAAGAAGGAAAATCTTCAGCCACCATTCGAAGTGAATGTAATGAAAACCCTTGCAGGAATTAGAAAATAGGCCAAAAAGGATTTTTAAAAATACATAATCACTGGTCATTCAGAATAATTCAAACTCTGCATATTTTTAGCTACTCTAAATATAAATGCAAATAATATAAATATTCAAAAAGATAACAATTGGCTCTAAATTATATTGAACAGAATGATTTATTAAGATGTGAAATAATCCCATCCGCTATTTCTTTCCAGCTTTGGACCAGAAAAACAACGTTTTCCATTACATAGAACATAGAAATTCCATTTCCATTACATTACATAGAAACCAAGGAAAACATTAGTGTATTTACGCTTATATTTATAATTCGCTACAGCGGTGTTTTTTTTCCCTTATTTTTTTTAACCATCCGAGCAAATTTTTATCATAAATATTTATCGTTTCAAAATTAGCTTTTTTGAAAGAATAAATTCCATTAGCTCCTTCATTTCTTATTTAGTTAACAAGAGAATCATAAGATTGGTAAAAATATTCATAGTTTAAAATTTCTTAATTAACTTATTTTTATAAAATGAATATTAAAAACCTCTGAGAAAGTCTGATTCGTAAAATATTCATTTCTATTTCTTATGAGCATCTTATTCAAATATGGATTTATAATACTATCTGAAAACTTGATAAATTCTAATCCACTTGATAAATCATCAAAAGTAGAATACATTTTAGATTACTGTTTACCAATTACAATGTCAACGGTGTTTGATTTAATAACCACGCAAAATCGATTTCATTTTTCGTTTTAACTATAATGCCCTAAGGTCGCTTTACAGAGTGAGTGCTATTAATAAATATGGAAAAGTATATTTTTATTTAACCAGCAGTCAGATGATTCATAAGAAAAATGTTACATTTGAAAAAAAAATTCGAGATGAAATTTTTTTTACATTGCCTTTTGATGTATAAATTTTATATATATATATATATATATATATATATATATATATATATATATATATATATATATATATATATATATATATATATATATATATATATATATATATATATATATATATATATATATATATATATATATATATATATATATATATATTCCACGCATTACATTAAATTTAGAATTAATTAATGCCACCAAGAAAATTTCCCCTAGTATTATGAATATATAACTGAGAAATTGGATTATCATTTATGAACTAATAAAATATTCTTTTTATCAGAATAACGAATTTCACTCATTTTAATGGACAAGGGAGCACTGTTAAATAAACCATATCCTTCTTAAATTTATTTCTGAATCAACGAAAACTCCTCAACAGAGAAAAGTTTCAGTTATAGAAATACATGATTTCCTAAACATTAATCTTTGGAAAATAATCTAATAAAATTAATATTTTTTTCTTATTTTTTTGTGTGCAAAATCTCGTGTGTAAAATCTGTTTAGTATTTTTTAGCCATATGACAGTTTAAAGCACTGTTACAAAAAGTTGTAGCCTTAAGAATGCTGATAATACAAATTCAAGTTAAGCGTATCAATTTCCCATCTCACATTCTTTTCTTGATAAACATTCTAATAATTTTTGTTTTGTCGAATGAAAAAAAGAAGATCGTTCAATCAGCAAAATGAAATATGATAGGCTTGCTAGCCTAAAATGTTTAATTTTGTAGACTTATCAAAGAAGAGATTGAAAAATGATTAGGAATACTGATTATTTTATGAATTAAAGTCAATATCTAGAATCGATAATTGAAAAATAACGTATTTATATATTAAAATATTTCATGGGTTATGAAAAGTCAACGGAAAGTTCATCTTAAAATAAAACTTGACAATCCTGTTGAATCCAGCAAGATAAATCTTGTGTTCCGTCCTAATTAGAAACTTAAAATTGATTCGAAAAATACCTAATTTGATTTAAATGCATGAAGGTATATTCAGTTTTCAATCCTGATATTAAAGTATACCTATTATAGTTTGGTTTCAGTAAAGTAACCGCACAAAAATATGTAAACAATTTCAGTTTGGTCAGAAAATAACAATAAGATGTACGTTAAATAGATAAATTAAGATAGACAACATTTAATTTACGCCATGTCAATAGTTAAGTTAAGTAAATGCTGTGTATAGGATGAATAAAGCTAAATTTATAAAACGCAAATACTAGGAAGAATATTTGTTTTAGCAGAATCTATTTACAAGATCAGAGACCGAACACACACACGGACATGCTTTGAAATTCCAGGTAGGTGTTTCTAGAAAATATTAATAAAGAAAAAGAATAACTCACTTTCTTTTGGCGGGTGTTAACCAAAAATCTTTTGTCACCGAAAATATCCCTCATACGGAAGAAGCAAATATAAATATTATGAAATGTTAAAGTGGTACACCCTACGCAGCATTCTGGTAGCTGAAGCGTAGGCAGGAAAACACTTCGTGCTGTTGAAGACCTACATTCTTCCTGACTGGGATCGAGTCGACAGGTTATTTTCTTGTTGCAGGGTTGCACAGGATTGTCTGTTAGTATTGTGATTCGGATGATAGAACTTTGGCGAAAAGGTTCTTAACATTCGCCAAAATCTACAACCGCAACACAAAACTAGAGAAACTTCAAACAGAATCATAATGTTTCCGTATAGGTGCGTTATATTCTTGTGATTTCTGGAATTGTTTTATGAATGAAAGTGAAACATTTAATGAGCTTCATCTGATTCTTTTTCTTAAAATAAAGACCAGACTCTGGACCATAGTCAGTGCTGGATTTTGTCATTTGGCATCCTAGTCAGTGCACATTATGAGGCTCCTCTTTTAACAAACTGTTCAATTTAATTTCACATTTTTTTTACTTAATTGACATGCTAATGGTTTATTTTCGTAATTTTTTTTTATTTTAACAACTTTTCGAAAATGCATAAAGGTTTTTCTTTTCATATGACTCTTGATTATTCGGCATCCACGTTTGTATATTGTTTAAGAGATGCTCGGTGTTTATAAAAACTGTAAGAACTAACGGGATAAGAACCTGACCAATTAAAATTGACAAATTGCTAATATTGTACTATTATTTCTTATCCTAATAGCTTTTTACAAATTTATTTGTTAATATATTTTATCAGTTTGCCTACCTCATTCCAGCGGCTCTAAGCGTCAGTTTATTCGAAAATCCGCCATTGCGTAGAATTTGTTTTAAACTTGCCGCTGAAAGAAATTCTGGGAAGAAAATACACTTCTGTTTAAACAAGCAAATAAATACCTAGGAATGATAAAAGTAATCATTAACTAAAAAAATAATAGCTATAATCATTTCCGTTTCAAATTACTCATAAGCATTACAGAAAAAAACAAAAAAACTTTTCTACCATTAGGAAACACGACAGAACACTAGAAGAGCATATGTATCTGACTTGCATTAATTATGCTTATAAAATAAACCACTCCGAGCATTTTCGACTCAAAAAATAAAAATTTCTCCGAATTAAAAGAAAGAAATCATTTACTAATGTTCAACTTATCAATTACAAATATTTTCTTTTCTTGAGCATGGCAAGAAATGCGAATAATGTAGAATGTTTTTCCGACAAAATATTTTCAAGGTGTCAAAGTAATTCCAATTTAACTCATCATTTATGACTATGAATGATTCGCAGTTGCTCCCTGCAGCCTAGGAAAATATTTTTATACGAAAATGTAGCTTTACTTGGAATATTTTTAAAGGCATTCTGGAATCGTCGGCTGCAACCATTAACAACTAAAAATATGGTTAATTAATTATTTTTTTCATCCTTTTACAGCACTTTAATTTATATGTTCTTCCAATAATTTCCTTTTCTACACAACACGTAATAAATATTAATTATGTCACTATCGGAACTAATTTGGTTTTTTTCTTTCCTTGGAGTATACTGAATAAAAGAAAAATCAATAATTATCGGTTGTTTGATATAATTGTAACATTAAATAACTTTTTAATAATGAGGGAAAAAACACTTGAAACATAACTTACAGAGGAAATAATTGAAGTTCGGATACCTTCAGTATTTTTGCCGAAACTGGTCTTTTGAAAAAATATGTCATTGTCACATTTTTAAAGCTGTTTGGCGACTAAATAGTGTTTTAACAAAAGAAAGACTAAATATAGCAGTTATTAAAGTTGTAAAAATTCACAATATTTTCAAATGACAAAGGATAAGTACCAACAAAATTCAACGGTTTTTCGAAAACAATATGGTCTGTATTTAGGTTAGTTTGCCCTAAGAGAGAAGGATTTAGTATGAAGGCATTATTAGCTGTTATACTATCGGACAGGATTCTTTGTATTTTTCTTTTTAAAAATGTAAAAAATTTTCCAACTAAAATAATCCTATCAAAGCATAAAATATGTTATTCATAAGAATTTAGAAAGGATTAATCATTTCGAGACCTCTTTTTTAACCTCTTTTGATTTTCTCATATATTTGATAAATACAATTTTAGCAAGAAAGTGCATCAATAATAGAATGAAAAGTTGTTTTAAATATTTATAGGATTAATTACTATTATTAGTAATGGAGTATGAAAAGTAGAATTGTTTTTCTTCCAAAGTGCTATTTCACTGTTTCAAAACAATATATATCGTACTCTCTTTGAATCATTCTTAAAAAATACCAAAATGCTATAAACGGATTAACCTGTTGTCAATAATACTATACTTTTTTCTAATATTATATCAAGAATCTCACAAAGGATACGCGAAAAAAATGCAAACAATAATGAATGAGAAATGTGAATGAAATGCATTCATTTGTAGTGGAAAACTTCATTAAAGTCTTATTTCAACAGGAGAATTATCTGAATACTGGGTTCTAACCACAATTTAAAAAGTGGAAACATAGTTTTGAAGTCAAAATAAGCTTTTTAACCTTTGCGAGGTTCTTTCATGTTTTTCTCGAGAGGATTTTTTCCATTGTGCGTCAAGAATCTGTTCAATGTTTTCTTAACGTGAATAAAATATTCAAGAAAGTTTTAGAAAAAATGAAGACAATCTTTCCGTCTCTTACTTTGAAGTTATCAGGAATGGCATAGCTTTTGGAAATCTCTCGACTTTGAGCAGATTTCTAACTTAGATGCTAGAATTCATTATTTCAGAATTCAGCGGTAATTACATTATTACTAAAAAGCTGTACCCAAAACTAACCCAGGCAAAAAAACTGTTCCCAGACAAAACTACGTCACAAAAATCGCAGTTTTGAAGATTCTGCGAAATGATGATTTAGTTTTTAAATTATTAAAGGTTACTATTGATAAGAATAAATATGAATTTCTGCTCTTCTAGCTAAGTATTGCACTTGTTTCTGATACAATAACCCCAAAAATTTAAAACAAATGCGGAATCCTTTTTACTACTCTATATGCGGTAATTTGTGTCTTGTTCAAAAAAATTGGTTTATATCTCCACAGCTATCATTCCATTTTTCCTTCTTAAAGTTTTGCATATCCTTCAGATACACATTTTAATATCTACTATCTGCCTACAAATGAAAAAAGTATACTACAGCTGCTTCAGAACTCATTTAAAAGAACATTCGCAATATGTATAAAAGTAATTAGGAAGAATTATGTAAATAATAAGCGTAGATGAATACATATCACAATGTTTATTGATGTCTTTTTGCCATTTATTTCAAGGAAAAAGATTTCATTTTTCCATCTCTGAACACATTTTTTTTCATGATAGATCATTTACATATTTTATCATTCACATTTTATTTTATTTCTACCGAAGAAAACCTCTTATGAGTATTGCGTATAAAAAGATATTTTGTTCAAAAAATTATAGGTTGGTATAAAAATAAATTGACATATTTAAATCATAATTTGTGTGCATTATCTTTCATTATTTCAGAGAAAATATATAAAACAAAATAAAAAAGATTGTAAAATATTCTTTAGCAACACCTTAAATAAATGACGAGTATCGTCAATTTTTTCATCAACATAAACATGTTAGAGGATTCTCTACTAACCAATCTTTTTGGCATATTTATTTGCTTAAGATATGCATATGCATTTAAATCCGTGCTTTCGTAATTTCAAATAATTTAATACACTCTAATTCTAAAATTCCGCATGAATTGAAAGCAGAATGAATTCTGTTCGTCTCTTTAGCTAATTTATTACAAGTGAATATGTTAATGGCTTCAGAAAATGAACATTTTTAAATAAGTATAGGGTATATGTTTTAATTAAAATAACTAATCTTATAAGTTAGAATCTCTTTTGATCTTACGAATTCTCTCTTCGTCTCAAAATACTCTAGTAACAATAATACTCTAGATTGTTTTTTTTTATTTGTAAGTGAGTTTCTTTTATCACTACGTATATGCATGTGATGAAGCGGAAATTTAATATATTAACAAAACCACAAATAATTAAACTGCTATCTACGTTTAGTGGACAGATATTCCGATGTTAAGTATACCTTATGTATTCGTAGTACTGATTTTCCATCCATTTTCCCTGGTTAGACTGGAATATTCCATTGTACATCTGCCATGAGTTTTATTAGTATTTAGGCTAAATAATTTTTAATTAGATTTCCTTACTTTCTCATATGCGAAATATAGAAGTATTGAAAACGTCCAAAAATTCAAATTCTAGTTTTTGACGAATCTCCACGTTTCAGGCCTTCCTGAAGTCATTTTTGTCGTTATGTCTGTGCACAGGATTACTCAGAAACGCCATAAGTATGGACCAAAATTGTAGATTTCTATCAAATTTTGAACGAAATCCATCCACAGGAAGTTTGTCTGCATTGTTATTCTGATAATTACGGAACACAAAAAGCTAGGTAAATAAAATTTGGTACGAAGGTTTAGCATCTAAAACATAGAAACTTACCAAATTTATCAAAAAGTAGATCGCCAGTCGATCTCTACTTTCACGCGCAATGGCTTAAATCTATGAAATTCGGTTTATTATCTTGGGACAACAACTGCAGTTTTGCTTAAAATTTTTGTGTCAATCAGCCGGCAAAATGGAATCTAAAATGCATATTCTCGCGATATGCTAGTTAAAAATGCTATGCAAAGAATTCGTGATCTTCCCCAAGGTCCCCAGTTTTATGTGGCGGGAGAAGGATAATTGGAGAGTATGTCAGAGAGACTACTCCCGCTGGTTTTCTAGATAATCAACATGCATTGGACTAAAATAATTTAAAGACCTAGATAACTCGAGAATCTTTCTTTTCATAAACCATTGCATTCAGTCGATGTATGTTTAATTGCAAAGAAAAAAAACTTTCTTCAAGTTTTCATTTGAGCTGATTTATAATTACTCCCACTTAAAAAATTTGCATTTGTAAGATTATCAATAAAATATTGATATTTAGCCTTCTTCTTATAGGTCAAATATCATCATTTTCTCTTTACTATTTTAAAGAAATAAATAAAATCATTTTTACATTATTGTATCTAGTAAATTATCATTTGTTACCCTGACCAAGGTTATTTTTCTTCGCTGAAATTTTCATCAACATTATATTAAGCTGCTTGTTTAGCAATAAAGTTTTAAGAATCATATATATCTATATCTGTATCTCTCTCTCTATATATATATGACTTTTTATCTCGAAGAATTTTCTCTGATTGACAATCGAGAGGGATATGAAGCCAAGCATGGACGCGGCATCTCCATTTTCACTTCCCGATCCGAAACAAACAAACAAACAAAAAATGAAAGAGAGAACTGATCCGACCAGTTTTGAAAGGCCAAAGTAATTGCTGGAAAAACAGCAACGGATCAGCTCTCGCTAAAGATTTATTGGTGTTGTTTTGTTTTATTAGAAGCAATATTGCAAATGAACTTAAACAAAATTGAAAGACAAGAAAGAGAAGATTGTAGTCACTAAAAAAAATAATATCGAGTCACCATTTTCCCCACTTAGTTCATATTTAAAGTGACCTGATGTCCTATATAAGATAATGCCGAATTTTAACTATTTGCACCAAATTTGAATTATAGGCCTCGGAATATTATGAATTTAATGTAAAGTAATAACAAATATTTAAAAAAAAGTTAATTAGATTTAATTTTTAAAAATTAGTTAAACAGTGTTTTTTTAAAAACTAAAGTAAAAATGATATATCCTTTTCAATTTTTACAAAGAATGTAGTATAATCATCCTTATTTGACCAGAGACAGAAAGGAAAGTTTGCCGATCAAAAGGGTTGATTTATTGATTGTTGTGGGGGAATAAATTCACGTTTCCTCAGGGTTGTTTATCAAATAAAACAAAGTCGTCATCGACTTCGAAATCTCACAGCTTCGAAAGAGGATAATGAGATGAGTTCGCAGGCTCAATTTAAATTTGTGCTTTTACTTTATTCACAAAAACCCTGTTAAAAAACTTATTTAAAATAAAATCAAGTATCATTCGAATTTCTGAACATTATTCTATAATATTTAATGTATTCAAATTCAGATCCCGTGGTACATTTTTTTGTCTTTGCAATTAGCTAACTGACAAACGAGTCAACAATTCTAGCAGCACATAATACTAATTAGATTGTGCTACAAACTGTTTTACTTGTTTTTTCATCGTTTTGTTCAAATTTACTTTAATTTCTTTTTTTATATATATATCGATATACTGAAACCAACTATCTTCGAACACTCCTAAATGAAATATTTTGATATTCCAGCTAATAGTAATTACGTTACTTATTTATTTGGAAATGATATTAAAATCAATAAAAATATCTAGCTTTGGAAGTTGGAAAGAGGAACACGGAGCCTGCATTGCCTAATCTTGCTCTGCATGCACTGTTGCAAGGACAGGAGGAGAAATGAAAATGTGATTATTTCTTGATTTGTCAAGCACCATTCGTATTTAGGATTATTTTCTCTGAGGTATCGTGCATTCACTGTTTCATTTCAATACGTTTATATCGATGTTAAAAGAGATTAGATATTCAAGATTAGTTAGATCAGTCCCAGTTATTATTATTATTATTATCAGAAATAGCAAAAATATCCGAAATGTGAATCGGGAAGTGTCCTGTTTTTTAAATTTAATTAGATATAAATTAATAAAAAATTTATTTCAGAAATATTCATGAGTTTTCAAATATATATTTCTTACATTTGACAAGGGTTTTATTTCTCGTCAAAATTTTTTTACTTGCTTTTATAGTACTATTTCGCATGCCGATGGAAAAGGTGAATTTATAATATGAACAGCAATAAAATATAAAATAGTTTGAACAAAGTTGAAAAGTGATAGAACGATTCAGAGAAGTGAATGGGACGACCGCGTGATAAAATGGAAGGATCAACTTTCTGTCACTTTATTGTCTTCGTGCGGTTGAAGTGAGCCTGTTTCTAGCTGCTGTAGGTGGTCAAAAAACGATACCACAACAGGACATTGTGCATTCATATAATGAATGTTTGCATGGTACAGACTTTAGTGGCAGGTATATCACAGATGCATTGTTAAAGCTATAAATTGCTTGGTGTGAGTAATTAACCGTTTTATAGATCTTCCCGCTGGATTCGATATGCCAGATGAAAAAAATACTAAGAAGTATGTGTCTCGATTGGAGTATCACATAACAGTTGCCTTTGGTCTCCTAAATTACGAAGGAAACACAACGAACAAACAGGAGATGAAATTTGTGCGCATGAGAAATAATGCAAACGTGCCAGTGAAGCACTGAGTTGTTGTGAACCAACCAATGAAAGAAGAGCGACTAGATGGAGTAGGAAACTTGTGGAGATTTATGGATGACAAAAAATGTTTCAACATGCCGATTACCAGAGTGCACAAAATGCAATAGCACTCGGTATCTATATGTAGTAACAAAATATAGTTTCGTAAGATGTCATTTCAGATAAAATAAAAAAAAAGTATCTTTTAAAATCAGTAATTTTTTTAATTCATTTGCTTTGTAAATTCTTATTAATAATTCCTATAAAAAAAACTTTAAAAAGTTGTTATTAAAAGTTAAAACTTTTTATAACTTTTAATAACAACAGTTATATAGTTAATATAACAGTTAAAACTTTTTATAACTTTTAATAACCACAGTTATATAATAGTTAATATAACAGTTAAAACTTTTTATTAAAAGTTAAAACTTTCTTGTTATTTTTTTTATGTCATATAAAAACCGATTTTGAATGTTTTTCTATGTTCAACTCCGTTGAGGTCGTCCATACATATGGATCTTAAATGACTAACCTCCTTAAATAGCGGTTCCTGAAAAGATAATTTCTCTGATCTATGATGTCACAATATGCATGTGAAAGTTTATTTCTGTTGTTAATATAACTTCGGGTATTTTGGAGCGAGGCGATAATTAATGAAGAATAATAACATATTTTTGATTACTGATCAGAAAAAGAAGACATTTGAGTCTGCATTGCATTTTCCAAACTCCCCCCCCCCCCGCAGTCAAGCTAAAACATTTTTCCTCTCGATAAATTCAAGATGTGTCCGAATCACGTACTCCTTTTGCTATAATCGATTTTCTAGATGCCCATCAGTAGACTGCAGTCTCTTTGATATTTAGAGGAGAAAATGATTATATGAAGAGAGTATTCCAAAAGATTGTTTGCATGCTAAAAATAAGATAGGCTTACAGAAACGAGTCTTTTGCAATTATATATTGGATCGGAAAATCAAAGAGAGTGACCAGTAAGCAGTTGTTTGTCACAGAATTGAATGAAAGAAAAGAACATATCAGATAAAATATACAATGATACAATACAAGTTTGCAATAGTACAACCAAATTACATGAATAACTCGGAAAGTGAGCATCGATTCAGACAGCGAGTTCTTTGAACATTGCAATGTTATGAGCAAATAGAAGCTAAGATGGAATATGGATGATAATTAAAAGTCTCGTCAAAAAATCCATGCATGACAATAATGATTCATTTACATATCTATGCTTGGCTCAATTATTAATTGAACCCCAAAGCTATGGGTAAAAATGAACAGGTAAATATTTAAATCAAATTCGTACTTATAACAAATATGACGAACAAATAAACGGACGTAGTGCGAAGGTCCCTCTTCCTTTTAGCTGGAAGTCAGCTGCGGGAAATTTTCAGTTATGCTAGTTTATACATGAGTTTGCCTGTGAAATCAAAAAGGGTGCGCAGTGAATAAAATTCCTTCATTCAGCTTTGACAACAGAAGAGATTGAAAATACCAATGTAGAATTTTGTTAAAAAATCTTTTTTAGAATTGTCATTTTTTAATGTTTTGTGTTTTTTATCTCAAGGCTAATGTTCGTTTTTAATCATACAGAATGTTAGCCTTATTTTCAACAATTTCTATTTGATAACTCAAATTCGCGCGCATTTCAGGCTCTCAACTCAACGTCTTTAGATTTTTCACCCCCCATGTTTAACCTTTCACCACTTTCGCTTTGAAGAGTGGGCTATACAAATTCATCAATAAAATTATTGGCAGCACTGCATTAATGAAGAAAAAAGATTTCTTGATTCTTTCTATTGAAAATATTGTTTTTAAAATATATTATTAGATTACTCAATTCCGTTTCCTTATTCTGCTGATGAAAGACATTTCTTAGTAGCCTTTGCTTGCACTTGATCTAAAATGCTATTTTTTTAATAAAGAATAGAACTTCTATTAAAATAACGTCGATCTATATATAGAGGATTTGTTAGAAAAGAAAAGCTTTTTCAGAATTTCCGACCGAAATCAATCCGCTGGAATATTTTATAATTAGATACGTTAGTAACATCGTTTTAAAGTATCTGAAAATAAAATAAGTTCTTTCCTTGCCCTAAAAATCAGGAAATCGAAAATTTTCTACCTCAAAGTATAAGTGAAATGAAAAGTAAGTCGTTAGTTTTCGAAACATTTGAGGACTATAAGTGATAATGCCATACCTGCCAAAAGTAAAAAATTTTGGAAAATTGTAAAATGTTGTTCCTTCTAGTTGCTGAAATGTTCAAGCTTGTCATTTCTTTACACATTCGTTTTAATTATTGAGAGGACTAGTAGATACTTTTCACGCTTGCCTAGTTTTGAAACATCATTTGTTTAACATTTCAACGTGAAAACTATTGTTACGGATTTCTCTTCTGGCGTCGGATTCTTTTGATAGTGGTAGTGATATGGTGTGGAGAACACAATCAGCAGGCGACAGTAGAAAAACAACGACGTTTATTTACACGAAGAGACGAACACAACGAAGAAGAATACGCAGATGGCAAATATTTACAGCAGAAACGAACACAGGCTAGCACACAGTAGAACACTTCAGTAGACAGTAGCAGGCAAGTAGTTATCGTCCACAGCACACGAATCGACCAGATAGAATCCAGCAGGAGAGGTGATCCTGGGAGCTTCGCTCTACCGTTTCTCCAACGGCTGAACTTCTCGCTTTAGCTGCCGACTCACTACTTCTCACAACTGGCTACTCACAATATACGACGTTGCCTCCACAGTAGACAACAGGATTCGGCACACAGCAGTTCAGTACTCGCCCCACACAATGCTGGTAGAATTCGCCATTGCTTCGCTATCCTCTCGAAGAATTGTTACTTGTCGGCGACTCCGACTGCTCATACACGACTTCACTGCAGCTTGAGAGTGTCGGCCTTTTATAGTTCTCGGGAGGTGGAGCTAGAAACTTCTAGACCAATCAAGGCGTATATGGGTGTATCTCGGTTCTTAGTGGATGGATCGTGAAAGTTCTCGAACTTTCCAGCATTATCCATTCTGTGGCCAAAGTTGCCAAATTCGTCGCCAAGCTCTGAGGTCATTGACGCGGCACCTGCTCAGCCCTCACAGGATAGATCGTACAACGGTTTTTCCCACGATGACACTATTCGTGCCGGGAAGCAAAATGACAGGTTTGTAACACTATTTTTTATCTTTTTCCCTGTTGATACCTGTTTCGAAGGATTCTCCATACTATTTACGCCACCAAACCAGTATGCATGAAAAATATTCAATGGAAGTTTATTTTGTAACAACTGTGTCAAATATATATTCAAAATTCAAACTCTAGGATTTATCGGATTGTGCTTAGAGGAATATGCTCGATGATTGGTTTCGGCAAAATTTGAAAAAAATGCTAATCTATTTGAAAAATAATCTCATAAAAGTGGTACAATTATTTCCCTTTCTAAGCATGTTTATTTTATTTATTTCTTGTCGTAAAGGTGGAATCGTTTTTTCACTTATTCCTTGAAGTATTAGAGGAATGAAATATTATGAAGTCTCACTGACAACAGACTATTTTCAACTTAATTATCATTAATTGAATTTTGATTCCATATGGCACCACCTCGAAGTAATTTTGAAAAACGGCAGATTCCAAGAAACAAAGTAAAAATTAACTGAAGGAAAAGAAATATGCGGTTTAGTACACTAATAAATATGTGTTTTTTAAAACTTTGTAATTAAATTTTTTATATATTTATTTGCTATATACGACGTTTTTTTTTTTCGATTTTTACTACAAATGGACTTCCTAAAATAATAATAATTTTTACTATGCCTTGAATATACTTAAACATTATCAAAATTTCAAGTATCAAATGGTATGAAAAATCTGTTTCTGTCACAGAAAAGCAAAATGAATTTCTTTTTAAAATTTATTTTTAATTAAGGAATTTATGTTAAGAAAGGACCTAATTTTATTGCTTAAATTTCTTCTTTGTCCATCTCAAACTGATACCTTCGTATCTTTTTAAAACAAGACGTTAAAAAAATCAAAATAAACCCAATCCAATTAGGCTTCGTCTTTTGGTTGAATACAAGGACTGGAAGTGCCATGGAAATTTGCTAATCATTTACCGAAAGTAAGATTTTCCTGAACACTGATCTATCTATAATCGAAGAATGTTCTCAAACATTTGGTTCTGGGTGGCTTTGTTGGTTTGTATCGAAGCTACTAAAAAACAAAATCCTGTTTTTGGATACGGAAAACACTTAGAGCACTTTTTCTGATTCTTCAATAGCAGTGAAATTATACAAAAAAATCTTTTAAAATGAATACATTTTACGAAAATTTTGTTTCATTTCGGTTCGAATTTTAAATTCGGACCTAATGTCTCGAGTTTTAAGTACATGTAATGAACTTTTATTTCTAAGTAAATATATCATACAAACTTATTAAATAGGTCAAGTTTAAAAAAAAAAGATAAATGAACAATTATTTTTAAATTTCGTACTTTTGCTTTTGTCTATAATAACTTGTCATTTTGGTTAAGCGGTTTCGGGAGGAAAAAGTGTTTTGAGTTATATATCAATTTTACCTTCCAATAAATGATTTATATTGTAAAAAATATTTAATTTTTGAAAAAAGTAAGTTTCTTTTCTACAAATTTTACTAAATAATGAATATGCTCAGCCTAATATAAACTATATGAATAAATCAGCTTAATCAAATAATAAAAGCATTAGAAAAACGAATGTTTATTGCTTCTTGCCTTTTAAAACAAAAAGATTTTTCAGAATTTTTCTTTTCTTTTATATTTATGCATACATTTTTGGATACTTCTACATCATTTTCTTCGCATTATACCTTTAAGTTGCCGGATTAAAGTTCAACAAATTTGGTTTCTTTAGTTGAATTCGATAACATTACTTAATAGCTCTAATTTGCTATCAAATACAGACATTACATTTTAAAAAGATTATTTCCATGCGTTTTTTTCAGTAGGAAGGTGAGAAGGATGAAGTACGATTTCAGTTGATTCATGAATGCATTTTATTACCATCATAAGGAAAATGACGAATGAATATGTATGGTGAGGTTTCTTAACAACCATATGTTGCACTGAGTTCGTTTAACGGAATAATTAAACACAGAGTAAGAGGACAATTAGGATTGAGGTGTTTCGATAGACTTCGCTTTCGAATATGCCGACGCCATGCGAACTATCTCTATCAATAATAAAGCAGAACGTATATTGGCTCTTTACAGCTACCAAATTTGATATAGATATATTTTGGAGAACAAGAATATGCAGACAGTGTTTCTAAATCCTAATTGTAATTTCAGTTAATTAAAAATCAAACGAACTTTTCTCGCAATAATATCCGAAAATATTATCGCAAAAACTATTTTAAAACCATTTCAGTTATTGTGTACATTTTTTTTTTAATTTTTGCAATTTCTTTAAAAATATTTTTTTGCTTAATGTTTAACAATCGATTTGATCGTTGCGATGAAGTCGAAAACTTTTTCATTGATTATTCAACTCTTTAATCGCATGATTTTATCCCATTGTTGAAATCTAAAGAAGGGTTTTTAATATTTGCATGGGAATAAGGAAGTAAAGTAACAGGAACGTGAAAACTAAAAGATAAATGAACCGAAAACAGCTGTTTTTAATACCATTATAATGTCATGGGACATGACTTCATTAGCACACAATGAATAGAATAAACATAAAGCTATGAAAATTACATAGTTTTAATAGCTGTCATTTTTTAATGTTTTAAAATACTTTGCTACATTTCGTTGAGGGAGCCATGGCCATAGAATCATGCGTAAGAGGGTTATTTGAAATGAAACACAACCGATATTCCCAGTGGTCGCCAAAGAGGCAAAGAATAATAATGTCAGTAAATTTATTTGTTTCCAAATAAAATGCCGCTTTTATATTTATTTAGCTATTCGTATATGAAGACATTTCTGATTTTGCCATCGAATCACACAATGTTTGATAATTAAATCAGTAACTAAATCAAAATGGCAATTAATTTTAAATGCATTTTAGATTCAATGTTTAGTATATTTGAGTTTGAAATGCCCAAAGCTCATAAATAAATAAATTTCAATAATAAAAATGTGTTATTTTGCAGTTATATATATAGTTTTTTTTAATTTTTTTTTCAAATTTATAATTTGTTTAATGCATAAAATCTTTTCCATTGAATAAGTATGAAATTTTATGCTCTAATATTTACAAATATTAGCAATTGTTGAATACAATTTTTATTTGTTTCAAAGATGCTATTTAGAAAAAAAAATGTATGATTTTTTTAGATATTTATATTATATGGTATTAATAATTTTCTAAATTTTCATTTTAAATATATTGGAATAAAAGTAATTATTGAACTTTCATTCACATAAGGTGCTAAGTTTGGTAATTTTATGCAGAAATCATTTTTCTAAGAGTACCTTACACAATTGCATATTGTCGCATCACAACATCTGTTCGATTAACTTCTAAAAAATAAATATTTAAGATCAGTGCCATAACTAGGGTGGAGCAGGTAGAGCATGTGCCGTTACCAGTAAGTGCAAGTTTTAGTAATCGATTTGTTGCATTTAGAAGAAAAGCACTTTTTTTTACTCACGTTCCTCAGATTCTTAACAATTAAAATAATTCCAGATCCTTTTTTAAAACCAGAGAACGACCACTTGCTAAAAATAAAGTAACAAACAGGAATTTTTAACAGATATCTATTAACTAAAACATGATCTCCGAAAAGGTAAGGTACTTTTAAAAGACAGTGGGAGAGAAAGTATACTTGACCATCCTAAGAACTCTCACACGGTGTATTTGACGATAGTATTATAGGTTCTGTATTTATAGCTGTACCCAAATTAGGAACAAGGTATTATCCCTACTTTCACATAAAATCAACTTTTATGTAGAGTACAAAGAATGAGGATTTTCAAAATTTCTGTGGATAGTGAAATAATGTATATGATTTTTATTACTATCCGTAAATGTATGTATTTTTTATTTGATTACGTGTATTGTGCGCATTTTTTAAGTTTTCTAAGAACGAGATCAATGAAATGCATGCTTATTTGACATTTTTCAAATCTAAAAACGTTTACACAAATAACTGTTCTAATTTATTATTTAAAAACGTTTTAAATTATAATATATCAAATTTTCTGAGCAAATTTAATAAAATATCATTCAAAACTTTAAACAGCTAAAAAATTTTGTCTTATGGCTTTTAGTGTGAAGAACCCTACATATTTAATACTCCCTAGGCAACTTTATCCCCTAATATTAAAAGAAAATAATGTATCTCTGCTTATTGGCCATTATAAGCTAATAATTATCAAATATGGCATAAATTTGGAATGTTTACCCCTAACTAACGTAACTTTTTCGAGTCTTTATAATGAAATTTTAATTCATTAAAATGGCAGTTAAATTTCAAAGTCTTTTAATGATAAGTGGTTGAAAATATTATCGCATAAGAATCATCTTTACCCCATCTTAAAATTCCAAAAATTACATTTTCCATGATAAAATTTTATAGCGCAAATTTTTTTCCAACGTTAACAAATTTTTAATATGATTAACAAATTAACTTTAACAAATTGACTTTAACAAATTTTTAATATGAACAATAGAATTCATTGTTGAAATTTAATTCAAACTTCATAATTTCGTCAAGTTTTTAAATCATTTGTTTTCCTCCTGTGGATAAAGATCATTATATAACTTTAAACAAAATATTTTAGTTTGCTCTTAAGCTATGAAAAAATAGTAAATGATTTTATTTCATGCGAATATTACATTTTCTTTTTGTATGATTTTAAGCATCAAGTCATCTTATTTCAGGGCTAGATTTGTCATGTGACATGTATTAAATCCACATGAACTATTCAGAAAATTTTTATAACTTCTAAAGCAATAGATACTTTTAATTATGATTTTTTTAAGAAACTGATCATTCTTATTTTAAAAGTGCTTGTAGCTATAAATTTGTTATTCAGAAATTCATTATAACTGGATTAAATACGTAGTATTTAATTAACAATGAAATGTATTATTGTAATAATCATTTGAATCATAAGTCACTTCAATGGTTAAAATTTTTTTATATGAATTAGATAAATTTTTCCTCCAAAAATTTAACCTTTTCAGATATTTTACAGCTTTTGAACGTAATTTTTTTCCTTGTGTTTATTATGAAAAACAAGTGATCATCTATATTTTGGAATTATAATTGATATGTGATGCATTTTTTATGTAAATGAATGACTTAGATTGCAGTTCTTATTTTATATGTCATTGCGCATTTCATAAGATAGGGATTTTTCTTAGTTTCAAAAGCATTTGCGACAGTAAATTTGTTATTCATTTGTAATGTATCTTAAATATGCCTTTTATTATGGTAATTCCTTGCTTGCTCTAAAAGTTAAATAACCTTAATTAAGATTATTTACCTTTTTAATAATTAAATCTCATGTTTAAAAAAAAACTTTGTACTTAATTTTTAACAACTATATGTAAAGATCTATTTCTTTAACTTAATTAACCACAAATTGTTTCATTTGGTTCAAAATTTTTTCAAATCTTAACACATTTTTTGTATATTGGTTCTTTCTTCGTATTTTCTTATTTAATCCCTGCATGCAACAATTAATATTTTCGGATGGCCAAAAATGAAATAAATGCAGTAACTAAATTAACTATATTTAATCGATTTAGTTATTAAATTAACGTTAGTTTGGAGAATACAAATTAGATAGATCCAAAAATAGCATATGCATCATTATTTAAGCTTAATTACAATTTCAATCTTAGTGTCCCTTGTCATAAAGTCTCAAGGATAAAAACGGGGGGGGGGGATTATGCGAATGATATTTATTTTTTTAACAAAGGTACTGTTTTGGTACTTGTCTTGAGACCTCTTCTTAAGATATAAATATTTTTATACTATCTTGTAATGAAAATATCACATTATTTCTACAAGAATAATATTTTAATTCAGATACAGTTTTTGTTTGGAAAAAATTCCCTTTATTCACAAATGAAATGTTGATGTAGTTGCAAGTACATTCGAAGCAATTTTTTTTAATGAAAAAAGCTCTTTTTTAAGTTTTATTTTGTGATTTTTAATTAAATGCTACATAAAAACAGTAAATATATAAAACACAAATTTCTGAATACGTTCTATTTTTTGACTGATTTGAAGTAAATTTGTCATATGCTAGAAAGTAAATAGTATTCTTCAATTTTTAATAGAAATCAATAAAATGATTGAAAACATAATTATCTTTTGTTTGATGCGATCGAATTGTCTTTCTGTTTTATTTGATTAAGCGCCATTTCAAAAACCGGCTCGGGAAACTCCATGCTCAACAAAATTCTTCACATGAAAGAGGCGCATTTCTTCTCCCATAGAAATGGCTAAATCTTATTTAGCACAGCTTACTCATTCGATTGATGTATAACTAATGTTTCGAAAATTAGTACAAAAGGATTAAAACAAAATTTCTTTTCAAATCAGCGAGAGTTGTCTCCGGAAACTTTCTTGTATACTGTCCAAAGAAGAACTTCCCCCTCCCCCCGCATAAAATTAATTATAATTAATAGTTAAGGAAGCGAATGCTTTGCATGGTATTGCAGAAAAGTAGTTTCGAAATACAGATCTTCGGTTTGAATCTAGCATATTTTACTGAATCTATCGTGCAAATATTTATTTTGAACCTTTTTTTCGTCTGATTAAAATCAATATTTGACACGGACCAAAATTTGTCCCAAGAATTTCCGAGATTCAGTCATTTAACTGGTTGCATTTACATGCATGCGAAAGAACAGATGGTCAACTCTTTGACAGATTGCGTTCAAAATTTGATAAAAATTGGCGTTTTAGATGCTAAACCTTCGTTCTAAATTTTATCTATCTAGCTCTTTACGTTTTATAGTTATCAGGTTGACTTGTTCTTAGACATCCAGACAGACTTCCTCAGCATGGATTTAGTTTAAAATTTTATAGAAATCTATAAATTTAGTCAAAAGCCCATATACCAAATTTATTTCGTCTAGATCAGAATGATCGTGTTCATGGATAGACAGACGTAATTTATGTTCCGAACTGAGGGAGGTCTGTAACCTGGAAATTCATCAAATACTCAAGTTCAAAATGTTTTTTTGACAATTCTGATACTTTTTTATGCGTCGTATATGAAAAAGTAAAAAACACTTTTATCGCTGCACTAAAAAGAAAAATAATTCTTTCATCAAGAATCTGGAGATTAAAATAACAATAACTAAAACCTGAGGCGCACATAGAAAAACTTGAAATAAATTGAAATTGTAATCGCATTTTAATACATTTTAATTCTAATATAATGCGAATTTCAGATTTTTTGTTCCTTACTTATTGTGACTAACCTTCATGTCTTAATTTTTATAACATTCCAAAATTTTCCATGAACATTTTTTTTATTTCCTACTGCATTATAAAAGGGAGTTTAAAAACTTTATTTTTGATATTTTCAAATTTGTATTCTTTTATATATTTCATGATTCATGAAACTGATATTATGAAATCTAGAAACTAAATTTTCTCAAAATGGAATAGCGAAATCAATCTTTTAGCTAATTTAATATATTAAATAATAATTTAGAGATCTAAAATCATTAAAATATTCTATTATAAAAGGGATGAATTAACTATGCAAAAATTCAGGACTTTTGTGCACAAAGAAGTGAATGAAAAATTGATTATAAAATTCCAATATTAGACGCAAAAAACAGGAGAATTAAAGTGTATAAACGCATGATGTGTATCAAAATGCTATAAAAATAATGAAACATTAAGTAAAATCTATAAACATAATAAAATATTATGAAATGAAATTATATCTAGCTTTAAATGTTTACCAAGAAATTCATTGAACTGATAAATAGGAATTCAATCCTGCATATAAATTCAAAATCCAAATTGGACCATACAAAATTATTTCAGATTTCAGATAGAAACGGTAACTATTTGCTCATCAAATAAAGAAAGTATTTGAAAGAGCATTTCTGATTTTTGCAACTAATCAGCGTCTGATCGCTGAGCACGCAAACATTGTTAGTGAAATATGATCTTGCAACATGAAACAGTGGTGAAAGCACCTGGATTTGGTATTCTTGTTTTATCCTATTGTAATATTTGGTCTAAAAGGGCAAATAAATACACCAATATTTTTCACTTAAGCTACAACACAAATAGATTTTACATTCCTTAGGAAAAAATTCCAGAACTGTTTGCATTTGGTACTATTTAATTTAAAAATTAAGAATGAAATGTCGTTTCTGATGCAAGAAGTGACTGATCTCCAAATATTTTACTATTTTTTAATTCTTTCTTTTAAACACTTGTTGCTGATTAATTGTTCGTAAATATGACTTTCGGCTGCACCAATAATAATAATAATCAACTAATTATTCATTTGTCATTGATACTACATTTCGTTTTGAGCAACAAAATGAAAAACATGGAAGGGCGTTAGATGATTGTAGATAAGTGGGAGTGGGTGATACTCCGAAGAAAAAAATGTAGGCAGCCAAAACCATAAGTCAACATAAATGTTATGCTATCTTTGAAATATTCAAACTATATTGGAAATCACCAATATTACAAATAGTTTCTGATAAAAAAAAAAGTTGTTGTTTCTTCAATATTAAAAGTATATTTCAGCATCAAAATTGTTTCTGCAACTGCTTCATAATTCTAAAAGTGTTCATTGTATTCTTCAAAGAAATTTTCTTGAAAGAATCATTTTTGTTGGAATTGTTCGTGAATGTGTGTTTGTAAAAATTTCAAAATATTGAATGTCTTATTTCCAGTACATTATTCAAAACTGAGATGCGAATCAAGTTACTGATGTTACCAGTAAGAGAAATATTTTAACTTTCTAGAAAAAAGATAAACTGATATATAAATAAAAGGCTAGTGATGCGTAACTGCAAAAGACCTTATTGAAAATTATTGTCTAGTTATATTTCATTTCTCCTTTGGATGGCATTATTTTTATTTTTTTAATTGCATTATATCAGGAGCAATGTTATGGTAGCAGTAGGATATGTTTAGTGATGAAATTGCCTTTAAAAAAATTGTGCCATTCGATGTACTTAAGCTGCAACAAATATATTTCACCACGCAAATTGGAATAATTTATGAGAGTTTATTAATTTTTGCATCTTTATAGTAATAAATATTCAATGCTGCCACTCTAATGATTATGTATGAATGATTATTTTTTCTTGCATTAGCTTACTGATTCAATTAATAAAAATCAACAGATGTATTTTTAGAAAAATAACTAGAGCCTTCGTTTTGCACAATCCTGTTTTGGATAAGATCTAACATAAAAAGGTAGCGTGATTTGCAAACAAAATGGAAAAACTATCTGACTAAAATTCGAGTTTCAAATCTTCTGACAAATATTCCATTTTATATAAATTTATCACTAATAAGTTCACTACTTATATGAACCGTTTGTTTTCAAACTATACAGAAATCTAGGAAATATTCATCTAGGTATATCGCAACAGAGCAAAACGCTCGTATCATCCTTCTAGAGTATCTAGCAGGAACTAACGAAAATCAAAAACTTAGGCCTTGTACTGGAGATAATTTATGAGGTTAGAATTATATATGTATCACAAAAAGAAAAACGACCAATCCTGTTTCGAATTTCTGTTCGCTCTCCTTCAATAATGCATCATCTCCTAAATTCAAGCAGTTTTCTGAGGAATTTGGTTTCACCAGATTGTTAAACGCTGTTCTATAACACTTTTGATCAAATTGCCATTTTGTTATACTGGAAATTCTAAAAATTCTCATTATATTCATTAATTCTATTCATACTCATAAGTGTGCAATGAATTGGGCAATCAAGGATTTTTCTTCTCAAAGTAAAGAAGAATTTTAGGTATATTTATCAAACAAATATTATTTGAAAATTTTGTTCAAAGTTTTTATATATTTTCTTTAACATTTAGTTACACTTTTGCTAAAGATTTTAATATTTTAATATCAGTGAACCTATAAAAATCTAATAATATAAATATAATATTTTGAGTTTTAAAA
The DNA here is from genome assembly GCF_947563725.1 of Argiope bruennichi. Taxonomy (NCBI): domain Eukaryota; kingdom Metazoa; phylum Arthropoda; class Arachnida; order Araneae; family Araneidae; genus Argiope; species Argiope bruennichi. The sequence goes on along the minus strand of NC_079162.1, from coordinate 133,895,296 downwards.
TATTAAAAACTATAAAAAATATCAGTAAACTTATTTGCTATATGAAGATTAACAATAATAAAAAATGAAAAAAGTGCAAATATTTTCAACTAAAGTATACTTATTGTAAATTAGAAAATCCTATTTTATATTGACAGTACATGATAAACTCAATTAATATTTGCAGGATATGTATGTAAATATACACACCAAAGCAGCATAAATAAAAAGAATTTTCAGAAAAAACTTTATGAAGTTCGTGCAATTCCCTTATTTTTTAAAAAATATAAATTACGAAGAGAAAACACAATCAGACAATAAAAATATTCATATGAAAATTTTAAAGGAAACAACAATATGAATATTAATGAAGCTATAAATAAATTAATGACTTTTTTTACAATTTTATATTAACTACAGTGAAAATATGAGTAAGAAATGACATTTACTTTCAATATCAAAAACTTTTTCAGTTCCTTTCTCATATCAAAACATGAGAATTTTTTAATATTTATTTTTATGTAAAACAACACTGGATTACTTAAAGCTTCTTTTTTTTAGTATCATTTAAATGCCTTTATATTATGGCAAAGCTGATTTCTCATTCAAAAAATGTTATTTTTTTAAAACAGTCATGGACGATACGATTCTGATATTTGCAATAAATTTCGAATAATAAGAAATTTTGATAGAACACTAAACCAACTTAGAAGTAAAGGAATTCGTCAAATTTATCTGCTGTCTATAGCATTTTTCGGGAGGAGAAAAAAAAGCATTCACGTAATATATAAATTTGCATTCGCAATTTTATAAGCAAGCATCTAGTAAACGCCTACATTGCAAAGAAATTTAAAAAATAATTAATAAATTAAAATATATCAATTTTGGAATTTTGTTTTTCTTAACTTACCTTTGAAGAATTCTCCCTTCGAAACCTTTTAGGGGCCCAAATCCGCATAGCAACCGGTATATATTTGCACACAAAAGCCAAAATCATGGTATTGTGCTTCGATTCTCCCACAGCACATGAGCACTGTGTGTCATCAAAGCCAGTCGAACTTAATCCGGCAACCGGTTTAAGGCTACACCATTGCTTCGTTACCACTTTACCGTTTCTTTTCGCTTTTAGACCTTATGAAAGTTGGGAGATACCAGGAGAGATATTTTTTTCTTTCTGCGATTGCTGAAATTTTGAAGAGTTTCTCAACTGCTCATCCTCACCGCAATACAGATTTCAGGGTGTGTGTTCAACATGACGGAATGAAGCGGAACTTGTTCAACAACTTTCCTATTTGGAGTTCAAGGGTGGGGGTTCATGATGACTGTAAGAGCAGCATTTTCTTTTTCTTTGATATCACTTTCTCTTTCTCTCTCTCTTTCCTAAATCAGCCGAAATTGATCTCATAACAGCTTGGATGTTTCCATCAGAACAATGAATGAATCACTCAAATATTTTAGAAAATTTCAGGAGTGCATTGGTATTGTAAAGAGATATCTGTGAAAATTGTTGTATGTTTTAAAGTAATTTCGAATTTTTGAAGATGAAATATTTTGGAATTCCATAGTGTTGTAAGGAAAGTTTCCGACAGAAATTTTTAAAGAAAAATCTAATAAAATAATTTTGGAATCTAGAGCTCAACTTTACTGGAATATTTCAGAAGTATTTCGAGGAAGCATTCGTCACTGTGTTCAAAAGGGCATTATAGTTTTGAAATGTTATAATTTCGGAATCCCTGAAACTCAAATGTTTGAGGAATGTAGCCTCAACAGCCTGGTATTGAGAAAAAAACCTCCCGGGGTGTTATTACAAGAAATTACGAAATCTCTGAAAGAAATTCAATGAGATTTTGTAAAATTACTTTCGAAAATTTTGAGACTCTTGAAATAACGTTGAGATTCAAGTGACAAAATTTTTTACTATTTTACTCTTCAATTTTATATTAAATAAATTTAACTGATTGGTTAAATAAATAATTTTTATTTGTTGTATATTATCTTTACATAATTAAAATATAAAAGCTTTTATTCGATCTGTAGTCCTCAGTACATTGTAAGTGCTAGTTAAAATGGCTTGCATTTAACTAGCATGTTTTATTTAATATTTTTCTTTGTATTTTAAACAGAGCTTAAAATCTATTGATATAGCTGCTGATAAGCTAAAAAGGGTTGATATATACGTGAAAGATTCAAGGAAATTAACATATTTTCACGAGGAAAATACAGTTTAATAAAATAATTTATTTTATTTTTAAAGGTAAAATGAAGACGAATTAGAAACAAATGCCATAATCTCAACTGAGATGAAGATTAAATAAAAAAAAATAATTAAAGTACGTGCAGCTTTTGGAATTTTCTGATCCACTTTTACTCTATATTGCCAAGAAATGTTTCACTTAATTTATTTTCATTCATTTGATTGTCATTGTTATGACGTACTTTACTTGAGAGCGTTTAACGCTAATTAGTAGTTTAAAACGGAATTTCTTAAAAATTAATCTGAGACCTCAGTTATTTTTAAAAATACTTGTTTCGTTTTAAGCTTTTGTTTTGTGCAAAAGGAATAAATTTTGATAATAATTATTTTATAAAATAGAAATATAGCAACTTATGTGTTTGTTATAAGGTACAGAGTGGATATATACATATTTACATATATTATATATATACTCTGCACCTCATATAACATTTTTATAAATTTTTCTGGGATTTATTTGTATCAAATTCATTAATAATTTTATTTTGGCCTATATTTCTAATATGTCATCTCCTGTAGGTAAAATAAGCAATTCTATCAATTAGTCATTTAAGATTTTCCTAAGGACTCTATTGAATAAGCTTTTATCCTTATTTATGATATGAAAAATGTTAAAAATGACCTTACTTCACTACCATTTCAACAAGAAATATTGCACATTCTTTTAGTAAATGAATTTTTTACTGAATGCGTCCTGCTTATAGTTAATTACGTTTATGTGTTTAAACTGTAAACATTCTTAGAAACAGCTCATTGTCTAAATCAAGTGAATATTCATTAAATAAATCTACTGTTTTCTTTCGAATATTTTGTAGTAACATTTTTCTAAATCTTTTTTAATTGAAGAATAATCGATTATATACAGATTTGCATATCCGAAAGTTTGTTGTCTTAGATGATTCTTTGAATCCTTCTTTAGAATGATAATAGTGATAAATCTGAAATGATGTTTTGTTATTTCCCAGCCAGTAATCACAAATCATTTAAAACTGAAACTCCAAAGAGATATTTTTCTATCAATTAATAAAAAAAAATGCAATGACGTGATTTATAGTATTTGAATAAAGTCTTTCAGACAAAATATGATGAATCGACGGTGGGTTGTCTAATGTTAAAGAATCCACTTCGGGACCAGAAGTTTGATAATCCGAGACAGAATCCATCATGTATGAATGCCATAATGCCAGTGCCATCATGACAGCTATCTTGATCATATTCACATCAGAGTGTCATGGGAGGAAGGAATGATGCTTCTGGTGCCATCCTCACCCTCTGATTAAAGTAGAAAATTCATCTGCAGAAAACTCTCAGACACCTTCAAAACAGGGCGTTAACCTAACTAAACTGAGCTATATTCATTGACTGAACATATTACTGCTCACTAGAATAATTTAAAAGGCTTTTAGCTAGATAAAAGAAAAATTTTGATTTTGTCCTACTAGTTTTTAACTCAAACAAAATTCAAATTTTCATTACATAAAATCATTTAACAAATCTGGTTTCGTTCTCTGAAAACATAATAGTTTTTTAATAAATATATAAGTTTTCGCAAAAGAAATTTATTCCATATTATATATTATTACTCTTAAGTTCGAATTTCTGATGAATGCAAAATAAGCGGAATTTTTTAATGTGCAATGAAATCACGAAATATTTCATAAATGCAAACTATAGGGCTTCGAGTAATGTTTCGTGAAAAGTTCTGAATGAGAAATTAATAAACATGAGTTCAGATTATACGAAAGAATGTCGAGAATATGTGATGTACTTAAAAAAAAAGGAACAAAATTTTAGAAATAACTGCGACATTCGGGATTCGAAAAATCGAAATTCAAAATTCATAATTAGAGATATTGCTGAACATGCATTAAAATACTTTTAATAGGAATAAAAAACGATTGCATTTGAAGAAGGAAATGAAAGGAAGCAGAAGAAAGAAATAGAAAACAAAATATTTTAAAACATGTCGCAAGAGTCCTGCACTTTTTTTTTTATTTTCTTTATTTCTTACAACCTGGAAGTTACTGAAGCACAAAAGCAAAATAACTTTTCGTGTTTTTGTTGATAAATTTTTCTTGAAAAGGAAATGCATTTATCGTGCATTTATCGTAGAAATGCATTTATCGATAAATTACGATAAATGCATTTATCGTGCTAGCAAGTAGATAATTCATAAAGAAATTGATTGGAAAATTGCAGACTTAATGATATAATTATTACATTGGAACTCACTGTACTACTGCCTAACTATAAGGCAATGGATCATTTAACATATGGATCGAAATTCAATAGAAGAGTTATTAAAATTTAAAAAAAATACTATTTTGAAATGTTTAAAAATAAGTCTAATTCTGAGATGATTATTTAAGATTTGTTTACACGGAACACCTTTAACAGTTGGTCGGATTTGGGCAGACCATTTCAATTCCTTATATGCATTTCATTGTCACTGACCATCCCTTTTCGGTATCTCCATTTTTCCTTCTTACAGCTGGGAATCTGGACAAATCCCATAGATCAGGTGTAGCGCGTCACAAAAGTTTCTCAATAGAAAGCTATGTCTGCGCCTCAACACCTCTGCACCTCAATAAGGGGACGCCTTGAGTTTTGCTGGAATAGTCACATTTGTGATCAAAATCTTAGTATTCTAGAAGAAAGAACATGAAAGATTATCATCATGTGTAATATTTCCATTCGAGATTGGAAACGAAAACTTTTACGAAAATCGTAAGTTCTCTTCAAACTTAATATAGTTAAAAATAAAATTTGCTAATTAACATGCAGTTTTCTAGGTTTATTAAAATGTATTGTAATAATTAAAAGAAAGTAATTAGGAAGTTTAACGAATTACTGTTCAGTTTGCTAGCAAAAACTAATATTCTTGAATATAAAACTTAAAAAAAAAAAAAAATCTGAAATTGTCGGTGCAAATGTTGTTTCAAATCGAAAATTTCTATACCTAACTTTTAATTTGATTACTAAATTGTGAAAAACTGTCTTTAACTTTAAGATCCAGCATAATATGGAAATTCAAATTTATTTATTTATTACAAATACCCCAAAGATTGACTATGACGCCATTAGATATCTCGCCTTCCAATATTTTTGAACAGACACAAGGAAGGAGATAAAGCTTTATCATATTTAGTGTTAATCAGGGTGCACCTCGTAGAGGCCTGCTACATTACACCCCGAAAATTCAAATCAAGTATTAAGTTTCTTTCTGCCTATTTATTTTATATTTTCTGGCACCGTAGATTTATCTCAGAAACGTATTTGGTATAAACATTCTAAAAGAAGGCAGGTCATTCTAGATTTCATTGAGCAGTACATCTACAATTTAAACATTCTTCAATAATCTACAGATCATTCTGGATTTCATTGGGCAGTACATCAACATTTCAATCATTATTTAATCAATCTACAGATCATTCTAGATTTCATTGCGCAGTACATCAACATTTCAATCATTATTTAATCAATCTACAGATCATTCTAGATTTCATTGGGCAGTACATCTACATTTTAATTAAATTCAAAAGGAATAAAATTTCTAAATGAATTTAGAAAACTATCGCACCTCTTCTTTTAAAATTTTTCTTATTAATTTATTACTAACTAGCCGCCTTTGGCAACCAGCCGGTTCGCCAATCTTAATGTTCGTTAAAATTTTCATAATTAAATATTTTATGCAATTCCTACTTTAATAGCTTCTTCATCAAAATATTTTAAAACTTCAAATTTTGATAGGCATATAGTTCACTCATAATATTATAAACGCCTTCAGTCATAACGTAATATGTATCTCTCTCATTTTCTGTTGGCTCCCATAGAATTTATACTTTAAATTAAAGTGGAAAGGATTAATCTGCAATTAATATAATAATATTTTTTACTGAAACAAAGTTTTTTTTTTTTTTTTTTTTTGTATATGATTATTGAAAACAGTCACTGAGTGTTTAAACTTTATGGGCACTAAAGAATATCTTTCTTAATTTATGTAATATTTCAAAAATTTGTCAACAAAATTTTCTCAGATTCATCATGACCAGATTGATTAATTAACAATGTTTAATTTTAAATGCATCAAACACTAAAAAAAAAAAAAAAAAAAAAACGAATCGTTTAAAATAATCGGTTGAAAACAGGTTAAAAAAAACTACTTAAAAGACGATGGTCTTAAAACTATAAGCATACACAAAAAATATATAACTAACATAAATACACTTTAATTACAAAAGCATGCAACTAATCTAAAAATAATTTAAATCGCCCTTTGATATTGGTTGTCATGTCAACAATCAGAACACAATGCGCATGCGTGAATTTACAACGCTAGTTACGGTAATGCAAATGCGTGAGTTTTTCTAAGCCAGTTGGGGTAACGCTATGCAGATTAGAAATTTTTATTTCCTTCATTCTGTTTTATTTTAATTCAAAAGTATTTCAGAATTAATCTGAACGATCGATTAATTAACAATGTTTAATTTTAAATGCATCAAACATTACGAAAATAAACAGAATCCTTTGAAATAATCAGCCGAAAAATCTTAAGCCTAGCCTCATTACTGTTGGGAAAAAAAACTGAACTCATTGGTGGTAGGGAAAATGAATAATTTTTTGTCAAGAAAGTTAGCTTTTAATTAATAATTAAAATTCTAATTAAAAATTCAAAAAAAGGGACCCCAGGTTCACATTCCCGACCTCTAAGGTATACATGTACCAAATTTGGTAGCTGTAGGTCAAATGGTCTTTTCTGTGGAGCGCCAACACACACACACACACACATTGAACTTTATATATAAGTATAGATGTTTTTTTAAACCAAGCGAAGAAGGGAAAAAAACTATTCTAAAAAATTGGGTAAAGCAGGTGTTCTTATTAAATAAGTAATTTTTTTAAAAAATGAAACGAAAAGGGGGAAAAGTTATTCTATAAAATTGTGTAAAGCTGTCTTAGAAACTTCTTTTCCCTTTCCAGCTGTGTTGTCATAGAAACCGGCGCACAGCTGTTTTCACGCTTATGTTTATCTATTCAGATTTTATAACATCTAATCAGAGTAACGGTAAATATCAGTGTGTTCGTGTTCGTCAATAAATGTTAATTTTTTTAATAACATGATTAACGAAAACAGAGTCACTGAGCATTTAAACCTTATGAGAACTAAAAAATATCTTTCTTAATTTATGTAATATCTCAAGAATTTGTCGACCAGCCGGTTCGCCAATCTTAATGTTCGTTAAAATTTTAATATTTAAATATTTTATGAAATTCCTACTTTAATAGCTTCTTCATCAAAATATTTTAAAACTTCAAATTTTGATAGTCATATAATTCACTCATAATATTATAAAGGCCTTCAGTCATAACGTAATATGTATCTCTCTCATTTTCTGTTAGCACCCGTAAAATGTATGCTTTAAATTAAAGTGGAAAGAATTAATCTGCAATTAATATAATAACATTTTTTACTGAAACAAAGCATTTTTTTATAATCTGATTAATGAAATAGAGTCACTCAGCGTTTAAACTTTATGGGCACTAAAGAATATCTTTTTCAATTTACGTATTATCTCAAGAATTTGTCAACAAAATTTTCTTAGATTCATCATGAGCAGATCGATTAATTAACAATGTTTACTTTTAAATGCATCAAACACTAAGAAAATGAAACGAATCGTTTAAAATAGACGGTTTAAAACAGGTTTTAAAAAAACTACTTAAAAAACGATGCACTTAAAACTATAAGCATATACAAAAAATATATAACTAACATAAATACATTTTAATTATAAAAGCATGCAACGAACCTAAAAAAAATTTAAATCCAGTCCGCATCCGTTGATAATAATTCGTCAACACAATGCGGAATTCAGAACACAAAGCGCATGCGTGAATTTTCAACGCCAGTTACGTAACGCAAATACGTGATTATTTTTCTACGCCAGTTGGGGTAACGCTATGCGGATTAGAAATTTTTAATTTCCTTTATTCTGTTTTATTTTAATTCAAAAGTACTTCAGAATGAATCTGAAGGATCGATTAATTAACAATGTTTAATTTTAAATGCATCAAACATTAAGAAAATAAACTGAATTGTTTGAAATAATCCGCCGAAAAATACTAACCCTAGCCTCATTACTGTTGGGAGAAAATAAAACGGAAGCCTTACTCATTTGGCGGTGGCGAAAATGGAAGATTTTTTTGGCGGAAAAGTTGGCGGTGGGGAAAATGGAAGATTTTTTTGGCGGGAAAGTTAGTTTTTAATTAATAATTAAAATTCTAATTAAAATTTCAAAAAAAGGGACCCCAGGTGCACATTCCCGACCTCTAAGGTATACATGTACCAAATTTGATAGCTGTATGTGAAATGACCTGGCCTGTAGAGCGCCAACACACACACACACACACACACACACACACACACACACACACACACACACACACATTGAGCTTTATTATAAGTATAGATAGATAATAATAAAAATTGATCAATTTGAGCTTCATGCAGTTTTAGCAACTAAATGAGCAAAAAACACTTTCTTTGTTAAATTAGATGGAAATAATAAATAAATAATATGTCCCAGAGCAAATGATTAAAAAATGCATACCGCAATGATGAAAAAATTTCTTTGAAGGAAATCTATTCTTACTTTATATGCCACTTTCATTCAAATATTTTTTTTTTTAAGTATTTTCTGAAAATGAAAGCAAAGACATTGTTTCATGAAAATAGAGTAATTAATAGAAACGATTTAATCAGCGGAAAACCTTTCTCGGAAGGGAGATATTATTTTCTGTCTGAAGATATGCCTTTGATTATCCGCACCTTCACATTAAAAATACATAATATAAAGAGACAATCTGTAAATAATAAATTATATTTCTAGCTTAAAATTATGCAATTTTCGATAGAAAGACTTGGATTTCTATCTGAGAGTAATATATTTGATATATAATGAACTTTCATATATTCAAGGTTGCTTTGTATAAAATTAGAGATAGTATGTAAATAAATTAAACCAGTGGAGTTTGCTTTCTCGTATACTTACACAATACAATGCATTTTGTATTCAGCTTCATTCATTTGGAACATCTTTCATTCACTTCGGAAAGAATTAGAAGATATTTAAAAAATTTATTTCCAAGATTTAACACAGATTTACAAACACAAGATCACACACGGAATTATATTTATCATGCTTCTGATATTTCTGAAACGTCGTGTATACATGTACACGGACAGACAAATTTCTGACTGAATTTCTACGAAAATTCGATAGAAATTTACAATGTATGTTAAAACCGCAGACCAAATTTGATGCACCTAGATTATGTTGATTTTGGATGGAAGTCATGTAGACGATTAATAACCACTTCAAAAATGTTTTTTTCCCTTCTTTACTGTTGTTGTTTTTTTTTTTCTCGGTAAAGTCTGAACTTTCGAATGATTCGACCATCTCTCCATCTATGAGATCTTTTTATATGAAAAGATAGATGTTATTAATTAAAAAAAATAGTCGTCCTTTTCAGGTTTAATAATAAAACTGTAGAAAATCAAGAAACCTGAGGATTCTGTATCCTCAGTACTGCTGAATCGTATTTTAATCTTATTTACACTCCCTGCTTCCCGGCATACAAATTTCATAGTTATGTTTGATTCGTTCCGAGAAAAATGTTTTTCCTATTGATGAGTTCATCTTCAGTAAATTGGATCATTTTCAATATTATTTGAATCTTAGATAAGCCCAATGATGTCATCTTTCAGGTTTTATATATTTTACTACTGTTGTTAAACTTTTATTCTATTTTATTTAGTAAACCTCAGGTAATGGATAATTTTTTAAATTTTCCATAATATTTTCTTTTCTTGTTTAGTTTATTACATAAAATAATTAATATAGTATTCTATGTTCGTGAAATTGTTTTGAAAATTCATATCACATGGCAACAATACATTTGGGATTCATTTATCATGCAACTGAACTAATTGCTGCAAATTTTAAATTAACATTTTAATTAATTAAAATAAAGCAAAATGCTGGCGTTTTCTATTGATAACTTCCGGATTATAACATTGTATTAAAAAAGCATTTACATGACACACTAGTTAGATATATCATGCGACTCTGAATTCAAAAGACTTCTGACTGGATTAGAGAAATTCATTATTACAAAAAGTAGAACAAATGTTTAAATATTAAAATAACGTGGCTGAATTATTTATCATATTTAGAAGATTCCAATTGTCTCGTTGAGAGAATCACGAAATACCAAGCTATCTATAAAAAATTTAAACAAAATTAGCATTCGGGGCAAACAGCCTGATTTCCGAAGGCGGCTACTATTTTAATTATCAGTAAGAAAAAACAAGCAAAAAAACGTTGAGATAATTGTAGTTTATTGGTTTGAAAATTAATCAAATATAAAGTTCTTGGATGGAATAGAGTGGGACGAAATACGTTTATACACATGCTATTCAATGACAAAGCAGGGGCCGCGGTGCCGTGGTCTCGACTTAGGAACGGGAGGGTGTCAAGTTCGAGACCGAATTCCACCGAAGAATTGTCATGTAAGGGGGTCTGGTGCACGTTAAACGTCCGGGCAAAACGCCCTCCCGCTGGTGTAGTGTGGAGAAAGGATGCCAGCTCAGGTGTCGTCCTCGTCATCTGACAGCGATTCAAAATGACGAAGTCCGTCCCAAAATAGCCCTAGTGTTGCTTTAAAACGGGATGTTAATATAACTATGATCTGGTGACTTACCTTACATTATTATATTTATTTATTCAACTTCTTCGCATTCGAACTGAAATAAAAAGTAACATGAGTAGGTATAGAGAGGTGAAGTGAAGAAGAGGGGTGGGTAACCGAAAGCACGTCCAACCATTCAAATGCGTTTCGTCAAGCGTATTATAATTTGCACCGAATGTTGTGAAGGGTCCACATCCAACATTTCAGAATAATTAGAGTAAAATGTAGGTCATTTTCTGTGCGCTAATAAGACTATTTCAATTTTATTTTCATACAACTTTATAAACATTGTGTGTGTGTGTGTGTGTGTGTGTGTGTGTGTGTGTGTGTGTGTGTGTGTGTGTGTGTGTGTGTGTGTGTGTGTGTGTGTGTGTGTGTGCGCGCGCGTGTGAGTGAGTGTGTGTTCAAACAGTATAATTAACTTAGAGAACTTTTTAAGCAAAGAAGAGAAAATAAATAAGTTTATAATTTTTATTCATAGAAAAAAATACTATACAAGTTTATTAGTAGAAGGTCCGTGATAGAGCAAAAAATATATACATAAAAGAGTTGATACATTATTAACTTTTGCCATTTATTTAATATATAATATCTTATATATCATTAAATCACGGAGCACAGCAAAGAAAAATATAATCTACAATTAAGATATAAGAGGTTAAATAGTGAATAAATTTTTAAAATATAACCTTAATAGCATTTTTTAGCGCTTAATAAAAATAATATAATGGAAAGAACTAAGCCTAATTCAGCATATACTAGTTTTGCTAATGCACCTTTCAATCCAATCTTTTGCAAAAAAAAAAAAATATTAATTATTAGAGATTATTCTCATGTATATCACATTAAAATTAATTTATAGTAGTATTATGTTTATATTCAGTTTAAAAAATATTAGAAGTGTCAAATACCAACATTCTTATAAAAGCATATATTAGGAAATCATCATTATAAATAAATTACCTTCGCGTCCCAAAGAAATTGTAAAACGTACTTTTAAATTCATATTTAATAAATGTTAAATGCAATTATAAATAATTTCAAAAGTTAAGCCACATATGATACATCTAATAACGCTGATTAACTAGCTCGCATCCGCTTTAAATTCATTATCAAAATCGCCCTTATTATCAGTATATTTTTCAGAATTATAAACATAAATAATGCAAATAGAGTTTACCTTATTACTGTTTTCAAAACCCACAATGTTATCACTATACAGGCCATCGAGTTGTTTAAGCAGTTTGGGAGCATTTCTTTCATTTTCTAAAAATAATTTTTAAAAAAATATATCCGATAACATTTGTATTAATATTCAATTTCTGATGTTCCTTGATCTTTTTTGGAAATTTTCAGCCATTTATTACGAGGTTGAAATCAGTTTCATGGATAATAATTGAATTTAATTTTCTGTTTTTTGTCATTTATTATGATATGAACATTTACTTATTCTAATTATGTCCAAAAATAATACAGATAATTTTTGATAACATGTTTATTTATTATATTTTATTTGACTATCTCATTCTATAATAGCAACAATCGAATCTATTCGTTGCGTTTCATTTTGGAGACACTATCAGTACAAAATGCCCAAAAATTTGTTACGATGCCTTCACATTCCTGTATGGTATACAGAACATCAAACAACATCATAGGCAAAATATCTAAGATATTTTATATATAGTCGAGTATTGAACATATATTAATCTATTCGGATTCATTTTCATGAAAAATAGTCTTTTTGTAAAGACAAATAAAGGAGAAAAGCCTCATTCTTTAAATTTGGTCTGACTTTTCAGAGAGCTGACCTGATTTTGTCTGGGAACCCTGTTTGGCATTGTTTTAATATTTTTTATTTCAATTTGTCGAACAGGTCTTAACGTTCGGAAAAGAGGCAGACAGTGACGGAATTCCCCCTGTCAATCACCCAGGAACAGGTGTGGCTATGCTTGAGGGTTTGTGTAATAAGTAAAATTGTCACTATCTTACTGTGCATGCCTGGGAATGGATAGTATTTCTTTATATTTACGAAAAGTGAATAAAAGTTCCGTTTCAAATATGACTAAAATTTTAATAAAAATTTTCTTGGGAACTAGATGAAGTCACGAAGTAAAGACGAATGGATGATTGGGTTGATTTCACGACCATTTCGCTGCTTTAAAAAAGAAGAAATACTGGTGCCTGAGAAGTAAATCTGAGTGTTATGAGAATTTATAGTTTGGAGATAATGAATTTAGATGATTTAATTCGAGGAAGAAATGTTAATTTTCAGACACAATTATTTATTTTCCGTGTTAGTTTAATTTATAATTAAAGGAGTAACTAAAAAAAAAAAAAATCCACTATTAATTCATTTTATTTACTTAATTAAAATAAATACTTTAATTGATAAACTATATTTGTTTAAAAAGATGATGAATAAAACAGACTAAAGAGAGGTATAGTCCATCAAATAAATAAATGAATTCCAGTACTAATTCAAAATGACATAATATTTTTAATGCCGCGCGTTGATAAAAATTGATGCATTAAATTATTTGTAGACAAAAAAATAAAGTTTGTTAAACTAAAAATTTCACGAGATTCCATTCGTTTAGTACAATGTTTCCTGGATAATAATTACATACATTATTTCATTATCCCTTGAAAAATATTCTTTTAAAAACAAACAATAAAATTTGTTGCTGCATCTTATTCCTTATGCACTGAATATGACAATATTTGTATAAATAGAGCAAAATAGTAACAGTGAGTATATGAACGTATGAAATAGAATATATTTTAAAATTACCAAAATGAATGTTCCAAAGAGGCTTCTGCCATAGTCTTTTAAGAATCCAAAGTGGCTTAATATAGCTCCCTTTTCACTTCAGAAATGTAAAAAGATAACGTTTTCAAAACTGTCAACCAAATAGAACATTTGGATTTGTGTAAGGAGGGGTTGTGGAAGGAGAAATGAGAGAAACTTTAGATGATTTTTTCTTTAATATCGAAAATGCATTTGTGTGTAAAGTATTGTCCGGAGAGTTTGTACAAAATATGAGCATTACCTAGTAAATTGTCTAGAACTTCTTTTTTATCAAAACTAAATCTTATTTTGATTGCATAAAAAAAAACTTGTGAGCGTAAAATTGTTAGCTATGTATTTATCAATGTTTTTTGATAAAATCTGTTTTCCAATTTTTTGTGTGCATCGTTTACAATTATTATCTTATTTTAATTAAGATTAAATGTGTTATTTTTAAAATTTAAATTTCTGGTCTTTTAAAAGATGAATTTATTGTTCCGACTCTTTTTATGAAATAAAAAGTAAATTTTTAAGTTTTGTTTTCTTTGAATACTACGGAAAATGTCAACAAAATTCCTGGAGATGCAATAAAGCGTTCCCATTGGTATGGTGTAGAAGTTTATAAAGAGGGTACTCGCACTGTTTGAAAGCACCTATATGAATTTTTAAAAAATAGCTGCGTTTGCTGCAGTACTCAAGCTGTAAACAAATGCAAGTAATCAAAAGTTTGAATGATTTTCCCCCAAATCAATGCTTCCTATTTGGAAAAATGACTTTAGTTTGCAAGCTCCAATTTATATGATAATATCTTTGCATTTAAAATCATTTTTAAAGTGTTAAAATATTAAAAATTCTTACAAAAATAGGTGACTCAATATCTATATGTCATCAGCAAATTTTGTTTTTAAGGAACCGCAGAAAGAAAGAATCAAAACTCCATTTTCTCTATTATATGATAACATCGAATTATATTTAAAATAATATTTTATTTATTTACTATCTTGTCTTAAAATATTGATTGTTACGGAAGTAGTTCAGTCTATAGCTACCTTTCATCAAATCCTTAAATTTTGTTTTCAAGGAGGTATACGAATTCTTGTAAAGAAAAGAGAATGCATTTTTTATAGTATTGAAGTGGAGACGCTATGGATGGTAAAAGAGAATTAATCCGCTTGTCCTTTAAAATTGCTTTTTACACAAATATTTAAAATAGAATTTTGGCAGTAAAATTGTCGTCTGTCAAACTCTTTTGTAGAATATATTTGGGTGTGATGGATTTTAATGCACGTCCATTTAGATAGCTTAATCTTTTTACTAACAAATATGAACCTGATGACTTTTAATAATGAAGAAGATATTTATACTACATGAGGAAAGTCATGTGCAACAATCCGGAATGGTTTTGTTGCATCTATGCATGGTGAACTCAAAAACTGCAGTGTGGTTTCGCTCAAGAATTCCAGTTGTGGTTCTTCAGAGGATAATCTCTTTTCGAGCTGCGGTGCAACCCTTCTCTGCTGATATCTCGTAACGAACTCTGGCTGCTAGCCATAATCGAATGAGTGCAGAGCGCCTTCTCGAGGAGTTAATATTCACATCACTCGACCATCGACATGTGAGGTCCTTCGAACTGAACTCTAAAACACACAAATGAAGAGGGAAAAGAGAAAAAAAAATTGAAAAGAAACGACAGAAATAGAAAAAAAGGGAGAATATGAAAAAAATTAGGAAATACATTAATCTCAAATTACAACTGCATCTGTCCAGGGCTTCGTGCAATAATCTGAAATGGAAATTGCATTTAGCCCTTCATTTGTTATCTCAGTAAACAAAGTCTTAATTAATAAGACTTGAAATCACTCTCGAAGCGCTGCTATTTTCTGTTCCTATTTTTAACTTGATTTTTTAAATCCAAATATCTGTTTCCTCAATGAAACAATGAAGTTAAAATTTGAAAAAGGAAGAATTTTCAAAATTTTACAGCTTTTACTTTAAAAAATTCTATCGGCAAACCGAAACACGATGGTAGATTTGATTTATCAAGTGTTAAAAGAAAATTTCTTCCCTTCCAATTTCATAGAAAGCAAAGAGTATAAAGTGAATGCAATCAACGAGACTTTTTTTGAAAAATTTCCACAAGTAAGTTTTAAAAATTTAAAGAAATTCCAAATTTCTAGCCGGAAATTTCGATGCTTAATAATGTGTTCGGTTTGAATAGTCTATATTTTATTTTTTAAAAATTTCCCTCAGTGGGGTCAATTACGCTCATGTGACAGGTACCAAACAACCCGCATCTGATCAATTTTCAACCATTCTGCACATGTCGGGATGTCTTCTCATAACGTTGATAACAGCACTGAAGTTAAAGTCGAAGATGAATTTTGAGCTAGCCGAATAATTACAAAAAGATTTCGATTTTTTTAATGAAATTAATATTTTGAATTATTTTCTCCAAATTTTAAGTAGTAATGTGATTTTATTTCATAAATTAAAATTTTAATTAGTATTTTTAATGTAGTTATTGTTTTTAGATAATTAATTAATGTCGCTTTTTAATTAATTTGGTGCCGTTAATATCATTTTTTATCCTCTTTCACTGTTGAAGATACCTTTTATGTACATTATTGGTTTGTCTAATCTGCATCGCCTCATTATTTTTTAAATTTCTGATATATTTAATTAATAATTCTGAGATTATTTAATATTTTACTTTTATTTTAAAATTAGATTCAAATTTATCATTTTATTAAGAATTTTTAAATTTATTAATTAACTAGCCGCCTTTGGCGACCAGCCGGTTCGCCAATCTTAATGTTCGTTAAAATTTTAATAATTAAATATTTTACGCAATTCCAACTTTAATAGATTCTTCAGCAAAATATTTTAAAACTTCAAATTTTGATAGTCATATAATTCACTCATAATATTATAAAGGCCTTCAGTCATAACTTGATATGTATCTCTCTAATTTTCTGTTACCAATCGTAGAATTTATGCTTTAAATTAAAGTGTAAATGATTAATCTGCAATTAATATAATAATATTTTTTACTAAAACAAAGCATTTTTTTAATAATATGATTACTGATAATAGAGTCACTGAGCGTTTAAACTTTATGGGCACTAAAGAATATCTTTCTTAATTTATGTAATATCTCAAGAATTTGTCAACAAAATTTTCTCAGATTCATCATGAACAGATCGATTCATTAACAATGTTTGATTTTAAATGCATCAAACACTAAGAAAATAAAATGAATCGTTTAAAATAATCGGTCTAAAACAGGTTTAAAAAAACTACTTAAAAAACGATGTACTTAAAACTATAAGCATATACAAAAAAATATATAACTAACATAAATACAATTTAATTACAAAAGCATGCAACTAACCTAAAAATAATTTCAATCATTGAAAACGGGTTAAAAAAAACTACTTAAAAAACGATGTACTTAAAACTATATGCATATACAAAAAATATATAACATAAATACAGTTTACTTACAAAAGCATGCAACTAACCTAAAAATAATTTAAATCATCCGTTGATAGTGGTTGTCATGACAACAATCAGAACAATGCGCATGCGTGAATTTTCTTCTCCAGTTAGGTAAGACAAATGCGTGAATTTTTCTACTCCAGTTGGGATAACGCTATGCAGATTAGACATTTTTAATTTCCTTTATTCTGTGTTATTTTTATTCAAAAGTACTTCAGAATGAATCTGAAATATGGATTAATTAACAATGTTTAATTTTAAATGCATAAAACATTAAGAAAATAAACAGAATCGTTTGAAATAATCCGCCGAAAAACGTTAACCCTAGCCTCATTACTGTTGGGAGAAAAAAAAATACTGAAGCCTTACTCATTTGGCGGTGGGAAAAATGGAAGATTTTTTTGGCGGGAAAGTTGGCGGCGGGGGGAAATGGAAGATTTTTTTGGCGGGAAAGTTAGTTTTTAATTAATAATTAAAATTCTAATTAAAATTTCAAAAAAAGGGACCCCAGGTGCACATTCCCGACCTCTAAGGTATACATGTACCAAATTTGATAGCTGTATGTCAAATGACCTTGCCTGTAGAGAGCCAACACACACACACACACACACTGAGCTTTATTATAAGTATAGATAAATACAGGTGTTATACAAAATTCTTTATGCCTAGAAGGATTTGTACTCCAATATATATGCCGAAAATTATTCCTCTTCGATAGGGTATAAGAGCGAATAAAACAAGGCTTCGAATTGTAGAAAGACAAATTCCTCAGTGACTTAATATTTTTCAGCTCCGAAGACGGTAAATTTTAAGCACGGCTGATGTACAAGTAGAAACGAAAGAAAAGGTCAAGTATCAGCCAGTTTCAGAAATACAGATGAACTGTAACGTGAATAAAATCATTATTATTTAGATATAGCGAATAAAATTTGAATGAAAAAAAATTTTTTTTCATTCGTATACTTAAATCATATTTTATGTACACAAATAAAGGCATAGTATAGCAGTGATAACATACACACAAAAAAGGAATTAATATCTTCGCAATGAGGGTTAGTATTAGGGTTTATACAAAAACCGACTTTTTGAAAAACCGGTTTTCAAATTCGATATCACCAAAAAAACCCGTTTTAGCCGGTTTTCGAATTTTTGTCAAAAAAAAAATGAATAGGGAAAAATAAAATATTTTTCGAGACGGATCGGATTCTGAGACCACATTTCGACAATTCCATTTCATTAAGGGGTGAGACGCGGAACGATGAGCACATTTGATCTTGGATTTCTCGCATTAGATACTTTTTTTAGTTCTATTTTTTTTTCACGTGTATGTGAGTGTTATGTCATTTCTGACAGAATTTTATTTTAACTGAATATTTCGTATTGATATGGCTAGTTCAAGTGGGGTAAAAAAGCTTTCAGGAGTGGTACGAAGAAAATTTTATATGTTATCATTAAATTCTGTGATGAAGAAGCAGAAAACGGGGAATTATTTTTTTCCTTTCACACTTTCTTCGAAACGAGCCAGTCAAATTGCTGACGTTTCGATTAGCACCGACTTCATACCGATAGACAAAACATCCGACGAGAAGCAAGAGATAAACTTTATCAAACTTTTGTTTCACAAAAAAAAAAAAAAAGTGAAAAGGGATGTTCATGAAAAACATAAATTGACAAATTCCAGGTGCAACTGTGCAGTGCACAAGCACTGGCCAACGCAACTTGCAACGTTGAAAAAAATGTGTTTTCTGCCCGTTGCCTAGAATGAATAGCAAATCAAATAAGTTCAAAATTAATTTTTACATAATAATATGAATTCTTAAAACCGGTTTTCTTAATTTAAAAACCGGTTTTCGAATGTGACAAATTTACTTTAAAAAAAACGATTTTTTAAAACCGGGTTTGAAAACCGTCAAACCCTAGTTAGTATAAATGCAGTAACTAAGTAAGGAAAAGTATAAAATAATTTAAAAATATGTTAAAAGATTAAAATTAGAAAAAAATTGTATGGAAATAAAATTAATATTACTGAAAAGCTATTTTTAAACGTTTTAAAGCGATATAAACAGGATTTATGAGTAATAATATGTTCCGAAGTTTTGCAATATGCTTTTGGTATTCAAGTCAGTCGATTAGTTTTGTGCGCAATGAGTTTTCATGAGTAGGAAGAATAGCCTTTCTCTTGTTTATTTATTCATTTTCAATCCAATTTTTATGTTTGAATTGCTTTTTCAATTTCATCAAACTCTAAGGCTGAAAAATTTCACTTCATACTGAAAATGTAACTGAAAAAAATTCTGATATCCGACTCGCCTGCGGATACATATTCTAGCAAAATATCTAAAAAAATGTTGATAAATATATATTAAAATATTAGTAAAAGTATATTAAATCAATAAAATTAATATATTACCACTAATGGCGTGGCGATGGAAATAGGCATTAGGGGCATAATATAATTTTTTTATTCCTTGCAGTCATCAGGGATTTAATAAATATAGGTGTCCGATATAGCATTACTTTTCAACCATTTCATGATATTTTTATTTCAATAAGTTATGTAAACTCATTAAAGTTTTGTCCCGATAGCACTCTTTAAAGCCGGCGCTCAGGGCATATATACCTTCCTTATCACCCTGTAGCTACTTCATTTTCAACCTACTACTCCTTAGAGTTTGGACACTGAAATTCGGGACTCCTTCTACCCACATCGGAACTACGCCCGAATGAATACGCATTTGTTGAATAATTTAGAACACTGCGAAAGCAATTAGGCGGGAACGATGCTTGAATTTTGATGGCCATCACCAGCCAGCCTAGATGAAATATTTGTAGCAAAAAAAAGTTTTATTATAGCATTTAATATGATGATTCTTTTTAAAATAAATTAAAAATAAACGAAGCATTACATGGCAATTAACTTGGCCTCACTGAAAATAATGTAAAATTAAATCGGTTTTAAAGTTTAAATTAGTGTAAAAGTTCATTTTTGTGCTATAACATTTGTAGTGGATACGGAGGGAAAATTTGAAATTTTACTAAATTTTTAACTAACTAAAACTCTAACCAAATATTCAAAAAAATCTATCCGAATGGTGGTATAGTGTCATCTTTCAGAATATATCTGTACCAAATTTGGTAGTTCTAGGTCTAATATTCTGTTGAAAGTCTAGAGTGCTAACACACACATTCGTTATTAGTGGAGATAAATCGCAACAAAATATACAACTTTGTGGAAAAAAGGAACACTGGATGACTCTAGATAGGTTACTTGTCCCCATTTCCATAAACTCCACTTCTTAATGAAAAGAATCAAAATCACCATCTTGATTCCGCTCGCAACATCACCTTTTCCCCTTCTGCGACATCAGTTCTTGTTTGCTTCCATATTTGAAGTAAAATAACATCCAATTATTATTAGTAACCAACTTTCATACGCAAAAAGCAATTAATAAAATTTCTTGGTAACATGGTAGATTCGCTTGTTGATTTGACATAAAACAATGAACATTTTTGACAGAATGTGATGCTGCAGCGTTTCCAAGGTTTTTTTTTTTTTAATCTCTTATTATCATATAGTAAATTATTCCAAATGTATGAAAAATACAGGTTTTTATAATATAAGTTTTGAATATTGTCAAGGATAATTGAGAACACTATTCTGTTCCTCAGAAGAAAGTCCAAAAATAAAAAAGGAATTTTCTTTTAACCGTTACATCCTATAGATTAAAAATATATATATAATTCTGCAATAACCTTACAAATAACTGATTTAGAAAATAAATAATGATAGAAAAATTTTAATTTCATTTTTTTTAACACGGTTGCATCTACAGTAAACAAATATCATAAAATAATATTATAAAAGATTGGAAAGTGTTGCTCGTATTCCTCTAGAGAGCCTGAAAGTAGGTGCATGCTTTCCAGCTCATTAAAACTTCACCGGAGTTTGCTGTAGGCACCGTTCCCAATTACCCTTCCTGAACCTATATATACTGTGTCATTTTTTAAATGGCTCTTCACCACTGAATCTACCTTATATTTCATATTGTTACGGATTTCCCCCTATCACTATCAATCCGTCGGGTTCGTTTACTTGTGTGTATTTAGTGGTTGTGTATGGTATGAAGATAACACAACACGATGATCAGTCCTTTCAGTAGACGAACACACAACACGTTTATTGACACTACGACACAAAGAATAGCACAAAGACGACAACTATATACAGCATAGAGAAGACAATTATCTTCAGCCGAGACGTGCACACAGCAGCACACAAGAAGACTCTACTGCAGACAGTAGCGCACAGCTTAGTTCAGCACTAGCTTGACTCCGTCTCTTCTCTGCTAATCTCTGGAAGACCCGTTGTTTACCGTCGATTTCGACTACTCCTCCGGAGCTGCAGACTGCCTCCTTTTATAGGTCTCAGGAGACGGGACTAGAAGCCTCTCAACCAATCAGGAACTTTCGAGGCATATCTCGGTTCCCAATGGACGGATCGGAAAAATTTTCGATGTTTCGGGTATAATCTATTTTGGCGCCAAAGTCGCCAAATTCGTCACAAAGTCGCCAAGTTTGTCGCCAAGCTCTGGGACCTCCGATGCGTCACCCGGACTCCGTCCAATACCCATGACTGTAAAACAGTCTTTCTAATGATGGAACCAACTATGCTGGGAAGCAGCATCACAGATTCGTAACAATATATATGTATGTACATATGTGTGTGTGTGTGTGTGTGTGCGCGGGCACGCGGGCATTTTTTTTTTTTAATTCCTGAATAGAACTTAATTTTTTTTAATTCCACTGATGTACATATGTATTAAATAGGAGTCAATATTAACAAAATATCAAATTTTATTAATTTTGGAAATAAATCTCGTCCGAAAATATTTTTAAGTACTTTTCTATCCGTCTGAACAATTCCTATTCTAAAAATGTTCTGTAATTTTTAATGATTGTTATAAGTCAAATTTGAAAAAAGAGTTACTGTTATTATTTTTCAAAAAGCCTTAGAAAGTAGCGCTCGCGATGTGTAACTTGAAGTATCAAAAAATTTGGATTTTTTTTTTTTTTTTCGCTGTCTTTTGAATGACGACCAGACGAAGAACATTTGGATTTGTAAAACAAAACTTTTAGAACACGATGTTTTTTCTAAGAATTCAAATATAAAAGTATTCATAGCTTTCTCGACAACCCCCCCCCCCTTCTCTTTTCTTTTCCTCCAAATGAGATGAATTTTTTTAAAACATAATGCAGATATCGTTCAGAAATTTTCACTAGGCACCCTGTGAAAATTTCGCACATAATTTAGTTCAGCTTTCAAATACTTCACTCATATATTCAAAATAAACTGTTAATAAGATCACACAGCAAATTTCAGACATTTGGTTCGAAGCTTTCCGAAGTGTTCGTGCTCATACGAGTACGAATGGGAAAGTATACAAACTTCTTGTTGAAGGATTTCGTTTAAAATTTGGTAGAAATCCAGCTCGTCCTGTTTACAGATACTTGGTTTTCGGACAGAGCATAGTCTAGAACGTGGAGAAAATTTCGAGATAGAAGTTTTTGACGGTTACAGTAATTTTCCTTTCACATATGAGTAAGTAAAAATAATCAATGAAGTTCGTAGAAGATTCATATAATCTCTTGATCCATGGACTGTATTAGAAAGGTCGTGTTGATTTTTTATAGTTTGTGTGTTCAAAATTCAAGGCACACAACATGGTTAAAATGCTGTTTTACTCTTCTTTAAAGGATAAATCTAATGAAACTGAGTGTTAAATTGAAATATAATTTTTTATAGAGTCATCTCTGTCATTTTTAAAATCAATATCGAATTTGGGTTATAAATACGTACGTTATGTGGACCCTCTTTTCATAACTGGTTAATTTAATCAATCATTATAACACATTTTTAAATTAATCTGCATGCAACGATTTATTTTACACAAATTTTTCATTTTATGACTCTGTGGAAATGCATGTTTTTATTTATCAAAACTCATGGTTGTGTGGCATATACACTTTTCACAATTTTATTTAAGCAGATGGCCGTTTTTTTTTTTGTTTTTGTTTTTTTTAATGCTGTAATAACAGAGTGAAAGTAATGAAATATCTTGGAACCTGAATAATTACATTTGAAAAAGTGCTAACATTTTATAACTCACAGAATTCCTATATTTTACAAATTTATTTATTTGGCAACTAAGATATCAACTTTTATTAATACAAATCTCCTCCTCTGCCAGACCATCGGCCTCAAGTAAGCAAGTTTTGAATCATAATTAATGTTTGGTAATGTTTTAAATATATAAAAATTAAATCTTCAGATTATGACTTATCAAAATTCCAGCCCAGAACTATAAACGCCGGGCCATCTCACTCTATTCGAAGTTCATTAAAAGAACAAGTTTGTTTTCTAGAAAACGTTTCCTTTTTTCTTCATTAATAATGTAATATAGTATAGTTAAATATAAATTGTAAGAAAAACAGTCATTTTTAATATAATATATTTATTTATATAATAATATTAATATCAAGACTTATTATATTAATACCAATATAATAAATCTATTAAATTCAGAATTTTTCTTTTAGCAATTCAAAATATTGTATATTTGAACAAAGGCACATGAATAAAAAAAAGGGGGGAGAAGAAGACATTTTTTAACTACGTTAAAATTGGGGGGGGGACTGCACATATATTCTAATATTGTAAACTGAAATAAGTCGGAGTAGTAAGCATTTATCCATTAAAAATTATACTTGTTTTAAATACAAAATAATAATAATAATAATTTAATAAAAAATATATTATGAAATTGGAAAAGAGCATTTTTTAAGATATAAAACTAGAAAAAATATGCATTTTTAAGAATATAATTCCGCATTCTACAGAAAGACATACGGATAAAAAAAATATTATCAACTGATAAACAAAACAGTGACTTGAAATCCAGTCGTAAAATATTGCCCATATTGATTCTAAATGGTCATGAAAATTCGGTCATTATCGAAAAAAGATAATAGTCGAAAGTTCGATGAAGGTTCTATAAAGTCAGGTTAGCACACAGCAACTGATCAAGAACGGTGAACATTAAAATTTACATAGCTATAAAATAAAGTTGAACCGTTCTATCACTAAAAATAATCTTAAACTTATTACAAAATAAAATATTCTAATGAATAATAGATATTATAAAATTGAAAAAAGAGCATTTTTTTTAAGATTTAAAACTACAAAAATTATATACTTATAAAAGAGCATACTGTAAAAAATCATGCAGATTAAAAAGGTTTAAAAGATACCAGCATACTTGCTACTGATATACAAAAAATGCCTTGAAATCCAGTCGTAAGATATTGGTATCACAGATTCTCTGTACTCATAAAAATTCGATCACTATCGAAAACTCGATAATTATCGAAAGTTTGATGATTATCGAAATGTCGCTAATTATCGAAAATTCCCTAATCATCGGAAATTCTATCAAGACCGATCGACCACTCGTTTGGAAAGCAGTTGGACATTCTAACAGCCACTCACGGTCAGCTCTCTAAGAAGGATTGATTTCTTTTCCATTATCCATTCATGAGTCCTTTAAAGCAGGGGGAGAGGAGTTCCCATTCACAAAAAGGGCATTTATATAAAGTTTCAATTGACACATACTGTTATCATTTATTTAAAAACACATATTAAAACAAGTGCATAACATTTGTTATATATGTAGAAAGGATTTTAAGGTTGACGGTTAAGCTTTCTCTTTGTAATTCTGGTGTTAAAAACACTGGTATCAATCTCCTTAGCAAATGTTAAATAATTTAGGAAATGGAGAAATTCTATTCTGAAACAGGCGCATTTCAGAGCAATGCGTAAATGTATTACGTCATCCCTCTTTAAAAATTACATTTAAAATAGACATTATAAATACAGAAAATTATGTTTTTCAAAATATAATTTTAAGAATCCCAAGAAGTATATAAAATGAATGTAAAATTAGCTATTCTTAGAATAATCCATTCATCTAATGATTTTTTTCTAATTGTATAAGAGAAATTAATGGTTTCTTTTACAAAGATCTATGAAATCACATCCATAAAAGTATGCGTTTTGTATGAGAAATATTTACACTTTACAATTTTTTACACTTATTTTCAAAATATATGGAACAAAAAAGAGTATATAACCTCTTTGCTGTATATTACTAGAAAAATAATCATCTTTAAGAAATAAATTTTCATTCCGCTTTATTAATATTGGGGCGAGAAGTGCTATCACCAATTTGCGCCAAAGCTTTCCTTGCATTCTGCGCATGCGTCAGCTTTAGCTAAGATAACGATCGCACTGACGTATGCATTCATTCCGGTTCTGCGAGCTAGCTTGTACTTCACGTATTTCCCGGGAGAGCAGAACGATTTGATTTAAGTTTATTGCTTTAGAATAGTTCTAGGATGCAACTACTTCTGAACTTTAGTTATATTTAAGAAAATGATAGGAACTGTATTTTTCAGTTTCCCTTCAATGGCGACCTGGATGTGATAGGCTTAGGGACACCGAGGGCGAATGTACGATCACACATTGAAAACCACAACTGCGGGTCGCTAAAGTTGTATGGAGGTATTCTAACTGCACTCACTTCAGCCATTTTGCAGATGATTTACAGAGATTGCAGGTGAAAATAAACAGTTCTAAGTCAGTTCTGAGTGCGGGTTTCCCTTCAATATCAAAATCATCATTCTCAGATAAATGCACCATGGGACCTCATGAAAAATACCAGACAATGCTTCCGTATCCAAAAACAGCAGAAATGACATAGAATTATCAAAAACGTATTCTTCGTTTGTGTCCTCAAGGAAGCAATTCTCACATCCACTTAACTGAAGTCATAAAGGGAAAAAGAGAAATTTGTGAATGGATTGAAAAGTGAACGAACCGGTTATTCTTCGAATTATAATTAGAGATGCATAATCCACGATTTTTTTGAATAAGAAACATTTTTGTTATTATGATCTTTAAATATTTGTTCCAAATAACTGTTAATCAAATTTTTAATTAAAATTATTAATTAGTATTAATAATAAAATTTATTAATTATAATTAATATTTAATTTATTAATTTAAATAACGTGGGATTGACTAAATTTACACATTTGAGCTAAAGTTTTAATTGTGAATTTTTTTCAAAACCAATTTTTTAATTTATTTATTGGAGTAAAGTATTTTTTGAAAAAAAATTGAAATAAAAACTTTAGCTCAAATCTATTCTTTAAAATTTTCCCTTCTATTTCTTTAAAATTTTCCCTTCTATTTCTTTAAAATTTTCCCTTATATTTCTTTAAAATTTTCACTTTAGCTCTATATTCTGCCAAAAGATGGCGCCTACGAATGAATGCCAATAGAAGGTCGCGTCACAGGCAATTATAAATTATCTTCAGGGGATACTGGTATTGTCAAGTGCGATGTCACTGAGGTCAAAAAATCACTAGTACCACTGAGCAAGCAATGACTTCACACTTACAAATACTTACTGTGAATAGCCTCAATTACACTGATATGCAGAATTTACACTGACCCGTATTTCAACGGTTTTAGGTGCATTTATTCAAAAGTGTATTTTCTTACTTATGAAGTATGAAAACATAAGACGATAAAAATAAAGTTGGGATTTTAAGTTTGTATTTTAGAATTAGTGTTTTTTTTTATTATTATTATTTTTTAAACCTTTAAAAAGCATGTGAAAATTATCATGAAGTCTTCAAAGAATGGAAAACTATTTTAGCAACAAAAGTCTTGAAAATTCAAGCATTTTTTTTATTTTATAATTATTAATAAAATAATTTAAATTTATTTATTAAAGTAAAATTAGGGTTGCTTTTTAACTTGTCCAAAATATTTTTACAAACTTTGTAGATATAGTGCAATATTAAATAAGGTGCTGGCGACTAGAAAACTGTGGAATCTAATGAAAACTTCGGAATCTAATGAAAAGATTAAAAAAATG
The DNA here is from genome assembly GCF_947563725.1 of Argiope bruennichi. NCBI lineage: Eukaryota > Metazoa > Arthropoda > Arachnida > Araneae > Araneidae > Argiope > Argiope bruennichi. Next base: position 133,868,022 of record NC_079162.1, on the reverse strand, counting down.
TATCTTTAAAATTTCTTATTTTGTCAATATAAAATTTAAAATATCTCTAAATACCAAATATAGAATGCAGTTTGTAAAAAGCTCTTCCTTTCTGAATTGTATGTTTAATTCCCTGAAAAACTGATTCAGTAAAGATGATCACGAAGAATATCTTAATACAATCCTACCTTCTCTTGCTTCTTCAAAAAAATCTATTTTCATATTAGTACATAAACTACATAATTGGGGGGGGGGGAGGGGAGTGCTCTGGCGATATTTCACAACAGAAAAAAAATTATTGTTATCGGTTTCTCAAATAATCATTTTATTTATTCTCATAAAATATTCTAGTGCATGTAGAATTTTTACAGCAATTCAAATTAGACTCTGAATTAATATTAATATTTTTTTTAATTTCATAATTAAAACATAATAAATTTTCTTCCTGCAAGATTTTTGTATTTGTATATAACTGAGAAGTTTTGACAAATAAGCTAATAAATATGTTAAGATTATTTGTACTTTTCACCCGCAGGTAGACATTTATCAATCGGTTCGTGATTTTTCAATTATTTTCATAGAAGTTCCTTCAAAATTGAAACTGAATGCATTAAATTTTACTTTATTTCTAAATTTTATACAATAATTGATTTTAATTAACAGTCACCATATTATTTCTAAAATGTACTAAATGTAAAAAGGCGACGAAAGAAACAGTAATTGTAATTTATTTAATATCTAATTGAAGTTTTTTGATATTGCAATAAATTTGGAAAAAATCAATTCGTAACTAAATATAGTTTCAGAAAAGAAAACACAAAGAAACAGATTTCGAAAAAATATTCGAATAATCAGTGTCAATAAAAATAAGTAAAGAGGAATAAAATACATTTTTTAATTGATAAACATATTAAAAATATTGATATCTTATGCGTAAAAATACTGAAAAACTTATGGCAATCATTATAAAATGTTTTAAAATCCAATCATTGAGTTTAGTTTTTTTTTTACTGATAAATAATGTTTCATTGCCTTAGTTATTATCGGATGTGTCATTTTCTTTCGCAATCATAGCAGATTTGAAACGTTGCTCATCAATCAATGTCAAGGTTAGCGGACCCCCCATAGCGAACATATGGTGCGCTCGTCACGAAACTCTTTCCACCCCTGAAATTCACCTAAATGCCTCAAAGCTTCTGAATCAGACCCCTGTTGGACGGGGCGATCTCGGTCGAGTTAAGGCTCATAGGGTTAATGTTATTATATATAATTATTATTTAAATTAGCGAAATAATTTATTAACTTTAGTGTTAAGTTGCTTTAACTCCTAAAACGATATAATTTTGAGAATCACAGACATCGCAATTTGCTGCACCTTACTTATACACAATACCAATTTGCAACAAATATTTTCTATGAACCATAACTAAGAAATATGCTACATTTAAAAAAACTGTGTATTACTACATTAAAAACAGGGCATTCTTTGGCGGCAGGGAATTCTCATACCAACCAGGCACAGACAATTTAATTATGTGAATACCAAAACGTTTCAGTCATAGAAAAATATTAAATATATGACAGTAATTATGGCTTTATATCTATTGAAGGGATATTACAGATGGAATTGATTTGCAGCATTGAATGTCTGCAGAAAACTGTTTCAGAAAAAAATAATCAAATACTTTACTGTGGAAGTTTGAGAGCGAAAGAAATCTGGTTTATGCACAATGACATAAGCAGCTCATTGCTTCCAGTAATAGTTATTATCCTCCATGGTTCAGGGGAGTTTCCGTTCCTTTACGGATATGGTCGTAAATCTGCCATCTGACCCCTGTAGGATCACTCTCGCCCGGTGACGTTGATCTGCAGCTTTCCACATATTGTCGGTAAAATGAGCAGATATCAAAGAACCCCGGAAAACCACAAGTGAGGGGAAAGAGGGCTCCATTCTGAAGGCGCGCATGGGGCTCTTTGTGAAATGAGAAACTCTCTGCTTGTGACCAGTAAGTCCCGCAACGACAATAGGGAACGGGAGGAGGGGGCTTTTCCTGGAACGTGCGTCTGTGTGTAAAAGACTTTGTGCAACGGCAACGTTGTGATGTTTCGGAGTTAAGAGATGTGACAAAGTGGTCACGAGCACCTCCACATCATAATTTGGAATAGATACTTTAATAAAAGACTTTCCCTATGCATGACTAAATTCTTGTTCCTTAGCTTTAATTGGACAGATCGTATCGATTGCTATTTTCTATCGTGATCCAGGACCTGTGATCGAAATTTGACTAGCAAAATTATTTAAAGGATTTGAATCACACCTCTGTTTGAAAAGTATTAATCACTGGTATTTGTGACTTTTTGATATTGCTTACATAATAACGATTCGTAAAATATTCGTCATCTCTAGATCATGGTAAGATATAGAGATGCATAATCCATGAATTTTTGAATAACAAGTAACTTTGCTATTGTTATTTTTAAATATTTGTTCCAAATATCTGTTTTTTCAATCATACTGTTAATTAAAAATTATTAATTAGTATGAAATATAAAATTTATTAATGGCAATTAATACTTAATTTGCTAATTTAAGTAACGTGTGATTGATTTAATTTAGCTATTTCGGCTTACTTTTTAATTTTGATTTTTTAAAATTCTATTTATTTATTGGAGAAAAGCATTATCTGATAAAGCGGAATTTAAAGAAATGTAATTTCTTTAAAAAAATTTCACTTTAGTTCGAAATTCTGCCATTAGATGGTACCTGCAAAATGAACAGAATGAATTCCATTAGAAAGTCATGTCACAGTCAATTAGAAATTATCTTTATGGGATAGAGCATTGTCAAGTGCGAATATCGGAAAGTCAAGGTCGCAAATAACATTAAGTGGAGTGGTGACTTCACACTTTACTGTGAATACTCCAATTTCAATGATACGGTAATTCGAAGAATAACCGGTCCGTTCACTTTTCAATCCATTAACATATTTCTGCTTTTCTCTTTATGACTACAGTTATGGGGATGGGATATTCTCTGAGGGCACAAGAATAATTTGTGTTTCTGGCATGTCCTTTCCTCCCCCGGGAGCGTCGGGAATCAGCCGATATCCCTTCTATTCTTTCAGAGGTGTTGACTCAGGCTGCATAATGTCAGTACGGGTAGTTGTTCCTTTTCGGTTTTAGATTGAAGGAAATCCACGACTGTTTTTATTACTTTTCCACTTACAATTTATTTGCCTATTGCAGATTTTAAGATTTTACATTAATATCCAACATAAACCTGAAATCGACTAATTAATTCAATGACTTTTTGGTACATTCACTTAACAATGATCGATCATATATTAATTTCTAAGCATTATGTATAATATATATATATATATATATATATATATATATATATATATATATATATATATATCAGTACCCAAATATATATATATATATATATATATATATATATATATATATATATATATATATATATCAGTACCCAAAGTAAAAATATCAATATTGAGGAAACTTGAGATTGATTTTACTTGAATTTGTAGTTGCAGTTTTTGATAATTCTATCTCATTTCTGCTGTTTTTGATGCCGAAGCCATCACTAGTGTTTATCATGAGAATAAATAAATAAATATTTTATTGTGGAATGAGTGCATTTATGCACAATGAGATAAGCAGATCATTGCTTCCAGCAGCAGTCATTATCAGGCATGGTTCAGGAGAGTTTCCGTTCCTTTACGGATATGGTCGTAAATCTGCCATCTGACCCACTGTAGGACCACTCTCACCCGGTGATGTTGATCTGGAACTTTCCACATATTGTCGATAAAATGAGCAGACATCAAAGAACCTCGGAAAATCACAAGTGAGGGGAAAGAGGGCTCCAATCTGAAGGCGCACATGGGGCTCTTTGTGAAATGAGAAACTCTCTGCTTGTGACCAGTAAGTCCCGCAACGACAATAGGGAGCTGAGGGAAGGGGTCTTTTCCTGGAACGTGCGTCTGTGTGTAAAAGACTTTCCCTACGCATGACTGAATTCTTGTTCCTTAGCTTTAATTGGACAGATCGTATCGATTGTTACTTTCTATCGTGAACCAGGACCTGTAATCGAAATATCACCAGTAAAATCCTATCAAGTATTTGAATCACACTTCTCTTCAAAAGTATTGATCACTGGTATTTGCGACATTTTGATATTGCTTACATAATAACCGTTCATAAAATATTCACTCTCCATAATTACAGTATCATTGTAATCATTTCAAACTCATATCACTGAAATTGGAGTTATTCACTGGAAAGTGTTTAAAAGTGCGAAGTTTATCTTAATGGTATTGGTGACTTGACTTCTTAACTTTCAGTGACTTGGCATAAAAATAATTTCTAATTGTCAATGCAATGACCGTCTTAAGGCCTTATCAGACGGTCAAATACCTCTTACAATTTCGTGGATAGTTTTCCGTTTATGCCCGCAGGTCAAGCAAGATTTTCGTCATCGTGAACTGTTTTCAACCAGCTTGAAAGTATTGACGATAGTGATGGAAAGATCATTTCCAAACGAAATTCAACCAATCGTGTAGGGCTTTGGTAGTGGCGTAGCTGTCAAGATTGTCGTGATTGAAGCCAACATGAGACTAATTTGTAAACATATTTCCGAATCACTCCTTGTCTGTAAAAAGACGGCGAAAAAAGTTGTATGGTCGTGTGATAAAAAAATTGGTTTTGATTGGCTTTATTCACGAAAAAGAGACTGTTTGTAATCCACTGAATATTCATTATTAAAAAAAAATGTTATAAGAAGAAATTAGTATAAAAATTATCAGAAGATGAAGAGTTCTAACACCAATAGATACTCATCAAAATCAAAGAAACTTATTTTCAGAATTAAAATTATTAATGTTTATATGAATTGTCTTCTTTTTTGTCAAATATATTTGATCAGACTGAATCCATAATTTAAAAAACATTGGTAGAATTTTTGATTATATACTTTGAATTTCTAAAATATGCAATTAACATCTTCAATGAAATTTTAAAAAAATTATTTAACTCCTATGCTGATGTGAAAGTTATAAGGATCAATTCATTTTCTAACCATTGAAATAGAGTTCAGAAAATTATATAGTCACATTAGAAGGAATTGGAAAATATGAATGATTCTGCTGCCGTTTAATGTTTTAATGAAAGAAATAATAGTGAAGTTTTCGTTTTTAAAGAAAATTACACCCCCACCCCCAAAATCGCTTTTTAAATGTAATTCTGTGTTAAATTTGATATTCCCAATTTAATCTATAAAATACCAATGCAGCACATTATGCAATTACAAGATTTTTTTGTATGTAAATCTGTCATTATTACTGAAAAATTCACAAAATTGATGGGACAGCAATATAAACTTGTGCAGGTTGAGGTTCGAACTCACAACGTTAGGGTTCGTAGCCGAGTAACATAGCCACTAGACAAAAGTGTACACTCATCTCCGGAAGTTGTTAACTGGCTTATAATGTTACCACCACAAACTGTTAATAACAAAAACAAAACTGTTACTAAAAATAAGTATAGCAAGTGAAAAGAAAAACTAAAAGTAGCAATAAAAGTCCATTATAAGCAGTAATGACAGTAACGGAATGTATGAACAGGAATCCCACTAACGAAATTAGTCAACTACAGATATTCACAAGCGATAAATTAACCTGTAAAGTACACCTGTGGATTTGGGTTTGCCATACAGCAAATGCCCTCGTGTCACTACATAGGTTTTTCCATGCGCGTTTGTCCATGAAAGTGTAAATGGTATTTGCCCGTCTGATAAGGCCTTAATTTACGTTCAATTGTTGTCAGTATAATGACCGTCATTATAGGCGCCATCTAGGGACAAAATATAGAACTAAATCTTTAGGCAAATGACATTTTTTTTATTTAAATTTTTTTAAAGAAAATATTTTACTCAAATAAATAAATAAAATAAATGGTTTTGAATAGTATTAAAATTAAAAATTAAACTGAAATAGATAAATTAAGTCAATCACACTTTACTTAAATTAATAAACCAAGTATTAATTACAATTAAGAAATTTTTATTAATAATAATTAATAATTTTTTAATTAAATGTGTGATTTAAATAACAGTTATTTGGAACAAATATTTAAAACTAACAATAGCAAAAATATTTATTATTCAAATAAAAAAAATCGGGGATTATTCAACTCTACTTTGCAAACACTCTATAATCACAATCAACCAATCAGTCGATTTGTCAAAAAATGTTTCGCTTCTAACGGGCACATTATTTATAGAATGATTTTATTAGGATATTTTCAAATGAGTATCGCTATTTAAATCTACACATCGTTATTTTGAATATAATATTATGATGATTTAAATTCCTTTTATTGTGCATGTTAAATATTCTTTATATAAAATTGTATGAATTTTCAAACTGTTTTTTAAATATCATCTTTCATCAGCCTGCGAAAGTATCATTTGTGAGCTCAGCTTTTGTGATAAAATTAAATTTTGTGAAGCTGATTTTTTTTATATTGGAGAAAATTCTTCAAAGAATTATCAGGGACAACATTATAATGAGGATTAAAATAACTTTTGTATTGTATTTACTTTCTGTGCATTATCAGGCGACCTTAAGTTTGGAAAATGGTCTTGCTCGAACACCTCCTATGGGATGGCTAGCGTGGGAACGATTTAAGTGTAATATTAACTGCCGATTTGATCCTGATAACTGCATCAGGTATATAATATTTTATCAATAGTGCTTCAATAAAACGAATTATTTAACATCTATTTTAGTTTACTATGTTAATTTATTTGCCTTATTTCTTTTTTTTAGTCTGAATTTAATAAATACAAACTGAAAATTAAATATATTTTTAACTTGATACTTAAGAGGGAGAAAAAATTCGGAGGATTTAAATAGTTTAATTAATGGAGGAAGTGATTGAAGTTTTGTGGAAAAGCTACGAAGTTTCACAAAAGAATATTATTAATTCTATATTTGTCTGATTATTTAAAATTAATTTATTTAATAAATTTTGGGAATTCTGTATATTTAGTTCTACGATATTTGTTGGGCCATCATTATTATTGAATATTTAAATAAATTATAAACTTTTTGTCTGTTAATGTTTAAAGAGATTCTATAGCATATATGATATCAAAGAGTGTTTCATCAATAAAAAAAAAGAAATTAAATAGTTATTATTTCTTTACTCACAGCACAAATTCTGTATCGTTCATATTTTTTAATATTATGTACAGAAATACTGATATTTTACTGTGGAAGCAATTGGAAAGCAGTATTATTGATCTAATTTATTGAAGCTTCTTATTATCAATTTGATAACTGGGCAGTAATTACAATCATCGTTCAGTTATATAATTACATGTATGATATTAGATTTTGAAAAGTATATACTTTTCATCATTTCTGAAACCTGTAATCATTGAAGTGGCACATCCGTAATCTGAATAATAGCTCATAATAATACTAGGTTTTAATTAATTCAAGATTAGGTATCAAAGATTGTGATCCACTGAGACAGAATGCTCCATCACCGGTTTATGGAGTACCATCTTTGTTTCAAAATGGAATGGTTTGAAATCGGGAGTGAGAATTGTATACTAACTATAAAGGCATAAACTAATAGGATTATTATTATGCTATTAGGATTATTAATCCCAGGCTTCCTTTTTATAAAACAGTCGTATTTTCCTTCTGTGGCTAAACTAACTGTTCCTTTTTTTTTTTTAAAGTTTCTAAACAGATTTAATGTGACATGTACCATTAATTGGAGATTTGGATGTGAAAGTGTTAGTATTTTAAAGCATTTTTCCCTTTAATTTTTTTGTTGAGATAATAAAAAGAAAACTAATGTATTTTTTTTTTTTTTTATTTTCTTGAGATTTTACAGTATTTAAAAATTAATATATATTTATATGCATGACTTTTTTTAAATAAAAACTAAAAAAGAAAATGCCATTTTACTTCACAATTGTCTTGACATTTCAAACATAGTTTAAAATAACTTCACTGAAATCTATGCTCTAGATAAATGTGGGCAATAATGAATAATACAAATAAAAACATTAAGGTATAAATTGTAACTGTTAGTATTTTTATCAGTATAAATCTTGCTATTATATCTACAAAAAATTATAAATGAAATCCATACTTATAATCTACAAGCTAAATTATTTCTTTAAAAGGTTTTTAACAATTTTTGTAAACTTTGAATGCTGGTATTTATGATTGTCATAAGTGACAGAGCTTTTATTATTATTACTTTTCTTTTATCTTTAGAGAATGATTGCGAATTTATATTACTTTTTAACATTTTAAAGTTTGATCTATATACAATATAGCCAAAAGGTATTTAATTATTTTCTTATTTGACAACTGAGTATTTGAAACATATAATTAGATTTAATAATTTTCTTTTACCATTTGTTATAGATATTTCGATCAAATGTGTCAGTTATTGATGTACCAAGCATTTTATAAATTCATATGGTAATGTTTGATTTACAATTAACTAGAAATGAACTGATTTTACGAAAATTATAACTTCATATTATATTTGTTGAAGAATCTAAAAACAATGAACAATTTAATATATTTCTGTTTATAAATTTTTTTAGCACAAATTCATGTTATTTAAGTATGGTAATTATTTATAGGTAATGAAAAAGTATTTAATGTCTTATATTTGTATGAATGAAGCAGTCATATTTAAATAACAGATAAGAATCTTCAGGTATGTTATGACCCCCTCCCCCCCCCCCCCAAAAAAAGAGAGAGAAAATATGGAAGCTGCTTAGAGAAAGGCAGAGAAACCAAGAAATTAAATACTTCCAATGAATTTTCAGGTATGAATACTTGTACTGCGACTATCTCAAAAGAATTTTCTTACAGAATTCTTCAAATGCTTGGCAAAGCAATAAAAAAAAAAATTTGGAGTGCCTTGAAAGCAAATGATTGTTGTGAGCAGTTCAGTGAAAAAGGTGGTTTGTAATTGCAAAAAGAAAGGGAGCCTAATGTTAGTGATGATAATTAAAACAAAGAACTTCAATTCTTATGCCAAACATGTATAATGTATACTGCTGCAGGAATGCATGAAGAAATGATAATTGGGAAAATGATATTAAAGAAACTTATTTGTAAGCTTTATCTTAAAATATATATGAAAGAAGCACATGCTTTCTTTAAAGAAGAAAATTAGAGCATTAATATTGGATATTTAAAATTTTGTAGTTTACAATAAAAAAATGTTCTTCCTAAAGACACATCTAATGAAGACTTTATTCTGTTGCTAAAGGAAGTGAACATTTACTGCAACACTGATTTTTGGGAAAAAATACTCTGCAATTCAGACTCGGGATTGGAGTTCTGGGAGAAAAATTGTGAAAACTGCAATGCTGGAGAATTGCTTTTAAGTTTCATTACCAAAAAGGGATTAAATAATGTTTTTACTGGTCAGTGGCATCAATGGAATCATTCAGAAAATATTTGCAAACAATTAAATTTTATGTGATGTGTGGAGTGGAATGAGACTTTCCAAGATAACTAAAATTCATGGATGTTATATATTGAGGATATCATAGAATATTTATTTGCATACTTGCCTTTAAGAGTTAAAAGCTTGATATGAATATCTGTATTACTGAGTAAAAATGGTTAAATGGATAAAAGTGTTTGTTTCTGTCTGTTAAATAAAAATCAATTATTTTTATTAATGCACAAATTTATTGTTTCTTTTTGTTAAGTCAAATAAATTGTTCCAGTAACAGCTTGAATTTAATGATTTTATTATATATATTTCTGTTTGTGTATACCTTTATTTTTATATTGCATGTTATTATTTGACTTTACAAGTAATCACATAAATATAAATATAATAATTTATTTTTAACCATATTCATAAAATTTGCTCTTTTATCCTATTTTTATTTCATATTCTAAGTGATAAAACTATGCGAGATTTCTCTACCTTGATCATGGCTTGGGCTCAATAATAATATTTGAAACTAGGCTTACGTTTCCTCTTTTAACTTGCAAGTTTAACAACAAATGGAGTTATGGTTTTTCTTAATGACTGCAATTTCATTTAAGATTCTATAGCATAACAAACCATTTAACTAACATTATATAAATGATTATACAAAATCCTGTTATGAAATTTTTGCAATAGTTTCTAGAAATCAATTAGCACACTTGAAAATGAATTAAATAATAGTTTTAATGTTAAATATTATTAGCTAGCTTTATTTAGCATGCAAATTTAAAATTGGCATGCAGTTTTAAAATTGTTTATGACAGTTATTTTCTTTCCTATGTAAAATGTAGAAAAAAATCCTACATATAAAAATGCTTCTGCTAACATTTCGAAACTATCTCTAGAATTCTTAACTGGAAACAATACTCATTTGCAAGACAATATGCTCTTTGTAATATGCATACTTGTATTAATTTTCACTGATAATCTACAAACAATAGTGGATAGACTATACCTGTTCCCTTTATTTGTAGATATTATTATGTATCATGTGTCAGTATAAATTCTACCAAATCAAATATTTGTCATCTCCATTTCCCCATTACTAATATTATTTGTAACTGTATATAATCATTGGGGCCAGTTTATGGTCAAGTATTATATGTCAAGTATTTCATGCTAATTTGAAGCTGGAATCTACTGCTTATCTTATATTTTGCTGCTTGTAGTTTTATATGGTAGTATGATGGGGGGGGGGATGTGACATCAGATGACATACAATGACATTTCCTGAATTGATTCCTTTTTGATGAAGCATTGTTAAGATTTATGAATTGTGTTAGTATTTTAAATATTTAGTAATAAATCTTTTTCATTTCATAATCTTTCACTTTAAAAAGCAAAATTATATCCTAAAGCACTTGCATTGAATGACTTCATTTATTGTTTATTAAATATGTAGAAAGATTACATTTTATTGATATTTTAGTGAGAAACTTTTTATGGAAATGGCAGATAGATTAGTTGATGATGGTTACAGAGATGCAGGCTATGTGTATATAAATGTGGATGATTGCTGGATGGCTCCCGCTAGAGATTCAAATGGAAACATGGTTCCAGATCCTGAAAGATTTCCTCATGGCATAGGTTATCTGGCAGATTATGTAAGTTCAATAATAAAATATTTTATTCTATACCAATGAATATTTTGCAGGATGTATACTTCTGAGAAACTTGAATTGCGTGAATGTACAATTTTAGTACATCAAAGCTAAGATTGTAAATTTCTATTTCTGCATTTCTTTTTTGCTAAATGATTAAAATTGCTATTTATGATTTTATATATTTAAGTGTTTATAAATTGGGCTTTCTATAATTTATATAAATTATTGAAACTTATTTATATAATGCAAATCATAATTAAATTATCCTTTTTCTTAACTGAATGGTTATAGGATTACTTAAAAGTGTTCAACTTTTTTTAAAAATGATTTGAAATAGTATGCTTACAAATTATTAGAATATTAAAAATGGTTAACTTATATGCTTGTTTATAAATGATAAAAAATATTTCATCTCATTTATCATTTTTTTATAATTTTTATATGATTAAATTGAAAATAAAGAAAGCATCAGAAATCTGTTTATTTTATGCTTAATTTCATGATTTTCTCCCCTAAATGTTGGCATGTTACATATGTAGAATTATAATAAAATAGATTATGTATCTTTTAAAAATCAAACTAACTTTTCATAGATTTAAGTAAAATATATTATTATTCTAATTTAAGATTTTCTCACATCGGTAGTTTGTAATATAGTTGGATAGTAAAATAGTTTGGAGTTCAGTATTTTTGGTGGTTTTGAAAGCAGTAGCATATTTTTGACTAGACAGCTGTCTAGAGACATTTGATTATAAAGGGCTGCAATCAAGTAATTAAAAAAATATTATTAACTGAGTTGCCAAATAAACATTTTGATGAAAAATACAAATTATGTGAATCATAAAGTGTTAGGGTTATAATTTTTGCTTTTGCTGAATTTCATGATGTAAAATCATTTTTGTAATGTTACTACTTTAAAATGATGACATCAGATGTTAGTGGGCAGAATATTATTCTATTTACTGACTTTAGTTTCATTTTTTATGTTAATTAATGTAAAAGTTTATATTATATATAATTAAATTAATGTTATTAACTTGCTTATTTAATAATTAATTTATTTCAAATTGAAGATATTAATTTTTTTCTTTAAAAGTAATGATACATTTAAATTGTTAAATTTATTATAATAAAAATAATTTAAAACTTATGAAACTTGATTTAATTAAAATTGACTGAATTGCATATTTTTCAATAGAAGAGTTTTGAAGTGACATATGAGTGAATGTGATAAGAAACCAAAATAACAAAATTATTACATTTTAAACTAAATAGTAAAATGATATCAAAAGTTTTTAAAAACTCTACTGTTTAATTATATTATCAAACTTTAAAATTATTTTTTAAGTCAAATTATTTCATTTTGTAAATATAAAATAATTTAAATTTTGTATTTCAATTTTTATTATGTTATGTACAATTTCATATTATAACTTTCCCCAATTTTTTTGGTACAAATTCTGATAAAATATTTTGAAAATCATTTTTTTTTCACTACATAGTGATCATTAGGCATAAAACCATAGAGTTCAAGGAATCCTATTTCTTGATGTAAAGCTCCGTAGCTATCAATTCCGAAAGATTAAAAATGAAATAAAATGTTTAAAATTAATTGCCATTGCAATTATCAATAGAAAATTTATAAAAAGCATCACCACATTGTTTTGAAAAAAGTTTTTATACCAAAAAATCTGTAAGATATACTAATGAATAATGCAAAATGTAGATATTTCAAGACTTGAAATTTGAGATGAATTACAAAAATAGTATAACTGAATAATATACAAATAATTGTCTTAAATAAAATATCATAGTATCATATCATAGTATTAGCAATCTATGCCCCTCCCCTTTTTTTTGCCAAGCTAACTTTTCTAAAAAATAATTATTTAAAAAAGATTAACCAGAAGTTCATTTAATAGAAAGAGGTGAAATGTTTATCATCAGATTCAAAGTGGCTTCAGTGCAAGTCGCTGAAATTATTTCAACATCTTGAATTGTTGGTAACATTTTGAGATAATTATCTAGCTGAGGTTCCACCTCTACAGGAGTTGAATGGATGTAAAAACAACTGTGTCTCCTTCAGACATAAATTTATGAGGATTAGCTTACTTTAATGCCCCTTTTCATGGATATGGCAGTATCATCAAATTGCAATACTTTTAAGATTTCCAACTTAGTAAATGTGCCTAGCATAAAAAGAAGAAATTGCACTAGTTGCCTTATACTGGTTTACTATTAATGTTTATATGAGGAAGGTGCACACTTTACTTGGAGGAGAAATACTCATAAAGATTATAACTAATAATATATATATGTATATATATATAATATAGCATTAAATATATTAAAAAGGCTTAAAATATTATCAAAGAATTATTAAAAAATATTTGTAGCTCTTCAAAAAATATTTAACCTGCTTTAAAGATGCAGTTTTTATGAGTCATGGTGTATGTTTTCAAAATATCTGATGATGATGAAAGTAAGAAATGCATATTTTCCAAATGACTAAAAGAGTTCATCAGCTTTTTATTCAAGCAGCGAATAGTTTATGTTATCATATGATAGTGATAGTATTTAAATTTTCTGAAACAATTTATTATTTAAATAGTGTGATTGCTGACACGATATACATATCATCTATTGAAATGCAATGTATATCTGTATTTAAAGAGACTAATATTTCATAGTTTCAAAAATGAAGATTGTTGTTTAAATGTAATTTGTTGAACTTGATATGTTCATTCCTGAATTTGAATATCACTTGCAAAGGGAAAAGCTTTGTTATTCAGATGAAGAGAACTAAAGAAACAAATTAATTTTTAAAACAGCAAATGTGCATCAAAAGTATTCAAATGTGCAGTTGTTAAGTACCACCATTTAACTTTAACAAATGTTAGCATTCACGTAAAAAACATACCTTCTTTGTTAACATTATTTAGTTCTCTGTAAAATAACAAATATCATTCGTATGATTTTTATACCAAAATTATACATTTTCTTAATTTCTTTTTGTAATATTGATTTTGATGAAAGCTGTAACCCGAAATACATTTTTAATGCCTTTTGTTATGTTGGAAATAATCCTAAGAATCCATGAAATAAATTTTCTAAGAATACCATGCCTCAAGTTTTCTTTTTTATGTATTTTCTAAAATTTCATCATTGGAAAAATCAAATAATTACATATTCCTTGTTTATTGTGGATATTTTTTTAAAAATAATACATATAGGTTTTCTTACATTTCAAAATATTAAATAAATGTGAAAATGAATCGATAGCTAGTATCAAAATTAAGATCAGGACAAATATTATTATTATTATTATTTTTATTATTCTGTGTTGGTATTGTGCTTGTATATGTTTTACTTTTTGACCTTTTCTAACTGTTTACATTCTTATTTATATATGGATTAGAATTTTATAATTCTTTATTCTTTGCTGTTCCTTTTTTTATATGTGTTTTAATTTACTTTGTGGCTTGTGTTTGTTGTATTTTTGATTAGTGCACTCTGTAAAGGGAGTCGATTTCTGTAATGTGCTTATTTTAAGTAAATAAATTATTCTCTTACCTTATTCTTTATTATTACCTAATTAAATTATTCCCTTAGGTTTTGGTAACCAAATTCTGTAAAATTTCTCTAACTGCTGGTTCTCAATCAGAAGAACTCGAAAGTGCCTTCCTCATGTTTTAACCACATTTGTTGAAAATGATCCATTTAGTTTCGACCACCTGTAGTGTTACTGGGTTATTTTTCTCTATTGTAGTAAACCGCTTGCTCTTTGGTTTTTTTTTTCTTTCTCTTTGTCTGGATCGTATATGTGACTTTGTATCGCTGTTTTATATCATTTTTCTCCTAAAATGGTAATTTACTAATATAGCAGAAGACCCTACCAAATTAAATGCTATGGTGCTGAATAAATTGTTTAGTTATTTAGCATTCTAAACAAGGGTTCACCAGTTTTATAATAATTTATATTCATATTATAGAGATAATATGAATAAAAACTTTTGCTGCAATTATTTTGGAATGTGGAAAAAAATTGAAATGTATTCAATATCAAAGTTATTGTTGAAACTATGAATTTAGTTTTTTTTTAAGGCTTGAACATTGCAATGTGAATTTCATTTTATTTTTTATTCGTTCACATTCATTTTTTATAAATAAGATAGCAATTTATGTATAATATTTAAGGCACTAGTTGCTTGTATTTTCTGTTTAAAATTGCTTTCTTCTTTCCTGTGTATTACAGATGTTACACTGTTCTATTCCATAGACTAACCTCATAATTGAATATTTTAATATTTATATATTGCATGCAAAATCGATATGTTTTTTTACTTAAAATAGTTCGAAACTTTTGTAATATAAATAAATAGTAGCATGGCTGCACTAAATTTTTAATACGTAATATGTACATTGAAAATTTAATTTTTTGCTGGGAGTTTCAATTATTTATAAAGTCACTTTTTCGAAAAATATTCGTGGAATCTATGATAATCAATGGTTAAATTGAAAAAATAATTTTTTTATCCAAAATTTTTCTGAAATGCAAATAATTATCAAATTTAAAAAATATAATCTAATAAAGTAACATCGAGTATGGTTTATTTGGGATTTGATATACAGGTTTTGATTATCACTTATACGTTTTCATTCGTATAAGTCGGTGTAATCGGTTACCTGTTTATAAATTACTACTTTTCAAAGTAATATCATAATTGTGACCATATTATGGTGAAAAGTATCATTATTTCTGAAAAATTTTCAGTTTTTTCTAAAAACATTATCATAAATTTTTAACATTCATGAGTTTTCGATATAGTTCAACATTCGCTATTAGTATTATTGATACTGGAAAAGTGATATTACAAAATTGTTGAACGGGCAAAATAGCAATTCGATTCCGTCTCGTATAATTCATGAATAGAATTAAGCTTATTCATTCCATACATCTTAAGACTGCTTCTTTTGGGAAAAAAGGAAAAAAAAAAAAAAAAAAAAAGTTGCCGAAACTTGACTCGGAAATTTCATTAACGCCAACTCTAATTTTAAACTTCTGCAGGCGGAAATCTTCTGACTCTGTGGATATGACACAATAGGAAAATGTTTCCATGAGGCAATTGCAACAATTGTACCGGTCCATAAGCGAAGATAAAAAAAAAAAAAAATCTGATACAGCTGCAGTGCCTGGAAGTGCAGTGCAAAAGAATCAAAATTTTAATTCTTTTGTTATAAATTATATAATTTTTTTTGTACATATAAATGTACAGTTGAAGAGGGGGGGGG
The DNA here is from genome assembly GCF_947563725.1 of Argiope bruennichi. Lineage (NCBI taxonomy): Eukaryota > Metazoa > Arthropoda > Arachnida > Araneae > Araneidae > Argiope > Argiope bruennichi. The sequence goes on along the minus strand of NC_079162.1, from coordinate 133,851,574 downwards.
GAGGAACTATGCAGCTTTATTTTTGCATCGTTTGTCGAAAAAATACCATTTGAAGGGTTTCACTTCTTTTTAAAGATTTTTAATTACAAATTTCGTAAGGGGCCGTCTATATATGGAAATAAGTGCAAACATTAAAATTTCTAGTTTCCCATTTTCTTATCACATTTTAAAATTACATCAAAATTTATTCTCGGAAACCAAGTTTCGTTAGTTTAGTCCTATTCATTTCGAAAATATGTGCTAACAAAAACTTGTCTTTCTAATTTTAAAATTAAATGTTGAATTTTTATTCATATTTTAAAAATTTTACTGTGTAATTTATTATTATTTATATGGACAAAAACCCTTTTTGTTATAAAAATATAAGGTATTCTACACATTTTGCATGCATATTTAACATAAATTTTTTTTTTAATATGTGAAAAAAATTACAAAAGTAGAGTTGAAAAATTTTTAACTCTATTTTTACGTACTTAAATTCTTAGGCGTACTTAAATTTTGGCATAAATCGTAGGGCAATACCATTTTTGGTGGACATGCAAAATTTCAGCTCATTCCTTTAAGTAGTTTTCCCGTTACATTAAGTTTAATGTATTGGTCCGAAAGCTATGCATTTAGGGGTACATTCACAAATTTCAAAATATCGGCAGTTTTTTATTTGGCTTTGAAATGTTGCTGATCATGCATTCTTTGAAGCAAATATCTTTTTCTGCATTGTTGCATTATAAAAAAATATTTTAAAAAATACGTCAGCCTAATACAAACGAAATCAGATAAAAAAAAATTTTTTCCATTGCTGTTATATTTAATTTTATTAACCTTTCGCTATTTATAAATGTGGATGATAGACTTTGTCAAGCTATAATTTTTATCTGTTAGCTCATATAATATCATTTACAGAATATAACAAATTCTTGAAGAATGTGATTTTATTTCGTAATTATTACCATTGTAGGATTTAATTATTTAATTTTACAAACATTCTAACAAATTATTTCTCTTAATAATTTATGGATAAAAATCTCCGTATTTCCTAACAAGAAAATTGCGATTTGTGTTTAAGTTCACTGATGTTTAAGTGCATAGTATTTCTTTCACAAGTCTTAAATTTCATAAGATTTATCTGCCATAATTAAAGTTATTGTATAATTGTATATAAACACAAATGGAATTAAAAAAAATCAGGCATCAAAACATTATTTTTTAGGCATTTAATATTGATATTTTGTATTAATATATATATATATATAATTGTAATATTTTATTACAATTTAAAATTTTTTTTATTGATTTTAGTAATCATCCTTTTTATGGATAATGATAAGTTGATGGATAAATATTAAATTTTTCAATCCCAGTTTAACTAAATTAAGTTTGTTCTGTTTAAGGAAATGTGTTCTAAAATAAATTTTTGATTATTAAGCTGGTTACTTCTTAAAAACATCAAAAGGAATAATTATTCTTATAACTATCTATATACAGGGTGTTCATTAATTATTGTCGGGGTTTCCGTACCTCATAACTTTCGAATAAAAAATATTACGCAAAAACCGGTTACTTATTCATAAATTACAACTCAAAGAATTTTACGTGGCAACAATGCGATCTTAGCGCATTTGCATTCTGGGTAATTATGACGTCATAAATAAAAATGGCGACCGTGCAAGAAAAAGCAATGTGTGTATTGTGGTTTTTCGAAACTAAATCAGTCATAACTACTCAACGTCGCTTCAGGACCACGTACAAGAAAGATCCTCCTTCGGATAATTCTATCAGACGCTAGTTAACACAATTTCAGGAAACTGGTAGCTTTCTACACCGAAAGGGAGCGGAAAGACCGAACACTTCGCAGGGAGATGTTGATCGCATCCAAGAAACGTTTACTCGCAGTCCACGAAAATCAACGAGACAAGCAGCTGTGCAGTAACATATACCGCATACAACGATATGGAACGTTCTCCATAAGCGCCTTCATCTGAATGCCTACAAAGTGCAAATTGTGCAAGCTTTACACCCGAATGATAAACCACGTCGTTCTGAGTTCGCTGAACAAATTTTGACTCGAATTGAGGATGAGGAAAATTACCTTCGGAAATGATTCTTCGGTGACAAATCCACTTTTCATGTGGCAGAAAAAATGAATAAACATAACTGTAGAATATGGGACTTGGAGAATCCCCACGATCATCGAGAATTGGAATTGCTGAAACAACAATAAACTCCGTGACATACCTTGACATGCTGGAGATGTATGCGGTCCCTCAGATGCAGCAACATCAGCCAGATGTGATATTTCAACAAGATGGTGCACCCCCACATTGGGGTATGATTGTACGTGACTTTTTAGACGAGAACTTTCCCGACAGATGGTGTGGAAGAGGTGGACCAAACTCATGACCTAGGAGATCACCAGATATAACACCGCTGGACTTCTTTCTATGGGGGTTTGTCAAGAACATTGTGTATTAGACTCCTGTGCCCTCCCTTAATGAACTGAAGCACAGAATTGTTACTGCGATCCAAAATGTTACCCCACAAATGCTGGAGAACACTTGGAGGGAAATCGAATTTCGTCTCGATGTGTTACGAGCCACGAAGGGCAGCCATGTGCACATTCGTTAATCTTTTTAATATCATTAATAAAATTCTTTGAGTTGTAATTTACGAATTCGTAATAGGTTTTTTTCGTAATATTTTTTATTCGAAAGTTATGGGATACGGAAACTACGACAATAATTAATGAACACCCTGTATAATAATTATGCTGATAGATATAATTATTCTTATAATTTAATATATTATTTCTTGTAACTATACCTCCTTTCAAATTTCTTTTCATATAAGAAGTAGCAAGATATATGATGAATTATAGCTTTAAAAATGCTACAATAATAGAATTGAAAGATATGAATGAACATTTAGAGAAGTGATGATCTGCAATATGCTTTTCACGTCTTTAATACGCATATATCCTATATACATAGGATATATGCGTATTAAAGACAGACAATGAAATCTTTGGCAAACAATACTAAGAATAGAACATAAAGAATAAAACATTAAGCATGGAAGGAAACTGATTTACATTTATTAGTGAATTATTTGCACTCCTTTTTTTGTATCATTACATGCCTTTTATTAGTAAGCAGTGACGATAGTCTATACTGATAAAGAGATACAGGAATAAAGTGCAAAAGAGCAAAAATGAGTTAACTTTTTCTCGATGAATTGGTAAGATATTAATTTTAACGCTAAAATCGACATTTCTTTTAAATAATAATAATAAAAAAATATATTTAAATTTATATCTTTTACTCATACAAAAAAACTTTCTATTTTAGTGCTTTCAGCATAATGGTGTGCAATTTAAGCAAAACTTTCAGTGCTCTTAAATATTTCTTTCCGGAAAAGAATCAAGATTCTCCTAAAATATTTTGCTGTTAATATTTTGTCATGAATGAAATAGCAAACGATTTTACTATGTGGATTAAAGCTTTAAAATACGTTAAAAGTATAACAACAACAACAACAAAATACTGTTACCGACGTCCAAGGAATTTCTTAATCTTACACATCTAAATATGGAAACAACTCCTTAACAAAAATTGTCAAATATCTCCGGATGCAATGGTATATTAATCAAAAGCTGTACTTCGGGTATTTTTTTCATGGGAAATCTATTCATGACATTTAAAAATTGGTGTTCCTTAGGAAATTTCAAAGTTTGTATAGTTTTAAATATGTAGACAAAAATTTTAGGCTGACATCTTTTATTATCCATCATGACCTTTTTTTGTTTTCACATAGGAAGATTGATTGCAAAAGAAATCTAGGTGGCTCTTTTTATTTTCCTCATTGCGACAGTACAATTAATAAATTTGTTTGAAGTCATCCAAAGATAACATTTTCTAAAAATTTATTTTGGTTGAAAAAAAAAATTAATTTTTAAAAATTATATTTGTGCATTTACTTTTCAAAAGACACTCAGAAGCTGGCTATCTTCAGAAATTCAGAAGAAAAAGTCCCAGCATCTTAGAAAATAAAAATGAAAAGTTGTAACCTTAGTATAAATAAAAATCATCCAATTGTCTTGGAACCCTTCAAAGTTGTGGATCCCTTAGGCAATTATCTTTTCTACTTATTTTATAATCCAGTTCCTGGCCAAACATCACTGCTAGTATGTTGCTAAGATACTGGAGGATAACCTACTGCCATTTGTCGAGCCTCTAAATGGGAATTCAGCAAGATAATGCTTCAATTCTCATTGCAGTCAACACAAAGTCTGGTTTAATTTTCCGAATATAAACAATTTCTCTTGGACTGCATGTAGCTTAGATCATAACTCAATAGAGAATCTTTGGGGAATCATGCATCGGGAAGTTTACAGTAAAGGAAGACAATATTCTGTAAATGAAATCAAGAGGGATGTATGGTATGAATTGAGCTCCTTGTTTCGTCGACGGAAACTCGTATATATGAACGAATTAACAGAATAGATGCACAACCAGGTTTTTAAACTGTTTATTTTAATCTAATTTCATTTTTGTCTAAATTTTTCAGACAATGTTAATTTTGTTTTTAATTCCCTTATAACTTGCAATATGCTGAAGTGAACTTTTACAGTTATAATATTGTACATATGTGTGTAGCTCATTACACTATAAAGTCGTATTAGGAAAATTGATTAAAGGCATTTTAAAATCTGTGAATTTACTTATTGTCTAATCTGCATCGCAAGGCATTTTAGCATGAATTAAAGTAATAAGAAAAAAATATTTATATATACTTCATTATTATTAGTACAGACATAATTTAATAATGGTATTGGCATTGACAAACTTACCTCATATAAAGCTATTCTATATTTATGTTTTATTGCTGAAGTAATTTTAGCTGGATCGATTATATTTAAGACTTAGAAAGTTAAGTCAGGCCTGGAGACAGATATAACTCTGCCCAAAGTTCTGTAAGAAGATTATTATTATTATTATTATTATTTTTTTGCGCCCTTGTTTTCAACTTTGATGATTTAGGAAGTAATTTAATGTGAAATATTAGAGTATTATGATCGCTAATAATCTTTACGGGTGAGCAAAATATTCATAATTAAAATATTTTTGAAGTTCATACTGTTGCATATGCTTCCTCTCGATTTTTGGCGAATGTGTTTTGTAGTGGACAGTTTCTGATTCATATAACAAATGGAATTCTGCTTGCCATCATATTCTTGCAATAGGCAGGCTCTTATATGTATCTGAAATGCATCAGAATCGATAAGGAATAGTTTCTCTAAAGATAGGGTGTACAACTTTGAGTGTTTTTCCGGGATTTTTTCCTTTAAGTTCTTAAAAGGATGTTTGGTGTATTTATTTCCAATTAGAGATTTCTGATGTTTTTTTCGTTATTACTTCCATGAGTTAATGAGAGGTTTCTTATAGTCAAGTAATCAAAGTAAACTTTATAAATAGGTTTTAGTTTGAAGAATTGTATTGTCTTAATTTTTTCTAGATGAAGTTGATGCTTTATTGTGTTCTCGCAAGTGAGCATTTCTTTGGATTTACTACGAATAAAAGGCATTGTAATTTCGTAAATATGCAGTTCAGGTGTTGCAGTTGTGTTTCAAATTCAAGCTGAAATAATACATTACTGTAGATATAGGCTTTTGCAAATTCACTAAATTGATATAAAGTATAATAATGGCGTTGCAGAATTTTTAAGTTCAAAAGGTTAAATTTTAAATAAATATTGGACTCGATATGTTTTAAATGATGTATAATCCTTGCTCTACTTTCCCACTGGACTTGTTATGATGTTAACTTTTCCTATTCTGTATATCAGATCGTTCCCCATAGCAAACTCATCTAGTGTTGTGACGGCATTCAGTGCTCAGTAGTATATGCATAGTTGTATACCCTTGCATTTCTTGTAAACACAGACTACTGGATCACTTTTTTCTATTAATCCTGCATCTAATATTGGTTTCCATATGATATGTTAAACGAATTTTATATTCTTTAACTTTAGAATTTTTCAGCTTGCCAGTAAACAATCCTTGATGTTTATTAACAGGCTCCTTTTTTTTTCCCCCTCTGAACCTCTTTTAAGCAATCTAAGTTCTTCTCTTTATCTGTTTCCATTTTCTGCTAAAGTATATTGAATAAGTATATAGTAGTACTTATTCAATATACCTTAGCAGTATACCTTATAGTATTTTCTATAAGTATATAGCTTATTAGCGGCAAATATTTTCTCTTGCTCAATGGTCTTTTCCATCTTTAATTTTAACTCTTGTAGGTAATTCTCTTCAGATTGACCAATATCCATTGATAAGGGAATTTCTCCAGAGCATGATGATTTTAATTTTTTCAAAGGATTCATGCTTTTTTTCTGTACACAGAACAGTGAAACCTATAGCAGAGTTCGGAACTTCGCAGTAGACTAATAGTAAATTTGGGTTGTGTTTACCCAATTCGAAGAATCGGTTCTTATTACATGTGGGAGAATTTGTTTCAGAACTTTGTTATATCTCTCTATTAAATTGTTGCTGGCTGGATATCCAGGGGGAAAATTTTGAACGTAATTTAATCTCTTATGAAATTATTTTGTAAGTTTCGAGAGGAAAATTTACCTTGCTCACTGGCGATAACATTCGTTCACAGCTCTCTCAATATTTTGTTCTGTATCGATGAATCTTTTCTTCATTTCTGTTTGTAAGAAAGCTTTTCTCAACAATGGTCCATTTCTTGCTCTCTCCGTAGCTTTACTGCTGTACAGGCAATAATGACCTTATCAGCATCTATCGATTCTTCAAAATTCTCTTCCACTTCTGTGGAGTGAATGATCTTCTCATTCTCCTGAGCCTCCTGAAGTTTGCAGAATAGGGAAAATCATCTCTACTGATGTTGCAGTTGTTGTTTTGTAGTGTAAAGGCCCTTTCTTTGCTGCTTATTTTAATATTGAAAAAGTCCTCACCAATAGAATTAACTAATTAATTCCATGAGTTATTCAACAAAGAACATTTAACTTGTCTGTTACTACTATTAGCATATCTATATTGTTGAATTAATTATTTCCACAATAAAATAAATGGAGACTTGGCAGACTTCCACTTCAATCTATATCCATCAAAAGCAGGAATTAATAAAATTTTGCCTCTTTCTTTATTCAGTAAGAACCAATGATATCTGTGTTCAGAAATCAACGAGGACTTCGATTTCTTTTGAATAACTAGAAATAACGATCTTCTTTAAAGACCTAAGGTACTGACTGAAAATGAAAGGAATTAATTTTGGCATTACAGTTTCTTGGTTATTTATATTTATTTGGTATTTGAGTTCTTGTTGAAATTCTTATCGTTTTGTTTGGTTATAAATTCATTTCTTTCCATTTATCTAGGCATTTTGTTGTAAGATCCTGAAACGACCACTAGTAGTAGTGAGATTTCAGCTTTGAGTTCGGAGCGTTTTAAGTGCGAGACCCGATTCCACAGAAGACCATTTTTGTGCGGGCCTGGTGCACGTTAAATCTGATGTTATGGTCAAATGTCCATTCGTTGTTGAAGTGCAAAAGTGTGGAGAAGGGCCTCAAAATGTCGTTCTCGTCATTTGACCGGGATTCAAAGTTACTACGTCCGTCCTAAAATAGCCCTCGTGTTGTTTCCTAGTGGGACATTGATGTAACTAAACTAAAGCTCCTTTTTTTCATTACGGAGAACCGTTAGAAATAGCCGTTCTTTTGAAATCGTTTCAAAATTCATTAGGGTATATTTGTATCAAAGTATATGTCGCACTTTCTTTCTAATTCTTGCTGCTGTAGCCATTTTTTCTCCTTGATGAATGGCTGTATGAGGAGCAGTCTGTTTCCTATGATTGAAAAAAAATTATTAGAAATTAACAGTTTGGTTCTTCAAGGGACTCGATATCTTCAACCTCACGCATTTTGGAGTAACATTTTTGCCACAATATTTGGAACGTTACGATATTGAAACGTCAGCAAGGCAATTTATATAAAAATATGAATCAATTTGTACTGTCAAATGAATATCTCAGAGAATTATGTATGACTTAAGTACATTTCTCTGAAAATTATACATATGTCTTCCAGGATAAAATCCAAAGTGCACCTTTGCAACAAAATCAGGTAAGTATTTTTACTGAAGCACTGTATTACTCTAGATTCACTCTTTCTTTTGCGCTAGTGTTAGGATTCCTAAATCATACACAAAAATACAAAGTAGTATGCTGTATTTCATATTTATTAGGTAACATCCCAATTAATATATAAATAAATATTTCAAATTATAATATTTTTACTTAATATATTAAATAAATATAAGATTAAATATTTTATCCACGATCATAGTTCATTCGGAAATTAAAACCTGCAAGAGGGCTTTTTCTTTTGTATTATAATTCGGTAGATAAAATCACTGTAATTTGTTTTGAAATATATGTAGTGTAATTTTTACTGGTTTTATTCACACTTTTTTCAGTTATTAATTTTAATTGATTTGTTAAAATACTTAACTTCAATATATATATTGAAGTTAGCAATGCTTCATTAAAATCTACAAAATGAAATGTTTTTAAACCAATATTTCATTAACTTTAAATAGTAAAGTGGGAAATATAACATAATCACAGAAACATGTGATGTGAATCATGCTCAAAATGTTGATTAACCAATGCAATTAAAATGTTATTTTTATGTTGATCATAACCTAGAAATATTATTCATTGTATGGATTTTTTTTTTTATTCTACTGTGCTGAAAGAGGAATAATTCTAGGTTGAAATCAACCCACAAAAATTTCTTTTTTGTTATGTGAGTCAGTGCCAAATTAGAGTTTGGATATTATCTGTACAAATTAAATTTTAAATTCTACACAAGCCCTAGTTTTTGTACACGAGATGTCTGTAAAGAGCTTTTTGTTAATCAAATACATTATTTTATTCGTACATATAGATTTAATTTTGAAAAAAAATGTCAGATGGTAACGCGAGTCACATAGTGTTTCCTATTAAAAAATCTTTCTCCATCTTTTTATTAGAGTTGCTCTTTATGGCAAAACTACTAGAGATGCACATATACATACACTTCACATTTAATCAACTTGCAACTTTTTCAACACGTTTTATTCTTCTTAACTTCAAAGAAATAATCCGATTTTGTCAAGGTGTCGTTGTCCAAACCTTGGTGAAAGAACCAAGTAGGAAGGCAGAAAGCAGGAAAAGGCGACAGTGAGAAAATATTCTGAGTTTATATGGCTTCAGAAAATAATCTGTCAACTCAGTATTTTAATTTTGTGGAAAAATGAACAGTCCACACATCTTAGAATTTAAAGTTACAGTGAAGCCTGAGTTTAAATGATTAGAAAATTATTTTTAGAATTGATTAGAAAATTATTTTTATAAGTAATTGGAAATTATTACAAACACATATATAAAGAGAAAGAACCTAAATACAGAAAATCTCTGAAAACAAGTTTTCATTTTTATCATTTTTTAATGTTGCATTTGCATTCTAATTGTCTAAATCATTCATAGATGCACAAAAGAGGTTTGAAATTAGGAATTTATCAAGATTTTGGACTTAAAACCTGTATGGGGTACCCTGGAATCATTGGTCATATGGAGCAAGATGCTAATACATTCGCAAAATGGAAAGTAGATATGGTTAAACTTGATGGGTGCCATTCTACTTTAGCCCATATGAATCACGGTAATTGAAAATTTGCTATGCCGTAAATGGTGGTGGAATTAATTATTGTGGTTATTAATATTTTATATATTATTTATATTGATTTAATAATCAAATTTTTACTGTGATCTTTTTTTTTCCAATAAATGTCATCGTACTAAATAAACATAAGATACGCATTATGGTATAAATTCCTTGCAGTTTTGACAGTAGTAAATTATGTGCATATTGAAGTGATAATTTAACAAACAAAAATATTAGAATCTCCCTTACCTCGCACACTTCCATCTCCGCTCAATCAGTTCCATAATGCTCGTTTGAAAAGGAATATTAAATTAGATGTGCAATGAATGATCTGCAGCATTCGTCAGTTTTTACTTGTAATAATTAATAATTTATCTCTATATAATTTTTCCTCTGAATAACGTTTTAGAATGCATTTTTTATTGATACGCTGTTACTAGGTAATAGTGAGACTTTGAACTAGTCTACTTTAATTTTTTTAAATATATTTATTTCATCTTTTAACGTGTGTTAAGCAACGTTATTTATTGATCTTAAAAGAATTCTAATGATAGTTTAATAATTACTGCCTCTTTAACATATACATCTCTGTCTTCATCTTTTACAAAATAGTAATTAAGAAGAGTATAAAACTTTAAGAAATTTGGGGGAATGACAACATTTTCATAAGTTCTTTACTCAAATTGAGATGAAGAACAGGAAAATAAAGCTTTTGTGAACTAATTAATATATAAAAAATGTTTCAGATGAAAATTGGGATTTGTATATTAAAATATTTTTAACAAAGGTACAAAAATATTGCATAAAAATATATGTTAAAATATTGTAACAAAAGTTTTTACGTTAAAATTATTACACTTGAAAGGATTTTAATTTCTAACGAAAACATAAATATCATTCATGGTTAATATACTAAATCCGTTTTTAACCTTTGGTATTGGCGATTTGCTAATTGAACGAATATTGAGAAGATTGTCTCATTATCAGAAGAAAATGGGCGAAAAATGTTTTTTAGTTTAGTTAAAAAATAAACAAGTAGTAGAAATTTAGATAAAATCTCTCAGAAAAGCCGATAGTTTAAATGGAACTTACATTTTTCAACGAGTTTATTTTAGAATAATTAGTTGATAAAAAAGTAAGCATTTTAGGATGAAAAATTTTTAATGAATCGTTCTGAAAATTTTTTAACACTAAGAAATATAGCAATGTTTTATAGCTAAAACAAATGGACACTTATAATGAAAATGTAAGAGTTTTGTATAATCAGTTATCAAATTATCGGATATATTTTCCTTATATTCATAAAATTAAAATATATCTTTAGTTTTAAAACATACTAATGTTGTTAAAATTACCTAGAGGACTTTGCATTTATTAGAGGAACTGTCAAAAATGATTTTTTATAAAGACATATTAAAGTGCCCCATTCGTTTTTTCAATACAAAATGAATACATGATGATTGTTGTTTAAAGCTGATTTATTGCATTATATATGGATTGTTCATCTCTATTGCTTTCTTTCATCGCTGAAGAAGCCTCATTATTCCCTCTTCTCAAAATCGTTGGAATTTGCTTGAAAATGTTTCCCGATGTGCGTTTTTATTTCCCTTAGGGATTGGAACCATTCATCACGGAAAGAAGTTTAAATGACTATAATAAGTATCAGTCAGGTGGAGCAAGATTTGGAGAGTACGGAGGTGGTGATAGAACGCTTAAATCAAGTTGTAACAGCTTGGAAAATGACTCCTCGTCAGCTCTCCAATTCTGGCTGTTTTTCATTTATCAAATGGATTGCCATATTGGGCAGAATGGATGATTTTACCTTGAGGAAGGAGCTCACGATACACGTACAATTTCTCAATCCCTCCAAATGGAGAAAACAACTTTCTCCAGGTGAAGTCTGGGCTTCGTAACTGTTGTAGGACTATTGTATATAGATTTAGTGCATTTTCGATGTACATTTGATGCAAAATCGATGCCTCTTTAAGAAAGGATCTCTTTTATGTCACTAGAGAAGCAAATCGATTTTAGTGGTGTGATTCCAAAGGCTGGTTTTCGTCAATAGGCGTGGAATCCAAAACGTCACATCGACTGGCATATTCAGTTGTGATTTATATACCGTTGTTCTGGGAATATTAGTGGCATCTGCACACACGATATAGCTGAATTTCAGCGTCACTGCTGTGATAAAATCTTTCTTTCGTTACTGGGCTGTCACTGCGGTCTTCATATTTCAAGTAAAAATTAAATTTCTTAATTAAAAAAATTAATTCTTTAATTTTCTTAAACCTATTGCGGACTGTCATGATAGTTTTAGCATCACAGTCATGAACAAAAATAATAGGACGCTTCTGTAACTTTGCTATTTATTATCGCATCTCCACAAAACTGGTGTCAATAGAAATGGCTCGTGACAGGTTTATTTAGATTGCTATGCTGATTAATTGGCCTATTTAACACAATTATTTTCCCATTACGCCTACCAAATTTTTCTCTTAATCAATTGCTGATCATGAAATGAGTCACCAAAAAACTTTATCGTAAGCTTCTCATAAAAAATTTCGAGAGTTAAAGTTTTGAAAAATGGCGCATTCAATGTTAAATGAATCATAATGACTTTTGGCGTTATCTTAGAAACTATGATGCATTTCTATTTTTTTTTGGTTAATTTAAAGAATGTTATTTTACTACACAAATGGATGAAATAAATTTATAAATTAAAAAAAAAATTCTTTTCCAATTTTTGTGAATATGCATGACTGTGATAAAGTAAATTGTAAGGTAATAAAAGCCTTGACGCACCTACATGCTGAAAGATTGTATATTATTATTTCTGTTTCTATGGATCTACTATCATTTCTATCGAGAAATGTGAGTTTTAACTACTTTTATAAAACATCTTTGATTAATTCCCAGATCAGATGATTGTCATACGAAGTGAAATTAACTTTCTAGTAAAAAATAAATTTATTCAAGCACTTGATATTATAAAATATGTAAAATTTCAGAAAATATTTCTTATTAGAAGAAAGAATACTTATTTTTCTGTATTGCGATTTTTATCGTATATTAATATTTTATTATTTTTCTTTCGAAGATTTAAAGATCAATGATTATCTGTGCAAGTAATTTACATTTACGAATTTTGAAGTAGAATTTAGGCATCATTCCAATAGTTTTAATATTTTAGATTTTGTTGGACTTAAAAATTTCAAATTAGAGTATGAACACTGCTTTACTTATACATGAAGCTCAAAGGCAGTTATAAATTTCTATTTTTCGTGTTGAAAAGCATTTTCTTTTTTTATCGAGGGATTAAAAAAATGCTATTTTTAAAAGGAATACGATTTTTATTTATTTAAGATATTCTATTAATTGAAATTACTATTTTAATTACTATGTTTCAAATATGATCTTATATTTTTCCTCAAATTTGTAGATTAAGACAGTGTAGCTCAAAGAAATCAAATCTACGTTAAATAGTGACCAATAATTTACCAATAAGGTTGAAGTAAATAAAATGCAATTTATCTTTGCTTTTCTGTCGCCGCCTTAAGAGCTTGTGATTTGGATTAAGCCACATATGTAGATAGCTTCATCTTAGAAATTTGAAACACTGATTGATTCTACAAGTGATGTCTATCAGAGCCTCTACTTAATTACAGGTTTTATGATAATTTCCCTCATTTGTGACGCAAATATGGACTTCTTTTCTTTCAAATATCTCTCCTGAGCCTAATTCAACCATCTATCGTTATTGTATATTGCTAAAAAACCGTTCTTTATTCTTTTTTGTCAACTTGGTTGTGTGTGATAAGAAATAGCAACAACAATGTTATCCTCCTTCAAACTAGACAATATATCATTAATATCATCACATAGCCTTATTGTAGGCTAAAATAAAATTAAAAGTTATGTAGTCTATACAAGTATATAAAAAAAATCCGATGTTATATTCGTGATTTGTATTTGATACAAATTGCATTCTCGCGCATAATTCAATGGTTTTTGTCATAGAATTAGAAAATGCAAAATTCATATGCAAATGAAGGATCACTTGATCCTTTTATTTATTTATTTATTTTATTTATTCTTACTTTGATTGTCCGCATGGCTGTATGCATATTGTGACTGTATTGTTGATGAATACTGTTACTGAAAGTATTCAAAAAGGCAACTGATGTTTTAGTTACTGTATAATAATAATAATAAAACACGTCTTTTGGACATTAACATCGAACTGAAAATTCTGCACATAGCGACGGTTTTAGTGTCAAAGCTACATTTCAAATTTCATATATCATATATCTAGTTTGTTGCTTATTTGAGTAGTGTCGTTTGAACACTCATGAATCAAACGGACTAATAAGCAGTCAAACATTTAGCAGATCTTAGGTTTTGTGATGAAACCTTATACCAGATTTCTTCCATTTAGCCTTATTTGAGTTATGTTTTCTTCCGACAGATAGACATAATAACTTATTTTGATTTAATCAAAACCTGATGCACTACTACATTTTTGATGTAATGATCACATACGAAATTTCATCGATGTAACTCGCTCCATTTTCACATACATAAAACGCCTCACACACAGCCCAGTCTCCATTAGCATTTGCGAGTGAACGAATATGAGTGGACATTTTTACAGACAGGAGGTCATAATTCCAAATAAGTTTTTTACTTCAAAAAAATTCGGAATATGAAGTCACATGGTCAAATTGTTAGACGATTGCACTGTTTTGTTTTGTATACTTCGTATACGAGAAAAAAAAATTAAAAATTAAATTCTGATGAGATAAAGAAAAAGTGATTCTCGGTGATGAATTGTGTCATCAACATAAATATACAGTGATTTTAACCAGATGACGTTCAAATGAATTTTTTTCTGTGAATCAACATTTATTTCTATAATTTAAAGTCTTAAACTTACTTATTCTATTAATCTGATTAAAATATTGATAAAATCTTTATTATAATCAAAAAGTACTTCTTACCTTAATGAATTTTCTGTTTGATTAACAATGACTTCAAACTGAAAATGAACTGAATCCTTTATATAAAGGCTGATAAATTTATTTTTTTAAAATGCCATTATGCGAATTATTTTTTACTAGTGAAATAAAATTTCACTTATATACTTTGGGACCAATGTATTTCATTCACAATAAAACTTTCTGGGTGTTATTGAAATGTCTATGGCGGGATCAGTATTGAGACAGATTCGAAAATATTTTTTAAAGTAATGAAATTCTTAAATTTCCAGTGAAAAGAAATTATGTATTAATTTGAATTTGAAAATGAATATTCGCTCTCTAAATCAATCTGTGCCACATTTGGTTAATTTTTTGGAATCTCAGCGAAATGAAACGAAAGAAATGAATTTTTTGCTTTTAGCAATCGTGAGTTTTGCTCAATATATGGTTCTTAGTGAGTTGTCTCTTTTCAGATGGACTTTTAAGCAAACAAAATTAATTATATCTTAAGAACTACTGCGAATTTCGGAGAGATTTTTGACACACATATAGAAAAAGACATACTGGATCGAATTTTAAAAAATCTCAGTTTCTGTAATGAGAGAAATTCCGAGGTGCTAATTAATTAATCACGTTAATTAATTCGGTAAATCAGTTTATCGATCTAAATAAACTGTCTTTTCCAGTAATTTCCATTGACACCAATTTTGTGAAGATGCTGTAATAAGTAACAAAGTTACAGAAATCTCCCATTATTTTTGTTGACTATTGTACAAACCTCGTTTGTTGTATCTTTTGCACTGTTACATTTTTTTAAAGCAATAATATGTTGCAAATACTTCCTTTAGCTGTCTATATTGAAGGATGTAGAAAGAAGTTTTACATAAAAAAAGACTGCCTCGCCTTTATAATATAATTTAAAAGAGCTTTAGGACGACTGAAACCGATATTATAGTGGCTAGTAGATAAGCATCCATTTTCATATAAACATAGCCAATTAAAACAATTCTTAGCATGATATGAAAGAAACTTATTTTGACACCCTATTATTTGGTTACCTTCATCTGTTTTCAAATACTTTTTTTGAGCTTCATAGCATGTAGTAGATTATTAGTCCAAACCGCCCAGGAAATATGCATTCTATTAAATAAATCTTTAATATTAAATGATGCATAAAACTCCATGTTGCGTTAGATTAGATTTTTAATTTAAATTTCTATACCGAATTTAGGAAAGTAGTCTCATTTTGCTACACCTGTTTTTCTCTTGACAAGATACTATCAATCTCTTTACCATTAGTTATAAATATCGCCAAAAATTTTGTAAAATGTTTTTGATCGACAAACGTTGCCCAAAAAAAGCTTCTACCCAAATTGTTGGAGACTTACTTAGCCGAATTTCGATAGCTTATTCATAAATAAATTTTGATCTGAAAAAATGATTAATTTCATGGAAAAATAACTTTTTTTTTCGACTTTGTGTTCACGGAGCTTAAGAAAATCATTAATTTTAATTTTGCTTGCAAATTTCGATCTAAAATGGCATTTGTTTTCAACCATAAACTATTTTTCTAAAAATTTGTTGCTTTGAAAAAAATGTCTTTTGGTTTAAAGAAATTGATTAGTTTTGACTTCCACTATCGATTGTTTCTGTCTTACAAAGCTTGTCTGTTATACTTGATTGAAACTAAAGCTTAATTTTAAAGCATGTACTATCTATACTGTTCATCACAATCGGGTTTGTTAATAATAATGATGATTATGATGATGTTGTTGTGTCCGCGTTACCACAGAAAGGGGTTGCATTAGCTTTTGAGGGTAATGACCCCTGAGCACCCGAGTGCAGAAGTCTCACTTCCAGCTTAAATGAAGATGACACTCACACACTTGCTTGCACAACCCCTTTTTACAGGGTTGGCTGTTTCACACACCTCACAGATAGAACACAAGGGAAGAACAACCATTTGAGAATCAGGACTCGAACCCGGGACACCCCTATCACGCGGAAGACGCGCTACCTCTTGGCCATTATGCCGGCATCGGGTTTGTTGAAAAGTAGATAATAAAAATTACGAGGACGTAGATATATGTTATTATTATTTTGGATAAAGAATCTAGATACCTCTTGGCCAGGATGCCGGCATCGGGTTTGTTGAAAAGTAGATAATAAAAATTACGAGGACGTAGATATATGTTATTATTATTTTGGATAAAGAATCTAGATACCTCTTGGCCAGGATGCCGGCATCGGGTTTGTTGAAAAGTAGATAATAAAAATTACGAGGACGTAGATATATGTTGTTATTATTTTGGATAAAGAATCTAGATAAGTCCACTTGGTATTTTAATGGGTAAATGCATGTGTCATTTTCAAAGATTTTTTTCCTGTCGCATTTCAGCGGATAAAAAATTTTTCACTCGAATTTTCTCTCAAAATATTAGTTATATTTTAAATTACCTTGATGTAACTTGTACAAACATTTAGCACAAATTATATTTTATATTCCCTCTTAATATTGTACAGATTTTCGTTTTCTTTTGAAGATCTCCAGTCCAAAGATCAATTTAAAAAATTAAAATTATGAAAATATAATACGAATTGCGTTTTCTACATCAAACATATATTAATTCAAATTCTAAAGTGTTTAGCTTTGTTTGGGATGAATATAGTTTGAAATTATTTTCACTTGAACTCGCAAAACATGATGCATATACTTCTTATTTACATCGATAAAATATCGAAACAAGATTTTTAGTTTACAAAATATATTGTTTTTTACACTTTCATTCCTGCTTATTTTGAAAATATCATATTGAAAAACTGAACTTAGTATTTATTTCCTATTCCTGTATGTAACAAATAATGAGTGAGGTGTGCGATATGCTAATGATTAATATATCTTGTATCTATTATTAATAATATTACTTTGTCGTTAACAACTAATCTGGTTCTATTATGACACGTACCTTAGTATCGGTATGCACACAAATGATTCCTCTTTCATTATTAGCATAATATTTATTATAATTAATATTTCTGTTTTTCCTTTATATCTTTTAGGCTATCCATCATTTGGGAAATATTTAAATCTTACAGGTAGACCTATGGTATATTCCTGCAGTTGGCCTTATTATCAACTTATAAATAAAATTGAAGTGAGTATTTGCGAAATTATTTCCATTTACTCCATATTTAATATGAATAGAAAATCTTTTATTTTAATAAGATGTTGTTGGTTTAGGTATTTCTTAATTATCTCACAGCTTTCTATTATTTGACTCACTCACTGCATCAGCAGAATTTCAGTAATAGAATTTGTAATTGATATATTTTATTTTGAAATGAAGACAAATTCAGTGCTTATTGGTGCTAAAAGTTGTATTTTTTTTTATTTTCTTATTTAAGTTACATATGTTTGTATTTTAACTCGATGACTTGCTTTAAAAATAGTAATGTCACTTGTGATAGTGTTAAAATGTGCCAAAATCTTGTAAATATGATTTCAGAGAGATCGGAACAATTCAGGGAATTCATTTGAAAACGGGAATTATTTTTATATATAATTTTTACCGAACTTCACAATTCCAGTATTTTTTCATAAATAGAATGAAACATCGTTGACATGCTGTAAAAAATCAATCCATTACTTATAGTACAAAGCGGAAGCCATCCGTGTTTCTAAACATGCGCTGTGCGGAGGAAAGGTTACATTTAAATTTCTGAGGGACCGACATTTCGGCTATGTAGTAGGATCGTTAGTTCGGAGAAGTTCCTTCAGTTTTGAAGAATAATTGTTATGCATCTTGTTTATAATGAATTTCGATTCAAATGATGCTGTTTTGTATCCATTAAACAGTTGATTGTTTGCCTTATTTTTATATTCCATGTGCTTATTTCAAAAACTTTACTCTGTCAGCACGTTCTCTCGCAGTATTTAATATGATATCTTTATATTTCCTTCATTCACCGTTTTTAAATCGAGTCGTGATCGAGGCAGCGTTTGTCAAAATAGTCTAGGTACACTCAAATTGGTTAAATGAATATTTCTAACTGCACTGGAAACGAAGGATAAACCACCATTTCATCGCATGTGTGTGTGGGGGAATAATATTCTCCCAGAAAATCTTCATTAACGAAAATAGGTTTTGTTTGTATTTTTTATGGTAAAAGGTAGTGGAACTAAGACCCACCTCCTGTCACAATTAGGATTTGAAGCTTTAATGACTCTTTATTTTTTTTAAAAAAAGGGGGGGGGGGAGATATACTCATTCCCCCCCCCCCCTTTCCTTCTTTCGAACATCGCACCACATGTTATGAGAGTAAAAGTAGGAATGTTGAGCATTATTAATATTCAAAACCATTTTAAACTGGATATAAAATGGTAATTCCTAGACAATTTATTGTGACTAAATATTATATTAAAATTAATTTTTTCCACTTTTAGGAGATCTTTTTGTTGTATTATATAGTTTGTTATTAATTATTGCTAATATTTCTTAACCTAATTTTTTTTTTCAATTTGCTTCTTTTTAAACAATAATAATACGGATTTTCGTGAAATTCTGCAATTGGATGGATGTTATAGAGACATGGAATAGAAGTTATTGCTAATATTTTATTTCAATGTTTTTTGAATTTTATATATGTTTAAAATTCCCCAAATATTCAAAATGCTCCATAATTTTAAAATAATACTAAACACAATAAATTAATTTGGTTGATACATTATAAATACATATTTCTCTAATAATTTTCTTAAAATTTCTTTAAAAACAGCAACATTTTTCTTAGTATGAAATTTGCTTTTAATTTTGTTATGAATGAACATGAACATAAAAATATGAAATATTATCCAGATTCCTATTTTGACGAATATTTTTTCTTCAACTTTTTGTGCACATCTTTATAAGAGCAAGTAAAGAGCCTAGTATAAACATTGAATCAACTGATGAAATGTAAAAACGAAAGGAAACTTATACTTTTTTTTAAACATTTGAATAGACTAAAACAAACTTTAAAGTTTTTTTTTCTTCATCGAATTGAATTTTATATTCGAAGGATCTGTAATAAGTAAGGCTGGTTTAAAAGAAGAAGAAATGGTGGTTATCCCTGGAAAATTTGGTGAAAATGATGTGAAAATAGATATGAAGTACGTCTATTGTGCAAATGCGATTTAAATGTCTTAAAAGACACAATACTAAATTAAATGATATATTCGATTTTAGCCTTTATAGATTCGAAAAATAATGACATGTTCAAGTATTTTTCGGAGGAAATGTATAAAAAATTATCAGTATTTAAATAGTTGATGAATCATTTTGAAATAAGCCACGATTTCAGTATGTTGAATAAGATGTTTGAAACCAAGTTAGTCCGTAACTGTATTTAACTATCAGTTCTGTGCGTGCTGTCTTGTATGTCGAAAGAAGTTTTAAATTATCCAAGCATATATTTGTTTTTGCAATTTCAATGTTTCATATTTATTTATGTTTTTAAAATCGTCGAAGATTGAAAAATAAATAATATTTTATTTACTAAATTAAATCATCTTATTTTCAAATCAATTTACTTCATAAATATTTCTGAAGTAAAAATTATTTTCCTTTGCCGTACAAGTAGGGGATGATTATATTTTGCCTTGAAATTTCTATATGTTCTTCTGGAATTCAACAAAGTTAATTATTTTGTGGAATAATTTAATGTAAACTTATAAAGCTGCTAACTTATAAAATTACTCTTTACAGGGTATTTTGGGTACCTTCGTCATTTGATTTTGTTAATATCTTGTACTAAACTGAGCTAAAATTAGAAGATGATCTGTTCCCTCTCTTATTCATTTTTAATTTTAATATAATAGGCTTTTAATATAAATTTGTTTTGAAATTTTTAAAAATGATAGAAAAAGAAATAATGGTAAAATATTTTAGTTTCATACTGCAGTTCTCTTTTTGTGTTTTGATCAATTTTCTCCTTTCAATTTTCAGCCAAACTATAAATTAATATCGACGCATTGTAACTTATGGAGAAATTACCATGATATTACTCCTTCATGGAAAAGCATCCTGAACATTATTGACTTTTTCGGTGATAACCAGGAAGTTTTATCCCGACATATTGGACCTGGCTGTTGGAGTGATCCTGACATGGTAACTTATTATATACTTGAAGTTTTGATGTCAAATATTATGCTAATGAGTTGCCTTTCCGAAGTGTAAAATTTTTTAAATAATTAATTTAAATCTAAAATCTTCACCTCCAAAACTCCTGCTGGCCCACTTACCAATGAAGGAACAATCTTATTGAAGGTTTGTGGAGAGTGAAATCTTCCCTTGTCATAAAAAGAAAATGAGTCGATTGCAGTCCTGCCATCTAGTACGTTTCCACAAAACAGCAACAAAGTGCATATTTTAAAAATTAGAAGCAAACAGATTGATATATAATTTAAAGAGATAGTAGAATTGAAAACAAAAAGAGAGGATTCTCCAACACTAAATGTTATACATGAACATCAGTATCATAAAGATGTTTTATTAAAATTCCTTTAACTATAGATACAATTTAAAGTTACGAAAGATTAAAAAAAAAAAAAAAAAGAGAGAGAAAGTATATTAATATTATTAACCAGTGGGAGTGGTCTTTCTAAAACTTTCTCACATTCTAATAAAGGTGTTATCATTCTACCCATTCTTAAAAATGTGGAAAAGCCTGAATGCATTGCTCAGATTTTTGTTTTCATAGTCACGTACACTGAATAGTAAAGGAAATTTGTACATGTCTATTAACAGCATGGCACTGGCGGACAATAGTTACGAAATGTCGTTTTTTGGCATAATGTTAGTGTTTTTACTGAATTTATCGTGCTATCTTTAGAGAATAATCATTGGCATGCGGTTAATACACAAGTATCAGAAAATCGAATGTGTATTTTGGACGGCTTTCTTTCGACCAATTGAAACTAAAATTTGACATAGAATTACAGTTGTAGTCATGACCGAGTTTTATTAAAGTTTGCATGCATGCGAAAGTACAGATTGACAGATGGTGAACTCTTTGGTAGAATTGTTTGAAAATTTGATAAGCATCTTAATTTTAGATCTACACCTGTACACCAAATCTTATCTCTTTACGTCTTGTAATTATCATATTCACTTCTATTCGAACAGCTGGACAGACAGACTTTATCTCAATAAATTTGGTTCTAAATTTGATAGAAATCTACAAATTTTATGTTAAACCCATTTCATCTGTCTAGCTCAAAGCGTTTTTGAGTTATCGTATTCATAGACAGACAGACAGACAGACAAACATAATTCCAAAAATGGTTTTTGGATTCAGGAAAGTTCGAAACCTGGAGATTCTTCAAAATCTCGAGTTCGAATTTCATTTGACATTTACAATATATTTCGTATACGAAGTATACTGTATACTTCGTATTCTAGAAAATTAAATTAAAAACAACACAATCAAACTTTTTTAAAAAATAAATTTATACTTACTATACTTCATGCTCTTCAATATAAACATCTTTGAGCATTCTGTGCTCATTCTCTAGTTATTTTTTTATTGTTAAAAGATACTCTTGTCAGTTTAATCTTCCATTCATATATAAAATCAAATTTGATATATAAGGGTTAAAAATGATTAAGTAAAAACAGAAACATTCAATAAATAAATAAAAAGCCTAATTATATAAATATTAAGCATTCTTCTCTCTCTCTCCTTGTGTGTGTGTATGTATGTATGTATATATATATATATATATATATATATATATATATATATATATATATATATATATATATATATATATATATAATGATATTTTGAAATCTAAATTAAACCCTAATTAATTTCCAAAGTTTTATCTTAATTCAGCCCATGTTAACTTCATTCTAAAATGTTCTCTTATTTCTTGATTCAATTCCACCTTTTTTTTTATTTAATGAATGCAACAGAAGCTCTGTAAAATTGCTGAGATCGACAAATTCTCTCACAGAGTGAAGGGATAAAAATGTGTCAATCTAAGACATTCCTTTAAAAGATTCCTATAATTCTCTTACATAAATTGACACATGTAAGGAAATCCATATCAAAATCTCACAGTATAAAATCAAGGGTATAAATATTTCATGAACTTTTCGTCGTTTCGCTCTTTTGTCGTTCTGTGTTGATGTGCTCGTCGCTTATGCTTGTACATAAATCATACCTTGCACTTGCACGTTTATATCAATAAACATGCAAGCGGAAGACATGCAGTAAAAGTGGGGGGAGGGAGGGTTATAAATTTTGGAACTAATAAAACTAAGAGCAGATGTATTTCTAACTGAAGGAATCACCTTATTATTTCTTACTCAGCAACATAAGATATTGACATTGACACAATTTTTGTTTTCAGCTTATGATTGGAAATCAGCCTTTACTTCCCAGTCAAGCACGAGTACAAATGGCTGTTTGGTCAATTTTACCTGCTCCATTACTTATGTCAAATGATTTGCGCCAAATGCATCCAATATTTAAAAACATTCTTTTAAATCTTAAAGCAATTAAAATAAATCAAGATCCATTGGGACTTCCTGGTAAAAGAATATATAAGGTAAATCTACATTTTCTCCTTTGATATATGTTTTCTTATGTTGCAGCAAACATTTTCAGAAAATATGTACTTTAAAATATTTATACATGCAAAAGAAACAAAACTTTTTCTGGTCTTTTCTCTTTTGTTGACAAGCACGTATTTAAAATATTATCATAAAATCATGTACATTAAAATATTTGTTAAAAGACGTGTTCCGTGAAATACATTATGTGATCAAAAGTATTCGGACACTTTCGAAGCTATGCATATTTTCAAAAATCTCGAAAAAACCGGAATAAACTGTATTTGAATTTCGACTATGTGAAAATATGTTTAAATGCGAGTTTTACCATAAAAACTCTATAAAAATGGGTGTTTATGAGACCGCCCAGAAATTGATGAGAAAAAAAAAGTATTTTGTTCCACCCTGTTTCTCAGAAAGAAGATTGGCGCAGCTTAGCCAAATGTGGCTCTTGCGCCAAAAAACCTCACAAATCAAATCAAACTCGGAAAGAAGATAATCATTTAAAACTTTGAACAATTGTTTTACTTGCTATAGACAACATTTACATGCGTTTTTGTAAAAATAACAAGCCTATTTATTCAGTAGAAAATTACTTTAAAAAAAAAAATCCCACATTTTTTTTTTTTTTTTTTGTTTATAAAACTCAATTTTCAGCCAAATTATTTGAAATGTACAGAATATGTGACAATATGTTATAAAATCATTGTAATAAAATTTAAATTTTATAAATATTCGAGGAAATATGAGTATTTTCTATAGAATTTTAACTTCCCGCACGTGAAATATAACTTATTTTTCTTTCCATAATTTCAAAGCCAATTTATATAAAAAGTGATAATTTTTCTATTATAAAAATTCCAGTTGATTGTCATTAAAATTCAGAAAGATGCCGGCATTACAATGGGCAGAATTTCATTTCTATAAGAAGTTAAATGATGCACAGTTTTCCGCAAAATGGTATTTTTTAAATCTGAATAATCGAATAGTTAAACTGATTTAAAAAAACATTCTAAATAATCCTTCATATTCCTAAAATAAGTACTTGACATTAATTGGATTAAATTACATGTCATAAATAATAGAAAATTTTGTTATGTTATTCATTTCATTTTCAAAAAAAATTAGACTTCTGATATTATGTAACGTTATTTAGAATATAATTGAACGTGAGCATCCGCATATGATTATGCTTTATTTATTTTGAAGATGTGTCAATTACTAATAATGAGGTGACTTTACCATTTGCTGCAACAATGACTGCTACTATTTGAGGAGGGCTGATCATTAGTTTTGGAATATTTGTACAGGAATTGTGCACAATTTTTGTAATAGAAAATTAGAAAGCCATATCACTGATGTTGAGAAGTTGTCATCTTGATCGAATAACAACCTATCTCAATTCCTCAACATCTATTTCAGCAAACCTGTTATTCAGAAAGCGCTAGCTGTGCAGAGTTGGTTTGCTGATACAGATCTTGAGAAATCAAATTTACCTACTCAGAGCGTTGATCTCAATTATCTAAAACAATTGTGGAGTTAAATGGGGCGTCGATTTCGAGCTAGAACATATTTTTCTAGTTTTCTTTTATAAGAAAGATGTACAATTTCTGTAGAAGCCGTCCAAAAACTAGAGGATAGCCTTCCTCATAGAGTAAGGGCCGTCATTGCAATCGATGCATTTGCCGTATAAACGAAGCATAAATGTATCTGAAAACTTATTATTATATTGTAGATCAAACCAGTGTAAAGCGTGTGTGAATAATGTAATAAACTTTTTTATTTATGATATCTAATTAACTGTAATTCATGAGAAGTACTTAATTTATAAATATGAAGGGGTATATAGCATATTTCTTATTTTTTACAGAATTCAGTACTACAGTTCGAAGATTCAAGTTTAAAAAATATCAATATATTGAAAAACTATTGTTGTTGTTTTTTAGCTTTGTTCTGGTGGAAAGCAACTGAAATACCACTATCCTTGTGAAACTCAGTTCTATTCATCTGGAATTTTCATATAGATTGTCCCATATATCTGACTTTGAAAAGAAAAATAGGCAATTTTTCGTTTGCGCAGTTGAAATTTATTTACTAAAAATCGAATATTTACAGAATTTTCTTTACGTTTCAATAGGGTGCTTTGCTAACATTTTGTCTCATATTCTGTAAGTTTCATTGTTTAGAAACTTATCATTTTATAAATAAATAAATAAAAACTTGCGGAAAAACTGGAATTTAAAAAACAAACATCTTAATTTTTTCCTGAATATATAAGCAATGATTTTACAAAAATGTATGCAATTGATGTCAAGTAAAAACATTGCTCAAAGTTTCAAATCCTTATCTTCATTCTGAAGCAGAGTGAGTCAACTGCCCCACCCCCCTTCATCCATTTCTGCACGTTTCCTAAACATCTGTCTTGATCTTTCTTTTTCAGTCTGATTGCAAATTTAGCTATAGACTGGTTTTATTTTTTTATATCGAAATATGGCCTCAATGATTCCCTGCCACTTAATTGGGAATTTGTGGGGAAAAAATAGCTCTTCAACTTCCACTAAGTCACAGAAGCTGCCTCCTTCCCAAGCAGTATTAAGAATAAAAAAAAAAAAAAAAATGTTAGTTATTTTACTGGAATTGTGATAACAAGATTTATGCTTACATTGAGATATATTGTTGAATCAACAGATTCATTCTCTGTATAAGCGAGAGTTTTGGTGTAAGGCTATTATATAATTTATTATTCTGTGGAATTTAGAAATAATATATTGTTGGATTTACATTTGCAGTCTGTGCACAAATTTTGAACTTTTGGGCAATTGTATTTGTTTCCTTACAAAAAAATTGAAGCACTTCATTAAAAAAGCAATATAAGTCTTTTGCTTGTGATCTTTTTGGATAAAACCATTTTGCATTATATCATTTTTGTGACTAAACATATTGATGACCACCAAATAAATTTCTTTGGGCCTGTAAAATTTGTTGATTGTAAAAAATTGTAGTTTAATTTTGTCATTGATCCATTTTGCTTATATAATTTTATTTGATATACTCTTTATTATTGCACATGATTTTAGATAAAGTAATATTTCTCAGAAATTATATAATTATTGTTTTTATTTCAAATTTTAGAAACATTGCCAATTTGATTTTTATATCACAATGCATTTTGTAGATGCAAAAACATTAATATTTTAAAACCGATATTTATCTAAAATATTCAAAACTTTTTGTATACATGTTGTCCACTCTAGTTGTGACCTAATTCCCAATTTCTAAATTGTTTGAAATAGGTTTAGTATAGTATTAGTTATAGTTTAAAAAGGTTTTAAATGAAATATAGAGTGCTATTTATGTTGTTTTAAAGATAATGAATGTACTTCTCAAAAAATTAAGAAACATAAATTCTTTTACATTCCCCTAGTTCTATTAGTAATCTAGTAAAATAAACTTGTCAGGTTAACATTTTAAACAAATTATCAATTTTCTGTGATCATAACTGACTGTGTTATTAGGCTTTTATTTTCATTATTTTTACTTCAATGAATAGTTATTGAAAAAAAAATGTAACCAGTTGATTGGATGTCCATCCTTAAAACAGCCATTGAAACCGTTTAAAATCAACTAAAATAGTGATATCCAGAGCTTCATAACTCCATCTGTTTTGGCTGCAAAAGAATATAGCTTTCTTTTGTTTAAAATTGTGGTATGCTGAAAATACTCACTAAATATTACTAATAAGACTGGGGAGGGCTATATGAAAATTTAAAATTGTATTTAAAAAAATCAATTATCATTTATTATCAATATAAAATATTATTCTAATTAAAGTATTTTTCCCAATTGGAATTTTATGCCTGTGTTTAGTCATTAAAAATTAACTTATCTTCACGATTAGAATGGATATCCTATATGATGATATATGAATGATTTTAGGAATAATCCAATTTAACTGTCTTATAATTACAAATCGAACTGAAAATAAAGATTGTATAGTCTGTAAAGTCAAAAGCATTTTCTTTTTATTGCCCGGTAGTTTCCTCTTTTCATACTGTTTTATTTAACTTATTTCACTGAATTTTAGATGCAAAAACTTGTCTTTAGATTTCTGCAATCAAATCACTGCAGAGTTTATGAATTATATAAAAGGACGTATTGAGCATGCCTTGATATTCTGTGTATATTGATATGTACTGTTTTCCTTCTCACTTCCTCGTATTTTGCACAAGTGTATTTTAAAGGGCAATATGCTTATTTTTAGAATTTAATTATAAAGTAATCGCTTGGTGTAATTAAATGATTATCACTTTTAGAGTGCCACCTGATATTAAATTTTAGGGAAAAATTGATTTAAAGACTCCATAATATTTATAATAATGAATTATTAATTATAAATTTCGAATTAGATTACAATTAAAGTAAAAAATTTCTTCTTAGTACATAATTAAAAATGTGCTTTTAATTTTTTAAAAATTAAATTTATTTTATTATTTTAGAAAATTTTCCGGTGTACAATTAACCTGATTTCGTAAAGATAAATGGTTAGATTTCGAATCAGTTTAAGTTTCTTTCATCTTCTAGCCTCTTAAAGATTGTCTTAAAAACATCAAATTGATGTATAAACATTGTAGAAGGTTTTCTTTGAAGACTCTTTCTCGTTTTAAAATCAATTAGCAATGGGCTATTCTGTTACTGCCATATTAGGTATTTAAGAACAGTCTGTTATGAATAAAAAGTTATGAATTCATATATAATTCTATTAGAGAATGCAATCAAATCACTGCAGAGTTTATGAATTATATAAAAGGACGTATTGAGCATGCCTTGATATTCTGTGTATATTGATATGTACTACCTTTGCTTTTTTTCTTAAATAATAAAATACCCTTTTCAGAAGAACTACATAGAAGTATGGACAAGGCCTATTTCTCCAGTACAGAAGGAAAATACTTCATATGCCATTTTGGTGTTAAATAGAGGTAAATCTAAAAAAATAGTGAAATTCTTTTTAAGAGATATTGGTATGATCAACAAAAGTGGATATAATTGTTCTAGTGTGTTTTCTAACCTGAATCATCATCTTCTACCAAACAGCCATGTGAATTTTGCTGTTAGAGCAATGGATGTATATATGTTAAACTGTGAAATAATCTTAAAATAAAATTTGAAATTTATCTTCCAACAAATTTGTCTTTATTGTTATAATTGACTATATATATATATATATATATATAATATCAGCATGCCTTTTCTTCATGATATGTTGCAGTAAGAGCAGTGATTTACATTTGTAAACATTTATTTAAGGTATTGAATCTGTATACTTATACTAAAATTATTTGTTAATTCTTTATATCAGCTTTGAATGAACCCAATTCTTAATAGCTATTTTACTAAAGTGAATTAAAGTAATAGTCTCTGTCCTATTAAAATTATTACATTTTTTGCAGCTATGCTTAATAGAAAAAAAAAACCACAAATTAAATATTCTTTACAAGCTGTTAAACGTAACTTACTGAAGTTAAACAATTTTGATTAATAATGGAAGAAAATTGGCACATCTGTAGATATTAGTGGCAAACTTTGTTTCTCAGTTTAAATTTTAATGCATTAAACAGTAAATTGATGGTAATATTTTGGGATTCATATTAATATATTATTTTAAATTTATTTACAATAGTAATTCAAAATAAAACGATTTTGAAATTATGATGTTTAATTCTTACAAATTATAAGGAAAATTAAAAATGGCTATTAATTCATTTATTTTGGTGCAATCAAATTTATTTTCTTAATTATTTTTAAATTAAAGATTTGATTTCGTTTACAGTTTTATTTTTATTTTATGTAGATTGTCATATTATTTACTCATTTCTGTAAATTAAGGACAAAGGTAATTTATATAAATTAAGACGAAAAGGCTCAAGGAAAAAATTGTTATAAACATAAAGCCTGTTTAGTAAAAAGAAGATCCGAAACAAAACAAAATACAGTACATGTGCCACACTACTTTGAAAAAAAAAAAAAAAAAAAAAAAGGAAAATTGCTCTGTGAATTAAAGAGAGGATATATATATATCATCTAGAAAAACTAACATAATATGGCTAAAAATTCTCTGGGACATAAATAAGACTGATGTCAAAAGAAGCGCCTCTATTGGTAGAGGTCAGAGGCGTTGATGACATCTTGGTGGAAGTGACTTTTAGAGCTTTGATTAACAAGTCAAATAACACCCAACTAGAAAGCCCCCCAAAAGAGAGCTGTGAAGGATCTCTACCGTCGAAAGGACATTTCGATATCACTATAAGACCCCCCAAAAAACCTACCTTCCTCCTACTCTGAAGAGTTCCAGCGCCATTCCGAAAACTGATACTTTCTTTAGTTCAAACACTACAGGGGATCATAAACAATGTATCACCTGGGTATTTTCAGAAAAGATACTTTTTGAATTAGATGTTGTGGATTTTCACGGTTTGCACAGAAAAGCGGTCATAAGTAAGCAGTATTGAACCACGATTCAAATATTAGAAGGATCCTTAGAACATAAAATTAAGCACTGTTTTAATTGTTGAAGTATTTCATTTTTTGAGACATTTAATTGCTCTTTATAAGGCTGTTAATTGATTTTAAAGGATAGAGTAAACAAATCAGTATTTGTAGCATTTCTTGTAATACAACTTTTATTTTATAATTGCATTTTTATTAATCTTTCAATACAGTTAGGATCCACTGTACCAAGATCCATATAATTGTAAGGTCTCGATTCGTCCCCTAAGAATGGGCTCAGATCTACAACACTATA
Source organism: Argiope bruennichi (assembly GCF_947563725.1). Classification (NCBI taxonomy): domain Eukaryota; kingdom Metazoa; phylum Arthropoda; class Arachnida; order Araneae; family Araneidae; genus Argiope; species Argiope bruennichi. The sequence goes on along the minus strand of NC_079162.1, from coordinate 133,821,476 downwards.
ATTTCTCTACTGACAGAGAATATTAATAAAAGTCTTTCATTTTTGTGAATTTTATAAGTAATTTATTTGTTTTTAAAAATACCAACAGGTTTGATTTGAAATGAAAAAAAAAAAAATAATTTAATTTTTAAACTCTTGTTACTGATCTCCTATAAATAAAATGGTCTTAGAATAGTTGAGATGTACCTGATGTATTTTGTACCTGATTTCCGACTCATTTTCATGACGTAAGAAAATACCCTAGATTTGAATTAAATGCTCCATTTGTACTTTTTTTTAACGTATCTGTAAATGTTTCATATAAAAAAGAAAAGATAAATATGGTTGTTCTGAAAATGATTTTATGACGAATTCCACTTTCCAACTTTTCTGAATATCTTGTTATGATAAATGCCGTACAGCCAGCTTGTTATGATGAATGTGTATGAATTAATCAAATGGAAAAACAGTGAATGGAATTGTAAAATGCATGTATTATTTTAATCTCTGATTTCCTAATTTTTTAAATAGCTAAGTAAGTGATTATTTCTTTATTATTTTATTTTGCCAATACCATCATTCATGTTCTTAGCCAGGATTCTGTATTGCACATCAAAGCTCTGAAATAACCCAGACTGAAAATTCGTCTCGAGGTTGTTACAATGATTTGTATTTAAATAATTAAAAAATAAAAATATTTATTTGATTTAATTTTTTAAACAAAAACTAGTTTCCAAAAAAAAAATCATTTTCTGTGTCTTACGAAATGTACAATACTCTTAGTTATGCTGTATTTAACAAAAATAAAAATAAAGTGACCCCCACCCCTCTGTCTCTTTTCTCTAGCACCTAAGATAAAGTCAGCAAAGTTATCCATTTTTAAATGCTTCTCAGCTATTTTTTTTTTTTTTTAATTTGTATACAACTAAATTTTTTAAAGAAAAACCTTATCGAAGTTCAGTTAAATAACAATGCCTTTTTTAAAAAGATTTTCAGAAAGTGTTTAGTTATTTAATTAAATTTTGATTTCCCTTCACAATATTAAGGAGTAGAAAATAATTAAAGTAAAAAAAATATGTTGTTTTGTAGCTGTTCTGGACAACTGATGTGAAACTGAATGTCATAATCATAAACGGCCTTCCAATATACATTAACAAAAATGTTATTGCAGACGAACTGAAATCTAAAAATCCCCGTCTTTACATTGGTATTGTCTTGAATTTCACAGCTTAGAAACTACAGGGGGAAAAACCTTTCACTCGATCTTCCTAATCGAATGGAGTCAATTCATGTGACGTAAAAGTCACATGTCATGTACCTCTTGCGCATGGCATTTAAGTTTCATCCGCACCGCTCTCGTCGATCAGTCTGCCATTAACGTTCTCCGCCAAGTATGAAGCGGATTTTTTGTTTACATTTGAAGTTATAATTTTTGAGTCATTTTCTTTCCTCTTATTATGTGTTAACAGAGGAAATACTGGTGTGCTGATGGATGCATGCTTTAATGCGAAATACAAGAGTGACTGTCATGATAAAATGTTTTTTTTATTTTCCTTTCAACAAACCTGACTTGGGTTGATAGCTTTGGTATAGATTTTTTCAAGCCTTCGAAGTCAATGATATGCTCCGATCATTTTGAAAAATTCCTTCAGTTTGTGTCCATTTATTAAATATAGCTGCTCCAGTAATTTGTTAGAAAAACTCTTCGAAGAAAAAGAAATCGGTAAGCGATTTGCCACCAAAAAACAATCAAACAAAACCATGAGTGCATTTCTAATTTACTTCATTCACATTTGATGAAATTTCTGATAATTTTGAATATGCTTAGAAGGTTTTAAAATGTTTACATGAGTATTACATTGCATTTTTTTACAAAATCTTATCTAAATTTAATTAACGTAAGTAAACAAACTCCTATTGCAAAAATAACAACTGCTATAATGCTAAACTTAGGTGGAAGTGAATATTACTAGCTTTCTAATTACATTTGCAGATTTGTGATGGATTCAAAGTGAATTTATATCAAACATCTTTTCTATTGTTCAAAATGAAATGTCAATAGTTTATTGTATTTAAACTGAAATTCACTGTTATCATAATATCCTGTTATAACACTGTGCACCTCAGTGATTTCTGTTTTAATAAATAAAGGTCTTTTCATTGAAAATCAATTTCCATATCAGCATTTATTATATAATTTTTATTCCCAACTTCATTGCTACATGCATGTTTCACTTTTTTTTTTCTATTTCTTTAACATATCAATTTTGAATTATAAAATTCTGTGAAAGCATAAAAGTGTTTCTTTCAACTCCTCTTTATATCCTATTTAACTTCTCTCTCTATATATATGTATATATATCATGACCTTATTGTTATTTATTAAATTTACTCTATTATATGTTTTTGTTTTATTTTATGATATTTATTCAATTTAATTTTTATCAATGTAACTTTAGCATTTAAAAAAATTTCATAAATGTTCTGCTTTAAAAGTATACTGTTCAACATTATGTTTTTATTAGTGATAAAAAATCTGTTCTTTAGTATCTAGGATGTTTCTGTTGAATAAAATTGATTTCATCATTTACATTGACATTCTTGTCATACTGTGTTTATATTATTTCTAAGTGTCTAGAAAAATAAATGTTGATAAATAGTTAATAGTTTTTTTTTAGTTTTTTGTATTAGTGAGTACATTGAAACATACATTGGATCATATTTTTTCAAATAATTATCACATATATTTTATATATATCTCTCTCTTTCTCTCTCTCTCTCTATATATATATATATATTTGTAATGTGTAAATAAAAATTATGAAAGCGTGATTTTGTTTGTTTTCCTTTAATGATTTCTACAAATTAAAATGAAATTATTTATTCATAAGTTGCATAGATTTAAAAAAAGGTATCCATACCTTTTATATTTCATAATTTGAAATTGTAAACATAATTTATTCAATATATACTAATTTGAGTTTCATGTTCTTTCTTTTAAGCAAACTGAAAACATCAAATAACTAACTCTCAATATTTATAAAAGTAATTACATAAGAAAAAAAAAATACAATAATTTCATTAGTAAGCTTTAAAATATTAACTTATCTAAGAGTAATAATTATTTTTAAAAACAACTAACTGGGGGAACTATATTCATAAAATTCAACATTCAATACTATTTAAATAATATGTAAAAAAGAACATATGTAATTTTTCAAAAACACTGCCATAGTCATTTGTCAAAATGTATCCTTCGGATGAAAAAATGGGGGTGGGGGGATATGGGAAAGGAAAGAATAAAACGGCACCAGACGAATTAAAAAGCCATGTTAGTTAATTTTCCATAAACAATAATTCTATTGAAAATATTAATTAAAATTTTAATATAAGAAATAAAAATATATAACTAAGAAAATTTGGAGAAAATAATTCAAAATAATATCTTTAAAAAAAATTAGAAGTTTTTAACAATTGATCGGCTAGCTTAATATTTACTAAACAATGTAAACAGTGTCAGCGTTATCGGCAGACATCACGACATGCGCAGAACGGTTGAAAATTGAACAGAAGCGGTTTGTTTGGTACCTGACACGTGACCGTGAATTGACCCCATTGGAAAAAAACTGTCAACTATCTAGCTATTTTTAATACCATTTGTTATTTAAAAATCAGAATTGAAATTTATTGTAGAAAAAGCAAATCAACCATGTGTTTCAACAGCGCAAGAAACTGCAAATGCATTGCCTGTTACAATAAATGTAACAGAACCACCTTACTTCCAATTGAACTATCTCAGAAAAGATCGATGAGCCTATCTACATTACTTGTCACCAAGCAGGACACTTCGCACGGGGGGAAAAGTCTTGCCTTTGATCAAACCAGACCTTTCTGTTAGAAAATCTTATTTATTTAGAGAAAAGCATTCTACAAAGAAATTTCCATTTACAGAGTGCTATAAACATCAAATACGTAAAGAATAAAAAACCACAGCCAGTGTGTCAAAAGAGAAAATGACAAAAGTATACAAATTGCGCGGACGAATTTTTAATTAAGAAAGAAAACACATTGTCACGAAAACACACAATGATCATTATATAAAAAGACATTTCTTTAGTTGAAAAATCAAAGCACGTAACACCAGATCCTTAAAAAAAAAATTTTTTTTTTAAATACACCAAGGGTTTAAAAATCCAAAGAGTATATTATAAAAGTTTTGCAAATGCATATATACTTACAAACGAAAACACATTGTCACCAGAACACGCAAAATCAACTTCTTTTTATTTTAAATAGACATAAACCGAGAGTAAAAAAGGCAAAATAAAACACATCATGCATTTAAAAGTTGCAATCATTTCAATTTAGAAAGCATCAAACGTGTTAAAGATATCAAGTTCAACAGATATTTTGCTAAAGCTTTTAACAAAATATGTATAAAGAGAACTTGTAGATATAAATAAATCTAGAAATTACCTCTTAAAATGAATTATGATTCCTAAACATCTGGTAGGGACAACGAAATTTATAGAGCTCAATATCAATCGATTGGACCATTAGCAACTGTGTAAAAGAAAATGGAAATAATGTGTGGTCTAGAACACAAATTAGGCATATAACAAACATTGCGCAAATATGAGATAGATACATCTTGAAAATAAAATCCATTTTTCTTATATCGCAAGTTGATTTGTATTCGCTCAATAGTTTCAATTTTGTTTCTGTAATTGGAATTCCAGATAATACTGCAATATTCTAGATTTGATCGAATATGAGCATAATACAAAACCCTCAGAACAAGTTCATAGAAAAATTCTCTTTATTTGCATTTCTGAATACCAAGCCTGCGATATGCCTTAGACACCATGGAGTTAATATGTTAGGAAAATTCAAGTTTGTTATCGAAAATGAGTCCAAGATCTTTGTTTCAGTTTGAGCCTGCTAAAATAAGATGGTCAATTTTATATGTATGATTTGGTGGTTAAGTTTTTCGATTATAATCAGATTGATTAGCCGACTGGGATTTGTCAATGAAATTTATTATAAAAGTGGAATTTTTTTTACAAATTAGTAATTTTTATCCAATATGATAATTCGCTGATATTTTTTCATAAGTAGAATGAAACATCGTTGGCCACTAATGCACATCAAATACTTACTGATCGTCTAAAACAAAGGCCATCCATGTTTGAGCCCATGCACCAAGCTGTGAAAGATTTATATTTGCATTTCTGAGGGATCGAAATTTCGAGTGTGTAGTATTGTCAGTCCTATATTTGGGAAGTTCCTTTCAATTCTGAAGAACAACTCTCGTGCATCTAGTTTATAATAGATTCTGATTCAACTTGTGCTGGCTATTTTGTGTCTATTAACAGTTTATTATTTGCTTTACTTTTATATTCTATATAATTATCTAAAAATTTATTTCTTTAACCCATTTTTTGCATCATTTATGGTATTACATTTGATGGTATTATAATTCTTTAATTCATCAGTTTTGGATAAAGTCGCAATTAAGGCTAAGTTTAGTATTAGCTAAAACCGTTCAGTTATGGTAAAATTGATTAAATTAACATTTGAAGCTACAATGGAAAAGAAAAGATTAACACTATAGCTCATTTATTGCACATATATAAAAATTTTCCCCGAATGTTTTTGTTTAATTTTTTTAGAACGTTAAGTTATCGACATAATTAGGGAAAATGGTTTTGCGTTCTATGCGAAAAGGCAGCCTAATTAAAGGGTTGAATGACATTTCTGTACGGAGCATTTGTGCACAGATTATAAAACTGTCAATCAATGGTCTTGTTTACAAGCCTGTTGTTTTACTGATAAGAATCAGTTCTATAAGAGGTTACACTTTAAACGTTATCTAAAAGTGTCAGATTTGGCGAAATTTAATGCAATTTTGAATATTTAAAGACATTTTTTTTATATAATTTCATGCGTTTTAATACAATCTGAATACTTTCCAGTTTGTCTTTTATGAAAGATGAATTGCTTTTCAATGAATTTATTAAAAAATGTATGATAACAATCAAGGACAATTCATATTTCTTCTAATATAAATACTGTATCCTCTTCGAAACAATAATCATTTCTTCTAATTTTACATAGTAAATGCATTATTACTTTACATAAATATAACGATTTGCATTAAACTAAAGGGTTTGGTTTCATCAGTTTTTGCTTTATTTCTTCTTCATTCATTTATTTAATTCAATAATACTGAAATATATGTTATATTAAAATTATAAGCACTTAAAAAAAGTTGTTTCTTAAGTTTGAAATATAATTAAATGAGGCTAATGGTATTGGAATGATTTGTAAGGAGGGGATAGTTGCAAAAACAATTCTTGAAATGCTGTAAGTAGTAAGAAAAGCTTAAAATTACGGATGTTAAGTTTCCACGCTATATCAGTTTCCAGAGTAGAAGCGCCATTACAAATTTAAACCTTTCTGGTTATCATCGCAGATTTAATTTCAATGTTGCATTTTTTAAAATTTTTACTCTGATAAGGATAAATTATTTGTTCGTTATATAACTTTTCATTTTGTATATGAAATACTGCAAGTACAGAGTACATAAAAAGAGAGAGCCTACTGATACAGAAATATATTAATATTTCGCTAACTGATCATTTGCTGCTTCGAAAATCTATAACAGATGTTAGATGAATTCAAATTCAATTTCCTTCTAGATAAACTATTAAGCGACATTCGAAATCTACTGGTGAGAAATGAAACAGAATAAAAAAAAATTGATTTATACATTAATATATGCAGTATATATTCTTCAGGAATTTAATTTTTTTAAAGATCGTTCCTACATGTAAAATGACTCGTTCAAACTCGTGATGAATGAAGCTCTGGTAATGCACTCCTTAACAATATACATCTTCTCTTTTGCTATAAGTTTTTACTCATAAACTATGCCTTTTCTCCACAAGGATTACAAAATAAGAGAACTGATGAATTTACACTGATTTTAATCGCTCGCTTTCCATATTTCAAACAATGTGATTATTTACAATTTCTGAAGAATTCAGGACCAAATTAAACTTTCCAGAGTTCCTGAGTCAATGCAAATTACTAGGTTCCTTTTTTCCACCAATTTTTTAAAACCTAGTATTTTTCAATGATTTTAATTTAATTTTTATTCAGTAATTTTAAGTAGCAAATTTTGACAAATGCAATCGCAATCCCATTTTAAAATGTCGATTCCTATATTTCACGTATCAAAAAAGAATGCAGCTAAAATTTGAAAGTAATTTGAAACAAAATAATATAAATAATATTAAAAAAGGAGGGACATTTTTTAAAATTAAGAACCACCTAATTAATTTAAGTTATAACACAACGTAACAAAATAACTTGCAAATGGTAATCAGGAATATCACTAAAATAAAGTTCCAAAATTGATTTATACAGTTCTTGATTTTGATTTGAATAAATTCGATTGCACTCCCTCTATAATTAAATGAAAGTATAAAATTAAATAACTTTCAAAATACCGCTAAACATTTCGGAGTTCAGCATTTACTAACTTATATTTAATAAGTTGGCACTTTTTTTTTCTCCTTTGATTAGAATTACTTAAATAATCTCTTTGTTCAGTTGGCATTAAAGTTCCCGTATTATAAATTGAAATCTCTTGGGAATTTATTTATATTTATTAGAAACGGCTTTACGGTCATGCTTCGATGTGCCCATTGATTCGGATGTTTTTGAGCAATTCTTTGTATGAATACTATGTGCATGTTGCAGATATTTTGCTATGGAAAAAATCTAGTTGTCTACACAAAGAGTCTTCCAATAGAGATCAATATAAAATTTTAAGGAGAGCAATTGAATTTAGAGCATTGGTTTCTTTATTGAAAGAAATAAAGTCAAATTAATGTTATTGCATTGCAGATGAAACTGTTGTTATAGTATTAAAGAATATTTTCTCTTTTTATAATTATATGAATGAACATTCACTTCTTTTTATGCAATTTATTTTTAATCATAATGCATAAAATCTTGATGAAATCTTCAGTATATTTTCGTTATAGACATTTGTAATCGTGTTATCAACATGAAATGAATAATCACCTACTAATACATTTTAAATAATAACATTGTATTGTAATACTTTTGTAATAGCTATAATTTTTTTCGCTACATAGGATAAAATTTTAGCGATTTTATATTAAGTTTGAAGGAATATTTAACAAAACGTTAATGTTTTAATGCTACTATGCATAAAAAATAATCATTTTTTACCTCACATTTATAATTTAAAATTAATATCAAAGTAACCTCTCACAAAGAATGCCCAAAATACTTAAAGTATAAAAATACCTTTATCATTGTTCAGCATTCATTTATTATGAAATTAATAAATTACCAATACAAAATATAATTTTCTTAAGAAAATATTTCCTCTATTCTTTTTTCCCCTTTGTATGAGGATATAAAATGAAGTAAATCAAAATAAACCTAGTTTATCGTACCCGTAGAAGCAATTATGCGCGAAGATTATTTAGTATTTAATGCATTTCTCTTAATATAGAATATTCTTTTATTTAATGTTGATTGCTCCTGAAACATTACTCATGTGCAAATAAATTTTAATTTGCATAATATATACTTTAGAAATCATTTTAATTAGTATACAACTGTGTATTATTTTAATTAAGATATATATATTTAAGACCTTTGAAAGTTTATTTTTAGCAATCACAGTTATGTTAAACAAACATATATGAAAAAAAAAGGCTTAACTAATTCTGTTTTCCCTATTTTACATAGAAACTTCATCGATTTTGACGTTCCATTTTTCAAGATAGACCATTATACATACAGTGACCAAATTTAACGAACAAAATTAATGTTATATCTAACGTAAATTATCATGCAATTAGGAAAAAATTTCTTTCATTTTATTGTTTCATCAGTCTTTAAATTGTGCGTTTTTATACAGTAAAAAAAATTATAAATGTATGGGTCTTAGATATCGTTTTATAGCCAAGAACTTCCATTTATATTTATGTATGAAAAGATAAAGTTTTCATATATGTAGGACTGGGTGGGACAAAATGCCCATTCAATCCCATTTGAATCAGTGTCTAGGGTACTGATTAAGAAACTTTTAAAGAAAAGACAATTTATTTACAGTAAACACGATTAAAAGGACATTAACAGTTAGGACGGGAAAGATTATTTACATTAAAGTTAGAAATAAAATATTTAGATGGCACAAAGGGCGAAGCCTAACAAGATGTCTGCTCATAGCTAAACTATGCAACGCCTCTCTGCTCTCGAGCGAATGCCAACAGCTCGTTTTATATAAAATTTATGGTCACGTGACTTAGCACTTTCGATTAGTAGAATCCATGGTGCCATCTATTACAATATAATAAAACTAAATTGAATTGGATGCGTTCAGTATAACAGTGGAATGGTAATCGCCACTAATTAAAACTCTACAACTAGGCCAATCCTGATAGAACGATGACCTCATCGTTGTTGACATACTGGCACTCAAAATTGACATTAAATTCCACTCGGCCAAACTGTTATTAAAGGAAACAAATTCAGAAATTCACTTTAAATACGTTGATTCTTAATAGAGAGGAACGTTACACTAGTAGTAATAATTTGCTAAATACATAACTGGAAGAAAATGTCTAAAATATAAATGCACAATTTAAAGGAAAACACAGTTTACATAATTTTTGATAACTCAAGACAGGTATGAGGGTGCGATGCACTCTTTCCACTTGGCCGTTTCCTCGAGGTACACCTGTTGCTGTTTGTAAATGTTGGACATTCTCGTCGATACAATAGTCACTAAAGGCTGTAGAGGTGAATGCTGATCCTCTATTAGTGATTATTCTCCTTGGATTGCCAAACGTTTTCTGTTGTAGTCTTAATTTGTCAAGTGCGTCCTCAGTAGAAGTAGATTTGGCAGGGTATAGCCAAGTAAATTTAGTAAATGCATCAACAACTGTTAGGATATGTTGATATTTCTTGTTCGTGGATGGCATAGGACCTATAAAATCGACACGATAGGTACTTAGTGGTATATCTTCTTTAGGAATAGGGTTCAAAAATCCTTCTTTCTTCCCACTTTTCTTATTTGCTAGTATACATGATACACAATTCAAGATTACATTTTGTACTCGTTTGGTTAGGTTTGGAATAAAGAATTTTTGCTTGATGATTTCTTCGGTCTTAATTGTTGAAAAGTGTCCCTTTTCATGAGCTAATTTGATTAATTCGGTTTGCACGTCTCTTGGAACATCTATTAATTCCCGACCATTTTCATATTTATATAAAATTTCTTTTCTTTCGAAAAATTTTTCTTGATCAACACTGCCGCTGATTGCCGATCTGAAATTTTGGACATTTTCATCCTCTTGCTGGGCTCTTTTCAATCTTGATGTAATAGTTTCGTTTGATATTACCGCTACCGGATTTCTGCTTAGAGCATCTACATGTTGCATTCTTTTACCTGGTAGATGAATAATTTCGTAGTCAAATTCTTCTAAAAGAAGTGCCCATCTGGCTATTCGAGTGACTAAGTCCTTTTTATCCATAGTCTTTTGGAAAGCGGAGCAGTCTGTAACAATCTTGAAGTGATTACCTAAAAGGTAGGTGTGAAATTTCTTAAGTGCGGTGACTTCTAATTCGTAGCGACTATACTATTCTTCCTCTGGAGAGGTTTTATGAGTAATGATAAAATAGTTGTAGATTCTTCTGTGCAAACAGTTCTGTCTTTGTATGTTAATGATATTTCCTTAAAAGAATCGTAGGAAATTGATTCTTTAGGTATTCGTGATACTATTGATAATGTTTCAAAAAGTTAATTATTTGACGAGCAGTTAAAAGAGTTTCATGAAAAATTAACTGTTCTTCCCGATGGCAGGTACGAGATGGAAGTACTATGGAAATTAGATTCTTCATATTTGCCAGATAATAAAGAATTAGCTTCGAAACGACATGAGGAAACTATAACGGGAACGCGAAATAATGGTTATATTTATGAATATCAAAAAATATTCAATGAATGGGAAAATTTAAAAATTATTGAAAGAGTCCCAGAATTAGAATTAAACAAAATATGCCATTATCTTCCGCATAGACCTGTAATTAAAAATAGCAGCCAAAACACTAAGATAAGACCAGTTTTCGACGCGTTGGCACGAGAAAAGGGAAAACCGTCTTTAAACCAATGTTTATTTACTGAACCCAATTCTTTTGCCAAGTCATTGTATATTTACTAAGTGTTTGATTGAATCTGTTCACAGAAAGAATTGTCATGATGGAACTCAGATCATGCTGTCTATTTTAAGAGAAAAATTTTGGATTGTAAAATAACATAAAACTATTAGAAATGTGCTTAATGGTTGTTTGAAATGTAAACGTTATAAAGCAAAACCATTGGCTACTGAGTCTTGTCCGCTGCCTGAAGATCGAGTTTCCGACACAGTGGCCTTTGAAGTGACTGGAGTCGACTTAGCGGGATCACTTTTCTTGAAGAACAGTTCGAAGGCTTGGATTGTATTGTTCACTTGCGCTGTATACCGAGCTGTTCATCTAGAACTTGTGTCTTCTCTAAGTACCGATTCTTTTCTAATGGGATTCCGTCGATTTATAGTTAGAAGGAGTAGACCAAGAACCGTCTACTCAGATAATGGCACTAATTTCAGAGGTGCAAATAATGAACTATCTGAACTGAATTGGGAAAAAATCACTATGGAGGCAAACATTCGTTGAATTTTGTGGGAATTTAATCCTCCCTCAGCTTCCTGGTGGGGAGGCTTTTGGGAACGGTTGGATCGGGTTCTCAAAGAATTGATAAGAAACTCTCTCGGAAAACCGATCGTGTCTTTTGAGGAACTCGAGCCTCTGTTATGTGACTGCAAGTCTGTTATAAATTCGCGCCCCCTAACTTATATCTCTGAAAATTCAGATGATCTTATTCCTTTAACTCCTTCTATGTTTTTAATTGAGAATCGAAATTTTAGTACTAATGCAGCGATTCTCAACCTGTGGGGCGCACCCCCCTAGGGGGACGCGAGCACACTAGAAGGGGGCGCGAGAATATCCAAGAGAAAATATTATTTAAAAGAGAAAAAGAGAAAATATTATGACTGAAAGAGAAAATATGACTGAAAGGAAAGCACACATACACATAGAAAACAAAATACATTTCGACATATTTAATAACTTATTGAAGTAAAACAACTTACTTAATCAAAACATACTAAATTAAAAACAAATTTAATAATTATTAGTGACTTCCTTGGGCCTGTCTTGCAGAGCAAAGTTTTTCGAAGGAAGGCTTAATATAGAAATAGCCAGTCTCAGTTCTCAAATATGTCGACCAAGTACCACAATTTCATCACAAATAAACTATCACGAAAATTCTCGGCCTCCTGTCTGTTTTCTTCTTCTAGGAAATGGCGATTTCTTCTCTTAATTCATAAACATGTCGCAAAAATTTCCCACGTGATGAACATCTTGCCTCGCAATAAAATAGTAACGCTGAATGTACTGAACCCATGTTTTCGCAAAGTGCGGAAAAGATTCTCGATTTCAGGGGTCTCATTTTTATATAATTTACTACGGTTACAACTGTAGCTAACACAATATTCAAACCAGGACTCATTTCTTTCAAAGCCAAAGTTTCTCTGTGGATCATGCAATGTGTGCACTGAAGCGATTTTTGTTTTAAAAGTGCTTGTATATCTTGGAATCTTGCGGACATTGAACGAGCACCATCGGTGCATATTCCGACGTAATTTTTCCATTCTATGTTTGCCTCGTTCATAAAATCATTTAAAATAGCAAATAATGCGAGTGCTGATGTTTTGAGTTCTATTGGTTTGCAGAAAAGTAGTTCTACTACTGACATATTACCACAAATTCGAACGTGGCAATTAAATCAGCATATTTATTACTATCTGTTGCTGTATTGAAGCTGTATTGAAAACAATTTGTCACGCAAATTGTTATGATTGTTATTGCTTGTTATATGATTTTAATTTTAATTCGAAGAATTCTCTGGATTTGTTGACGTACTCACTATGAAGCGTTTCCGAATGTCGTTTTTTTATTAGGTTTCATGCTGTGTGCGGCCAACAATTTTGAGCAAATGATACACAGGGGCCTTTTTTCCTCATTTACTTCAGTACTGGTAAACCCAAAAATTAAGTATTCTTGAGAATATTTTCTTGATTTTATTTTCGGAACTACGCTCGTCTGTGTACTTGTTGATGCTTGACTATCGTCTAATGCTTGCTTACTACCGCTTAAAAATTTATTCATGAGTCTGCATATATCTGCTGCCGTGAATATTTTATATGGTGAATTGCAATTAATGCGAAAACATATATAACATACAAATTCACAATTGATTCGATAGCGATAAAAGGATCGACTGGAATGACACTGGCTTGAATTGAAACTTGCGTATCGAATATTTTCCTTCTTCTGATGAGAAAACATTTACTCCGCGCATGCTCGAGACGGCCTCGGTCGTGTGGATTTCCTTGCACATTTTTTTTTCACTTTTGTTTTGTCATGCTTCTGTTTTATTTCTTTTATTATTCTAAAAAAATATATTCCCCTTTTCTAAATTTAGCTCATCCCGTCTATGTTAACTTTCATTGACGAATTTTTCTACTTTCATATTCTTTTAACGTTATCTCCCTGTTTGACTTTCATTTCAAATATAATATTTAAATTTTCTCCGCTTTCATTCGCTTCATCTGTTCACTGTCCGCTTGTCCAAAATGCAAGACTTGGTTTCTCGCCAACGTTGGCTCGCTTTTACTCTTGTTTTGGCAGTAAACTAAAAATAATTTAAAAACAGAATCCAAAATACTCAATATACATTATTGTTGTATACATTTTATTGTAAGGGGGGGGGGGGAGCGCGATGAAAGTTATGGTTGAAAACTGGGCCACGAATTAAAAAAGAAATCGGGTAGATTTAAAGGGCCTGATATATCGAAATACTTCTGAAACGAAATCAGATGTAACAGTCTTCTTTATTTGAAGCATTTAATTCATCATCTCAAAATAGCTATGTTTGACCTGGCATAGGGGTAACACGTCTTCCCCGGGTTCAAGTTCATTCGGGAATGGTAATTCTTCTTCTGTGTTCTATTTGTGAGATGTGTGAATGTGCCCTTCTGTAAAAAGAGGTTCTGCAAGCGAATATGACGCATGAAGTAGCTAAGTCGTACTGTTGGTGCTACTGAAAAAACAAGAGACGTTCACTTGGATTAAATAGCTTACAGATAACTGTCAGCGGGCTTGTAAACTGCCATAAGTCACAACACAGCAACTATGTTTGATTATAATAATAATTATTTTTCTTTCATCGTTGAAAATCCCTGCACTGCTTTTGGGAAAACGCTGATCCGAGACTACTGAAAATCATCTGAGTGAACGTTCTTGGCTTATGTTAAGATTCTAACATTAGAGAGGGTCTGTGCATTGATCTGCAGAGCAGCATATTGGCCCAGGTGCCATTCTCATCATTTGATCAACTCCAAATGACATGATTCGTCCCTGAAATTAATGGCACAGGTTCGAAATTGAACATTAATCTATTTTTGTATATCTTTTGCTTCTGTTTCATTATTTTATATTCATAAACAAGACATCTCGAAAGACCCTTTACGAAATTTAAGGATAGGTCAAACATATATAAGCGTAATTCTTGTAATAGAAAATATGGGCGGAGACGCAATGGATGCCACTTTAAGGGTCTCTTTGTTAGTCAAATAAATAAAAGTAAAGGATATATCAAATAAAATGTGCATCACACATAAAATGTAATAAAAATTAACAATACAAGAATAATCCAGTCACATATATAACAACATGCGAAGTGTGTATCGCCTCAGCAAATCCTTTAAATATTTATTATATTAGGTTGGGAGGAAAAGAAATCCTTTATTTTTTCGGTAGATGGTTGTAGTGAACGATATCTCATAAAGTATCGATCAAACGATTTCAGAGTTACGAGGCGATATTTTGTACTAACAAAAATTCTTTTGCTATTTTTTGTTTGGTCCATTCAGTTCTGAGTTACAGTGTGTTAAAAATGGAAGTCAACAAAGAGAAAATTGGGTACATTTTACATTTTTTTTTATTTATAAAGGTGAAAATGCAAGCCAGGTGGCTGAAATTGTGAACGATGTTTACGGTCTAGATATTCTAACAGCCAATTACGCGCAATTTTGGTTTCGTTGCTTCCGTTCAGGTAGGCCAGTAAAAAAAAAAAAAAAAAAAAAAAAAAAAAAAATGCCGATAAAATCATGGAAATAATCGAATTTGACCGCCTGTTAGCAGTTGCAACATCTCCCAGGAGCTGAAGAGCAACCATAAAACAGTTTTAAACCATTTCCGCAAAGCTACATTAAAAAAGAAGGTTGATGTTTGGATGGCACACCAGTTAACACACAAAAAAAGACATGATTGGTCGAATTTCCATCTGCGACGCTTTGGCCAAAAGGAATGAAATTGATCCATTTCTTAAACGGATGGTGACTGGGGATGAGAAATGAGTCACATACGACAAAACTGGGTGAAAACAATCTTGGTCAATGCGTGGTGAAGCAGCTCAAATGGTAGTTAAACCAGGACCGTTGTCAGGTTCTGCTGCAGATTTGCTGGAACTGGAAAGGAATCATTTGTTATGAGTTGCTTCCATGTGGTCAAACACTAAATTCGGATCTCTACTGTCAACAAGTGGATCGGTTGAAGCTAGCGATTGACCAGAAATGGTCAAAATTGGCCAACAGGAGAGGAGTTGTCTTCCACCAGAACAACGCCAGGCCACACACGTTTATAGTGTCACGCCAGAAACTCCGGGAACTTGGTTGGGAAGTTTTTATGCATCCACCATATAGTCCGGACCTGTTACTAAGCTGTTTTTCATGTTTTTCTTTCATTGCAAAACTTCCTTAGTGATAAGAAATTGGCATAGAGAGAAGATTGTAAAAATCGATTACGAGAGCTTTTCGCCATTAGGGACGAAGACTTCTATGAGAGTGGCATTATGAAGCTTTAAAATTGCGACAAATTATAGAACAAAACGGTTTATATTTGACCAAAATAGGTAATCTGAAACATGTTAAATAGTCTCGAAGTTCAAGTAAAAATAATGGATTTCTTTTTCCTCAACCCAATATATCCTCCTATTGCTATCGTTATTATCGTACATGTCAAGCCGTGAATGATGTTATTTTTATGTGACTTGTTAATGCTGTTTTGTCAAACTGTACTGCATTCAATATGCATTGTGCATTTTTCTTTCACTTAATTCTTTGACAAACGGTCTTCTGTAGTGTTTTCCTACCTTTTTTACTTTTATGTTCTATTGCAAAAGCGATCTGATTCTTAAAGTTTATAAATTCACCGTTTAAAACACACGATTTAAATAGAGAGTTAGAGTATTTCTTCATAAACAGATGGAGTTTTTTCAATTGAAAAGGAGGCGCGAATGAAAAAACAAACAAACTTGGCATACATAATGCATTATTTGAGAAAAATTATTCATAAGGTAGGAATTATTTTCCCTTGCGAATTATAATTCAATAAAATAGCAAGAAAACTCCTGTTTAAGGTTATTTCATGATGGAAAATATATGAGGAAATTTTCGTTAAGAGCGCAGCAATTATTTTTTTCATTCACACAGAGTCTCATCAGTGAAAAGAGGGTAAACAAGAAAGAAACAGAAATGAAAGATTAGGTCTGCACGCACTCTATCTCATTTCCAGAACAAATACTGATCAAAAACCGTAGCACGCATCTCTGGAATGCTTCTAATCGTTCTCAGTAACCAGCAGATGGATCTCGTGTGAGTAGCGAATTGGTTGGCAAGAGGAAAAATTCATGATATCCAGTAAAGCGCCTTTCTTATCTCTTCTTCAGGGTAAAAATATGCCAATGAGCTCAATCTCCGATGATTAAGGGAGACCAAATTATAATTCAAAATTTCATCGACCCTTCTTAGAAGTATGGTTCGTATCAACAGTTTCTATCTATCATTGTATACTTAAATTCTTAGCTCTCTCTCAGTCATAAATTTTGCGAATTATGGAATTTTTAAATATCCTTTTTTCTTGTTTTATATTATAGCATGCAGGAATTTTCTGTCTATTGTTCCAGAAGATGATTAATCATTTATTGTTCAGAATGTAGTTTGTGAAAATTTACCAAATAATGTGAAGATGATCTGATTTATATCTTTGTGCGAGGATGAACTATGCATGATATGGAGGATTTAAATCAAGTTGATTACTATTATAATGTTTGCATAGGTCACGTGAAATTTATTTCAATGATTAATTAAAATGAATTTATTACTTAAAATCATACCTGCCTTTTTTATAAAGATATCATGTTTTTGTTTTATAAGTCATTTAATTCTTTTTTTAAAAACCAGATCAGTTATTAGACTCGACGATAAAACAGTTGGTTATCATATCTCCAGCCATTCTTGGGAATACTAATATCTCCCTGATTTATTTATCTCTGTCTTTCTATGTGATGTAAATATTTTCAAAGAATTTAGAATGTGTGATATACATATTTATTAAACATAAAATTCTTAATCGTAAATAAATTCAGATGACTTAAATTAATTTTTTGTTTCTTAATATACCAGCCGAAACGACCCAAATTTATCCGAATAATATGGCAACGACTCGAACGCCTTCAAAAATCTTTTTCAAAAAAATGAAATTTTAAAATATACAATATTTTCGTAATGTAGAGCATTATTTGTCTTGTCTAAGGAAACTGCTTCCGAGCAGGACTTTTGCGCTGTGAATATTAATGACCAGGAAAGTTGCATTTTTTATTAACGTTTTATACTGTATATGAAAATTCATTTAATGCACTTTACCATTTTTTAAAAACAGATTTGAGTCAGTAAACTTAGTGCTAAATATTTTTATGATGTTATTTTCTCAATACACGAGCTCTCAGAGTATTTTGAATTAAAAAAATTGTTTCACAGATTATGATTTTCACGCAGTTTAACATTCATTCTTCTTATTATAATGTAATTTGTAAAGAAAATGTTTAATGTAATAAAAACCAATACAGAAAATTTTGTCTTGAATCAGTTTTTCAGGGATTTTACTTTTAAAAAACTCTTTTTATATTTCAAATTCGAAAAAGATTGTTTCCATTATTTGAGATTTGTTTTTGATTTAAGTGATAAGATAATCTGAAAAAAATCGAAAATACGAATGGGTTTTTAAATTTTCTCAGTTGTTATATTAACAATGAACCTTTCTATTTCATTATATAAAATATAATCATTTTATCAAAACAGAATGAACATACGGAATCTTTTTATTATTTTACAAACTTAAAAGTCAGATGCTCATACATAAAAAACTATGGTTGTTTAGTACGTTAGCACTTGTGCTTCTTACCAAATTTTAGGTAAGGTTAGTTTCCATGCTTAAAAAATACTGTATTTTATATTTTCAATTGTATCATTTACAAAAAAACTGGTTTTAATATTATACAGAAACATATAATGTTTTGGAAAAATAATCCTTTTATTGATATGCATAACATTTTATTTTCTTACAAATAATTAGTGTTTGAACTCCTAAGCTAATATCCTAGTTTAGAGATAGCAAAAAGACTATTAGAAAGGATCCTCGCAATTCTGAGCCCCGTCAGATGACGAGGATTATACCTGAAAAAACGCTTCGATTTCTGACATTTTACGCATTACTAAAAGCTAAACGTTCAATACATATCAGAATTGACTTAAATAGACCATACACTTACGACGGACTTTCGGTGAAATCGGATCTAAAAATTTTACAATCAAAGTATTTGTATTATTTTCAAGGTTGTGAAACCGCAGATCGGAAATAGAATCGAAAGTGAATAGTTCTTATCATTGAAATGCCTGCTCTTTTAAAAATAAAAATTTCATTATATCGAAATGCGTATGGATTAAACAAGTGGGCGAATAAAAAGGGAAATTGTTTCTATAAAAAAGAATGTTACTTTCAGATGAAAAATGTCCTTATTATTATGTTATAAGCTAACTCTTGGTGCTTTTTAATATATTCTTTAAATTTCTTGTCTGTGCGAAATCACTTTATCTGGAAAGGTAGAATACAGTAATTTTCAGTTTGGTAGCAAAGTTCGATTCTACTAAAGATGTCTCGGTTATGGAAGCTTGTCAGCCTTCATTCTGACCCTATGAATCCTTTAAAGATGTGGTGTGAAAATCCGATAAATGGGATACCGCCTAGTTATCATTAGAATTTCACTGATTAAGTTTATATTTATAAAAATATCTCATAGTAGACATTGCGTAATTTGAAAAAGAAATATGCTTATCATTCTACCAAACCAATAAAAGAATGTCAGTATTAAAAGAAGTTTCTGGTTGAACTATTTCGATAATTTCTTTCGAAAGTGTATTAAAAAGGGGTAAAGTGAGGCAAAATTATGTATCAAAGATAAGATTTTCTCTCTTGTAATCATGTTGATATGAACTATGGAAGTATACATCTAAATCATTGACATTTCCAATTTTTTTTATCCTTATGTTAACCCATTGACTGGCGACTGTCCAACATCTGAATCTTCGTAAAACGGCAGTCTCTAGCTAAATGTTGAACACAAATAGCCTAAAGAAAAAAATTAATAGAACTTTTGTACACAGGCTAGGCTTGAAAGCCAACACACGGTCAATTGGTGTATAAGATATTGGTCGATGTTTTGCATCATATATCGCTAGTTCTTTTGCACGTCAACGGTGCCTAGATAAATAATTAGCCGAGTTTTTTCTACTATACAAACTAGACCAGCTGCATAATTAATTTCAGTTTTGGCTTGGGGGGGGTGAGAACATTATATGCATTGTTGTTTGTATCCATGAAAAAGATAAAATATTGTGAATAAACGTTAATTTCTTATTTTGCAGTATTATACGCAAGCTGACTAATGATGAAATGATGCACCAATAATTCTGTTCGACATCGACATATATCGATAATGTACCAGATAGAATTTTATAGAATCTTTCAATTTGCCCATTTATTTAAAAATGATGCGATGTCATAATTCGATGATATACAGTGTCGAGTCATAAAAGCTCTGCTACTATCTTCGAAAGAAATGCAGTTCCTCAATCTGATTTAATTCTTGAAACTTCCTGTTTCAAAAGGACATCCTCCATTTGAAATCTTGCTATTTCTGTTGCGTCAGCACTAGGAAGTGCTTTCGTGGCAACAAATGGAGCAAAATAAATCAAACAATCCACTTATTTCAGGCAATGATTTTAGGAAACATCCTAAGAAATGGATTCCACTTCAATAATAGGACATTTCTGCATGTGGAATTGACCGAAGCGACCCAGCAGCAACTGCGAAATATTCTTTCGTCTCTGGAATTCTTTATAATAAAATGGCTAACATATCATCTAACAGTTCGATAAATAAGAGGTTAATAAAATCGTCTTCTTATTCTTTCTTAGCAATCCTAAGTGGTCTGCTGTGAAAGGATCATGAAAATGCTAGAGGGTTCCTTGCACAAATTTGTAGGAACGACGTAACCATTGCCCCTCATCATGTCCTAATTACGTTGGCAAAGAACACCATCTAATGCTCTAAATTCAGGTGTTATGATCTTTTGGTCGAGATTCATTTTTATTTGTATTATCTCTCGATTTTGTATTATCCTATTTTTAAAAAAAAGTTAAGATTGAGGTACTCTTTTTCACTTTTTTTCATCATTAGTAGCGGATGTTATGATATGATGCTGACATGTTTGCGTTATACACTATTTTGGTACAATATTTTTGCAATCTCAATATCCAACTAGCTAGCCTTCTAGAGGAACCTCTCAGCACCGGATAACCTTCACAATGAACGATAATCGGTAATAGCTACTAAAGGAATCCGGAAAAGTAGGGTGAAATTCATTGATTGACCGAATTAGAACACAGCGGATCATTTAGGGTTGCTAAGAAAGAATAAGAAGACGATTAAATATTACTATTCTGCTTTGTTGAGCTCTCTAGATTCACATGCAATGACAATATCCTTATCATCCTGAATTTGTACCAACATTGATGCAATTCCATAGCTATCTGAATCTGCATATAATTTTTTGGGAACATACGATGATATCATTAAGACAAATAACACAGAAAACCTTTACATTTTAATTGGTGAAGTATTTAACCAATCATTTTGTCGAATACTGCAGAGCATTGCAAAGTCCAAAGAATCTAAACTTATATAAGACGTCAGGGGAACAAATATTGTTAATTCTCTAACAGCTTCATTGACTTCAACTTAGGGCGAAAATACATCTTTAAACCAGAATTTAACTTTTTCAAATACTAATACTTTATATGAAACATTTTATTTTATTTTAACTTCTTTCTTTATATATTTTTCTATTTAATTTATACCTTTTTATTTCAAATATAATTTTCTTCAATTTCTTTGATTTTCTTTATTCCGCGCACCCAGAAGTTCTTATCCTTTCCCTGTAAGCACACCCAAACAGGCGCCGAAATCTCGCAACTTGATACATCGTAAAACATTTAATAAATACATTTGCCAAACCCAAAAACCTTGGTACTTCTCTTTCTTTTTTGTAATATACAATTTTAAAAAGCATTTCGTATTTAGTCTCTAGTATGCATCAACAATGGATTTGTTTGGTCTATTATATACTCTTCTTGTAAATTATATATATATTGTATCTCCGTATTTCATTTCCACATTTATTTTCTATTTTATTCTCCGTATTTCGTTTTTCTATTTTATTCACATTAGTTTATTATAGCATATGGTGAGAAGACAGTATCTTTTCATTTATTTGTTCAATACCAGTCGCAGAAAGTGCTCTAATCCTTTTTGCGGTTCGTAGTGATTTCATCCTCTAATGAGCAATTACAGGGCCGGCCATTTGGGAGGTGCGGCGGGCGCTATGCACCCGGGCCTCGCGACTGAGGAGGACTCACCATGATTAAGAATTAAAATAGTGTTCTGAACAATAATAGCGTTTACACGTACTGAAAGTATACAAGTTTGTTTCCATGTGGCTGGCTGATATTCGACTGGCGCCGTTATTAGGCATTGATCGCAGTGATACCTATAAAAGGGGGGGGGAGTAGATTTATGAATAAGGAAATCCCCTTGAGACATGTTAAGACAGAGAGGCGCGACTTCTGGGCGCTAGCGACGGCCAGAAGTCAAGGCTGAGTTCAAATGGACTTGTAAATCATCAGCTATATACCTTTTTCTGCATCTAATGTAATTATTTTTTATGCGTGCTATTCTGTTTGTTTATATAAAGTTGCTCAAAAAAAAAGTAAAACGAAGATAAATTAAACGATCAACTCCTAGCAATGCAAATTGCATTACTGCTTCACCGGCCTTGACCGGAATGAAAAGAATTAAGGAAGAAGTTTAAATGTAGCAGTCGGCGGATTTGGATATATACGAAGTTCATAGTATATATTATAGTCTTGTGCAAGTGTGAAAAATATTGTTAATAAGATAAATAGATTTACAATCACTTACCTCCCCTACTAGGTAATGGCTTATAGTATAGCATATAATAATTTGATAATTCATTCTATAAAGTGATTAATACTGTGAAATATAACCATGTACACGCCAAAGAAATATCCCTGAGGGCGGGGAAAAAAAAAGAAAAGAAAATTTTCAGAAAAGAAAAAAGAAGGAAAGCTAAACTTGAAGAAGTCACAAGTAGATCTAGTTTCCTGTCTACGAAGTAATTCTGGCAAAGAAATTGCTTCAACTTCAGAAATTACAATTCAAACTTCAACTGGAGAAGAAAGTTCAGCGCAAAGTACACAATCTAACAATGAAAATGTTGAAATGGTGAAATTTGTTGAAGAATCCTGTGTTTATACAAATGTGACCGAATCAGAAAATAATGACGAAAATGACAGTAACAAATATGATCAAGAGAATATAAATGATCCTAGTTTATGGCCAAGTATTATAACTGATAAATTTAGAAAGTTTTGTGTTAAAATCGGACCTGTGCAACACAAAGGAGTTTTTGCTAAAAATGCTGAAGGTTGATCATTTTCCAATACATACTACTTAAAAAAATGCCAAATGGTGAAACTCAACTTCTCAGCTGGTTAATTTATTCAAAGACGCAACACTCTGTATTTTGTTTTTGTTGTTTACTGTTTTCCAAAAGAAGAGGAAATGACCAAACTACACGATTTATAGGTGGCTATAATAACTGGAGAATGTTGTTAAATGCAATCCAAGATCATGAACGCTCTAGTTGTCATATTAATTCG
Source organism: Argiope bruennichi (assembly GCF_947563725.1). Taxonomy (NCBI): domain Eukaryota; kingdom Metazoa; phylum Arthropoda; class Arachnida; order Araneae; family Araneidae; genus Argiope; species Argiope bruennichi. The sequence goes on along the minus strand of NC_079162.1, from coordinate 133,798,149 downwards.
TTTATTGCTTGGAAAGAATTATTAAAATGACTAAATTTATGTTCAACTATTGATAAAACAAATCAAGTTAATATAAGTTAGGAAACGGCACGACTCAAATTACTATTTCAAAGAATTGTAGATGTGATTCTATTTTTAGCATGTAATAATCTTCCTCTTCGAGGAACCCACGAAATAATAGGTAAGTCTAATAATGGAAATTTTTAAAGTTTAATCGAATTATTAAGTAAATACGGTCCTGTGCTAATGGATCATATAAACAAAATAATAAATACTAAAAATAGAATTGTGCATCATTTAACACATGTAGGTCACAAGAACAAATTATTTTTGCGTTAGGAAATGAAGTCCTTAACAAAATTAAACACGATATAAAAGCAGTCATGTACTATAGTATCCAAATGAATTGTACTCCTGATATTTCCCATAAGGAACAAACTTCAACCATTATTAGATACGTAAATTTTGAAGAGAAAAGGTTAACTATAAATAAGTCATTTATAGAGTTTATTGAAGTAACTGATCTCACTGGTGAAGGATTAGCAAAAACTCTATTGGAAAGATTAAGCGAACTTGATTTAGATATTAGGAATAGTAGAGGACAAGCATACGACAACGGTAGCAACATGAAAGGGAAATATAAAGGTGTACAGTTTAGAATACTTTCTCTAAACCCGCATGCAATTTATGTGGCCTGCCTATCACGCTCCTTTAATTTATTAATTTGCGATGCCGCTTCCAGCAGTATATATTGTAAAAATTTTTTGGGGATATTGCAACGCTTATATTGCTTATTTTTTGCATCTACAAAAAGAGGGAAATTCTATAAAAGCATTTAAACATTACTCTTAAACCCTTATATGACACTTGTTGGGAAGCCAAAATAGATTCGGCTAAAGCTGCGTATACATAGTTTGAACAAACTTGTAATGCCCTAGAAGAATTTATTGATGTAAGTAACGATAATACAGCGGTATCCGAAGCTAAAAGTTTATTAGATGCAATACAAGAAATGCAATTTATTTTATGTTTAATAATATGATTTGCAATATTGTCGAAAATTAATACTATCAATAAACTACTCCAAACAAAAACAATTGTTCTTGATTCGACTTTCAATTTAGTCAATAAAATTAAAACTGAAATCCAAAATTTAAGAACAAAATTTAACACATTTTTAGACGAATCAAAAGTGCTAGCACATAATTTGAACATTTCAAAACATTTTTCTGTAAAACGAATTCGAAAAAGAAAAAGATTATATTCCGAATTAGAAGAAGATGAAGTTATAAAAAACCCGGTAGAGGAATTTAGGTGTTATTTTTTTAACACTGTAATTGATACTGTTATTTTACAAATAGAAGATAGATTTAAAAGTATACCAAATATTATTTCTGATTTCAAATTAGTTACTGATATAAAAATTTTAGAAAAACATGAATTAGAGAGATATTCCAAAAACTTTGTGAAGTTTTATAACAAAGATGTAGATGAAAACCTAATTCAGGAAATTTGTTTGCTACAGGATTTGATTTTGAATGAAAGAGATGTAAATAATGCACAAGACATATTGCAATATATACTAAATAATAATTATAATGAGTTATTTCTGTGTTGTTTCTTATGGCACTTAGACAAGCCCTCTGTTACGAAGATAGCGATTTTAGCCGATAGGGGGTGCTTCTCTTGTTTATGAGTTATTTCTAAATGTATTAACTGTTTTAAAACTTTTCTTTACGTTGCCAGTTACTATAGCAAGTGCTGAGAGCTCTTTCAGTAAATTAAAATTAATAAAGAATTGTCTTCGGTCAAGCATGTGTTCAGAACGCCTAAACGTACTTGCTATATTAAGCATCGAAAAAGAAATTGCAAAACATTATAATTTTTCTGAAGTAATTGATGTATTAGCAAAAACAAAATCACGCATTAAATAAACATGCATTAATAATATGAGTTCGTGTTCGTGTTTGTATTTTTTTTTACTTCTTAATAATACTTTACTTCATACTCTTAATAATACTTTACTACTTTACTTCAAATAATTAGGGCCCGAAATGTCTTCTTGCACCCTGGCCCCTTCATAGAGAAGACCGGCTCTGATCAATTAATGTGTAGATTGCTTGAAATTGCTTGTATAAGGATTGCATCATAAATGTATGCAAGCTTCAAAAATTCATAATAAAATAAGTAATGCTCGGAAAATATTTAAGTTTGCGCAGATATGATCAGAAGGACATTGGATTTTTTCCATGTATAAAAATGATACCAAAAGTAAAAGAGGAAAGGGGCTCACATGTCATACTGAAACGTTTCATACAAATCAGACACACAGAGAATGAAATTGATCACAAAATACCTATAATACTGTGTACTCATTTTAATGTCAAAATATTCAGCATGACCACCGCCACAAAGTATTGATTGTATGACTTTTCCGTACGCGACCACTTCCGTACTGGCCATAAAACTGTCAATCAATGGTCTTGCTTACAAGGCGGTTGTGTTACTGATAAGGATCAATTCTAGAAGAGGTTACAACATTTTAAACCTTATCTAAAAGTGTCAGATTTGGCGAAAGTTAACATGATGTTTAACGCAATTTCGAATACTTAATGACATGCTGTTTAATGCGTTTACATGCGTTTTAATACAATTTCATACTTTCCACTTTGTTTTTTATGAAACACGAATTGTTTTTAAATGAATTTATTTAAAAATGTATGATAACAATCAAGGACGAATGATATTTCTTCTCATATAAATACTGTATCCACCTTGAGACAATAATCTAGATTTTAGTAAATGCATTACTTTACATAAATACAACGATTTGCATTAAACGAAAGAGCTTTGGTTTCATTAGTTTTTGTTTTATTTCTTCTTGATTCGTTTGTTTAATTCAATAAGTTCGGACACTGAAATATATGTTATTTAAATATAAGCTCTTAAAAAAAGGTTGTTTCTTAAGTTTGAAGTATAATTATATGAGGTGAATGGTATTGGAATGATTTGTAAGGAGGGAATAGTTGCAAAAACAATTCTTGAAATGATGTAAGTAGTAAGAAAAGCTTCCAACTACGGATGTTAATTTTCCATGTTATATCCATTTCCAAAGTAGAAGCGCCATTACAAATTGAAACTTTTCTGTTTATCAACGTAGATATAATTTCAATGTTGTTGAATTCTTTTTAAAATCTGTACTCAGATAAAGATAAATGATTTTTTTCATGTTTTTTACATTATATAACTTTGCATTTTGTATATGAAATATTGCAAGTACACAATGCATAAAAAGAAACAGCGTACTAAAACAGAAGTATATTAATATTTTGCAAACTGATCATTTGCATCTGCGAAAATCTGCAGGAGATGTTAGAGGAATTCAAAGTTAATTTTATTCTAAATGCGCTATTTATTAAACCATAACCCAAATCTACAGTTGAAAAATAAAACAGAATAAAATATAATTTTTACATTAAGATATGTAGTAAATATTTTTCAGAAATTTAAATTTTTTTAAAGATTGTTCTTATATGTAATATAAGTCATTAAAAATAATGTTGAATGAAGTTCTGGTAATACACTCTCCAGCAATATACATCTACATTTTTATTGAAATTTTAACTGGTTAACTATACTCTTTTTCCATCAAAATTGTTTTTTTAAAGATCGTTCTTATATGTAATATAAGTCATTAAAAATAATGTTGAATGAAGTTCTGGTAATACACTCTCCAGCAATATACATCTACATTTTTATTGAAATTTTAACTGGTTAACTATACTCTTTTTCCATCAAAATTGTTTTTTTAAAGATCGTTCTTATATGTAATATAAGTCATTAAAAATAATGTTGAATGAAGTTCTGGTAATACACTCTCCAGCAATATACATCTACATTTTTATTGAAATTTTAACTGGTTAACTATACTCTTTTTCCATCAAAATTGTTTTTTTAAAGATCGTTCTTATATGTAATATAAGTCATTAAAAATAATGTTGAATGAAGTTCTGGTAATACACTCTCCAGCAATATACATCTACATTTTTATTGAAATTTTAACTGGTTAACTATACTCTTTTTCCATCAAAATTGTTTTTTTAAAGATCGTTCTTATATGTAATATAAGTCATTAAAAATAATGTTGAATGAAGTTCTGGCAATACACTCTCCAGCAATATACATCTATATTTTTATTGAAATTTTAACTATACTATTTTTCCATATTTTAAACAATGGAATTATTTCCAAGAATTCAGAGCCGTTTTAACACTTCCAGAGGTCCTGAAATCTCGAAACCCCTTTTTTCCCTCCAAATTTTTTATTGATTTTAATTTAATTTTTATTCAGCAATTTTAAGTAGCGAATTTTAAAAACTGCGGTCGCAAGTACCTTTCTAAAAAGTCTATTTCAATATTTTACATATAAAAAGAGTGCACATTTAAAATGTAAAATTAACTTTAAGCAAAATATTAAAAAAAAAAAAAACTTTCTATAACACACTCTAAACTACATTGTAAAAGGAGGGAAATTTTTTTTAAACTATAAAGCTCCAAATTTTTTTGAATTATAAAACAGCATAATGAATAACTTGTAAACGGTAATTAGGAATATTAATAGAATAAAGTTCCAAAATTAATTTAATCAATACTTGATTTTGACTTGAATAAATTTGATTGCAAGGCCCTCTGTCATTAAATGAAAATACAAAACTAAATAAAAATTATCAAGAGCTGAGGACCTCCTTGACAATTGCCAACTTTGCCTATTTAATAATCTTGCCCTTCCCCGATTAGAATTACTTAAATAATCTCTTTGGACTGTTGACATTACAGCTCCTGTATTGTAGATTCAAATCTCTTGGGAATTTAATTATGTTTATTAGAAATGGCTTTAAGGGCACATTTTGATGTGCCCAGCAATTAAGCAATTCTTAAGCAATTTTTTTTCGTTAAAACAATGTGCATGTTGCAGAAATTTTGCTATGGGAAAAGTCTTGTTTTCTCACAATGAGCCTATAGTTTGCAGAAACCCAGTCGAGATCAATATAAGATTTCAAGAGCAAACGAATTCAGAACATTAGTTTCTTTATTAAAAGAAATAAAGTCAGACTTTTGTTATTGAATTGCAAGAGAAACTCTTGCTCTAACATTAGGGAAGTTTTTAAAGAGATGTTTTATTTCCTCATAATGACATGAGTGAACATTCACTTCTATTTCTGTAATTTACTTTCAACCATAATATGCTTTAAATTTAACAGGTATCTCCAAATTTTTCACTTAAAATTATTCAAAAATTAAAGTATAGAATATTCAAACTTTAATCTAAAAATTTTAATTCACAAAATAAGATTTTCTTCCAAGAATAAAAGTGAATATATATATATATATATATACATATGCATCAATCAGTCTGTTTTACAAGATAGACCATTGTAGGTAGAGATACTAAATTCCGCACAAATACATTTCGGAGAAAAACATTCAGTGGAATTAAAAATATTAACACAAAAAATGTTATCTTTAACGTAAATTATCTTTAAAAAAATTCATCAATTTTATTAGTTTATCTGTCTTTATGTTTCATGTTTTTATTCTTTTAAAAAATATATGTATATCTTAGATAGCATGTATGTTTTATACACTGCTTGACAATTGCTAAGGAACAGTTACGTTTTTCGGAATAATTAAGTACAGACAATGATTGAAGAAATGAAACTAAGTACATATTTAGTAGGGAGAATGTGCATTTATTATAGTGCAAAATGGTGCTGATATCGACGCATCGAAGAGTTAAAAACTTAAAAATAAAAAAGATGCTCCTTGGATGATTTCCAAACAGCCCCACAAAAATCGATCTTCAGGTAAGAATGATGTAGACATAAGTACCTTAGTAAGATGTATGATGACCGCGGACACTAATGCACATTTTGCATCTGTTCTCCATGCTCTGCACTAAACTATCGAGGAGTTCTTGGGGGATATTGTCCTACTCCTCTCTCAAGGCGATTTTGAACTTTTGCACTGTTCGGGGAGGGATGGTTCTTTGTGAAACACGTCTGCCAAGAGCATCCCAGGCATCTTAAATGAGATTTAGCTCGGGAGAGTAAGTAGGCCATTGCATACGGACAATATTTTCATTTTGCAGTGTGTCCGATACCTCAACGCTTCTGTGTGGCCGCGCATTATCGCCCATAAACAAAAAGTCAAGACCTACATCACCCCTAAAAAGACGAACATGATCCGTAATAACCTCTCTGCAATACCGTTGCAATGTAACGCTTCTTCGCTCAAAGATGTGAAGCGGTGTTCTGCCATTGTGCATGATGCCTGCCCACACCATCACGTCTGGGCCGTACCGATCACGTTCACTAACAAACTGTTGTGCATAACGTGTTCCACGCTCTCTCCACAGTAATTGGTGGCCAGAATCGCTTGTCACACTGAAACGAGATTCGTCTGAGAACATCACTCTAGACCAATTTTGGATATCCCAACCAACATGTTCCTTACACCAGCGTAATCTCTCACGACGATGGCGTGGTTGAAGCGGGATGCAACGAACAGGCTTCCGTGCATACAAACCAACTTGATGTAATCGCCGTGAGATAGTTCTTGCAGAAACATGCGTACCGGTAGCGGTTGCAAGGTTTGCAGCTATCTGGCCAGGAGTTAAATTTCTGTTGCTTTATGACATGAGGCTTACATAGCGATCCTCTAAAGGTGTGGTGTTCCCACCACGGCCCACGGCATGCTTTTTCAAAGCATTTCCCCCTTCAGCGGCCTTCTTTAATCGCGATATGACACTCTTTGATAGACCCATTGCAGCAGCTACAGTGGTGACACTTTGACCTGCTTCCAGTCGTCCAACTGCTCGTCCACGATCGTAGGCGCTCAAATGATATCTTACTGACATTTTGCTTTTTATTATTGCAAGAACCAAACAGAATTTCACAGAAAAAACTTTTATAACATCCTGCACTACTTTGGGTCAAACATCAAACAGCATGAATTTTCGTATGAATCATGAGCTTGTATGCAATGTCTTTTATGCAGATAACGAGTCTTGGTCTACCACGCCCTCTCAACTTGAATTCACTTTTATTGGTCAGCTGTCTGAGACGCAATTTTGCATAAATCCCCCGTTTCTTAGCAATTGTCAAGCAGTGTAGTCAAGATTTTCCCGTTTATATTTACGTATGAAAAGATAAAGTTTTCATGCAAACGTAAATACTAGATTTTTAAATAGGAGATATTCTGTATTTTTATTACTATATTAGGTGTCTTAAGTTATTTATTTTATATGTATATGAATTATTTATTTAATTACCGCAAATTCAAAAACTTTGAACTGATTTAATTTCAAATAGTAAGAAATTTATCATCTGTTAAATTCTCTTACTGACTTATGTGTTATTAATTAGCTAAAATGTACATTTCAATGAACCATTTATCTCAAAACAGTTGGAATCGTCTGTGATGGTAGTAGTTAAGTTCAGGTGTATTATTTTAGAATAGAATTTCGCTGTTTTAGATTTCTTTTTAAAGTTTATTAATTTTCATTTGAGAACTGTATTTGGCATACTTTGACTGTAAATGAATAATTCAAAGAATTGATATGATTTGCAAATGTCCTTGATATATGTAATCGCATATTTTAAACTTTCCACCTTTGGCGACAATTAGTCATCTGTGATTAATGGTTGATGAAAATTTCAATTGTTTCCACAACAAATCATTCTTAAACTTCAAATTTTGATATCTATCTGTGTGTATGTATCTTTACGCTCGCCCGATTTTCTGTTTTTCTATCTATATTTTATGCACATAATATTTATTTTTTCAATTATATCTCCAGTAAAAGCAGCAACATTTTAAAATGGGGGCATTAAAAAATGCCCAACATTGCTTCATTCTGAAAATAAATCTTATTCGTATAAAATTCTAATTATATATTCAAAAAATCACTCCTAAAATCACTTTTCCATTCCCCAAAGTATATATTTGCCAAATTTGATAGGCATAAGTCAGATAGTCTGGTTTGTACAGAGCCAACACATACACACAGGGACAAACAGGCAGAAGTATTTTCCTTATGTTTAAACATCAAAATTTAGTTAAAATACCAATACATTTTCTCTCCAAATACTCTTGCCAACAGATGACATGTTTTTTAGCAAACCTAGACTAATCTCTCCTTACCCCGTTTTTTCAATGAGTTACGCGCGATTTATTGGACTTTTATAATCCTAACAGATATGTCAGTACGGATGAGTCCCACTACCATAGTATTAAGCATGTGAGGCACGATACTACACCTACTACAGCTGAGTGTAACATATTTGTTTAACATGTTTTTTAAGATAGCTTGTTGATACTATTGTGTTATAAAGTATGAGAGTCATTTTAGTAACCCTGTCAGACTGTTCCTTGCCATCAATTCCAGCCTGTGCTGGTATCCAATAGAATAAAATGGTAAAATCCCGAGTATACAGTTTTTCATAAAATTCTAAAATTGTAAAAGTCGATGAATGACTGTGAGGATGCACTGATTGCGGTGACTTCAAGACGCTCAGAAAATCAATGCATATGACATAACACCCAGGACGTCTATTTAAAATCTTTTCCAACGGAATCACGATTTTAGTTGTGTCTGGTTATAGTATGGGCCTATTAAACTTACAACCTCGATTCTATACATAGTTTTCTGTGAAAATGTCCAACAGGAACTTATTGATTCCCATGCATAGTGGGGCGGGATACCATCCTGCATGAAGGTGATTACACTTGTCTTTCTCGATGCATGTAACGCATTCAACTCAGGTTTTTCATATCAGGAAAGGGACAACGGGCTACAAATAAGAAAGGACCTTGAATGAAAAGCGCGGTGAAGCCACACCAAACATTCTCACGAGGAAATTGTAGCGACTTGGCCAGGATTTCACGAGGGTTTGAATAGTCAGCATTCATGCCCCAGATACAAAAACTCGGCTTCATCTGTCCTCATGATGCTCAGCAACTATTGTGGCTGTATTTTGTACGAATACTTATCCAAGTTTTCGTGCAGAATACGACGAATTGATGTTTTCGAAATTCCCAATATTCTTCCCGAGCACTGCTACTCTTCCTTGATGTTTCGGCTACCAGTTCTTACTTGACGCTTTTAAAAACATGGGCGCTTATATCATCTGCGATTAAAGATGGTTTGTCAGCTCTTGCACGATCCTCCAAACTTTTCATTTCTTTTAAATATCGTAATAAATTCTGTATCCCATTCAATGAAATAGTGCTTTTTTGTGCCTTCAGTCATTTTCCCGTGTGAAACTTTCGCATTATAATAGTTGTAAATTCCCCATTTGCGTAGGAAAGTTAAACTACCAACTCTCGATTTGATACCAGTAGCACACTTCTGCGATCGAACGGTGAATCCTTTTCCAAATAAATATTTTATAGCTTATTAATCAAGTGTTATAACCTGGTTTGCATAAAATGTCTCAGTATAACGTGTCAATATCTTCTTTTGAATCATTATTTTATACATTGAAAAAAATCCAATGTTCCTCTGATCATATTCTCCAAAACTGAAATTCTTGCCGAGAATTACTTCCTTTATTATGGCTATATATATACATATATATAGTTTTATCTTAATTTAACCGATATTAACATAATTATTTTAAAATGTTCTCTTATTTCTTCATCCAATTCCGCCTCTTTATTTAATTAATGCAACAAGAGTAAAACTACTTTAATCAACAAGTTCCCACGCTCCGAGTAAAGGGATAAAATTCCTTAAGGCTTTGCAAATTCTTTTAAAAGATATCTATATTTCCCTTTCCTGAATCGGCACATGTCAAAGAAATCCCTATCAGAATCTCATAGCATAAAATCATTGGGGGAAATAGTTTGGCCCCTTTCGCTGTTTTGCCCATCTCTTCTGTCGTGGACTGACATATCTAGTCGCTTCTTTCTTGTACATAAATTATGCTTCCCGGGATGGAATAAAGCAAAGTTTTAAAAATTTCAAAAGTGCCTTCTCTCTTCAACCACGAAACTGTTTTAAAAATATGTCTTTACTTTTAATCAGTCGACAGGATAATCATCTGTGCCAAAATTTCAAATTATTTAAAGAATTAAATCCGCGGGAGAGGCAATTCGATATGTGGTGCTCTTCCGTGGCTCGCCGATGGTTCCGTAAACTTGACTGGGCAGCTGGTTTGGTCCCATCCCGGTGGACATACTGTTCTGCCATCCGTAACTCAAGTATCCAGTTCTCATTGCATTCCTTGGCTTCCTCCACTGTCTTCATTCCTTTGTGCTCCTTTTCATCTTACAGAAGTTCCATTCAGCCTTCTCTGGGCTAAATGATCCATCCAGATTTCCAAGATGTCATTTTTGTGTTCCATTCTCACCACAATAATAATAATCACCTTCCTTCAAGTTTAAAAGTGTCTGCTTTACATTCCAGTGCTCAAGGAACTCAAGCTCATTAAATAAAGACTCTTTTAGTGAACTGTAGTTCACTTTTAAGTTCAATAATTAATTTGACGAGAGCCAATGTTACACACATCTCTTCCCGGCTGCTCGTCGCTCAACACACTATTTTAACTTCAAACTCTTTTTTCATACAGATGGCGCGACGGTTGTATGCGCAGATACATACCGCCGGGTGTTGCAGTGTTTTAACATTCATCAAAATTATACTCTTTTACAAATCAACATAAATATAAATTCACACCAATAAATGCATTAAGTTTCTCAAATGTCACAATATAAAGAATAAATGATACAATAATCTGAAATGACAAACAAAAATTTGCTACGTTTAACAAAATAAAACATGATATATATATTAGATTACGAATAAATGATATTTAAGCTTCAATAGGTAATATACAAAGTTTAGAAATTGGACGTTTGAAAACTCCTTTATTTGTTTTAATATTAGCAACACGAATCCTGCCATCCTTTCCCGGAAAGATCGTCACAATTCTACCTATTACCCAATCGCACACAGCCATGTTATCTTCTTTTATTACAACAATTATCCTACCTTTATGTTTTTGTTTATCAAAGTACCATTTCAATCTTTGATGCAAGGTTATAAGATAGTCATTGTGCCATTTTTTCCATATTAGTTGCACAAATTTTATGGGTTTTTGCCACAAACCCAGTCTATTTTCTAATATATTTTTCAAATTTGGCTCTACAATTGCATTAAACGGACTTCCGATCAGGAAATGGCCTGGTGTAAGAGCGCTGAAATCATCGACATCCGAAGATAAAGGACTAAGTGGTCGAGAATTCACAATGGATTCAATTTGATTCATTACTGTTAGAAAGCTCTCATAAGTTAATTTCTGACTATCCACTACTCTTAACAGATGGAACTTGTAGGATCTCCCCCCAGCTTCCCAGAGTTCTCCAAAGTTAGGGCTGTAGGAGGCAAAAATTTCCATTTTCCATTTTTATTATTCATGTAACCACTTAAACTCTCATCAGAATTTTTGACCATTTTAAACAATCGTTGTAACTCGGTATTTCTCCCTACGAAGTTTTTCCCGTTATCTGAGTATAAAATACTGCATTTTCCTCAACGCGAAAAAAACCATTTAAGGGTAGATATAAATGCTTGTAACTTAACTATGTTACAGACTCCAAATGCACAGCTTTTATGACGAAGCACAAAAATATCGCCACATAATTTTTTTGGCTCGTACCTTTACGCTGGTGCTTATATTGAATTGTGAATGACCCACAAAAATCAACTTCTGAAATGACAAATGGAAAGTTTTGACTCACACTCTCCTTAGGTAGGTCACCCATTAGCTAGCCTATTAGTAGCTGGTCACACGTTACTTGTTTAGATTTAAAACACGTCACACACTCGTGGACTATCTTTCTACAATCAGTTCTGCCATTAATTGGCCAAAATCTTTCCTTTATAATAAACAATAATGTTTGAGGTGCTATATGAAAATGCTTGATGTGATAACTAGTAATTACCAATCTCGTTAACCGATGATTACCTGGTAACAATATCGGAAACTTTTTGTCAAAGCTCAAATTACTGTTGGACAATCGTCCACCAACTTTTAATATACCTGCTTTATCAATAAAGAGATGCAAACTTTTTACCTGCCTTTGTCTTGAGACTTCATCTGAACATCTCAAATCTTTCATCTCTTTGTCAAACTCACTTTGTTGAACTAAACTTACGAATGAAAGCTCGGCTTCTTTGAACTCATCAGAGGATAAAATCATCTTTCTTTCTACAATTTTCGATGAACCTATGTACATAACTAAAAATACGAATAAGTTTACTATAACTGTTATTAATTCTTAGAAAATTACCAAGAAAATTATTGTTGTCACTTATAAAAGAATTATTGTCACAAGATGGTTTAAACTCTTTAGAAAACTCATCTTCAATAACTTTGATTAAGATGTCTCTGTTTGGGTATTCACTGCTACTCAAAAGTGACGATCCTTCAAATCACAGTTTTTCACTTAAGAAGTTTATAGGGATAGAGTCCTCTTGAGATGAGGTCAGCAGGATTCTCATTTGAAGGGATATATCTCCAATCATCAATGCAAGTGAGGTCTTGAGTTTGGGTTACACGATTGGCAACAAATGTCTTAAAAAGAAATTGTTCTTTGCGAATCCATGAAAGAACGATCATGCTGTCGCTCCATAGATATTTGTGGAATATTGGTAATTTGAGAGCATGTATCACCCTTTTCACTAACTTGGTTGAAAGCACTGAAGCGCAAAGCTCCAATTTTGGAATGATAATTCTTTTTAATGGAGACACTCTCGACTTACTGGCAATCAATTTAATTGATACGTGAGCATCTCTAATACACTTACAGTACATAACTGCACCATAAGCGGCTTCTGATGCGTCAACGAACCCCTGGATTTCTATCACGTCAGCTCCCTCAGAAAGTATACATCTTTCAAATTCCATGCTACTAACACTCTGTAATGATTCAACGAAATTTGACTACTTTTTAGTTTGTTTCTCAGGTAGTACCTCATGCCAGTTCAGTTTCAAAGACCATGACTGCTGTAAAAATATTTTTGCCGTCGTCACTACAGGCCCTAATAATCCAAGAGGATCCAAAAGTCATGCTATAGTGGATAAAAATCAGAATCTCCGTGAAATCGACTTTAAAGTAAAGGCAGTCCTTTTTGGTATTCCAAAATACTCCTAGAACTTGCGTTTCCACGGAGTGTGTAAAATTATAGTTTTCTTCACTACCTGACACTAACTTTTCATAATTACTATGCCATTTATGCAGTTGCATGCCAGGATTTTCCAAGATATCAATGAACTGCCTTTGTAGTTCTTTGGCGGTAACTACATTATCAGAACCGGTTAACTCGTCATCCATATAAAAGTCATCTTTAATGACAGGTGCAGCTAGGGGATAATTTTCTCCCTCTTCAATCGCTATTTGTTTCAACGTAAGAGTTTCTAAAAACGGTGCACTTACCGTTCCATATGTCACGGTGTTTAGTTCTTAAGTTTTGACTGGTTCCTTTTCATCTTCTTTCCATAGAATGCGCTATAACGTTCTCTGGTTAGGTTGAATCAAGATCATTCGGTACATTTTTTTTATGTCCGCTGTGAAGGCATAGACATATTTACGAAACCTAACCATGATGAAAAATAAATAACCTTGCACTATCCCTCCGTTATATTGTAAGGAATTAAGGGAATTTCCTTTTGAAGTTGGTAACTTGCGTTAAAAACAACTCTGAGTACTGTTGACTGCCTATCAGGTCGGTAAACTCCTAAATGAGGAATCAAATAAGTTGCTTCTTCGTCCTCATCCTGAACTTCTGACATGTGCTCTACCTCTAAATATTCAGGTAAAAAATCTCTGTATAGGGACAAATAATTTGATTCCTTAATTAGACGTTTCCAAAACAAGTTTAATTTTTTCAACGCTAACTCTTTAGATTTTCCTAAACACTTATGATCTTCCTTTAAGGGCATTTTTACAACATATTGCCCTTCTGAATTTCTCGAAAAATTATTTTTAAAATGTTCTTCACAAATTATTTTTTCTTTATTCTCAATTAATTCAGTTTCAACATTTTCAATTTCCCCAAACTTCTTAAAGTCTTTTCTAGATCAACTCTTTCTTTAACTAACCCGCAATGTATTTTCTTTTCTTCCGTCTTAGAAATGTTTCCACTCACTAGATAAGCAAAAACAGAATTTGTAGGATTAGATTTGAATTTGTCGGACATATCTGCTCTGGTTTCAGCAGCTCAAAAAAAAGCTCCCGCTCCAATCAATAAATCAACACTTTGCGGAATATAAAAATACTCATAAGCTAAATTCATATTATCTAACCCTCTTAAGCATTTAGCTACTCGCTTTGATGGAGTAATTATCGGAACAACTAATAAATTTAATCCAGTCTCAAAGGTTTTGGCTTTGGTAATTAAAGTAGCGGGTACTTGAGATCAAACAGAAATCGTTGAGTCATTTAACCCAGACACCAAGATATTTATCTTATTTTTTTCTCAATTGAAGTCGATCTGCACACTCTTTGTGAGACATTGAGCCAGAATCCATTTAAATCCGTACTTCACACTCATTTATATAAGAATCTCATAAATAACCATTCGCAGTACTCAAGAGAACTGTTTTGTTTTTAGTCCAGACACAACTACTCGTAGCTGAAAAGACGTTCTGTTCATTGCTCGCTGCCGGTATGAATGTAGAAGCTAGTAGAGAAAGAGGGGGGGGGGAGGCAGATTTCTATTTTCACTTTGTTTTTTATTTGATACCGTACTCGCAAAAAAGGTTTCATCTTTTTCTTTTGATTGCACTGAGAATTGCGTTTTGCATTTTGCAAAACGCAAGTATTGCATTTTGCACAAGAATACTTTGATTTGCAAGAACTCACTTTATATTTTCGCAGGCAACACTCGTTATCTTTCACAAATTGAACTTTCTCATTAACAGATAATTTCTTATAATTGGAACACTCATAGACAGGATGAGCATCATTACATAGAATGCATTTCGAACTCTTTACATCGGATAAAGAGGTCTTTGATACATTTTTCGCATTATAATTTTCGTCATAAGGAACAACACTCTTTGATAGAGATTTTCCCCTAGATGACAAATATAAATCAATTTCCTTTCCCAACGTAATTGGATCAAACCAGGTATCTGCTTGTTTTACACTTATATGTAAAGAAGTTTCCCTATCCAATGTTTGAAATAGTTTATCAGAAATTGTGAGCTGGTTTAATGTTTTGTAATCTGTCACATTCCTTAATTTTAAATAATATTGCCAGCTAGTGGTTAAATAGGAAGCGAACTGAACATAGGTCTCATTTAACTGACGCGTAGTCTTTCTGAAATTCTCTAGACAGGACTGAGCTGTATATTCTCTCAGCACAATTTCTTTAACTTTCTCATATTTACACTGGTGTGCAAAACTTAAGCAACAATGTAAATTTTAAGCACAAAGCCATGAAATTGCAGAAAATGGGTTATTGCGATCAGCACAATGAACACGAAATTCAGTAGAAAGGTGATGAGTATGCAAATGTCAGGAAAAAAATGTCATAAGCGACGTAAGTGTACGCAAAACGCATGCGGTCGGCTCAAGCAACTCAAGACTATGAAGAAAGAAAGAATGGAGGCGCCAATAAAGACATTCGTTGCAAGTGCAAGTGAGTTCTTTCGTGAAATATGGCTAAAAGAAATCACTTGGACAACTTCAAACGTGGAAGAATGATCGGAAAGCTGGAGGAGGGGAGTAGTTTGACAAGTGTAGCTGAAATAGTTCGGAATCAACAAAAGTGTCGTTTCGCGTGCTTGGAAAGCCTTTTAAACCATAGATACAGCTGTTAGAAAGATTGGAGTGGCCGCCCTAGGAAAACAACTGCAGTGTATGACCGATATGTCGTCCTGCAGGCCAAAAGAGCCCCATACCAGTCAGCAAGTGACATTTCTTAGAAACTGTGTACAGCAACAGGGCGGCAAGTGGACAGACACCTTCACAAAGGAGGCCTATTCGCCCGCCATCTTGAACGCTGCATCCCTTTGAAAGTTGGTTGTCGGCGGCACAATTTAGAGTGGTGAAAGGAGTACAAAAGCTGGATATCTCATCAATGGAGTCGTGTCCTCTTTACGGACGAAAGTAGTTTCAATGCCGCAAGCGATTCTCAACGCCACTTGCTTTGGAGAGAGGTCGGGACACGGTTTCATCGCAGTAACATCATGGAGAGAGACCGTTACAGTGGTCCTGGAGTTATCGTTTGAGGAGGCATTAAGATGAACGGACGAACGTTTCTGACGGATGGACTGAGCTCCACGTTTTCGACAGAGGTTCTGCAACCGTAGATCGCTATTGTAAAGAGAGGATCCTCCCCCATGTGTGTCTGTTCCGAGGTGCTATTGTTTTTATGGTTGACAATGCACGGATACACCAGACTGCTGATGTTCAGCAGCTATTGGAAAGTGTAGATATCACTCAAATGGATTGGCCAACGTTCTGCCCTGATTTAAATCCCCTAGAACATGTATGGGATGCTTTAGAAAGACGCCTCGCGGCACGATTACATCCTCCGGGGAACATCCAATAACTGAAACAGAGGCTGATTAAGGAATGTGCACTCTTACCTCAAGAACTGATGGTGCTGTATATGGAGAGACGGTGCGAAGCAACCATTGTAGTAAGGGGAGGGTATATCCGATACTACATCTGGTTATCATTTTTCCTCTTGGGGAGACAATCATGTGTAGCGATACTATGAGTTCAATAAAGCGTTTTTTTTTGTTTGATTCCATACTATATGCATTGTATTCAATTTTGCTCAATTATGCTTCCGTCATCGTCAAAAGTATAAAATACTGTCTCTTATTTCTAAATTTCATGTCTCTCAGATAATTTCTCGTGGATTTATGGCAAAAAACATACCTGTTGCTTAAGTTTTGCACACCAGTGTATTTTGATTATCATCATCTATGCATGTAATTATATTAGACTATCTTTCACATAATAAGTTAAGAAGAATCTCAGATTTATATTTCTCTGGTACATTCTTTACCATAAATGCATTCTCTAAAGATGAAAAAAATAAAAAAATAAATAACCCCCCATTTTCGGGTTTGTTTGATACTTTAATTGTTAGAATTCTAATACTCTTTACTAATGAATCTGAGGAATCATTAGGCTCAAATGATTCTGCATTATTTTTTTTTCTTGCCTCGAGACCAATTCGTGCTATTTCAAGCTCTGTTTTTACTCTTTCTAACTTCAGTTTTAAATTTGTCGCTTTTTTAATCATATCAATTAGTTCTAAAACTGTCATTTTATCATTTATGTTCAAACCAAGCTCTCTGGCAATCATCCTTTCATCCTTTCTACAAGTCTTAAAACATTTTGAAATAAGGTACAGTCAATAAAGAAAACAAAGCAATCTTACGTCTTATGAAGAATTTTTATCCACAAGATATCTCAATAACTCGAGAATCGAAACTTGATAGTGAATCGAAATTTTTTCACACTAATCAAACTGTTTCACTCCGTACAAGCGGACCACATGTCGTCGACTCTCAGAAAGGAGCTCCAACTCATTAAATAAAGGCTCCTTTAGTGGACTGTCATTCCCTTTTAAGTTCAATAATTAATTGGACGAGAGCCAATGTTACACACATCTCTTCCTGGCTGCTCGCTGCTCAACACACTGTTTTAACTATAACAGAACTCTTGTTTCATACAGATGGCGCGAAGATAGTATGCGCAGATACAGCAACAGTTGAAAGATTATAAGTGAATTCATCAATAATATTACTCCTTTCAGAAATTCAAGATTTATATTGTGTATTTTTTATTTTATTTTGAATTGCATATTTAAATTATAGTACAATGGCAAAGTATTTTTTTATAGTAATATTAAAAACATTGCGATTTTTTCTTTCAAATCTATTATTTAAAATGGATGCATAATATTAAAATGTGTTGCACTTGAACTTTATTTATATGCTATTAAAATCAAGAAAAATGATTTAGCCAAATAAATTAGGTTTATGTAACCCCAAAGTAAAGCTAAAAATAAATAAATAAAAATAATAACATGATAGGAGAGAAAATGAATAATTACCTCAGAGGAAATTTTCCCACTCCTCGGAGTGTAATGAAAGTATTCGCTGTTATCTATTGTGTCAGAATACTTTCAAGTTTTAGCGTGGATGAGGAAAAATAATAATCCTTCCTAATGATAATCAGCATATGGTAGTAAGTACCTCAAGGGAAATTTTCTGCTCTTCTAATTGGGATGAAGTTGTTATCTCGGGTGTCCCCAAGTTTCCAAATACAAATATGTTTTCACATTCCCAAATATTTTTTATATTATTTATTTAATAACAAATGTTTATTATCAGAGTATTTTAAATCTTGTGTTTATTACATTCATTTATAAGTGTTTTATATGAAATTTTTGAACCTTGTATTTTATCTGAAATTTTTGAATCTTATGTTTATTCGTTTCAGTTCCAAGTGTTTGATATGAAATCTTTCAATCTTACAATTACAATTTTCATTTCCAAGTTTTTTTTACTTGAAAATTTTGAATCTTGTGCTTTTATTTACAGTCCAAATACATTATTTAAAATCATTATATTGATATTTCATTTAGGCGAAATCATAATTTTACTGCTATTTTATTTAATAATTTAATATTTTATTTCTAATTTAGTAATTTTGCCGAGTCAAAATTTAGGAATTATGTAATCAAGTCTATCATAGATCCTATTCACGAAATGAAGTGAGCTTCTACAAAATAACACATCTGTGCACTAGACCGTTTCATTTAGTAATTATTGCTGATTAGTTAGGTTTATATAATATTTTCACAAATATCTCTTTATATTTCTAATACCCATGAAGAAAATTATTTCTGAATTAATGTAAAGGCAATGGAAACTTGGTATCATTTTAATATGCTGGTATTACTATTAATATGCACTTAAATTTTAATCTGTTACTTAGATACCACTGTAAGGTAGGGCTTCACCTTTTTATGTAATTAATACAACATGAGGTCTGTAAAACTGCTTTAATCAGCAAGTTCCCACGCTCCTATTGAAGAGATAAAAATCCTTAATACTTTGCAAATTCTTTTAAAATATATCTATATTTCCCTTTCATGAATTGACAAGTGTCAACGAAATCCCTATTAAAATCTTATAGTATAAAATCACCGGGGAAAATATTTTGGTCTCTTTCGCTCTTCTCTTCTGTCGTGGACTGACGTATCTGTTGTACATAAATTATGCCTCCCGGGATGGAATAAAGCGAAGTTTTAAAAGTGTCTTCTCCACGGAATGGGCCACGCTACTGCTCAAAAATATATTTTCACATAAATACATAAGAGAGAAGGTGTGATATATCTAAATAAAATGAATAAAATTTCAAATGATGAATATGATTATAAGCTATAATTATTTCATGAAAATCATTTCAAATGTCATGCTCATGAAGACAAGTTATATATATATATACACACAGGATATCCAATATCCAAAAAAAGTTAAACACGCATTAATTTCCTTAACTATTGCAAATAGGCATATACTTATCAAATGTTATCAGATAAGGCAGCCAAATGTATAAAGATACTTTTGAAATCAAGATTAAATGTTAATTTTTTAATAAAAATTGTTTCTTTTAATTTATCTAAAGTTTTGAACTACAGTGCATACTTTAATGGAGATTCCAATGAAAACTTTCGAAAATTAAATGCGCGCCTCTGATAAGATTTTGCTGGTCTTTTTTTTTTTTTTTTTTTTTTTTTTTTTTTTATCAAATATGATGTTTCAGTTTTTGCTTAGACTTCGGGAGTGCAATTTCGAGAAAGATTACGCTGGTTTAACCAAACAAACGATCTAACTAATAATCAAGTTTGGATGAAATTTTTTTATTTCGGATGTAAAAGTCCCTTTACCTGGTTTTCTTTATCCAGAAGAGGCCCTGTGCGGCTGTTGCGGAATTTTTTTTTCCTGGAGAAGATGGATGTGTTTCAAACGTGTTTTATTGCAATGATTTAATTGCTTTTAGGGCGGACCTCCGCATCAGATTAATTTATTTAATTTAAATTTTACTAACATTAATTTTTGTCAGATCAGCATATACAGTATTTTTAAAACTGAACTATTTTTAAGAGTATTAATAATTTATTAAAATTAAATTAAAACAAGGCATTATCATAATCAATACAATTTCCAAATTAAAAAAATTATTATTTCATTATATAAATTCCCCACAAATAGCTAATTTAATTTTTTTTACTGGTCACTTTCTACTACAGTGATTTCTTTATTAATATCCATGATAATATAACTTGATGTAGCACAGATTTCCACAATTTCATGTGCAATACTTGTATAGAATTCTGAAGTCTCACACTAGTATCTGAAGAAGACTGTTTTTCAGAACTGCTTTAGTTAGTCTATTATTTCTTCAAAGAACTATATCCCTTAGCAACTCAGGAACGTTATGATCGTGATATTTTCTAAATTGGGAAATTATTAAAAATAATCGATATTTTTGTCCTTTTAGAGTACTTTGTAGCCTTAAAATGATTCTTGCCATTCTTCTTTCCTTTCTTCTGCATCGTTCGTTTCATTCGTTCTAATGCGATCGCTTTACTTTTTTGTTCTTTTCGTTATAAAAACTACCATTTGTACGGTATACGCAAATTTGAGTTTTTGTTAATTTGTCGATATAATATTTTAACACAACAATTAAAATGATTCTTGCCATTCTTATTTCCTTTCTTCTGCATCGTTCGTTTCATTCGTTCTAATGCGATCGCTTTACTTTTTTGTTCTTTTCGTTATAAAAACTACCATTTGTACGGTATACGCAAATTTGAGTTTTTGTTAATATGTCGATATAATATTTTAACACAACAATTAAAATTTGGGCATTTTTAGGTTTATCATAAGGCAGTTAGTTTTTAATACATATAATCTATTAATTTAATGAAGACGACATATAACAAAATGTTATTCTAATAGAATATTAATGAATAAGGCTAAGAATTGTTTTTAGAGCAGCTCTTTGTGTTAATGCAAATGTCACCGCATTACCAGGTATCAGTCTATGTTAGGGTCAGTTTCACCGTTAGGTGATTCTATGCTATCGCTCAGAGCAGGGCCGGATCAACTGTTTGAAAGATTCTTAGCCAATGCAGATATTCAGGCTCTTTTTCCATTTAAACTTACAAAGCCTAATGTTTTTATCTATTTTAATTCAACCTTTATAATAAAGGTTTTTAGTAGTAAAATTTGATATACTGAAATAGCAAAAAGCTTAATTGCGTCATCTCAAATTTTTAATTTCTAAAAAGTTGATTTCAGTATATCTCGTATAAAAAATGCACAACTGAAATTTTAAAGTAATTGTATCACTCAAGGACATATTTTCTTCAGGCATGATGGACTTCACGACTCCAAAATATTCTAGTGGTCTGGTCTGCATTTTAGATCCCCTTCCCTCAGCTTGCTAATTTTCGTATTATTTCTTCTTTCTCTCTACAGAAACCTGGACAGCTCTCCATGAGAAACTATCATCACTCTATTTACTTCTTGCTTCACATGGATAGCTAGAAACACCACGTGTTATCTATGCATGGAGACCCATTCGACGGAATGGGTACTGTAGTCGACCGAGAGTTAGGCACCTAAATGGTTAGTTTTCTAGAGATCAAACGAAAGAGTCATTTGTTGGGCTTGGCGTTAAGAGTAGTCACCTCCCCGGGGGTGATTATCTACGTTTGCGTTCCGGCTAGCAATAAGATAAGTGTCCAGGCTAAGAAAGCCTTGAGCCGGTGGCTGCCTTTCCTTGTTCCGTTACTTGGTGTGTGGTGCCGTCGACCTGAATTTTTCTTTAAATCACATGGGGTCTAAAACTATTTATCTCTTCAATGAGCAACGAAAGGAATTGAAAAAGTTTAATGAAAAATATTTTGATAATTTTTTTGTGCCAAATATTTATCTACACGAAGGAAACATACGGTTCATACATTCATACGGTTTTCCCATTTCTTGCTGAAAAGGCTGTAGTAAGCATGATTAGAGAAGAACCTTCCTTTCGTAAACTTCGTTCTGGTGACTTGCTTGTCAAAGTTACTACTCCATAAAAAGCCTATTAAATTGTAATGACGAAAACTTTAATTAAATATATGGCATGTGCATTCACACTTCACTTAATTCCTCAAATGTTATAATAACTTATAGGGAGTTATTTCATACTTCGATTGAAGAAATTACGGATGAACTGAAATCTGAAGGAGTATCTCATATAAACGTGTTTTTTTTTCATTCGACGGAATGGACAACTGGTCCCAACAAAGTTCTTTGTCCTGACTTTGCGAACTCCGACATTGCCAGACTCGCTAAGAAATTAACTGTAAGTCCTTTCACTCCAAATCCTCTGAGATATTTTCAATGCCAACGTTTTGGATATTCTAAAATGGCTTGCCGCGGGACACTCGCGCTCACCATGAAGTGAAAGGACAGTGCGGTCAAAAGTACTCAGTACTGTGAAAGTATATGAACGGCAGTGGCGACCACATAACCTTTTAGATTTTGTCTACTTCGGCAGTTAGAAAAAAGTAATTACAGTAAAAACTAAGGAATAAAAATCGTATCCAAACTCAAAAAGAAAGATTCTTGCTCAGATATTTAAAATCGGATTAACTTATGCTTCCGCAGTTCAAGAAACTTTTAATGCAAACTGTTCCGGTGAGAAGTGTATTTACCACCTAAGGAAATTCCATCGAAAAATCATCAGATTCAGTAGTTGATCTATACGCAACTAATACAGATAAGCTCCTAAAGTACAAAAAAACCTTCAAAATTGCGTGAGTAGCTACAGCTAAAGATTTCCAAACGCTGGGTTTCGAAAGAAATGATTTCAGACAAATTAATGATAAAAATACAAAAGCCCATTAACAGTAATTCTGCATCTCTGAGACTTGTAGATCAGAACGTAGTCCACAATGATTTTTTGGTGACATGCCTCTCCCAAGCCCCAACCTCATCCCGTTTCATTCATCTGAAGAGGATAATGAGGAATTTCAAATGGGTTGAGTACTGTCTCAAATACCTCTCCAAACACTTACCCTTCATAATGAATACAATCCTTTTGTGAAATTATCGTGATATTAGGGCAAACTTCATGACACAAAGTCCATTTTAAATAAATTTCATTCCACCTATCATAGTATTAAAGACACCTCCTTGACATCCAACATTTCCATCAAATTGTTCGGTTATAATTGTATTCGCAAAGATATTGACAAAGGATCGCACAATTCTGTAGGTGCCCGTACCTTTACTTCAAATTTATATCCGAGCACATCTCTGAGCATATTTTTCTGGAGGCTGTGGTTAAGTAAGTTCACACTTTAACATTGGTCACAGTATTCTGCATTTATTTACCGCCTCCAAATATCATTTGTCAATAAGATCTCGAAGGTTTAGTGGACCAGCTTATTTCACTTTTTCTGATACTAGGGGATTTCAACGGATATAGTATCTTGTGGGATTCGGAGAGTACAAATTCTCGAAGGAGACAGACTGATCAGTTTATATCTAATAATGGTCTATGTCTGCTCAATAATGACGTTTCTTGAATCTGATATACCTACCGTAGCTTTGATCTGGCCATTTGTTGCCCTTAAGTTCTGCCACTTTTAACCTTTTTCATTAGTGATAATTCATATAATAGTGATCATGTGACTCTTTGTCTTCCACGTTTTTTACTCCAGCAGAGATACTGGAATCCATTAATTAGCAAATATCACTCAGGCTATGATCAGCACTGCAGAAACTTCGTAAATACTACAACATGCCGTTGGCAGCGTAATAAGCACCGCAAATGCCACCATCGCAGAGTTTCCCACGTTTAAAAAAAAAAATCGGAGACTGTGGTGTAATGAAGCTTTTCACGACAGCCACAAGCAGCAGAAAAAAATTATGGAACATGTCTCGAAGGTACCCGAGAATAGAAAATTTTGTCGCCTGTGAACGAGCCAAAACCCTTGTTTCCCGAATTCGCTGTTGTAGTCAGCGGGAATCTTGGATATCCTTTGTCTCTTCCATCACATCCTGTACTTCCAGTAAAACTTTGTGGAACAAGGTGAAGGCAGCTAATAGGATTTATTGTGTATCTCCCTTTCCTATTTGAAATTTAGGAATCATGATGCATTCATCCCCATTATATGAAGTCAATATTCTCGGTCAGGCATTCGTATGTTTTCGCAATTGATTCTTATAGTTCTAAGATGTCAGAAATGGAAGCTGCATCCCCTCAGGGGCTCACATACTATAGGTGAGTATGAGTGTCCCAACTCCGGGGTACCCAGGGATCTTTTCCTATCTCAAAGGATTTACTGTCTATAGTAGATACGGCTCCGGGATACCTTAGCGATCTTTTCCTTTTTATTCTTAATTTCTTCATGTCAAGACTACAGACCATTTCTTTACGTCACTTAGTTTTGAATTAGTTTTTCCAACTTTTCTAAATTTGCATTTTTTTGGTAATTTTGTATTTTGGGTGCCCATTTTTTGTTCTTTTCTTATTTAAGATTTGGTTTTCTTATATTGATTAACTGTATCTTCTGTTTTGTTTCTTTGTCTCGATGATAGGCGAGGGAGCTCTCCTTGGGAAGCTGTTGCTTTTTTCATTGCCACTTGCTTCTCATAGACAGCCAAAAACTCCATGTGTTGGCCGAGCGTGGCCATAAGACGGGTGGTTTATTTTGGTCCATAGTGTATCAATCGGCCGGTAACCTAGACACGTGACTGGGCTGCTCAAGAGGATCAGGCGAAGAGTCAATTATTGGTCTTGGCGTTAAGGGTGGTCACTGTCCCCGGGAGTGACTCCCATCGTATAGATTCTGACTAGCACCATGGTAAGCACCGAAGCTGGGAATGACCAGAGTCAGTTGCTGCCATCCTTTGTTGGGCTTCATGGTGGGCGGTGCTGATGGACCTGAATCTTTTCTAATATCACATAGGTTCGTCTCATCACCACTCACCGACATTTACCGTTGACGAACTGGCTTTTACACTCGATTTTTAATCATGTCTTTTCAAGATAAATTGCAAAACAAATCAGCATTCATGATTGAGAAAGCTGTTAAAAGCATAGGTGGGGAAGCGAAATATGTGAAAAGGTTGCAATCTGGTGACCTCTTAATTGAAACCGTCTCATCCCTGCAAATGAAATCTTTCCTTCTGGCAAAACCTTTCTAGATCATCTAGTTAAGGTTACACCACATAATACGTTGAATACCTCTTGAGGAGCTATATCAAAAAGTGAGTTGTTAGGCACTTCAGACGCCGAAATCCTCCAAGCTTTATCTAACAAAGTAGTACTACACACTAGATGCATAAAAATTAAAAAATCCACTGAAAGTTTTGACACTAAACATATAATTCTGACATTCCGTACGACTAAGCTTCCAACCTCTATCAGAGTGGGATATCTGAATTGTAAGGTTCGCCCATATGTCCCAAATCCTCTACGTTACTTTAAATGTCAGAGGTTTGAGCATTCCAAAACTAGTTGTCGATCCACTACTGCGAACTGTGCATGTTGCTCAGAATCTGGTCACGAGGATACGTCATGCAGGAATCTCGAATTGTGTTTAACTGCAAACGAAATTCCTCAGCATGTTCAAAGAACTGCCCAAATGGACAATACAAAAACAAATTCAATCAATCCGATTCAAACAAATTCAATCATCAAAAATTATCCAAGCAAGAAAAGTCGTTGAAGCTCGGACTCCTGCATCGAAGTTTCCATTGTTCTTCCACCTATAAAAACTCCCAACTGTAAGCAATATTCAGCAACTAATTGCAACAGCAAATAAACTTTCTGAAGCTTCCACTTCTACTATTTGTTCCCCTGAAGAAAAAGAGAAAACAATTACTGTCAAGATGAGCGAATGGTTAGCTCTAGAGGAAATCAAAAAGTCATGGGAAGAAACATCTTCTTTCTCTGAAAATAAAAAAAGAAAGAAAAACATGCAGAAAGATAAGACAGATTTAAAAACGTCTGCTGTTCATAACAATAAAGAAATAAATAAAACTGACGATAAAGAAAAGTTAATCGGTCTTAAAATTCTCCCATCTGATGACTCTTTAAGTGACATGGATGCAGACCGAGACAGCTTGGACTTGAAGAAACTTTCACCGAAGTGTTATAAATCGAAGCTTTTTAAAAAACCGAAGTAAAATCCTTTCCCATTTTTTCCTGGAGTTTTCCTCCCTCTGTTTCCCCTTTTCATGTTTCTTTGCATTTTTTGGAACTGTCGTGGTTGCCGGTCTAAAATTGAGGATATCAAGTCAATGATTAATATATACTAGCCTGTTTGCATTTGTCTTCAAGAAACCTTTTTGAAGCAAACAGTTTCGACTAAACTACTTGGCTATAATTATACTTGGAAAGATGTAGACACAGGAATTGGCTCCTCTGGGGAAGTTTGCATCTTACCATCAAACCTTTATCTGAGTAATGCTCTTCCACTGCACACGTCATTGCAAACCGTTGTTATACAAGTATATTTTAAATATTTAGCTACACATGCACATTACACCACATGATAAAATTAGTCAACATGATCTCAATTTATTTGTAGATGAGCTTCCAGAGCCCCTTGCATTGGTCGGAGACTTCACTAGATATAGTACGTTGTGTGGTAATGATGATACAATCTTCTAGGACAAGAGATTGAAAAAGTGATTTCAGATTATTGTCTCTGTCTCTTGAATAAAGACAAGAAACCTATTTTTAAGAACCAACATGGATCTTCCATTCACTAGATTCGACAATTTGTTCTCCTTCGCTGTTTACATTGTTGAATTTTAATATTGGAAGTGACCTATATGGTGGCAATCACTATCCATTGCGTCTCTCATATAATATTTGTGTGACTGAACGACTTCATAGTTTCATATACCAACGGATTTTGAAGGAGCGAATGTATTCTACACAATGGAGAGAAGCTATTGTAATCTCTATTCTAAAACCCGGAAAGGAGAGTACAAACCCTATGAATTACCGTCCCATTGCACTTACTAGTTGCTTATCCAAAATCATGGAACGGATGGTAAATGTAAGATTGATTTACATCCTGGTGACCCAACATTTCCTTCCACCTCATCAATGTGGAATTCGTAAGAAACGCTCGACTATTGATAATGCTATTCATCTGGAGATGCAAATTCGCAATGCATTCCTTTAAAGAAACCATTTGGTCTCCGTTTTCTTTGATATTGAGAAAGCCTATGACTGAACATGGTGTCGGCATTTTGCAAGTATTGAAAAGTTTAGGTTTCAGTCGTCACTTACCGATTTTTATTCAAAACTTTTTATCTTTTCATAATTTTAAAGTTCGCGTCGGATGTACATTGTCCGATTATTTTATCCAATCAGAGGGGGTTTCTCAAGGAAATGTTTTGAGTGCAACATTGTTTATTCTCCATATATCTAATGTCCTTTTAGAATTACCTCACTCTGTCCAAGGTACTCTCTATAATAGGTCGTCCATATAGAGTCTATATGGACGACCTGTAAATATCTTGTCAGAGATCATTTATGTAATTAACCGAAAGGCAACTTCAAACCGCTATTAATAGTATTCTTGCATGGTGTGAAAAAAATAACCATACCATATCACCTACCAAAAGTTATGTTGTACATTTTTGTAGGAAAAGAAGCTTGCATCCAGATCCTGATCTTCGCATTTGCAATGATCCCATACCAGTTATGAATGAAGTACAATTTCTTGGGATAATTTTTGGTCGCAGATTGACCTTCCTTTCGCAAATTTTGTATTTACATAAGATGTGTGGGAGATTATTAAACATACTAAATGTATTATCTAACACCTCATAAAGAGAAGACCGTACTTCTCTCCTTAAAATATATGAATCTGTAATTCTTTCTCGTATTGAGTAGGGTTGCTCTGTTTTTGGTTTTGCATGTGCCTCTAATCAGAAAAAACTCGATCCTATCCGTCATTCACCTTAAGAATTTGTTCTGGTGCCTTCCGCACATCTCCTGTTGATAGCCTTTATGTGGAGTGACATCAAACGCCACTCCATCTCAGGCGTCAGAAGTTGTCATTTAATCACTACTTTAAAATCTTGTCAATACCCAACCACCCTTTGAGATCTCAGTTTGTAAACCAGTCTCTAAATAGATTTTATAATGCCCGTTCTTATAGAATACGTCCCTTCCTTGATTTCACCTAAAAATACTGCTAGATACATGTTTTAATAGTTTTCAAGTCCAGTAGGATACTGCTTATCATTATCCACCTTGGAATGTACCTTCTATCAGACGCTTGAACCCATTTGAATATTTCAATAAAAATACCACTAATTCTGTTGTCATACAAAAAATCTTTTATTACCACTGCTCTCAATATTCTGACTTTAGAGCTGTTTTTACAGACAGTTCAAAAGCAGATAGGCATTTTGGTTTTGGAGTCGTTATTGATAATGTCAGTAACAGTCACAAACTTTCTCCTTTTTGTTCAATTTATAGTGCAGAAGAAATGGCAATCCTCCATGCTCTGCAACGTATCTCTTGTAGACAGTATAAAAGATTCTGTATTTACAGTGACAGTATGAGTGTACAGCAGCAGTTGGAAAATATTGGAAATGCTGCCCATCCTACTTTATTTAATATTATCGACGCAGTTTCTTCACTAAAAGACGGAGACTTTAATATTCTCCTCTGTTGGACTTCCAGCCATGTCGGTATTCTTTGTCAGTATTGCAAGACTTTGATTAGAATTCATTGTGACTTGATCGCTAGATTATGTATGTATGGTGTATGGCATTTCGTGTTCTACCGTCTTACGCATATTTGACAGCATGCACCATTTTGCTTTAAGAATTTGCTTAGTAGTACTTGAAACCTCGTCAGTGAATAGTCTTTATGTTCTCTGTCAGGGATTAATACTAACTTTACGAAAACAAAAGGTATCTGCACAGTACTACCATCGAGCATTGTCTGTTCTGAAGCACTTTTTGTGTTCTATGACACTTCCAGTTAGTGTCCAGAGACTCTATGAAGCTCGACCATCTAGCATTCTTCCATTCTGTGAGAGAATTAAACTATTCCTTCATATACTGATTTCCATGATACAATAATTCACACTACTAATCTCTTCCTTTCCTTCTGGGGATATATCTCAGTTTCCTTTTTAACTCCCTTCTCTGGCTTTGAGAATCTGAGTACTGCCTCTATTGTATACCAGAAACTATTTAGTTCTCCTCGCTATCAGTATTCGAGCCATTAGTAAAAAAATTTAAATAATCTGAAGTCAGGCGGTCATGTTGGTTGTGGTATTGTTTTTGATATCGATACACTCGGTTACCGTATAGATATTTTTCTTTTTTTATCTTCGAAATAAGTTGCAATTTTTTACGTTCTTCAGAAGATTTTATTTTCTTCTGAGCATACATTTTTCTATAGTCAAAGCATGAGTTCCTTGAAAATATTTTCCCATTTTCATAATAAGATTCATCTAAGTGCCCTGGAAATTTCCGGTTTTTTAAGTACTCTACAGAATAGGGAGTTTCAAATATTATTTTTTTTTGGATTCCTGGTGATATCAGAATTATGGGTAATGAAGTGGAGATTAATACAGCAAAAGGTACTTCAGAGAGAAATTTTATACAGTGATGTGAAGAGTTCTTTTGCTCCTCTTTTGTATTTATTATGGCATGATCATACTAACAAACTCCATATTTTAAAACGTATAATTTCATCCTCGCCTTATTTCCCAGTGCGGAGCTAATTGTCGAATTGTCTATACACCGCATTGATCATATAAGTTTTTCCCATAAACATATTTTATTCAGTGAATGAGCCCTTACTAGCTTGAGATGTCAAGTAAACATAACTAAGTAACTATAGCATTGAACATTTGCCCATATGTTATTACACCTTTTGAATAATTTATTGATATATGAGGATTGACAAAAATGGAATTTGTTGCTAAAGTTTTTAATATAATTTGTTATGCTTGCTTTTTAGGGCAGAACTTCAACCATCAAATAACCAGAATATATTTTTCGCACGGAAATAATTTCTATTACACTTGTTGAAATTTATATAGTAAAAATAATTAAACCTTATAATACTTTTAGAGGATCACACAAACACAATGGAGTCTTCACACATATCGAAAAAGCCTTAATATTCTCTTAAATGGCCTGAAAAATCATTTACTGCTGCTAAAATGGCATTAGCTGACGCAAACCCTTCTTAAGCATCCAATAATTATTGCTACTTTAAATGTTTAAACCTATGGATCAAATTTCGCCATTGGCAGCTGTTTGCCACATTTTTTTAATGGACAAAGGAAACAGATACCATTTTTATCTTTAAAACTTTCTAAAATTTAGCAAAATTGTTCTATTTATAATAATTTTTGATTATTTATACTTCAATTAAGAATTGAAGATTATGGATTTATAATATAGACTGACCAAAAACTTATGCTTTCAAGCAAAAGCCAGAAAAATGTTTCCCACACAAACTGAGATATCTAGATACATTTCCCAGTTTTATACAGTTATTCGCTATGTTGTTGGAACTAATAATAAAGTTGTGTTATTTAGAATTGAAATAAATGCAATTAGAAAACCATTCCAAATAAATTACAAAAAGTTTGCTGAAGCTTAGCTTCATGATGATGAATTTCAATCATTCTTTCAGCTAGATTTATCTATTAAATTTTAAAAAATATATATTTTTTCCACTTGAAGATGTTCTTTATATTTTGTCAAGTCATTCGAAACTCCTCAACCTTATGCCATAAAGTCCCATGGCAAGCAATATTTGAAAATTTGCATTTCTTTTCTCATTCTGGAGAATCAGCAGTTACTGGTATAATTTCTAAGCATTTATTTTGGCCTGGAATGAGACATAATTTGAGTTTGTGACAAATGTCAGCGAGTTAAAATATTCAAACATACCAAACTCCACATAGCACATTGGCTATACCAGATGCCCGATCTGCACAGATTCATATTGACTACACTCGACCATTATCTGCATTCAATATTATCTATCATAGAAAGATATAACATGTGGTCTTAAATAAAAGATATAACAGGTGGTCTTAAATAATTCCTAAAGTAGATATGTTGGCCGACACCATAGCTCATGCACATTTAAGTGATTGGATTTATAATAATATCATAGAGAAGATGACTTATTTGAATTTTAAGATGGTATAAACGATTATTTTTGTTTAGTAATATTTTCAAAAATTATCATTCAGGCATTAATTTTTTATTTATTAAAACTGATTCTAGTTTCAAAGAATCGATTTGAAGTGCAAGCTTCCACTATTCAAAACATATTTCTATCACGTTTGATAAAATTAAATGAAATAATTTGGCCTGTAATGCGCTAATGGAGAGGCAGACACAAATATATTTTGTTTTTAGCATTAACCGATTAACTGTTTTGTCCGTATGCCATACGTGCATCGATTTATCGAATTTTGATAGCTGTAAGCAAAAAAATAAACCATTCATAACGTTTATAATTCAATATTAAAATTTCTTCGATTACATAGATAAGTCAAGTATTCAATGGATTTCTATTTGAATCAAAATAAAAAAAATATTTCCAAAATAGAAGGTGTCATCTTATTAGATAGTAAAGAAAATAAAACAGTTAAGTAATTAATAGAGATAATTTTGTTGTATTCGAGGCCTCGTGTTTGTGAAAATGCGGTACTGGTAAATGCTCTGGTTTTCACAATCGACATTTATTGAAGACACAGACGGGACGGTACAGAAACATTAACCATGGAACTAAGGTAACAGAAGAGATGTTACAAGTTGTAGCTCTCGGCGAGTAACAACTAAGATGCATCATATCATTTCGAAGGCCAGCATTTCTTTCACAATTTAAAATATATTGATCATTTCATCCGATTGCCTCAGCGCAATCGGTACCTAGCTATCGTTAGCAACGGTGGTCACTTTAGCCCTTCACTATTCTTTTCTGAGTTCCATTCAATCAACCAGATAAAGCAGCGCCACGGCTTGGAAGACCGGAAAAAGGAATTGGAACATCAAAAAATGCATAACATAGATTAAAAAAAAAAAAAACCGCCTCTTTCATCTAAAACGTTTCATAAAGATACGGCATTAAAATGTTTATGGATTTTTTTTAAATAGTTTCAAAAATTTTTAATGAATAGAACTTGCTCAGGAAATGTTCCATATATAAATTTTTTAAGCCAATAAAGGACTATAAGGGTTTGATTTTGAAATTTGCACAGTGATTAGTGTGAAAAATTTGAAATATGCGTGCCTTCTTGGTGTTCCTCTGAAAGAATCACATTTATTGTTTATTTCATTCATTATTCATTATGTTATAAAATTTAATTTCAAATGTTTTGCACATCTTGTTAGTAATTGCCCTTATAATTGCTATACTGTTTAATATAAATAATTTAATTAATCTGTTGAATAATTTAGATGTATTGATCGGTTGCTAAGCAATGTTATTCAAAAATATTTTATATTACAATTATTCAGATTTAATCCCCCCCCCGTCCTCTTTAACTCATCATATCGGTTTGGGGGAGTAGGGGAGGAAAGAATATAACGATTGCATTTTAAAAATGGGAAGGTGTTGCTGCTTTGATATTTTACCTAGGTTTAATTTTATGTTTATACGCCTCAGCCGTTTTGAACCCCAATTTAGAATGAAATGCTTAATCTAGTCTTTGTTGCAATCGACGCCGTGTGTTATTTGAATAAAAGCAAAAACGTGATTTTTCAAACTGCATTATATGATGTCATTCAGTTACTAACCATGTTCCGTGATTTCTAGTCCATTGAAAATCAGCACCTTTTATTTGTTTGTGTGAGCAATATCATCTTGCAAGGTACCCGAATCAAAATGTCTATTTCATGCAGTTCCCGTCAAAATGTTCTTTCACTAACGGGTTCCAATGAACTTTCATTCAATGATAACAGGTGTTCCTGTCTGTTTTGGAATGATTTTGATTCAAATGTCGTGAAACTCTTCATTCTCTCTAGATTAAAATATTTTTCCGGAATTATGTCTGGCGTTGTATTTTATGAATACGCTTTTTACACAACTACCTGCAAGTATGTCGAACATTGACTCATTCGACAATTTCACCCATCGTATGAACAGATGGAATGTAGAAGAATTTATTTTTCAAATAAATAATGTTTTTCACCGGATTCAAATAGAGTTTAAAATTTGCATATTTGCGTACTAAATGATGGATAAATAGTAAAAAAACAAAAAAACTTGAATCTTCAGTCTGCAAAAAGGGCTTAAATCTGGAAAATATGAAAAAAATTACCTCAATCCCAAAATTATACTGATTAGGAAGATCAGAACAAGTGAACGAGTGGGATAAGATAAAGAAAGACAGTTTATCAGTTATTCAAGCTTCACCACCTAATGTATGCTAGTATCGCTTTATACAGCTAGACACTAAAAATTCCCACAATAAAGTGTGGGTGTTTTTAGTGTCTAGCATTTAAGTGTCACCACTGCCCACAAATAATGAAATGAATTATTTGTTAGATGACGTTCGTGTATTTTGATCTGGATGTTGTAATGAACGAGGTCTTCAATGATAGATTTCACTGACTAAAAGGGAAGAGATTTGATTATTCTTTGGGATAAATAACTTCCTTGGGCATTACACTTTTTGCAATCACTATTTATTTATATCTTATTCTTGCTAAGCCTACACAAAGAATCATAGATATTTTATCTTTCTTGTTGAGGCAAAGTAAGTTTCCTATCTAGTCATCCTTCCCCAAGAGTTTTTAATAGTTTTCTATCAGAAGTTTATATGCATTTTTTTACTTATTTTGCTTCATTTTTAATCAACTTGATTCACAAACCGCTCCATGCCATAATGCAAAATGCATAGAATTATAGATAATATTTGAACAATGTCACATTTCGGGACTATATTAGTTCAGAAGGAAACACATAATTTAGTAATAAAGAAAAAGGTGACCGAGAAGAAAAAAAAGTTTGCTACTAAGAAGCTAAAATGTGATTTCTATACAAAAAAACTACAAAGTCGGTGTTTCAAAGTTTCTTGTTGTCTTGTCGGTCAAAGTTTCTTGTTGTGAGATCAACTTTGACCCTTCTGAAAACTCGGATAGAATATTGTAAAAGCTACATATGATGGCACGAGTTATATTTCAAATTAGAAGGTATATTTGCGTTGGATTTTTTATAGTAAAATAGTTTTATAAATATTTTTAAGGATGGCTATTTCATTAAAATCGATTACAAATGGTTGACGCAGATGGAAGAAAACTCAATATTTTTGTTAAATTTCACCTATGCATTAAATAAGAAGAGCAGTCTAGAAATTTGAAAATAAATTCTTAGTAAAAACATTTTATAGGAGGTTAACATGGCATAGTTCATACAGTTTTAAACTGGAAATTTCCTTATTTTGAAGCATTAAAAAATAAAGCTGTCATCACTTTTCAATAAAAAAATAATAAATAGTGCTCAAAAAGTATATCGAATTTTGAAAAAAAAAGAAATCAATAATACTTAAGTAACAAATTATCAGAGGCAGCGGCAGAGATTTGCCAACGGGGGGGGGGGGAGGTGGCAAGACAAATCCGATGGGGGGAAAGTGCAATTTTTATAATTTGGCTTCAGAATAACTCATAATAATTAATTTTACACTTGATTAAAGAAAATTATTATTTAGCTTTTTTTAATTCAAACGCTGGCCCTCCCTTCCATTGTTAAAAATTTACAATGATATTTGTAAAGGAATTTTCTCAATTTCTTTTATTGACCATCAGAAGCTTGTCAATATTTGAGTCTGTTTTTAATGAGGTTCTTGAGATTTAATTTCTCTGAAATATCATTTTAGAAAAATATAGTTATATTTTATTCTAGATTATAGGATATAGATAGAAACACAGATTGCGCCAGAATGACGCGTCATGCTAAATAAACACATGCATGCTCTTATCATTTTATATCAGAAGGTATATAAAATGAATGTTGAAACTAAATTCAAAATGCATAATAAAATAAACTTTTCAGAAATCCAGAATAATAAATAAAAAAATATTCGAGATTTTCGCCAAAAATCAAATCGATTTGTTAGCGTAGTCCTCTACCTAAAATAATTTTTAAATAAGGATTGAAACAACCAGCAGGAATTCAGATGTATTTCGATCCGTACGCTGTATTTCGTATAAGTACACGTGGTCAACAAAAATTTACTATAGTTCGGACACGAACAATATAGAATGCGGAAAAGATACAATGATGTAGTTTCTTAAGAAGGTTGGAGAAAATATTTTCTAAATATATGTAAAAACTTAATATTCTTATGTAAGATAATGAAAAATGGATTACTTAAACATTATATTCCCCATGTATTTATTTTTAAATGTATATTTAGGCTTAAAAAACTAATGCATTTTATTAAGACAAATTAGATCTTGAATATGAACTCCCTACCTTCATTTTTAGGCAAGCGTTCTTATAATTAAGTGCGTTTTTTCCCTCGAAACTATTGCAAGCTATTATTCCCCCCCCCCAAAAAAAGTGCTTTTTATCCCTTCAGATACATGTATTGTTTTTCTTAACCCCTTCATATATAATGAAAAATCTAACTCGCGCATAGAATTGATAAATTTTTAGTTTTTAATCTGTAACTAACTGAAAGTATTAAGTAATTAAAATGCAAAAATCATTTGAAATTACCTCAAATGCTCTTGTATTATTCTAGCCATTAAAATAATAATAATTGTTCCAAATAAGATCTGCCATCTAATTAGGAAGTTAAGTGAATTCATATGTCAAGGGGGTTAATATGTTATATATAAATATTCTATGAATAATTATTTTAATCATCCTTTTATCATGACACTTTTATCCAAAGTCTATTAAAAATTTAGAAGCCCCTGTAATTATATATATTTTGCCGCGAAATGTAATTGAAGGAAAAAATTAAAAATAAAATAAAAAGATGGGTTTCCCGATTACATTTACAATACTGAATCCAGTATCTGAAGAATTTAAGTAGTAATTGATTTAGCAAATTTAATGCATACTTGAATAAATTCTTTTAATGTAACTAAAAAGCAACCGTACCACATATATTTATTTTTTGCCATCAATTGCAGTCGGTTATATTTCTTTAGTGTAATAATTGCAGTTTGATAAATTAGATTGAAAAATTGATATTTTACTACTAAACTAACTTAATTTACAATTATACGATTTACTTACTTCAGGAATTTAATGAATTCGCATAATTTGGCTACAACAAAGTAAATTTTCTTAGCATGCATATGCACAAGAGTGTCGAAAGAAAAGAGTGCTTTATTAAATTTAGTTTAAACATTAACTAGATTTTAGTCAGGCAGTTCTCATTGTGAAATAAATAAAATAAATTTACCATTTCGTTATCGAAGAAGTAACAGATGAATAAGATGAAGATTAATTTTAGAACATGATTTTGAATGATAAGTTAGGAAAAGCTACAATATCGCCCTACTCATGTATAATATAAAATCTTTAATTTCCCTAATAATTCCACTGGCAAGTAATCGAAGTACTCGATGAAAACAATTTTTTTTCACCATAAGCTATGATAACATCTTAATTGAAAAACAAAAATTAGACGGTAAAAAGGTTACGTCTTATTCACTTGCTAGTTTATTGATTCTTATGCTAAATAATGTACAAATTATAAGCTGAATGAATGACATTTAAATCAGATGACTGAAAATTTGCGGACTCAACGTCGTCGACATCCATCGCACTGAATTCTTAGTCGACCGATCAAACATTTTTGGCAAAATGCGATTTCTTATTTACATGTCTCCTTGTCAATTATATTGTCAAAAGTAATGCAAATTAAAAGCTTAATGAACGACATTTGAATCACAGGTCTGAGAATCTGTTGATATAGTATTCAACATTCATCGCATTCAGTTCATAGTCGGCCTATCAAATATTGTCCGCAAAATACGCCTACCACCTTACTGATATCTTATTCACTTGTTATATTGTCGGTTATATTGCCAAAAGTAGTGCAAATTATAAGGTGAATGAACGACATTTGAATCAGATGTCTGAAAATCTGGGAACTTATCGTCTTCGACATCCGTTTCATTTAGTTCTTAGACGGTCTATCAAAAACTGTTTGTAAAATACGACATCTTATTGACCTGACATCCTATCGATTATTTTGCCGAATATAGTCAAACCGCTTTGACCGTTACTTTGATATTTCGTCATTTACAAGATATTAACTTTAAGATGGTCTTTAAATAATCTTGTTCGGTAATGCGCAGCTCTCTACAATCATCCTGAAGTGGTGAAGACTTTTGCCGACGAAACTCTCAATCTTTCGCCGTCGGGGGTTGGGCAAGCAGTTGCCAACAGGGGGCAATTGATCCCTTGTTCCCCCTCCCACTGCTACTGCCGCCTCTGCAAATTATCTGGTTCTAGAATAGTTTTTTTCAGCTTACAGACTTCATTTACAGCTTACAGAGTTCATTTTACAGACTCGCATTCAAAAATTCTGTTCTATTATTATAGATGATACTACTGCTTCTAAAATTTAATACAAGCTATTATTTGTACGTATGAGATTGAAATAACTATTTTCAGTTCGTGCTCTGGACAAATACTAATATATAAGTACAAAAATATTACAAATAAATATATATTTGAAAGAATAATAAGTGAATATAAAGGCAATTTTAATCCTTCATAAATCCTCAAAATTTTAATCATTTAATCCTTCATAAATTATTTTTTGAAATTTATATATATTTACACTAACTATCTAATGGGAACTTCTTTACATACAGTTCTTAGCAGAAATTAAGTAAAAATGTAGCTGTTTGTATTTATGCTGGGCAACTATTCATAGATCGATATTATCACTCGCCGATCGAAGTTAAAATACTGTGGAACTTTCTTCCCATACAATATTCCTAGAAACATCTGACTTTTGTAGCCATGCATAATAAGCGAAATCAATAAAATTTTCTTGAGTAAGCGGTAATTTGCATCTAGACTGAGTACGAATGCCCCCCCCCAGACGAAGAGAGGGGTAGAGAAAATCCCGCTAGAAGTTTCAATGCATTTCTATTGAAAAACCTATGCCTTTTTACAACAGTTTTCTGGTCTCACTGCTGTCGATTTTTGAAGCACAGAACGAAACCACCCAGAGGGTTTTAAATTCAATCGGAGTACTCGCATCCACAAAGTAGCTACCAAATCTTTTCGATATCTAAATGAGATAGCCAGTGAAAAATATCATAAAAACCATGAAGAATATTTGTGAAAAAAAAAGTCATTGAAAGAATTCTATATCAAGGTACATCAACATGGAGCCTAAAACCAATAGCATAAATCATAAAAAAATCAACTTCCATTCTACGAGGTTTTTCTGGCCATTTCGAGGACTTAGAGGAACCATATCAGCACTACATCTTGGGGGTCCCCTCTTCCTTTCATTTTCCACTTCAATTTAAATGCTGTCCTACTATTTTATACAGACTTAGATAAATCCTTTTACCAGAGACCATCTACCTTCAATCTACAAGCACAGAAGAAAGAAAATTCGTTGGCTAGTCTACTCACCTGCAACAATATTTCCACAGTGCCCAACTTTCTCTGAAAAAAAGATGATAGCACTAATTTTACATTTTTTTTCCAGACGACTCCAAGGCAGATAAAAAAAAAGTGGAGATAATCTTCTGTGTCTTGGAAAATAATTTAAATTTTAAATGGCTGGCGAAACGTCATGAGAATACCACCACAGTTTTCCACTTAGAACTTGTCGCATTTAAAGAAAATGCCTATATAAAATAAACAGTATTCTAATATACTTAAACAACAAAACCAACATTCAAACAGCAGAAATTACTAGAAGCAATAAAAGAATAGCCAGGTGAATGGAACTCTCTCATTAATATCTGTGCCACTTGAAAAAATACTTATATCGACTATGACAGCAATAAAATAGTCAACACACTAGCAAAAGTAACTACGGGGCTGTATTCTTCTACAGAACTTCCAAAATAATTTCTTAAACTTCTCGTAAGAAAATTATGCTTAAAGACAACTGGACAACAGTAATACATGATGAACTATTCTTAACATTCATCACCACCCGTCCGGCTAGAGCATGCATCAAGTATGCATTAGTAATTCAATTAGTATTTTTTATTACCCTTGCTTTTTCCAATACATTCCTATTCAATGTATCAGATATCTCACCATTCCATTCCACCCCATCCCATTTCAATGCGTCACAGACGCTCAAGAAATATGACAGCAGAAGATCGACTAAAATGTCTTTACTTACAGCAGATTACTATTCTCATTTCCTCACCTAGGGTTAACAACACATACATAGAAGCCTCATTTATTGGAAAAAATGTTGCAGTCCGTTGAATCACATTTCTATTGCAATGAGCTGATGCTTCATTTCGCGTTATAAGCCAATCAATTCAAAATGTCAGTAAAGCATTGCAAAAGTCAGTGTCAGTTTTGATTCGGTCATAGCGAATGAGTGATAAACTGAAAATCGTTGCATTCAGTTGCTTGGTGACCATTTGTAGTCTTTTAAGGAAATATCCTATCGGAATAATGAAAGAATAATTCAGCATGATAATATTCTAGATCTCTAGATCCAGATAATATTCAGGACTGGTTAGAGAAACCTTTTCGAAAATTGCAGCATAAGTGGTGCTCATCTAGATGGGGAGATATGAAGTTCGTGGAACATATCTACGATCTAATAAAAAAAGTCATTCGTCAACAAGATTTATCAACTACCTCAATTATGGAGTTATAGGCGACTCTCGAGACTATATGGTTCAGTATTTCTCCTGATTGCTTCCGCAAACTAACTCGAAATAGGACGAACTACTACCCTCCGCCGAACTTGAAGAAGTTCTATATTATTTATATCAAAAGATATACATGATTTTTGGCACTTCATTGTTAAAAAATGAAGCAATTTTTCAAAATTATTTTTTTATTAAATGTGGTATAAGCAGTTTTGTTAGAAATGCTTATGCTTCCGTAGAATAATTTAGTTTCCTGACTTAATACCATTTAGAGTATTTAAATTGACAATTTCACTGTTAGTATATATATTTGCGTTTCAGAATGTGAGAACATTCTACTGTTCACATGACATAATCTCACAGATCTGATTTATGCCAATGGAATAATTATATCTGAAAGAAATTAATATTAATTTCTATCGAATATTATAAAAGCCAATTAAATTAATCCACTTCAATTTCATTAGCGTCAATGCTACGGTATATTTTATTATTCTCTGATAATAAATATACTGCCATTGGAAATCCTCTTTTTATGCCTTTCACACACTCGAATGTTCTTGAAAATATGATTTATCTTCTTCAGCGAATACAGATGCTGGATTCAATAGAGTCACTTATCTTAAAGCGCAGATAATTCTAATTAGGAGTAACTGACCGTGTTCGCCCACATTTTGAGACAGTCTCAGCTTTTAGCCCCTTAACCTGCAGTACAGTAGTACGATGCTTGGACAACGATAATCGGACTACAAATAAATGTTATTGATTTATGTTATATTTTAGAGATTGATAATAATTATTTTGTATATCTACCACAATTATTATATCAATATTCTATCAAATATCTCACAAAATTGAACTAGTCGTGGCTTATGCATAGTATTTACATTCCATAAGTCGTGAGCGTACAAATAAAGGAAGTGAAACTATCCACTTTATTATGGGTTGTAAAATTTTCCTTGTTATATTTTTGACATCATTTTAATACAGATCAATCGGTTTTAAATGTCAAAATAAAATTAACTTAGTTTACATGAAAAACCCGAGATTTTTATAGATTGTATTTATTAAATATCATTTTAGCCTTAGAATGCAATATTTTTCATCAAATAGCAATTGCATTTGATAACTAATAAGGGACAAAAGGCACGTAGGAAGTAAGATTGTGACACTGTATCAGAAACCGTATATTTCTTCTCACACCTTACTATTCATAATGTATGCACTTTCTCAATGTTATTTTAAAACTAAATTTATGCTTTTATTACAGTCTTGCATTTCTCCATCAAATAACAGCACATCAAGAAGGCTAGATGTAACATCTTGCGACTTTAAGCCCAGCGTTAGATCAGCCTACATGCAGAGCTTCACTTTAGATAACAAAACATCATTGAATAAAACTACAAAATGGGACAGAATCATTCAGAATTTCCTTTCCACCAGCACTTTACACGGAGTTAGCCATTTGCGGCCACCTTGCTCAAAGGCACAGAAAATCTTCTGGTTGTTAGCTATTTTATCTTGTGGAACATTCTTCTTCGCTCATGCAACTGTTTTAGTCTATAACGCTTTGACACGGTTTGTATCTATTTTGACGACTTTCTTCTCTGCTGCATTCTATTTAAATATTCAGTTGTATTATGTTTCCTACTGTAAATGAAATTATATTTCAAGACTACCATGAACTCTAATGTTATTTAATATGCAACGTATAGCATGCATGTTTAAATAATGGTCACAGCGTTTATTACACATTATGAAATTCGAAGATTCGGTAAAAGTTCATATTCTAATGAATTCTAATCAAATGGAAAAATTTAACTGACAGTTGTTCTAAGCGTGGAATGGTGTCTCCGATTCATTTTACAGTAGATTACAGTAGCAAATTTTATTTGCTTCTAGTGCACGAAAATAAATTCCTATTAGAATTTTTAATACTGGATTCAAATATGTAAATCGTTTAGTTCGTTTACTCACAGTGTTGTTTTTTTTGTGCCACTAATATTAAATTAGAAAGAAATATGCATATTTACGTGACACTATTCAACTTATATAAAATGTTTGGGATTTTCTTTGCTGATCGGCCTTTGGATAATCTCTTTTCAAAATCCAACATTAATCAGCTAGAGTCTCCTCACTCCTTTGTACACTCCGTTAAAAAAAGAACCTGGGACTATTCATTATTAATCATCGCACGATGAAACTATAAAATGCTTATTACTATAGAAATATCTGAATTTTTCAGAATAAAATAGCTCAAATACAAACACAGTTTGAAATTTTGAATAAACGGTTAATGAATTATAAGCAATTGATAATTAAATTTCTAATATTAAATGAAATTTTCCAGTTTTTCATTGTTTTCCAAGATATTAAAATTCTTTGGCAATAATTCTTAATTTACACTAAAATACGCAGTAAGCAAGACAATGCAAGACCAAGTTATGCACTTTTAAAAATATGAAATTTATGTATTTTATTTTTTAATTAGTTATTAAGTTTGCAGGTTAAATTTTTTTTAAAAGAAACTCAATTTTTGATGTCAATCAAGGGAATAAAACCTAATACAGCACTAATCAAAATTTCGTCCATTTCCGTCAAATACGTTTTAAAGTATGCAGAAATAACCAAAAGCTATAAGAACAGCATGATTTTCGCATTATTTTTGGTGAAGAGCATATTTTTGGTAAATGATGCAAAAATAAGAAGAAATAAAAAGAGGCATCTCTGGCAGAAATAAAAAAAATCGTTAAAATGGAATGGAAAACAAACCATGCCTTTCAACGTTTCTTAATATTAAGATACTTTCTTTTTTAAAATAAATGCTAAGATGAGAGAGAAAAATCAATACATTTCTATTACAATTACATTTCAAGTAAAATTTCTTTTGGGATAAATGGGAGGCTATCACAGTTGAAGAAATAATGTTTTGTAAGGTCTTCTATTAATGAAAAAGAAACCAGAAATAAAATTCCAGTCAAAATAAAAATTTGCATTAAAACATAACCACTCTTATTTACTAATTTAAAACACTTTAAACTCTTCGAAATAATCCATTGAATAGGGCAAATCCTAAAATAGGGTTATGCTTTCACCTATACGTATTATTTAACTACTGAACAGCATTTAGCAAAAAAAAAAAAAAAAAAAAAATCAAAGCCCTAAAGAAATTTTTTAGAAATGATTCACAATGTTCCAGAAAATTTTTCAGTTTATGAACTATACATCCTTACTGCACGTTTTTAATTATTGACGGAATGGAGTGTCCAAAGACGAATATAAATGATATACCTGAGCTTAGTCGGGAATGTCTTCTTAGCACAATAGATGGCGTTGCATATCCACCTTGCTTCACGGGTATCAGGAACAAATTTCGAGCTGGCAATATTGAGAACTACTTAACAAGAATGATTTAGAGGACCCAGTGAGTGATTATTTCAGGAATATGATTTGTTACAATTTTTCGAAGAACAGCAGACTTAGCAGTTCTTATGCCAGGAACTGTATTTCCATTATGATAGGGTCATCTTGCATTTCAGCAATAACTTTTGTCAATGTTTTAAGGGGATGTATGGAATGAGTTAAATCTAGCATTTCGAATGGACATGACTTAATTACTTTTTCTGAAATAATCTGGAAGTTTCGGTGTTTTACAGACTCATAGAATGAATATTATCGAGAATGAATGTTTCGAGAATGAATATTATCGTTCGCATGTCTATAGTACTAGAAATTATTGTACTTCAAATCTTCCAGAATGTTTATCATTCTATAATATAACCGTATAATATGTATGTTATAATTCTTGAGTAAAACCTGTATTTTCATCACAAGAAATCTATTTATATATAATAAAATATTTGTTATTTATTCTCTTATTTTCCGCATAGTAACTCTTGATGATGACACTTCCGATCTTTCTATATAATTTCGTTCATCTTTGAGCAGTTTATTCCTTCTATAAGTCAGCATACGTAATAGTGAAATGTATATTTTTCCAAAGCTGATTATAAAAAATTTCAAACAAACTTTTAATAGATTTATCTAATTATTTTATATAATCTTGCCAGTAAAATATACTATCATATATTTGAAAAACAATGCTTTAAAAAAAACACAAATATCTCTTTTAGTTAAACACAAATATCTCTTCTTTAAAATTTGTGGATCTTGTCACCTTTCGAGATTGTGATTTTTTAATTGTTTTTTTTTATTATTTTTAATTACGTTTTATACTTACTCTTTTTTTTTCTTTAGTCCTGCTTTATCGACTACTTTAACCCTGAAGTACAGAGATCTCGATGGCCCCTTATTAAATAAGCATGAAAGGATAACAAAATTTCCAGGAATCACTATCTGTGGTCTTCAGCCATTCAGAAGACATGGTAAGTCAAATAATCTAATTTTTAATTTTTATTATATATTAAAGATATTATATTTGTATTATATAAAGCACAACATAAAATATATTCTGTACAATATTATAACATACGTTTAAGGCATCGAATTAAAAGTGCATTTACATGAATTCATTAATTCAAGAAAACTAATTCTAATATCAACAAAACTCTTTTCTATGAACATTTGTGGTACATACTTCAGCGTATAAATGAAAAGGCCTCCTAAAGGGATTGCCAGAGGCTCTGGGTTGAAAGAAGCTGAGTAGATAAGTTTGGAAAATGGTTCTTCACTAGCTTTCACTAGCTTTTTTTTTTTTTCCCAGCTCGCCAAGAAATGCATTTTTTTTTTAAATTTCCCGCACTGCCCTAGCTTATCCAAAGTTAATAAAGTTGACTTAA
The DNA here is from genome assembly GCF_947563725.1 of Argiope bruennichi. Taxonomy (NCBI): domain Eukaryota; kingdom Metazoa; phylum Arthropoda; class Arachnida; order Araneae; family Araneidae; genus Argiope; species Argiope bruennichi. The sequence continues at coordinate 133,753,401 of NC_079162.1, read as the reverse complement.
ATTTGTGGATTTAAAAAAAATCAGAAAAAATGAAACAATATATATTTATGAAATGAAGGAAGAATATAAATATAAAATTGACATAAATTATGTTTGCATAATATGATATAGAGAAAAAAAAATAAAGCTAGAAAATATATTAAAAATAACATCAAAGAAAGAAATGTGTAAAATAATTTAGAGAAAAAGAGTGAAATGGATGCAATTTTTGAAAGAAAAAAGGGAAAAGATATATGTATAATCAAATATATGAAATATTAAAAAGAAGATTAAATGAAAAATAAAAGTTAGGTGCGTGTTACAAAGGGAACTACTAAATTTTGAATATCTTCCCAATTGAAAAAATATTTCTTTCATTAAAGAGTCAATTTTTGAAGCATATTTTAAAAAATCCTCTTCTGCAATTGATTGTATTAAATGCTATATTTCTTGGGAAGCTCTTATTGTAAGATTTAGTTTTAAAAGACAACCTTGGAATTTTTAGTGCTAACGATCCTCTGTTATTGCCACTCGTGGAAGCTCAGATTCTCTGAGATATATTTTAAATGAATAAATATAAAATTAACTCAATTAAAAACTAGTTTATCCTTATCTCATTAACAAACTTTTTAGTATCTAGAAATCCCAGTTGCATTTTTACTTCTAATTTAAATAAATTTCAGAACTTATATAATTAATATTAATAATTTTGACATTTTCACATCAAACACGTAATTTAACAGATTTCCTTTCGACATCTTTTTTTTCCCAATCCTGGTAGCACACAAATACTGTACAATATTGCGTAAGATTGATCAGTATATAATCTTGTGGAATATTGATTAATAGCGCACAATATTGTGCAACAGGCTGTACTACCTGGGAAGCAGTCTTATGAGAATGACTTATTAGAAAAATGTATTTTTTAGTATCTAATGTAAAAGAATAGATCTTAGCAATAATTAAGATTTCTTACAGATTTATACACTTATTAACAGTGTTTTGACTAAGAAAAATAATTAGAGATCTTGAAAGGGTTAAGAAGAAGAATAAGCATTCTAATGAGACATTATTTTCATTCCAGTGATCTATAGTAAGCATAAATTGTGTGAAATGATGATTGCATTTTGCAGTTCAGAAAAGCACTGCATCTCAAAATGAAACTTTTCTTGTGATGCCTAATTATTTGCTTTTTAATTGTAGATACAGAAGACTCTTTATCTTTGACAATGTACCATGCGCTTAGCCTTGGTTATCCATATACTGGTCTTACTTTAGGTGAAAGAATCCATTTACACCAAATCCTTACGAATAAATCGGAAGATGGGAATAATAACATTAAATCTACGTTGGAGATTTTTAAAGAAAAACTCCAAAGTTTTACGCATAGCAATATTCCAGCAGATAATGTCTATAAAATCTTATTGAAACACAGCTATAGGTAAGTCAACTTCGAAATAAATTTTAACAAAACTAATTCTGTAACTAATTGTTCTCACTGAATTGTTTTATTAAGATTTCTCAATCTCTTGAAAAAAGTACAATGCATGTCATCTTATTAATGTAACAATATGAGTGAATGTAACTGCAGATGATTGACATAAATTAACCATCGACTAACGCAAGATGCCATGTTTATCTGCCACACATGGAACAAAAGTTCAATAGCTGGATTAAATTGTGACAATATTTTTTTACTAGGCTTTCCAAGCTTTGAAATATAAAAGTCCACAAACTATATTCAAGAAACTCTCTAAAATACTGAGTTTAAAATTATTATATCTTGCATCTTGGTTCTGAAACAAAATTGGACAAATTGAATCATCCATAAATTAAATAAAATAGAAAGACATTAATGAAATAACCTTTTATTTATACTCAAATACTTTCTACGACAAGCGTATGGTATTTAGTTTCACGACAACAAACATTAGATGGCGCAGTTTAGCCAAGGTTGGCTCTTGCGCCAATAAAACTCACAACCCACCCACAAACATTAGAACTAGAAGTAAGAATTTCAAAAATAAAATATTAATAACAGTAGAGTTAGTTTTTACTGATTTAAAATTATTATGAAAATAAAAAAATGTATTGCAAATAAAATGGAACATACAGCAGTATGAATTTTCTTTTCATTAGTTTCTATAACTTCGAAATCTGTATTTGATTGGGCATCGCACAGAGAGTGAACCTCATTTACATAGAACATTTCCCATTGATAATACTGTGTATCTCGATGCTCAGTGATGAATCCAAACTGTTTCAGCCTCATATACTTGATGAACTGCCTAGATTTTTTAAATATATTAAGATCAGGGCTTTTAGCTAGCTATCGCAAAACACTCCAGATGGAACGGCTTTTCACTCTACTCTCTGTGGGGATGGATATTCGCGCTTGTACTTTACTGCATAAATCTGAAACATGAAAAAATGAAGCTGAAATTCCGCCACATGAATTATAATATTGTTACAAAATTTTTCTCTACAAATACCGTCAATCAATCGTAATGACGCAGAGCATTTAATCCCTAGTTCAGCAGCTTGCTTCCTGTCTAATCCTCAAAAATCTGTTACTTGTCAGCGACTCTGACTACTCTCACACGCGACTTCCCTGCAGCTTCAGAGTGCCTGTCTTTTATAGCTCCGGGAGGCGGGGCTAGAATCTTCCAGACAAATCAGGAGGTATCTGGATGTATCTCGGTTCTTAGTGGATGGATCATGAAAGTTCGAGAACTTTCCAGCATTATCCATTTAGTCGCTAAACTCGCCAAATTCATCACCAAGTGGTCGCCAAGCTCAGCACGCATAGGACAGATCTTACAACGGTTTTAACGGTTTGTCCCACGATGACACTATTCGTGCCGGGTAGCAAAATTACAGATTTGTAACAATATATATGGATCTACTATATACCTCTCATAAAGAGCAAATTGGATTTTCTATCATATCCACCTGCAAATCAGACCATCAGACTTTCTTCTTACATTTAATGAATAAAATGCCTCTTCATACTTTAAACAATACAAGTTGTATTTTTAACCATTTGGATTGTTTAAATTAAACTTTTTTTAAATCTTAGAATATGTATAAAATCCGTCAAGTGCCATATGTGCTTTTTTTCCTTGTGCAAAACGAATGGTTGTCAATGAGTATTTCGCACTATTTTGGTAGTGCTTTCGTTTTTTTAAAAACGAATTCGTTATGTGTAGTTAGAAACTGCTTATCTCAACACATGAGTTAATTTCCACTTGAATCCCAGCCTTTGAAATAGTAGCACTAGCGTTTTAAGCACGCGAAATCTTTTTCATGAATCAAGAGGTGTTAGTATTTTTCTTTCCTTTTCAGTCTTTCTGTTATCTTTTTCTCTTTGTGACTATCAAATTTTTGAGAAAATTAAGCTGCCGCATTAGGATTGACGTAGAGTAAATAAGTAATCTTTTTGGCAACTTTGTCATCCATTTATAATTCAAAACTCGGCCATTTATAACAGCTCTTAAGGGTATTCTAAGCATTTTAAATAAAGAAAATAGTGCGCTTTGTTACAAAATAAGCTGTCCTTGGATAACGAATTAAAAGTAACTTTCACTTTCTTTTCCACCTGAAACAAGATCCAAAAATTCAAAATTTTTGTCAGGTGTCTAATTGTTTATACATACTAAGCTTTATTTATATTCGTTTGCAGAATTCTTATTTATGTTATATATTTAATTTTTAATTCCTAGAGACGGAAATACTACCAATCAAAATTCGACAGTGGAAATAAAACTTTATTGCCACCTTGTTATAATGACGACTGTTCTGTTTTTCTTAAAGGCTGTTGCTGTTTTCCTAAAATTAAGTTTTATTGCATTGACTGTTATCTAAATGCTTATTGTTATTTGAAAAACAATGATTTTAAAGATTACTGCATAGCGTAGTTCATAGAATGGAGCTTCTACTGCATGATCTATTTTGACACTGATTAAAGTAAATGATTTCGTACATATTTTTCAAAAAAATTATAAAATTCATTTGTCTATTATATGTTTGTAAATTTTTCATTTTCACCACAAATATTATTGAAAAAAGTGGTTATCTTATTGTTCATTTTTAACATTGGTCTTTTATATAATAAATCTTTGTTATAAATTAAAACACTCGTATCATATTTCCATCATTTAGCTCTATCTGTCTTCATTAGCGGATTGATACTTTCATTTATCATTAATATTTTAAGTTTATAATTTTAACGATCAACATTTTTTGCAGATGTGAAGAAGTATTTAGCAGATGTACTGTGGGATTTGAAACATTAAACTGCTGTGCAGTTTTTCTACCTATTTTAACAACTTTTGGATATTGTTTCGCTCTTCAAATCAACAAAACATCACTTGGGACTTTGGAAATGGAGACACTCCCATTTATAATCGATCTCCATGTTCCAACTAGTAACAGTAAGTTATAATTTAAATTATATTCATTTGAAAGGGGGAAATATTCCTTATCTTATCTTGAATGGCAAGGGGGGAGACTATAGAATTATTTTCGGGAATAATTGTATAATTTGTTTGATTTCCTGTTTCAATTCAAACTACGGATTTTTCATCCATATTTCTCAGAGATTCATTAGACTATTTAAATGAGTATTTAATATTTAAATCACATTTACGAAAACTGCAAATGATAGTCGTATTCGATTTGAAGAAATATTTAAATCTAAGAATATAGACTAAAGACTGAACTGGAATTTTGGAAATTATATATTAAAGCTATAAAAAATTTAAAAAAAAATCTGATAAAGGTATGCGCTTAATATAACCTCATATCGAATAACAAAAGTTATACTGAATTGAAATAAGGATTTTAGCATCAAAGCCATAAGGAATTCCTGTGATTAATAATTTTATTGTAAAAAGACGGTAAAATTATTTCTAAACTTTAACATTCAGATACTCTTTTTGAGAATTACACTAGTTGGGAATTTTGAAACTATGGTCTTATCAGATTTGATTTCACAAGATAAGAATTCCTTTTGAAAGCTGCACGTGACTACTTTGGGACAGATCTCATGATATGGAAACGTTTTTAGATTGTGTTGACTCAAGCCGGCACTGTACTATCCGAACTTCCTCGGTTCACCAATGTGAAGATGTTTGACTCACAACAGTAGATAGGATGCGCACCAAGCCCGAATCCATTGTGGTCCAGTGAAATCGTGTTTCGAACTTGTGATTCTCCGATTCTAAAGTGAAGGACTTGCCGATACTTTGTTTTTCCTGAAATCGGGAGAGGTGTTATTGATACCCAATGTAAGAAGTATCCGGCTTAAATTCTTGTGGAACTTGCACCATCCCATCACTTTGTATATTCGTGATCAAGATATGGGGTAATGTGAGAAAGGCATTGCAGAGCGTTTAGCCTATTATGACAGACAGATTTAATGTCGAATAGGTCTACACACGTGGTTTATTTTCAGCTCTTTTTCTAAACTAATATCCTATTATCAGCCCTTAATCTTAATTTTGATATAACTTGAGGGATATAGAGCTCTTTTTATAAAAGTGCAAAAAGAGATCTGATCCACTTTTAACATATGTGGTTTTGGAAAAAATGAAAGCAATTAAAATTACAACTTACTTTATTCATATCAACGTTTCATTTTGAGGGAATACCGGATAGATTTTATACCTTAAACCTTGGTTAAAATCCAAGGAACCAATCTTGGAACCTTGGTTAAAAAAAAAACTTGCAACCAATCTTGAACCTTGGTGAAATGACGAGAATAAAACCGGAAACGTGCCCAAATGCTTTTAATTGTATAGTGTACATCAAGTGGCAGAATATTATAGTTCTAATTTGGCTAATAGTGGGAATAATGAAACAAATTTTACTGTTATTTATGATGATTCTGTTTACTGTTATTTATGAGTGCAATTCATGAAAGAACTCATATAATAAATATTAGCCGTTTTAGTTGGTAATTAGTTAGTCCGCAGAAATTAATGGTTGATAAAAATTTCAATGAATGCAGAGTTAAAAAGAAATAAATTTTCCATTTCAGAGCTCTGAAAAGTGTTCTGTTGGTCCAGATGAAATAAAATTTGAATTATAAATAAATAAAAGAATGCACTTGACATTTATTAAATAAAAATAGTACAAAAATCCGCTAATAAATGAAACTATAATACATAAAATATTTAATCTGCTTTATAAATGTTAAATAAGATAACAAAGTAGCATTAAAACTGCTCAATACATCCTCCTTTGTATTCAACAATGCACTCCATTTGCGGAACTATATTTCCCACAGATGGCCTGAAAAGTCTGCCAGAATATAAAAACATGGCCGACGAATGGTGTCCTATAGATCTGCACAGATACTGGTCTTTGACGGTAGATATGTAATTCAGGAAATTCCATAACCAAAAGTAGCTGAGAGTAATATTCGGCACACAACTATGCTCTTAATAAATGACGGCTAATCACCCGTGCATTTGCGAAATACTGTCTTAGCAATTACTTCACACAATAATCTATGCGAGGAGATACGCCAACCTTCAAAAAATGTTGTCCTGAAGGCATTTTCACTACTAAGATTACAAAATCCGTCAGCATATCTCAGTATCTTGTCCTATGACAGAACAGGTTCGGATTCCATTTGCAGTTAATTCTAAAAAATGATAGAGATAGCCGTAAAACCACACCATGGGTTACTTTTTCACTACAGGTTTTATTTCAGTTTAGAGTGAGCGCTATCTGTTGGTGAATTTTTCTGCGAAACTTTTTTTTTTTACTTAATTAATATGAAGTGCATCATTTGAATGACCTGTACCTCAAATTGAACTCATTTGGATCATTGAAACACATTCTTCTGAAGTGGTAAATGCTGAACATATACACACGCAGACACTCATATTCATCTTTATTATGAGTAGAAATGCAGGTATATATAGCATATTTTGAGTATTTTTGCGATTCAATATAACTATTGAGATATCCATGCTTTAAAATCCCATGGTTCCATTATGGATCTGGAATTCCATTAAAACATGGAAGATACAGTTTCATTGAGAATCTCTCAGAAAGCAACTGAAAATCAACTCGTTGCAATGTCGATATCTTAACTCTATTCAATTGAAATTTTTTCATATCATTTTCCTACATATCTGGCTTTGAAACTCTGAAAAAAATTAATATAATAAGCTTCACATTTGTGCAGTTAAAAATTATTTACTAAATATTTCCATATTTTCTCGAATATTCAAAGAGTTCACTTCAAATTTCAATATAATGTTTTCCTTGTAAAATGCCACTTATCTTGTGTAATTTGGTTAAAAAGAAAAACGAAAGAAAACATCCATATTTTCTCGAATATAATGCTTTTTAGTAAATACTGCACATAGCAAATAAAACACTTGAAAAAAATTATGAGTCACTATCAGCTTTCCGTAAAACGGAGTGAGCCAAAATCCTTTTCTTCTTTATCTCTTTCTAATTGATCTTTTAAATTCTTTTATGGCTGACTCTTCCATGTAAAATTTGAGCTCAATTATATTCTTTACATGGTCGAAGTTCATGAGCAGTTCCTTCAGCTTTCCTGGCAATATTTAAAAAAACGTCAATTCTAAAGGGCGTATGAATGTAAGAGGTGCATAATACAATTTATCAGCATCACCCACAGTTTTATTAATTTACTTAAATGTCCTTCCGGTTCACGTATTATATTCAGCCCTTTCATCCAATTTCACTTTAAAAAGTGGCATAAATCGCATTTATGGGCTTTTTTTCCAGCGCGTCCATTAAGAATGGGATATCTATACCCTCCCTTCCCCTCCTCCACTGGTTGTTGCGCTAATGCTTTTGCGAACAACATTTAGAAAGCAGAAACGCAAAGTAATATAATGGTAAAATAATGAATTATGATCAGGTAAGGTAACTAGAAACGAAGAATTACTGAGAATAATAACTGCAGTGCGTATTTGTGAGGTTTTACACACTTTAGAGAAGAAAAAAAAAACACTATCCTCTTTTCGCAATGTCATTTTCTTGCATTTTTTGTTGTAGCTGTATTTAGAAAAAGTGAAATCGAACATTCAAACCTTTCATCATTTGCTCTCTGCACCCTTTATATGAAAGTTAAGTTGTTAAGTTATACATTTCTTGGATCTGTAGAATGTAACGGCTTTTGTATTTTCTCCTGAAAAATAGTTTAGTGTTCCCAAATACGAATTAAGGTTTACATATAGAAAGTTTCATCTTTTATTGTAATAAATACCGATGTTTTTCATGCATTTGTAATAACTTCTTCTGTGATTAAACGAAGGAAAGCACTAGTGTTACATCCTACCAAGAGTTTCTATCCTTTAAGTAAAAATGACAACTATTGGAGGAATCTGAAAGTATGATTTTTACTTTTTCATCAAGAAGCGGATATAAAGGAATGAACTCAGGAGTAAATAGCCATTATTGATTTTTTTTAACACATATGTATATTTGAATCAATAACATAGAAGGTTCCAGACTGAAGGCACGGGTTTCTGTTAATGGTTAATGACAGTTTCGATTTCTAATAAAGACTACTTTCGGATTTTATCGATGGGGCAGATTTTCCAAGTAATTATTCATGTAGTGTAAATATTAAGGATAAATAAATTGAATAGTAGATTTTGAACGTTCTGCTTCAAGAAGTTCTACTTTCTGATACTAAACTGAACTACTAGTTTCTGAAAAATTTTAATGCCTGTTCCTAAGTCTTAGATAATTTCTTTTTTCAAATCAGAATATTCATTCATTTCTGTTTCTATAAAAACTCATTTCCGAACCTTTGAAGATAGAATGATCATAAACTGCTCCAAATGGAAGTCATAACTATTTATGATTGTATGTCATATTCCATGTAGTAGAAGGTATTATAGCTGAAAAACAGGCACTTTGGTATGCAATATATAATTGCTTCTTATCGTTTCATTTATATTCTTTTCAAATCAATTAGCTACAACGAATAGAAGCCAAAATTATAGGGTTATAAGAAACATTCTTGTAAATTAGGCTGGTTAATTTATAATTTTTTTTTAAAAAAAAGGACTTATTGAGGACTTATAATCACCAGAGCAGCTAAAAATTAATGTATTAATTACTGAATTTGTTGAGTTCTTGTAGAACAAGATTTTGTAGTTTCTGCAATTTATATTCTACAACATAAGCACATTTTCTAGCATATACTAGCATTGAATTATTTCTATTTTTTAATACCTAACTTCTTTGAGTTGGTGTGCATGCAACATTTGTTTGCAATCAATAGAAATTTCAGAACCTTCCGAGAACACGAACTTTGATGTTTTCAAATCATTCTTGTTCTAAAAAGCTGGAGGAGAAAGTAAGTGAGTAGTTTTGTGTTAAACATAAATACGAACTCATGATGATCAATATTTAAAAGCATTGTTAGAAAGCGCTAAAATCTTAAAAATTTTCAACATCACATATCAGGAAGAGAAAAAGAAGTCTCTAGCATATAATACATATGCAAATGTTGACTGCAGTTAAAGTTTTAATTTAGTTGAATTAAAAAAACATAAACCAAAACTAAAAGTTTTCCTTGTGACAGATTTTTGAAGCGTCATTAATAGTGGTATTTTTTGTGAAGTTTTTTTCCTTTCAAAACATTTTAATCCTATGTATTCGGAAAAATAGTTCGATGCATAATTATTCACCTAATAAAAAGATTTGTTTATTGCTCAGAAAAATAAATATATCTAATTGTCTTAAACGGAATTTCTCAGAAAAATTAATCTAATCTTCGTACCACTCTGCAAGTATTTTTAACAATCAAAATTAAAAAAATCAATCAAATGTCAAAATGATGCACCGTCTTAAATGGTGACCAAGATGAGTGCAAAGAGTTATTACAAATAGATGTCCAGAATGCTGAATATCTACATTTGTTCTTTTGTAGGAATATTCTTCTCTTCGATGATTAAAAACGTTATCTTTATAAACATTAGACAACAACAGTATTTAATGTGACTCGTTCATGATGGATCGATCGCGTGTTGGGACAGTATATTTGCTCAATAGCTTTTGTTATGTCAATGTCATTAACGAACTTTTCCGCCAAATAAAGTAATTCATTTTAGTATCTTCTACAATAGTTTCTTTTGTGACAACTATTGGTTGATCACCAAACTCTATCAAAAGCAAGGAAAGTGACATTTGTCTGTTGGTTCCATTGAGCTGAAAGTTTCGTCTATGAAATAAATAAGTTCGCTATTATGAAAGTGATGCATTGAAATGGCTTGCTACATCAATAGCAACTTAAAGCATTGAAATAAATCTCACCATGTGAAAAAAAATTCCTTTGACGTTTCATATTTTAATTTTCTCAAAAGATGCGTTGAAGATAATAATTTCTTTTTTTTAAAACTGATTCGAGCAATATTTTTTCTATTTGGAGAATATCTTTTTGAATACAATTTACCAAGAATGAACACAGTTAATAAAAACGGTATTGATGTAGGTACGCGGATTCAAAATATATGCCATGCAGATTGGGACTCTGATAACACTGAGGTGTTTGGGAATCTGCTTCGATTCCAGATCGTACTTCAAGCCCGATTCCATCGAAAATCTAACATGTAAGTGGACCTGGTGTACACTAAATCCATCAGCGTCGAATATTTCTCACTGGTGTGTTGCGACAATTCAGAGAAGAGAGTGCCGAGCTAAATGTTCTTACCATCTGAAAATGGTTCAAAATCCATTCCCTAGTATAACTTTTTAACAGTCTTGTTTAGTTCACTTATATTTACGTTCTTTTTAAAGCAATTAGAATAAGGGCGAAAATCATAATTTTGAACCGTGGTCAGGTGATGAAGACAACCCTCTCCAAACTTCCTGCTTTCAGAGAGAGTAGCCAATCTAACGCATTGAGACTACGAGAAGCATTGAGAGTACGAGATTTAAACTTCAGTGAATAAGAAAAATATTTGCACATCAGTTGATTTTAACTTACACTTAAATAAAAATAAAAGGAACTATGATTGAAAATTATAAACTATATTTCCAAAACAAATAAACACATTTAATATTAGAGCTGATAATTTTATTTAAAAATATGAAACCGTAAAAAAGTAACATATGTGACGCCAAAAAATTATTTGCATACTAATAGTGAAAGTAAAAGTATAACAAATACTGAAAAGTAAAAATCAGTTCTGATATTTAGTCCTTTGCTTCGATTACTGCTTGTATCGTTTGGACACTGATTCGATTCATTTGTGGCATGTATGATTTTCAGCCATTCATCTTTTAAGAGTGTTATTAAAATCAATTTTGTAAGAAATTTTATTTTTCCAAAATTGCTTATCCAAAATATGCCTCAAATTTTTGACTGGATGGAGGACTGGTTTCAGTGGTGGCATTTTCAATTCATTATTTTGCATTATATAGCAATCATAATCTTTTATTGTGCGCCGTATGTTTCGGATCATTATCTTGCTAAAGTCGGAAAGTAAACAACTCCCACTTTTGAAGCGCTACTACATAAATGAGTTTGCAGTATGTTAATATATTATTTAGCATTCATATTACCTGTAATAAACGTTCATTTCACCAACTCCATCAGTAGACATGTATCCCCAAATCCTTACATGATCACCTCCATGTTTTGATCCAATGATCACAAGCTCATTTGATCACCAGTTTTTTAATTGAAGGGACGTATTGAGCTTCCGCCATGCATAGGATCCGAAAATATGAAACTTATTTCGGAAAAAATGACATTTTCACTAAACTCTGAGCATCTTCTGGCATAAGTGTTAGCAAAATCAAATGCTCTCACTCTATTTGTTTCACTGACAAAGTTTTTTTTCCGATGTACTCTTTCTCGAATATTTGCATTATGAAGGATATTTCAAACAGTTTGTGGTGTAAGTGTTGTTTCTGAAGTTGAAGCGACATCAGTAGCCAATTCTCAAGCACTTACATTTTTTTTTATTCCTTCATGAAAATCCTTGCTTTGTATTTAGCATTCTTAGGCTCCAGTTCGAAGCTTATTTCGTGCCATGCCAGTCTCTTTCCTTCTTTATGACATAAAGACAAATGAAAAAAATTTAAATTCATTTTTTTTATCTATTTCTCGATATCTTAACCCAAAATCATAGAGAATTTTATCTTTTCACGAATAGCTATAGAAATTTCGCATGTTTTCTGTGCCATGGTAGCAAAAGTTGACAGATTTCAAGCCCGATTTATTATATAACTAGATTTCAAAGTGCTGGACTGATGCGCTAATATTCAATCAATGCTTCGTGTTTTAATGATTTTCTTTTACCTTAGCTTGGCGCAGCATAGCCAAACATGGCTCTTGAGCAATAAAACTCCACAAAACCAAACCAAAGAATAATGCTAATAGGCATGCAAATGAAGTTTCACGTTTTCAATATATGCGAATAAATATCATTTGTGTTATAGTGCTATCTATTAATAATCAGTCGATGCTTCGTGTGCAAATACTTTTTTTGAAAAATGCATTTTTTAAAATTAAATCTGTATTATTATTATTTTAAAGTAAAATGGGGGTTATTTGTTTACGGTTCTGACTTCAATAAAGTAATTGTTACAAAGATTTCTTCTGTATATGAACCTGGTCTGCTGTCAAGGGAAAGACGTTTCCCTTCTAGTTACAGAAAAATGCCGTTGGCTTGACTCATTCCTTATATAAAAATCACGAGTTCCATTTCAAAATAACTGTCGAATAGTTTCAAATTGAGACTCAAATCAAATAAATGAAATAATAAATAGTTTTCAATAAAAACATTAAAAATAAGAATTATTAAAAGTGCTATTTTCAGCTCAATTTCTTTAGATTAGTCACGCAGATCATTTTTATAGCAGGCTTAAAAGAGTCGAAAAGTTTTGAAAAGCCCCGACTCATTTTTATTCCCTATTAATTGTTAAAAATTACATTTTTATCCTTTATTATTGTATTGTTTTGAATATTTGCATTTATAAGAAGATACAAGCTCTCATTAATCAACTATCAAATTTAGTTTCAGTATTTAAAAAATCGACTAAGAATATTAGATTAAATTAGAGGATTCCGCTTTAAAGCTTCATTATCATCATAATTTTAAACAATGATCAGATGACTAGCATGACACTTGAGTCAGTACTATTACAAAAGTAAGAAAGTATTCGAATTTAATCCATAGTAGACATGGTGAATCTTTCGTGGATCTCGCAACCATTCACATTTGCATGAGTTCGTATTTTTATTTTTTATTGACTTAGTAATGGATTTGATTATTTGTTGTTTCTTTTTCAGAAAATATATAAAGTATATATTATTCTTTATGTAAAATTGAATGTATCATTTGATATTTGAAATACTCTTTATTTGTATTTTTTTTACGCAAGAGCCTTCTTTGACCAAACTGCGCCATCCATATGGAAAAACAGAGGTTAAATTTTCTTTAAAAATTGAGTATGCGAATGATTGCATGAAAACAAAATAAAATAGTTAAAATACGCCGGAAACAGTAGCAAATGGTTATGAAAATAAGAAAAACTTAAACGATTTAAACATTTGAAAAAATTAAATGCATGGTAAAAATTTAATAGCATGTAAATAATTTTAAAATATTTGGATGGTGGATCTCCCCCAATAATGCAATGCGAGTTAAAGGTGATGAAAGAAGTAACTGGTTTCGGTGAACATTAAAAACAGCAATCGATTAAAATGTGATGAATTGTAAAATTTATATGACATATGCAGCACATAGGTGCTTTGTCACCGCTTGTAGGTGTATCGAATATGCCCTATATTAAGGCGAGTTAATATAACATCATTCCCACACATAGGTAAAACTGGTTACAAGCCTATAAAAGGTTTAACGGAATGTAATTTGTTGAAGGTCCTCAGATCCAATGTTTCCTGCCACAGATAAAATACGAGAAAAAATATTAGAAACATCTTAGTGGATTAGGAATGTATGGTCTCACGGCCAATCTTATGTAACCAACTGTGATATAATCAGGTACTTTAGGCTTGTGGAATGTGAGAATTAGGTGCTTCGGCGTTGTCCTTCTCGACGAACAGATATACGTTGCATATGTGTTACTCCTTCAGAAGCTAACTCTACAGTGATTTTTTCAATGGTTTCGAGAAAAAGCTCACAAGTTATGACGCCTTTGCAGGTATTTATGGTAGAATGAGCGTTAACTGACACAGGTATAGTGGCCAAAGATTTCAGCTTAAGTATTTGCTGGAATTTCTTGCGAGGTTTAAACTCTACATGCAAGTCGCCCGAACATAGTTTGCGTATATGGACTGAATTTCTCCGATCCGGTAACAGCCTTTTCGACAAGAACGGTGTGGAAGTTTCTTTAAAATCAGAAGTTCGATGTATAACAAAAAAAAAAAATGTCAAGATTTTCAGTATGTTTTGTTGTTTTCGATTGCTGTCCACTGAAGGGACCTTTACTGGAATGATCCATTCAAAGAAGAAGAAAAGTTCGGATCCCGGGGGCCCAACCGAGCCCAATGAGGGAAGGCAGTAACTGGCTCTGGAAAATCCCAACCTCAGAAATTGTCTTAGTGCTGGCCATAATTTATATTGCTACGGAATTTCCGGGGTTCGTTTGGATAGTGGGGGTTATATGGTGTGAAGAACGCTCAATCACCAGGCGGCAGTAGAAAATAAAACAACGACGTTTATTTACACGAAGACACACAGGATAGCCCAAAGACGACAACTATATACAGCACAGAAGACGATTATCTTCATCCGAGACGTGCAGCATACACAGCAGTATACAAAACAGCAGCATACAACAGACTCTACTGCAGACAGTAACACTCAGCTTAGTTCAGCACTAGCTTCACTCCGTCGCTGTTCCGCTTATCTCTGGAAGGCCAGTTCTTTAGCGTCGGTTCCGACTACTCTTCGACTCCACTGGTCCACGACTTCTCAATTCACCGTCGATCCCGACTACTCTTCGACTCCACTGGTCCACGACTCATTTCACCGCTGCCCGGAAGCTGCGGGTGCTTCCTTTTATAGGTCTCCGGAGGAGGGGCTAGAAGCCTCTCAACCAATCAGGAACGTTCGAGGCGTATCTCCGTTCCCACAGGACGGATCGGGAAAATTCTCGATGTTTCGGGTATAATCTATTTTGGCGCCAAAGTCGCCAAATTCGTCGCCAAGCTCCGGGACCTCCTATGGAACCAACTATGCTGGGAAGCAGCATCGCAGGTTCGTAACAATATGCTCAGAGTCACCTCCAAGAATGTTGACCACCATTGATGTCAAGTTTCAGAGAATGACCCTTTCGCCTGATTTCTAGCAAACTAACATGATTAAGTTATCATCCGAATTGATGCACCAGGGATCAACAATACACCACCAACAATACAAAATGACTGCTAATTACTTTTTGCCTGATCTAATTTTTAAGATATATACCAACTTAATCTTTCAAAGAAATCAGCTGGAATACCGAAAATAAAATGAAAGAGATTCTAAAAATTGAAATTGAAAAGCCATCAAAAATTTTTCAACATTAAGAATTCTTTTATAAATCTATCAATTATTAGTTGTTTTCTCTTTGAATATGATTATTTTTTTCTGATAAATGCAAGAGTCATACGCATTATCGCATTTTTGAGCTATATTTTCTTTTGTTAATTTTACTTGGAAAAAGTAAAATGAATTTTAAATTGTCTCCTGAATTCGGTCAGAAATTCAAGCGTAATATTTCAGAATTGCATTGTCGTATTCATTTCTTGTTTTGCCGACATTATATTTAATTTAGCAACTGAACAAATTTGAAATTTGAACTAATATATCAGAAGTTGAAAATTTTTAATTTATTTTCTTTATTGCCTTATATGCATTTAAATTTCATTGCTCAGTATTGAGTTCATTGCATTTACCATCATCTTTTGAAAAGTATTGATGTTTGAAAATCTTTTCTCATAAAAAAAGTGTTTGTTGGCGTGTCTCCTGGATACGTTCACACGGGACAGTTCGGCTCCTCCACATCCTGTGTTGCTTAATGCTGTTTTCATACGAACTTCCAACCTTCACCATCAGGACCGAAATGTATCAATGCTCCTTAATGAGAAGGTTCTGTTTTTCTCACCAATTCGGCATGCTCCCCCATTCTAACACGTGATAGTGTGCATATGTATTTTGTTTTGCAAGCATATTGGCCAAAATGACCAATCGTTACAAACAACGCATCTGTTTATGATGATAGGTGATTTATAAACTTTTGGGTCGTTAATTGTTGTTTTATTATTAACTTTTATGAAAAATGATACTCTAATAAGCTCTTATATTATTTTCTTTACAAATAATTAAAATGAATACGCATGTATCTATGGAATATGGAAACGCAAAATCAAGTAAAATTTCAGATTTGGGTGACTTACAATAATATTACTATACAAAGTTAATTTCTACACTCTATCTTAAAATTGAGACCAAAATCGTTTCACAAAAGTGCATTTTGCTGTCATGCTATTTTTTCCATAGTTTTAACAAATTTTTTAATTAATTTTTATTCAAAGTTTACAACAATTCATTCATTTAGTAATTGTTTTTTCAATGTTTCGTTTCTTTTGGTGTAAAATATGGCACTTTTACATTAAATGCTGTTTAGATCATTTCATAATAACACATCCCAATTGGGTCATTTTAATGTAACCTTCTGAAATTTATTAATATTTCAGATAATTTAAATCTTATTTGGCATATAACTGTGAAATTGTCTGAGATTTTGGCTCATTCTCGGTTTCACATTAGATTGTTAACAAAAGTAAATCCTCCCATTTATGTGATAACTTCGATAAGTGAATGGCTATGAGACTGTTAGAAGTAGAAAACTGGAACTTCCAAACGAGATGATTCACATGGAAACTATAATGACGTCTATGAGGAGCAAAGAAACATGAAGATTGGATTTTCTCCAATGAAGGAAGAACGACATAAAAACCTATAGAAGGAATCAATACAGTGTCAAAAATAATGTTTGTTATGTCTGCGGATTATCTCATATGGCATGGTACTGTCCCAACAGATATCATGACTATCGTCAGAGGAAAGAGAATGGAATCAGTAGAGATTGTGCTAACAATGGAAGTAAAATCATACTTCAGGAAATCAGGAGAAAAACGCTATCCGTGAATTCACTTCAGTATATCCCTAGTTCAGTAAATAATCGACATTTAAGAAATCTTAAAGAAACTCTCATTTATACTACCAATACAAAATGCCAACCACTTCGACAGGAAAAATTATACTTAGTAGCACTTTTGATGCAGAAATCGAAACTGGATTGGCAAAATTCTACGTTTCACAGGAAAGGAGAATCATGAAAGATTTTCTTCGCCACACTGAAATAACCGCACCGGTGTCCAAATGAGCTCAAGAACAATGGATTGTTTCAACTAATATCTATGAATTACTAAAAATACTCCTCTGAAGAAGGTGAAAAATAAAAAAATAGTTTTATTAGTTGAGTCAATATCAACCAAAGAAAGAAAGAAGAGAGCTTAACGTTACTAGAAGCAATGAGGTAAAAGAAATCAGAATAGAAATATATAATCTCAGAGAAGGTATCTAAGGCTATGTCGTCAAAGAATATCTTACGGTGGCCATTAGAAGAGACCCCGAGGATTTCAAATAGAAAGTGCAACCCAATGAACAATCCGACGGTTGGAAAATCGAACATCCATATAAAGTAAATTCTAAGCAGATGCTTTAAAATTACATGAGAACTTATAAATAACAATTTCAGAGATTATGAACTTTTTGTAGTGAAAATATAGATTAATTTTTTTTTCATGGGCAGATAATTCTACTCTAGATTCCTACTAGGAAAACAAATTGAAAGTAAAAGTTGAAAATTTTTCTTTTAGATTCCCCAGAATGATCTGGAAATGACGGGAGTCATCCGTATCTGTGAAACAGAAGTTATAATAATTTTCAGTGTTCATGCTTTCTCATTTTTTTCAGGTTATGGAAATGAAGTAGCATTTCTAAATCTTTTCTTGAAAATCCGTGCCCCGTTGTATACCAAACGGATAAACTGATTATTTTGCATTTAAAGTACAGAAATAGCAAGAAATAAGTTTTCCACTTCAGAAGGCTTTAAAATACTTTCTATTGGTCCAAATGTGATAAAATTTAAATTACACATAATTCAAATGATGCGCTTGCCATATGTTAAATAAATGTATTAGTATCAAAATCATTAATAGATAGAGCTATAACACAAATGGTATTTATTTGCATATATTGAACATTGGAAACATCATTTACGTTACAATGCATGCCCATTAGCATTATTCTTGATTTGGTTCTGTGAGGTTTAATGGCTCAAGAGCCTCTTTCGGCTATACTGCGCCAAGCAAAACGTAAAAGAAAGTCATTAAAAACACATTTATTAAAGTACCAAAGCATGAAAACGGAGAAAAAGTTATATAAAATATGACTAAACAGCAATGAAGGTATAAAATTTTAAAACGTTAAGAAAAAGCATCAAAACATTGATTTAAAATATAGGTAAAATATGAGAGAACAATAATTTAAAAAGATTTTAAGTGGTGAAATACAAAAGGAAAGAACTGTCAAGAAGAAATAATGTAAAGTTAAAAAGAAACGGATTTTTAAAAAGGTAAAAATACTGGGGGTGGGAGTGGGGGGTATGTACCAAGTCCTTCAAAGTTAATAACGATGTATGAAAAAAGTGAAGACGATAAGAATTAAAAATAGGGTATTCGATTAAAATATATTTTATACTAAACTCAACTTGACACGTTGGACACATTTGTGCCCTTTCGTCAAAAATAAGATGTTTGTGTGTGAAGCGAATGTATCCTTTACGGAGACGAGTCAAATTGACAATGATCCTACGTATAGATAGAACAAGACATAGGCTAGTCTTAGACTTCACGGCATGTAATTTATTATGGATCTGCAGATCCCATGTGTTTTACCAGTAAAATAAATATAACTAGCAAAGAACCTCCTCACATCAATGTTTGGAGATCTTCAAGTCGAAAACGTCGATGCAGTTTTTGCAAAAGCTAAAACTGCATCGCTGTTCCAGGGATACCCACGATTCGCTATTCTATCAAAAATAATGTAGGCATCTCTGGGAACAAAATAGCGATGGAATGGCGCTATTTCGTTCCCAGAGATGCTCATATGATCTGGGACTCAACAACAACAACAAAAAATGATTTGGAAACCCCCAATTGGTTGGAGGCTTAAAGTGAACAGAATTCGTATATTCAATTATGGTAATGAGGTTGGTGGGTTTATGCGGTTCATTGGCGCAAGGAGAAGGTTTGACTATGTTGCGCCAAGCAAATTGTAAAATTATAAAGGAGACTACAAAAACATGTTAAAATAAAAAAAACAAAGATATTAACATAAAAAATGTTTAAGATGTTTAATTTTAGGTGCTATTTTTCACTTACTAGGTACTATAAGGTTAAGGAAGACGAGGTGAAAAGTGAATGCAATGTGATTTCAACTCAAAATCAACTTGGCATCTGTTACATATTGGAGCATTTTCTCCAAATATGAGATGTTTTTGGGTAAAGCGAGTATTTCCTATACGGAGATGAGTCAGTTTGACATCCATCACACGTATAGCAAGAAGAGCCTTAAAACTAATTTCCGTTTTCACATAATGTAATTTGTTATAGATCTGCAGATCCCATGTCTTATGCCAGGTGGAAGAAATATGACCGACGAAGGAGCTCTTAACGTCGTAAAACAGAAGTCCTTTGGTTTAAAAAGCCAATGCAGATTTTTCAGCTGAATCTGCTTTTTCATTCCTAAAATTGTCTACGAGACTCAGAATTTAATAAAATATGATATTAAAACCATCACGCTCTAATAAATGCCAAATGAACAAAATTCTAATAGAAACAGTGTGAATCCGATAGTGCTAGTTCAAAAACAGTCTCAAAACGCTCATGCTATTGGAATAAATATCGAAATTACGCAGAAAAGGTGAAATTTTCCGAAAAGCACAGAAAATTGTCACCATTTTAGCATTAAAAAAGGAGAAACAATTGTGAAGACGGGAAATCAAAAGGAAGTATGATGTCCCAACCACCATGTCCATTTCATTTCAAGCCATCCATGAAAATTTGCACACAGAAAGAATGCCAATAGTGATGATGTAGAAAATGCTGCTGGAAAACAATAAGAGTAATTGATATATCAGTGTGTAAAACTAAAAGAATCCATAATATGAATCTCTTTAACGATGATTAGGTTAAGGCTGTTTTACAGAATGGAAAAATTTGAAAAGGGCGAGCGTTGGAGAGTCATAGAAGACCAACTAACAGTGATATTTGGCCTATGAGGGTTTCAGAAAAAACTTTGCTGAGAAATAAAATAAGGCTGACAATTTTTACTCCTTAAACAAAGGGGTAATTAGTGTCAAGTAACATACAGGGTTTCTACTGGAAAAGAACGAAACGCACCAGAGCAAATACGCAAAGTACAATGGTGGACTGTACCTAGTCGTCGTAAGATAGCTGAACAGTAGGGACCATACATACACATCCGGAATTAATTAGGAACAGAATTACTTCTTGGTAAATACGAAGTAGCGAGATTCGATCGGCATTCCAAGTTGTTCGGGAGAGCACCTTCGAGATGTTTAAAGATTTCTCACACTTCTTCCGCAGGTATAAGATGTACGCAAAGAAGGTGAGCTTTCGATCAAGAATCACTCCCCAAAACCTAAATTCATTAATTACTGGAATGTGAATATTAGGATCCTGGTAAATGATGCTGTTTCAACAGAAGTGCATGCAGCAATTCTTCTACAGCGAGATAGTGTGTCAATTTTATCGCACTAAGTTCCCAATTTATAGTAAAATGAATACTAAAAAGTGTAATATCGTCAACACTCCCTTCTATAGTTCATTCAGCTTGAATAAAATTATATATATGAACTCGAAAGGTTCAATAAGATGAAAAATTCTCTATATAGACAAGTTTCTCCTAAAACCAAAGTTATAAATTGTCAGAAGCCTGCCGTAACGTCAAGGACGGTTGCAGGCTCTCACAATATCGAAGAATTTCGAGATAAGGGGGTGCCTTCTGACAAATGCTTTGCATATTTGGGTTTCCAGTAATACAAGATTATCGAAAGAAGATAGACTTCTATGAAATCATTGTGCAACAGAGAGATGCATCCTTGTTTCTCTAACATGAATGTGAGATGTGCATTCACCATTCGCTCAAAGGGCTAGCAGAAACAACTCATCAGAACAATTGGTCGTTACTTCAAAAAGTTGTTTTGTTTACTTGCCATGTTTTAAGATTAGAATCGCAATAGCTTCGAACCTTTGTGAAGATTACATCAGCTTAGTCCAGATTCTATTAAATAACAGAAAAAGATTGTAAGGAGAAGTGGTATTCATTTGGCGAAGCATGTTATATGTGATTCCATCTGGGCCAGGACTAGCATTATGATCAGGAAATTAAGACGTTTCCAGTTCAAACCCCTGAATTCACAATTGTATAGAAAGATACTTTGATCACTAAAACGCATAGTGAACCGTTCCACGCGATTCTTTATTGACATGAATTCGGAACTATAAGAAGCAGTTGCGAAAACTTGTGCGAGATCTTGGCAGAGAATATTAGCTACATCTAATGGGGTAGAATACATGAAGTTTTCTGTCTTTAAAACGGGAAAGAAATATTCATTACAAATCCAGTTAACGACGTTTACTTTTTCCCACAAAGTTCTGTTGGAAGTAATTGACATAATAGATGAGACAAAGGATATCCAGGCCCTCCTCTGATATATGAGGACGAATACTTGGAGCAAGATCTTTCACACAGCTTTTGCACGTTTAAAAGAAACAAGATTTTCTGTTGTCGGTACTTTCTAAATATATTCTCAAGTGTCTTTTAGATATTATAATTGTCGGGACAAGCTTCATTCCACTCGAGAAAGAAATTCTCTTAGACATGAGAAACTTTTTAGGATGATAAAATTTGCGCCTTCATCATAAAGTCAACGACAAATTTTACAATTTGCGATAATAGAAAATCAACAACAAGTTTTACAATTTGCTTAATGTCTGTTGTATGGACCGCAGTCTTTGTGATATCTGCCAACTGCAAGAAAGTAACTGACAGATGGTCGTCCTACTAGCCTTTTTTATTCCAATCTTCCCCTTGGAATAGGAAACGTGGTGGACATTGAGTTGCAATTACAACTATCAGCATGGAAGATAATTAAAATGATCACTATTATAGGAATCAATTCCTACAGTAAAATTCAGCAACGGCAGGAGTTCAGTAGAACATATGGCCATATCAAGACTGTGGAAGGCATGTATGGGTTCATAGAAGTGAATGCTTTTATGATTATTGCACAGACAAAGAGAATAATTTGAAATAAACTACTCCATTTGTGTCCCGCGAGAATTTGTACTATCCAAACCCAACTAAATATTGCATCCGTTGAAGTTGCCAATAAAAATAAAAGGTGTTGGAAGCTGGTTCACTATGTCATCAAGATGCTGTTAATAAACGACATTATGAGGCAGTAAATAAATGGAGCATACTGTATCCAAAGTTCGTGTATGAACTTGAACAACCATGGGTTGAAGGGAAGTATGTTCGGATATAAATTCGAAATCAAGATACAAATACTACTCGAAGCACTAGATACCATGTCTATATCTTTTTGAACTGGCGTCCTGACATAGGGGTAGCGTGCCTTCTCCATGATCTGGGCGTCCTGGGTTCGAGTCCCGGTTCGGGCATGGTTGTCCTTTGTCTGTTCTATCTGTGGGATGTGTGAATGTGTCCCCTTGTAAAAAGGGGTTGTGCAAGCGAATGAGTCATGTGTGAGCGGCAAAGTCGTACTCTTGGCCCTAGTTTGCGCTACTAAAACAAGAGACGCACCCTATCATCTTAAATCGCTGTCTTCGTAACAGCAGGCTTGTCCATAGGCAAGTGCCATAAGAAACAACAACAACGCATCTTTCTGATCACTATTAAATCAGCGCAATTTGATTGGGATGGTGCGTGTCAAGAAAGATTCTCGAACACAAATTCATACATTATGATTGTTGCTCATAACGGATTTGATATAATGAAGTTTAGAATGAGTACCTCCACAATTCCAAGAAAGGAATGCACCCATTAATAAGTTCTTGTTGCTTAAAAAGTTGTAAGGACAGCCGTTGGAGGTTGCGATACATCTCAATGCATTTGAAAATCTTCATCTCCCTCCTGAGATGGATAGGACTATGCTCTGCGTCTTAAGTCCTAGGGTGACGGAATTTTGAACTTCAGACAACATTAATTTTGAAGACAAATTCGTTGGTGTAATGCCACGTTTCGAAAGTTGTAGCTTGAGAGAATTTATGGATTTTGTTCTTGTTATAAACTTTTGGGATATATATGATATCTTGAAGGGACTTTCATAACTTCTTCGGAATCGGAATCACTTGTGTTTCCAATTTTGGTAACTTAATTCACATTTTTTTTACAGTTTTGGTACAAACAGTTTACGCAAAACGATTCTATTGCGGAAGCAAAACTTAAACCAGGGAGTGGGTGTTTGAGATAAAATTTTTCCTTTAACTTCAATTTAAGATGTGGCATCTCTTTTTTTGTAAAGATTTTTTCTCAAGTGTCTAGTATTTGCATGATCTAGAAAATGATATATGATTGCCGCTGCAGTTCACTCACCTTTCTTATACGGAACACTGCTGTCTATTGAAGCCTTTTTCTATACAGCAGTCCCAAATGAGCGTCCTGTAGTAATTTCGTTTCGAGTAACCGAAATGCTGCCATTGGGAACATCTCAATGTGTTTGTAATATGTTATAAAACAAGTAACTTAATGTAGTCGGCAAAAATACATTTTAAAAATTTAAGTTATTAAAAGTAAGAATATAATGTTTCGTGGAAAGGAATTGTTCACACCTCCGAATCTGTTGTACATTGGTCGCTCACTGAAGTTCTAATTCCGTTGATACTTCTTCATGGGGAACATTAAACAATTGACTGCAAGTTATGACGCCTTTAAATAATTTATGGATGAGAGCAGACTGGAAATAATTAGAAAGGTAGTCAAAGCTTTCAATTTTACTATTTGGTGGGCTTGCTCTTTTGTATTGACTTTAACAAACAGGTCACATTCCCAGGTCAAAAAAGAGCATTTTATGGGTTGAAGTAGCATCATCTATTCTTGCTGTAAGACCCTTCTGCATAGGAAAAGGTAACACAGAAGAGCAAAGAAAAGGTGACAAAAAAAGTTTTATTTTTTTCGAAAACACGTTTGATCATGAAACAGAAATTAGGATTCGAGTTATTTGTTATTAAAATCGGAATAAGAATTTTTTGTGCAACTTTCACATTCATTTTATAACTCCGACCCGCGGATATAATTTTAATTTTGCCGGTCCGAGGCAAATTAAAAGAAATATATATTTATATATTGATCTCCTTTTCTATTTTGATTAAATATTAGTTTTTTTATTTCTTTTTTTTTTTCAAAGGACTGGTGATCTTTTTTCTTTCTCTACTTTTGTTCTACAAAACATAAATCGACGGAAATAGCAAGCACAGACATCTTTCAATCGGTAAAGTGTTAAAAGAGGAAGTTCTTTGTTAGTTATAGCTGTAGATTGGTGGCAAAAAGCATTATCTCTTTCTCGGGGATCAGACATATGGAAATCCAATATGGCTGATAGACCTCAAATGTGCGCATTTTAAGCTCCAGCCAGCGGCTTTTTCTTTTGATGCGAGTTCTAATATTATTGATTGCGTATGGAAAGATTGCGGACATACAGCGACGTGAATAGTGGTGAAATTATTAAAAGTATAGCGTAGCAGTGCTTGTTTGGGTTATTCTTAAAATATTTCAACCCCAAAATGGCTACTAAAAAACGTAAAGGTGATTTAGAGTGCCGTACTTTTAATGCTGAATGGACCTCGAAATATTTTTTTTACAGTTGCAAAGGTTTGGTTTGTTTGTATTTTTCTAGCACAAGAGCCATCTTTGGCTAAACTGCGCCATTCATGTGGTAAAGTTACAGTTGCAAAAGATAAACCAGTGTGTCTCATCTACAATGAAGCTATAGCAGCCTTCAAGGAATATAACATTTCCCATCATTTTGCATCTAAGCATAAGAATTTCAAATAAGGAAGCAATGTCCGAAAATGAAAGAAAATAAAATGCAGAAAGACCTTGTAAAAAATTATCAGGCCGAGAAAAATTTTTCAAGAAGGTAAACAGTATCGAAGAAGCAGCTACACATGCAAGTTACATTGTAGCAAACAATACTGCTGAAAATAATAAAGCTCTCAGTGAAGGGGAGTTTGTTAAAGAATGCATGCCTCAAGTTTTGATATTTTATATCCATACAAGAAAAATAATTTTAAGACTGTAAGCTTATATCGATAAACGATGACTTCTAGAATCGAAGTCATTCTTAAAAATTTGACATCACAATTAAAGTCAAAGATTGGCTAGTTTAAATTTTGCTCTATAGCTATGGATGAAAGCACTGATATAAATGATACTGCTCAATTAGTATCATTTATAAGCGGTGTTGATGATAACTTTGAAATTACAGAGGAATTGGCATGCATGCGTTCTTTAAAGGGAAACTACAAAGGGATGTGATATTTTTCATGAATTTCAGGAAGGGCTTTTAACTTTGAAAGAGTCTATAACAAATATATGTAATATTGCGACCGATGTAGTACCAAATATGACAGGAAAAAAATCTGGATTTCTTGGACTCATTAATCAAAACTTTTCAGGGAACAATGTTGTTTTTCTACATTGTATTATACTTCAAGATTCTCTATGTAAATCTGCATTGACGATGAAACCCGTGCTTGATGCAGTCATGAAGCACGTAAATACTATTCAATCTCGTGGGCTTACTCTCAGGAAATTTCGAGAATTTCTTCAGTACGTGCAATCTTAATATTCTGATGTACTGTATTACATGAAAGTAAGATGGCTAAGTGCAGGATGTGTTTTCGAGCGAGACATGCTGAAGTTTTGTTTGGAAGCTGAACATGTTTTCGAGCGAGACATGTGTTTGGCAGCTGAAAGACGACATTGTGTCGTTCTTCCATGAGATACAGTGTTCTGCGGAATGCGGAATGTTAGAAGATACAGAATGTCTTTCGGACTTTGCATTTTTCATAGATCTTCTTTGTCATATGAGCAACTTGAATGTCAAGATGCAAGGGAAAAATCAATCTATCGACGATATCTGGTATATCTGGACGATATTTTATATATTTTTACCATGTCTTTCAACGTAAATTGTGAAGCAGTGAGGTCAGATTTGCAGCTTGAATTAACTGAGTTGCAATCTAACTATCATCTGAAGCAGTTGTTTCTAAATATGCCAAAATTAGAGTTTTACAAATCATTATAGAAAGGAAGTTTTCTAAATTTAATATCTCACGCCCAGAAAATCAGTACTATTTTTGTTTTCATTTTATATAGTGAACAAATGTTTTCATCTGTGAACCTTAGAAAGAATAATTTCAGAAGTAGACTGACATATGAGCATTTAGCCTCGTTCCTTAGAATCAGTACATCTCACTTCGAACCTCAATATAAGGAACTTTTAAAATTGAAATCGCAATTTCACTTATCCTATTAACATATTTAAATTGTAATACTTGTATATTGTTTTTAAAATTTTAGAAAAAATTATCTTGGCCCGCCAAACTTTTTTTTCCGATTGTTTGGCCCGCGACCGAAAACATTTGCCCATATCTGTCCTAAGTGAAGAAGACCAACTTGTTCTCAGCTGTCAACCGAGACCGCCGCAATACTGCCCCATGTGAATACTGAAATCCCTGAAATTTGATACAAAAGCAATAATAATGGTAATTCAGTGCACTTCGGAGGCCAGATTTTAAAACGTAATGGAGAAAATTCTTTATTAGGTATGCTTTGATGTCATTCAACATTTGATTCATCTCGCATATTTGTACTTTTCTGTAAAAACTTTTAGTATCAAAACTGCATCCAGCGTTTTAATTTTACAATTTTTTCACGGTTTTTTTTTTTTTTTTTTTTTTTTTTTTTTTTTGTAGAAATAACAGGAATGCATAAGCGAAGCGAAAACAATCTAAATATCTTATTTTTATCGATTTTTAATAAATTACTTTGCTGTTAAACTCAAAAATTTCTTTGAAGATTTGTGTTAGAAAATGGGGCATAATATCTGGACTGTTAGGGGCTTAGCATATCACATATCTTGATTTAGCCTGAAATAAAGTGAGAATTAATGTTCTAATAATCGTAGCGCGACAATAGAAATTTGCGCTTTGTATGAAAGCAGTCTTCTCCAAAGAACTATTTCAAAGTGCGTAATCAAATGAAAAAATTTATTTCAGATATTTGCAATGAATCTTATTCCAAGAAGAAACAAAATTTATGTATTATTTATGAATTTTTGCTTCAGTAGACAATAAATTTTAAAAGAACTGTTGTTCTTTTGCTGCTCTTTATAACTCTGATCTAGTTTTTAGAAACATTAAAGAACCTACCAAAACCTTTAATCTTTAAGAAAGCCCTGAATCTTTAAGAAGGTGCATTAAAAGATTCCCGGAAATCACAGTTGGACTTCGTGTTACTCCTTTTTGTTTATAATGTTTGAAAATAGTGACAAAGAGTTACATTCTGCATCAGTTTATTTAAGATATGAGCTTTGATTAAGTTCGTTGGAAACATTTTACAATGGGATCGTAAGTTAAATTCTTTATCCTGAACTATAAAAATTTATATCAAACGAAATTCTTGCAAAAAAGAGTGGAAAAGGTAGTTGCAATACAAAGATAAGGATGAAAAAAATAGAAGATAATTTGGCTTCAAATAATCTTGGAATAAGAGTGCATCCATATTAGAAATATAGTATAATCAAGCGAATGTAGATGCCAAACTGATTATTGAGCAAATCAACTTATAACAAAATCTAACACTATCACCATCACGATTTTAGAAGCCTATCAGAGTAGTTTTAATCATGAAATTGTTGATAGTGCTGTAGATGAAATAATGGCTCACAGAAATATTATTAATGTTGCTGAAACTTTCTGCATAGTACAAAGAATTTAATTCGTCATAATTGTCGTTAAAGTATTTACTAGTGGAACGATTAATATTCTGAAAAGATATATCATATTTATGTCATCACTTCATTATATTTTAATTCCGAAATAATGGAAAAGGGAAAAATATTCAAATCTGAATTTTTAATCTTTGGTTTGTCGTTCTTCCATTCAAAAATTCCCTTGCTGCATTTATCACATAACTAGTGAATTCAGAAAGGGCTAGTATGAAACGAAGAGGAATAATAATTCGATGAATCAATTAAAAACCTGATTCTATCCATTGAAATATTGACAAGAAATAGATGATAATGCTATGAGTAAAGGAGAAAATAAAGTAGGTAAAAAAAGTCACTGTGCAATTATTCGATGATGAAATTTTAAGATCTGATGATGCAGCATTTAAAATAATCCTTCACAATGAGCGATTATTTGAAACTAATCACAAAATTTATATGCATGTACATATATTCTAAACAAAAAAAAATCAATAATTTAAATAAGAGACTAATGTTGCCCGCTTTTATAATGCAAATAGCCCCCATTGCCCCATGCAGATACCGCTGTTCATCTATGAATTCCCATTAAAAACAATATTTGACTTGTAATGATTGATTAAGACTTTATTTTGGAATATTATATTTTAGCCTTCGAAAAGTAACAGTTTATTTGGTTAATATCAAAATATTTCATTGGGCAGTTGAACTAAAGGAGAGGAAGTCTCGATTTTGTGATCGGAATATTACGAACTCCATGCTCCATTCCGCTATAGATCCGCGCTGCGTATGTCTACCGCAAAGTTCAATCCACAGTCGAGCATCACACATCCCTATGCTGATATAACGTAGAAATTTGAAGACTGGAGAACCAGCTAAGAGAGCTAAAATATCCTCGTCATTTGATCATTGTATGAAATGACAAGATCCATTCCAAAATAGACTACATAGGCTCTATTTTGGTTAGATGAACCAGTTGGTAATTGAATTAGGCTAGTCTATAATAAAGTTTGATAAATTCTCGTATATGGCTTGCATAAAACTGTATGTGGAAGGGATGACTGAAAACAACTCCCGTACATATACACTCCTGAATTACGCAATCACGAACTAATTCATTTACAATTTTGCAATTCATGAAGAAACTGTTCTATTTCTTATTCCTGAAAATTTATGGCGTTAGTTTTGTAATATCCTGTAAATGTTTGTTTTAGATGTCTCAATAAAACACAAAAATTGTAAAGTTATTCTGAAATTTTCTGAAGAATAACTTCTCCAACAAATGGACGATTTGTTTGTCATTTGATTTAGAGTAAGTTTTAGAAGGCTATTAATTTGTTTTACTTTCAGGTTTGTTTGTAGTTTCAAATGAGTTTTGATATTATGGAATTGGGAACTTCTTAAATTTAACAACACGATCTTATTGTTGAAATGCAAATAATAGTAAAATTAGCACGCGGATTTTTATTCGGAGATGATTATATACATTGAAAAAAATAGCTCTGTAAAATTGAAATTATTTTAGCCCTTCACCACCTACTAACTATATTAGTTGGCATTTTAAATTTATAAATCATTGTCACTAATGCTTTTAAATATAATAACGGTTTGAAGTAG
This sequence comes from Argiope bruennichi, assembly GCF_947563725.1. Classification (NCBI taxonomy): domain Eukaryota; kingdom Metazoa; phylum Arthropoda; class Arachnida; order Araneae; family Araneidae; genus Argiope; species Argiope bruennichi. The sequence goes on along the minus strand of NC_079162.1, from coordinate 133,723,683 downwards.
ATAGTTGAATTTTCTTTTCATCCTTGTTGACTTCCACAGATATCATCTTCATAAAATATGCATCAGTTTTTTTTTCTCTAAATTGAATCCTCAATTTTCAACTGCATTTTATCTGGAATGACTGATCATAAGTGAGATTTATTTTAACACTATTAAATTGAAGCCAATTATAAGAATTGCAATAAAACACACCAACTATAATAAAATGATTCATTTACAGGATTTGAAAAAATGCAAAATATACACACTTCTTTATGTATTGTGAGCTGAAGTTATGTTTCATTATGAAATTTTAAATTTACTTTTTGGAGTAGTAAATCTAGGAGAATGCGCATAGATTAATAATTAAATGTTGAATTTTATATGAAAATGCTTAAACCAAGAAAATAAAATTTGTAATGTTCTTCTTCATACTATTTGCTCCAAATTCATTATTAACTAACATTTCGTTTGATGGTCACAGTTATTAATCGACAACAACTTAATAAAATTATTAACTGACATTTTTATTTTATAGCCACAGATTCGGAAGAAGGATATCTGCTTCTAGTTCATGATCCACGGTTTACTCCTCGCATGATACTACCAAAAGATGGATTTCTTGTTGCACCAGGAGTCACGATGAGTTTACGACTAACCCTTAGAATAGTAAGACAAAAATACATTCATATCATCTCTTTTAAATCAGAATGTTATACATAAAAAAAACCACAAACAGCAAAATATAGGAAATTTCAATTTAACAACCGACATATTTCATTTTGTAGCAATGTACAACATATAGATATGAAATACAACAATAGGCGAGCAGATGTAAGTCTTCTGCCTGAATAAAATGTTTTTTCAAATTTGATAAGAAATGCTTTCGACATTTTAATATTAAATCAACCTTTTCCCTCCCTTTCATAGCATTATTACACTAGGATGCCACAAAAATATTCTTTAGAATTGATGATTCTTCATTTAAATGTAGAGCTCATTTAACTAGGAAATTCCCTGCTTTTTGATCAATAAACACGTGCGAATTTATTCAAATGCTGTTTCAAAATATGTTGTTCTTATAGGTTGTAATTAGCCTAAAGGTTCATATTGCTGTGTAAATTTTCATGTAAATAAAATAAATACCCTTTTATCAAGAGATCAAAGGTAATATTGAAAGCAAAGGGCAGGATGAACGATTTCCCTTGTCAGAATATGAATTGAACATAAAACAATGATTTAAGTTAAATGCGTAAGTGGAAATTGGATTTATTTCACTGTAAAATATATGTTTTTTGCGATCTAATTCATTACGCTACATTTATTTCACTATCAAATACTATCGACTGCAATTTGACGACAAAAATGATACATGATATGGTAGTATGTAGATATAGTATATACTTGATATGGTAGATTCTTTTCCACAATTAAAGAAATTAAATTTATCCAAAAAGCATTAAATTTGTTCATACTTAAATTATATAGATGTTATATGCAGCGTCATAAGCAGAAACAGGAATGTGAATAAGTTACTCCACAACTAAAACTATATAATTCGAGATATAAGTAATGAAAAAAATGTCTTGATAAAACAGAGATTAATAATAATGAATCATGGATAACATTTTTATGTTTACCAGACGGAAAAAAACTAGAGCGTATTGGAAAATTTAAACACATTAAAAAAAATTGTAGACAGACGTGTTCAAATAAAAGAACAGATTGATCGTTTTACAGTAAAATGTACTCATTTTTGAGTCTAAATATATTCGTATAAATGAAGTACATCAGGTATTTAATAATTAACTCCAGTAGTTGCCGCTTGTAGTGATCACGGTTGTAACGATCATTCATTTGTACTCAACAAATTAGTCAGGAACGGATCTCCTGTATCTATCTATCTATCTATCTAGAAATGACACCGGTTTAATGATCAAATATGAATGATCCATTTTAATGTCCAGACAGTTCGACAGGGAGGTTTTATAGTGACCCTGATTCACTGAAAAGTCAGCAGATAGCAGCAAGTGAAGAGACTATGACATATGACTTCGCTCTTGAAAGATAAATTGCAAATGATAACAACTAATTCTTTTCTTGTTTTTATGGTTATTGCCTTCAGGACAATATACTTGTGTAGTGATTCACCATTTCCGTCGTCGTACTTCTATATTTTACATAATGAAATATTTAAAAGGGAAGACTTTAGTGTGTTCGTTTTTTAAAATCTTTGCAAGGGAAAAATATTGGAAATTAAAATGGAAGCGATTCCTCTTACAATCGGAAATTTCAATGTTCGTTTGATTAGAATACAAGAGTCATCAGATATTATGTGGGGGGAGGGTAGTTTTTCTTGTTAAGTAGGAGAGGGTTCCGTCATTTGTAGGGCGTGCTTGTATTTAATTGCTGTGAACCCCTGTGGAAAATTCTAGAAAATTTAGTGCTCCGACGGATATATGAATTACCCAACTGCTATCAATTTACTTCATCCCACGATTCCGATCCCAGAACGGAGTAGCTATGGTTTATCCGACAAAAATCATATGTGTATACTAACTTTAATTGTAAGTTCCTGTTAAAAGGTAATTTGCTGTATCTGTCCCACAGAATTAAAACAATAAATTTATATTTGATATATGCAAAAGCTTTCTATTCTACTGAAAAGTAGTTTCATATTTCACATTTGGAACATTAGTCATGCGGTAAAAGAAAAATAATTTTCCTTTTTTCTTAGACAAATTTTAGATATTAAACAAATTCAAATTCAACAAATGACAATTTTTGCTTTCCGTTCATTCATATAATGTATTTTTCATTATAAAATGCTATTCGTTTGGTACCTTTCGTTATTTTTGAAGTTGCACATTAAAGTATTGGAATACGTTATAAAGCATATAAAGTATTTTGAAAACTGATTCTGTATAAATGCCCAAAACTAAATTTATCAGTAAGTTTTGAAGTTAAATTGCATTTAGATCTAATATAACGTAAATGTAATGTAACACGACGCCAAACTCGTTATTTTGAGTCCTGATTAAATGACGAAAGCGACATCTGAACCCCAACCCAACTCAACCTTCCCCACAACTTCAACGAAGGACATTTGGTCCCTCTGGATGCCGCTAGGGCTGATTGCAATCGGCTTTCGAACCAGTTAGTCTCGAGATCTTAACATCAGGACCACTGTATGTTTAAAAGTCAAAGATAACGGAAAATCATATTTATTAGTATACCTTCTAACTTTTGTTTTATCATACGATTTAGAAAATACACCATTTTTCGGTCAAGTTATTTTAGTATTCGCATTCATCATATGTAATTGTAATATTTAAGATTACTCTACTAAACAGTATGAACTTGATTGATTTATCTTTCAGACCGATTACAGCGCCAAATACACTAAATGGTTTGGACTAGTAACCGACTGTCCTAAAGTAGCGTGCATGGGTGAAGACTACAGTATTCAAGAATGTATTTTTCAGAATGCAGCTCATAAGATAAGAGATATTTGTCACTGTTCTTGGATTCTAGATGAATGCAAAAGTAGGACTTTTATTCATTTTTTTAACTGTGGTGATAAGGATTGTATTATACATAGAGTTTTTGAATTAGTATTACTAAGCAGTCATTTTTTTAACTGTGGTGATAAGAAAATCTCCATCCATTACATATGGAGTCCCTGAAATTTTTGAAATATTCTTAACACACATAAGATAATGCATTTCTTTCCAATACAGAGGGGAAAACATTTATATATATTTTCCTACTTTTCATTTATTTAGGATTAGATTGGATTGGATTGGATTTGGGGCATTGAGTGGCTGGCGCAAGAGCCAATTCTCGCTGTACTGCAACAGACATATGGTTAATAAATAAAAAGCACTTTTTATGTATGTAAATACTATTTAAATATAAAATTGCATTCAAATATGGCTAATAAATTTGCATGTTGTCTTTTAATATAAATACCATGAAATTTAAATTTCAACAAATTAAAATGTTAGATAAAATTATAGAAACCAATAACTTTTAAAAATCTAAAAATTTTTTGGTAAGGACATTCACCCACAGTGATAAGCAGTTGAGAAAACGAAAACCAAGACATTCAGTTAAAAAAATGAAATTTACAAAGCAGCTTGATAAAGTAGAATCTCTTCCGACGAATAAAAGATGAGTTAAACGGGTCTAATCATTGTGGAGGCCTGTCCATTTGACATTGTCCTCACTTAGTGATAACAAGGCCAGAATGAAATGAAGGATATTAAAAAACGAAACTTTTTCTTGATATGATACCCCATGATTCTTGCCACAATGAGTACAAATGACGCACAAAAATTATTTTTGCACCTTTGCGTGGAATATCTCGCCTCAAAAAAAGACTCTCTTTTTGCTCCATCTCATTTTCATCCATTCCGATATGATTCAAAAGGCAACAAAATAATATGACAGTTTTTTTAAGCCTATAAAAGATATAGAATTTTGATTCAACCCGAAAATATAGAATTCAGGGCAATCGAATAAATTCAATTAGGGAAATTGGAAGTGTCTCTATAGAACTCATGCTATCAATATAAATACAGAATCTGAGTGCAGCAGAGAGTGAAATTGTCTCAGCGACGTAGAAGGTCATCACTCACTAAGCGGATAAAACAGAAAGAGATGAGACGGTAACTGAATGTTATGGTATCGATGTCATAACCAACATGACCACCTGACTTTGAGCCATGTGTGAAAATTTGCATGTAATATAATAACTGACAGCAATGGGAACTAAAAAGGTCCTGGGATATTATACGGTCAGCGAAAGTATGAGAGAAAATTTAAAAGTGAAAACTGAGCTGTAATCCAGTGATTAAAAGAAAACAGATCAATGTTCTGAACCATTACATAAGGAAGTTCAGAATATGAGGAGCAGTTTAAGTCTTTCACGAAATAGAAGAATGTCAGAAGGTTGAGCATTATAGAATCTCCGAAGACGCCACGTCAAAAGATACAGCGGGAACAGATAATGCTCGAATATAATACTGGGTGGATAATAATTTCCTCCAAAAACTTAATGGTGCTTGATGAGATATAGTGTAAAAATTCTCAACTGGTGTGGCTTGAAATGTTGCTGAGCAAATTTTTTGTGCAGAATGTTGTAGAGTGTCGAGTCTAGGTAATTTGTTAGAACGCGCAGAACCGTACATCATATAAACATCATCGATAAACGATAAAGTCGCTACCTGATAAATTCTGAACAACGAAGAACAATCAGATTCTCAAGAGGTTTCGGAAACTACCGTGAGAATGTTCAAAGTTCTGTCACTCTTCTTCTGCAGATGAAATGCATGCGGATGGAAAATGAGTTTATGATCAGAGATTGCTTCCCCAAACATTATTTTTTCAACCATAGGTATTGTAGTATTCCGAATATGGATTTCAGGATCCAAATGAATAACCCATTTTTCACAAGATTTTTCTTCGCAGAAATGGTATTCCCATTTCCACCTGTATTAATCTATCAATTTGTTAACTGCAACTTGCATTTGGTGTTCAGTTAAGCGCATATTTTATCGCTTGGCAGGAGATCATCCATATATTAAGTGCCTTGGATATATGGAGGTAAAACATAAAACGCCTGGCTAAAATGGACAAAATATAGCATGATACTGAGGATGCTTCCTCGCAGAACACCCTCAGCTTGAATAAAAGAATTAGAAATTACCAACCCGAACATGCAATGAATACAATGAAAAAAAAATTTTTTTTTAATACATGGGTAAATTTTCCTTTAAGTCAAAATCTGAAAGTGTATGAAGAATGCTAAAGGGCCAAGTAATATAACACATATTTTCTATGTCGAGGAAGATAAAGCTAGATGATTCCTCTCAAAAAATGCCTTTCTAGTATGGGTTCCGAATAGGACGATATTATCAAAAGTCAGGCGTCCTCTGTAATAGCTACTTTGCAACAGCGGAATGCATGTTTCCGTATTCTACATTTCCGTATTTTAGCAAGGAATCCTTGTTGAAACACAGAACAGGCATTAACCATACGCTCTCTCATCTTGCATAAGCAACTTGTGAATGCAACATGCCTATAACGCAGAGGAAACCTTCTCAGGTTTGAGGATTGGAATCACAATAGGTTCATGAAATTGAGAAGGGAATTCCTGTTCTATTCAAATTCTATTAAATAAATATAATAGATTGGAAAGATAAGTGGTAGAGAAATGGTGAAGCATGTTATATATTATTCCATCAGAATCAGGACTGATATCATAAGCTTTCAATAAAGCCATTAATAGTCCTTGCATCCTAAAATCAGAATTGTAATGAAGCGATTTTCGAGTAGAAAAGTACAAAAAATTCCGTTCTGAGTAACTCTTAATCGCAAAAAAAAAAAAAAAAAAAAAAAAAAAGCTTATACGAATCAGCAGCGGACATTTGTTAAAATGCGTAACCGAGTGTTTTGGGGAAATCTAATGGAGAATTCTTTCTAAATTCTATTAATCGCATTAATTTTCTTCCAGAACAGCTTGATAGAAGTAAAAGCTGTAATAGAAGAGACAAAGTTAATTGAAGATTCCCTCTGACTTTACCTATGTATTCGAGGAACATTAACTCTGGCACATTTAAAAGGAAGAATATCCGTTGTTGTAGGGTATCTGTAGAATATAATCCCCATTTCTTTTGCTTTTTGTGACTATCACAGCACGGTCACCACTGGTTACAGGATTTCCTTAAACGTCGAAAGCTCTTGGACATCAATTAAGCAATCGACTTCATTTTGTACTGTATCCATCATATCAACCCTGATGACCATATTCCCAGTAATTACTGGCAGTTGCACATAAGCAGTCCAATCTGCCCACTAGAACATAAAACGGGGGGGGGACAAAAAGTCGCACCACCTCTATCAGCATGAGATATAATTAAAGGGAAATGATTGCTGTTGTAGAAATCACTTCCAACTATGAAATATGAAGAAAAATCACGAGGAGAATATTATATTTATGTCTAGTAATAAATATGATATGAGGAGAGCAAATAACTCGGTCAAGACTATGAAAGGAACGTGTGGGATCATACAAATAGTTTTTCACGTTATTATTGAGCCGACATAGTGAGTTTCGGAGATAAATTAATCAATGTGTGATTCACGAGAATTTGTATTTTCCAAGCCTCACAAAGAACTATGTTAATTGAAATTGCTTAGTAATAAATATGACTTCAGAAGTTTGCACATTAAGTAGTTTAGTTCACGTTGATAAATAATATAATGTGGTGACAAATAAATACTACAAACTGTGAAGGCGTAAGTGTATAGACTTGAACAGCCACAGCCTGCAAAGAAGTTTACAAATTTAAATGTGTTGTAAAGATTGGAAATTAAGATGTAAATACCACGAGAAAGATTATTTCCAATATTAACATTCTTCCAATCCCTTTTATAGCCTTGAAATTTTACAGGAATGTTATCTTTTCAGGAAACTTTCCTGAAAAGAAAAACAAGTAGGATGGAGCTGATTATAATTCTAACAAATTTAGACCGAAGACACGGTAGTTCCAAGAAACGAAAAAACAAAAAACTGCCAAGAAACAGAAGCTATAGTATTATTAATAAGAGCGTTATTGAGAGTTGGCGAAACGTCACAACTCATTTGTAATTCATCCTAATCACCAGATGGCTGATAGGAAATGGAATTGGGACTTCTTGGTGTGCCAGAAATGGACGGAAAGTCCCTGTGAACTACAATTTTTTTCACAAGCCCCAAAGCGATAGAATTTTGTACACAGAAATTAAATGAGAATCCCATCTCTTTGTGTAAATTGTGTAAAATTTTGTTTGGATAGTCTAAGTACATGAGATCTTTAGGAAATAGATGTAAGTATTTTCCTGTTGCGTGGGGTGCGTCCGGTACAGTGCCTGCAGATTGTATAATTTCTGAATTTGCTGTAGTAATTGAAACTGTATCAGATCTGCCTTTGATGTCATTTTTATCATACTGAATTCCGGTAGATTGAAATGCCCCCCTAGATGTGGAGGCATAACTCCTATTAAGTATTGGCGTCCGGGCCTTATTATGGCCTTAATACAGTGAGTTTCAGTTGTTGCGGCTATTGGCTCATTTATTGTAAAAACAAAATGAATTAATATTAATCCATTCTTTAGCATAAGATAAGTTTATTTATTTATTTTAGGAATTCAATAAGGTTATTTAAGTAACGTCAAATTAATGCTAAAGAGAGAAATTATTCACTAATAATATTTATCTTTCGAAATTAATATATTTTTTCGCCTTCTCTTTTTGAATGGATTGAAAATCTAAAAATAAAACAATTAAATAAATATAGTCACTCATTTCGAATTCTTTTGAGTATGAAATCGGTTTTCAAAAGCCTATATACTGGATATTCACTTAGATCGTGGTCAAATCGCTCATTTCTAAACTGTTAGAGGCAAATATTTACATCCTGTTAGAAAAATGGTTTAAATGGCGTAACTAATTATATTTTCAGTTGTTTCAATCAATCAATGGACAACTGAATTATAAAATTTGAATGTTTAAAGAGTCCTTATTCCTGTTACCCACATTTAGTAAAGTAGTTTTGAACACTATCATTTTAAATTTAAAAAAAGTTTCACATTTTTGCGAGTTATTAGCGTTTGAATTTCATTATTTTAAGCGAGTCAACGACAACTTGAAGAAAGCGGCATACATTGATTATCAAGTGCTTCTCAAAGCAGAAGTTTAAATTATTCTGAATGGTCCAAAATAAGGAAATTCGAAATTTCATAATTCGGTTAGTCTTGGTTTCAGAATAGTGGAATTTCTTGTTTAAAATTTAAGAGGTTCTGTATTATTTTACTTAATTTGACAAAAGAACCATGGAGATAAATAAAAATATAAATTTTTTTGGCAATGCATTTAATGATTCCAATATAAAAAATAATTCTTTACTTGCTTTTAACGATTTCTCCAACTGGAAGTATATGCCAGGCTAAAATACTAACTGGCATATATTTCCATCTAATAATTTAGGAAATTATTTTAAAAAGGAAATAAAGGTATACAAGAAAGGAAATTATTTTCAAAAAGAAAACTGATGTTCGAACTTTTAAATAAATCAAAGAAATGCATTTGAATCCGTCTCTACTAAAATTTCTTCTTATTTCTAGATGGTGAAGACATTCCTATTTGTGGTCCGAAAGAAATGACTGAATGTGTGATAATAAAATCCTCCAAGGTTTTAAGTAAGATTACATATATATTTCAACAATCAAAAAATAAATCACTCAGCTAAAAGTTGTAAAAATAGAAATTTTGAAAAATAAATATTCATTTTTAAAACTGTTTTCAGTTCATTTAAAAGGCTTAACATAGTGAATGACGCTTTTGTTAAGAAAATACTTCCGTTTTTAATACAGCGAATTCATTTTCTTATAGAAAAATCTATATCTTTCAAAGTGAACCAAATACCTTCAAAGACATTTGAAACACCAACCAAAAAATGTCCATTCACTTTTCATTTTTGTTCTGTAAACTCTGCATCATTTTGTATTTCCTTGTATGTCACCCATTCAAACGTACAAATTTCTTTTATCAAATAGCAAAAAATGAAAGCTAACTTTTCAAAATATTTTTATTCTTCAATTTTATTTTTCTATTTGTCATAAACGCCCTCTTGCAACAATTAAATGAGACTCTATCAAATGCAGAGAAACTCTGTACTGAAGTCATATTAACAAATGAAAAAGGGCAACAAATATAATTCTTGATTCTGAAAGAAAGCTTACAAATTTAAAGGTTAAGTCAATCACTCAGAAACAAATCTCAACAGAACATCGGAAACGCAAAGGGAGCCGTTACATGGGGCTGTTTGATAATGTGAAAGAAAAGGATAACTTACAATCACATATAAACTTACAATCATATATTAACCACAGTTATATAATTGTACTGCTCGCTTCAATTTTTTGAATACGGTTTTGAAGTGCTCCAAATATTTGTTGCTCCAATCTACTTGCATCTGTGTTGTGTACATCTTGTAAAGCTGTGCTTAATTTGTGTTGTTCTAAATCTGTGTTATATTTTTTTTTATCTGTTGCATTCTTTTCGTTTACTGGCAATGGAACCCTTGTTTGAGTTTCCAATCTACTTCAAAAATTGCTAGTTTCTTTTTACCTGACCTACCTTTAAAGTTTGTATATTACCTTCAGTTAAATCCTATTAATAAATGGCATTAACTTCAAAACTATTGAAATATTTGAAGAAAACTAATGATAGAATTGTAGATATTTGACGAGATTGGTTCTGTAGATATTTAAAAGCAAAAGTTTTCCAAACCGACTATAATATACTATTTTAACTATAATTGCAAATCCATGCAGTAATTTTATTTTCTCTTTTATTGACAGATGATTTGTTAAAGAAATGCCAGCCTCCCTGTTTAGAATACATATTTGAAGCTGCTTCGTCGTATGCCCAGCTGAGGTACAACTACAGCTTGCAAGAAAGGTGAAATATTAATAAGCATTAAATAAGTAAAATTCAGAATTTGCAACGAATTTTTATAAAAAACATTTGATTATTGAATGAGTGAACATTAGTTGAAGCGATAAAATTTAAGTATCATAATCACTATAATGTGATGAAAACCAATAAATATGATTCCTTCAATCAATCTCATGTGTTTGCTAGCCATTTTAAAAGTGAATAAGAAAGTATATTAACCACAAAATGGGGTAGGAAAATGAAACAGATGCTGATAATGCATCGAAGGTGGAAGGACAGAATATTCAGATAATAGATCCTAATCAACCGGAAACAATATACGGGAATCGAATTTTAACCATACTCTTGATGATAGGTCCCAAATGATCTTGGACTTGTAAAATTATTTTCAGTTGTTGTAGTTTTCTTAAAATAGCAAATGGGTGGTTGATTGGAGCAGGAAAGGTTTATTAAGTCAGAAATGTGTACATATTTATAGTTACAATTTTTTTCTTCTGAAATGAGAAAAAAGTGCTTTTTTTCCCCTAAAGTACTATTTCTAATTCAAGCTATAAATTTACATTTAGAATTTAAGAAATCTTGTTTATTCCATGCAAAGATTTTAGTAGCAATATCATCTGTAAAACAAAAACCCAAAAAATTCTGAAAAGTAAATTTTGTATTAGTAATTAGTCTTCCAGCCATATATAAGCTTATCCTTTTCAAATAAATGAACAATCATGCTTTATTCAAGATTCTGACTTAACAAAATTTTGAGAAATTAAATTAAAAAATTCAATATTAATTTGAGAAATTAAAAATTGAGAAATGATGTTATCACTTGCATCAGGGCGATTTTAAATTCATGGTATAGACCTGAATCAGAGATAGACAACAGGTATATGAATAATATTTACATAGGAAGCTCAGGTCGGAGTTCAAAAATAATCGGGAGATCGGGGTGACCAAGAGACTGGAACAAGTACGCCCAATCCAATGCGTCTCAAAAATGGCATTCAGGTAACTGCGTTTGGAAGTTAGAAACTAAACATCTTGTTTCAGTTAAAATGAGACATCATGTATTTATAACTAAACAAATGCATTGCGGCTTGGATTTCCTTTGTGGATATTATTTGTATTCATGTTCTCTATCTCCTTCCAAGTTTGTACCAAGAATTCGGAATCATCCTCTATTGCGAACACAACAGCAATTACTTTAGAGCTTTCATTTTATTCGTACTTGGTGCCACTTAGAAAATTCTCGACTGCTAGGCATCAGAACTAGATTATGAAATATAGTGGTATAGATATCTCCTAGCTATTTCGTAGATTTGCGTATTCTTCCTGGAATCTCAAGAACATTGTGTATTTTTAACACGCAGATATATAATTTCTATGAAGGCACGTATCTGTCGTGACAAACGAAGACTCTTTATCCCTTGATTAATGGATATTATTCTAAATTGTATTGCTGTTCTTTCCGTTTTTTGACACGATTTCAGTTTTTTTGTTTGCAAAAATTTCGTTAAAAACAAATGAATGATAGTAAAAAAATAAAACTGCAGTTAGCATGATTGGAATCTGACGAGATTTTTTTTTTTCATAAGCTAAATGTAATCCCAAAAATCACCTTATCGAAATTTAGAGTAGAAGAAAATTTTATGAAGAAAAAATTAAATTCAATTACTCTTTGAGCCCATTCCTGCAAACAGTGACATTAGATTTCTGGAATGATTTAATTTCTGAGTCTTTTAACATGTTTAATATATATGTATATTAAACGTATTGAGCATTTTGAAAACACTTCTTGGAAAACATTTACTACTTAGTAAACATTTCTTATATATATAAAATTTAAAAGTTGTTTTTTGACGTTGATTTTTATTTCCAGAATGAAATACATACAAAAATAAATTCCGCCATCCTCTTACTCTTTAATTTCATATTTTAGAATGTGGCATATCTATTTTTATTGTTTTATGTCAAGCTAATTCATTCAATGATTTTATAGTTAATTCTTCTAAGCACATAAAATGAGTATTTGGTTTAAAGGCATTATTCATAAAATCTCTAAAAACAATTGATGTGTAAATTTTCATGTTCTATCTTGTCAATTAGCGGCATACAAAATGTATCATTTTGTTTATATAACTAAACTATTATAAAATGAAAGAATATTTGTGTTAAATGTAATAAAAATGCCAACAAAAAGTGTATTTAAAAAACAAAGTTTAAATATAAAAATTTTTTCAACGAAGTCTTGATAATGCACTATATTTTTTCATTTTGATGTGTGAGATGCGACTCATTTCAGCTTAAATACAAACCGTACTTTTTAACAGCAGTTTTAACGAATTTATCACGTACCTTGTAGTTTCAGTGTTCCTATAATTGCTATACTCAGTTTATCCTTATCTCCGTATTAACCAAATTTATTTGTTTACTCTTTAATAAATTTACTTGCAGTTAATCTTACATTTACTGTCATTAAGCATTATATTTCCATTTTGGAAATGTAAGGCTGTCTAACCCATAATGCTACTCATTTTTATTAAATTATATATTTAAATAAATATGCTCTAATTTCCTGGATGTTTTTTTTTCTAGGAGTCGCATCACAATTTCATATAATACTATCAGCTACTATCATAATATATATCATAAGCACTACTTATCCTCATTGTTTAGTAAGTATGAATTGTTAATAATCACATCTTTTTTATTTACGCAAAATTTCTCATTTATGTAACAAAAATTCATTCGTTTGATTCAGAGTTTTACCCAAGAATGATATAAATAATATAGAGGCTTCAAAATTCAGATTTTCTTCTACATCAGTATTCAATCCTCTTTGCGTATAGCAACTAACTGAAAATGGAATTTAATAAATTTTAGTCTGTTATATCTTTGGGCTGCTTAGTAAATGAGATAAAAAAAATAGCATATATCTGAAAAGAAGTAAATAAGAAGTGGAATAGTAAACAGATTCTATTTGCAATAATGTTTTTTCATTGCATTTTAAAGTTTCCAAGACAATACGACAATGTAAGGCTGATGTCAAAAATCGAAATATATTTCAGTAAAAAGCACTGAGACATTTAAATACAGTTAAAATGCAATTAAAATGGATGCCTTTGATAAATGGATGTGTTTCTTTGCCTGGATGCTAATGAATGCATGGTTTCGAGTTTCTAAAGGCAGAAGCATTGTAAAAATAATCTGTGATAGTTTAACGACACCAACAAATACTTTGGAATGGATACGAAATACCTAGTGCTTTTTCTATGTTCTAACCTTCTTCAATGCAAACAAAGCACTGTCTTTGGACCCTCCTTTTAGGAATCTTTATTGTAACAATTCACAATGTCAAAATGTTTTGCTTTTATTTTGACAAGTAAAACCTAACATGCATAATAACCCTCCATTAATGGCAAGTGACATCGCTTGATTATACTTTGATTCTATCCTTGGTACTCTCTTCATGGGCCTTCGAGAAGTGGTGATGTTTACTTGTAGGTATAATTTATTGGTGAAAGAACCATATTGGCTCTAATGCTCCAAGCATATGGAAAGAATAGGTTATGAAAAACAAACCTGTAAAAGCAAATGTACAAAGATAAAAATACAAAATAAGATCATGCAAATGAAAATGAATTTAGCACTGTTAAACAATGATTCATGAAAATTCTAAGCAACGATGTAATCTAGAAACACTTAACAAATCGAAGCGTTAAACACAAACAGAAGAAAAAATTTTTAAATGCAAGTAAAAAAGTCAACATTTATAAAAAGCCAATATTTTAGAAATATTTTTGTGGTATTTCTTACCCATTAAATCTTGCAGTGTAGAAGAAGATTATGAAGAACAAGATATGGATTAAAAGCATGACATTCAATCAAAATGATGGACAGTAAAATCAATTTGGCATCTGTTGCTTATAGACCCATGTTCGTCAAATATGAGATGTTTGTGTGTAAAGAGTGTATGCTTTGGCCACAATGTGTGTGTGCTATATGGAGACGAATCAATTTATCATCAATCTCAAGCATAGGAAATACAGGCCACAGAACACTACCCGTTTTTACAGAATGAAATTTTTCTGGATCAATAGATCCCATGTCTTATGCCAGGTAGAAAAAATATGATTACCGAAGGATTTTATCACAAAACGGGAATTCTGTGAATAAAAAAGACATCACTGATTTTGCAACTAAATCCGCCTTTTCATTCCCAGAAATACCAATGTGACTCGGAACCCCAAAATGACTTGAAAGCTATCATTTTTAGAAGACACAAAGTGAACGAAATTTTAATAGCAATTTGATGCATTCGATTACTGCAGAGCGAAAATATCTCGAAAGCACTCATCATTCAATATAGATAATAAATTTGTCTTGAGTAGAAGGTAAAATTTTCTGAAGAGCACAGGAAATTGTCACCAGTTCAATAGTAAAAACGGAACAACAATTGACAAAACGATGTTTCAGTGCATCGGAGGGAAATATGATACCGCAATCAGTATGTCCATCTGATTTTGATCCATCATGAAAATTGACACAAAAGAAGAATACCAATAGCGATGATGTAGAAAGAGCTGTTAGAAAACAGCAGGAGCTATTGAGAATTATCGAATCCCGTAAAAGGATTCAAAAAAGAAAACTGTGTGATATCAAAAGATGGAAAGCTAAAAGAGTCTAGGACTATAATATGAATATCTCTAAGGTCCGGAGCATTTTTGGATCTCTTTTACAAAATGGAAGAATATGAGAATGCCTGACATTATAGAGTCGACACCAACTGGCGGTGATGTTTGGCTTATGGGGTCCTTCAGAATAGACTCTGTTTGTAAAACAGGGCGGGCAATATTTTACGCCTTAAACAAAGGGGTAGAGATGACAAATGAGCAAGGGGAAGTTCATACACCCTTATAAGAAAATATTATAATGATTTGTAAGTGCGGTGTAGGGTGGTTCGATTGACACCCCAATGTCTTCTGAAAAGAACATTTAAAATGTTTAAGGACTTCTTATGCTTCTTCCACAGATGTACGATATACAGGAAGAAGATAAGCTTATGATTAAGTGCCACTCTCATAAAACGTATTTCACTCACCACAGGAATAGGAATATTTCTAATGTGGATACTAAATCCTGTTGAATATTTCTTTTCCGACTGAAGTGCACGCAGTGAATTTTCTCTGGCAAGAAAGTGTGATCATTATTATCACCCCAAGAAACCAATTTATTTACTGTATTTTGTAATTGTCGCTTTGTTAGTGTCATGCTACTACCTTGGCATGAGATCTGCAGATCATCGACATAAAGAGTTTCATTAACAAAGGAAGGCGAGTGATTAAGAATTTATATGAGGTGGACAATAAGATATGACACCGAGTGCACTTCCTTGCGGAACACCTTCTGTGTGAATAAAAGAATCAGAATCAGAACAGTCAACAAGAACTCAAGATGTTCGATAAGTTAAAACGTTTTGTAAAAATATGAGCAAGGTACTCCTAAAACCCAGAAAGTTATAAAGTGTTGAAAGTATGCAATAGCACCTAACTCAGTCATACACTTTTTCTATATCGAAAAATTTGGAGAAAAGTGATTGCTTCTAACAAATGCGTTGAGTATTTATTTTTCCAGTAACACCAGGAATTAAAAAGTAACTGATCTCTTCGGAAACCACTCTGCAAAGCAGAGAGGCATCCTTGATTCTCCAATTCGTATATTAAACGAGCATTGACGATGCGTTCGAAGTTCTTTTAACCCTTAACTGGGGACGTGCGGTCTGTGAGACCGCTAGCGATGGATTTTCGGTCACCCCTATTCTATTTTTAGATCAATTGAATGGATTGACCCTGTAGCTTCCTATTTTGTGACATTCAATACACGTGCACTTTTTAAAGCAATTTCAGCGGATGCTTTTTAAAATAATTCAGTTATTTCTTTGAGTTCCCTGTTAGTGTCCAGTGATAAACAAGGCTTAGCAGATGGCGCTAAAACTTGGGCCCCGAAATGTATCGAAATTTACTGATCCTATTATGAAGCAGTGCTACAGACACTTTTAAATGAAGCAAAAAGTGATTTTAGTGATAAGGATAATTGTACAGAAGAGTTTCTCGATGAAAGTTCGCATTTAACTGATTCTGATATGTATGTTCAAACATAATTAATTTTTCTAGCGATAATGTATTTTGAAAAATTTATAAAATATATTAATAAACCAAGATATATATATATAGAATTTATAGGTTGATTTTTATATTAGTTCTTAACCTGTATGTTTAAAATGCCCTAGAAAACCGTACTATAAAAAATCACACAAGCCGATAAAAAAGGGCCAATTTTGCCGATAGTCAATTTTTTTTATTTTTCATATAATTATTGAATTTTACGTTATATTGTCTTCTATATACCTTCATATACTGTAAAAATAAATATGATTTAAAAAGTAAAAAGTAATATGCTTTTCAGGAATATTATTTATTGTAACATGTCATTTGAGAAGAAAATGTATGTTCCAAAGCATTTACTTTTTTCGATGGTGATATGTTTTGAAAAATTTCTAAAGCATATCTATATATCAAGAAAAATATCTGCAAAATTTATTGACAGTTTTTCACACTAATACATTCATTAGAAAATTTAATTTGAGCGTAAATGAAATGCGGTCTCGTAAACCGCACCTCCTCAGTTAAGTCTTAAAATTTCACCTCCCCAGTTAAGGGTTAAAGGTAGTGTATAAGAGCAATTGATCTGTAGTTTAGAGGAATACATGATTCTTTGCGAAGTTTTAAGATTAGGATGACAAGATCTTGCTCCATTGTGAAGAGTACTTCTGCTCAGTTCAGATTCTATTAAATAACGCAAAAGAAGGGAAAGGTATTTAAATGAAGAAGCATGTTATAAGTAATTCCATCTGGTTAGGGACTAGTATCATGAACTTGAGCCGACACCATTTCCATTTGAAACATCCTGAATTCATAGTTATATGGAAAGGTACTTCGAACATTGAGACCCAGATTCCGCGCGATTCTTACTAGCTAGAAAAGGAGGACTATGAGAATCATTGCGGGAAAGCCAGCACGAGAAAATTATCGACATCTATCGGAACGGAATGCATAATGTTTCTACCTTTAAAGTAGTAATAGAAGTTTCAAGATAAATATCATTATTAGTTTTAACTTTTATCCACAGAAGTTTACTGGAAGTAGAAATGGGATTGAGGACGCAAAATCATTTCATGATTCTCTCTGACTACTACGGTGAACGCGATCAGCTAGTGCTTTGGTTCTTTTAAAAGTAAAGTTCTCTGTCGTAAGGTACCTTCGAAATATATTGCAGCATCCTTTCTGCTTCTTATTATTGTCAAGTCAGGCTTCATTCCACATCAGTCTAGAAAAATTTCTTAGACGTGGCAAGTTCTTTGGAATACTATTTTTGTGGCTTTTATTATAGCATCTACGACAATCTGCAAAGTTCTTGTAATATGTACAGCATTCATAATATTTTCAGTTACATCCGCCGATCTCGAAGATGTAGCACAGTCTTCCTGCTGAAATAGAAAACGTTGAGCACCCGCTCTCGTCTTTGCCATTTCTCAGAGACAGCAACAACAGAAATTCAGGTGAGCAAGTGGTTAGATCAAGACTACGAAAGCTACATGTGGGTTCATAGAACTACATTTTTTCGTCTTTATTGAGTAGACATAGACAGTTATTAGATATTAAGTGTTTGATCTGGCGCTGACGAGAGTTTGCACTATCCGAACCCAATAAAGTACAATTTCCGTTAAAGTCGCCATGCAAAATGAAAGGCTTAGGAAGCAGATCCACAAAGTTTTCAAGATCTTTTTAACGAATGGCATCAGATGGCGGAAAGTAATTACAACAGATTATGACCAAAGTTTTGGTATAATCTTCCATCAAGCCTGTACATGAATATGTAAAATGAGAGGTGTGCTCGGATAAAAATCTGATTTCATTGCAAAGAGAAATTCGTGAATGGAAAAGAATTACAGGTTAAGACATATAGATAAAAAAAAAAGAGCATGTGATCGTTTTGACTAGTAGCAGGTATATAATAATCGCTGCCTAATGAATTATTTGAAATAACATTTTGCTTTCTAGGCATATGTATTTACAAATCATTACCTACATTTCATTTCATACCGAAAAATTCCGAATTTTTAACTTCTAATTTTAACCGGGTGATTAATACCAACTGGAACATGGATAATCGAATAGTCAAATCCTGGTACAATACTGTTATACAAAGGATCCTGCTCTACGGAGATACTATCTGAGGCAAGGTCTGTGCAAAACAATACATCTCTAAGTTCTATATTATCCACAGAATCTTCTTAGTCCAATTTACCATAACATGTCTACTAATCTCCTCAATGTCTTGACAGGTATTCCTCTGTTGAATGCTTTAACCAAAACTGAATTTAGTAAATTCCAGATATGAGTTATTGACTTTAATAATTTTAACCTTCATATTGATTTTATTGATTTAATTAAAAATATTTTAATTAAAATTTTCCGTCCACCAAAAAATTTGTTTCTCTTAACCAACATGTACAGCCTATGATCCAGATTAAATAATTCAACAAATTCGCCATGTGTATTTTTAAAAAATTATATTTACTGTAAAAACTTAACTAGAATACTTAAACTCTGTATGTCGGCCAGAAATGGCCGCTATTGATTTTGCGGCTATTTAGGCTATCGTGGAGAATTTTAGATCAAACATCTGTACCTACAGCCCCTCTTCCATGGCTGCACTGAAAAATTCCAATACATCCAGCTTTAAAGATAAAATCAAATCCAAAATTATTATGGCAAAGAACCTAACTGGCCTCTTAACTGACTCAAGAGTAACATACCACGTCAGAATCGAGGGCAATGAAATGGTCGACCAAGTTTTAAAGAGGTTTCAATACCGGGGAATATTCTCTCAATCTTAGCTCTTATCCATGCCTAAAACATAAGCGAAATATTTAATCCTGAAGAAATAGAGGTAATATTGATATAATTAGGATTTCGCTTCCAGGACATAGGTGTGAGAACATCTGAACAAGATGAATGGACTTGGACGCTGTCATTAAAAAGCGAATTTTTAATATATTTTCTGAAAGGACACCGTCTCTCGTTAGTATGTCTTCACCGCTTTGAAATAATTTGCTCTCCTTTAAACGCATGCAAGCAAATCGGCGACGCCGAGCATTACACTTTTGACTGTATATTTAAGCAAACTTTCCATCTATCGAAGGATACAGGAGGTCCTGGTTTAAAAACTTAATGTTGCGAAACTCAACGAAGCATCCAGGATTAGTAGGAGCATCTGCGTTTCACTGCATCCAAGCCGAGTCTCGGATTAAGAATGTGGACTTTGCCCCTCTTTGGATAATTATTTTACCATATATTTTGCATAAATTTTAACTCTGAGCAAAAATGTTTTTTATTCCTATATTAATTTGTAGATAACTCTACCGAATGTATTAGGCACTCCAGTTTAAATAATATAAAGATAAGTAACCTATTCCTGACTCCAGTTGGTATTTTTCCGCTCCGGCTCTGCCTGCCTTCATTTATAAGGTATGTGGTTGGTTGCATGGAAAAAGGAAACTCAATTGGATAAGTTTTGTTACCTAGAATATTTTAATTAATTCTTTAGAGGTTTCTTTACATTAACTTTGAGGTACTGACTTTTAAATTTTTATTTAAATAAGCTATAGTACGACTACATCCTTTTACATCGACATCGACACCACATTTTAAAACACAACAATTTTTCTAAAAGGAAATTTAGAAAAGTGTATTTATGGTACATTTTTAATAGTGTATTTTAATTATATGTTAAATACTCTATACATTTGTATAAGTTTGCTCCAGCTTTGTTCTCTTATCGAGCAAAAAATTAGTTTTTTTGCCATTATATAGATAAATAGCTCATTTATTGTTCATCTATGTTACGTTTATAATTGTGTATTTTAATTATATGTTAAAGACTCTGTATTTGTATACAGTGAGGTGACAAAAGTCATGGGATAGCAATATGTAAATATAGAGATAGCAGTAATATCGCATACAAAATGTATAAATGGGAAGTGAACTGGCAGGGCTTTTATTTGTATTCAAGTGATTCATGATTCATTCCCGCAAGATGGGAATTAACAGACTTTGAACGCTGAATGGTACTTGGAGCTAGACATATGGGACATTCCATTTCGGATATCCTTAGGTAAATCAACATTCCAGGATCTACAGGATCAAGATACCTAATTCCAGGCATAACCTCCCCACCATGGACACATCAATGACCGACTGTCTGCACTTAATGGCAGAGACCAACCACGTGTGCGTAGAATTGTCAAAGTTGACAGATAAGCAACACTGGGTGAAATAACTATATGAATCAACGTGGAACGTACGACGGATGTGTCCGTTAGGATAGTACGGCGAAATTTGGTTTTAATGGGTTATGGCAGCAGAAGACCGACTCGAATGTCTTTGCTTAACTGCGCGACATCACGTGCAGTGTCTCTGTCGGGCCGTTACCATATTGATTGGACCCTAAATGACAGGGAAACTGAGGCTTGGTCAGATGAGTCACGATTTCAGTTGATTAGAGCTGATTGATAGGGTTCGAGTGTGGCGAAGACCCTACGAAATGATGGATTCAAGTTGTCAATAAGTCACTGTGCAAGCTGGCAGTGGCTTCATAATGGTATGGGTTCTTTTTACGAGGAATTGACTTGATCTTCTTGTCCAATTGAACCAATCATTGACGTAATAATTATGTTCAGCTACTTGGAGATCACTTGCAGCCATTCACGGATTTAATGTACCCAAACAGCAATGAAATGTTTGTGGATGACAATGAAGCCATGTTACCGGCCACCACTGTTCACGGTTGACTTGAAGAACATTCTGAACAATTTCAGCAAATGATTTCGCAGCTTACATCTCCCGAAATGAATCCCATCAAGCATTAATAGGACATAATTGAGAGATTAGTTCGTGGACAAAATACTGCTCCAGAAATACTTTCGCAATCATGAACGTCCACTATGACCCCAAGGTCCACAATTTTATGCGGAGGAAGGGATATAAGAATTTATTGAAGAGTATGAGAGAAAGTTTTGGGAAGACTACTCCCTATGGTTTTATAAGCTATCTTTAACTTGGAATTAAACTTTACATTAACTGAATGACATAAAACAAACTGGACTTGGAAATATTGAAATTTAAATACAGGACAAAAATCTGTATCAATCGCCCGGCTGTCCTAAACTGACGGCACTCTGGGGTGGTTCCCTTCCCGGATGACAGTTCAGAGAAATAGGCAGAAAGTTAGAGACATCCTCAACCGAGAGGCTAACAATATTCAAACTGTCAACCGAGCTTACACAGATTATTGAAACAAAAAAATCCAAGACATTTTCTTGCGTCTATTCTAATGAGAAAGCTGAATTCAAGTCCGTTTGAAAGAATATTAAGTAAAAAATGGATTTTCATCAGAAATCCAGCTGCAAAGTTTCGTCACATTTTTTTTTAATCGTATTGTAATAAACAAAAGTTTCTTAAAATTTTTCCATTAGAAATCATTTTTTTGTTGGGTAAAGACGTCGCTGCTCCCTCTGTGCGAAAAAATCTATTTGCTATTGCAAGTATACTCAGACATATGAAAATAAAAATAATGAAATAAAATTAAAAACTAATTTGTTATCAACAAAAATATTCATTATAGAAAATTATTTGCAAATTGTTAACTAAAAATTTTGAATCAAGAATCTTAATTACTTTTATTTTATTTTAACGCGACCTTCCAATGTTTTTATTTTTACAAATTCAAGATGTGCTTCTTTTTGAATTCAGAATCTTTTGTTATCCTTATCTAAGTCTGGGTCATAAGTCATTTTTATCTGTAAAATACTTCAACATTTCAAATAATTATGCTTTTTTATACACATTTATGTAATTCGATTTTTTAAAGTTTGTAAAGATGAATTTATGTAATAGATTTTTCATTCATTTCTTGAAGTACTAGTGTTCTCAAATTTTATACCTTAAGAATTATTAATTAGAAATTATTGTTTTAATATTTTAGTATTTAATTTTTAGTTTATCTATTAATTTTGATTTCATAATAGTGGTTCCGTTGTTTGTGAATTTGTGAAACAACTGATTTCCAAAGTCCATGTTATCTAGATGATTCTGAATATATATATATATATAGGATTCTGAATATATATATATATATAGGATTCTGAATATATATATATATATAGGATTCTGAATATGTATCTTGAATCAACAATTCCAATTTCTCACAATATTTTACAAATGTCTGAATAGTTTTTTTTTTTAAGGTGACATTGGAGGCTCTATGGGATTACTTTTAGGAGCCAGCTGCCTTACCGGAGTTGAGCTTCTGACATTTCTGGGCCAGTGGATATATTTCACATTCTTCCAGAAGTTATAATCTACCGACAAGCACATACATATTTTGTGCAAGCTTTGCTTTGAAATGACGACATGGACTTTTTGTTTATTTTTTAAAAATGTAGTTTTTTTCTCAAATAGCTTCATTAAAATATTTGTCTGATTATTTCCAAAACAGCTTCATAAAATCATTTTTGTTGGGTAGGGTATCAAATATCTCAGATTAGTTTAATAATGAAGCATTTATTTACAGCAATACATCTAAACATATAATAATATTTAGTCTTAAAAAATTCATGGATCTTAGCAAATATCATGCTTAATAAAAGACAAGAGACAGGATTACATATCATCCTCTGAGTATGCATCAGCGATGAAATCAAACTCAGAAGTTGGGAATGACGGAGTCATCAAGCGAGATGATGTAATCAGCTAGATCAAACAATTTAGACACGTCGTCAAACTGTACATTTGAATGACATTTGGAACTTAGTCCATGAAAGAGCAAGGAACTGTGCAACCATCTATCTTGAACATAATAAATCGAAAACAATACGAGCTAAGACGGTGAACATCATCTTTATATTAAACTTTTGTACCAAATTATCCAACAAGAAGATACAATGTTCCAAAATGCATACTTGATTCGCTTCACTATATCCAAAATACCCCATATTAAGGGATTTCCGATATTTGTGGAAAGCTGTAAGGATTAGAAATAAGATGAATATTTACATCCAAATCCATAAAGTACAATTCATTTCTATGTAAAAAATTTTTAGCCAGTTTTCTGCCATAAATGAATTGTTTTGCTTCCCCTCAAATAGAATCACGCAAGGTTGCCTTTTAGCATTATAGTCTATAACAGATATTGAGCCGATTGAACCTTATTGTTCTAATAAGATCCCACGTGGTAATTGGTTGTATTTAAATTAAAATTAAACACCAATTCAATTTCAGAACACTATTCTTAGGATTTATTCATATTTTTAAATTCGCTTGTAGAGTAAAATTGTCTTTTTTATGTATCGCTATTGTATGGCAAACTATCCTCTAGAAGTCAATTGGAAAACCTTTCTTACCGTAATAAAATAAATGAAAATAAAATTGCAAGGTCAATACAAAAAGTATTACGTTATTTAAAAAGTTTAAAGTTGTATACCATTGGCATTCGTCCTCCAACCTTCAAGGGGATAAACCTATATTGTAGAGAACTCTTTTCGTTTCTTGTCCTTAAACAACTTTACAAAGCCATTACAGCTTTTGACTCTCAGAATGTAGGTAATATTTTTAATGAACTTTTGAAAAAAGTTGTCTTTTGAATTGCAAAGGCACACAAATAATATATATATATATATATATATATATATATATATATATATATATATATATAAGCCTTATTTTATGTGAAGCAGAATGCAGTTTTGAAGACAGGGAAAGGACTTTCGATTTCGTGACGTAGTTTTATTTCATATAGGAGAAGCACGCAAGAAGGCGTGGACATGGTAGGTCCGCCACAGCGCGGCACAAAAGCAGAAGTGAAGAAGAAGAGAGAAATAAATTATCCCTCGTCTTATATAACGAGATATGGATAGGAAAAATATTTTTTTACAGAACTAATATATTATTAAGATTCTGATAGGGATTTCTGATGCATGTCAATCACGTGTAAAGGAAACAGAGCGATCTTTTAAAAAGAATGTACTTACTGGACAGTTTTCTATCCTTTCACGCTGAGCGTGTGAAAGTGTTGGCGTTTAGCCGATTCAGCAATTTTATAAAGCTTCTCTTGAATTAATTAAGTAGAGAAAGTGGAATTGGATCGCGAAATAAGAGAATATTTTAGAATGAAGTTAATATGGGCTAAATTAAGATAAAATCTTGGAAATTAATTAAATTTAAATAAGAGTTAAAATATCATTACAATTTTCCCCCCACCGCAAGACGTGGAAGTATGTCGGGGCCCTCCACACACAGTCATACCTTACAGTGGTGGTCAAGTAAGAAACTAAAATTTAAAGGCATATTAAAAGTAATATCAGAGTTTCCCTTTCCTTTACAGTATATAAACATTAATACAGAAATCACCTTCGTCATTTTATATTAGAAATATAAAAAAAGACCAAGAATTATAGTTGTGAAAATATTATATAAAAACCTTAATAATAAACAGTAATAACAAAATATTAAAATTTTAAATGATTTAGTGCACATATGTATTTTTGTTATTATTCTGTAGTTCACTTAATTTGGTGAAAATAATCTGACAGGCTTGCTTATATTATTCTTAAATGCTAGGAAGTCTGACTCAACAAAATTATTAAATTAGAAATAAAGTATTAAATTATTAAATATAATATCAATATTGTTATGATTTCAACCAAATGGAATATCATTATAACCATGATTTCAAATAAAGTATTTGGATTGTAAATAAAAAACAAAAGATTTGCAAATTTCAAATAAAAACTTGGAAATGAAAATAATACTTGCAGAATTGAAATATTTCATATTAAACACTTGGAACTGAAACCATAAATATAAGATTTAAAAATATCTATAAATAATACTTGTAAAATTGAATGGTTTCATATAAAACTTTTGGAAATGTAATAAATGTAAGATTCATGTATTTTAAATTAATCATTTGGAAATGATAATAATAATTGCAAAATTCAAATATTTCAAACAAAACAGTTGTGAATGAATGTAACAGACACAAGACTCAAAATACTCATATGATAAAATATTTGAAAAAAAATATGTAATATAAAAAATATTTGTAATTTGTTAAAAGCAAGTATTTGGACACAGTGATAATAGAGGGTAGCTCAATAACTGTCAGAAGTGCAAAACTTTCCCCTGAGGTATTCACTACATTTGTCTAATTACCATTGCCATTAATTATTATATAAGAATCTTGGTATGTTACTTTTTTCGTTCACAATGTCTGCATGCATAATTTTTAAATAATGGGTTAGAAAAAATTTAAAAACTCAATATTTTAAACTAAAACCCATGATATTATGAATAATAATATAAAAAGATTATTTGCAATTATATTATAATAGAAAATTCAATTTAAAATTAAATCAAAAGTACAGAATATAAATCTTGATTTTCATTTGTTGAGTCAGTTGATGGATGCTTTTTTTTTAAAAAACGCTAATCACTTTTTTGATGAATCACTTTTTTAATTAATCACAAAAATGCAATTTTGAGCACTGAAACTGGCACTGGAGACTACGGCAAGTGACTATTATTTTGGTGATGATAATAGAGCAAGGAAATGACGTCAAGATCGGGATTATTCAGCACAGGTAAGGAGCCAGAAATTTTTTATGATGACATGGAGCCCCAACTACTTGAAGCTATTAGGAGCACGCACATGACGGTATGGAGCACAAACACAAGGATATTAAGCAGCAGTTTCGGATGAAGTCGCAGGTTATGGAAGGCATAGAATTGTGTACATCAACGGAGTCACCGAATTTCAGCGACGTGAAACGGCGTGGCCGGATCCTGGACTACGGACAACAGATAATATTGCATCGGCTGCGTGGCCGCAGGAGAACACCATCGGTATGGGACAATATCAGCGTAGCGAGAGACAGAGCGCCCGAGCCTGGCGTGAAACGACGCAGCGAAGCTATGCCACGGGAGACTGTAGACGGCAGGTCATCTTCCTGTATAAACAGCATCATACAACGCAAACGGGTGAACGGATTGCAACGAAATTTGGTATATAAACTATACACGAAATGCGCTCAAGGAATTTCGAAAAAAAAATTTTAGTTCTAAAATGACCACTAGAGGTTGCTTTTTCCGGTAAAACTTTAAATTTAACACAATAAACGACCAAAACGGAATACAGAAATAATATTAAGAATCCAGAACAAGAGTTATGAGTAATAAAATATAAAACAGGGAAAAGCTGTCAGTTCTAGAAAAAATGTCGAGATTTGCATGTTTTAGAAGAAAAGGAAGCTTTATGCAAAACAGGTTAGGATAAGAAACGTTTGCAGTCGTTGTCATGTTTTATATCGATGTTTCCGGCTATAATGATGACCATATATTGTTGCGATGATGTTGCGATGTTGAATGACTTAAAGAACTCCATAACGCTTCATGTGCGAAGCATTACAACTGATCAGTTACGATCTGCTATTGAATATGTCCATCGACTTGAAAATTTGTAGGTGAATGTGGATGGCATGGAGCACCTTTCCCTACATTATCCTCGAAACGGTTAACAACTGCTCCTCTAGCGCAATTTTGTCCTAATCTGTTCTTGTTTCTGCAAACTTAACTGCTTCCCCCCTCTTAAACAGCGTACTGTTATTTTTTCCTTACCATTATTTAATGTGGTTCGATGACAAGGTGATTAGAAACTAGTTAATATTGTTTCTGTATTCCGTTTTGGTCGTTTATTGTGTTAAAATTAATGTTTTTCCGGCGCGCACTGGTAGACATTTTGGAACTTTTTTTTTTTTCGAAACTCCGTGAGCGCATCTTGTATATATACCAAATTTATTACATCTCGTATATAGTATATATACCAAATTTATTATAATCCGCTAACCTGTTTGCGTTGTAGGATGCTGTTTATAGGTTAAGTTTAATTATAACCCTTCCTATATATATATATATAGAACCCCGCCGGCCGAAGAATCCCCGCGTGCTTGGTGGCTGACGCGCGTTAAATCTGTCTTGGTCACAAAGTCCTCCATGTCGAGAGTAATACCACTGGGGGCACTGGATCAGGAGTGATCGTTCTCCGATTCAGGTCTAAATTACAATCTGTGGTTGAGTGAATGAAATGCGTGAATGAAGTCCGCCCCGTAAAAAGGGTTGTGACGTGTGTGTAGCTAAGTCGTTCTCTTGACCCTAGTTGGCGCTACTTTAGAAACAAGAGGCGCTCCCCCCTCAGGCTTAAATCGGCTGTCTTCAAACAGCGGACTTGTCCATGGCAAGTGCCATAAGAAACAACAACAACAACAACAATAATATATATATATATATATATATATATATATATATATATATATATATATATATATATATATATATATATATATATTATATACATATAAATAGAAAAATAAATAATTGCAAAAAAAAAAAAGAATTGCAATGAAACGACAATTTAATTTTGATATTCACAACTGTTTTATTTTTAAGTATTATAAAAGTAAGTAAATATTATGTAAAATATTTATAAATTCTTCTAAAGTAAGTAAGTAAATATTAAGTAAAATATTTATAAATTCTTCTAAAATTGTTTTATCTAACAAAAAATGGAAATATTATTATTTAAATTCTCCCAGAATGAGATTCTTCAATGCACAACTAGAAGAAACCTGTAGATATATAAACAAATTCTTTTAATAAAATTCATTTCATTTTTAATTTCGATCAAAATATAAACTTGTAAAGTAATATTTCGAGGAAATCAATTTGACATAAAAGCCATACGGACACTACTCATTAGAGAACAGAAGAACAATTGCTAACTTAGTACACAGGAATTTCTTTAAAGCTAACGAAGAATATACAAGATATCACATAAACAGTAGAACAAGTGTTTATTATCTTAATACGAATATGTTCAGAGAGTTTGCAGGAATATGTTCAGAGAGCCTTTGGATTTTGTTATTTCCATTAAAAAAAGTGTATTTAGAAAATGACCGATAGATGGCGCTCACACGTCATACCGAGACAGTTTATGCAAATCAGGAAAACAGAGCACAGTAACATTATAGTACATTTTATTTTAAAGCAAAAGATGCTCAACATGACCGCCACCACAAGGTATTAAGCAAGTGAGGCGTGTAACATGTCGGCATCGATGACACCAACGACAAATTGAATGGTATCTTTCAGTTCCGTCAAAGTAGCAGGAAAGCTCCGCTCGACACGAGACTTCAGGTATCCCCACAACCAAAAGTCCGCTGGAAAAAGATCTGGCGATCGTGAGGGCCACTCATTCTTACATCCTCGGCTTATCACTCTGCCCTCAGTGAATGTGTCTAGCAGGAACGTCTCAACGGAACTAGCAACGTGGGGCGCGGCACCATCCTGCATGAAGGTGACGGAAGATAACGCACGTCTTTGCTGCAAAGCAGGTATAACGTGGTCTCGCAAAAGCCTAACATAGCGTTCTGCAGTGACGGAACAGGCTTTCCAACCACATGCAGGACAACGCTCTTTAAAAAAGAAAGGGCCTAGAATAAAAGACGCACTCAAACCGCACGAAACAGTCACATGCGGAGAATGTAGTGGTTTGGTCGTGTACGCACGAGGGTTTGATGTCGCCCAGATACGACTGTTTTGCGTATTGATGTCACCATGCAATGAAAAGTGGGATTCATCTGTCCACATGATGTTCAGTAACCAATCTGGGTCACGTTCCATTTCTGCGAGCACCTTTTTTGCAAAGGCTTGTCTTTTCTCGCAATCTGCTGGCAACAACTGGTAAATGCCTCTATCTTGTACGGATGCAGTTTCAAAATTTCGTGCAGAATGCGTTGGATCGACCTTTCCGGAATTCCTGTTACTTTACCTGCTTCATGTGCACTGCAACTCCCCGTTGAAGTCTCGGCTGCCACATTCCTCAGGATCCTTTGGATAACAGGAACGCGGTCAGCGCTGACGGATGGTCTGCCACTTTGTGGACGATCCTCTAATCTTCCCGTTTCCTCAAAACGGAGAACTGAATTCAATATCCCAATCAATGAAACTGGGTTTTCTTCGCCTTAATTTATTCCGTAACTGTCGCAATTCTTTAATCGCGGATTCACCGTTCTTATAGAACAGTTTAGCCACTAATGCTCGATCCGGTAGCGATAGCATGCTACTGGCGTCGAATGACAGATCCATTTCCAGCTTTGTGTTTTATAGCTATGCTGATTTGCATAAACCGTCTCGGTATTACGTGTGAGCGCCATCTATCGGTCATTTTTAAGTTTATTTTTTAATGGAAATAACAAAATCCAAAGGCTCTCTGAACATATTCCCACAAACCGCAATTTTTTTCTAGCATTACTTTATTTATTATGGTTTTTTGAAGTTTGCACGAATTTATGCCGCATCCGGTATACTTTCAATACAAAGCTTCAGGAAATAAGATACTCAAATGAATGAAAATACTTTGTTTTCTGTAGAGGTGCGTAATAAAAAATTACGAAAATTGAATGTTTAAATGGTTCCCATAACGGAAAAGGTTCAAATAGTAAAACGCTTTTCTGACATTCGTCTATAAGTTCACAAATTTCCATATTTCTATTTGAAGACAAATTTATTGACTTAGACTATTCTTACATACCTCTGACCGGTGTTTGAGTGAGAGTTTCGTTATAATTTTCAATGATGATATAAATATCCCGAAAGATTATTAAAAGAGCAAAAACAGAAAACAAATTTATTAACTTTCCCTAAATTTTAAATATTAATCAGGGAATACATTAATCGACGTGTTTAAAGATTTAATAAAAATGAACGCTTTTGAAACTTATAACAAAGTTTTCATTCATTTAACAATACTTGCACGTATGGGATCGAGTTCATTTCCAGTGATTTAAAGGTAGGCTTCTTGAATTCGTCGGCAAAGATCTACAGAGTGTACTGCTGAAGCTAATCCATCCCTTAGTTCAAACATAATTCCAATACAAACTAACTGAATATATCGATCACCATTTAGCATACAGTTGAACAAAGTGGAATTTTGTTACGCCATATACATTGTTGGCCATTAAAATTGCAACACCATGAAGAAAAGCAAATACAAAAAGTATATTTATTGCATCTAAAAAATATGTCAGAAAGACAAAATGCTCAAATTTGTAAGTAGTTTGGGGTTTACAAGGGAGAGAAATTAGTTGAAACAGCTACCACCTCTGGTAGCTAAAACGACCTTTACCGGTCAGACATGGAAAGGATCTGGGCTTGGATGACAGAAATGAACAATTCATTACATGCTATTTCAAGTCTATTCCACACTTCATCAGCCGTATTAGCTGGAGAGGGGTGGAGGATCGGTCTCTCATCAACCCATGATCAGATATTTTCAGTGAGTGAAAGATTTGGAGACCGTATAGGCCAGGGAAACAATCGAATACCATATGTATCCATGTGATCTTGCATTATCTTGTTGGAATATGGCGTTTGGTAGGCCTAGAAGATAGGGCACAACCACTGGACGTAAGATGTCAGAAATGTACCGATCTGCTTTCAAATTACCGTCGATCCGAACTAGAGATGTGCATGTCATATACCCAATGTTTGCCCAAAACCATCACACCAGGTGCAGGACTCCTATGCCGATATCGAATACAAGCAGACGACTTGAGGTCTCCTCGGAGCTCCAGACATGTGTACGACGATCAGAATACTGCATGCAGAACTGGGACTCGTCTGAAAAAAACGACATTTTGCCACTCCTGTATTCACCTTTGTCGTTCGGCGCACCAAAATCTCCATCTCTCTCTATGCTACATTGTCAAGGGAAGCCGAAGTAATCGTCGCCTTGCTGACAGTCCATGCTGCTGCAAGCGTCATCGCACTGCACGAGCGAATCGTGCTTGCAAACATGCCCATTTCCTGACTAATGATCCGTGATGTGGTTATATAGTTTTGCAGGGCCGACCTCACAATATGTCTGTCCTCTCGGTTGTTAGTCATGGGAGGGTGTTAAAATCCTGCATGCGCTCAGTATGACTCTCAGCAATCTATTGATTTCATATTTGCATGACTGTGATTGGTTTTCGACCAATTGGATGGGCGATATTATGGAACAATAATCCACACTCTCGCTAGGTAACGATCCTGCCTCTATCGAATTCAGACTCATGCTGGTAAGCATTTCTTATTATTATTCAAGACATAACACGATATTCTGAGCAAACTCCAATTTTACAAAGCGCTTTGCAAATGAGAAATTCACAACACAGTTTTTCTTTTATGCAGTGCTTCAGATGTCGTTTTTTTCTCCTGCATCGTCTAAAAGCGCTGAAATACTCTTCATTTGCATATCCCAACCTCTTCATCCTTTCATGCGATTTTGAAATTCGTCAGATCATTCTTTCCTGGCGTTGCAATTTTAATGACCAGCAGTGTATTTATAGAAAATTGTTACTGATAATGAGCCTTTCCTGAGAAGAATGAATTTTTACCATTCCAAAAGAGATCCTTTTAAAAATTGATCTAAAAAAATCTATCTCTCAGTCTAAAAATCTATTTCAATTAAAGCTACATAAGTCTGTCAAAATTATATTTTACAGAAAGGATATGATAATACCCAATCCTTTCCCTTTAGTTAGGGACCAATTGTAAAATTATAGACGTCGATCGTGTAGGTTTACACAGACAGTTGTAAGAGCCTATGAACTCCACGAATATTGTATGATTGCTAATTATCACGTTGAAATATCTCTACATTGTAGGTTTCGGTTTTTGACTTCTGGGCTGATTATTTGTACACTAACATGAGGGTAACATTAAAAATAAGTCAAAATGTTAATTTCAGTATCATAATACTTTCTCCTTCTCGTTACTCGCCCGGAAAGTAAGGATCTTATAGCTTGTAATCGCTAAACCGTTCTGTAAAAACACTTCAAAAAAGAATGCCGGGAATGAATTCTTCTACAACTTAGCCAGCATTACATACAGAATAAATAGTCAGCACATCTAAAAGTTCCTTGTAATTGAATATGTCATTCTCTTAAAAAGCACCCAAGTACGAGAAATGAATTTAATTTTACGCTTTGGTAAGAAAATTGATATTCGGTTAACAAATTAATTGATCACTATAATAGTCAATTTTACTATAAGTTTTTTTTTTTTTTTTGAGAATAACATATGAATTAAATCTTTCAGAGAGTATTTAATCACATTTAAAGAAAAAGCTTACTACTCAAAAAAAAAAAAAAAAAACTTGACAAATTTGAAGTGCATTCTTTAATGTTTTAGGAGACCTCATAATCAGTGAGTGCGTGAGTGAAATTTCACTTTTATGTATATTGCCAAGATTAAGATACATTTTTAGAAAATAATTAGGCTTATTTGAAAAGGAGAAATGGTCACACAGGAGAATCGGGTAAATGGTGACATATGATATCAAGTTGTAATATTTGTTGAATGATAAGTCGCCAAATGTGTTAATCTTTTTCCTTAGTTTCTTAATATATAATTAGTTTCACGAGTTTTGATAGGTTTGCCTAGAATTTTTTTCGTCTAGGCCAGACATTCGGTACATGATTCTTCTATTCTATCGGAAAAATAAAACAAATGCACTCGCAATCTCACTTCCAAAATAAATATTATAATAAAATACATTTAAAACAACTAAATAACTTCTGAAAATTTTTAAACTAATCAATTTTACATAATTTTGCCATTAAATCTTTCTCCTCTTTTACTTTTATTTAATTAGTTTTATTCAAACTATTAATCTCTAGACCACGTGCATCTAAACAATTTTGTTTCGATGCAACCTTTATTTCAATAAAAAAAAAAATGAAAGAAAGGCAAAAGGTTTAATTCATTTTTTTTTCAAAACTGGTAACATAAATGTTGATGTTGAAACCAGTACAAATTAGGGATTGAAAATCACTTTTTAGCCCCTAATTTTTAAATAGTTGCTACTATCGAAAAATTTTAAGAACAAAAGGTTAAAGTTCCCTTCACTCGTTTCTTTTTGGCTTGAGCTTCAATATAGCAGGCATCACACTTTCTTCCTGAGCCTGAGCTATCGTTTTGGTTAATTTTTTCCATTCAACCTTGACGAATGTATGATAACTTTGTAAAAATAAACTTGGCAAGCAAATCCTATTCTAGATTATTACACTTTGTATAAATTTACACATAGTGAAAACTCTCTGAGCATCTACTCCTCTGTTTCAAGAAATTTTGGCCGCTCAGAGGAAATGGCCACTTTGAAGGATTTTCGTAATAGTTGCAAGATAATTTCTATAATACATAATATAAACAAGTCTAGCACATCTAAAATAAAGTTTGAGGCTTATCTAAACAGAAAATAGTATTTTATTTAAAGTTTTATTTTTACATTTTATTGAAAAAAAACGATATAATTTGGCTCTTTTTTAAGTTTTTATGCTTTTTAGAAAAAAACATTTTTTCAAGTTTGTCTTTCAGTTTACAAAGTAAATCTCTAACGGATTCGTTTGTCATTGCGTCGGAATTTCCGATGACTTCAACTATTTTCCTCAAAGTCACTTTAGTTGAAAATTTAGCTAAATTATGATTACAAACCGTGTGAAAAAATTCCTCTCCAAAACAGAATCAACTCCCGAAAGGTACAAAACTTCATTGTAAAAAAAAATTTCAAACATACAACAGACTGTTTAGCTAAATATACAACAGACTGTTAGTACTGTTCAGTTAAATAAATCTTAAATTAATTTTAGATTTGATTAAAGGCATATAAAAGATGCTTACTTTCGATGGACGTTAATCAAAAGAAATTACTCCCAATCGTAACTTGCATCAAAGCACTCCATTGCTGCTTCGTGCTGGAAAGATTCGGGATCGTACTCTATTCCAGCAAGTTTCGAGAGCTCTGCTAATTTATCTTCCGCCTTCGAAGAAATCTAATTGTCTCTCGATTTCTCTGCTACTAATTCCACAGCTAAAGAAACATTTAGCGATCACTTCTTGACTTATTTTTTTCCCAAGAACTTTTAACCAGTCAAGAGCATCTATGATAGAAATCTTTGAAAGCACTTTTGCATCCATCCATACGAACAATGGCATGTCGCAGAGCGCATTGTCTATGTTCGAACTTGAAACATTTTATAACAACATGACCAATGGCCGAAGTTTTGTTGTTATATTTGGCGATAGAAATGTGAGTTTAATATTTGTGAGCTGACCTCAAAGTGCATGATATGCTGCATTGTCCAATTAAAGGAGAACTTTCCTGGCTTGATTTCTCATTTTTCAAAGTTTACCAGCTTTTCTTCAAAAGAGGATGATCTCATCCAAACTTTTTTGTTCCCGTATTACGGCACACCAAGACGGTTTAAATCTCTTCCTTTAAAATACCTGGGTCTTTAACATCTCCAAAGACTTTTCTTCCTCTCCAGCTGCTCTCACATAAAAACGAATGGTAGGCCTTTCTTTCGGAAATTATCCACCTCTGTCTTCATCAGAGTTTTGACAATCTAGTAAAATATGCCAATGCTATTTTAAATTGCCCTGTCCTTGTCAATGATATAAAAAATACGTTAAAATCAACCTCCACTCAAAATGGTGAAGTGAATGGGATCTCAAGAATACAAATAAACTTCATTCAATTAAACACATTATTGATCATTGACCCGGCTACCAAATAGAAAGTACGATACAACTTTTACTCAGTCACACTCGAGTCACTCACAGGCATTTGTTGTTGGGAGAAGCCGCCCCTCAATGTACAGAATACCAATACCAATTGTCAGCTCATCACATTCTAATTGATTGCCCTCAATTTATTTCACAACTCATCCGGTGCTTTCAGTCTTCTTCTATCATTTTAAGAGACATTCTTCATAAAATCATTCACATCTTTTTACTTTCTTAAAAATTATTGGTTTTTACCATTTGATCTAATTAAAAATAGTTCAATTTTAAAGTTTTCTTACTTATTTTTACCGTATAACATAAACATTGACAATCATGACAAATGATAAGGTTTTATCTAAGAGTTTATAAAATAAAGTTTTAATTCATACCATACGTTTGGTGCAGCATAATCAGGAATGGGTTTTGCTCCACTAAACTCCACTAAATCAAATCTGAATTTTGAATCGTACTTTTATCGGGAAAAGTCGTTCTTGCCAATCTTGGCTTTTCCACTGACCGGAATTTTCTTCGCAAGAACATATTTAAACCATTCCAAAACAGCCTTATTTATGTCGACATATTTTTCGTTTCTCATCCGTTTGACACCACTAAATTTGAAATATTCATATTCTTTCAAAATCAAATAATTTTCTTTAATGATTTTATTGATTTGCTTTCTTTCGTAGGTAAATAATTCAGCTAATTTTCTCCGATTTACCATTTTTATATTGTTGCAGAACATGTATACACTACTCTAGTTTTAGCAAAATGCGCTTCGATATCCTAGTAACTCAGATCAATGACCAACTAATGAAAGAAACCTGAATGACATTTTTATTCCAAAATTATCGTATTCCACTAATAAACAATAGGAAGCAAGATATACAACTGCCTTTCTTCACCTGACCTTGAACGTTTCGCCTCATAACTATTGCAAAAATAAGAAGTGATTACATTCTCCTGAAAAATAAGATGGGCGAACCCACGCTGCAACAATTTCAGAGGCGGTTAGGTAGTCGTTGCTAGGAGTTATTTTAACACTAGGTATATGGATCGAAAAATCCATTCTAGGAAAAATGGTCCATTAAGACGGATGACCGCTATATAGGAGTGACCATTCGAAGAGGTATCACTGTATATGGATTAAAAGCATCAGCCTAAAACAATAAATAAATCAATAAATAAAATAAATTCTATTAGTTCATGGTGGACCAGGTGACCTTCGCACCATTCCAGCGTCCTTGCCTTGCAATCCCCTTTCACCTCGGTAGTTCTATTGATCTCCTCCCCTCCGATTCTGCAAACTTCGTCTTTGGAGGAGCAGATTTTACAAAAAGTTGTTGGTCTGCACTAAATAGACAAGTTAGATTTATTTTCTTACATTAATTCTTAACGAAGTTATAGTGGAATAAAAATTTCCATTCTTCAAATTTCCATTCTTCGAGCCCCTTTGAACTAGACGGTCCGTCTACGAACTCATTTGTGGTTTGTAGACTTTTTAGAACATATTTCAAGCAGGTTAAAACCAATCAATATTACTGTAGTTATTATGTTAATAAGATAGCATGGGCAAATCGTACACGAAGGAGTACTCTGAAGAATAAGAAAAACTGGTACACCTAACTAATATCATGCACACGAGCATGCAAAATTTCCGCAAAACGATATGACATGGACTGAACTAACGTCTGAAAGTATACTGGATGTAACTCACTTCATGAATTCCATAAGGCATTCTACAAATCTATAGGAGTGAGATGTGTTAGAGATATCTTCTGAACAGCAAGTTGTAAGGCGTCACAGATGTGTTTAATAATGTTCATGTCTATAGATTTACATGACTAATGAAAGTATCTAAACAGTGTTACTGTAGCGATTCGGTAGCAATTTTCGAGTGGAGTATCGCATTTCCTGATGGAATTGACGAAATCCGTCGAAATGTACAATGGACATGAATGGATGTAGGCGAACTGTCAGGATACTTACGAACCTGTCACATGTCAGATTCCTTTTCTGGCATATTAGGAGATCCCTATAATACTAACTGCACAACATTTAAATCATTCCACAGGTTCCACCAGATTGAGCAATCCCTGTTGCCATGTAAAACCAATAGATTCGTGGGGTTGTCTCCATACCCGTCCATCCACTCGATACAACTAGAACCGATATTATTTAGGCAAGGTGTAAAGTACCTATTTAGAATCATGAAAGTCAAATAGCGGTGTTGTGGCACCAGGCAAGGTGTAAAGTATGTGCCTGCAATCAAAATCATACACGAGTGTTCTTTCGGCTCCAAAAGCATGTACCAATGATGACCCATTGAACAATTCTGAAGCTGACACTTGTTGATGCCTCACAATTAAAATCCCCGACAATTTGTTTAAGTTGTGCGTCTATCCCGTTTTAAGATTCTCGTCAATCGTCAATGGGTCTGTTCTTTCA
Organism: Argiope bruennichi; assembly: GCF_947563725.1. Classification (NCBI taxonomy): domain Eukaryota; kingdom Metazoa; phylum Arthropoda; class Arachnida; order Araneae; family Araneidae; genus Argiope; species Argiope bruennichi. The sequence goes on along the minus strand of NC_079162.1, from coordinate 133,685,985 downwards.
AGGTCTTTTTCCGGCCACACCGATGTTGCAGATTTTATATTTTATGAGATATTCGACATTCATGGTACATTAATAAAGTAATCGTACTCCAAAATTCAAATTTCACCACAACTTCGATGATGCTTTGTCCCATATCTAGTGTGTCGATTTTAGTGTCTCATTCCTTGTAACAGAAAGAACCGATCTAACAGCTTCGTCAGATACCTATTGTTTTAAATAGACCCTGCCTACCACATCATGCAGATTAGTAGCATAGCTCTTTTATTTGTATAAGCACTCCTGTACCAGTTTTTCTGGCTTTTCAATATACATTTATGAACGAAGGGCAGTTTTGTGCCCTAGAAACCATGATCTATGAATATCTGCAGAAATTATCCCGAAGTCGTGTCAGGAGAGCCGTTGCAATAGGTAGTCTTTCTATAAGGCATTTACTAATATGAACTTTGACAAAATGAGGTTACGCTTCGCATTTGTATATAGAATGTGAAAATTCCTCTATTGGGTGCATATAAACCAAAAGAGCTAAAAATAATTATTTCAAGTGTTAAAGGCTGGTTTTTATTTATTTACTTATTAAGAGCACTTATAAATTGCTTTTAAACTAAAAAAATGTAATAACCCAGGCTGAAAAGTTGTTTTCCATATTAATTTCTTTTCCCATATATTTTCTTGCGGGATGTGGGGAAAATATTTTACGTAAAATTCAGGATGCACATAAAATTTATTGTTATAAAACATCCTTCCAGAAATTTTGAGCGGAAATTTGGAGAAGGGTAGGCCAACACTAGAGTTGTCCTCGTTATCCATCGATGATTTGAATGAACGAAGTCCGTCTCAAAATCGCTACGCTTCTCTAAAACGGAACTTCCATAAAATTTATTTGAGACAACAGAAATGGAAATTAAGATAATAGTGATTTCCACCAACAATCTTTCATGATTATCGTATTTATTTTATGAAACGCTTACAAATACAAATCCCTCCTCTTATTTTTAATAATGAATTTTAAAAATCCCTTTGACATCTCAATATAGAAACTTAAAAAATATAAATACTTTACATTTTCCTTAATACACTGTTGAAGAGACCAGTAGTAAACTACATACTATGTTAACTTTGGTTGCAATAGATTACTTCCTTCAGCTGTACAATATAACAATATAAGTGTAATGTTTAACAAGTCATATAAGTGATAATTTTAGTAGATGGGTTTGCTTATATCAATCATTATTAATTTTTAAATTAAACTGAATTTTGGAAAATTCAGCTATCAAATACTTCAGCAACACTTAACGATAACTGAAGCATTTTTATTTCATTAAACCTTTTTAAGAAACTTTTGTAAAAAATTTTTCTTTCATGATTTTTTTTATTACATTATAGCCCATCAAAACGTAATTCTCATTACTGGATGTATTGAGACATTTTAAATTAGTTAATTTCAATAAACTAAAATTAAAATATCCGTCTTCACTACAATTGTTTGTTTCATTTTATAAAAGAAAAAAGTTATTAGGCAATATTCATATTTCAATCATATTTTTTTTTAATATCTTTAGTTTTGACAATTGTGTCGTGTCATTCAAACTTCTAATTAAATAATGTGAAATGGATTTACATTCTTTTCTATGAATTCGTATTTTTTTTTCCAATGGCATGAAAAGGCGAATAAATTATTCTATGATTTGGGGAGGAGAGGGGGAGTTAATGCATAGTCCTTATGAATAAATAAGGATGAATATCCAAATTATTTCCATTATCTAAACATCTATATATTCCATTTCATGATAAAACTATGTCTTACTTTTCATAATCTCTTTAATCTATCAACTGGTTGTTAACTGCTCTGTACATGATTAAGAAGATATCGTGTCACCTGATATAAGAATCTTTCTATTAAACGGGAAAGAAAAGGAACTCAACGTAATATTTGGGATGAAAAAAACTGTTGTTTCGGATTTTTCACCGCTGGGTTCACTTGATAGTGGGTGTATGATGTGAGAACACAATCAGCAGGCCTCAGTAGAAAACAACGACGTTTATTTACACGAAGACACTGATACAAAGACGACGAGTACATAGACGACAAATATTTACATCAGAGACGACCACAGGACAGCACACAGTAGCACACTACAGACGTCTGTAGCCCACAAGTAGTAATCGTTCACAGCACACGAAGCGGCCAGACAGAATCCAGCAGGAGAGGGGAGCTTCGCTCTACGAACTCTCCAACGGCTGAACTTCTCACTGTCTCTTCTCGTTTTAGCTGCCGACTCACTACTTCTCACAACTGGCTACTACACAAAAGATATGATGCTGTTTCCACAGTAGACAACAGGATTCAGCACACAGCAGTTCAGCACTCGCTCCACACAACGCTGGCTCTCCGCTGTTTCTTCGCTATCCTGTCGGCGACACCGACTACAATTACGATGACGACTCTCGACGACACCCCACAGCTTGAGAGTGCCGATTTTTTAAAGTTCCCGTGAGGCGGGTCTAGAATCTTTTATCCTAATCAGGCGTATCTCGGTTCCTAATGAACGGATCGACAAAATTTTCGAAGTTGCGAGCATTACCCATTTTGTCGCCAAAGTCGCCGAGTTTGTCGCCAAGCTGTAGGATCACTGGCTCGGCATCCGACAGAATCCAGTACAGATGACTGTAAAACGGTCTTTCTTTTGATGACACTATTCGGGATGGGAAGCCAAATTACAGGTTTGTAACACTATTCATTAAAAAGCCAGAAGGTCGAAAGCATACAATATTAAAACAACACACACACACAAAGACGCAATAACGTGAGCAACTTCCTGAATAGTGGCCTACTAAATTTTCTCACTGACATATTATTGAATTGCTAATAAATAATTAATTTTATTAAAAGAAATACGAGCATTTGAAGCCAATTTAAAAGAGTCTACTAAGCAAGATAATGTCTTCCATTCTTATAATTTAAAGAAATGTTTTTCGAATATTCGCTACAAGAGGATAGCTATAAAAACTGAAAGCTTTTAAATTAATTATAATCATAATTATTTTCAATTATTATATTTCTTCAATTATTCATTTCATTTTAACCGATGTTTTTAAAGAAATAAACTTATCTGGTGTAGTGTAAGCAAATTATGTTCTGATACCACAAACACCTACTAAACCAAGCTGCAACAAATATTTCAAAAGGTATTCAAGAAATGCTCATTTCAGTAGAATGCAATGATGAAATAAAACTGGATATTCAAACTTTAGAGACTTTTGAAGGTAATTTGAAAAGTAATTAGCCTAGGTAATTGTAGAGGTAAAGGCAATGTAATTTGCCAGAACCTTTTGCTCAGAAGTTTCAAAAATACATAAATGAATAAAATGTGAATAATTATAGAATTTTCTTTTTCATTTCGTTGAAAATTTCTTTGTTCTCCAGAGTTAAAATATTCCCAGAGCAAATTTCGGAGGGGGGGGGCGTTTACAATAAAAAGTTATAAATATATTTACTTAATAAGAAAAATCATTCAACCATTTGCTTATCCACAACCACTGAACCGATTTCGAAATTTTTTAATTTATATGAAAGCTCCTGACTTCTAGATACATCAACAACGCTCCCTGCCCCTACCGCTGTCCTTTTTCGTGATAAACTACAAAGCCTAACTTCAAAGTACATTCTCTGCTGGGAAACACGTCGACAGTTTCCCAACCATTTGGTTTTTGCAAATGCTCCTGATTCCTGGATACGCCATCGATTGTCGTCTAGTCCCCCCCCCCCTCCTTTCAAAGGAATGCTGTAAAATAAAGCTTTGAAAGAGCTTTAAATCTCACTAATTGGACTGATTTCGCCAAGCACAGTTAACCATTTAGAATTTCTATCATTATTGTGCAAGTCTACTTTAAAACAATGCTTTATTTTCTTGTGATAAGATTTAGTTCATCAAAGTTGGTTGACATGAATAAATTAATCTTATTAATATTATTCCCTTTTGGTGGACATTCTGATGGTATTAGCATAATCATATCGATCAATTTCGATGAAATGTATCGTATCGAAACAAAGGAAATACTATTTTCTAATGTAGCAATATTATGAATGCATAATAATATGTTCTGATCTCTTAACTGTGCTTGTTAAGTAGAAAAAAATGTTGAAATCGGTCCAACTGCTGAAGTTGGAGGCTCTGCCTTTTATTCTGTGATATCTCTCAGAAACAAAGGCGGAGAGGCCCGATGACAGTTCATGACTATCTATGAATCATCAACTTTGATATGAAATAAAAATTGGCGAGATTGGTATAAAAGTTGAGACAGGGGAACTTTGTCGTGGTTTTATAGATAAAAAATGTACAATGTAGTTACGCTTTTTAAATTTTTCTCGAAAATGGACTGCGGTGGTGAGCAGAGGACCACTAATGACTTCTCTAGATAACATTTTAAAAATGAAATGAAAAATTGACAAAATTGGTACAGTTGTTGAGGTTGGGGAATTAGTTCATTGGTTTCGCCAATAAATATGAGTTAGAAAATACAATATTTCCCAAAACTTAAGCAACAAAGTAATTTTTCATTATACAACTATGAAACTGTAGAAAATGGGCTGTTTACGAATATCATAAAAAAAAAGCACGTCAACAGAAAGGTGATGTATATGCAAATATCAACACCATGATGATACAGGGCATGTACAAGGTCATGCAAAAGACGTAGAGGTAGCGCACGCAGTGTAAAGCAGAAAGAAGAAGGAAAGTCGCATGTTTAAACATGATTTTAAATAGGGTAGTATGATCGGAAAGCTGGAAGAAGGGTATCGTTTGACTAGTGTTGTCGATTAGTTTGAAATTGTCAAAAATGTGGTATCGCGGCCTTGAAAAGTGTTTCAGCGAGCAGGTAGAGAAAAAGGGTTGGAGGTGGTGACAAAGAAGGAAAAAAGAATCGATGAGCAGCATATCGCCTTGTTAACAAAACGAAACCAAAACAGACATCGGACAACATTGTTCAGAACTAGCATGCGGTAATCGGACGACAGGTATCACGGTTTCTCCTTTACCAGACGATTGCATAAAAGCCCCTCCTTCGCCCGGTATCAGGAATGCTAATAACATTGACAAGAGATGACCAGTGGCACCGTTTACAATGGTGTAACGAACACAAAGACCGGACATCTCTTCGGTGGGGCCATGTCTTCTTTACCAGGCTGTTGTTGTCGCAAATTGCTTTAAAAAGTTGTTGTACAAGTTGCTTTGATCTTAAAAGCAATTCTTCGATACCAATTGATATAGAGAGAAATACCGACCTGTTTAGATTTTACCAATATCTGAGAAAAAGACCGTTGGAACTTGATATGCTTATGTGGGAAGGAATAAGGATGAATGGAAGAACGAAGCTCCACATTTATGACAGAGTTTCAATGACCAGAGATCGCTATTTTGATGAAGTTATCCTCCCCATATTTTTCTATTTCGAGGTACCGTACGTCTAGACTTTGGGCAATAACAAATTACCACGTAGGATTCTTGCTGTTCAAGAGCTTCTGAAAGGTGAAGGTTATCAGTCGAATGGATTGATCAGCATTCTCCCCTGATTTAAATCCGATTCAGCATATTTAGGATGCTTTTGAGAAATATTTGCCGGCACGATCGAATCGTCCAGGCGATTAACAATCAACTGATATAGATGCTCATTGAGGAATGGGCATCTCAGGAATTTGTCTGAAGAAATGATAAATAATAATTATGTGAGCGTGCCAGCAACCACTGAAATTAGAGGAGGTCGTATCTCTTACTAAGAGACATCTGTTTGTTGTTCACCTTCTCGTCTAGACATGGTTTTTTTACCACCGCCATCCTGGCAATATATCCTTTTCACTATATCATCCACTAATGTATGCATCATCTTATTTTTCTAATTATTGTTCGCCCTTTAAGAACTACATTGCGCCTCTGTAGTATAAATTTTATGTTTTCAAAATTATTTTTTCCTGAATTACAACAAAATTAGAAAAGTTGCTTCTTATATTTAGCAGACGCATATCTTTACAGAGCATGCGTATAACAGTTTCATTCTTAAAGAGATGAAATAACGTAATGTACAAAATTCCATCCTATGCCACCAGAATAGTAGTTTTTTGATGGAGAGCCTGGGCGATCAGCCAATAATTTCCGCTCCCTAATCGTGCTATTGAAAGATAACTGTGCAAACATAGTGTAACATACGTAGCAACATAGTGTAACATACGTAACGTGTAGCAAACGTAGTGTAACATAATAATGTAGTGCATAGTAATTTAAATTCTATTCTTATGGCAAACACAGCATGTTCTACTTAAATCAAAACCGGATTGCCAGATTCCCAGTTGGAATAGGATGCAACACAAACTCTAAAATGAAAATACACGGGAAATATAAAACTTATTAGGAGTGGCAACAAAAACAGTGCTTGAGTAAAAAAACCTATCATTGAAGGGGGGGGGGACTTAATTTAGATTTTGTTTAACATAAAACCATTATTACAAATTACTTATTAAGGCAAACTACTGTGACACTTAGAATTGCAAAGAGAACCATTTTTCATGTAGAAAAATCTCTTTGCAGAACAATCTTCTTTACAAAAACAGCGGATTAACCCTTGTCCAATTCCTACAGCTCCTTTTCTTGATGCTGTTCTCAGTGAAATTTCCTAATTCGGCACTCTTTGCAGCGATGCATTAAATTCAGATCTGAAAATCAATGAATATGATAAACTTTTGTATCAAACTTGTACCTTGATTAGCTGTAGTCTATTGTATAAATACTTATAGAATTTAAAGTTAATATAAATAATAACCATATATTTTTCGAATAAATACTGAACTAATTAACTATCATTTCTTACCTCGAATACAGAACTCCATCTTTCGTACTAATGTTATGCAGCCCATCTTTATTTTTTTCAAGCACTACACCGATGAGATTTTGCAAGTCAGATTTAGAATCTAGATTTTAAGAAATTCACAAATCTAGATTCATATGGTTTTATCTAGATAAAACTGGTAACAACTAGAGAAAACCGGTTTTCCCTAGCGCTGTTAGTTAAAACGTTTTACCAAGTTAATTCGCGTTTTGATTGATTTCAGGTTTTCACAATTTGATCCGGATCATTTAAAAAACGGATTGTGAACGAAAGATTTGAAGGATAGTAGTGAATTGAACGCATCAGATCCAAGAACTCGATGCAGAATGAGCAAAACAAACCTTGCTTTTTGTTGATATTGGTGTCGGCATAGTTCTCTTTTACGGAGAGGAAACAGCCAATTATTCTAAACAAACTGATCTTTTTCTCGAATTTTTAGAATTTTGTTTATGCAATAATCGATTGGTCTTATTTAGAAAATAACTTTCGAAGAAATTTAATATTAGTTGATTAAGTTTGTATTTAAAAAAATCTCTCATCACCATAGATGATTTCAAACTTGATGCACTATAGAAATTTAGAGGCGTATTTAAAAGTACTTTACTGTTATGTAAAATGGAGTGGGCATTTGAAAAACACGTTCCAGTAAGAGCTTCATTCCCAAAAAGCAAGTTTTCATTTTTATAAAGTAAAGTTAAAAAGTAAGCTTTCATATTAAATAAAATAAAATAAATATCTGTTGGAGTTTTTAGTACTTATACCGTTTCCTTCGTTCGTTGAAATAAAATTTTGATATGACCCAATTTTAGATATTTATACTTCTTCGACATGAAAAATGGTAGTAAAATAATAAACTTTTACTTGCATTCTTTCTGATATGCAATTGTTTCCGAATATTTTCTTTCAAGCATTTTGTACCCTTTAAAAGGTTTATTTGTGCATTGACTTTGATTAAATTCAAATGATTTGAGATAAAATAATTAAAGTAAGCACATATACCAAAAATCTTATAAACAAATCTGTAAAATCAGTAATTAAAAGCATTTGTACAGTTTTACATGGTAATTTAAGTCTTGCAGTTCTTAATAAGTTATTTTTTCTACTAATAAAAATTTGGAATGAAATATGCATTCATTTCTTGCTTGTACTTAACATGAAAAGTTACTGTTTTTTAAACATATAAACAAATTTATATTAGGTTTATTGCATGCCAAGCAGATCGGTTTTAAAAGTTTATAGTTCTTATTTTAAAATTTGAAGTGATTATTAGCATACATCTTTTAAATGTGTGCTTTCAAGAAACCTAATTTTTAAAATAAAAATTAATTTTGTCATGTACAAAACAACTTTCTGGCTATCGTATACTTTTTCCTGCACGAGTTGAAAAACAAAATCTATTAACTATGAAAAATATTTTATTATTCTGAAGTGTAAATTTGTTTAATAATTGTAAAATTTAAAAAAAATGAAAAATGTAACTGATAGTTGACAAATATTTATATGCTTACATAAATTGAATGTGAAATTTTATGTACAATAAGAACAATTTGTTTAAGGTAGTAATATTAAAAATTCAATTTTCCATTGGATTTATTTAAACTTTGCTCATAGACTAATGCTGATATCAATTTCTCTTCATTTCTTTCAAAATTATCTATTTTTAGTGTTCATTAAATAAATTAATGCCTTTTGGTTTTAAATATTTAAGCATAGTTTTGCCAATATCCCTAATTTATTGACTAGTTAGTCAATATGAAATTATCAATGCTAATTAATGACAATTAGACTAATCTGTATTCTGTAAGGTAATTGAAAACTATTTATTTTTAAATTAATAAGCATTGAAGGATTTCTAATTTTTTTGCCAGTTTATTTTTGTTTGAAACATAGTATTATCTAAAATATATTGTTTTAATAATATATTAAAAGAGAATTGCAGTAAATAATTTGCTGACATAAAGATGTTTGGTCATATTTGTTAATAACTTTGAGTTTGTAGATGCTCATGGTAATCGAGAAACATAAACATATATTTAAATGTTTAAGTATTGCATAATTATTTAAATTTTATTTTTCATTATTAGTTGAATTGTTAATGTAATTAAAATCAATCCATATACATATTTTCTTTCTTACTAATGCAGATTCAAACCTTTAGGGACATTATTTGAATCTTCCTAAATATGTTGAAATTGCTGAATGCTATTCTATTGACTTGCATTTTCAATTTTTAAAAAATGTGCATTAAATCATTTTTCAGAAAAATATTGTTAGCTTATCATCAACATTGTTAAACACTTCGTATGTATAATTCTCTTATTAAAAATGCTGGATAGTATTAGAAATATGAATGAAATAAATTGATTATGGAAACATCTGTAGATATTTTCATAATTAGAATTTTGTTTCTTATATTTGTTATTTGTTAAATGCTTAGTATTTCTTTTTTAATTATTTAAGCATGCTGTTCTTGGGGAATCGTCCCATCCATGAAATTTTTGATATTACTGTGAAAGCATATTTGACTCATGATTATTTTGTTTTTCTAGCACATCTATATGTATTTTGTACTAAAGTATCTTAGTATTTTCCTGGTTTATTCATTTCTAATTAGAAAACTGCTAAAAAAAAATTATATTCAAAGAATTATTTACTAAGCTTATCAGCCGATTAGGAGGGTATTCTCAGAAGTAAATTCTTTCAAAAATAATCTACTGAGGAAAGGCATTTTCACAGTTAAAAATTGGCTTTGTATGTTTTGCGAAATTTAAGAATTTTTAAAGAATAGTATTTTCCTAACCAGTTTTAAAGTTAGTTCTGTAAGTGTGTCTTTTGGATGAAAATTGCAATATCTGATTTTTTATTATATATTTTTTGATACTTAGATAATATTATGTAATTGAATAGAAGGAAAATGTAAACATTTTATACATCCAAATGATTATTAATAGATGTGTCAGGGGGGGAAAAATCCCTAGAATTTTTAAAATTCAATATCCCTTGTTGATTTCGTATTGATATTCTGAGGGAAATTGAGAAAAACTAATTTTTCCCTTATAAAATATTGTGTGAAGATTCATTTGCTTAATAAAGTGGTCATGATTAACTTTTATTTATTTAACCATGAGAGATCAGAGTTTGAGGAAATGCAAATGTGAAATATAATTAATGTAAAGTTTGTCATCTGAAGTTTTTGATTAAATAAAAATTCAATAATGAATTGAAACTAAAAAAAATTTACATGCTTTAAAAATTGCTAACTCAATTGTTTCCTGCACCATGAGCAAAGACAGAAAAATCTTTAATACTTACACATCTTTTTTAAAGATTCTCTTGTTTAAGTCGACACATGTCAGAAAAATCCCTATCAGAATTTTGTAATAAACCCACAAAAAGAAAAAATACCGACTCTTTTGCTCATGTCTTCTAGTGCGAATGTACTCATTGCACCTTTGTTTCTGTGTAAAAATTATACGTCCTATGGTATAATAAATTTAAGTTCATTCAAAAAGTGACTTCCTTTCGGTCATGTAACTGCCAAAATTATACTACATATATATATATATAGAGAGAGAGAGAGATGTAAGAATTTAAATTTATCTGCATTTTTAAAATTAAGTATTTTCTAATCATATGAATCCCATCTTCATTTGACCTATTGCATACTGTATGGTTTTCCCACACTCATCTTACTCCTTCATCTACTCAAGCCTAAAAAAAGAAATAACCATCATAGCCATGATCTTCATCTGCTTAGTTTAAAATAAGAGCTAGTTTTAGGGTAAATTCCCTTTTGAAACTGTTTATGCTCTGATTGCATTACATTGCTTTTTTTCCTGTTATTTGCTTGCTATGCTGAGTGTGCCATTTCCTCTGCTTATGGACATAAAAAGAAATTTTAATAGTTATTAGTGATTCAACTCGCCCTTAACCATGCTGAAAGAGAATAAAAATTTGATTTCCTTTTAAGCTATTTCTTTTCCCAAACATATATATATCTTGCATTATAGTTAAGCTTTAGAATTAATTATAATAAGTTTTTTAATTAAATTACAAAATTTAAAAATTGTTGACGAATTTGTGGAGTACAAAATGAAAAATACTTGCCAAGAATTTTTTTTTTCTATGTGATGCTTGTATAATATAAGTAACCAATGCATAAACATGTTAAGCATAAGCCTTTGTTATGGTATATTAAGAGCATAAAAGAAATTGTTGATTTCTTACAATAACATGTGTTAAATTATAAATTCATGACCTATTCCCGTATTTACTCATGAGATTAAGAAAATTTAACTTAATATAATGTAAGTTTTCATAGATTGATTTTGTGGCTTTCACTGCATTTATTGTAAGCATGCAAATATAGAACGAGTAGCATATATTGACATAAAAAAGTTAAAAACAATGCATCATAATTAAAAAATTCTTTACTTCATTGTCTATTTGGAGAACAGCCCAGGATGATTTTTTTTTCATTATATTCTAACTTTAAGTGGTATTTTTTTAAAATCTAAAATTTCGAAGGCAATTTCAGGCATTTATTTTTTAAATTTGCCTGTGGAAAATGAAAACAATTTTAATTATTGATTTAATAAATAGTTTCTGATCATATGTTTTTAAATTTAGATCAAAATTCCTTCAACTTTGTAACAAAATCTGGTATGAATTGAAGCAAATAATGAAAGCTTCCATTTATAATACAAGAAGAAGAATGTATTTGTTTTCAAACTGATGCTGGAAAATTCATCATTTCTGGTGGAGTACTCTTATTTCAAAAATGGTATGTGGTATAATGATTTTAAATAATTATTTTTAGAAATTTATTTTATTGCAGTTTGGTTTTGAATGCATAATTAATTATGAATTTTTAATGGTACTACTATAAAACTTTTTTTTTTTTTTTTTTTGCAATTATATGATGTATATTATAAAAGCAAATGTGGTAGTCATTTGAGGTGTAAAGGCTTATTAATATTTATTTTATCTTCTTGAACATATTGGAATATTTTAACTGTGCATTACCTCCCCCCCCCCAAAAAATGCCCCTGTTAATTGGATTTTTACTCCAGAGATACATTATGCTATTTGAAATGCTATTGTAAGAAACCTTTAGATAACTGTGTAATTGGTGCATGCATTGTTACTGATTATTGAAAAACAGCAACAATTGTGTTATTTGATTATTAGGATTTCATTGAAAATAATAAACAATCTAAAACAAAATAGCAGATTTATTGGTAATGGTTATAGATAAGTTTCTTTTAATTAAAACATTTGCAGTATTAAGCACTGCTGTGTGAGTCCACACCCTTCAAATTTGCTTCTTTTGTTTTCTAATTCAGCTTACAAAATATGTTTAGCATTTTTCCTTTGAATATATACCATGGTTATTTTGAAAATGGCAGAATTGAATGCAAAATGCATCATGTCTATTGATGTATATTATTTTTATTGGCTAAATTATTCATATTTATTGAATAGACAAGATATTTTAATTGTACCTATGTCCAAGATCCAAAATAATTAAAAGCAGATCAACAAAAAATTTCATAATTTATAATCACACTGCTTTTGCTATGGAAGATGAATTGTGAATATTATTAAATCAACTTTAACTATTAAAAATACATTCATTTAAAATGCTCATTAAATATTAGTCAATTATGCTTGATACCCCTTCTTTTTATTTTCTAGTTTGTATTCTTGTTTTACTGCCCAAATTCAGAATGCTGTATTACTTTTGCTTCTGGTGGCCAAAATGTGAATTATTGTTTCTTTCTTAATAAATCAATTACCTGTTATCTCAAGAATATGTATACAAAATGGTGCTTGATCATTATTCTGCATAATTGAACTCTTACAATTTATAATTTGATTATAATCACCCTCTAAATTGATAATTTAATCATAGACCACAGCTTAATCTTTCTCTCAACAGCTGTCATCCTTTACTTAATAAATTATAACCAAACATTTAAAAGCAGATAAGAATTTTTGTCTTAATTTTTTTGATAATCAAAAAAAAAAAAAAAAAATCTAAATTGTATGGTATGCATATATTGTGTGTAAATATGTGTATTGTCTTAAATATGTATGTTTGGGGGTTTAGTGGATTTATCAGTCCCCTACAATAGCTTATTCAATTTATTCATTATGTGCAAAGATGGTTATGAAAATTTACAGATGAAAGTTCTATGACGAAGAAGAAATATATTTCGGTTATATTTGACTATCCAGAATGAGCCTTTCTACCTACACTTGGTTCATTTGGATTTTTATTGAAAAATCCCTTTATGCTAGAATTCTAATTTTAATTTTTTCAATGGATCATCTCTTTTTGAGAGCTGCAATCCAGCCTCCCTTATGATGTGTAAATTTCACACTGCTACTGCGATCGCTGAGATTGGAAAGCGACCTGTGGTGAAGAAACAATTCCCATATCGCTCGACCATCGACATGTAAGGTTTTCCGAACACATACTTATACAAATGAAGTGGAAAGGAGAAAGAAGATTGAAATAAAATGGACCGAAAAAAAAATGTAATGTTGAAAAAAGTTTTAGAATGCTTTAATCACAAGTTGCAACTGCTCCAGTCTTCGGTTACATGTGGTCAGCTGAAATAGAAGTTGCTTCTGGCCCTTCATTGGATCCTACTATTGCTATGTTGGAACGATAACGTGGCTTTATCTTGATCACTTTGTAAAGTCCTTAAAACTTTGGTCTTGGTTTCAAAGCTCCTTTACTTGCTATTAAGTCTTTTATTTTATAGATAAGACATTTCTACAACATCTATTGCATTGGCGTCGTTTCTTCTCTTGCAATTTGCCGATATTTGCTTTGGTCTCATCATGAATAGTTTCTTTCTCATGAGTCATGGAGTGCAGGAATTCTTCATCAAGAATTTGTTTAATTCTTAAATATGCCTTGTTTCGCATCTTCACACCTGTCATCAACTCAGGGAGCGGATTTGGTGGATCTGCTGATAGAGTTGTTAATGATTCACTGGACATCTTGCACAAACTTGAACCCCTTTCGCAGCGACGTCCATTGATAATTTTGCAAGCACTCGAATGAGGGCGTCTTGATGTGATTTGAACGTGCTGAATTCCTTCGTCCTTGCAATAGTCTTTAGAAGTGAAGGCAGAACCTTTGTCGGAAAGAATTCTGAAAGGATTGCCAAAGACAGCTTTTTAGATTTGAAGCTTTTGCAGTGCCTCTGCTGCCAATGGTGTTTTGACAACAAACACCGTTGGTATCGGATTTAGTAAAGGCATCTAGTACTATGAATATTTGGTGATTTTTCTTTCTTAAATTTGATAGAGAACCAGTGAAATTAGTGTGATATGTACTCAAAATTTTGCTCTTTAGGAATCGGAATTCAAAGGATCTCCTATGCCGCTTCTTTTTTATTACAGAGAATGCATTCGAGACATTCGTTATGATCTGTTCTTTTCTTCTTTTCATTCAAGATATGAAAGTCTCTTTTCAGTGAATTTTCAGTCTTTTGTGTAAATTTCTTAATAATAATAATAATAATAATGAAAAACATTTGGGACTTAATTGAGATGGAGAAAACCATGTTTTTCCTTCACGGTTCTATGGTTTTTGAAATCCAATGTTTCATACAATTTATCTACGGCAATTAAATCTCATAACTTTTTGAAGCCCACCCTTTTTTTATTTCCTTTGACGTCAAAGTTGGCGACACTAGGGGAGGGGGGAATCAAGCCCTTGTCTGAGACCATTTTCCCCCTTATCGATGAGTAATTAAGTTTCATCGTTAAAAATCTTTATCATTTCGGAAAGAGATATAGAAAACTGCATCTTCAAGTTATTGTTGTTTGTACACCTTGTGAAATTTTATGAATACATATGTGAAAAGTGATTCAACCTTCTATTTTCTGTAGTGGTGATTGGCATCTATAATAATAATTAGTAATTTAATTTTTTTATAAATGCATGAGTATATGTATTTTTCAATTAAAAAACATTATTTAATATATTCATTACATCTAAAATAAAAATCATAAGGAAAAGTGAGCAAGAAGATCAGTGCGAAAAATTTTTACACTGTAGAGTTCAACATTTTAAAGTATGCCATCTGTCAGGTGTAATAAAATATTCCTCGGTTCTCTTTTTAATGAAAATATATAAATCCAAACTTATAAAACTTATTTGTTTTCCGAAAAAGCAACAGTTTTTGGTTCCAAGTTAATTGCAATGATAATCGAATGCTAGAGGTGGTAATGGTTTTGTCCGGATATCTGTAATCATGTTCTTGCTTTGAGAGTATATTAAATCGATCACTCCAGTCTCGTTAAGGTGTTTCAGGTGATGAAATTTCACGTCTATATGTTTTGTTCGTGAATGATACATGTCAGACTATGACAGGTATATACACGATTAATTGTCCTCATAAGTTGTGACAAGTTCAAGTCTTTCATTAGATTGATCAAGTGTGTGAGTTCATGTGCAGCATTGGCAGTTGAAACATATTCATTCTCTATAAATAAATATGCCACGTAGTTCTGACGTTTCGAAAGTCATTATATAGGACTTCCCCATTTTGAACAGATTTCCACCAGTTGATTTTCTGTCTTGTCATTTGCTCAATCTGCATCACAGAAGGCTGTCAGGATTAGATCTTTATCCTACTGATAACAAGTTGTAATTCAGCTGTAATTTTCAAATATCATATTATCCCCTTCACTACATTCCAGTCTTTTTCTCTCATTGCTTCTACTCAGGTTGTTGATAGCTATTGTGATGTCCGGTCGTGGTGCAGTTAATATATACAACAATGCTCCTCTATTGGGTATTGTTCTTCCACAGATCATTTTCTAGTTTTATATAATTTGGTTGATTTCTTTCAATAATTATTCGCAGATAATAATTTACTTCGCCAATATTCTTCTATTCGTGTTTCTTTTTTAGTTCAATAAGGAATTTCTTTATTTTCTTTACCAGCTAAGAACAAATCATCTACATAGACAATTATATTCATTGAATTTCCAATACTAGACATGGATAAATCATAATTTTCAAGTTATTCTCTAAGATGCCAAGCTCTTGTTGCTTATTTTAATTCATAGATGATCTTAAGTCGTTTGCAAACTTTTTGTGATATTTCAATATAACCTTCAGGTTGTGACAGGTAAACTTCGTCTTCCGAATTTTCATTATGAAAGCAGATTTTATATTAACATATGCAATATTTAAATTTTTATGCGCAGTTGCAGCCAAAAACGCTCTAACTGTAGTATATGTCACTATAGGCGACCATTGGTGACCAACTGGAGAGAAAATTTATTTTTGGAATTATCTAAAATAACTTCATAAAGAGAGTTATTTATTTTTCTTTTGCAAGAACTCTTTCTCACCTTGCATTATTTTACATTCATTTTTCTCCAGTATCATATACTACTATTCTCTGGGGCTTTTCTAACTGCTACGACTTTTTTTCCCCTTTTTCCTCTGCGCATAGAATATTATTTCAGAGAACATTACTTAATTTTCTATCCAAAATCATAGTTCAAAGAAGAAACTTTTCCGTGATGATGAATAAACAATTTACAGTCCTTCGCTATTAATATTGATTCCATTTGCTCTTAATTTATTTCTGTAAAGAGATGTTTGTTTTTGAAAATGCTAGACTGCTACTTGAGCTATTATCAATGACTACGTTTTTTATTTTTTTTTCTATTGGCAAGTAAAGAATACTCAGCGTCATTTATTTTTGATAATTCATTTTCCGTTTTCATCAGATGGCTTACGAAAGCAGAAAGGGGATTTATAGTTTATTTGCTTGAGGTCAAAATTATTTTATTTGAATGTTTTTGTTTATTTCCGCTATTATATTTAAGATGCTGACATTTAGACTTTGCATATTTTTTTTATGACAATAGGTGCAAAATTTACTTTCGGTATTAAATACATGCATTTATTTTAAAGCGCTTTACTAGTTTCGTTCTGAAATGTCTCCAGTTATTTTGTATATTCGTCAATTAGTATATTCTTAATGAAATCAATATTCATTTCGTTTCCTGGTATTGCTTTATGAGCAGTATTTCAATTATCATAACTTTGTAGTACAGGGCATAAGAGTAATGCTGAGATATGCGAGTCATTTATATTTTCATCGATACTGCGAAGTTATGGATTAACTCCATTAAATTCATGATATGATTATTCATATTACCGTCTTCTTCTAGATTTATACTATAAAGTTTTCTTAGTAAAAATAATATACTAGTTAGATGTGTTCTTTCCTGGATTTTCTTCTTCTTTTAGTTCATACCTAGCTGCATTTGCTGTTTTTTTCATTTCTTATTTGGATAATTTGATTATCTTTATTGGATAAATTTATGTTAGCTCTGCGTTTTGATCGCGTTTCTATCGATCGACTCCTTTAGATTCTGTCATTTTTTCTGTGATTTGTTCATACAGATCTTCTTTAATGAGAATAATTTCTTTTTTGAGCAATCAGTTTGCATAATTATTGGAGTTTAGTTTTTCAACATTTTCTTTATTCGATAATGATGCCATTATTTATTTTCAATTGACCGTTGACTTACGAGGAGATATCAATAAGTAACGCACATAGTTTAGTACACAATAATACAAGATGGACATAAAGTCCCTAAAAACTTTAAAAAATTTATAAAATCCGGAAAATTAAGCAAAATAAAAAACGATTTGTAGGTTTGTCACGGGATTTTTTTTAAGATAAGAAAAAATAATTCCAAAAACAGCCGATAAGTTGCGATTCGTACATAAGTGAAAGAAAAGACTCATAAATAGCAAAAATAATGATACCAAATCGTTTATTATAGCAATATTTGTTCCATATGTCTACCACCATAGGTGATAACACATTGAAGGCGTGTCACAAATCCAGCAGTGGCAAAGTGCATCATATCCGGCTGTATGCGTGACAGCTCTCGACGGATTGGTTGGAGTGGTCGATACACACGGGATTTTAAATTTCCCCTTAGCCAAAAGTCTGCTGGTGTCAGATCTGGAGACCGATGAGGCCATGGTAACTTGCAACGTCTGCTAATGTTAACTATAATGTGGCCATGAAGCGAAAAACGAGCTTCATCTGTCCACAAGATGTTAAAGACTCAGGCGGGATCTTGTCCAATTTTGGAGAGAGCCCATCTCGCAAATTCTTCTCTCTTTACGGTATCCGACAATAAAAGCTCGTAGCAAGACTGTAATTTGTATCGATACTGATGAAGAACTCCATGAAGAATGTTACATATTGAGTATGGTAGTAAGCCCAAGCGTATGCCAGTTTCCCTTGCGCTGTTGTTAATCCCTGCAGAAGATCCCAATGCTAATGTTTCTATTCCTGCTGCAACGTGCGCTAAACGTATCTGACTTAGACTTGGTTGTCCGGACCTTATACGATCCTCCATCGATCCAGGTTCCTCAAATCACTGAACAAATTTATAAAGCTTACCACTGTTAAAAGCTCTTTTCCAGTCTTCACACTTTTCTGAAGTCGGAATTTTCGTAGTGCAACAGTCGCTGATTCCTTGTTCACTTACATGGTATGCGACGGAAAACTGGTTCTGAATCAAGAGCGTATCCCATTTGCATATTTCCAACTAAGTCGTTTGTACCAGCGCCATCTGTCGGCTGTTTTTTGAAATTTTTTCTTATCAAAAAAATTCCGTGACTTATCAATGCTAAATCTGCAAATCGTTTTTTTTTTAAATTATTATTTAGGATTTTTTTCTTGTTTTATGAATTTTTAAAGTTTTTGTAGACTTTTAAAAAATGCAATAAAATGGCAATTTGAAATGGAAATGAAAGTATTGCCGATTTATAATTTTTTGATGAGATCAATACTCAGACCATCCTCTGGTTTTCTTTAAGAGCACCAATTAAATTGTAGTAATGAGCATAAGAATAATGCTGAGATGTTCCAGTCAATTATATTTTTACCGATATGGCCAGGTTTATTGATTAAATCCTTTAAACTCCTATTCATGTTGAGGTATTTACCGCAGCGCCTAGATGCGTTTGAAACTACCAATCTCATAGGAAGTCATTGTCTCTTATGAGGTCGTTTTCAGAGTCAGCTTTTTGACCGACGAAAAACATTTAAAGTATATAAAACTGATTAAAATATGAGGGTGTAAATCCAGGGCTATGTAAAGAGTGCTCTAAAACTCCCCTGTTGTTTTGCACGAACGATTCGTTCATTAATCCGGCATTCGTTAATTTTCGAATGAGTATATGTACTTTTTACTCATTGCTTCAGTCTCTCAAGAACTGAAAACCGCACTGAACTTGACGACATACTTTTGATTTTCATCGCGTTTTATTCCTCAAAACAATCCTATTTATTTTGGATTTTCTTCCTATTATTTGTTATTTCTCCTCCCTCAAATTTTAATTGATTTTTAATTATATATTTATTCATGTAACTTTTTTGGCTACCCGAATCGAAAATTATTCTCATTAGAGTATTTGACCGTTACCCCTTTAATACGTACAATTAATATTTTTAAAGATGCTTTTTTCAAACTCGAACTACTGAAAAGGGTGTTATCCTGTTCTGTTGTGATTTCATTTTACTGAATTATCACTAAAAAGCCGAATATGCCATTACAGCTTTATCCATAGAGATAATAAGGATTCAATTTTGTTCTATAATCGCGAGATAAACGATGACAAGTTTTTAAATACCTGAATCAAACACTTTTTCTCATAAGAATATCTTTCCTTTCGTTCTTTGATTTTTCTCTAGATAAGTGGCATTTAGCATGGGGTGCGAATATTGTCCCCTGAAAACGCAAGGTTCATTAACCTGCTCCTCCCAAATTGCAATAATATTCGCCGCTGTGGGGAGCCGCTAGGAATTATTCGAATCTGAAGAATTTTTACGAGTATCAAATTTTATTCTGTTGGTGTTGCCACAGTATCGATTGTTTGGCGTAGCATTTCACACTTGGAAATCATTATTGTGTTGGGTAACACTTTGCCCTTTCAACAAAAATTCAGTTTTTTCTGGAGCGCTGATTTCTTTGTTCATGCATTGCAGTAATTAGTTTAATTTATATTCATAACTATCAACGCCTTTTTTGAATTCAAGAACCAAATCATATGGCAAACAGTTTCTGATTAATGGACATAATAAAGTGGTGAGATTTTCAAATGTGACATTTGGAGATGTAAGACTTCTTATTTGTATTGGATACATATTAAAATATTCTTTTAGTCCATTAATATCGTTTGAATATTTTAAAAGAGGAATAACAGTCAACAACTTCTGTAAATGTTTCATTAATGTGCCCTTTCTTTCAAATAAATTCTTTGCACGAATTTTAGCAATGATGGTGAATTCTTCCATATCGCCAAAACTGCTGATCCCAATCAACCTTTCAAATATGCAAATTTATCAATAGAATGTTGCAGTTTCGAACGAGTTCCAAAATGACCATTGATTTATTTCCCTATAAAGTTTGGTAATATTTATTTTTGATAATTTATGTTTACTACATTTGCTATTTTCACAGTTTCTGTTATTGAGCCTAAATCGCAATTAAAGTTGGATTGATTGGATTTCCGTAAATGTTTCTTGGCTCGAAATCTCCATGGAATGATTTCTTCCCGATAATATTCTATTGTTTCTGCTGAATTCTCTATTCGAAGGTGTGAGCAGAGGTCCAAAATCCTATCCATCGCTTTCAAATTTTCAAGTTTACCATTTAATTGATTAAAAAGTTCTTCAGTTTCGTCATCATTAGGGTCTTTTGATTTTCTTTCCTCTGTCAAATTGTAGAATATCTCTTGTGACAGCAGTTCGTAATGCAGAGTGTTTCTTTTTATAAAAAAACTTCGGTCATTTTTAATTTTCAATTAATTGAGTAATTGCTTTCAATTTCAAATATCCCCACCTCTCAAATTTCTGGAGGGATGCCACATAATCCAAATAATTTCAATGCTTCAATTTCCACAGGTCGGGAGCAGGGTAATCCAAATATCCTATGAGAATGAGCGCAAATAAATGTATTTTACAAGGGAAGACTACTATAACACATATTTACTCATGACGATGAAATTGCCTTTGATTATTTTCTCTCCTGCTATCATAATATACAAAATAAAATAAAACATTAATTGTTTGGAAAGAAAAACGTATAAAACAAGTGTTTCAAATTATTTCATTTAAAATATTAATCTAAAAAACTCACGCATTCACATGTCTATTTGAACATGTAATTAGTTTTTACTTATTCCCAAATAATGTCTGGCTAAGGACGCCTGTTTTGGATTGGTGAAAAGCGTCCAATTACATCACTCGAAGATCTTCGTTGGGAAAGATGCGATTAGAGTATTTTATTTCAAACTTATTTTCTTTCATATTATTAGAAGGATTTATTGGATTTTACACCATTACTCGCCATATTTACACCATGTGTATAAAAAGACTGACGATTTTTTTCCATAGAATATTAAGCATACTGTGATTGTTAATTGATTGATTTTGCCAGAGGTATGCGATTAAATTCCAGAAATTTTGTTAATACTTTTCTTAACCGAAAGGTGGTTCTTAATTTCCGAAGCTCTCAACCAATGGTTAATAGATGCCCTGGATTAGGTTTGGGAAATTTGATACCCTGAATCTAATTTCCATCAACTGCTCTTCCAGTAATTAAAAAATTATTGGAAGGGCAGCTGTTACTTGTAGAAGTATCAATGAGAACATACAATTAAATCAAGTGACCATATTAAAAACTCACACCAATTTGTGGTTAACCTTATTAATGGAAAGCCTTATTAGATAATCCATGATGTTATTATCCTGCAAAATTAACTACTCCATGATATTTATTTAGTCTTGTACTATTAATATGATTATGGATTTGCCAGATTTTAATCAAGAGGATTTCTCATGGGCCATTTGAAAGATGTTGTACATCTTCAAAATCCAGTAATGCTGATAGAACTGAAAAAAATTATCAGCTGTGATGTGCAGCCCGTTAATTGCAGTGACATCATTGCAGATTTTGCATGTTTGCTTGTATTTTGCCATTGCTTGCGATGCTGGTAAATGTTTTTGAAGCTGGAGCAACATTTGTGAATGAAATTTATTACTAATATAGAGATCCGGAGAAAAGATCCGGACTTAACTCATTAATCTCATTCAAGAATAACTTAAGTATCCTAGTTTGTTTACTGTTCTATTTTTTTAAAAAAAACTGACCGCTCTTTTCTGGGTATCTTGTAACATGGTTTTTAATGGTTGAATTTGATATTAATGTTGATAATTTTAATTGATTTGAATGTAAAAGCAATTATCTGATTAGCAGTTTTATTAACAAAATTTTCTGCGTGAAGTTTTTTAAATAATTGTTGTTTATAGGATTTTTTGATGAATTTATATCGTAAAATTTGAAACCTTGCTGATTCGTAATTTTTTTCATATAAACATTGATGTTATTCAGAAATTGACTGTCATATTTATCATTATCTTCTTTATCATTATTTTTTGTAGATTTTTTCTATTATATCCCATATTTATATTTATTGTTTTATTCTTCCCATATTTGTATTTATCGTTATCTCCATTATCATTATTTTTTTTAGATTTTACGCATTTCATGGAGTATATATCGTTACAAAACAAGCTTAATCTTTATTTTGACGTACACTATAGTCATGCTCCTCATCATATCCTATTTCAAAGCAAATATGTATCCTGTACCGATGAATTGTTTTGTATATGAAAATAACGATATCAAGTCAAAAGAAATAGTCTTCAATGCTGAAATTAAAATGAACGACTTCTTAAAGTATACAAAAATTCAATCATCTAGTCATATTAAAGGTTGGATTGAAATCACTCAAGATGTGTTCATATACTCTGTTTATATTGATAAATGTCCATCTACAATATCTGAATCTTCAGTTTGTGTGCAGTTTATTGGAGTAGCTTTAATGAATATTACTGATACTGATTCCTCTTTGTCAGATTTGAAATGTGCTTTAAAAGAAAAATCCACTATTAAAGAATTAGGATTTGCATATATTGAAAAATTGCCTGAACATCATTTTAAACCTTATACAGCTATTTTTGTTTATTGCGTTGTGGAAGATTTTATAATTGATTTTACTTCTATTTATTATGCAACATTGTACAAATTTTCTATATCAACATGGTTACCAACATATTGTTTGATTCCAAAAGTGTCTTCTAATTTAGCTGTGAATTTATGTGTGCGACCATTGTATGGATCATTTTCTATCATTTTTGTAATAGAATTCTTGTCATATTATAAAACTATGGGTATTCAGCATTTTGTATTTTATCGTTTTAATATTTCTGAATCAACTAACTTATTTTTTGAATATCTTAAACATACTAATTTAAGTATTGAAATTAACCCTTGGGATATACCTCTTAATGATGAATTAATTCATGAATATGGCCAAATTGTATTCACTCAAGACTGTATTGTTCAAAGTAGATATAAATTTAGTCATACTATTATAGTGGATATAGATGAATTTATTGTCCCAAAGCTTCATTCGAACATTACTTCTTTAATTTCATATTTAGACAAAAAATATGAAAATGCTGGGAGTTACATTATTCCTATGGTGCTATTTTGTGACGAATTTTCTTATGGTAAAAACAGTTCCTCCATCTTTCGTATTTTAAATAATAATAAACGACAAAAAACACCTTGGGCTTGGGGATATCGATCTAAATATATTGTAAGAGCCGATCGAGTGCTTTATGGAGGAGTTCATTTTGTGTGGAAATATAAAAAAAATTGTTATGAAATCAATGTTTCAGATTCAGTAGCTTTGCTTTATCATTACAGACGTTGTTGTGGTCTTTTGCAAACTTGGTTTTTGCATTTGTTTAGTTTTCATGTATTAAATGATGAGATTGTGATAGACAATACTTTGATTAAAATTGCAGATAAACTCCTTAATGATAGCTTGGTTTCATTAGTTTTGGAATCTTCAAATTTTACAATGTTTGCTGATGTTTTGCATTCAATTCATTTAAAAGGAATATGACGATAATGTAATAGGATCAGATTAGTTTGTAGTTAAAAACTTGTTTGGATAGTCGCGTAAATATGATTCTTTCACTGGGCTAACAGTTCAGTTGGCTTGGAGGGCACATTGTTATTTATTCCACTGTTAAATAGGGGAAGTCGCTCGCATGATATGCAAGCACGTTGGACACTCGCCAGGAAGCCCGAAATTATGTTTTTACCTTTAGATAGCCATACGATGGGATTTTCATTATTCCTTTCCACTTAACAGTTGCTCTTATTTGGGTGATGAGTAATTTCAAATTATCAAAATCTTTAAAAATCATTTATAGTAATCGCTTAATCTTATATTTTGAATTTACTTTGGTTAATTCGAAGTCTGAATTAAAATATGTTAGAAACTGTATTTTCGGTAGTCAAATGTTTCCGCATCTCGTGTCCTCGGTGATCGTCAATGTGTAATTTTCTCTCTGTCCTTAAAGACTTTATTGGTGTGTAATGTATTCCATAAAAAGCATTAAATTATCACTTTTTAAAAGCGATTTGAATGCATTAAAGGATTCAATTTATTTTAAGAGTTCTTTTAATGTGCAGTTTTTGTGTCCAAAAATACTGCAACGTATCTTTTTTAAATTTCTTATTTATTGGTATTATTCTTAGATTTATTAAAATTTTTAGGAAAATAATTAGTATTACTTATTTATTAAAATCGTTTACTATTTATTTATTAATTTTGTATTATTATTAAAATTATTAAATTTATGAGCAAATCTGTATTGTTATTTCAGTATAAAAATTGTCATTATTTCCTGCTGAATTTGTTTTGAGACTCAGTTTTATTTAATTCATATTTTTTGATAAATCGAATTAGTCAAGATCGAATTTGTTATTAATATTCAATTTCAGAGTTGTCTCTTCATTTTGTCAAAATTTTATCTGAATTTGTCTTCTGTACATTTATTAATGCTTCTAAAAAATTTTAAACAATAAAAGGCAAACATAAGGTCGTGTATTATAAATTACAATTCTTGAAGAGAAGTCAGCGAAAGAAAGCTAATGGAAAAATGCATAAATTAACGAAAAATTGCATTAGCATCAATGTTCAACATTAAATAGCACCTATCTTATTTATGCTTCAGTATATTTAAATATCAGATTGGATTTTGATGCTCTTGTGTTTGATCTTGTTGATTCAGATGTTAACTAAATATTTGGACAATTAAAAATATTTAGATTCAAATCTTCAGTCTAAATATCACAATATAAAGCTTTAATATTTTGATTATGCTGCAGTTTTTTAAATTTTGTAGCGGATATCTCCTATAGAAAATTAATAAATTAATTGTATGCAGAAAATTTATATTATCTATTTTGTATCTTAAATGCTATTTTAGATTTTAAGAGAGAAAATTGAACATATGAACAAAACTCAGTTTGATTAATAATATTGAAATCACCATCATATTGTAACTGTTAAGTTGTTAAAAAGTGATGATAAACTGTGGAAATTGTGTGTTTCCAATGGAGCAAGATGTTTTTAGGTTTATGGTTTTGAAATTGAAAATAATGTTACAGAGGTACCTATAACAATAAAAAAAAAAAAAAGGTTTTCCACATTGCGCAAATTTAATTGCATGTATTATGATTTTCAATGCTATTTATTGCAGTTAAAGCAAGTATTATTTATATTTTTTTTTATACTTGAGGAAGTTATTTTTAAACCGTTCAAATATTTCCTTACTCTTTCTCTCTCTCTCTCTCTCTTTAATTATATATATATATATATATATATATATATATAACGCTTATATGTACTCGAAATCGTCATTTGATAACAGCTGGCACGTTGCATCGCTTATCTTTTATAGTGCAAAAAAAAAAAAAAAAAAACCGTTTAAGTCGAGTAGTTTCGATTATAAATCGAAAACGAGAAGTTAGAGCAAATGAAAATGTCGAAAAATCGTTCATACTAAATTCCAGTTGGAATGAACAGGACTAACATGATTAAATTAATTTTATTAATTACTCGCATCTCCTGCGATTATTTCAATGTAATTAACATTATGTCGCCGAATCTTGATAAAATACATCTTATCAAAACAAGAAAAGGAAATAAATTCAGTTTTGATTTTTAAACATCTTAGAATTATATACTTTTGCTTTCTAACATTTACATATAGAGTCAGTCCCAAAATTGAGTATACTAACTATAATTATTAATATAATACATGTTAATTAATTATAAAAAATCTAGTGTTATATTTATAGTACTATATTATTAATTTTAAATTGAGTATGAAAGTATAAACTATATTTTTACTTAATAAGTTAAATGTTGCTTTAAGGAAATTGTGTTTTTAACTAATTATATCAATCTACCGGCATGCGAAGCAAAGATTATGAAACAATGAATTTTTATAGAAAAATCTATTAATATAGCGTTTAGATGAAAAAGAATGTCACGAAAATGAGCATGCTATTTTATTAATTTTATTACGATAAGCAAATTAATATTTAATTGCAAAACTTTTTGGCTGGACCACTGCTTATAATCTCTTAGGCATGGATATGACCAGTATTTTGGATTGTTTCAATTGAAATTTTGGCCCACTATTTCCTTAACTTTCTTGAGATCCTCTATATTTCTAGAGAGAATGAGATCCTCTATTTATCACTTCATGTTCATGAACGCATTTCTCCAACTCAGACCATACATTTTCTATAGCATTTAAATCTGGAGATTAGTGTGGTGTGTGTAGCTGTTTCTTTCAGTGGTAATACTCGAGTATATCAAGATATGCTCGATATATCAATACTTGGAATATACGAGTATCAATACTTGATAATATACTGCGAGTATTATCAAGTTATACTTGATAATACTCGCAGTATGCTTCGGATTGTTGTCTTGCTGAAAGATGAAGTTTGACTCTAGTCTTAATTAATTAATACTTTTTAATAAGTTATTTAAAATGGCAGGATAATACCAGTCTATCCATAATGCCATCAATGATCTCCTACTTCATTTTCTGCCATACAACCCCAAACGAGGACAATATTTTAATTAAAGGACAGTATTTGTATTATTATCAGTGTTTTATTATCCAACACGAAAGTTAAAGAGAATCTTATAATTAGTCTTATTTTTAACCGTTTTGTATTTCTTTTTGAGTTTCTTGTTGGGAAAACTTAAAGAGAAATTCTGAAATCATGCAATAAATTTGCTGACCTACTTTCTTCTTTAAAAAAAAAAAAAAAAAATTGAAAATTTGCTTGCAATTGCTACCAAGTAAGGCAATTTTCAATGTTTTTAAGCTCTAATGTAAATATATAAAAAAGAAAAGAAGAAAAAAAAAAACCCTACGATCAAATTTTGTATGTTAAAGGAACAGCTTTTTTTATCAAACTTTATTGTAATGATAATCTACAATTTCAAATTAGAATTATACATTTCTAAATATGTTGCATTGAGAAAGTCTTATACTTTTACAAAAATTGTTAGTTTAATTTTATAACTGTATTGTTCAAAGTATGAAAGCTTTTGGTTAAATTAATCTATATATCGTTTTTTAACCATAATATGTAGGTATTGAATTAGAATTACATGATATATAGGCATTTTTAACCATAATATGCAAGTATTGAATTAGAATTACATGATATATAGGCATTTTAAACCATAATATGTAAGTATTGAATTAGAATTACATGATATATGGGCATTTAGCATTTTCCGTTGAATTTTTACTTCTTTTCATCACCTCCATTCTAACAGTATTATTGAAGAAGAAACCGCAGCGGACGGGAATTAGTTTTTATATTCAAGATAAAGTTCATTTTGGGGGATTATTATATTAATATCATTATCTTTGATGTTCAGAGATATTTATTCCTTTTGACTGAAACAAAGATACGCTGGTAATGATTAACTCGATAGTATAATGGAAAAATAAATACGCTTCTTGTTTTTATTGATTTGCTATCAATTTCCCTAATTTCTTAGTCAAAGCTGTTATACCACTATTGTATAGAACTGTATTTATGAACAAAAATTAATTGGTATTTTTAATTGCTATTTGCAGTTCTATTTTGCATTTTTTTGCATTCCTCCTAATTAGTGTTAAAGTATTATGAGTACTTATCTTAATTAAAAGTACTTACAAAAAATTAATTTTACAGTTACTATGAATATTTTGGATCAAAATTTTCCTCAAATTTTATAATTATCATGTTTTATTAGTTATGTTGTTTTTATTTGTACTTATCTTTTAGTGACTTATTGTTAGGTGTAGATTTAAAGAAATATTATAGAGCTTATTAAAAGTATTAAATTCATGTTTTTGAATTTTTCTTTATCAAATATTCTAATGTCATTTATTTTTTAACGCTGATTATAGAAGATTGCTATGTTTCTTTCATTGTGTATTAGTTATTTTTTATGTATTTAATATATATATTGAAGAATGGTGTATATGTATGTTGCTTTAGACAGAAGGCTTTCTCTTCTAGATTTCTCAGATTTATGCCCTTTAGATCTGAAAAATAGATAAAGTTGTTCTGACATTTTTATATTAAATTTTATTTTGAAAACTATAAATTTGTACAAATGCAGAAATAGAACATAAGTAATCAATTAAAATTTTGACCTCTAAAGATTTATTAAGCTTAAGTTAAAGATGTCCAATTACTGAAGCATTCAATACCTCTAAAATGCATATTTTACATCGCAGACTTAGAATCACTGATGTAGAGAACTGTAAAAGAAAAAAAGCGTTTTTTAGATAATTTTTTTGCACATTATAAGATTTGCAATTTTAGACTGACTTTTGTCCACACTATACCCTTTATCTAAAAATTCAAAATAGTGTTCCTTATTTGTGTCAATTGTCCATTATTGCATATTCTTATATGTTATGTCAACTTCTATGCATATTACAGTTTGAGATATATATTTATATACTGTAATGCCGTCTTAATACAGTGTTACTGTATTATGTGCCTTATTTGGTTAATACTTTTGTGATTTTATCACTGCTTTTTGTTTACTAATTTGATTTCTGCGATACTTTTTACTCCATATTATAAAACTTTTAATACCTCTCTGTTCATCAGCCAAGAAGTTTCCTTTTAATGTGTCTCTTCAAATTCATATCTTATATTTTGAACTATTGTGTATTTCCCATGTATTTCAAAATAATTATTTGTATGATGATAAATATATTACCTTTTTACTTTGTTATAAGTCTTTAAGAATTGTCATGTTACATTTTTATAGCTTATGTATTTATTGTTATTCATTCTTCAGTAGGTATGAATCTTGGGTATTTCGAAATTTCTTTATGGAATTGAAAAATGTTAGAGCTAAAATTTAAAAATTTGCATACGTTGATTGTCATTGCTTAGTATTTATAATAGGTGAGACAATGTTATACGTTTTTATTGGAAATGCTGCTAAGATGTAGCAAATTTTTTCGCTATGAAGTTAAAATATTGCAGTTAAACATGATTCAAAGAATATTTTTGAAAACTTAAAAAATATTTTTAACTGTAGAAGATTTTACTCATTATATAATAAATATTGGATATATTTTTTTATGACTGAGAGAGTGAGACTGAAAAAAAATTTTCCTCTCTGAAAAAGAGAACTTGCATCATATTATTTAGTTGCTCTTAAAATAATTATATTATGAACAAAATTTAATTAATGGAATCATTGCTCATTCTTTAGGTATATGTGTGATACTGTATTATAATATGCTGATCTTTGTTTGGATTTCCTCATTTTTATATTTGCAATATTGTGAATGTTTTAAGTATTATTTCAATTTAAATTGTTATTATTATAAAATATTTGCCTTGGTCAAGTTTCATATAAATAGTCATGAAATTTTATCATAACTTTTTGTGTATTTTCTTTCAGTGTAACTGTATAGTGCCAATTTAAACACGTAATTTGTTGCTGTTAAATATACTGTTGAAACAAATGTATGATTGAACAAGTGATAAAATGAAATAAATTTTTATGCAATTGAAGTGTCAATGTGTTTTAATTTTTTGTTTAATTGTTCAGCATTCAAATGATCTACAAGATTAATTTGATGAATTATAATAAAATAAATATTCTACACCAAAATGAAAATCATAATCATTCATAAAATTTTGTATTTGGCATTGACAAATTGTTTCTCTTTGGATTTTCATATGGTATTTTTCTTTCTTTTATAATGAACTTATCTTGAAAAAGAATGATATATGAATGTAAGATGAGTTATAGGCGATGTTGAATTATGATTAAAAACTAAATTATCCTCTACTGTGAATCATCTGGAAAATTATTATTTTGTACTGAATAGATTTAATAATTGTGTAGTGATTATAATATCCCATTTTAAATGGAATATTATTAGGTTTACTGAGCTACATAATGTGAATAAATTTTTGGCGTCTTTGAAAGAATAATATTGTACTTGATAAAGAAAATGAAATAAAAATGGCAAAAAAAAATTACTTTTAAATTGAACCATAAAATAACAATATTTAAATATTTAATCACATTCTTGAATATTTTAATAAAAATGTGTGTGTGTGTGTGTTAAATATTTGATTGCTATGTAAACTTTAGTATGGTTAAAATTTTTGAAACAAATGAATCAAGTACTAAAATATTTTAAAAGACTTAAGAAATTAATAAGTTTTTTTTTTTTTATTTGTACAACTTCATCAAATCCAATTTGAAATTACTGAATCGTATTTTAAGTGATATTTTTCCAGCAAAGTACAACAACAATTTTAGATAACGAATGAAAATGAATATTTTAGTTCTTTTATTAGCCTTAAATTTGGTTGAAAATTTATGCAGTAAATTACGGATTATTAATCAAGACTGTAATTCATTCATTTCATTCATAAAGTTTATGAAAAAATAAGTTGATTTGAATATATCTAATATCTTTTAAAAAGTAAGATTTTTTAATGGGTATAAACATATTTAATTAATTTTTAAAATGTGATTTTTTTTAAAGATTTAAAAATAAGATTTTTTTCAAATGATTCGAGAGAAGATAGAGAAATTTACAAATTTAAATCAGAACGTGTGTAAACACACTACTACTCCATTTTATACGAAGAATATTTTATATTCCATTTTATACATTTAAGAATGAATTTGGTTTCATAGATTTAAAAAAAAAAAATATTGAAGATTAAGACATAAAGACTGAAAAAAAAAGGATTTTAACTTGGTTTCATTGATAAAAAAAATAATATTGATAAAATTTAAGGAAAATGATATAATCCTTAAAAACAATTAAAGATCACCACCCAGGATCTCTAACAAAAATTTCTAACAAATGCACTTCATTTCCTTTTCCACTGTCTTTTTTCTCTTTGGAAATAATTTCAAGTCAGGAAGTGTATTGAGTTCTTACATTTCATTTTTAGTTAATTTTTTATTACAGCTTTCTGATAGAAAAATATTAAATTCTCCAAATATTTATTTTTTAACCCTCCAATTTTTTTAATATTTTTTTTTTTTTTTTTTTTACCATTTTCATGCTTATTTTTATAATTTCAGTTACATTATATTCTCTATCGATTTCAAAATTATTTAATTTTCTGAAGGGAGCAGTTTCCAGAGAGCCTAAAGTGTTGAGCTTAGAATGTCCATTTATTTGGAAAAATTTTAATAAATATTTTCCTATAGTAGTTTATAAATCCCAATTTCGCTTGTCTCGGATATATTTTCATGTTCATGTTTATTGTCAATTGTATGGATTAATTCTTCAAAGTGTTGTAAATATAACTGAATTAATTCTAAAAGATAAAAAAATTATATTCCTCATATAAGTTAATTAAATCTTGATAAAATTTAGCTGCATATATTCTCACCTAAAGAACTTTCAGTATAATTACATGTGATAATTTTTTAATATCATTAAGAGATTCATCCATATTTTTTTATAAAGTCGAAGGAGAATTTAAAACTTTTTTATCATCCATTTATTTAGAAACATTTTTATAAGACTTATAATCTATTCAAACAATCTAAAGCTCTATATCATAATTTCAATCGTCTATAAAGTTCTTCATCAGAAAGTCTCAATTTCATCGGAGCTCTACAATTTGTTATTTTGTTTATATTTTTAACGATAAATGCAGAAGGTAGATTATTTTGATATTTAAAAATATCATTCCAATCAACCGATTTATCGAGATTTTCGATTGTATCTTCATTCATATTTTGATATCTAAAAACTAAAACCATATATAATTTTCAAACATTTTCTAAAATAAATTTATCACTTAAAGTCTGATTTTCTGAAATGGATGACCAATGTATTTTATGATCATGCATTAATATGACACTTTCAGAGAATATTTGAAATTTAGAAATGATATCTCAATCTAGTAAATTTTCATTATCTCATATAAATTTTCTGATAATTTTTGATAAGCTGAAATGTTTTGCCAATTGACTCTACCTGTAAATTCTAAGATAGAAGGAGCACATTAATTAATTAGGGCTCATACAAATATAAATAAATAAATGAATGTTGATTTCTTAAAAGAAGCAGAACAAATTCAGAGTTCCATTATCATCTATTAGCAGTGAAACCTCAGTATAATCTGAGGAATTTATAATCAATAATTAATATAAAGA
The DNA here is from genome assembly GCF_947563725.1 of Argiope bruennichi. NCBI lineage: Eukaryota > Metazoa > Arthropoda > Arachnida > Araneae > Araneidae > Argiope > Argiope bruennichi. The sequence continues at coordinate 133,653,416 of NC_079162.1, read as the reverse complement.
CAGAATAGGTAATAGATTTAAGTATTTTCAAGAAGAGCATAAATTATTATTAAAAGACAAATAATTTTTTTAAATATATATTTCATCATCTTATTGATTTTTAGTGATGAGAAATATATTCGTTATAATTATTTTATTAAAAATATGGGAATATTATTCTATTCCTAATAATATTATAATCGATAAAAAAAATATGATTTACAGTGGGAGAAGTTCTTAAATTATTTTCAGTCATTAAAAAAATGAAACTTTTACAAACGGTGCTGAAATAGGACCTACGTTATGTATTTTGTCTACCCAGAAGAGATACAGAGAAATAGATATATACCTTAAAAAATTAAATGGAGCTAAATTTCAAAATTTGCACATTTTGTTTGACTTCTAAGCCTATAATTGAATTTTATTCATTTCGCACAAAGAACTCTAAAATTTATTATCAATCTGAGTGTAAAGATTGTAATTCTAAAATCAGTTATAAAAAATTAACTCTGATTGTGGAAAAACTTATAATCATTAAAAAGACATTTAAATAGTAATTATCATATCAAGCGTAATCTGGGAAACCACATCCACCTTAAACAATTTTTTTTCCTAATAAATGGAATCTAAAGTCTAAGAGTGTTAAGAACTACATAAGTATTGTAAAGCGATTAATATTTGAGGCAAGAAAAAATGATCTAGATTTTGTGATTGATCAGATGAACAGAAAAGAAATTTATTTCTGCATTTAATTTTCAAAATAATGATTTTACCACATCTAAAATTGAATATAAGATTTGTAGTTAATATTATAAATCATCCGATATAAAAAAAAATTAAGAACTTTAAAGCATAAAAAAAATTAAGGTCTTTAAAGCATAAAATTGCTTTATTTAATGACGAAAATATTGAAGGGAAAAATTTGAAATCGGAAACAAGAAAAAATTATTATTAGATTATTGTAAAAATCATAATTTTCAAGTACTTGAGGATCTGAAAAAATCTGATTTGATTTAATCTATCATAGATCAAGTTCAATGGAAACAATTTTTGAATTTGTTTTCTTTTGATAATAATTTTTTTAAAAGCAAAAACAAATCTAGAATACCTCAGATTAAATGTGGAGGATATTATAAAAGATCTTATAAAAATTAACATCTACGAAGTGTAAAACACAGAAATTCCATTTTCGAGGATAGTGAAGAATTTATAAAAGTAAATTCAGGTTTTAAGAGCAGATTGTAAACATATTGGATTATAAATATTGACGATGTCACGAATCTCTCTGAGCTTTTATATGAAAGAAGAAGAATTATAAAAGAAATTTTAGATACAGAAAAGCATTTAAAAAATAAATTTAAAATTAATTTGCGATTATGTGAAAGAAGATGATAAAACTCAAGAACATTGATTTAAAGCAAAAAAAAAAAAACGTTTTATAGTAAAGCATACAAATTTAGATGGTTTTTATGATAATGCTGCTCAAAAATTATTAAAAGAAGCCGTTGAATTTGAGGTAAAAGATTCTGAATGGAGTTTAGATAGAATTAAAGTATTGGAATTGCAGTAAATAAATATGATCTTTTAAAAGGATAGAGTCATACAGATTTATCTGAAGAATTTAAAAATAAAAAAGCAATTGTAAACGCAAAAAATAATGATATTAAATGGGTTGCATGTCCAATGCGCACAGTCGCATTTGCACTAACTCATTAAATAATGTCATATGCGCTCAGGCTTTAAAACGTTTGCCACGTTATAACTTTTATCTTTGCATGTAAGATTTGGCGATTTTACTATGTACGCCATGTGATAATCAATCACTGTGAGATTGAGAATGATACTCCATGTCCCTGATAACGAAACGAAGCTTCCGTGAGAAAAATGCTGATGGCCCTTACCGCGTTTCAGACGAGTGTTGAAAATAATAAATAAAATGTGGGAAATTTGCTTTAAAAAATTATTATAAAGGAATATGTTTATAATTTTTCCACTCAGAAGACATTTATAAAAATTATAATTATGATGTGCATAATACAAATTTAATCTTATAAAGTGAAATATAATTTTCAGTTTTATGAGGATTTAATCTTTATTTGTTCTATGGTTTAAGTTTATTTAACAAATTGAAAAAATACATAGAATTAAATTAAAAAATTCAATTGAAATGGATGTCAATAATGTTTAGTTCTTTCTATATGTATGTATATATATTCCGCAAGCTTATACTTGAAATAAGCTAATGAATTTTTTACGTTGAAGTTGTTGAAATAAGGTGCGTTATTATTTCTTTGCAAAATAATAAGTTCTTTGGCTAAAATAAATAAGATATGAATCATATTAATAATTTTAAAAATAACAGTTGGTTAATTCTCAGGAAAAAAAAAAAATTCAATAAGAAAATGTTGATAATTACTGAAATTTCTTCAAACCTGAAATATATTGCCTCATTTTCTAGCTTATTTACTATCAGATTTAAATATACATAAGCCAATGTACCAGCAATCGACATGTAAATGCAAAATCTATACGTTCTACATTAAAACGCTTAGTTCTCAGATACAGTATCATGATCTAAACTTTTATTCGCAGGTAATGTAGTAGCAACTTTCTGCCTATTTTCTTAAAAGCGCTGCCATTGATTTAATACTAATTTTCAATTTGTCCTAAATCTATATACGAAAGAAAGCTAGAAATAAAATATATTATTTTATATTTTATTCATTCTTTTTTTCCCTTGAATTTCTTGTCAAAAGTATAGATTCATATAGATTGGACTTTTATCGTAATAAAAATTGAAATTACAATAGTAAATATTTAAATATTAGATCATAAGATAAGACTAATTTTACAGATATGTAAGCATAGTTTCTGAAATCATTTTTTCCCCTAAAAAGCATTAAGGTAATTGCAATTAAGAACAAGTTTTTTTTTTAAATACTGCGTCTAGACATATTTCCAATTTCAAAATTTCATTAAATAAAGTAGACAATTGTAACAAAAGTTGCAAAAATTAAATTTTCAAAAATCCATCATAATTTCAATTCGTATAATTTCAGTGAATTCGTATAATTTTTCTCTTATTTTCATCTCTACACGCAAAATTTAAAATTGCTCTCTAGAAAATTTGCAGAGATATGCTTAGTTTTAAATTTTGAAAGACTGGCCACAAATATGAAAGAAAATATTTATTTCAGAATGCAACTATTACACCATCCAATCATTATAACTTCAAATGGATTAGATAATCACACCTAACGTTGTACACTTTCATAGTTTGGCAGTTGTACCATCCACTTTATAAAGAAAGAACAGAAACTTGAGGAACTGAACATTTAAGACATCTCAGAGACTTACTGGAATACTCAGCAAGAAAAGAAATTATTTTTAAATCGATTTTGTGCAGTTTCTAAAAGAATTATATACAGGGTGGTTATAATTAAAGTTACCCTGTCTAGACCTACGTAGAGTCCGCTCTAGTGGAAGAATGTCGAAGAAACTCGATACTTAAGTTGTATGGATCATAGCGAAAAAAAAAAAAAAAAAGCTGCAATGAAAAAAATTAGTTCAAATTTCAGCCAATAGATGGCGGTTTTCCTGTACGATAAAGGCCGTTATGCAAATTTAGAGTAGTTTAAAAAGCCAGTACTCACTGCCGCAAAATCATTCTTCGCCATGCTGTTAGAGAAGAAAGGAAGAGCTTTACTGATAAAGTTGTTTTATCAGAACAGCAGTAATTTGTCAGCTGCACTACGAGAATATCGGCTCTTGAAAGACTTGCGGAAAGGGCCTATGTCCAGGCAGGCTTTGAAAAAGATTCATTATTAATTTTGAAGAGATTCGTGAGTTGGGTGTGCTACAACGAAGAGGACGGAAACGGATTTCAAATGAAACTGCGGAAGAAGTCGCTCCTGCCATGGTCGAAAGAGCGTCCGATTCGCAATATTTTTCATCAAGTGCTCTAACGGTGGCACGTGATTTGTCCCTCCCTTGGTCTACAGTACGAAAGATTCTTCAATCCATTGTAAAATGGTATCCATACAAGATCCATCATGTGAAAGAGCTGAATCCTGCAGACCCGGAGAAACGAAATCAATTTGCTAGAATTTTTTTTAGCGAGAAAGCCGTTGACAATTCATGGCCTTGGAACATTTTGTGGTTGGACGAGGCTCATTTTCCCTAAACGGAGCAGCTAATACTCAGAAATGTCGCATATGGGGAACTGCAAGTTCTAATGTTGTGCATGAACAGTCTCTACATCATGATTACATTACTGTATGGTGTGGTTTTACTGCTGATTTCATTCTTGGTCCCTTTTTTTTTTTGAGGAGAACACTCCTCATGGTCCTCAAAGGTGTTCCGTTACGGGTGCCCGTTACCGCGACCTTCTTCAGCTGCAAGTCATTCCTGCGTTACAAGAATGATAATGTTTAGGAACTACTGTCTTCATGCAAGATGGTGCACCACCTCACATAGCTCGATCAGAGACGGCATTGCTTCGTGCCCACTTTGAAGATCAGCGGGTAATTTTAAGAAGTTTTCAAACTGCCTGGCTTCCGCTTTCTGTGGACTTGAGTCCCTGTGATTTCTGGTTGTGGGGATTCCTGAAAGATCGTATCTATGAAGGAAGCATACAGACTCTGAATGAATTGAAAGCAAGCATAACACGTCATGTTGCTGCAATTGATCGAGAAACCCTTCGTGCCACTGTTGAACACGCCATAATATGTTTTGAACATGTGCTTGACGAAATGGAATGCACATTGAACATATATTGTAATTAAATAAAGTTTTAAGTTCCGAATTGTGTTTTTGTTTTTCATGCGCCGCTTTCTTACCTGGCGGTTGAAATTTGAACTATTTATTTTATTGCAGATTTCTGTTCCCCATGATCCATACAACCTAAATATCAAGTTTCTTCGACATCCTTCCTCTAGAGTGGACACTACATATGTCTAAACAGGGTAACTTCAATTATAACCATCCTGTATATTGGGTTGGTTATAATTAAAGGAGTTTCTTTGACCTGCTATATTTTAATAAAAATTTACAATATTTAATAAATTTATGAGTGAAAATATTCTTTTAGGTTATAAAAATGCTTGTCGATAACCATACTCATATACGTCATATTATTCTGTACCATTTTGAGAAAGGATGGAAAGCAGCGAAATCATTTCGCGATGTCAACGAGCTAACGGTGGGGGCACAATCAGCGAAAGTCGATGCAGGGAATGGTTTGCCCGTTTCAAATCTGAATGCAATAGCTTGGAAGATAATCTAGTGAGAGTTTGACCATCGGATTTCGACGACCAGGCAATTTTGGCAGCTGTGGAAGGAGACGAAAGTTTGACAACTCGAATGCCACAACTTCAATGTGGATCGTTCAACCATTGTTCAGTTATTGAAGAAGATGGTGACAACGCTTCGGATTAATCATTTAAAAACGCCTACTAATTATGCACCAACCCAATATATATATATATAGTTACAAAATTTTCCTTGTGGGTGTATTTGGAGGCAATCCCATAAGCAGGTCTCGGTTGATATAATATTCAGACTATCTGGATTCTTCTAGAAAATTCCTTTTGTAGCTAAAGTCGCCAAATTTCTCGTCGCCAACTTTTGTGGTCAAGATTGGCATGTCACGGATTCGTTTTACCACTTTGTAATACTGTTCCCCCTTCAAAGACTGCACGACCCGGGAAGTCTCATTACATAGAACTATGATCAGTGGCCTGGTACGGAGCCAGCCGATTAATGTGGATGACTTTTGGCTTGGCATTCGACGACCTCCATACTCTGTAGACGACATCGTTTAATCTCTTCACAATAGTATAAGGTCCTTCCCAGTTTTGTTGTAATTTTGGACTGAGACTTCTCCATTGCTTCGGGTTATACATCCAGACTAGATCACCCTGCTTAAATTGGTGGTCGGTCACTCTGGAGTCGTAACGAGTTGTCATTCGTTCGCTGACCAGTTTAATTCTCTCGCTGGCAAAAGCATGTTTGCTTTCTAAAAGCGCTTCTAAATTTTTCACGTACTCATTTCGCGAGGAAGGCGCTTCAGTCGGTCGTCCAAAGAAAATATCACAGGGCAATCGCAGCGTTCGACCAAAACGCATTTCTGCTGGGGTCAGTCTGGTCGCTTCATGTTCTGCGCTTTTATAGGCCAAGAGAAAGAGTGGCAGATGTGCATCCCAATTCGAAACAAATATTGACAGATTCTTCGAAACAAATATTGACAGATTCTTCGAAACAAATATTGACAGATTCTTCGAAACAAATATTGACAGATTATTTAAAATTGTTCGATTAAACCTTTCGACCATCGGACTCGGGATGCAGCGCTGTCGTTTGAATCTTCTCAATCCCCAAAAGTTTACAAAGTTCAGTAAAGAGCGCGGAATTAAAATTTGTTCCTTGATCAGAATGCAAAATCATAGGCACGTCATAACATGAGATCCATCTTCGAACTAATTCTCCAGCTACAGTCGAGGCCTCCTGATCTGGAATGGGAATTGCTTCGGGCCACTTGGTAAAATAGCCCATTAACACTAGAGCATAATTATTGCCCTTTGTCGTTACAGGAAAAGATCCTAGGATATCCAAAGCTATTCTTTCAAAGGGTGCTCCCACATTATAGCGTTGCAAATGACCCTTCGTTCTTGTTTTAGGTCCTTTTCGGGCTCCACAAGCATGGCATTCCCTGCACCATTTTTCAATGTCAGCGCGGAGTCGATCGCATTAAATTTCGTTCTCTTGTCTTACTCAAGGTTTTCATTACTCCAAAATGCCCTCCACTTGGGCTGTCATGAGTCTCTCGCAGAACTTCTGTAATTATACTCTTTGGGAGAATTAATTGCCATCGGCAGGAAGTTCCATCATCACTCTCCCACTTGCGGTATAAAACATGGTCTCTCTGATGTAAGGAGTCCCAAATATCTCAGTATCATTTCGTTGCCAGACCTTCCAGAGCGATTTCTTGCCAAGACGTTCGATCCGCCGAATTTAATTTCTTCTCCAAAATTGGCTTAATAGCGGGATCTTCTAACTGTTCTTTTTGTATCTCACTTGAAGATCAGGGATCCACCGTTGTTATGGTTAAAACTTTCACGGAAATATTCGTTTCCATTCCGAACTTTTTTTCCGTATTCGTGCAATTTTTGCAGCTTTCCCTACAGGGTCTTCGAGAGAGGGCATCTGCGTTTCCATGAGAGATCCCTTTGCGATGCTGGATCTCGAATTCATACTCCTGAAATCTTTGAATCCAATGAGCTATCTGACCTTCAGGTTTCTTTAAAATTTAAAAGCCATCTCAAAGAAGCATGATCAGTCCGGAGAAGAAATTTCCGTCTATAGAGATAGTGATGAAATGCTCTATAGACTTTACAATGGCTAGTAATTCTTTACGTGTGACACAATAGTTTCTTTCTGGCTCACCCAAGCCCTTTCTGAAATAAGCGACGACACTTTCTTCGTTTCTAATCTTCTGGGATAGCACGGCCCCTATTCCTTCATTACTAGCATCCGTATCCAATATAAAATCTTTGTCAGTCCGAGGGTAGGTTAAGACAGGGGAAGTTGTGAAAGCCTGCTTTAAACTGTTGAAAAGATTGATCGTATTCTTTTGTCCAATTAAATGTACATTTATCTTCAGTTAATTTGTATAAAGGTCTTGCTATTGTAGAAAAATTTCTTACAAAATGTCGATAATAAGTACACAGCCCAAGGAAACTTCGAAGGTCATGCACGGTCTCTGGACGAGTCCAATCGACTACTGCCTTAATTTTCTCTTGATCGGTTTTAACTCCCTCTGCTGAAATAAACATGTCCGAGGTAAGCTACCTGCTTTTGGAAGAATCGGCATTTCTTAGGGATTAACTTAAGGTTGGCTTTCTGTAGTCTCTGGAATACTTTCTGAAGGTCATTCAAATGTCCGTCCTATTACTGTGATGTCATCTAAATACACTAAACAGGCTTCAGACGATAGTTCACGTAATAAAATCTCCATTAGTCTTTCGAATGTTGCAGGAGCATTACAAAGTCCAAAAGGCATTACCTTGAATTGCCAAAGGCCTTGCACGGTGGTGAAAGCTGTCTTTTCTCTATCTTCAGGTCGGATCTCTATCTGCCAGTATCCTCTTTTCAAATTCACGGTTCCATCTTTGAACGGAACCATTGACTTCCGTTCAAAGAATCCAGGGTATCATCTATTCGCGGTAGGGAATAACTGCCTTTTTTAGTAATTTCGTTCAATTTCCTGTAGTCTACACAGAATCTTGTTGATCCGTCTTTCTTTTTGACAAGTACAATAGGCAAAACCCAAGGGCTTGGCATTTCATCAATTATTTCATTGTCAACCATTTCTTTAATTAGTTTCTCTGTTTCTTCCTTCTTTGCAAGGGACAATCGTCTGGGGTATTGTTTAATTGGCGGATGGTCACCTGTATCGATTCTATGTAGTGCCATATTGAACCGGCCAACATCAGAGTCACAGGTCGAAAACTAGCTTTGAAATTCGTTAAGTAATTTTTTTACATCGCTCTGTTGCTGTTCATCAAGTCCTTCAAGACTCTCCAAAATTGTTGGAGGATGTGCTCCAGAAAACTCTTGAGTACGAGCGACGATATCCACCACCGGGTCACACGACACAACAACAGTTCCTTTGTTCACGATCTTGGGTTTATTGTTCAGATTCAATACTCGAACGGGGATGGCTTCCGTTTTCAAATCAACCAGTGAGGTCTCCACAAGCACACCGTTTTGGGAGACTTGACTAGGAAAGTCCGTCACGGCGTATCTGAACTGTGCAGAAACTTCAGGAACCCCCTGGATAAGACATTCAGATCTTGACAGTATTAAAGTTCTCTCCTTTGCCAATACATAACATGATTTTGAATTCTGTACATCGGCTGAAAACAGAGGAATTTCTTCCCCTGCTGTCCGTATCTCGTTTCTTTTAAGGTTTACAGTAAAATTAAATGTTTGAAGGAAATCCAGACCCAGAATACAGGGATCGGTGATGTCAGTTATGTAGATCTTATGATGAAATTTTCTTAATCCCAATTCAATGGATGCATCTAATTTGCCATGTATTTTAGCATTTTCACCTGTAGCAATCTTTAAAAAATATTAGGAGCCGTGTAATAAAATTGTTCTTTTAGTTTCTAGGCCAAGTCTGTTCTTAAAAGTGTGACATTTGCTCTCGTATCTATCAACATCATACACTGAATGCCGGAAATAAGTCCTTCTAAGTAGAGCCCATTTTTATTTCCACTAAGAACGGAAACTCTCAGTTCTTCTTCAGGAGCTCCATTCAGAAAAGGCAGCCTTCGCCTCGCAAGACGGCCATGAGTTAGTTTCCCTGGTTGGAAACAACCAGCGAGCACTCTCTCTGTAAGTGCCTCTTCTTGTTGCACCTCCAGCAAGTCACATTCGGGTTTCGGTGAGGGATGTTCTTTTCACCATCACGACTGTTCAATAATTTTTCCAGCATGCTGCAGAGTGATTCAAATTTGTCATAACTTTTCCTGCCGGTATCATCTTGAATCTGAATCGGTCTGACATGTATGCAACTCCTGGAAACAGTTTTTGCAGCCTCATACTTCATGCTTTAACCCTTTCGCGCCGACTGTCACCTGTACGTGCCAGCAAGAAACGCACTCACTTCCCGGCCGACACGCCGGCGTGCAAGAGCGTTTTCTCGTTCACCCCCGGCCGTCACCCATTAGTGCCAGTGTCCTGGAACGTTTTAAAAACTAAAATTTTTGCCAGAAGATGGCATTATATGTCCATATGGTTTCAGATACATGTAGATTTGACCTTCTACTCAAAATGAGAGTAGTATGACTCACATACACGTGGTTTTTAGGGGGAAGGAATGAAGGAGAAAGGAATGTTTCCGAATGGCGTGAATTATGACGGCTCTTTAAATTCGCACGTGGTATTTGTTTACAGTAAGCAGGGGAAGTTTTTTTTTTTCGCTACAGCGTTGGGTATTTCGATTTGCGGTCCAGTTTTTAGTGGATAGTTAGATCTTGTAGACGTGAATTTTTTCTCTTTTTACCGTTAGAATGTCGAAGCGTCGAAAAATTTTAACTGAGCTTGAAATAGCGGAAATGATGCAAAATATTTCAGATATTGATTCTGAAACAGATTCGGATAGTGACAGTGATAGTGACACTATAATATATTCTGATCATAAAGAATCTAGCGAATCTTGTGATGATGAGGACATTACTGATATCTGTATGCCGAGTACATCGAAAGCAAGTACTTCTCCATGGTCATCCACAGTAGAAAATTTAACACAATTACCATTCAAAGCAGTGCCTGGACTAAAAGTGGATGATTCGGTTGCAGAAGAAATTGATTTCTTTAGGCATTATTTCGATGATACAGTAATGAAATTAATTACGGAACAGACCAATCTGTATCAGAGAAGTATATATCCTGAGGATGCATCTGGTGCACGTTCTTCGAACTATTTACCTGTCACAGAGGAAGAAATGTTTGTTTTCTTTGCTCTTACAATTTTGATGGGCATTATAAAAAAACCCAAAATCAAAATGTACTTCTCAACGAATCCCATGCTTGCAACGCCATTTTTTAATAGCGTAATGAGTCGTGATCGATACGTTGCAATTCTTCGATGTTTGCATTTTGCCAGCAGCGATGCCAAAAAAATCGGAAAGCTTCAACCAGTTTTAGATAAAATAATTGAAAATTTCAAGTCCGCTTACACCCCTGAAAGGAATATATCAATAGATGAAAGTTTATTATTGTGGAAAGGAAGACTTGGATTTCGCCAATACGTCCCTGCTAAACGATCTCGATATGGAATTAAACTCTATAAATTATGCGAATCTAAATCAGGATATATATACAATTTTATTATTTATACGGGGAAGGATACAGTGTTAAAGGAAACTTTAGGATTATATGGGGAAAGAGTTGTGAAATCTCTACTTGAAGAACTTTCTGGTCAAGGGTACCATTTATATATTGATCGTTTTTTTATGTCTCCATCATTAGCGGATGAACTCTTCGGACTACAAACAAATACTTGTGGGACTGTAATGAGGAGAAGGAAAGGAATGCCTGAAAATTTTCCGCCGCCCAAAATGAAAATCGGTGAGATGTTGGTTTTGCAGAAAAAGAACATGAACTTAACTGCTTTCAAAGATAGACGAGAAGTGCTAGTGATATCAACTATGCATGATGCAAAATTGCTTGATACTGGTAAAAAAGATCGCGCAACATCTAATCCCATAATGAAGCCAGAGTGTATCGTAGAATACAACAAAAATATGGGAGGGATAGACTTAAGCGATGCCGTCATAATTCAGTATCCATCTTTCAGGAAAACTGTTAAATGGTATAAGAAACTTTTCTTTAATATCATGGATATGGCTGTATTTAATGCCAATATTCTTTTCAACAAAAAAAGTAAGAACAATCTTCCTCTCCTTAATTATCGCCTTAATTTAGTTAATCAAATTATTTCTCAGCATTCCTCTAAAATCCCCAAAGTTAATGTCATACCAAAATCAGCAGAATCATTAAATCCACTCCGATTAACTGAAAGACATTTCCCAAAACTTTGTTCAAAAGAAACGGGTGAGAAAGTGAGACGACGATGCTTCGTTTGTTCACATTCCCGGAAAAATCCTCCAAAACGGCAAATGAGTTATTATGAGTGCAAGGACTGTAACGTAGGACTGTGTGTAGATCCCTGTTTTCAAATTTTTCATACGAAAAAAGAATTTTAAGTCATATATTTAGTTTTGAGATATATGATGTTAAAAGTTATTAAATGGTAAGTACATAGTGAAAATAAAATGTGTAAAATATATATTTAAACAAGAAATAACTTAAATAAATAAAGTATCTATAGAAATAAATATGAAGCATATGCCATTTAAATATTCTACAGAATATTATTAAACAACGCGTTGATATTTCGGTAATTTCATGGATTTAGGCTTAACAGTGAAAAACCCTCCGGCCGTGGACAGACACTCGCGAGAGAGACTGCCGGCCTCAGCGATAAGCGCGCGTTTGCGCTTCGCGTCGCGAAAGGGTTAAGCTAGAGCTGATTTTAGATCTTTTTCATCCATTAGCCTCGTTGCATACTGCGTGTCTTCGTCTCTGATGGCATCGACGAAATACTGCGCTGCTAGGCTTCCCCGAACATCTAGAGGGCATTCGGCGTAAGCCAGGCTCATTAATCGTTCCACATCTGCGGCCAAAACTTGAAGGTTTTCCCCTGACTTCTGCTGTTTTGTCTTCAGCTCTGTTCTGTAAAATTGGGTTAGATGGCTGTCCCCAAATCTGGATTCCAGGGAATTTTGAATTGTCATTAGGTCCATCAGCTTTTCAGATGGAATTTCTTGAAGAACCTCCGCCGCTGATCCTCGGAGAGACACTACAAGTTGGCTGGCTTTTACAACATTTGTCCCTTGGTTTGGTGAACTAACAACATCAAATTGGGTTTTAAAAGCATTCCATCATGTCTGTCCATCATATGTCAAAGGCTTGACTGTCGGTCTGGTATACGAAAATTCTGGACTTGGTAGGAAGTTGTTTGGTCTGTCCTCAAGTTCACTAAGTCTCTTCTCGAGATTGCCGATCCTCTCCTGAACTGTTTCAATTTTGCTTCGAACCTCGCTCCTCACTTCTCCAATCTCCCTCTCGATACTTTGGACATCTTCTTCTATCTTCTCTATGCAACTGTTAACGTGATCTTTAATTCCCTTGACTTGACTCTTGACGTGCACCTGAATCTGATTTTTCAATTCCTTTTGGCTTTTCCTCCTTTCGTCCTCTCCAGCTTCCATTTTATTTTCTTATCCTACGTTCATCTCCTCTTGTCCTTTCTTCATCTCTGCCATCATGGCAAGTAACTCTGCGAGTTTTTCATCCATTCCTCTAGTCCAAGGCATACACAGAAAAATCCAACTAACCCCACTTCTGACACAAAATGTTACGAAATTTTCCTTGTGGATGTATTTGGAGGCAATGCAATAAGCAGGATCTTACAAAAATAAAGCTCTTTATTTTAACGAAGTCTAAAAGGAAAACTCTAAAGTAGCACAAAGCAACAGAAATATCAATATCAACAAATATCGCCATTCAAACGCAATAACACAGCGCATTTAATCACTAGCTCTGCGGCTTGCTTGCTGTCTAATACTCCAATTTTTTCCAGTCTTGAGTGCGTGGTTTTTTTATAGTTCCTCCACAGGAAGTGATGTCATTGACAGGAAGTAATGTAATCTTAGGGAAGTTCCGGAACTTTCTCCAAGCTTCAAGGAAAAACTGGTCTCGGCTGATATAATGTTCAGACCATCTGGATTCTTCTAGAAAATTTCTTTTGTAGCCAAGGTCGCCAAATTTCTCTCCAAGTCGCCAACCTTTGTCGCCAAGATTGGCATGTCAGGGATACGTTTTACCACTTTGTAATAATATATATATATATATATATATATATATATATATATATATATATATATATATATATATATATATATATATATATATATATCAATAGGCTGTGTGATTTAGTGATTAATAGGATCCTTACTTCAACAGGAGAGAAATGGTGAGAATGAAGTGTCATATATGTGACGAAAAAATTGACATTTTTCTTTATTTTTTAGGTTATTCTTTTCCAGAGCTCAAAATTCCAAAATTGACTGTGTAGAGAATATTTCAACTTTAATAGGGGACATTCGTACAAAATATTGAATAGTCGTTTAAAAGCAAGCAAATAGGCCCTTCCTTTGGCAAAATCAAAACTTTCTTTTCTGAAAAATGTTGTTTGGGGAGACGAAGGTTGCTTTGATCTATATAGAAGCGTTAATTTTCAAGATTGTCACGTTTGAAAAAATTAAAACAATTCTTCGTGCAAGAAATTCATCAATCGCAGTTTTCTGTTCATATGTTACATGCTGCTGTTTTTAGAAGTTCTTCAGTTGGTCCAATCAGTTGGACCAATTTATCATACAGTATACCGATAGATTCAGTTAATTGTTATTGGCATTATATCTGAACTAAGAAATGAATTATCAGTGGATATTTGATAAATCTTTGCTGACTAACTCAAAAATCCAATCCTTATCTCACATGAACTGGATCAGATATGCCCAAGTATTATTAAGGTAACGCAATTCTGTGTAGGTGTCGAAGGTGTTAATTTGGAAAAATTTTTTAAGCACTATAATTAATGCCATACCGGGCCATTTTTTTAAAAAAAAATTAATGAAAGTTAATAAATATGTTATAGGGTTTTGCAAAGGAAAGCCAGAATTTAAATCGCTTGAAATTAGGTAACAAAACACGTTTTATCCTTTGAGAGTAAATTTTATTGACCACAGTTTAGTACTTATTACAGTATAATTTTATTCAAATACTTTAAAGTAAGTTTAGATTATTCTTTTTTTGGGCGGAGGGGAGTTCTTCCAAAAGGGGGCTTAAATTGGAATTAAAATTATTTCCTAAATTTGATATTCAGAACAAGAAGTCTATCATAGCTCTCAGAAAGCAGTTATAATCATTATCATTAATTGGAATTGGATAAAACTAAAGCAAAAAGATAATAATTAATATAAAAAGACACCAAACAATAGAAAAACTAAGGCTGTGGGCTTTTATATCTTGAGGAACAAGCGAATAAATAAAGTAATGCCATAGTTCATAAAATATCAAGAGTTTGGATTTTATATGCTGATATGAATTTGAAAATCAAAACCTATTTTGTATTATTGACCTTAAAGAAATTAGTGATGTAATTTGAAGAACTCTATTCTTTAATTGAACCGATGAAACAATTTTAATAGGCTAAGTTTTATTCTACTTTAATGTGTATCTCTCAGAAAGTTTGTTCCATTTTTAATGACAAATAAACTACTGAAAATTCATTGCTTTTGCTTTGTCGAAATTAGTTTTCTGTCAATTTTCATTAAAAACTATTTATATCATTCAAGTCTATTTTAAAAATACTCCTTGTCTTTCCTAGCTTCTAGATTAGAAATGCCTTCCTTTATTTTAAGAGTTGTAATTTGTTCTTAAAGAGACACTCTTTAAAGATACTCGAAAGGGATGAATGATTACCATCGCAGTTTCACTGACTTTTCTTGTGATATACATTGCTGGCTGTGTCATGGCCTTTTGCAGCACAGTGTGCGCATGTAACCGTTCCGAGATAATTTGCTTTTGAGTGGCTGGAACTCTGATATTGAAAGTATCTTAAATAATTTGGGATGCATTGCCTGCCTAACTGGTAATTTTATATGCCCGGTATATATAAATTTTGGCAATTTCGGGAAATAAAATATTAGTATAAGATGCTTTGTAACAAGAAGCTACCCATCCACCATATTGTTACGTGGCGTACATTCGTTACTCTTTTCCTCTGAAATTCATTTGATATTTCCTCAAGAGATACATTAAATATTTCCGATTGTAACTACGACCTCTGAATAATTCAGTGACGAGTGTGGTTGGACAGTTATAGGTGTTGTGGCTAGTGTATTTAACTCATATACTTGCCGGGTTTGCTTTTTAGAATTCGTATCCTCAGAATGCGTTTCAAAGATACATCATATTTCATGAATTGTTGCTGAGATAGTCTTTTGCCCAAGAAAAGGAGAAACTGAGTGGAAAGTTTCATTACTTTCAAATAATCGTTTAATTATAAAATCTGTGTCGAATTTAATTGTACAAATAGATTTTATAATTTTCTAATGTCCTTTGAAGGGAGACTATTGTTTGGAGCATATATGATATTTCATGAATTGAGTCCCGACGGCTCTGCGCACCAAGAAGCCTAATTAAAAAAGGTGTATCCACAAGCTCTGAAAATTTCCAACTTCTTTGTTTACCAGATTACTAGCCGGAGCCTATAAGCCCCAGACAATTCTTAACGCCAAGCCCAAGAAAAGGCCCCTTCGCTTGATCCCTAGCATATTAACTATTCTGGTGGAAAACCCCCTGTCGATTTATGCAGTTGGTGCCACAGTGCACCACCTATCTATTAACCTGCCACGCACTATCAACACGTGGGTTTTTTTTATTGTTCATGAGAAGCGAGAAGCAAACAGAGCAGCGACAACTTCTCATGGAGAGCTCTCTCGCTTGAGGAGAGCTCGCTGCCGTTGAGGGAAGGGAAGAAGAAAGCAATTAGCAGCAAGCTAGGAAAGCAGATAAACTGGTGAGCAGACCTGGAGGTCATGAAACCCATCACCCCCAAAGAAGATGTGTCCCTTAGGGACTATTTAGTGTTAAAACAGACATATTAAACATTTGCCCACCTAGCAAATATCCGCTCTTTTCAGTTATTATTCCAATTTAGGTGATTTCGTTTGCCATTTTTATCCTAAAGAAAAAAATATTTATCTGACATTTTTTTTTATTTCTTGACAGCGTTTTAAGCTCCTAATAAGTCCTAATACAATGTCTCAGAAATGTGAGTTTGTTCAATATCTTTGCAATGAATTGGCTGATTTTTCAGAATAGATTTATAAACTGTAACTTGGAACTTGATATCGTGTGTTTCAGAATGTACAGGGGAATCCGGAGTTATTTAAATATTTGCAATTCACAAACGAAGATAGAATGATACTTTTCCACAAGAAGAATGAAAATTAGACTTGAATTGTTTTTGCCACGAAGTCTAACTTATTGGTTGCAGTAGTTTAAATTTAGGTCATCGTCTGATTCTGCAATTAATGAAATGATGCATTACATAAGATGATTAAAAGTTCAAGAAAAAGCTACAATTACATAGGAATATATGACCTAAAACTCCATCCGATTAGAGTAGAAGATACGCTGGCCACGACATTGAGGGTCATAAACAAGAAGAAATCCAGGCTTAGGAGATTGCAGTGGCCACAGGACAGAACCATATATTTCTTATTTGCACAAGTCCCTGGGCAAATCTGTGAACATTTGGTGATGAAATGCGAGTGTGTACGGTACATGTTCGCCATTTCAGCATTACACGCTCTCCGTATGTAGTCGAAATTTTAGAGGATTATCACTGAAATTCTACCTCGGTACTGATGAAAAAGCCCATTGCCTCATTCGATTGATATTTCAAATCATACCTTCCTCTATGAATTTGGCTTATTTTAATGTTTCTTTTGCGCTTTAAAGTATGTATGTTGAATTTTGGACCGCTATTTGTAAGATAAAATAATAATTAGATTAGTAGTTTACAGATGTTCAATGCACCGTCCTATATTTAGGGATACTGTTGTCAAAAAAGAAGCTATATTTCTATTTCACAATTTTAAGCAACATTTTCTTTGTTCATATTCTGTCCCCGTATGTATTGACCCCTCATTTAACATTTGTCATCTGTTATTACTTTGTCCCATGCAGCGCACTTATCCATATTCAGCAGTATCATTTGATGGTTTAAAAAGTAAACCATGTAACCAATAAATTGTAGTGGTAGAAAAAAATGTTGGTTGATTTCTGTCCTTTCAGTGGCAATGGTACTCTTCTTCCTTCATCCGTTTGGAAATTATTCAAATATTAAATTTATCTGGATTTCTGAATCACCCTATATATTTTAAATTGCTGTTTTCGTCCATATCCTTCTAACAAAGCTAATGGCGATGCATGAAATTACAAAATTATTTATGAGATATGTATTTAAAGCTTTTCTAAAAAATAACTTAAACGATGTTTTTAGATAGTACTGTGACTTTTAATGGGGAGTTTTGCATAGGATTCTTTTAATAATTTATTTCTAAATCTGTATGTTAAGAATTTTTTTTTATTATTATTGATTACTAGTCTAAAATGCTTAACTCCTCCTACTGAACATAGATCAGATTTGAAGGAAATTTCTTATCTTAATAAGTTTTTAAAAAACAAAATCCTTTTTAAATGACGCACCAAAAGGAAATTTATAAAAAGTCCTAACATTATTTTTTTACAGTTTTAATGTAATATTACATATTTGGTTTCTTTATTTACACATTATTGCCATATCTTTACCTTAAATATTATGAGAATTATGTACGTAATTATATAACCATTGAAAATGTTACAAAACTAAAATGTTTCTCTTTGTTTGGAAATAATTGGTGGTGTAACAAAGGTAATTGTCGTCAGGGTACCTATAGACCTTTGTTTCTCCAACACTACATCACTTGAAATAGTTCAACATGTATTCGTAAATTTCACTAAAATTTTTTTAATTTGCATGCCTTACAAGTATTTAATCTTCGATGTGGTATCACACTAATTTCTGGATATTAACAAGTTTGCTTATGAAGTTCAGATATTTTTTCAAATTCCAATAGCTTATTAAGCTGATATTTTTTTTATAGTTGATTTATGGAGTTTAAATTTTTTTCAGAAAAATCTTAATCCAATATTTACAGCCTCTCGGAGATTATGCTGTAGCTTCTGGCTACTGAATTTTCTTTTATTGTCCAATTTTATTTAACTTGACTTGTTTTATATTTGCATAAATGAAATTTTGCAATCAATTTTTCACTCATTTTCTGATGATATGGAGTTTTAAAGTTTTGTAAATTTGTGTCTTCTTAGTGGCAAAACATTATTCTAACGCTGTCATCCATTATTTTAATTAAATTTCAGTTCCATACCGCTGGCTTCATCTGGTGATATGTTTTAGAAGAAAACAGATATCAAGTTTTCAAAATATAATAAATAATGTATTATAAATTAAGGATTAATAAGTAAAAAGTAATCAAAATAAAACTATTCTATATCATATAACATTAATAAAAGTTATTTTCAAAAACTGTTTTTATGTATTTTAATCCTTGTGCCTTCGAAGAAAGTCATGAAGTCTTCGAAGAAAGTGTGCTTTCAAATCCACTGTTCTTCATAAATAATAGCGAAAATAAAATCTTCCAATCAAAATCAGATCGGAGAAACCACTTTTCATTTCCCTGAATCCATTGCCTTTGAATAAGTAGAAAACTTCCATATTTTATAATGTTCTATTACTCTCAGCACTCTTGGATAGTATAATTAAGAGAGCATTTAACTGTGTAATTTCCGTTTCAGTATTATTAACGTCAATTGACTTTTAATGGATTAATTAATTATTTCCCTTCCATCTTTTATTGGTTTTTTTCGGCAAAGCCCAATGTATAATAATAGTAGCAACGATCCATTCTTTTTGTCTTGCTTAGCAATGAATAAGTTATCAAAATTTTCTATAAAATGATGAAATTATTTTACTACGAGCACACTTTTCCTTCTTTATATAACGATGTAAATTGCCAGAAACTTTCGTATTCGTAATTATAAAACTATAATTTTCATTTTATTAAGAATATATTTGCTATTTATTAAGAAAGAAATGGACATACTGAATACATATTCATTACAATAATTGCATACATTACAATAATAAATTACATTAAATACTGAATATATATTACAATACGTGCTATTAAGAGTGTCACTGCAATGCACAAAGCAATGAGCTACTGATTTTCACTAAAGGTACAGCTTATTTCGAATAATATTTCTTAGTATTTAAAACTTTTCTTTGACAGAAGTGATTTTCGTAGTCTTTTAATTTTTCAGTTTGTGATCAAGAAACTAAGAACTAATGATAAAAGTCAAATTTGAACAATTTGAAATCCCAAACTTGAAGAAGTTATGGGCCTTTAAAAATTATAGCAATCAAACTTGTATGCAAAATACTGATATATATTTGTAAATGATGAATAAAAACACGTGTAGTTATTATAAAGGACGTTAGTATATTAAGGTGAGGTTAAAAATTATTAGTTTTGAAGTAGGTCACCGAAATGCTCTATAGATGTTTATTTTCTCCAAAGAAACGTTATAAAATGAATGCTGAATAGATTGAAATCTGATTTTAGTCCAAGCCTGTTTCTCCTAGTTTTTAAAATGGGATTTTTGTTCTCAAGGAAATGTGTTTGATGCATAAAGATAATTTTTTTTTTTTTTTTTTTTTTTTTTTTTTTTTAACATGGCAGAATTTTTTCTGCTAGCTAATTTATTGGTTTAACCGAATATTTTAAAGTGCCCAGTGCAATGAACGCACTACTTTAACCAATCATCTAATTTTTCAGCCTTTACTCATAACAGGTTTTTAATCTAGGAAAAAAAAACGCATTTTCTCCATTTATCTAAGAAGAAATTCAGTAGAAATACTCCCGTGTATCCAGGGCAAAGGCACTAAATCATCATGATGGATGCATAAGCATATGCGCAGTAGCCGAGCTGGATGCATATATACTGCTTTTTCAGATGCCAGGGAAAATTTCTACAATTTCCTTTCATTAAAATTGGTAAAAAAGGTGTCATTGTAACTGTGGCCTAATAGCTAATTTCTGAACTCTTAGAAAAAGACAGTTTTCCATTTGGAGAACTGCTTTAAAATTCTAAAAGAATAACATTTCATGTGATTTCAGTCAATAAATAAAACGCTAAAAATTACGAAATTTAAATTTTTAAACCATTTAACGGTCTTTAATCAATTTTTGTAAATTTTTCTTGACGCACCATAATTTATACAAAAAAGAATTCCATTCTTTTGAGGCCAAAATTGACCGAGTTATGAAGCTCTGAGTATCACTATTTTATACTGTTTCAACGGCTATCTCAAAGATCATTCAGTCAACGTTTCTTCGAGGCAGCCGTTGATTAGTCTAAAGCTGCGAAATCAATGCTTTTTTTCCCGGTCAGTTCGTTGGACAATTTATTGAAACAATTCATTGGAACTATTTAATTAGAAATTAACTATTGAAAGACGATCAAAGAAGATGTCTTGCGTATCAGAATTTGTGATGAAAACTCGAGTTTCTTCCCACACTTACCAATAATGAATCTTAACTATTTGCTTTTTTTATTTTATTATAATTTAGTGCGTATACTGATAAATATATGGATCAGTTTGTTTTAAAATAATAGGATGCGCTGAGTAGATTTTCTCGTTAAATTACGTAATCAAATCATCCTGTGACTTCCATTCTATTCTTTTTTACATCTGGAGGGCCTCTCAAGTCATTCCATAGATTATTAAAGGAACACATGTTTTGTAGTCTGTATATGTTATCATTACTGATGTACTTAAGAGCATTTTCCCTCTCTTTTTTGATATGGTGAAGGATTTACGAATTTTCTGAAATAAAAACAGGCAAGTAAAAGAATTTTCTTTCTCATAGCATTCAATAATTTGATACAGTTTTAGATTAATTCTTATTATTTGTTTATGTTTCCTTTTGTTAAATTAATGTTTCTTTATTTCTGTTTATAGCTACTGCTGTAATGTTAATATGAAAGCATGTAATATTCAAAACAAATATATTAATTAAAATTTCTATTTTTTGATACAAAATATAGTTTATTACGTTTTATATACAGAAATATCAGTTTTATAATAAAAATTACATATGTATATGTATATATATCTATATGTATATATATTATATGAGACAAACTATATAAACGAAATTTATCAAAACTCGATTTATTTCTTCTGATATTGGCTAGCTTTTCTCTTTCTCAGAGAATTCTGAAATAGTTTTGTGTTTGTATGTGCGCAGCGATACTGTTGTAAAATTTTGTGCTAATTGTTGATCGTTAAGTGGCCTGTTCGATTTCGTTTCTAGACGATATAACCGCTGTTTAAGTTGCTTCTGAGTTCTAGTATATTCACTAAAAAATCTTGCAAACCTAGTTTGCAAGTTATCAAAAGCTGTTTGTAGTTTATTTAAACGGGCCTGAAGATTAGAATCCTCCAGATCTTTCGCGTTCGCATCCTTCTCATCAAGAAGGCCATCCTTGATAAGAATCTGCTTCCCTCTTTCTATCAACATTTTTTGTGCTTCTGGGTATTCTGCCAAAACATTCCATAGATCTTCTTTAGATAAGCAGAATAGATCTGAAAACCCAACGCTTCGAACATTGGCAGTTCTTCTGTTACCAGTCTTTACGCCTGAAATGTTTAAAATGCTAAGTTCCCCAAATACACATCCTTCACTCAGAGTTGCGAGGACCTTTTTACCATCATCACCAACAACATGAAGTTGTCCTCTTTTTACGATATACATTTCCTTACCGACATCCCCTTTTCGGCAGATGTAGTCACCAGGACTGAACACCTGCAGTTTAAGTTTTAATACCAATTGCACCAAAAGCCCTGGCTCACAATCTTGAAAAACCTTAACCCTCTTCAAGGTTTCCATATGAACGTGTATTGCTATCTCTGCTTTTAATTTATCAGGTAGCACTGATGTAACATCATCTTCATCAAGAGATTGTCGATTGATCCACAGGTAGTCAAACCATTTGATAACTCTATTTTCTAACTCTTTACTCACCTTACGGAACTCTAGATATTGTTTCACTCCATCCATTCTTCTCTGAAATTCTGATCGAGTGACATTCATATTAGTTATCATACTTCCGACATTTCCGACAATCGTTGCAAAAATGAGGACACCAATTAAGAAATCCACTACAACAAAGACATATTCCTCATCTCTGACTGGTGGAGGCATCTCTCCAATAGTTGTTAGCGTCAATGTGGACCAATAAAAACAGTATATGTATTGATGTCTCAAGGACGAAAAGCGTGGAGTAGTCATATTATAAACCCAAGAATCGGTTCCGAACCCTATTGAGTAACTGACTGCAAAATATAAGCATGCATTCCAATGAATTATGACTAATATGTAAAACACTAACTTTGCTATTCTAAATGCGTAAGGGAAATTGGTACGTGTTTCTGTACGATCGAAGAATTCCAGCAGTCTGTGAAAGCGTAACAACCGGTTTAGTCGAAAAATGACGATGCATGGCACATGTAAGTCACAATTGGTATCCATGATCAGGTACGTTAAATCAGTAGGTACGAGACTTAAAAGATCCAACTTGACTTGATAAGAACGAATATAGTTTTTAAGAAGTTGTTTGGAATCCCGTACTAGAAGACCTTGTTCCAAATATCCTGAAAAGGAAAGAAAAAAATTGATTTTATCTATTTCTCAGTATTTCAAATGCACATTTTTCAATTTTAGAGTGATACAGAAAACATTTAGATGTCCCTACTCTTTAATTTCATTTCTCCTTTTCGAACATCTGTTGAACGCAGAAAGAATTCATTAATATTTCATGAAACATATTCGGTGATTAATGAATAAAACTCGCTAGCCTTTAAAATGTTCTAAATGAAAACTAAATAATTTTCGGAATGAATATCAAGAAATTACAAAAAATAATTGCAGTAGATAACGCTAGTCAGTAATACTTTTATTGAAAGATAGAAACTTATGAAACATATCTTTGACAGATGGCTCTCTATGACATACACTATGGCGAAAAATGGAAGATGAAGCAAATTGAAATGTGAATTGCAACCATTCTGTGTTAGGCAATATCTTCGTTAATATTTTTTTAGCACAGGAGAAGGAGCAAAATGGTCTCCGGCGCCTGTCTTGATAGGCGATTTTGGCAAGTTTTGCAAATTCTAATAACGAGAATGGTGTAAAAAAAGTTATATACTTGCTACAAATGCAATAATATTTCATTTTCATCACAATATTTCATCTTTTCTGTATAGTGTGTATGTCAAATTTTTTGATTTTTATATATGTGTTCTACCTGCAATTAATTAAATTTTTTTTGTATTTTTTCAATCGAATTAAATGCATACAATTTCATTACAATTGCGCTTTTAAAACCACTATGGATATTTTGTTGTGTATTTCTTATTTTAGATTATTCTATGACATGAATTCAGAATTTAAAACAGTTTAAAAAACGAAAGGAATCCACTTTTAACATACAAATTTTGAGAATTAATTTACAGATATAAAGTTCTCATCTGATTGAATCTATTAAATGAAATATTTCTGATTAGCTTAGGACTAGATTTAAGAAATAAGAAAAAGAGTATTCATACCTGTACGGGCATGAATAACCATATCGAAGAAGTAAATTCCGTCGCACAAGTAGTCTAAGCAATACCATGTGGTTGGAGACAGTTTCTGTAGTTCCCAAAAGACACTACGCCCAACTATCATGACTACGTTGTACACCAAGGCCAATGAAATCACAGATAACCATCGATAGTGAAAATTTTCGGAGGGATCAACAACGAAAGTCCTAACAAAAAGTAAATAAAACTTTATTTCATACAAATATTCTTTTAGAGTATTTCTTAAAAGATTTTTACTGTGTTAATATTCATACAGTTTGATGTATAAAAGTGCAGATACATATTAAAAAGCGTGTTAATTTCCATAATCATTACCCAGCTAAATTATTACATGCAGAACATCAAAATAGAAGGATTTTCATTGAAATGAGAAAGAACGAGTACTTTTAAATCCAACCAAAACTCTCATTCGTTAAATTTTTAGAGTTAATTGATAATTCATGCTTGAATGTCCTTTCAATTAAAGTAATCGGCTACGCTTGGAATAAAATTTATAATAGGCTGGATTTTGTAATAACCTTTCTCTTATTTTTAGATGAATTGTCATTTATAAAAAAGAAAATTATGAAACAGCTTTTTATAAATATAATCTTTTTTCAAGAGCAAGGGAGTTTTCCAATAGCTGTTTCTACATCATCGCTATCGGAATTCCTCGTTTTTTCAGATATTCATAAAAAGCTCGAAATCAAATGGACATACTGGCTGCTGCAGCATACCTCTATCTGATACACTGAGTCATTTTCATAATTTTTGCTCCGTATTTACTCCTGAGTTGGTGGCAATTTTCTATGTTCTTCAGAAAATTTCGCCTTCTACCCAGGTTAAATTTATAATTTATACCGACATCATGGTCCCTATGGAGATGCTTTTTCACTATTATAATCGGATGCATCCAATTGCTTCCGAGTATGAGTTCGAGTTTGTTCGTGTTTTTTGGCGCAAAAGCCACCTTTGGCTAAGCTGCGCTAAACTCCGATTACTTTAGAATTTTGTTCACTTTGCATCTACTTCAAAATGATAGCTTTCAGAAGATTTTTAATTGGGTTTCGATTCGTGTAGGGAATTTTGGGAATGTAAAATCAGATTTAGCTGCAAAATTATCAAAAGCGTTTTTGTGCACAGGAATTCCAATTTGCGACATTAGAAGGTTTTTCGGCAGTCTTGTTTTTTCTACCTGGCAAAAGATATGGAATCTGCAGATCCATCACAAATTACATTCTGGTCAAAAAGACAGTAGATTGTGGCCTGTGCTTTCTAAAAGTGAGATGGATGTTAAAATGGCGCTTCTCGTTTCCTTCACAAATATTTTACATTTGGGAAATTGCACCTAAGTGTAGCTGATGTCAGATTTATTTTACTGTTCGTCATATTTTAATTGAATGTCCTTTTATTAGGTCATATAGTGTTCATTTTTTTTATCTCGTCTTCCTGAACAAGACCTGATGGATGAAAAATTCCACTGCATATTTCAAACTTTTTAAAAGTCGTTAATTTCTTGATTTGCATTTAGTACTTTTTTTCTTCTGTTTATGCCACACATTTCTTTTTGTTTTAATTTTTTCTAAAATCATTTATTTTTGCATTGTCATATTATTTACATTGCCATATTTTATGTGATTTTAGCTTTCAACTGTTGGTTTTATTAACTTGTTTTTTATAACCTACTCTGAATTTACCATATGATTGGTACCCTATAGTCAGTTATGGCTCATACAACAATAAACCACCCAAAAAACAAAATAAAACCGAAAACGGCCATTTCAATAAGAAATGGAGGTACAGGATGGAAACTTTCCTTTTTGATCAGAATGCGACAAAAAAAATTCAGAAGAGTTTGCAATGTTTGTTCGTTGCTCACTGAACGGGTCCTTTAAGATAAGCGCTCATATGATATGGAAATAGATTCGAACCCAAAAAGGGAAAACAACTTTTACTTTGGATATTTCATACCTTACCTTAGTGCTAGCCAAATCCTATATGCTCAGAGTTACTCAGGTGACAGTGACCACTCCAGAAATGACCCCTTCGCTTAATCCCCAGCACATTAAAAACTGAAATGGCTGATTTACAGCCGACGGATGCACCGGGGACCACAGTGCGCTCTCCGTCTAATGAATCGGCACATGCGGCCAACACGTGGACTTTTCGGCTGCACATCACAAGCAAAGAAAAAAAAAAGAGAGGCGACAGCTTCTCTTGAATAGCTTCTTGACTAGCCGTCGAGGAATGGAAAAATCAAATGTAAAGCAGAAGGTATACGGAAGAAAACACTTGAAAGAAGTGAAGATCCCTGGGAATCTCAGGATTCAGACACTCGTATCCACTTTTAGAGAGTTGGTCCCTAAGGGGACAAAATTATTAGGATATCAGCCGAATTGATGCATTGGGGGTCAACAGTATACCACCCATTCAAAGGGTTACCACGTATGGCAAGCACATTGGAGTTTTAGCTGTCTATGAGAAACAAGAAATAAGCAGAGAGGGGGCATTTTCTCATTTAGATCACCCTCGCTTGCCGTCGAGAGATGGAACTAAGCAGCAAACAGCAAAAGGTGTAGGAGAGGATAAACGAAAGGGGAGTAAAGATCCCTGGGATCCCTTGTCACTGGGACACCGCACTCACCTGTAGCACTCATCTGAGGGCTATAAGTCATGAGTGGTTCTTTTCAGAATAAATCTTTCGTTTTTTTTATATATATATTTATACTAGACTTTGTATAATTTTTATTAATACAAAGGTAAATCGGTGATTACCTCAACGGATAAAAATCCATATGCCTTTATTTAAAAAAATCCTATTTGCTATCATATATCAATAATCTCTATATTGCTTCGTTTGATTTTCGAAAAATGGGCTAAAAAATTTACGAGAAATTTGACATCTGCCATTTCAAAATTCGTTCAAAGGAGTTCAATATTAGATATTTGTATCCATAAAGTTAAGAATTTGTTTATTTTTTCGGATTTACGGAAATCATGAAAAGTAAAGGACTAAACCGACCTGTGAAAAGTCTGTAAAAGAAGTGGGAACATGCGCCTCAAAGACCTTTTCAGATGTTAACTTGCAGTGAAGAGAGAAAAAAAAATATTTTGCTGAATGATAATCACAGTTCATCTTACCTTCCCCAGCAATGAGTAGAATTATTTTCATTCGTGGGGTCTGCTGGTTTCGGGCCATTCGAGAACTTTTCTAAAAATGAATCAATGCGTTCTAAATCTCTTCTACGGCGTCTTCTGATGAGTTTAAAATCCTATGAATAGAAAACATATTTATCAATTTTAATTAAAATATTGATGCAAGCTATTGAATATCAATTATCTGTATGGAATATACAGTATTACAATGTATTACATATTATAGAAATTATTGTATGCAGAGTAATTACTACATTCTAATTTTCACTGATTCCATGATGTGAGCTAAATACGAATGCCCATATAGTTACTGCCTATCCAGTCTATGAAATTTCATTACAAGTTCAGTTGCTTTTTTAGGGTATAAAATATAAAAAAGTGTGCTTTTTCCTGTGGCGTTTATCCCCTTAAGAAAAGACCTTCCTCTTAGTTTAAATCAGGGATGGGCAAACATTTTTCGATCGCGGGCCAAAAATTGAAAAAAAAAGTTTGGAGAGTCAAGATAAATCTTTCTAAAATTTTAAAAACAATATAAAAGTATTACAGTTTAAATATATGTTAATGAGATGAATGAAATTGAGATTTCATTTTTAAAAGTTACTTATATTGAGTCTCGAAGTGAGATGCATTGATTCTAAGGAACGAGGCTAAATGCTCCTCTGTCAGTCTACTTCCGAAATAATTCCTTCTAAGGTTCATAGTTGAAAACACATGTTCACATATACAAGATGAAGCAAACATAGCACTGATTTCTGGGCTTGAGATATTAAATTTGGGAAACTTACTTTCGATAATGATTTAGAAAACTCTAACTTTTGTATACAGTAGACTCCCGATTATCCGCGGGCGGGTTATCCGCGGTGCGGATTATCCGCGCCTGCCGCACAAAGTTTTTTTTTTTATTTTTTTTTTTTATTTTGACTGATTTTTTCAAAAAGGTGCAGTTTTACAGTTATGCTTTTGTAATTACATAATACATTACAGTATTAAAACAGTACATATGTATTAATTTTTCTGTGTATCCTTGACGCCTCTCGTAAATACAAAGCACTTTTCTGTTTTCATTAACAAAATGCATTTTAGGTTAGTTTTCAGTGATATACTAAAATAGTAAGCGTTAGTTAAACATTTCCTGCTATTTATTTTACGTTTTATTGTACATAAAACGATTTTTCAAAGTTGGAATGACTGTTTTCTTTTTTCCTATACCCGTTATTAGCTTTTTTCGGATTATCCGCGATTTTTGTTATCCGCGGCGGCAGCGCCACCCAATTCCGCGGATAATCGGGAGTGTACTGTATTTAGAAACAACTGCTTGAAATAATTGTTAAATTGCAACTCAATTAATTCAAGCTGCAAATTGACCTCACTGCTTTACAATTTTCGTTGAAAGGCATGGCAAAAAGATCCAATTTTGTTTGAATGGCACCGAAGTCTTGAAATCTGCTTTCGAACTCAAAATGCAATTTTTTCAAGCCATATTCATAATTCTTAAGCTTCTCTTCATTTACTGAGGGTATTGAATTTAACCGCGGAAAATGAGACAAATCGTTCTTAGCTAGCTGCCCAGCAAGCAGATTAAGTTTTAGTTTAAAAGCTTTGAGATGGGCCCAGATATCGTCGATAAATTTATTTTTCTCTTGCACCTTGACATTCAAGTTGCTCATATGACAAAGAAGATCTATGAAAAATGCGAAGTCCGAAAGCCATTCTGTATCTTCTAATATTTTGCACTCCGCAGAACACTGTTTCTCATGGAATAACGACACAATGTCGTTTTTCAGCTGCCAAACTCGCTAGAAAACACATCCTGCACTAAGCCATCTTTCTTTCATGTAATACAGTACATCAGAATATAAAGATTGCACGTACTGAAGAAAATCTCGAAATTTCCTGTGAGTAAGCCCACGAGATTGAATAATAAAGGATGGTTAAAATTAAAGTTACCCTGTTTAGACCTACGTAGTGTCTGCTCTAGTGAAATGATGTCGAAGAAACTTGATACTTAGGTTGTATGGATCATGGAGAACCGAAATCTGCAATAAAAAAAATCAGTTCAAATTTCAACCGCCAGTGAGAAGGTGGCGCATAAAAAGCAAAAAACACAATTTGGAACTTAAACACTTTATTTAATTATAATATACGTTCAATGTGCATTCTATTTACGTCAAACACATGTTCAAAGCCTGTTATAGCGTGTTCAACAGTGGCACGAAATGTTTCTCGATCAATTGCAGCAACGTGACGTGTTATGCTTGCTTTCAATTCATGCTGAGTCCGTATGCTTCCTCCACACACACGATCTTTCAGGAATCCCCACAACCAGAAACCGCAGCGATTCAAGTCCACAGAACGCGGAGGCCAGGCAATAAGAAAACTTCTTGAAATTACCCGTTGATCTTCAAAGTGGGCACGAAGCAATGCCGTCGCTGATCGAGCAATGTGAGTTGGTGCACCATCTTGCATGAAGACAGCAGTCCCTAAACATTCTAGTTCTTGTAACGCAGGAATGACTTGCTGCTGAAGAAGGTCGCGGTAACGGGCACCCGTAACGGAACACCTTCGAGGGCCATGAGGAGTGTTCTCCTCAAATAAAAAGGACCAAGAATAAAATCAGCAGTAAAACCCCACCATACAGTAATGTAATCTGGATGTAGAGACTGTTCATGCACATCATTAGGACTTTCAGTACCTCATATACGACAGTTCTGAGTATTAACTGCTCCGCCTAATGTAAAATGAGCCTCTTCCGACCACAAAATGTTCCATGGCCATGAATTGTCAACGGCTATTCTGGCTAAAAAGATTCTAGCAAATTGATTTCGTTTCTCTAGGTCTGCAGGATTCAGCGCCTGCACATGATGGATCTTGTATGGATACCACTTTACAGTGGATCGAAGAACCTTTCGTATTGTAGACCAAGGGAGAGACAAATCACGTGCCACCACTCGAGCACTTGATGAATAATATCGCGAATCGGACGCGCTTTTGACCGCGGCAAGAGCGACTTCTTTCGCAGCTTCATTTGAAATCCGTTTCCGTCCTCTTCCTTTTACCACACCCGACTTTTCAGTCTCTTCAAATTTAATAATCATCTTTGTCAAAGCCTGCCCTTTCCGTAAGTCTTTCAAGCGCCGATATTCTCGTAATGCAGAAGACAAACTACTGCTGTTCTGATAAAACAACTTTATCAGTAAAGCTCTTCCCTTCTTCTCTAAGGCATGGCGAAAAATGATTTGATAAAGCCAGTGAGTACTGGCTTTTTAAACTACTCTAAATTTGCATAACGGCCTTTATCGTACATGAAAACCGCCATCTATCGGCCGAAATTTATACTATTTTTATTGCTTATTTCTTTTCCCCATGATCCATAGAACCTAAATATCAAGTTTCTTCTACATCCTTCCACTAGAGAAAACATTACGTAGGTCTAAACAGGGTAACTTTAACTATAACCACCCTGTATTTACAAGCTTCATGACTGCATCAAGCATGGGTTTCATATTCAATGTAGATTTACATAGAGAATCTTGATGTATAATACAATGTGGAAAAACAACATTTTTCCTGGGAAAGTTTTGATTAAAGATTCCAAGAAATCCCGATTTTTTTTCCTGTCATATTTGGTATTCCATCGGTCGTAATATTACATATATTTGCTATAGACAATTTCAAAGTTAAACGCCCTTCCTGAAATTCATGAAAAATATGACATCCTTTTGTAGTTCCCTAAGAACGCATGCACGCCAGTTTCTCTGTAATTTCAAAGTTCTCATCAACACCTCTTATAAATGATACTAATTGAGCAGTATCATTTATATCAGTGCTTTCATCCATAGCTATTCAGAAAAATTTAAACTGGCCAATCTTTGATTCTAATTGTGATGTCAAATTTTTATGGATGTCTTCGATTCTAGAAGTCACCGCTTTTCGAGATAAGCTTACAGTCTCAAAATTATTTTTCTTGTCTAAACATAGAACATCCCAAATTTGGAGCATGCATTGTTTAACAAACTCCCCATCACTGATAGCTTTATTATTTTTAGCAATATTGTTTGCTACAATGTAACTTGCATGTGTAGCTGCTTCTTTGATATTGCTGCTTCCCTTATTGAAAAAAAAGTTGTCGGCCTGATAATTTTTTACACAGACTTTCTGCATTTTGTTTTCTTTCATATTCGGGCATTGCTTCGTAATTTAAATTCTTATGCTTAGATGTAAATTGATGGGAAATGTTATATTCTTTGAAGACTGCTAAAGCTTCATTGCAGATGAGACACACTGGTTTATCTTTTACAACTGTTAAAAATATTTCGAGGTCCATTCATCATTAGAAGCACGGCACTCTGAATAAACTTTACATTTTTAATAGCGATTTTGGGGTTGAAATATTTTACGAATAACCCAAACAAGCACTAGCTACGCTATACTTTTAATAATTTCACCACTATTCACAATGATGCTGTATGTCCGCAATCTTTCCATACGCAATCAATAATATTAAAACTCGGGCCAAAAGAAAAAGCCGCTGGCTGGAGCTTGAAATGCGCATATTTGAGGTCTAATTGACCTATATTGGATTCCCATATGTCTGATCCCTGAGAAAGAGATAATGCTTGTTGGCACCAATCTACAGCTATAACTAACAAAGAACTTCCTCTTTTAACACTTTACCGATTGAAAGATGTTTGTGCTTGCTATTTCCGTCGATTTATGTTTTGTAGAACAAAAGTAGAGAAAGTAAAGAGATCAACAGTCCTTTGAAAAAAAGGAATAAAAAAAACTAATATTTAATCAAAGTAGAAAAGGAGATCAATATATAATATATAAATATATATTTCTTTTAATTTGTCTCGGACCAACAGAATTAAAATTATATCCGCGGGCCGGATAGAACCTTCCGGCGGGCCGGAGTTGGCCCATCCCTGGTTTAAAGGATAAATATCTAATCACCTGAAAGTATTTGAACCGTCATTATATGGTCAAAAATCCATTCAACCATATTTAAAGTATTCTGCTATTTGGAATTATACATGAATACTGAGAATCCGAAATGAGAATTGGCAGTGAATTTCCTTAATCTATTAGGTCAACGGATTTATAGCCTAGTCCTATTGATAAAGGTAGAATTTTACAGCAAATTTTTATTTGTAAATCATGGTTTATAAAATATTGTTTTGGCAACTAAGTAATTGCGGATTTCACTCATAGATGGCTTCAGTTGAATTTTTAGGTTTGCAGACGTAGTACAAATGTAAAACACATTTTTTTATTTGATAGTTGGCAATTCAGCTGTCAATCAGTAAAAAAAGTTTTTTGATCGGTTGCGTAGTTTTCGTTTGGCGTTCGTTGAAAAATGGAAAATCAAAAGGAACATTTTCGTCATATTTTGCTTTTTTTATTTCCGCAAAGGGAAAAACGCATCGCAAGCTCATAAAAAGTTATGCGCTGTTTATGGTGACGAAGCCTTAAAAGAACGGCAATGTCAAAATTGGTTTGCCAAATTTTGTTCTGGTGATTTTTCACTCAAAGATGAAAAACGCTCTGGTCGTCCAGTTGAAGTTGATGACGACCTAATCAAAGCAATAATCGATTCGGATCGTCACAGTACAACACGTGAGATTGCAGAGAAGCTTCATGTATCACATACATGCATTGAAAATCACTTAAAAAACTTGGCTATGTTCAAAAACTCGATACATGGGTTCCTCACGAGCTGAAAGAAACGCATTTAACGCAACGCATTAACAGCTGTGATTTGCTAAAGAAACGTAATGAAAATGATCCATTTTTAAAACGACTTATAACTGGCGATGAAAAATGGGTTGTTTACAACAATATCAAGCGGAAAAGATCGTGGAGCCGGCCAGGTGAACCAACTCAAACAACATCAAAGCTGATATTCATCAAAAGAAGGTTTTGTTATCAGTTTGGTGGGATTACAAAGGAATTGTCTACTTTGAACTCTTACCGCCTAACGATCAATTCTGATGTTTACATTGAACAACTAACGAAAATAAACAATGCAGTTGAAGAAAGGCGGCCCGAATTGACAAATCGAAAAGGTGTTGTATTCCATCATGACAATGCAAGGCCACACACATCTTTGGTCACTCGGCAAAAATTATTGGAGCTTGGTTGGGATGCCACATCCACCATATAGTCCTGACCTTGCACCATCTGATTACTTTTTGTTTCGATCTTTACAAAACTCCTTGAATGGTAAAAATTTCAATAATGATGATGATGTCAAATCGTACCTGATTCAGTTTTTTGCTAATAAAAACCAGAAGTTTTATGAGCGTGGGATTATGATACTGCCTGAAAGATGGCAAAAGGTCATTGATCAAAATGATAACAGAAGAAAGTTATTTAGTTCCATGAAAAAATTGTCTTTGATTTTCTAAAAAAAATCCGCAATTACTTAGTTGCCAACCCAATAATTTAGTTTTCCTTTTTCAACTTCATACCATTTAGTATACATTTATACTTATTTTGTATGATTTTCATATAATTTGCTTATAGACATGGTGAAGAAAATGAAATGACATTCCAACTTGAGAAAAGATGATAAAAATGTATTTTTGCTAATAATAATAATCTCTATTAAATATAGATAATGTATATTTTTATTATCTGCATAAGACAATATTTTCTTATGTGAGAACAATATTGTCTGCTCAGGTGTTTGGAAAATGTATTAATTTTTCATTAGTGAATATGGTGCACTCCAGAATTTATGAGTGAATTGTTTTAACAATGGATCCATTTTGCTTTCGTTCTCAAAACAATACATGTTGAGTTGTAAATAATGTTGATGTTTGTTTAAAGCAATTACGTTAAACAGCAAAATTCATTCAGATATGGATAAGATAAATAAGCTAAAAATTATTGATTTAAATTCACACTTTTATGAATGTTCTAAAATTACGATATTTTTATTTAAAAAAATTACTCCTTCTTTTTTTCTTTAATTTGAAATTCATTGTTAAAAATATTATAGAATTTTGAAATTGCTTTTTATTCTCATATTCATAATCAGGTGTTACCGATTGAATTACATTACATAAATTTAATTGCATTGATAAAATAATTGGTGATCAACTTCTGAATTCTTTGCCGTCTTTCTTTCTTTGAATAATGAACTGCCATCAAGGATACACAGGTGGACTAAGATTCAAAGCTTTAGTGCATCAGAAAGCAAGTAAACTTTCGATCACAAAATTCCATTTTACTAGCATGAAACCAGGTTATATAAAAGTGCATTAAAATAAAAATGTCTTTTTGATAATTAGCCTTAAAAATAAATTAAAATAGGTTAATGGCAGCCTCTCGAAGCTAAATATTGTTATTATTATTATTTTTTTTTTTTTTTGGTGTTACGAAGTTGATATTTAAATTTTTTTTCTGCATATTTATGAATGTTGTATGCTGTATTTTTTTTTAAACTACGGAGATAGGAGTTATTAAGAAAGTAGTTCTGATAAAGAGAAGATGAAAAAAAAAAATTCTTATTAAACATCGAAATTTATTCTTAGAGCGTAAATATAAATTAACATTTTCTGACGACACAATTTATTTAAAATTTAATCAAAAAGTTGATTTTAAGGGCTTTTTTTTTTTTTGCCTGAATTGCGCCATGTATATGATTAAAAGTTTATCAAGCGTTATCAATAAAAGAGTTAAAAACGTAGTAACAATTGGTAAAGTGGCATAAATGCTTAAAGAATAAATAAATATATATACATATATATGATAGATATACCATATGCTAATAGAATACAAGAGGGAATAACTTTTATGAAATAAAAATATTCGGTGGTATTTTTCACCCACCAAGAGACGATAAATTGAAAAAATTCACACGTTCACACGATAAAAGCAGAATATTTAATTAAAATGTGGTTAACAGTAAAATCATTGTAACATGTGAGGTACTTGAGGGGCTCTGTATGCAAAAACGATATGCTTATGAGTGAAGCGAGCCGAATCAATTTGACATCCAACTCTCAAATAGGAAGGGCAGGCCAGATGTAATTTGAAGGTTTAACGCTAAACAATTTGTTCTGAATTCTTTCCCATTTTTTATGCGAAACAGAATTAAGGCGACTGGCAACTATTGCGCAGACAATAAGCGTTTCTGACAGGGTCACAATATCACAACTGAAATGTCCATATGATTTCGAACCATCTGTAAAAAAAATGATACAACTGCAAAAAATGATTGACAGCGATGACTAGTACTCAGTTGTTGGAAAACTGTTGGAGTAACTGCTTAAACAGTTGTGCATACGATAGCTTAGTGCGTCAGATTGAAAATATGATGCCACAACCGACATGTTCATCTGATTTCGGGCTATCTTTAAAAATTGATGCTAAAGAAGAATACTGATAGCGATGATA
Source organism: Argiope bruennichi (assembly GCF_947563725.1). NCBI lineage: Eukaryota > Metazoa > Arthropoda > Arachnida > Araneae > Araneidae > Argiope > Argiope bruennichi. The sequence continues at coordinate 133,617,925 of NC_079162.1, read as the reverse complement.
TATAAGAAACATGTTGGGAAACAAAAGGAGCAGTTGTAGATTTATCAAAACCTACAAAGGTCTTCAGAAAAAAAAATTTTGGAGCATCCCCTCCCCCTCCAAAAAAAGCAAAAAAGTAGATCAAAATAAATAAAAAATAAAGAAAAAACCTCAACGAATTTAAAACTTAATTAAGGACCAAGTCATGCAGAAGCAATTTCACTCACTCACAAAAAGAGACAATATGAGAGGTCTGAACATCTTAACGTCTCCGAAGATCAGCCGAAAATGCTATTATATTTAAAGGAACGTTTGGGACAAATTGCCCTCGAAAAAAAATATAATATCGATTTTTTAAAATTTTTTTTGCGCCTTAAGTCACGAGGTAGCTATGACAGATGTTATAGAGGTTTTTTGTGAGCAATTTTCTAAAGGCATCTGAAGAAATTCGTAAATAGAATGGTGGATGTACCCAGCCGGTGTAAAATTCTAGGGCGGGAATACATCATGCATTTAGGCGGGAAAGAATGACTGTCTCAGATTTTTCACACTTTTTCCGCAAAGGATTTTTTGTTTTGTTTTGTTTTGTTTTTTGCGCAAAGGCCAATCTACTGACCATAGTGCACCAAACTAAATAATAAAAAATAATGTCAAAATAAAATAAATTTACAAATGAATAAAAAATATTGTGAAAATCTTCTGTCAAGATTGAATAATGAATATAACAGAGAGTAAAAAATAGCTGATTTTAACAATGCAAAACGAATTTTTCCAAGTAAGGCAGATGATGAAACTGAAATATTATTGAAAATATGTCAGCGCTGGGAATTAAATTTTGGATATTCTGAAAGCATATGAAGTTGCAAAGCAAACATACTGGTATTTGTTCTCCAAGCAATAAGTGACGATGAGTAAATCTTGAATGCCAAAAAAATATCACACTTTTTGTTTCCTAAAAACTTTCAAGATTGTACAATTGGTGAGATAGCCTGAAGTTTATCTCCAAGTTACACTGCTCCTGCCATTTAAAGTAATACATTAATTCAATGTACCGTTTTAAACTATTAATCGGGAGAGAATCGGTTTTAGAAGTTGCAGCTGATTTGGCAGCCTTTTCTACTTGTTCAGTACCATCTATTCTGATATGAGAAGGTATCCTGTGAAAAAACATTGCATAGCCCTGAATAGTGAGTGTTTCTAAAATATCTAAAACTTTAAAAAATCAGAGAGTGGGCATGATCTTCAAAGTATTTTAGAGAATTTAAAACACTTAACAAATCTGCATAAATGGTGAATACTTTTTGATAACTATTAGAAATTGGCTCTAAAGCATATAGAATAGCAGAGATCTCCGTTATAAAAATAGAACAAGAAGAATGAAAAAGGAAATTGTGTCCCGAAAAACAACTGCAAAGGGGACGTTTTGGATCTGTCAGTATAAACGGGGATCAAATGACGATAACATTCTCTATCCCAAATAATGGCCGATGTAATGCAAGTTCAATGAAGATTTGTTGGTTTATAACGTCTGCTGTATTGTTCTTGTAAAAGTTTTCGAATGAGTTCAATACTAGCATTTGAAAAAATTTCTAAGAAGGGAAATTATTTTTTGACTGAAGTGTTACATGTAAGCATAGCGAGTTTTAGCATCTCGTTATCTCTCCTTTAGATCTGTAAGATATTATGAATTCTTGAAAAATATACAGATATTAAAGATTTTATAGCATCCAGCATTCGGATCAGAAGAGAACGAAGTTTAAAATTATAAAATGGATTATGCATATTGGATTGGATTCTAAAATAATAATTCATTGATAATATTCGTCTTCTAAAATGATTTCCTTCTCTCCTTTTGACCCCATACAATGCTCACCCCAGATGATGACCCTTTCTATTTTTTCCCTACAGTTTGAGTTTGTGTTTTATCGCACAAAAGCTATCTTTGGCTAAGCTTCACCACATGGAAGCTTAGGAAGGAATTAAAATATTTGTAGCAATTTATAATAAAATCGAAATATGGAATATCTACAAAATCCAAATGTCTAAAAGTGCAAAAATGTGCTTTTTCTCTAGAAGGTTAGTCACTTAGATGATTAAGCTATCTGCCGATGTTCAGTACTTTGCTACCAACGCGCCAAGTTGGCAAGCGCCCATTCTAGGGTTGCTCCTTTTTTGTAACTGCGCGGGGTCATGACCCGCCAGAACTGCGAAGAACTCTGAACGCGATGCTTACCGTTGGTAGTGGGGTGACTCCATGCCCCTTCTCATAGAAATAAATCGCATTTTATAGAAGCATCGTTTTCATCCTTATAGCTACACCGCATTTCCTTAGTTTATTTAAATTAGTTACACCGCATTATTTAGTTCTCAATCTCAATTGTGGAGCCATCATAGACCTCCACAACATTTTTTGGTCCGTCGGAGCCTGAGCGCACTGGATTTCTATTTGATATCCATTCAAATTAGCTATGGCAAGTGATTTAGTTGTCTTAAATAGAAGAAAGGGGAGTATTAGAGGACAGTTGACAAAACTGCGAACATTCATTGAAAAAGGAGAACATTTAACTGAATCGACAGTGATTACCCAACTGGATATTCTTTCGAGAACAAGTACAAGATTTGAAGAACTGAGAAACGAATATTATAGGACTGTGTCGGACAATGACTTTGATCAAGTGGAATCCAATCTATCCGAACTCGAGGATGAAATTTTGAAAATAGAGGTAAGCCTCAAATCCATTTTACATGATCTCAAATCTACTTCTGTTTCTAATTCTACAAATGGTGTTATTATTAAAGAGTCCATAGATAAATTTACTTCAATTAGATTACCGGAAATACCTCTTCCATTGTTTAACGGTAAAATAGAAGAATGGAATTCCTTTAAGCAACAATTCCTAAATTTAATAAATGATAATCCCAATTTAACTGAAAACCAAAAGTGCTACTATTTACGTTCATGTTTGAGAAACGATGCAAAATTGATAGAAACGTCTGAAGATACATATGATTCCCTTCTGAAAGCTTTAGTAGAAAGATTCGAAAATAAACGTGTAATTGTAGACACTCATATCAAAAATATAATTAATCAAGAAAAAATTGCTCATGAATCCGCGAAGGAATTACGCAATTTAATAGATTGTATTCTTAAAAATTTAAGAGCATTAAATGTTTTAAAATATGAACGTAATGAATTGTCAGATGCTATTTTAATAAATATAATTTTGCAAAAATTAGACCGCGAATCTCGAAAGCAGTTTGAACTTTCCTTAGTAAACAAGGAAGTTCCTGATTTTGATGATTTCATAGAATTTTTAGAAAGAAGATATCAAGTTTTAAATGCCATTGGGCACAATATTCCATACAAATCTAAATATTCGGATGTTAGTGAACAGAAAAATAAAGCAAGAAACCTTTTTGTTAAGCCATCGAATAATCCCAAGTATTGTATACTGTGTAGAAACGCTGATCATCCATTGCATAAATGCGATCAGTTTTTGCAATTCTCCCCGCAAAAGCGATATGAAACTGTTCGAGAAAAACATTTATGTTTAAATTGTTTCGGATCTCACAAAATCGCTCAATGTAAATCGAAACACACTTGTTTCACTTGCAAAGCAAAGCATCATACTCTATTACACCGGATGCAGGTGTCCACAGTAAGCGATGACTCATCCTCAATGAATTCAAGGCAGACTCCCTCAGTTGCTGACCCCTTTTCGTTGTGCAACCCTTCCCCCCTGACTTCCTGTTTCGTTACGCAGAAGAAAAGAGTGATTCTAGCTACGGCTGTTGTTTATGTTTTGGATAGTTTCGGAACTGTCAGAAAGGGTAGGGCTTTATTAGATTCTGGAAGCATGTGTAATTTGATGACATCTGATTTCGCCAATGCACTTGGTTTAAAGAAAGAAAAAATAAATGTTCCAATATCGGGGATTTCCGATACTACTCTTAATGTGAAAAGAAAAGGTACCTCCACTATTTTGAACTCGGATGGTTCTTTTACTGCAACACTAGATTTCTTGGTCATTCCGAAAATCACAGATCTAATGCCATCCACATTTATTGATTTAGAAGGAATAGAAATTCCGCCTTACGTCCAATTAGCGGATCCGGAATTCTTTTCCCCCAAAAAAGTGGATATATTAATAGGGGCAGAAATATTCTTAAGTATCTTAAAAGAAAATAGATTTGATATAAATAATTCCTTAATTTTGCAAGAAACTGTATTTGGACATATACTAAGTGGAACAATTCAAGGTAAACAGGAATCACATCATTGTGGTTTAATCTCTCAAATAGATAACTTAGATAATTTGTTAAAGAAATTTTGGGAAGTTGAAAATATTTTAGATACACCTACATCTAAAAACAAAGAAGAATTAGAATGCGAAGAAAATTTCGTGCAAACTTATCGTAGGGATGAGCAAGGTAAATATATTCTTAACCTTCCTCTTAAGAAGAATATGCAATTAGGCAATTCCATTCAAACTGCAAAACAAAGATTAGATAGTCTCTGGAAGCGATTAAATAATAATCCGAATTTTTCTGATCTTTATTGTAATTTTATGAAAGAATATGAGCAATTGGGTCATATGCAAAAATTAGATAGTATTGAGAATGTAAAATATGTCATGCCTCATCACGGCGTTTACAAGGTTGTCAGTAGTACAACAAAGTTACGCGTAGTTTTCGATGCCTCAGCTGCATCTACTTCAGGTGTATCTTTGAATAACTGTTTGCTAAAAGGAGGTGTTGTTCAAGATGACTTGTTTTCAATCTTATTGAGATTACGAAAGCACAAGGTTGCATTTACTGCTGATGTCAAGAAAATGTACAGACAGATTTGGGTTAATCCTGAGCAGTGTAATTTTCAATGCATTCTTTGGAAAACCAGGAGTTCTGAGGAACCTTCATTTTATAAGCTTCTTACAGTTACATACGGCACCAAATCTGCTCCCTACTTAGCTACGAAAGTGCTAAACCAATTAGCAATAGATGAGCAACACAAATTTCCTTTAGCATCTGCTGTAACCTTAAAAGATTTTTATGTTGATGATGTTCTCTCTGGTGCAGATGACGTTTCTACTGCAATAAAATTACAGCAAGAATTGATTTCTCTTCTAAAAGCTGGTGGCATGGATTTGCACAAATGGTGTGCTAACAATGAAATGCTTTTAGAATCTGTTCCATCTGAAGATCAAGGTTATCAGTTTGGTGATTCTGATAAAAATACAATTAAAACACTTGGCTTAAAATGGAACCCAAAAGAAGACTGCTTTGGTTTCAATGTAACTCCATCAACTAGCATTCCCACAAAGCGAACTGTTTTGACTGATATAGCTAAACTTTTTGACCCACTTGGTCTTCTAGGACCAGTGACAGTAAAGGCAAAGATCTTCCTCCAGAGATTGTGGCTACACAAAATTGAATGGGATCAAGTGTTACCACATCAGGAAAAGCACGAATGGGAAATATTCAGATATTGTTTAGGGGATATTACAAAGATGCAAATTCCTCGTTGCATTCTAACTGACTCCATCAAGGAAGTTGAACTACATGGTTTTGCTGACGCATCGAAAGATGCTTATGGTGCAGTCATCTATCTTCGTTGTGTTACTATATTGAATCATGTGAAGGTTTCTCTACTATGCAGCAAATCTAAAGTTGCTCCAATTAAGGTGATGACAATACCCCGTCTTGAGCTATGTGCTGCTGAGCTTCTTGCTAAGCTCGCTTCTAAAACTGTGTCATCTCTTAACCTGAAAATAGATAAAATTTGCCTCTACTCAGATTCGACTATAGTGCTGGCCTGGATTAATACTTCATTGCATCTACTTAAGGTGTTTGTGTCAAATAGAATTTCCCGCATCCAAGAGCTGACGAAAGAATTTTCCTGGCATCATGTAAAAACTTGTGAAAATCCTGCTGATATTATTTCACGTGGTATGACTCCTCATCAACTTATGAACAATCATTTGTGGTGGAATGGTCCACAGTTTCTTCAACACGTTACTGTTGAACTTAGTGATGAAAGTAACATTCCTACTGATGACGAATATTTACATGAACTGAAAGGAGAGACTACTAAGACTCTAACTTTAAGTGTGGATGCTACATTTTTAGATTTACTTTTATGTATTACTAACAAATATTCTAAATTAATTCGTATTGTAAGTTTTCTTTTTAGATTTTGTAACAATTTAAGAAATCCTAAGAATAGGTTGTATTGACCTCTTTCTACAGTAGAATTACAAAGGGGTAAATCATTCTACGTAAAATCTGTGCAAGAAATTGCATTTCAGAGTGATATAAATTTACTTCTTCATGGAAAACAACCCACAGGTAAGATTAAAAATCTAAATCCTTTTCTTGATGAAGATGGAATTTTGAGAGTAGGAGGTCGTATTCAACACAGCAGTGTAAATTTTGACCAGAGACATCCAGTTATCTTACCTAACAAAAGTAATTTAACAAAAATTATTGTTATGTATTTTCATTTGAAAAATTTGCATATTGGGCCACAAAATTTATTGTATTGTGTTCGTAGAGAATTCTGGCCCTTAAATGGAAGGAATGTTTGTAGAAAAATTGTCCACAGTTGTATTACTTGTTTCAAAGCAAAACCTTTGACTAATGAACAAATTATGGGCAATTTGCCAAAAGAACGTGTGAATGCAAATTCTCCTTTTAACTGTACAGGTATCGACTTCTGTGGACCGTTTTTCATAAAGTATAAAGGTCAAAGGAAAGGTTTATATCATAAAATTTATGTTTGTATATTTATCTGTATGGTTACCAAATGTATTCACTTAGATATTGTTTCTGATCTAACTTCTGAAGCATTCATTGCATGCCTCAAAAGGTTCTTTTCAAGACGAGGTAAATCGCAATTTATTTTTAGTGATAATGGTAAGAATTTTGTAAGTTTTAATTCTGAATTAAAGAGATTAGCTCTTATGGTAACAAAACATGATGAATATTTATCAAATTTTTTATCTGAAGAGGGCATTCAATGGAAATTTCTTCCACCCAGAGCACCTAACTTTGGTGGCTTATGGGAGGCAGGTGTCAAATCCTTCAAATACCATCTAAAACGTGTTGTTGGAGTTTCAAAGTTAACATATGAGGAATTTTTTACTATTCTGCATCAGATCGAAGGAATTTTGAATTCCCGTCCTATTACTCCTTTGTCTAGTGACATGGACGATCTGGAAATTCTGAAACCTGGACATTTTCTCATTGGTCGGCCAATCACATCCATTGTTGAACCAAATTTAACAAACACGGAAAATAATAGATTGAATTTATGGCAAAGAACCTCAAAAATGGTACAAGTCATATGGAAAAGATGGCAAAATAATTATTTAAGTACTTTGCAACAAAGACATAAATGGATAATTAAGAACCAAAATTTAAAAATTGGTGACATGGTTTTGCTCAAAGAAGAAAATCTTCCATGTTGTAAATGGATTTTAGGTAGAATTGTAAATGTATTCTATGGTAAAGACAATGTAATAAGAGTAGTAAATGTTAAAACTCATTCTGGTATATATAAACGATCCATTTCTAAAATTGCACTTTTGCCATTGGAAGTCTAATTTCACCTTACATAATTCATTTCTAAATGTGTACCTTGAAATCTGTAAGATTCTCTTTAATATTTGTAGCGAATATTATATCTAAAAACTGCATTAATTGTCTCCCTTGTTTTTACAAAAATGTAATTGATGTAATTATTGAAATGTATATTTCAACGGGGGCGGCATGTTCAGTACTTTGCTACCAACGCGCCAAGTTGGCAAGCGCCCATTCTAGGGTTGCTCCTTTTTTGTAACTGCGCGGGGTCATGACCCGCCAGAACTGCGAAGAACTCTGAACGCGATGCTTACCGTTGGTAGTGGGGTGACTCCATGCCCCTTCTCATAGAAATAAATCGCATTTTACAGAAGCATCGTTTTCATCCTTATAGCTACACCGCATTTCCTTAGTTTATTTAAATTAGTTACACCGCATTATTTAGTTCTCAATCTCAATTGTGGAGCCATCATAGACCTCCACAACATTTTTGGGCGCGTTGGTAGCAAAGTACTGAACAGCCGAAATGATACACCTTGGACCAATAGTGTACAACCACTCTAATGGGTTGTCAAGCACGGGTAACACATGGGGTTTGGGGCTGTTCGTGAGAAACTAGAGGTGAGAGCTTTATGGAGAGCTTCCTCAATTGCCGTTGAAGGATGGAAATAAGTAGCAAATAGTATAAGCTGTAGGGAGAGGGAATAAAATGAAAGGGAGTTAAGAACCGTGAGAACCTTAGGATTGGGACACCTCTGCTAATCCATACCCGTAGGTGAGCCCCTAAGAGGAATTAATCAAGAGTTTGCTCATTGAAGCAAACACTTCGCTGTCTTGTACATCAGAATAAATATGTATTAGGATCAATCAAGGATTATTTCAAATTCATTTTGGCGAATAAAATCGCTTCATCATGAATAACACTTTTGTATGATATATTTCTAAATAAAACTTTAAATCGTAACCAACCACACGAAAAATTATCTTTATCACGGTATGCTGCTTGTCTTTTTATTCTCTTTGAGAACAAAAAAGGGCTGAAAAGTGAATAGTCTGAAACGATACTTACTACTAAACTACTACGATATTGAATACTAATATCTAATTGTTTTCATCCTTTCAATTTTCAGTTTATTTCGTACAATGCAATTGATTTAAATTGAATATTCGAACACTTTCAGTGTTTATACAATATTTATGTTTAATAAAATTTAATCTACCATATGTCAGAAGAAGAAGAATGAGAATTGGGGACTATTTTGCCTTTATAGAAGATTAGAATTTTTTGATAAGTTTTTCGACAAGCGTATATGCATTCATCAGAGTGATAACTGTTATATAATAAAATGCACGTTAGCTACGTATTAGTCCTATGTATCCCAATTTCAGTGCCCCGCCTTGTTCTTATATGATGCCTTATCAAATTCTGATATGCACATCTCTCCTCAGTCATCGCAAATACTTTTAATATACTCAGAACTGGTGGATTGATATGAGTTTTAGCAAGAATTTTTGGGGTTTGCTTTTAGAGTTTTTCATCCAAGCATGTGTTTGGAGGAAAAACTAAATGTGTTATGGTCTAAATATGTGTTTTCGTCCTCCAGAATGGCAGCCGATCATCAATTACTTCCTTTACAACATACAGATTGTCCCTATTAAAGCTCCAAAGTCCAGAACTGCCTACATATATGCCGTTCATCAAGAAAGTGCGTGACTTTATAAATAATTTAATTAAAGGATGTCAAAATACTTATTAAATAAAAAAATTAATCATTTTAATACTCTAACTATCATAAATAATATTCGAAATAAATGAGTATCGTAGTTTCCATATTGTGATAACTTTTTACTCAAATGAAAATTACTTAAGCGTTTGAAGCCATAAGACTAAATACAGCAGGTATTATTTTTCAAGAAATTTTCTTAGAGCACTGACAGCATTATCAAAATTTTATTCCAATTTTTACAGACGGATCAAAATCAGTTGCTCATTTCTCCTTTGTTGTTTTTTTTTTTCTTATGCAATTTTTTCTTTTAACTTTCATCCATCGTGTTTAATTTTTACTGAAGAAATAAGTGGTCTTTTATATGCCTTAGAAGAAATTTGTAATAGCCTGGATAAAAATTTTATCATCTACACGGGCTCTCTGAGCGTTTTACATTCTCTAAAATCATGTCATCCTCATCCTTTGGTTTTAAGCGTCTTAAATGCTTTTATAAACTAATTTCTCGTAGTTATACTATTTTATTCTTCTGGGTACCATCCCATGTTGGAATTTTAGGTAACGAAGAAGCAGACAAGATTTCCAAATTGCGACTACTTCAATCGCTACTATTATACCTGTGAGCGACATAAAGAAGCATATTAAAATGCTTCTTTACTCTAAATGATAGAGACAGTGGGATCTCGAAACAAGCAACAAACTTCATGTTATCAAACCTCATGTACAACCTTGGCCCTCATTAGCAAACAAAAAAGCAGACATTATTTTAACTCGTTTGGGCATTGGACACATTAGATTCACTCATATTCACTTGTTTCTAGGTGAAAAACCACCACTGTGTTCGCGATACCATTGTCAAATGTCTGTACAACATATATTGTCAGAATGCCCAAATTTCAATTCCCAGCGTCAACACCTTCTTAGAAAGTCTTGCACTCTATTATTTTTCTTGCTTGTTAAGATACCTCACTTCCAACTCTTTGCATTTTTAAAGTCAATAAAGTTTTATCCATTTATTTTAATCTTGATGACATTTTAATTTCTCCTCATATTCTCTTCGATTATTCTTTTAAAATGATATCATTTTACCTATTGTTTGACGTAGAATGGTATTGTTTGACGTAGCATCATGACTCTTGCGCCAAAAAAACCCTAAACAAACGTCATAAGGCCAACGTCATCAGTCCATTAACGCTTTCAATTTCATCATATTGTACTCATTTTATAAACTTTTAGTTAGGGTAGGTTTTATGGCAGCTTTTCGTAGAGATTCAGAATGATTTCACAACTAATTGAATTATTTTTTTTTTCAAATGCCTTTTCCTTATTTTCAATCAGTCATTGTACCTGCCTGGATGAAACAAATTTTTTTTAAATGACTTCAGCTTATTTAGAGGAACTGTTAAAGTTTCATGAACAGTAGAACTTTCAACATGTTAAATTTTCATATACAATTAATATCCAGTTTAAACTCACTCAGTTCTCAATTTCACAAACATCTCTAATGTTATTAAGCTTGATGATCGTTTTCGTTTGGTATAATGATTAAATTTCTTAGAATACCAATTGATAGTCATTTGATAGAGATTTAAAATTCAGTCCATAAATAATTATTAGAGATTGATGGATTCGTCCAGCTTTGATCAAGCAAAATAATTCTAGAATAGTCTTATGGAAACAAGAAAATGACTGTTTCCATTTTTCCGGTTTAAAATTAGGAAATAGCTTTTCGAACAGCATCCGGAATTTCAGTCTTTTTTCTTCTCTATGAAAGCGCAATAAGTAAAATGATTAGAACTGACATATTTTCACCATTGATTGATGTAAGTCTGCTGTGAAAATAAACAATGTAAAAAAAATTAAACAACTGTATGTTATATTTTGATGACTGCCTTTCATAAAAAATTGTGAAATGATTAAAAATGTATTATTTTCATCCTTCTTTGAATGGTATAAATACTGCTATAATTCAAATGGTAAAACTGCTAAAAATTGGCATTTCTTATGTGTTTTTTTAAGCGAAATTATGGTAGTACTGAAAGTCATATTTTAAGTAAATTCAAAACTGAATTGAACTGGAACAAATGGACATGCCCAAATTACAGTTAAATACTTTTCTGAATGAGAAAGTTTCTTTAATATAAAAAGTAAATTCTATTTAATGACATATATCTTTTTCAATAACAAAGAACTAAAAATAGAAAGCCGATTCACAGAATATAACTAATTAGTTTTCTGAAAATTCCTATGTTTTCCTGAAAAACACAATACGGAGTTCTTCAAATAAATTCAGTACTCAAGTATACATTTTCTTTTTCAAGGATATTGCTCGTCTTCTATTGTCATTAATGAAATGCTGAAGAATTGTCAGGTAACAAAACTGATTGAATTTTACAAATTCCGTTTGTTAAAGAAATTTCCCGAAACAGAATAAATTCGAACTTCTAGTCCAAAATATAACAGCATCATATGCTACTATACTATATTTTGGACATCTGTCTTATTTCTTCAGCCTGTGAAATCTGTACAAAGTGACTATAGAATTGCACATTTTATAAAAAGAATGTTGACCTAAAAACATTATATTGTTCAGGGAAGTGAAACGAAAAATTTTGTTTTGAAACTAATGCTCATTTTTTATAATAACGTTAATAGTGCTAAACAAACATCATGGGTGTGATTTCATGTGAATGTATTTTATTTTATTAATTTAATAAAGATATGTAACTGAGATTAGATTTATTATAAAAATTACATATTTCATGAAAATTATAAAATTTATTTTTTACAGTTATTGCAAATAACATTGCAGTGCCTTTTATGAATGTAGTTGGAACATATTGTACATCTATTAGTATATTTTCCATTTTCTTTCCTTGTACATTTATAACATCTTCTTTGCTAACATGTGGAAGGTGGAATTGGTGTTGTTTACTCAACCTTTTCTTCATTTCTAATATTATTTTCCTCAGATTATATGACATATTCGGTATTTTTTTTATCGTTCTTTAAGAAATGATTCAATGAGAGAAAATTCTGATTCTAACAGGTATTCTGCCTCGTAATATTTCAGAACCATTTGTAAAATGCAAGAATGAGCTTACCCTGGCTGTGTTTAGTAATCCATAAAATACTGCTAAAGGCCATCTTCGACTAATGGAGTAGTTTCTGCAAAGCTGATCAACCTCCGTTTTATTAGTTTCTGGAGCGATCGTGATAAAGAAAGGACAATTTTTTTGTCTTTTACAAAAAAAGTAAGTTAACAAAATTAGTAACAAAATTAGTAAGTTAAATTTTATCGTGAGTGTTATAGAGAAAAAAGATAGTTTTAAGACACAACTTTTGGCTAACAATTATTGAAGCAGAATTTCACACTGATTTTTTTCTCAGAGTATCAACCACACTCGTATTGTATTTCTGAGCATTTTTTTATACCAACCTAATGTAAATGAATCGTCTACAGTTATTGTAGAATTGGTTTCATGGATTGATTTCGATACATTTTTGACAAAGTAATTAGTCAGTGACAAATCATTAGTGCTGGTTGCCTTTCCAACATATGGAATCCCAGAAAACGCATCGTAAGAATTCGAATCACACATAAGTACTTATTTAATTCCTTATCTGTCTGGTTTGTTAGGAATATACATTCTAAACTTATTTTTGCCTCGAAAACTTAATAGTTTCTCATTAATTGTACATTTATAAGATGGTCTATAATAATCCTGGCAGTCTTGAATAAATTTTTGCAGTGATCTTATATGGGTAAATGGGTCTGTAATTTTACAAGCCTTTCTTAAAAAACAATCATCAAATCGTCAGCAATTCGTTAGCTCTTAATAAGCAGTATACTACTGTAACTTTTGTAACGTAGAAATTTCATTTCATGTGGTTAGCTTTCCTTGACCTGTCAGAGATCTGCATAGTATATAGTGAGCCAATGTATGCTTTGAATTCGATAACAGATCAGTTAAACTAAGAATTTTCATGAGAATAATTATTCCGTTATCTCTCAATTCCTTGATCCTTAGAAGTTTCAATTTCATTTAACATTTCGTAGTCAAAAAATAAATCCCAAGCTTCGAGAGAATCATTGACAATTTTTGCCTTATCTTTTTATCCAGGAACTGATTTTATCACATTTTTAACAGCAATTAACAATAAATATAAATAGTCATTGTTGAATATTTATATTTATTTTAACCTTTTAGAATATCTTTCTTGGGTAAAAGGATAGATGTATCAAACTGTTCATTAAACCAAATATCATTACTTAATTTAGTTTCTTTTTACTAATAGAGATTATTTAGGAAAATCGTCCTGATTTGAACTAGAAATTATAACACGAATACTAGAGCGGATGATATGCATTTCTTTATCACTTAAAATTTCAACATTTTCTCCCATGTCATTATCAAAATTATTCACCACGCCATTGTCTTCTTTATTATGGTTTATATTGTCTTCATAATCGCTAAAATTACCCATTTCTAATATAAATTTTCCCATTTAATCTCTTTCTATTTTTATTTTTTTTTTTTGTCGGTGGAAAAATATTATATAAAATTATCTTCACGGCAATAAAATAAATAGAAACACTTCTAAAATAATTATTTCCTTACATCTCAGCTTCTAACTGTCTTACTACATGGAAAAATTATAATTACGATACTTAACAGCAAATTAAATCTTCCCGAAGTAGTTTTAAAAAAACTTAGTGTATACGGGGTGAAATATCATCCCAGATCATTTTTCATTCTAAAATGATACGCTAAAGAAGTTCATAACTAAAGAAAAAAAATTATGGTAATTGTATCCCAACTGACGCCATAAATGATAACAGGCAAATTCAATGTAACTAGTAATTCGGCTTTTTAATAGTATTAGAAAAATAATTTACATGAGACATTTTTCATTCATGAAATCTTTCAGGGCTCACGGAACGTTTCAGAAGATCAAAAGCATTTTTTCAAAAATATTTTAATATTTTATGCAAAAGTAGTTTGTATGTTAAAAATATTACACATGAAAGGATTCTATCATATATCAAACGGTATTGAATTAAAGAAAGTGACATATATAATATCAGGGTTGAGAAGAGTGTTGTACCTTCTACCAATTTTCAATATTAATTTTTTATTAGCTTTGTAAATAAATTCATTATTCTGATGTAAATGCTGTTCTTAACTCTGTTTATTTCTGCATTTTAAAAAAACCCAGAATTTTCAATTTTAATAGTTTTAATTATTTTTTTTTAATTTTACAAGGTGTAAAAGACATATCTGTATTGCACTTTTAACCACTATGAAAGTTTTTTTTGTACCTTTTACCTGTAATTATTATAAAAAAAGCATAAATGAGAAAATGAATTTTATTTACATAAAATGAAAATACAGTTACTTTTGATTAAATCTCAAGTTTTTATACTTAATAACAAGTTATTTACAAGATTTCTCAGTTTTAAAGCTTCCATTCTTTTAAAATATATTCATTATACCATAATGAATCAGAAAATTCTTCATTGAATTTTATAATATGAAAAAAAAAATGATCACTTCTTTAAGAATTCGTTTTTTTCCCTTAAGCTTTTTGTTGTTGTTATTAAAACAGAAGTGTTTTTTTTAGTCCTTTTTTAAAGTTTTAGGGCCATTATTTGACGACAATGCCTTCAAGATTAGTTGGCAGGGATCATCTCTCATTTCATTTTTTTACTTACTTCTGCACATTAAGGAAGGGATTCCCATTTTCAGGAGATATTCCTGCGGATATTCATAGCATACTTCGGCTGATGTGTCAGAATCTGTATAAACGAACCTACAATGGTTGAACCGTGCATGTCATATGGATGAATCATTGGCCAGCAGTTAAAGATGCAGGTAGAAACTCGTCAACGGTAACATTATTTTTAATAAAAGGGACCAAATTTATAAACTATGATATTCATGGTATTATTACAAGTGAAATTGAATCACCTCATAGATTGTTATTTGCGGTTCCCATCCATTTGATCCTTACCTGGTTGTTTCGAAGGGGCCAAATATATCCTTGTGTTGCGAGGAGGACATTTTTTTATCATCTCAATAACAAAAAGAGTTTCGTGATTGTCAAGGAGTTTTAGAGATGATTGATGAAATAAATGAAGAAAAGGGGTTTTGTAAAATAATCTAAAAATCGAAAAGTTATCTCGTAAGAAAGGAATTCCAGACAGAAAGTAATCTTATGATGAAACCACTCAGAATGAAGGTCCAATAGTGTGTCTAAAATTATAGATTGAAGAAGACAGATCAAACTATGGATTGCAGATTTACAACGGAAATATTTTCCTTGGTCTTTCTTTCAAGAGTAAACTTCCATTTCACAGAGAAATGAAATAAGAAAATTGACTTGGGGCTCCCAAAATATATTTTTCTGGCGATAGGCCATAAGACCAAAGGTTATATAGAGATAGCATACATAAAATACCACCTTCCTCACACTATAAGAAAATGATCAAGATAGATGCATTTATGTTTTCTTTGAATCACCCTTAAATCATTATCTTAAAATAGCCAAAAACATCGACCACTGATATACAATTAACATAAAAGAGAAATGGAAAGAAAAATAGCGATAGTTCAATTCAAAATCTTAACATTGCTTAGGAAAGGAGTACCCATAAATATTTTTATTTCGGAATCGATAGAGTTAAAATTTTTAAATAATATCAATTAAAAAAATGGTGTAGAAATGAAACTGATATTGTTTAAAAGGCAAAGCTTTGAATTTTAAGATGAGGCAAAAATTTATTTTCTGGAATACTTCTACCAGAAGTTATTATAGAAAAGAAGCAAAATGTTGGTTATTTCTCATAGCCCGAAGCTGCTGTCGTCGAACATCTATTTTTATTTCTTCATAAAAACTTTATTTTCTTGCCTCTGGCTGAGCGATTGACATTACGCTTGCTTTCAAGCAATTTTAAATCACGATTTAAATGCAATAAAAAATGCCGTCAAAAGATATGTAAAAATCAAACAGAAATTTTAAAAAGTTGTGGTAGAGTAGTTCAAAGTCTAAATGTTGCCGAGTAAAAAAGCACTTACACATTTCTTTGCGTTAAACATTTACACGAAAATAAAATTGGTATCGTTCAAAAAATAATGTATTTATTTTATAATGGTGTAATTATTTTTTTGATAATTTTATCTTAAGTTTCCGTGGGAAGAAGGTTAAATATGGGTTCATTTTTCATAACCTGAAGAGGCTGTTTCTGGCTTACATCTGTTTAATTTGCTCATAAAGGCTTTACTTTTTTTTTTTTTTTGCTTCCTTTTGAGTGATTGACTTAGAGCTTCTTTTTTTACCATTATAAAATCGAAAACTTTAAAACGCATGAATGTTTGGGAAAAATATACGTATTAAACCAAAACACAAATTTGAAAAAGTGGTAGAATAGTTTAAATTTAATATTACTTCTAATGCTTTTAATTTTTTTAAAAATTATTCACAAATGAAACAAATATTGCGAAAAATGGAATTGATATTATTGAAATAATAAATTTTTTCATTTTAACAGGGTATTGAAATATTTCTTGTAAGATTGTTGGCTTCGAATTGACTGAGGAGAAACAGTAAAATTATGGTCAATGTATAATGAATTGAATATACAACTCACTTTAGTATTTTGAAAGGATGGGAAATTTTTTCTCTGGTGTTCAAGAATAAGTATGCAAATTTTGTTTGAAATCGCCAGTCGTTTAAGGAGGATATGTGGAACATATTCATATGCATAGCCAGAATGACTTTTATTTATATTAGGATTAACTTGAAGCAATCTTTTTATGTTTGCGCTAAATTTGAAATTAAAAATTTCTTTTATCCGAAACCTTTAATTAGAAATTAATTGCCGTTGGGGATCTTAAAACCTGTTCAGAGATTAAGTGTAAAATTGTACGACGTAAATATAAATGGATTTTGTTTTCTTCCCCACATATCGATCAGTAAAATTAGACGAAGCATATAAAGGCGGGTATGCAAATTTCCTAAAATTTTGAATTTTCATGCAGTTGAGCATTATATGAGATTCTTACTTAAGCTTTGGTTTCAGGAATTGTAAAATCAAATTAGTTTTATCTTTATTTTTATGAAAAAGAACAAAAGACTATGTACAGTCGTGGAGGAGAAAAGGAGCCACCTAGCTTTATTCTGGTATCATTCATTGTACAGTCATTAAAAAGGTGTTATTTGAAAGGGCTTAAAGTACTCTTAAAGATTTTTTGAATTAAACATTTTATAAGGGACCATTTATATAAAGAAATTAGAGAAAACTTCAAAATTTCCAGTTTCAAAGCCCTTTTTTTTTTCAAGAAATTTTAAAACTGCATCAAAAATTATTCCAAGAAACCGTTTCATTAGTCTATGCCTATACGTTCAGAAATTATGAGCTAATAAATATTTTGATTTACTAATGTTAAAATTAAATGTTGAACTTTTATTCATATTTTAAAAAGTAACATTGTTATTGGCCTAAACTTCTTTTGTTATGAAAATATAAGGTATTCTACACAATTTGCTCGCATATTTATTATTACAAAAAAATGTAATATGTAAAAAGTTTTAAATGAGACTTAAATTTTTTTTTAAAGTGATAAACTTAAATTTTGGTATATATCGAAGGACAAGGCTAGTTTATGGCAGCATGCAAAATTTCAGCTCATTCTGACGAGTAGTTTTTCCATTACATCAAGTTTTCTACAACGGCCCTAAAAAGATGCATTTAAGCGCGCATTCATGTATTTTAAATTGTCGACAGTTTTTCATTTGACATTTAATTGCTACTATTCGTACATTCCTTGAAACAAATATCCACATAATTGTAATGTAAGAATCTATAAAAAACACTTCGTCAGAAGCAAGAAATATGAAATCAATGTAAAAAATTCTTTTTATTGCCACAATATTTTATTAATTACCGGTATTTTTAAATATGGAATATAGTCTCTGTTCCGTAGCAAGCTGGATTTTTTATTTGTTGGCTTATATAAGGTCACTTATAGAAATACAAGAAATTACTGAAAATGGAAATTTTATTTCTTAATATATAATTTGTCGGATTTAATAATTAATTTTACAAATACTCTGCTGAATTATTTCTCTTAGTAATTAATGCGTAACGAACTCCAAATTTTGTGATTAGAAAAAGGCCATTTGTGTTTGTTTATATTTGAATGTTTGTTTAAGTGCTCAATATTTTTGGACAAGTCTCAAATTTCATAAAATTAATGTGCTTTAATTATGATGATTATAATATTATATATAATCATAAATTGAATTAAAAAATTTCTGTTTCAGTGACGAGGCGCACTTCCACCTCCAAAGATATGTTAACAACAGGTATGGAAATTCTGGGCACTGAAAATCATCATCATATAACAGTTCAACCATTGCACTAACTTTACCTTACAGTTTAGTATGTGTTATCTGCAGAAGGCATCATTGGGCCAATTGTTTTTTTCCGAAAATGTCACCGGTGAAGCTTATTTTGGCGTGTTGAATGACGATGTTATCCCATTCATGCATGGTATAGACAAGATGAACGATTATTAAATTATGCAAGATAGTTCTAGATCTTACCACATTCAGCGAGACCTCGATCTCTTATCGGAACATTTTCACAATAGACTGATCGGGTTGGATTCCATTGTGAAAATAGGCAATGGTATAAAGGGCCAACTTACTCCCCGGATCTTAACCTGTGAGAATATTTTTTATGTGGACGTCTAAAAGACACAGTGTAGCTCACATGTAGCTCACACAGCCCTCAACATTGGACGACTTGAGAGCAACAATTGAAACTGAGGTCAAGGAAATTGGAACATAAGTTTTGCAGAAAACAATTGCAAACTTCGATTCTAGACTTCACCTTGCCATTTGTTTGAACGACATTTCGAAAATATTTTGTATTGAAAGTTCTCAAAAAACATTGATTTTCACTTGGTTATACACCCCCCCCCCCTCTTTTCTTGAAGTTTTCATAACACAAGCTTCACATTTTAATTAGACTATGACGCTATATTCGGAGACCCTCTGTGTTATACATCAAAATACTCGTCTTGACGTGTTCTGTACGAATCTGTAAATATTAGACCCATACCTTATGGGACATCTTATATTATCACAACTGCAATTCATTATATAGATTTTATTATTCCATTAATATAGATGGTTGATAAATATTAGATATTTTCCATGCCAATTTAATTAAATTAACTGAAGCAAATAGGCCCTAATATAAATTTTCTACTAGGAAATTAGCTATTTCTGAAGGACATCCTATGGAATAATTATTCTTATAATTATATATATAATTATTATTCTTATAAATGTATATGATTATTTTTATCATATGCCTTTTAAAATAATTATACATTTTTTTTTTTCAAAAATCTGTTCATATAAGAAGCAGCAAAATATGTAATGACTAACACCTTAAAAATTGCTACAGTAATGAAAATTAAAGAAATGATAATATCTTTAATTAATAATAATATTAATTAAATTAATAATAATTAATGATAAATATTTAAAGTGATGATCTTCCATTTGCTTTCCATATCTGTAATACATATAGGTATTTTATACGTGTCTTCATATTATGAAGTTTTTCGTAATGAAAAAGCATTTTACAGTACGATAAGTTGCCGGTAATACTTATAAGATTAATTGATTTACATTTATCAGTGAATGAAAAGCATTATTGTATTTATCTGCTCTTAAAATAAAATGATGTATCCTTTCATGTCTGTTTATGATCAGTAAGTGGTGATGATAAGAATAGTATATACTGATAAAGAAATACAGAAAGAAAGAGCAAAAATAATAAAAAATAGTTGATTATTACTCTCTATCGGTAAGATATTAATTTTAACACTAAAATTAATATTTCTTTATTTAAAAAAATATAGAATAAAATATATATTAGATTTTATTTTCTTTCACTCAAACAATAAAACATTCCTCTTTAGTACTTTCCATGTCAAGACAATTCAAACTTGGGGGCAATTTAAAAGAAACTCTTAATGTTCTGGAATATTTCTTATCGGAAAAGCATAAAAATTCTCCAAAAAATTTTCACTATAAATATTTTATGATGAATAAAATAGCATTCAATTTTAACATGAACATTGTAATTTTGAAGATGCTTTTAAAGTGTCACAAAAGTTTTTAAAAAGAACTATTACCAACGTCCAGAGAATATCTAGATTTTGCACATCTAAATATGGAAACAGGTCCTTAAAGGAAAATGTCAAGTATGTCCCATGGTATATAAAGCAAAATTTGTAGTCCGGGTAATTTTTCCTTCCTAAGATAATAATAATAAAAAAAAGATGTAGCCATTGAAAATTTCAAAGTTTTTATTATTTTAAATATGTAGATAATCTTTTTTGAAAATGCTAGACACAGCATCTTTTAATATTCCTTTCTGCCTTTAAAATGGTATCTACAGTTTACAGATAGGGAGATCGATAGCAGAATAAGACTGGGTGATTCCTTTTTTTTCTGCAACTGTGTATAATGACAACGGGGCAAGTAAATTTATTCTGTAGCGAAATTGTAAAAAAGTGCAAAGCCTAAGGCTGGTTAACCTAAATAAGGCTCCATAGTAAGCCTATAAAATAGTATTAAAGAATAAGACCATTAATACTTATTAGTGAAAACTTTGAATACAATAAAATTTTATTGTTCTGTAGGTCACAAGAATTATAAAATTTGTGTGAATGCGACGAAGAAATGGGGTTTGATAAAAAAAAAATTAATGTATAATAAATCATTTCAAATGTTCATTCAGTTAATAATTATAAAGAGTTCTAACAAGATTTTTTTTGGTACTTTGAAATCAAATCAGTCTAACTTATTCTTAAAAATGTAGAAAATAACAAATGCATATATTTTATTTATTTAATTAACAGTAATTAAATTAATCCCATGTTAAAATTAGGAAAATATATTTATTTTTGTTTCAAGAATTAACCTATCATGCCTGATTTCGAGAAATAACTTTGCAATTCAACGTAATAAAAATGCTTACAAAAGAATCTACCTCCCCCCCCCCCTCTCAAAAAAAAAAACCTACTAAAAGAGAAACCAAAAAATACACATACGCATTTAATTCTCAACGATTAAAGTCACATCAGAACAAAAATTATAAGCATCTTTTCCATATATGTTTTTTGTGGTGTTTTATGAAACTATCGAAGAACGATTACCGATTCCCATACAAACTTCTTACATTTCGAAGCTACAAGGTAATTTCAATCTCTTCTGAGAATACTAGAAATGGCCCCTGATAAAGCGTAAGATCTAGGCGATAAACAACAGATGTCCTTCGGGTGATTAGGTTAATTAGCATCCCTAATGTGAGCAAAAGCTTCAAAAGCATTCCCTTTGTCGAAACTTGACACTTTTCGAGTGAACCAGCATTTTAAGTGTGACAGTTTCATTAAGCATAGCAATCTGTATGTCTGCCGATAGGAGGGATATCTTCATCCCATACAAGGATGCCAGACAGTAGATCCTTTTCAATTACGGAGTAGTATCAGCATTTAATCGATCTTTATTTATATTCCAGTTTGGCTTAATCGCAGGGTTAAAATTTGATATTAACTCCAATGGCTTGGGTTGAAGTGACTGTATATGGAGTGCCCATGTCAGTTTATTTTTTATCATAATCCTGAGGAATAGGTGATGAAATCACCTATTATTAATAGGTCACCTATCAATAATAGATGATTTAATTTCCTGGTGATTTCAATAGGTTATTAACTCGTTTATTTTCTCATACGTCAAAAGACTTCAATTCCAACTATTGCTGAAACAAAAGACTTTCTAATATCCAGATTTTGGAAAAACCAATAAGCTTTACTGGATTCATTCTGTTGTTGATGATCGAAAGAATATCAACTTGATTTAAGAAACAAACGTGAGGTACAAAACCTGAATAAGTAAACCAAAATAACAGAACGTAACGTATTGCTTCTTGAAGAGAAATGTTGTCCTCGAAAGATGTGGAAACAACCCATCGTTCTACGACTATTCCTTGTTGTAATGATATAGCAAGAACCTTAATTAATTAGCCAATTAAGAAACGATAGGAAAATAATAGCTCACCCAATACAATTGATCATCCCATTAGAAATAGACCAATATGGGGAGAATGTGGAGAGATACAATTCGCCGAACTTTCTCCAAAGAACGAAGTGCCAACTCTTTTCTAGTGCAGCAAAAACATTCTAAAGTAGGTTTCACACAGGGCAACTATTGCGGGCAATCGAAGGTCACCCTTACCTCTGGAACATCACATGACCCCAATGGGACAATACTTGTTTCATCCGGACAACTATTCATGGGGTTACGTGATGTTCCTAAGGTAGGTTTGACCTTCTATTGCGCGCACTAGTTGGCCTCGTGTGAACGCTACTTAATGGATTAAATTTGATGTTGTTAACTCTCACCTGGTGAATATATCTTGTAAATACGCTGATATAAATATTATACGCTGAAATAAATAAAATTTCGATTTTAGCATGAAGTGCATAGGTATTGAATTGTTACAAAAAGTTATCTTTACTCCTTTAAGATTTTATTTATTAGTTTAATACTTGGGTTGCTAACGTTTTTGTGAGTAAACTTATAAAAGGAGAGTAACATTTTACAGCTCTACAGTAAAAAAGTCGCATGTCATCTTAATTACTACTTTTAATTTTTTGACAAAGACCAGGGAGAAAAGTGAAATTTATTAATTAAATTAATTCTTTCCGATACATCGTCTCTTGATGCTGATGCTGAATAATTTTTGTCAGTGAATCTGACGTGAATGTTGCTTTGATATGCGTCGATTATTTATCTGAATAATCTCTATACTGAAGCTTAATAACAAGATTTTATTTATTTTTTCTTTAGATGACTGCTCTGGATTTAATTTTTTAATTTGAAACTATAAATAGATGACACTAATTATAATATTTTCCTAATTTTCCATTACTCCATTGTAAGGAGGCTAGATCCATGATGCCAATTTTGTTATGAATCATCCATCTCCCTCATCTTAACTTCATATAACCGTCATACAACCATTATACCACTGTATTATTATTCCCTTTCGATCTTCAAATTGAAAAACAGAGGAAAGCAAGTGCTGTAATCCACCATCAAATGATAAAAATTTTCCGTACTACAATCTTCTGCAAACTGTTTTGATGCCTCCTAGCAATAAACTGAAGGAATAAATTACTGCAATTAATTGCTTGGGTTAGTTTATTAGGTGTATAATTATGATGAAATATCCTTTAAAATATGAATATACTTTTTATTGGCATTAAATTTATAGAAGTTACATATTTTGTGACAATAATAATGATCATCCGTTGTATTTTAAAATGGAGAGTATTTATTAAAATTTTTATTTTGTTTATTAATTATTCAAATGTGGCTATTTGCCAATTGTTCTATAATTACTATGCTGTCTTTGGACATCACTGACGCCTTTTCAATTTCACCCAAGATCAGGATATTGACGAAGTCAGCTATAAAATGCTCCACAAAGTCAGTTTTGCCCTTTTTGATTTCTGAGACAGGATTCCCAAATTCTCGGCATATCTACTAAATCTCCGTGTTTCTAAAGTTGCTAATGTAAATATAATTGCTTCATGTCAAATAGTCTATAATTTCGTATAAGTTAGGTAGATGTAAATAAATTTCTGGTTTCATAAATATCTATTGAACAATATTTTATAATCAACGGAATGAATGAACTTATTGCTTTCTCCTCAAATTATGGAATTAAACCGAGCGCTCATTCCCTTTTCTATGTTGTCCATCCTTTGATTTTACAATAAGAACTGCCGAAATGTTCGCTTCGCACAAATAAATAATTGCAAATGGAATTATAATTTTGTTGGTATGTATAATACCTCACGCCGCTTTTGCGCCATACTCCAAACCATCATGGTTCACACATTTGGAATCACTGTTCTAAAATATTAGCTGCTATATAACGAAATTTTCTGGAGCATTTTTTCCTCTGAAACAGATATTGGAATCAGGACTCTGTTTATTAATTCTTTTACATCTATGAGATAAGTGAGTGATTTGGAAAATCCCATTCATAATGAACTGAACATTTCCATAGTTACCAAACTTCTATATTCATAAAACATTTTCTCCTACCCGATTGAAACTGTTGTTTCCATAAAAAAAACAAAGTTCTTATTGCTCTCTAATACAACTGAATAAGAGATTCTTACCCGAATATTCCTCATAAGCCTGCGCAAAAAGGAATCCCTCGATGGGTTCATTTCTTCTACCATTTGTTCTATGCCACCCTCGGAGGCAAATGTAGTTCTTGCACGGACGCTTGGAAGTCCATTTTCTAAGACTTCTAGATCTCCCATTTCTAATAATAGGAAGGATGTGTTCCTTGGTTATCTGAAATAAAAAAAAATTAAAATCATTTATATAAGTATGCTAAAAATAGATTAAAAAATGTTTTTAAATTATTTTCAAACCTTTAGTCGTTAATTCACTATTATGAATATTATGAAATCCTGAAATATGTGTTTTTCGATTTCGTTATCAGATGGCGCCGCTATACGAAATAAAATTTAAATTAAACCATTTGATTAGCTGATCATTAAATTCAGAATGAGTAAAAATAGTATATTTTCATCGACAATACATAAACTTACAAAATTTGAAAACTACAGCTAGCCAGTAAATGGGTTAAAAGAAACGATTAGAAAATTCCATTTTTATAAGCATGAAAAAAATCAAGTTAAATGAAAATGCGTGGAATGCGGAGTAAATATAAAGAATAAAACATGCGAAATACATGACCCACATTTAGATAATATTATAAAGAATAGATGAAAAGAATTTCAAAAAATTAGAGTTTGTAAGAAAAATATATATAGTTACTCTATGCTAACAATATCATAATTAAAAAAAACAAAATTTTTGAGTTTAAGGCTACAGAAAGTAAACTTGCCGAGATAGAAATAAATGTGCAGAGACATCTTATTATGTATGATCTAGCAGCAAGTATCACAAACATATACCATATTATATTGACCCAAAGAGCTATTACTTGAAACTTAATAACGGAATATTTTTTCCAGTTATAACAGCGTTCTCCTGAAGGTTTTATATTGATATTATACACAAACATAAAAAAAATAGCAGTAAGAGTTAAATACGAACTAAAGAAAAATATAAAAAATATTAAATGTTATCATGTGGGAAAGATATTAAACAGATTCTCGCAAATTCCTGTTATAATAAATTCCGTCCATTTTGCCTAGAAAGTAAAGTACAATCGTTGATTTCGAAGCATTTTACCTATAAACATTGTGTTGTTGAACAAAAAAAAATGTATAGAATTTAAAATTTAGGTGAGAATGTAGAATATCACACTGAAAATTGTCTCACTTTTTTAGGAAAAGGTTCAAAAAGAAATCGTTGCTTTGTAACATCTGATCATATCCTGTTATAACTCAAAGTACAATATATGAAATAGATTTAATTTAACTTCTTAAAAAATTCTAGAAAAATGCCAACATCCGGACATAATCAATACGCAAATAAAATAAATAAAAGTTTTCTTGAATACAATAACATTTTTTTCTCCTCTCTTTGCATTCAACTGCAAACACATTTTTCTAAAATGACATGATATCAGTCTCCTAACATTACGCTTCAAATATTCTTTTCTTTTTAGGAGAGCGCAATAACATCTTTTTTGCATGAAAAAAAGTTTTGTTTCTCTTTCAATTCATTGCATCATTATTGCGCGATTTGGTGTTTCGGTTGCTCAATTGTAAGATTGGGAGGCTCCATTATCTCAAAAACAATCAATGCACAAAAGACGTTTCTGAAGGCCTGGAGTACACTAATTCACTCCATTCATTCAAAATTTTTACATTTAGAACAAAATATTTATAATTACTTTGTGGTTCCTCTCTAGCTTAATCATTTATTCAGCTTATTACAAGTAAAGACAAAATAAAATAATACATATTCATTCTGAAATCTTTCTTTCGCGCTAAGGAGAAAGTTAAAAATGCCGCAAAGAAGAAACACAGAGAGAATGAGTGAGTCGAGTATCAATTTTTTATTGGCATCTTTCGCAGAACGTATTAGATGCCGTCAACATCGCATCCTAGTTCTACAGGAGTATGTTTTGGATCGTACGTTATAGGAATTGAGTTGCCATCTAAAGCTCAAAGAGCTGGATCTTAGAAACGTGTCCGTTGTTTGACTTTAGTCCTTCAAATCAAGTGGGACGATGATCAAATGTACTGTGAAAAGATGATACTAAAAAAGGATTTGATCAATACTTGCATCATATCATCGTACTTTCAGGATGAAAAATAGGCAAATGTCATAAAACAGAATCTGGGATAAGGTTTTGAAAATATTTCAAGAAGGGCTGTATATTTTCGATCCTAGCAGACGATTTGAATATTCCATAAATTTTTTAACATTTACCACAAAGTGGTTGTGTTCTTATGATCGAATTTCGGCGTTTAAGATAAGAAACTTAATGAATTAACGATTAGCCATGTATTTAGGGTGATCTGAAAAGAAGTCCTTTTTTCCATATTGCTTATTTAATGGGACTTAAATGCTGTTAAAATGGCTAAAATCGACTCTTTTTCGTTCATTTAAAAATAATATATAAATTTCTCTCCTTTTTATTATAATATTAGTTGTCAAGTTATTAAGAGATAAAAATTTATTTTATGCAAATCAATCTATAAGTTCCGTTCGTTCCGCATTCCCTCTAAAGTAAATAAAAAATGTGGGTAATTCCTTCAGTATGTAATCCTAATCATTACCAACCATATCTGTTAATGAATTACAATAATTCGATGCAAAAGTATAAAAGGATCATTTATTTTCTTTGTTTATAATAACTCAAAACTCGAATAACAGAACGGTAATATCATTTGTTAGCAAAACATTAACAATAAAAATGCAGGAGATCTTTAAGAAAACACTTCCTCAATTAAAACATGTATGACATTTTATTCTCTCTTCGAAACAGATGATACTTGGAAATTTGATTAATGGGAAAACTTGGGCATTAAAGACCTAACCCTTTATTTCAACCAAAAGACAATAAGTAAGTATCAAGAATATTTTATTTATCTTTCAATCGCCATAAAACTGGTAAATTGTATTAAAGAATTCCACTCAGGGTCTCACCTTCTTTAGGTGAGTATGGGTGCCCCAATCCCGAGATCTTTACTCCCTTCCGCTTTATTCTATCCTGCGCCTTTTGTTGTCTTCTGTCAATCGACATCAAGCGAGGAACCATGAGAAAATATTGGTACTCTGATTGCTTCTTGCTTCTCATGCACAGCCAAAACCCCCATGTACTGGTCGTTATGTAGCGATTTATTAGACGAGTGCTACAGTGTATCTTGACCCCCATGTAGCGGTTCGGCCTATATTGTTTGAATAGGAATTTGTATCTTGCTATCCACATATGAATTACGATTTTTGCAGCTGTAGAAGAAATACAGTTTATCGGAGTCATCTTCGTTCATGGATTCACTTTCTTTTCTCATACATTACACCTACTGAAAAAGTGTAAGAAATCATTAAATATTTTAAAGATGTTCTCTGAACCATCTTGAAATATTAATCGAACTTCTCTTCTCTGTGCCAACCAAGCAGTCCTTTTTTCACGCATAGATTTTGATTGCTTATGTATGGTTGCGTCCACGCTGCAGTTTTGCAGCATCTTGGTGCATCCAAATATCTGCTTTGGAGCTTTTCGCATTTCTCCAGAAAAGAGAAGTTATTTCTCAACAGTTACTTCTTTATTTAAGGCGCAAGAAATTGTCTACCTTATTTAATTCGCCGAACAATTCTTTCTGTCTTCGACGAATTTATAATCTCCTACCTTCTCATACTCTTCCATTTTGTGAAAAAGCCTAAGATTTTTTGCATGAATCGGGGCTTTATAATGTTACCATTAAGCTCCTTGGTTTCTTTACCTTTCCCCCTTGGCATATCTCGCAACTTTCTTCTTTGAATCCCTTCTCGGGATTCGATAAATCTGTAACTGTTTCTGTTGTTTTCTGACAGTTTTTTCCTCATTATCGCTGTCGATATTTTTTTATTATACTAGTTTTTAAAGAAGACTCGAGGTCAGACGGACATGTGGGTTGAAAATTCAGATTTTGCAGGTATGAAATGGCAGATTATTTAGCTAAATTTGCATTATCTTTTCTATTACCATCACTCCTATATTGTGACGCTAAGAGGTCCCTTATTTGTCGACTCTGTACTATTTGACAAGAAACTTGAAATATACAGACACACAAGTAGCGTTTGGATTGTACTTTCGATATGAGTGGTAGAAATCAAATTTATTCTCCCCATATCGGACTCACTTGTTTCACTCATTGTCTTCTGCGCTATGGTAAGAGTGTTCCCATGTCGTATGGATTTTAGCGTGAAGCATATTTTAGTTGTCTGTCCTTTTTTTTTTCTTCGGTGAATTTTTAAAAAATTTTTATCGTCATAACCACTTTTATTCAACATCTCTTAACTTGAAACGCGTGGTTTGTCTGAAGCACCATCCAAATGTTTTTAGCTTTTTAAAGTCAATCGGCTTTTTTATGCGCATTTAACACCTTTTACTGTCGATTTTTTTTACTTCGTTCACATTTTATTTTTGTTTCAAAATCTCAATCTTCATCTGTTTTCTAGGGGTTTAAATTTAGCAGCGACAATGGTATTTCAAAATTTTATTTTCTTATCATTTTATTTAAATGAACTAATGTTTGGTTCAGTTTAGCCAAGATTGGCTTTTATGCCATAAAACACGAAACAACCAACTGCATTAAAAAATAGATTTTTCTTGATCCAGGCAAATAGTCATATTTTAGATGGTTAACAATAACAAACAAGTTATTAAATATAATTAAAATGAAAACACGAAATCCAATTTTGAAATTCTTGGTGCCTGTTTTTAAATGTTAAAACCAATAAATATTTCAAAGAGCCCAAACCCTGTGTTTAAAGCCATTGAAACAAATCATTATCTTTCCGAAAATTTATTTATAAATAAAAATCGTGTGAATGAATATCGTTCATTTGAAGCATGGATCAAAACGAATATCGTTTCTAATCCATGCTACAAATGTGATGTGGATTCTGACACTGGATAAAGTAAAACACTTTAGAGAGCTGGGTATTAGACAAATTTTAAAGATTGATAAGTCAGTCGGAAGAGAAAAACAATCAGAAGAATGTTTCGACTGATAAATCACACTCACCAAACTATATAAAAATTATTTCATGTTGGGTTCTTCTCCATATTTGTATCAAGAGCCTTAAAATTCAAAGTTAAGGCAGTACAGAAGCATCTCGAAATGCTATCGGAATTGAGTCCAGAAATAACGGTATTGCATGTATTGACTGAATTCTCCCACAAGTCAGACTTCCAGGTATTATCTGGTGAGAGGAAAAAATGAAATGTCATACAAAATATTTAAAGCACATAAAGAAGTTTTAATAAGTGAAGTTCTTTGTTAATGGCCTTTAAAGAGGGTAGTTCAAAAACACTTCCACCAGATATGAACCCCTACCGGTGTATTCCTCTCCACAAATCGAACCAAAATTTCAGACGTAGTTGTTTCAAGGTATAAGCTCAAGATTGTGGTGATTTTAAACAACACAGAGCTCATGGTTACAGTAAAAGAATTTCGAAACTTTCGAATCTCATTCCACTTTTTCTTTGTCCAAATTAATCAGCGTATTGAAAAATGAAAAATGGCATTGGACGATACGTATATGACAAAAATTAACAATTTAAAGCATTTACAAAGAAGAACATTGTAAAGGATCATTGGCAACAGAAAGAGGAGGTGCATTAACATATTTGCATAATTCACAAGGACAGATCGTAGAGGCATCAATCACTGAGCACTACGTGCAAAGCAATGCTCGTGGGAAAACGTTTAAAAAGTAGTGCGAGAAAAATGTTTTTTCAGTCAGGTGTTTGAATGTGCCAACTAGATGACACAATGAAACAACGACGTGAATTGATATGGATGTTTTATCTGAATGGAGAAAATGCTACCGAAACAGTGCGAGTTTATCGGCGAAATAGTCTGATACGAGGCCCATGTTCCATAAGAAGTCTACGCAATTTTGTAAGAAAACTTCAAGAAAATGAATGCATTTACAATGGACCTCGATTCGCAAGGCCATCTGTTCCAGATGAAGCTGTAATGGAAATGTACAGTAAATTATTGTAGATTCACTGCATACTGCAGAAACTGTTGCTCGTAGTTTGGGTTTACCGAAAACCATAGTTTTCAGGATTCTGCGCTTTGTTCTGCGGATGTTTCCTCATTGATTTCAGCGCATCTACAGATGAGCAGTTGCATATAGATTTCACAAATTTTTTCCCCATTATATATGATGAATATAACCGATGGCCGCTACGTATATTAAGGACGAAGAAGACGCATTTCTGTTTAAATGGAAACGTTAACACCAAGAACTGCGTTTACTGGAATGGCAAAAACCCTCAAGATCTGGCACCAGTGCCTTTACACGAAGCCAAAGTGACGGTGTGGTGCGGCATCGCCAGCACATTTGCTCTTGATCCGTACTTCTTCGAAGAGGTTACTACCACAGGTGTGAAATCCCACTCTGTCACAAGTGCTCGGTATAAATCAATGTTGCAGAATTACATTATTCCAAAATTGCAACAACGAGATTTTATTAGTCGCATTGCATGGATGTAAGATGGAGTTCCACGATACTTCGCCCAAAGTAATCGACAAGTGCTACAACAACTCTTTGATGATAGTCATCTCCCATGGCCATCGTGATTCCCCGAGACCTATGGATTTCTTTTTCTGGGGTTTATCGAAGATTTATACGTCTAGTCCACGCGATGTGTCAGAATTGAAAAGTGCTATAAAACTAAAGTAAATTCCTCCTGTTATGTTATGCTATGTTATCAAAAGTCTCCCGCATGCAATGCATTGTTGTGCATACGTGGAAAACTTGTAATTCCATAGAAAGCTTTTCTTTTTTCATTTCTTCTCTTATATTGTCATTGGTCTTTTTCAACACCTTTCTTTCCTAATGTTTTATGCCAGCAATTTTCGTCGTACGCTTATCGCTCTAAAGCCATTCATGGTTTTTCATTACACTGAACAATTTGCACAAGAAAAAAAAAGTGAGTGTTACCATTCGAAAATTTCGAAATTCTTTCACTGCAACCGTAACCGTGAGCTTTGCGTTGTTTGAAATCGTCAAAATCTCGAGCATATGCCTGAAATTTTTGTTCGATTGATTGAACGGATAGGTCGCTACAGGTTCATATATAGGGGAAGTGTTTTCGACCACTTTTTATATATAATATATACGTGATTTAACAATGCTTAAACTTAATAAATGAATCGCTCAAAAGGACATAAGAAAAGTAAAGCTATTGCGAGAAAATGAAATAGATGTAAGCTAACAATAGCCGCTTCAGATTATGAGAAGATAAATCATATTTTACATTCTTTCCCCAAAAATTTCACACAAAATTATCCAAAAAATCTATCCCATTAAGAAATTGAAAATTTTATTTTTCTCACGATGTCTATTTACTTTTGTGTAGTTTCCCTTTCAATTGCTATTAATTCTTTAGAAAATTTGAAACAAATCATTTTTAAATAAGGAAATTTATAAATACTTCTTTACTGAGGCAACGTTAAGGCTTTGAAAACGCGACCACAATTTTTTAAAATTTCTCTTTGATTTTATATTTATCTTTTGATGGCATATTTAGTGGCATTTCAGAAGTTATTGAACCTTGCCTAAAAGTAAGTGTAGGTCAATTGCTTGGACAGAGGCAAGAAGAGTAAATCGTTTGTGAGCAAAGGCTTCAGGCTTTGAGAAATAACTAAAATGTTGCCTGTTTTTTATAACTAAGTAGAAAAATATTCTAAAAGATATACAGGGTGTTGCCGAATTCGACCGACAAATCCAGAGGGGTGATAGTAGGCATCTAGAGGATAAAGAATCACCATACAACATGGGGTCCCAAACGACGTTTAGGGGGTGAAAATCACAAAAATATAAGGAGTCGGCAAACTTTTGGAAACTGTAAAAAAATTAATAAAAAAAATAACAAAATGTGTTTCAACTATGAATTTTTTTAAGTGAAAGCACATTCTTAAAGGCAATTTTTCATGTGAGTAACATGCTGATTTGATGAACCAGGGGGTCGTAAATAATTGAAAACGAAAAAGTAGTTTAGAACCCTTATCTTCAAAAATATTAAAACTTTAAGAAAAATAAAAGCTTGAAAATATAAGGAATTTTATACTCTTAAAATGTCTGTAGTGTGAAAACTGAGGAGGTTTTAAGATATTCAAGAAAAACTAAAATGTTTGCCGGGAAACATCGCTGCAACATCGGCACCAATGTTTACAGAAGGTGTTGCAAAATTCTATTGAAAAATTCTGAGGAGTAATAGTAGGCATCAAAGCGATAAGAATTTTCAAAGAAATATAAACTCGCAAACGACGGTGAAAATTTATTTCCTGGAATACAGATACAGCATACATTTGCAGCATAGACATTTTAACATAAGAAAGGAGACGATGAGAAACTTTTATAAAAATTGCTCAATGTTGCGGCCGCGTAGGTTTTACACAATCGACACCGACGTTTAAAGGACCACCGGACGCGCTCAAACATACCAGGTGTGCTTGCGATTTCTCCAGTAGTGACGACGATCCATGCTACGAGATCTTTCAATGTATCCAAATGTGTCTGATAAACAAATTATTTTATATGGGCCCAGAAGAAGAAATCCAAGGGATTAAGGTCCGGGGAACTTGGAGGTCAATCAACAGATCCGCCACGTCCAATCCACGTCCCAGGATATGTATCATCTAGTTAGTTACGCACAGAATTCAAAAAATGCGCTGGTGCACCACCATGCATTAACCACATGTTCTGGTGTGCAATGGCCGGTATTTCCTGCAGTAAATCCGGAAGGACGTGCTGCAAGAAAACAAGGTACTTTGTGCCACTGAGGCGTTCGAGCCTTGCATTTGGCCTCGTTATTTTGAAGGATCCTGTCTCCCGCAACCCTCTATTAATATTTGCAAAGGTGCTGTGGTGTGGACAACGCCTACTTGGATATTGCTATTGGTATATTCTTTGTGCTAGCCGTCCATTACCATTCGCTCGGTCGTAAATTGAATGCATATCCGCATATTCGTCATTCGTGAAATCTGACATGTTGTTTGCGAATGAAACTTACCAACTATCAATTCTGCACTGCTCTTTAATGAATATAAGCTGCTTTTATATTCCTCGAACCATCAATTCTGCAATGATCGCAGCTTTTATATTCCTCGAACTCACGGAAAATTTAGATACGAGAAAACTTCTTCTTCTCGACTACCTTGTTCCAAATCCTTGCATTCTTAGGGCCATTCTCTTCGCCAGGCTAATTATCTCTTCGATGTCTGTTTTTGCGATTTTCACAGAAATAACGTCTCCTGCGACCCTATGTTTTATGATAATTTTTAATCTCTTTAATGCTTACTATCACTACTCTAAATTTACCTATCGAATTTGGCAACACCCTCTGTAAACATCGGTACCGATGTTGCAGCGATGTTTCCTGGCAAACATTTTAGTTTTTCTTGAATATCTTAAAACATCCTGAATTTTCACACTACAGACTTATATCAAATTCCTTATATTTTCAACTTTTATTTTTCTTAAAGTTTTAATATTTTTTGCAGATAAGTTTTCTAAACTACTTTTTTCGTTTTCAATAATTTACGATCCCCTAGTTCATCAAATCGGCATGTTACTTACATGAAAAATAGTCTTCAAGAATGTGCTTTCACTTTAAAGAAAATTTATAGTTGAAACACCTTTTGGTAATTTTTTTATTAATTTTTTACAGTTTCCAAAAGTTCGGCGACTCCTTATATTTTTGCGATTTTCACCCCCTAAACGGCGTTTGGGACCCCAAGTTGTATGGTGATTCTTTATCCTCTTGATGCCTCCTATCACCCTTCTGTATTTGTCGTCGAATTCGGCAACACCCTGTATATATGTAAGGTTTTCGAATCCTGTCGGCTAAATAATATGTAACACTATTTTGGTTGAAGCAGAATGCAGGTTCGAAGCAGTGAAGAGACTTTGTATTTTTAATTCCGATTTATTCTCTCTCGGGATGCAAACATGATTATTTTTCAAGAAGGCGCAGCGCAGAACAAAAGCAGAAGTAAAGTAGAGTGAAAAGGGGAAAAAGGGACGAACAAATGATCACTAGTCTTATATAACATAGGATTTCTGGCCAGGCGCCATTTCAATACACGTGGTGACCTTTGACACCTTTTCAAGGGCAACCGAAGATATCACTTTCTCTTGATACGTACTACTGATGGCGCATTATTTTTACAGAGGAATTAATTAAACCGAAAGTGGAATTGGATCACGAAATAAGTGAATATTTTAGAATGAAGTTACGATGGTCTAAATTAAGATAAAATCTTGGAAATTAATTTGGATTAAATTAAGAGTTTAAAATATCATTATATATATATATATAATATCACCATCAAAACTTCTGAAATTTTTACTTTTCTAATCATATCAGTTTCATTTCTTTTCAGTTTAAATGATTAAATCGTTGAAACTTTAAATTACTCTATCACTATTTTTTTAATTACTTTTTTTTTTCCACATATATATCTGTTGGCAATGTTTTTGTTTTTTTTCCTTGTTTTAAAATAATAATTTAACAATAGTAAAAAAATCTGAAGTAAATCGCCCAAAATTCAAACAAAGGCTCGGCAAGTAAATTTTTTGGGAACAATTTACTTCATATTTTTTATTACACACACAAAAACTGTATGTAGTCCACGAATGCATACGCAAAACTACTATCAGAATACATGAGCAAAATTCGCAGAGAACACTTCAGAAGCAGAAGCAATTGTTGATTTCGTTTATTTCCAAGTTTCTTATTGGTGAAAATTAACGATTAGATTAATTGTTTCTTAAACCTTTCTTATACATCAGCATTTGTGAATAAAATTTGCAAAAATATTGTAACGAATATCTGAAACTTATGGAGAAAATCAGCTCTCATCAAAAAAATGAAATTTCGTTTTTATAACCATCTGCTACAATTGACATTTTAATTGAAAGGCACTTCAGACAATAAAAGATTTTGTTTTATTAATACTACAAATAAACGAATATAGTACTACAAAAGACAGTCGATAAAAATATTATATTTCATATAATTAATATTTTTTCTAAGTATTAATATTTCATAGCAAAGCACTTTTATGTAGAAAAAAAAGAAAGAAACATGAAAAGGTTTTCATCCCGGACAGCTCTAGATGTATCGTGTAATAACATGTAATGGGTCGCTGGTGAAACATTTATTTGCAGGGTTCATACTAATTTTTCAAAAGATTAAACTTTTCTTTAAGAGATTTATAATATCAAGAATAGGTAAACTTAAAGTTTGTTTAGTGTCAGATAATGATGCCTTGGATTAATGATACTAAAATTTTAATATAAACTGCTACTGAAAACAGACTTCCATAGTTACAAATTCAGATAATGTACAAAGTAAACGATTTTTAAGGATTAAAATGCAACTTGCGAGTTGGATAATGTCAATGCGCATTAAATAAGTATTGCTGAAAATAATCTTGTTTTTATATGTTTATTTTCGTAAAAACATTTTTAGCTTGCAACAAGGTTTATGATCCACGTTCATATCCATTCTATTTTTAGAGCATTATTACTCATTTTCTCCAATGTTTAAACAATTTTACAAAACTCTCTACTTTGATTTTGAGTCTGATGTTATGAAATAAAAGAAATTTCTAAAGTCTATAGGGTGATTATAACTAAGCTATTACTTTCAAATTGCTGCAAAAAAAAAAAAAAAAAAAAAAAAAAAACATTGGTCCGAAGGACTTCAAAGTTGAATTGAATGTACTTGAAGAAGGGGGAAACGGTATAGCATAAGAAAAAGTTCCTAAGTGTATTAATAGATCGCGCTGTAAGCAGCATAACGAAAGTGGATTCATCTGCAAGTGACATTTTGACTCGAAATACATGACATGAGTTACACATTAAGTAACTGTATTATTCAATATTCGTGATTGTTTCGGTTTTTTCAGGCGGGAAAGAAAAAAAAAAAAAAAAAAGAAACGACTTCCAACTCACTCAGCATTTGTGGCACATCATCCACTACGACAAGGTCGTTGCACATTGGAGGGGAAAAATCAGTTTTTAATTATCCTTAAGACAAAAATCGTATAAAAAGCTCATAATTATTCGGTTTTTAATTGTCTTTAGGTCAAAAACCGCATAAAAAGAAACAATGTAAATGCCTGTTAATTATCACTGGACTTGTGCAACTCATGCGCAAAATAATATCTACCATACGTTAAACCGATAAATAAAATGTTCCACAATAGACTGGAGTGTCTCAGGGATCACGTTGTGAGAGTTTTGTCTTATCTGTGTCTTCATTTCAGCTAAATTTGCAATTGAGCCCCTGAACATAACAGTTTTAAGCCGCAGCCAGAAATCATAAGGATTGGGTCCTGTAATTTTGGAAGCCAGGCTGCTGGAAATTGACGGTTGATAATTCTATCATTTCCTAAATATTTCTTGAGCAGTTGCATCACAGCAACAATTGAGGAGTGTTATCTTAAATGAAAATGTTTCTATCCTGATATGAATGCTGTTGAAGTGTTTGAAAGACCTGGTTGCACAAAAAACTCTCATAGCGTTTACCATTGATAGTAGAGATAATAGGAACCGCAGGACAAATCTCTTCGGGAAAAAAATGGTCCTACAATAAACGATGCCGTCATCCGTACTAAACAGTTACTTTTGCAGAATAAAACTGTACTGATGGGCGAATGGATTTTCCGTTGACCATATCCAGCAATTTTGTGGCCTTGGAGATAAGCAACAAAGTCTTGGAGATAGAAATTGACTTCTTCTGTCCAAAAAGTGTTCTGTGGCCATTCATTATCCACTTCCATCAGATCAAAAAATTCTAGGGCAAGTGTGTGCCTTACTGGCGAGTCAGCGGAAAGCAATTCCTGAACAAGGTAATTTTGTACGGATAGCAATGTAAGTTATTGCGTAAAATTTTATGGACCCTGCTCACAGACATGTCTAAAGAAAGGGCAATTACCCGTGCAATGAACGTTTGAAAACCGAAAATTACCGTTGGAAAATATGGCTTTGAAGCTAATGCGATAAAATATATAAAACTACCAAATTTATCAAGTAAAATAAAATGTTAATTTAAAATTCAAACAGAAAAGGCAGCAAAAAATGACATATATGTCAATTGGATACATTAAAATCTTACGAGTAATAAAATATGATTCAAAATTGGAATAAACAGTTCAAAAAAAGCAGCAATTTTAAGAGACGTTATTTAAATGACATATGTGTCAATTAGATACATTAAAACCGTACGAGTTCTAAAATATGATTCAAAATTAGAATAAACAGTTAGAAAAAGGCAGCAATTTTAAAAGACGTTATTTAATGTGAATTGCTGAATATACATATTAAAATGTTCGCTTTTATTCTAAATAATCAATGCAAAAATGACAATGAATAGAGAGAATCAATTTTAACATAGTTGAAAGCGCGCGAATAACAAATGTAATTAAACAGCAAAATAAGCTTAGCATTAGCAGAAGAACGTGAATGTGTGGTTAAACAAAGAAATAGGGTTGATACTTCTTAAAATATGGTGCTGATAAAAATTGTGTTTAGCCAGTGTAAAAGCCTGATGGTAGGGGAGTAAAGAGCGCAAGAGCCAAGTTTGCCTATGCTGCGCCAAACGCATGGTTAAAATAGATTCTGATGAAAAAAATCAAGCAATAATCTCTAAAAAAATTTTTAAACATTTCTTAAATAAAACTGGCAAAAAGAATAAAAGCCATTTTTAACATTCATGATTATACAACAAGAATGAGCAATAAAATAGCGTTAAAGTTTGGCAAAGCAATTTTTTAAGCATCTATGTAAAATGGTGAATTATTAAAGCATTCTGTATAAAACAAGTGAATAATAAAATGTATAGATAGCGTTTGTACATTCTTAGATATTTAAAAGAGATAAAAAAAGAGAAAGAAGCTGCGAATTCTGTTTAAAAATAAAACAAGTAGAATGAACAGCAATACAAACAAACAACAACAATAAGATTTCGAAACTGAATTATTTGAAGTTTTGTTACACGCTTTTGTACATTGTTAGGATAATGTACTTCGATCACTTATCCCGTTTCTTCTTTAAAGCGTCAAGAAGCAAAAAAAAAAAAAAAAAAAAAATTATTAAGTGACTTTTACAGTGAATTTCACTTTGTAAATTATGTCTCTCACTTGTTAAATTGACTAACTCCATAAAACAAAAAGCGGCGAAAAGTGGTACTTTGTAGTTTTAAAGCTTTGTTTAAAATTTAAATTCAAATATGCATTATTATTACAGATGTCACTCTTATTGCAAGGTTTATAAAAAAATAAAATAACATTTTTAAAATGTTGGCGTGACTGAGAGATTGAATCGATTTGACAACTGAAAAAGTAATCATATCAAATTTCATCTTTCATTCGATTCATCATTTTCCATATTCAAAGAGTTGTTTTTAGTTTGATCCATCTTAACCCCTATGTTCATTTTGTATAGTATACCATACATATACCTTTTGTTTGTTTGTATGTTTTATGTTTTGTTTTATGTTTGTGCCCCTAAATATGTACGTTTATTATAAAATACACATGCCTAAATGTTTGTTCTTACACATTTTTATATATACATACCTATATACATTTTTTTTTTTTTGCTTTTCTTTAAAAAAGCAATTTTGCCACGATAAGGGTTAATACAACAGTATAGCTTTTCATTTTTCCAAACAAAGTTGCAACTAAAATTAAAATAAATTTTGAATAATCTGCAAGTATATTTACTTCTGCTAAAGATGGATTGTGACTCATTTCTTTCACTTATTGTGATGAGAAAAAATTAGAAATTTTACCATGCCAAGAAGATATTTGCCAGGGGACACCCATACAGAATAGAATGCAATGCTGTGGTTTGCGTTGAAGGATTTATTTGGAGGAGAGAATGGAGTTAAGTAAATTGGTTTTTGAAATAATTTTTTTCTATTGCCCATACATTTTCTCATTTTTGATTCTCATTGTTTGGGAAGTAATGTGATTCGAAAAAATTAGGAGTATATAAAGTGCTTTGACACTAAAGTACAAAACAAATCAAAAAGTGAAGTTAATTTATTTGGCCTGTGAATTGTTCAAAATACCAGATGATGCTTCTTTCCTTCAATGACAATTGAAATACAACATTTTTTTTTTCTAATAAGTAATTTTTACACTTAATTTTTCTTCTTGTATCACTAGATGGTTCTGAGAAATGATATTAATCTCGATGTTGCAATGGGATAAAATATAGCAACAATATTCACCAATAAGAATTTTTATTCCAGTCTTTATTTGATGATTTGTTATCTTCCAAGCCAAAACAGCAAGTAGAATTCCAACCGTTTGCTGACTCGCCAAAATCAGCGAGTTGTATTTTACTCTCGAATTTCTTTATGCACAGTAGAATGAAAAATCGTTCTCATGGTTCATTTTGGATTTTAGCATATTAGTAATGGGTAAATATTTTAAATGAACATCTTTCCATTCAATTTTTGAGCAAGTAAATGAGTATGCTGCATAACATACAAACTCATCCTAGAAGAGAAACTGTTGATATTGAAAGGTAATATTTTTTTGTATCAGCAAGCTTATTTTACGGGGCTCAATTACTATCGACATTTATGACTGACGATGCTTAATTATTACGTGAATGAGGAACTGATGTCTTGAACAAAAATGCACAGCCGTGAAAAAAAGGAACTACTCAGTCTTATTCCGCTGTCGGCCATCGCATATGGAAACTAAATTTGCATTTTGAAGGTTAACATGTACCGAGAAATAGTATGCCTAAAAGTTTCAAAGCAGGTTGTCCAGCTATTTAAACTGATTCAAACTTTACCATTTTCTATGGAAACCATCATTTGGATACCATGAATAGATGTAAAATAGAGATATCATCTAGAATACAATTTTTAGTTAATACACCATGGGGATATTACGCATTTTCTGTTAAGGGATCGTTTCCATATTTCGATATTCTTTAGACTTTGGTAGCAGTACATTTAATTTCGTGACACTTTAAAAGCCTTTATAAAGTTATAATCTACATGTTACAATCGATTGCTATTTGATTCAAAACAAAATATTACTGAGAAAATTTCTAAAAGAAGTATAGCTCTTTTCCATAAAAAATATATTCAAAAGCATCTAAATTTTCGTCTAGACTGCACTTCAGCCTAAAACGTAATACGTTCAGAGCACTAAAATTGAACATTTTGTAGAATGTGAAAGAAATAACACTCTTTTATTGATTAAAAAGTGTTAACTTTATTGTTAAAATTAATATCTTAATGATAAAGAGAGAAGAATAAATTATTTCTATTCTTTTTGCGTTTTATTGCTGCATTTTTTTATTGGTATATATTATTTCTGTTATTACTGCATACTGCTCATAAAAAATAGACATCAAATGTTACAGCTCTTTATTTTACGAGCATATAAAAAAAGTTGTACATTTCATGAAATGAAGTACAATTATAAAAATAATTATCATATATATAATTAGAAAAGAATTATTCCATATTACATCTTTGAAAATGAAACAGCTTAATAATAAAAAAATATATTCGAACCTTTTTGATTAAACACAATCAAATAAAATCAGTTAAATTGGTGTAGAAAAAAAATAAAGCATTTATCAACCAGATATGTTAAATGGTATAATGGAATAATTAAATAAAAATTTGAAATCACAAGAATGCATCTAAATGTAATTTATCACATGATTATGCCTTTTAGAAAAGATATAGATTGATTTTCTGCATTCGTTCTTAAAAATTTTCAATTCTTTTCAAAGAAAGAATTTAGGAAGTAAAGATAATTCTCTTGTCTTCTTTGTATGTAACAAAAGATTAATAACTCAATAAAAGAGTCAAAAGAGTAATAGCTTAAAATGAATTGCATTTGTATAGGAATATGTTTATTGTGATATAGTTATATAACAGGAAGATCAGCAATGCTCCTGTAATGTTGGTTATTTAAAAATAATTCTGGAAAAAAGGCATTATTTATTGAAACCAGCAAAACATAATTATGCATTCACGAAAATATATACCTTTTCTGTATTTCGTTTTATCATTTTAAATAGGAGGAAAGGACATCAGCAAATGTTGTTCCTAATTACAATTCCTGACCCTATGCATGCAAGAATGGATTATTTATAGCTGATTTGCGGCAGATTTAAATCAATCGGAAATGGCTGTGTGCATTGGTTCTCATCATCGTATTCCCCTTGTTTTGAATTCAAGTTTTTTTTTCAAGATATTGTTTTTGCCATTCTGTATTTGAAATGTTTATCTTTTGAATTTTGTTAATATAAAATAAAGATTAATTTTCTAAGCAATAAAGAATTTAGATCATAAAAAATTGATAATAAAGTTAAAATATAAATTAAGACAAAATAACTAATAATTAAAGCGAGTAAAAATTGAATGGGAATTAAAGATATTTAATAAGTACTAATTGTGTAGAAATGTTCAATATCAAGATTGAAACAGAACTAAGGAATTTTTTTTTAATTAACTCTGTTTCGTAGAACAATAAACAATTCAA
The DNA here is from genome assembly GCF_947563725.1 of Argiope bruennichi. Lineage (NCBI taxonomy): Eukaryota > Metazoa > Arthropoda > Arachnida > Araneae > Araneidae > Argiope > Argiope bruennichi. The sequence goes on along the minus strand of NC_079162.1, from coordinate 133,575,798 downwards.
TTTATGCGAGATAGTAGAAACTCATTTTAATAATTCATACTCACAAAGGTAAGTTTTGATGAATATACAAAATACATTATATATAAAATACAAAATATATTAAAAATTCTATGTCTAAAAATAAAATCTAAAACTTTCATGTCTAAAGAATGAATAAAAAATTTCAATAAAAATTGTCAGCAATCTGAAAACGGAATCAATATAAATTACATTTAATAAAGCTTTCATAAGCCTGGAAGTACCTTCACAAATAATCTGTTTTGGTAATGATATTTTTCATTGCAGTATTTCAAATTGCGATTATAATTACAGATTAAACTTAAAAGTGAAATAATATGTTGCTTGAATGCTAATGCATCTTCGTGGAGATTCGGATTGCTGAGTCAAATATTCTAAAAGTGTGTGGCCATCTGTCGTTAAAAACTTTACACACAGAAACTTTTGAATGGCTTTTGTTGTAATACCATTAAAATAGGCATCTCAAATTAGGAAATTATCGTATTTTAGTATATAATAGTCTGTTAAGAGGAAATTTTTTTCTTCGTGCCTCTTATGATATAAGTTTTTATTTTGATTATATGCTCTTCATTTTGAAAACCAGAATTAATTTGATTAGAAATGATAGCTATAACCGGTCATTTTTTTAACATTTGTGTGATAGTCAAACCAATTGCTTTTTCCACGAAAAAATCTTACATTAACTTTTTGAGACAAGTGATTTAAAAAAAAAAAATAAAAACTATAGTCGCACAAAAAATTTTTTATTATGAAAAACGGGAGGAAACTATTCATTTTGATTTTAACATAAAACATTGCTCAAAATAATAAGAAAAAAATAATAACATTCAATAAGCCCTCTTTTTAAAGGGTGGACATGTATGTAATGCCGCCACTTCACAACAATTTATACATTCATAATAAAACAACGCATACCATTAATGAATGACAAAATTTACTGCATCACACAATGTGCACACACAACTTATTGATGTGTTTTGATTTGTATAAATATTTTTAATCATTTACACATTTGTCGTTGGTGCATAAACATTACTACCTGAATGGAAACTTTAAATAACATATTAAACTTTAAGACTATGAACAACTTTTCGAGGTAGGTTAAAATATATCCCACCATGCGTAAAAAGCTAATCCTGAGAAAAATCTTAAACCACTTAGACCAAAAATGACATTTAATCATTAAATTATTAGTCAAATTTCAGAAATTGAATTTTTCTTTTGTAAAATGTAATTGCAAGGTGATAGCACACCTTAATTAGTAAGAGATATATGATGAACCAGAAGATGAAACCGAAAGTTTCAAAAGTATATTAATTCCATGTTTATGTTAACTTATAGTAAAGATGTTAATAATGAAGTTATAAATCATGTCAGTAATATTTAATGAATAATAGTTTTAGTAGTTTAGTTCAGTTATATTAGCATCTCAATTTGAATTAATACTAAAACAATTATAGGATGGGCCTCGTAAGTTTGAACCAAAACAAAACCTGAGAAAGTATCCTTTTCTCCAAAATCTTGCAAATTTTGCATTAAAATTCTTTCGCTGATGTTTGACCCTCGACGTCAATATTAACTTGCATTAAGTCCATCTACAGGATGTACCTATTGTAGGTTAGTTAGTGTTTTAAGCCTGTAATCGAAGTCGAAGCGTATCAACAGGTCACAGTAACCTTAAAAGAAATCAACGTACATTTTTATTTTTCATATCTAGAGCAACAGTATTTTTTAAAAATTAGGAAGTGGGAATAGAAGATAACATGTGCAAGATTATTCTGTTCTAGCTTTTTATTCATAGATGAATTCCACCATGGCCCTTGATCCAAAATAGCTTGACTTATAGTTTATTTTTAAGAAAAGTCTAAGTATTATAAATTCATTTTTCATGGACTCCGCTATGAGAACCAACCCAGGATCAATAAAAATATAATTTTTTCCCTCAGCTTCAGTTATCTTTTCGATGGTTTTTAATATAATCACCACCTCAGCTGTAAAGATGCTGGTTTAATCACTCAGACGTACTTCAGTTTTCATTTAACCTTATCTGTTATATCATAGCGCATTAATAGAACTTTATCATACATTTTCGAATCATCAGTAAAAATTTTATATTCTGGTCTATTCTCATCCTCTATGAAATGCGAATGGATGATGCATCTCAATAGCCGAACAGACACACCAGAGATCGCGGTGACTCGCCCTCTAATGGGGCGCTGCATTCGGCTAACACGTAGTTTTCGGCTGTCCAGGAGAAAAAAAGAAATAGAGTGGAGACAGCTTCTAATAGAATGCTTCCTCGCTAAGTGTCGAGGGACAGAATAAGAAGGTAAAAATCAAAAGAAGTAGAGAAAGGTAAGACAAATCCCTGAGTATCTTGGGATTGGAGCCTTCATACTCATTTGAAGAAGTTCAGTTTTTGAAGGGAGAAGTTCTACGAGCATGAGAAGTATTGATGGTATGGGAAATGTTTTATTGCATTGCGTACTCGTGAGAGATATTTATTATTTCTGACAGCTGGTTTTCACTATTTTTGGCATTTACTATTCTAGATCATGTGTTGTGTGTATCACGGAGGCTGGAAGGAGCCTAACGAAATTTGTTTCTATGGTTGTAGTTAGACATTCAGAATGAATGAATATTCAAAAAGATGATATGTTTAAGGATTTTTACATCGCAGAAAAAAAAAACAATATTTTCGTTGCTACATGATGGCACTAGTCAAGAATCAAAAATTCAAAGAAACTCTTCTATTATTTCCCATCAGTGATCATTCGTTTATGCCTTAAGCCAAGAACTTTGAAATTATAAGAACTAAACTCAGAAAATACTATACAGATAGTTATTTGCACAAATCTTAATTTTGGGAGACGATATTTTCATGCTGAAGTGGTCATTGTAAAGTAAAATGCAACGTCACCATTAATAGATTTACATCATATTCATGCCGTATTAGAGAAGTCGAACCAAATTAAAAATTCCAGCAACCATAGCAATGAAAAACTCCCTTTAATTGGCTGAAAATATTTTACTCCAAGTAAATTTTGTTTTACATTACGAATGATGTAAAAAAGTTTTGAGAATGACGCAAAGAAAGAATGACAACATTTTTTGATAGCAAGTGATGTATTCAACAAGTAATGAATAGTTTACTTCTCATTTTAATAAATAGAGTTCTTTTATTATACGCTTATAGTTTTTTTAATTTAAAATATTATTTTTACTTGTAAATTTACTTCAAATGCATCTGTGCTTTTTTTTTTATTTTAATAAAATTATACATTTACTACAAAGAAGTAACATATCCCAGACACAAATTTTTTAAAGAATTGGCTCTTATGTTTTTTAAAATCAAAAAAATGTGTATGAAATATGTTAGAAGATAATGTGAAATTTAAAATAAATTTCATTAAAGTTTGATTCGTCAGAAAATTGTTTTTATGTCTCCTTTAAAATTTTTGTTTCCTGCCTGTAGTTAGCAATTGCATTATGGGGTGTCTAATCTATGTCAAGTTCTTACGACGTTGATAAAAATTGCTTCAAAGTGTGCAAGAACGTAGATATATTGAGTTACAAACATATAAGACGTAAAAAACACAAGCAAATAAAAAATAAATTGCTACTATGACAAAAAATTATTACATTTTTCACGAGGAAGTGGCAGGGTTATTTTATAAATAAGGTATGTTTTGAAATAAAAAATAAAACAAGGAAAAAAATCTAGTTATTTTCTGATGCTACAAATAATTCTGCATTTTCTATTTACTTTCCTTGATTGTTTAAGTACTTATCATAACGAACATATCATATTTTTGGATACCTTGGTAATTACCAATTATTTACAATTGTTTTGTTTTTTTCGTCAACGTCTAAGTGTCTGCTATCTAGAAATATCTTGAAATAGTGGCAGTATATTCAAACCTGTCTTTGAGCGGTGGATAGAGACTGCATGAAAAAATATTCTGAAACTTTATAAGTAGCTATAAAATATATTATTTGCAATACATTAAAAAAATTATGCTGTAAATAGGAACCACATAACAAAAGGTCCACATAAAAAAAATAATTCAAATATCCAGGATGTAGCTAGAAATTGGTTTTCCAAACAAGGCAAAAATTAATTTTAGCATGGGAGTATTTTTTAAATACTTAGCTTCCTTATGTATTAACTGTGAAGGCGTATATGAAAATTTCAAAATATACATGTAAAAAGTATTCAATATACGTCTGTAAAATAAACTGGAGATGTAATTTCGATGCATTTTTTTTTTTTTTTGTATATCCTATAAAAAAATTATCAAAAGAGTGGTGCATACAAACAGGTTTAACTGAACGCGTTTAGTAAAATATTTTAAAAAAATGTATAGACAGATATTTGTTGATTTAAATCAAAGAGATACAACAACAAGAGATAATACAAAGATTTACAACTAATGATCGTGAAGATAAGTGCGTATGTTGCAATCAAAGCATATAAACTCTTCATAATAACATACAGGACAGTTTTTATACCATTTTTAACAACCGAGATATTATAAGCCTTTATAAATGACGAAAGAATGGTCTTTCTTGATGCAGCAGATGTGATTTGTAATGATATTTATATTGACAATGTTTTATCGGGAGGGATACATTCATTACAAGATACTAAAAAGCCCCAAATTCAATCCTGTCAACTTTTCTTAAGAACTTATTTGTGTAATACAGTGTTTCTCAACCTTTCAGTATTCGCGGCCCAGTTTTCAATCATAATTTTCCTCGTGCCCCCCACACCAGCTTACTATAAAATGTATACAACACTAAAGTATATTGAGTATGTTGGATTCTGTTTTTAAATTATTTTTAACTAACTGCCAAAACAAGAGTAAAAGTGAGCCAACGTTGGCGAGAAACCACATTTGCATTTTGCCATGCGGGCGGTTAACAGATGAAACGAATGAAAGCGGGGAAAATTTAAATATTATATTTGAAATGAAAGCCAAACGGGGGAATAACGTTAAAAGAATATGAAAGTAGAAAAATTCGTTAATGAAAGTTAACTTAGACGGGGTGACCTAAATTCAGAAACTGGGAATACATTTTTTTCGAATAATAAATAATAAAGGAAATAAAACAGAAACATGACTAAACAAAAGAGAAAAAAAATAAGTATTGTTTGCGTAAGGGAATCCAAACGACCGACGCCGCCTCGAGCATGCGTAGTGCAAATATTTTCTCATGTGAATAAAGAAAATGTTCGATAACGCAAATTTCAATTCCGGTCAGTCTCATTTGAGTCGATCCTTCTATCGCTATCGAATCTATCATGAATGTGTATGTTGTATATGTTTTCCTGTTAATTACAATTCAGAATATTAAATATTCACGGCAGCAGATTTATGCAGACTCATGGATAAATTTTTAAGCGGAAGTGAATGAACATTAGACGATAATCAGGCATCAACAAGTACACTTAATACTTAAATTTTGGATATACCAGTACTGAAGTAAATGAAGAAGAAAGGCCCCTGTGTATCATTTGCTCAAAAATGTTGGCCGCAGACTGCATGAAACCTAATAAACTTAAACGACATTTCGAAACGCTTCATAGTGAGTACGTCAACAAACTCAGAGAATTCTTCGAATTAAAATTAAAATCATATAAAAAGCAAAAATCATTTTTTAAAGAAACTTTGTCTGTGAATAAAAAAGCCTTAATTGCATCTTACAAAGTTTCATATAAAATAGCCAGATGTAAAAAAACCTCACACTATTGGTGAAGAGCTTATTTTGCCAGCAGCAATTGAGATTGTAGAAACTATGTTTAGAGATCCTTTTTCAAAACAATTGCAGTCCATACCTCTTTCAAATGATACTGTTGATCGTCGAATTGGTGATATAGCTGAAGATGTACAGTGTCAGCTTTTCTCGAAGTTCGTGACAAATTGTTTTCATTACAGCTTGATGAAGCATTAGATAGTAATAAAGATGCTCATTTAATTGCCTATGTTAGCTTTTGTGATAATATGTCAGTAGTAGAACTACATTTCTGCAAACCAATAGTAAAATAATTATTTAAATAATGATTTAAATATGATTTAAATAATTATTTAAATAATGATAATAAATAATTTCTACAAACTAATAGTAAACAAAACTACATTTCTGCAACTCAAAACAACAGCGCTTGCATTATTTGTTATTTTAAATGATTTCATGAAAGAGGCAAACATAGAATGGAAAAATTGCGTCGGAATATGTACCGATGGTGCTCGTTCAATGGCCGGAAGATTCCAAGCTATACAAGCACTTGTAAAACAAAAATCGCCTCTGTGCGTCTGGACAAATTGCATGATCCACAGAGAAGCTTTGGCTTCGAAAGAAATGAGTCCTGGTCTGAATATTGTGTTAACTACGGTTGTAACCGTAGCAAATTATATAAAAATGAGACCACTGAAATCGAGAATCTTTTCCACACTTTGTAAAGACATGGGTTCAGTACATTCAGCGTTATTATTTTATAGCGAGGCAAGATGGTTATCATGTGGGAAATTTTTAACGTGTTTATGAATTAAGAGAAGAAATCGGCATTTTCCTAGAAGAAGAAAACAGACAGGAGGCCGAGAATTTTCGCGATGGTTTATTTGTGATGAAATTGAGCTATTTGGTCGACATATTCGAGAAATTAAATAACTTGAATCTTGAACTCCAAGGAGCAAATACATATATGATGGATACGAGTGATAAAGTTAATGCTTTTTGTAGAAAATTGAAATTGTGGAGAAGAAATTTAAAGTAAAAAAAAAAAAAAAAAAAAAACCCTAACAATATTTGCAAATGTGAATGATTGTACTGAAACTTACAAGGCTGAAGAAGAACATGTAAAAGTTGTTTTTGTAACCACTGAAAATCATTTGGCCTTTCTGACAAAGAATTTTAAAAAGTATTTTCTTGCTGACGACAAACTGATAGAAAGTTACGAGTGGGTTAGGGATCCATTTCATAAAACTCCCGAAAGACTCTCAATTGATGAAAAAGAAAAATTCATAGACTTCACGACAAGTGGCGGAACTAAAAGGCAATTTAGTAATAAATCACTATTTGAATTTTGGACAGGAGTAGAGGATGATATTTCTATACTGAAAACAAGGGCATTTCGCATTCTATTACCATTTTCAACATCCCACCTTTGTGAAACTGGATTTTCTGCTGTGGCTTCTTTGAAAATAAAATACAGATCTCGGCAGAACTGAAAGTGGCTATTTCTAATATTAAGCCTTCCTTCGAAAAACTTTGCTCTGCAAGACAGGCCCAAGTAAGTCACTAATAATTATTAAATTTGTTTTTAATTTAGTATGCTTTAATTAAGTAAGTTTTGATTTAGTAAGTTGTTTTACTTTAATAAGTTATTAAATATGTCAATGTATTTTTCTTTCTATGTGTATGTGTGCTTTCCTTTCAATCAGTTAATCAATTTTTTTAAATAATATTTTCTCTTGGATATTCTAGCGCCCCCCTCTAGTGTTCTCGCGCCCCCCTAGAGGGGCGCGTCCCACAGGTTGAGAATCGCTGGTGTAACACAAATAAAGGTCTAATGATTCAGAATCGCATTTTAAGTTTTTTTTAACTGCTTTTAATTTAAAAAATTTATTTACATCGTCCTATTTTTTTGATAAGGGATTTCAGTTTGAGTCACTGAAAAGAATGGGTATGCTATAGATTCCGAAGATAGATTGCCCTACGTACAAAGTAAAGATTTAGTGACAAAGCCGATTTCTCCAAAAGAAAAGTGCTTTCTGAAATTGCTAGATCCTATAATCCTTTGATCCTCGTTGAACTCATTATTACGTATGCTAAAATATTTAAATCCTTTGGAAAGGAAAATGAAACTTACATGAACAAATTATTACAAGATCCTATGAAAAATAGAAGAACTTCTATCTAAAATTATCAGAAATAAATGATTTCAAAATCCCAAGATGTATTCTACCTTCATGAAAAAATACGTATTGAAAAATACGGTTATTCCGATGCCTTAGAAGTCCGTATGGTGAAATAAAATATTTCAGAGAATCTGGAAACTTATTTTTTATGCAGCAAGTCCAGAGTGGTTTTATTGAAAACACTGTCACTAAGGTAGAACTGTCTGCAGTTTTAGTATTATCGAAATTAGTTTGGAAGGTCTTCAATTATCGTTCAGAAAATTTAATTGTGAACTTATTGCACGATCGTTTTAACATGGGCCAAAAATGAACTCCTTGTCAGCAATAAGGGAGTGAATTCAGACACTTTCGGAAGATTATCATTGAAAAATGTGTATTCTAAGAACAATCCTGCAAATTTAATTTCTAGAAGAAGCAATGTAGGCGAACTTTTAAAGAACGAAATGTAGTTCTATGGTCCAGATCTACAAATTGAGGGATTATAAGGCAGTCGATTCATTCAATATCCTGTTTCTGTTGGCGAACTAAAATGCGCTGTGACTCCTGCATTTAATCACTACAATTCAGGATATTATGATGAAATCTTTAGATGCACAAATAATTTCACAAAATGAGCATGACTTTTAATTTTAAGTTCATCGACATTAAAACTAAGGAGTCTTGTAATATGATAAGCAAATATTAAATAAAGAGGAGGCTTTAAGGAGTGCTGAATTTTTAGCTGGAGTGGCATAATTGAATTTTAGAGCAGAAACTGATGCATCGGAAAGATACAAATATTTCAAAACAAGTAAGTTAAAAGTTCTAGATTCTTTCATAGATGAGAATAAATTATTCAGAGTTGGAGATAGACGTAATAATGCCGATTGATTATATGCAAGCATCAAATAATTGCTTATCATATATCAATTTTAAATTTCTGTTAATAAATTTCTATTTGAACATACACTTAAGAAATTTATGCACTTGGATACTCAGTGTTTAGTACATTAAATTAGAATCCAGCATTGGTCCTCAATAGGAAGAATATTTCATAAAAAAAATATTACTTTATTCTAAAGTATGGTGGAATAACTAATGGCAACCCTGCCTTCTACTAGGATAACTTAAGTACACAGTTTTATTTTTATAATCCTCTTTAAATAAAATTTAAAAACCAAATAAAAAGAATAAGTTAAAAGATTGATTTAGTGATATTTGCACACTTTGTTACAAAATTTATTAACTTTGTGTCATATTTAACAATTGAAGATTTTATTACAGCTCTTGGATTCTCTGAAGAGATAATGCGCCAGCAGAAATCTCTTTTCAATACATATGTCCGGAAACGCATGGAATATGAAGAGCACCACTTCAAAATTGTATCTTTTGTGGAAATGAATCTGTAACACTTTCACAAATTTCTTGTCAATTCAACTGAAATTTCATCTCCCTCCACATTTCGCGGAGACACAAAGCTGAAATATTTGAACTCGAGCTAATAACCATGGAGGAATTTGAAACAATAGTTATTAGAATATAAAGCTTACTTAATTCATACCTATTAGTTCCGTTGTCAGATAATATTATGGATATGGAGTTGGAACTCCTGGCCATCTTTTAAATGATTGCAATACTTCAGCTCGAAATTTGAAATATTTCAGATAATAGGTTATCTCGATGGCAGTATACTAACAAAATGTGTCTAAACTATTTGGAAGCGTTGAAAAATTGACAATCTTAAACTTTAACAACAAAGAAATGTCAGCTTCAAAAAAGAGTTAGGATAGGATGTCCGAATTATTAAAAAAAAATGAGTTTCTTCCTTGTAAGTGGGAAATGGCAGGAATTTAGAAATTCAAGGAAATGATGAAAAGGTCAGAGTGGTTAAATAGAAAATTGCTACTGCGTTTTGCACATCTTATTTCAAAAATAAGCCTTTTACTAACAAAAACTAATTATGAAAGCTAAATTCAAATGTAATTATAGTTATATATTTATACTGTATTCAAATAATATTTGTATAAAATTGATGGATTTGCTTAAGATATTGCGTCTAATTTGTAAATTTTTCATTTGTATATTTTTTTAGATAATTGTATATTTAGGTATATTTTGAAATATTGTATATTACAACACCGGACAGAATGCTGCTTCTATAGCGATAACATACTGCAGTGCCATCTAAAAGAAAAATTTAATCTACTGTAATGGCCCGACAAAAGTGGATGCGAGAAATAACGAGTAAAAGATTTAGCGTTGCAAAGGATTTATTTTAACCTAATCTTAAATAAAATCCTGATTACACGAAGAAAACAGATTTCTTTAAGGCTTAATTTGGATGATTATTTCATTCTCATAAAGTTATTCAAATCCTCATAATCTTAATAATTTTATAACGCTTTTGAGAATACTTATCCAAGCTTGAGAATACTTAACCAATAAACCCCACGAACAGTGTAATAATGAAAAAAATTTAAATAAGTACATTTTTGACGCATAAATCATTTACCCTAGTTGTATTGTTCTCGAGATCTAAGGTCTTAAAGTCTGGCGATATTTTAAGAAAAAGGCGCAAAATTTGGCAATTTTTGGTGAGAAATAGGAAGTTCTGGAATCAGTTATCAGAATGTCGATATCTTGAATATTAACGAAGTTACAGCGACTGTTCTAGAATATTCCATGCTTGGCTATGTAGAAAAATCGCCAACGCTATATAAGACTAATGAGATCGAAGCTTTAAGATTCGATCCGAGTTCAGTTTGTAAAGTAGCAGTAGCTTCCCTTTTTATAAGTTAGAAGTTCTTTAGGTAAATTACCGGTACCAAGCGACGTTATCGTGTGCATCTAGCGAGACATCTCAGTTTTATTTTAGATTCCCTTTACTTGTGTGTTCAAAAGTAATAAACCACTATTAATCTTATGAAATGGAGCCTCCTTATCCAGAAGAACGACAGCTTTAAGACGGAATTGAACTTTTTATTCCTGATCAAAGTAGATTTTAAAATTTCAGTGTTTTTGAAGTATGTTTTATTTAAATAATATTCAGTTTATTTTAATTATAATTAATAAAATATATTTATAAATATTTATTAATAATTTAGATGAATTAATATGAATAAGTACACAAAGCAGGCTAATATGAACTTAGATACGGAAAATAAAACAGATAGGCTTTGATGTTGAATAAAATGGTCATGAATTATGGTATCAATTCTTTTTATTTGAAGAAAATTATTATCAATACTTGAAGTTTTATCGTTTGTACATTGTTAACAGAAATGTTTAATTTTTAATTTAAAATCGAAAAATTTAACAATTTTAAAAAAAAAAGCGTAGTAAATGAAAATGATAGGCACTACAAAATTAGCCATGTAGAAAATTATATCATGATTAGCGGGAAATAGTAATTTTCATTCTTAAAAAATATTAATAGTATATTTTAATTCGTATTATTATAATTTATATTATTAAGTATATTTGTAATATTTATTTAAATATTTTCCTTAATGAGTGTATTTTTTTAAACTTTTTCCCCTGCATTATTAGGAAATACTTATAAATATATTTCATTAATAATAATTAATGAAATATAGGATTAATTAAAGCTACGATTTCATCAAACAGCGTTGATTTTGGAGTGCAAGAAGACCTCATAATTGACGAATTTGGAGAGTTTAATGATATGTCAAAAGAAGAAAAGTGAAGTTTTAGAAGACAGCGAAGATTAAGCATCAAGCTATCGTCCGAGTCCTGATAGAAAGAAACTGGGAAACATGATTATGGAAGAATACATGCAACTTGCGGTTGGGAACTGGAAGTATGGGAAAATTAAAAAGTTGAATTTACCAGTAAGAAATCCTTCAGGCTCGTAACACCCCTTTCCCATTTGTACAATTGGGAGAAACAACTATAAGCCTCACACATTAGCCTGTCAAAACAGTCAAAATGCAAGTAGATTTCTCATCACAGTTATGAGAAGTTCCTGAAAACTCGTGAACAACGTTATCCCGTCAACGAAGAAGATTTACATATTTGGGTTTTGGAATGCAGTAAGTACTATGCAACAAGTTATGGATTTCACAGCATCTCTTGCTTGGCTACAGAAATTTAAAAATCAGTACAACATTGTATCACGAAGTCAAGAGTTTCATCGGGAAGATTATTACATTGAATATCGCTCAACAAGAAAAAGCTTTCGCCAGTTTCACCGCCGAAAAATTCCCAGTGCAAAAATAATCCAGCCACATGAAACATTTCAGGCCAAAATGGCTTTCAGAAGGAGATGCATAGTGGCGGGAACCTTGACACATGTGGAGTGCAAAAAGTTGAAGCTGCTGCTGAATCAAAACGCAATCTGATTTATAGTTACACCAATCAACCAGTGATGAGCGCCGCCTTCACCAATGCTCATCGCACTTCAAGAATCCATAGGCGAATTGGAATAGCGTGTCTGGTCATTTAAATATCCGAGCCACAAAATCTGGTCAATGGCAAATTCTTATTTTCAGTAGCTTGAGTAAATGCTGACTTTACTAATATTTGTTTTCTATAGGAAAAGTGTTTGTAAAGACGGGACTGCAATATGTTTATTTCCCCTCTGCTGATAATGGGTCCCTTCTTGTAGTGGATACTCGAACACGACATCAATCTAAGTGAAGTGGTTCCTGAAGCTGCGACATTTCAATTAAAGAAAATTCCACCAGGTGCTACTGCCAAAGTTCAACCTTTGGATGTTGCATTCGTTCGATCTTGGAAGCAGTTTGCTCGACGTGTATCCGACCGGGCAGTAATGGAAGGAGGAGTCGATATTTTTCAAAGCAATAACATCATCAAACTTCAGTCACTTGTTCATTTCCAGTTTAGTGCACCGCAATACTCCGACATGATTCGCTATGCTTGGTTCAAGTCTTGGTTATTGCAAATTCGGCCACCAAATTTCAAACACCTTTGCAATTTTGTTTTCTCAAGAGGTTGACCATTGTAATTGCTGTTCTACATTTAAGTTCATGAAATGTTCTTTGTGATACAATTTTCTATGCTTCAATCCTTTTTTTTTTTTTTTGTTGTTGTTGTTGTTTTTGTTTTAGTAGCATACTTTTTTGGCATGCTTCTTACATTTTTATATTACAATATCTATGATTTGCATTTTATATTAATTTGATTATTAAAAATTTTGAATTCGAACCACGTTTTTTCTTTATTTATATTGCCTAAAGTAAATAAATAAGTTTTTATACCGAGACGAGTGCAAATAATTTATGCGTCAAAAAAAACATGGTTCACTATGCACTTTTGATTGCTACTTATTTAGATTTTTTTCATTATTACACTAAAGTATGGTTTCCTAGTAAGTACCTTCTTCCAAATTTAATCACGAAAAGAAAATGCTTTACCTTTGTCACATATGCCTTGAAAACTCCCCAATTTATATTTAAAATCCAATTTCTTTAGAGCTAACTAATTTTTGTGCATATTAATTTTGTTTCAGAAAATATCATTGTTTGCTTTTTATATTTTAGTGCAATTTTCTTTAAAAAAGAAGACGAACTATCTTAATCTAGAATTATGATAGCATTCTAATAATCAATATTTTGAAACATTATATATATTCTTAAACAACTCTCTATATATACATAGCTTATTATATATTTTCAAATGAGAATATTCTTTGTCGAATTCATGCATTTGTAAGATTTTTCAGTGTTTCTAGAGGGTCTCCATTTACGAAATAAATTTGTATTCTTAGCGTGCTTTGAACATTCTGACTATTGAATTCAACACCACTACTACTGATCGAAAAACTTAGTTAATATCTTTGTAAAAACATATGGTTTTGAATTTTTATATCAAGATTTGGGTCTTATCAATAAAATGAGGTGATAAAGTCTGGACAACCGAAATGAAAGATCGATTCCACCCAAGAGCTGCAGTGTCTTCCTGCCATCGTGGAATCAAGATGACTGCTCTCTTGTCATTCTCATCATCTGAACAGATTCAAATAATGATCATTGTTGTAGAGCTTTCAAAATGTATGTTCATTGAACTAAATTTGTTCAATATTTACAGGGGGGGGTTGCATCTGCTAAAAGTATTTCTGAAAAGGAAACTAATCTTTCACATTGCAAAGTAAAATAATTACAATATTGTAAGAAATATTGTTCCCGGAAGCAAAGCAAGTGAAAAAAAATTGCCACAAAGACTCGATGCTTTACTCTTAGCATATATAACAAAGAATTACAATAGACGTGTAATAATGAATATGTTGAATGCTGCTAAACAAATGAAAGCATGCATTATATAATAAATATATTTGTGAAAGAAAGAATAACTCCGTTGATTCTTTTCATATTTCATTTAATAGATTCAAAATAAAATAAATTTTAGATAAAAGAAATATTTCTGTATCGCTGTGATCACGAATATCGGAGAAATATCAAAAATATTATTTATTTTCATTTTTTATTTATTACTTTTTTTTACATTTTAAACTTCACATCGCTTTTCAGGAAGTGATGTTTAAAAATGATAAAATGTTAAAAAATATCATAGTGGTCATTGTGATTTTCAAAGTGTTCGATTTTGAAATAAACTTTAAAAATGATCGCTGTTACAACAGATGAATATTACGACTAAAGACTTTCTCAACAATTGAACAAATAACATTAGAAACAAAACTTTCACAGATAATGAAGTATTTTCTTTAACAAATAATTCCTCGCATATTTTTTGTTGTCTGGGAAATATACATATTGGTGTCGCTATTACATACTTTTCGATAGAGCACCGTAATCTTTTGCGCTGCAATACCATTAAAAATCAATCAATCACAAATGTCAGTTATTTCGTTCTTTTTGACCAAAGGGCAGGTGCGAAAATCATGACAAGTGGAGCTAAACAGATATAGAGGAAGCAAATTTCCTCTCTCATTGAAGTAGAGATGGGAGCAAGTTGACCATAATTAATAAATGCAAATTTGATGCCTATCGTTTTTCTTTTCATATATACTTAAAACGATCTTTTATTGTATGGCACCTAGTTGGAGAAATTTTCATTTAATATCAGCAATATTATTTCCGTATTTTAAAATGATAATGTAAAAAAATCATCCTTCTCTGTTATCAGGTCAATATGATAATCTTGATAAAAGCTGAATACGATTTTATTTTTAGAAATTGTAAGAAAAAAAATAATTAAACATTGTTAAGTAGATTTTCTTGAATATTATGTCAGGGAAGGATATACAGGGTGGTTATAATTAAAGTTACACTGTTTAGACCTACGTAGTGTCTGCTCTAGTGGAAGGATGTCGAAGAAACTTGATACTTAGGTTGTATGGATCATGGGAAACAGAAATCTGCAATAAAAAAAATTAGTTCAAATTTCAACCGCCAGGTGAGAAGGCGGCGCATAAAAAATAAAAAAAAAAAAACACACAATTTGGAACTTAAAAACTTTATTTAATTATAATATACGTTCAATGTGCATTCTATTTACGTCAAACACATGTTCAAAGCGTGTTATGGCGTATTCAACAGTGGCACGAAGGGTTTCTCGATCAATTGCAGCAACATGACAATGTTATGTTTACTTTCAATTCATGCTGAGTCCGTATGCTTCCTCCATAGACACGATCATTCCGGAATCCCCACAACCAGAAATCGCAGTGATTCAAGTCCGCAGAACGCGGAGGCCAGGAAGTTAAAAAACTTCTTGAAATTACCCGTTGATCTTCAAAGTGGGAACGAAGCAATGCCGTCACTGGTCGAGCAATGTGAGTTGGTGCATCATCTTGCATGAAGACAGTAGTCTCTAAACATTCTAGTTCTTGTAACGCAGGAATGACTTGCTGCTGAAGAAGGTCGCAGTATCGGGCACCCGTAACGGAACACCTTTGAGGGACATGAGGAGTGTTCTTCTCAAATAAAAAGGAATAAGAATGAAATTAGAAGTAAAACCCCACCATACAGTAATGTAATCAGGATGTAGAGACTGTTCATACACATCATTAGGACTTGCAGTACGTCATATGCGACAGTTCTGAGTATGAACCGCTCCGCCTAGGTTAAAATGAACCTCGTCCGACCACACAATGTTCCATGGCCATGAATTGTCAACGGCTATTCTGGCTAAAAAAATTCTAGCAAATTGATTTCGTTTCTCCAGGTCTGAAGGATTCAGCGTTTGCACATTCTGGATCTTGCATGGATACCACTTTACAATGGATCGAAGAACCTTTCGTATTGTAGACCAAGGGAGAGACAAATCACGTGCCACCACTTGAGCACTTGATGAATAATATCCCGAATCGGACGCTCTTTTGACCACGGCAAGAGCGACTTCTTTCGCAGTTTCATTTGAAATCCGTTTCCGTCCTCTTCCTTTTACCACATCCGACTTTCCAGTCTCTTCAAATTTAATAATAATCTTTGTCAAAGCCTGCCCTTTCCGTAAGTCTTTCAAGCGCCGATATTTTCGCAATGCAGCTGACAAATTACTGCTGTTCTGATAAAACAACTTTATCAGTAAAGCTCTTCCTTTCTTCTCTAAGGCATGGCGAAGAATGATTTGATAAAGTCAGTGAGTACTGGCTTTTTAAACTACTCTAAATTTGCATAACGGCCTTTATCGTACATGAAAACCACTTCTATCAGCCGAAATTTAAATTATTTTTTATTGCAGATTTCTTTTCCCCATGATCCATACAACCTAAATATCAAGTTTCTTCTACATCCTTCCACTAGAGCGGGCATTACATAGGTCTAAACAGTGTAACTTTAATTATAACCACCCTGTATATAACATATTTATAAAATACCTTATAATCAAAAATTTTAAAAAATTTTACTTTTTTCTAATTTTGAGTATTCTTGTGCCCACATATGCAACTATACTATACTATACATTTTCTCTGTTCATGGCACGAGTACCGACATCTTACATTTTTACAAATTTCAATTTTTTAATTACAACCTGTCTTTTTCTTCTTCCTAAACCTATTGTTTTGCTAAGATGTTTAAAATTTTATCTGTAGGTACATACGTTTTACAGTAGATATAAACCTCTTAAAGAAATTTTTTTTAAATATTTCGGACAAGTTGACGAGATTGTCAACTTACCCTAGTTTCCTTGTCTCCACCGGAAACATTAAAAATTCTTTGATCAACAAGAATAGCATATAAATAAGTGGTGAATGTGAAGCATCTAGAGCAGTCATGTATAGCAAAGAAAAACTGAACACCTTTCCGTTACACTGAAAACCTTGAAAATTAAAACACTGCAAACAGACTGCATGGACATCAAGAGCGGAATGGCTTCAATGACTTTACTAGGCGAGTTTTTAGTGTCTATTATAGCAGCGTGGAGTGCTGGTAGTATACGTAAGGAAGTGAGTTGTGAGCTATTTTAACATAAACGAAATCATTCTTTATCTTGATCTGCTCTTCAATTTGCCATCCTTTGCTGCTTATCCTAGGAAATTTAAAGGAGGTTAAAACCTTCAACAGAGACATTTACAGAGAATGCCGTAAATTGACGAAAATCTAAAGTAATCGTGTCTTTCAAAAGTGACAGGACATTCTTGAAGTTTGTAAGAAAAAGACATGGAAATCGCTTCTTTTTATTTTTTCACAGGGATGTCATTTTAAGTATCACCTAATTTTTATTTTTGCTTACAAATTTTGCAAGAAGTGTTCATTTTATCTCAAAATGGCTCATTAGTATAAGGAAACAACGAATATTGTTCGAAATCTGATTATTTTCCTTTAAAAAATGGTAAATAAATTCGAATTGTTGCTAAACTTGTAAATTTATCTTATTTGTAAGACTGCATTAGTAAGCAAAATCGTATTCGATAGTTGACTCCATGATAAATTCTTTGAAAAGGAATTTTCAATTGGAAGCCAAATGTGAAGTGATTCGGGAAAGCTACTCGAACTCAGGGATTTTTTTCCCGAGAGAAATGACTGAAATCGACGGTTGAGTACCGTAAACATTTTTAAAGAATTTAATGAAACATTTTCTTTTTCAATTTTACCAGAAACTATACGACGGAATCTGAGATCAACAGACGTACATGAGTATTCGGTCACATTTTTTTTTTTTTTTTTTTTTTGGCAAATGTGAAAAACAAACAAAAGATTAGGCCAAATTTAACATTTCTGATTGCAATAGGTATTTAATAGTGCAGAAAAGAAAAAAACGAGAGAAGCATATTGATGAAGGTGTCTTTTGAAGGGCTGTATATCACCGTCAAGACTATATAATTGGTTATTTATTGTTAGCATAATTGAGCATTGTCTTTATTTAAACAGTTTTTTAAATTGAAATTCTTGCCCAAAATTTGTATATCGAAAATAATTCTGTTTTCTATCAAGTGAACAATCCTAAACACAGCATCTGCCTTGTATTCTCTATAAATGTGAAAACTTCCGAAAACGCCATCACACAAGCCGGTTTCAAACTCAACCGAGCACATAAATTTACTGATTTCATCGTTTTTATTGAAGTGTCCAATGATTTTGTGAGATATCTTTTTGGATACGTTATTTACATGAATAATGATTTTTAAAAAATGATTTTACGTTGTGTTAAAATTGCCTTGTGTAATAATTTTAAGAGTAGGATAAAAATACTATTAAAAATTCCCCTATAATAGAATATTAACCAATTAAAATCATTCCAATGAACCTTGGGAAGATAGCAATGATAAAATTTGTCACTCTTTCATTGCATCTTATAAGTTCAAAATAACGATCATTCTACAGATGTATTACGTACGGATATGAAGTAAAGGAGTCTATTGAAACTATATTAAGCAAACTCGTGAAAAGACATGAAAGATGAGAGTAAGAAAAAAATATTTCAAACGTATTCTACAGTTGTGTCCAAAGTGAGATGAAAAAGACATTTTCGATCATTTCTCAGAAAAGTGATCACTAATATTTTAAAATTGATACGATAGATGTTTTGAAAGCAAATACCGTTTCGAAATTCCAATTCTGTCGCATTCCTCGTGAGCACTGTGTTTACTTTCATATTTTTGCAAGCCCATCACGGAAACATTCAACCTTATTAAAGTTTGTTTTTGAATATTTAAAATGGCTATCCCCACTGAGATCCCTGCTGATTGAGAAATGTGCTCCGTGATTTGTTTTTTTAGTGCCAAAGCCGTGAAATTCGTCTTCAGATGAGTGAAGTATACAGAGAAAATATTATGAGCGATGGAATGGTATGAAAATGGTTTATAGCATTTCAAGATGGCCACACAAATGCTCATGATGAGAAACGAAGTGGGTGAGTTTCAGTCATTACTGAATATTTGGTGCAGGAGGTTGATGAAAAAGCGAATAACAGACAACGATAGAATAGACGTTTTGCGGTTTACCTCGGTTTTTCATTCCAAAACATATAGTGGGACAACAATAGAATCAAAGCAACACATTCGATGATTTTGGAATAAATTTATACTTAGTAGCGTTTTCATATGCTTGCGAACTAAAGTGAATAAATGAAAAGTTTAGAATTTGAAAGAAGACTACACTAAGCTGAAAAAAATGAATGGAACAGGGATAAAAGCATCTTATTCGAGAGCAATAAAAAATTAGGCATGTTTAAAAGATCAACTCATTTTTACATTGCTACCTAGAAAATTATTTGTTGAATGAAATGATTTGTTACAAATAAAAGAGTCATTTATACACTACAGGAGGGGAATTAAATTGTTAATTGATAGAATTAAGTGAAAAGCTATCGGCTATCTTGATTAAACGACTTGAAAAAGAGACTCTCATAAGCCTCTAATGTTAAAGCTAGTTAAACATAGAAATTCCCAGCCCTTAGAATTTTCGATCAATCATGTCTGGATTAGAAACTTCTCGAGGGGAAAAGTTCTCAACTAACTTTAAAAGTTATATGAGAACTCTAGTCGGGAGCTGTAAGGTGCGAAACACATTCTTATGATGGAGATTATAAAGTTAAGATATGCATGCAAGAGTTGTTTAATAGATTTTGTTGTTCCGTGGTAAAATTTACGAATATATAAACTTGTGTTTCAGCAGAAAAGATAACAGAATTTACTACGTCTACTAGTAAAAAAAAATAATAAAATAACACTCAAAATTTGAATCAAAGATTGTATTTTTTGAGATCATATGAATTGTTTAAGAAGTCAACTAAAAAGACTTTCTATATTTTTTGAGATCATATGAATGGTTTAAGAAGTCAACTAAAAAGACTTTCTATATTTCTTGATTACCAAATATTAATGAAAAGGGAGCAATTTTTTCACACTTCTAAGAGCTTTCGCCTGGATGTCGGTTGCACAGATAGTTTATACTCAGTGCAAACGGCAGTTAGCTTATAAGCTGCAGTGGAGAGATGGCTTTGGATGGGAAAATAAATATGACAGCTTTAATAAATGATTATGTCTGCTGGGAGTGTGAATTTATTTTAAGAGATTTTTTTTGATAAAATTATGAACATACTAAGAAAAAACGGTTACAACTTTATAAATCAAGATATTATTCATTACTAATGGCTACTTTTCCCCATAGTTTTGGAAAAATTTATATTCCATGTTGAAAGAACGACATGTTTTAATAGGCTATCCGCGAATCGACCATCTGTTCGTTATCCTCATAAGATTGGAAGCATTGCACAGACAAACCATGAATCAGCAGTCGTAACAGAAGAAGAAAATATGAAGGAGCAATATTTGAAGAACACGGATGTTGTGATAGGATATCTCAGGTAAATACTTTAATCGTTTCCTCAACTAGATTTGCAACGTCCGGCTGAGTGTTGCGGTAATGGAAAATCACTTGAGGGTGTCTTTTCACTTAATCTGTCTTTATTTCAGTGATCAGCTCACTTTCATCAGTTGTTGCTGGTATATTCCTCCAGGGATGATTTTTCGTCTTCAGGCATTTCATTTCTTATCTTTCGTGTCACAATCACTTTTTTTTATAGAAATGAAACTAACACTCATGTCTTGAAATTTATGGCGCATAATCACTATAACCTTCCGACAGTATTCATTGCCTTTCAATGGTACTTTTCTTTGAATGAAAGTAGAAAAGCCTACTTTCATGTAGAGTGAGTTTTATTGAAAATTGTTTATCATTTCCACAAAATAACACCTACTGAAAACTAAAGCCATTTGACGATGCTTTGACATGATGTTAGCAACAATATGAATCGGCATGAACCAACATGTCATAGGTTGAACATTAATTATGTCATAGCTTGAAAATCCCTTGAAATTAATGCCTTTTTCCAATATGCTCAAAGAGTCTTGGAACTTTTCAAATATTTTCCAAATATTAATGAATCATCCTATTTTCCGAAGAGCAAATGAAGAATATCCTGTATCAGAAGTAATTTCATCCAGTTGAGATACATACACGGCATAAGCACAGGTGTTCTTTGTTACAGGTATTCAAAACTTTCAATCTTAATAGAGCTCAAATCGTAGGTGCTCCATAAGACTCGGATTTATGGATCCCTCTTGAATTGAAATTACCATGTCGAAACATCACATTCTGGTACTTCAGCTTAGTCTTCTGATTCTTGTTTCTTATGCTCTAAAAAATTTACTAAAAGGGTAAAGATTCTAAGGAAGAGCGGCAATGTATAGGCCATCTTCTCCCATCCTCGTACTTTTAGTACCCCTTGACATCTTTGTATGAACGATCGCGTTATTGAACCAAATAATTACTTCGATGGACATACCAAATAAACAAGTTCTATCTTTATTAATTCTTTCAAAACGGAATAAATCATAGGAATTTTTGAAAGAAGTAGAATAAAATGCTTGACAATCTGGATTAATTGTTTGCAATTGAGATATTTGGTACAAGCGTGATTCTGTGTACATAATGCAATTTCTTCAATGATGGCCTGAGGACTAAAGGTGCTTTTTTCGATGAGAAAATATATAAAAATACGAAAAGAATTCTAAAATATTTTCATTGGCACAGAAATGCATAATGATTTTATAAATCCAAGATTGTTTATTTTTTTATTCTTCATCTGAGCATTTTACTCTTTACCTGAATAAAATCCATAAACTGTGTATTTCAGTAAAGTTTGGCCTTAAAGACTAGAATTTTCTTCTTCACGAAGAAACATCGATTCAAATTTCATCCAACTGATTTGCTTTAGTATCACCGGTGCACCATCATGTGATACTCCGGATATCTATACTTGAGAAGCAGGGAGCAATTTTCTCCTATCCTCTTCTGTTTCCATGGCAACCGAGCTGGTAACAATCTTCGATCGTCCTTCAGTTTAGTGTTATGTAATCTGCGGAGTTTGACGCCAAAGTAATTATACTTCCTTGTTTTTTCTACTATCATTTCACTTGATACTTTTATGCGACTTAATTTTGAGGCCACAAAAATTATCCTCACTTCTAAGCTCAATAATCTCTTTAATTTACCATGATTTAAAAGAGAATTATTTCAGAAGATTTTCTCAAGAAAACAATGATGATTTGGTATACAGGTTTTTGTCGACACTATAAATTTTTTTACAGTTGAAGAGAAAAAAATTGTTTTACAGATTTTTAACTTGTGATTTACTAAAATCCCAGGTAAGACCATATTGTTTATTAAAATAAGCAAAAATGTTACACTGCAAATGATCAGCAAGGTATTTTTTTACAAATACTACCTAGCAAAGGTGGATATTCAATTCGTTTCCGTTAATCGTTCGAATAATTGATTTTAAATTCAATTATTGAAGCTTTTTATCGCTATTATCGATAATACTAAATAGACTCTCAAGATCTAAACAGAATCCTCAACCCTGAAATAACATTGTTACCTTTGTATCCTCGTAGAAGAGGGAGAGCAGGAGGATTACTGGGCAAGCTACAAAGAAAAATTATATTACTTTTGAAAGTTTTTTTTCTCTGCCTAATTACATTTATTTACACTTATTTTCAAGTTTTTGCTGCTAATATATTGAATAATTATTATTATATCAGTATAAAAAACATTACTGTAAGTTCATTTATGAAACTTGTTGATTTAATTTTTCATTTTATAACGAGGCTTAAAAAATGAGATCTTTTCATTCATACTCTAGTCATCTCAAAAATATTAATTTGAAATCACATAATCTTATTTCATAAACTTATGTATAAAAGATTTCAAATGCTATAAAAGTGAGTATTATTTTTTTTAAATAATTTCATTGGCTATAATGACATCAGATTGTCATTAATTTATAATCTTCTCAGAATCTATTCTCTTAAGCACTGTAGTTCTCCCGAGTAAGCTTTTGATAATAATTTCACGTTCAAAATATCTAAAAAATATTAACTAATTATGCAATATTGCTTTGCTAAAATTATCAAAACTCTTTTCTCTAAATTTACTGCTTTAAATCTTTCATTGATTCAATATCTCAAGAATAACAATGAAACCAAGATAAGAATGAAAGAAAATAGCCATTTTTAGTAGAAAAATAAACGAAAATAAAAATATATATTCAAAATTTGCCCCTAAAAATTAAAAGAAATAACCCAATTCCTTTCTAATAAATCAGTTTTTTTTACAAGCCATCGCTATAAGAATTCTTATGTTTTTAAAAACCAAATGATGATCCGGGAAACTATTTAAAATTTGTACTGCTAGTTTAAATTTTCATAACCACTAACCATTGAGTTATAAAAGATGTTTTCATTTTACAGTAAAAAATCAAATCTGCTTTTATGCTGTTCTTTTTTGTAGGATTTCTTTATGCCATATATCAAAAATGTCCATAAAAATGCATAATGGGATTAAATAATGAAAAAGTAATTTAAAAAGAAAACAACAAGGGGCCCATCAGTTGCTACATTATCACATAACAAAAAATATGTTCATATTGTATCATCAATTTTATTACGTATATACAAAGAATAATTCTTATATGCGCATTTTAATTTTTTTTATATTTATATAATATGTAATGTATAAGGAAATAAGACGTTTAAAAATATTCCCGAGTGTAAATTAATTTTTACTTTTTTGGAAAATGAATTTCCAGTTTTATCTGAGGTTTTCAGTTTGGAACCTTTTTTTTGCTATTTACCATTTAAAAAAATTAATGTAATGCAAACAATAAATTTTATAACTACTTATGCAGTTTCAGAATATTTTTTATTCATTTTCGTTAATGCGTTTTCTATTAACCGCATAAAAACAGGTTTTTAAGTAAGGATAATTTGTGATGAATGTTTGTCTGCTAATCCTGTCATAAGTGATTTGAATCATTCATCCAGATATTTCTAATAATTTTCTTGTAGAACAACAGATTTAATTTGCGTAACCTGAGATCATGAAGGATTTAATTCACATTCACACATTAAATTCGCATGAAAATTAAATGTCTTCAATTCATAATAAATTAATATAAATTGATGAGATATTCTATTTTGACCATAAAACAGTTAAGTTGTTAGGTAATTTTTAAAAAAAATCTTATGAAATGCGTCCTTTAGGAGGGCTATAGATCTGATATAAATTAATTTATATTTTATATCAAATCGTAAGATACCTTATAGATATTTAGCATAAAATATTTAAACAACAGACGAACTTGATAACACAGATAATCAGGAAAGTTAATATTAAAGGCTTTTCGAAGCTGATAAGTTAACAGAAATCTATTACAGATGTATGCATATATACTGGGACAAACACAAAAATTTCCATATATGAAATTTAATTAGTTTAAGTTCTCTTGTATGTACCCCATAGCAATTTAGTAGAAACCATTTCTTCCTTTACCTATCTCTCCTAACTGAACGCATTTCAGCATGGATTCTATTAATTTAGAAAAATTTTGGACATCGTTATCCCAAAACGAAATTTTTATGATATTCTCAATCATTTTTCTCTTGATTGTGCAATCCATCTGATTCACGTGTCTCTTCTCGTAGATTCACAAATTTACCATGATACCTGAATAATTATCTTGACCATCTGAATAATTAGACCAAATAAGAACTGTTCATTTCTTTTCTTGAAATTTTTTTACCAGCTTAGAATTATGGTATAGAGTAAGATCTTGTTGAAGCATACCATTACCGCCAGCGAATGCATGCATAACAGACATAATTTGACTTCTAATATTGAAATATATTCTTTAGATTTCATCATTCCCTCAACTGGTACCAACCCCACCAGTTTTTTGCAGTACAGGAGTGATGTTTCTTGCCCCAATATAGCTTTTCCCCTTCATTACAGGTGTAAATAACTGTTTTTTGGATAAGTTTTCTGGACAATCTCCTTTTTTCAATAAGACACAACAGTTATCAATAATTCTTTTTGAAGATTTTATATGTTTAGGAAGAATGCATTTTATTATTTCATACAAAAACTTTGTCTGTCCGAGCTGTTGTCTTATGTTCGCGTTAGCACTTACTTTCTCGTTTGGGAGACATTGTCCCAAATTCTTTTGTTGAGTAATATTCTTGGTAGCACCGGATTTTCAAATCCCAAATATTGCAGTAGTATTCATCATAGTCATAGAGGCACACTGATTTCAGGTAGCAATTCTAATAGGATGATATCCGGTGGGTTTTTTCATACATATGAGAAAACAACTCATACAAACGACTACTGCTAATAGTTGATGATGTGAAAATGTTCTAGGGTGATAATCACATGATCAAACCAGCTTGAATTAGTCAATACAAAATTCCCTTTGCAACAAAAAGCTGTTGAAACTGATTTTAGACAGGAAATCTGCAAAGACGAATGCTTTGAAAAAGGAAGCGTGCCCGAATTAATTTGCACAGTACTGTATCTCTATGTTGATTTTAACAATGAAGTAAATCGCATTATCTTAAGTTGCAATTATAATATAAAGGAACATCTGTAAACTAACTAATATGAATATTATTACTGAGATGTCAACTCAGATGTTATAAAACAAATAATTTTCGTTGATCAGCTATAGTGCAAAAAGACGGCGTAGACATTACAAGAAAGTAATGAACATAAATGGCTTTGAATGCAAGTACTAAATATTTCCTTTTCGAAAGAAATACATGAATGAAAGAGGCTTTAAGCCTTTAATACTCTATAAAATATTCAATTTTGTATCACAGAATATGAAATCTTTCAAGCATATGCATTTTAAAACTAGCAAGAAACTGCACAGAAAATTGAATTAGGAAAGGTAATCTTCAGGGAAAATTTAATTTTAAAAAATGGTGAGAGAATACCCCTACTTGTATAGCGTTGAGTGAAAAAGTGTAATTTGGCTTGTATGAAAGAGTATGTTTACTCTAGAATAAATATATAATTAATTCAAATTAGGGTTGTAACGATATTCAAGTTCCGAAAAAAAATCGATATTCGAAAATTGAAAATGAACTTTTTGATTTCAGTTTTTTTTAACCGATCAAAAAGTCTAATTTTTAAAGAGAATCTAAATACTCGCATCGTTATGATCTATCACGATGAGTCATTTTTCAGGAAAAAAAATCTAGATTAACAAACCTTCAGTTAACATCGTTTCCAATATCTGCTCTAATGGCCGCGTTTCCTTCTCGTCGCTTTTGCGTAGACCGCACTTTTCAAAACGAAGGGAAAATAGAATGATTATAATGGCATTTTGACCAGAACTTTGAATTTTGTTTTTATTGCTGATTGGATTATTTGGCATTTAATAAAGTTTGCGTTTACTAATGTAAAGATTATTAAGGAAATGTAAATTTTTGTATGAGTAAAATTTATTTGCTTTTGATTTCTGCACGATATTTATAAGGATTTTCATAGAATCTCTTCTGTTCAGGGGCTCACCTTCTATAGGTGAGTATAGGTGTCTCAATTTCGAGATATCCAAGGATATTTACTCCCTTCGTGCTTATCCTCCCCTAAGCCTTCTTCTAGCTTGATCCTTCCATTCCTCGATGGAAGGGCCGCGGTGGCCTGGTGGTAAGGTCTCGGCTTCGGAACCGGAGGGTTTCAGGTTCGGGACCCGATTCCACCGAAGAACCGTCGTGTGAGGGGGGCTGTTACACGTTAAATCCGTCATGACCAAACGTCCTCCCGCTGGTGTGGTGTGGTGTGGAGAGGGGGGTGCCAGCTCAGGTGTCGTCCTCGTCATCTGACCGTGGTTCAAAATTACGAGGTCCGTCACAAAATAGCCCTAGTGTTGCTTCAAACGGGACGTTAATATAACTAAACCAAACCAATCCTCGATGGAAGGCGAGGAAATTCTCCATGAGAATCCGTTGCCACTCTGTTTGCTTCTAGCTTCTGGTGGCTGAAACTCTCATGAATTGGTCGTGCGTAGGGACCCATTAGACGGGCGGTGCACTGGTATATCAATCGGCCAGTAGCTAACCACACGAGTGTTCAGTCTGCTGGGGATCAAAGGAAGAGGTCTCTCCTTGGGATTATCATTAAAGGTGGTCGCTGTCCCCGTGAATGATTCTGAGCTTAAAGTTTCTGGATAACAGCGGTAAGCCGCCGATAAGCACCACTCGTAAGTGCCGATAGGAGGGATACCCAGAGCCTTCCCTCTTTGGGCTCTGTGTTGGGCGATGCTATTCGGCCTGAATCCTCATCAGTGTCATGTGAAGAAAAACTATTTTCTTCAGTTTGCAGCAATTCTTCAAATCTTTAATGTAACAAGTGTCCAGTTTATATATATATATATATATATAATTCAAGGGAAGTCTGAATTTAAAAAAAAATTATAATGTGCCTGCTTTTTGGGGGAAAGTCCATTTCTGGATACATAGGTGCGGTGAGATCTACTAAGAAATTTCGATCAGGTGATTAGCTAATTAATGTTGTATCCTCAAAACAAGCCAAGCAGATCTTAATCTCAAATCATTGACTACAATTAAAATTAAATCTAACATTGAATTTATCCAAAGGAGTTAATATCCTGCAGAGAATTACTGAACGTTTCAATTAAGGCCTTACCAAAGAAATAAAACGGCAGGGATTGATTTATGTTCGGCGTATTTCTGGACGGAGAAATGACCAGTTCTTGAACACGAAACGCTTAATATTGACATTCAGTTCCGCTAAATTACCGGAGCGCATAAAATCAGGGTATGTGCACTTTTCTATTAAAGCCTATATTCCGAATAGTTAGGCCATTTCAAGGGTCAACGTTTGGGCATTCTAAAATTTCTTACCACGGGACTTGAACTGAAGTGTACTAATTTCAAAAGTGAGCATACTTCTTACTCTCGAAATTGTTCCTACTGCAAACAGGAAAAAGTAATAATTTCTACAAAAATCTAAAACTAATTTTTTTTTTCAGGAAACCCTTAAGCTCACAAAATCAAAAACTTTTGCAAATGGAAAAAATTACACTTCTTCCATGAAAAAGTTATCTTCTACCATATCTACTCAGTAGGACTCAGCTGATATATATCTTCTGGTATTGTTTTGAAACCACTCCACTATACTACTTTTGCGTCTCATTCAGTTAACCATCCTCCTCTCTATCTACTGTAGCAATTTCTGAATCCGCTGCTGCTTCACCTGTCTTAATAGGATTTCATATCATGTCAAACGGGTAAAAACATAAAAAAGACTCTTCTATTAAAACTATGAGAATCACTAATGCGAAAAAAATGTCAAAATTTTATACAACTTTGCCCCGTTTAATTTCCACATCAGCATCATCACAAAGTATACAACGAAAACAATAACAGATACCTATGTTGGGATAAAATCACATTCTGTTTCTGATTTTACTCTGAGTGTTTATAAAAGAATTTTAGAATTTATAACAAAGTTTTTTATTAAATCACCACATATTTTATCGCCGTGACGCAGCTAATTTATGATACGCTTGTATCAATATGGCCAAACTTGGCTCTTGCACCAATAAAACTTTACAACCAATCAACCATAAAAATACTTTGCATATTTTTAGATTAAAATCCTTGCTTTAAAAATATGTCGTTTTGAAATACTTTTCTAGTTCATTAACATTAAAATTTCAATATTTTAAATAATTTATAAATAAGTAAAATAAACGCGTATATTTTAGTAAAAAGTCCCTTTTCGGGTTTTCTAAAATGTCTTTATTTTATTTATTATCGTTAATCTGAATATTTCCTTCACATGACTCATATAAAAGTAATTTTTATATTTTAGAATAAATTGCAACTGAACAGAAGTCAAGCAAATGAATTCAAATTGCATTTCTTCGACAACAGATTCTGTTTAATTTGGGCATTATTTATACATATTTTAATTTTAACAGGAAATTTTACCGAAATCTGAAAATTAGTATTTATGATTCTAATTAGATATACATCACGCAGTACAAGAATGGTGGTGAAATTTTTAACAAAATAATAATACTAATGCAAGTTTCCTACAATGCTTTATTTTATATATTTTTATGATGATTTTAAATATTTTTTCATTCAGTTAATCAGTAGACAATCATCCCCTTTAAATTACTTTGTCTAGTTTTAAATAATTAATTAAAAAATAATTAGATGTTTTAAAAGTATTATAACTTCATTCAGAAATTTTAAAAAACGAGAAATTGAGGCATAGTATGAGAGCACATAAATATTGTCGAAAATTTATTAGATTTGGAATAAATGTTAATTTCCCTTCAATCAAAATTCAGTAGAGTACCCCAACTAAAATACCCCAACTTTCACAGCTATAAAACTTAATCGCAATTATATGAAAATTTTTCATCGAAATACGGAATAAAGTAAATAGCTTTCACATTATTGGATTTAAAAGAAAGGAAAATGCCTTTTCTTTTGCAATCAAAACATTCACCAGAAAGAAATAGTTTATTTCTCTACTGTTCAAGCCGTGCTGTATGGATTTAAAAATATATATACTTACGAGTAAATAATTTGATACAAACCGTTTCAATACCAATATACCAAAGATATAAGTGATTTCATATTAATATTTTATTATACTTAAATCATCTTAATAAACCAGTGAACAAAACTTCTACAAATCAATAAATGAGATTGGATAACAAATAAAAATCAAATATTCCGAATAAAATATATTGTTTATTGACATTTCTTAAAGAATTGCACACTACTTTCAAATCCGAATTGTTTTTTACCGTAACCTTTGTAATGTGAATAGAACAAATGGATATATTTTTTATAGTAATATTTTAACTAAGGAGAAAGAACGGTGTTTGATAAGAGCCAGGTGTAGCTAAACTGAGCCAAAGAAAAAGAAAAACGATTGATATGTGTGCTTTTTATTATAGAAATAAAAAATTTCTAAATAGATA
Source organism: Argiope bruennichi (assembly GCF_947563725.1). Taxonomy (NCBI): domain Eukaryota; kingdom Metazoa; phylum Arthropoda; class Arachnida; order Araneae; family Araneidae; genus Argiope; species Argiope bruennichi. Next base: position 133,545,625 of record NC_079162.1, on the reverse strand, counting down.
ACAAAATCAGAAGAACATACAAAAATTGAAAAGATGTATCAATCATTTTCTATAGTTATTGCTCACCCTCATTTATCAGATTTGCCTCCTTCAAGCGAATCATTTAGGGTGAGTTTTACATCGATTAGGTTTAGTTTAGTTATATCAACGTCACGTTTTTAAAGCAACTTTAAGGCTATTTTGTGACAGACCTTGTAATTTTTTTGGACATCGGCCAGATGAGAGGGAGGCATCTGAGCTGGCACCCCCTCTCCAAACCTGCACACCACACCAATGAGAGGAAGTTTGACACCGACGGATTTAATGTGCACTAGACCAGCTTTCACGACGGTTCTTCGGTGAAATGAGGTCTCACCGACTCCAAAACCGATACTTTACCACCAGGCCACCACGGCCCTTGAGTTTTGCATCGAATCGAGCTCTCATTTCGATTAATTCGGCTTCTTGATATCGAGTTGGCAATGAACCTGGATCAGTATAGAAGAAATAAAGATGGCAACTGCTTTATCACTTATTCAGATTTATTAGGATTTGTTGTTCTTTTATCTCTAACTGTTCTTAAGAATGGTTTTACTCTTCCTTATTTATTTACTTTAATAAATTGCAATTTCTTTTATGTTTAAAGCTATAATTTTCTAAGCCCCATGGCATATCCATTGATCTATAGTTTCTCATCAACTACTATTTGTCTTACTTGTGCAAATGATATTTTGTATTATCTTTTTAATCTAATTGCTTCTTACATCACACTTTATAATAATAATTTTATAAAATATTTAAATGTGTTTGAATCTAAATCAGTAACAGTTTTCAAAAAGCATTGAAACAATGAAATAAAATAATAAGAAACAATTTATTGTTTGTTAATATTTCATTGAGTTTATAATACTGAAAAGCGCCTTATTTATCTTTACTGACATTTCGATGCATATCACGCGACTTTCTAATAACTGAAAGACAATGTTGCAACTTCTTACAATGTAAAATTTTTCATTCTTATATTCTATCATACTTGTAATTAATAGTTAGCACGTTGCTAATTATTATTTTTTTATATTTTTTCATTCTATAACAGTAATTTACATAAGTTTTTATTTTTATTTCACAATTCTTTTTTCAACCAACTGATCAACAAATTAGCAAAAATTTACGTTTCATAATCAAATTTAAATACAGTTTGTAAAAAACGTATTGGGACACACCACAAGCTCACAGATTTTTATCATAATATTTCACTTAAATTCAAAAATAAAACTAAAACAAAGAAATAAATATTATTTTGATATACACAAATCATAATAATTCAAACAAAACTCTCATAATAATATAATTATGGTTATAATTGAAAATAAAAGAAATCAAATAAAAAAGCATGTTCAAAAAAGTATTGGGACATTTCCCAAAAAATAAAGAAAAACAATTCAAACATAAAGTTAGCATCTTTATGGGCCGCCCTTGCATTTTATGACTTCTTGTAGTCTATTTGACATGGGCTAGACGAATTTTTTCCAAAATGATCCATCGGTTTTGGCCCTCACTTCGACCAAATGTTTTCTTAACTCGCGTATGTTAGAAATCTCATGTTCATATAGCTTTTGCTGCAAAAATTCCTACACATGCTCAATGGGATTAAAGTCTGGAGTTTGTGCAGTATTCTTAATAACACTAAGACAGTGGTAGAGGACCCATTACTTGTAAATATCAATGATGGGTGCTCTCTAATTTGTGTCATTACCTTGGTACAATTTAAAATGTATTAAGATTCCCAGCTTTCTCGTATTTTGCTTTAAATTTCGTTTGAGAATGTAAAGATAGACATGTTTATTCATTGTACAGCCAATAAAATGTAAGTTCCCGACACCAGTGCTTGCTATACAACCCTAGACTATTGGATTGCCACCTCCATATTTGGCAGTAGGTCGTAAATTTTTGACATGTATAGCTGTATTTGGTTTCCGCCAAACATTTTGCTTGACATCCGATCCGAAAATGTTGTATTTGCTTTCATCGACAAAAATTACATTTTCACAAAATTCTTTTGGTTGCTTACAAACATTTTAGCAAATTCCAGCCTAGCTTGTCTATTTGCTTTTTGATGTAGGGCTTTCTTTGAGGTACTCTGCCGTGATATTTAGGTTTTCTTAAAACACTTCTGACAGTTTCAGGATTTACAGACTTTCCAAACTTACTTTTACATTGCAGAGTCAATTTTACCGTCCCAGTTTCTGTATGAAAGTAAACTTATTTCACAATCCGCCTCTTTTCATGCTCATTAAATGTCCTTGGACGCCTTGATCTTTGCTTGTTTTGAACATTATTTGTTTTCTTGAACTTGTAAATAATATTTAAAAAAGTAGACTTACTCAATCTCAAGATATGTCCTACACAGCGAACTGATTTTTCATTTTTTCCAATGCCTTATTACAAGATTTGGCACATCAACCGACATAACTTTGTTTCTCGCCATTTTTTTCTATAACTAATCTTATCTATTGCAAATTTTATTTTTAAAATTATAGTCTAAAAGATTTGGTAGTAAATTCAATTCTATTGATGTGTTATATGAATGTGTCGTTTCAAAGGCCACGGTGGTCTAGTGGTAAGGTCTCCGCTTCGGAACCAGAAGGGTTCAGGTTCAAGACCCGATTCCACCGAGGAACCGTCGTGTAAGCGGGTGTTGTGCACTTTAAATCTGTCAGGGCCAAACGTCCTCCTGCTGGTGTAGCATGCTGCGGAGAGGAGGATGAATATTGAGGTGTCGTCCTCGTCCTGTCACGGTGGTTCAAAATTACAAGGTCCATTCTAAAATAGCCCTAGTGTTGCTTTAAAACGGTACGGTAATATAACTAAACTCATTGCAAGCGTGCCACAATACTTTTTTGACTCCTATTTGCCTTTGAATTATCTTTAAAAAGCTAGATCAAATTATAATTCTGAAATACCAATAAAATTTTCCTTACAAACAGCACACCAAATGTTAAAATATTTCTTGATTCAATTAGTTTTTTATTTTAATGGAATAAATAGTTTTATGAATAGCTTTGTAGTTATTTAAGCCAAGTATCTCAATACTTTTTTGAGTGACTTTATGTCAAAATATCGAAAATAAAAACGTTTCTTTATTTAGATATTGAGATTAGATTTCAAATTCTGAATGTAAAAGAAAATACAGTATTAAGAGTATAAAAGTATTACTGAAATTTATGTTTGCAAAATATTATAGAATTTAAAATTTAATAAATAAGCGCTAACGAAGCTCCAATTTATGAGCTGCTTATTATCGTTTCATTACATGAAAGAGTGAAATGCTTCTTTGATGAAATCAGCGACGTTATTTTTAGAATCAATCTGAAGAAAAAGAGTAAAATATTTTGAATGAACAAATAAAAATTAAACTCTGGATTAACTTAATTTCACTTTATCAGTGCGTTACAAATGGAATTTTAATTAAAATATACAACAAAAATAAAAATCTAAAAATTTGATAAAAAGAACTGCGTTACACCAAGAACTATCGATTTATCTTAGACAATCTATTTAGACGTTGAAATCTGATCATTACCCAGCTCTGATATAATTCTCGATCTATGTTTTCTTTCATTCGTTATAAGTTGAGGTTAATCCACAGTATTTCCCTAAATTGAACTAGGCATCGTATTTAGAAACACTGAAAATTAACATGTGGCTTGAGCGACTATTTAGCATCCTTTAATACACTCTAATTTTGAAAGAAAATTGTTTTCTTTCTCAGTGTATTGAATATTATGAGTAGATCAATCAATTATTTTTTATGCCGAACTGCAGCTATAATAGAGAAAATGGCAACAATCAAGAATTTACAAAATAAAGTCACTTTCAGGCAGGTATTTATTTCACATGAATACAATAAAATTCTAGCCTACAAGAAAGGAAATGCCATTTTTACAGTTTTTTTCAACTGAGCAGACAGTGGTGAAGTATCCCGATTTAGCCTTGTCATTAATTGCCATAATAGCTATCTTTTTTTCTGTAAGTAGTCGAAAAGACACGCATGGTGATTGCCTAATAAGAAAAGGTCCAGCGAAATAATCACTGTCGGTCTTATCAATATCGGTTATCTTGGTAAAACAGAGCCACGAAAAAAAGTTTTAGGCTTTCTTACAATGAGGACCATGAGGAGCAAATTAGGTTCCAAATTCGCTTCATTCGACACTCGAACAGAATCTTTCACATGATGTTGAGATGTTCATCTTTCACATGATGTTCTCAAAATACATTCTTAAAACATTAAATCTAAAGCCAATACTTGGTTAAATATAAGCTTCTTAATTCCTTAAACAATGGAATTCGATTCTAAACAACAATGTTTGCTACTCGTGAAATTAATTGCTTTTATTTAGAATAAATTTTTATTAAAAGTAATTATTATTGGAAAAGTAGCAATATCGTTTTCGTAGCAATAAGGGAAGTATGAAAATTTCAGAAACAGCACGTTTCGCTTGCCTGCAGTGCTCGGAGAAAACCAATTTCCTCGTCCAGCCAATCAATCAAAAATGATGCAGTGGGGCGCTTCTTTCGAGCTTCCGAGCCTTTCCAGTTCCATTCGAGCAAGACGAATTGGGAATGCAAAATGTAGCATTTTATTCGAATACATAGGATTTTCTATTGGAGGAAATGAGTTCTGTATAATATCGTATGACCCAATAAACTATTTAAAATAAGGTTTTATCAAAGGATTCGTTACTACGACATTTCTAAAATCTAATTTCATTTCTTCAACACAAGAAGCTTTAATGAAAGGAAAAGTGGAAAAGTTACGATTAGGAGGCTTTTCACCTTAAATGTCATTTGATAGCGACATTATATGTTAACATGGAACAGTAAAGGGTCAGTAAGAGGTATATGGAACGACATTGTTTCAGAAGGAGCTTAGCTTTTATATTATTTTACAAACGGTTCGCATTTTCTTACTCGTTTTACCCACTCTTTAATACTGCAAAGACAATCTGTCTGCTACAATAAAAACTTCCCTCAGCACTTAAGTTCAACGGACTACATCATTTTTCTCTCAGATGTTGCGCATTTTTCACATCATTTCCAAATTTATTTTTATAAGAAGGCAATTATAAATTCAAAAAGCTCTTTTGATCATAATCTGCCTACGACATTTGTGAAAACCTTTTATTTATTCTTCTCCAAAATGGAGTAACATGAAAGATTATTATTTTCTGCCATACATTTGCATAATCTCAGACATAAATTCTGAAGGGTAAAATGGAGATTCTCTTTCAAACAACGGGGGGAGGGGTAAAAAAATAACGATTTCTTAGCACATCTATAAAAGCGCATTTTTATCTTCTAAAAACAAAGATTTCTCAGAAGAAATGAATAGACGTCTTTCTTAGTTTACAAAAAAACATTCACAATTCTCAGCAATTTCCAGCTTAGAAACATAGTTTTTCTAATATGTGTGTAACTGCTATCATCTACCAGATTTTATTAAATTTTTATTTCCCCTATAAAAGAGAAGATTAACTGGAAAACTCTTTTTACACTTCTAAATGCTTATATTTTTAAACGCTTTTGCTTAACTTGATTTGTATGAAGTTTGTAAAATAAAATTTTCCAATCGATTCTTTCCTCACTTCCTGATGAAAGAGTATTTTAAAATTTTGTAGCCTTGTATGCTCTTGATAACAATGATCTATTTTAAAATATTCTGAACTTGAATATAAGTAAATCATTAATTAAATCAAAATTTCACCTTAATGTAAGTTTGCTTTAAATGACTTCAATTTTTTTTCCGAGATTAGAAGGTAGAAAATAAGTGAATTAAAGCAAAGGTTCAATAATGCACTAATAAAAATATTTTTTAAAAAAAACTGCATTTGATAAATTTGTTAATTTACTATTTGTAGAATAAACTAAAAGAAACGAAGGACGTTCAACCCCTAATAATAAAGCAATTATACATAGAAATAAAATTTTAGAAATTTCTGAGGGAGATGCCCACAGTTCAAACAGTTATAAAGAACGAATGATTTTGATTCTATCAACCATTCATATAACGGGCGTTTCAGTTGTTATTTATTTAACCGCAAAATCATTCTTTTCCCTTCAAAGCAGGAGAAATGCTCACCACTCTTCTTCGCAATGCACATATGGGAGAGATTTCTAGAAAGCAGCTACAAGAAAACTGTCGGGGCCACTCATTGTCCATATTGATTTTATTGTAAACTATATTTAAATCAAATATCCTGAATTTAATACCACTCGTGTATTAAATTCAGGGTATAGTTACTACAATTTCTGAATTCATCATCCTTAACCATGTAGGTGTTATTATCCGTATGCCTTCGGGTGGTTCGGAGAGTCAGTGGTATGATTTAACCGTGTAGGTGAAAAATACCATCCAAATATTTTTACTTTCTTAAAAATTATTCGTTTCTTCTCTTATATTTGACATTAGGTTTGTTTTCGGTTTGTATTTCCTCTTTTTTTCCATTTTAAAGTACTTATGCCACTTAATTTTTTTTCACACAATTTTGCTTATTTTTATAAATGTTGTTGAGTTTTAACCATATTTATTGATGTCATGTGATAAAAGTGTAACCATACGCCTGGCGCAGTTTAGTCAAGAAGCGCTCTTGCGCCAAAAACCTCAAAACCAAACCAAAAGCAAGAAAACTGTCTATTTATTCAACTCATAATTACCAACTTTTTTGTATTATTTTCTATTGGAGCTAACAATCATTTAAAAACAAAATTTTCGAAAACAAGTAAAGTACTTGCTTTGGCATACTTGATTTACTTTAATACTCATTTTCTTTAATCGAGTTACGTCTTGAGAATAAAATTTATTACTGGAAGTATATGCCAAAATTGAATAAATGTTACAGTTAGTTCTGTAGTAAATCAAAGCTCGTTTTTCAAGTTCATTGCATGCATCCGTGCAAAATAAATAAATATAGTATTTGTTATGATTCATTTATTTCTAATATGTTTGAGTACGGAATTATTTAGTCAGGAAAACACTTGCATTTGTAAGTTTTGTATCTTCAGTTTCCTTTTTTTTTAACAAATGATAATGAAATAAGAGCTTTCTATATTTCTAATCTAAATAAATTCTTATTGCATTTCGATTCATGTTATGTCTTTGAATGATTTTTTTAACAGACTTGAGTTTGATGCGAGACCCATCCAGTCTTTTTGCAAGTAATGAAATTTTAACAGAACTCTGTTTCATCAATATCTTTATATGAAAGAGCAACTTTAAAACATGTTGTTTAACTAATTCAACATTCAGTATTTTAATATTAAAACCCGATATTTTTAAATTAATAGTGATAAAGAAATTGTTCAATCACGAAAAATGGTCCCATTCAACTTTATTCTGCTGTCGATCATCATATATGAAAATGAAATACATCATTTAAAAACTAGTAACGTATATTAGAATATACTACGTTGCAAATGCTCGTAAGAGATTTTTAGATATTTAAAATTGTAAATTTCTAACAGCAATACCCTATTTTGATGTCATAAATAGATTTTCTATGGAAAAATGACCCAGAGTACAAATTTCGATTCATATAACATTAGGAGATGTTTGACATTTCCTGTTAAGATCATTTCTATAATTAGATGTGTAAAATTTAGATATTCTTTAGAGATCAGTATTAGTATTTTTTTCTTTTTATTTCTGTGACTTTTTAAAAGCACCTATAAAGTTATTATGTCCATGCTAAATTCAATTGCTACTTCTTGCATGACAACATATTTATAATGAAAATTTTTGGTAGAACTTTCTCACAAAGAAAGATTCAAACACATTGAGCATTTTTCTTTGTTTCTGAACTTTCACCTGAGCCCGAATCTCTATCACACTGAAAGCACCAAAATGGAAAGTTTTGTCAAATGAACAAAAGAAATTGTTTATTATAAAAAAAATATTAATTTTAGTGTTAGAAGTAATATCCTATCCATAGAGTGAGAGAAAAAAAATAACTGATTTTTATTCTTTTTGCTCTTTATTTTTGTACTTTTTTATCAATACATATTATTTTCATCATCACTGCTTACAACTCAAAACAGACATTAAATGACAGAGCATTTTATTTTATGAGGATACAAAGCAATAATGCATTTCATTCTTTAATCAATGTAAATGAGTTTTCTTCAAAATGTTAATAAGGTTTCTTCCATACAACTTAAAGTTCACTATAAATACTTTTTCATTTCGAAAGATCTCATTATATCATGAGATGATACGTCAAAAGGATATATACATATACAGATATGGAAAGCAAATAGCAGAACGTCATTCTAAATGTTCCTTCACTTATTCTACATATCTTTAATTTCCATTATTTGTTGTTCTTCTTTAAATTATTATTCGTCTCATATTCTGATAAGAAAAGAAATGTGAAACGGGTATAATTATAGGAATAACTATTATATATATAATTATGAGAATAAATATGTCTTAAAGTATGCCTTTAAGAAGTATCCAGTTTAATAATTGAAATTTTCTATTAGAAAGTTTTTTATTTCACACAACAAAATGAATTCAATAAAATTGACATATATCAACCAAGTTATTAAATGGTACAATAAAGTCAATAAAAAAGAATTATAAATCGTAAAAATACATCTAAATGTAATTTATAAAAAAACATATTTATACTTAAGAATTTGATGATAAATATAACCTTGTTCTTAAAAGTTTTAAACTCTCTTAAAAGAATTAGTCTGAAAAGAAAAAGCGCTCTATCTGGGGATTTCAAAAGGATGTAAGAACGTCGTTTTAACGTATTAAAACAGAATTATTTGATAAATCACGATTGTTTATATAATTGAGGTGAAATAAAAATATGACCGCAAATATTTTATTAATTAGTCACTTAATTCTTGCCTTTTTTTATAAGTATCTAATCTTTAAGAAACACAACATCTTAAAAATGAATTTCACTCGAAATTATATATATTTTTTTATTATAAAATATATTTGCTTATCAAAAGATATTTTTACAAAACATTATTTTCAAAAAGGATTATTCAATTCGACATTCAAGTCAATTGAAATTTATGGCATTAAAATTTTATTTGATACACTTCTGGGCATTTCTTTACTTCATTTAAGTATGACGTAAAAATGCATAATTTATACTGAAAAAAACTTATAAACTAAAATATTAACCAATACTTGATAAATCGATAAAATTATTTGAAATTCTTCGTTTCCACATGTGTAGGGAATAAATATAAGATATATTTGTCTTACAAAAAAATGAGTACTAAATGTGTTTTCTAGTAATGTTTAATGATTGAATTCTTTATTTCATTTATAATATTGTAATAATTACAATTACGGAAGATTAATTTTATGACATTTGTGACTTTTGTAAAGAATGTTGAGTGCTATATAAATTATAAGTATGAGTGCAAAATGCTTAGATTACCTTATGTCTTCATAACAAAAAGAGTTTTAAATTAATAAATCTATTATCTTTTACGAAAAAAAAAGTCCAACATTTTATTTTAACATTAGAAAGTCAAATTTTTGTTAGCTCATAATTTCGAAAGGAGTAAACGTAGAATAATGAAATTTGGTTTCCAGAAAGAACTGTTGATGAAGTTTTGAAATTTGATGAGAAAAATGGGTGTTGCCTGTGGAAATTTTGAAGACTGTTCTTATTTCAATAGATAGGCTGCGCCTTTTGAAATTTTTAATTCAAAAATCTTTAACAGAAAGTGAATGCCCTTCGAATGATGCCTTCTTTATGATTCTATAATGAATCATGCCAAAATAAAGCTGATATCCCTTTTCTTTCCGCGATTGTACAATGTTTTATCTGCTTAAATATCAGTTTGATATTCAGAATTTAAAAAGATAAACTTTTATCTGTTATCTTTTTAACCAACATACGGCCATTACTGGCACCAAAACAGGAGTGATTCTCAATAGAAATAAATCTCCACTACACTTTCCAATCAATTTAACTTGCAGATAGCTGTGATTTGGAGTGAATGGCATGAACGCTACAGGGCTCGGAACTACCTTAAATAACAATTATTATTATTATTATTATTATTATTCACTGTGTTACTCTAGTGCCAATAGAAGATCAAATGTTTGCTTTGAAATTTTTGAAAATTGAAAAACATTTATGAAACTAAAATATACCAATTAAGTGGCAAAAGTTTAAAAAAAAAATTGGAAATAAAGGCTTCTCTTTTTGCTAAAAAGAGGTATATAGTAAAAATCTTTCAGTTTAGAAGTTTATCAACTTATTATCTTAAAATTTGCAAATAGCTTAAGAAATAAACTATATAGTTCCCGAACTAAAAAATAAGATGCATTTCAGCCCGTTCTAAATATTGTTCGACTTATAAATAACATGAATTTTTCCTTTTTTACATAATGAAATATTAAAACAACCATAACATATTTCTAAATGTGTAGATTACTTATTCTCTAGTTCAGAAACTGCAGAAAATATTGCAAAATTGTTATACCAAATTTGAACAACAAATATGTATTAGATTTTTAATTTATGGAGCATTTCGTAAGAAAATTCTACCAAAGATTGGAATTTGAGAAAATAGCACTTGAAGATGTGCAACAGGATTAAACGTTTATAAATACAAACATAAAAATCAGCGCCATTTCCTAAAAATATGCTTAGAAACAAAACTTATACTTTTTCATACAGAAACCTGTTCAAACGTTAAGAATGTTAAATCAAAAAATTCATAGTTTCGCAAAAAATCGACTTTTCAACGCAATCCCCGTATTTTGCACACTCCAAATTTTGCATCATCTTTAGACAGTATTTCTAGAATTTATTGGATTTAAACCGCTTAATGCGTGTGCGTATTTATTACATTATATTTACGTCTTATTTCTTTCACTGACTTTTTTTCTTTACATTCTTTCGCTAAATAAGGAAGAAGTTATTACAATAAAATGAATGCATTATAAGAAATATGAGTTTATTTTAAATAAAGAATTTCATTTTTTATACTCTAGTTTAAAACTCTAAATTTACAAAACTGATATCATGGAGAAGGATGATCAATTTTTAAATATTATACTCCATTTGTGGTACATCAAGATGAAGAATATGAAGAACTAGGATACCTTTTCTAATTTTTTGTTACCTCATCTATTATTTGAAATGAAAACTATGTGGCAAGATGAGATCAAAATAAAAGTTGTTCACTACCTTCCAAACTGAAATGAAAATCGATGCAGACTGGAAATCTATGCATCAATTGCATTTAATCAGTAAAATCCATTCGGCTTAAATGTTATTTATACAAATGTGAAGAGATTTCTGATAAAGTAATCATGAGTAATAAGAAGACTTCAAACAGACATGCATATTTGTATTATTTAGTGATTTTACCTTTTCACTTGCGATTAAGGCTGACCGTTTCAATTATAATCAGTTCATAAGGATTTGTTTATTTTGCAATTTTTCTTTTTCGTTTCAATTCACTTTTCAAATTCTTTCTTTCTTTGTTCGTTTGCTTCAAATACCGCGCCCATTTAACAGATTCGAACACAATTTGACACATATGTTTCTTAGTACTTTGAAAGATTGAGTGCGCTTGTTGAGCACTTGGCTACCAATGCGCCAAGTTGGTGAGTTCCTATTCTAGGGTTGATCCTTTTTTGTAACTGCGCGGGTCATGACCATAAAGTTGAAAACTCTATGGTCATGACCCACCAGCAGTAGAACTGAAAACCGAACGCGATGCTATGGGGTGACTCCATGCCCCTTCTCATAGTTCAATACACCACTTTTTATAGAAGCTTCGTAATCATTTTTTTAGCAACACAGCAATTATTGGTTTATCTTCATTAGCATTTTAAGAACTATCATCGGCATCCTTTACAGCGCTATTGAATAAATGTTTTCTACGCCACTCCCCCACAATGAGCGAGAAATGGTGACAAATGATTTTACGTTTTTTCGCAAGAATATCGTTTCACAAAAATTATTTTTACACCATTTTAAAATTTTAAAAAGGAGCATATTATTGACAAATTTAATTTCTGAACAACTTCCTCTGTAATTCTAATCACTTTTTCAAAAATGTTCTGTAATGATGCTATTCTAATTAGTGTTGAGAGTTGAATATAAGAATACAGAAACTGTTCAACTTAAAATTATACATATTTTACTTTTTCTTGTGTGTGTGTGTGTGTGTGTGTGTGTGTGTGTGTGTGTGTGTGTGTGTGTGTGTGTGTGTGTGTGTGTGTGTGTGTGTTAAAAAAATCCAAGCACCCAGAGTGAAGAAATATATATCAATTTGTTTGTTTTCTTCCTTCTGATCGTCTACTTGTTACATAAAATAAGTGTTCACGTCAAGATGAGCACATTTCTGATTTTTAACAATTAATAAAGAATTAATAAAGAAATTATAATAAATATTACTATATTCCTTGCCAAGAATACCGAGTCCAGTATAAGATGCCATTTTTTTCGTACCTCTGTAATAATTTTCTGTCCCATTTTTATCCAATTATATTGCACAATTATCATCTTCTAACTAAAAAAATGCTTCAGATCAGAAAATTAATCACTAAGTTTTCTTTTATAAACTTGAAAGTAACAATAGCAGTTTTCAGTTAGTTCCGAAATTCATAAAGACTTTCTAATTTTATTAAATCATTTATTTCAATAAATCTGTGGAGACTTTTATTTAAGTATTTGCAACAAATACTCAAGCGGTAATTTTTTTCCGCAGATAATAGACCCTTCTTGATCTTTTTCCATTCAACTTTTTGCAACATTTAATTTAATCAACTGAAAATTTTGATATCATGATCCTTTTTTTATTCATCCGGGCATGTCAACAACTACAGCACTCCCAGATGCTAATTTAAGACTTCTACAGCTCCTCCATAAAATCACAGAGAGTTGTCTTTATTCGGTTTGACATTTTTGGAGAAAATATTTGTACTCATCACGCGATTCCGAAGTTTCCATCAATTGTTTTTGTTCTAATATAATCTAATCCAGGAATATTTCATTTTTAAAAAAATGTTCTGTGTTAAATAATATATGCAAATTTCAAGTTTTCTTTTCGAAATTCTCTTAGGAACTTCATTTTCAATGTCTTACAAATTTTAAATGCATGATAGGTCAAAAATATTAAGCTGAATGATCAGAGTAAAGATTTTACGTCATTGAAATGATGATTTGTGTTAGATTCATTTCATTGGGTTTATAAACTTAAAGATTTTATATCATCTAAGTGTGTAAATGATTTGAAATACGAAAAAGTTGATTTTAAAATTCTAGTCTAGTTTGAGTCGTAATTTGAATTAAATCAGGAAGTCAATAATCTTGAAATTGATTTCTTTAAATGCAGCTTCTTTTCATTCTCGTTGATATATAAAGTGTTTGAAATGATCCATGAATATTCATATTTATGTTTTATTATTTTTAAGGAGAGAAACAAGGCAATTTGAAACTGAAACTTTGATCTTATTAACAAGAAAGTGTCGTTTGAAGAACAAAGATGTTTGGCGATTAATAATACTTATTTAAATGTCTTTGAAAAGCTTAAAGATAGATTGGAGGAACGCTGTGAGACTGAGTTTACGATGACATAAAAAAATTAATTCAAGAGAGTGCTATAACTGACAATAATAACACTCTAATTATTACGATATTTACATTATTTACAATAATGTTACAAATTGTTTAAGGGTGGGCCAAATACTAAATTCTTTTAAAGGGTGAAATTTAAAGAGTAATATCACTTTACAACTGGATATAATAGAACGTTTTAAAGTTGTAAATAATGCAAAAAAAAATCAAAATCAAGTGAAAAAGTCTAATAACTACATCGATAGTAAAATAACTGCGTGAATATTAGTTCGGAATACAACAAATTTATTAACTTAAATGATAAAACTTTCTCCTAACAGCAAAACTTTCATACAAACCTCAAATTGGCCGAAAGATTAACGTACCATCTACTAGATTATTCCAATAAAATGATTCATTTGTGAAATTATTTGAAAATGTATCCCTATCTATATTATAAAGGATCTCAGAATTAAATTCGAATAGATTTATATAACAGCAAGTTCGACAATTTGTTTTCAATTAATTTGAAATTTTCTTTAACTTCAAAGGAATGAAATGTGGTAATCGTATTAAATGTAATCCATTAACTCCTGGAATATATGACTTATATTTGGGATAAATTAACAGAATTTTATTTTGTAACTTATTAGATCAGAGGAAAGCATTAAAAAGACGAAGGCTTCTGGAATTGAATTAGAGCGGCTTTTGAATGATCTTTCAAAATCAACGTCTGTTTCAAAAATATTAAAATTGCCCTAAAATGAGAAATTTTGGAGGAAACCATCAACAGTGAGTATGAATTTGCAATGAATCAATTTGTAGTCAGTATAAAAACGTTGGAGTTAAAGCGAAATTCTCTCTAGTATACGTTAATTGAAAAAAAAATCTGTTTTAACAATTACAGAAACAAAATAATTTGTACTGCTTTTAACGTGACAGTATTTTTAGGCTGGCATACTATTTTTAAACTATGATAAGAGAAAGTTCTCAGGTGAATAAAAGGAGCAAGAGACTAAGAGTGAAAAGAATTGCTGCAAGACAGATAGACGGACAGATTGATATTCTTTTTGTAAAGTGCTTGATATAAAAATCATTAAGCAAAGAATGCAATGGCTGATATAATCAAAACGGTGAATACAAGAAAAAAGATGAACAGAATTAAGCTTAAAATTATATCACGCTGTAATGTTTCGGACAAGACGCTTGAAATTGTTTTTACAGCAATATATTAAAGTGAATTGCGCATGCGTGGTGACGCGGGGGGGGGGGGGGTGAATGCCAGAATGCCTTTATTTAGTCAAAGTAGGGGTGAGATGAAAGAAGATGATGTTTACAAGATGAACTCGGATTATATCAGGACTCAGCAAGCATAAAAACTGTCAGTTACTCTACTATTGTTGGAAAAAGATACTCATTCCTAATAAAATACTTTAGAGCAAATTTCTGTTCTTAAAATCTGGTCATTCATTTTTTTACAAAATAATAATAATTTTTAGGCTAAAACGCTTTTATATTTTTTATTGAATTTTTTATAACATTTAGATAACAACGGTAGATAATCTCAGTCACCTTTAATGACATAATATAATAATAAAATACTCCGATCAGAAATGACACGACTATCACATGCACGTGGAATAAAACATAAAGAAAATGAATCGGATGGATCAGAAATCAAGATCAAAGAATGAAGAACTCCGAAAATACGCTCTTCTTTTCGCATTTCACCCCTTAGTGAGGTAGAATCGTCGGAAAGGGGTAGTCCTGGCATACTGAAACGAACAGTAGTCTATGCTTCATATTCATCTTCTATGCGTTATATTCATCATGGTTGCCTCCATATCAGAAACTACGAAGCCAAATGTGTGTTATATTCATATAATGATTCCTTAATTTATTACAATTCATTTCAATTGATATTTTGAAAAACTTCATTTCATCTCTTCTGCCTCATTTTTATTTCTCACAAACGACGCATATTCCATTCTATTTCATAGGAAAGAAAAATTTTGTGCGCATTGTCCATTGAATGATCATTAAATATTATTTTTCAAATTCTTATTTCTAATGTTGGTCTTAGATGCAAGACAGCGTGACAAGGGATAAATGTGTCAAATTCATGAACGATGCATTCCTTCTATCAAAAATAACAGTTCTCGATTTCATCTTTAACTTACAAACAGAATATTTACAACAAAATGACTATTTAAATAAATTCATCAAATGCAATTGAAACTTTTTTAGGTGATAAGTTCTGAATCATCAGTTGGATTCGGGAATGGAGAATAAAATTAAGAATGCATATGGGTTTGATTGTTACACAGCCATTTTCATATCATTTGGCGTACTCAGAATAGAAACCTTTCACTATACAAGGTTATTTCTTTTCGACGATGTCTATCATTAAAATTCAAAAGAAATCTTAGATTAACTATCTTAAAAGCTCTTGTTCATTTGTTCATGGACAACAGACATTTTTATGAGCAGCGAAATTAAAATAAATTTACTAAACGAAGTAAACTAAAAATTTATTAACAGATTTATTAAACGAAAAAGATTTATTAAACTTATTGGATATAGAGGTTATTGAAATATTATATTTCTAATTCTTGCAATATGGCATCTAATGGAAATTTTTAATGGATAAAAAAAGAAAAATATATAATACTCATCCAGTCAGTTAACAATTACTTTAAAAAGCCTAATCATTTAAAACCAGCATGACGGGTCTCCATAAAACTTTCTCGCATACTCTCCAATAAAGGGGCTTTCACCTCTCCTGCATAAAATGGGGAACCTTGGGCAAGACCGTGACCGTTAAAAAGGCACACATTTATATTTCAAAGTCTGCCAGATAAGCGTTTCCCGCTTCTTAGTATAATGAAAAAACAACAACCAAGACTGAGGTTTCCGAAGACTTTTTGTCAACCTATTGAAACCAAAAGTTTTCACAGAGCTACCATTTTAGCAGCAAGATCTTATACCTCATTTCAATGATCTAAATCGTCGCCTTTTTCAGTGATTGCATTGATTATGTAAGCGAATTCATGGACCGACAGCTAGTCCATCACATATTTGGTTGAAAATTTCATTCGAATCTATATATTAGACATTAAAAACTGTGTCCTAAATTGTACAGATCTAGCGGTTTGGGTTTCAAAGTGATCGAATTCACATGCACTCGGATAAGACAGGCAAACTTGCGGTGAATAAAAGAAATCGACAATTTTTTATAAGCAACCAAATACTCTTCGGTATCAAATTTCTTTCATCTCAATCAAAGCGTTTCTTTAGTTATCGTTGCTCCAAAAGTGGTGTGTGTTTTGGACTCCGGGAGGTCAAAACCCGAATTTTTGGACGATTTCTCTTGACATGCGAGAAAGCAAATATTATGGAATTCAATGAAAGATCATGGGACTTATAAATTTTAATGTTACTTCACTCATGTCTTTTTGAATCACAATGAAAATGAATATTATAAAATGTGTCGATAGTAATATATAGATATATATATACAGGGTGTTGCCGAATTCGACCTACAAACTCAGAGAGGTGATAATAGGCATCAAGAGGATAAAGAATCACCATACAACACGGAGTCCCAAACGACGTTTAGGGGGTGAAAATCGCAAAAATATAGAGAGTCGGAGAACTGTTGGAAACTGTAAAAAATTAATAAAAAAAAATAACAAATGGTGTTTCAAATATGAATTTTTTTTAATGTGAAAGCACATTCTTAAAGGCTATTTTTCATGTAAGTAACATGTCGATTGGAGGAACCAGGGGCTCGTAAATGATTGAAAACGAAAAAGTAGTTTAGAACCCTTATCTTCAAAAATATTTAAACTTTAAAAAAAATAAAAGCTTGAAAATATGAAGAGTTTTATACTCTTTCATTTGATATAGGTCTGTAGTGTGAAAACTGAGGAGGTTTTAAAATATTCAAGAAAAACTAAAATGTTTGCCAGGAAACATCGTTGCAACATCGGCACCGATGTTTACAGAAGGTATTGCAAAATTCTACCGAAAAATTCTGAGAAATTATAATAGGCAAAAAGACGATAAGAATTTCCAAAAAAATAAATATAAAGTCGCAAACGTTGGTGAAAATTATTTGGTGGAATACAGATACAGCATACATTTACAGCACAGACATTTTAATATAATAAAGACTGTAGTGTGAGAGGAGACGATGGGAAAATTTTATAAAAATTACTCAATGTTGCGACAGCGAAGGTCATTACACAACCGACACCGAAGTTTAAAAGACTGCCGGACACGCTCAAACATACCAAGTGTTCTTGCGATTTCTCCAGCAGCGACAACGATCCGTGCTACGAGATCTTCCACTGTATCCAAAGCTGTCTGATAAACAAGAAATTTCATGTGGCCCAGAAGAAATCCAAGGGATTGAGGTCCGGGGAAAGTGGTGGCCAATCAACAGGTCTGAGATAAAATCTGAGAATAAAATTCTTGCAGGAAAGATTGCATCTTGCTGTGTGGCACCAAGCATCCAGCGTGCCGAATACCCAATTCAACTGCAACTGATCGCGTGCTTGTCGATGGGGTATCGGCAAAACGCTGCAAAACTCGGTTTTCTGTTTCAGGTGTGCGCACACTGCGTTCTTAGCCTGCATTTGGCCTCGTTATTTTGAAGGATCCCGTCTCCAGCAACCGTCTATCAATATTTGGAAAGGTGCTGTGATATGGACAACGCCTACTTGGATATTGCTCTTGGTATATTCTTTGTGCTGGGCGTCCATTACCATCCGCTCGGCCGTAAATTAAATGCATATCCGTCATTCGTGAAATCTGACATGTTGTTTGCGAATGAAACTTATCGACAATCGATTCTGCACTGCTCCTTAACGAATACGACTGCATTTATACTCATCGAACCATCAATTCTGTAATGCTCGCTGTGTTTATATTCCTCGAATGCATGGAAAATTTACATACGAGAAAGCTTCTTCTTCTCGACTACCTTGTTCTAAATCCTCGCATTCATAGGGCCATTCTCATCGCCAAGCTAATAGTCTCTTCTAATGTCTGTTTTTGCGAGTTTCACAGAATAAATGTCTCCTGCGACCCTATGTTTTATGATAATTTTGATAAGTTTGAATATTTTATGATAAGTTTGAATATTTTTGAAGATAAGGGTTCTAAACTACTTTTTCGTTTTCAAACATTTGCGAGCCCCTGGTTCATCAAATCGGCATGTTACTTACATGAAAAACAGCCTTTAAGAATGTGCTTTCACATAAAAAAAATTTATAGTTGAAACACCGTTTGATATTTTTTTATTAATTTTTTACAGTTTCCTACAGTTCTCCGACTCCCTATATTTTTGCGATTTTCGCCCCCTAAACGTCGTTTGGGACCCCATGTTGTATGGTGATTCTTTATCCTTTTGATGATTACTATTCACCCCTTTGAGTTTGTCGGTCGAATTCGGCAAAATTTTTATAGGTATAAAATGCTTAAATAAGTTGAGAATCGAAATCGGGAATTCTAGCTTCAATAAGCTGGCACGGTAACTTATTTAAATGGAGTGCTTTTAAAATGAACTACATAAAAAGATCTCGTTCGACTTACACGAGCGTACTTCTTAAGTCCATGATATGAAAGAGGGTAGCACAAAAAAAATGGAAGGAATCAAATATTTACTATCAATACCAATGCAACAAAATCCCCCAGCATTTTGCAAATGGTCCCTGAATAAGTTTGACCTTAATAGTCACTCTCATCTTTTGTCACATAGTAAAAGCGAGGATGAGTGTCTGATGTTTACACCTTGGTTATGTTACTTTATTCATGACCTCTAATATCAGAGAATGAATAATAAACTTCTACTGAGTTTCGCTAATGGCAGTAGAAGAGAAAATCGATAGAGCTGCCCAAAACGATAATAAAAACGACATTGTTGCTTGGCAATAAATATTCTCACTAATCGAAATTCAAAAACTTCACCGAATTCAACTTCAGAAAAGGACGTCATAAAATCAACCTTTATTACCTGTAAGCGTGTCATTTTCAGTGTTATCGCAGATACATTTTATTTTTATGTATTTAAATTGATGTCTAATATTATAGTGTAGCTAAATTTTTTGGTTTAAAATGCCATAGGACCTAATAACAGATATAGTTTTATTATATTCTTTGCTGATCAAGCTTTTTCATGATAAAATCTATCCTCTTATCCTGAATCTTAACTGTACTGGAAAAGGATTTTTTCCCTTATCCTTTTGTTATACAAGGTGCAATGTGTTATCTTCATCCTACCGTTATTTTAAAAATCATGGGTCCTAGACATATATTTCCAGTTACAGAAACCGTTCAAATGAGTTCATTTTATAACATTTTTGAAAATAAAAAATAAATTTTATAAAAATTGCAAAATCTAAATTTCAATACAGTCCCCTATTCCACGTCATTACATTCATTTAGTTAAAGCCACGCTCATTCTAATAAGTATAACACAAAAGTTCAACTTTTGTAGTACAAAAAATGGCAAAGATATTTCATGTTAAAATTTGACCTGACACAGTTTATGAGTGTGTGCATTACGTGCAACTTCAGACGTGTGGCTGATATAATATTGTAAATTTTATAACTCCAATGATAGCCCTGAGGGTCGTTTGTATTCCACTGCTATTGATCCGGCTGTTCCTGATTCCTTTCTTCAGGTGTCGATCCTATTGAATGTGACATATTCTATTAACATAAATCAATAGTGAATAGAAATTCTTACTCACTGAGTCAGCTCAACTGTTAAGATGACATATCTCAGTCAATTGTTGTACGACAGAAGTCAAACTTTCTTTTGGATTCGTTCGACTGCGTGTAAATGTTTACTAACTATTACTATAGAGAGCAAGAGGCGCATAAAAAGTTAAATTTCATAATTCTTATAAAATATTTTACTTTCAAAATACCAAAACATGAACTCATAACTCATTTAAAAGGTTTTTGAAACTAAAAATACCGATTGGGTAAAGATAACACGTTGCATCCTATATATAAGATCTGTCGCAGATTTTATTGAGTAACCAACTTCACTTCAACAAGCTCAACTAGGAAAATATTCTATTCTCTGATCCGAAGTTCACTTTGATATGGGAAGGGATTCTTCTTTAGAAGGGGGCATTCTACAGTATGTCCACTGTTGTCCCTTGTCACCCTTTTAAATTTGGAACTGCTGTTGCTATATTCATAAACGTGGTGTCTAGGTATAGTAAAGGAGCCCTGCGCTACTGAATGAAAACGCCTACGGCCTCATCTGATGAAAAACTGAGAAGATAGCATTCCTATTTCGAAAACAGAATGAGACAGGGGAGTAAGAGATTTACAAAGATGTAGAGCATCATCGAATGAGTACGAAAAGAGAAACCTTATGAAGATTGATGCGAAGAACAAAACGAATAAAACGCTCATTTGTTTTTTCATGATTTCCTACACTGTTAAATGACAAAACGATCTGAAATGCATACAAAAAAAACGCTGACATCATCTAAAGTCTAAGAGAGGTACAAATTTCCAGATCGATTTTTAAACTGGTTGGTAAGCTGGGGATACATGGGACTGGCGTTTTAGCAAAGGAATATGGATGCCTGCTCTATACAGGACAATATTTGTGCTAAACGAAATATCTAAATAATGTGAAGAGGAATAAAAGGAAAGAAGTGTCGTTGTAATGTTTTGTACTCTTTGTAAGAAGTTTGGTACTCTTGATAGTAGTGCTCATCCTTGTCATTTGACGACGATTCAAAATGGCGAAATCCGTCTCTAGGTTGCAGTTCAAAACGGGCTGTTAAACAATCATAATTATGAACTCTGATTGCAAACTTCTATTTTTTAATATCTTTTTCGAGTGCAAAATATTAAAATACCAGGCAAAATAATATCAAAAGTAAGATACAAGAAACATAAATATTCTCTTATACTTAATACAGAGTTCCTTATTGTCAACTATGCCCCTTCCTTCCTTTACAATCGAAATTGTAAAAGCGCTTCTGCCTTTCACAACACATTTTCAAAGGAACCTGATTTCAAAGACAGAAAGAAAATCCATCCTAAAAATATAATATAATGAATTTTTAAGATCTCTATTTGACCTATAAATATCAAAAGGTCAACTCATATATAATTAAACATTTTAATTTTTATCGGAATATAATGAGAAATTTCAATTCAGCATTATATCGAAAAAGTTTTAATAACTTCTATTAAATTAAAACTTCCTTTTGTTAATCTGATGACAAAAACTGGAACAAAATGCACAATTTACGTTGAAATGTTAACAGATAAAATGAATATAATATTTGTTTTTAATTTTAAAAACATTTTAGCCGAAGTCATTTTTTATTTTATTTTCTCTTACACAAAATAAAAAAGAAGAAAAATTGTTCAAAATTCCCCCTCAAGATTTCGATAAATATTCATGTTTTGCACCCGTTCGAATTCGAAAAAACCATATTTCGTATTTCGTCTGTCTATCTTTCTGTCTGAACATGAACACTCAAAAATGTTGTAAGTTAAATAGAAGAAATTTCATATGCAGCCTTATTACTAAAATTGCACATACGAATTTAAAATTTAATTGCACATAAAAAAAATTTAGCAAATTTTCGACAAAATGGAGTATGCACATGATGGAAATCTATCTATCTGTGTGCAAATGAATGCGATCACTCGAAAATGCAAAGAGCTAGAAGTATAAAATATATTACATGGTTTTATCAACATAAAAGGTTTAGAACAGATCTGTCAACAAGTTGTCCATTCGTATATATGGGAAAGCAATAACTGAAATATGTAACATGAGTCAAATTTAGTATGCAATCTTCACACCAGAAGTGAAAATTTATTTTAAATTCTTTATCAAAACCTCCAATGGGTCTGTCTGTCTGTATATTCGAGGGTTTGTCAACTCAATCATTCAAAAATATAGCAAATTAGATAAATGAAATATGATACTTTATCACCCATCCTCTATACCTACAGTTTTGTTTTCAAATTAATGGAAAATACGACTTTCTTTGCTATACACACAAAGATTCATATTGCAGCAGTATACCGGGAATTTGAGAGAACACTCCGATGGTCTCTGCTATAAATATTTATTTTATCTTAGATTTGTGATTCATTTTTACATGAAACAGGCCATTTAAGAAGTTAATTTTAATCATTAAATTTTGCCCGTCTATCTGGTACCATCAGAAGTCCAAGTTTATGAGAAAATCTTTATGTCAGCTTGTTTTTCGTTAGCGCTGAATGATAATGGGGCAAATGTTTTCGGGGCGGAGTTAGTACCTTTGGGATAGGAATATGGTTCTGAAGCAAAATGTCCGTTTTTAACAACCATTAACTAATTCCGATGTTATAAATGTTAAATCCTTAAGCAGAATTCATACTTATAAAAGCCGTATGTTTTCGTGTCAATTTATTGAGTTTTCATGAGATGGTCTTCTTTTATAAAATCTCTTATAATTGGGTTTTCTATATATTTTTTCAATACTTTTTTCAACATAACATACAGTTCAGTCAAAAAATAGAAGTGTAAATCTTAAATATTTAGAGTGGAAAATGTCTTGTGTCTACCAGGCCTTTTTTGTACAGATTTTTATTGAATCACACGACACAACTTAATTATGAAGAGTAGATAACCAAATTATTTGAGACATTAACCCCAGAATATATTATTCTGAATTTTTTTTATTTGCTCTGATGTTTTCGAACAATTGTTTTGAGATATTTCATTTATAATTTCATAAAAGTAAAATTAAAACAGATCAAATAATTCAATCCCATAAATTTCATTCCCCTTTCTGATGTCTCTTTGAAAACTGATTTATATTTTAAATACACTCCATATTAATAATAATCATTTTTTGTTTGAGCCCATGTCGTTTCTATATTATAGCGTCTGAATGTGCAACTTTGGCTATTAATGTCCAGTGCTTTACTAAACTTTCACCTAAAACGTTGTCAGTATTGTATTGAGAGGAGCAAAAAACTTTAAAGATTGAAATTTTCTCCAAATTAAACGCACCATATTTTCATCCAAAGTGATCCCTAAAAAGAAATAATGATCCGAACTTAAATGTAATAGGCAATTTTATTCCTGTTTAACGTGAATTCGTATAGAAAGAATTACGATGAGCCCTCATACAGCGAGATAAACAGTCCCGTATGAGAAAATTAACATTTTTACAGTTTTGATTTTTTTTTTGTTTGTTTGTTTGTTTAGAAATAGAAATTCAGATATAAACATTTACTTACTGTTTATGCATTAATATTGATGAGACTAATAAAATAATATATTACTGGCATTATGTGCAATTATAAATTAGAGACATGTTTCAACTTGCATAAATTCGTTCGATGATGCATGTTCCGAATAATGAGATTCCATTTGACGTGGAACATATCCATCGAGTTATATGAGAATCCATTGTATTTGAATAAAACAATCCTTCTTAGGTTGCTGATAATAGATTTTCCAATTTTATTTTTGACCTATAAAAGGAATAATATTCCAAAGCATAAAATAAAAGCAAAAATTAAGGATCCTTCGATTTTTCTCTTACATTACTCTGGTTTTTTTATTATGCCTCTCCCCAAGTTTAGTCTGTCTCTAAACCTGTATAATTATTAACCTTTTTTTTATATTACAACTAAAATTATATGCTTATTTGTTTTGATTGATTGCATCAATGTGGTATTATGAAACTCTATTGCAGGAAGCTCTTAATATTCTGAACGAAATATTGAATATACACGAGCAAAATACATGATTATGACATCCCATTAGCCATACTGAGTTAATAAAATTGGAAGATTTCACTTAGCAGCTTTTAAATCAGAAGAATAGCCCAAAATCGACCCATTGATATTAGATATTACAAATTGAATATATCAGCCACTGATTTACTTAATCAATAAAATGTTGTCTTTCAAAACTCGGTTTTTAACTCACATACTTGTCGTTTTAGAGCTGGATAGTCATATTGACTTCATCCTCTGTACTCATAATGAGTTTCTCGTGAACTACCAGAAGTCATCCACTTAAGTATGGTGTTATGTTTACCATAAGGTTCATTACGAAAATTGTTATTAAAGAGATTATAAAAAATAGCTCCCTGGTAGAGCTTGTTTCCGATTTTGATGTCTAATAGTCACGATTTTATTCTGAGGTAGTAAATTTCATAAGAAAATTGAAAGTTTTAAATTATTTAAAAATGGGGAAATTTTTAGCTGTTTAGATGCAATCATTTTAAAGCAAGTTATTCATACGAAATTATACAGATTGCTTTAATCTAACTTATTTATCAATTCGTCTCAATAATTAAATCTTTTCATCCTTTTAGAATAGAAACTGGTTCCGTGGAATACTGTAAGAATCCTGTACTTCATGTAACAAGCGATTTACGAAATATTTTATTCTACCAGATTTCAGTACTTATTAAGGAGATTCAAGCTTTTGCATTTTATATTATAAGAGATTATTTTTACATATTCCTTTTCGTAAACGTTTAAAATTTGAAGAAACAAATAATTATAGTAAATTTTTTCACCTAATGAATCATACCTAGGAAAAAAAGTAGACATTTTTGAAGTTACTCATTTCAGTCATTGAATTATTTACAATTAAATTATTTTGTCCTTTGCATACGATACAGTATAGTTATTCCAGGAAAATAGTGTTTAATATAATAAATAAGTTTATTTAAACATGTTTTTATTAGTATACTAAACCGCAATTGTTGTTGTTTTCATTTTACTCACTTTTTACTATTTTAATCTTGATATCTTTTAGTTCTTGGGCTCACCGCCAGTGGGACCATTGATACAGATTCAAAGTTTAATTTAATTAATGATTAACTGATAGATTTTTGCAAATGTTAAAATCAGTTATTGTCATTTTGATTATTTGATTTAGATCGATTATTGTCATTAAAAATTATTAGAAAATAATTGTGTTAAATCCCCTTCAATAAAGTGTGTCAATGTCGAAGCAATGTCTGGATTTTGAAATGCATGCCATTTTTTGCAATAATGTAATCATTTTTTTAAATTCTTTACTGCTGATTTAAAATACTTCAGTTTCTTCCATTCTTCAAAAAAAATTAAAAAGAAAACGACATAATAATGTATTTAACAGGTAAAATTCAGTAGTTTTAATGAAACTCGATTTCGAAATCTGAATTCTAATGCCGTGAAAAATGAATTCTGTATATGCATTACATAAATTTTTATTCTTATTTTAAAAATATTATTGACAAATTTAAGTTAAATGCACTCCAGAATTTTAACAATAGTTAGATTAGATATTTAAAATTCAAGAGGTTTTCATTTCATTGACTATTTCAAAAATCCAAAAGAAACGAAAAATGGTAATGAATGAGTGAAACATGACTAACGAATATTCTGGACTGTGAATTTATTTACGGTAAAATCTGCGATGCAATCAAAACTTTAAAAAAAAATCTTTCAGTTTTCATTCAATTATGAAACATGGTTAAAAAAAGAAAAATACGCTATTATATAAAAACAATAATATAAACTCAACGTGAAAAATAGCCAACACTCAAATAAAAAAATTATGTTTCGGAATATTAAAATTCTGTCTAATTATATGTATATTATTTATAATTTATTCTATCAGAATTTCGGTTGATAGAATAAATGAAATCCAAAAATATTTCATGCCGGTATTATTAATTAATATTGCACTTCATTCTTGTTAGGTGTAGTAGACTTTCTTAGTGATTGATGTCAAGATAACTTTATTGTTCATGTACATTGTGATATCCTTGCTTTCGGAACTATTGGAAGCATGAGATATGGTTTGATGGAGATCATTCCCCCCGAAAATCTGTTGTTTCCTCTGGTAACTAGGTTTATAATAGACCACGACTGGGAACATAACATGAAACTAACATTTCTATTGCCAGATTCCTTAAAAAAATCATTTTTACTAATGCGACTCATTGCGTTTACGCATTTCGTATTTTTTGTCAACCATTTTAAAATTTACATTATTTCTGGTGTTAAAAGAAATTTTTAAAAAATTATATTGTTTTTAGATAACGTAGTTATATTTTTTATTTCTCCGTGGTTTAAAAAATGAATATCTTGGATAGATTTGAAATCTACTTGCACAAAGTGTTTGTTGTCTCGATCAGGATCTGAAATGTATATACCCTTATGACCGGATTCTGAATAGATTATACATCGACAGTTGATTGCTTAAGTGCAAATAAATAATTTAATAGCAAAAAATTTACTTCCTTGAACGAAATCAAACTGTATTTGAATTAGAAGTTTGTTGTTCTAAATGCATTTGAAGTCAATATATATATAAGACATTTATTGTTCTGTCAGTGGATTAGCACATTAGAAGAATATAAATGAGATGCTTCTGTTTCTGTTTCATTTTCTCACATAATAGCGAAAGTTGTAGCTCTAACAAACATGAAAAAAAATTCTTATGGTACTTATTTTATAGATTAGATGCATGTTTATTTTAACAGTTCTGTTGAGAATTAAACAATGCTTAGAGGAAACTGAAAAGAATGAATATTGATTGAAATTATTTCTTGGCGTGGCAAAAAAAAAAGCCCCATGTTGGAAAATTACGAAATATTATTTCTATGCATCAAAAAAAGTTTCAAATGTAAAAGTTGATCTTATTTCTTAGCATTCTAGAATACATTTTTTTCAATTCTTCAATATTTTCCTTAATCTTATTAACACTTTTTAAAAACTTTATTGCCATTAATGAGATAAACTTTGAGGAATATCAAAAGAATCTTGTCATTTTTTACTTATAAAAAATATAACAAGTGTTTATAACAGAAACTATTTAACTCTTTAAAAATGAATATCTTTGGCAATTCTTTTGAAAACCTTTTCAACGTAATTCTCATAAACTTGAAGCTAAAGAAATAGATTTTTTTCACAAAAATTTATTTTATTCAAAACACATACACATGCAAAATTTAAGGATCAAAAGAAGAAAATATACAAAATTAATTAAATATATATAATAAATAATTTTTAAATATAATTAAGTATGCATTATTATCAATTCAACTGCAGTCTTTCTTCAACCGCCGATTATACTCTATTCCGTGACGTTCGCTCTTAACGAATAAGGAATAAATAATTGACTTTATTCACAGTAGATTAGATTTTTAGATTTTAAATTTTTCAAGAGAAAGTAACAAAACTGATCTCCACTTTAACTCTTCAAACGAAACCTTTGAATCATCAATTAATTTAGAAAAAAATTTGTACAGTTAAGTTGAAAATTTTTGATCATTCAATTTGAAAGCATAAATAATCAAGTAAAGAAACATCATTATGGGGATAAAAGTTGGAATCCAATTTTATTTCATTGGGACACAAAGAAGCAGTAAGATGTAAAAGTATGCTGAAAAAATATGTAAAATATGTCTTGTGTGTATAAGAGGGCGATTGTAGTTCATTCCTTTCTAGCGAAATTGACAAAACAAAATTAAGAAACTTAAAACATGATAAACACAAATACTTCAGAACTCCAAATATACTGAATTGGTTCCAAAATCTCTTCCTATAATCAAATATTTTGATAATTGCATAAAAAAGATTATTTCCTACGGGAAGAACAAATTTGCTTGTAACGCTTTCATTTAATGATTACAAAAAGCTATGTTTACATTCTATAAGTTTAAAAACTGTATTAAAAGGCTTTTGCTTGAAAGTATCTATCGAAGTCAAGTGTTCACTAGTTTTTACAAAGGAAAATTTTGTTTTGGGAGTATATTTTAAGCGTTCCAGATAATTGGAATTCTACTCTAAGATGTTTATTTGTTAATTAATGTTAAAAACAATAAAATCCCAACGCATTCCAACATTGATTCCACTTACATAAGTACATAAGTCTGTTATATAACACTCGTGTTATCGTTCACGTGACATTCATTATTGTTTAGTTTTGTTAGTTAGACAAGTTAGTTTAGTTAGATACTAGAAGGGATATACAGACGAAATATACCAAATAGCTTGTTATGAAAAGCTATAACGATCATTACAACAGTAATTAATTTTTTTTCCTACGAATTAAATTTTAGTTTTGCTGTCAACAATAAAATCCTTGTTATAGGAAAATTTGACATCACAAATAACAGCACTATAACAGTCTCAAAATTTAACCAGTTTAACAAACAAACAGTTTAATTTAGACTGTTAAATAGTTTATTAGTTAAAAAAATTAATTTAAACAAATTTTAAACTGAGTTTTTAAATAAGAAAAATGATTTTTTTTGTTTGATAATCAAGTAAAGAAATATAGGAGTTCTAAATTTCAGCTTCTGATTCACTTAAAAAAGAAAGATTGCATGTTTCATTTGAATCATAACAAATTATCAAATTCATGAATTCTTTAAAGAAAACTTTTACAGACTTTTTTCTTAAATGAAACAACTATTTTTCTGGTGCAAATTAATTGAATATTTCTAACCGATTAACAACAGTAATAAAAAAATTATGAAGATAGACTGAATATAGACTAAAATATATTATTTTAATCAATACATTATTTTCAAAAAATCCCCGATTATACAAATTTCTTCTTTTTTCTTAACAAGAAAAAGAAGGTAAAAATTATTAAGAATAAAAGGAAATTATTGAGAATAAAATATTTTATTAAATATTTTTTTACTAAACTAAGTCTAAATAATGTGTTGAATAGATTTTATGGTATAACTCTCGATTCAACTGCTAAATAAAATTTCTAATATATACCGGAAACTATGGTAAGTTTGCCACATTTTTCTTTTATCTCACCTTATTGATAAACTATAAGTGTGCAGAAGCGCTTCAAAACCCTCATAAATTATTTATTTTAATCGCTAGTTTTCCATTCTTTGGAAGCATTTACGCGTCAAAAAAATAATAACAAAATTGGTAAAGTCAACCCGAAAAAGGGGCAACTTTGCCAAATGAGTCGA
Source organism: Argiope bruennichi (assembly GCF_947563725.1). Classification (NCBI taxonomy): domain Eukaryota; kingdom Metazoa; phylum Arthropoda; class Arachnida; order Araneae; family Araneidae; genus Argiope; species Argiope bruennichi. The sequence continues at coordinate 133,516,041 of NC_079162.1, read as the reverse complement.
AAGCAACTGAAATCTCCCAAAAAAGCAAAATAAAAAAAAAAGATTTTTTTAATATGATTATCAATATATATTATATGATTTTCAATATAGTATTTTTCAATATACACTTAACACATTAATATTAACTGCTTAACGTAAAAAAAGAGATATGTAAAAATATTTAGTAAAAATTAGAATGTTTAAAATTTACAGTCCTCAAAATTTTAAAAAAAAAAAGCAATTTCGTCAAAAAAAAATTTTACGGCTGTTCCTTAAAAAGATTATGTACATGATATTTTGTACATTCAGTAAAGCTTCTTCATGCTCGTTTGGGAAATAAAACATTTTTCTTCTGTCATTCGTATGATGATACTTCAAACTCCATGCAATTGAGTGAGTTTATCAATAAAGTGCTTGGCATATGTTTTTCCCAAAAAACATTTATCATAATAATCCTTCTTCGAGTTAGTTTTAACGAACAGTATTATCCATCCTGAATCACCTTAACTTTCGACATTTCATCTTGCTAGAGAGATGTGTCGTGTAAAATATATGCACAATCCGATTCATCTCTGCTGTTGTGGCCATTCCTCTTATTATTCTTTCATTTATGAGCCCCCCTCCCAATGTGATTTGTTGCGGAAGTACTCGGAAAGGATTGGTCTTTTTCATCAACTGTCAAAAGATGAAATTTGTCTCTCACCCAGTTTGCACAAGAAAGGACCTCGTCATTACTCAGGAAAATCTGGCGTTTTCATTTCCTTCGAATGGAGACATTTGGCTTTCATTCACTAAATTTTACAATTTTTTTCAATACAAAAATTACAATTTTTAATTAAAAAAAGGCAATGTAGGTAGTTTCAAGAAGAATTCTTACTTCTCAGTTCAAAATATACTTATTAATTTATTGAAGATCACAAACTTATATGCTAAAATTTTCTAAGTTATTTTTTTCCTATTTTGCAGTTTAAAATTTTCATCCAGTTTTCTAAAAAAATGTTCAAACTAGAAAAAATCACATTTCATGTCCTTTAGATGCATTGCTTTAAATCATTCATTCTTTAGAATGAATTTGCCCCCCAGCCTGATTTCAGGCTTCTTAGTAAACATAGCAAAGCAAATGCACATTGACGGCAAAAACTAATGGAGAAATGGACTATTTCTTGCCAATTTTTAATTGAAAAGGTTTGTTAAAAGTTTTTTTTTTTTTTGTATCATTATCAACTTTTCTTTTAAAAAATAAATATAGCTCTTACCAAATGCATCAAACAAATTAAGAATTCGCTTCTTTTTTTTTAATCAGTATTTTGTAGATGACAAAGATCTATCATTTCTAATTGTATCATGCACAGTTTTGATGCAGTGATTTCTTTTAATAATTACATTATTGTAAGCATTAACAACTAAAATTTCCCTATACATGTCATAATTCAAACAAGTAAATAAAAAATTAAAACAGAAGTATCATCAAAGTTATTGTTTTTTTAAAATTAATAATAATTCGATATTTAGATTACTATCAAGTAGCAACAAATAATTCGAAAATTTCGTTATTATTCCTATTTCTACGAGGGCGTATTTAGATTTCATTTTTTCCCAAATGAATACTAAATTTCTTGTATCAGTAGAATGACAGTCAATAACAGTAAACTGTCCATTGCTTTACAAACAAAATTCATCATATTTATACAAAATTTACGTCGTTTAAATGAAGAAAAAAAATTCAATCCATATAAAAGTCCTTATTTTGTAAGATTAAATATACAAAATAGAAAGAAGCGCTTTGATAAATAAATATACGCAATATGCATTTTATCTAATAATATTTTGAGCCCATTCATTGTTTCATCTCCTAAACACTAATGGAAGAAAAACATTGCGTTTCTGTGTGAAATGGATCCTCATCGTTGAAACAGAATTCAGATATAAATATGTATGATCTTAGTATGCAAGCAATACGCATGTATAGCCACACTTATATATCATTTAAATTAACAGCTGAAAAAATGTACAATATTTGTCAAAAATTATATTAATAATTCTAATTATTTCAATTATTATACCGAAAACCATCGTTCATTCATATCAAAAGGGTGAAACTTACTAAGATAATTTTAAATCCTACATTTGACCTTTTTCTTTGTTCATGAAAAGCAAACAGAAATTAAAAACTGAGAAATATTTCTGAGCATGTATACATCTATAGAACTTCGACGTTCAAACTCTATTTTTTAAATCAAACCAAAGAGTTTCTGCGAAATGTTATCCAAGAAGACAACTTCTCTGTTTAGGATCTTTTGTATGAATCATTTCGATTTCTATCCTACAATAACCTGACGAATGTTTAAAAATTCTGAGCCGTCTCTGAAAATGAGACATTTTTGTTTTCTCATTAAATTGTCGAGAAGAAAATGAGTTCTTACGGAATGTTTGGATGGAAAACAGTTGAGGGTTACTCACCAATATGCCAATGTGTCGTGACATCCAGTGCTTCGATAGGATACAAAAGTGACGGAAAGCTACGAAGTGCGCTGATATAATCCCTTACTCCAGCTGACAATCTTACGATCCGTGAGGAGGAGGAATTTCTGCTCTTGATCCTAATTGACGTAGAGGTCGGATGGGACCACGGAGGCATCAACAACGCCATCTGGCTGAAAAATCCTGAATTAAAAAGGAAACGTCTCGGATTCAAACAGAAATTCAAATGGCAAGAGATTCTAAGGAATATTTCACGAATTGTATATCCTTAGTGGATAATTTGAAACGAAAGCGAAATTATAGACGCTAATAAAAAAAATTCTTTTTTCGTTATAATTTCTGCATCTCCTTACAAAAATCTATATGTTTAAAATAATCGGCAAAGACCCACAGAGCCGGCCGTCTCTAGAGGCCCGGGAGCAAAAAACCATTTGCGGTCCTGAATTTTTTGTAAAGTAAAAACAAATTTTTTTAATTTAAAAAACCGAACACATATTACTATTGCAAGTTTATTTAATGCGTAATTTTGTTCTTGCTAATAATTACTTCAAGAAAATTACCATTTTTTACAATTTCTTTTTTCGATGTTTAGTATAATAGCAAGTGCATTTAAGCGTTCTACACACATGCCTGACCAAGGACGATTCTTTATTAATTTTAATTTGCTGAAAGAGTTTGCTCTCACCATTTATTATAGAAACTGGCAATGTAAAGAAAAGAGAAGTTTTAACACAGTTAATGCATTTAGAAATAAATCATTATAATTATTAATTAGCTTATATTGCAATATAAGTTGAGAGTTATTTACATCTCTTTTATTCAAAATCAAATCCAGTTGCAAAACAATTATTTGGATTAGGTTTTTATCTATATCATTATTACAAAACATTACAAAGTTTTGGAGCATTTTTCTAGTTCATGTTTTTCTAAAGTTTTTATATCAGTAATTAATTTGGAAATACTTTTAAATCCATCATCTATCTGTACAATAACAATATCAGTTACAGAATTACAAAATAACATCTAAATTCCTTAACTTGGTTTCCTATCATTTCATCTTCTGCTGTTTCGAAATATAATTTTTCTGTTTTTCGATTTCATTTTACAGAAAAATGTTCTGAAAGATTTAAATTCCTTTAAAAATGAGCTAATCTTTGTTTAATTCAGTTTTAATTTTATTGACTAAATTAAAAGCCAAGTCAAGAACAAATGTTTTTACTTGAAATAGTTTATTGATAGTGCTAGTTTTGGACAATATTGTAAACCATACTAGTAAACATAAAATAAATGTCATTTCTTGTATTGAATCCAATAGATTTTTAGCCTCTGATACAGCTGTATTATTGTTATTTGCATCAATAAATTCTTCAAGGGCATTCAAAGTTCGTTCAAACTATATATACACTGCTTTACCGGTATTTATTTTGACTTCCCAACGAGTGTCGCATAACTGTTTAAGAGTAATGATTAAATGCTTTTGTAGAATTTTCCTCTTTTTGTAGATGTAGAAAATAAGCAATATAAGCGTTGTAATATCCCAAAAAAATTTTTACAATATATACTGCTGGAAGCGGCATCACAAATTAATAAGTTAAAGGAGTGTGATAGGCAATGCACATAAATTGCATGAGCAATTATTCTAGATTGTACACCTTTATATTTCCCTTTCATATTGTCATATGGCTGTCCATCTCTAATATATCTAAATCAAGCTCACTTAATATTTCCAATACAGCTCCTTCTCCAGTCACACTCCAATAAACCTTATCAATGAATCTTTTAGACTTAATCGTTTCTCTTCAAAATTGACATATTTACTAAAGAATACTAGCTGGTGATTTTCTACTACTAAAAAATTGACATACCTACTAAAGACTACAATCGGCGGCCCCATCAAGTTTATCGCAGGGTCGCTGGCTAGGTCGGGGTATTGCTTGCATATATACCTACTTAACACTGTTTTTTATCGGAAATATCAGAAGTAGAATCCATTTAGATACTGTAATACGTGGTACTTTTGTATCGTCTTTCATTTTTTCAAGAATTTCATTTCTTAACGCAGGAATAATTTGTTCTTGTGATATATGTGCTAAATCATGCACAATTCTATTTTTGGAATTTTTTTTATTCTGTTTAGTAAGCACAGAATCGTATTTATTTAATAATTCGATTAAACGTTAAAAATTTCCATTATTAGTTTTCCTGTTATCTCATAGTTTCCTTGAAGCGGAAGATTATTAGATGCTAAAAATAGAATCACATCTACAATTCTTTGAAATAGTCATTTAAGTCGTCCCGTTTTCCTATTTATATTAACTTGATTTGTTTTATCAATAGTTGGACATAAATTTAGTTGTTTCAGTCATTCTTTCCAAGCAATAAATGAATTAAATGACAAATATAACGCTCATGATGATGAATTACAGTTGATAACTTTCTCCAATTGTTATAGAAACCTATAAATCGTGTATATTTTTCATTTCCTCTGGAAAATAACTTCCAGAGAAAACAAAATACCTAGTCTTGTGTTTTTGAATGAAGCAACCAACTGTGAAGCTGCATTTCCCCATTTAGCACTTTAAAAAAAAAAAAAAGTGGAAAAGGATCTACCTTCAGCATTCTTAGCAAAAACATTTTTGTGTTGTACAGATCTATTTTTAACACAAAACGTTTTAAACTTTTCAGTTATAGTGCTTAGTCATAAACCTGAATCACTTATAAGCACTTGATCACATTTGTTATTGTCATTTTCGTTGTTATTTACTGATTCAATCCTATTTGTATAAACATATGGTTCTTTCTTCAAAGATTTTCACAGTTTCTATACTTTTATTGCAAGATTGTGTAGTTTGTGCGGAACTTTCTTCGCCAGTTGAAGCTTGAATTGTAATTTCTGAAGTCGAAACAATTTCATTACCAAACTGACTTCGTAAACTCTCATGACTTTTTGGAATTTAGCTTTTCTTCATTTTTCTTTTATGCTAATGTGCATTCTTTGGAACCGAGAGTTGAGGGATAATTCCTTGGCATGTATATGATCAGATCTAACAATATTACAGTATGAATTATCAAAGTCATATATGCAATTGAACCTAATAGGTGAGTTAAATGCGTGCACTTAATAATATGTCGCACACTTGCACTAAACTGTAATATATCTGTAAACTTCGTATATTTCAAAATCTATAGATTGTTCCAGTTACATTTCTTCCCCTCTTCTTTCCATCCAGCTATTGTCATTCAGAACATTATTTTATTTCTTGATCATGTTGGGGCCCCTCTCAACATGATCAAGAAGCCCAGTGAGCATGCCCCGTTGCATAGCATTCGCCGCACCCCCAGATGCCCGGCCCTGAAGACCCAGTCCTCCAACTATTGGTCCGATTTCACAGAATTTTGATTTTATATGAATGCTCATCATTCCTAAATATTTCATCAATGTCGACTATTCCCCAAAGCCCCTTCGTGATTCATCAGAAGGTTATAAACATTTCAAACTACTATTGGTGTTGTATCAGTTGTAATTATATAGCTGTTGCTACTACATTTACGACTTTGTATTGCGGAATTAAAGATAAAAAAACATTTTTTGTCACCTAATCATTTTTTTTGTAAGCCTTATCGTCATTCCGCGGAATCCTAACTGAAGTTTAAAAACCAGAACCTAAGTTGTTATTTCTTCGAATTATTGCACTTGCAAGCATACAAAAATAGACAACCCCATGAAGGAATTTTTTTCTAAATGTGATACGGATTTACATTTTAAATGATTCACCTGTGTACCACATTTTATCGATCTAGTTTATTACTTTTGGGGGGACACTTTTACTCCGGCAGAGAATCGGTCACAGAAAAATGTGACCGATTTTTATTAATCTAGTGTCAATACCACAAGCATTTTTGAATTATCAGACAGACAGGCAGAATTCTAAAATGAGAAGTTTCTTAAAAATCTTGCATTCATTTTTTTATCACAATATTTTCTCATTGCATTTTTTTGTTGACGAGAAATTAAAAACTATTCATCAGTATAGGAAAAAGTAAGAGAACGTGAGCTGAAGGTTCAAATTCTAGTAACATCGGCAAAGTCAGGCGAGTCTCAAAATCCTGTTATAAATAATATTAAAAAGAAATGGAATCTACCAAAATGAGTGTTCAGATATTCAGTGGCGATATGAAGGATTTACTACCATTTTGGGAACAAATCTAGAGCTTTCTTAATAATGAAGATTTTGAAACTAAGCGTCAGTAACGTGTCCTAACGATTGCTAGTGGATCCAGAGGAGTGGAAGACTTCCCTCCAACTACGCCAAAGCCGTGATATGGAGGAAATGATTTTTTATGTTAGAGAGTTATTTAAACCCATCATTTCAATTCAGAAGCATGAAGTTAGAGTTTATTTTACAAAGATGTCATTGTAAAATAAACTCGAACCGAATCTGGGAGCACTGGAGAGGCGCGATTAAGCCTATTAGAGGCTCTCTGAAAGAAGCACTGATATAAAGTTGTGAATTTTGAAATTTCAGTTATAATGTTTCAAATTAACTTCGTATATTTTAATGGCAAAAAACTATTTTAATTAACAATAATTATGTTTTATAATTGCTCTAATGATTTATTTTAACTATTTAGTTCATTATTTTAATAAACCTTTGTTGATAATTAATATGTTTACATCAGTGGATGAATTTATGCAGCTTATAGCTGTAATTTGCATAGTTAACCCTATGAGCCCGGACTCTCTCCAAAACGTCCCGTTCGACACGGCCCTGACTATGACAATTTCAGGCCTCGTGACTCAAATGTAGGAGTGAAAGGAATTCGCGATCACCCGTGATAATGTTCTCTATGGGGCTCTGGCACCTCTAACAATAATTGATGCACGTATTTTTAGGTATATTCCTTATAGGAAGACTACCTATTGCAATGGTTCTCATATACAGGGTGTTGCCGAATTCGACCGACAAATTGAGAGGGGTGATAATAGTCATCAAGAGGATAAAGAATCACCATACAACATGGGGTCCCAAACGACGTTTAGGGGGTGAAAATCGCAAAAATATAGGGAGTTGGCGAACTGTTGGAAACTGTAAAAAATTAATAAAAAAATAATAAATGATGTTTCAAATATGAATTTTTTTTAAGTGAAAGCACATTCTTAAAGGCTATTTTTCATGTAAGTAACATGTCGATTTAATGAACCAGGGGCTCGTAAATTATTGAAAATAAAAATGTAGTTTAGAACCCTTATCTTCAAAAATATTCAAACTTTAAGAAAAATAAAAGCTTGAAAATATGAAGAATTTTATACTGTTTAATTTGATATAAATCTGTAGTGTGAAAACTGAGGAGGTTTTAAAATATTCAAGAAAAACTAAAATGTTTGCCGGGAAACATCGCTGCAACATCGGCACCGATGTTTACAGAGGGTGTAGCCAAATTCGAAAGGTAAATTTAGAGAAGGGATAGTAGGCATTAAGGAGATGAAAAATTATCATAAAACATAGGGTCGCAGAAAACATTTATTCTGTGAAACTCGCAAAAACAGACATCGAAGAGACAATGAGCCTGGCGAAGAGAATGGCCCATGAATGCGAGGACTTGGAACAAGGTAGTCGAGAAGAAGACGCTTTCTCGTATGTAAATTTTCCATGCGTTCGAGGAATATAAACACAGCGAGCATTGCAGAATTGATGGTTCGATGAGTATAAAAGCAGTCGTATTCGTTAAGGAGCAGTGCAGAATCGATTGTCGATAAGTTTCATTCGCAAACAACATGTCAGATTTCACGAATGACGGATATGCATTTAATTTACGGCCGAGCGGATGGTAATGGACGCCCAGCACAAAGAATATACCAAGAGCAATATCCAAGTAGGCGTTGTCCATATCACAGCACCTTTGCAAATATTGATCGACGGTTGCTGGAGACAGGACCTTTCAAAATAACGAGGCCAAATGCAGGCTAAGAACGCAGTGTGCGCACACCTGAAACAGAGAACCGAGTTTTGCAGCGTTTTGCCGATACCTCATCGACACAGGAAGATGCACTCTTTCCTGTAAGAATTTTATTCTCAGATTTCATATCAGACCTGTTGATTGGCCGCCACTTTCCACGGACCTCAATTCCATGGATTTCTTCTTCTGGGCCACATGAATTCTCTTGTTTATCAGAACCTTTGGAAACAGTGGAAGATCTCGTAGCACGGATCGTCGTCGCTGCTGGAGGAATCACAAGCACAATCGCTCTAACATCGGCGCCGATGTTGCAGCGATATTTACCGGCAAACATTTTAGTTTTTCTTGAATATTTTAAAACCTCCTCAGTTTTCACACTACAGACTTATATCAAATTAAAGAGTATAAAACTCTTCATATTTTCAAGCTTTTATTTTTCTTAAAGTTTAAATATTTTTGAAGATAAGTGTTCTAAACTACTTTTTCGTTTTCAATCATTTACGACCCGCTGGTTCACTAAATCGACACGTTACTTCCATGAAAAATAGCCTTTAAGAATGTGCTTCCACTTAAAAAAAATCATATTTGGAACATCATTTATTAATTTTTTACAGTTTCCAACAGTTCGCCGACTCCCTATATTTTTGCGAATTTTCACCCTCTAAACGTCGTTTGGGACCCCATATTGTATGGTTATTTTTTATCCTCTTGATGCCTACTATCACCCCTCTGAGTTTGTCTGTCGAATTCGGCAGCACGCTGTATATATATATATATATATCTTGTGTATAAAATAACTGGAGTAATTATGTCCGGATTTTAACTGCATTCGGATATGTTGTTATAAATGTAAAAACCTTGGATGATGAGTCTGTAGATGGACCATCTAGCCCAAAGGGTGTGCAAATGGTGGGGGAGTTGAAATTTTCATTTCGCTATAACTTCTTTAATATTGAAGATAGAAAAATAAACTGAATTAACCAAATTATCGCCTTTTTAAGACAAATAACTTTTGTGTTTAAAGTTTTTCGATAGCTGCAATTGCTTCGAAGTTAAGTGATTTTCAAGCATCTAAATTTGTTGCTAACATCAACAATTCATGTTGACAGTTTTCAAAAAATTTGAAATAATGCTTCTATGTTTCTTTTATTCCCATGTTTTGAAACTGTTTAAATGCACGTGGTGTAAAGATTAAAAATTTGAATAAAGCTAACTAAATAAAACAAAGAAGGAGAACGATTTAATAGAAACGTTTCGTAAAAATGAGCAGCTTACGCAATTTCCAGAAACAGGGTGTTCCTTAGGCTTTATATACATATATTTAAAAAAATAAACCTCAGTATTCCGATGCTTTTGTTAATTTGATGGTCATCTGGTTTGATACCTACAGCATTACTAAGAATAGACTGCATTCAAATATATTGTAATAATAAAAGATAACCATCATGGCTTTAACCCAAGTATGTTTACTTTTATTAACTATTATTATTTACTAATAATGATTAATCCCTAAAAAATGATCGGCAAAGATACCATGTTAGTTTATTGTCTATGTTCACCAATGGCATGCGGTTAAGCCGAAAATTTGCCAGCGGCCCGCAATTAATACACAAGTGCCAAAGAATATTTTTTTAAAAAGCTGATGGTAAATTTCCTTTTACACCAATTAGTAGTTATAATCGATATATTTAAATGCGCAACAGATAAAATCTTAGCGACAATGTTAATTAAGAAAAGCAGACGATTTTTCCCTCCGAATCAAATGATAAATTCGTACTTTCTATTATCAAATGTTATTTGCAATTCATTGAAAGAAAAATATTCGCAAGCGATAGTTATTTCTTCAAATAAGTTTAAATGCACAGATTAGCTTTTAGTTCTTGCTGACTAATGCAAATTTTTGGCACTTTCTAGAAACTTTGAAGCTTTTATATAAAATAAATTTTGTTGCAAACCTAGGTTTGTACATAATTTTTTACAATATTGACTTTGTACTTTGATATTATTTATTTTGCAATAAATTCTGAACGTATAGATAGCAATATATTACCTATGTTTGCTTCAATATATAATATTTCATTTTTACTTTCTACATATAGAAAAGGTATTGTAATCGTCAAAAAATTCAAACTTGAGATTTTGACGAAACGTTTCGTTTCTGAACTCACTGACTCCAAAAAACATATTTTTGGCAATATATCTGTCAGTTTTTCTGTCACAAAGGTCATTCAAAAAAGCTTTGAGATAGAAAATGAAATTTCATATACGGTTTTTCTCACCAAATGTGTAGATTTCTATTAAATGGTGAGCAAAATCAGTTCTGAAGAAGCCTGTTCGTCCGGCTGTTTGAGCACCAATGGACTCAATAACACAAAGAGCTATGTAAATAAAATTTAGTACACAGGTTTAGTATCTCAAATAGATATTCGTATCAAATTGGGAACCAAATCTGTCAATTATAATCTGAATTCAAATCTGTCGACCCTCTTTTGATTCATGCATGTAAACGCGATCGTTCATAAACGCAATGACTTCATTAAAGGAAATTCGTTATGTAGTTTTTCGCTACAGTTGTAGTTTCGTGTCAAATTTTGGTGTGAATCAGTCTGCAAAAAAACTTCCAAAACACTCTTCTCAAAATAGATTCAGTTAAAATGCTAGATTCGTGTCAGAGATCTGTACTTTGTTACAATAACTAGATTTGTAACTTGTAATTACTATTTTGCATGGCGTTTTCTAACTCCATGCAAGTTATGCGTGGCCTCATCCAAGGTCTGCAATTTTATGCCGGAAGACGCGAGAAAATGAATTGGATGGTATGAGAGAATGTTTCGGGAAAACCATTCCCATTGATTTTTGTGCAAGAAATCCGAAGATATTAAGAAAAGGAATCTACCTTTTCCTTCCAAAAAGGAGTTATTTATTTTTTATACATTATTCAACTGGAGCCATGAACAGAGAGGCCGGAAGACAATAACTACGAAGATGAAACATTTATCAGTAAAAGGAAACTCTAAACTCAAAGATTGCAATTTTCTTATACATTTTATTACGTACCATAAGCCGGCCTTTTAAAGTATTTTTACACAAAAGATATAAAAAAAAATTTCGAAATATTTTAGCTCACGTATACATACATGTATTTGATAATCAAATTCTGTACTAATCGATTTTTTGATTAAGCTTGAGGATTTTATTATTTTATCAAACAAAATAAATTAGAAAGTATAAAACTACTATGTTCCTCAATTGTTGCTTTTTTTCTTCATCAACTTTTCCCAATTTGCGCATTTTTCATATTATACACAGTTAAATATAATTCAAACCAAATGTGAATGTCATTTCGAAATAAAGTAAAATATGTGCATAATTTATAAAGTAACATTCTTCTCTATTGTATTGTTACAAAGCTGTAATGCTGCTTCCCAGCATGGTTGGTTCTAACACTGGAAAGACTGATTTACAGTCATCTGTATTGGATGCTGAGGGATGCCGAGCCAGTGGTCCCAGAGCTTGACGACCATTTGGCGACTTGGCGATAAAATGGAAAATGCTCGAAACTTTGAGAATTTTGGCGATTTCATGATATTCAGTTTATAAAGTAATTTTATTTTCTCATTTGTGCATCCTTAACACGTAATATTGAATTATTTCTACCGAATGCCAAGGAAGAAGATCGATAAGGATATTTTTCTTAAAGTACAAAACTCACTTGGTTAAATTTCACATCTGTGATTGGAAAATAAACAATCTGATCATTTTCATCCATCAACATCTTTTAGCTCCTTCGATATGCAATGTTGGAAAAAAGAAAATTATTAGTTTTTAAAAATATTTGAACAGGAATAAATCTACCACTCAATTTGCTTAATATTTTTGCATTTTTTTAATTAATATGAAGATCACGATCATTTTTTCTGTATCCACGGATGTCTTATCCATAATGTGACTCTCTAATAATTTCATTTGATCAAAGATATAAATTTTACGTCTAAAATGGGGACGAAGAAACCGCAGGTTGAAATCTATAAATTCTATTTATAATATTTAAAAGTGGAGAGATAAAGTTTATACAATTAATTCCAGCTAGACTATTAAATAAAATACATGAATAAATGGACACACTCTTGCATTTTAGAGGTGAAAAAAAAGATTTATTGCACATGTGGTGCTTTGTTATTTAAAAATTTTCATCTGCACTGAGAGAGTCCTATTTATTAGCTGCACTATTCACTGCTAATTCTTTAATTTTAAGTAACGCAGGTGTCAAAGAATTCACAGCAAGTTTAACAAATTGTTAATGAAACAAAAAAATATAGTAAAGTATTAAAGTATAAATGAAAATTCTATACTGCATGCATTTTGCATAGAAAAAATAGCAAAAGTACTCTACAATTTTAAATAATACTTATCAAAACGTCACTAAATATTTCATTGAATATTTAGAGAATTATCATTTAGTAAAATGCATAAATGGAGCTTTCAATAAGAAGTGCGGTAATTAATTACCATTCAAGCACTAATTAATTACCATTAATGGTAATTAATTACCATTCACACTAACATTAATAGAAACAAATAATGAATGAGGAAGAAATGAAGACTGATACAAGTATTGGATATATCCCTTTTCAGCACTTTCCTGCGAAGTACCCTGGCGTTTCATCTATGGAGTATTATGCCTTCAATCTGTTTGTTGAAAAGAGCTCATACCACCTTAATGGTTGGACTCTGGAAAATAGTAGAAGAGGACTGGAAATTGATACTCCTGGAAATTTAACGAAACGCCCATCTATCCTGGTAATCACGATACAGGTTTGCAGTCTAGAAAAAAAAGATTATTAGATCTAAAATTTTAAAAGCTAGTCTTCACATTTTAAAATTTAATTAAACTACTCCGAAATCCTTCTAAAAATGGGTAAATACCTTCTGTGTTACCGAATTCAACATTAAATGAACAGGTATAAAAGAAAATATAAACTGTTTTATTACTTAAATTTTTTTCTGCTTCTAAAATTTATACCTTATTTTATCTAATTTATTTATTTTAAATTGAGAGTAGCTGCCTTTGGTGACCAACTTTTCCCCATCATCTATATATTTAAAATTTTTGATAAAACCAAAGATAGCAATTCATGAAAATACGGTATTTTATGTATGAGAAAGACAGCTAAATTCTGCAGAAAATACTAATTAATTTCCAAGTCCCTTGAACAATGAGAATTTTTTTTCCTGCATTGGTCATATGTGTGGGGAATAAAAATTGACCAATTAAGTATTAATTAATGAAAAACCGAAAACCTAACCATTTTTTTTAATTTTAATGGAAATTTTTGGGAAAAAAAAAGATGGTGTTTCGAGTAAGGGTGAGTGTGTTGCCCTTCTACGGGCCAAACCATTTGACCTAGAGCTAGAAAATCTAACAAATTTATACTTTGAAAAGAAAAATTTTCACTTGGGAGCAATTTTTTTTTTGAAATTTTAATTTAATTTTAATGAATTAAAAAATAAGTGAAATTTTGACGTTTTTTCGTGATAACTTTCAAAAATACTCCTGCACAAAAATTATTTTTACCCTATTTTAAAGTTTCAAAAAATTATATTTTTATTAATGTAAATTTAGTAGCGTCAAAAATTTTTATCTATATCTAATTAACTTTTTAAGATATTTTTAAGTATATTCTACAACAATATTTCCATCATTATGAAAGAAATTCAAACCATTTTTTTATTATTTCACTACATATTTAACTAAACAATTTTTTTTTCTATTATTGAAAGCTAAGGAAGAGGAGTTCCATTTAATATCTATATGATTTACATCTGAATTATTGGTATAGAAAGCAAATTTCAATATAAAGCAGGCTTTTAATGATTGCTTTAAAATTTTGTTGTATTTACAATGAAGGTTCAAAATTAAGCAATGATGAAAGCATTTTAAAATGAGTTCATTTATAAACATTGCTTCTCTTTCCTGTGATATAATTGAATCTACACTCATATTCAAAATTAAGATTACAAACAGAAATTCTAAATTGCTACCAGTAAAATTGATATAATTTGTATTGTATATATTTTGAAGAACGGGAAACACAATTTTAATCTTCGATCTTAAAAAGTAGTTGTTTAGTGTTAGTTTTTGCAGAATTACTGGAATTGGACCGTTTAAACGTCAGGGATTTTTGCCTGCAATTTTGTAAATATTGCATTAAAACAAACAAGTTAGCCTGTTTTGAATGAGAATGAGTTCTCGTAATCGTTTAGATGATTGAGATGGAGAGCCGTTGGCAGGCTTGAAGTTGACCAATCTCAACTCGATGACTACAAGTGGCACCGAAAGTGATATCCAGGTTGTAGAATCAATTCCAAACAAGTGGTATTTTCACCAGGAAGGCCGGCCAAAGTCGCCACAGAGCAGCAATACCTGCACAGGACCGCTACTTAGCATTAAGCCCACGTCGACATAGGCTGACAACGGCTCCTGAACTTGCTCTCGATTTTGCTGCTGCGTTTAGAATAAGAATTTCCAGACAAACAGTATAAAAACGTCTAGAAGAAAGGATCCTTTAGACCCGGCGTCCAGTCATGTGTACCACTTTGACTTCATCCAAAAGGAAAACTCGGTTGTTGTGGAGCCGAACACATCAATCTTGAACACAACAAGAAAGGGGGAATGTACTTTTCAGTGATGAGTTCGAGATTCATCAGAGTAATTCTCATCGAATCTTCATCAGGAGTTCGCTATCATCCCTCTTACGTAAAAGAAATGAATCGATTTGGTGACAAAGGAATCCTTGTCTGGAGCGGCACAATGTTGGCATAATGCAGTCGTACACCACTGCACGCCTTCCATGAGAGTATTGTCACCTCTCATCGCTATAGAGATGAGGTCCTTGTAGCCTGTGTGAGGTTCTTCCGGGGTGCTATTGGCCAGACTTCCTTTTTATAGACGATACTGCGAGGCAACACAGTGAATAGTTCATCAATTTTCACGGGTTTTATGCTTCTGACTTTAATTTTGGACATGAGTTTATAAAGATAAAAATAGAAATTTAATAAAATGTATAGCACAATTAACAGAAGGATATAATGGAAAAATGGGAAATCTTGATTTTTTGCCATTAAAAAATGATTCAAAAATGACCGATAGAAGGCTCTCACGTATCCAACCGCGACGGCTTGTACAAATCATAATTGCTATAAAACACAATGCTGGAAATGGATCCGTCATTCGAAGCCAACAGCCTGCTGCCGTTACTGGATCGAGCATTAGTGGCTAAACTTTCCTATGAAAACAGTGAATCCACGACTAAAGCATTGCGAAAGCTCCACAAGATTAAGATAGCTTTACTTGCGTTTACTGTAAATTATTTTAAAATCCTAATGAAAGTATTTTACATTATGTTTCCATTTTGGATTTCCTCATTGGGATGTAAGGAAACAAATATTTATACTTTTTGGTTTGGAACAGTTGTTGAGTGTGGCAGATTTAAGTTGGTATAGGAATTACGTTATGTTATTTTTCATTAAATTTAATATTATTTTTAATGCTTTTAATTTTTTTAAAAATAATTGCAATTGAAAGAAATATTGCGAAAATGGAATTGATATCACTGAAATAATATATATATTCATTTTAACTGGGTATTGAAATTTTCTTGTAGGATTATTAGCTCCGAATTTACTACGGAAAAACGGTAAAATTTTGGTCAATTTATAATTAAATTAAATATTTAACTGATTTTTGCATACTGAAAAAATGATAAATTTATTCTCTGGTCTTGAAGAATAAGTGCACAAATTTTGCTTGAAATTGCCAGTCGTTTAAGGAGGATATGTGGAACATATTCATATACATAACCACAATGACTTTTATTTATATTAGGATTAACTTGAAGCAGTCGTTTTATGTTTGCGCTAAATTTGAAATTAAAAATTTCTTTTATCCGAAACCTTTAAATTAGAAATTAATTACCGTTGGGGATCTTAAAACCTGTTCAGAGATTAAGTGTAAAATTGTACGACATAAATATAAATGGATTTTGTTTTTCTACTCCACATATCGATCAGTAAAATTAGACGAAGCATATAAAGGCGGGTATGCAAATTTCCTATAATTTTGAATTTTAATGCAGTTGAGCATTATATGAGATTTTTAATTAAGCTTTTGTTTTGTGAATTGTAAAATCAAATTAGTTTCATCTTTATTTTTATGAAAAAAAAACCCAAAAGACTTTGCACAGTCAAGGGGGGGGGGAGGAGTCACCTAGCATCACTCATTGTACAGTCTTTAAAAAGATGTCATTTGAAAGGACTTAATGTACTCTTAAAGATTTTTTGAATTAAACATTTCCTAAGGGACCGTTTATATAATGAAATAAGAGCAAGCTTCAAAATATCCAATTTCAAAGCCCATTTTTTTAATGAAATTTTAAAACTACATCAAAAATTATTCCTAGAAACCAAGTTTCATTCGTTTATGTCTATTCATTTAGTAATTATGAGCCAATAAATATTTTGATTTTCTAATATTAAAATTAAATGTTGAACTTTTATTCATATATTAAAAAGTAACATTGTTATTGACCTAAACTCCTTTTGTTATGAAAATATAAGGTATTGTACACGTTTTCCTCGCATATTTATTATTATAAAGGATGTAATATGTGAAGAAATTTTTAAATTAAATCTTTAAAAATTTTTAACAGTGACAAACTTAAATTTTGGTATATACCGAAGGACAAGGCTAGTTTATGGGAGCATGCAAAATTTCAGCTCATTCTGACGAGTAGTTTTTCCATTACATTAAGTTTTCTACAACGGCCCTAAAAAGATGCATTTAGGCGCGCATTCATACATTTTAAATTGTCGACAGTTTTTCATTTGACATTTAATTGCTACTATTCGTGCATTCCTTGAAACAAATATCGTTTTCCACATAATTTTAATGTAAGAATCTATAAAAAACACTTCGTCAGGAGCAAGAAATATGAAATCAATATAAAAAAATAGCTTTCTACTGCCATAATATTTTATTAATTGTCGGTATTTTTTAATATGGATTATAGTCTCTGTTCCGTAGCAGGCTGGATTTTTTACTTGTTGGTTTATATATGGTCACTTATAGAATACAAGAAATTACTGAAAATGGAAATTTTATTTCTTAATATATAATTTGTCGGATTTAACTAATTAATTTTACAAATACTTTGCTGAATTATTTCTCTTTATAATTAATGCATAACGAACTCCATATTTTGTGATTAGAAAAAGGCCATTTGTGTTTGTTTATATTTGAATGATTTTAAGTGATTAGTATTTTTGAACAAGTCTCAAATTTCATAAAATTAATCATAAGATTTCATAAGATTAATTTATTACGTGTATTATAATAATGTATATTATGTATATAATTCTAAATGGAATTTAAAAAATTGAGCTATCAAAATATTATTAGATAACATACTTAGTATAACCACTTAACTGTTTTATTTTCTTTACTATCTAATAAGATGACACCTTCTATTTTGAGAATATTTTCTTATTTTGATTCAAATGGAAATCCATTGACCACTTCACTTATCGATGTATTCGAAGTTATTTTTATGTTGAATTATAATCGTTATGAATGGTTTATTTTTTGCTTACAATTAAAAAAAATTGATAAATCGATGCACGTACGGCATACGGGCAAAACAGTTAAGCGGTTAAATATTTCGGATGCAAAGTATATATTACATTTATTTCCTACGCATGTGAAAACGAAGAACTTCAAATAATTTCAATCATTCACAAAGTAATGATTAATATTTTATTTACTACTATTTTTGTCAGTATAAAATTACACATTTTTTTAATATTTAGATGAAAAGCGGAAGCGAATTGAGAAACAATGCTTCAATGGTTTATTAATTAAAGAGGCATTCTTATAATATCCTTTTGTAAGGTATTTCAAGATTTTAAGAATGAATGCAAAAATTGAGCCTATGACTATTCTCAAAATTTTAAGAATAATTGTGGTTTTTAGTAAATTACATTTAGATGTATTATCATGAATTGTAATTCTTTTTATTGATTTTATTATTCCATTTAATATAGTTGGCTGATAAATATTACATTTTGACTAGGCCAATTCATTAAATTAACTGAAACAAATAGTTCCTAATATAAATTTTCGACTATGAAGCTAACTTTTTCTGAAAGACACCCGATAGAATGATTATTCTCATAATTATACACATAATAATTATTCTTATGAATATATAATTAATTTTATAACTATTCCTTCTATCAAAAATCAATTCGTATAAGAAACAGTAAAATATGTAATGACTCACACGTTAAAAAAAAAATGCTACAATAATGAAAATTAAAGATATGAATGAACATTTAAAGTGGTGATCTGCCATTTGTTTTCCATGTCAGTAATACATATATGTATTTTATACGTGTCTTCATATTATGAAGTTTTTCGTAATCAAAAAGCATTTTACAGAACGATAAGTTGCCGGTAATGAATGTAAGATTAACTGATTTGCAATTAATTGTAATGTAAATTTCAAAGTTTTTATCATTTTAAATACGTAGACAATCTTCTATGAAAATTTTAGATACGACATCTTTTAGTATTCCTTTCAGCCTTTAAAATGGTATCCTTAGTTTTCACATAGGGTGAATGAGAGCAGAATAAAACTGGGCTGTTCCTTTTTATTCCGCGACAATGACAATGCTGAAGTGAATTTACCCCATAGAAAAATTGTGAAAAAATGCAAAACCTAAGGTTCCTTTGTAAACTATAGAATAGTTATAAAGAATAAGGCTATTAATATAAATTATTGAAAGCTTTCAATAAAATAAAAATTTTATTGTTCTGTAAGTCACAAGAATTATATTATTTTTATGAATACAGCGAAGAAATGCATTCACAAAAATGATGTTTAAATAAAAATTAATGCAAAATACAGAATAAATAATAATTATAAAGGATGCTATTTTTTTGGTACTTTGAAGTCAAATCAGTCTAATTTATTCTTAAAAATGTTCAAAAGAACGAATACATATATTTTGCTAGTAAAACAGAATTTAAATTAACTTCATGTAAAAATTACAAAAATATATTTGTTTTGTTTCAAGAATGAATCTCTCATACCTAACTTCGTGAAATAATTTTGCAATTCAACGTAATAAAAAGGTTTTCAAAAGAAACTAACCTCCCCCAACCCACCCAACCCCTAAAAAACCGGCTAAAAAAAGGAAAAAGAAACGTACACATTTCATTTGCAAAGATTAGACTCATATCAAAACAAAAATTTAAAACATTTGTTCCACATAAGTTTTATGTAGTATTTTATGAAACTATTGAAATGCCCACACAAACGTGTTACATTTCGAAGCCAGAAGATCATTTCAATCTCTTCTGAGAATACTGGAAGTGGCCTCTGACAAAGCGAAAGATCTACCCGATAAGCAACAGATGTCCAGATGCTTTTCGGGTGGTTAGGTTCATTAGCATTTCTATTGTAAACAAAAACTGCAAACGGGTAAAGCATTCCCTTTGTCCAAACTGTGACACTTTGAGAGTGACAAAGCATAGCAATTTGCATTCTGCCGTATTTTCAGAAGTATTTTTCAGAATTACAGAAAAAAAAGAATATAAATTATCTTTTTAAAAATTGTTTATCAATATTATTCTAACTAATTTCAATCAAAAATTAAAAAAGGAAATGAAATTAAGTAATAGATAAAAATTAATACTAATAAAATAATAATAATAAAATTAATTAATAGAAAGATTAATATAATTATTCTCATGAGAATTGTATTATTATTAATAATATTTTTTAAATTATTCATTTAATAATTATTAAAATTTAAATAATAACAAAGTATTATTAAAGCAATTTTGGGCAATAATTCCATTTGAGTTTCTGGTCTGAATCGTGGTCTCAAAACTGTGAAGTATATTACTGGTCCAGCCCATCAAAATTGTAGTGAGTGTGAACGTGTGGGGGACACGGGAAAAATTTATCGCACATGATTACTTATAAAAAACCAACTTTTCCCTTCCAGTGCTTTTTTTTTTTAATGAGTAATCAGTTTCATATTTGAGAAGGTCGGAGAGCATGTTCTGTTGTTTACAAAAAAAAAAGTTCGAGTTTTCTAAAAATAAGAGATACAAAACTTTTAATCAGCTGTGTTCCAAATGACAGGAAAAATTACCTGAACGGTCCAAGAATCAGTGCTTTCAGCTTTCCCAAACATGGAGCTCTTGAAAACAAAATGGTTAAATGCATACGTCGATATATATATTATCTCACGAAGCATACAAGGATAAGCTCATTTATTTATTTTAAATGAATGTCAAATATATCAACGAGGAAAAATCCATTTATTCTTATTTTAAAATTTAATTTACCTGATAACATTCATTAATCATGAATTCAAAAAGCTGACATTATAAATAGAATTATTTATAAAACTCTTTAATGCAAGCTAAGTTATATATAATAATAACAATAATATCCACTTATTCACCCTAGTTAAATTTATACATTTTTGTTATTATTATATAATCACAGTAGAATTATGCTTTACGAGGAGAGGGCACGGGTTGAAAATTGAGTTTGGGATAATGTAATGGCAAAATGGCTTTAGGATGTTCATTCACAAAAAAATTAAGGCACAATAATCAGTCAATTCCAATAGAATTCTTTAGTATAGCTTATGTAATAGTAAGTTGCCGCCGTCGTTGAGCAGCACAGTCGGGAAGCTAAAATACTTCATGTCCGAGGGGGCGGGTTTGATTTTTCAATGTGTATGCGTGTGTTTGTTTTCGTTTGCTCATTTTTTTAACTATTTGTATTAAATCAACTATTTATAAATGGTTTTAATTAATATGTTAATCAATTTTACAAAAATAGGAATAGTTATTATCCTAATATCTGAATTACTATCTAATGAGAAAAACAGTTATAAATATTGATGCGTTTTTTTTTTAATATTTTATTGCAAAACTATTTAACTTAAATCAAATATTTGCACATAGTTTTAATCAATATGTTACTCATTACTAGGCATAGGTATTTGGACTTTCAGAATATTTTAACTAGCTATATTATGGTGAATTAATTAAAGGACGATATGCAACATTCCAATCATAGCAAAACCTAAGAAATAGCTCTTTCGCCCAGAGCCTCTAGCAGAACAGGAATTATAGGAATGAAGAATTTCAAGATGTATTTAAAGTGTCATACCCGCTTAAACTTTAGGAGATTTTTTTTATGTTCTTGATAACAATTCTTAATTTGAATTCTTCCTCATAGTGCCTTTTTTTTATTGTTGTTGTTGCTGTTGTTCGAGCATATATGTCATCTAGATAATGAAATAAATGTTCGTGTTTGTAAAAAAAAAAAAATAATAATAATAAACCTTTATTTTTCAATCTTTAGAGTCAATTTTAGCAATCATTAAAATTGTGAGCTATCTGTCTGCGAATTCAATAGCTTAATACTTGATTTCTATTATTTCCTTCCAATTAATAAAGTCAGAAACCTTTGCTTATGTATTTAATAAATTATCAGCTACCCTCTTTAATTTCCGATACAAACACAGTTTAGTAAATTATAACAATTAATTTGTCACTTTTGAAATTCAAAAATTTAAAACTTTTAATGATGTTAAAATGGCAATAATAATTTAAATTATTTATCAAAATTAAAACTTTATTTATAATAATTTTACAGTTTAAAAATTAAATTATCATTGTGATTCAAGTATTAGGTAAATGAATATTTATTTTTAAGTAAAGAAAATGAGTTATATAAATTTAAATTGATAATTTGAGATTATTGTTTTTTAAATTTATCCAAAAGTGAATCCTGCCCTTTCTGATTGCCAAGCGAATACCTTAAATAACGTGCTGATTGGCCACTGAATTATTCCTTTAATTTAAATAATTCTGCAAAATAAGGAAAACGCATTCGTTTTCATAAATATTTTCTGTTTAAAAGTTTCATTATAACTCAGTTATTAGAAGAATAAATATGTATAATTTTCATAAAAATCAACAACATACTAATAAAAAATATTTGCAAATCGTTAATGAATTTTATATAATTTCGAAAAAGTTAAATCAAAAATCGAGGTTCGAACCCTGACCCTGCGAATACAAAGTAGGCACAATGATATCCGAGCTGACTGGCTCCTCTACGATGGCGACAATTTACTAATAAATAAGTTATGACAAAAGTTTAAAGGTTATTTTCGTCTAACTGGTTGATTATTGCGCTTTAATATTTTCATGAATGAACATCTTAAAGACATACTACCATTATAATAAATCTCATCTCGAACTCACTTTATCACCCCATGCCCTCCTCTTGTTAGTTACAACAATTAATGCATTTAGTTAACAAAGCAATAATGAGCCTTGGTTTTGATTGCAATATCGTTTCATGTTCAAGTATATATAACTGAAATTAAATTTAACAATCCACATAAAAGGGATTAAGCACTCAAATATAATTTCTTTTATTGTAGGTCTGTAGATTGCATCTCAAACCATTGAAAGAAAAACCAGTCTGTTTGATTCTAAATCAGGAAAATTAGTCAGTGCCTCTCTTAAGACTAGTCACTCGAATAACTCCATTTCAGATGCCAAATTATGTTTCTTACAAGTCATTTCATAGGAAGAATCTAGAAATTTAGAAAAAAATAATATTGGATCAACAATGCGTAGAAAAAGTTATCAAGAGAATTATAATAGAAAGAAGAAGTATGATGAATTAAGAGAATTTTAAAATCTTGAACTCTATCAAAGTATTTCATTAGTAAATATGTCTAATTTTTCGAATATTATTCATAAAGAAAACATAATACTTCATGCAAATATCGAATTGATCCTGATTCTGAAATTGCATTATATGCCGTAATAAGCGATTTATTAGAGATGTTAACATTTGTTGTAACATAAAAGCGGAACGAGAAAAAAAAAGTAAAATTCGGTGGGAAAATGTTAAATATCTTATGATCAAATGTTATCTGAAAATTTTAAAAGAGAACTTCAAAATAAAGTTCAATGGAAAGCTATATCCATATACACTCATATCCATAAATTAAGGATAATGCAAGTTGAGGGAAAGAAAGAGTCAGAAGAAAAACAAATGTGGCTTATTTGTAAAACCTATTTATTAAACAAAAAGTAAAGAGCAAAAAAGATGGTATATGTTTAATATCATTAATAAAAATTGCTATTTTTTGCTGCCTATAGTAAATTACAAAAAAAAAAAAAACTATTTCCAAAAACCAATATTACATGGTTGGTATGATGGTTAATACATAGTATGTCTCCCAGACGATGCAATGCAGTCTGTACAACGCCTAGGCATGCTGAGTATCAAATTATCGATCTGATCTTGGGGAATATTACACCACTCATCAAGCAATGCTCCCCGAAGTTCCGGTAGACACGTAGGAGGTAGTTGACGGGCTGCCACTCATAGGCCAAGTATGTTCCACACATGCTCTACTGGATTCAAGTCCGGTGAGAATGCTGATCAGTCCATACGGGTGATATCCTCCGATCGAAGGCGCTCGTTTATGATGTTTGCACGGTGAGGACGGGCGTTGTCATCCATAAACACGAATTCTGCGCCCATGGCGCCCCGAAAAAAACGTACATGTTGTTCCAGAATGACGTACCAATAGATTTGGCCTGTCATGGTTCCATTTTGAACATGCAGGTCAGTTCTGGAACCCATAATAATTCTCCCCAAACGAACAATCTTGCACCACCGTAATGGTGTCGTTCAATGATGTTCTCTTGGTGGTAACGGGTACCTGGCGCTCTCCATATGAAAGTCCGGCGAGAATCAGACTGCAAGCTAGACCTGGACTCGTCGGAAAACATCACACAAGCCCACTGTTGCGGTGTCCACAATGCATGCTCTCTACTCCAGGCTAACCACAGGCGACAGCGAGTTGCAGTAAGTGGAACACATCTGACAGGCCTATGAACATATAGACCAATCTGCCCTAAGCGTCCGCCTTGAAACTGTCGCACGAGTGGCTGAAGAGAGCTGACGAGACAGGTCTGATCTGTGCTCCGTCTGTTTCTTTTGGCAGTAACTGTCAAATACCGGCGCTCATTTGGCATTATAACTTGGGGCGACCTGTTCTGTAACGTCTACTCACCTTACCATCATTTTGGAATTGTTGCCAAAGCCTGGAGATGACACTCTGGGCGATTCCAAGTTCCTCGGATACTTCCAGCTGGGTACGCCCACATTCCAGACGACCTATAATTCTGCCACCTAAAAAATCATCCAAATGCGTCTGTGTCATAACTATGTGGTTATTGCACTGAAAGGCTTATAAAGCGCTTGCGAACAATTTTACTTCTTTGTCTGTTTCCTTCACTCTCTTACACTCTCGTCATTGTGACGTACTATCGGTGTCATCTGCTGGCTTCCTGTAATTTGTATATGATTTTTCAAGATGTATGTAGTCATTTTACGGGTGATATATGTATTTTAGATTTCGATTTCCGCGTGACTCTGAATTATCCTTAATTTATGGACATGAATGTATTAAACATCATACAAAGATTTTGAAAAAAAATTAAGATAAAATTAATTGAAGATGGATATCTGAAAGCCAAACCTTATTGGAAGAATTTAAGAAAGAATTTCGTGATAAAGTTAATTGTAATTAGATATCCATATATCAAATATTATAAGAAGACTTATATCCCTTCTACTAAATGGGCGATGTCAGCTGGAATGAAATTTCTAAAATTCCTAATCTGATTGAAAGTTTTATGAGAAATTTTAAAGATAAAGTTGAAGTTTAATTTCTAAATATCATAAATTAAAATAAAATTTTCTGATAAAGATAAAATTAATTGCCAAAACATTATCAAAAATTGCCTGAAAAATTTGACATTAATATTAAATATCCAAATAACTAACAGATAGTAAAAATTTACTGGATCTAGATACCATTTCTAAATATCATTGATGACTTAGAAAATTTATTTTAATGCACTGGGCAGCTATTTCAGAATATCAAAATTAAAGGGATTAATTTATTTTAGAAAATGACAAAAAGTCAGATATGGCTTTATCTTCTATATATCTAAATATGAATGAAAATGCAATAGAGGAACTTGATAAAGCAGTTGATTGGAACAAAATTTTTGAATATCAAAACAATATAGCTTTGCCAATGAACTTATAGAAAAATAACTGACTGTAGAGTTATGATACAATTGAGATTTTCTGATGAAGATTTTAATAAAACATGCAAACGTTTGAAATTGCCTTTGCCTAAAGAATATTTGAATAGCTCGTAAGCTTTCTAAAAAAATATTTTCTAATAAATGGGAGGTACTTATGCAAAAATATGAACAGGTTTTTGTAAAATTCGTCAAATTAATGTTAGGTTTACAGAAACATTTAAATATATAATAATAGCTATAACTCCTGTACGTAAATATGGTGTGTATTTTTTATTGTTAAAATAATAGAAGTAGATAAACAGGAATTTAGATTTCAATGTTTAAAATTAAATGTTGAACCATCAAAGAAAAAAAAATGTCTTTGGATGGAGTGTGTCTAATATTCTTTGATTTATTGTCTTGAAAAAAATCCTTTAAAAAATATTTCCTAATAAATGATAAATATTTTATAGTGGGTTTTTTATAGTTTGAAAAATCTACAATAATTGTAATTTCTCCTAATGACCATTACTTCAAACTTGATCCAATTATATCAAATATTAAGGATGATGATTCAAATTATACTATATTTAAAAATATCAATACCACAATATAATTAACATTCATAGCTAAAGTTTATAAAACAAATATTCAAATTGAACTCTTTACCATATGTGTTCCTCAGGAGCTAAGTGAATAATGGTGAATACTAAGTGAGTACTGGTGTCCCAATCCCGTGGTCCCCAGAGATCCTTCCTCCCTCTTATTTTTCCCTCTCCTCCGTCGGCGGCGGAACTCTGCATGAGAAGTTATCGAAGTTCTGCTTGCTAGTTGCTTTTCATGGACAGCCCGTGGCCACGCGTATTGGGTGTGCGTGACAGCCCGTTGATCCCCGGTGTGTCGGGTGTCCGATACTTAGCTGCCTGAGTGGTTGTTCTGCTGGCGGACGGACAGACGGATCACTTTTTGGGCTGGCGTTGAAGATGGTTACTGTCGTCAGAACGAAATCCTTTCTCCATATCGTCTAGATTTTAAAAAATAAAGGCCCCTTCAATAAGAGACACAGTGTACCAATTATTCCAAATTTGAATCACCATTTCGATAGCTGCTTTGTAATAAAACAACTATCAGAAAATAACGAATCATTTCAAACTTATCACCATTTTTTGTTCTAAAGACCGTCTCCACAACCATTTAGGATGAAATATCTATTAAAAAGTTGGAGGTTTATTGTTCGTAGCAGAGCTGTTAGCAAGCTACCAAAAAAAAAAAAATGACGCAGTTCATTTATCCGAGGTTATAAAAAGAACTCGCATCTTGCTGTCGTCAACATAACATGGGAGTAATTCTGTCATTAAGCGCGCCATTTCATTAAAATTCATTCCACCTTTATTTCGAGAAGTAAGAAGACTTGCCGATTGTCAGCTCCTCATTTACGTTGGAGAAAACTCATAAAGGCCTTTTTTTATATCCAATCTGTTAAAGAAAATTTATTTTCTTTAATTATCTGTTATAATTTTCTTCGCTTGTTTAAAATATTTTTTAAATAATTACTACTTAGGGTTAAGAGTAAATGAGTAAATTGATTATTACTTTTTGATATTTTGTTTATTCTTGTAAAAAGTGTTTCTGAATTTAATTTCGTAGTCTTAAATATTTATTTCTCATTGACTGTTTGTCATATTTTTCTGTTCAATTAAAATGCTTTTAAGTATTAATTAGGGTTAAATAGTGAGAGAGGAATTTTACTAGTGTTTTTGATATTTTATTTATTTGCATTAAATTTTACATTTGAAAAAGTTATTTCTTATACATTAATGCAAATACTCCTTTTTTATTGATATATCATATTAGTGTTCGTTTGCATTGTTATTTTAGCTGAATTTGCTCTTGTATAAAAAAAAATTAAGAAATAAATTTTCTAAATTGTATATTGTTACGAATTTGTAATGCTGTTACCCAGAACAGTTGGTTCCATTGTAGAAAAGATAGTTTTCGGACAGCTCTACTGGATGCTGATCAGACGCAGATCAATGACCCCCAGGCTTGGTGATAAACTTTGCGATTATTTGGCTGCTTGGGGACGAATTTGCGACAAAATGGATGAAACTAGAATCTTCAGGAATTTTGGCGATAGGCCCAATAGGAGGCTAGTTATTCTCGATTGTTCCAAAACTTTTTGTGCCCTGCTCCGGAAGCTGTAAAAGGGCAGGAGTCCAAGCCGAAGTGAGTAATATAGTGAGTAGTATAATTAGTCAGCGACGAATTAATTGGATCAGTTCAGCGAAGTGCAAGCGTTGAGTGAAGCTCAATCGCTGCCCTTTCATTCCGTAAAATTACCTGATTATGTTAAAGCAGGATATACGCATCTCTCTGTTCAACCTTTTATCCCTAACCCATTGCGATGCTTCAAATGTCAACTCTTTGGTCAATCTCAAACTTCCTACAGTGGAACACTAATAAGTGCCCTTTGTACAGAAGTGGGCAATGAGAATGCTGGTTGTATCAATAAAGAGAATTGTATTAATTGCAAGGGTGACCACTTTTCCTTTTCTCGTAGTTACTTTACATGGAAACTTGAAAAAGAAATAATCGTAACAAAAATTAAAAACCAAATTTCCTATTAAGAAGCCCGAAAACTCGTTGCTTCCAAAACATCTGTCACAGGCACCAGCTAGTCTTCTATAACTCAACCCAAGGTCAAGCAGACTAAGCCTCAAAACATAACTAAGAATGGTACTTTTTTGGAAAAAAACGTTCACTTCTCCTGAGCAAAAGCATTCTCCTTTAAATCCAGCTGTCGTTAAAACTCAAAGTAACTCTTCAGCAATTGGAATTGGAAAAGGTTATCTTCCCACAATCAGAGATGTAACATCACAAGATTAATCTGGTTTCAAGACTGTCAGCAAGAAGAAGAAATATAAGAAGCAGTCTCAGCCTGCAATTGAAAATAAAATTGACTCCATTTCTGAAAAAGGATCCAAGTTTTATACAACATCGTCGTTAAACTTTTGATCTACTGCTGCATCCGTTTGGTAATCCTTTAGATTCAACGCTTGCAAATGACCTTGGAGTTACCAAAGAAATCGCATCACCTTCTGTAAACTCCAAAGCTGAATCTACGATAATTGACAATATTTCTAATACCATAACTGACACTGAACTTGATGCAATACACTATGACCCAAATGAGCCAATTGCATAAGTTGTTGAGCAGCAGCAACAACAACCGTCTACAAACCCTACAACTTCTAATAAAACTTTTACGTAACCTAAACTGAAAAAGGGCCCTCTTAAATGGGTTTATTTCGAAAGATTTTATATAACCACTTTTAAGTATCCCTGTCCATGACAGATATTAAAAAAACACCAAGTATCAAAAGATCGCAGTGATATCTTTAATCGTTTGAAACCAAAATTATTTTTTACTGATTTTATGCTTGCTCGAATTTTCTCATCGGTGAATTTTTATTGGCCTTTTCGTTTCGCTATTGTAAGAAAAAAAAGGTCAAAAAGTCAAAGGACAAAAGTTTCTCTTTTTTTTTTTTTTTTTTTTTTTTTTTTTGTATTGCATTTCATGATAATCTATTTGATCAATGAAAATGCCGTTTTTACTGAGTTATAGATCTGATAAGTTTTTGATTTCTCTAATAATATTTTTTAAAGTATTAATATTTTAACAACTTCATGTTTTAATTTGTACCTGAAAATATATCATATGTTTGGCGCAGTATAGCCAGATATGGTTCTTGCTCCAATAAACCTCACAATCCAATCCATGTCAAGAATATAAATCACATCTCTCTTTGAAATGCATTGAACACTATTATTCGAGACTTTTTGATATTGGTTACATAAAAACATTCGGCAAAAGTTCGTAAAATATTCCGCATCCCTAATTTTGACAAACATCATATCTGTGAAATATATCATTGTATTCGCGAAATCGAGTGACTTAAAATGATTTATTTCTTTGAAAATTCTGCTCCCGCTCTCTCCACGCTGAAAATAAAAGCCATCCTCATTTTTTTTTTTTTTTTTTTTGAAGTACTGAATTACATTCTAAAATTCGTTTCGAATATAGAGTTTCGTTTTCAAAACTGTAAATTCAAAATCCAGGTCAGTTCGTTTTGTTCTTGGATATACAATCCATGAGTCGATCCGATTAGTTTTTCAAAGCTTAAATAAAAAATTCAGCTTTTTTCTGGTTCGTAATTTCATATTGGTTTCAAGGTTCATAATCCACAGCTTGTCCTGTCGCGAAAGCCAATAATTTTGTATTAGCATGTAAAATCATATTCAGCCGATTCTAGGGTGAGTCTGTGAAAACGATGAATCCAGAAAATTCTGCATAAATCAACTTTATTAGCTGAGTAGCACACATTCACTGTAAAGATGAAAGACACACACGCTACATGCTCGCTATCAATTTATAGCGTCCATTCTTTCTCTCTGTCAATATAGTCCATTTTCATCACAATACTACTCTAAGCTCGTATTGACTTCACTTCGCCACACATATTTATTAGCCAATCACAACATAGCGCCAAGTTGAAAAGAACGTTGTGTGAGCAACAAACGCATTTTCATGTTTCAAAACAAAACAACGAACAGTGTAGTGTTGTACTGATCGATTGGCAAAATAAAAATTGGTCATCTGTAAGATATTCTTATCGAATTACGCATAGCTGAAATGTAATTTTCTCATCATTAATTTCATAAATAAAGTGAGTAAGATATTTTTTTTTTGTATTCAAGTATAAGATCAATGTGTATAACGGTCAAAAATCAAATCTATTCTTCGACTTCATGCATTGAATAGCTTACGCCCGATATTTAATTATATTTATTTTTTCTGTATTATTGTAATTTATCACATTCATTTTTAATTGTAGGCAATATTATACAACAGTAACTATTTTCTACCTTAGCTTTTCTAGATATATTGTATAGTATGTATTTATATAGTAGATTTTTGTGCAAATTAAAATTTACAGTTTTTATTTTTAAATACAATTTTAAGTTAAATATATATTTGTAAAATCATTTTAAGTGACAGTTATAATAGAAAATTCCTTAGACATTCATATGTGCTTTTGACGAATAAAAATTTCATACAAACTTTAAGTACAGGACTACTTGGATTGGAAAGGGGAAAAGAAGTAATTTAATTCATTCTTTATGGTATTCCAGAATTCTGCTTCTTAATTTCTAGAAAGGATGGTTTTACTATTTGTATTAAAGTAGTTTTGGTTATGGTCATCATTCTATTGGGAAATAAAAATGTTGGAAAATTACACAGGAATTTAGCATCTTTCCTTTAATGTTATTATTTCCAATTTGTTAAACATATACAGATTGAACTTTGTCATAAAATAATTATATAAGATTTTGTTAATATAATTACTGAATTTGAATTAATATAGTTGTACTGAGTGTCAATACATCAAATTAATACAAGAATTTCATTTTTTTTTTTTTTCAAATCTGAAATTGTTATATATTAAGTGTAAGCTGGCATGTTGACAGTTGAGCATGATAGCTGTTAAAGCTTCTGTTTGTTATTGCCTCTAGATATATGCAATTGTCTTTTATTTTCATATTTGATCTTCTAATTACCAAGGGCTCTTTGCATAGTATTTATATGTCTTACATTGTCATTATTTTATAATTATTATTTTTATATAAGGCATTTTTAAAATAAGTTACCTTAAATGTGTGTGCTTCTGTTTCTTGTTTTAAATAGAATGTGGCACTTGAAGAAATATATGTTTTCCAATAGCTTTATTTGAATGTTAGATATACTATTTTTGAGCTGCTAAAAATCACTTCATATATGAATTAATATATGAATGCCATCATCTTTTCCTTACACTTCTTATTTCTGTAATTAGAAAATCACAAATATATGAAACATACTAAAAATATAAAATTTCTGTTATCAAAACTTTTTTTTTTTTTTTTAGTTAGAAATCATTTCAAAATTCTCATATAAATTACTTACTAATAATCGACAATATGTTTTATGAGAAAATTTTACTACAATGCATACATTCTGCTGATAAATGCAAGTTCAAATAAATTCTAGGTAATTCATTTATTTTTCGCCCTCTGAAAAAGAAAAAAATATCAAATTTAATATTTTACATTTTTAATGTTATCTTTTAGTATTTTCTTTTTCCTGATTAACTGAATATTTTTTAAATAAATTTGTAGTTAAGCAAACTTATAAGTTTTTTTAATGGCCAGTTAATTGAGAATAAAAATAATTAGTTGTAAGTACATTTATGCTTACTTCATCAGTTATGAATGAAGGAATTTATCTCTAAAAACTTACTAGTTATTTATAAAAGTGAAATAATATCTCTTCAGAATTATAAAACTGTCAATCTTCATTTTGAACATGAAGCTGAATATATTTAGATGAAATTAATATTAACATGTTATATGCTAGTGGGCAATTATATTTTGTTTGGTAGAATCAATAGTGATTTTTTTTTATGAAAAAATTAACAGGGGTTCCAGTTAATACTTTAATTTCTGGCAAGAAGTACATTAATCTTTCAAATTATTATTTTTATCTGATACATTTTGAGCTTTAAACTTTTAAAATTGCTAAATCGTATATTTCTGACTAGTAATAAAACTATATAACAGAAGGAGTTTTCTTATTCTAGAATCTAAAAAGAATGCATTATTATATATGAGTTACCTGCTTTAGAATAGAATATGATGAAAGGAAAGTATGGCTTGGTCTCTATAAGAGTTAAAAATACTTTATTTTCAAATGAAAATTTTTATACTGTCGGAAACAAGGACATATATATAAATTAATAAATTTCAATGCATGAATTGCTTTTAAAACATTGACAGCATTAAAGACTGTTAAAGGGAATTTCTGCATAAACTTATTTTGTGATTTTTAGGATTTTTTAATACAATTAAATAAACAAATAAAAAATTCCACAGTATGGCCTGTTTTGTGTTTAACTTCATTTTGCACTGAACAGAATTTAGGGTACATTCTGAATCTCTTATCTTTGACTAGTCGACACAGACCTATAATTTGTGTCTTAAGAACATATATCACGATTCATTTATCTGTAATTTAAAACATGTTAAGCTGACAATACATGAAACGCTTCAAGCATCGCTTTAAAAGTTTTGAAATAATCCTTGCGAATTTTAAAAATGACTGAAATATTTGAATAGAATTTTGTTTTAAATACTAATGTTTAGAACTCTGTGTAGTTTTTACTATATTTAATGCAAATGTCTTTATTTTTATTTATTTTCCCTGTATGTCTAAGATTACCTAAACTGAAAGATTCCCCTCTTCATTGTCTTGGAAATTTAGATCTAGCTACTTATTTTTCTTGGTGCTAAGAATGATTCTGATTTCTAAAAATTATCTATTATTAATTATTTTATTTCATTCTTTTGATTAGCTATTTAAGTATATGTATAAACTAAAATAAAACTTAAAAGTATATTATGAATAAAAGGATGCAAGAAACTAAAAGTCACAATAAATTAAAATGGAAAAATTTAGGAATGAAACATATAGAAAGGACTATGGATGAGGCAAAATATTAAGGAATGTGAGAATTTAAAGGCTGCATAACTGGTAATTCTCTAACTGTAAATAATATTTCCATCATTATATTAAAAAAAAAGTACTAAAAATAATTTTCTTGGATTTAATAGATTTTAATTTTTACTCTCATTGCTCCTGCCAAATTTTTAGTTATTCATCAGCTTCAGAACATAAAAATTAATTTTACTTTTGATAAAAATTACTTTGAGGGTGTAAGATTTGTTAATTTTAACCACATAAATAAGCAATCTGATATGCCGTATGGTATCTTATGTGATTGTTTTGTTAATTAAATTATTATTAGAAAAGGATTGATGATTGTCAGGCGAATTGTAGCATTTTTATAAATTATGGTTGAATCTAAATATACATTTAAAATTGTAATACATCTTTTTATAAAATCAGTAAATTATATTACTTTAAGGCCAAATCAGTATTTTTCATTATTTAAAATGAATTTACTTTTGCAGAAAAATAAATTTACTATTACAATAATTGCTGTATTTTATTCATAAATTTTCAATATTTTATAAAATTGAAGTTTTTATTACTTTTAATTTAAAGCATATTTTATAATAATTCAGGCCACACTGATGGTGATACTATTTAATCTTTGGATGTTTTTTAAATCTCTATTTGTTTGAACATCAGAATGTGAGTGCAGTAAAAAAGTTTAATTTTTTGTTAAGTATTTTTCTTAATTGAAAGTATTTTTTTAACTTTATGAGCTTTGCGTCCTCATTCACTATTTCAGACATACTTTTGAATAATAATCCTGATTAATAATCTATTAACTATTAATAATTTCCTGAAGAATAGTCTGACGATTGATTTTATTATTGTTTCTTGATGAATTTTGTGTTAATTGGGTCTCATTTTCCTACTCGACTTTTAACATTTTGAATTACATTATTTGTATAAATAATTTATACATATAACAATCTAAAAATGAATGTATTTTTATTATCAATAATTTTAACATCCTTCTTTTGATTCTGTTTGGATATCTGGAAAGTGAGGTATCATGTCGGGACCCTCAAGTCATCTTATCGTTATTTAAACATATGAGATCCATCCTTAATGGATTGTAAATATTTGAATTGTTAGATTAATATTTTGTTAAATCAATTTATTTAGATAATTTATTTGTTGTTGGAGTTTTTTCTTCTCTCTCTCTCTCTCTTTTTAAATTGAACATTATAAAAACAAGTTTTATTTTAAAATGCACTGAGTGCAATGATGTGAAGTCTCTGTACACAGAAGTAAACAGATTTTCAATTTTCCTGGTGGAATAATAATGGTGTGGTTAATAGTTTTACTACTGTTGATTAGAATATCTCTTTATGAAGGCTCTGTGGAATGAAATGCATATAATTAGGTCTGTTTTGCATGTTTTTAGCAAAAATATTGATGAATTTTAGCAAAAATATAAATGACAAGGCAGTTCTGGCCTTTCAGCTTTTCCTAATGCCATTTGACAAGTTAGATTCTATTTATAGCTGCTACACAATTTAATAAAAGTTAATTTCTAGTTTAGCTTTGTTAAGATAAATTAGACTGTTATTTTATCATTATGTGATGTTGTAGAAGCTATCATATTGCAATGTCAGTATTTTTATCAAATAGCTATATTTGCAGACTGTTACTGTAGACTGTTACAGAACTATGAGATTTATCTCCAATATTTCATAATGTAATTTAAGTGGGAGAGCATGAATTTCTGCTTCATTCTGTTGCCCACGTAAAATCGCCCTTTTCAGTTGGTTTTTATAGCATTTACAATTTTTTAAAATGCCATTTTTGAAATAATCAAAGTGCGACAAAATGATTTAAATTTATTTATAATTTTTACGAGGTAGTAGTACTTTATAGTTATAATTTTCTTTGCATGTTCCGAACTGACATAATGAATATTAATGCCAATAAAAATTCAAATAAAACTTATGAAATGTCTTTTAAGTGTCTTTAATGTGCACTTAATAATGTAGAATATGGAAAGTTTGAAAGCTTCAACAATTCAATATATATTTTCCAAAAGAATTAGATACTTTGTTATGAGAAGCTAAATCATAAATCTGATTTAAAATTTAAAAATAATTTTGTTTAAATGAATAATCAAGCCTTCCCACCTTCCTTCCAGTTTTTTGATAATGTTCATTTCTTTCATGTATTATGAATATTTTGTAAATTTGTGTTAAGGAGTGTTTATAAAATTTTCTTGGCAAAGTTATTTTTTGTTAAATTTTAAAATCTGTTGACAGTTTATTCATTAAAGAATTTGTGAAATTAAAGAAACAGAAAAATATTTAAAGATTTGTTTGCATGAGATAAATTTATGTTAATAAGTCTTATAAGATGGCAATTTTGATATTGTGTTATTAATGTAAATATTTTAATTATATAAAACAAGAAACGTGAATTAATGTAGCTATAATGTAAAATTTTAAATACTCATACATCTTATATTAATATAGATAATATCAATTTGAAGCTATTCTTCTCTACTAATACATACTCACATTACTGATATTTAATCTTGCAGATTTTAGATGAAAATGTTGGTGAAGGGGCGATTATATTGCTTGAGAAAAGATGGTACAAAGGATTCAATATATCTTAATATCAAGCATAAAAATTTCTTATTTGGGAGGTAACTTTTTTTATAGTTTTACTATTAAATTGTTAATTAATAATAATCTATAGACTGGTCTTAAAATTAATTTATTGTTATTTATGCAATGTACATCATAAATTCATGCAAATTTCAAAAAATCATAATTTAAAAAAAGTAATGCACCAAAAAATTACGGTTTGTGAGAATATATTCTGAACTCTTTGGATTTTTTCCTATTAAAAAATGACCAATAGATGGTGCTTACATTTTAAACTGAGATGGTTTATGCAAATTAGGAAAAAAGCGTACAGTAACTTAGCGCATTTTATTTTAAAGCAAAAAAAACAAAAACAAAAATTCTACATGACCGCCACCACAAAGTATTAAACAAGTGAAGTTCGAACTACGCGTATTACAGCTGAGTAAAGCAGGTCAGCATCAATGCCAGTGATGCAAAATCCTATTGAATAGCATCTCTCAATTTCACCAAAGTGACCAGAGAGTACCGGTAAACATGAGACTTTAGATATCCTCACATCCAAAAGTCTGCTGCAGTATGGTCTGACAATAATGAGGGTCATTTAATCTTAAATCCTCGGCTTATAACTTGGTCCTAAGTGAATGTGTCTAGGAGGAATGAGCAACGTTAGATGAGGCACCAGTTTACATGTGACAACAAGTAAAGCACATATTTGCTGCAAATACTTTTTGAATCATTTTTTAATGGGGGAAAAAAAGTCCAAAATCTCTTTGAACATATTCCCACAAAAGCTTCCCCATATGCTTGGTGCAGTATGGCCAAAGATGGCTCTTGTGCAATAAAACTAAACCAAAAACCAAACCCACAAAAAGTAATTTTTTTCCAACATTACTTTTTTTCTGTGATTTTTGGTGTTTGCATGAATTTATTTCATCCCCCCTTCTATATGTGTGAATGTATGTGTAATGATATCTCTTAATCTAATTTAAGCCTTAATTAATATCCTAATTTTTGTCTTAATTTAACCCATATTAACTTCATTCTAAAATATTCTCTTATTTCCTGATCCAATTCCCACTTTTTATTTAATTACTTTAAACACATGCTCTAGAAAATTGATGAATTCTGCAGGTTCTCATGCTCCGAATGAAGGGATAAAAATCCCTAATGCTTGCAGCCTTCTTTTATAGGTACCAAAATTTCCCTTTCCTAAGTCTACATGTGTCTAAGAAATCTCTATCAAAATCTCATGGTAAAATCACCCATTTTTGATCTCCTCTGCTCTTGTGTTGTGATGTAAACTGACATATTTCTTACCTCTTATTCTTTGTACATAAAGTATGTCTCCTGAGCTGAAATAAATCAGTTTTGAAATTTCAAAAGTTTCTTCTTCTTGGCCATGCATCTTCTAAAATATGTTTACACAGACACACAATCCTGATTATAGTAGGATATTTCATAAAAATTTGGTTTTAAAAAGTTATTTTGGTAGCTATAAATATACCGTGAATTTGGAAAATTTCACAAGAGTTTAGTACATTATTGTGAATTCTTTGAATTATCATTTATAAATGCATTCTATTTTATCATTTAATCTTATTATGATAAGTCCGACTAAGTGTAAAAATAAAGGACATCGTATGAACTCTTTCTAGAATTTCATGAATTCAAATATTGCTGTTATCCTGGTAATATATGTTTCTTACAGAATTTATATGTCTATTCAATGGCAATTTCTCTGTTAATTGTGACATACTGAAAAAAAAATTCATTTGTGTTGATATGGGCAGCTAGTAAATGTGTAAAATAAATATTTTTATTTACACTATCTCCATGGTTTTATGAATTTCCCTTTAAAGAGTTCTAAATTCTAAAAATCTCTTGGCTGAGTAACAGTGAATTTTGTTGGACCAGGTCAAATATCATACAGCTGAATAGCAGCAAGTGTTGCTGAATTGCCTCAAGTTTTGGAAAGCTAGAGTTCACTGGTCTGACTGGACTCTCTTCTTGCTTTCTGAAAAACATGCCTTATGTACAATATTTTTGATTTACTTTAAGAGCTACACACATTACACTTAAAAACTCTTGCCCTTCTCATCACCAACACTGTCATATTTTCAAAGTTTAATGTTTACTATTGAAACAGAGCATAAATACTTTGTAACTCTTCAGGTTTAATATGGTTTACCCATTTGGAGATCTTGCCAGTTTTTTTCTTCTGAACTTATCATTACGTAAGTGATGGACATCTGCTCCATAAATGTCCAACTAATGATTTTCTCTTGAGAAAAAGTAGCATATCTCCAAAGCAGTTCTAATTCTGTATAAAATGCAAACACATTCTCTATATGTCTTTCCTAGACATTCTCCATATGTCTCGGACAACTAGTGTTCATGTCTAGCTTCTCCTCCAATGAAGATACTTTTTTTTAATTGGAGAGAAAGTTTTCTATTTACATTTACATTATTGTTGATGAAGTATCTATTATGCATTCTCTGCTGTATAGAGAGAAAGTTAAAAAGCATATTGCTGAATAACAGTGAGTTTCACTGAATTTCTTCTAGTTTTAGAAAGCAAATAGCGAAAGTTCTGGTATACTGAGCTCTCTACTTGCTCTCTGAAGAAATGTGTCCTATTATTGTCATTTCTATTTGCCTTAGTGGTCATACCTGTTCTATTTAATTAAGGCAGCCCTACTATCTGTCCTTCAAAGCAGACTGTTTAACAACTTCTATCACTGCAAAATATGAGTGATTCATGACGTCACTGGTTTAACAGATTACAAATGATCTGTACAAGTGATGTGTACCTGCTCCATTATTGGTCAACCAATCATTTTTTATGGTGAAAAAAAGAGACACACCTCTAAGAGAGTGAAACCTCTGGAGATCTGCATCTACAAATAACAAAAATACATGAAATCCATGCATCATTCACTTGCTAACCAGTGCTGATGTTTTTATAGTATATAACATTTTAAGTTTCTCATAATCTATCTTCTTCTTGTTAACCAGTTTCACTTCAAATCATGTATAAGAACAATATTTAATTTGCATATTGTTTTTGCCAATTAGGTACTGCTTCACATATAGTTATCACTTTGAAACCAAAGGCCATTTTCAGCATGTTCACCTCTTAGCTGAAAGATTTACAAAGATTGTTGTTATTATTATTTCTTCTTATTCCTATGAAAACTAAAATT
Source organism: Argiope bruennichi (assembly GCF_947563725.1). Classification (NCBI taxonomy): domain Eukaryota; kingdom Metazoa; phylum Arthropoda; class Arachnida; order Araneae; family Araneidae; genus Argiope; species Argiope bruennichi. Next base: position 133,477,014 of record NC_079162.1, on the reverse strand, counting down.
TTGCTGAAAGACACATCTTTAAATGAAGGATGATGAAATAATTATTTTTCTTTTGTGATTTTTATTTCATTTTTCATTTTTTTAAGCATTTGAGAAATTTTTCATTTTAAAAAAATAAGTTGCTCTGGGTTTTTTTCATACACATCATTTTAAATGTTTATATTAGACCTCTTACCTCATTTTTACTTCATTGTGATAAATGTAAAATTTACCTGCTTTACATCTGAGGGAATTTTCAGAATTTCATCATTCTAATTTTACTTCAAGATGAAATTAAGCATATTTTTTATGTTTTTAGAATTTTAATATTTTTACTCCTGTTTTAGCTCTGAATATTGTACTGTAAGAATTTACATTGAAGGAATCTTCCCTGAGCATTGTATTTTGACAATTGGAGATCATGGGAAAGTATGTATCAACAATTGATTCTTTTGTAAAATATAATTAGTCAGATATTAGTATTTAAAAAGTCATTTATACTGCATTTATTTTCAGGCATATTTGGAACCACTACATCCTTTAGCAATAATCTTAGTGAATGGCATCAAAATAAAATGTAAAACGTGCTTGGAAGATAAGGATGTAATAAAAATACTTACAAAAAGATTTCTGTTTTCATATCCATTCAACAGTTTATCAAGTAGTGTGTCCGTAGAAAGGCCATTAGTTTTATACCATTCAAAACAGGTATTATGTTTTAAATACATTGTATGAATCTCTTAAATTCATTAATTATTAATTAAAATGCTTTTTTAAAAGGAAGACATCTAGATTGTTTTTAAAAATTTGTATTGAATCTCATGATGTATAATTATTAATTTTGTATGCCTCTAAAGGAGCATAATTTTATTTATTTCTTAAAAAAGAACAAATATAGTAGCGTTTTTTGAAATATGTATTCAGAAAGTTAAGAGTCAACCATGTTTGAAGAAAATGCAAGACTGACTAAGAATTGAATTCTCTTTTAACTGCTGAATATTCTAATGAAATTTAATGCAATTTTTGTGTCAAATTGTTGAGAAAGGCACTTAATTTTTTAGGATTCATTTAAGACGTTATGCACCATTTTATCTAATATTTTTAAAAAATGGTATAGTCTGCACAATGTGAAAGGAGATTCAGAAAAAATAGTTTAAACCTTCAAAACACAGCTTTTCTTTTCAAATCCATTGATAGACTGCAAATATACTATGTAAATGTTATAAATTTGATATATTTTAATCAGTAAGCTCTGAATTATTTTTCTGAGAATATTTATTACTTATATATACTATATTTAAAATTGCTCTTAGTTACATAAACATGTAAAGCTTTGAATTTTTTTACATTGTTGTCTTTCTTAAAAATTCTGAGTTCAACATTTATGTATTGTGTATTTAAATTAATAATGCTATCCAACCTACAGGCATACTATACCATACCATCTAAACTGTATTCCTTTTATCATCTTTGATTAAATGAAATTCCCTTTTTCTGTCCATACCCCAGTATCTTATAATAAATATGTTAAAATTAATTTCCTTTAGATTCAATATCTCCTCTGATGTAGACAAGATCCTATTGATAATGACTCTTTACCGAATATTTTAAAACAATGTAATCAGCTTCCAAATTTTTAAAAATTTACTTACCAAGTTATTATTTATTAAACTATTATTAAAGTTACAATTAATGAAATTAGAATAGTCTGAATAGTGAGAATTAGAAATTAATACTAAATATCAAAAATGTTGAATTTCAATCAGTTTTCTGCCACTAATTTGAGCATTGAGTACCCATGTTATGAAATAAAGGAGGCAATTTATCAGAAATGCAATCATGTCAAAAAGTTGTGCAGGGAAGTATTGTTGTCTGTTCCAGTTATTAGATTATCTTATGAAAGATTACTGTTCTCCTATAATTTCATTGCATCTGCTTTCCACTTGTTCCTTCATCTGTTTGACCTTTTGAAAAAAAAATCATTTTGCTTCCTGCGCCACCCTTTTTCTTATTGATCCAGCACTATCCTCACTTACTGGTTGGCCCACGCAGGGCCGCGGTGGCCTGGTGGTAAGGTCTCGGCTTGTGAGCCGTAGAGTTTCAGGTTCGAGACCCGATTCCACCGAAGAACCGTCGTGTAAGGGATTCTGTTGCACGTTAAATCCGTAATGCCAAACGTCCTCACGCTGGTGTGGTCTGGAGAGGGGGTGTGCCAGCCCTAGTGTTGCTTTACAACGGGACGTTAATATAACTTAACTAAACTAAACTGGTTGGCCCACTTAAGAGTTTGCACAATGTGAATCTCTCTTCCTTTTACAATCAATAGTAAGCAACTCTGTAGGATATGATTTTGAGTGACAGAGGTCAAGATAATAGTATTTAATTTGATGCCTCCAAAATTAAAGGCCTCACTATGATAATTTTTTATTATTTTAAGGTTTTTTCATTTCTACTTCATCTTACATTTTACTGTTATATTTGAAATCACGTGTTCCATCTATCAGTAACTTATAAAGTATTTAACTTATTTGTACAAACTTAGCTAGAATGTTGAATTGAAACAAATTTTATTTTATACAAGAAACAAAGGTACAGTGTATTCAACAATTCAATTTCTTTCCTTAGATGACAAATATTATAAAACACATTCATGAAGACTTCATTTTTTTTCTTTTTCTTTTTTTTTTTTCCTGCTATTGTCACTAAACTGATTGCTAAATGCAAAACAAGATTCTAAAGCTTAATTGAACTGTAGATCAAAAAATATTTTTTCAGTTTTATGAAGCAAATGATAAAGAATGTAATATATTCTTATGCAAAGAAAAAAAATGTATTATTTGCAGCTAATACGGTCAAAGAAAACTTATTATTATGAAATATTACATAATATAGATTTTTGTTTGTGGAAGGATATTTTTTTCAGGGTATTTTGATTCCATCAAATATCTTAGTCTTATACTTCATGTTATATCAACACTTGTTTCTGAGCTGTTGTATGCAGTGCCAAATCATTAAATAAGTAATAAAAAATGAATAAATAAAAGAAGATTTTGGCTTCGCAATGTTTTTTATTGTTGCTGTTATTAAGTAATCATTAAATAATTTGTATCATGATAACAAAAATATTTTGCGTTTTATTTCACTGGAGTTCTTAATTTTGTGTGACTTACAGTTAAGGAGCATGAAAGGTAATATATTACACTTATTATTATATAAATTTTGTTTTGCTAAATTCTAGATAATAAAGAGGTTTTTGGTATGTAAATATAAACCTTCTTTTAATATGCTATTATTTCGAATAATGTTTAATTGTTGCTTCCTTTCCTTACTCTTTCCACTCTTTAAAACCACATTCCATTATAATTAGCCCATGAGTGTTATTTGCGTATTTCCTCGTATTTTGAATTTACGTACAGGGGGAAAAAACGGGGATTTTTTTTTCCAGATTTGAATGGCAATCCTGTGTTAAAGATGGAATTTTGTAATCAAATTTTCACTCCATTTTGCTTGAGTTTTGAAATTTTTTACTGATATCTATTTTTGGTGATAATACACTTTAGTTTTATACCAAAGGCATCACTTTGAGTTTAAAAAAGAAATTGATGTCGAGATTTCATAATGTTTATAGTAATGAATTAGAAATTGAAAATAATTAAAATAAAAAGAACTTTATTATCTCAATAATAAAAAAGTATTTCTAAAAGAATATTTTTATTTAATTTATATATTATTTTCTAAATGGGTCATTTGGTTTGTAAAATATGAAGTAATTTGAAATAGGACAAGGAACAATTGTAAGTACATTCTTAATTTTTCAAAATGTCTCATTCACTAAGTTAATTCATTTTAATTTTGAATGTGGGGTAGATAATTTTTGTGTTTATTTTCATAAATTCGTTTATTGCAATAAAAAAATTACAATAATATGCCTGCATACATTTAAAGATTAAACTGTTTTAATTTATATGTTCCTGAAATTTTTCTTTTTAGGACTGGGAAATTTCCCATCCAATAAGTGAACCTAGAGCTCCTGAAAAATTGATTTGTATGATTGAAAGTGACGTTTTTACGAAAACTCCGGAGTGTTTATTGAAAATCATGCTCCGTGAACCTGTAAACGTTTCATATGCAAAGATTAATGCTCTGCTAACTAATTCTTTTTGTTCTGATAAAACTTTAATAAAATATAGGAATCGGTATGTTGAAGAATCACTTGACTGGAGAAGAAAATTCGCTTTTAAGCTGTATCAGTTTTTCAGTTTAATAAGAGAGCTTCTCAACAGGAATGAAGAATGTATATATGATTTATTGCCAATATTGAAGTCTGTTTGGAAATGCAACTTTGCCAGAGCAAAGGAAGATATTCTCTTTCTACCTCTAAAATTTCTTTACTTCAAATTTCTTAACAAGGCAGAAATAACTGCTCACAGGAAATCTTTGCATGACAGAATCAATTCATATACTCCTAAAAATTTGTTTCATAGTTGTGATACGATGTCAGCAAAGAACAATAATTCTAAGAATGAACTTGAATCATCTAACCGTAATTATAGAGGTAATTCAAAACATGATAGACAGAAACAAAATCAAGAATCACACAGAATGATCTCTGTTTCTTACAAAAAACGAGTTTCCTTAGCTGTGAAAAGATATAATCTACGCAAAAAGAGGAGCATAATAATGTCAAATTCTGCTGGAATTGGAAGTGATGAAAGCATAAAATTACCAGGTATGTTTTAGTTTTTGAAATGTATGCAGATTCAAATATTTATATTAATATATTATAATTATATTTATTCATTTCAAATATTTATATTAATTTTTAATATATCTGAACAAATAAAAGTTGCTATGCTCCATTCTCTGTTGGTAATCAGAAGACAGCTGTCTCTTATATGCTCTGGAGATCCCTGGATTGTTTGTCATCTCTTTCTTTCTTTTATCCTCTTTTCTTCCCTTCCATCTTGTGCTCGTCCAACTGGTTAGATAACATAGTGTTACAAGCACCAGGGGCACAGGATGGCATTATGTTATGTCTCTTATATGGTAAATAAAAAATAATAATAATTTTTGAATTATTTATCTTTAAAATGAGTTTAAGGATTGAAGAAAATGTGGTTAGTGGATATTATATTTTTGAATTTTAATAATTTGCGCCAATTAGCTATTCTCTATTCTTAATAAGTAGGAAAATATGTAAACATTCCATTTTAATGAATGGAAGAAACTGTTATGTATCATTTATTTTAAACTGTATAACAATTTTCTCTAGTCATTTAGAAGATTTTTGGTAATTAACACTGCAATGGAATGTAGATTACTAGTTTTGTCAAACTAAATTTTAAAGATATCAAATCTTATGGAATTCCTTTGAAATTATTTGTATAAATTTTTCCTTTCATTTACATAGTTGATCTAATTAATATAAGCAAACATATTAATTTCTGAACTTTTTATAAAATTCCATGGGTTTAAATAAACAATGAAATTTCTATCATGATTGAAAAAAAGTTAAAATCTATTATCAATCAGGAACAAGCTCCCTTTCTAGCATTTTTATTCACTGACTCAGAATTAACTAAGAAATTTAAGTATGAGAGTATTATTAATGTATAGTTTTTAAAATATACATGAAAATAAAACAAGTTCTGTATTACTTATTTAATTTATAAATTTTTTATAGGTAAATGCTAGTTTAGCAAATTAATAAAATTTCTTTTGTATTAAGCAATATGTGATGTGAGCATGATTGAGATAAAAGCCATCATGATTTATTTGTACCATATCAATTTGTGAAATGAAATTAAAGAGCAGCATTCTAACCATTCACGTGTTTTCGTTTGAAACTATTTTCACTTAAAGGCTTTTTGAACAACAAACTTTCTCCATCTTACTGTTTTTTATTTTCTCAGTTTAATCCTGATTGTTGCCTTTTGTTCTAATTTTACTTTTTCTAAAACTATTTTTGTGAAACAAAGGTTTGTGCCCCTAATATTGTAAATTTTATTGAAAAGTCAAAATTAATGAAATTTAGAAAGAGAAAGAAGTGAATAAAATAGTAATAAAACTTTTCTAAGTGGACATTATTTTTATCATACATTTCTGCTAATAATAAAAATAAATGCATAATAATTATCTTCATTTATAATGGGGTTGGCCTCAATTATAAGATATTGTGAAATTTCTTTTGCTTTGATTATTTATGTTTTATGAATTCTTGATTAGAATACTATATGATAATTTGTCCATTTAAGCTACTTAAGTTATATATATCGCCCATATTATACACCTATTACAGAACAACTAACCTTTGAACAAATGCAGTTAATTTTATATGACTCATCCCTTTTTCTTTTTTCTTTTTTTTTTTTAAATGTTTATGATGTTTAGGTCAAAAATATTTCCATCAGGAAATAATGCTGAAATGAGGAAAAGTGGCCTTATTGTCAGATAAAGTGGTTATTTTTTTTAATGCTGAATTAAAAGAGGCAAGTCATATCTTTAGCAATGGAAAGGAATAATAACTTAATTAAATACTTACATTTTATTTTATTCTTTCAAATAGTGTTTCCTAATCTTACCTTATCTGTTTAATAACAAATTTCTTTTTTTGTTGAAACAGAAAATTTTTATATCTTAAGGTACAGCCCGCTGTTTTTTCATTTAAGATAATGTGTTAATATAGTAGAGTGTATGAATTGTTTATTTTTATTTTTTTGTTTTGGACATTTGAAAATAACTGTCATGTATGACTTTTAGAGATTTTGTGGAATAATACTTTTATGGTTAATTTTTAAATTTGCCTGCAGTTTATAGAATAATTAACTTTATAAAATTCTTAAGATAAAAAAAATGCAACTGCAAGAATTTCTTGAACACGTTTAGAACTGATAGACCTCTGAGTGAAATGCAGAATGTTTATAAATGAATGTACCAATTCTGAAGGGCTATTAAAAGGGAGGGATACAACCTTGTTGCTCATCGGAAATTACAAATAGCAAATGAAAATTTAAGTTCAACACAGTTATAAATGTTCATTGTAAGTCCCTCTAAAAATATGAATGATATGAAAGTGGTACAATAGTTCCCCCCCCCCCTTTCAGCATTCCCGATGTGATGTGTTGAAAACCTATAGATATGTATGTCTCAAGTTCTTCAATGCTTGTTGAGGGGGGCGGGGGAATGCCTGTTGTTTAAGGTTGTTCCAGGGGGATATTTCTATACACGCATATGTTCAGCTTTTCTAAGTTGCACTTCAAGCATGCAGAAAAAATTGCGGGGTGATTTATCGAAGGATTTCGTACCGCTTCGATATCTTTCTCATTTTTAGAGGGTCACATTGAGCACTTATAATTGTATTGAATTTCAAATTTCAGTTATTAGTTTTAATTTCCGATGAACAACAAGGCTATACATTTTTTTTGTTTTGTTTTCTTTTAATAGACCCTCAAACTTAAGATATTCATTTATAAACACTCTGGATTGAAAAATTCTGAATGTTTAATTCATTAAGCTTTGCTTTTTTTGAATTTCTTGGGTGTATTCTTGCATGGAAAAATTAATATTAAAAGTATTTATTCTTTATATAATTTGATCGATTTCTTTTTAACTGTTTTACCTTAGAATTGCTTTTTAAAACTCTGATGCAGATATACAAGTTAGTTCCTTCTAATTTATTAATTAGATTATTTGTTAGTTAAGTTTCTAATGCAACTTTCAGAAATCTTTTTGTGTATTTATTCTGATCTCATGTAGATGTCAGAGAGAACACGAACGGTGAATCCATAGGAAATAATTCTGATGAACAGGATGTTCAAAATAATGTTACAACAAAGAGGAAGCGATGTTGTTACAAGAAAGAAAAGGAAGAATTGCAAGATAAAAGAAAATTGAGAATAAGTAATTTTTCGGATTTTTTAAAATTATGTTATTGTTTGATAATTCACTTAATATGATAACCTCAAAGAAGGAAAACGTATTTAGTGATAAAATATGAAAAGTTCTAAGATTCTGAAAGTTATTTTAATTACATCAAAGGCATTGCAAAATTATCCAGACCGTGCAAAAATATGAATTCTTAATGTGTATAAATCTTTTGAGAAATTTACTGAGCTCTTGTGAAGGAATCAAAAAACCCTTCAAAAGAAAATTTAAAAATTAAATTACAGTCTCTTTTTTTAATCTGGCTTTGAATCTTTTCAAAAATATGAAACCTTGTAATATGTATGTGATTCTTTTGTAATATCTAAAAGAAAGAAAGCATTATATTTCTAAATATCAAAAAAAAAAAAAAAGTCTACTGGTTAAATGTAATTTTAATAAATTATTTGCTTAAAAACATTTTGGAAATTAAATAGAAGAAAAAAACTTTAAAAAATTCATTTCCTTCCCATTCTCAGGATAAAATCTTATAATTTAAAATATAGAATTGCTCAGTTTTTAACTTTAATTGACAAATAATTGACAAACAACTATTTTTAATCAACAGTTTTTACATGAATATTTCCCACATTTTTATAACATAAATAAATGAATGAAGTGAAGGCAAATTTCGAAATATTGTTTTGAAAAAACTATTGTATTACACAGGTTAATTATATCTTTCTTCCTTTATAGAAGAAACCTTAACAAGAGAAAAGTGCAATACTGATAACAATTTGTTAATTGAGCGTTTTAAAAGAAATTCTAGATAAAATTCAATCCAATCGAATGCTCTTGGTCAAAACATTTTAAGGGAGGAAAAGCCAAACTAAATTCCAATTTATCACAGGCATACAGAGAGCATACTAAGAAATATGTTTATTAATATACATATTTATACGTATTTTTTTAAAATCAAGTATTTTATTTGTCGATTGAGATAGCTACAGCACTATAATACACATAATTTTTAAACTTTTAATTAAAATGAAAATACAGTTGTCAACAATAAGAACAAATAACTGAATTTTCAACGCCAATTGGAGCAACGCAAATGCGTGAATTTTCTACGCCAGTTGGGGTAACACAATGCAGACTAGAAATTTTTAATTTCCATTATTCTGTTTTATTTTAATTCAAAAGTACTTCAGCATGAATCCGAAAGATTGATTAAATAAGATTGTTTAATTTTAAATGCATCAAACATTAAGAAAATAAACAGAATAATTTGAAATAATAACGAAAAAATGTTAAGCCTAACCTCGTTAGCATGGGGGAAAAAACTGAAGCCTTACTCATTTGGCGGTGGGGAAATAAAAAGATTTTTGGCGGGAAAGTTAGTTTTTAATTAATAAAAAATTAACCGGAATAAATAGTTGCCTATGTCCTCGTCATTGACTAACAAACAGAGGTAAACAAAGAAATGTATCGCTATGCATACCACAGCTCTTGCTATCTGCACATGCGCAGTTTGAGGCTTTCGCGCATGCGCGAAATAGTTAAAATCGCAATTGTAAAACTCCTTTTTTTTTTATTTTGATATGACTTTAATGTACTAAAACCTTCCCCAATCAATGCTCTACAAAATGGTATAAATATCTCCAACAGCCGTTAACTATTTCTCGAGTTTTTGTGGTTTGAAACATGCAGACGATTTCAAGAGATTTCATTTTATACTATGTATAGATGGTTTTTAAGCAAATTTTACAATATTTTCTAATTTTGATGTTTTTTATCGCTACTATTTTTACTGTACTAGATTGATGAAAAATTAGTATCTATTTTTAGTGTTATATTTATTTTTCTGTTTTTACTTTTATAAAGAACACAAAGTTAGCAAGGAAGTTGCTGCGGATACCTTTGAGAAACAAAACATTACTTCAGAACCAACGAAGGTAAAACGGAAAAATAAGAAAACAGAAGGAAAAAAGACTGACTTAAGTATGAAACATTAACAAATATTTCTTTTTATTGTTATTATTAAACCTCTCACTTTACTTGAATAAGACTAATTATTGACCCTAAATCGTGTAAGGATGATACTTCATACAGCCAGTTTTCGCGACGCCTTTAAAGAAGAAAGATCGAGCTTTGCTGGTCAAACTGTTTTATTAAGACTACAACTGTAGTATAGCTGCATTACTGGAATATTGACATTTAAAAGGTTAGCAAAAAATGCCTATTTTGAACAATAATTTCAAAAAGGTTATTACTAAATCAAAAGAGACTGGGACGTTGGGTGAAGCGATATGAAACATTTCAAACAGTAGAAGTTGTAATACATATGGTTGATAGCTTCTTTACTGGTGTGCTTTTGAATAATATCACATAAATTGTCTTTCCCTTGATTTGGAGTACGAAAGATTCTGCTATTTACAGAAAAAATATTTTAGATAACTTCGCTTCAGTATTTGTGAAGAATAATCACAAATTACTGGTGATAACCTACGTTTATACTTGTATTTTTTGTCTTGGTGAATTTGATTGTAACTCATAATTTGGCAACACAATATGTTGGTTTTCATTTTTTCTTTAAAGTTACTTAAAAAGTCCTCATAAACTGTTTATACAGGGCATCTCAAAAACCTTGACCGGGGCTTTTATTCCTTAAATATTGATCGTAAAATACTGTAAATTACAAAATTGCGTAAAAAAAGGTGCAAAATATTATGGAATCGATTAAAATTTTCAGGGGATTAAACTTAAAAAATACAAATTTAAATTTTTATACGGACCCCGTACAAAAAAAATCCCAATGAGTAAAATGTGCCCCATTCTCTAATAAGGTCATGTACAAAATTTCAGAATTTTATCATGAAAATTCTCAAAGATATGTTAAAACAAAGTTGGAGAAGGATCAATCACAAATTAAAATGAAATGTTTACAGCTTCAGTGCAGATGACGCAACGCTGGAATGCATCATAAGAAAATTAAATATGCTTCATATCTAGTTTTAAATACAAATTTTAAAATCTATGCTTCCTGAAAAATAATTTAAAATTTTATATCATGAATTACAGAACAAAACTTTATATATAATAATAATATTAGATATAAGAATAAGAATAGAAAATAGCACAATCAGTGAACTTGTAAAAAATCTTATGTAATCTTTCCTTTAAGTTATTATTTCTACACATTTTTAATACTTTTGAACCAATAAATAGTAAAATTATTATTTATTTATTCAATCATTATTTTCTTTGTTAATTTGTATACGACCCCTAAAACACGAACATCTGACATGATTTTTTTTCTTTGCGAACTCATATCCAGGCATCGAAAAGTAGTTTAAGTCAGGATTTATGTAGTTTCATATCTTTGAGACTTTTTGTGATAAAACGCTGAAATTTCGTACATGACCTTATTAGAAGATGCGGCGCATTTTACTCATTGGGAATTTTTTGTACGGAGTCCGTATAAAAATTTAAATTTTGTATTTTTTAAAGTTTAATCCCCTGAAAATTTTAATTAATTTCATAGCAATTTGCAGCTTTTATTACGCAATTTTGTAATTTACAGTATATATCTACGATCAATATTTCAGGAATAAAAGCTGCGGTCAAGGTTTTTGAGACACCTTGTATTTTAAGATAAAAGTAGAGACGATGGAAGAAATTATCCAATCTGGGGGGAGGGGAAGACATCTCCGACGGAAGTACATTTCTGTAATTTATTATCAAAATAACGTAATTAATTTCATATTTGAATAAATGAAGTAAGAATTTAATATTAAAATAAATATTATTTGTAATGATTAATTATTTGTACAGTGTCGGGTTTATAAGAATCATATGACCAAATGACGATTAAGGATAGAAAATGAAGAATCAACTAGTGGCCTCCAGCGACTAGTTATTCGTGTCTGTATATTTAAAATAATTGACAAACTTAATGAATCAGTTTTCCAGGTATAACCACAGGAACTAATTTCGGCAGTTTTTATTTCTTATGAAGATCAGTGATAATCAATCACCCTCTGTTCTCAATCATCCATTATTCAAAGAAATTTTTAGAAATTCTCGTTTATTGTACATTTTCTGAGGGAAAAGACAAAATTTCCCAGTCACAACTATTACGTAAAATAACTAATGTACCGATTTTATCAATTTTTATCACTTATGAAAACTTATGACTAATAGATAGGTCATCAAAAATCGTCTGCCCCCTTTAGACAGAAGCCCCAATCCAAGCAGCTGGACCAATTCCGCCACTTGGAAAGCATAGCTAAGGAATCAAAATATTCTATCATTACTATGCGATTATAATTTCAAATAGCATTTTTTTATGTTGTTTTGTTTTGGTAACGTGTATTTCATCAAACTTGGTCGACATGACTATAGTAATTCCATAATGACAGAGGTTAAAATTAATAAAATTAATTTAATCATGTCAAACAACTTTGATGAAGTGCATCCTATCACAACAACGAAGTAATAAAAAGTATAGTTACAATAATTTAAACAAAAACTACATAATAATGATACAACATTCTGATTGGTTAGTTATACTTCAAAGTGGCGAAATTGTTACGTTGGTGCTGAAAATTGGGCGAAATCGATAGACTTAATGAGTCTGAGAGGTTATGTTAAAGTTTTAATTTCTGACATATTTCGAATTGTTCTGGAAGAGGGTAGACAACCATTGATAACGTATCGAGGGGTCTTAAGCATTGAGTACTTTGATGCAACACTTTATTAATGGAATAATGACATATATCTACTCTGGATGCTATTTCAAACTTTTTAATGCCAGTTTTAGGTGCCATGGGAGGCACTTACTCTTGCAACACTATTGTACCATCAATACATTTAATTTATGATTAAATAATAATGTAAACTTAGAAAATGTTTTAAATAAAAAAACTTAAAACATCTGTGTCTCAAATATTTCTTAGGAAAAGATTCTTAGCTTTCCAGTCTAATTATTTGTGGGCTTCCTTTTACTCTCTTTTTAATTTTTTAAAGTAAGTAATTTTTAAAGGATTCCATCAAGGTATTTTCTTCAAATGGGAATAAAACTCTGATTATTACTGATATATGAAAAAAAAAAATTTCCTACTGTAGTAAACTGATTTTACTAAAATGCAGTAAAATATTTATAACAAATTTTGAATTACATTATAATTTTTTGATGATATGTATTCTGGTGTATATAAATATGTGTGAAACTGATCATTATTGATTTCTATAATAAATACAATTTTAACTCTTTTGTGTTATCTAAATTATTTACTTGAAACAATTGATCAAACATATATTTCACCAATTTTTATGTGCTTTTTCTTTAAATGCAGATTCAGAAAAAGAAAATGTTGCACAATTGATTGATAATTCATCTGGAAAACCTATTACTGTTACGAAGACAAGAAAACAAAAGCAAGCCAAAGAAAAAGAAAGTTCTGATAACGGAGGTAAAGAAAAAGCGTTATGAGGCGCAAAATTTGCCCATGTGTTTGCGATTACATTGTTACAAGAATAAAATTATACATGTTTTTATACATACAAAATTATACAAGATTTTATTATAAAATTTTCTATAATGTTAGTGCATATTAAACATGATTAAAAAATGCGCAACTTCTAGCATAAATCTGAAATTAATAAAAATTCCCAGTATTAAGATTATTCTTTGTAAATTGTTATTAATAAAAACGTATATTTTTTCAATAACTGCAAAGGAAACGATGCGCGAAATGTGAATAATGGAAGGAAAAGCATCAAATTAATTTTGAAATTTGTATCATTTTTATATTCAATACTTATAAAAATTGTTTACACATAAAGTAAAAAATATACTTTTTCTATTGAAGGGTTTGCTGTAAAAAAGAAGTAGCTCCTATTATTCAAGAGAGCAGAAAGCCGTATAAAACGTTTTATTTAAAGTAAACTAACAAAATATATATACAACTTGGCTTTTAAAACAAAAAATTATATTCCTATTAATCATCACACTCCCTCTCTGTAACGTCGGGCTCATCTGCTCCATCGTCGGGTTGTAGGCCATTGTAGAACCACATGTCATTTTGTGGGACGTATTTGCGAGCTAGTTCCATTACATCTTTATATTTTGGGCTCTACATCCTACTAGTTCCATTACATCTTTATATTTAAGTGGAAGGGAGTGGGAATAAGATGGCTGAATCTTGTTTAACATTAATGAAGCAATGTTTTGAATGTTGAATATTCTTACTGTCTTCTTACAGAGGAGTCCAACACTCTCTTTACATAATATGTTTCCTGCATTAATTTGGGATTTTTCATAAGTAAAGATTATATTTCGTTATAAAATACTTTTGTTACTATTAGAAATGATGTAAGGAGTTTTCAGGAAGAAACCTTTTAATAGCTCAACGAAGTTGAAAATCATTCCTTTGGTAACTTAAGTAACAACAGATTTTCTCTTGACACAGTAAAAAAACTCTTTCTACTTTCCTTGTACGTTTTTCAGTGTTCCCGAAGGTATGATCGGTGGGGGGAAATGGCAGTAGCACCAGGAGCTACCTCTATATTTCAACAAACTAATGACTTAAACAGCTACATCGCTTGCGTAACGCGAGAACTAACGATTGGAACTGCATCTTTCGGGCACCAAACGAACAAGCTTTTATTTTGCCACATGATAGTACATGCAACTTCAAATTCCCCTAAGTTGGAGCTACATCCTTTTTGCAGCAAACCCTACAATTGTTTCAAGTCTGAAACAAGAATCTGAGAAACAATCGAAAGACTGTTCGTCTAGAGAACAAATTACCCTTACGAAAATTACTAAAATAAGAGCAACACGATGAAGCTATAAAAGGAAGAAAAAAGACATCAGTTAACAAAGTTGGAGCACATCACATGCAGCTACTCTTACATAATTTTTATATGTATTGCTGATTTTTTTTTCCCATGAACTTAGTTTTTCAACAGTTCTACATTTATGCATATTTTTTAACATATTACCTTCCTACCATACATTTATTTATTGCATTGCAATAACCAACGCATTATATAGAGTAAAAGAATTGAAATATACGTAAAATTTCCTCTTCTCCTTTTGTAGGTTTAAAGAATGAAATAAAAACAAAATTCACTAATGACTCACCTAGGAAACAGAATAATCAGTCAGAATTCAATGAACCAAAGTCAAAAAAGGAAAATAAAAAGAAGAAAGAAACATCATTGGGAAAGACTGATTCATGTATGTCAAATAAATGAAATATTACCGTTTTTTAAGTTTAATTATATGTACTTCATTTTTTGCGTATTTGATTTCAAAAACTTTTTAAGAATTTCTGCATTTTTCTTGCCATTAGAAACATGATGAATTACACTAGCGTGTTATAATATGAGTATTCTTCATTTTAATAGTTACCTCTACTGATTTCTGGATAATTTTCTAAGAGCAGTTATCTTTAAAAGTTTGATTTTTTAATACCTATATTTTAAAATTATTGCTCAGTTTTAGCTAAATTATATTTCTGTACTTTAAATTACTTTCATCTTTTTAAATATAGTAGAATTTAACTGCTATTTGATATTTACTTCTAATATATAAAATCAAAAAGAATTTTTTGAATGTGTTGGAAATTTATATTTAAAGGATTTTCTAAAAAAATCTTTATACAGATTCATGCCTATATCTTTGAAAAAGCAATATACGTCAAAATATGCATTATTAAAACACCCACTTCACTAACCTGCTTATACGTTTGTCAGTGGGATATATAAATAGATCCCAATTGTAAAAAAACAAAAAGGAAAGAAAGTTATGTGTATTAATTATTGTAAGAGGATCTCTGAAGTGATGAAAAATATACTAATTGTAAAGGTTAATAATATTTCAGCTCACATAGGTTCAATTATGAATAAGAATCGAATTTGTAAAAAGTAGTAGAATAATTTCTGGATGGAATTTGTAGAATGGCACTGTATATCATGAATATGTCTTGATATACATTTTATATGCAACTTTATGCAAGCGCTTCACATGCAACTTATCTCTTTTTGCAAAAGTCTACAACAACTTATGTCCAGCATATGCTAGAAAATCAGGAGAGCGATCTGAGTGTCAGTGGGGGGTATGCAAGGTTCACACCATGCCAAATCATAATGTGAACTGTTTATATATTAGCTTCCATCAGAGCTTATGAACTAATAGATTATGAGGATATAATATTTGTTGTCTTTTTGTTTTGTTATTGAATATTTTGGCTCATACTGTAAATTTGATCATAGCAATTAATATAATTTGACACTCACTTTGTTAATTGCTTAAAATTCTCCTTTACTTTAATTACTATTTTCTTTTCAGGTAAATCCTTTCAAGAATATATTACACAAGAAGTATGTACTTTTCTGCATTCCCTCATCTATTATATACTTAATCGCATGAAATAAAAATGTAGCTGCAATGTTTTTATAACCATATATTTAAACTGATAAGATACTTATTAGATCTAATAAGATACTTTTTTATGTTTTTGAATTCATTTATTAATACAAGCATGCAGGGGCAGTTATCCTGTAAAAAAGTTATCTCTAATCATGATCCTAGCTGGTAATAATAAGGGAGAAACTGGCTGAGGTCATTGCTCTTGCCTGACACTTAAAAGTTGCAGCAATCAACTGTTTATTATTTTTTTAATTTGTATCTATTTACTTATTATAATAGCTATTAAGTACTTACCTTCTTAAATGTAATAAAATTTACTTTTATTGAAATTGGTTTATAGCTTCCGGTTGCACATTCTTTTCAAGGTTCACAAAATATATGCACTTTTTAGTGCCTAATCTTCTCAAGATGGTGCAAGAAAGTTATAGTGATAATTAGGAACTAAAATTTTCATATTGAAGTAATTTCGCTTACTTTTTTCTACTTTTCAGAGAATATACAACTGGAAGATTTAGACCACATCTGATAAAATAAATTTTATTACTCATTAGAAGTTGATTGTCTATAGCCAATATTCACCATTTTTAAATGCCTTGCAAAATCTTTTTTTATGCTGATGGATAAAACAAAATAAGATATTTGTTTGAAATATGTGAGCAAATCTTTATAAAGATCCTTATTTTTGAACACATGTAAAAATTTATATAGAAAGTGGCTGATTTTGACTATTTCAGTAGGCCCCTTTCTAGGCAAATTGTATTGATCATAAAATAATGAGAACTAAATTTATTTGCTCTTTTAAATTCATCTGCTTTCTTGTTTTATTTATGGGATATATATTTCAAATAAATAACGTTGCATAAAAAGATAAAGCGACTGTAATTTCTTTGTCTTTGCATATTTTTTAAATGGGCTAGACATTGCAGTGTCCAAGCACTCAAATTTTAATTTAAATAGGTATGAAAATTGAGAATTTATTTTTGACAAATACATCATCTTTATTTTTCTTTATTTAAATGTTTTTAAAAGTTTCTTAAACAATTTTAAAAAT
This sequence comes from Argiope bruennichi, assembly GCF_947563725.1. NCBI lineage: Eukaryota > Metazoa > Arthropoda > Arachnida > Araneae > Araneidae > Argiope > Argiope bruennichi. The sequence continues at coordinate 133,459,684 of NC_079162.1, read as the reverse complement.
TTGGTTTAAGTTCATGAATCGCGAACTTTTTTTTAATGAATTATAAGGAGTTTTATTATAAACCGAGAACTATTAAGTGAAACTATTCCTATTTATATTCCTTTCGAACTAGAATAAACAGTATTAGTGCTCTTTATCCCAAGAACTAAATAGTTTTTCCATTCAATTTCTTATTTGCGGTAATTTTTATCGAACATGATAATTCGCTGGTATTTTTTTTATAAGTAGAAAGAAAAAACTTTGGCAACTATTAGAAATCAAACTTTTACTGATAGTCAAAAACAGACTATGGAAGAGAAAGATTCACCATCGTGTCTAATTTATTGCATGTATGTATAAATATATATTTCCGCCGAAAACGTCAGAACGTCAAGTTATCGACATAATTAGCGAAAATGGTTTTGCGTACTACGGGAAACGGAAACCTAACTAAAACCGAGTTCCTGTTATTCTTATGATGTTAAGCCTTAATGGGTCTCTTTTATTTAAAAAGATGTATATGCAGCTATTCCCTGCCTCCTTTTCTTCCATCAAATGACAAATCGATCTTGACACATGTTACGAGAGCGAAAGTATGAGTTTTGGTTATTCATTTTCAAAACTGGTTGTAAAATATTGACCCATTATTGTAATTCCAAAACAGTTTATTTTAATTAAGTACTCTACAATAATTATTTTCCCCTCTTCTCGGAGATCTTTTTGTTGAATTATGAAGTGTCGGGTGTTATTGCTATTATTTCCGTAAAACATTTTTTTATACAAATAAAAAATTTTAAAAAAATGTTAAAAATGGGTTAAACATTATGAACACTAATTACTAAATTCTTCATTCAAAGGATGACATGAAATGGACGTTATTGCTAATATTTTCTTTTAATCTTTTTTGTATGTGTTCGCTTAAACAACAAAATGCTCTATAATTTAAAAATAATATTAAACACGAGAAATAAATTTGTTTGATGCATTATAGGTGCACATGCTTCTTGTAGTTTTTTCAAAAAAAATTTAAAGGAGAAGGGCAGCATTTTTCTTATACGGTTTTGATGTACAATTTTTTTACTATAAAAATTTACAAAATTCATTCATACTATCTTTTTTTTAATTTATACTTCTAAAATATTTTCCTTTTTATACAATAAAGAAAAAAATTGATAAGGACTAATTTCCCATTTTTTTTTTTTTTTTTTTTTTTTTCTATTTTACTGGTTAATTATCAAGCCAGCGTGCAAGCGATTTTTTTTTATTATTATTATAGTTGGTGAGCTAAAAGTCAATGCAATTTTGATTTCACTGAAGAATATTTCTTATTTTGATGCAGAGATTTCACTTTGTAAATGATTTTCTTTTTCTTCTGTTAGTAGTATTATCTTTCAGTCCTGACTGGTGTGTTGGTAAACAGTATGATTGGAGAGATCTCATTTGAAGGAAGCAAATCATTTCATTCTAAGTACTCTGCCAATGTGCATAGATTTTTGTTCTGCATTTTTCATCAGTAAATTTGACAAACAATTCTGAGTTATGACTGGTTGGCTAAAAGTCGGCCTAAATGGGCATCTATCTTCTAGTGTTGGGTTTTACATAATTGGAGCTAATATGAAATTCAATAAGTAAAAAGGATGGGTTTGTTTATTTGTTTTATTAATGTTTTTCTGAGAATTAAACTTTATTTTACATTGATTTTAGTTAAAAGAGTAGAACAATTTTTCAAATGCAGTTAAGAATATATTGTGCTATAATTAATGAGAATAAAATAAACTGACATCGTTGTAAGATATTAGAAACATCCAAAAATGTCAAGAAAATTTCTTTAAAAAAACCTGGAAATGTCAGAGAAATTCAAACAGTAAAAGTGCTGTCGTGCCTTCTAATGCTAATTCCTTTATGCCTTTGTTATGGGGAAAAACAAAACAAAAAAACTTAGCTATTTGGTTTCAAAATGTTGTGTAGATCTTTAATGAGTTTTATGTGCTAGTGTAAATTTCATGTACATGCACAGTTTTTTGAAAATGCATGAAATATTTATACAGATTCCTATCAAGGGTAAAATAAATTAACAGAAGCTGTTATGAAACTAAGCGTTCTCTTTGGATTTTTCTTTTTGAAGCGGCTATTATGAAAAGACAACAATCAAACATCGACAAGTACTAACTTCAAATTTGTGACAATTGTATTACTATATTGATTTTTCAGATCAAAGTGAAATATTGCATCTATTCATTTATATTATTTAATATTTATAAAAATCATTAATTTATTTTTAAAAGTTTTATTCTTTAGTTATTTTTTAATAAAATCCCTCCCTATGCATGAGCCATTCCTCTCCCTATTATCCTTTGAATATAAAAATATTTTAAAAGAAATGCATCCTATTTATATTTTCTTAGTTGTTATTTCAACGAATAAAGATATATATCTTAATTGTATAATTTATAGTTTAAAAAATTTGGCTCAGTAGAAATTACAATATCTATATCTATTCCCAGCAATTTAATGACTTTCTAAATAAATTCACATTTTTTTAAATCCATAATGAATTATAAATTAACTGTGTTCCATTTTTGTACATTAAGTTGTATGAATTTTTAAAAAATTGCTCATTATTATTTTCAGGTATCTTACTCTCAGAGAATCACTCGATCTATGGCTAAAAAGCATCGTTGAAGCATTCAAACCATTTCGTTGAGCACCTGTGAAGAATCTTTGTGTCCGATAAATAGGTTTTTCAATAAAGTATGATCATAAATTAATAAAAAAAATAATTTCCAAGGCTTATCCTCCAAATTTTGATGGTCTTTCTCAATATATTCCCCATCACAAGCAATGCACTTATCCCTACAATTTTCAGACAATGGAAGTCATTTTTGATAGACTCTTCAAAATCGCCTCTGCAGCCATTACAATGGCCTCTGATGATGGAAGAACTTATCCCGGAGGTGTTTCTTCAGAGTGGTGACGCAGCCAGAAAATGAGGGAATTTGATCGCTCTGTAAAATGCAGGCTTTATCTAAAAATCAGGGGAAATTACCGACGAGAACATTTCACCCCAAACATCCCCAAGAGTGGCAATTTCTCTTCAACCGAAACCTAATGTCGCCAAAATGATCACAGCAACACAAGACAACTTTCTTTCAAGAGTATGGCGTTTTTTAATTTAATTACGATAAGAAGAGTGATATATTGATAAATGTGGCTAACGGCATCCCTAATGAAGTTTTCGGAAAGATCGGTTCCCACTTTAGAAAGAACAGTAAGACTAATTTTTGATTCGTCATGCTCTCAACTCAAAACCTTGCAATGATGCCATATCATTTTTTTAAAATGATAAGTATACTTTCTTATGGGGACCGTAATGTTGAGAGAGATTTTTGATCGATAAAGATTGTTTATGACCGCATTCAAGAAAATAGGGGATTAAGTAATTTTGAAGTGTCAAAACGATTGACTTTAAGTGTAAGGAATTCATGGACCAAATATGAAAAGTATAAAAAAAAGAAACGAATGGAAGAAAAGAAAATAAGCGAAAATTTGAAAAGCCAAAAGGAAAGCAGAGTATCAGTTCAAAGAATTAAAAGCAAAAACTAAATAAATAGATAAAACTTTTGAAGCAGTTCAAAGAGAATTTAAGAGACGAGAAGGAAATTGCAAGCCTCAAAACTTTGCAAAAAAAAAAAAAAAAAAATGTTTTTTTGTAATTTTTGCATTTAAATTGTAATTGGCAACCATTTGTTACTTGAGTTATTATATTTAAATTAGTGTCTTATATCTAACATTATTTATATTAATAAATGGAATTTAAAAACCTTTATTTATAAAAACATAAAAGTTTTTATTCGAGCAAGTAATTTCTGATGATTTGTTGAAAAAATATATTATTTTAAATCTTTTGATGTTTTTTTTAAATCTTTGTTAAAATATATATTTTTAGATGAGTATATTCATATTATTTTTGTATTTATGCTGCATGTAATTCCGGTACTTAAGCACAAAGCACTAATTAATTATTGAACTGTTTTACGATTTTGAGCAAAGATCATAATAACTTTACTGTTAAAATAATTTCACTTCTATTTGCAGAGAGTGTTTTTAATTTTTTTCTTAGAATTCTTATACAGTTTTAGAAGCAAAGTGATTTGTTAAAATGCCCGGTATTCTTTCCATATAAAAAATGTAATATATTGTTTTAATTGGGGTTTTTTTTTTCAGAATGTTCATTCCGTTTTATAAAATTTAAATTGCATAAAAATATATTATTTATTCATATTAAATAGTTCTCAAAAGTGTTTTGAATTATGTATATTGTACACATCAATGACTAAGTGACAATGAAATTAATTTAATTAGTAGTTTTCAAAACTACTAATTAAATTAATTTCTAATTTCACTACTAATTAAATTAATTAAACTTTTTTTTTCACTGTTTCGGTAGTCACCCTATTCTTCTAATTCCCGAAAAGAAAAAATCGTTTATTGCTAAATCAGGCCTATAAGGAAGATGGAAGATATGCAACTTTTTTCTGTGAGCAATATGCGAGTGATACAGTCAACAACAGCAAAAGAAAATGGAACACTCCTTGTAACTTTGTTATTTATTATCGCATCTTCACAAAATTGATGTCGATGGAAATGATGCAAACTAATAAATTTGTTCCTATAAAAAAACTGATTAACCGAGTTAATTAATTGCTATCAAAATTCTTTCATGGAAATCGAGGTATTTTTAATAATTCGATCCAGCACGCATTTTTGTGTATTTGTATCAAATTTCGTTCCACAATTAGCAGTGGTTCTTGAAATAATTTTGTTTGCTGAAAGCTTCAACCAGAAGGAGCGAACCCACCGGAGGCTGTAAATTAAGTAAATTTCAGTTTGTTAATAGCAAGCTTACCACCTAAATTTTTGCTAACATAATAAATAAAAAAAGTTAGATAGATGCAATTTTACACAGATTTAATCAGACATCTGTATCTGTGTCAAATTTTGAAATTCCAATTCTATTAGAAGATAGTGCGTTTCGGTTTGTCTATTCCTAGGTATTGAAACGTGATTACTTATAAGCGCAATATACTAGAAACGTGAAATTCAGTTTGTAGTTCTGGTGTCTAAAATGTTCTTTATCGAATTTTAGATTCGATCAGTCGAATAGATGAGACTTAAAAGGCCAACAGAATTGTATCTTTTAAATGAAGAAGAAATTTAACAGTAGCATACGAAAAGCTGTGGTGTTTTTAACTATGAAATGACTGAAAATTCTTGATGTTCTACATGACACTTGTAAATCCTTTTTTAATCTGTTGGTATACTATTTGTAAACTGCATGATGAGGAGTATGAAAATTGCTCACTGAAACAAAGGAAAACCATTAGTACTATAAAGAGCTGTTGTAAGATTGACAGAGTGAGGGATATTTTTTTCTGTAATATAATGGTCGATACAATCGGGAAGAATAAATACAAACAAATCGAACATAGCACATTACCATACTGCGATTTTTCGAACTAGAAGTCTGAAATGATGGTTTTTAATTAAACACACCTAGAAAAAGAAGAATACTTTATAACCTTGATGGATGATTTTAAGGATATTTTGTAAATATCCTCCACTAATCAAAAAAATTATGAATGAGTGCTCAGCATTAAACTACTGAATATATAAATAAATATTAATTTCCTTATTTTAGCATTAATTAATTCATTAAATTGTAAGAAATGGAACAGATTTCCTTAGATTACTATTGGATTTATTTGTAAACGATAACTGCTGGTAAAGAATAATAATGCAGTCAATTTGTTCCGTAGTCAAAGTTTATATCATTTTAGTAGGGGGGGGGAAAGCATTAACTTTAGAAGAAAGCAAAATTTGTTAAATCAAAGCCGTCTGATCTGATAATAAATTAAATATTTAAACATATGCGATATTACAATGACCGTTGAAGCATGTGTTGCATAAAAAATAGATCTACAATTATAAATAAATTTAATATACGGTCCCTTAAAAAAGGAACATTGCAAATCAACTGTGGGAATTTTATCATTTTTGTGAATATTTTGAAAACTATGGAGTATGCGCACAATTTTTTGGATTCCGACATTTTAGCTTGTCTGCTTTACTCCCATGCAAAAATGTTACTATGTTACAGTTCACTTTTCCCCCATATTTTTGCTTAATAATTTGTAAAAAAAATATTAAATTTGTTTTATGTATATATTTATGTAATGCTATTATGAAATAAGATACTTTTCTTTTAGTCAGCGAAAAAAAATTTGAGAAATATTTAATAGTTTTCGAAGTGTGGACGAAAGTTCTTAAGACGGATTTAACTTTGTAGGCGTCATTTTTCACGAAATTATCGGAATTTTATAAAATTTTATTGGGAATTAATTTCATAAAAACAAATAGATTCAGCAATATATATATATATATATATATAATATACACATACATATATAATGGAAGAATTTCGGGATAAAAGTTATTTAACAACTATTTCTATGTTAATTAATTCGATTAATCAGTTTGTTGATTGCAGAAAATCTGATGCCTCGATACATTTCCAACAACACCAATTTGTGAAGATGCGATAATAAATAAAAAAAAAAAGTTATAGAGGGTTTTAAAAAAAGACTGTACCAATGAAATGTTCAGTCTTTCTAATAGGTCTCTTATTGTGATTGAACAATCTTCCCTCACTATAATATTGTAGCCATACTGAGGCTTACTTCCGTTAGAGCCATCACTGGAGCGTCCGGTTATCTACCTTCTTTAAACGTTTGTGTGTTGTGACTTATGGCACTTTACAAGCCCGCTGACAGTTATCTGTCAGCGATTTAAGCCGAAATGGGCGTCTCTTATTTTTTCAGGAGCGCCAACTAGGACCAAGAGTACGACTTAGCTACTCACATGTCACAACCCTTTTTACGGGGCGGACTCATTCACTCATCCACAGATCGTAATTTAGACCTGAATCAGAGAATGATCACCTCTGAACCAGTACCCCCAGTGGTATTACTCTCAACATGGAGGACTTTGTGACCACGACAGATTATTACGTGCGCCAGCCACCACACACATGGAGAGTCTTAAGCCGGCCGGGTTCTGTGTTATAAAGAACATAATAGATCTGTGTTAAACATCTGTACATAAAACATATGTGTTATAAAGAAGGACAGAGTCATCATACATTTTCTGTAACATCGCATAGGCTTCAGCTGATGATTTTGTAAGCAAAAATAAGATGTCAATATGTTCCACGTGTGTCTCATCCATTTTCAACGTAAGCAAAATAACGTGCACCAAAACCATAACAATGACGTCATAATTGGAAAATATTCGCTATCTATTCTTGACTTCTCCAGCTACACATGCAGCATTAATTTTTTTTTTTTAATTTACAATTATTATTTATTGAACAGCTCTCGTATTTGTTATTATTTAAGATTTTAGAAACTGCATATTTGTTTTTATCATTTCTGTGAATATTTGCAATTTGTTTTTATTTTATTCATTTATCATTTGCATTTTTAAAGGCAAAAACTTGTTATGTATTAAATAAAAAAAAAGTATTTAAAAAATCAATCTTGGAATTTTAATTTCAGTTTTTACAGTCCATGAAAAATTTATATCATATAATGTAATCAGTCTTCAAAAATAATTCTTATTTTATGATAAAATTTACAATAAATAAAACAAGTGTTAAGTATTTTTGAATTTCTATATAAAAATGTGTTACATAGAAACACAATTGTTTTTTGTGCCAATCAAAAGAATAAGACATGACTGATCCAAATCCGAGTCATTTTCATCAATTAATTTCTAATTTCTGTGTAGAATGATTTTCAGAAAATATATTAGCTTTACATGCTAATATCTTAACAGGAAAATTTTCTAAAATGAAACAAAAAGCAGAATATATCTTCTAGATTCATTATCATTGTAGTTATTTCTTTTTGAAAATAAAGGTCGAAGGAAAGAAAATTCGATACATGTAACACTGCTATCGAACGAAATTATGTTTGAATCATGAAAGCAAGAAATATTTGGCGGTATTCCTAATTTATATTTTTAAAAAAAGCAAGAAAACAAAATGATGTATAAAGTACGAATATATATAATATTGTAATAAAAGATGATTGTATGAACACTTACCTACTATATTTACTTCAATGTTAATAGACTGATGAAATACCTTTTTTAAATTCTCTTGTAATAAAGCAATTTTAATATTAATGCTTAATCAAAAAATTTTGGAATTTAAGTATCTCTTAGGGGATTTATTTTATTTGAATGATTTCATTTATTAAATATTAATAATTAGAATTAATCCTAATATTCCATTGTTTTTAACAATATTCAAAGATGATGTAACGAAGGGCCTTTATAAGCCTGGTTTTTGCATATAGATAAATGAAAGGTTAGCGTCAGTATCTCGGACAGGATACAATAACAAATTCTGAATGTGGTAAATCCATCATTAAATGCCATACAAACAAATGAATATAAGGTATGAATTTTGAAATGAGTATGAAATTATTTACTTATGTTCTATAAGTCTTTATTTTTATAGTTTATCATCTGATGCATTTTAATAGCATATTCTCTTATCCTCAAGATACACACTTTTTCCATTTAGAATATTTTCGAAGTAAAACGTTTTGTGTATTTTACATCATTATTATAAGGGAGTGGATATAAATAGCAACAGTTTTTCTTTAAATTGTTTCTATGCAATAATGTAGGTTTTCTAATAAAATTTTATTAGAAAATTGAGTGAAGAAATGTCAACTTGCAATACATGTAATAATTTGGTTTCCACTGAAGTTTGTTAATTAAAAATTTTGTTAACGATATTCGAGTGGAGATGAAATTATTTTCCGAACATCCTGATATATATTTTACTACTCTAATGGGGAGGTTAAAGAAGTGTTTGCGTTTAACTGATTTCATATATTAATGCTATGCTGTCCTTCACTCGATTGTCTATATTTTTTAAACATAATTTTCATCATAACATCTACAACTCGTAGGGAAAGAAATATTCTTAATATTTTCATGATAACAATGCAATCATCAAAAAGCATTTTCGTTGAATATGAGCGGAAATTCTTCGATAAATAAATAATAAAATCAAAATTCTCCTTAAACACAATTGCTTGGCTTGCATAATTCCCTGTCAAATAAAAAAATTATATTTTCATGCTTACGCGTGGTCTTTGTAAATAGAGCGAGATTTGTGTATTAAATTGGGTGCAAGTGTACAAAAAGTATCGCTTATTGTTTAAAGATTTGATTTTTAGCCAATATCATTTTTGAATAATAATCTTTTAAGTATACAATGATCTTATTTATTTAGCATGCTCCTTTGAGTTCCTGCGCTCGTACCTGAGCAGAGATTTTTAATTTTCGAATTTTAGCATTCAGAATTTTACACGATTCCATCGTTCAGATTAAAAGACGAATGGCTGAAATTCTACGAAATGACAAATGTACAAGGATAAATCCAGGGCTAGGCGATGACGATACTTCATCATCGCGATATATTGTCCAACACACATCGATATTTTTCGAAATATCGTGATATTTATTTATAGCTATTATAAGTTATAAATAATATCTTAACATATTGACTGATCAAAACAACTCCAAATAAAAAGAAGTTTCAATTTATATAATAAAAATACTTGTTTTCTTTTGAATAAAAATAGCTAGAAAATAATTTTGTTAAAACCCCTTTAATAAAGTGTGTCTATACCAAAGCAATGTCTGCATGTTACAATTTATAGCGTTGCGTTTCAAACAAGTATTTTTATAAGAATATGAAAGTATTTATAGAAATATTAAGAAAAATTCTGTATGAAGGTTAATAAGAATGAAGAGCAACAAAAATAAACACTAACCGGTAACCAAACGTAAATTAATTGTGAATATCGATTTATTGTATTGCGATTTATCGTGAGCCGTTAGGCGAAAGCGGAAGTTTAATGAAATTTATTTTTTTTATGCGAGTACGCTTAAGTATGAAAATGCGAGCTGCGAATAAAATTGTGAATTTAATTTGAATTAATTCTATTTTATTTCTAAAGATGAATATTTAGTAATTAAACAAAAGACAGTCAACAACCTTCGGATAACAGCAAGGAACAGAAAACAGTTTATTCCAAAGTGACATGTTTAAAACAAGTATGTTTATTATTAGAATATGACAGTATTTATAAAAATATTAACAAAAATTATGTATGAAGGTGAAAAAGAATGAAGATCAATAAAAATAAACACTAGCTGATAACAAAAAGGAAATCGAGAACGCAAATTAATTGTGAATATCGATTTATTGTATCACGATTTATCATGATACATTAATCATGATCATGATATCGATATTTTTCGAAAATTGGCATCAAAAACCGATTTTTTTTTTTTATATATATATAAATCAAAAATCGACACAGCCTTAATAAACAATGATATGTTTACAACAACGAAAAAAAAAATGCTTGGAACGTAGAAAAAACAGAATTTTCACTGAAAATTCAATAACAAATGAATAGAAAATCTTATTAAATTTTTAAAGTAAATATTATCTACTAAAGCAACTTCATGAGAACTGACATAAAAATATACTGAAGCAATTATTCATCTGCAGTGCACTTTAATTTGTGATCATACGCGAATTTTTACAAATACGGAATTAAGCTAAGGTACAGTGTGTACACCACGAGAACACTTCCAAACAAATGTGTATGATTATGGCGGTTGCTAAAGAAACAGGTTACTGTAAGAAGAGTTCATTTCGCATTGGTAGAAATTCATTTAAATTGGTACGTTTAGGGCCAAATTGCTGATATTTGCTATTATTGCATTTAATTTTTAAAAACAAATTCAAAAAATAGTTTATTAAGCTGAAAATCATTTGAATACTCGGAATATTAAAAAATATCTGATATTCCTGCCATATGTATGCAAAGAAGAATGCAAATCAAATAAAAAATTTGAATAATTATTTGTATGTCTAACGATTGCACAAGAAGGGGAAAAAAAAATTAAGAAATCTAAAGTAGAATCATGCATGACAAAAAATTAATCGTCTTCATTTCATTTGTTTTAAATTTATGTAAGTATTTAATATCAAATTCTCCGGAGCAAACGTGAGGTAACTTGTCTAATTTAACATAAAAACATTAGTGTAATTAATCGTAATTATTTCATAATTTTTATAAAAGGTTGTTTATATTCTAATATAAAGTAAAATGTTCATTGTTATATATATGCTTGAAAGTTTTCGAAATTTATATTTATTTATTTATTTCTGAAGTATATACTATTTTCCAAAACATAAAATTAACAATTACCTCATTACCAATTTTTAGATTTTTTTAAAAATCTTACTTTGATTTGTAACTTATTTTCAATAATTAATTAAAATAAGTAATTTCGCAGTAACTAATTTCGCAAAGTTTATATGTAAAGGTATTCTGAATTTGAAAATAATTCAAGTGTTCGTTCAGGCATGTGCCAGAGATCCTGGACTTAAAAGAAAATCCAAATAAATAAACTCAACATCGCTTTACATTATTTGCCGAAAAAAATTTGTTTTAAGATAGTATTCCAGATGACCATTTATTAATTTTCCCCGGTTTGAAAAAGAAATCTAATTATTTCAAAGAAAAATTTTTTCACGAACTGTTATTTCAAATAACAGGGTGATAAGTGAGCTTTTCTTTGCAATGTATATCAATAGTCATGAGCAGCGTAGCAATAAAGGATCCATAAATTCCTGCATTTATTTTATAGTTTGGGTTGAAAATTCTGCATGCCCAATGTCGCTTCAAGAGATTTAAGTGGAAGTTTAAGCAGGATTGCTCAAGCGTCGCCCTTGTCAACTGATCAACGTCCAAAATTACGAGGTTCATCATGAATTAGCCCTCATCTAGATTTCAAACTGGAAGTTAATCTAGCATAATGGAATATAATAACGAATAGTAAAACATACTCATCTTAAAAGAGCTGACAGTAGTAGATTTTCAAAATTTATACAATATATATGTGCATATTGCACTAATTATAACAGAAAGTGATGCCATTGCCTTTGCGCAGAGTAAGAGTTTGGAGAATGGAGCGGCAGATGAGATGTTATACTCATCAATTCTTAAAATTATAAGGTTATGAAAGTTAGAATAAAATAAAACAACTTTGAAAGCCATTATTGAAATAATTTTTATTCTATTTCATAATTAAGTATATTTTTAATTCAATAATGCTAATTTTAAACTTAGAGTTTGAAATTTATAAACATTTCGTGCCACTTTCAGTTTATAATTTTAAAATTCCAAAGGTGTTGCACAAAAATCTGATAAATTCTGAAAAGACCGATAAGAAATATAATATATATGATATTTTAAAAGTTTATTTAATCCTAATTAATTTCCAAAGTTTTATTTTTTCAGCCCATATTAGCTTAATCTAAAATATTCTCTTATTTCCTGATCCCATTCCACTTTTTCTATTTAATCAATTCAACAGAAGCTTTGTAAAAAGGCTGACATCGACAAGTTTCCACACTCAGAGATCCCTCTAATTCATTTATCTAAATCGACAAAGAAAAGAAATTCCTTTCAAAATCTCACAGTATATAATCATAGGGATAAATATTTCATTAACTTTTCCTCTTTTCGCTTCTGCTTGTACATAAATTGTCTCCCGGGATGGAATAAAGATGTTTAAAATTCTCTCCCTTAAAAAATTATGTTTACATATATATAAGAATTTTCAAATTTAGTTAACATTGCCATCGAAAGGTAATGCAACAATATGTAGTTAAAACGAAGATAGTCATTCTATACTTCGTCTTCAAGCTGGTTGTTCAGATTGCAAGTTCGATAAGCCAGAATGGCTTTTGCCTTGGAGCAGCGGATATTTCTTGTTTTGGAGTTCCACAGCCTGGAACACAGTTTTGTATATTTGATCTGAGAAAAGGACCGTCAGACAATGAGGTAAAGGCTCTCTCAAAAATTTGAAAGATTTTTGAGAGAGCCTTTAGATTTAGGGTGCGAGAATGATATCCGTATTGGAAATTTCGGCCACCCACGCGTTTCAGTTAAAAGTCGAATGCTGAAGACGTACAGCAGATTATCCAACAGGGACCTTAGATTTCCGTTCGCTGTGTTGCATTTCCTTTTGGACTTTGAAGAATGACCACGCACCGTCTCATGCACAGTCATGAAAAATTCCCGTACAAGATCCAGACTCGCCAACCTCTGACACGAAATTTCATCAATGTTCGTCATAATTTCGCAAACGTTTTGCTACATCTGCGGATAAATTGAACTCGATGTTGGCAACATATGGTTCTCAAACGAAGCGTATTTTTACCTCGGTGGTTATATCAATAAGCAGAGCTCGAACCGAAAATCCTCATATTGCTGCATTTCTATCCCTGTATTTCCCAAAAATAATGATCTGGTCCGCGGCTTAATAAAGGAATAATTTTACCATTTTTTTCAAAAGTAACCGATAAATGTTGCACGATATCTTGGAATTCTGGAAGATTTTGTGGCAATTCATATTGCTTTGGAGGACCGTCCGAATGCTTCCTGGTCCATGCAAGATGGTGCTCATTCACATCGAACACCTACATTATTTGATTTCTTGAGCGAGTATTTCAACGATCGAGTAACTAAACTGCCTTGGGTTATGATACGCATACAGGAAGTGGCATGGCATAGCTTCTTTATTCTCCAAACTTGACGTCGTGCGATTTTTTTTTTTTTTTTTTTTCTTTGAGGGAACCTGAAAGACATGGTATACCACCAAACTCCACAAACAATTGTAGGTATGCAACAACCCATCTATACTACATGCGAGAAAATTCTAACCGACATATTTGCACGGATGTCTGGATAGTTTTTTTTCCCTCAGACTGCGCTACGTTGTTGCTGCAAATGGGGTTTACATTGAAAACATCGTTGTTTAATTTTTTTTTTTTTTTTTTTTTTGCAGAACTGCTCGCAACAGTTTCATACCAGTTTTTATTTTTCCTATTGTGCAGCAGCATCTGCCGGTAGCGATCTTAATTAAATTTGCAATCTGACGGGATAAAATCCCGCGATTTCCCAAACGTAGGGACGTAAACGATACTTTTCTGTCGCATTCTTTTTTAATTGATTTTCAAAATCCATCAGTCATTTTTGGAACACCTTATATGTATATATATCGCTTTGAAAAATGAGAGGGCGGCGAGTTTTCTTTAAATGTCAGCTTTATTCTTGTTCATTATGAAAAAAAATTCAGTGCCTAACATCTCTTAAAAATTGTTTATTAAAACCATGACCAGGAAGTGACACTCACCACAACAAGGCTGAAAGCAGGAAAAGAGGGTGTGGGAATGGATTCCTAATTTATATAGTTTTAAAGGACACACGTTTCACATGATATCGTAACTTCAAATGAGGAATTTAGAGAAGTCAGATCCTCGTGCCCTCAGTAGTGCCTTTTTAAAACTATATTTGAATTTAAAAAAATATTAAGAATGTAGATAAATTGAGTTTCTTATGCATAAAAATCAAAAGCAAATAGTTTTTTTTTTTTTTTAATTTGAGAAAGGGGAATTCTGTAAATTTGTACAGTGTTTAAAAATAAGAAAAAATTAAATATCGTAATTGATTTTATAATTGCAATAGTTCCTTTTTAGTTAAATTAGATATTTACAATACACTTCCGAGTATCCGGCCTAATATGGCGGAAGGATAGGCAAATCTAATTTTAACAATCATTCAAAAATAAGCAATGCACACGCTGATATAGAGATGGTCAGCGGTCTTAAGCTTTTCAGACTAAAAGTGGTACGGATCCCTCCGATAATGGGACATAAACATAAGTGTTGCCGAATTAATAATTTTTGTAGACAAATTTATATTTTAAGTCAATTTATCGTTTTTTCTTCAAAAGAACTTTTTTTGAGAAAGTAGCACTAGAGTTTTTCATATAAATTTGTCTTCATGACAAAAATTAGTTTTCAATACATTTTTATCGTTCAGAATGAATCAAATATGCACATATGGTACCACCTATCAACAACCAGGAATTCAACTAAACACATAATGCATTATGCTACAAAATTATGTATCAACAGGAAGAATCTTTCGGTTTTTAGAACTTTTAAAACTATGAACTGCATTTCGAAGTTAGACACGGTAATATAAGTAAGCTGTCAGACATAGTGACAAAATTTTACGATTTCCACGACGCATTATAACGGCATTGAAGTAATTGTGTCGAATACTGCATTCCAGATGACCATCGTTCTTGAGAACCAAATATGCTTATGCCTCCTTGTCATTCAATGCATAATATAAAAAAGCGGCAGAAAGATAAAGGGTTTATTTACAAGAAAGTTAACAACATCGAATTCCACCTAGCAAAATGTTCTTTTTTTCGCGAGAAACACGTTATTATTCCATTCAATGAAATTTCAGTGAATCTTATTTCCACACAACCTTAATTAAAATTAAATATCAAACTTTAGAGATCTATTTTTAGTTTAAAATGCAGCCATCATAGGCAATTCAAGTTAAGTGTTGACATAATTTACTGACTATTGCTTTAAATAACTTATCAAAAATCTTGTATAGTTTCTTGTATAGAAAATGGTTACTAGTTTCAACAAGGAATAAAATTACTCTTATTTTTCAATCAAATGAGTCACTTTTTGTGCTTTACACCTTAAATCAATCTCGGCAGTTAACAATTAAGTGAAGAAAATTCTCTATTGAGCAAAGCTATGAAGTATCAATTTAGAAATTAATTAACCATAATTTGAAAAAAAGCTTCCATGAAACGAAACTAGAAATAAATATACAGCATATTAAGAAAGTTTCATTTTATTTCAAACATAAACAGCTTATAAAACAAATGTATGAAAATCATTGGTGCTAATAATGTAAATTGTGTTTAAAATGAAAACAAAATCCAGTGATTAAATTATGTGCGCATTATACTGTATAACATCCTAAAGTATATTGAAACACTTAAGCAGCAATGAACATTATTGAAGGAATATTGAGAAAGTACCTCAAAAATGCTATGAAATCACATATTATATATATATATATATATGACACACACACACTGGTATCCGAGGTTAAGCATAATTTGTAAAATGTGAGTAAATACTAATGGATCGTCGTTCAAAATATCTTGAGAAAAACCATTTTTGAAAGTAAAACTGTATCTGTATGCGTAACTTTTCTGTCCACGTCTTCATGCGGAAAATAGAGGCGTTGCTCTTAAGCCTTATATTCACCTGTTTCAAAAAAACTATCGCTCACGACTCCATATTTATGGATGATAACGCGTCTTCTCACCGTGCAGGCCTGGTCAATGACTTTCTCGAAAATATGCAACTCATGCTATGGCCTCATCTGATCGAATCCTAACAAGCATGTGCAGGATATGTTAAAGAGACAGCTTACAGTCCCGCACTCAGAAAGCTCCGCTTCTGAAATGAAAAGTTCATGACGGTGGGTGACGGTTTTCCTAAGTGACCATACAATTTATTAAACTGCAATATCAATATTTATTATGCTTATTTCCCCTCCCCCACTGAAGTGTGATTTCTTATTTCTAATTTTCTTTATTTCTTTTCTAATTTTCTTTATTTCTTCGGATAATAAGATTAATTATTGTCGTTCAATCATATCATTTTCTTATTTTATAATACTCTTAAACTTGCATACCACGTTTTCTGTTATTTTGACTTAAGATTTCCCACATTATGCACTTATATAGCAATTATGCTTCATTTTTGGACACCAGTATATGCATGCACACTCATTATATATAAGTAAATTATAACAAATCAACAATAGCCTCAATAATGATGATGATCCGAGAGTAGAACTAAAGTTTGCTTCACACACACATATATATATATATATAAAGAAAAGAAAAGTATGTTTACACAACAATAAAAGAGACTGTAGCAATTTCCAGAAAGACATTAAGTACTTTAAAGTTTAAAATCATTCCTTAAATACTTAAGTCACTTTTCTTCTCCAATCATATAAACGGTTACATTGCCCAAATAATAATGAATATGACATCATTTGAATGCAAAGGAAACAGAAGAGTTATGCTCTTCTTGATTTATAACAATGGACTTAAAAAATCTGAATGGAATGTAAATACACATACAGTACACATATAAGAGAAATATTCAGCTGGTAACTTGACAACTGTTTACTAACTACATTTTAAATTTTCATTGCAGTTTTCAGTGGTACAATGAAGATGAAAATAAATTACAACAAAAATAACAAACCACCAAAGGGATTCGTTTAAAGAATATTTACAAATTTTTACTTTCAAAGCATCAGAGTAACTGAATTCTGAGATGAAAATAAAATAAAAATTTTAAACTACCAACTCCCTGAGCTGCGAAAATCTGGAGCAATACTGTGCTAAAGAAAATTAAAGAGAAATATCATAAAAGTAATTATTTTTGCAAGACTTTTAGTAGCAATTAAAACATTAACATGCATAATGTCAATTTCACAATTAGGAAAATAAATCTAATTCAGTTTCTAAAATTATGGCATTTGCCGTGAGACGGCAAAACCAGACAATAAGTGATTATATCGAATTCAATAAGTACTAGGCAATAATGACATCGAAAATAATTTTAAATAAATTATTTTCTTCCAGTATATACTGGATTAATGCCTTATTTAGTATTTCACTTTTCTAAATATACATATAAGAAACCATTTTAAAGTTAAATACCATTAAGCAATACTTTATTTCACTTATTTCTGGTGAATGACAAATAATCCAAATTCATATAATTTGTTTGTATTTCAACCTCTTACCAGCTCATGAATTACAGTTGCCGATGCTTTAATTTAGTTGCACATAAGCTCTGTTTCGAAGCAACACGAGAGCTATGTTGGGACGACCCTCGTAATTTTGAACAACGGTCCGATAACGAGAACGACATCCGAGCTAGCACCCAGCTCTCAAAATTGCCACACCATGCCAGCGAGGAGGATCTTTGCCCCATGATCAGATTTAACGTACACCAGACCCAAATACAAGGAGGATCCTTAGTAGAATCGGGTCACGAACCAGGAATTCTCCGGTCCTGAAGCTGAGACCTAACACTAGGCACCAATAATGCTTTAGATAAGTATTCAGAGCTTCATGTTGATTTCCTTTCAATGTCTAAAACTAAGAAATTGCATTCGTTCAAATTCATGCTGTTGCCATGAATGCACGCGCATCACTTTTATTAAAATTTGGAATGTAAATCCGACAAAGATGTCAAGAAAAATGCATCACAAAAATTGGAAATTCCCAATTTAAATTTAGAATTTTTAAAAATTGGGAAGGGGGGGGGGAATAATAGAAAAACGGTCTGCAAAATTCTAGTTTAAAAGATGATAGTTAATAAACTTCATACATTTCTTCAATGTATTTTAGTGTTTAAATAAAATACAATCCACACAAGCTTTCGCGTCAAACGCAGTGAAGAATATTTTTACAGATACCTTTTATTTTAACTTTTTTAATCACCAGTTAAACTCAATAACCTCCCAGTCATATTTCTGTTTCCCTGAGAAATTTGCAGCATATTGGAAATAAATTTTCAAATAATTTCAATGTGATTCTTTAAAGGCACCCAGCTTTTTTTTCTTTTTAAACATGGTCATAGCAAAGGAGAAAGCTAAAGTATGAACAAGATCACAAACTAAATTTTTATACAGAAAAAATAAGACAAAGACATTCTATTTATTCATTATTAAACGTCTCTTAAGAAATTATAATTGCGTATTCATCACAAATATGCTTATACTACACATTAAATCCAGCAGATAAATATTGTTATACACTTAAGTATTAATAATTGGAAGAAAAGACTTTAGTATGTTAATGTTTGATTTGAAAAATCTTATGTTACATAAGCTTAAAAAATTACAATTCAATGAGCACCATTAAAATTATTTTGATTGCTGAAGAAGAGCCCTGTTGAAAACTTGATGAATTAATGTTGTTAAAAGAATTTACTTTCAGAATGCAAAGTTATTGGTTAATTCACATTCAACTATTTTGGCATATTTTAATGTCTTATAAAATTCATCTTTTAAATCCGATTTCAAGCAATACTTTCCTCATACTAACAAACTAATCTGTCACAAAAACTATACTGTAAGAATGTATCTATAATCAATCAAAAACAAAAACATGATATATAATTTCTTTAGACTGAGGGATGAATAGCCAATAAAATTAAACTGAATGCATATGTAAAAATTAGTATTTCTAAATCACAGATTTAGAATTCATTTGATATAGATGATTTCCATATTTACTCACAAAAAGTCTTATTTTAAACAAATATACACAAAAAATATTTTAAAGTTAATTACTAAATAAAAAAAGTAATACATCATTTACAAAAATGGTTACCTAAAAACAGTTTGATGAATTCAGTTTGTCCTTGCACAAATTGAAAAAGGAATGTATAACATATAAAAAGCAGAAAAATCCGGCTATCACATTTTTCAAAACACAAACATCATTTTAATACGGTTCTTATACAAAACCTTTTCTGCATTTCTTTACACAAAAAACAAGGAATTCAAAATATACAGAATAAGACTTTAAATCACAATGGCCAGTCAGTTTATTATAAATTCACATATACAAAAAGATTTCTGCAATGGCCATTGCCAGATCACTTTTAGAAATAAGAAAGTTTTTTTTTTTTTTTTTTTGCTTTGAAACCACAATGATTTTTTTAAAATCTGTAATGTGTACGTAAGGGGGAAAAAATCCAAAGTGCAAATAAATAAGATGAAATAAAGCTTTTTAAGGATTTTTAAATGCTAATACAAGTAAAAGTTTACTTTTGAATAATTTAATGTATAATGAAATAAAAATCAGTTTTAAAATGTCAAAAACCTAAACACCTTCCATGAGTAAAAGGATTTTGTAAAAACTGCATCCACCATATATCATACACAGAAAATGATTCACTAAAATGTATCATGGTGCATATTCAGGTAATTGACTGATTTTATTCTTTTCTTCTTCTGTGTCATCACGAGAAATAAATAATGTGTGGCCATATCCACAAGCAACACTATGAATATGTATTCCATCTAAAGGCTTTACTTCTTGGGGAGTTGTAGAAGATTTTGGCCTCGATTCTCCATACCTTTTAAGACAAAATTTTTATTTTAAGAGTTCAATAAATTGAATAAATATAAAAAAGAAACAACTACTCATAAAATAAATCCTACCCCAGTTCACCATAAGTTGGTGATGGTCCCCAAGAAATCACACTTTCATCAGCAACACACACAATACTACAATTGGAACATCCAACATCTCGAACTTGCCAACCAACAAGATCTTGCACAGGCTTAGGATACATAGTTGCTTCACCAGCTCTTTTGTTTTGCCCCCAAAAAAATAACACATCTGCAAAATAAAAGTAGCATATTCTCTAAATTTCTGTGAACTACAAAGCTATTGTCATATTCATCCTATAGTAAGAATATAAAATAATATATTTCAAGGGTGTCAATTATTATCCAACAGCAAATTGTGGTAATAAAAGGACGGAAAAAATTGTACAAGTAAATGAAAGGCTGTAAAAGATAATAACTGATCCTTGGATCAGTTAAAAGCAGATGACAGAAATTCAAACAACCAACTTTGAAGGGAAAATATCCATAAACATTATAGGAATAAAAGAAAATATGCAGTATGTGACAGGAAAAAAATGCAGTATGAAAGATCACATTTATTTTACATTTGCTACGCATTCAATACATTTTTTATACTGTCAAATATTTTAAATTGATCACATTTAATATTTCATTAATACTATAACCTCACCAAAATTAGCTTTGCATATCAATAGCCAAATGCGTTATGATTAAAGTTCTGTATATACAATTGAGACAATACTTATTTGCTATTAAAGGGCCAAACGCATTTCCGATGGGGTGCTTTTTTTTTTTTTTTTTTTTTTTTTGGTCTACAGTAGTTTTAAAAAATTAAGAAAACAATTTTATAAAAAAAGACTTCAAGATAATGACAAGGAAAATTTAGATTAATTCTTTTTCCTTTTTTAAATTTGAAGGCATTTTCTTTTGTCGCTAATATACAAAATCGTTCTTGGAAATAAGTTTCTTTGCATACCTTAAAAAAAAAAAAAAAACCTCACATTTTAAGCACTATCTAATAAGAATAAATCGAATTAGGAAAAGCTTGAATAATATACGCCAGAAATTCTGTATAGAATTTGTTTAGACGATGTTTATCTGTTTATACCTATTAGGGTGTATAATGAGAAATTGCTGCAAAAAATAAGCATATTTCGTATGTGCATGCATATGTAGACAAACGTATATTCTAAACATATGATGTTTTCTGTTGCATAATGTAAATTTTTATGGAAAAATTTAATAAAGGATACCTGTTTCTTTTGGCAAAAATGGTAATGCAATTGTCACTAGTAAAAAGATTAATTTTTATAATGTTAACAATAAAAAAATCTGAGCTTTTTCAAAAGTTCTTCAAATTAGCAAATTACCAGTTAATGTTGATAGATGCATCATTTTTGGAAATGCCAACACTGATGTAGAAGCATAGATGACAAAAACAGAAAGGGTAAAAAAACATTTGTCAGGATGCATTTCATCAAAATTTGGCCAAAACATTAGAGGATGCATTAAAAAAATTAATACCATATCCATTAAAAACGTTTTAAGAAACTTTCAATTTGCTTTTTTAAAAATCTTATTAATATCCACTCTTTAAAATCCTAATAGATATAGAATATAGATATTGATGGAATCAAATCTATTGATTGTGGGAAAAATCTTTGTAAAAAAATATTTTCATACTTTACCTAACTTTTTTTCCCAAGTGTCAAACATTTTAAAGTAATACGCCGATAAAATGGAGATAGTGCCAAAACGGTATAAATTATGAAGTACTATTTATTGCTCCAGGACTGGATAGGTTTTTCTTCCACTGAGAAAAGCCCCTTCCTTTTCCAAGTACTGGTATGCATATTTAAACATTTCAGAATATTTAAAAGATGCTATCGTCGTAGAAAGGGGAGGGGCGGGACGGAGACAAATTTAAGAAAACTATCAATGCACTATAGAATTTTCTAGATATAAGTTGCACTTAATTGTTTTCAGTTTCTTCCAAAAAATTTTGACATACCAATCTAATAAAAAAAATTATCTGTATTTTATTGAAGCTGAAATTTTGTACAGAATACACTGCTTAACCTAAGTTATATTTATATTTTCATAAAGTGTACAATTAAAAGGCCATTTATATTGGGGACTAAATAACCAAAATTTAATTAAAGACAACGAAAATCAAGGCATTATATACAATCTTATGCAAAGTTCTTCTACAGTAAAAAGCTTTGTAGAAAAGCCGACGGGGAGATTCGACCTATTATCTTCCACCCAGAAATCCAGGTACCAAAGTAGGCTGAGCAATAATGTTGTGTGATATATTACATAATATTGCGAATATAGTTTCATATTATATAATATTATACAGAATGTGTGCTACTGGGGAAATTCAATTTCAACAGACAGCCGTCAAGACTAAAATAGCATAAATCCTGCAGTGGAAAGACAAATAACTGCTGAAGCAAAGATAAAATCACGACTGTCACTAGTTTAGAATGTCCCAAAACTTTCTAAGGGTAAAATAGGACAAAGTGGAATAGGAGAATAAACATATAATAAGCTTCAGAAAAAGAAAAAGAAAAAAAAAGCGATAAGAATATTTCTATAAAAATGCATCTATGTTAGACAATATGATATACAAACCAAAGAGAAAAAGTATGAATATAATAGATATAACAAAGTGAAAACTGAAGATTAACCAGAGTAAAGATGAAAAGTGCTTAAAACATATGAAAAGGGGGCGAGAGAATAGAAAAGACATGCGAAACGGCTGCGCAAAAAACTGCGATTCAAGGAACACCGTGAAAATAAGATGTGAAACTTGGCGAGCGAGGTATTAATTTGCTCATCAGGAGAAGAAATCAATACACGTCGCAAAAGGAATTATAGCATTTTCTGCAGACAGTAGCGGACAATTAAGTGAAATGATTTAATGTCTTACCCCAAATACAAATGGAAAAACAATAGAAATCTGAAATAAAAAATACAAAAGGTAAGAGCACAATATTTTCAATTTTGTTTATCCTTGATATAAGGGAAAATAAATAATGAAAGAGTATTTAACGAATTCAGCTGCATCGGCCTTCTACCTACGTGGAGAAGTATATTATACAACACGACTTCGTGACAGTTGCCATTTGAGGATGGCTAGAATAAAATTATGATTTTTTTTTTAACTATTTGGGACCTTTAAAGTCTGTCTTAAGCAACCCTGATGTAATTTTAAAATAACCACACCAACATCTGTTTGAGATGCAATACCTTACTTGCATCTCAAAGCCACTGATTAAAGGCTTAAAAATGGAGGTGGGGTGATATTGATGGTGAGGTTATCCATTAAGCGCTTGATTTGATATTTTACTGAATTTTTTTCATTGCATATTTTATTAATTCCTACCAGTTGAATTAAACTATATTTGTAATTTTAAAAAAAGAAGATACACTTCATTTGCACCGGTCTTCCTCCTACGCGGAGAATTCGTTGTCCTTTTTCTTTGTTATTTTCTTTATTATCATTTTTGTTTAGCCTTCACATATTATTCACCTCCCTTTGTTTTTTTGTTTTTTTTTAATTTTTTACCTCAGATTTATATATCCCTTTTCCACTTTTATATTATTTGGGGTGAAGACAGCAACATTTCACTTAATTGTCAGACGCTGCCTGCAGATAATGCTACCATTTTGCCGCGGCTTCAGCCGCGAAATGTAACCAGGCAACGAAAAAGAATGGGGGAGGGATCACCATTTTATATGCGTTTCTAGAAGTTATAGAGAACAAAGTTAAAAAGTACCTTAAAATGTACAATTAATTCTTAAACAGTTTTACTGTGACTCTTTTGTTGTTTTCCCTTCTAGCTACAGGTAGAACAGAAAATTTACAGCCCAAGGGCAAGAACTATAGATTTCAGATTAATGTCAATTACATTTAAATTTTACTCCCGCTATTTGCAAATGGTCATAATCATTATCAGTTTCTACAACCGCTTGGAAGTCTGACAATATCAATAGAATTTTTAGATCAAGACAGTGGTCAATATCTATAAATTGTATTTATAATTATTCTACAATAGAATCATAATCTCAATTGATGAATCTTCTCATATTAGTAATCTATTTAAAACAACTTTTATATGCAAATAGTTAAGTTTAAATATCTGAATAAGTAAGTTTAGGGTGCATGATTTAGCACTACTATACCATTTGAGACCCCAATCATAATCAAGCTTAAATGTTAGTGTTATTTTATTAGGGAATTATCGATTAAGATATGACGAATTTTGTCTGAGTTCCCCAAAACGAAATATCATTTTAACATTTATACAAAATACTTTAATATTTTCTTTTTTAGCTAAATACCCCCACCATCAGATATGTAATTGCCTACCAAACTAAGTCCGTACATATCACGATAAGGAAATTTTAAAAATAGTAAGTAAATTGTCTTTGACTATTACATGAACAGAAACAAAATTTAACAAGCCCGGGATAGTAAGTGTAAGATTTTCACTATATTTAGCAACCAAGAAAATTTTATTTGCCACTTTTAAGAGCTAAGAGCTTTTTTAGATGAAACCATCATAAGATGTGACAAACCTGTAATGAAACTGATGACAGAACAATACCAAATCTTATCTGATTTCTAATTGTTGAAATGAATATTTTTAGATCTAATTTTTTAACAGAATGAACTGCGATGTTTAGAAATTTCAGATTAAAAAATATTATCGCTTTTTACGTCTAAAATTTAAAAGTAAAAGGCTTTTTCAAAGTCTCCAAAATTTAATTAAAAACATTTTTTTAAATCCTATGCAAAAATAAGTTAAAACTTCATAACTTTAAAAAAAATTTCAGAAAAACGTGATTAAACATTTTTATGAAAAAATGAAAGGGATTGAACAATTTGTAATTTTGATAAATAGAAACGAATTCACGAAGTTAAAAAGCCAGCATTGTAGTTAAATCCAAAATTAAAATGCGTCAGTTTCCCCGTTTTTAAAAAGAATTTTTTGAAGCCAACGCGAGACAATATACAGCACTGCTTCAAAACTTAGCAGCACTCATGGAATAAAGAATCTTTTTCTATGAACTGCTTTAAACTTTAAACGTTCAAAAGAAGCATCTCTTAAAAATCATGATATTAACAGTTCTAAAACCACGTGTCGAAAACATTTTACGAAGCAATGATATTGTCTTGAATTTTATTACAATTAAATCATCTGGATTTGAAAATTCAAAAATATTAATTCAGCAGATTTCTTTGTTACTAAAAAACAAGGCTTGCATGAGGCAATGTTTGAGATTCTCAAAAAAAAAAAAAAAAAAAAAAAAAAAAAAAAAAAAAAAAAATCTCACCAGTGCAACCAGTAATATCTGTTTGAGATAACACTGAATTATTACTGTATTCAGTACCGGAAAAGAAAACTCTCTGCACAGCCCCATTAGTGACTTTGACTTTTTTCTACTACTGTGCGCTAGGAATAGATGATGTAATTGAGAAAATATATCTTATCTAGAACTCCCTCTGGTTGCATCAATGAATTCAACGAGCTGAAATTTTGGCAGGGCCACTGAAATGCAGAGTTGCCACTCAAATCCGGAATAAAAATCCCGCGTTTTCTCTGTACATATATGCAATATAAGAGGAAATGTGCGAACAGTACTCGTGTTATTTATGATGGAATAATAATACTCCATAATTTTAATGAGTAGAAAAAGCATGTTTGTTCAATACATACGGATTTAAGCAAGATGCAGTTTTTGAAACATTAAAAGTTCTGGATATTCGTTCAAATATTTTTATAGTATTCTTCACAAATATAAAATACTCTACTAAAAAGCCCATTTTTTTTTTCCAGTTTCAGTAGTTTCACTAGTAATCAAATAGCTTATAATTACTATTCCAATATCGGTATTGTTTTATTTTTTCTCAACCTAAAGATTTTTAAGAACATCAAGCCTTTATCAAAAATAAGTTGATGGTGTGAGCTAGAAGCTATAAGCCAAAGGTCACTCTTAAGGATAGTGAATAAGCCCAAGAAAATGACTGCCTTCAATTCATCCTTAGCAGATCAGCCATTCAGGTGAATTAGCTAACTGAACTGATGCACTGAATCAGCCATTTATGGATCACCAATACATGTTTTTTAAAACTCCACAAGCAGCAAGGAGTAAGCAAAACCGCAATATTTATCATCAAGCGATGAAAAATAATAACAGAATGTGTTGGGGAGAAAAAAAAAGGAGTCGAGTTCCTTAGAACTGGGCCACACACTGATGGGGTTTTTTTATAATAAAAAATTATACTTGCATTCACAATTACGAAACTCATTACACTGTAATTTATGACACAAATGTATTTCCAATAATTACATTGGAATTCGTGATATTTTAAGAATTATAAATTCCTTCAAGTTGTCTAACCAAGAAAATCAATGACAAATTATATTAAAGACTAATTACAAACTTTCAATGAATGGCGCTCTGAAATTGCACACACTTTCTCACTCTGTTATACAGATTGGAATGTTTTGAGTTTAACCACTTCCAATAATAAACGATATATATATCATGTTATTAAAAAAAATCTGTTTTGCTAATCTTTCATGCTAAGAAAAATTCAAAAGATTAAAAACTATTTTAAATGAAACAAATATTTACATGATTATTTAAATATTTTAATAGTACAAGTTAATTACACAATTAATAATTAATACAATCAATTTAAAACACTGCATCTGAAAAACCAATGATATTGTTGCAAAAAGGCTGTGAAACTTTCTTTCTTAAAAAAATCAATCATACTGTAATTCTTCATAAATGATGTATGAAAATGGTTGTTGTGAAAAAGTGCACTTCTTTTTGGGGTACAGTTATACGGACATGAGAAATGCCAAACCTGTAGCAGAGAACTGGCATTTCTCATACGATTCCTGCTTTGAAGCCATAACAAGCTCTTCGTGCCTTTCCTGAATTATGAAATAGCTGTTAGGCACATCAAGAAAAATGGCCCAATATAGTTGGAGACTGATAAAGTTAGAACTTTGAACATTTATAAGTCATTAGTCCGCTGTAAGTTTTATTTTGAATTTTTAAACCTGATACTGAAATTGGAGGAGCAATGATTTATTAAACAGTAATCTAAGATGCCAACTAATCTTGTTCTGCGATAAAAACCAATCATTTCTCCCATCTTTTCTGTGCAGATAGCTTTCTTTTTAAAAATGAAAATTCGCACACGAAAGAAATAAAGTTTTTCCTGAATTCTAGGACACTGACTATTTACATAAAAAGTGATAAGAACTATTGAAAATTATGAATTAAATTGAAACAAATTGAAATTATGAATTAAATTGAAACAAATTTGTATGTTGAAAAGGTTTAATTTTATTCTAAATTACTTTACTTTACTCGATTTCAGAAAATTGTGATGCTTAAAATGTCATGAGCATCTCATCCATAATTCTCAGTTAAATCCAATACTTCTGAAAAACCTATCCGAATTGAATTCCTATTTTTGTTATATAAAACCTTACGAATAATACAAAGTGCAACATAATTGAAATTTGCAAAGATACCTTTAAGTTTATTCTGAACTTAATAATGATATAATCAGAACAGGGATGAATACTAAATCAGAATTAGTTTTCTAATTAATGCAAAATAAGATTATAAAAACAGGATTTGCAAATTTGACAAGCATATGCCTGAAATGTTGTATTAAGAAAAGAAACAGAAGACAATTCCAAAATAATAAAAGTTTAAAAATAAATAAATTGATATAGATTCCTTACAGAATAAGTTCAAATACACACACTTAGTACTTAATAAAATCAGAAGTTTGATCCTTTTTTACTATTAATATTTTGTACAGAAAAAGTAATGGCTAAAATTAATTACCTACGAATATGAATTCCTTGGTATCCACTAACGATTAACATATAAAAGCTAATTCAATCATATTATTTGGAATAATAATATTTATGTTTATAATTATTAAAAAATTAGTTACTAAATTAATTTTCACAAAAATCTTTAGTAATACCTCTCTTATGCTTCAGTATTTCAGAAAAATTCGAAGTATTTATAGCATAACAAAGGCCATACTTATCGCATCAAGTCAGCTATTGTTGGGCAATATAATGTAAACATCAAATGTGACAAAGAATATTTACTAACAGCAATTAAGAGGGTACCAACTGGCGCAAAAGCATATGGGAATAATAAATTTCTCTGAACAATACAAATTGTACCAAATTATTTTTAAAAGCCAATTAAAACTAATTCTCCCATAAGTTTCTATTAATTTTTAAAAAGTTACATAGACTTAAATGTTGGGAATGGCAACTCATAATACAATAAATAAAATTATTCAAACAACTATAATATAATTCAACAAGAATGACAATATAATAAATACAACATAATAGTTCATAAATAAAAATTTCCAATTAAAAAACAATCTTCATACCCCACAATATTTGTGAGAAAATATGAGGAGATCGATTCAGTAGTTTCAAATTCTACATCATACAAAACATTTATAAGTTTTGCTTTAATTTACACAAATTTTTCTCCTCGCTGCACTAATTATCAGCTTTTACAAGAAAAGTTATATATTTTATATAGCTTTATTCCAGCTAAAATTAGCCAGCTATAAAATAACTTTTGTCTTCGAGTAAAACTCTTATCTAAAACTTGTACATCTACAAACTTGAACTACCAACTTTTATCGTGTAAGACTCAGATTCCAGCAAAATGAATTTTGTTTTTGTTTTATCTATTAATTAATGTCAATTGTAAGTCAGTTCCTGAAAATAAAATCAGCTTTTCGAGTCCTTCTCCAAAATATTCATTTTTATAGTAAAATTAGAATGCATGAAATACATATAGTGAAGCAGCAGAAGATTTTAAGTTTTAATAAGTTGCACATGAGAAGACACTTTTGAAAAGGAGATAGCACAAATTAAACACAATTAAGAGCAAAATTACAATTTATTTCTCACCAAGTTCATTAATTGCCATACTGTAAGTACCACCAGCGAAAACTTTTTTCACACCTCTCACATTTCTAGGACCATCAAAGGCCTTGATCAATCTAGGAACCATTTCATCCTTTGGATCAGAATGACCAAGTCTTCCATAACCACCAAAACCAAAAGAGTAACAACGCTTTTTGGCGTCTACAGCAACCTAAAGAACACATCCATAATCAATGATACAATGAGAAAAAAAAATAAAAAAAAATGGAGGAAAATGGCCAAACAACATTTACATATAAACCAAAATGGCTTACAGTATGATTCACACCACAAGCCACACCAGTTATTTGTACATCATCAACTAACGATACATGTCCTTCTCTTGTTTTTTCAATGAAAGCTATAATTCGTCTAGGTATTAATTCACATCTGAAAGACAATTTGTTGCTAGTAACAAAATATCTGCCATCAGAGTTGTGACCTGAAAATGCATAAAAGTAATCAAGGTAAGAAATTTTTAAGTAAACAAATAATTTATTACATGGAAAAAATTATATCTGAAAATTTAACAAAAGGGAATGAAATGTACTGTAACTGAATTACACACTCTAGACCTACATATGTATTGATAGGGATATTTCATAATGAAATGTTAATGATAGCCGTTAATAATAATAATTAATTAATTATAAAAATACACACCATTGAATATGCATGCAGACATACATACATTAGTCAGTGTAAAAAATGTTTTAAATTTTTTTTCCAGATTTTTTTAAATGTGCATTCTTTAAAGTTTAATACTTATTTCTATACTTGCACAACTTCTATCCAAAAACAAATTATGCCTTTTTGGTTTTGACAAAAGCAGCGAGTACCAATAAATTAAAACAGCTTTTAAAAAGATTAACAATAAAACTCGCCGATCATTTTCAACGTTTCTTAAAATTAATAAATTATATATTAATCTGGATGGATACGTTTTTCAGAAAATGTCGGTCGGCAAAGATGTAGAAGAAAAGAATGTCTATATTATATATATATATATATATATATATATATATATATATATATATATATATATATATATACGCAACAACAATCAAGATTCAACATGGCTGGGGTGGAAAATGTAATTTCCTCCTGCGCAAATTGAATATATTTAATAATTTAGAATCTATTTTATTTGCATAAAGTTAAGAGTTAGAGCATTCCAGGATGGCTAACATCACAAGATTGATTAAATTTAAACGAAATTGACGATAGAATACTGTCATACTCTGAGTTTCTTATAACACTTTTTTAATAGAAAAGAATTTTAAAAAATAATCAAACGTTCCACATTTCAAAAATTTAATAAAAACCTGCCTTTTACACAATATGAAAAAAAAATCTTGATTTAAATTTTTAAAAACTACAGAAAAACGCAATTGTATATTTTATGAAGAAATGAAAATGATTTAACAATTCCTAATTTTCATAAATAATTGAATCAAATCCCCAAAGTTAAAATGATGCAAGCTCTAAAGTTAGAAACAAAATAAATGCAAAAAAAAAAAAAAAAAAAAAAAAGCCAAGGGTTTTTTTTTTTTTTTTTTTTTTTTTTTAAGTTAGCGCGAGACAATATATTGCACTGCTTCTAAATTTAATAACACACATCAAGTGAAAAATACTATTCAATGAACTGCTTTAAAGTTTATTATATTAAAGCAGAGAAAAACGATAAAAGAGGCAAAACCACGTGACTAAATGATTCGATGAAAAATTTATATTGCTTCGAATTTCATTCCAATAAAAGCCCCTTTGGGATAACCATTCAAGTATTGCAAGCAGTTTTGCAAGTTGTTGAAAAAAATTAAGAGAATGTTGAAGAAAAAAAGGTCATGAATCATTATCTTAATATGTGTTGGCATCACTTGATCCGTCTCACCCTGGATTTCTTCCCTTTTGTAGGCTTTCTTTCTTGATACATCTGTTATACAAACTCTTATAACTATGCTTTTAATTTATCGTACTCAATGTCTAAAAAAAAAAAAAAAAAAAAAACTTTCTTTGCATTTTTCGAGAAAATTAAACCCTCTATAACGATTATTCCTCAAAAGTAGCCATTTTTCAAGTGCTTCAAAATGGTTTACATATTTAGGCACTTTTCATGGCGCTATGCATCCTGATTGAGTTCTAATATAGAAATAAAGAGACATTTTTGACATTAATTAATTAAACATAATGCAAAAAATAAATAATCCAGAAGTAATTAAAATATATATGACATAGTAAAGAAACCTTAAAATGTGGATAAAATAAGAAATTTATCCAAATATATAAAATATATTAAACTATTAATTTACAGATAAATATACAGCATTGCTAAATTAATTGTAAAATAAAGGCTTTCAGTATTATCTTTAGATAGAAAATAACATATTTTTCTAACTCTTGTAAATAGTAAAAATCTTGATAATAGATACCTTGAAAGTGATTTTTTAAAGTATTAACAATTACCTAACTGTCCGTATTCAGGGCAGCCAAAGCTATACATTCCGCCTTTGACATCAACTATAACACTGAATTCAGCGCCACAAGCTACTTTGGTAATAGACCTCCCTTTAAAAGACACCTAAAACAATTTGATTAAATTAAAAATTTTGTAGCCAGAATTAGAATTCACAAATTCTAACTTTTGGTGTCAAACTGAACTTTTCACTAATTGTTCTCGAGGAACTTTCCAACATATAAAGAAAATGAAATGCAGACATAAAATAATGTGTAGACTTTGCATAAAATATCACCAAAAACATTTACCAAATAGAGTTTTAAAAAATCAAAATTATCAATGGAATAATACCAACCGACCTTCAATTTTTTTAAAAGTAAATTGAGAACCCATATCATAATCATGTACAACATTTTTAAAAAGATGGAAGTTGCTTGTAATAGCAAATTAATAAATAAAAAAATAAGTGAAGTACAATCCCTTGTGACTGCAAACCAACAGATATACTAAAATCAATAACAAAGTCATTTAGTACCAATACAAATATCAAAGTCATAGATTTATCAATACTATAAGAATAGATCATGACACATAAATGCAAATAGCATAATTTATTTCAAAAAATTAACAATCAAAAATAGTAGTATACACTTTTGAATAAGAAACACCAGAAAGATACTGTCTATAAACAAGTTTTAATTTGCTTCCTGATTTATAACATTCCTGCTAAACTGCAATAAATAAAAACATAAAAGAAAAATTCACAATAACTTGTAAATACACAAAAGAGAAAAATCTTTAAAACTTGCATTCAACGTTGGTTCTAACTAATACCTTAAGGTATCTGATATTAAAATAAGAATTCTTTATAGAACAAAAAAGACAACTAGAAAAAACTTCATCAATTCATTAAACTTTACATACCAAATAATGTATTAAAAAAAGTAGGAAACAATCCTGAAATAAAAAACAATGGTACTTGAGATACCGACCTTGGACATTCAAATTAATAAGTGAATATTTCACAACTATTAATAATATTCTTCACTTAATTCATTCAATAATTTTTCATTACTGAAAGTAAAAGTTAATTTGCTTAAGTTTTATGCTTTACTTTTGTTACCACATCTAATTTAAAAATATTACTGACACCTGGACTATGAATACATATATAGACATAACAATCAACAAACAAATTGTTTCAAAACAGAAAATTATATTTCCTACTAAAAACAAATATCTTGACCTCAAAATATATGTTAAATTTAAGAATGATATATTCAGCGAGCAAATTTACAGAACAATGCCAATGCAATAAATTGTTGTTCCCATAATTCCATTCTCAACCCACTGACCTCTTACTGAATATGCATAAAACAAGGTGCATAGTAAGAAACTGCTATAAAAATTAAACACTTTTTAAGAATCTTAGTATAAAAAAAAAGCCTCTTTTGTACCTGCATGCATACATACATACATAGATAGACCTACATATTGTCTAAACACATGATGTTTTGCTTCATAAAATTGCAGTTTTTGTTGAAACATTTCCAACATTTAAAACAATGTAAACATTTTTTTCATTTTAATATTAATTTCTACATTCACATAATGTCTTCTATTCTTTGGGCGGGGGGGATGGCTTTTTCGATAATGATAATTTGCATAGAGATCTTTTATAAGATTAGCAATAAAAATCTGATCTTTTTCAACATTTCTTAAGACCTACAAAGTACTATTAAATTGGAATGACACATCATTTCTGAAAAGTCAACACTGATGTAGAAACATAGTATGACTAAAAAATTTAGGACGCATTTCGATAAGTGTTGATGAATCTTTACACTGTAGAGCCCCTTGAATTTTACCCAAACAAACATTTTACCCAATACGTAACCACCTAATAAATTCACAGACATCATGATTGGAAGTAAATGAGTTGTACATAACTTTTATACACAGCAAAGAATGAGATTCGTCATAGCTGGAATCGGAAGTGTAAACTTCCTCTTGCACTAATACATTATACTTAATAACCTAGAAAATTTTACTTGCAACCTCAAGAAGTTAAACATTTCTAGATGGCAACCATTACAAGATTTGGCAAAACTGCCATAGAACTGATGACAGAATATGGTTTTGTTCTTATTTAATTTTTTAAATCAATTTTTAAAAAAAAGAATAGCAGAATTTAGAAATGTCCAAATTATAAAAACAAAAATATCTAATTACATTCCCAACCTTTAACATCTCCAAAATTCAATAAAATCTGCTTTTTAATCCATATGCAAAAGCTTTAACTTAAAATGATATCAAATGCTTTACAAAGAAATGTAAATGATAAACCACTTCTATTTTAATAAATTATGGAAAAAAATACGCGGAGACCAGCTCGGAAATTAGATGCAAATTGTAACTTAAAAAAAAAAAAAAAAAAAAAAAAAAGGAAGCTTCCATATTTTAAGAACTATTTTTGAAACTAGCAAAAGAAAATACATCATACTATATTAAAATTTAACACTCATCAAGTGAAAAATATTATCCAATGAACTACTTTTAAGTTTTTGAAACAAAGGCAATTATTTATTACATGTCAACAGTGGTTAAATCATGTGACTCAAAATTTACTGCAAGAATGATATTGTTTTGAAGTTCCATACAATAATCAGTGGGAGTTGTCTCTTGAAAATTTTCTCACATACTCTCTAATAATGGTGTAACCACTCAAAATTTTGGACCTTGGATAAAACCAAATGCCAAATAATAGTTAGAAAATATAGATCGTTGGCTTGTATCTAGCATTTTTACTGAGTCTATCATGTGATACTTGGCAATGAATCCTTTTGCATGCAATGAATAGTATCTAAAAATCGTATTTGTGTTTTTAGATTTTTTTTTTTCATTTCAAACGACTGAAAACAGATATTTAGGACAAAACTACATTTGTAGTAAAAAAATCACATATTAAATTTCATATATTTAAAGTCAATGCGTTTTTGAGTTATCGTGTTCACAGACTTTATAAAAAATTTGATAAAAATCTACAATTTTTTATTGTAAAGATCATATAACAAATGCCATCCCTCTAGCTCAAAGTGTTTTTGAGTTATGTTCACAATCATAATGCCAAAAATGTGGGTCTTTTTAAAGATTTTTTTTTTTCAGTTACAATACTTTCTTCATGTATATGAAAAAATTGAAGCATTTTTACAAATTGTGACCAAAACGAATTTTTTAAAAAAAATTTATTAAAACTTAAAAAAATGCATTCCAACAAAACTTGTCTCAATGAAAAACATTTTTTTTTTTTTTTTTTTTTTTTAATCTTACGGATGGTGCGAAAATAATTTTGGGGAGATAAATTGCTTTGATGTTATGGCAGAAAAAAAAATCTTTTTTTAAAATTTAATTAGAAGTTTAAATTTAAGTAAAATATTTGTAAAATTTGTTTCTTGAGAAACTAATAACAAGAAGCAATTTACTGCCAAATTACAGACTACAAAGTGGCTTAAGGCCATGCCACTCTGTCAGTTAGAGCAAATAATTTATAATGCATGTTAAAGAAAGATATATCACTGAGAAACTAAGTGAAGCCATGTTCTAATTTAATTCTTTAACTGAATACTTTTTAGAACAAAGTTTTTAAAAGAATAGAACAGAAATTGTTAAAAGATAATAAAGAATCTAATTCAATGAACTGCTTTACACTTTAAACATTCAAGAAACGCATTTCTTAAAAACCATGATATTAACAGTTATAAAACCATGTGTCTCCAAAATTTCACGAAGTAATGACACAATTTTATTACCATAAAATCATCTAGGTCTGAAAATACAAAAATATTAACTTGGCACATTTCTTTGTTACTAATAAAACTACGCTTGCATGAGGCAATGTTTGAGGTTCTCACAAAAAATCTCACCAGTGCAACCAGTAAAATCTGTTGGAGATGACACTGCATGCTTACTGTATTCAGTACCGGAAAAGAAAACTCTCTGCACAGCCCCATTAGTGACTGACTTTTTTTCTACTACTGTGCACTAGGAATAGATTATGTAACTGAGAAAATATATATTATCCAGAACTCCCTCTGACTGCATCAATGAATGAAACGAGCCGAAATTTTGGCAGGGCCGCTGAAATGCAGGGTTGCCATTCAAATCTGGAATA
The DNA here is from genome assembly GCF_947563725.1 of Argiope bruennichi. Classification (NCBI taxonomy): domain Eukaryota; kingdom Metazoa; phylum Arthropoda; class Arachnida; order Araneae; family Araneidae; genus Argiope; species Argiope bruennichi. The sequence goes on along the minus strand of NC_079162.1, from coordinate 133,423,828 downwards.
AAAATTCCACGTTTTCCCTGTACGTATATGCAATATACAAGGAAATGTGCGAACAGCACTCGTTATTTATGGTGGAATAACAATACTCCATAGTTTTAATGAGCAGAAAAGAAAGCTTCTCTATTAAATATGGATTTAAACGAGATGCAGTTTTTAACATTAAAAGTTCTGGACATGCATTCAAATATTTTTACAGTATTCTTCAGAAATATAAAATACTCTGCTAAAATGCCTTTTTTTTTTTTTTTTTTTCAGTTTCAGTAATTTCACTAGTATTCAAGTAGCTTGTAGTTACTATTTCACTGTATTTTTTCTCAGCCTTAAGACTTTTAAGATCATCAAGCCTTTATCAAAAATAAGCTTTGAATGTTTTTGCTTCTTCAATCATGCTTCATTTGACAATGCTTTTCTTTAAATGTTTAACAAAAATGAAACTTATTTTCATACAAGAAAAGCATTATTAGTTCGGATGTCAGAATTTTTTAAAGAAATAGCTGAAGAATAATATCAATACAAGAGAAGCTAATTTGAGTCAAATTCAATTTATTCTGAAAAACATTTATAATATTACTCATGGCAGACCAGGAAAAGTTTTCAGATACTGAAAATTATGTATGTTTTATGTTGTACAAAACTTTTAGAGTATGTTCGGAACTACTGATATTTTATACCCAGTGGAAAGAACAAAACTTCATTAAAAATCAAAAGCTTCAAAAATTCATTAACTTCCAGGAAATCGGCACGCACGTCTAGCTGGAGTACCTTAAAATATGGACTATATTACTTCTGAAATGTAAAAGTTTTTCTTAAAACAATAACTACAACAAAATTTAATTAAAAAACACCGGCAAAATGTAATTCAAAAAATTGAACCAAAGAAAAAATAAGTGTTCAGAATTTAGTTTTTAAAAAATTATAGAAAAACGAGATTATCTTATTCAACGAACTGCTTTAAACTTTAAAGGTTCAAGAAAGCATTTCTTAAAAATCAGAATGTTAACAGTTGTAAGAAACATGCAACACATAAGATTTAATGGATCAATAATATTGTCTTGAATTTCATTATAATAAAAATCATTGTTATTAATAGAAACTAAAACTGATTTTTAAAAATTTAAAATTATTTATTTTAAAAAAATTGTATAATTGAAAAGCTATTAAAAAATGTAAATAACGATGTATAAATAATTTTTGTGTGATAGTATGTTTTAGTGTTATGGTTGTAACTAAAAAATTTTCAAAATCCGTTTCTTATGTATATGGATGAAAGAGAGATAACTGGAAAACGAAAAAATAAATGTGTAGAAATTACAAAAGGTGAACGAAAGCAAAAACCCCGATAAAATATAAACCTTGAAGGACAAAGGTTACATAACTTTTCTCCTACTTACAAGTTCCAGATTTCGCATGATTGTTCCTTTATAAAAAATAAATTTGGCAAGATTGGTTAACAAATAATAATTTTCAAAAGGACGAAAGAATTTAAGAAGTACACTGAGAAAGAACTTGCAATAACTGAAAACTTACGGTTTTAAGTCAAAATTTCAACACTGTAGATTCTAAGTAACAGCTACAAGGCTTTGGAAATTTAGAATTTTCAGCAACAAAGAATGTTTTAATTAAATCACTACAAGGAAAAAAAGTTGTTTCCTTATTGTACAAAGAAAGAAATTTGTATATATAATACTATTTTGCTATTTAAATTACGCAAACCGTTTAGCTACTACAGAAAATGGAGTGCAAATAAAAGTATTTCAATCAGAATAATCATGCATAATTTCTAACTAATTCCTTCACAAAAGTCACTGTTTTATCGCCGTTTTGTACATTCAGGACTTAATAATTTCTTCATAAAATTTCCTCAAACTGTCGAAACTGAAATCTTTATAATCAATAAAAATTAATAAAAAAAAGTTTTGGAATGAAAATTTTGAACTGTGATTACATACAATGACTCTCACTTCATTAAAGAAACATCTCAAGCTGATAAGTTAAAAGAGAAGCGCAGCAATTTTAAACCATTTATTATAATACCATTAGAAAAAAAAATACACACCTTTGTTGGAATATTAATAGCAGTATTTTGGGATCCTATGCCACACTGACCCATTTTGTTGTCACCAGTAGCATAAACAATGCCTCTTTCTACAGGAAATCATAAGTATTATTACTACACAGAGTTAAATATTATTTTCACAGTGTCTGAAAGTAAGATTAAATACAGAAAAATGAGATTTTTACATTAATTAATGAAAAATATACACAACATGTAAATTAAAACCATTCTGAACATACTGTTTGCATTGTATATTTATTATCTTCTTCTGGTGGAAAGAAGTGTTCTCACAGAATTGGGACCCAAGCAAACACCGACTGTCCGTACAGGGAGGAACATTTTCTTCCGCTAAGCATAGGGCGTAATATATTTTGTAAAAATGTGCATAATAATTCGTAAAATGTACGCTTTACATAGAACTGAAACAGTTTTTAAGTATGTGATAATAGATATATTTTCAGTCATAATTTAAAAATTAAAATATTTTATACTTAATATTAAAATAAATTTAAAATATTGTGTATTATATCATATTCGAAAGCACTTAAATTAAAATCAGTTAAATTACTGAAGCAAAATCTGGCACGCAGTTTTGTATGTTTTTCCTCTTTTAACTGCCTGTTTTGCCATATTACTAAAGTTTATTATCTTCTCACAAAGCGAGCGGTACGCAGCAAACGGATTTCGCAAAACTTCTCTAATCCAGTGAGGACTCATATTTTTATCCATCCAATCCGTGTTAAATATGGATTTTTGGGAAACTCATTGTTAAAAAAAACTCTAATCTACTCTGACTAAGCTCAATTTCTCAAATAATAAACAAAGCATTCAATAAACTGATGTGGGAGCGACTAAACACAACCATGATGCTTCTGCAAATTAAATGTTGCTATTCTCGGCACAGAAATTTATTCTGTTTTCTCACGCATTCTCATTCGCAGCCATCCGGGAATCTCATGGATAGAGAACAACAGTCTCTCAAAACGTAATTAGACTGATATATACTGGAAAAAAGTGAGTGATTGGAAAAGGAGCGAATTTCCGCGATTACATAGTCGCGAATGATGTTGTTTCGTTTTTGGAGCTATGCCTACGATATTTTATTTTTGTAATGTTCAGTGATCGGCATTTTTTAGATTTAAAAGAAGTAAAACAAGAAACTTAAAATTCCCTATCCATTTCCGATTTTTATGAAAATTTTCAATTTCCCTGTTTTTAGGCGATTTTTAAATTTCCTGTATTGTGGCAATTCTGCAGTTCGTAAATTTTATTAAATTTCTTAGAAGTTGGTATGTTACGGATTAATGCCACAAAAGAAATAATATTATATATTTTCTTAACGCCCACTGAAGTTTTCTGAACTAAGATGCACAAATTATAGTGGAAATGATTAAGATTTATATGATACTACCTTCATTACCATCTTTTATATGCTAAAGCTGGGATGCTACAGCAACTTATTGACATTTTCATTCACATTTTTCAAAATAAATATTATTAGGCAAGGGATTATTTTATGTAACTGATAATATTTTAGAGTTGGTTTTTATACAGAAAACAGTTATTTGACCTTCTGTTTGCAGTATCTGAAATTACTATGAAAGGGAGAGTGTGGGGAAAGTGCATGTGAAATAATTGGCAAATGATAGAAGGTTCATTCCAATAACAACAAAAAATACTACAATGACTTACTTGATATCATTAATGTAATGATATCTTAGCCCTTTGGATAACAGTATATGACTAAGCAAATTATGGTTTATATGTTCACCATTATTAATCACATTGTTTTCTCTCCTTGCTATAAATTCAATTTCTATTCAACATAAAAAATTATCATTAAAAAATTAATAATAAGGGCAGTTTCCACGGAAATCATTGATGTTATTACAATTCAAGAAATAAAATTGAGACATTTAACTACAAAGCAATATTTCATTTCTTTAAAATATTATCATTTCTTAAACATATTTAATTACTAATATTTAATTAGCAAACAGAATTAGGAAATATTTAGCTTATCAGTTATATCACCAAAATTATTTAACATTAAAATAAGAATTTTACAAGAAACAAATTTTACCAGATAGAAATAAAGTATGTGCACGGCCACAAGCTGCAGAAATAATATTATGATCTTTCAATGTCTCAACAATGGTAGGAATATCTCTTCTTTTATTATCACAATGACCAAGCTGGCCTTTGTCATTTCGACCTAAAACCATCAATTAATTTATATATATAATATACATAATTTGCACAATCAAAGTATTATTTGTTTGATACAACATAAGGGTGTTTACTAATGAAGAAGCAAAAGAAAAGGATATGCAAATTTATAATTTCTCTTTTTAAAACAAACCATTCATTAAAAATTCACAGTATTCCTTTTTTCACAGTTTTCTGTTTATAATTATAAAACTTATAACTTTTCTTTATGCAGTCATTAAAATTAGAAATTTTGATAAAATATAAAAAATGTTAAAATTAACCAAATATTTGCATAATATTAACCAAATACTTTTACTTTAATGTAAGATAAAACTTGCAACAATTCAGGCATATGAAACATTTTATTTTTATAGGTGCTGGTATAATAAAGATTATTATGAAGCAAAATGTTTCCAAGCTTGTCATGACATTAATTACCTTTTTTAAAAATAATTATGGTAGTATGTGAAAACTGTATTGTTTAAGACTATGGCAATAAACAACTTTTATTTTAAATGTAATATCAATTCTAAAACTAAATTCCGTTTAACTACAAAATTAATTTGATACTAATAATAGGATTTTTAATGATGCAACAGGCATACTAATGCACTAATAACTTTCTCCCCAAAAAATCTCCTTTTCTAAACTTCAGTATAAAATTATTTTTAAGATAAAGAATGGAATGTTTGCACACTTTAAATTGTTGGCCAATGCTATATAAATAAGTGAAATTCGCACAACAGAAAAACAAAAAAACTAAAAATATTTTCTGAAAACAAGTACAGGGTTGACACTCAAATCTGGGGAAAAAAAAAAAAAAAAATCCAAGTGTTTTCCATGTACGTATATTCAAGACCCGAAAACATGCAAAAATAGCACTCATAGGCTAGTTATAATGTAACATTTTTCAAAATAATAGCATATTAAGTTTATATTTACATGCAATATATTAATATTATATATATATATAATGCAGAATTTAGCAAGACAAAATTGAAATATTAAGGGCGGGGCGAATAAATTATATTATAAAATAAATTATAAATTTAACTGTAAGTCGCACCAATTAATTTAATGATAACTTAACAAAAACATTACAAAGCAAAATTACTTTTTTTTATTTATTCATTTTTGCCAATTCATGTATTTTAGGATCAATATTTGCAGATTTTTGAACTAATCCTTAACAAATAAGGCACAACATTTTTGTACGGCTTAACATATATTTTTAGCAATTTGACTTGCAAAGAACATGCGTCAAAATATTTCCGATATATCATTGAATGCATTAAAGGACGAATGTAATGCAACAAAGTTTTAATAGCCATAAAAATTCAGCTTTAATGCACTAAAAAGTTGGAAATCGTTTATTTTCGGACAGTAAATTTGACGTTTTCGTTCTTGACATATCGCCTTCTTCATTCCTTTCGATGTAAAGTCTAATAATTATGATTGTTCTGAACTGACACATAATTTTGTTTCCCTTTTATGAACTAGAAAGCACCTGTTTTCTCATATTACGTAGGCTTGTTATTTTCTTACAAAGCGAGCAGTACGCAAGAAATGGATTTTGAGGGATTTCTTGAACCTTTCAACAAAATCGGGATTGATTTTTCGTATTAAATACGCATTTTGTGCAGCTCATTATTTTTTTTTAAATTCTTTAATTTGCACTGAATAAGCTCACTATTTCTCATATGATAAACTATTCAATAGTCACGTGACTAAATACCACCGCGATGTGTCCGCAGATTAAATGTTGCGCTTCCCGCCGAAGAAATGTGTTCTAATCTTTCACACAGTTACAGATGTCTCGTGCATGCTCATTAGCTTCAATTCAGGAATCTTTTATGGAAAAAGAACAACTGTATCGCAAATCGAAACTGAACTATTCTATACAGAAAAATGGGAGAGAGAGTAGAAAAGGTTCACGAGTTTCCGCATTACATAATCACGAATGGTACAGTTTCGTTTTTGGAAGCGATGACTGCGATCTTTTATTCTTGTAATCGGCATTTTTTAGATGGGGAAAAAATAATTACGAAACCTAAAATTCCCTGTATTTTCTCGTTTTTTTAAGCCGATTTTTAAATTAACTGCATGTTCCCAGTTTTCCGAGTTCTCCCGGTGGTGTGGCAATCCTGAAATGGGTTATAAATTAGATTCTAAATAAACGCATACGCGGCAATTTCATTAAAATTTCTAGACTGGTCACTTCCAAATCACTAAGAATGGTGTGGAAAGTAACAAGTAATCTTGAAAGTCATTAGTGAGCATGTATAAGTCTAAAAAGGCTACATACAATTATTTTCTGAATTACATTTAATATAAAACAAAAACTCCCCATACCCCATGTCATAGCTTGCCCTCCTTCAATGATTATAACACTATGAACAGCACAACTACCAGAAAAGACCGCTGTTACTCTGACACCTTGAAGAGAAGTCATCCGATGAGGTCCCCACAAATTTCTACCAACAGCTCCTTTAGCTAAAAAAGGATAAAAGTTTGTAAATAGCATATGACAAATCTATCAAAAACATAAATTCAATCTCACAAAATGACTGCTAAGATCTTCCACAAGTTATATTTGGAACAAATAATTGATAAAAGTTATAGTAAAACAACTAATCCAACAAAGTCTAAATTGCTAAAAAGTAGATCATTTAATAAGATAGTGAATAAACTACTTAATAGTAAAAATTACCCAAATAGGATTTTTGTTTCATGTTTAAAAATTAATAACTGAAAATTATTAGTTTTCCAACACAAAAAGAAACCCTACTCATTTTAACTAGTCTCTGTTTGAAATATTCATACTATAAATATTAAAAGGATTTTAACATTGATACTGTTAATGAATTTTAATGTGATATTACATGAAAAAAAATTGACAAATAAAAAAAAAACTTGTTTTGTGACAAATTTTCTATTGTCATATGCAACATTACCTCTAAAAGGTTGTCACATATGGATAGATAACACCTTCTTTATCATACAGAAGGACAGCTCCAAACAAAGTTCAATCAGATGATCTACAGTTCAAACACACTCTCATTACAACCATTTCTAGGAGACAATTAGTTCACACTGTGTAAAAAATTTGTCAAAATCAATTTCATATTAAACAGCTTAAAAACTAATTTTTCCGATTTAGCAGCATTCAGTTAAAAATAAATAAATTTTCAAAACTAATACTTCACTATATAAAGAAAAAACAAACGTTATCAAGAAACATAAAAGTGTTTGATGTTTTATTTTTAAGGTACCTCTAGAGGTATACATATGGAACATTACACTAAACCAGAAACATCAGAAATTTATGGAAAGCTTTTTTTTTTTTCTTTCTATTCATTTCAAAAGTTTACTTCCACTTTTAATTATTTATTTTTAGGATATGTCATATATACCAAGCAGATGGAGGTAACACCATTTTACACACTTTAAATGTGGATCATTTCATCCCAATGTAGATTTAAAAGAAACAAAAACATATACGACTATTGCATTTTATTTTATGAAGTAGAAACCTTTATTTCTTAAGCTTGGACAGACTTTCGCGAATTCCACAATTAAAAAAGTGAATACTAACATAAAGCAAATTTAAAAACTGTTTCTGAATTGAAATTTGCCGGAAAGAATAATTTTCCGCCTCTTACCAATTACCTCGTAATATGTTCTTAACGAAAAGAATGAAAAGTTTGTCAGCAAAAACAATACTCCAAACGTGACCCCAAATGGGGTGGCAAAAACCTTCAGGAAAAAATAATTTAATAAATAATGTAGAATTGAAATTTTCCAAAAAAAATATGAAGTTTCTTTATTATCTCTGGCCAATGTTTCACTACTTAATCTGATTGTTCTATTTATAAAAATATAGTAATTTTTTTTTTCTTTTCTGCAAAGAGAATAATATGAGGAAAAGTTTCAGAATTTCCAAATTGAAAGGAAATTTTAGTGCACGTTAGCATGTAACTTCTAAAATTATAACAAAGTTTCCATAGTTCAAATAAAAATGGCATTTTTGTGATTTTTTTGAAAATATTCTAAAATTTCATGATATCCATGTACAAAGATTTTTTTTTTACAAAATTGAAAAAGAATTTAAAAAAAGCCATTACAGTTTGCTCAGCGACAGAGAATAAAATCTTAAAAATATATAAATGAAACATTATTTGGGAAAGTCAAACTTCTTTTCAGTACAGGGTTTTAATTTCACATTTTCTGGTACAGAGAAAAAGATAGAAGAATTTTAGCAATTTTGAGTTCAAGGAGCATAAATTAAATTGAATAGGTGAGAAATTGCTGCAAAAATTAAGCACTTTTTAAGCAACTTAGCAAAAAAAAAAAAAAAAAGCACCTTTGAATAAGTATGTATATGTAAATGGCATATTTTCTAAGCATGGGATTTATTTTATGTTTTATAATAATGCATTGTTTTTACTGAAAAATGTTTAAATTTAAATGTGTTTTCAAATTTTAATATTTACATCTGCAATACTGCAGAAGCACGTCCTATGTTGTAAAACAAATTTTCGGTTTGGATAAAAGCAAATATACACCAAAAAATTAAGTCAACTTTTATAAGATTAACAATAAAGATAATTTATCTTTTTCAACATTTCTTAAAATTAATAAGTTACCAATCCATTTAAATACACATTTCTGAAATTGTCGATAGTGATGTAGAAACACAGCATGACCAAAAATTTGAATTTGATTTTTATATAAGCAACAACAAATAAGTTTCAACACAGCTGGGATGGAAAAAGTAAATTTCTTCGTGCACTAACTCATTTTATTTAGTAATTTTATTTGCAATCTTATAAAGCTAAGAACTAAAAGCATTCCTATCGCTATCATCATACGACTGGCAAAACTGCCATGAAATAGATGATGGAACAATGCCATGTTCTGAATCAAGTTTTTAGATCCTTTTTTAAACAACTTTTCTAAAATTTAATAAAAACCTGCTTTTTATTTTATAAGCAAAAGGTCTATAAAAATTACAGAAGAAATGTTATATATTTTAAGACGAAACTAAAATGCTTTAACAAATCTTAGTTTTCATAAATAACAAAAACAAACTCATGCAGTAAAAAAACCCCTCTGCAGTTAGAAGCAAAACAAATCAGTGGGGGCATTTCTACAAAACTTTCTCTTATACTGCCAGAAAATGCCTTGCGCGACATTGGTGTACACTAGTTACGAGATATTAACCTTAGGCGTGAATTTAAACATTTGTACAGATTCTATCATATGATCCTTGGCAACGGTTTTGGTGATTAATCCCTGGCATGCGGTTGAAAGAATTCGAAAAGCGAATTAGGGTTTTAGAGGCATTCTTCCCAATTAATCAAAACAAAAAATTTGACTCAAAACTACATTTATAATCACAAAATTACATACCAAATTTGATATATTTAAGTCATTGTATTTTTGAGTTATTGCGTTTACCTGTTTCTGAAAGTACAGACTGGCATACGGTGAATTTATAGCTGGATTTGGCTCAAAATTTGAATTGTCTTTAATACAGATGTTAAATCTGTGTATCGAATTTTATCTGTCTAGCTCTCTTCGTTTTGTAGTTATTATGATAACTTATATTCGAATAGCCGGACAAAGACTTCCTTAAAATGGATATTTCTCAAAATGTGATAAAAATTACAAATTTGGTGGGAAGATTATATGCAAAATTTCATCCGTCTCTAGCTCAAATTATTTTTGTGTTATCTTTGTCACAGACAGACATTTTCCAAGAATGTGTTTTTTCGAATTCAAAGAGATTCGTCATAATCTCAAATTCGAATTTTTTGACGATTACAATTCTGTTACGAAATTTCAGGGGGTTCGTTTGGATAGTGGAAGTTATATGGTGTGAAGAATGCTCAATCACCAGGCGGCAGTAGAAAATAAAACAACGACGTTTATTTACACGAAGACACACAGGACAGCACAAAGACGACAACTATATACAGTACAGAAGACGATTATCTTCAGCCGAGACTTGCAGTAACAACAGCAGCATATAACAAGACTCTCTACTGCAGACAGTAGCGCACAGCTTAGTTCAGCACTAGCTTCACTTGAGGAGCTTGACTCCGTCGCAGCTCCTCTTATCCCTGGAAGACCAATTCTTCACCGTCGCTTTCGACTACTCTGCCCTAGCAGCGGCCTAGATGACAACGATTAATGGAGTACCCGCCCGAGATGGGCTACCTCCAACATTGCACAAAATGGGAAGACCTGGCTTGAGATAATTTGACCTGAACTGTGAACATCTCCTGGAGATGGTTGAAGGAGAAATGAGCAAAGTCCTCAGAAAGGAATGAGTCGCATGGCAGGTGAGGGAGAGAGGGTGTGATGTCTTGGCCAATAGGAAAGCAGCTGTCAGGGGAGTAGGAGAGGGTGATGCAGGAAGGTTTTCTGAGTTCGGTGAAGGATAAACTATTGTTTGTAGGTGACCAATCAGGATGCTGGGTTATTGCAGAGGAATGTCTTAACTTTTGGTGGGACTTAGCCGATCAGAGCGTTGAGGATAATCATCTTTTTCTCCTCTTTGTTATCGGTTTTCTTAGCTAACTTGACTGCTTCCATTAATTTGGGGAATTCTTTGAGTATTTCTCGAAGTTCTCTTAGGATTTCCAGGGTTTCTTGGAGAGAGGGGAGTTCTTCATTAGCTGTCAAAGTAGGCTCCGCGTTCTGTTTTCGAGGTGTGGGGATGGGTTGGGGGTCTTGGCTTCTTTGATTTCTTCTCGTTATTTCTGCGTAGGAGGGTCTTCCGTTTAATGTAGTTAGTTTAGGGAATTTTTTGCATCCTTTCCAGGCAGCTGTATGTCCTGTTTCTTTACAGTTTACACAGACTGGTTCTTGGATCTTTTCTGTAATGCTGCAGTCCCTGGTTGCGTGTGCACCACCGCATTTGATACACTTGGGTGTCATTCTGCAGTTCCTTGCTGCATGGTGAAAACCTGCACAATTATAACAGATGGTAGCGGTGTTTTTTCTACGGTAACTTTCGATTTTTCACTGTATATATTGAGGGCGCTTCTAGATTTCTTGACTTAGGGTAGGAATATTGGGTAAAAGGTTTTCATCTTGTAGTTTTTAAGTTGGGAAATTCTAGTGATTGAATAGTTTCTTTCTTCGACTCTGCCCTAGCAGCTGCGGCCTCCTCCTTTTATAGGTCCCAGGAGGCGGGGTTTAGAAGCCTCTCAACCAATCAGGAACGTTCGAGACGTATCTCCGTTCCTACTGGACGGATCGGGAAAATTCTCGACGTTTCGGGTATAATCTATTTTGGCGCCAAAGTCGCCAAGCTCTGGGACCTCCTATGGAACCAGCTATGCTGGGAAGCCGCATCACAGGTTCGTAACAATACTTTCTCGAAATTTTGTATGAGAGAAAGTAAAAATGCCAATTGAAGAATTTGTTTAAATAGCATTTCTTGAAGCCAGCCCGAGACAATATATCGCATTGTTTCAAAATTTTACAAAATTCATCAAATGAAGAATTTTATTCAATGAACTACTTAAAAATTTTTTTAAGTAAAAGCAAAGAAAGCACCCTCCCCCTTTTTATTATAACCTTTAACAGCTGCAAAATAATACGATTCAACGTTTCGAAGGAGCAATGATATTATTTTGAATTTCATTATGATAAAAATCTTTGTTATAAACTGCGTTCAAAACTGATTTCTCAAAAATTATTAAAACTAAAGAAAAAAAATACATTCAACAAAATTTTTATCATTGAAAGGCTATTTTTTTTTTTTTTTAAACTTTTAAAGCAATGTTAAAATAACTTTTCTGCGATAAAATGCTTTGATGTTATGACGAAAACAAGTTAAAAATTCTGTTTTCAATTTTTAATTAAACGTCTGATTAAAAGCTTGAGAAATCCATTCTTAGTGGCCCTCTAATGCCCAAAAAATCATCTCCCAAATTTCATGCTCCTAACTTCAATGGCTTTATGCTTTGCTCTGGCCAGGACAAACTTTTATATATTAAGAGAGATTTTAATGGAAAAAATATTCTATAAGAGTTATAAAAAGGAAAAAAATATTATAAAATGACAGAAAACGTGAAATATAAAAAATAAAAACCCCTAAAAATAAAAAAAATTAAATTCCCCCACCCCATTTCTTTAAAAATTTTAAGTACCAGATCCAGAAGGTTTTCCCCCTTAGTCAAAACAAATTTAGCGAGATTCGTACAACAAATAAAAATTTTCAAATGGATGGGGGACATTAAAAAAAAAATACCGCGCAAGACATCACGGTCATTGAAAATTAAAAGCTTCAAGTTAAAACTTCATCATAACAAATAGTATGCGATTGACTAACGTAATTATATACCGCAATTAATTACAATTCAAAAGTACAGATGAATACCTGTAATAGACCATAAAGCGATTGCTTTAAAACGACATATTAATGAGAATGATGATAGAATATGTTATAGTTTTTAGAGCACTTCTTCCCATGTTCGATATATCGTTTTGAAGCACCAAATTTATTCTATTGTTTTCTTATTTTCCATGGATCGAACCAATCTGCATATTCTTCTTTAACAACACATAAAAGTTCACCAGGCATAACTTAAAATAAATTCTTCAACATCTAAAACATCAAAAATTGAAGTTCAAACGCTTTTCGACTCGCAATAAGTATGACACAGAACATATTTCGTGTTGCCCCGTTGGGATAAATATTCCAGTATTTTAATAAATGGCAATGCTCATTGTTGAAGAAAAAGAAAGGGGAAAAAAAAAAGAATGGCAGAAAGAAAGAAAAGAAGAATATGTGTTAGAACTCCTGAATTACTTCTTCGAATTCTTCCCTTTAATTGGTTTCCGTTTTTGATACACCGGTAAACAAGCCTTTACGACCATGAATTCGAATTATCATATTTAATTTGTGGAGAAAGAAAACTTAAATTTTTTACTTAAATTCCCGTAAATTTTCAATGTGATTTATATCAGGGCTTAGAGCTGGAGTGTCCACGACATGAGGACAATTAATATAAGAGACAGGAACGCACTCGATAAGCTTTATGTTTCAGATCATTATCCTGATAAAATCGCCAGTTGTTGCCAAGAGAAAGTTTCTGCACACATTGTGGCAAATTTTTCTTGAAAATATCGAGGTATACATTCTGATCCATTCTACTATCAATAAAATGCAGGATTCCTGGACCAGAAGCTGAAAATGAGCCCTAGACCATTACTGATCTGCCACCATGCTTCACAATTATTTTTAAACTTTTTGTGCCCAACTTCTCTTTAGATTTTCTCTAGATGTAAGGCCTATCATTGGATCCAAAAATATCGAATTAGCTCTCATCAGTAAATAAGACGTTTTATCAATAAGAAAAAAACCTTGTTTTCATGCCACTTGGCAAATTTAAGTCTTACGGTCTGATGTCTCGCTCATGAAAGATTTTTGTCTGGCTTTTTTTCCCCCATTGAAATCTGCCTTATGGAGCATATTTCTTACTGTTGATAGGCTGGATTTTTTTCCTAATTCCTTTTCAGCAATAATAGCTAGCTTTGGTACACTAATGAATGGATTTGCTTTCACTTTTCTTATTAAATATCACTTATCTGCTTTGGTGAAAATCTTGTTGTGGGCTATCTTAGGCTTATTTTCCACCTAATTATTAGTTTTGAAGCATTTTATAATGTCATGAACTATTGAATGACTTCTGTCGACAATCTAATATTCCTTTCACGGACTTCAGCGTGCTTAAAAACAAATTTTCGTAACTCAATGCTCAATCGACTCTTTTGCCATGATATTTTAATTAAATTAACGTTTACTTCCACAATAACTGAAAAAAAAATGCACAATTAGGAAATTTCCACGAATAACTACAACGTTAACCACAAAGTTGGCAGTAATTTTCACCCACGGTTACAATTATTTGGTGCTTAATTGTAAGAAGTCTGAGTTTGGCTTACGAGCTGTCTTCCTTAAATTTTATGTTTACAGTTTTTAATTATAATTTATGAATTGGTTCCATTTATTTTTGTTTTTAGCTGTACAATAAATTCACTTAAAAAAATCTTTTGGAGTTTTTCTAATTCCTTTTAGTTAAAATATTTTGGCAAAACAAGTTTTTTTTTTTTTTTTTTTTTCCCCAATGGTGTGCGAGTTTGGCTTGTGGCGACTATATATATTATAGTATATTATAGCAAGTGATAGATTTTTTCCCTAAGTTAATAAATACTTCTATGAGCTTCCAAGTAACTATTTTCCAAGTTTTTAAGGAAAAATGCGTCATTTGAATAGCTTGTTCGGTTGCAGAAAGTATTTGCATGCATAAAAACAAAATACATATTTTGTTGCGTCTGTTTCTGTATTATGCAACCAGTCACCTTTGGCGACCAACTGGTTCACCAGGATTATTGGATATATTTAATTTCAGTTAAAATGTTTAGATATAACTTCATTCCACGATTCCCTTAAATTACCAGATATTTTAATTGCCCTTCATTATTCTCTTCATTCTGTACACGGATCATTCCACTGATGGCCAGTCCCATAGCATCACAGCTCAAAGAAAAATGTAAATGTGTGGCTCTTATATCTTGTAACTTTGTTGTACAGTAATTCCACTTTTTTTATTCATCGGCAATGACGATTTAAAGAAAATCCTTTTTCATTAGCTTTCAACAATAGAAGAAAATGACACAGTTAAATATTTGATGAAACAATGAAAACATTTTGAATTTCATAGAAATTAGGCAAAAAATATTTTTTAAAAATTATCAAAATTCAGGAAAAATTTGCATGATTATTAAAATGGTAGCATTGAAAAAAAAAACTGTAAAATTTTGAAACAGTGTGAAATTCATTTAGTAAAAATTAATTATTAAATAATTATTAATTTAAACTTAATTTAAGAAATTAAGTTTAAATTAAATTTTAAAATATCATTACCTATGAGACTGAATAAATTAGGCCCATTTAGGTAAAAAGATTCATTTTTTCTTAGATAAAAATAATTTCTATATGTCATACTGCTATAAACTATACCTGTTAGAATAATAAATGAAATATCAGAAATTAGAACTGAAACCCAGAGGGGACATAAATCAATTATAGAAATGGGCCAATTGCACCTATTCCAGCTAAGATGGTTTAAAAAGACCAGAGAGCTCAAAAATTAACGGATAACCTAAGATTTATTATAATACCGAATAAGAGAGAAAAGACTAACTGAATTTCATTAAAAAAAATCCAAAATTTTCTATATTAATATACTTGAACATGAACACCATTCATTATTGCTGGGAGAATGTCTTTGCTTTCAATTTCCTTCAGACCTTAACCTTCTGACTGCATTATTTTAAAAATCTCTATTGAGATGCGATGTTTGCAAATAAGTTAAAATATTTTTCAAAAAAAATGAACTGATACTATATGTTACACAGTAATAATATAATAAAAACTTGTAATCGTAAAAATAAATACTCTCAACAGCGAAAAATGTGGGATGCAATAGAAAACAGACCGATTGTCAAAACGCAGAAATCGCAGGGTGTGCAGATAGAATGTTAAGCATTTGTGTAGTCAAAGTAATTGTTTTTATGGGAATTTGGCTTCTTAAACCTTCACCACTGGGAGTTTCCATAGTATAAATTTGGTTCTTCAGGTATTCCCAGGGAAAAAAGTATAGCAGTGTAATATTAGAAGAATACAGAGGCTATGAATGCATTTCATTTCTATCAATTTACTGATTTGGAAATGTTTTCTTAAAAAAAAATCATGTAACTTACACAGAACGCCTTATCAAGGTGGGAAAACATTTGGCCACATTTCTTGTAATAGAAGCAGGGCATGAAATTTTAACAAATCCCAGTAAATGTCCATGACTACATGAATCAATATTTAACACTATGAAAAAGAAAGGATCTATCATTTGATTCTAAACTAGTATATAACTGACATTAATTTAGAGTTACCTCCTATATGTTCCTTTACAAAATTTGTTTTTCCAACATATAAATCTTAGATATGATGATTAACCTCTTCTAAAACATCAAATGTCTAATCATTACTAAATATGATCTTTTGAAAATTGTCACTAATATGGTCAAGAATATCTATAGAAAATTTCTTGCAAATGACTGGACCATTAAGTCTGATTTGTTGACACATTTGCAATTTCAGTCATTTATGAACAACTTATGAACAGTTGATCTGGCAATTCCTGTTTCTAAGCTAGCACAATGAATGGATTTACTGTGAACGCAAATACATTTTTAATGGTGGAAACATTTTCTTCATTGAAATTTTAATTGCATCTCCATCATGCAAAATATGTCCAGCCTGTTGAAACTGATATAACTACTTTGGATACTTTGTTCCTCATAACCAGAAAATGCACATCCCTTTTTCATTATAAGGGAAAATTTTAGTTGTAAGCAAAAAGTTTCATGGTTTCTATTTTCAAAAATGAGAAATGTTTCTTGAACTAAAGATAATGCCAATATAAATAATTTCCTCATACATATAAGAAATGGACACAGGCTAGAAAATTAAGCTTGGGATGGGATTGAATAAAATGATAGCATGCCTTTAGAATATCCAGTCATATTGATGACAGTATGCTTGATGCTGTCCAATTTTCTGAAGAAAGATAAAAAAAATATTTAAGTAAATGAAGTTTGTTTTTAATCGATCCCTTTAACGTTTTGCGTGTGACTAACCATTATTCATCATTTGTAAAAGATATCAAAACGTATCTTGTTTCCAAAGTTTTATGATAATTACCATTCTGGTTCTAGTATGTAATATAAAAATAATAAAATATTTTTATGACAACAAGAATTACAATTAATATTTATCATCATTTGAGTTATATTTGTTATTTTTCCTGCTTAAAAATAAAATTGCAATTCCAGCATTAAGTGAGCAAATATTTAGTTTTGCACTATGCAATTGAATTGTCTATAACTGAAACTATAAACTATTGATTTAAATAATTTTAATAACTTTAAGAAAAATGAATCCATATCTTTATTTTTTCCCTTCTAAAAATTAACTTATAATTCAAGAATAGAGAGATGAAAAATTTATTTTTGCAAAGAAAAATGAGTAATTAAAACCATCTTTAAATTGCTAATTTAAGTAATTGAATATTTTTATTTAAAAGTGCATATAAATTTATGATTTTCCTCCCAAAAGTTAAATTATAATTCAATAATTAGGAGAATAAACATTTTTGCATAAAAAAATTTTTTACAAATTATTAACTGTTTATAAATTGTTAAATTTGAAAAAAAAAAAAAATACCAGCTTATGACTGAACTCAGGTGTTGCAAATTCTAATGCAATGCCTTACTGAATATGCTGTCCGAACGCTCAACAAGATGACACATTATTAGTATATAAAATATGCTGCAAGTCTAAGGACCATTTTCTTGAAATTGGTTGGCTATTGTGTTTTAAAACTTTAATGAATGAACATTCTAAAAGGTATACTATCATTATACTGTATCTCATCCTGAACTCAGTTTTTCAATTTCACTTTAATTTTCTAATCAGGTGAATAATTTATGGATAACCTGTATCATATTCATCATTTAGATCCATTTTTTTCCCTTCTGCAATATGCAACTACTCTTTTAATTATTACTCTTAAGCAATTTCACAATTCTAATTTTTTTAAAATAATAATCATACTGCTTTTTTTTAACTTTCTTCATAGACTCTATTAAAATATCATTGCAGGATCAGCAAGACAAATTAGATCCTTACTGAGAATATTTCCAAAGCAAAACTAAAGTCTCTATTTCTTCTTTAACTTTAAAAATAAATATAAACATTTAAAATAAATGGTCTTAATGTCAATTTTCACTGCACGACTACATAATAAAAGTATAATTAAAAACGAGATGACAGCAAACAAGAAAATTTACATTCAGAATTTAAAATCTACGGAAAGAAGAACTACAAGATTTCTGAGTTATGCCAAAATCATCAAACCAAAGAGCTAACAAAGGTATGAGGATTAAAAATAAACTACCTACCATTTTTAGGCAATTCTTTGCGACCAATGAGATCCCAATTTGTACCTCCACAAAAGAGTAGCACTCCAGCAGTTTTAGAGCCCTCTAAGCGCTTGAAAAGAAAGAGGTATAAATTTGATTAATTATCTGATATATAAACATCTTAGAAAAAGAAATCTTAACTCATAATAATTAAAAAATGGATTACTAAATCAAGTATGAAAGCTTCTTAAATATATGAATTTACTAACAAGAATAAAATGCATCATCTTCATGCTTCTAAGAACTAGATATTTTAAATAGAAGAAGGTTTTAATAATTTTTCAGGATATAAAAGGATGAAAAAGCCAGTAGTCAATACTAATATTAAAGAATTTATAAATTTTTAATAGTAATTTTGAATAATTTTTTTTATATTGGTGCATTTAACTATCATACTTTATTAACTCTGAAATATACATGCTGATATTAAATGTTAAATTTAGAAGAGAACTGAATTTTATAAACGGAATATACAAAATTTAAACACAACACCCACATCCATTTAAAATTTTAATCAAAATTCTAAAATGTAATAAATTTAATGAATATTAATCATAGATACTCATTTCAACATTGACTTCATTAGTAGCTGGCAAAATATTTAATGAAAAAATAGCTTCCACATTTTAATTGAAATATTCTAACATGGTGGGACTAACCTAAAAATGTCTATAACTTCATCTTAACATTGAATCGAGCCTCATCACTTATTGAGAATGTCAATGCTAGCTTTAAGTAATAACTAATACAAGAATAGAAAAGTCTGAAAATTTCAAGAATTGAACAGAATTCATATTATATGCTACACACATTATCTAGTTTACTGATTATACGTATCTCCAAAACATAATAAAAAGGGATTAAAAAATTAATTGCTCAAGAAGATGGGAGAGGGGAACTATTCAAGGATACAAACATTTATGCGAATTATATAAAAGAACAGTAATCAATCAATTACCAATTCTACATAAGTTCAGAAAATTTAGTTTATCAATATCAGATAATGTTGCCAGATTTTTATCGCTATAAATTTAAAATTTGAATTTAGAATTCAAAATATAAATGATTTGATTACATTTTCTGCATCTTGATTGCATTTTCTAGCAATTTCAAAAATTAATGTATTCGAATTTATTTTTGTTTCAAAGGTTACATTCTAACCACTTTCTAGGGATGATATGCTTCCTGTCGGAGCAACAAATATCTTTTTGGAGAATTTTTCTATTGCAAGAAATTTGTAGTTTTCTCCCTATTAGCAATTTTTCTTTTTTTTCACTAAAGAAATTACAAGTTTTACTGTTCATAGTTGGATAGCCAAGTCCTGTACAGATAAACATAAAAGCCTAGATGCCACAATCATCAATATTTTTGAAGACAAAAGGCATGATTGATTTTTTTAAATTGTACAACAGCAAATCATAAGATTTAAAAATTAAAATACAGAAAGCACATTTTTGCAAAAAAGCAAGATGCATCTAAATAAACATGTCACTACTGCAACAGTACATATCTCGAGTTGCTGACATATTTTGCACAATGAATAGATTGATAAAAAAATTTTATGCATTCTGCGAGTATCAATATATCCATGTGAAAGAAATTTCAATACATTTTGAATTTTTAAAAATTATATATGCACTACAGTGGTTCAGAATAAGCTTCAAAACCTCATGATCTATGGAGTACATTGTAGCAGATGAAGAAGATTAGATATGCATCATAGGATAAAATACTTGATAAAAAGTAAAGTTTCACTAATATCATCAAAGCCTATAACAGCTAAGAGCTATTTTATCTTATTTTCAAGCCCCTCCCCTTTTTTTACAATGTGAAATGCACCATTGGATATCTAGAAATGGACGCAATATCACACTACTTATTTACAAATATTTAAATTAAATGCTTTTCTTATATTTAAATATATCACATATGCTGTAATATTCTTGTTGTAAAGCCTTCAAGATGGATGTTGTAAGGAAAATGTTAAAATTTTCTTTTTGAGAAAGCTGATCAGATATACAAAAAACACAAGCAAACTGTAATTTAACTCAGGTTTATAAATTGACTTGCAGATCTTATTTCTGTATTTTGCTTGAACCTGAATTAATCTAAAATTGTTCTAATATAGGAAAAAAGCTTACATGAACTTTTACAGTGCTGTGGCAATTATTTCTTTTCAAATATCTACAACCAGAATTTTTGTAAATATTTTTATACTTCATTCACAAAATAGGCTATTCAATGAGACGATAAATAAAGATCTTGTGAAAACCTGAGAGGATAATCATTATATCCTACTCCTCCACCAGGCAAATCATGACCCCTTATGGGATGAACTCTAACTCCACTCCTATTAACAACCCATGAAGTTTTAAATGTACATTCGCCATATTTAACTAAAATAAATTCTTTGCTATCTAATACACTAAAAATCAAGAAGCTCGAATATTTTTTGAGTCGTAACAATTCAGTACAGTCCGTATTTCGTGCTGTCACTTTGGGAAAAATCATTCCCGTCTTTCAACATACAGTGGAATCTATTGTTGAAAAAATAGAGAGTAGGGGGTCAAAAAATAGGTCATTAAGCATAATCTAAACATGTACTGACACCCCTGAATTCTCTTTTCCCCTTTTGGTTCTCCCCTTCCTCTTGATATACCCGTTAAAAAAAGGTTTATGATTATTTTTTTTATTTATCACATTGAATGCTTGGAGTGGAGGGAAGAGAATATTATACTTACACTTCTTAAGCACTTTTTAAAAAGCTTTTTCTCCCCAAATTAATTACTTATCAGGTGCTTAAAAATGGTTTTCAAATTTAGCACTTTTCATGCAGATGAGTATACATGAGTGATAAGAATGCTACATTATATTTGTTACACTTTTCATTCAAAACAAAAGATGCAAATGTACATGCATTATGTTGCAGTCATATGGAGCTAAATAACTTTATTTGAAAAAAAAAAAAAAAACCCGTGCTGAAAGAGATGAATATGAAAATATTCAAAACAATTATCAGCATAAAATCTTACAACTTGAAAAATAAGTACTTAAAAATTGCATAATGAATTCAATTAATATGATTCCTTTTGTTAATATTACACTTAATAAAATAAAATTTATGTTCAGCTTCTAGTTGACAAGTGGAAAAATTAATGCTGAATAGAGCAAATAAACTATTTAAAAAAATACAAATTTAAGTAAACAAATTACTTTATAGAATTGTTTTTAAATTGTCATATGGTAATGATTTAATCAAATATTGAGGATTCATTTTACATTTTACCAAATTATTTACTTAAAGTTAATTGTTTTTTTGTTTTTTTTTCTTAATTTAAAGTTGTAATAGCTTTCTATATGCAACATTAAATCCTAATGAAACGTAGCATACTATCATAATCAACAGTTACTAAAATTTTTTTTATCACATTTGTATGCTGCTAAATAATTTCTCTTGGTTATTAGACACTAATATTGAAATCACATATTACCAGGTGAATTAAGATACAATTAGAAATAGTTGTTCAATTTTTCTCTACTATCCAAATCTTAATCACAATTATTTCAGAAAAAAAATTAAGTGTCTTGCAGTGTTTTACATAAATCATTACATGATGTATCCAAGAAACAGCCATTAAAATCATAATGTATACAATATACAATGTGTATATACTTAAAAATAATTTATCAGAAAAGATGCACATAAATAAACAAAACTCTTCGATAATGTCATATAAAATTTTAGTATTCTTCTGAGACATTATATTTTACATTCTTCTGAGTTTGAAGTTTTTGAGAAGTTCCATTTAAATTTTTAAAAAAATTTATAATAATCCTTGAAATAGTAAATTTAGGTATGATTAATTAACAGATTAGACAGAATCTATTAAAGATGGCGCCGAAATATGATGAAATATTTCAATAAATATAACTATAGACAATAAAATCATATTTTTAAAATTATTTAATGATATATTGATAAATCAAGTTTATTTACAACAAATTTTTAAAAAATAATGCAAATTTAAATAAAAAAATACTTGTATTAAGTAAAGTTTTTATTTATCATACTAGCTATTGCTATTTTAAAATAACAGGTAAAGGATAAGATTTTAATGAGGTAAAGGATTTCATATATAAGATTGAATTTAATATCATTCGAAAAATAATTGGGAAAGAATATATCTTATTTTATAAATAATGCATCAGTTATATTCTTTTATATTAAGCAGTTTGTTTTATCAGAGTATTGCATTCAATCTATAACATGTTCTTGTTATAAAGAAAACACTGGCAATAGAGGCAACAAAAAGGTTGTTGATTCTTGAATCACTTAACCCTTTTGTGTGCAAGCCATATGGATAAGAAGAGTGTATTTCATTACCGTCCCCTTCCAGATTAGTTGATTACTTCACCATAAAATACCAAACAGTATTTGGCCAGGTTTTGATGGCCAGGACTATGTCATTGCATTTATTTGTCATATTTCTCTGAGCTTGAATATGTAGATCATATGTGCAATATACTGATCATATACGAAAAATATATTACAATATGTAAGGTAGGGTTTGATGGTTTTTCAAACCCAGTTTTAAAAAAGCAGTTTTTAAATTACGAAAACCTGTTTAAAGAATTCATATCATGTAAAAATTAATTTTAAACTTATTTGATTTGCTATTCATTCCATGCAACGGGCAGCAAACATATTTTTTTCAACGTTGAGAGTTGTGTTTGCCAGTGCTTATGCATTGTGCACTGCGCCTGTGGAAAAGACATGCCAAACCGATTTATTTTGGTATATATACATATGTGCATATGTCTATTTTGTCTGACAATTACAAATAATCAGTTTAGAAAAAATTGTAAATTCTTTAGAAAATCTCCAGTAAAAAACACCATTCTTCAAAATTATACCAAAAAAAAAAAAGGGAAATGAATTAAATTTAATCCTTGACTGCAAAACAAGATGAAATAGAATGGAGGACATATTTGGAAGATTTCTGGCAGTAAAAGAATATATTGTTTTATCATTTAATGATACTAGTTCTTATATATGGAATGAAGCTGAATATCCTAAACTTTTAGAACTTCATGAAGTCTTGGGACCGATTTTTCTAGCAGCTGAAGGCTTAGGGGACAAGATGACAATTTATTAACAAGTGAAGGTATATTTGAAGTTCTGTTAAATGAACTAAAATATTTAAACCCCGATATAACTTTGAAAGTATTATATACTTTAGAAGAACGAATTCAAGAAAGAAGACAAGTAGAATTAGCACTCTTTTGCTGTATTTGCAAAATCCACAAAACATTTCTAGTTCAGCGAAGAAATCTAGTATACTTTCTTTAGCTTGAGCAACCAAAACTATTAAATTATCTGAAAAGATATTGTCTAGAATATTTCCAAATTCTTATGTGAAAACTAATTCTGATTAAGAGCAAATCGAAGAAACTACTTATCCGAGTAATACTTTTTTAAAAGAAGCCATGGAAAAATCAATTCATAAGTTTCTTGAAGACCCTGAAGAAAAATTTATAAATCCAAAAGAAACTAAAAGCTGAACTTTCATTATTTAAGGCAACAGATAAAAGATTAAAAAAAAAAAAACTTAGATCTGTTATTTGATGCCATGAAAATTATAAAACTAAGCTCAGTAGCTAGTGAACGAGTATTTTCAACTTCAGGCAATATTTTGTCTAAAATAAAAACAAAGTTACCGTTCAGTGGATATTTTATGTTTTTTAAAATAATATTTTCTTAGGAGAATTTAAAATTAGTGAAAATAATATAAATATTATTCAAAATTTTTATTTGAGTTTTCGTTATTTTGTGTAAGTAATATGTATATGTAATCCTTAATTTTTTTTTTTTTATACATTCTAACTTGACTTTGATATTGATTTTTTTTTTTTTTTAAATTTTACATGAATTTGACAAAAAAAAAAATCGAAAACCGGCTAAAACCGATTTTTTGGAAATACTGAATTTGAAAATCGGTTTTTCAAAAATTCGGTTTTTGTAGAGAACCCTAATTTAAGAAGGTAATAAAATTTCTAAAATTTTTTACTCTGCTAAATTTTTTCTCCTCACATTAAAGTTGACTTTTTGATCAAAATGCTAGCAGTTATAAAAATTACTCAAAATACTTGGATTCCTTTATTGTAAGCATTTAACTTTTCGACTCTCCATTCGGCTCAGAAGGCTGGTCATGCAGACATCTACACAATGGCCAAAATACCATATGCTTATTTCCTACCCCCTTTTAAAATAGGGTCATAAAACGGTGCAGAGCGATTTTATCGTTTTGAAAACGGTTGCCTTCCCCTCCCACTGTTGACTTGATGTCCCCAAAAAATGTTCGAGAGTAGATGCTTTATATACACTAAGCTTTCTGTTTGCTAACTACTAAAATCTCTTGTTAAAATGCATGGATATAATAAAATTAATAAAAGATTATTTTTTATGGTGTTTACATTTTGTATTTAGTTACAATTCTGGGCTTGCAAAAAGCATTTGAAAGGGGAAGGAGCTGTAAGTATATTGCCAAACATAACCTACAATATTTATAAAATGTTAGCTAGCAAGAATATTTTATCCAGGTAGAAATTCTCTGTCCTTACGTTGTATAATTCTGTCATTTTAAATTGTTATTTTTTTTGCATCAATATATCAATTATCTTATATGTATCAATATATCAATAAGATAAAATATATATCTTATTAAGTTTTAAACATTGAAACTTTACAAATAAATAAATCTAAGCAACTGTTTTGTAAACGTGTTTAAATTTAAATATATTTTAAAAATGCATTAAGTGTTTACAGTGAATTATCTGGATTCATTATTCATAAAAAAAATTAAATAAATAAAAAACCCTTGAACAATACATTTTATGAAGCAGCAATGATTTATTTTAATGAGCATGCTAGCATTATTTTAAAGTTATGCTCCTGCATTGAATAGGTCTTTCATTGATTAACAAGTAGTTAATATATGCAGCAGTAAAAAAGGAAACTTCTAGAAAATCTTGAGGTGAAATTATAAAGTATTATCATAATTTATACATGACCCTTCATTAGTCAAAAACAACTTGGATGTCAGAAACATGGCAATACAAGAACCTCTACAATGTAAGCCAACATTTGATTGCAAGAATAGTGAGGAAGGGAAAAGAGAGAGAAATGTTTATTTTCCATGGTCTTTACTTTCAACTGTTTTAGACCTACTTCCCTTACGCGTGGACAATCTCTTATATCGCTTACGTATATTCTGCATTAATTCTTAAAATCAGTAGTTGATCTTTTTTTTTCTTCGCTTTCAGCTATTTCAAAGATTTTTAAAAAGTGTAGATTAATCAACTTTTACCAGGATATACCTATGGTCAAGGTCAAGGTAAAGCGACAAATATCTTATCAGATCACTAGCCTGAATTTTTTTTTCTATTTCATTGATTTTTTTTTTTAATGTATTTGAAATTGTATTCCATTTCAAACAAAATTTTGATCTGGGAGTGAACTTTTTACAGAATTTATGAATAGTTATCTAAAATCTGTAGAGGTGTAAAGAGGTGTTTTGAGTCTTATCTCTGACACGAATAAAAAAAATACAAGACTAAAACCAGACAAGGAAAGTCATAAAAACTTTCTAGTTGTTTTATTAAAGGTCATTCAACTATTAAAAAACTAGATTTATATAGCTAATTAATCATCTAGCTTCAAAGAAAAGGTAGCATATTTTTTATGCAATGCTGAACCTCCAGAATAGTCAGATTAATATATACTGTAGCTATAAAAGTGAAATGTAATCGAGCTTTCCTTTGCAGACTGGTTAATAATTCATCAATAATATAACATTAACAAACAGGGTGAAACTAAATATTCATTTGTCATTTTCCATCACACTGAAATTGAAAAATAATTACCAAAAATGACTCTCCTTGTTTACATAACAATTGTTAAAAGGCATGTCGAAACTGTGATAATTCCGGGGGGTGGGGGGGAGAGAGAAGAGAGAATAAAATGTACCTAATTTATCCACGATCCTATTTGCCTTAAGATATATATAATATGAAATGCAAAAGATTGCTAAAATACATTGAAGATTATGATAAAATGAAATTCTTTACACTGATACCTAAAAAAATAAAGGAAAAAAATATTAAAATCTGATAAGAAGGCCCGAGAAAGAATTTTGGGTACAAGAAAATGGGAATAACAACAGAGTGATTCTTCAGTGTTCTGACAAATAGCTTTATAGAATCGGCTGAAACACAGATTACACAAATTCTTTGTTTTTAAAAAGTTGTTCTCTAAAGTAGCATTTTGACAGTTGAGGTATCTTTGTATGTGTGTATGAGAGAGAAAGACAGCAATTATTTTGTTTAAAAGATAGTCGAGTATGGGCTATTTGAATAGAATAATGACTAACATTTCTAAAAGAAAATATTAATTTCTATACTCATTTTAAAAATCATGGAAAAAGCTTACATTTCTATGATAAAATGCTTCGAGAAAATATCTGGTCCTATTAAAAAAAAAGCTAATATAGCAACCCTAATCAAATGCGACACTAGAATTGGAGCTGCACAGTGTTTAAAAGGAAACACTAGTTTTGGATTATACTAACGAATAAAAATCGGGTATTGATACTCTCCAACCCACAAGCGTTTCACAAGTCTCATTACGAACAGAGAATAGTTCGAGGTGGAGGATGACAAACAAAGCATTCCCTATTAGCACAAGATAATATAGAATATCCCAACACTGTTGTTCAATATTCTGAATGCCAGCGAATATCGCGAAGATACTGTAACAATATAGTTTATTTATTTTGCGCAAATAGGGTCTGAATTTCAATGTTATCGGTGAAATATCCAACTCAGAGTAGATTCTCCGTCACTCCTTTCAATAACGAAACTATGACAGGAAAAAAAACAAGCGAAAAAAATCATAATTCTCGCCTGTCACATCATTCGTTAGATTCCGTAAGATACATATTTGTCACAAACTATATCTCATGGAGCATTACCAGAATTTTTGATTAATCGTTCTATCAGTTTATTTACATCTGTATCAAAAAATTTCCCGCTAAAGTAGGATTTATATTCAGCGGCACTAGGCGACTCAGCACGAACACGCATGCCCGCAAACTGGACAGCAACAAGCACTTGTCCAGTCAAGATAAGCATTTGCTATTATGCGTGAACTGAAACTGGCTTGATGTAAACTAACTATTGTTAGCTGTCGCACGACTCTGTAGGATTTACACCCAGACAGCTATAATCCATCCAGTAAGACCACGCATGCGCAGAAACTGTACTAATCGAGACAAGAACTTGTTATTATTCGCTCTTTCAACGCATGCGCGATTTCATGGGATCTTATAACTGGCTGAATGTAAACTCACCTAATAATTATAATACTTGCGCGCTGGGAAATGAGCAGTAGCGTTCATAGCGCATCGATATTTTTGTTTTCGGATGTTTACCGGAAATTTTCAATACAGCGCACCGTGGGCTAATTTGGGTTTATAACGGGCAAAAAAAAATCAAGATCGGAAGAAACATCTTTTGCATTTGGGATCAGTAGAAAACAGTTTAGAACGCTGCAAACTAGTAACGGTTTTGTTCAAAATACAGCCAAAGGAATATTCACATAGGATATTATATCGAAATAAATTTTCGAACGCTCCGTCTTTTACAATAAAATCGCTATTATAATATATATATATATATATATATATATATATTGCCATCCTTCTCTTTCACAATTAGAAAAGCAGGGAAAAAAAAACATTAAAACTTCATCTATCTTTTAAAAAAAAAAATTACACCATTATACCATATATTTTTTTTTCCACCATATATATTATTGTAAGATTTTTTTTTTTTTTTTACTGACACAAATTTAAATCCAGTTAAAATAAGCATGTCAGAATGCTAAATTAAGTTGTGTATGTATTATACATACAAACACAAATTATTGTAAACAAAAAAATTAAAAATCAAGGATCATAAGTGTGCAAGAACACAATCTAAAACATCAAAAAATTTTAACTGAAACAATAAAAAGATTTAGTAAAATTTTAAAAATACATTTTACACTCAATTATGATTAAACAATTAATAGAATTACAAAAAGAAAAACTTGAAAACTGATGAAACTTGAACAATGAGAAGTACATATTTTACAAACCAGCTAAGGTGATTCAATGACAACTCTCTAGATCTCTTTGCAGTCTATAATTACAGAGTAAAGAAAATTTGGAAAAAGTTCTGCACTTTTTCCATGGTCTAATTTATAAGAAAACCACTAGAAATTTAAATATGAGCATGCATAATTCACTAAAGGAAAAATATTTACTGAAGTATATTTTTCTAAGAATCTTTTTAAAAGTCTAATTTCTAAAATCAGGGGTGTTTGTGGGACCCCAAAAAATCCCCTGAAACTTTTACGGACTTACTACCGACATTTTGGAGTTTCGAGAAGGGGGGGGGGGAAATGAAAAATTACGATTATGAAGTATTGAATGACCTAATTATAAAAGTTCAATTAATTACTTTTTTTGCAAAATTAATAACCATTAATTTTGCAAAATTAAGACCTTTGAACCCAGGTCACGTGATCGTACATCTGGTCGAACGAAGTCTCTCCCTTTTTTTTTCTACCGCGCCTACTTGCCGAAAAGAATCCAGAAGAGAATGTCCGAGAACCGGGGAATGAGTCATAACTCGCAATAAGGAAAGAACAAAAAAGAAGTTTTTTCCCCCTTTTCACGCATTATCACTGCCTTTGGAGAAAGAAAGGAAAAGTTTTCACCACACACACTGACCTTGCGTTTTCTGCTATCAAAGCAAACAAAATTACCCAGATCAAAATAAATAATTCATTATTATTCCTACTTCCTTTTGAACGACGATCCCCGGAATTTCCGGGTATCGAAGTTCAAAATCCCCGGAATTCCGGGGTTTCCCCGGAGCACAAACACCCCTGTAAAATACATCTATCTACCTATTTAAAGCAAATATCAAAAAGAAAGGGAAAAAAAAAACTGAAGTGCTTAAATTTATTTTTGGTGATATGAAATCTGACTGTCAAAACAAAATATTTAGCATAATATATGCCATTCTTACAAACAAGACTCCTCCTAAGGTACAAAATCAAATCGCCAAGAAAATTTAATCAGTAGAGGAAGGTATGTTTTGAAAAAATTCCTTTACAATTAATATGCGAGGACATTATAAAACAGAATTGAATCTATGCAAGAAATACATACAAATCCCAATGAGAATAATGAAATTTTAAAAATATTATTAAAAAATAAGCAAGAAAAAGATTTATAGACAACAGATTCTTGAATCACTTATGTGCCAGATGGTCAGACAAAACAATTATATCTATCACTACATTCCTTCAAA
Organism: Argiope bruennichi; assembly: GCF_947563725.1. NCBI lineage: Eukaryota > Metazoa > Arthropoda > Arachnida > Araneae > Araneidae > Argiope > Argiope bruennichi. The sequence continues at coordinate 133,394,082 of NC_079162.1, read as the reverse complement.
CTATAAATCTATTTCAAGAAATCATAAAAAATCTTTAGAACTGAAGAAAATTTGTAGTATAATTATTTAACATTGGTATCTTTTAGCAATTTCACAAATGAATTTACAATTTTCTAGATATTATTTTCAAGGGGGGGGGACTCTTGCTAGATGCATTAATTCAAGAGTTCAATGTGAAAATGATTATTAAATTCAAATCAAAGCAATGCAAGTGTTCATTCAAAATTTTGCATCAAAATAGTTATATATTTGTTATGTTTTGAATATGCAGGAAAATATATTGAAATAAAGCAAAATGCTACAAACATTTACTTAGTAATTGGGGTACCTACTTATATTTTGATCTCATGGCTTTTAGAAGTTAGAAAAATTAGCTTTTATAATAAATCAAACTTTCTTTCGCATTTAATCCTATCTCTGAAATCTTAAAGAATACTTTATGTATGGATGTTTAAGAAATATACATACTAATTAACAACTTTAGAAATGAATATACAGAAAGATGCTTCTGTCACTCTGAAGTTAAAAGCTACAAATATTTACAATTCCTTTAACTGTGTGTACACTGTTTTTTGAGGAGAAATCAACTCCACCTCTCTTCTCATTACATTTTACTTTGCAGATCTCAAACAAAGTATCATTATACAGAACAGAATCAAGTTAAAGCAGGAACTATTTCAGGAAGAAAAAATAGTTCTAAAAGTAAACAGTAAAAATTGAATTTGAACTTTAGGGTTCCTCTCCCCTTTCTAGATTAGAAAAATTAATTATGTGCAGTAAAGAGAATCATTTCTTTCTGCTATCAAATAGGAGCAAACAAATTCGATGGGTAACTACAACTTACAAAGAAAATCTTTTTGCAAAACTTTTTTTTTTTTTTTACAAAGATCCTATATTTTCAATATTTGATCAGTAAAATACAGGATAATTTAATTCTGAATTCAATAAAATATTCAATAAATATTACGAATTCAATAATTCTCGAAATAGAATTGTCTTGGCTATTCCGGGAAGTCAGATGATCTTTCATTTAAATGGTATAATTATACACAGATTTCCCCACACATGATGGCATTGACTGATCGGAACTATCACTTGCCCAATTGCAAATCTGTATAAAATTGATGTTCGATACAGATAAACGAGGGAAAACTACTCCTAAATAGAAATAAAATATTTACCACCAGAGATCTATGGACAAGGAATTGGAAATTCTTGCTTTAGTAGACTTGTGATTTTGAGTAGTAAAAAGTATAAAAAATAAATACATTTTTTTTAAAAATATCATATACATAAGAACACACATATAAGCTGAATTCCACTCACTGATAAGTTAAATTCAATTCTTCCAAAATTAAAAGACCTTGTTTAAAATAATCCAACTCCTTCTGAACTTTTTCTCAAAAAATTTTCGTTCTTTTTAATGCAAACAGACATTAAGAAACACATATTCACATGACTATTGCATATTTAAAGGCCAAGCAACATCAGAAATATATCATAAGTGGTTCAATGTTTTTCTCTACATGTAATTCTTTCTGAATTAATAACACCAATTTTAAAAGCATTGCAAAATCAATATTCATTTTTGATTAATATTTATGCTCCTTTTTTATATTTAATATTATAAAAATGTTTTCTTCTTTTTCTTTTTTTTAAAAATATAACAGTAAGCAAAGACATGAGAGAAGAGAAACAATCAGATTAGATTTTCATCAGCAACAGTTAGTGTCCAAGTCAAAAGAATATATTAAAAGCATAGCAATACTATCCTTTGATATGATAAAAAATACTACTGCAAAATGGAAAGGAAAAAAGAAAAAAAAAAAAAACATGTATAAAGTCGGTGCCAATTTTTTCCACGGAGCTTTCTCAAGAAAATTCTTAAAGGGCATGGAAGGGGACAGGTCATGTATTTGTGCATATAAATATACAGTTTTGTATTTTCTATTATATATAAAGCTACTCAAATAGAAGAAATAATTTTATAAACAGTTAATTTTAATTTGAAACAACTGTGTAAATACGAGTCAAGAAAACGATTTATAAATCAAAAACTGGTACATTCATTCTATAAAACCCAGAAGTTATAAAACATTCCTAGTCAAAACAGAATGAATAAAACAGAAATGGAACAAAGAAATAAAAATCACTAATGAGAAAGAATGCTGATCTATTTAACTGCCTTTAAAAATTTAAAATAATATTTTTATCATAATAAATTACATTTCTGATATAACCTGCTTCCGTGAATAAATCATATGTTTACAAACAAATTGCTAATAAATGTTTTTAATTTCAAAGAATTCTATATTGTCTGTTTTTTGTGTAATATACTCTCCCAGATATCACAATTTCATGTTAATAAGCCATTCTATATGTTTCAAGAGATGATACAAATACTAATTTCATACCATAATAATCAGAAACTTTCATACTTATTATTCAATATACAATACTCTACAACATATTTTTATTCATTTTAATTAAAATATTTGGTTTTTAAACAATCTCTAAAACAAATAAAGCACTTTTGAGAAATTTATGAATATCATGTAATTGAAGCAATTTGTTTTGAAGTTGTTGCATATATAAAATAATTTTTCTTTGCAAAAAAAAAACAAAAAAAAAACATTCAATTACAAAGATGCAATAAGAAATTGCTGTATTTTTAGATTTTTATAAGATATGTAGCATAGTTAGACATAAGCTACTATTATTGAAATTTCTAGACTAAACATATGGTTAGAATCTAGAATAGAGACACAATTACATAAAACTATCAAAAGATATGATAGAAGATTCTGGAGATCCAAACAATTAATATAAATTTCATTAGGTTTACAATTTATTTAATGTGGCTAAATGCATGATTTTTTTTTCCCTTCTTTGTGTCACTAAAGTAAATCCTAATTAATTTTTTAATCCTAAGTAATTTTTTAAATTAAAAAAAATGTATATGTGAGCACAATTTCTTTAATCATATAATAAATCACAGGGCTTCAAAAACCGTTTACTGTTTTTTTTTTTTTAAAAAACTGCTTTATATAAGCAAAAATCAGGATAGTTCACTTCCTTAAAATACTGCATTACATAAAAAAAATTGCTTTAAACCATACCGAATAAATTTCCAATTCTACAAATTTAACAAATAATTTAACTGACAAATAACTATATACTTGTGTATCTTTTCTAGTCTATCGTTTTATTTTAAAAAGGGAAAACATTTATTTCATTCTAGTAATACAATTAAAATCGGGAAAACAATCATCTACAATTCCGAACAAATTTACGGTGAATTAAAACTTTTTATATATTTTATACATGTTATTTATATATGTACAATTTATTAATTCAATGATACACTAAAAAAAAATCGACATTAATATGTCTCAGTAAAATGCTTTCAGAAAATTGAAGTTCAAAAAATAAAAAAAAATTATTTAGAAATAACTGCATGAATACTACTCATTCTAGCTAATCTTACCTACCAGGTAATTATTTTCGGCTAAAAGTTAAATTATATAACTGTTATTTAATAAATAATGTAAAATATCATTGTTTAGAAAACCCTTTGCAAATTAAACTAGTATCTTACAGTAAACACAAGCACGTGGTAACTTACAATATGTTTCTTTTCACGTTGGTCAGACGATTGATTAGCAGCATCATTGGGTTGTTGTTCATCAGAAACTTTCTCACTAGTACCAGGCTGTTCCGATGAACCGCCATTGTCTGATTTTTGTTGATCCGTTGAATTCCCACATTCACTGCTTCCGGAATTGGACGCATTAATATCTGCGGCTTCACTTTCATTAATTTTATTTTGAAATGATTCTTTTATATCAGAATTGTCCTCCTCGTCTTCTTTACGTTTCTTAGGATTCATTGTTTTTTTACGAACAGCCCGAACCACACGGCAACAAAAATGGTGAGCTAAATTGTCAATCAATACGGTAAACAGCTACACAACAAGCAATGCACATTTAACGCTGTCTTGAAAACTATGAAGGATTGATGTAAATGCCGCCAATTGCAAAGAACTCTCGTAGAAAACGGGAAGACGCGCAAAAAAAGAGGTAGAGGCGGGAGGAGGGGATAATTTAGATGGAGGGGGGAGGAAACGGGGGCATATACTGCTTATATTCCGAAGAAGATAGAATGACAAAACAATATTTAAAGTATAAACAATGTAATTGGCGATTAGAAAGCTATTTAGAAGAATTATTGGTGATGAGAATCAACAGTTGATAACAAACATGTTCAAAATTATTCACTCAATGTTCTGTGCATCAGAACAGAAAAGTACCCCTTGACAAATTCTACCGCTTTCATGGCAGAGTGATTAAGAAGCTGTTTGACAAGATGGCAAGTTTTGCTTGAATTTCAATTGCGAATGCATTAATTGGGTAAAAGACTCATTAAGAGGTATATATTTTCTAATATGAAAGTTCCTTAAGATACATTGCTTTCAAGATGAAAGATTTCATATATTTTTTCAGAAGGAGTCTCAACTGACATGACACTAAAGTTGGGAAGAAAACTTTTTGACAATGTTCTGAAATCATTCCGAGGAAAAATATTTAGAGATATGATCATAATCTTTCCTTTTCTTATTCGTCACTAACAGCAGAGAGTTCAACTTTAAGTGAAAATAATCATTTTCAGGGCCGGTCCTAAGGGGTTGCACATTGTATGACGGTATAAAATTTTGAGTTTCCGAGAGTCCTGTGTCACATTCTGATTTTGTAAAAGAAAAATGTTTTGGTTTTCATTCGAATATATATAAATTTGAGTATTATATACAGCGATTTGAGCACATTTAACGTCCACCAATCCAAGAAAAGTTTGGGTGAAGATCCAAGAAAAGTATAATCAAATTGCATTTGCAGATAGCTAGCCGCGATTACACAGTTCCAATCTTAGTCGAAAGAGCAATTATTTCTTTTAGAGCTGCTGGCACACAATCAAATTTTCCTCTGGCCGTCAAAAGTTAGTAATTCTCCATAGAATACACCCTTGACTGTAACAAGCAGAGATACAGTTTTCAACCTGACAATCCCAAAACAAAACGTTCTCTATGGAAATTTTTTATTGCTTTATAGGGGATCTTCCATTACTTTTATCTTTACAAGACTTTCATTCCACTTCTGGAATTGATTTATATATTTTGCTGTTGCAGTTTTAAATTATATCTTCCATTCATTAGTAACTTTTAAAGTATTTAGGTATTTGTGCAATCTAGCTAAAATTCTGGATTGAAGCATTTTTTCATTTTATACACACAAAAAAAAAAGGATTAATGTAATGAACATTTAATTTTCTTGCTTAGGAGAAAAATATTATAAGATGGATTCACGGAGACTTGATTTTTTATTTATTTATTTATTTTGTCGCTGTTGTCAGTAAACTGATTACTAAGTACCAAACAGAATTCTAAAGCTCAACTGACTGAAAATTAAGAGACGCTTTCTCAACTTTATGAAGTAAATAATGAAAAAGAATATGATAAATTATCATGCTAAGAAAAAAAATGCTTTTTTTTGCTGTTAATACTTTATTTAAAATAAAATGATTATCATGAGACAATGAAGAATATAAAGTTTTGTTTGTGAAAGGACATCTTTCTTTTTTTTACAGAATATTTAATTACAAGGCATCTTTTAATACTACATTTCGTGATACGTCATTGCAGGTGCGTAATATTAAGTAGGTAAAGTAGACAACAACGTAAAGACCTCATTAACTTTCTTTTTTTTTTTCTTTTTTTTTTGTCGCATTTTCAAAGTAATTTAATTTGACGTTTTCGTTCTCCTACTCACCAAAAAGTGTTTCATAACTAAAAGTTTTGTTATTTCAGCATTTCAAATTTACTACGCAAAACTATTTATATAGGGAATAAATTAAGATTAATAAAAAAAATATCTAGTTTTGAAAGTTAGGAAAGAATAAAAAAGATATGTAAGAAAATGAAACAAAAATCACACTAGTAAATTTATTCTAAAAGTTCGAAGTAACAAATTGTATTTAATAATTTTATTAAGAATTTACTTTTGTTATTTAATTTATTAATGATTATTTGTGTGATTAAGTGTGAAAATAAATTAATTATTTGTTATTTTCATATATACCATACGTGCTTATTAGGCCAAACTGTACAATGTAATAAGTATCTAAATGTAATAAATTATTGTTTTGTTACATGAAATTTGTTTCAAAACCCAGCAAGTGCACTGTTCTCTTGACTTCGCTTCTGTCCGGGCTAGCACTGACACTTTTTGTTCGAATTTTAATTGAATGAGGGTTGAACATTTTCACAGACCGTTAAGTTTAGTTTCTGAACGAATATATATACTATTTATTATTATTGATATGTTGTTATATTAACGTCTTGTTGAAACCTAAAATTTAAGTTCATGAGGTTATCAGAAGTCTTCAAGACATTTGAAGGCACGAAAGGCAGAGTACATACCTATATGTGCCAGTTTCTCTTCATCTTTCCCCTTTCAACTAGAAATTTGGAGATTATTCAAAGCAATGGTTGCTAGAAGACATAAAAAAGACATCTAAAAGCTTGAAGAAGATATTTAAAATGAGCTACTTTGTGAAGGCTATTTTTTTTTTTTTTTTGGTGAAGAGTTTCGAAGGAAAACATGTTATTTGGAAGAATAAACATTAATTCATGATTAATTACAATAAAGGCCTGTGTTTCTTTATACTTATACTTCGTTCCCCATTGTGAGTTGTTACCAATATAAATTGTTTTTAAAGTTAACAAAATAGGCTGACTTTTGTTCTACTATTCAGCTCATGGCGTTCGAGCCAAGGGTTGGTTCAGTTATATAAACATTTCGTTTCGAAGCAACACGAAATTTATATCGGGACGGACCTATTAATTCGAAACGCAATCAGGTCAGGTAGTACTATATCTGACCTGTTATATCTTCTTTAAAATTTTACACTGTATCAGTGGGAAAATATTTAACCTACGACGTCAGATCAAGCGAGCATCAGATTCACATACATGGTGGATCTTTAGTGAAATCTGATCTCGATTCTGGAACTCTCCAGCCTTGATATCAAAGATTTATAACTAGGTCACAGCAGCCCGTTTGAGACAACAGATAAGGAAGGTTAGAAATATGAGCAGACTAAGAAATAACTGTTTACTAAACCTGAATTGCTCACAATTCGAAACCTGCTAATTGATACTTTATTTAGAGCCTTGGTAACCTCTACTTTCAGAGCATTATTATCAGAATATAATTAACGAGTCAAAATTTATTATGGTAATTAGTTAGTGTCTGATCTAAGAATTGCGACAATTTTGATCTGATTTCATGTTTTAAAAAATTTCAAATGTACATGCTGGTTTTCATAAATTATCAGTATTTTTATATAAATTAAAACTGGATATAGAATTTTAAAGTTATTTTTTTTTTGTCAAAACTGGAAAAATAACGATAATAAGTTACCATCAGAGATCTAAAGAAAATGAAGAATTTTAGATATATATTTCTTTGAAGATAATTTTAAAAGATCAATAGTGTACTTGAGTTGTAAATAGTTTTATAAGTACATGAATAGATGTGTAAAGTATGTACCTAATCTTTGTATTTTGTCAAAGAGGCTTGTGAGAGTAGTTTGAAAAATTTGGCGGGCATGAGGCAGGGAATTCCTTCGAAGGGGCAACAAAAATGTCTTTAGTTGAATGACTAATTTGGGGTTACTCCTTCGCCCTTCAGGAGAGTCGTTCTATGTTGACCAGTAATCCATCTTGTTTAATCAACGGAAGGTAAAAATAGCCAATAAGAAGTGGTAGTGCTCAACCAAGGCGAATGCTAAGGCGAGAAATTAAAGTTCCTTGGAGTATGTGAACGGTACCTGGCAGTTAAAAAAAAGGAGTAGAGGGATCCTGAGAATCTGAGGAAGATCGGAACGGACAGTGGAGAGTTCCTCAGCAGAAATGACTCTTACGTAGGCGATCCTAATAATCATAAGAAAGTTGTTGCGGAAAGCTTACGGTTTCCGTGTAGCTGCCGCAAGCTAGGAGAGGACAATGACGGATTGTCCGGCAGTTTAACACGTTTTGGCTATTCCCAGATAAGTACTACTCGCTTTTATTTTGTAACCCGGATACACAGTACTCATATTGGAAGTAGGCCTCAATGAATATAAATAATTTCTTTAATATTTAGCGATATGTTCTAGTTCACACAACCCTAGCCGTAGTTTTACTTCTGTAACTATCGCAGTGAAATTGTTTATGATTAATTTTATAAATAAGATGATTATTTATTCAGTATCAACTTATTTAATTTAATGTTTATGATCTGGGTCTAGCTTAATTGGAGAATCCGAATTTGGAGTCGATGATTCGTAACATTTGTTACGTATCATCATACGTATAAGCATGTTGCCCCGCCTCTCACTTGTAACGCCCTCTAGCGGTATATGTAAAAAACCGCCAGTCTTTGTAACATCATCGACGTAGCAGCACGCCGAAAGGCAAAGCTCAAACCAACTCCCGAAGCGGAGAAACAATAAATTCTTTATAAAACCAAAAAAGGTCCGTCATTATTGTTGAACCTCTCCATTCTTGTCCTAGCGATCCGAAGACGAATTAGCGAAAATATGGAGAAAAATAAAACTCAAAAAGCCAAAGAGTTAAATAGAATCCGTGGAAGGATAAAGGCGAAACTAACAAGTGTTAAAAAGTTTGTTGAAAATAGTTCAACGGTCGAAGAAGAAAATAAATTTATATTCACCTGTCAACAAAAGCTGGTAATTGTGGAAGAAATAAAAAAATGAATTAGAAATTTTATTCAAGGATTATTTGGAAATCGACGAAGATGAAACGCTAAGCCAGAAGTGCGATCAAGAAATGTTGGATATCGAAGAAGAAAGAAATGAATTAGAGGTAAGTTTGAAATACTTACTTTCTAATTATAATGTTAAGGAAAATGTAATGCATAATATAAATGATCAAAATTCAAATTTGAACGCTTATATCAATCATATTCAATTAAAAACGAAACTTCCGGAAATTCCCTTACCGCTATTTTACGGAAAAATGGAAGAATTCAGTAATTTCAAAAATCAATTTATGTGTCTAATAAACGATAATACCGAATTAACGAATGATCAAAAGTTATTTTATTTAAAAGCTGCCCTCCGTGGTGAAGCTAAATTTATAGAAACAAGTGACGATACATTTGAGTCACTGTTTGCTGCTCTCGAAGAACGCTTTGAAAATAAGCGAGCAGTTGTTGATATTCACATTCAAAATATGCTAAAACTAGAAAAATTAAATTTTGAGTCTGCAAAAGGCTTACGAAATATCACAGACACAATAAATAAAAGTCTGAGAGGTTTAAAAAGTTTGAATTTAGAATGCAATGATTTAACAAATGCTATATTAGTAAATATAATATTAGAAAGACTTGACAAAGAGAGTAGAAAGGCATATGAAATGTCCATACAATCAAAACAAATACCTTCATTGAAGGAGCTCTTGCAATTTTTAGAATCAAGAGCGATGGTACTCGATCAATTAGGGAAATACCCTACAAGTAACAAATTCCACAAGGAATTTCAAGGCGCAAAAAATAAGCCGAAAAACTTTCTTCTTAATGCGAATAAACTAAGTAATGTAAAGCCATGTATTTTATGTAAATTTGAACATCCTTTACAAAGATGCTCTGAATTTTTAAAATTGAGTGTTTCTAAAAGAATCGAGCTTTTAGAAAAATATAACATTTGTAAGAACTGTTTGAAATTGCATAAGCCACCCTGCAAATCCACATTCCTCTGCCGAAGCTGTCAAAAATCAGGCCATAATTCTTTGATACATCTGGATCCTAAACTCTTAAGTACGCGCCTTGCAGAGGTAACGCCCCCAGACGCGGGGGAGCAACTTTATGTAAACAATGAACCGTCTGGCTCGTCGAGGTTGCCACAAAAACTAACCCCTGATGCTGAGTCAGCGCTTACAAGTAACTCGAAACTATCTTCAAACATTCTATGCACCACACAGTTATTTATTGAAGACGCATTTGGTCAAAAAATAAAAATAAAAGCCCTGTTGGATTCTGGAAGTTCGGTAAACATAATAACTGCAGATTTGGCCGATTCTTTAGATTTGAAGCGGGAAAAGGTTAATGCATCCATCTCTGGTATTAACGGAGGAGAATTCTTCGTTAAAAATAAATTAACCACTACCATTTTTAATGAAGACAATGATTTTTCCAGAACTGTATCATTTTTAATTATGCCTAAAATAACTCATTTAACTCCTTCTAAAGAAATTGATATCTCAAAAGTTAACTTCCCAAGTGAGATAAAACTTGCGGATGAGACTTTTCATATTCCTAGTAAAATTAATTAATTACTCGGATGCGAGTTGTTCTTTGATTTATTGAAGGCAGAAAAATTTAGATCATATGATAATTCACTCTTGTTACAAAATAGTGTGTTCGGATATTTAGTAACTGGAACAATCAACGGCAGAAATTCTCATTTCTTTTCTGGATTAATTTTTAAAAATGATAATCTGGAGAATTCTGTTAAAAATTTCTTTAACTTAGAATCTTTTCCTGGTGATAATACAGATGATTCAGTCGAATCAAAAACATATGAACAAACTTACTGTGAGGAACATTTTCTTTCCACTCATAAGAGGGATAGTACCGGAAGGTATGTTGTTAAATTACCAACAATTGAAGAAAAACATTCTATACTAGGCGATTCAAAGGAAATGGCGGAAAGGCGTTTAAATTTACTTTGGAAAGGGTTAGATAAAAATAAAACAATGGCAATACAATACAAGGCTTTTATGGATGAATATTTCCAGTTAAATCATATGGAAAGAATTGTAGATTCTCCTGAAATTGCCAATAGTGAATATTATATTCCTCATCATGCCGTGTTTCGCCCAGAAAGCACATCAACACCCTTGTGTGTCGTTTTTGATGCATCTGCAAATTCTAGCAGTGGAGTTTCACTTAATTCCATTTTATTGAACGGTGGAACAGTTCAACAGGAACTATTGTGCATCATTCCAAGATTCCGAATATATCAGTTTGCATTTAGTGCAGATATAAAGAAAATGTATCGCCAAATTTTGGTCGCAGAAGCAGATAGAGACCTGCAAAAAATTCTGTGGAAACCTAACAGATGTTCTCCTGTGGAAACATACAGACTACGGACTGTGACATATGGAACAAAATGTGCTCCATTTTTAGCCACCAGAACACTCAAGGCATTAGTTGAGAAAGAATTTCCTCAAGCATCTGCAACACTTCCTACTGATGTTTATGTTGACGACATTTTAACTGGTTCAAATAACTTACCAGAAACCAAAGCTTTACAACAGCAGTTAATAGAACTTTTAAGTAAAGGAGGCATGCAACTTCACAAATGGGTTTCCACCCACCCACCATAGATCTACATTGCTTCTGTGATGCCTCAAATAAGGCCTACGGTGCAGTCATCTATGTGTGCTCAAAAAATAAATCCAGTGAAGTGAAAACAAATCTTTTGTACAGCAAATCGCGAGTGTGTGCAATCAATAATGACTTTATGAAAGAAGTTAAAATTCTTTGTGAATTGATTTTACTAACTAATATTTATAATAATTTTATTTGTAATATTTTAAATTTAAGTAACAACTATACTAAAATTGTAAGTTATCTTTTCAGATTTATTAATAATTTGAAGTGCTCTTCTGCACATAAAAAAAAAGGGTAAGGTAACAATAAAAGAAATTCAAACAGCATCCAACTTCATGGTAAGCAAGGTGCAATCTTCTGAATTTTCAGAAGAAATTAAAGATTTGTCAAAAGGTATTCACATTAAACAAAGTAAGATTAAAAATTTAGCACCATTTTTAAATTGTGGTATCAATTTTTGTGGACCATTCTTAATTAAATATAAAGGCCAACGCAAAGGTATTTTTCAAAAGATTTACATTGCAGTCTTCATTTGTTTTTTAACTAAAGCCATACATTTGGAATTAGTTACGGATCTAACGTCTAATGCTTTAATTGCAACTTTAAAACGCTTCTTTGCCCGACGCGGTAAATGTGCATGTATATTTTCGGATAACGCAGGAAATTTTGTTGGAACAAATTCAGAATTAAAAAGATTGAAAAAATTAATGAGTAATCCTGATGATACTTTAAATAATTATCTAACTACAGAAAGTATTGATTGGAAATTTATTCCCCCAAGGTCTCCTAATTTTGGAGGCTTGTGGGAATCAGGGGTCAAATCTTTTAAATTTCATTTAAAGAGAGCAGTAGGTTCTATAAAACTCACATTTGAAGAATTTTTAACATTAACTTCAGAAATCGAAGGTATTCTAAATAGTAGACCTATTGTACCTTTATCTACGGATCCTAATGATTATACAGCTTTGACTCCGGGACATTTCTTAATTGGCCGTCCTATAACTTCAATTACTGAACCACAATTAATTGAAAAATCAGATAATTATTTGTCAAAATGGCAAAAATTAACTAAATTAGTACAACAAGTTTGGAAAAATTGGAAACGTGATTATTTGAATAATTTACATCTTAGAAACAAATGGCAGTTCGCTCAGAATGATGTAAATCTTAATGATATGGTTGTAATCAAAGATCCAGATTTGCCTCCATATAAATGGAGACTGGGTAGAATTCAAGAATTAATAAAAGGTTCAGATGGTTTAGTCAGAGTTGTTGTAATAAGAGTTTTGAATGGTGTTATTAAAAGAGGTATTAGTCAAATATGTTTACTTCCAAAAAATTAATTGGATTTATATGTGTATATGATTGTAAATAATATATAAAGACTTTAACTCATTTGTATAAATTTGTATATATAAGAATTATTTCAGTATTATTTTGTGTAAATTTATATATAAGAATTATTTCAGTATTTTTTATTTGTCTTTACATTTATTCATTTTTTATAATAATTCTGTCGAATTTATTGTGATGTGTGAAATTCATATAGTGTCTGAATATTGAAATTGTGCAAATTCATTGCGGGAGTATGTTACGTAAGCATGTTGCCCCGCCTCTCACTTGTAACGCCCTCTAGCGGTATATGTAAAAAAACCGCCAGTCTTCGTAACATCATCGACGTAGCAGCACGCCAAAAGGCAAAGCTCAAACCAACTCCCGAAAGCGGAGAAACAATAATATCTTTAAAATACAAAAAAAAGGTCCGTCATTATTGTTGAACCTCTCCAACATTCGTATATGAAAAAAATCTAAAAGAGTTGCCTAACTTTCGGAACTGTATTATGCCCTCATAAGCACAAAAATATTATTTAATAGTAGCAATATTTGTATGAAATCGTAGAAAATTGCACGGCATTATTCAACGCTTGTATTAACTAGAATCAGAATAACGTACACTAGTGCTTAAGATTAAAAGCACAAAATTGTAATTTTATAAAAGGATACCTCTTTCTATGAAACTATCAACTGGAATTGGGGAAATAAACAAGGGATAAAGTTTTACCCGATATTCATGTGTGACCTGGAACAGTCAAATCATGATATGGTTATCTTTCAGTGCGTGTGGAACAACCATTACAAAAAAAATTACAAATCATGCAATAAGCCCTCATAGTTTAGAAGAGGTTGTTGATCGCAGCTAGTGATAATACATCCCATCGCTTTAAAAAGTTAGATTTTTTATATTTATAGGACTGCGGCAGTTGGGATAACATAGGGAGACATGACGGTATTTTTTTACTCACCTCAGTAGCAGATTTCGGTATTTTTTTACCCCATGTAGTGCACATAATCCCCCCCCTCCTCTTTTAACAAAAGATTAATTTGGCTTCACATTTCAACAAATTTCTAATTTTATCGACATGTTAACGATTTATTTTTGCAAATTTTTGAAAAGATATGCTTAAAAAATTAATATGTATATCATGAGAAAATTATTAAAATAAAAGTTTTGAAAAATTAACCATAGTTATTAAGTAATTATAAGATGTACTCGTCTAGTCGGATTTTTATTCTGTTAACGACATCTCAGATCTGACTTTACCTATCAAAAAATCTCACACATATTGGTCAAGTACTTAAGGAATTCAAAGATTATTTGCAGTGCATTTTAAATGTAAATACATAACATTAGAAGTTTTGTTTTCTTCCAATGAGATCTTCTGTATCCGTAATATTCACGAACATTTAAAACTAATCACTAAAATTGAATTGAAACAAATAGTAATCCACTAATAGATAAAAAAAACGCAACAATGAGTCCAAAAAAAAAAAAAAAATACTGAAAGAAAATATTAGCAATAACCTTCAATTCGGTCTGTGAAGGGAGAACATAATGAATCAAAATAAATATAAAATAATAAAAATTGTTGACTTAGTAATTTTAGCTTGTTATCCTTTGATATTTAGTCATATCTAGGTTTATTCGCACGCCGATAAATCAGTCCATTTAAACATTTTTTTAAAAAAATCACATTTTAGTTGCTAGGTACCAAAACAGAAGTTGGGATTTCACATTCAATAATGAAACAAACCAAAAGGACATGAATATTGTTAACTCTGTACAGTGTTACAGACTGCTGTACACGATTATGTTGTCACACAGGTGTAAAGAATTACAAAGTTAGTTTAAACAAATAATGAAATTTATTAGAACGAAGCAACTCACAACAGGCACGAGACTAGGAACATAACCATCACTGCATAGAATGTTCGTGAACAATCCAATTTGAATATTTAAGAAAGATATACAACCTTTCAAATCCTAGATAAACTACAGATAACATTTTAAATAAAAGAATTTCAGTCTTTGGGTAAAACATAGTGGTTGGGATTCGAACCATGCAACAACCAATCAAAAATGAGATGCTCTGCGAATGGAGCCATGGGGACGGCTAATTATTCTGATTTGTGTGGCATTGCTCCCCTTTTAAAAAAAACACCTCGCTGTTATTCATATTGAGAGCTTTTCTGCGGGGACTTGTCATGGATTCTTTGTACGCATCTTTCTTTTCAGAAGGAACAACATCTTGGTTTCGTCTATCTTCAATTTCAGTTTTCTTGGCCGAATTATGGTGTGGTTTCATACGCAATACATGGACATTTTTTGGTCTTCTTCTCCGGGAAGCAGGATCAAAAGCTTGCACCTCATAGGTCACATCTGATAATATATATGATCCAAAATATCTTTTTAAGAGTTTCTTGGACTGACCGACTCTTCGGACTGGAATATAAATCCATACGACATCTCCAGGAGCATAAGATACCATGCTGTGTTTAGAGATGTGACGTCGACGGTCTTTATTTTCAGCTTTCAGGGTTTGCATTCTGGCTAGCTATTTTGATTCTTCAGCTCTGGTAATAATCTTGGAGATGTTGTCGTCATAAACATTATGAGGACAGAATGGTAACATGTTATCCAGCGTTATTAGCGTCGTTTTCTATCACATCCATGAAGTAAATAAAAAGGCGTTAAATCTGTAGTCTTCTGTTTAGCGGTATTATAAGTAAATTTTACAAAGGGTAGAATTTGTTCCCAGTTTTTCTGCTCTGTATCAACATAAATGGACAAAATGTCGGCCAGAGTTTTATTAAATCGCTCTGTTAATCCATTTTTTCAGGTAATAAGCTGTCGTCTTCCGATGATCGATATTTAAAAAAATTGATCAGAGCTGAAACAAGTCTAGATTGGAAGACAGTCCCACGATCTGTGATAATTACTCGAGGAGCTCCATGCCTCAAAATAATTTCTTCGAGCAAAAACTTCACTACTTCTTCAGTTCCAGCAGTTGGTAAAGATTTAGTTATTGCATATCAAGTGTCAAGTAAAGCGTGCAGACTAGGATTTACTTGTTACCATGAGCAGATTTTAGAAATCTCCTAAGAAGATCGACCCCCAATGCGATGGAAGGGTGCTATAATCGGAGAGATAGAAATCAAGTGTCCAGGTGGTCGTTGAGGAACGGATTTTCTTCTTTGGCATTCTCGACAATGCATGACGTATCGAATGACATTTCGGTACATCCCTAGCCAATAAAATATTTTGTGTGTTCTGTCATAAGTTTTTGAAAAGCCAAGATGTTCTGCATTAGGAGTGTCGTGAAAGTATTCAAGTATATCTGCTCGTAGATGTTTGGGAATGACTGATAACCATGCCTTTCCAGCCAGATCAAAAAATTTTTCTGTAGAGCACTCCATTAATTAATTCAAATTCTTTCTTATCCGTGGATGAGCAAATTTTTAGAACGTCTGGGTCTTTCTTCTGTTTGATAGCATGGTTCATACTCGTAATGACAGCTAGAAATTTATCTCGTCCCAGTTTCTTCTTCCACTGGATTTCTCGAGAGAGTGTCGGTTTCTTTGTGCTTCTTACCGGTTTTATATTTTATTGAAAAATCATGCTCTTGAAGGTGAAAGGCCCATTTTGCCAGTCTTCCCGAAGGATCTTTTAGACTCATAAGCCGGCAAAGTGAATAATGATCTGTAAAATCAGTAGAATGTTTTCCGAATAGGTAAGGCCGAAATTTGTTGATAGCCCATACAACGGCAAGGCTTTTCTATTCTGTAGTAGAATAATTCTTTTCAGCTTTTGCAAAAGTTGTATAAGCGTATGCAATAACTTTTTTTGACTTCATTTTGAATTTGCATCAAATACCATGCCCGCTGGCATCTGTATGAATTTCTGTCGGAGAGCTTTCGTCGTACATTCCCAGTACTGGGTCAGAAGTAAGTGCTTTCTTCAGATTGTTAAAGGCTCTTTAGGAGCCCAATGGAATTTTGCATCGCCTTTTAACAGCAATTGCAAGGGTCCAGCTAGATAACAAAAACCTGTACTAAACCTTCGGAAGTATGAACGAAATCCAAGGGAACTGCGTATATCGAGTACATTCCTTGGGGTTTGAAAATTCCTTACGGCATTTACTTTGTCGGAATCTGGAAGGACGTCATTATTAGATACAAGATAACCTAGTATTTTTATTTCTTAATCCACAAAAAGGCATTTTTTTTTTTTTTTGGATTTAGTACAAGGCTATCTTTTTGAATGCATTAGTGGACAATCCTTAGTCGTTTAAAATGCTTATGAAACCAATAGAATATAAATTTTTCAAAGAGGAAAATAAATAAAATGTTCCCAATTTTATTAATTTTTTTTTTTTTTTTTTTTTTTTTTTTTTTTTTTTTTTGCAATTTAAAGATTGTTGTTCATGTTAGCGGCATAATACTGAGATAGTTGTGAAAATTCCTGAAACAATTTATTGTTTGAATTATGTAGTTATTAGCAAGTAACAAGAAAGAGGTTAATATTTCAAGTTCTCATTAATAAAGATGTTTCCATTATTAAATGTAATTCAATTAACTTAATTTCCAGTCAAGTTTCTTCCTAAATAAAAAAAAAAGCGCCTCTTAGAGAAGAAATTTTTATGATAAAATTGTAAAGAAAAGAAGTTAACTTATCCAAATGAGAGCATCTATAAAGAAAAAGCTGAGATTTTTAAAATTGATATTAGGAACTGCCTAGTTAAAACCTATGTTTTTTCTAATAGCTTTAAAGAAATTCCATCAAATTGAGTTTAATGTGTTCTTTTTTGTAAAAAAAATGGCCCTTAAAAACTTTTATATCAAATTCATAAAATTTTTAGAAACAAATTTAACATTCATTGTTACTGAAATATATACTATAATGAGATCTATTATAAGAAATTAATTTCATTAGAAAATTGTTCATATCTTTCAAAGTTTCTTATACATACAGTTTGGCAAATTTTCATTCTGAGAGAATTTATATATATATATATATATATATATTATTTATATTTATATTTATTTTCCTTTTTTTGTCGGAAAAAAAATTGGAAAAATTTCAAAAATGCATTTTTGTTTTTAAAAATATATGAGGAATATGAAAATAAGCTGACGGTTATCATCAAAATTGAAATTGCCCTTTTAGTTTTTTTGTTAGTACTATGTAGTTCTTACATTAAATTATTATGTATATTTTCAATTTCTAAGGTTTAAGAAATACGTAGTGTTGAAAAGTTTTGTTTAAATCATGAATATAAAATAAGAAAGATTTATGTTAGCTGAAAATGATTGCATTCTTCCTTAAAAGTAAACCTATAGTTGTGTGACTGTATAATACACTCTAATCTCAGAAGATAGTTGTCTTCAAAGCTATAAACAATATCTTCTGTGAGAATCAAAAGCTTTTGCATCTATTCCATCTTTTTATTTTCTCGTGTATGAAGTATACAAAGAGAAAAATATTGTCAAAAGATTAGACCTTAAGATATTGATGAATCTCCATGCGTCAGAACTCTCTCAATTCGAAAAAGGCATTTTTGGAATTATGCCTATATGTCACTGTGTCTGCCTGTGAACACGGTGACTCAAGAGTTTTTGGAGTTAGACATTTGAAATTTGGTGTGTGGCATTTATACCAAATTTGTGTATTTCTGTCAAATTTTTGATGAAATTCATTTTGATGAAATTTATTGTTTGTCTGGTCGAGAACAAGAGAACACAATAACTAAAAGACATAAAGATCTAGGTACATAAAATTTGATACATAGTTTTATTTACTTGATAGTACAGAATATCATATCAAATACTGAGCCAAATGAGTCAACGGATCGACGGTCTGTATATTCGTGTGTCTGTGAAAACTATTAATCAAAAACGTTCTGAATTAGATAAACGAAATTTGGGATGTAATCTTCTCACAAAAATTGCAGATTTAATTCAAATTTCGGTTTCCATCGGATGAAAAGGAGAGGTCAAAAATGCATACTCGGTAGTCTTAATTACACTATGAAATATGAAACACTTACGAGTGGAACTCTGTCATGCGAAGATAAGAAGAGATAGGGTGGATATTTCATGTATTTTGTCTTTCTTCCGTCTTGACCCGATCTCATATTTCTAAGGTAATAAAGTCTGATTGCTCTAGGAGTTCATGGCTTGACCCAGAGTCCATTGTTGTCATACGGAGAAGGGTATAACACTCTTGTTAGGAAATATACGAAAAAAGGTTCGAGGACACCCTTCCTATTGGGTACAGAGAGGAAAAATGAATGGGCAGCATCCTCAGCAAAACAGTGTCAGTCTCTTGGTGCGGGATTGGAGAATGAGTGTCAATGCCATGTGTTTCTTTAATCATCTGCTTGTGATAAAGCGTTAACCTCAGTAACAGAATGCATGCTACTCTGTCGGAACAGTTTTAACTTTATTTTATGACTGGAGGAATAGTTTCCAAAATTAATGATTTCTGTGACTGCAGGCAGTCAGCTTTAAGAAACAAACAAGCAAGCAAACAAACAAAAACAGCGTATTTTTTAGCAGTCAGCAAAACAGCATATTTAAAAACTGACTTACAAAACAGAATTTCCCATTTTTTTTTTTTTTCATATTTCATTCATATTTCTCCAAGTGTTGTCGAAGCGTAGTATGAAATATTACGTTCGATTATTTTTTTTAAATGTGCAAACCGGATTTTGAAAAGTCTGGGTGGAGAATGACGTACACTCTTCACTCCCCTCTCGTCACACCTTTAGTTAAGTGATAACTTTTTTGCCTAAATATCATTCTTAATTATTTATAAACTTAAAGCAGGTGATATGAAAAATTCGCAGCAAGATAAACAAAGGCTTTGATGACGGAAAAAATTTGTAAAGTTGATTTAGCTGCAAAACCGTACATCATGCAATCATAGTCCAATTTTGATAAAACTGTTGACTTGTATGGATTTAAAAGTTTCAAGCTGTCTGCACCTTACAGTGTGTTTGACAAATTACCCTGCAAGGTGTAGTAAATATTTAGACCTTGAGTGCATTTATTTCAATATTTGTTGTTGTTGTTGTAAGTTATGGCACTTTACAAGCCCGCTGACGAACTCTTTCAAGATTTAAAATGTGATATCTAGAGCCAATTTTGAATATAAAATAGTTGCAAGAACCTTTCTTCTTGACACAAAGGAAGGGTTATTTCATTTAAAGCAATTTCTGACTCATAGGAGTCCGTGAATCCGACAAAAATGAAGGGCATTTGACCTCTGAACAGAAAAGGCGAATCTATTTTCGTCCGCCCATTAATGATAAAATATTTTAAATGAGTAGCAGCCTGAAGTTACAATTCATTTAAAGTATTTCATAAGCAGAGTAAAAAATGTGAAAATTGTCCGCATAAAGAGACCGCAGATGTACGATAGAAATTGTTGTAAAATTTTGTTTATTTTAACCGATAAATTAAATGATACTCAACAAAAAGCCTTGCAAAGCATCTTCATTTTGATACAATTCATCTGAGAGAATATTTTCTACATAAAATCGTAAATTCATTTTCTTTTGTATAAAAAAAGGCAATTTTCCTCTCCCCATCGTAAAAAATATCTCGTAAAATCCCATATCCCCACTCTCTATCATAAGCTTTATCCTTATCAAAAAAAAAAAAAAAAAAAAAAAATGAGACGAGACCTAATGTTTCTGTGATACGATGGAGTTTCTAGCATCAAAATATCTATGGAAGTGTGATCATGACAGAATCCATTTTAATATTTTGATAATTTTTAGCTTTTACTATATGGACTAAGCGTACATTCACCATTCTCTACATTACATTGACTATCACGTTGGCTATTTTGGACTCATTATTGATCTATAAGTATTCAAATATTTTTGATGTCTACTTGGTTTTCGAATCGAGATATATATGACCGTGATCCATTGCCGTGTAAATATCTTTTTCCAAATTCTATGGAATAAAGTTAGAATAACTTTTAAGGATTTTTCTCTGAAATTTTGCCATATTTTTCAAAGCATTTTATCTCGTCCAGAGAATTAAGATATTTATGCAGGGACTGTTTGCACTTTATCAAACGTAAAATAGCAGTTATAAGATTATGGAGGTGAATGAAAATTTAACTTTCATCTTTCTTGCATTTGTATCAATTAAAATTTTACAGAATAAGATTCATCACTGGAAAATTTAACAAATGTTCCAGTTAGTTATTAGCCTTATAAAAAATTTGTCCATTGAGATCTAATAAATGTATTAAATGTCTCTTGCTTTTAGATCCATGATCTTTCCAACTTTATCCTAGAGAACTTTGGAAGATATCTGCCCTTGGATGAATTTGACGCGAAACTGTATAAAAGACCTGTAGTGAAACTGATCTCTCCACGCACATGCTTACTTTTGCACATGTGCAAGTAATTCAGCCTCAAAGGGAGAGGCAGGGCAAAAAACTTCATTCCTCCCTGCGCCAACATGGTCGATTTGTAGAAGTAAAATTGTTGATCTGCAGTTAAAATCCGCATAAATCATGAATTTAACCATTAAATTGCTAGTAATAATGG
The DNA here is from genome assembly GCF_947563725.1 of Argiope bruennichi. Lineage (NCBI taxonomy): Eukaryota > Metazoa > Arthropoda > Arachnida > Araneae > Araneidae > Argiope > Argiope bruennichi. The sequence goes on along the minus strand of NC_079162.1, from coordinate 133,372,724 downwards.
AATTTTTAAGGCTTGAATCACACCAAACTGTAAATAAGTCCATCCTCTATTCAAAGAGTACAAACCAAATAGCAATAAAATTTTTAGCATTCTCCTTTCAAATGTAATAGTAAGTTTCATGGGAAAAAGCGCATGCACGCAACATAAGTAATGAAAAGCAGACCAACAGGCAAAAGAAGCAATGCGAAATGGGCAATTTTATATACAAACAAAGCTTCCTAAACCACATATAAAAGACCTCCTCCGTAAAAACATGCAAGAGGAAGGGCAAAGATATTGGAGCAATGGTGACATAGACAGAATTTTTTTTTTAATATCCTGCCCTCAGTTAACCTTCATTCCACTAACTAGATCAGAGAGGATATTATTTTCTTCTCAGAACACGGCCCTTTCCCTGTCTACCTTAAAAGGTTCAATCTGTCGGAGAGTGATCAGTGCAGTTGTGGTAGGATTGGCACGGCACCTCATTATGCTACGGATTGCATTCTCACAATGTCTTGGCATATGAAAAAACCATCACCAAGCCTTGAACGAAAATGGCTGCAAACAGTTGCCAGCAACTTTCTCTCCAGGCAAAAAATCCATAGGGTAATTAAATTTATCAGTGAAAATAGAGACATTTTCTTACCTCCCTAGCTTTCAACATCAAGTGTCTTATGCACAAGGACTAAGGGGGAAAAGCACCATAGTTTCTTCTTTAATATCTTTCAAATAGAGATTTTCTTTGCTACCATTTGTCAAATTATCTTATATTAGATTTTTCAACTGCATCCTCATCTACTATGTTACAAGGGCAGTAATCACAGAATTGCTAAGTTTTTTTTATATACATAATATATTTCTGCATATTATTACTCTAGATAATTTTTCTATAGTATTTCAAAGTAGAATTGTTCTATAATAATTCAAAGTATGTAAATTCTGTACATATTTATTTTCTTCTGTAAATTATCTGGTATTTAATAAAATTCCGTAACATGCCCATCGAAACGTTCAGTGATCAGAATGGTTAAGAATACGGGGGTATGAGAAGGCGTTCTGTTCAGTATCCTCAAACAAACAGATTTATACTGATTAATAACTGTTTTAATATCATCTACGTCATTCCAAAATCCCTGAAAATTTCAAGATAAAAATTTTTTAGCCATTATATATTACTTTTTAGGTGAAGAAAGGGCACTATCTCAGTAACTTGCAATCATGACAGTAGTCTCTGTAGGACATCCTTTCACACAATGTCGATCATCTAATACTTTCCGATGCCGTTTAAGAAAATCTTGCCTATTGAATAACAGTAGATTAAATTGTTGTTCATTTTTTTTCTTCCTTCTTTTTCTTTTTTGTTTTTTACTTTCGGTTTCAAGAAGAGAACTACGTTTTATTTCCATTGGATTTTTATCAGATAAAATACAAAAGGGATTATAGTATTTGGAATCGAACACTGTATCGAAGAACAGGTCGGTATTATAATGCTAATGGCAAATGCATCAGTTTGAGATCGCTAATCCGTTTTTGCGGCTGTTTTCTCAATACTATTTTCAAAGTGAATGAATACATGATTTTCACTTTAAGTTTCATAGAGGAAAACTAATTTTTAACTTCTTGAAATAAAATATTTTGTTTAATTTTAACAATTTTTATTTCCTTTTTATTAATACAACACAAGTATGTGCGTATATATGAAGGGCGATCATATATACGCACAATTAAAGATTATTTAAAGTAAACAAATTTAATAATTTAAGTTTTAAGGTTGAATTATGCATTTTAAATATGCTATATTGACAGGTTTTGGAATAACTAGAGTTAAAATAACATGTTTAGTGAGAAAAATATATCCTTCTCTTTTAAGTATAACTCTATGATCGAAGTTACATTTTAATTCTTTAAACATCATAGCTTTTCTTCTTTATCAATCTGAAGTTTTTTTCAGAAACGACCCCATAATTATTATTTATGGAAAAGTGTGAATAATTTTCATATTAAAATGTCCAGTTTTTCCAGCTTCATATAGGTTAAATGAAATAGTAAATGTTCAATTTCATGCTTGCTCTGATGTTGGCACTTCTACAAGTATGTTACCAAGATATATTAATTGGTATTTTTACTTTCTTTACGATATCAGCAAAGGTTTTATCAATCAGTATAATAGAAGGAACTTTTAAACTAATGACATTACTTTTGATGATAATATTATGTTACAGAATCGAATAAAGGATTCTTTAGCAGTTGTGTATATTCAAATTTTTTAGGATTGAAGTATTCGTACTCTTTTAGAAGAGAGTCTGACAACTTTCGGTTTCTTATCAAGGCACAAGTTTGAGTCAGAAGTATCCATAAGAAGTGAAGTTGGCAATTCCGGCTCTAAAAGACCACCCACCATCAAGCCCATCGAGGAATCGTAAATTCATGCAATCCATCGGTTACTAGATTAGATGTTTCTACGGTGTATCGGTGTTTAGGTTACCTAAAGTCCCCACTCAACAAAGACAGTAGCAACCCTTAACGCTAAGCCCCAGAAAAGGATCCTTTTGTTTCACCTCAAGCAGGTGATCAAAGTCTAACTTACCAACCGATCGATGCACTGAGGATCAGAGCACATCTGATGTCAGCCCAGAACAAGGACCGAAGAGGGCGTGTCGGAGAGTTACAACAAATTTGCGCAAACAGCGGAAAATCTCTCAAATCCTTGAAGCTCCTAGTTTCTTGGTAATAAGGTCACCATGCACATATTGGCTGTACATTTGAAGTCTGAAGTAAACAAGAGGAAACAGTTTCTTGAGGAAAATCCATTAATTTGCCATTGAGGATTGGAAGAGAAAAAGAGAAGAGGTGGAAGAAGTAGTGGATAAATCGCAAAGGAGACCAGTCAATAAGGTACATTTGAATGAGCCCTTCATATTTAAAGAAGCTGCGCTCTTGAGTAACCAATTGTTTGACACTGGTGCCAAAAAGATTAACATCCTATTCGGAACATACGAAACCATATATCTATCACTACTTGGGAATGACCAGGTACTATGATGGTGCATACCATCGTCATCTATTGTCTAAATGATTACAAAATCTCATTTCAGAGAAATCGGTCTCATCATCTTCCTGAAAGAAGCATAATTCTATCAATGTAATTCACCGATTCAGAAAACATATCCTTTTAGTCATTTAACAGACTGGACATTTGCACTGTATTCATCTTTTTCCAAATTATGCAAAACGCTTCAATACAGAAGGCACAAATATCAGAAAAAGGAAGATTATTTAAAAACAATTCAGAATTGTATAAAAGTGCAGCATTTAGAAATTTCCAAAATATCATAGTTTTAAAGTGGAGTACCGAACATGAGAATTGAAGGAGAAGCGTAAGCTTTCAGAGCTCATTTTATTAATGATAATATGTACATTTTTGAAAAGCACAGTCTTTGCCACACAAAATCCGAATATTCTGGAAGATTACAGGTATTACACACAAGGCATGTATCTAATTAATTTTCTATAATTATAATTGACATCCAGTAAATCCCTCTAATTAGATTAAAAAGATGTAGTTCTGCTGTTAAAAATCTCACCACCACGGAAATGAAAGAAATTACTTGTAATCCCTCTTTGAATAATGTCTGTTAAAAATGGTAAAGTCATGATTACTTGTTCAAATTCATCAACCTTTAATTAAACATCCTTCTTTTTGGTATGACTGATAAGTTAATTAAAAATGATCCAAGTTTTTCTTGCATTTAATTCAAAATAAGCTTTGAAATTTGTTTCCCCAATTTTATCACGAGTAAAAATAAGCATCCTTTACTGAATGATTAATGAAAACGAAGTTCCAAAACAAAAATTTTACTTACGGAAAAATTATTAAAGTATTTTTTTTATTTTAGCTGAGTTTTCTGAAAATAATCTACACCAAAAATGTAACTTTTCATTCTTTTCCCATTTTATTTTATATTTTCTTAAAGTAGAATCTACAGAACAGAACGCCGTCTCATACCCCCGTATCCATGACCATTCTGGTCATTGAACAGTTTGGTGGGCATGTTACGGGAATTTTATTTAATTAAAAAAATATTTACAGTAGGAAAACGAAACAAAAATAACTTTTTACAGAATTTACAATTGTATAAGAAATTATATTGAGATGAGACCGTTTACATAATTTTTCAACTTAGAAATATAATTTGTAGTAATAAACTTAGAAATATAATGCTGAAAGATAAAATGTGTAAAAATATACATATAATCTGTGTTCACTTATTTTTTATGATATATTAGATCATAATGCAGTTAAAAAAATCAGATGGAAAATAATTTGAGAAATGGAAATGAAGAGAATCTCTGTTTGATTGAAATATGTGACAGGAGACTGCTGTGCTTGTTTTTTCCCTTAGTCTTTTTTGGTGTGAGACTTGATGTTGAGAGCTATGGAGGCAAGAATAGGTCTCTATTTTCACTTATAAATTTGATTATACTGTGAATTTTTTGCCTGGAAAGGAAGTTGCCGGCGACTCTTTTCAGACATTTCTGTTCATGGCTTGGTGATGGCTTTTTCATATGTCAGGAGATTGTAAGGATGCATTCCGTAGCATAATGAAGTGCGGTGCCTATCCCGCCACAACTGCACTGGTCACTCTCAGACAGATTGAACCTTTTGAGGTAGGCAGGAAAAGGGCCGTGTTCTGAGAAAAAAAAATATCCTCTCTGATCCAGTTAGTGGGATTAAGGTTGACTGAAGGCAGGATATTAAAAATTTTTCTGCCTGTGAAACCATTGCTCCAATATCCTTGCCATTCCTCAAGCATGTTTTTCCGGAGGAGGGATTTTATATGTGGTCTAGGAAGCTTTGTTTGCATATAAAATTGCCCATTTGCGTTGCGTCCTTTGCCAGTTGATCTGCTTTTTCATTGCCTATATTTCCCGCATCTGCTTTAACCCATGAAACTTATACTGTTGGTTTTGAAAGCAGGACACCAAAAATTTCTCTTGCTGTTTGATTTGTGCTCTTTGGATTTGAAAATGCCAGGATACTAGCTCTATTGTCGACATGTATTTTAAAAGTATTGTTGTTTGAAAACTGAGATGTATATTTTACTGCTTCATGAACTGCAGTGAGTTCAGCTTGGAAAACAGTATTGTTGTCATTCAATTTGGCAGACCAGTGGTAGGACCAAGAATCATTGAGCAGAACACAAAACGCAGCTCCAACTCCATGTTCTGTTTTTGAGCCATCTGTGAAGATATTGATATTGGTTTATTTGAGATAAATTTATTTCTTCATCTTCCAATGAGATTTGATTGGGATTGAAGTAGAATCTACAGGCATATCATAAGAATATGCTCATTAGGAGAAAAGAGAAATAATCATTATTACAATGCAAAATGAAAAAAAAGGAACCGACTGCTCTATCTGTTCCATTTTTTTTGTGAACTTTTGGTAGGTGGATTCATTTTCAATTATCGATGACAAATACAAGAGAATACACAGGCCTGTTTAAATTTTTCTATTCTGGACAATTATTACTTAATTTAGATGCATATACGTAACTAGGACGGGTTAAGTAGGACATGGTCCCAGTGCATCATTTCAGAGGAGTTTAAAATTAGTAATCAGTTAGTTGCATTTAAGGACAAATTATGCTTTTAGATTCGTATTCCCCGAATTATTTAGAATTAAAATGGTTACAATCGAGTGAGGGAGAGAAATATAGTATAAAATCCTTTTCATAACTTGAGAGCCAACAAAAACAGATTTCTCAAAAGAAAAAAAAAAGATAATTTTATGCTGTGGAGATCTGTTGATCAAAATTACACATGCGAAGGGAAATCTTACTAAGATATTTAAAAAAATTTTTTTTGTCTCTATCGGCGTGGCAGTATACTTGGTCATCTTCAAATCTTTTTAGAATAGAGAAGATAATAAATGCATCGATTAATTTCTCAGAATTATGTCAGGGTGTCCAAAAAGTGGATTTATTTTCTTAAATATTACAATTAGACACATACTTGAAAGTTTTAATAAATAAAACAAACAACTATATGCAAGTATTTTGATTTCTGTAGAGGCTGATAATAAGAAATTATAGAAACTGAATTTTTATACTGCCTCCATAGTGAAAAAAATGTCAATAAGTAAAATTTTTCTCTTATAGTCATCTGTAAGCAAACAACATTTATCTGCAAATTTTGCTAAAAGCTTAGACAGATCACTTTTTCATATCTCAAACTGAAGTTTGAACTAGTATTTTGCTTCCAGAGTTTATCACAGTAGGTTATTATAAGGGCAGAATCATAAAATAATAACGCGTTTATTAACTTATAAATTTTTTTAAAAAAAAGTGAAACAATGCATTAATTTATGTGCTTTGAAATTGATTAATTGATGTGCTTTTCAGAATGTGCACTTTACAATATTTATATAAAACTGCGTTCTTCTACCATTACTTGACCTCAGCGATCCAGTTCATCATATCGGACATTATCAGGCTTCTTGAATTTGTTAGCGATGATATGTTAAGTCAACAGGAAGCTTTCTATAGACAGAAGAATATAAGCGATTCAAAATTAACTGAATATATTGATCACCATTCAGCTTACTGCTGTATAGAATAGGATATTTCTGAAAATGATACACCCCACATTAATAGAAAATTGTCCTTGGTTGTAAATCTCTTATATTAAGAATGAACTTTGTGATTCCAAAAGTAACCTTTTAACAATAGATGCTTTCATCTCGATAAAGCGACATTTGTCTGCTCAGATTACAATCCTCAGGAAAGAAGAATTTGATTCTATCTCAAGTTGCATCCAATTGCAAAACTATAGACTTCGGGCTTGATCGGATTATAGCTCTTTGTGGAGTCCACGAAGGCTATATTGATGCTAGTTATTAAGTTGAAGTGTTTCTTGCCCTGTCGTTTGGGAATGTTGAGTTCTGAATTGGCTATTTGTATAGTCCGTTAAAAAAGTATCCAGATACTGATCTTTATTCCGAAACTAATTACCGCACAATGAATCTGCAAATGCCTGTCGCCGTGGAAATACGTTTGCTAAAAGTGTAGGAAATATTTCATCGTGCCTCTATATTTAGAATTACTAAAACTCATTTTTTTTCAAGCGGAAACACCAAATTCCAAATGCATAGCTGAATTCTCCAGATCAAAATAACTCAAATACATATAGTATTTTGTAATTTTGAGTAAACGGTTGACGAGTTAAAAGTAATTGAAAATTTAAATTCCCAATGTTAAATCGCACTTTCCATTTTTTTCAATATATTTCAAGATTTAAGAGTTCATAGACGATTATTTTTAATTTGCATTGATTGATAAGCAAGACAAATGTTAGCATTTTTAAAAATCTGAGAGTATAATTTATGTTTTTAAATTCGCAAATTAAAAATGCTTGAAAAGAAAAATCAAAAATTTTGATGTCAATCAAAGGAGTAAGGCCTAGAACATCACTACTCCAAATTTTATCCATTTCCATCGAATAATTTTTAAGATAGTGTTCAGAACAGCATGGTTTGCGCTTTCTTTGGGAGCATCTCAATTTTATAAAAGGGTTCGTTGGCAGAAAGGAAAGAATCGCTAAAACAAAGCATGCTTTTTAACATTTCTTTGATTTTTTGAAAGAAACGTGAAAGTGAGATTTAAAAAAATTCTATACAAACAACAGATTCTACTCCTCTTCTTTTTCTAGTTTGGAGCAAATGGGAGTCGATTTCAGTTGTAGAAATGATTTGCGAATCACAAAAGCAAAATTCTATACAAGTACGAATTGATATGGAGTGAAATGTGTGAAAATTATTGAAAGGAATTCCTTGTGGATACATAATTTAGTACTGGCGAAATGTCCTTTAAAAATGAGCTTAAAAATGCGTTGTTCTTATTTAATACTCTTTTTGTTAAAAAGAGATTAAATATAAAACAATTCTTAAAAATGATTTTACGTGTCGCTTTTGGAAATGAAGAGAAAACCAATTTCTGACTAGATTTTCCCTTAAGAATTCCATCAGTGGAAACCAGCGAGAGTTGTTTCCCCGAAACTTTCTCTCTAATAAGAGTGTTCTCCTCTTCCCCCACATAAAAACTGTAGTGAAGGCCATTTTTTTTTTTTTTTTTTTTTTTTTTTCAATGTCCCGCTCGTAAGCTTTTCAGCTCCGTTGTATGGTGAGTATGCATTTTGAACACATTTTTTTCGAAACATTGAAAGCAAGATTTAATACAGAACTATATTTATAATAATAGGATTGCATACCAAATTCCATTTATTAAGTTGATGCATTTTTGAGTTCCTGCATCTTAATGTATACAATCAACGTTTTGCCGGACTTGGCTCGAAATTTGATCTTTAGATATTAAAATTGTTTCACAACTATTGTAGATTTAAATGGTTTATTAAACGGCTAATTGTTTACTGCAGTTATCACATACACTTGCTCTCGGACACAGATATTCCTAGTGAAGGGATTTCTTTCAAAATTTTATAGAAATCTACAAATCTCAAAATGTTTTGAGTTATTATGTTCACAAATTAATAGAAAGGAAAAAAATCTGTTTTTCAGATTCGAAATTATTTGAAATTTGGAGATTCATGAAAGTTTCGAGATCGACATTTTGGACGATTACCATCATTTCTCTTTGTATTCTCGTATAAATGTAAAAATGGACTTGAAATTTAGAATAAGAAATTATGTATTAAGATGCGAATATTTATCTTTCTTTCTTCTCACTGTTATGAAGTTACTGTCGACAATATTTCAAAATTCAAAGATAGGACAATGGTTCTATTTCTAACTCACTATCGATACACTTTTTAAAATACTTTCTATTTTTGTATTTTATATACGAAAAAGAAAAAGGCGTTGATATGAGAATACTATCGGCCACTAATCTTTTCTCTCTTTATAGTTTGGAGGAAGGGGTTGGGAGAAGCGAGCATGATATTATCATCACAAGCGTCTAGGAATCTTCAACAGAATCAGTAGATGAACATGAAATTCATTGTGTCTTCACTTTCTTTTGACGTAAAACTGAAGTTGTCTTAGAAGTGTGTGATTATTCACGTAATTTGAAATGAAATTTCAAATTTATTCCGGTATATATTCACAAGCAACAAATTTGCTGAAAGGCTTTCCCTGTGGGTCCTCAAAATGCTCTGGTTCAATTTCATTTAGCACTGCTCCATACTTTAAGGGTACTTTACTTATATACAGGGGTACTCTTGATATATATAATCCGACAAAGCATTCAACCAGTCTTTGCAAACGAAGCAAATGGGCTTATCGTTTCAGTTTTGGAATGAAAAGAGCAGAAGGAGATAGGAACTCGGTATGTAGCTTCAACTTTCGGAGGTAATTCAACAGCCGAAGATGTTTTGCGAGGATTTCGGAATTCTATGAAACAATTGAGAAAGGTCTGATTCATTCTGATTGATGGCCCATCAGTAAATAAAATTTTTTGAATTATTAAATGTTGAAATGTAAAAATAATTTTCAACTTTGTTAATAAACGTGGGTAGTCGTAGCCTGTATGTTGCTAATAATTCATTTGTACATGGTGAAATAGCATCCACATTGGATATTAAGCTTTATTTTATTTACTATGCATTATTTATTCAAAGTACTGCCAGCAAAAAAGATGGTCAACTTATTTCAGATGGCGGGAAAACTTTCCGAAACTTTTGGCTGATTTAGCTTTCCAGAGAATGCAGCTGCTGCTGAACAATCGATTTGATGTTATTCGTTGCAAATACTGAAAAGCACATCAAAATTTAACCTACGGGAGAGGCTGTATAATGACCGGTGATGGCTCTTAGGATTCAGCCTTAGTTCCCGCCAATGCTGTCGCGGCGTCCAGTCATTCAGATTTTTCCGAATGATTTAGGGTGGTCGGAGTAGTCGTAAAGTTATACTTATATGAGTAAAGTTAATACGAAATTTTTGAAAGATAGAATGCTTATAAGGCTGACTAATTAGAAAGAAATTTCGCGAATAATTTAGATCCGAAGAGGATGCACAAACAGTCTAAAATGTATCAAGATGAAAGCCAGTTTTTATGTTCTTGTGAAATAAAAGAGACGGCAAGAATAAGAATGGAATTGCATTTAAATAGAATTAAACAACTTTCTGAATGTGTTTGGAATTCAGATGATTTTAAGGAATTTAAATTATCCAGGAATCGATCTCAAAATTGTTCTTTTTTTATTTTTTTTATCAAGATATGTATATGTATATTCGAAACGTCAGATTTTAGATGAATTCGAAAAAAGGGAGTGGAGCAGAGAACTTTTAAATCTCATATATATATATATATATATATATATATATATATATACAAAAAAGGCCGGGGTCAAAATTTGTCAACAACATAAATAAGCAAAAATTATGATCTCAAAATGTTTTAAATATTAAAAAAGGAGGACATTAAAGAAGAACTAAGTGATTTAAATTAAATAAAATGTTGAAAATTGAAGATATGGTTAATGCACAGCAAAGAAATCTGCGAACAAATGAGTTAATAAGACAGAGAAGAATAGAGATTTTTAATGAATTTAGGGATTGAGGCTTAAAATATAGTTATAAAATATTTTAATGATATACTGATTTGAGTTACTTTGTTTAGATGTGAACAAAGATTTGTTGATTTATATCTGTTTCTTGCAATTTTCCTCTCATTCTACGAATACAAACTCTTGTCAGATTATCATTTATTAATGAATTTAGTTTCAACTAAAGTGTGAAAGATTTTTTGAAGTGAGCGCTTAGTCAGTTTATGAGTTTAGTTTAGTTATATTAAAGCCCCATTTTAAAGGAATACCAAGGGTATTCTGTGACGGACCTCGTCATTTTGAACCACGGTCAGATAACACTTGAGTTGGTAATCCCTCTCTAAACTTCCACACCAACCAACGCGAGGACATTTGGTCCCGACGGATTTAACGTGCACCAGACCCGCTTACACAGCGATTCTTTGGTGAAATCGAGTCTCGCACCCTCCGGTCCCGAAGACGAGACCTTACCATTAGGCCATCGCGGCACCTAGTAAGTTAATGAGAAATTAGCATCTAGTAGTAGCCGTGCGATAGCTACTACTCAATGCTAATAGCAAGCATTAAGAACGTTTGCATTGTGATCCCGAAATCTTCTTTGAACTTTAAGCTTTGATTTATTACTGACATGAGCACAAAATAAAATGTCCTTAATGCTCTTCAGTTAAATGCCTGGAAGTAATAAGCAATAATAATAATAATGGTTCAATTGAGCGTTGATAGTGAAAATATTTGATTTAAATTCAACATTTTTATTTTTATGTATGGAGTAAATTATTTTATAATTTTTGTATTTTCTTAAAAAGTCCTTGAATTGTTTTCTGCAATAAGTGAGGGAACCCTATTTAAAGATATAATTTATTTAAATTATTTTTTTATATCTGCTTGATTTGAGATTCATCTAACACCCGTGGCATTTAAAATTTTTTCAGACATTAATGTATGAAATTTTTTTCCTTACTATTAATGTAGTTTACCTAAAGGAGCTAGCTGTCAATGAACTTTAAAAAGATTTCTATAAAACTATTTTCACCATAAATTCTACTGAATCTGGGATTGCTGAAAAGTGATAATTCGGATTATGTTAGAAGAAATTCGTCAACGTGTTTAAATGACTTATCTCCAAGATTCAGTATAATATTATTATTACTATTTTTTACTGAATCCTGAATGTTTTGAAAACTTTAATGTTGAAAAAGAAAATATCTATTTTCAATAAATCTGAAATCTCACAAAATATTGAAAAGAAAATTAATTTTCGTGTCTGAAATTTATTCGAAGTCACTTGTATATAAAAATCCTTTCAAATTTCTTTAAAGGGTTAAAAGAATATTTCATTGTAACTTATTTGTGATATCTTTATATGTGAGAACCAGGGGTGTCATTCCAGAAATATACAGGCAGAAAAATTAAGTAGCTCTTGAAAATAGCTCGAGCCATATCTATCCGTACTTTCTAAAACGTGAAAGGGATGTCAAATTAATAAAAATAACAAGCAACTGGCAATCAGTGGCGACTAAGAGTTAAAAACTTTAATGTTGCGAACAGAAAGATCAGAAAGATGTATTTTATGTTTTGGCTCGATAACGATATTTTTTCTATCATATTTTGGCTCTGTGGTTGTGTGAAACGTAAAAATTGCGCGATATCTATTTCCATCAATTAGAAGAATGCGGCTGCGTTTTGTTCTTTCATAAAGACGAAATCGTCAGCAATGCTTTGTAGTGAAACAGAAAAAAATGTGCCGAGTTCAACACGATTATATTCATGGCAATTTCATTATTTATATGTGAGCCGCTTCCATTTCTTTCTGTTTCCCCTCCCTTACCAAATGCACTCGTCTGTCTGGAGAAGAAGATGAATTGCCAACTCTTCAACAGAGATGGCGAAAGAAACATTCCGACGGGGGGAGGGGGGAGAGCAAGACATCTTAGAAGAGGAGGCAAGCAAAATTTCTTAAATATATAGCATTAAAAAAAAATACAATTAATTTTAAATTGAATTAAATGTAATTAAGTATTTAATAGTTAATTAAATTATAATAAAAGTTTTGAGCAATAATTACTTATACATATGATGTCAACACAATAAGAATTGTGCAAAGAGAACAAGGAACAATGATAGAAATTAAGAATGTCATCTCAAATAAAGTGGGAAAAAAATGCTGGAAAAAAATTTCCGTTATTATTTATATCTAGTAACAAAATAAAATAGCAGCCGAAACTCAATTATTAACTGATTGTTGAACTTGATAATTCAACGGTATTTGGCTTTAATTGATAAAACATGTGCTGATGAAATGGTGGATATATTAAATGAAGTCAATCAAATCAAATGTTTAAAAATTTTTCAAATGAAATATGAATTGTTCACCATAGTATAAAAATTCAGATGTAGTTATTTTGATTATTTTCAGTGAAATTTGAAAAAGTTTTATTTAAAATAAAATGTTTCTTAATATAAACTGGATTATTATCACTGAAATGTTGTAATTAAAATATATTTGGCCGAATATTTTTTATGATAGATTTTTATAAGTAAATATTTTTTTAAAGCGGCTGTATTTTTCAATTCTTCAAACTAAAGCGACTATAAGTTCTTATAAAAGTAAGAATTATAATGAACAACCGGGAAAAGTATTCATACGCTCAAAATTCATGTATTACAACTGTTTTTTTTTAAATTCGTAAATGGGACGTGCACTAAAAGATAACATTAAAAAAGTTTCGTTTAGAAACACAAGTTAAAGCAGTGAAATTCAATTTTAAAATACAAAATTAGTTTCAATTAGAATATCATGAGGGTTGAACAAACTTTAAATTGTTTTCAATTACAGAATCAATAACCCCTCACCAGTCCATCCCGATTTCTCCAACATCCCCCCCCCAGCCCTTAATATTACTTTTAACTTACGATAGTAGCACTCATTCATAATTGAAGCAACATTTCATGCCATGGAAATAATGTGATCTTCTCTGATTTCCGATATAAATATAAATTCATATTCTAAAAATATAATTTATTCCTTTTTCATATTTAAAAACAAGACATCTACATATGATATAATAGACCAAAACTAAAACATTTTTAGAATATAATAACTTGATTACAAACTTCTTTATTATTTATTACTTATCAAAATAATTTTGAAATGTAGTTTACAAAAAATAATAAAGTTCAAACTCAACACCTTTCTATAATGAAAAATTAACTTCTAAAAGAACAGAAAGCAAGAAGAATCATCTGTTAAAAAATTCTTTTATTTAAAATATATATAATAATTACTAATATCAAACATATTTCGATACAAAACCAAAGATGAAACTACATTGTCTTTTATACATATTTTTAAAATTAGCAACCTATTATTATATTTTAATTTTCTCTTTGGAAAGATGAATGGAAGAGTTTTTTAACTGACAGTAAAAAAAAACGCAATAAAAAAACATACCTTAAATTTTCCTCTTAAGACAAATATAGAATATTTTATTTTGCTACAAGGCTAATTCTCTGAATGAGAAAGAGCGTTTCGCCTGAAAAGTAAGCTTGGGAGACTCCTTGGAATGCCTGTCATGTTTCATATAATCCACTATCTTAGGTACAATTTTATTGGTTATGCTGTAAGGGGTACACATAATAGATTACTTTTAACAATTACTTCAATTAATTTGGAGATGCTGGAAAGAGTCGCCCTTCCAACTTTTAGTTAGAAAAGCAATAATTTCACTCATCCCTATCATTCTCGGAAATTGTTTCACTCGAGTCACACGAACATTGGGATATTAAATTAGAAGAGGAATCGCTTTCATCTTTTCCTCCAATTTATAACACTTCGTTTCCTTGAAAAAAATCAGTCAAATTTTTTTAAAAAAAAGAACGAAATCTACCCCTTTTAAATATAACATTATGTACAAGATAAAATAGAAACAAGACGACGGCAGAAATGTTGGATTCATTGTACAAATCCTCCCTCCTAAAGGCAATAAATAGTCTCAGAAACAGAATGAATTGAATACTATGATCTACAGTTTATCTTCAAATAGCGGACACCTAATTTGTGAAGCTCTTTCCAAAATCGGAAAAAAAAAGGTGACAGTATAACTGGAGCATCCATACTTGCTTTAGACACAACATATTTTTATCTTTTTTCTCTATTTGCTGTACCAAAGAAGCAGAAAGCTATAACTCTCCAAGCAGCAATGGGAATTATTGACTTCTTGCCCACCACACACAGTATTAACTTTTTCTTAACGTTTCTTCAATATAAATTTTCGAAGGCAAAAAAAAAAAAAAAGCTTCAATGTGTTTTTAAAAATATTAGTATTTTTTTTTTCTTGCTTTTGTCATGGTATTTTACATGAAAGTTAGCTAAAAGAATTCTTAAATAAGATATTTTTTTAATTGCGAAACGTGTCGACTAAGACAATGATTAAAGAATAATAAGAAAAATGCACCTGCTAAAAATAAAATACTTAAAAATTAGATTTCCCATGAGTTTTAGGAATACATTTAGTCTCAAAAACGAGTATATTTCATTCAAAAGAAAGAATTTAGTTAAAGGATTCAAACTTACCTATCTCCATTTTTTAAAATATGTAAGTTTATTTTTAGAGCTTTTCTCTTGAAATTACTTCAAACTTGAATGTATTCTGAAAATGTAATTTTTGTTCAATTTTAATCGCTGAATATTTCAGAGTGTTAAATATGAATATACTATAAATATTTTTTTAATTAACTATCGTTTTATCAAGACACATTGGAATTATGCATTTTTGTCGTAAAGTAATCGGCAATAAATAAATAAATTCTTATTTCGATTTCATAATTATAATATTGAATATAAATCTGAATAATTTAGGAGCGAGCAATTCAATACGTTTAGTGCATTCATGGATACATTTTTTAACTGTGGATAACATATATAAATAACCTGCCATAGCACATATATTTTCTTTTGTCATCAAATTGCAGTCGGTAATATTTAATCAGTAAAATAGTTTTAGTTTAATGAATTACGTCTCTAAAAGAAACATATATTTTATAATTAAATAAATTTAATTCCGATATACGTATTTTACTTATATTTGTTTGTTAAATAAATATCATTTGACTACAATAAAGCATGTCTTCTTAACTTCTTCTCTAAGGTAGTAAACAGGGACAATTTTTCCACTTAGGGTAACTTAGCCAGTTTTTTTAAAAAATAATGATTGTTCCCTATTAAGATCCTGGGCAAAGAATAAAAGTGCCAATAATTTCACCGCATAGAGAAGACATCTAATCAATTGTTTGCAACTTTTAATTAGCGACTTTTTTTAATTTGTTGAATATTTTTTTTTTTGATAATCAACATAGATGCTTCGAAAAGTCCATTTATTCAAACACAACGTCCCTCGGGGGGGGGGGGCACCTCGAAATGAGGATGAGATGCTTCCGGCATGGTGGTTGGATCTCGCCACCCTGGAGGGTACACTAATAGGTGGGGGATCTGGCTCCTCCCATCAATGACGGGACGTACTTCCTTCGGGGAGGGTTGTACCGTGGCCGGTGACGGCTCTTAGGACTCAACCACAGTTCCCGCCAATTGCTGTTGCGGCGGTCCGGTCATTCAGTTTTTTGGTTTAAATCCGTGTGCCTTCGTGGCGGGTCGGAGAGTTAGATGGTTGACTTATTCAAACACAACAACTATTTTTTGCTTTAAATCAACATATATATCCATTTTAGAATTACTTTTAGATTTAAATTTAATGTTACGTTTTGATTTAATTATACAATTTGGCAAAGACGTGCTAGAAATCTGGATAAAAAAAGGACAAATTTATCAATTTAGAATTTTATATTTTTCTCAAATTCTTTCACACTTTTTTCAAGTCGAGGGTTTTTTGGGTTTATTTTGTAAGAATTTCAGAAGCAAAGACGACTAAGACCAAGTTCGGAAGCCACAGGCATCAAAATTATGATGATATTATAATGAATTCTGCTGTCTGTACTGTGGTAAAGAAATAAGAAATGGGAAATCATTCGGAAACTTTAATATCCCTTGAAATATCATTCAGAATAAATATTAATATCTCCGTATAAGAAGCTAAGAAATCAGATATTACTGAGCAGTGATGGGGAAGACGATAGCCTCCAACAAATCCAGACTTGTGCTGACTAGGGAGAGCCTTTTGATGCTCTTGATCATCGGTTCTTAATAATAAATTTCTTAGATTTTTGAGGGAAGGCAGATTCCACTATGTAACAGCTGATGGAGAAAGACCCATACTTTTCTAAGTACTTCTACAACAGTCAAATTGGGTGCAAAGGGTTCGTAAATGAAAGACGATCAGGTGAATGATCATAACAGCCGAGATGAATCTAGTTGTGCAATTTTTTCATATGACGCATTTTACGAACATGATGAAATGTTGGTCAGCGTGATTCAGGAGATTGATGGCACGGTTCTTCAAAACTAAAACTGGGAATTTTGTTGTAGCATAACTCTTGAAGAAAAAGAGAGTCAAGCATTTTATTGATAAACTCACTCAATTTATACGCCGGGGAGTTTGAGATATCATCCTGCGAATGACAGAGAAAAGACTTCCTTAACGCACAATTCTTACGTGTAGAATATTTTTGCATATGTTTCTTCACAATGAAGAGCCAATACGAATGTGTAAAGCATTTTTATTGCTTAAAAAACATTTTTTCTTATGTTTTTAGTGGGTTGTTTTAATACAGTTCGCAAAGTATTTCTTTTTCCAGGGTAATTTTGACAATGTTATGGTTTTTTTAAAACCTATAAATGTTTACTTAAATTGTCATGTATCCATAGAGTATAAATCTAAGGAAATCATAGAAAGTAATCGTTTACTATGATTTTGATATATTTTTATGCATTGCTAATTTACAAAGAAGTTGAAAGAAAAGAAAAAATGTGACTAAGTTGTTCCAGTATACGGTATTGTAAAAGAGTGCCGACAAAAGTTGCCTACGCTTTTACTAAGTTCACTTCAACCAGACAAGGAATTAACATAATGAACAAATTATAATCAATCAGAAAATCTCGCAATTTTAAAGCTGCAAAAAGACGCGATTGGATAAACAATTGAAAATTTGAATACGAGAAAACAAGTTGAAAGGCACCTATGAAATCGCTGCATTATCCTAACAGCTCATTTTTATAATAATATTTATTCTCCAATTTACCCCAACGACTCTACAGGTAAGTGATTAAAATAATTGCTGAAAATAACAACCCATTCAAATTTTCATTTTTCATGCCGATTTCTTAGCCAGTCAACTAAAAACAATGGGTAAAAAGCGACAATTGATTTCACTTTTTATCGTGTAAACTACAAGTCAAATAACAACTGAATCAGATATTTGGTATTCTGCTAATTTAAAAAGGTCATCAAATTTGGATGAAATTCTCTTTATTAACTATTTACAATATTATAGCTTTAAAATCAAATTTTCATATTGTTTGACCCTCTTTCTGAAAAGGTGAAGGTTTTTTGCCGATGAAACTCTTAATTTCTAGACGATAAAGAGGGATTCTCTTCCACCATGTTGACTGCACTCATCAAAGCCACGCAATGCTAACCCATATCAGGATTTTTTTTAAATTTAAGTATAATTTAAAACTAATAAAATTATTAATTAAATAAAATTATTCATGTTTGAATTATCGCATGCATTAAGCTAGAGTGTGATTAAAAATAAAAATGCACTAATAACTGCAAAATATGTATTATTGGTGTTTTATTAATTTAGGATTTTTTCGGTGTCTGATTAAAATAAATATTCATTAGAAATGTTTAAAAATATGTATTTTATTGTGAAGCGATTCCTTTCACTCGCACCATTCTATTCACCATCTTCCCTATCCCCAATAATACTACCAAAGTCAGAGAATGCTTAAGTTATGACTACGCCATTGGTGAGAGCTGATCTTAAGCACTGAAATTTTAAAAAATCTTGCATGCTAATCAGGAGAAAAAGTTAAGATTTAAAAAAGAAATTAATGATGATTACTTAAAATCAAATACATATTTTTCATTTAAATTTTAAAATAAATACGAGTAAAATATATAAAAACTGGAGAAAAATTAAAATGAAATCTACGATCGCAAATTTCAAGTTATCATGTGAGAACATTATTATTTTTAAGTCATTATTTGTCTGAATTAATTTAAGTCATTAACCAGTTTAAACCGGTATGAAGCAATCACGAGACTTCTCTATCGGTCTCTCTCTCTCTCTCTGTATATATATATATATATATATTATATATAATATATATATATATATATATATATATATATATATATATCCCGCTAGAGACAATGCGATTCATAGTATATGTAAATATTTAATTCCTTGATTTTATGTTTTCCTTTATTTCATGTTTCAGAAGATACTGGACATTTCTTTAGTTTACCAGACAAGTGTTCTGGAACTTTCCCTGCTAGTATAAAAGCAGAAGATTTGTCAGTCACTGTGTTCCGAGTTCAGAGTTGAGTTAATAAATTGGTTTAGCTCTACTTCTTGACTTTAAAGGCCTTGAACCAGAATTTGGACTTTATTACCCACCACCCAGAAAGACAAGGTAAATGCTTGCAGAACAAGAAACTAAACCTGGTTCTGCACAGCCACAATACAGAAATCCATTTGTATTTAAAGGAGATGTGGGACAGGACCCAAACAAATGGCTTAAGGAATATGACAGAATATCACAATTCAACAGATGGGATGACATGACTTGTCTCGCAAATGTGTTCTCCTTCCTGGACGGCACAGCGAAACTATGGTTCGAAAACAATGAAGATAAACTGACTTCTTGGGATGTGTTCAAATCAATGTTAAAAGAGGCATTTGGAGAAACGCAGCACTATTCAAAGAAGGCAGAAGATGAGCTAAAGAATAGAGGTCAAAAACCTGGCGAAAGCACGCAGTCGTACATCCAAAGCGTGTTGGGGTTATGCCATCAAGTCAAACCAGATATGTCAGAAGAGAAAGATATGTCTCATTTGATGAAAGGAGTCACCAAAGATGTTTACTAGGCACTACTGACGAAAGATATAACCAATACAGAGGACTTTATTAAATGGAGTAGAAAGATCGAAGAGATGCAGCAAAGGAGGATCCGGGGAAGGAAATTTGAAAGGCTCCCAAATGTCATACCAATGGCTGCAATTGACCAACAACTGGATCTGGTATCACTAGTACGTCAAATAGTGCGTGAGGAGGTTCAACGCCTCATAACTCCAAGACAAAGGCATTGAAGCAATTGTTCGGGAGGAAGTGGAAAATGCTTTGGCTCCTATGTCACAGACAACACCAGAGTGGACAAAGGTCAAACAAAGACGCCAACCTTCCTATGCTGACGTTGCCAGACGACCTACACCCGTAGTACAGCAACCACAGGGGAAGACAGATGTCTGGCGCACTATTGATAGAAGGCCCGTCTGTTTCCATTGTGGCCACCCTGGCAATGTAGTTCAATACTGCCGAGATCGCAAAGCTATTTTTGAGGCATATCGGGCTAATAGGAGAGATTTCGGCGTCCGCCGTCGAATGAGGGACGCTATGCCGATGAATACAGCCGATCAGCAGTCCGAAGTTTGTCGCCCAGCCCATCAAGAGTACGATCGCCGACACGCCGCTATAGATCTCCGTCGCCATATAGAAGATCCAGTCAATTTCCTAGCCGCAGAAATGAGGAAAACTAAGCGGTGCGACCTTCCTTGGGGGTGAGGCCACTAGTGACAAAAATCCTCCGATTGCCGCAAAGATGTCCGGAAGCAACATTGAAGTAATCGTCGACAATGAGCCAGTACCTGCCCTTGTGAACTCTGGAGCCTCATTTTCTGTTATCTCGGAGAATTATCGTCGCCTACTGAAAAAAGTTATGTTTCCAACGACTAACAATGTTCTTTTAAAAGTCGCCGATGGAAATTACGTGAGACCAATGGAAAAATGTACGCTTCGTATCAAAATCAATGGCCGACCTCAATCTTTTGAATTTATTGTTTTGCCGCAATGCAGTCATGATATCATCCTTGTTTGGGACTTTTTGGGCGCTTCTCAAGCTGTTATAGATTGTGGCCGTTCGGAGCTCTTGTTTCAAGACATCATTCGATAATTCCAGACTCCAGCCGCTTATTAACGTTGGAAGACTATACAGTACCTGCTCGTTCTATCAAAAAGATTACTGTCTTAGGGCGTAAGAACCATCCAGCTATCGACGTAATAGTAGAGGGAAATAGGATGCTCCTCTTAAACAAGGAAGTTGTCATTCCGTCTACTATAGTTATGCTCCTTAATGATAAAGCCGAACTATGGGTTGACAACGGACAAGGGGAACCTCAGATCATCCCCAAAGGCATGTGTATCGGATATGCCGAACCCTTAAGCAAAGACTGCGTAAATACCATAGATGAAGGATCACCTTATTCCACGACCACTTCAAAGACAAAGTTGGGTGTCGTCGACTGTACCACGATGATAGCTCCGGATTTGAGGATCGACCAAAAAGAAAGAATGTTTCATCTACTCCAGAGGTTTTCAGAAATTTTCGATCAAGAAAGGACGTTCAAGAACGGAAACCAACTCAATGTTAAGCATCGAATAAACACAGGCGACCACTTACCTATCAGTCAGAGAGCTTACAGAGTGTCCCCATCCGAACGCCGCATTATCAGTGAGGAAGTAACCAAAATGTTAGAAAGAGATATCATTCAACCATCAGAAAGCCCATGGTCATCTTCAGTCGTCTTGGTCAGGAAAAAGGATGGAAGTTGGCGCTTTTGTGTTGATTATCGCCGACTGAACAAAATTACCAAGAAAGATTTGTATCCATTGCCGCGTATTGACGACACCTTGGATTACCTGAAGGGGGCAAAATATTTTTCGTCTATGAATCTCTACTCCGGTTACTGGCAAATAGAAGTTGATGAAGCCGATTGTGAGAAAACAGCTTTTATAACACCTGAGGAATTATACGAGTTTAAAGTGATGCCATTTGGCTTATGCAACGCTCCTGCAACTTTTGAAAGGATGATGGATAATCTTCTGCGACATTTAAAATGGACAATATGCCTTTGATATTTAGATGACATCGTGGTGTTCTCAGAAACATTCGATGAACATCTTCAGAGGTTGAATAGCGTCCTTCAGTGTATACAGAACGCAGGCCTTATCATAATCCAAAAAATGTCCCTTTGGAGCACAAGAGATGAAGATCGTGGGACACCTAGTATCCAGTGATGGCGTACGACCGGACTCAGAAAAAATAAAGGCCGTGAGTGACTTTCCCGTGCCTAGGAATATCTATAACATCAGAAGCTTTCTGGGACTTTGCTCTTACTATCGCCGATTTATAAAGGACTTTTGCCATAAAGCCGAACCTCTACAGTTGTTACTGAAGGGGGACACAAAATTCTGTTGGGGACCTGAACAAGTGGAAGCTTTTAATACCTTGAAGAAAGATCTTATCTCCTATCCTGTCTTAGGTCTTTATGACGAAACTGCAGCAACGGAACTTCACACTGACGTGAGTGGATACGAAATCGGCGCAGTATTAGTCCAAATCCAAGATGGGAAGGAAAAAGTAATAGCTTATGCCTCGTTCATTCTGACGAAGGCTGAGAGAAACTATTCCACAACTGAAAGAAAATGCCTTGCGGCCATATGGGCTATAACTAAGTTTCGGCCATATCTCTTTGGAAAGGCTTTCAAGATCGTCACTGACCATCATTCCCTGTGTTGGCTGACAGGACTGAAGGATCCCTCTGGATGACTCGCTAGATGGGAGCTGCGACTCCAAGACGTATCAGTGGTGTACAAAAGTGGAAGAAAACACAAAGACGCTGATAGTCTGTCTAGAAACCCTTTAAAAGTCGATGCTTCATGGTCTGGGGATTCCATAGGTGCCCCTTTACTCACTAATCTCTCAGAAGAACAGATGAAAGATCCGGTATTGGCAAAAATAAGAGACCAACAAAATGCCGAAACAAGTAGGCTGGGAAACTTTGTATTAATCGAAGGAGTCCTCTACAAGAAGAATTTTGATCCGTCCGGAAGGAAATTTCTACCAGTGATCCCGAAGCATTTACGGCTCAGTATTCTAGAATTTCTCCATGACGACCCTACCTCCGGACATCTAGGATTCACCAGGACGTATGATAGAATAAGAAAACGATTTCATTGGCCAGGCTTGTACAGAAATGTTCGAAAATCTAAAAATCTATTCTTCAGAAGCCACCAGGTCATCTCGTGCCTATTCCACCAGCTGCCTCTCCTTTCCATCCCATCGGAATCGATCTGCTAGGACGATTTCCAAAATCGGACGACGGCAACAAATGGATTGTAGTATGCACCGATTATTTGACACGGTACGCAGTAACCAGAGCTTTACCGACGGCTGAAGCTACACAAATCACCAAATTCCTACTAGAGGACATAATCCTGAAGCATGGAGCTCCACGAGTTATCATTACAGACCGTGGACAAGTTTTCCAGTCCAAGTTGGTGTCCGATATTAATCGACTGTGCAATATCACTCATCGACTGACAACAGCCTATCATCCTCAAACAAATGGCCTCACACAGCGATTCAACAAAACGCTACCAGATATGCTTTCTATATCTTGATGTCGAACAGAAGAACTGGGACCAGATATTGCCGTTTGTCACTTCAACACTGCCAAGCAGGACACCACAGGTTTTACGCCTTTCTACCTACTACATGGGGGAGAAGCTGAAACGCCGTTGGATACGATGTTTTCTCTCTGCCCCAACGATTTCAGCCAGGAAGACGATTACGTTAGCCATCTGATCAAGAAGGCAGAAGAATCGAGGCAATTGGCTCGTGCACGAACTCTCGAGGCTCAGCAGAAAGATCGCCGGCATTATGACTCCAAACAGCGGATGGTGACATACAAACCAGGGGATTTGGTGTGAATTTTTATTCCAGTTCGTAAAAAAAAGGGCTTTCCGAGAAACTCCTCAAGAGATACTTCGGCCCTTATCAAGTTTTGAGGCGGTTGTCCGACGTCATCTATGAAGTAGCCGATTTCGATCCTAATTCTAGAAGGCGGAAACCGAAGGAAGTTGTACACGTTTTATGCATTAAGCCATACCATGACCCAGAAGAACAAGACGACCAACATTCTTATAAAATTATGGAGGTTCCGAAAAGAGACATTTCTCAAGATACTACTCCCCGTGAAGACACGACAACTTATACTGGCCCTGTGACTCGATCAAGAACTAGAGCCACACATTGAAATGTCATAACATCGAGACGCTGTTCTTTTAAGGAGGGACCAATGCCGCTTTGAAGAAAGATAGTCGAATCTCCATGGCCGAATGGTCATGGCACTGGACTCATAATCAAGAGACCGTGGGTTCGAATCCGGCTAGAGACAATGCGATTCATAGTATATATAAATATTTAATTCCTTGATTTTTTGTTTTTCTTTATTTCATGTTCCAGAAGATACTGGACATTTCTTTAGTTTACCAGACAAGTGTTCTGGACTTTTCTTAATGTCTCCAGAAAAGTATTCTGGAACTTTCCCTGCTAGTATAAAAGCAGAAGATTTGTCAGTCACTGTGTTCTGAGTTCAGAGTTGAGTTAATAAATTGGTTTAGCTCTACTTCTTGTGTGTGTCATTGAGTTCCGCATTAGAGTATCTACGTGGAAATCTATATAAAGTAATAATTTTTTAAACTTTCAATTTCAATTTTTCTAGCTGGCAAACAAAGTTTTGGAGCTCTACCGATTTTGAGATGAAATAACAGCTATGATGTCATAGTTTGACGTCAACCTTTTAAAAACACATCTGGTGTCAAAGAAGCATACGTAATAATAAAGCAATACAGGTAAAAGCAGTTTGACCATTTAAAAACGCATCTGCTTTAAAAGAAGCGTACGTAATAATAATGCAATATTGGTAAAAGCAAGTAAAATAATATATGCGATTAAAAGATGATGATGAAAATTTCCATTTATGCTTTATTCATTGCCTACGCGATTTCGAGCTTCAAAACCCCCTAACCAAAACAACATCATGTTCTCACATGATAATAAAAATATATTAAATGTTGATAATCGAAAAAGTATAATACTGAGTTAAAAATAAAGAAAACGATTACCATCGCCAGGAGCTGTACGTGCTCTATATTTAAATAAAATGCCTTTGAAGCACACACAAAAAAAATTACAAGAATGTTTCATTGGAAGCTGAGAAATACGATTGTTTTTCTTTAAATTGCAAATATTTATAAATTAATCTGTTTAGTTGATATTAAATTTTTCTTCTTCGTGTCTTTCATAGATCCTCCGTAGTGATGTGAGATAATATAATTTAGAGCACGATCGTTCTGTGGTTATTCAAACTCTTTCAGAAAACCAGTGGAATTTTTAATAGAGTACATTGTCTTCACTCTTTTTTTTTTGTGTGTGTGTGTGTGTATGTGTGGAAATTTGACTCTGTTTTTGTCAAAATGGTAGCTTCAATGTTCTTGGTAGCTTCAAGTCACGTATCTCTTGGAATTATGATATCACATTTTTTCCCCCAGCTTCCTCTTAGCCCTTCTTGATGAATATGATGATCTATTTTTTGACGGCGTGAAAGTGCTTAGAATTGTTGTTTGTTACTTACTATTGATACACGTTGCATGATCTACTGTATTCGGAAACTTAAATACGCTTGAAATATAAGCTTATTTCCGAATTTCCCCGAAAATGAATGCATTTTCATAAAGATAACATGTATGTTCGGGAAGATGTAAAAGTGTTTTTTAATTCCAAATTTTCCCGCACATTTTTTGTTTATATGACGCAGAGATTTCAACCAAATTATATAAAATTTACCGAATATATACCAAAGTATTAAAATTAAAGCGAATTTTTGAAATATTTAAGGAAATATGAATATTTTTATAATTAAATTTTAACTGTGATAACACAGAATACTTTTTTCTTCCATAATTTTAAAATCAGATTTATGGGGTTGGTTGTTTATCCAGCTGAATATCATTAAGATTCAGAACGATATCGGTATTGTAGTGAGCTAAAATTCAATTACTCTCTAGGAGAGGCTAAGAGACAAAGATTTTTCCACAAATTGACATTCTTTAATTTTGAATATTGAAGTATACTAAAATCTAAAAAAGGTTAGAAATGTACTAAATTTCCTTTTATACATATAAATAAAGTAAATTGCTTCAATCGCAATAAATTAAGCATCAGAAATAACAAAAAAGTTTAATAATGTTATTCAGTATTACTTGCACAAACAGTAGACATCTAGTTTAGTCCAGCCTTTCTGGAAAAATTAGCAAAAATGCATGAATTCTAAAGCGCCCAAATACTCTTGATCACATGCTGAATTAGAGCTATTCCAATTGACCGCCTTTTCTCACATGCATCAGAAAAGTTATATCCAAAAAACCTCTGATTGTTGCTTACCTATTTATATTTTAACTTATTAGTTCTTCATTCATGATGATAGATTAAACAGAAACCTTTATTTGATGCTGTTCACACTTAATGTGATATGGATATCTAGCTTTTGATAAAAATAAGTAGCATAAAAATGTTACAGCTTCCAAAGATAAGATTAAATAATGTAATATAGTTTATAAAATGCTAATAACAATATATTCTAATTTTAAAATACTGATTTTTTTGTATAATTTTTTTTTAAAAAAAGAGAAAAATTTGTTTCTTCCAAATGAAAAAATTCTTCCAAAAAGAAAAAAAAATGTTTTGCATTAACATTCATTTTTAAAAACTTAAAAATACAGCTTCGATTTCCATTTCAAAATCTCATATTATATTTATTCGAAAGCTAGTTTATTAAAAATATTTGAAAAAGAATTTTTAAAGAAGAAAAGACACAAAGCAGCCTCATTAACATATTTTTAAAGGGAAAGGCCTATCCTATCGATGAAAAGTTGAAGATCTCTGCCCCTCAATAAAGCAATTGTTTCCTTTTATATTACATTTGTAAAAGGTGAAAGAATCTAAATTTAAATTGTATTTCAAAAGTGCTGAGAATTTTCTAAATTCTGTCATTAGGTTTATTTTTATATTTTTATTTCTTTATTTCAATGTAGTGCTATATATCTCATCACAACGCATAAACTGTTGTGGGGCTCTATTTCGTAGCATGAATTTTCAAGCACTTTTTTCAAAATGCTTTCCCGCCTATTTTTAACATTGATTATTTAATGATCTCTTTATATTAAGACGATGTAAACAAATCTTCCTATTAATGGCCACAGATATTTTGGATGCTTTACAGATACTGTAGTAGGAGCGTTTTTAAAATAAAAAACTTTGTGTCATGCCATTGTCTTCTATCAAATAAAAATAAGGATTTTTCTGAAGTTGTATTACTTTTTGGATAAAAAATATCTCTTTTTATAACTTTTTTTTTTTTTTTGAAAAAAGGAAGAAAAGCATTTTCTATCTTCGAAATAGTTCAAAAATACTATTATTATTGTCAAATGTACAGCTTCGTTTTAATATTTCGACATTAAAATGGCTTAAATTCAATTTAATATAAAAACATTCCAGTTTTGGAAATGAAAAAAAAATTGACCTATTGTCCTGTATTACCTGCGAATTGATTATTTATGCAACTTATTGGAATTTTAAAGCAACTGCATTAACAAAATAAAAAATATAGAATAGTATTATTAGCAATAATTTTGGAGAAAGAAGGATGTATTAATATAAAAATATTAATAAATTACATTCTTTTTAATATAAAAAATTAACTTTTGATTTGTTATCAAATTCCCGAGCAGCTTCAAATTCTATCTTATCCAGCGCCAAGAATGAATGTCTCTTTGATTCCAGAAGTATTTTTCATTTAAATTTTTCACGTGCTTAAATAGCATTAAAATATGCGCGCCATTTTTAATAAGAAATTTTTGAAAAAAGTGATCCATTCCGATTTTTAGAAGCAGTATTTCTGTGGTAAAAAGATGTTTATTTCCATTATATCCTGATATCCATCTTTAGAGTTAGTAAAAAAAATCAAGAGCATAGAAAACAAATAAATAAGAAAGTATTCGAATCCATTATGAAAGCGATCATTTTTACAGATCACTTTTACAAAATTTTTTAAAAAATAAGTATGTTCTGCTATTGTATTGATTTTGCTTATATTTAGAAAATGAAAAGTGTCATACGTAACAAACATAAAATACTTATAAAAAATAAAAATAATAATAAATAATTATTTTAAAAGCATTGATAGTTTAATGAATACATTTTTAATATACCTTTTTACTCATTATCTGCTTCTAAAATTTTGTACGTTGATATTCTTACTACATCCATTCATTAATCCATTCAATCATTAATCATCTTCCATACCTTTCTTGATGTTTGCCATTTAATGGTACTCATTCGTTTGCATAAAAATTCCGAGGTTTAAAGACCTTGAAATTAGGAAAGTGTAGAAATTCTATCTTGAGAAATGAAGTGTCAAATTCCCAAGTAAATTTCCTTCATTTCAGGCTTATCTGAGAAAAAAATTGGAGAAGTTGAGGTCAAATAGAATAAAATAATGAGAACCTCGATATAAAATACCGCGCCAATTTCATTTACTGAAGAAATATGATATTAAAATATCATTTATGAATAATTCATATTTTTGCATCGAATGGTGATGACCTTGGTGACCATCGAATGGTGAACGCTTCCGTGCAATTCGTGTGAAAGAAAGTGCCATCAAATAGCCTTTTTTGCAAAGCAGAAAGTATTTCAAGTCGTAGAGTTGTTCATTTGAAAGATACTTATTATGCCTTCGAATGTTGTTGGTAAAATTTCCGGATGGAAATCAACTATCCTTCTCGAAAAGATAGTAGAGGTCTAAACTCAATGATGAAGTCATAAAATCTTAGAAATCAGTTTGGTTTCGTTCCTGTTCTAAAAAGTCGCGCCTCTAAATCAACATCACGGTTACTTGTTTGAAGTAAGATCAAAATTTCAGATTTGTCCATCGAGAAAAGCATGGGCATAATCTTTTTAAGAAATTTTTGAAAATAAAAAACAATATTTGTCAATCAAGTAGAAAAGCTTTTATGTTTATAAAAAGAAATACTCCCTGATTTTGTATAAAGCTAAATTGTTTTTAAGAATAACGTTTACATGAAGTATCGAAATGTTTTGAAAACTAAGTTATAAACAGCCCTAAATATTTATTTATTTATGTAAATTAAAAGTTGCCATAACGTTGAAAAGATCTATCCTTTTTTAACTTTATCTTTAGATATTACTCTTTATAAATGTTGAAATTTATAAAATTTCTCTGATTCTAAAACTTAATGTGAATGAAACTGGAGCCCTTACTGAATAATTTAAATAGCTTCAAAGAAACTTTATTTATTATTATATGCTGTGAAATTTTCACCAAATACCAAATTAATTACTTCTTTATTGGATACATATTTAGTAAATATCGTGAAATATTTTCTTAAACATTTTAAAAGATTTTTTCATTAAAACCTGAACAAAAAGTGGCAAAAATTTGCTACGGTAACCGAAAATTAAGGAAAAATTCGTGATATTTGGGTTAATTTATTCTTATTGTAAATAAAGAAAAACGTCATTTTTTTATTTTGATTTGATTATAAAATCAGAAGTAAAAGGGAACTAAACAGGATAAATAGGAAATAATGAATATAATTTTTCATACAACAAAGGGTTGAGGAAACAATGAATTCAGCGAGATGAGGATAAAAAAAAGTGAAAGGATGATTCTATGATAATCAAACTTCAAGCATCGAAACAAGATATACTTTAGAAGCCCGATTAATAAAGTAAAGCGAAAAAATCGCTTTTTCGAGTATTAAATTCTAAAGAAACTAAAAAATTGCAGCTTTGTTTGCTAATAAATGGAAAAATATTTGAAAAATTATACATTGTATTTTCAAATTAAGCAAATGGCCTAAAATTTGGAAAAAAGGCAAAATTTTACCTTTACATTTAAATTATACAATCTAAGATTTTTGAATTCTTGTGGCTTTTTAGAACGTCATTTTAGATGCCTAATTCAGAAAAATTACAGCTAGAAATTGTGCTCAACATATTTAATTAAAAAAATATGAAAAATTTTAGACTTTAAATAAAAAGTTTTCCTTTCTACCGTTTTACAGACAGACGAATAGTGACTTTTTAAGTTTTAAGGCATTTTTTATGGATAATTCATTAATTCATTTTATTCATCTTGTTTTGATAAGAGAGCAACTAATTTGTAGAACTTCAAAATTTCGACTTCAAATTTCACTTCTTCTTCAAATTTTTCTTCAAAAACTTCAAATTTTTCATGATATGAATCAAAACTCACCACGAAAAGATGGCTGCAATTCGAGATCCCCCTACACTTTATCTAGCCATTAAACCTAGAGTGCCTTAAATTATGCAAATTTAGGCAAGATTGTTTTGCTGAATTCAAATTTTTCTCATCATTTTATGGCATCGTAAATCAGAGAACGATATTAATCTAATATATCCGTCTTTGTTCGCACAATTTTTTCTGCGGACTATATGACTAGTTTTAAGAATTCAGACTTAGGAGCGTTTTATCTTACAGAACTGATGAAGCAGTCTCTTTCGTCAAGCTATCTATCATTGAGAAAGTGATAATTTACATTTTATCTAATTTATCAATTCAATGTAGAACATGGCATTAAAATTTTTTGAAGGAGTCTTGAAAGATTTTACAGATTTGGGATTTCAGGTTCTTATCTCTCGTAACACAATTATCTTATGTGTTATCTGTGATTCATTATATTGTAGTAAGTAACGTGTTCTTTGGATGGCAGAAAAATGCGTTTCTCTAAATCATGGGATCAATGATTCGTTTAAATACCATTTGGCTAATGTCTTGTTGAATGATTAATCTTCAAGTTGTGTTCAGAACATATTTTTCAAAATGATATTTCTTAACGTTGAACCAGGCAAGATATATATCATCACAATGTCGTTAATAAAGCATATTGAGTTCGTTTGTGAGAGTTGTCTCGAATATGAACAACTGTAAGGCCCGGTTTGCAAATGCCGACCATCTGGAGTATCGGAGAAATACAGGATTGCTTTCAGCCAGATCTGAAACACATTGCCCAGCCTGAAGATGACCAGCACTTATTTCATTTAATGTAATTACTTCGACATTTATTTCGTGTTTTTGCAGCGAATGACGCTGGTCCTGTCGTATCTCCATACAAATATTCCTATAAATATCTCAATGGTAAGTGGTAGAAGTAAATGAAGCAAATGAGCTATTGTAATGGGCGCTGAACGCAACCTTCTATGTTGCAGATAACACTAGTTCTTTACCATGTTTTTATTACGGTGCTATCAAAATCTCCATTTTCAGTTCAATAATATCAATACCTCCCAGCATCATTACCTCCCAGCTACTTCATTTCCACTTGGCAAATTTCACTAGAGGTTCGACTGGCTTGTGTTATGTAATTCGAAATATGGCTCATCTTTTCTAACTGCTTAGCTCCTACTTTTTTCTTTGAAAAATAATATTATATTTTCCGTTGTTTAAATTTTCCTTTATTACCCTGAGTCTGAGTTATCTATTCATATAGTATGCCTTTTAATAAAGCATTGCTTACATTTGTATAACAGCAAATCCTCGATTTTTAACGAAAGTTCAAACTGTTAATTCTAACACGCGATCTTAAAATGTAGCACATGATTTTTAAATGTAAAATTTATGTCATTAAGCAACTAAAATGAAAGCCTTAAACGCTATCGCATATTAAAAACAATAATATGTATAATTGGAGGATAGAGGTAAATTTTGTACAGTTTTTTTTTTTTTTTTGTCATTTTTTCAAATCTTTAAGTTTATTGAAAAAACTAATGAATCAAGATATGATTTGTTCAATATTTCTTAGTTGATTAGCATGCAAAGATGCAAATTTTCAGCCCCATTAGAATTTGGTAATCGAAATATTGATTTTTTCGTCCCCCCTAAGATATCACTCACTAGCTGAATAATTTGGCGAAGCTGGTTCAAAGCCAAAATTTCTTCAACCAGCTTTCAAATGTGAAAGATACTTCTTCGGGTGAAAAGACACCCTATTTTAGTACTTCGAGAGAAAAAGTAGAGGCTTAAATCAATTTAAAATTGAAAAATTATGTTCAATAATTTCACACTAAACACTATCCATTTGAATTTTTGAGAAAAAAAAGAACAAATACAATTTTCTTTCAAAAAAAGCAGAATCAGCAATTGAGATGCTTGATGAACTTGTTAGAAGTTTTCTTCAAAAAATACTCGTTATTTAGATTTAAATCCCTATGATAATTTTTAGCACTTGGCTTGTATAATTTATTTGGAAAACCAAAAATATGTAATGATTTGGAGGTATATCTATCATATAAAGACTAATCGATAACGATTCTTTTGTAGATACATGACAGATTCGCTGTGTCTCATATATACAATAAATGATACCTATTTGATGAAAGTTAATTTTTTAAGATGTGTTTGTATCTTATGTTACTTTAAAGGGTTATATTCAAATGAATAATGAAATAAATACTTATTAGCATCTTAGATCTGATCTGTAGGAAAAAATATCCATCTAAAAACGATGATTCTCTTTGATTCTTTGAAAGAAGATTTGGAATTGTTATAGTATAGTTCGAAGATGAGTCTTGTATTATATTTTTCAAATTCAAAATTTCTCGAAATTTTTTTTTCACTTTCGGTAGCATCAGTTTTATTTATATTGCACTATAATAAATAGTAAGTGTGCATTAGTTCCTTATCTTTAAAATATATTCACACATTGAAAAGTCTCCTTTTGAAAACGATGAAATAAGGAAAAGAAATTCAAATTCCCAAATTTCCAGGATTAATTTTTTAAAACTGTCCTAACCGTAAGGAAAACTGCTTATAAAAATTTGTATATACAGTCGTTGCTAAGTAAAATAAGCTTTTCTAAAATAAAGAAGCCATTTTTTTAATAGCAACTTAAAGCCCGCCGCTCTCAACTGTCTTTTCCTTCTGAAAATCGAACCTCCCCCCGAATGAGCCAATCTCATGTTCCAACAGTTAAACATTAGCACGATGATTCGAAAGAAATGTATCGATCGTCGTTGCACGTGATCAAATTTTATTTTATCATAAAAGACGTTTTTAACTGAAAGCAATGGAAAATAATCTTCTCTGTCTCCTATCGATTTTTCGCGGAAGGAATCGGCGCTCGCTCCGAAGCAATGCGCAAATGAATTATTCATTGAATTGAAAAAAATAATGGCGGATGCATTTTTCCGGGTTTCATAAGAATAAAGGATGCAATATCGATCAGCTGCATATCATCTCTTTCGAGCAAGGTAGAGAAACTCTCCGAAAGAGGATTCGCGCAGCACTTTTTCAATCATGAATTTAAAACTATTTTTAGAATGAATAGCTGCATATAATTTTTTATAACGAGCGGTATGGATGATAATGGAAAATAGTTACATTTAAAATAGGATTGGCATCATACCTATTTAGTTTTAAAGACATATAGATAATTATTCCAAATGTCTTTATACCAGCCAATTCTTTTATATCAGTCAAATATAATCAGCTGATCAACTCCTTTTGGAGAAGATTTCTAGGTAGAGAAAAATGATTCATTTTCTTAATTGAATTAAAAATAAGTTTGGCACCATTTCGATTTTGAATTTAAAAAATTACAGATAATTATATACATTCTAAATTAAAATGCATTCTAGTTAAGTTGTATACTTATAATGGTTAGCTACATATGATATTTTTCCAGGGAAATTGTATAAGATGGATGTTCTTTTAGATCAAATTAAATTTAGATTAGAAGAAAAGTTGATTTATTTTCTTAATTGAAAAATAAATTCGATTAGTATGTTATCTAATTAATTTTAAAGATGAAAATATAATTATGTAAGATATCAAGAAAATGATTATTTCCATAACAGTCAGCTACATATTGAAAAAAATAACATGAAAAGATACATTTTCATGTAAATAAAAATTCGAATTAAAAGTGAATTTATTTTCTTGTTTGAGAATTCCGTACTTGTTTAGCAACAATTGATTCAAATGCATAAAAATGATTTTGTTAAATTAAGAGAGAGCTTAATTTTATTAAACGAATTGTAGGATCATTTGTATATTATTAAGTTTTCCGAGAAGAAATCTCTTTAAACGATTCAAACATAATATAATGGCCGACTCTAGTCAATGGAGAATAAAAATTTCTTACATCATTTGTAACAATTAAATCTAAAAACTAAAATCAAAGAGTTTGAATCATTAATAAAAATATCTTTTAAGGAAAATGATAAACTTATAAATGACTTTCACCATAAACGATTTCAAGTATCTGTTTTCTAGAATGATGAAATTACAAATCGAGAAATGTCTAAGTAGTTTCAATTTCAGAAAAAAAAATTAAATTAACGTATAAGTATGGAGAATTAGCAATTATTTAGCAAGATTTTAAAGGAATCTTATTTATGTTCTTTCGAAATTAAATTGAACGCTTATAAACAGTGAACGACAGTTTTCAAGTAAAATTGATTCTGCATAATTAATCCCACTTTTAATCAAATATTTATGATCTTTCCGAGGAGAAAATTCTTCGATGGATCATTACTATAATCTGGTTTATTGAAAAATTATTATAGAATTATCATTTTAATTTCAAATAAATGTCTGAATTACAAGGAATTAGTGCATATTTAATAAATGTGTGATAATTAAAACTTGATTTAAATATTTGCAGAATGTTAAAAAAAAAAATGTTACTGATATTTCGCGAAAAATTAGAATAATCTTTTAAACGTTTGAACAATAAACTAAATGAAATAATAAGAAACATTTTATTTGCTTTCTGCACATTTTAACTTATTAAGATATATTTCTATCATTCTAATATTCCACAGAAATTTTTCTTTTTGTTTAAAGTCAAGGGGTGACGAGAATGTATTTTTACATGGTTTTTCATTCATGCTTCCAAAAATGAAGAAAAACTGAGACGAGAGTATTTTTATTTTATGCATATTGTCAGTTTTAAGTAAAAAGAGGCATTCATCCCAGGATGCCTAATCACTCTTTAATGAATCCAATTCTCATTCATTACTTTATAAATTATTTTTAAATTGAATAATTTCATAATCTACAAACTGTTTTTGGAATAATTTTAAGCAATGAATCCTTTCTTCATCTGTTTTTAAATTCAACGGATCTGACAAATATTAGTTAAATTCTTTACGGAAATATTCTATTTGCAAAGATATTAAAATATTTTTGAAGGCGTTCTAATGATTTCTTACAGCTCGTGATGCCCAAAGATATATAACTGCTTCTTTTTGGAAGAACACTTTTGACATCATTTACTGTTGATAAAAACTGTTCACGTTCTTCAAACTGCCGTGATTCTACTTGAAAGCGTCGTGCTTTTTCTAAAGAAATTTTAGAAACTGATCTATTTGATTGTCCAATAGCTGATTAATAAATTAAATTGGTGAAATTCTTGCTTTTTCCATGTTAAGGGGTTATAAAGCAATTTAAAAGCAAAAACTTACTTTTAACAATATTTCAGCGGCAAATATCATTCTCCACTTAAGAACTATGCATTACTTTCAAACGCCTATTTTAAATATGTTGAGAATATACGATCAGCGCAGCTTTAATCCTATTTCAGACATTAATAAATATTTTTCATTTGCTTTTCTTAATGGAATCGAATTTAAGTTTAACACATAGTCGTATGGGAAAGAATTTTAGAACTATGGTTTTATTCCATAATATTGATATCATTTTTACGTACAGACAAAATTTATTTCAACAAAATTTCATTACGATTTCTGTAACACCTTCTTTGAAAGGGAATGCACATCTTATTACTCTCTGAAGAAAATATATGCAAAATTTCGTTGCTTATCATTCATAAATTCCTCAGTTCCTTCGAATTTTAAATAATCAACATTCTAGCACGTGACTGAGTGCTGCCAGAATCACTAATAACGCGCTTCGTAATCAAACAATGCAGCACAAAGAATCCCACAAGAGCTTCCAATTCTCTCCCTTTGACTACATTCGAGGGAGTCAAATGCGTCATTTCTGTCGGCAAGCTTCCACCAGATTACGCCGCTCATACCAAACACTTTTTTCTCCCTCGCTTTTGTTACGCAATTTTGAAATAAGACTTTAGTATTTTTTACTATACAACACAACTACTTTGTATGAGTATCGTAGATCACTAAAAGTGTTCACCTGATCGAAATGTTGATTTCCGAAAAGTGAGTTTGGAACAGAGAATAAGTTTTTTGCCACCCCCGCTAGTAAGGTGAGATCGGAAGTTAAGTGTTTCCTATTTTGGTATGTTTCCTATGGAAAGCACCAATAGCTGAAAACTCTCTTCCCATTGACCAACTGTAGGAGAGGGAGTATTTTTGGTATAGGAATTAGCTCCTTCCGGCACTTTCACTTTACTCTCAACTCGCAAACGGAGTGCAAGCAAGAATGGCTAACCGTGGACCTTCTTATGGCCTTAGTGCCAACGTTGCTAACAAGGTAGGCTCTTCATGTTATTCTTGTTTACTTTTCACTTAAGTGGAGTTGGATTTCTCTTTATACTGGCTGTTTCAAATATTATGATTCCAGAAAAAAGGATTTTAGAAAATTTCTCCATCTAAAAAGTCTGAAATTAAATTATTGGTTTGGGTATTTATTATAAGTTCATGCATACTTACTTGTTGCTTGTAATAAGTATATACATCCATTTCTTGTAGCATATACGTCTAAATATTATATATATTTCTATTTCCTGTAGCATATACTTCTAAATTTTATATATGCATATACATCCATTTCTTGTAGTATATACAATTATTTCTTGTGGCATATACATCTATATTCTGTATATACATATACATCTACTTCATCGAAAAATTTGTTTTTAGAAAGGAAAACCTTTAATTATTATAACAGTTACCTGGTGCAAATCTTAAACTCTTTTAAAATCGGATAATTGCCATTCCGAACGATCAAATTCTGCGTTCATTTCGTATGCTCATTTGTCTTTTAGTTTTATTAATTCCAATGCATGCATTCTTACTTTTTCTTTGAAGATTAGGATCTTCTAATGTTTTAAATAATGCACTGAGAAAAAATAAAATCATGGTATTGATGTAAAGATGCATAATTTTTAATTTATTATGTTTTCAGCACAAATAGGAACTACATCTGAAAATTAGAGATAAGTTTATTTGCTCTAATCCTCTGTATAGAATTGATTGCTTGCTTTACGCTTATTTCTTGTGTTCAAAGAAGAGCGGATGCTTATGTGAATACTCTACAAGTATAATAAATTATTCATATGGATTCTTTGGAACGAGTGGATGTTTAAGCATAAATGTGCAAATCTTGCCGAAATGCAGTCTACAAGAGTACACTGAAACTAATAGAACTGAAAAATAAATATGCATAAGAAATGAACTCTGATTTTCATTATTTGGAATGACAATTTTCTGGATTCAAAAGATTTTAAGACTTCCAACCAGATAACTGTTATAGTTATTGAAGACTTTCAATTCTACAAACAAACTTCTTCGCAGTTGTTATGTGCGGACCTCTCTGGATATCTGAGGACAGTTATTCATTTGCAATAAGCTATTTGTTAAAACAATTGAAGAAAAATTGGATTATCTCTCTATAGACATAAATATACCAAGATGTTTCAAAATATATTATGCATAGTATTTTATTGAAATGCATGAATATTTTGAAATAACTCTTATCATTTGAAACAGACAAAAGATGTTAAAAGCGTTAATAAAAGATTACATGAAAGATTTCTTATAGAAATTACGTTTAAGAAAGGAGTAATTATTTTTGACTCTTAAAATTATAAACTTACGATCCCTAAAGCAAAAATTTTGTTTCTGGGCGACTTTCAAGAGTATTTTTTTCTTCCTATTTTTCAGATTTGAGAAGATTTTCAATCTGAACAATGTTAAAAATGGATATTATTTCAATATCAAAACGAAGGAATATTATTTATCCAAATTAATCATATGTGAATTAATCATATAATGCATTATATGCAATAACTTAAATATTTGAAATTGCACCATTTCATACTATAAAGCTACTGCATTTATTATACTTATGCATCAAATATGAATTTTGGAGAGCACATTACAATAAACAAAATTTTCAAGGCTTCCCTGTTTCCAAAGAAACATTTCATCAAGAGAAAATTAGATACATTTCACAACTATTTTTTTAAATGTTTTTATGTTTCTATTTTATTACATATGTCTGATTTTGTCAAATATAGTATAAATGCATCTAAGAATCCATTTAGTCAGTTTTAAAGTCCATTAAAGATGAGATTAAAGTATCTTGATGAACGGTTTTAATTACCTAATCTGCAAGATTCAAAGTAGGCAGAACTTTTAAACAATCATTTTCATTGATTACCATTTTCATTCCATGAAATTCGATTTATTTCGGAAATTTCTTAGAATATCTTACATCATTTTGTATATAACAAAATATTTCTACAACAATAACAAATATTTATAAATGGGAGTTTCTCGGGAACTTAAATGGAAAACTCGCATATAGGCAATTAGAATGATATTATTAAAAAATTTAATTGAAGAATTTCAATATAGCCGATTTATACTTTTATTTTCTTCAATTTTCAGTGTTTCAATCTTTTTAAGTAAGCACCATGTGTGTTATAAAATTCAGTACTCCTTTGGAAACATTTTATTAGAATAGAATTCATAATCCATATTCTGGTTTTCATACTTGAACTCAATTTCTTGGACTTGCAAATATTTCCGGTAGCAGCACTTGCATCAGTCATGGCAGAGTACTTGAATGTAAAATGATGTTCAGGAATTGAAATGGTTGAAAATAAAAATGATTAAAAAAAAATTGGTGTAAATTGCCTTTTTATTTTCATTATCACAAATCCTGGATATTTTAGTTCATAACACTTTATTTTTATTAACACTTATCCCCAATTTTAGAATGCTATATTTCTTTATAACGGGAGAATTTCGTTGTAGAATTTAAGAATACTAACTGATGCAGCTATGGGGGGGGGGACGGTTGCCCGGAACACTTTATTGGATATTTTTTTACTGGTATCTAAATATTTAAATCAATAAAAATATTATATTTTAAAATCTTACTGAAACAGTAAGGACCATTCGACTCATCTGACTCATTCTCCCCCGCTACCGAGAAGAAAATTTGATTGGTGATACACTAGAAATAGGGGTTTTTAGAGTTGGTCTGTACTGCATTATTTTTGGTATTTGTTCTTGGACGATAATATCCATGAGATTACTGAGGAAATATGCCTGACATAAAATTGGGAATGAAAATCAGTCTTTATCCTGTAGCATGTGTGGTCACTGCAAGTATAAATAGAAAAAAGTGAGAGAATGTTTTAAACCAATGGTACCCAAAGTGTGAGCCTGGAAGAATCTCACTTTCTTGAGAGGTGCCATTATATATTATATAATTTTCATAATTATATTTATTTTTACATTTATATAAAAATTATTGACTGTTTTGCGAAAAGTACACATAGGAGTTTTTTTTGCAAAATCTAAATTCAACAAGGGTATCGTGAATCTAAAAAATCTGGATACATTTGCAGGTTTTTAAACATGAATTGGTTTATAAATTTTGTTTTGATTTCATTCCAAATTTTTTGTACCTTAATATTTCCAATAAGTTAAAATAGGATTATATTTAATACTAAAGACAAAAATAAATAAATAAAAAAATAAGGATGTATACGTGATTTTCTAGCAGTTACATAAATTTAAGCAAGACACTTTTATCCGTATGGTCTTTAAGTAGAGAGGTCAACTCTCGAGTTGCTTTTTTTAAAATTAGAGATTCTACAAAAGTCAAATGACTATTATAAAAAAATGCCCGCACTAGTTAACTTCATCAAAAAGAAAGAAAGTTGTTTTGGCGATGACGCATCACGGCGCGGGGGAAAGATTCCATATCGAAGTTTCGTCGAAATGGGAAAAGGTGAACTTGGTGTGGCTGAAAATCAGGAAGTTATTTTAAGTTTCTGACAGAGGGAGGAAAAAGAATGAAAAGATGGAGCACGTGTCTGGAACAGTCGCCGTGGGCGGACAGCATCGTGCTATTTTGAGCAGAAGTGGCAAATTCTTCCAAATTTAGATCCCCCTGTGTTCGCAAAGTTATACCATTTAGTAACTAGTCGAGGCGTATGTGTAGGATTAAACGTTACATAAAAATTGCACTTATCAAATTAATGTTGGTTGGTGGTTAGGCATGGGGCCAAAATTTCATTGTATTTTATAATCATTATTTTGAGCCTAATTTTCTTTCTTTTTCTTTTGGAGCAACATATAAGATACAAAAAGCGCAGCCCACTTGTCACAAAGAACCTTTTCATTTCTTTCAAAATAAACACTGTCTAGAAATCTAGACCTTTTCAAGCGCATCATTGATGCTTTGGCCACTTCACAGTTGTTATTTAAAAAACACGTTTATGCTTTTTCTTTCCTTTGAAAGTATTATTTTATTTGTTATAAACTGAACTCCCTGTATCTAACGAAATGGAATGTAATAAGATCGTTAGACGTGTTTAGAATCTTTTATGTTTATTTCGATTTTGTCTTTATGCATTTCCTTCAATATTTATTGATTATCAGTTTTCGATTATATAGCTTTTAGTACAGACATAGCAAGATGTTTCATTATTTTGATTCCACACCATTAATAGAAGAAAATTTCAACCCATTCCACACATAAAATTTAAAGCAAGTCGTTCACTTTTATGCCGTGTCGTTTTGTAAATTATTTTCGATACTTAAGACATAGTTATGAAAAATTCGTCTAAAAAAGATGTTATTTCATGATCAATATTAAAAGCTTCTGGAGCTCCATGGTCAAGGTCTTCATACATATCTTTTGCATAACTTATTGCATCGTTTGACATTTCTCGTTTCTCTATCAATACCGTCTGCAGACCACTTACATTTTGAGCGCCCAGTTTTATATCAATTCAATTTGTTTCTATGTACTGTTGTACATCATTTCGTGCAGCACAGGTTGCCAGAAGTCCAAGAAAGAAAGAAACGAAAATGTCTGCATTGTAACTTGCAAAGTTCCTGCGCCTGTTGTTGCGTTTAAGCTTTTATTCGTCTCTGTCAGTTTTTCCAAAATGACCAAAATATCTGTATAATAATGCCGTGTCGTATAAACGTTATCGCTTCATTGCATATCCCGAACTTATTTTTTTAAGCTTTTGCCCGTAGTTGCTATCAGAACTCCCCAAATCAAATGAATTCCAAACTACCAAAGAAAGTTACTGCACTCGCTTCAACTATGTAAAGAGACAAGGTTTAACTAATGGTTTGAACAAGGAACAAATTCAACTTCGGTATTTCTTTCTTTTATTGAGCTCCTGAA
Source organism: Argiope bruennichi (assembly GCF_947563725.1). Classification (NCBI taxonomy): domain Eukaryota; kingdom Metazoa; phylum Arthropoda; class Arachnida; order Araneae; family Araneidae; genus Argiope; species Argiope bruennichi. The sequence continues at coordinate 133,331,694 of NC_079162.1, read as the reverse complement.
TGCCTCCTAGCCATAACAGCAGCTCTATTATACAGTTTCAGTGAGTGCCTAAACGAGATTGTGATTTCAGCTAATTAATGAAGGGGAATTTTTATCGTAAACATCGATTTAAAATAATTTAGATGGTCTTTTCACAAATATGCTTGGTCTCTACATATGATCTCACAATGTGCTTGGTTTTTACAGTTCATGATATCGAGAACATCAACTTCAAGTAAATTCCGGTTATAGAATATTATTATTATTATTTTGTGAAATAACAGCTGCACTACGTCACTGTGTCTAATTAGTTCACGCCTGCTTTCTAATCATATAGCCCCTTCTCTACTACAGTTAAGAGGTTGCAAAGCAGAGATTATCTGATCAAACAGAAAATGTGTTAATGAATATCAGCGATGATCGATCAAATCAGATGAGTGTTACATCATTGTTTCAATAAATGTATAACATTTATAGTTAAAAATTGCATGCGAATTTTTTTTACATTAAATGACAATTATTATCATTTAAAGTAAAAAAAATCACAAAAGATATTTCTTCATTTATACTTTACTTAATAGTTCTTCCTTTATACTTTATCAAAAACTACAAAAAAAGCATTTTCAAATTTATTATGGATATTTTGATTGTAAATACATGAATTTTCGTAATAGTTCCCAAACAATGTGTGTATCTTTTCAGTTTCATCCTTAACTGTATTAATAAAGTTCAATTCTTTCCAAAATGCCTATATTTTTTCCTTGTATGCAAATTAAACTGTGGATCTCGTTTCAGTTAAATTATTATTTGAAAAAACGTTTGTGCTTTTATGGGACTCACTTTGTGTGTATCACTCATACGAAAACGGAAGCTTATCATTCCTGCTTTTCACGTATATTTATTATTTAGGTAATCTAAAACATATAAAAACATCTGCTCATTTTAAAGCCATTTAAATTCATATTTTTGATACAATGGTAAATATCAATACCGATTTTCACATCGGTAGTTAGCAGTAAAGAAATCCGGGAGTAGTTGTTATAATGATAAGTTGTAACACACAATTTACACAAAGGTTTTTAAATTTTTTATTATGAATTTTCGTTGCATATGATTTTTATGATAAACCTTACTGTATCATCACAATCAACGCCTAACCGAAATGAATATTGAAAGATTGCGAACATGTGCTTCATTTTAGCCAAATAATGGGAAATTCTTTTTTTCTGAAACTTTGATTGAAGATAATTTAGATGATCTTTTCAAAGATGCTTAATGCACATAATGCTTATGTATTAAGGTTGGAAAAACTATATTCATTTTTCAAATCGTAATATTTTTTTTATTAATCAACAAAAAAGCCCAAACCTACGCAACACATAACATGTTGCGAGATTTCTCTAGATTTGTTACAGATTCATGCAGTTCGACTTTCTGCTTTCAGTATTACCGCTCACTCTCAGAGATCTAAGGTTTCACCTCGGAAAGAATTGAACAAAGGCTCACTTAAAAAATACATCCCTTTTCAATCGACCCATTGGAATGATGACGTCTTTAACATTACTTCTTAGAAATATGAATGTGTGTTTTGGTTGGCGTGTGTGGGTTGGCTCTCTACAGACTAAACCGTTTGATCTAGAGTTACCAAACTTGGTGCATACATACTTTCAAGTGTGGGAATGTGTACTTGGAAGCAATGTTTTTGAAATTTTAATAAAAAATTAAACAAAATTTTGACGTTTTCCCGCTATAACTGCCAAAAATATTACACTTCAAAAATAATTTTTGCACCATTTTAAAATTAAAAAAAATTATCGTTTCAATTATATCTATCATTTTGTGCCATAGTTTATTTTTTTGATTTTTTAATTAATTTTTAAAAAAATATTTTAAGCATGATTTCTAAAAATAAATATTACACAAAATAAAAATAAAATTTTAACCTGCACGAGTATGTTATTCTTACATGAAAAAATTAACCTTTATCAACGTATTACCATCATGCAGAAAAAAAAAAAAAACTCAAATTAAAAGTTTAAGAAATTAATTCTCTCTGCGAAATAAATTTAGAAAAGTTTAATTTTTAGCAGTGTCTGTATGAAATAAAGTAAATATAAAATGATATTTTCAAGAAATATAAATTTAAGAAAAAGGTTTCTGTGACTTTTAATTATATATAATTATAATTCAATAATTAGTATTATTTAAGGCAAGCATTATTTATTATATAAAGGACAGCCACGTTTGTTAGGGTTCAACAGCTAATTTCTGAAACGTTAGTAATGAGAAAATGTATTTAATAAAAAAATGGTCTAAATGAAAAAAATAATTACATTTTATTCAATTTGAATCAATAAATTATCTGATGAATTACAAAATTTCAATTTTTTATACACACTTTCTGTCTTATTAATCATAATTAACAAAATATCCCCGAGACTTTAATAAAAAAACAGTGTCTTCCTTTTGCGACAAAAACTTATTAGAGTTATAAAAATATAAATATCTTTATTTTATAAAAACGCGCAATTTTAGATCACTGAGCTGTCCTTCTTAATTAGCGCCGGAGTTTCCTTACGTCTGATTGTCCTAAAATAATGATATTCTTCATAATTCGGGCAGATTTGGTCGCAGAAGACTGAAACGTTTATTAATTTAAAAGTTAGAGTATCAAGAATATTTCACTGAATATGGTTCATAGAATCGATGGATTGTATGAAATTAAATGTTCACAATTGTTTCAGATATTGATTCAATATTGATTGAAACAAAATCAATTATTATTATTTACGTTCATTTAAATACACTTGGAAGTGAAATTGAAACTGAAATGTGCTATGATTTTGAGAGATCTATGTTTCATCATAAAGAAATCATATAGCTATGAGGAATTGCATTCATTTTACGAAATATTCTGTAGTATTCATAATGTTTCAGTGCTGAAGCGGTTTTATTTCCTGCACTCATCATTTTAAAAAATATGTTTAGTTTCAGCAAAAATGTATTAGTTGAACTTATACATTGTTGTTGTATAGCAATAGTTGATCACTTCTTTCTGTTACTTTTTATGCAGCTGACAAAAAAAATAGGGAAATGCTTAGTACAATGAACTGAATAGTGTAAGGCTTCTAAAATAGTGCGAGTTATATGTCTATCAAAATTTGAAGCTTAGAATTATTTTGCCGAAGAAGCCATAAATGCCAAATTACATAAAATATTTAATTGAAAATTTTAGTGACCATTGATCCCGTCTAAACAGTTGTTCGCCAAAGGCGGCTAGTAATTAACAAGAAATGAAAATAAGAAAAAGGGATAAGGGGAAAATGAAAGGTTTGAAAGAAAATAGTGCAAAAGTGAAAACCAGAGAAAAAAGGGCGAAGAAGAGGAATTTGAACTTACACATTTTGAAAAGAAAGAAAGGTTTATTACGATATATTATATTACTCTAAAATCTTGCTTTGAAGCAATGCTAAGGTTATTTTGAAACAGATCACGTAATTTTGAGCCACATTCTGATGACTATGATAGTGTCTGAGCTGGCACCCTTCTTTAAGCTTCCACGCGACATCAGCGGTAATACATTTGATCCCGGCAGATTTAGCGTACATGAGACCCGAATTCACTGCGGCTTTTCTATGAAATCGGGTCTGAAACCAAGTCACTCCATACCCAGTGACGAAATATTAAAAACCTATTATCGCTGTCCGCAATTCTCGTAAAGGAAAATGGACCCAATGCTTAATTTGCAACATTTTGGTATAAAATGTATGCAATTAGAAGCAGTTTATCACTTGCTTGTTGTAACTGCAATTCTGTTGCAGACTGACTTTTATGTTGATTAGTTAAATAATTATCTTTACTTTATTGTAAATCACTTGATAATATTGACAAATGACAATAATTACCAAATGTCTTGTGGATTTTAGTTGATAAAATGATGATAATGAGAAAATCATTATAAATATTGTTTTTACTGTTACTATTTGTCACACGCCTGTTAGAATTGGTCTCATATCCAAGGCAAGCTGTAACAGCCGACAAGTTTTGAAAAATATTACTGATGCTAAAATCAACAAAATTGTTGAATGTTTTTTTTAATGCATATTTTGAATGAATACTTAAGTTATTAAAAAAAGGTAGAAAAACATTAAAATATTTAAGCGGTTTTACAACTATCCCCTGTTTTCTCTAAGTATTTCAGATCAAATACGAAGATGTCAATATTCACCAGACATATACAAAATATCTCACTTAGAAATACTGAAGACGCATAGAAATATAAAAATTTCGTTTGATCTCTGTCTCGCAGCTCAGCTTATGAAACTTAGTATAATCAAGCTCTTTGATGAATAAAGGTACTATTGGAATATTTATGAATCCTGAAGAATGATTTGTTTCTTCTCCGATGTGCTTGCTACTTTGGTTAGTGTGTAGATCCTTTTTTTCGATCCAGCTTTTTTAAACACTGATTTGAATGAACTCGTTTATTTCAGAGCTGAATGCTTAACAAGACTATTCTTTTACTGCTTTCGTTACGAGCTCTTTTATTCCATTTTCGTACCACATACCATAAAAATACTGCAAAATGTTTCTTATTTCACATTTGAAAGGGTTTTAAAAATTGAAGAAAGTACTTGCTCAAAGGTAATTTTTACTTATCTGCAACACCTTATATAACGATGCAATCTTAATTTTATAATAGATGCTAAGCCCAATAAAATATAAACTTTTTAAAAAGTGATCAATATCTAGGAAGGAATAGATATTTTTCAGTCTTTATTCCCATTTTTCGATAATAATTGTATTTTTTTCTCAGATAAACGGTTTCAAGAAATCAAAGGGAAGAGAAAAAACAATTGTAAAACGACTGGAAATAGTAGCAAATTTTTAGTTTTAAAATTTCAATAATATCTTATAATTGTTTATAACTTTTGTGCAAAAAATAATATCATTTTATCGATAAACAGAAAAGTGCTCTAACATATCGAGACATATATCAGAGCACGAAATATATATCATATATAAATACACACGTGTGTATATATATATATATATATATATATATATATATATATATATATATATATATATATATATATATATATATATTCTACTTTTAGAACGCTTGTGGCAGCACTAATGAATAGCCTTTTGGTTTGTTTACCTTTTTCTAGTTACGGAAATTTTTCTCGGCCAGCAGTTGTCTGAAAATGAGAGCAATACACGTATTAACCCTGCATTGATTTTTAAATAGTAAAATATATATCAGATGAAAAAAAAATGCTTAAAACCGAGCGAGAATTTGGCAGTTTGAAAAGAAAAGCTGATTTTGAAACTGCTAAATTGGCGGCAAAGTGTGAAAAATTGATTTAAAATTTTGATATTGGAGTTTAAGCAAGTAATGTTCTCATAGTGAGGCTTTGAGTTTTGAATCGGAAGTAGACCAATCAGAAAAAGTATTTTCTTTCCATGGAAATATTAAGCTTCTAGCATTAAACGAATGGCCAGTGGAGTTAAAAAACTTATTAACTGGAATTTGATGAATAGCATCAAACAACATCGGGGTTGGAGAGGAGAGCAAGCAGGAGGATATATATATAAACTGAGCTCTTATTTTAGGGGGATTGCTAATTAAATACCGGGAATGAAATTTTATTTAATATAGCTAAAACAGTTTAAACTGCGATAAGTTTTAAAGAAAAGAAATATACTATCATGAGTCATGAGTGCTTTCCTTTTATCATTTCAGCTTTTTTTAATTTTTATTTTGAAAGACAAGGTACTGATTCTTCTTTATTTTTATCGTCTCACTTTGTCTTTCCAATTTCCTCTTCAGAAATTATTCCCATCCATTTTTCTTGAAGTTGGCTTCTTTAGAGTGGAGGTTTCTTCAGATAGAAACTTTTCTTCCTGCTTTAAAGGAACGCAGAAGAAAAAGATTGTTTGTACATTAAAAGTGTCCAAAATATCGAATTCAAATTGGACATTTGAATTAAATACTAAAATTTTTGCGACTCATTCTTTGTTTCGAATATTTTTATGTAGATGCAAATAAAAAAAATCTTACTGATACTGTCGCATATTGATTTTCTTTCAGCAGTGAAAAACAGTCATTGTGTAAATACAAATTATTATGTTATTTGTTATTCATATTTCTTTGTCATTGAAAATGTTACGTTTTATTGAATGATTTGAATATGAAAGCAAATTAACAATAACCTGCTAAAAAGCTGATGAACCTTATTTATCATGAGCTATATTAAGCCAAAATGTGAAATCTTAATGCCACAAGTTTAAACGATTAAAAGGATGTATATCTCAAGTTTTTTTTTTTCATTTTTAGTTATAATTATTTCACAACTTTACTTAAAAAATAATGTTTTCGAAAGACAAATATTATCAATTTCCATATATTTTTCAGTTGATTATGAAAAATCCATTTTAATCTTGCTTGAACATTTTTTTTAATAAAAAGTAAAGTTCCTCTAAATCACTAAAATAAAATCGTCATCTTTTTAAATATATGGTACAAACTGAAAAAATAATAATATGTACTATTATAAATTGGGTTTTTATTTTATTATTGAGGGGCAATAATTGGAAGAAATCCTTTAAAATCTTATTCTTTTTTCTTTTTTTTTTCCCCTTTCCCATTGAGTCTAGTAAGGTTGGTTTGATTTACAATAAATGGCAATTAAATCAATGTAAATGTTTTAGACATTCCAAATTAAGGAAATGTCCATCTCAAGCTGAAAATATTGAATCGACATGAATTATTTGGGCATGAGAAGATATGATATTCTTTTTTTAATGCTATCCTTCAAATGATTCCGTGAATATTCGGAAAGAGTGATATCCATCACGCAGCCATAAAATAAACCCGAAACTTTTATTCCCTTTAATGTTCTAACAGAAAGTTGCATTCCCACTTCTATTAACAGTAGATAAGACGAATCTTCATTCTTGATAAGATGAAGACATCAAATTTGGATATGGAAGTAGTAAATTATAATTTTTCAGTGACCAAAATTCTATATATCTCATTCATATACGAAAATAGTTAAAGTGAAATTTCTATAAAAGTTACGAATTGCTTTCTTAACAGCCATTTCAGATTTATGAATTGGTTTAAGACAGCAATTACTTCGGGGAAGAGAGTTAGAGTCCCTTAATTATCAATATATCTAACTTTACATATTTTCCTTGCTTGATTTAAGCAAATATTTATAAAGTTCGTTAAGTAAAATTTATCTTTTGTTATGTATTGATCTAAGAAGCAATTTTCACAGTTTAACAAGTTATTGGAAGCGTAACATTCATTTTCATTGTGTTGCATAATGAATTGAATGCTATAATATTCAAATTTTCTTACCACATTAAGAGGCATTCAACTCCATGCGATCTGAATCATTTAAAATTATTATTCATTTTAAAGTACAGGCCAACTGATTCATTGAGTAATTTAATTTTGTTTTGTAAACAATCTAAATTCAACTTATAATTCTCTAAAAGTTTTTATTTCAGAAATATCTTACTAAAATATATTGCGTTGTTTAAACTGTATAATTTACCTTTCACGAAGAAATATTTCATATCGCATGAATTTAAGAGCTTTATAAATTTTACTTAAAATTTATTTATTTATATTATATTCAATATTTGTCTAAAAAAATTCACTAAGCTTTATACGTTTTTTAAAAATGATTAAATGATTTTTTTAGCCAAAATAGTGTGTTTGTTTGTTAGTTTCAAAGATATTTGTAACGAATTTGGTGACTTTTCTATTCGAAATTTCAACTGATTTATTTTCTCACCTTGAAAAGAATATTTCAATATAATTGTTGAAGGAATAAATTTCATCTCAATATATTGTAAGATGCATTCTAAAATTCTTTAAAGAACGTTATAGATGTAGGTGACTTTTGGAAAAACAACTCAATACATGACCAATTTTGCTAGTTTAATTCAGGAATTTATCTTTAGAAAAAGGTTTATCTGTAATATTTTTGCTCCTTAATCTTTTAATAGGTTGATCAATTTTGGATTTATTTTTATATTAGTTTCTTTATCCCATTCTAGCTTGCTGGAAAGCGCGACCCTCAATTAGAAGCTGAAATTTTGCAGTGGATTGAAGCAAATTTGGGACAAAAATTACCCAATGGACCATATGAAGAAATTTTGCGTGATGGAGTTATTTTGTGCAAGTGAGTTCTATATTTTCAAAAGTTTTCGTTTTCATCATTGCTTCATGACGAAATAAAGCTTAGAATATTTAATACCATTTCATGTTTGTGAACGTATAAAAGTGAAATTATTTAAATTCTACAAAACTAAAGACAATTATTTAGATCATGTTGTACCAATCAAGCCAAAATCTGGTCTTCATAACATAACAACTCCCTCAATAAATTTTCTGTTTTTCGTTTCAAATCAATCAGGAATCAATTGACTAGATTGGAAAATCAGTAAGTAAATTCTTTAATGTACATTCTATTTACAGATCCAAAATTGGTTGAAGAGTTGAAGATGTTACGCAATTAGAAACAAAAATGATGAGAATGCCCTTAAATTCAGAAAATAGAATATATATATATAATATAATTTTACAGCATCAAAATCTTCTAACCCCAACATTTTTTAGATTGATAAATTTTTTATACATTTTTGCATAAAATAAATAAAATGCAATGTATATATTATATTTTAGTTACTATCTTTAACCCCTTAATAATTGTGAATATGCTTTATACGGCCATTGTATTATCGTTTCTCAAAATTTAGGGAATTAAATCATTCAAAGACTTTTTTTTGATACAAACATTACATCTAATACCCAAACACCTCAACTATTTTATGGATTCTTAATTGAATCAGATAGACACCCCAGTTACAAGACGGAAGGTATGTAATAAAGAGGATAGTTAAGAAATGAATCAGCATCACCTCTTAGTATGAACGTCATTGAATGTTTTCTTATTAATAAAACGAAGAACGAGAGAAAAAAATAAAGAAAAGAGTGTATGAACATCTGAGGAAATTCTACTCAATATGAGAAAACATATTACCTGACAGGTTAATTCAACAGAGAAATGTCTGCTCTGGGACATTATCTTAGCTCCATCCCAATTATATGGTATTAGAATGCATATTTCTTCTTATGCAACTCAAATATATTACAAAGTCAGTGAAGGCTTTGCGACCTGAATAAGACAAAAATAAAATTGGATTTTGCGTATCATTTTTTTCTCTTTCAGCTGCTTTTTCGCGGCGTTATAAATAGATCGCTGTTTCTTCCAGAGCTCCTTTAATGAGCACAGCACTTGTTCAAAAATTAGGTAACGTAAGATTCCGCGCAAGTAAAAAGTGTCTTTTCTTTTGTCACAGCTGGGAGCGAAGTGCTTCAAAGTCTTTGAGAAATGTTTATTTTGTCTGCAAAACGCGAGCGTTTATTCTTATTCATTCTTTTAACAAATAGTTACTCTTAATTGTTTTTAAAAAACTGTCGGTTGTAACTGAAACATAGATAGTAAGAACAATCTCCAGAAGATGAATAATTAATATTTTATTTGCAATATAAAACAGAAGCCTTCTAAAAATATTTGGATTGCTAAATTAGTGAATGTAAGGGACCCAAACAAAAGTCTGTGACTGATGAAATAGCATAATCAGGACAGGGAATACACTGAGTCAAAATTTTCTATGATATATACTCATTTATGACACAAGAAAAATCGAGCATGAATATTACCTTGTTCGGGATAGGAATTTTTTCCTCTAGTATATTTCATTTTCGAGATGTTATTTTTCTAAATACCAATACAGAAGACATTTTCAATTCTTAAATTCATTTTTAAAACTGTTACTTGCCATTTTTAATAAGTTTCGACTTATGGTTATTGGGTCAAAAAAGTAAAGAGCTTGACTTAACAATTTCAAAATCAGAAATATACATACATATTGAATCTTCATCATCTGTGAGGCGATGACTGCTGAATTCCAGAAATGATCTACATTTTTTATCTTTTATATTATAAGAATATTAACTGCTTTGAATTTATATTAATACTTTATGCCCGTTTAAGGAATGCAATCTATTTAAACAAAAGATTATAATATTTCGTTAAAAACGTCAAAAAATGATAAAATCGTGGATTTTTTAATAACGAGCAATCAAACTTAAATTCAAAACAACATGCAAACACATTGAATTAAGTTTTTATTATGTGTCATTAGTATTCGACATAACTTAAATATATAAATGAAATATTTCATCTGCAATGTAGAAGAGGTGAAACTAAAATTTACCGTAAAAGAAATATTATTCCACCAATTTATAGTCATTTTTTTTACATCTTAAAAAAGATGATCAGTAATTAATAACTTTATTCCTTTCTAAAAATTATAAAATATAGTATAGTATATCCGATATCCACAGTATGTCCCAAAATAATGAAATAAGCGTTTATTTTCCTAAATATTGCACTTATAGATATACTTCCAATTACAAAGTTTCTTTAAATAAGTTGGATAGTTTAATTTTTATAGAAATTGAAATTAAATAGTTAAAATAATCTAAATTTTATACGGTCCTCACAGTTTACAAGTGTCAATCAGTAAAATGTTTCTTTTATATTCATTTATTTCAGGCTTCTATTTACAAATTTTCTTTCGATATGCTTATTTTGAAATTTAGAAAAGTTCATCATACATTTAAAAGGAAACATTTATTATATTCAAATTTCTATATAAACATTCTCTAGATCGAAATTTGAGAAATTGAACTTTTGAGATATCTCAAAGAAATAGTAGAATAACAAACAGGAAGGAAAATTTTCACTTGCAATTGCACGCGTGATATTTTTCCAAAAGAGTGATATATTTCAGTACCAAGGAATGTTTTGAAATATTGATGATTCACATAGTATAGAATCCAATCATATTTACAGAACATTTTAGAGATTCCAAAGTACAGGATTTTTTCTTCCCCTGGAAGAAAGAAGAGATGTTATACAAGTGATACCGAAATTAGCATTTTGGCTTATTTATATTTTAAATTACCTTCATGCTAATGTATGAACAGCCAGTTTAAAGCCAATTTTTTCAAAAAAGACAATGAGGGAATACTTCAACGTAATTGCTGGCATCCAGGACCGGCCTTAAGAGATGAGGGGCCAATTGGAAACAATTTTTGATAGTAACTGGCTCCCAGTCAGGCGGAATGACAGGGGGACAAAGGACTATTAGATGCTCTGGACAGCATACTTATTTGATTCTGTCTAATTAACATCTTATATCTCAGATATATCAACCATGGTAAAGGATGTGTTTGTGATCCATAGCACAAGAAATAACAGTTCTAATACGCGGGGGTCTTTACAAGTTACGTTCGAGCTTACAAACAACAAGCCGGTTAATTTTTTAGATTGCACTTCACAAGATGCAATATAGTAGAATTCTTGTCAATAAAGAAATATAATTCTTTAAAAAAATTTATTTTCTACATAGAAAAAAATTCCATAGCTCCACTCATAAATAAAACAAAAAGGTAAATAATAGCAGGTTTCTACTGAGTACTGCTTGAGATTATTCACCCACTTTGTACAAGATGGCAAGCCGGGATAAAGATTAGTAATCCAAGGTACAACAATCTCTCTTAGACATTGAAATATTTCATTCCGTTGTTTCTCATTGCTATGCATTCTTTTAAAATTGAAATTTTTTCAGTTCTCATGATTTAGATCATACATTCATATATTTTCAAAAAACGTATGTTTTGAAAATTTGTCTAATAGAATTTGCAATATTTTGAAGAAACCATTTGTGCCATGTTTTAAATGAACTGTTTTGTTACGAAAATTCATGAATCGGCAGTAAAATTTTTATATATTTTTTTCTTTCTTTCTGAAGTATTTACGTTACACTTCTTGAAATAAACAGATTGTCCCAATATTTTTACGAATAAGTACATATTTTACATATTTATATAATGAGTACGAAAATTTATACACCAACAGCTGATGTTGAAGCAGAAAAGAGCATACACAAGTGAATTGAAGCGACAATTTTCTATAAGAACCGTAACAGAAATTTCTTATTGTCACTGTTATCAAAATGCCACATTAAAAAGACACACATAACAAAAAAATAGCTGGGACTACTAACGACACACGGCATTTTATGACAACGTGTACCTATAACGAGCAATATTCTGAGAGCGTACGTAGCTATAAGCTAAACCAAGATAAATGTTTTGTATTAATAAAATGATTGGTAAGTTTTATAGGTGTGTGATGTAGCAGTGATGATAGATTCCAGGATTACGAACACAAAATACAAAAACTATTTTTAGTTTCGAAAAGAGTCCTTCGCAAGACACAAAAATTTTAAACAATTCACAAATTTCTCTCAATTTTTATTGTCATAATTCCAAGATTTTGGTTGAAGCAAGAAGAAGATTTATTTTATAATCTGAATCTTTGTAATGAAATAATGACCAGATAAATACGATTTGTGATGAATTTCGGCAACAACTGTAAATAAGAAAAAACATTTAATGACGGTAATTCTATAAGTTATCTATAAACATTTCTTTCATAGATTTGTTAATGATGTACTCAATTTTGAAGTTTTATGTTTTTTTGAAAATAATTTGCAAATCACTCCAATAATTTTCTAAGAAATATTAATGTTCAATAATCTGAAATGAATCATTGCTTAAGCACCCTATCACTCCTATTCAAAATAATGTTAAAACTACTTACAACTATAATCTATTTTGTGTATCTGATATAGGAATAAATAAAAACAGAAATTTTTATACTGATGAGTAATAATATTAAAAATACACATGCGTATGTATTTCGACCAGCCATCATATTTTGCTCACATTATTTGTTTTTATTTATTCGACGGTCGAAAGCAAAAAGCGTTTTGAGTTTAATAAAAAAATCGCAAACATGTAAGGATTAAATTAAAGGCAACTAATTATTAAAAGTCTTTAAAGAATTTTAACAACTTGATGGTATTTAACTGGCAGGGACTACGAGTACGTAAGCAGAGAAGGTACTAGTACCGATTTAGCATGCAAGTTCTCTTTGTCTAAAGGAACAATAATGTTGGTGTCGGCTGGTTGATTATAGTATCGCCGATGAAGGGATAGAGTGAGATATGCGCATGAGCCACTCGTCATGAGGGCTATTCTGCGTAGATCACCTTATTATTAAATCCGGTTACTCAGATACAGGTGGTGTCACACTAATGTTATTTTTTTATGTATTATCGTGGTATTATACCAGAACATTATTACCCGAACATCGGTCCAAAATTTAAATCAGATTTATCGGAATTTAGAGCAATGTTAGAAAAAAAAAAAACGAAATAAAGAAAGGAACGATAATTGATTGTATTTTTTAACGGTAATTGATAAATGAAACTACTTAGATTAAAGAAAATAAATCATGCATCCATTCATTTCCATTTCCTTTTGGTTCATTTTTCCATTTCAGTTTGCTTTATGCTATATTAAACTCGAGCTTGCAGTTTAGTATAGCGTAAAGTTGCCAGCTTTCGAGCAGGGCAGTATTCCTGATGCCGTTACATATTCTAAAACAGTTTAAGGCTACGTCGGTACTTGTAGAGTATGTGCGCTGCTTTTTAAAAGTTTGTTTCAGATTTTTAGAAATTATAATTTTAAACAATTCATAATTATCTGCGAAGTTTTTTATTTTTTTTTCTGTTCAATCGAAAACTTAAACAAATCGATTCATTTTTTATTTTATTTTTAATAAACGATAAAAAATGAGCCAATGACTCCATCCTATGCAAATACATTGTAATGGCATCCAATGAAATTTTTAAAATAAAAGATGTATACAGAAAATACAAACTTCGAGCTGAAATGCTCATTTATTTCGCAGTCTGATGAACAAATTGATGCCTGGATGTATTCAAAAGATCAACACTTCTGGTGGACAATTCAAGATGATGGAAAATATCAATCGCTTCCAGGAAGCTGCTAAGAAATGGGGTGTACCCGAAATCGACGTTTTCCAAACAGTAGATTTATGGGAACGCAGGAATATATGCCAAGTCAACCAGTGCCTAATGGCTTTAGGACGCGCCGTAAGTATCAATTGTCTTATCTAATAAATCTTATCACTTTAAGCGAGTAATTCTTATATAAATTTATTTATTTCGCGTGGATTTGGATCAAATTTTATATTTAGATGAGGTTTTGCTTTTTAAGTTTATCTATAGAGGTGTTTTTCCTGAAAAAAAGCTATTTTACACAAAAAAAATTTTTATAATTTTTTTAGAATGAGTATTTTCAACTTCCACATCGAAGTATGCGTAGTGCGGTGTAGTGATCAGAACAAGATAAAAGACGTGTGTGTTGCGGGTCCTCGGTTCGAGTTGAGCTGTTTGCTTTTTTTTTTACTTATGTATTTATATTTAATGTTTTTGCTCTTTAAGTTTATCTATATAGGTGTCTTTTCTGAAAAAAAAAAAAGCGATTTTACGCGCACACACAAAAAAGCCATTTTTATATCTAACTGTTAGAGCCTTTTTTCTGTCTGTTCTCCTGCTGACAGTCATCTAGCGTCATCTCGGAGCCGATTTCACCATAGTAAAAATGAGTGCAAGTTCAAAAATATAAGTAATGATAGATAAACTGTAAAATGAATACTATAATATGGCAGATTGATTCGAATAACACTTTGAACAAAGAGCTGATTCATGAATTTTTTTTATTTAAATAACTTGCTCATATGTAGGTAAGACTCAAAAATATTCTCATGTAATCAGTATGTGATTCGTATCTAAATATTTTCTCCGAAAAAATACACACACAATTTTATTAAAATTACTATTTTGAAAATATGTTATGAATTAGGATTCTCGTAAAGTCTCGGAAGAAAGCTTCAGTTTTTTTAGATTGCGAAGAATTTTCGACTGAGATGTTTTGATTCCTGCCAAAATTATACGACTCCAAATTTAAAAACAATTAGAATTGCAACTAAGTAACATCGTAATGAGTCGATTCTTAGTGTTTTTTTTTCTTTTTGTTTCGTAACACATTTTAAATGAAAATAATTTTTAGCAAACTATTTTATTCTATCAGTAAATCAGAAATAGTAGATTCTTCACATTTATAGAGAATGACTTATAACTAAAATACAAAAAGGGAAAACTTCTATCTTGCAATTTTCATTTAAAGTTGCAACTTTCAGAGATATAGAAAAAGAAAATATCTCATTAATTTGAGAAAAAAAAATCAGATCATTTCGTTTCTGTTGTAATAATGGAATTCAGCTTTCAGATTCCAATTTTCTCGGATTCTTATCGTAGTTTTGAATGTTTGATGAGTTGAAACTAATGACACATGAAGCATAGCATATCAACTATTGAAAGAAGATCTGAATATTAATTGCGTCTATTACAATTCCAAATACATCGTTTAAAGATTCTCTTGGTCTGTATTATAGATCTCCAATCATTTTTCATTCTAAAATTTAAATCACGTAAGAAAGTGATAATTGAAGAAATCATGATTTTAAATTGATCCCAATTTGTTATCGTTTATAGTTTATTTCTTCTCTGAATTTTAATGTATAGAAGAGACAATTCATTTAGTAGCGTCAAAATACCTTAGCGATTTTCTTATCTTACCTGCAAAAATATCGATGAAATTTCGTTTCCGAACAGAACTTTATTCTTTAAAATTAGAAAAATTTTGAAGCATTTTTAGTACAAAAGAACCTCTATTGTTGAAAACTTCGAAAACAAGTGATAACTCGAGTTAAAAATGAAATTTTTGATTTGAAACATACTATGAAGAGAAAATTTCGTGTCAAGAAATATTGGGATGATACACATAGACCAGTCATTGGTAAACTAAATCTCCTATATATTTTATAATGGTTACATCTCTTAGGAATATTGCAACTATATCTCTATAGGGCAAATGATAGCTTTTACAGATGCCCACTTTGACTTTTTTCATTAAAATAATTTTTCAAATAATATTTTTCGTATCATTATTGAGTTTTATGCTAGATAATATTAGCCTAACCACCAAAAAAATTTTTTTTTGGACCTGCACTTAAAAATGTTTCCTAATATAGACACGTTATATGTTTTTTAACTCATGTTCCAGTAAAAATATATATAATAATTTAAAATTTAATAAAAAGATAAAAGTTTATTGTTAAATTATATGATAATGAATAACTATTTGAAATAATGAAGATAAATGCAAAAAATGAGTCATTCTCATGCGAATTTTAATTAAATATTTTAAGCATAATTTTAACGTTGTTTAGTAATATTTGGATGAAATAAATATACATTACTAAATAATTCTAAATAGCTCCTTAAAAAGCAATTATTTAAATGAACAAAAAGGAATTTGACATAATTTTGAAATACGTAAATAATATAAATATTTTTTATATGCGATAATGAGGAAATCATAGACTGACTACTTCGACCCCGCCCGAAGGCACACGGAAAAACTTTAATGACCGGACCGCCGCGACAGCAACACTGGCGGGAACTGTGTTTGATTCCTAAGGGCCATCACCGGCCACAGTACAACCCTTCCCTAAGGAAATACATTCCGTCATCGATGGGAGGTAGTCCCCTCCCACCATTTCGTATACCCACAAGGATGGCGAGAAACAACCACCATGCCAAAAGCTTCTCGTCCTTAATTATGAGGTACCCCCCTCCCCCGTAGCACTAACGAGGAAAAACTGCGAATGTGATTAAACGATTATTAAAGAATTCCATTATCATGTAATAAATAAATTTCTTAGAAATGCGAAGAAGGAAAAATGCAAAATTCTACAAGCTTACTATCCAAATAAAAAAATGTACTAAACACCATTAGAAAACATGAATTTTTTTATAAAAGAATGCCTTTTCATATATTCGAATTGGGAGGACATAAAAGAACATTAAAAGAATGAATGCAGTTTTTAAATAACGATTGCATCATTTTTAAATAACTCAACTTCGTTTATAATAATATTATAAGCAATTAATATTTTAATTATCATTTGTTAACAATTAATATTGTTATAATTATTATAGTTATAAATAATTTTAATACATATTCATTATTTTTTATTTTCAGTGTTATTCCCATCCTGAGTACCAAGGACCTCCTCTTGGACCTAAGCCATCGGAAGAAAACAAACGTCAGTTCACTGAAGAACAACTGAGAGCCAGCGAAGGCATTATTAACTTACAATACGGAACCAACAAAGGAGCTAACCAGAGCGGACAAAATTTCGGAAACACAAGGCATATGTAAAGGAACTTTGCTTCAATGCATCGCCAGTAATCGGGGACATTTTTAGATGAATCTATTTCAGAAAGAGGATCTCAACTAACACAAATCAAATCAACAAATATTTATAAAACTAGAATAATATCATTTTGATTACAATGCATAGTTTTATTTTAATATTGGATTTCATTCACTGCTCTTTTCACTTACACACATTGTAAACTTATGGATCATTCTAATATTACTGGTGATGCACTCATTGTACAAGCTACGATGCAGCTGCTTCACTTCAGAAAAAGAATCCCCTGTCTCTTACAAATTGAAACATGCATTATGCTGTTCACGAGGACAGGAATGCGAATAAAATTAATTATTTAAAAAATCATGTCTTCTTTTTTCTTTTATTTATTTATATTTATTTATTTGTTTAGATGGTTTATTACAACATCAGACTTTTCAAATTTAATCTGCAGTGAAAAAATTGTACTTTATTAATTCCACGATTAAATAAAAAACAGAGATTTCTCACTAGAATAATATGACAGAAATTTATTTATTCACAGACAACAAAAAATAAGTTGCAAACAATTTTATGGAAGACACTTGCAAGAAGAAATTGAAGTAGAACTTCGGAGATCCTGTTTCTTATTTACGCTAATCTACATGTCATACAGTCAGTGGAGGCCGCAGACGCTAAATTATTTCCTATGCTATATGTATTGATGACAAGAAAATAATATGAGCTAAACTTATTACTTAGATATTTTTCTAACATTCTCTATTTGATTTGAGGGCTATTTTCATACTGTTATTTAAAGCATTTAGAGTGCTTATTTTCAAAACATAATAGAAAGAGATTCTCAGATGCAGAAATTTGGGTTCTAAACTTTACAATTTTTTGAGAAAAGTGACTAATTTTTAAAAAAATTCTTAAAATTTAGTAAATAATACTCAAAAAAATTGAAAAAGATAATAGAATTAAAATAAATTATTTGGGGAAAGTGATTAATTAAAAAAAATTATAAACTTCAAATAAACAGAAATTCAAGTTTTTTTCTTAATCCAATTTCATATCTCGATGAAAGCTCCCTAAAAATAAAACAATAAAAACTTACCTTGCCTTTCGAAGGAAAAAAAAAATAGCTTTTTTTCTTTTAATATTTTAGAACTTTCCGTTTCATAATACACAAGAACTCGGATTCGAATTCAATTATATTCTAACACTTCCTTTTATAAGTATAGAAGAAAAGCAGCCACAATATAACTGAAAAATCAAACAATAAATTCTTCATTTGTGTCATAAAGTATTATTCTTTGTATTTAAATGAATGAAGAATAAATGCATAATTAGTTTCATCAATAAGTTTTTTAAAAGTAGGCAATTGACTTCTAGTTCTTGATTAAAGTATTTACAAGAAATGCCAAATCATTTGTAGGAAAAGTTCTTTGATGGGATCAATGAAAAAAATCATTCAACTCAATCAATGCAAGTATTTCGATCGCAGGATATTATTTTCAGACCCACATATCACATGGATGTTAAGAGTACCAGCACAACAATGCGCTTCTACTCTGAATGAGTGTTCAGAATAGTTTGAGATGGAATTTACTTGAAAGTGTTTGATCTTGAATTGAGATGGAAGTCTTCAGAGACGGTGCAATTTAAATATGGGTTAGACGTTTTTAAAAAATAAAAGTGGAGAGCAAAGAACCAGATTTATACGCCTTGAGTGGAAGTGACCATTTAATAGTACACTCATGTCCAAAATTAAGGTCACAAAAATGTTTTTCAAGGTAATTCTAAATGGCTACCAGTAAAATTTAAACAAATTATATTTTATATATTGTGAAGGACCGGTAACACGATATTAACCTTTGTTGTGGGAAATAATGTTGTTTAGCATTAGTTTTTGAGGAACTACTGAAATTAGACCGTTTAGGCATCTGGGAATTTTGCCTGCAATTTTGTGAATATTGCATTAAAACAAAAATATTAAACTGTTTCCAGTGAGAATGAGTTCTCATAATCGTTTAGAAGATTCCTTGAGATGGAGAGCCATTGGCAGGCTTGAAGCTGGGCTGTCTCAAGCGGAGGTGGCTCGATGGTTACAAGTGGCACCGAAAGTGATAACCAGGTTGTAGAATCATTCCAAACAAGTGGTACTGTAACCAGGATGGGCGGCCAAGGCCGTCACTGAGCAACGACGCCTGCACAGGATCTCTATTTGGCATTAAGCGCACGGCGGCATAGGCTGACAACGGCTCCTCAACTTGCTCGTGACCTTGCTGCTGCGTCTGGAATAAAAAGTTCCAGACAAACAGTATACGGACATCTAGCAGAGAGGGCCCTTTATGCCCGGCGACTAGTTGAGTGCGTCCCTTTGACTGCATCCAACAGAAAAGCCCGATTGTTGTGGTGCCGAACACATCAGTCTTGGGCACAGCAAGAATGGGGGCATGTTGTTTTCAGTGATGAGTCGAGATTTACCACACAGAGGGACACTCGTCAAATCTTCATCTGGAGAGAGCGAAGAGCTCACTATCAGCCCTCCTAGGTAAAGGAAATCGACAGATTTGGTGGCAGAGGAATCCTTGTCTGGGGTGGCGTAATGTTGGGCAGTCATACACCACTGCACGTCTTCGATGCGGGTATTGTCAATGCACATCGCTAAAGGGATGAGATCCTTGAAGCCTATATGAGGTTGTTCCGGGGAGCTTTTGGCCCAGAATTCGTGTTTATGGACGATAACGCGCATTCACACAGAGCCCAGATCATTGACGATTTTCTTGAGGAAGAGGATATTCGACGTATGGACTGGCGCTCGAGGTCTCCTGTTCTTAATCCTATTGAACATGTTTAGGATGGTCTCAGAAGAGCCATTGCACAGCGTAACTTCCCTCCTAATACCTTCCAAGAGTTAAAAGGCGCACTTTTGGAAGAGTGGGCTTTGCTGCCCCAAGCATTTATTGACATCCTCATAAAGAGTATAGAACCTCGTTGTGAAGCCTGTATAGCAGTGCACGGTGGTCACATTTCATATTAGACATGTTTTTCCCGAGATAAAAGCTTTATCTCTGATTCATAATGTAACACTTTTTAATATATCCTGTTTCTTAATTCCCAATTAAAATCTTTGCCATGTTGTTATGTGTTTATGTTCTTTCTTCCATTGTAGTGTACCTCTGTGCCAAATTTCGTAGCAACACATTGAATAGTTTTTCATTTTTCGCAGATTTTATGTTTGTGACCTTAATTTTGGACATGAGTGTATATGGATATGGGTATTTGCCATTATTATGTGTAAACTCAATTTGGCCGCTGATTAGATGATTCTCACGCATGGATATTTGATCAAAGAATTTTCTTGAGAGATGTTTGACGTATTCTTTGATCGAATCCGTCTGAACCAAGGGGTATTCGTCAATATTCTAAGAATTTTGTTTTGTAGAGTTAGAATCTTTTTGCGAAAGGTTTTAGCTGCGAGATCCCAGATTTCCACTGCGTAAATAGGGATAAGTCTAAGAACCAGTCTGTACAGTGAAACTTTGTTGTTGAATGAAAGTGGGGAATGTCTGCTAATAAGTGAGATGGTAAGGTATACTTTATTCCAAAATTTGTCAGTACTGTACTTAGCATGGAAATGGAAAGTAAGTTTGCAGTCAAGTATTAATCCAAAGTATTTCATTTTTTTTCCGTGTTAACTCTTCTTCAAAAAAGGTAAGAGATCTCATTATCTTGTAGAGTGACCTTTTCTAAAAAGAATTGCTTTGGTTTTGTCCGTATTGATAGCAACTCGCCAGAGAGTGCACCAGTTCTCAATCTTGATTAGATAGTTTTGAAGTGTTTTGATGATGAACTTGATATCACTGCCTTGAGTGAGTATAGCGGAGTCATCAGCGAAGAGATAGTTGAGGATTTTATCATTTTTGGGAAAGTCTGAATTGAATATATTATAAAGGTAAGGGAACTTCCTTTTGGAGTGCCTACTTTTAGCGAACCTGTTCCAGAAAGTATATCACTAATTAGGACTTTAAAGAATCTGCCTTTTAAAAATTTATTAATGATAATAATCAGACATCTAAGGAATTTGTAATCAATTAATTTTGCAATAAAGCCTTTGTGCCACATTCTGTCGAAGCTTCTGGATTCTAAAAATGCACCGCTTGTAAAATGCTTGACGTTGAAGGCGCTGACGATTTTATTGGTCACATGGAGGAATTGATGAGCACGACTATGGTTTTCTTTGAATTCGAATTGTTCCGGAAGGATAATGCTTGATTGCTATATTCTTTAATTCTTAAAAGTAAAAGTTTTTCATTGATCTTGCCAATATTGCTGAACAGACTAATAGGACGATGTGAACCAGGAAGTTTATTGTTCTGTTTCGGTTTAGAGAAGGTGAAAATATGAGAGGTTTTCCAGCTGGAGAAAAAGAAGTGCAGGGTAGGGCATTTGTTAAACATTTTGGTAAGGAAGGTTCACTGCATTTAGAGTGAGTATTCTAATGGCTTTATTAGAAACACCGTCAGGGTCATGGTTTGTCTAGGATTTATTTTCTTCATTATGAGGATGACATCGTGTGGTGTGAAAAGTGATCCTTTAAAGTATCAAACAGTGAAAAGCTTCTACAAGGTGATTTTTAAAAAAACGTGGACAAAATGACATGGTAGATCCATAATACAACAAGGATCACAAATCTCATAGGAACAGAGGGTCACAAACTCCTGTAGAGGGCGCTAGAGTCACGAGAGGGCATTGAGATACAAACACGAGTTGAGAAAACAGAGATTGTCTTCATTCGATCCTTGGATGTGTTGGGCGTAACATGGCTAGTTACACGCACCGCGAAATGGCTGACATGCATTTAATTTACGGCATGGCCAACTGCAATGGACGAGAAGCCTTGGGAATGTATCGAAAGAAATATCCTGGTAGAAAGTTGCCTAGCCGCTCATTCTTTGCCACTCTGCATCTACGATTGTGTGAAACCGGCTCGTTTGACGTGTACAAGCCGGATGCTGGTTGCCAACGAATAACTCTTTGTTGTAGTTGATGCTGAAGCAAGAGTTCTCCAAGAAATGGAGCGTAATCTTTCAACAAGTACACGAGTTGTATCCCGAGACACCCGTATCCCACAAGCTACCGTCCGGCGCATTGTATACTACGAAAGACTACGTCCTTTTCATTTACAACGCGTCCATGCACTGAAACCGGGAGACTACAACAACTGCATGGATTTTGCAAGAAAATGCTGAAGACCGAAACTTCGCAGCAAGTGTTCTCTTCACGGATGAGACTGCGTTCTTATTAGAGGGTGCCATGAACTTTCACAACCTGCATACGTGAGCGGATGAAAATCTGCATGCTACCCGTACGCATATCGCACAACAAAAATGTTCCGTTAACATGTGGGCTGGCATTATAGGAGACTGTTTAGTTGGCCCGTACATTCTCCCAGAAAGACTTAACGGTTCCATTTATCTAACATTCTTGCAAGAGGTTCTGCCAGAAATGCTGAATGATATTCCGATGCGTATTCGTCGAAGCATTCGATTTCAACACGACGGAGCTCCTGCACATTTCAGCACAGACGTCAGAGCACATTTGCAGGCTACTTTTCCTGGTGTCTGGATTGGTCGCGGTGGACCAATCGCATGGCCACCACGATCACCACACCTGTCTCTCTTGGATTGTTTCTTATGGGGATTTTTAAAAGGACTTGTGTATGAAGCACCTGTTGCAACGCCAGAAGACTTGGTAGGACGAATTGTGGCAGCAGGATGTGTGCGAGATACACCCGGTATCTTTGAGAAGGTGCGCCGTTCCATGCAACGTAGATGCCAGGCGTGTCTCGATGCATCTGGCAAAAATTTTGAGCCTCTCCTATAGACTCAACATTTGGCTTGCATTAGTCGCACGTGAGTGAGTAATTATAAATAAAATGGTCTATAATGGTTTCGTTTCTTCTCTTTGTATTATGTATTATTTTAGATGCCCTGTAGCGGCTCCGGATCGCAGTTGCGACCCTCTTTTCTGGTGCGATTTTTGATCCTTGTTGTATGACTGATCTGACATGTAATTTTGTCCTCGTTTTTTTAATCACTCTGTATAAAAAAGAGTTATGCTTTCGATACCATATCCACGTAAACCTAGGAACAATTCATTTAATTATAAATATAATTTATAGAATTTAATCATTTAATCATGAATACATATTTTTTTATAATATAGATGAGATAAGGGGGATAAGGAAAGGAAAATATGCTGTATCGGGTAAATGATAGATGTTATATACTTGAAAACATATATACTGAATTGATTGTGAAACAGAACATAAACGAGGATGGTCATTCATTTTTTCTTTTTGATAGATCATAAAAAGGAATATGTGAACAATTCCTTTGCATGCTGGAACACGAAACTTAGTCATAAAAGCGAAATTATAGACATTTTATGCTTCATAAAGTGTAAGAATCCATTTCACTTTTTAACTATTCACATTTCGATATAAAAATAACGCCACGCATCTAAACCTAATCACAGACCTCTTTTTCTTGATAAGTTCTTGCAGCATCAATACTCTTTCAGATTGCAAGCCATTTCCATTTCCGACTTTAACATTATATAAGCGTCTGATAGCCTGCTTTTAAAAATGACCTGCCTTTGTTTTTTGCTAAAAGATTGCTTAATGAGAATGTTATTTTTCCACACGATGAAGAGAGCAACTAGTGTGCCATCTACCTCAGTAAAAAAAAAAAAAAGTAAAGTAAAAACAGTTCGGTTTGAAGCAATAGAATCAATTGAGAATAGTTCTGCTGAAGTATCTACTTTCAATCATTATTTTCATGCAGATGATGGCAATTACATCGCCGTTTCGGATTTTGGTGATTATTATTAAAAAAAAAATTACAGAAGAAAAAAATTAAAGTAAAAAAATTGAAGTAGAATTTTTCGTAACGAATCCTATCATGAAAGAATTTGTTTTTGAACGTTTTAATCGTACATTGAAAACAAAAATGTGGAAATATTTCACGGGGATGAATACCAAACGCTATATTGACGCTTCAGATAAATTTTTAAAGAGCTCTATTAATACATGACACCTGCCTTTGTAACAATGCAAAAACGAACTGAACCCTCTACATGAATAAAACTACAAAGTAACCAAGTCTCAATTTAAAATTGTTATACTGTCTGAATCAGAGGAGAGAAACTAGTGTTGAAAAAGAATACTAGAAAAATTAGGCTAGAGAAATTTTTACGATTCATCAGATTATTAGCAGAAGTCCTTTCGTTTATAAAGTTACAAACTTGGCAGAAGAAATCACTAAAGGTATTTTCTATGAGAATTAGTTTCAAAAAATAATGTATACTGATTATTACCCTATCGGAAAAGATTCTGAAAGTGAGAAAGAAAGGAGAGAAAAAGGAATATTTCGTTGAATTTCAAGGCTGTCCTGAGAAGTTCAATATGTGATTGAATGATATGAAGTAGCTATAAAAAGTGAGCTTATATCTATTACATAGTTAATCATGAGAATGTCTTTCTACGTAAAGTTTGGGAATGACAGTTCAAAACACTTTCTTTCCAGATAATAAAATTTATCATTTTATCTCTCAGTTTCCGATACCTGTCACAATGAATGGTGAATAGAAATAATACATTTCATATATTTTCGTACTTGGAAAAAAAGTGTATTCGGGTTCAATTTTGGTGATGGTAAACATATACAGAGCATTCCTTTTGATTGTTACGAATCAGAGCCATATTCTACAAGGAATGTGCTTACGATTACACAAATACAACATTTTTTATTATTATTCCGTGACCAAAACAATGAGAATTAAATCCAAAAGATTGGCTAAAGTGTTTCGACACCAAAGTATTTCTGAACTGCTGGTATTTGATCGTGGGGAGTATAAAGAAAATGTCGAAAACCCATAAGTCTCTTTTCTTTTGCTATACGTTTACAATGATTTGGTGGAATCCCAAATTGGTGGGAATGTTCAAAATCCACTTTTGACAATGATGAAGGTTGAACGAAGAGATGGTGGTGTGACTGATGCTAACTACGCAAGGCGTCATTACGCTGCTATTATAAAACAACAATTTCAAATAATTGAATCAGCATTCAGAAAATATAATATGTTTAAAAAGAGGAAGATTTGTAACTGTTTTACATTTTAGAATGCGCCAAACAGTATAAAAATAACTGATAAAGAAAAATTTGCCATCATATAGATACCAAAACTTATAGAATAAAAATGCTTGTTTCATACGAATGCTGTAGAAACAATTTGAAGATTACTATATCAACGAAGCTGGTAATGGTCTTTCATATTACCAAGATCAATCTATTTCTGAAAAGTTATGGTATTGGCGATTGGTTTAAAAAACCTTTTCACTCGGTTCTACACTTCTTGCCTCGAGGAGTCAAATCCATTAGTAAAGAAATTTTAAAAACTGGTACTCAAACAGCAATTGATTTATTTGGAGATCAGAATTTTAAAAAATTGGTTAAAAAAGAACAACAGAAACAGGGAGAAAAATGGCAAAAAAGTAATTCGGAAAGCAGACGATATGTTTGGAGAAGGACGATGGTGTGAGAGAAAGAGAAAAGGCTACAAAACTTACCATTTCAATAAAAGCAATGTGGAAGAATGTGATGTTTTCAATAGGGATTTTTATGGCTTATCTATTGAAGGATTCCCCAATAAGTGCAAAATCTGAGCTAAATTGTTTTGCTCAACCACCAACTCAAGCTGTCATCGGAAAGGTTCAATAAGTTCAGTTACATCCTATTTATAATGTGTCAGACTTTGAACCTATTGAATTTCTTATTTCTGGAAATGGAGAAAAAACAACCTTGACTTATCTCAAATCCAACTGCACGTTAAGGTGAAAAATTGAAAAACAGACTGTAAAGTATTTACGCAGATCATTCTCTCTTTTCTTAAGTAGATATCAGTTTAAATGGTAGAAAGGTTTTTATCAAGCAAGAATACCTATTTTTATCGATCTATGTAGGAAACTTTATTGAATCATAGATATGATAATAAAATTTATTTTTGAAATTTACTATAAAGATGCTCTTGCCGTTTTAATGTTTTCGTTGAAGTAACTCTAATCTTAACGAAGGGTTCAATCAAAGAACTTCTCTCATCGAAATCAATGTCACGATCTGCATGATGTATCATTGTACATTGATTTATTCAAAAAAGATAGGCTTTTACTCAATCTCGTCGATTTGAAATTCAAGTTAATAAAAAACAAACCAGAATTTTGTCCCATAGGAAGCAATGACAATAATTTTTTTTTATCCCACTTCATTCTTTGTGAGAAAAGTAAGTACAAATTCGGGTGTTCTTATTATTCACGCCAATGCTTTGAAAGGGGAAAAAAGTATTCTATAGGTAGAGAAATTTTTAAAGCATTCTCAATCAAATTATTCTTTTGTTCAGGATAACGGAATGGCATGTTTTAACAATGTAAAACAATTTAAATAATGACGCATTTAATTGCAATCATCAGAAAGCAGCATTTGAAATCAATCATAATAATATGAATTTTATCGTTGTCTACGTAGGATATTTTCATATGCCTTACCGATTTTTGGAATTAGATTTTGAAAAGAATAACTACACAAAGGCGTACCAAAATTTATTTTTAAATTCTGAGGCAATCTATTAAGAACTGAATTCGAAAAAAATTCTTTTTATTTGATTGATTTTAATGATAAAAAATTCTTTTTATTTGTTTGATTGAAATAAACGAAACATAAAATGTCTTATTCAATTTTGGGAGTTAATGTTTGCCTCACAGATTCACCGAATTTTATCTACCGATATAAGTGAGGCTAGATATTTTAGTGGCGTTTTTGCTGCTGATACTTTACACTCGGAAAAAAGGTTACATTGATAATGAATACTGATACTCAGAATCAAAAAGGATCGTAATTTCCTCTGACAACTTATGGAATCATCATTTCCAACTATTCACAACAATTTACAAATATAAAATGGAATCAAGTCCAATGTCCTGTAATGTCCAATGTTTGTGGACATTTATGTACTTTTTTCGTACTAAAAATCAGTAAAGGTTGTTCGATAGGTTTTACTTTGCATGATTTTGGCCGAAATAAATGATTATAAATTATATCAATATTTTAAGAAGAGGTACAATGTGAACATGATTTTTGAAAATAAATATACTTTCGACATAAACTTTCATATTGTTACGGATCACCAGGTTCTTTTAAGATTTGATGGTCGAGGCAGAAATAAACAGTTCTTTAGTAGAAAACAACAACGACGTTTATTAAACACAAAGACACAGACGACAAATATATACAGACGAGACGAACACACAGGACAGCACACTACAACAAAAAGTAGCCCACAAGTAGTAATCGACCACAGCACACAAAGCGGCCAGACAGAATTCAGCAGGAGAGTAGATCCTCGGAGCTTCGCTCTACGGTCTTTCCAAACGGTTGAAGTTCTCACTGTCTCCTCGCTTTAGCAGTTTCCAACTGCCGACTCACTACTAAACGACTGGCTACTCCACACACAACACGACGCTGCTTCCACAATAAACAACAAGACTCGGCACATAGCTCAGCTCAGCAATAGCTTGGGCTCCACACAACGCTGGCACTCCGCCGTAACTTCGCTATCCTCTCGAAGACTCGTTACTCGTCTAGGACTCCGATCTGGCGATTATGGAGCACCCGCCTGGCGTAGCCAGGCTATCTCTTTCCTAGCAGCTTGGAGTCTTGGCTGAATATGGTTCCTTGCAGCTTGAGACTACCGGCCTTTTATAGCTCCCGGGAGACGGGTCGAGAAGGTTCTGGGTGTATCTCAGTTCGTATTGGCTGGATTGTTAAAATTATCGAAGTTTCCAGCAGTATCTATTTTCTTGCCAAGTTCTGGGATCACTTGCTCGGCACCGAGCAGCATCCAATACAGATGATTGTAAATCAGTCTTTCCTGTGATAGAACTAACCGTGCTGGGAAGTAACATTACAAGTTTGTAACAATATTTTCCTTTGTGTTTATTCACGTGTATTATATAGTTTTAACAATATCTATGTTTTAAATTTCATTCTATCTATACAAATTAAACTTTTACTTGCTTATGTTTTTTTCTATTTTTAAATAATATATAAATGTTAACAGAACGTCAGGAACTGACAAACTGCCTAAGGTAGAAAATAATTTTTTAAAGGATAACATAAATAACAATCATATAAACTGTAATAAATCAGAGTAATACACATTTATCTATTAAAAATAATCTTTATCTGAAATACAAAATAAAATAATTTAATAAAAAATTTATTATGAAATTAGAAAAGAGCATTTTTTGATACAAAACTGGAAAAATTCTACATTTTTAGAAATATAAAAGTGCATAATGCAGATTAAAAAAAATCATACTTTCCTCTGATATAAAAACAATGCTTTGAATTCCAGTTGTAAAATTCTGCTAGGACTGATTCTCAATAGTCATGAAAATTCTATAATTATCGAAATTTCGATTAGCATTGAAAGCTCGAAAATTATCAAAAGTTCAATAAAATCCGATCAGCATTGAGCAATCGATTAAGTTTATTGTTCGATTATTTTAATTCACATTTTCTGAATAGGATTACGCTTTAAATCGGTTGCTTTTTGATCGGCCAGCTGTAAAATATTCTCAATGTTTTTCTATCATGAACTTCTTGCTATTTTAGTGCCACAATTGTTTAAGAAATAATTCATTTATATTGTTTCGTCTTTTATGAGAATTAACTTTTTAAAAAATTATATTGACTCTTTACTCGAAATCAAATATTTCCTGTATCATTTAAATGAAATGCTAACACCATCAGAAATATCCAAAGTAGTCCTTTAAATTTCAATAGCAAAATACTCAGAAATAAGAAAAACACTTCGATAAAAAGCATTTCAAACTTAGTTTGTAATGAAAAATAAAGTAACAGAATTTGAACAGTAATCTTTTATTCTGACCGAGAAACATATACTTCTACTTGCAATAACGTTCATCAATGGTAAGTGCCTTAGTTGCCATATTTCTTGATAAAAACTATATTTCTAGATCCATTTCTTTAAATATGAAATAAAATAGTTGTTAATTTTTTCAAAGTGTTAGTTTCAACTGTAGAGCAGTTATATTTTTCTATTTTATATACGATATAAGCAATATCGCATTTTACTGTACCAAGCTAATTATATTTGTTTAATTATTTTGATAAACTGGGCATCAATCATGTGATACTTTATTATTATTGAAAGAGAGAAAATAAATATTCGGTGCATAATATAATATTTAAACCATTAATAATCGGTTTTTCGGTACTGAGGAAGATAATTTAACTCTAACAAATGCAATAAACTACAGGTGTGTAATCTTCTCTTTTTCATAAAATACAAAATACTTTATATCCATGACGTTGTGGTGGATAGAAATGCTTATTTTTACACGTATTTTACTTAATAGTTACGTTGGAATTAAATTTAAAAACTTCATTTTTCCACTTTTAAGTGTTATAAATAATAATTATAAATTTCAATTTGTCCCTTCTTTGTAAAAATTTCAAAAAGTGAAATTACAACCTAAGGATAAATGATTGATTAAAATTATTATGTCATCACATTATGTCTTCTATCGACATTTCTTGCTTTATCTCTACTAATAACAAAGGAGAATGTGTGCATTGGTTCTCTATAGGAGAAACCGTTAAAGCTAGAGCTAGACACACATACATTTTCAATGCGCACCTTGGAGGGATATTTCCTGAAATTTTAACTAGCTAAAAATTAGGCATTTTTTTTACACTTTCCCATCATAAGTGCCAAAAATATTATAGCACATAAAGGAATTTTACACCAACTAAAAATATATATCTTTTCAATGATCATAATTTTTTCTGACATACAACTTTTTGACTATTTTTAATAAATCTGTAAAAATATTTATTAATATTATTTAAATAAATATTATTATAATTAAAAATATGTACTTTTTTAATAATAATTAAAATAATTTTATTTTACAATTTTTGTTTCATTGTTGAAATGAAACTCAAATCGTTTTCACTATTAATAGATATTTCATCCTAGATTTTTCTTTAATTGTTATTGGCAAAAATATGAAGTTGCTTTTCCCTATTGAATAGTAAGATTGTGCAAATTTTCGATGTAACGAAAAAATTTATATTTCAGAAATACTGAATTTTCGATATTAATTTTGGAAAATAATCGATTTGTCGATAGCACAACGATGCATCTTCTGCTACCATGAATCGCGATTTAATGAGTCAGTGTACACAATTAATTTTAGTTTTCCGCGCTTAATTGATATTCATAAGAACTTTTATCATTAGTGCATCTGCAGAGTTTTTACAATTGTATGTTTTACTGTTGCAGCGTCTTTCTAAAATCCATTTAGATTTAACTATAGTATCAACACGAAAGTAACTGTTTTGAAATTAAAAACAACAACAAAAAATATACAGCCCAAATTTACATATTTTATTACTTTTTTCAATTCAAATGTAACTATTATGCAAAATTTGTTGTGCAACGAAATAATTGCGCTACAAATGAAACACAGTAAACTGCACAATAAGGTGGTGGTTGGTTCCTTATAGTTAAATTCCGTTCAATTTATATATATCATTTAAACTGACACTTGTATGGATTTCATGATTAATTTTAAAGTCGTAAGATTATTTGTATCTATAAAAATTTTCTGTTTGTAGTATTTACTGTTCATTAAAAATTTTAATTTAAAGTTTTATGTATATGTATTTATACTTATAGAATAAATTTAAGACATGTCAGCAATTTTTTAACCTATTTTTATGCTTTATGCATATATACTAAATTTAGATCCTTTTTAAAAATAGTCATTATATCATTCAGTTTTTAATGATCATGTATTAAAAGATTTAATTTGCATTATTTTTTTTATTTGAGATAATTTACAAAACTTTTGGATAAATACTTTGCTGACTTAATAGCAATGATAAAATCATGACGGTAGCAAAAATGATATAAAATATTATTAAGAAATAAAAATTTACTAAGACATGTGTGTCTTGAAAACGTTCTAATATCATTCATTCAGCAAAAAGTGATAGTCTTGAGTTTCTGAAACAACCAATATATAAAATCGTATAAACAAAATGTTAATATTCCTTTTTTATATTATTTTGAGAAATACTGAATATATACTTGTATATCAAATGACAAATCTGAATTAAATTAATGTGTTTAATATTATTTTATTTAATGTAGGAAGCTTTTTAAAAGAAGCGCAGAAAAAAGAAATGAAGAAAACATTAGCAATAGTATTCGCACAATATTTTGAGAGATCCCATGACTTGTATTGTTTTC
Source organism: Argiope bruennichi (assembly GCF_947563725.1). Classification (NCBI taxonomy): domain Eukaryota; kingdom Metazoa; phylum Arthropoda; class Arachnida; order Araneae; family Araneidae; genus Argiope; species Argiope bruennichi. The sequence continues at coordinate 133,300,018 of NC_079162.1, read as the reverse complement.
CAATACTCAGAAAAACAAAGCATGCACAAACAAAAAGAAAATATAAACAATACGTCCGATACTTCTTAATTCAATGAAAAGTTCGCCGAGTAATTTAATTTTATTCTTATATCATGCATATTTATTGACAATAAATTAGCCCTAGATTATAACATTGGGCAGAATTATACATGTAGTTTAAAATAACTATAGATATTAAAAATACAAAATTCATACTTTCGCAAGTCGAAATACGATCGTCTTAACGTTCGAAGACGAAACTAGTTAACCTGGTCTCCCAAAACCTACTCATATACTCCTTAGAAAAGTGTAATCAACTCCCTCCCCAAGAATGCCACGAGTGTTCAGAGTACCGCAGATAAGTGTTCTGTGCTTCGTAATACAGAGAAGTAAAAGAGAATGCGTTCTGGGCACATTTTTACGATTGAATTAAACCAAAATATGACACATAATTAAAATTCTAGTAAAAAGACTATAAACCAATTTAACTACATCGCTGCTTTTGATGGTTAATAGCGTTTAAATGCATGAAAGTGTACAGACTGACAGGCGTTCAATCTCTATACGAATTTGGCCCATATTTGATATTAATCTACTCTTTTAAAACTAAATCAGCTAACCAGATGTTATCTATCTAGCTCTTTATATTTTGTTGTTATCGTGGTTTCAAACTCAAAATTAAAGTTTCATCAAAATCTCGAAATAAAATTTTGACGATTACAATGCTTTCTATTTGTACGTGATTTCTTTTTACTAAAATAGGTCCATTACAGCTGATAATCATAGTATTAATGTTAATTGGGCCTTAGTAACTTTACATTTTCCATAGAAGACAAAAACAAAACTATTTTCGTTAATTATGCCGTAATTATATGTTTCGCAATTTGACATTCTAAAAAAATTGGGAAAATTATTGTCTAAGCAAAAAATTAATTATTATGAATAATTTTCTTTCTTCTCCACTGCAAATCTGAATGTTAGTATCACCAATTTTATTGTTCCTATATTATTTTGACTAAGACTATGAATGATAATCTGAGCCTCAGTCACGATTCGATCTAAAAACAACGAATCAACAAAGTATAATATAATGGAATCATGTATAATATAATCTTACATAACTTATGATCATAGTAATATCATAAGTTACGTAATAAACCGCGGTGGAAGAATTAACTTTTTAAGCTCGATAGAGTGCATAACATAGAATATAAGATAAGTAATGAACAAAGTGGTTTTAAATCATTCAGCAGAATCTATCTAAATTGGTGCATGAACTTCAGAATAGAAGTCACTTAATTCGCTGACGATCCTACCCAAAAGAAAAATTCCGGTCTCTCGAAATTTCAATGTAAATATCCTGCCGCCAGGCGCGTGAGCAGAAAAGCTAATGGCCTCCGTTTCTGATTCCAACAAAAGACTGTCACTGGTTGCCAAAGATGTTCCATTCTACTAATAAAAAAAGACCAATTCATTGTCAACTACGACAGTAATTATATAAAAAAAAATACAGTTTTAGAATAAATTCCCCTAAATTTTCCCGATATCTTGGAATTACCAGACCATTTCAGGTCGGCTAACCATCCTGCTCGTGATTCAGCAAGGCTAAATATATTTTTTTTCAGCGACTAACATGTTAAATGTGTCAAAATGCAAGATTTTTATTCTTAATTTGAACTACTTTTAATGCTGAAGAGGGAAAAAATGATCAGTTTAGTTTAATCCTCACAACTCATCTACAAGGGAAGTTAAAATCCTAGTCAAACTGATGTATTAGGGATCATAGTGCAATAACCATTAAAAGGATTTTAAAAGCCAGTATGTGTAGTCCTGCCTCCCACCAGAAGCAAAAAATAACAGGCCATAACTAATAAACTTGTCATGATCAGTCCCCTCATTCACCATCAAGGATGAGAAGAGAGTGAACAGAAGATAAATAAGAAACTAGATAAGATCACTAGGTTACTTGAGGTTATATATAAAACTGCATACATTCCTATGGGTCTGACACAGTTCATGTGCCTAGTTCATAGTTTAAACTAGAAACTAGTTCACAGTTTAAACTAGTGAAATATTTCACCCTTTTCTTCGGATAGTGGATAAAAAATCTTAGCCCAAAGATGCACTATCAAGACCCTCAAACTCTGCAATACCGATTCCTAGCTTATAGTACATAAAAATAACCAAAAGAACTGTGCGTCCGATATCCATAGGAAAAACATGATGTGGCATCTGGTATATAAAAAAACAATATAAAACACAAACATCGGTATTTGGTGACGAAGACGCTTAAAATATCCAACGCGTATGCCGTAAAAAAGTCGTATTTAAACGTTTTCAAGTTTTCTTTCGTACAACGTATATGACATCATACATTTTCCCGAAATCTAGGTTCGCAGAGGTATGGTTCTTTGGGCAATTTTTATGTAATCCAATCGAGTAATTTGGCTGTAAAGAGTTTGAGCGGTCTTTATATTTCACTCTGTAAAATGAAATTTCAGTTCAAAACATAAAAACTGAAGGGAAAAAAAGATCTAAAACTAAACTTAAAGTTAATGCCTTTTCAAAATTCATATATTGCTTTTCTTTAAAAAATCGCAATTTGATTCTGCAGTGGAACAATTATATCAAAGAGAAATTTATCAAATGGCTCAGTTGGTTAACTATTTATACTGCAAAGATAAATAACAACAGACCAAAATATAAAATTGGTTTAATCATAAAAAATAATTGCATGTGCAAGTTTTTAGTTTATTTATAAGTGTCTAAAATAACATGAATCAAACACACCTACCAACAATTAAAATATTTATTCAAATAAGCAATTCGATTTATTTTACTTAATTTTCATTCGTTTGCATTATTATTCTGTAAATGATATATAAATAAATAAAAAGAGAAAAATAAATAAATAGCATTTATGAAAGGTTTAGTCAAGTTATATGAACTGAAACAAAAATTAATGACACTGAATGTAATGCATTGTTATATTCCAAAATATATGTATTTGTTTTTCATCCATGCAAATCACCACTAATATATTAAATGAATACTGAAAGTGGGGGAAAATATTTTCAATAAATGTAATACAAAATCTTGAGATATTGTGAAGAATTAGTATTATATCAATTAATAATTAAAATGATAATTTTGTTAATAAAAAATAAGGGCATCTTATGTATTATACAGAAGAAAATAATTTTCATTACATATAGTACTGGATTAAAATAATTCCTCAAAATTTCACTAAAATAACAAGACACCATACAAAACAAAATATTATAATTCAATGATTAAATTAAACATTTTGTTTAATTTTATTAAGATTTCTTTTATCATAAATATCAACAAAAAAAAATTAAGAGGAATATAAACATTTCAAAGGAAACAAAAGAAATGTAAAAGCGATTGTAGCAACAACTAATACAATATACTCACTCTAGGAATATACAGTGATTAAACAAGTAGTAAATTCAATCATTCATATAAAATAATTGCATATTTATTTCATATATATGCTGCCTTATGATCATTTCAAACTTGCTATAAAGATACTTCAAATTTCGAAGTAACTATTTTAGTCATATGCTGCAATTAAATATAATTCTGACATGCATGTAACACCCAAAATTCATACAACAGAAGCTACTAAAATGTAAAAAATAATTTTAAATTTCATAGGAAAATATTGATAATTGAAAAAGAAATACTTCAACTGACAAAACTCGCAAATAAACTGTGAAAAATTTGCACTTGTACACAGCAAATAAAGGAATTTAAAAAAATCCATATAATTAATGATTGTACTAAGCTCCAGTTAGGAAATAATTCTTCCTTTCTTACAACTCCGCAACAAATAACATTTTTTATTCTCAAATATTCAGCACATAATATTCCATTTAATATTACTAGGTTCAGTTAAAACAAAGTAATGTCATTCACAAAAGTCAAGCAGTTAACTATACCTCAACATTAGATTGATTTTGGGACGATTAAAAATTAGAAATCGTAGTATGACTTTTTTTAAAAATTAGCCAGCAAAGCAAAGGTATGTTTCTTTCAGAGTAATCTACAAGCCAAAAATAATAAGTGGATAAATACAATAAAATAGTCGTGCTGTGAGTTTTAAACAAAGTTTTGATCAAAAATATTTAAATTAACAGATTCAGCATAAATTGAAAGCAATGAATAAGACAATCCACATAAAATTGAAGTTAAAAGAAACTAAAATATATACAAGTAAAACAAAAAGGATATATCTATCTAACGGTCATATAGTTATTTTTGACAACAAACAACGATATATTTTTATAAAAAAGATCACGAGTATACTTTTTGATTAATCTGCTAAGCTTGACTACTTTTATTAAAAATTTGTACGAATATTAATCAAGATAGTGCTTCTCGAAACAATTACTTTAAGAATTCACCATAAAAGAGTCAAGACTGTTTACAGACACTACTGGCTTTTAAATTAATACAACTAATTTCCTTATTTTCATTTTCTTCAATATATTCTTCACTTTCACACGGAGTATTTTCAGCAGAAATATTTCGAGGAGCACCTAAAAGGAGAAGAGAAAAATTTCAATCTAAAAAAAAATTACATCATCTTTATATACAGATTATTTTAGCTAGTTTACTTACATACGGTTCATAGTTTTTGGCAATTATATACAATCGTTATGCTTAGATATTTTCCAAAACATAAGGAGAATAAATAAAACAGAAGGGGAAATTCGGGATCCTTAACCACTGATTGCCACAAAATGTGAGACATTTAGTAAGTTGAAAATGACATTTTTTCACTAATGCTTTGTAAAATAAAAGACATATAAGATATTTAAATACAAAAAGCAATTCAAGTGCCACATTTTTTAACTTTGGCTAAGAAAATGAATTCGAATTTTAAGCATTAGGTTAGTAAAAAATTTCAGTAAAAATTTTCAAATTCAGAAAAAATTGAATTATTGATGAATTAAAAGATCTAATTTAGGCAGGTATTGCTGTATAAGGTTACATGGATTATGGTTTAAAGTTATATAATTATTTCTGGGAATACATATTACATATAAGTCACTGTTCTAAAAAACCAAGCATTTTATGATGTCTAAAATACAAGGTGTCCATAAAAGAACGAGGTTTTAAAAATCATATCGAGTTAACGGTATGAGTTTGGTCACACCAGTTTCAATTTGTTTTTTTCTTTGCAAGGTAGCGTCGTGCGTCACTAACCTTGAAGTAATGCAGCAGAGGCTCATTCCATAGTTCAGTGTGATGGCGACGTTACAACAAAAGGCTCAGTGTGTTATCTGGCTTATAGAAACTGGATCTGTTATCTCTGTACAGAGGAACTTTCGGCACGAATATGGTGATAATGCGCCTATAGACAAAATCATTCGTCAATGGCTACATGCGTTTAAAGAAAAGGGAAGTGTGTTGAAACAAAAGACGTCTGCTAGACCAAAAGTGTCTGAAAATGTTAAGAGGCTAATGTCTATAAAATCTATATTCCATGTCAACGAATTCCGAAAAAGTCGTTGAGACGACTCAGTCTTAAATTGGATATACCCAAACAAACTGTTCATAAGTGGTTCACAAAATGTCCGCTTAATTGCATACAAGGTAAAACTTGTACAAGGAATCAAATTAACAGACAAAAAGAAGAGACTAGAGTTTGCTGTACTATGCTAGACACGATAGCTACTAATAATGATTAAAAAAAAACTATTAAAAATGTGATTCTCACTGAGGAGGTCACCTTTTATTTAAGCGGTACTGTGAACCTATACAGATTTGGGGGTTCACATGGGGTGGCTGCCTCATGAATTCGTGGAATATCAACGTGACTCACCGAAAGTGAATGTTTGGTGCGACCATATGCATAACCAAGTTATAGGTCCCCTCATTTTTGTGGAAAATTCCATAAATGATGAAGTCTACTGTGAAATATTAGTGGAGTATGTTTTCACTCAGTTGGTTGATACTGAGGCGGAGAAGGTCCCGTCTACTTTCAGCAAGACGGAGAACCACCTCATTTCAGTTTTCGTGTACGTAAAGCATTTGATATTCGATTTGACAAGTGGATTGGAAGAGCAGGGCCTATTTGTTGGCCTCCAAGAAACCCGATTTTACTAAGAGGCATGACATACATCCACATCATAGTTTGGAAGATATCAGAAATAAGAAGTGTTGCATGAATTATAAACATCATAAGTTAAAATACAGAAAATATCTGTTATGAAATATACCACTGATAACAACTGTGAAAAATTGCTCTTTGAGACACACTTGCATAAGTAAAAATAACAGAAAAGCTTTAATTACTAATAAATCAAAATATAGCTATGCATACATGGAATAACTCTATAAAAAATATCTTCATCATCTTCAGTATCTTGTTCTTCTTCACCACAATGCAATACTTTTAAATAAGGAAGCACTGTTGTATTTCTGTAAACATCTCTGTCAGATCTGGTAGGTATAGGAACATCTTTTGATAGTACAGGAGGAGGTCGCTTAACCCAACTAAAACAAAATGTAAACGGTAAAACAAAGTAGAAAAAACATTACAATGTTTTAAACACATGGGCCATTCTATATCAAATACCCCCCTCCCCACAAAAAAAAACAAACAAAGATTTGATATCCATGATCTCAGATTTTGATGATACTTTGCATGTATATTCCTTTTATCGACATCTTAAACTATTCATGTTTTAGAGCCCAAAGGTTTAGAAATTTCGTGATTTGAACTGATCAAAAGGAGTAAGGAACAGAATCAGATGCACAATAAAAAAATAAATGTAGACGGAAAACATATAGCTTATTTATTTACTATTATCATGGTAAGTTGTTATATTTAAATTTTAATCTAACCGCCGGGTGAATTTTGTCCCGCTAGATAATAACTTTCATTCGAGTGGCTTCCTTGATGATCATTGGAATGCCTGCAGTTATTAGCAGAGAGAGTGCTTGGGTAAATATTGATTGTAGATTTAAGAGTAATTTTTCTTTCTTTATTTGCTTCAGAACCCTTGGAGATATCTAAGTAAAGTTTCCACCATGAGAAAGTCTATACTTTATATAAGTAACTGCTTATTTAAATAAATGTTCTGCAGATGTCAAAAATACCATTCACACGTATGAAGATGTGAAATGACGCAACATGGGACCACTGGTTCCTAGCTTCTTTTGAAATAGTTATTACAATGCCCCAAGTAGTTTTGATTTTATAAAGTTGACAACAAAAATTATGTAAGACGATAGGCATACGAGCATACATGAACTATACTTGAATTCAACAAAATAAGAGAAAAAGTGGCTGTTGATTGTAAAAGGTGCCTTGAAAATGGGGAACTTCGCAACATTCCAGAGATTTTGCAGTTAAGTGGAAATTGCCAGTCGTAATTTCATTCACTCTTTATTTTATGATTTAATTAATAATTAAACAATACAAATCAATTTTACTAATTTTTGAAAATATTTCTAGAGATGCTGCACACAAATTACATTCATAAATATTTCTTTATTTCGAATCTAGAACAAAATGTGCTAACTGTTTTCTATATAAAAAAACTCTTTGTTTTCAACAATTTTTTTAATTGTTGAAACTATATTACCATATTTCTACTGAGAAAGCAAAACCATTGGCATATCGGTATGCAATTCAAAATCAAATTTTTAAATAACCCTGTGCACTGGATTCAATATGAAAGCGCTTCAAGCAGCTGGCTATCAGTTTTTCTAAAACGTAAAAAGTTTTTCTTTGCGTACACATCTTATGACTAGCCTGTGCAGAGTCATGAGCTTCAATGTAAAAATCTTTTCCATCAATCTAACCAGTATTCGACAGATTCAAACTTTAGTGTTAAGATATTTACAATGTTGATGAGAGTGGAGGAGCAATAACGGTCCAGAAGCAAAAATGATATTTGCAGAATAGATACCAAAGCTGAAGTATAATATTTGCAGAGTGCTGAAGTGTAATATTTTTATTACACTTTAGTCATCATAGCTCTTGCTGTTAGTACTACTGGCAGTTCCATTACAACTTTTCTTTTTATTTTTGTAATAAACATTACTTCGCTTCGAATGCATCTGAAGAAGACGCTTACGAAGCCGACTCAAAAAATAAATCTGGGTACATGATTAAGCAGGATTGTCAGAGCTTCAAGAGACATTTTATAAAATAATCAAGTCATCAATGAGAAGCCTTTTTCACTTTCGGATAATCACCATTCTCAATTCGACCAACGAACATTGGATTTGGCCAAAGAAAATGGAGTGACACTTTCGTCCAACCCATCACATAGGTTGGAATAATTGGACAGGTTTGTGTTTGGTTCATTTAAAAAATTCATCAATAGTACTAATAATTCAGGAATAAAAAACACACTGGAAAGACTATGCATGATATTCTTTCAAAAGGCAATTCGATAATGTCCTCCCAAATGTTATAATACTAAAGAATGTTATAGTAGATTTCTGGGCAACTAGTTGTCCATCCATTTAATAACAACATTTTTGATTATGAAGACTTTTATTTTTATTTTATCATCGCTAGCCATTGATAGCCCATAGCTACGGATTCGCCTGAGAAATGAAGTGTTGCAGAAGATGCTCCAATCAGTGATATAAAAGCACAAAGACATCCTTTCACATCAGAAGAAGACTTTCAACATCACAAGCATACAATTTATTAGATATAAGTCCCTCCAAATCGAACGAAGTTTCTCTATATCGGTGCGGACGGAGGTTCATGTCAACTCACGGAAATAAAACTTTTTTCAGAAGCTGGGAATAGGACGATAAGTAAAAACCGATAAAAAGTGTTCACCCAACGACTTTTTCCATTATTACCATTTTAAACCACCCCACGACACAAATTGTTTTGAAAACTGAAGCAGCAAAACGACAAAAATGAAATAAAATAACACACACACACACACACACACACACACACACACACACACACACACACACACACACACACACAAAAGCAAACGGCATCAACCAAGAAAAATAAACCAAATAAAAGAAGAAAACAGAAGTCTATGGCTCAAGAGGACATTGACTACCTTCTGCACAGAGTGTGCTGGACCATTTTTAAAGTTATGCACATTATGAAGTCATTCTTTTAATAATCAGTTAAATTACAGATTCACATTTCAATGCATTTTTAACTTAATCTATAACTATATAAAGCTCAATGTGTGTGTGTTGGCGCTTTACAGGCCAGACCGTTTGACCTACAGCTACCAATTTTGGTGCATATGTTACTGTGAAAGACCGAAATTAGAGAATGTCGACAAACACCAAATACGTCGGTGAAAGATCGAATATTTCATTACATTCTTGTACATTCGGACCCTCACCGGTGTATGTCGACAATCACAGATATGCTCTAGTGGAGGTCGAAAAGAGAGGAGCCGGCAAAGAGGCGACTGGCTGTTTCTCGCCAAATCCTTTGTTCTGGTGGAGGTCGAAAAGAGAGGAGCCGATCATTAAAAATTAATGATGAAGAGAAGTTAATTGTACCATTAAAACCAGGAGAAACGAATATACAGTATTATGTTACCAATGAGGAATTGTTCAGTATACTATATGAAGCTCACACCAGGGCAGGCCATGGAGGAAGAACACATATGCTTAAAGAGTTGCAAAATAAATATAAAAATATTACATATGAAGTTGTAATGTTGTATTTAAATCTATGAAAACAGTGTCAAATGAAACACAGTGCACCTAAGAAAGGTATTGTTGTGAAACCAATGATCAGTTCTGAGTTAAACTCAAGATGTCAAGTTGATCTGATAGATCTGCAGTCAAACTCAGATGGTGAATATAAGTTCATAATGGTGAATCATGATCATTTAACTAAGTTTGTCCAGCTACGACCTTTGAAAACTAAGAGGGCTGAAGAAGTAGCGTATCACGTTCTTCCAATATTTTTAACATTTGGTGCTCCAGTAATATTGCAATCAGATAATGGTAGAAAATTCAGTAATCAAGTCATATCCGAAATATGCGCTATGTGGAAAGATGTTAAGATAGTTCATGGAAAGCCTCGTCACAGTCAAACACAAGGCTCAGTTGAAAGGGCCAATCAGGATATACAGAATATGCTAACTGCATGGATGAACGATAACAATACAAAAAAATGGTCAGATGGTTTACCCTTTGTTCAATTTGCAATGAAAACTACATACCACGAAGGAATACGCCAAAGTCCTTATGAAGCCATGTTTGACATTAAAGAGAAAAGAGGCATAGCATCGTCTTTTTTGCCTAGCGAACAAATTGCAAGTATCGAAACTGAGGAACAACTTGAAGAAATCGCCAATACTTTTGAAACCGAAGAACAGCTTGAAGAAATTGGTAATACTTCTGAAAAAAATTTAAGTGGCGGTCAAACCGAAAACCAAATTCCAAAGAAAAATATTGAAGAGGACTTGCAATCTACCAGGCCTTCACATCAAGTTCTGAATGAAAAACACGAGTTAATTTCTATGAAAAAAAAACGGCCGCGAAAGAGAATCTTCTACTGCAAGCAACAAAAATGTTGCGAACCTCACAAAATCAATTTCCTCCTGCTCAAATTGGTGATACTGTACGAATACAAGTCCCTGATGTCGACCGTGGTCGTACAGATAACCGAAATGTGTTAGCGGTTGTTGTTGGAATAGAAGACTCCGACTTCTATAAACTTGCGAATGAAAATGGTACCCTTAAGCAGCTTTACACACGTAATCAGTTCGAAATTTGTAAAGAAAAGCTCCTTTCCATAGATAAGATTTCTTTTCAAGAAATTTCGCTGAGAGAAGCAGCTGCAGCTAATTCGAGAAGCGGTGGGCAAGACTATACAAGCTGTCATAGCAAAAGATGGTGTTCCACAAATAAATGCAGTTGTAAAAGCAAGGGCCTCTTGTGCAATTCAAAGTGTCATAATAGTTTAAGTTGTTGCAATAAATAAGATTTGAATCACATAATTTAGTAAGTTTTTTATTACTATTATTTTATTTTCTCATTTAGAACGTACTGTATAATTAAGTAAGTTTTTTACTTCTATTGTTTTCCTTTCTCATTTTGAAAGTACTGTGTGTTTTAAGTTCTTAGTTATTCCTCTCAGAGAGAGAGAGGGGGGGAAAATTTATCGCGACTGAATTACGGAGAAAAAAATATAAATCTCGGACATGTTCAACATTCACCATTAGTGCATGGTGAATGTCGACATTCACCGGTTAAAGTCAGAAATAAGGGTATTTAGCAAATATTTCGGACATACACCAAGCGACTATGTGTTTGTCGACATTCTCCAGATTTCGGTATTTTACCGTAACACATATATAACTTGGAGGTCAGGAATGTGCACCTGGGGCCCCTTTTTAAAAATTTTTAATAAGAATCAGGGGTGTTTGTGGGACCCCAAAAAATCCCCTGAAACTTTTACGGACTTACTACCGGCATTTTGGAGTTTCGAGAAGGGGGGGGGGAGAAATGAAAAATTACAATTATGAAGTATTGAATGACCTAATTATAAAAGTTCAATGAATTACTTTTTTTGCAAAATTAATAACCATAAATTTTCAAACATATAAACTACTACATTTTATGCAAATATTTTAAATTACCTGAATTAATTCTTTTAAAAAAAATTATCTAATTTCTGCTGCTTTTTTTTTTATTTTCTGATGTTTGTGGGCTTGTCTTTCTTTTGTGGTGAACTTCATAATTGCAGGAAGGTTGACTTTTATTTTCCTCATTTACAGTTGAAGAAATTTCCTCGAGAACTGCACATGCAGAGGTAGAAGCAGTTTGCTTTTCTGCTAATGTAGAAGGTTTTTCAGAGACTTTTATAGGTGACTCATCTGAAATACATGTTTTTAAGTCCTCTTGATATGTTTTCCAACTTCTGTTCATATTCAGTAAGAGATCTTTGTGAATTGGATCAGTCATTGGATTTTTTGAGCCATATTTTTCACATGAGGTTTCTTTAGAAGCCATTAAATCATATTTAATAGTCTGCACTGCATCTAGGGAATCAATCTTAAGAGAGGTTCTATAGTCAGTGACAAGTGTATCCATTAAGTTGAATGCACTTTCCACTAATGGGCCATGGAAGCAGCTAAGGCAGGCTTTGACCAATTTAGCCAATGTAGGATACTTATAATCATTTGTGAAATCATCTTTTAAATTAAAAACTTTAGACCAATATTTATCAATTGTACACTTGACTTGATTTCCACTTTCATCAGATGTGTAGAGCATTTCTTTGGTGATATCAATATCACTCTGGTATAACCTTATTTCAGCTTCTACTTTTGACTTTTCATTATCACTAAAAATATGGGACATAAAAGATGATAATTTTTCAAAAGCTAATATTGTACTGGTTTTACCTCTTAGCTCTGGATCTAATGCTGTAAAACTAATTAGATATGAATTTTTAAGGGGTAATTTCTGTTTCATATGCTGAAATTTCTAAATGAAATTCTCTTGCGTACATAAATAAAAAAATATTTCAATAAGCGAAACGAAAAATTTACACGTGCATCAATAAATGAAACGAAAATTTTACACAGCGGAGAAAAAAAAGTTCCGAAGCGATCAATGACAAATAGCTAATACGGCGAAAAATACCCCTTCTCTACTTATTGGCGCCACGCCAGTAGAGATAAGACCTTTGAACCCAGAGTCACGTTATCGCACATCTGGTCGAACGAAGTCTCCCCCTTTTTTTCCTGCCGCGCCTACTTGCCGAAAAGAATCCAGAAGAGAATGTCCGAGAACCGGGGGAATGAGTCATAACTCGCAATAAGGAAAGAACAAAAAAGAAGTTTTTTCCCCCTTTTCACGCATTATCACTGCCTTTGGAGAAAGAAAGGAAAAGTTTTCACCACACACACTGACCTTGCGTTTTCTGCTTTAAAAGCCAACAAAATTACCCAGATCAAAATAAATAATTCATTATTATTCCTACTTCCTTTTGAACGACGATCCCCGGAAATTCCGGGGTTTCCCCGGAGCACAAACACCCCTGAAGAATTTTAATTATTAATTAAAAACTAACTTTCCCGCCAAAAAAATCTTCATTTTAGCCACCGCTAAAGGTTTCAGTTTTTTCCCCCCACATTAATGAGTCTAGGGATAAGATTTTTCGGCCGATTATTTCAAACGATTCTGTTTATTTTCTTAATGTTTGATGCATTTAAAATTAAACATTGTTGATTCATCGATCTTTCTGACTCATTCTGAAGTACTTTTGAATTAAAATAAAACAGAATAAAGGAAATTAAAAACTTCTAATCCACATAGCGTTACCCCAACTGGCGTAGAAAAATCCACGCATTTACGTTACCGTAATTGGCGTTGAAAATTCACGCATGCGCATTGTATTCTGATTGTTGACAACGGATGCGGACTTGATTTAAATTATTTTTAAAGGTTAGTTGTATGCTATTGTAATTAAATTGTATTTATGTTATTTATTTTTTGTATATGCTTATAGTTTTAAGTACATCGTTTTTTAAGTAGTTTTTTTAAACCTGTTTTCGACCGATTATTTTAAACGATTCTGTTTATTTTCCTAGTGTTTGATGCATTTAAAATTAAACATTGTTAATTAATCGATCTGCTCATGATAAATCTGAGAAAACTTTGTTGACAAATTCTTGAAATATTACATAAATTAAGAAAGATATTCTTTAGTTCCCATAAGGATTAAATGCTCAGTGACTCTGTTTTCAGTAATCATATTATTAAAAAAAATGCTTTGTTTCAGTAAAAAATATTATTATATTAATTGCAGAGTAATCATTTCCACTTTAATTTAAAGCATAAATTCTACGGGAGCTAACAGAAAATTAGAGAGATACATATTATGTTATGACTGAAGGCGTTTATAATATTATGAGAGAATTATATGACTATCAAAATTTGAAGTTTTAAAATATTTTGATGAAGCTATTAAAGTAGGAATTATATAAAATATTTAATTATTAAAATTTTAACGAGTATTAAGATTGGCGAACCGGCTGGTCGCCAAAGGCGGCTAGTAGTTTATAATGAAAAATATTGCATTTTTAAAAATTCATGTATTTAACAACTAGACTAATTTATCAAATCTATCTGTAAGCGGCCCTAGACGGCTGCCTAATTGGTAATCTATCAATGATCCTCTTCAAAATGTAGATCGGCAATAAAATGGCCACTAAGTCTCATGAACACAGCGTTAAGTTCCACAAATTATTTATTTCTCATAACTTAATTCAGACAATAATTATTATGACTGCCCATCAGAATAACTTATACTAGTTTTTGTTATTCTATTGATAATGCACACATTGCCATTCTAAATAAACATAATGAAAAGATATTTGTTTTGAATGCTTAACACATTTTATGAAAATAATAATAACAACCCCATCTAGTATAACAACATATTACTGTGTTATTAAATTGAACTTATTCAAGCTAAAATCAAGTACCGTTAGAATTAATTTTAGGGCATTATTCTAATAACATTCCAAAATAATTACCATCTTAAAGTTGTACATTATGATATTTTATAACTTTTTAAACAGCGTTTCTAATATCATGAAGATATCAAAAATTGGATCGATTGGTGAATAGTAACAATAGGGTTGTTATTCCAAACTGAAAAAACACCTGTGTTATCCCTGTATGTATATTCAAAATATGAGGAAATGCGCAAATAGCACTCACTAATGCAAGTTACAATACAGAAGAAGAAAGAAATGGAAAAAAGCAAGGAAAGGAAGCAACAATTTATCATTATTCGAAATAACAGCACATTAAAAAAAAAAAAATTCATATTTACATACAAAAAACCAAACAAAACCACATTTTTGTCTTTATTTATTATCTAAATTTTAGTAAGACAAAATTTATATATTAAGGGGGGGGGGGGATATTACCTCACACACTCTTTAATTGTAAAAAAAAAAAAAAAAAAACGAGGACTTGGGTGAAATAAAACACGAAACATTTTTGTAATAATACAAATAATTTAATGATTACTTAACAAAAAATTGTTACAAAGCAAGATTACTTTTTTTATTTATTCCTTTTGTATACATTTCATGTGTTTGAGCATCAATTTATGCAACATCTGCAGATTTTTCAGCCATCAGTTTGATGAAGCTAATCCGTAACAAATAAAGTACATTTTTGTAGGGCCTAATGTACATTTTTTAGTTTTTTCACTATTAGTGAACATAAAAAATATTTCCGACATATCATTGAATGCAAAAAGGACGAATGTAACGCAAAAAGTTTTAATACTCATAAAAGTTCCGATTTAAAAGATTGTTTTTGAATTTAAAAAGTTCAAAATCGGCTTATTTTCGGACATTAAATCTGACGTGCAATCTTCTGTATTCTTTCTAAATACTAACATTAATGATGATTCTTTTGAACTGTCATGAAGAACTGTATATTTTCATCTTTTGGCATGATATTAATTAGGCTTATAATCTTCTTACAAAGCGAAAAGTAAGCAATAAATGGATTTTGCAGAGCTTCTTAAACCCATTCAGCAAAAATCAGGATTTTTAAAAAAATCTGTTAATTCGTATTAAATATGGATTTTGAGCCGCTCAATGTTTCAAATAAATTTTCTAATCCATTTTGGATAAACTCACAGTTTCTCAAACAATAAACAAACCATTCAATAAACTTAAGTATGTTAGAATAAACACCACGGCGCTGCTTCCGCAGACTGAATATCTCTATTTCCGCA
This sequence comes from Argiope bruennichi, assembly GCF_947563725.1. Classification (NCBI taxonomy): domain Eukaryota; kingdom Metazoa; phylum Arthropoda; class Arachnida; order Araneae; family Araneidae; genus Argiope; species Argiope bruennichi. Next base: position 133,284,255 of record NC_079162.1, on the reverse strand, counting down.
GGAGAAATGTATTCTGTTCTTTTACGCAATTACAGAAGTCTCAAGCACTACTCATTAGCTGCAATTCGGGAATCGAATGGAAAAGGAGTAACTGTCTCGCAAATCGAAAATGAACTGATCTTTACAGAAAAAAAGGGCCGAGTGTCCGCATTACACAATCGAGAACGGTACTGCTTCATTTTTTGATCTGCGATTACAATCTTTTATTCGTGCAATCGTTAGAGATCAGCATTTACTAGACGGGAAAACAATAACTAAGAAACTTAAAATTCCCTGTACTTGCCCGGTTTTTATGAAAAATTTCGAATTTCCCTGCATTTTCCCTATTTTTTCTATCGATTTTTAAATTCCCTGTGTTTTTCCGGTTTTCCCGGTGGCGTGGGAACACTGAGGAAAAAATAAAATGTTTTTAAGACAGGGAATCCATATGATGCCAGAAAAATGGGAAAAAAGACAGTGGTTAGTGACGGACAGTATTTTGAAAAGTAATAATGTGCAAAATCTTTCAGAATAAAACCTTGAATTTACAACATAAAAAAATTTCTCAAAATTAATTCGCAGTCCTACTAAGTATGATTAATTGGATAATAAAACGAATAAATTTATACAAAAAGTGTTTGAGATATTAAAAAATTGTAGAATTATTATAGAAAAGTAAATTAATTGATCTCAAGAACAATAAAATTTGATTCTGAAAACGCCGACATTCGTGATTCCGCGGAAATGTGTCATAGAAAAGAAAAGGAACTACTTCATAAAGCACCACTAGAATAGGCAGTTTTCGCAGACGAAGAAGTTACACACAACGTTTACTGAAGATCAACTATTGGAAACATATTGTTGAAGTGGAATCGTCTGCCAAACAAATCCAGCAGAAATGCCTGAATTTATTTGGTGGATGAAGGGGCCTTCCTCCCCCCGTAAGTATGCACATAAAAAAATTTCTTGGTGTAGAAATCAGGGATTTTGCGAGTTTTCTGATTTCGACTTTTGTAGAAATAATTTCTTTTCCTGTTACTAAAAAAACAGTTTACAGGAAATCAAAATGAGGTCTCCCTTACAGATGACATACTTTTTCTAATTTATGCAGTCAGTGCTACATAAAATCTGTTTAAAATTTCAATTTGTTATTCTGGAAAACCTAATTTGAATTAGTTCCCAGATTGTGAAAGAGACCATATTTTGCATGTTATCGCTCATACGACTGGAACTTTTATGAATATGGAAAATTAAAAAAAAAGTACTTTTCTCCGAAATGCAATTAACTGATTTCTCAATTTTGCACCCTAGAGTAATGACACCCACAGCACATACTCTTAGGGATGACGAATATTTTCAGAGCGGTTATTACGTAACCAATACCAAAAAGTCACAAATACAAGTGATCAATACTTTTCAAAGAGGGGTGTGATTCAAATCCTTAATACGATCTTACTGATGATATTTCGATTACAGGTTTTGGATCACGATAGAAAGTAACAATCGATACGATATCACTGAAATTTGTCGGAGAGGTGACTTTACTGGAAAGTAAGAATCGATACGAACTGTCCAATGGAAGCTCTCGAAAGAAATCTGTGATTGGATTGAAAAGTGAACGGACCGGTTATTGGAATTATCGTATCGTATCATTGAATTGCATATCACTGAAATTTATCGGAGCGGTGATTTCACCGGAAAGTGCGAGGCTTCACTGGAAAGTGCGAAGTCACCGCTCCACTTTACGGGAGTGACCGATATTCGTATTTGATGATGCGCTATTCCATACAGATCATTTTAAATTGCTCGTGACATGATTGACTTTGATTACATGTACTCTGTTTACTGCTGGCGCCATCTATTGGTAGAATATAGGACTAAAGTAAACATTTTGAAGAATGACATATATTTTTAACTCATCTTTTCCAGAAAATGGTTCACTCTAATAAATAAATTAAATAAATAGTTTTGAGAAAAAAAAATTAAGAAGTAAGTTGAAACAGATAAATTAATTCAATCACACGTTAATTAAATTAGTAAATTAAGTATTAATTACAATTAATAAATTTTATATTTAATATTAAGTAATAATTTTTAATTAATAATATGATTGAAGTAACAGATATTTGGAACGCATATTTAAAAATAACAATAGCAATATTATTTGTTATTCAAAAAATCGTGGATTATGCATCTCTACATACTCTATCTGCCCTTCCTAATTATACCACTGTAAAGCACCCAATCTTGTCTTTTTTGGTATGAAATGAGCACAAGCTACATAATATTAAAATATTTGTATATTCTTATAAAAAGAAAGTCTTTTCATTTTGTAAAATCAGTCAATGACATGGATAGTCTTACAGAAAATATAAATAGAATACTCAAGAAGCTAAACATTTCAGAAGCAAAAATATTACTTTGTAATATCAGTAGCAACAAAGCAGATATTTAAAAGAAATCCATTGGAATTCTGCATAAAAATAAAGATATATAAATTCAAATCCAAAATAAAGACCTTCTAATAGTTTAAAAGAAGACTTACTGCAAGAATGAGGTCACAGTACCCGTTTCCTAGCTAAATTTTATAATATCAGGAATAATATTAAATAGATGAAGAATGCAACAAAGACCCTTTTCTTGTAATTCAGTATTTATTAATATTTTATGACATTTACTTTTCACATCTTTTTAAAAACTGTGTATATATCAAAGTAGGAAACCTCAATTATGTTGCTTATTCTGATATCTGATAATTTGTAAAGAGGAAATATTGAAAACACTACCCATTTAAAATAAATAGTTGCTACAAATAAGAGCATTTTTCTCGAAATGACGTAAAATTTAAACATAAACAAATTATTTCTCAACACTTTGAAACGAAGACATGCTGAATCTCTATTTGCATTCAGACAACACATCTATCCTTTTGTTATAAAGTACAGTTAGTCTGTAATTGACCTTAAATATAGTCAATTTCTCACCGATGCTAAATTTATATAACATACTAGCCGCCTTTGGCGACCAGCTGGTTCACCAATATTAATGCTTGTTAAAATTTTAATAATTAAATATTTTATGTAATTCCTACTTTAACAGCTTCTTCATCAAAATATTTTAAATCTGCAAATATTGATAGTAATATAATTCACTCATAATATTATAAACGCCTTCAGTCATAACGTAATACGTATCTCTAATTTTCTGTTAGCTCCCTGTAAAATTTATGCTTTAAATTAAAGTGGAAATGATAATATGCAATTAATATAATAATATTTTTTACTGACACAAAGCATTTTTTTAATAACATGATTACTGAAAACAGAGTCACTGAGCATTTAAACCTTATGGGCACTAAAGAATATATTTCTTAATTTATGTAATATCTCAAGAATTTGTCAAATTTTTTTCCCTCAGATTTATCATGAGCAGATCGATTAATTAACAATGTTTAATTTTAAATGCATCAAACACTAAGAAAATAAACAGAATCGTTTAAAATAATCGGTCGAAAACAGGTTTAAAAAACTACTTAAAAAACGATGTATTTAAAATTATAAGCATACACAAAAGATATATAACTAACATAAATACAATTTAATTATAAGAGCATACAACTAACCAAAAATAATTTTAATCGTCCGCATTCGTTGAAAATAGAGTTGTCAACAATCAGAACACAATGCGCATGCGTGAATTTTCAACGTCAGTTATGGTAATGCAAACGTGTGAATTTTTTTAAGCCAGCTGGAGTAACGCTATGCTGATTAGAAATTTTTAGTTTCCTTTATACTGTTTTATTTTAATTCAAAAGTACTTAAGAATGAATCTGAAAGATCGATTAATTAACAATGTTTAATTTTAAATGCATCAAACATTAAGAAAATTAACAGAATCGTTTGAAGTAATCGGTCGAAAAATCTTAACCCTAGCCTCATTAACGTGGGGGAAAAAACTGAAACCTTATTCATTTGGCGGTGGGGAAAATGAAAAGATTTTTTTGGCGGGAAAGTTAGTTTTTAATTAATAATTAAAAATTCAAAAAAAGGGACCCCCAGATGCACATTCCTGACTTCCATGGTATACATTTACCAAATTTGGTAGCTGTAGGTCAGACGGCCTGTCCTGTTGAGTGCCAACACACACACACACACACACACACACACACACACACACACACACACACACACACACTTTAAGTATAGATATACAGGTGAAACTGTTGCTACAATTTTTTATATACCATTAATTTCTTTCAACACTAAAAGAAAGGCCTAATTATTTCTGTTGTTTATAAATAAAATCAACATCATTAATATACTTTTAAAAGTGTTCACAAAGGTTTAGGATTTTTCAAATAATTATGAATTCCTTAAAATTATTACTTTGAATATGAAAAGCCAAATTTTTTGTTTTTACAAAATGAAATAAATCATTAAATCAAATGAAAGAAAAATACTAGTTAAGATTATTCTATGTATGTGAAAGTATATAACATGCTCCATAACATCAAAAATAAAACAAAAATATTTAGTAAATACTTTAAAAAGCATGTTATCGTACGATTCTTAAACTACTAAACTATGACATGTTTTGCTGCACAAATGAAGGGAAGCAGGACAAACATAGAAATATTATTTCAAAAACTATATGAAAATTAACAATTGATTGTAAGATAAATAAAAAAAATCCTAAATATTACGAATTAATTCATATTCAACAAATTATTCTTTTATTAGCATGCACTGCAAAATTTAAAAATAAAAAACAATGAAATAATTAGAGCAAAGATACAGTTAATTATTTTGAAAAATGGCATAACATACAAAGGTGAAGCTTGCTATCACTGATAAAACTTGTCTTTAATTTTTGATGAGTCAAGCCTATTTCTGATACTAAATATTAAAGAGGGAAAAACTATAATTCGAAGTCAGTTGTTATTGAATTGTTGGTTTAAAATGACTCCTAATAATTCCAACTCTCATGTCTGCAAATATTCAGAAAAATATGCTTAACAAAATTGGCCCGCCTAAAGAGCAGGTTTGCTATTAAAAATGTCCCAGTTTCGACATGGAGAATGTTTTCTCCTTCTGCAGGTTTTCTGAAAAGTAGGGATGCTAATTAACTTTGCTACACGAAGGTATTGTCAGGATAAGTTGCTTATCAGTGAAAAAGTTGATAATTTTTGTTTTGATACAAGTATAATTATTGCAAATTAATCAATCCTCCTAAGTGCTACACAATATGTGTGCCAAATTTCATTGAATCCACCCAGAAGTGTGAAATTGTATAAGGTGCAAACAAACAAATGAAAATTTAATTTTACTTATACAAATTATCCTCAATATACATTGCACTGTTTGTGCTTATTTACATGCAAGAAAAAAAATTCATTTTTGACTCCAACAGTTTTGGAATTTTCGTAAAGAATATATATGCTCCTTACCTGTAATTAACTATAATTAATGCTCTAAAGTTTAGAGACAAAAGACGATTTTATTCTTGTCATTTGACACATAAAAATGCAACAAAAACAAATATCGAGTAAAATAAAATCATATTCAATAAACTAAAAAGAATGATTGAAAGCTTTAAATAATAATATTCAATATAGCAGGCTAATTATGATATGTACATGCGAAATACAAGTTATGTTTTCATGCATTCGAATTTATGCCCCTAATTAAAACTTATTTTGGATACGCATTTGCTCTAAATCTAAATAGTAATGGCTCAGAATATGCTACTTAACGTATCATGAGAGGAAGATAAGTTTGACTGACAGTCAATGAATTACTGATCTTCCACTGATTACAGACACTCCCACTCAATATACTTGCAGATGGACACCTGACGCAATAAAAAAAGTGGCAACAAGAAAATCTAGGGTCTGACACTTATAAGCGACTTTTCTTCTCTTGGGCTATCTTGGTATTGCCCGTTATGAAAGGAGAAGATTTCGCGGGCCTTGCGCTAGGGGAATTAAGCTAATACAAACTCTCATATATTAAAAGTTTATCACCCCACTTCTTTACATCATTTCGCCTCTAAATAGAAATCAAATAGACTAACCTCACACACCACATAATTCAAAATTACATTTAACTACTTCAGAACATTACAAATAGACTTAGAATTATTAGAAACTGTTTTTCCCAATGCTGTTAAAATGACCATGCTTCTGTGAAGACTGTTTTAACACAAACAAATATTTTAAAAATACTTTATATGGCAAAAATATCTAGAACTCAGGTTGCAATTTATCTTCTATATGCATACAAAATTCATTAGCGAGAGCTTCAGAAAAAACTCCAAAACTCATGTTATGGGGTTTTATTTGATTTCTATAAAAACAAAACATTTTGCTGCACAACAGATTCTATTCAACAGATAAATTCAATTTTATATAAATGTATGCCTTACATATACTTTTCAAAGCATAATTACTGTAACTAATTTTCTCGGTTCAGTCCCAAGTACATCAATGAACTTTCCAAGGATATTTCAAATATCAAATAATCCATTTCATTTCCTAATTTTGGGTACACCCCATTGCGAAAAGTTAGAGTCCAGCTGGGTATTTAGTATTATCTTGTTTTGGCATTCATTGATAGCATGTATAATTTTGTACATAATTGCATTTCTTATTGCACATGAATTTCTATGTTTTAAAATTACTAATACCTAAAAATACTTACTTATGAATTTTAACTTCATTAAGACTCATTCTGGATGCAGGTTCCTTTTGTAACATACCTAAAATATAGATATTTAACATAATTGCAAAGATAAATAAGGGAAAACATTCAAAGCATATTGAAACTTATTATTACTTTAAATCCAAAAATAAAATTTAATAGCAAAACATTATTATTCATATAATTAAATCCTCACCTAATGAGCTATTAGCAGTGAATGCTATATTATAAATCCTCATATCATGCACACTGAATTTATAAAAATAAATAAATTTTACTAAAAACTATTCTGAAATATTTATAAGTATTGAAAATATAATGGAATTTTAGCATTTATATTTAATAATAAAATTTTTCGGAAATTTCTGTTATTTATAGAGACATTGTTTAAGATCCCCCCCCCCACTCCTTTCTCCAATAAGAAGACACTTTATTGGGAAACTCTTTCAGTTGCAACTCCCCTGTTTATTATTTGATAATAAACTGAAACTTAAATTTGACTATCTGCTTGGCGATTTCTAATTAAAAACAGGAAGTCAAAAATAGATCTTTCACAAGGATGGTTTGGTTTGGTTTAGTTATATTAATGTCCTGGCTAAAGCAACACTAGGGCTATTTTATCTTTCATAAGGAAGTGTCAAGCAAAAATCTGCATACATTAAATATTTTTGAAATTTATGATTAAAAATATTTTAAAGAGGTAAGGATACAATTGATATGCACATTTAGCTATACCTAATGACAATACTAAAAAAAGTAACTCTAAAAAGAGATACAAGTTTAACAATAACTTACTAAATGGTTTAAACTATTTTCTACATTTTTTTTTAAAAAAAAAAGATCAAACATAGTTACAAGAAGTGATAAAAATTTAAGTTACTTATCCTTGTATTTAAGGAATTTTATTAAGGATACATCAGAATATTGAATGCAATATAATTTAGCAATAACTCAAGAAAACCACTTCAGTGAAAAAAAAATTAAGAACATAATTCTTAAGGGAAAAAAAGACACATATTTCAGTGCAAATGAATAAAGCAATCTAACCTTGAAGCAAATCTTGTAGGGATGATTCTAATTCTTTTGGAATGATCACATCACATTCAGCTATGTTTTCATACAATTTGTAAATGCTGTCCCCTTCAAAGGGATACTTTCCAGTTGTAATATTGAATCTAAAAAACAGATGTGTTAAAAAGATGATGTACTAAGCATATCTAAAAAATAAAGAAAAAGAAGAGCTGATAATCATTTCATAGTAACAAACAAACAAAAAATCCTACCATATTTGAGTATGTCCAGATGTTAGATGTAACCAAAAACAAGTGCTGATTCTAATATTTATATGGCAATAACAGATCTCTTGAAAATAGGTATTAGATGTCAGTTTTTGTAGATCCCATTTAACAAAAAGGAAATACCTTAAAAACTTTAAATACTACATTGGATATTCATTAGTATAACTAATTTTAAAATCAATTTTTATTGAATGAAATAAAAAAAAAATAACAAATCGTTGGACAGTTTATTAGGGCATTTTACCTGCACATATAAATTAGCCAGAGATATTTATTTCGGTTACATAAAGTTGATTTTTCTGAGAAAAATATATATATAAAAAATGAGCATTGGTAAAAAACGTCACCCCTTTAAATACACAAAAGGAATAAGAAGCAGACTTTTTTAGTTTGAGAATTTTGAGATTCTGAAAATGCATTAGCTAAAAATAATAGTACATCTTAAAGATACATTTTAAAATTGAGTAATTACTTAACCCAATAACAAAGCTGTAAGGCTGTTTCCAGGCGCTTTAACAATTTTGACAATATGAAGCCACATATTCAATGTCTTTTCTAGAGAAGTTCGATTGATATTATATATGTAATGATATTTTAAAATGTAATTTAAACTGAATTAATTTCCTAATTTAGCTCAATTCAGCACATATTAACTTCATTCTAAAATATTCTCTAATTTTCTGATCACATTCCACTTTTCTATTTAATTAATACAACAGAAAGCTCTGTAAAAATACTTTCGTTAGCGGTTCCCACGCACCATATGATGGGATAAAAAATTGCTGACTGAACAAATTCTTTTAAAAGATCCCTATAATTCCCTTATCTAAATCCGACACATGTAGGAAATACCTATAAAAGTCATACAGTATATAAGAACTGTGGAAATATTCTCTCTCTCTTGCCTATTTTTACGCTCTCGTCTGCCGCGCTGTGAGCGGACGTGTTTTGTCCGTGCTACTTGTATATAAATCATGACCCTCCGGGATGAAATAAAACGAAGTTAAAAATTCCGAGTGTCTTCCCTGTCTTCGGCCACGATTCTGCTTCAAAAATTATGGTGTATATATATATATAACTATAATTTGTTTTCAATTTTACGAATGCTTATCTAAAAATGGTTATTCAGTTCATAAATTTCTCAACAAACCTTTAACATCATTTTTTTTTATAAAGAATATAATTCACTTTGTAAAAGCAATGGGTAATGATTTCAAATTATCCACATTCTAGAAATAATTTCTGAGCTGCACAGACTTTTATTTTCCCACAATGAGTCTAATATGCACCGAAACCAGATTGCTGTTTCATCCAAATCCTCTTTTAAAGCTATATAGATTCTTAATGCTTTCTCACTGTCTCCCCGGCCCACTTTCTGCCTGCATATGGATGTGCGATGCTAGCTGGCTATAGTGCTAACAAAGAAATCTTAATAATGGCTAAAAACAGAACTCTTTCTGGAATCATAAAAGAAATAATTTTAAAGAACTCCACGTGTACTTTCCTTTGCCAGAAAATAACATTACATAAATATCTGAAAAAGATTTTAAAAAAAAATATTTATAAAACCTTTGCTGGCTTTTATCTTTCATGCTATTATTATAACTTTTTTTTTTGATAATGAAAACGAATAAAGCGATAATGATTTCTTTCTGCCCTAAGTCTCTCTCTAAACGGATCAGATCTAATAGTTACTAATAATTAAAATTTCGTATTATGTGGGAATGATAAAAACTGCCCTTATTATGCACGTTTTTTCCCTGTATTTAAGTATTTTAAAAGCAATGTGATCAATTAAAAAATAGGAAACGAGCTCATTAATCAACTTATTTATAAATTTTATTATCAACAAAGCACTATTGAATAAACATTTTATACTCCTTTTAAACCTCAAGCTAGAAAAAACAGTGTAAACATTTTATTTTTTCCCCCAAAAATCTGAAAGGTATATTATATTAACAACAAGGGGGCGGGGAACATGATAAAAACCTTCTTCTTACTACAAAAGCTTTTTAAAAAAAATAGCACTTTGAATAATTTTTAGAAAATGAAAATAATTCTTAGAAAGAAAAATATTACCTAGCTGATGTATAAAGTAAATCATTAAAAATAATTCTTTCCAACATTCTTTTCGAATCAAAAATTCTGTCTGTCTTTAAACCATTAAATAAATGCTTATTAAAATAAAGAGAAAGTGTTTCAAATCTATCATATTAAAATACTAAATTCATTTTATTAAGTTATTTTTTGATGTCGATTTAATCTATACTCTCACGCAATTTCAGCTGTCTCGCGCATGTTCATTTAGCTGCAATTCGGGAATCCCGTGGAAAAAGAACTGCCTCTCAAAATGAAATTGGACTGTATACAGAAAAAAAATTGCGAGTTCCGCAATTACACACCGCGAATGCTGTTTTGTTTTTGGAATTATTGACAACGATATTTTAGATGTTTAGATATCAGCATTTTTTTTTTTTAGATGGAGAAAGTGAAAAACAAAATTTCCTGTACTCCTTTTATTAGGTAAAGTGGTACAGGAAATAGTACTGCTCAACCCCCCCTCCCTTTTAGATGATTTTTAAATTCACCGTATTCCTTGGTTCTCTCGGTGCCATGGCAACACAGTTCAATTTACATGCATTAAATAGGAAAGATTTTATAGTTATCTTAATAGTAAACGGCAAATGCGGATACCGACCCCCTCTTTCCCCAATAAAACATCAAGCACATTTTCTAATACACATATTAAATTCATCGTATTCCTTGGTTCTCTCGGTGCCATGGCAACACAGTTCAATTTACATGCATTAAATAGGAAAGATTTTATAGCTATCTTAATAGTAAACGGCAAATGCGGATACCGACCCCCTCTTTCCCCAATAAAACATCAAGCACATTTTCTAATACACATATTATAAAAGACTAACTACAGAATTATAATTCTAGCCATTTCATACAGCAATTTTCTCACAAATGCAAAATGAATTCTGTTACAGTTGAAGAAACTCATCTCGAATTCCCAGGATTTTATAGAGACATCAAAGGCTGCCTGAACTTTCGATTCTGAACAAAATATATCCACTTCATATTTATCCCATTTTTTTTTTTTATTTCAATGACTCAGAATAAAATAGCCATGCATAAATTTTTGGAAACTTAATATGGGATCTATTTTTTTAAAAAAATATTTACGTTGTCTAAATATTTTTACTGAAAGTTCCAAATAATATTTTATTTACAGAAATTTACCTTAAAAAATCAATAAGCTAAATAATTTTTATTAAAAAAGTGATAGTGAATATAAACTAAAGTAAAAGTCTTAACACTGAAAGCAGAAGACACATGTTCTCAAATTTTATCTGAAGACGATATTTATTCAAATTTCGTTTTAAAAGATTTTCTTATTTCAGTATGACAATAACAGCCAAAAACTTTGGAAACCTTTAATAAAAAGTGAATTTCAGAGATTTGATGGTTCATCATATCAGTAATAGCACCTGCAGTAATACCTTAAAGCAATATAAAATTTTAAAGATAATTTAACTAAGAATGTAATGAATTAAATTGTTTTTTAAGTTATAGCTAAATAATTATAAGAAAGAAGCATGCTTTTTAGTTGGTAAGATAGTTTTTCTCCATTTGAGTGTAACCAAAGACCATGAGTGTTTAGATCTTCAAGAAGAAAATTTAATCATTAGAAGAAAAAAGTAGTAGAAGTCGGAAGTTTAGATAGAATAATTAAAAGACTGTGTCTATGTGACAGAAGAAAATTATATGGGAGTAAACAAAGTGAAATGGCAGAATGCAATGTGAATTTGAGTGTGAAGACCATTTGACTCAGACTGCAGGATTCTAGTCCAAATGCAAAAATTCCTCAAAAAAAGCTATTTTAAATCCAAAATAAGTTTAAACTGGGAAAAATACCACAATAACTGGATAATAAAACAATGAGAGAGCAATTAAACGCGATTAGGTCAAAATCTCACTACTTGGTAGTATGACATAAAATACATAAGAAAAATAGGTGAAGATAGCCAACCTGATTACATTTTAACTATTATTAAACAGCCAGTTAATGTTATCTGGGATTGTATGACAGTAAAATGTGTGATTAATGGAAATGAAGCACTTGTAAGCATATAAATGAAGTACTTGTTTTCCGAAATTGTTGCCTTCTGCCTGTGATCTTTCCCCAGGTATTGAAGAATTTATATTTCAACAGAATTCAGTTCCATTTTATGTTAGCAATAAAAAACCAATTTCAAGACAAACATTTTTACTAATCTGGGAACTATCCCAGACCTTAACCCAACCAAAAATCTATGGGGCTTACGAAAGAAAATTGGGACGCAGATGAAAACCAGCAATATAACTAAAAACTGGTTGAAGCAATAATTCATTTGTGGTATTACATTATAGCAGTTGAGAAATTAAAAGAATTGGTGAATTCTTTAGGATGATATTGCACATATGTAATTGATGCTAAAGGTTACTAAATATTATTAACTGCCATAAATGAGATTTTTTTGTAAACGCCATTATTTCTTTGTTTCATTTTTCTTTTTGATAACTGCTGATCAAGTTTAAATTCTCATTATAAAAATTGAATAAATTCTAGTTTAAATTACCTTAAAAATGACGTATAATGTTATAGTATATGTCCTAAGAAAATTACTGTTTTGAACCATCAAATTTCAAAAATTCTTTTTTCTGAAAGATTTCCACAATTTTGACCACATTTGAATGAAACTTTAAGTACAAGTGATCTTGTCTTTTACAGAACTGTTTTGACATAATTTTTTTTACATAATATGTTGCATATTATCTAAATTCATCAAGTTTTTTATAGATATTTTAAAGGCTAACTAAAAAAAAAAGAGACGAAAGATAAGGATTTCTTTAAGTATATATATATATATATATAAAAATTTCTTTTAGAGATAAGATAAAAAGTTTCAAATATTTTTTTATCAAAACAATTGTTCCAAAAAGTCAAAGAGCAAAACGTTTCATATTTTAAAAAGTAAAACAAATTAGAGGAAAACTATAACTGAATGGAAAGGTAGACTTTTTATTGAAAACTCGCAAAGCAATTATTCAAAGTAAAGTGCTGACAGATCTGTTGCTTCACATAATGGGGAGTAAATCACCAACCAAAAAAGCAGAGTTCAATTCATACTACAAAATGCCAAAAACTCCCAGCCTTAATGGAGGTGCCAGGTAAAAAAATGCCTTGACACCAAAAACTTAATGAATACTAATAACACAAACATATTAGCACAAATAATTTATAAGATAAATGTCTAATAAATTATTTGAATTATGGCACTTTGATATGGTCCTTTTATGATCATTTATAGATAATAACAATAATAAAAAAATTACATCAATTTCAGAAGAAAAATTTTAGAAACAAAAAAGTATTTCAAAACAAAATTTACAAAATAAGACTAACTCTGTTTCTAATCATAAAATTATGAATTTTAAAAAAGTGCATCAGAATTTGATTCTATTTCTAAAAACTGGTTAATAACTATTTGTTTAATGCTATCATATAGATATAGAAAATAATAGTAAGATTTTCAAATAAAAAGTTTTAAAATGAACATCAATTTTAATCCTTCCTCTTTTTCTCCATAATCTTAGTATCTTTTTCATTTTTTTTAATTAAAAAAGTTTGGAAGCCTATTTTGAAATAAATTTCACAATTCTCATTGTCTCCACATGAAAAAAAAAAAAAAAAAATCATCACAACCATCTTTAGAAGATTGATTTTGGCAGCAGCAAACCTTGAAAGGTGCAAAATAAACAAAAGTTTTAATCATCAGGGTTCGATCTCTAATTAAAGGAAATCTGCAAGTATTTTCAATGATCATAAAATTACATTCAAAAATGCAAAAAACAAATTTAAATAAAATATTTTTCCTTTTTATACTTAAAAGCGTGATTACTTTCTTGCTTACTACTTCTAAATTTTTAAAGGAAGAATACAAAGGACACTTTCCATGTTTATCATTAGTTAATAAACTAAAACTTGTAGCTCAAAGTGGGTTCAAGATCACAATGCAAGCGCCTTTATTATAGACACCATTAAATGCTAATTTCACACAAACTCCTATAAGGTGCTAATTTCACAAACACATTCACATTAGTTGAAACAAAATTCATTACAAAATGTTAATTTCATAAGAATCTTGAACCTTACTCTTGACTAATGCTAAGAATGGAAAAATTCTAGTGACAAATTAAGAAATTTTTATTTACATTTAAGAAATGAATTGGTAAAAGTGTTGTGCTATTAATTTTTTTTTAAATTTACATTCTAAATTAACTTGTTAAAGCTTCGATTCCTAAATCTATAAGATTCTGCAATACACTGAAAGTCTCTATTCTCTTCTGCCTTTTCAACTAGTTAGTTTGTAGATTTCTGCAATTTAAAAATTGTCTCTTCAATATTCGCCCTTTTTGATTTGATCACTTATTTTTATCTGCAATCCTTTTCTTATGTTTTCACCATTTTGTGATCTCTACTCAACCATTTTTTTTCAAACATGTTTAGAGCAGGCATTTTTCTTTATATATGTTACCGTTAAAGCGTGAAATTCGTTATTTCATAAAATAACTAGGTATTTCATGAATAACTAGACAAGTCAGTAAAGTATATAAAATTATTGAATTATATGATTTAACTAGGTATTCTATAGAGTAACGATTACTTGATCGTTAAAGTATGAAATACAGCACTCAAAAGTTCTTTGAACCGGTTCTAATTTCTTTTAGTCAGTTTTGAACATCATATAGCTGCTTTGCAATGACGTGTGTGTGTGTGTGTGTGTACACTTCATTCCGTTGCTTTTAGATGTTGAATTTGGTTGGTTGGTTGAGTTGCGTTTTATGGCGCAAGAGCCAGAATTTAGACGGTGTATTTATGTTAGCGTTTTACATTTTGGATTATTAACAAATATTTATCATCTGTTTTCGAGGAAATTTTGATGTATATGTATGAGAACTGACATAGGCATCTTGCACCTCAATCAGTACCTAAGCTCCGTTAATGATTAGGTCATTGTGAGTGCCACCCAACCTCTGCACGGCATCTTCTGATAAAGCGTCCTTGTATTTATCCCACAGCTGGAGGAGGTTTGATAGTCCGCAAGTGCTCGCTAAAATTCCAAACAGGTCATTGTGAGCAAAACCACAAGCCGCCCATCACCACCCGATTGCCGCGGATGTCCTGCAGGCTGCGGTTTAACGCATCTAATGCATGCTTGTGCGACATTGAGCACTCGTCACATAATATTAACTTGCATTGCTACAAAAGGACTCCCAAACCGCTGTTTTTGGCGATGTTGCATGTTGGGGTATCTTTACTTGCAAGATTAAGCTGCAGTTTGAAAAGAAAATGTGCAGGGATAAAATATTGACTTAAACAAATTCTTCTAAAAGATCCCAATCATTCTCTTACCTGTGGTCGACGAGTGTAAGAAATCCCTATTAAAATCTCACAGTATATATTCACAGGGATAAAATTTTCATTAGTTTTTCCTCATTTCGTTTTGTGTTGTCTCGTCGTTTCTGCTTGTACAAAAAATCATGCCTCCCGCGATGGAAATAAAACGAAGTTAAAAATTCAAAGTGTCTTTTCACTTTGGTCACGACTCTGCTTCAAAATATTATATGTTTACATATTATATTATATATACTAACAAATACAAATACATCCTTACAAAAACTATACTAATACTAATTCTCCCTCATACTTTAAAGAACCTTTCAATTCTGCATGTAAACATAGAGCAGGCACAATGAACGTCATAATAATATCTCCAGCTGCCGAGTCTGTTGAAGATTTCTTCCTCCTATAGTAATTCTGTTAGCTGTAGCCCCCCCCCCACCTTTCTCCTTCCTACAATTATACAAAGAGAAAACATTGTAGATTGGCAACTCTGTCATATCAACACTTCTTTTCGGTTTCTGGAATTCCCAGTGAAAAACAAATAGTCCAGTTGAATTGTTAAGAAAAGAGACAAAATGTGGGGAAAATACCTAACAGCCATTTTATTGGTTTAAGTTGTTGAGCTCTTCAAAACAGGCTTCTAAGTTTGCACCTAAATATATTACTGGATAAGGGATAGAAGAGATGGGATAAATCAGAAGTTTTTTTCTTTTTTTTTTTTTGCATTTAAATAAAAAAGATTATATAATGATCTGTCAAATGTTAGGATAGCTTAATTATACCAGGAATCAGTTGTTAAAAAAGCTTAAATTTGAAAAAAAATATTAAATTTTTTTTAATGAAATTTTGTAATTTCATTTAAAGATGAGTTAAATAGATGGTAATACCTAATATAAATATTAGACTGATAAATTGCATCGTTTTTAAAAAAATTCAACATTGTTGAGAAAAAAGAAACAACTGTTGAAAAATAACAAAGTACTTTTCTATCTGTCTAAATTCCCAGACTCTTCCTCCTTCCCCCCAAAAAATCCCATAATGGGAAAAAAACATCAAATTTTACTTTCATCGAATTTTCTTGAAAACTGACTGTTATAATACCATCTGAAATCGTAGAGTAACATTTTTTGATAAGATTTTTTTTTTTTTTTCATTCCACAAATCAAAAAGTTGTTTCACTTAGTTTTCAAGCACCTAAAGAATTGAGTACTTTTACGGAGCTAAAGTACATCAAAATAAAATTCGCAGTTTCCAAGGTCCATGCGAATCCTGATCCTATGGTTTGAGAATAAATTCAAGAAGTGGCCACTCACTGACACAGTTCATCACAAATTCAAAATTTTAAAGAACATGAGAATTTATTAAATAAGATATCTTGCAAATAAAAATTTTAAATATTTATTTACTAGATTTTTTAAATAAAATTCTGAATTCACAGACTGGTTTTTATTTCTGCTAAATTTTATGAAAGTTACATTTATATTAAATAAAATAACATAATTAGATCCGCATGGAATCATTAACAAAAAAGTATTCCAAATTATTGTTTAGTATAAAGGTAGTGATTAGTTTAAATATTTTTGACAATGTTCTACAAATACTATAAAATTTTATCTATTTCATCCCTTGCCATCTCTAAATAATATTCAAGGGCAAATATTAAGGCAAGGGCAATATTAAATAAAAAAAACCATAGAAAAATAAATTATGTATTAGAAGCCCGATAAACAGTTTAGAGCACATGACAATTTTCACATGGAAGTTATTTTAACTTCCATGGAAAATGCAATTTTACACATAGAAGTACAAATCTTAAAAAAAATATATAAACTCACAAAGTTACCCCTGAAGACCAAATATCTACTTTAAAACCAGAAAACTTTTCAGCACCATTTGCAATTTCAGGAGGCTGGAATGCTGGTGATCCTTGACTAGTATGACAAGTATCATCAGGAGCAAAATAATCCAATGCCTGAAAGAATGATACATGTTGGAAATTAAATTATGTGAAAGATAAACTACTGCAAATTTTCATTACTTTTATAATATTTAACACTATTTCAAGTCGTTAAGCATGTTCAAAGAACACAGGAATCACATTAAAATTTATTCGAATATTTTTATAAAATTATTCATTATAATGCCTCCTGCATAATATTTATATGGAATGCACAGTAATTTAAAATCACACCTTTGTCCTTTAATAAAACTAAAAAATAAAAATTTAATGGAAATTGAAATTTATGTGAAAGTGAATTATTTTCCTAAGCAACTTTTTCGCAAAATAAAGCCAAATTCATCAAAATTGCCACAGGATCCTAACCATATTAAATTTGGTATGCTACAGCCAGAAAAAACTCAAAACTATCAGCTGTACCAAGTTTTGAAAAATAAACAAAATATAATCTAAAAGATCTCATAGTCAATTTTCCAAATAAATTTTGTGCAGAATAAAAACTTATTTTCATTTTTCTTCCACAAAATGTCTAACAGAAAAGGAGCCTGAATTATAATAATTGTGAAATTACCACAAAACCAAAAATCTGTAATTAAAAAACAAAGGCAATACTCATTATCACATCATATGAAGTATCAATTTGTAGCAGATGCAAAAAGCTATTTCACTATCTGAAATTTATGAACTGAAAATCAATTCATTTAGCAAGCGTGAGATGAGAATAAGTAAATAAAAATATACTTAAGAGTTAAATGCATATAAAAATCTTTATTAACTATATATATAATAATAAGAAAAAAGTAATGCAATTGAATGATTTGATGAAACAAATAGTTTAATTTTAATTACAACAATGAAAAATATTCTTGTAAATCATTAAAAAAAGTTAAAACTATGAAAAACATTATTATACAATAAAATTTGCATCATTATAAAGAGAATGTTCGAATTTCAAAATGGAAAAAAAAAAAATCCTTTTTGCAAGGTAATATTATTGGAAGATAATTTGGAAAAATTCCAAAATTTTGCTGTTTTTAATTGATGAAATTTTAACTTCATGGACAAAAATAATAGATCTGTATAAGGAACACAAAGATTCTGGTTTATAAAGATGTGCATGTCATTGTTTAGATTTAAAAATACTATTATTGTGACAAGAAAACCCAATGAAAAACACAAAAAGACGATGAGAAAAGAAATAGATATCCTAAATTGTGCAGACTGATGATGCTTCAGACAGTAAAATTTACTATTACTCAACAGAAATTTAATGCTTTAACAATTTGAGGATAGCTATATTGATTTTATATTTAAGTATATGGTCAAAGTCCATTCAATTGATAATTCTAACTTTTCACATGAAGAATTTCTCGTGGTTTCTATTCTTTTAGGAGAATTGGTGCACTTTAAGTCCTCTTGATTGTTTCCAACACACTTACATAAATCATGCAGGCAACCCTTTATTTTATGACATGCAGAATAAGAATGATTATTTAGCCCACATGTAAATTGGCTCTACTCTTGTAGTTATAACAGAATATCCTACCATATTCAGTATTCAAAATTAGTTTTACAGCTTAATCATCAAAGTTCTATTTTATTTTTTGTTGACATTCTATTGAAATTGTGCCATATACTTCCCATAAAGATGTTCTGTCCTCGTGTTTCAGAAAGGAGAATAGACAGAAGAATGCCATTTCTATATGTGTCTCTCATACATGTTCCACATGTCTTTAGAATCATACACAAGAGCACATGAATTCATGCTGCAAGTTTTTGTTTAGGGTAAAGCAACATTCAATGCATAATGAGAAATTGCTGCAAAAATTAAGTACTTTTAAGCACCTTAATAAATAAATAAAATAAGCAGCCTAATACATATATGCATATGTAAACCAAAACATAGGATATTTTCTGTTTCATAATAATGCATAGTTTTTATTGAAAAAGTTTTTTAAAAAATTAAAAAATATATTGTTTAAATTTTAATATCTATTCCTGTATTTGTACAATGTCTTCTATAGTAAAAAAAAAAAAAAAAAAAAAAGAATCAATTTTCAATACCAGAAAATTAACAAATTGTCAATTTATTTAGATAAATACATCATTTTGATGGTGATATAGAAGTATAGCATGATGAATTTTTTTTTTACTTGAGTGCAACAACAAAGATTCAACATGGCTGGGATGGAAAGTGTAAATTTCTTCCTGCACATACTCACTATATTTAGTAATTTTATATGAAGCTTTATAAAGCTATGAACTAAAGCATTCTGGAATGGCTACTATCGTAAGACTGACAAAACTGCTATGAAAGTGACATAGTACAATGACATGCTCTAAATCTGTTATATATATATATAAATTTAAATGTAAACGGGACAACAAATATGAGGGGGAAACTAGTGGTTTATTATAAATATATCTCACGAGCATAGTTAAATAAGCCTTTCTTGAATATTTAATGTACCTTTGCAGCACTTTTCTGAGACATTACTGGCTTTTTGCATTTTTACAGGTGTTTCATTGAAATGATTCATTTGGTATTTCAGATTTTGTTTTTGAGCATTAGTCACATTGGTATCTTCATTTAGTGTACAAGATTTAGATGTGGAAGAAATTTCAGAGAACCTGGGATCTTATTTTTTCAGATAAATCTGCAATTTACCATTTTTTTCAGATATTTTCTTTGCAACTTCCTTTGACACTAACTTTTCATTTGGATTTGATTCAGGGTGCATAGACTAATTTTATTTTTAAAAAATAAGCACTTTATAAGTACTTTTCAGGCCACATTAGAGAAAAAGTAAGAAGCTAAACCTAATATTTTTTATTATCAAACTACAAGTTTGAATAAAATTAATTCTGGTATTAACTAAGTGCCAAATTCTATACAAATATACACATAAAATACTAGCAGGAATCACTGAATATTTTTTACCATCATTGACTAAGTTATTTAAAATCTATCCTTTGAAAAATCTTATCAGTAGTATAAGGGGAAAAGAAAGGCAATACAACTACTTCATTACCATTCCAATTTCTCAAAAAGTTTAAGAATATAAGTAAACAAATCTAGAATATAAAAATCATGCTGTTTATTAAATACTAGTCACATTTGGCAACAGGGTGGTTTTCGAGGATTAATGCTCTCTAAAATTTCCACTTCAATATTTATATACCTTGCTCTCTTAACAGCTTTTTCAGCAAAATATTTTTATGATTCATATTTCTACAGTCATATAACTCATATTATAGGATCCTTATGATATTTTGTTCATTGTACTATATATTTCTCTAATTTGCTATCAGATGGCATAAGATTTAAGTTGCAATTTGAAATGGAAGAAATAAACTTCAATAAATACAAAAACTTTTTTGCTGAAACCAAGCATATTTTTTAAAAATGACTACAGAAAATCAAATCCATAGGCACTGTAATCTTACATGCACCACAGAATACTTTTATTATAATTTATGAAATGTTTCGAAATATTACTCAATACAAATTTCTCTGGTTCATCCTAAAATTCAATTGTAACTACAAAAAGATTTAAATGCAATAAATAATATTTTATTTCAATCAATAAATGCACTTCTAAACAATTATAGTCTAAATTTTATACAGCCCTTTGATTCTATAAATCATATTCAGTAAAATTATCTTGACAATCTAACATTTCAATCTTCTGCGATCAAACCTGACCAAGTTATAAAGCATTGAATATGATTATTTTAAAGCAACCTGCAATTTCATTTTTTAGAAATAGTCTTGGGGAAAGTCCAAGTGTTGATTGGCTATTTTTTCTCAAGACAGTTCAATGGAGGAATCTAAAATAGTGCATTTTTTTCAGAAATATAATAAATACATTGAAATTTTCATAACTCAATCAGTTTTAATTGCAAAAGAGTGGAACTTAAGTTATTTAAAATATTAGTGTTTCAAGAATATTTTATTAAACATGACTCACAGAACAGGAGATCTGTATAAAAATTTAAAATTTGTAATTCATTAGAACATGTATTGATTAAAACTACATAAAATATTATTTAAATCATTTAGACCATTTTATTAGCAGGTATATATCCATTACTAAAGGTTTACACATTAGCTGTTGGGCCCTGTTTAGAGGGGATATCTTGTATATATTAAACTATGTATGCCTTAAATGTAACTGAATATTGAATTAATAATATAGCTATTTTAAAATGTTGCAGAAAACTTGTTCTCGCATTCAATTTTTTGAGAAAATATCATATTTCTTATTTTTTCCATTTCATACAGACACATACTGAAAATTACACTTTTTTAGGTTTAATGTGCAGTAACAGTTAACTTATTTTTCAATTTGAGCTTTTGTCAATGTGATGGCAACATGTTGATAAAAGCTCATTTTTCTCAATGCACGCCTAACATGCCCATGCAGGTTAAATTTTATTTTTATTTTGTACAAAATAAATTGCTGAACAATACAATTAAAATATTTAAAAAAAATTAATTAAAATAAACTTAATTTATAGGCTAAAACAATTGTACCATTAAAAAGATAATTTTTTGAACTTTAACTTGATGTAAAAATCATTTTTGTGCGATAATATCTTTGGAAGTTATTGTAAAAAAAAGCAATTTTGTTTAATATTTAATTTAAATTCTGATTTAAAAAATTTTAAAGAATCATGCAGAGGTGAACATTTTCGGTTTTTTAAGGCATACATGTACCTAATTTTTACTAACAAAAATCATATACATAAAAAGGCAAAAGTGGGTCAGAGATGATACATTTGAAGAAATGGCTTCATGCTTTGTCATAAATACATGTGAAACCAGTTGAGAAAGTCACACCACGGCTTCATTGCATACTTCCTAATGAAGGTTATCACTCTCCCTCCACTGCCATAAAAGTTTGATACCTTAAACAAGGCCGTGAATACCACAAGTACACAGACTTTTATTTTCACAATATAGGAAGAAAAAAAGATAGGGAGAACCCAGTATGCTCCAAAACATTTTGGCCAAGCAATTAAATCCAAAATTTAAGACAGAGCTACAATTTTAGAAATAAAATAACAAATTTCATTTATCTAAATATCTTTGTTACAATGTTTATATGCATATGAACATACAAATGGTCAATTTGAAGACGGATTTGGTTCAAAATTTTGATATTGATTTATACTTTAGATGTTAACACTGAGTGCCACATTTTAGAGATATGGTAGTATTTTGTGTTTTGAAGTATCCTATTCATTTGTACTCAGACAAAAAATATTAGGAATGGATTTCACTAAAAATTTGGTTGAAATATGCACATTTAGTATTAAGAAATTCCAGCTCAAAATGTTTTTCAATTTACTGTGCTCAGAGATAGACATAACACCAAAAATGTGTAATGTGTTATTTGAAGATTTGAATTGTGGATATTGGGCAAAACACCGAGTTCAAGCTTTTTGGAGATTACAATTCTTTTCTCTTTGAATAGTTTGTAAACAAAAAAGTAAAAGAGGAATTTTATTGGCATTAATTTATTTTTGGTATTGTTTTGTAAAGAGTAAAAAATGACCTACAAGTAACTTTTCAGCATCAAGAACATTTTTTTCAATGTATTTTTAAATTTTGATAACCTTGAATCATTCAATGTATTCACATTTAAAAGTCAATAATGAATCAAATGCATATTTTCCGGCATATTTTCAAGAAGTTCTCAACTTTTGCACAAAAATTAATTGAAATAAAAATACTTAAATAATTCACTAATAGAAATTAATTAAATGACGTTGAAATATTACTAACAAATGCTCTACAAACAAATAATCATGTGCAGAAAAGCAAAAATCAGGTGAAGTTATTTTTAAAAACATAACATGAAAACATAAACATAACATAAAATTATGACAAAATTATTTCTAAAAAGAAAGGATTTTCCCTTTATCTTAACAAGCAAAAGGAGATGAAAGAAGAGTTAAGAAACTGAAATAGAGATATTTTTCCAATTCTATCAGTATGTCCCTAAACTGGGATAAACCTTTCTAACTGAACTCTGTATTAATTAAATAAGTGAAACATTGGAACATCCAACTTCGCAAAAAAAATAAAAAAAAATACAGTGTATAATTGGGTAAATGTAGCGTCGTGAAATGATTTTTTTTTCTATCAGAAATATATATAAATATATAAGCATCTGGATAAAAAAATAAACACTTTATATAAGGGCATAAAAAATTAACAGTTTTTAAATACTTTTAATGACATTATGCACCATGATTGTTTGGCACGAATATTTTTTCTAAGAAATTCTGCTCTGTAGTTCTTTGTGCCGAATTCATATTTTTACAGAGCTTTTTGCCCATTTTATCTTTAAATATTTCATCTTTTTACACAGTTAATTAGCAGACTTCATTTGAGATATATGCCCATATTTCATAATCTGAATGGCAAGTGATTCTGCACTTAATCTTTTTGTTTCAGAAGTGATGACCGAGTTCATGAAACTAAAACTCGACTCAACTTTAGGCCCATGAAAACAGGTGAGTATTGCTCATACCCCTTTTTAACATTAATGGAAATTGCCTGGAATTTTCAATTTCTATTCACCAATTATCTATAAACTGGCAGCAGGATACTTACGTAGCTCCAAATCATAGGCACTTCTTTCCGCAACACTAATGATATTAGTCACCAGATCAGGAAGCCTTTAATTTATATCAAAGAGAGAATGTTTCCAACAAGCAGGATCAATTTCCGATACATTTTGCAATAGCAAATCATCTATCTTCTGCAAGTAGAAAGCCTTTTAACACTATATCCCTTAATACAGATTTTGAAGGAAAATGAGATCCCTTAGTAAAATTTTGTGTTGTTAAAAAATAAAAAGGAAAATCACGAATCAACAGAAGAATCGCGTCCCTGACATTGGAACGACAAATTAAAATATCATCATACTAGATTTGACGCAATTGACTAATGCAATTAATTAAAATTCAATTTAGAACAGCATAATTCTTTTAACAGTAGTTCAAGGGATTGCTCCAAAACAACATATTATTGAGAATGATGATCAAATAACAGGGTTGCCAGGGAAAAAAAATCCCTGGATTTTTCTCTATGTGCGTATATTAAAGATATGGGTAAATGCAAAAAAAGCACTCATGTACCACTCCTTAAAATCATATTATAATGCAATATGATTTTAAGGGATGGAAAAAGCAAGGAAAGAAAGCAACAATTTAACATTATTCAAAATAGCATATTAAAAGAAGGTTTTATTTACATTAAAAACAATTTCTCTTTATTTATTATTTAGAATATAGTAAGACAAAATTTATATATTAAGAGGGATATACTACCTTTCAAGCTCTTTAACTGTAAGTCCCACAATATTAAGGACTCGGGAAAAATAAAACACAAAGCATTTTTGCTATCATGATACAAATCATTTAATGATTACTGCAAAACACTACAAAGCAAGACTGTTTTTCTTTATTTAATAATTTTTGCAATTTATGTATTTGGGCATCAATTTCTGCAGATTTTTCAACCATTAGTTTCATGGAGTTAATCCTTAACAAATAAAGCACATTTTCATACCTTTTTCAGCTATTTCATTTTCTGTGAATATATGTGAAAATCCAATATAATATTGAATGCATTAAAGGATGAATGTGATGGAACAAGTTTTAATGACCATAAAAATTCAGATTTAAATTATTGTTCAAAATCGGTTCATTTTTTAGCATTCAATTTGACGTTTTTGGATTTGACATGTCATTTTTTTCTGTATTCCTTTTATCCAACATCAACAATGACTCTTTTGAACTGGCAGACAGTCTTGTATGTTTTCCTCTTTTGACATGGTTGGTAAGAGCCTATTTTTCCGTCTTACTTAGGCTTATTATCTTCTTACAAAGCGAGCAGTATGCAATAAATGGATTTTGCAGAACTTCTTGAACCCATCCAGCAAAACCAAGAATTTTTTATTATCTGTCCAATTTGTATTAAATACGGATTTTTTTTTAAAAAAAAAAATTCTAATCTACTTTGAATAAGCACACAGTTTCTCAAATAATAAACAAACAATTCAATAAACTCAAGTAAGGTAGACTGAACGCCACCACGCTGCTTCTGCAGATTGAAATGTTCCTGCCAAAGAAATGTATTCTATTCTTTCACACAGTTATAGAAGTCTCGCGCATAATCATCAGCTGCAATTCGGGAACTCATGGAAACTGAACTACTGTCTCACAAATCGATAATGGAATTACCTATACAGAAAAATGAGGGAGAGTAGAAAAGTTGTAAGTTTTTGCATTACACAATCGCGAATGGTATTGTTTCGGTTTTGGACGCGAATCTTTTATTCTTGCAAACTTTGGAGATAGCACTTTTTAGATGAGAAAATAATAACTAAAAATTTCCTGTAATTTTCCAGTTTTTATAGAAAATTTCAAATTTCCCGGCATTTTCCCTGTTTTTTTAAAATCGATTTTTAAATTCGATGTGTTTTCTCGGTTTTCCAGGTTCTCCCGGTGGTGTGGTAACCCTAATAACATGTTCTTGTTTTATTTACTTTCAAAACTTGTGCATCCCTCAAAATTCCATATCTTACTACTTCTGCCACTATTTTTGCATGTATAAGAAAGATGAATGCATTTCTCAGACAAGAAAAATCCCTTTATTCAAAAGGAGCTTTGAAGCTTGTGTGCATTTTTAATACTATACCTACTGCTAAATCAATCATCAATGAGTTGGTAAATTAGCTTCAAAAGATTCTTTGGTCATAATCAACAGGTATTTCTAAATCTTCAAAGAAGAGAATACACTGTGCCAGGTGAGAACAGTCTTTTAAAGAATAAATTTTATCACAAAAAAGATAATATTACACTGAATATGCTGATTTTGTCCTAATATAAACAGGAACCTGACACAGTAAAACAGCCTATTTCTTAAGAATATGCCCATTGTGTTCTCCTTTCACGTATACTTCTTTCATAGTTGTTAAAGCTTAACTGACAGTTGTATCTATTAGTGCCCTTATTGCAGCCTTTTCTCTCCCAATGTTGGGAAAAGGTTCAGAAGGCACATGCTTAAAAGTATGAGATAGCCAACAGCAGCATAATAAAACAAACTTAATTTCTTGTGAGATATATGAATAAAAGCAAGATATGACATCAAACATTATCATAATCATCTGACTAATAAGGAGTCCAGCCATTCCACACAGCTTTACAAATTTCACAGCATGCTGTTATATTAAAAATGAGATTGCTATTCAAAACATTTACAAACAAATTCCTTTCTTTTAACAACAAGGAGTTTAATGCTTGGAGGGTTCTGATAGGTTGATACCTTGCAACAATTCTTTACAGAACATTCCAAACATGCTTATCTGATACATTATGGACCACAGGCCAGACGCCACTCAGTCAAGAGATTCTATCCGGTCTGTTGCAAATTTTAAATATAATCAGTATATACAGATTTGAAAGAACTTTTAGAAACTCAGTCAAGATTCATTCACTGAATTAGCCTTAATATTTTTAATTTTTTAATATTCCCTGCATTTTATAAAAAGTTACATTAGCTCATTAAAACTTTATTTGTTGCTCATTCTCAAAAAAATTAGCACTTTTGCCCTATGGGATTCATATTCGGAAACTTAGTTTTATCATTTCAGTATGAGAAAAAGATGATTTATTTCAACAACACTGTACAGGCACATTAGATGCATCAAAGACAATCAATGGTATATAGACATCTAGCATGATGTCTCCCAATATAAGGATTTCCCTCTCACCAGATAACTGTCCTTTATATTGGAGGTATAATGATAAGCACTAAACTTCCTCAAGAAGATTCTTCAAAAACTTATCAATGTTCTGAATATCAATTGACCAGTGAAGAATACAGAACCCTATTATTTTGCCCAAGAATTAACTTTTGGGTTCCACAAATCGAAAGATGTCTTCTAAAAGACATTAATGAAAAAACTTATAAAATTAATCATCTACCATAGAGGCTTTTCTCCTCAAAGCATCAATAGATACACTTTGTCAGGAACAATAAAAGTCTTGAGAAAATCTTTACACCTAATCTCTCAAAAGCATTATGGATTTAATGTCATATACCAACTATTTGCAGGTATTGTTACTCTTTAGCAATCTTCTTACTGACTGTACCAGCAGTTTGGAATAGATATCATAAACTAGATACCACCATTTGAAACAATTTAACCCAACAAACAATAGCCATCTGAGAGTAACCAACCAGCTAATGGCACTGCATTTAAAATTATTTATCAATCCTGATATTTTCCTGGGAAAGGTGAAATTTTTTAGACAAAACTGATCATCAAAAAATTGCCCCTTTTCCATTTTCCTAACTTCAGCAACTATTTGTTATTTTAATGTAACTGATGTTTACATTATACTTAACCTTTAGGCTTTGGGAACCCAAACTCAGAAAAGTTACTTTGAATATGGGCATTCAGTGAGAAAAGCTAGAAGATGCTTTCCCCCTCTTTTAAAGGCGATTGCTGGAAATAACCTTTCCGATTTCAACTATCGTAATGGTAATTGGTCATTGGTCCTCTACATCGTAACCAGGTTGCATTTTTGTGATTTTACCATGTCTGTACCCTAGAAAAAGCTTTAGATCGTAGCTTTCTTTTCTTCTTCTGAAACATTAGTTTACTAATTCTGTAGGAGAAAGTATTGAATTAAATATTATGACATTTAAAAAATTGCAGTTAGAATAACTGCTGAATAGTTATTTAGCACATTAAACAAAATATTGTCAATTTTCCAATCATATTTGCAATTAAATTTCTCAAGAATTACTGAAGCTGTAAATTTAATTCTTATAAAGCTTGAACACATCATTGTGAATTTTATTTTGTTATACTTCTAACTCATCAATTTTGATAAAATGTGAATATTAAAATGACGATTTATGTGACGATTTATATACCATGCATAAAGATCCTAATTGTTTTTATTTCCTTTTTAAAAATATTCCCATTTCTTTGTGCATAACACAGATAACAATCATCTGCTGTTTTGTAGATTAAAATATCTTTAATGTTTTAGTATTAATATATTGCGCACACAGAAATCGAATATAATTTTTATTCCTAACATAGTTCGAACGGTTTTTAATATAATTACTAGTAATGTTTCCTATTCTATCGTCAATTCTTACAATTTATAGTGATTTTTTTTTTTTGCTGAGAATTTTTATTACTCATTGCAGTGTAGTATTTTTGAGAAATATGCTCAATTTCGTAGACAATCAATAACTGAATTATAACAAAAAATTATTTTTCTGCAGAAACATTTACTAATACATAGGTAATCACCAGATTTAAAACAATTAATTTAAAAAAAGTAAGATTAGATATGGTTTACTTAGAATTTGATACACAAGATTACATTACGATAATATTATGCTGAAAAGTAGTTAGCAAAAACACTAAAAAAATACTTTAAAAAATATATCTGACATTCTAAATGATCAGCACTCGTTATTAAATACAAGTATTTTTACTAGCAGCTGATTTAGCTTACCTTCAGAAATGCTTAAAATTAAATCTAGAATTCCTGAGTTTTTTTATGCAGCTACTTTATTTTATTTCAATAGAAATATTTCTGGAATAATTTAAATGTCTAGTAACTTCTCAGAGATTGAAATGAAGGTATAAAGATTTTAATATTTCTCTTCTGATATAGAAAAACTACTAATTATTATTTTTGAGATTTTAACAACCTCTTTCAATATTTTAAAATTAGAATTATAACTTTTAATGAATGATTAATTATAAATAATTAAATCAATCATTTTCATAAATTATGAAAAATAATGGTGAAACCAAAAGCTTACTTAAAAATCAAAACCAAAATGTATTTTTAGCCAGAATATATCCAGTTGAAGCATTAAAATTTAAAACTGAAAAAAATTATAAGTCGTGGAATCTTTAACACTGTGTTTGACTAATACATTAGTGACTGGGAAGTATATATACCCATGGCTCCAGTGGGGGGGAGTAAGCATGAAGACAAAACAAAGTGTTTTGTCACTTTTCAATGTAAAATATAATGACAAAGTGAAAAAAAGTTAGTTTTTCTGCATCATTTGTGACGAATGTGAGTGAAGAAGTAATAATTTGTATAGGATGCTGATTACCTTCATAATACCATTCTGTCAGAAATGAAACTTCAAGTAATTCTTCTTGTCAAAATGTTTAGTAAATTCTTGGATCAAATATTTAGACGAATAGATGGGCCCAACTATAAACATTTATTATTATAAAGTTACAAAATTATATTAAGTTAAAATATTAAGAAATTTATAAAGTTAAAAAATTAAGAAACAGGGGAAAAGACTAAAGTTTTCAATCGAGTACTAATCACAAATGAAATTATGCACTCATTCCATACCTCTTAGGAATGTTACTTAAAAAAAAAAAATGCTGCCAAAGCAGGGTTTACAAGACTTATTAGTGCCAACAATGATTATAACAAATGCTGGACGAAATCTTCTGACCCTAAGGGGTACGACACAAAAAGGTTAAGGGATTTTACGAGGCAATTAGGGTTCAGCTGAAAAGTTCAAGTGGAGGAACGAAATACAAACTCGTTGCTGATACAGCAGTTATACCAAGCCGTAAGGAAACATAAAAAAAAAAAAAATCTGGTACAACAGTTGTACCGCTTGTAAGCTAAAGGTTTTTATTTTTTAAAATATATATAATATTAAATTTTTTAAATACTAGATTATCGATTTCATACAATATCAAAAAATGTCTCCAACTTTGATTTTAGGTAACAGTGTACATGCATCATGATTAGCCATATGCACAGATGTGAGGTTACATAAATGCATGAAATAAAAATATTTTTGAATAAAAAATAATTAAATTACTTCAGCAACTCCTAAATCTGATATTTTCAAAGTTCCACAGTTGGCAAGCAACAAGTTTCCAGGCTTAATATCCTTATGTACAACACCTTTTCCATGTAGATATTCTAGACCATCCAGAAGCTGGCAGAAGTAACTATTAAACACATAAAAAAAATGTGAAATATAAATTTTAACATACATAAGTTTAATTATTTTATGATAAAAAATAAGGTACAGCTAATAACTCGTGACAAAAAATGTAAAAGCACATATATGCGCGGGGGGGGGGGGGGGGGGGTGCTTCTCATCTTCAACAAATTTTTCATTAGATCATGAACTGATTACTTCTATTAAGAAAATTTCTTCCGTGAATAAAATTTCAGCATGATTATATTCTTTCCTTACTACAGTGGCAAAATTTCTACGGCATATAACTAATATTTCATCAAATGTTTGTTTTACTATGTATATTCAATTAATTAAAAATATATAAAATGAGCAACGATGAAAAATTTTTTTGCCTTCATATTTATGAACTGTTTAAAATCTGGATATCAGTTCTGAAACTTAAAATATGAAAATTCCACATTCAACATTAAATTTTGCAATAATTAGAGGTTTCAAGACTAGAAAAAATCTTTCAGCAGCAAAGAACAAGATCTCTACAATAAAACAAATTCCAGGGAGTTTAACAAATCATATTTTCAATAGATATTCTGCAAATTGTTTGAGTGTATGTGTGCGTGTGTTATGCAAATTGTTTAAACAAATAAACTGATAGTAAGAGAAAAACTGTTTCGGAAAGAGATTTTAATATTCCTTTCTACCTTGCATTGCATCTACTCTCAGGTGGGTTTTTTTCCCCCTCCCTTACTACAATACAGAATTTCTGGAAGATGCTCATGTTATAAGGACTTGAAAGCATTTGAAATATTATTTGAGAAAAATGTAATTTATAATTTAAAAAAAAGTTATTTAAAGAAAAAAAAATACTTTTATAAAAATAAAATCTCAAGTTATATCCATCAGTAAATAGCAATTTTCACCAGGAGATTCTTCCAATGAGTTTTAACAATTTTAGATTTTTTTGTCTAAAAAATAGAACCACAATTTTATTTGAGATAGCTTTAACTCAAAAACAAGTTGAATTTCATCTAATTAAATTTCAAATGGAGTCAGTCAATTCAAGTGATGCTAAAACCACATAATATCTACAACCGTCTGACTTTTGGCATTTCATCAGCATTTGAGGTGAGGATTGCTCTGCCATTAACATATTACGCCAAGAATGTTTGATATCTTTCACAGCAGAATGTTCAATCTTGTTATATTTTTAATTATGTGCTTGCAAGTTTAAATTCTCATGTCTTTCAGAAATGTTTATCTGTGAAAATTAAAATAAATTTCTAGTCTAAAATAGATTAAAAGGTTTTGATTCATTTTGAAGCACAATAACATATTATATAAAACAGTGTTTCACTTTAAAATAAAACTGCCTACTTTTATTTAGAATGGTTTGAATATTGTTATTTTTATTTGGGATAATAATGTAGAGCTTCTATGACCAGGACCAGTTAACTTCGTTAAAGGAAATTTTCTAGACTAAAAAAATCATTTTTAATAAATATTTCTCTTATTGTTGTAATTATTGATAACTAAATTTCACATAATTCTTGGAAACAAAATTTAAGATATAAACTCCTTGATTTTTGTAGTGAGTAATCTGATACAAAGTACACAAGATTATAAAATTTAACTATAATGCACATCGAGAAAAGATTTCTAAAATCCAGATTATATTATTTTAACTAGAGGACCATTTGGTTTGAGGAAAAGGTGTCTTCAGATCTATTTAATTGTCTTTTGATACACAGAAATATGATCATGTACCTCTGATAATTCTTGCTGCATCATGCAGAAAATTAGCAACTGATTAATAAATAGCTCTTATTTATTTGATTAATATCAAATGAACTAACAAAGGAATTTACTTACTCTTTACTACAAAGTATTTAAAAATCGTATCATATGCCAAAATCAAATATATCAGAAACACAGTTTACAATATGAAAAAGTTAACTGAATTTTAATGGATACCTTACAATTCAACTTTTTTCTTCTTTATAATTATGGATCAGAATCAAATGTTCAGCAAGTACAAATGCTCTTCAATGGTAATTAATACCTTAACTGCTGCATTTCAAATCAGAAGTCTCATTCACTGATTTTCACATTTTATCAATCAATAACTTTCTAAATATGCTATAAAATAGGTAATTTTATTGAAAGGCATTATTTCACACTACAGTAGTGTTTTTATTTTTATTCTGAATAAACAAGGCATACTTAATTCATGTATAGGGTGACTCTTTTTTAAAAAATGAAGATAATATCAATGATAACATAAATAAGAGTGAAGTAAATATTTACTTTAAGAGTAAAATATACTTTTTTACCATCAAGATGATGTAATTTCTTCACTGCCATATTTCAATCTTACTTAATTTTTTAAAAAATGTCTCTTGACATAAAAAACAGTATTTTAGAGCTTTTTCATTAACTAAAATTAACTTGTTATTTTTCAAAGAATTAAAAAAAAAACTATTTCAATTTAATCAACAATTTAAAAAACTTTTTCAAAAACTAAAATTTATACCCCCCCTTTTTTTCTTTTGATGCAGTCACAAAATTATATTGTTATCTTTAATAACATGCTTATATAATTAAGTGAAAACATATTTAATAGATGAAACAACACTTCAAATATTAAATGATGTTTGAATGGATATTTTTTAGAGCAATTATTACTACATTTAGTTAATATCAATTCAAGTATTATTTTCAAACACATACTTATCTTGTATTTGATGCAAGAATACATTAAAATCAATTACTGAAGCTCTCTCAATATGAAAACACAAAACATTAGTAGAGTTCATATTTCCATTGAGATACTTCACCTTATCAAAATTTGTATAATTAACATTATAATTACATGGATGGTAATTCAATGCAGCAAGATGCTTCCATTAAATCTCCATCAGGCAACAGCAAAGAGAGTATCCAAATTTTATCTTAAAAAATAAGCACATTTTTAAGCATCTTTAGAGTAAAAAATAAGAACCAATACTAAGGAAATGTGTGTTATGATGAAAGTTGAGCAAAATTATCAAATTTTATGTGCATATAAATATAGAATAACAATAATCTAATATATAAAAAAGAATGAATGTTAGTATTTTATATGCTGCTGTACCATTCATCTGATTGCAATAAAACTTTGTCAATGTATTGCTTGCCCTTGCGCAAAGGTTATAAGCATAGCACAATAATTATATCTAATATATAAAAAAAAATGTTGATTTAATGACAACATTTATGTGCTAACCCATTATTTGCATCAGAAGACCAACATGTGACAAGAATTGAGGCAACTTTTCTTAATGGAAAGTCGAATGGTGAAGATGTGTTCATTCCACGCATTCCCATTATTCTCAACAATGTACCTTTTGATTTCAAACAATGTTTTCCATGTTTTTCACAAAGCCAGTTGCATGTTGGATGCTCACGAATCGGAGAGCCAAGAAATTTATTTGCTTTTGCTGAAGAAGGAAAAAACAAAAAATATTGTCTACCCCAAAATACTTGAATAATAAAGTAAAAAAATAAATAAATATTATTTATACTTTTCCTTTATATACGATTCAAGTTCAATGAATGCATTCTTTGTTGACAAGAAAATAAATATTAAACAAGATAGCTATTTCAGATTTCAACTGATATTTCCAAAATTATTTCTTCACTGGTAGCAACACACTGGGTACCAGCTAGTTCTATATATTTTTTTTAAAAACAGTCAAATAAAATTACTTTAAATGCTTGTATCATGAAAAATCTTATAGCACATTCACTGCACATTTAAAATTATTTTATTATACTGTTGTTAGCTGTTTTACAAAAAAAAAAAAAAAAAAAAAAAAAGGAAAAAAAAAAAACATTAAACCAGTATTTCATTGACATATCAGCTCCTCAGGAGGGAAGGGGTTAAGAACATAAATCTAGAAAATAAAAATCCTGCTAAGTTTGTTAAATGTACACATTTTTTTTTTTATCCCTTTTCAGAAATTTTACCACCTTATTCTTTCAATTTGTATTGCTTTTTCATCAATATATCTTCTTTTTGAAAATTAAAAATATATAATATATATATATATATATATTAATCTTCAAAAAGAAAGAAAATAATAATAATAATAAAACATCTGGACAAAAAAAGGAAAGAGTGAGAGAGAGATCAAATGGGTCACCCATTACAAAAAATATTAGTCCTAGAGGAAAACATTTATCTGTAATCTAACAGCTTTTCAGATCCTCTAGTCTGACACTCCCCTTGACACTTATAGTATTATTTTTACTTCTCTTTCCTTGCTATATATGAAACATGCATTTATTGGAATCCACGTGGCAACAGGATGAGTCTCTCTTTTCATACAAGACCATTATTGCTTCGAAATTTCTCAATCTATACATCTAGTTTTACATTCTGGAATGTCTGTTATTTTGTACACTGATTTATTTAATAGTTAATGGCAACTTTAACTATTAAATCGAAGAACTGTGAAAAAGAAATGGAACATTTGAGAATTCTATTAGATGAGGTTGAGTCTTCTCAAAAAGAAAGTGATCAAGCTAGTGGAAATGAACTTGATGCTAAAATATGCAGTTTACAAAACAGCAAAAGTGAATTTGTGCAGAATGAAGAAGATTACGAAAATTCTGATTTTTAAAAAAAGTACCTTAAAAAGTAAAAATAAAATAAGTTTATGGAAAAGAAATAGCAAATCAAAAATGGAAAATGTGTTCTCAAAATATAACTCATTTACCAAAAAAAACATGAAAGATATTACATGCAATATAACAGAGCATTTAGAAAGTTGGGAATTGTTTTTTAATACATAGCATTTATAGTATAACGGATATATATTTATATTCAGAAGATATCAGTAAATTGTACCAGAGATTGAGATACCAAGAAGATCAATGAAATGGAAATGGACTTTTATATTTATGCATAAACAGGGTGCGTAGTGAGAAACTTCTGCAAAAATTAAGTACTTTTTAGGCACCTTAGCTCAAAAAAATGAAGCATCTTTGTATAAGTATGTATATGTCAACTGCATATTTTCTAAGCATAGTATTTTTTTCCCCTATTTTATAACAATGCATAGATTTTATTAAAAAAAATTCTTAAAAATTAATTTTAAATGCTTATTTTTGAAATTTTAATATTTATTTATGTATTTGCACATCTTTTATTGAAAAATAATGCCTTTTTAGATTTGACAAAAACATAGAAATGATCATAAAAATGAGAAAAAAATTAACATAAAAAAATTAAGTAAACTTTTATAAGATTAACAATAAAGATCTATAAGCCTTTTTAACATTTCTTAAAATTAAAATATGAAAATGTCGATAGTGATGTAGAAGCTCAGCATGACCACAAATTTTGTAATTGATTGATTTTTATATAAGCAACAACAATTAAGATCCAACATGGCTGGGATGGAAAGAGTAAATTTCTCCAGCGCTGACTGATTCTATTAAGTAATTTTATTTGCAATCTTATAAAGCTAAGAGCTAAAGCATTCCTATGGCTATCATCATACGACTGGCCATGTTCTAAAAATAAGCCTCCCTGGCATGCGGTTGCAAGTATACGAAATACGAATTTGGGCTTTAGACGTATTCTACCCAATTGATTAAACAAAAATTGGACTCAAAACTACACTTATAGTCGCAAAATTACGTACCAATTTTGCTACATTTAAATCGTTACATTTTTGAGTTATTGTGTTTACATATTTCTGAAAGTACAGATTGACATGCGGCAAACCCCTTGTTGGATTTGGCTCAAATTTTGACAGATGTTTATACAATAGATATTAAATCTGCGTAACAACTTTTAACGATCTAGCTCTTTTCGTTTTGCAGTTATCATACTAACTTATATTCGAACAGTCGGACAGACAAGCAGATTTCCTCTAAACGGATGTTGCTGAAACTTTCATAGAAATCTACAAGTTTGGTGGTGTGAAGACCATATACCAAATTTCATCCATCTAGCTCAAAGTGTTTTTGTGTTATCTTCGTCACAAATATACATTTTCTGTAAATGTGTTTTCGAATTCAAGGAGCTATGAAACGTGGAGATTCATTAAAATCTCGAATTCGAATTTTTTTGACGATGGAAATATTTTCTCTAAATTTTGTATACGAGAAAGTAAAAAGGCCACTTGAAGCTTTTTTTTAAATTTCTTGAAGCAAATGCGAGATAATATATCACATTGCTTCAAAATTTAATAAAACATTTCAAGAATTTTATTCAATGAATATGCTTTAAATTTTTTAAGTTTAAATAAAAGCTAAGAAAGCAATTTTTTTTTTCTTTTACTACAATTCTAACAGCTTCAGAATAATGTTATTCAACGATTTGAAAAAGCAATATCATTTGGAATTTCATTATAATAAAAATCTTTGTTATAAATAGTGTTCAAAACTAAATTCTCAGAAATTATTTTTTTTTAATTACATTCAACCAAACAAAACTTTTATTATTCAAAAGCTATTCTTTTTTTAACCTTTAAAACTGTGTTAAAATAATTTTTATGCGATACTCTGCTTTGATGTTATGATGAAAATACATTAAAACTCTATTTTTTAATAAAACTTCGAATTAAAAGTTTGAGAAATTCGTTCTTAACATGCCTCTAATGGTCAAAAAATAACTTCCCGAATTTCATGCTCCTAACTTCAATGGCTTTATGCTGAGCGTTGCTCAGGACAAGACTTTATATATAAAAAGAGATTTGATTGAGGAAAAAATTTCTATAAGATTCAAAATCATTATAAAATAATAAAACATAAATCCTAAAAAAAAATGTAAAGAAGTTTTTTTTATTTATTTAAAAATATTTAAGTACCAGACCCAGCAGTTTCTTTTTCTCTTAATCAAAACAAATTTGGCAAGATTAGTCCAACAAATAAAAATGTTCAAATGGATGGGGACATCAAAAAATAGCGCAAAGGATATTACGATCATTGAAAATGTAAGGCTTCAAGTTAAAATTTCATCATACTAGACTTTACGCGATTGACTAATGTAATTACACACCACAATTAATTACAATTCAATATAGTACAGTTGAATACCTATAGTAGGTCGTTCAAGTGATTGCTCAAAAACGACATATTAACGAGAATGATAATTGAATATGTTAGTCTTTTTAAAGCAGATTTTCCCATGTTCGATATACCATTTTGGCGCATCAAATTCATCCTGGTATTTTCATATTTTCCATTGATCGGACTAATCTACATATTTTTCTTTAACAACACATAAAAGTTTAAATATATACTTACCAAGCTAATAAATTCTTCAACATTTAAAACATTAAAAATTGAATGTTTTTCGATTCGCAAAAATTATGGCATAGTTCGCATTTTGTACTACCCCTTCCAAATAACTATTCCAGTATTTTAATAAAGGGCAATACACATTGTTGAAAAAATTGAAGGGAAAAAAATCACTAAGCATTATC
Source organism: Argiope bruennichi (assembly GCF_947563725.1). Classification (NCBI taxonomy): domain Eukaryota; kingdom Metazoa; phylum Arthropoda; class Arachnida; order Araneae; family Araneidae; genus Argiope; species Argiope bruennichi. Next base: position 133,246,374 of record NC_079162.1, on the reverse strand, counting down.
TTAAAATGTGCTGGAACTCTTGGAATTCTTCCCTTTTGTTGGTTTTCTTTTTGATATATCTGGTAAACAAACCTTTACGACCATGATTTCGAATTGTCATATTCAACTTATGGGGGGAACAAAAAAAAAAAAAAAAAAAAAAAAAAAGGAAAGCTTTCTTTGTTTTCACGAGAAAAGTAAGCACTTTTAAGGTGCTTAAAAATGGTTTTCAAATTTAAGCAATTTTTATGATACTACACACCCTGATAAAGCACCATATACAAATGAGTAATATTCATAGGCTATTGATGTATCAGACATTAAAATTTTATAGAACATAATGTCACATAAAAGATTTATATTCCCATTCAGGTGCTTGCAGTAAGTTAATGAGACAGTTTTTCATGAAATTCAAAGAGTAGACAAACTAGTAGCCTTAAAATAATTTTTTACCGCTTTCACTGAAAATTGCTGTATCATTGTTGAACATGCCATAATTCATGAAAAATTAGAGAAATTCCATGGCGATGTTCTTTTCATCAATATATATTTTAAAAAAATAAGATATGCAATCAGAATCTTTGTCTTAGTAGAACCCAAAACATTTTATTGCTATAAGACGGAAATATATGCTGGACAACAACTGGAAGGTACATTCGGGTGTAAAAGTTTGCCATTTGCAATTGCAAAAATACTTGTGCATTTCTTTGTTTGCATAAGGCAAAAACATGAGGACTGATAATTGGTATACATGCTATCCTCTAACAAAAGAACATTTTTCAAAGAGGCTGACCACTGCAGGATTCCTGAAAAGTAACAAGGTTGAAATTCCCATTAAGTTCTTATAAACAAAAACTCAATACTTAAAAGTCCACTCCTCTGCATTCGGATTTCAAAAGAAAATGACAAATACTATATGTGCCTAATATATCAAAATATGTAATATTATTTACTATGCATTGTGATGACATTATTGATGAAAATATTAAGAAGCCAGAAATAATTCAGTTTTATGGTGCAACAAAAGAGGGGAGTTAATGAAATACCATCATTATACTAAAAAAAAAATCAACAGGTGGCCAGATGTAGTTTTTTTTTTTATTGCATGTTGGACATTGGAATTAAGAGTTGTTCTATCATCAACAAAAAGCCCTCCCTTGCAATGTACAAGTAAGGGAAAGTTTCTGAAGAAATTAGCATTATCTCTTACAGAACTACACATAAAAGATAAGAAAAAATATGCAAGTGCTTCCAAAAATATTATGTGAAAACATGAATGAAGCAGCTTCTAGTGGATTGAAGGAGATTCTATAAAAATGGTCCAAACACAATACAGGCCAATGAGTTATATGCCCAAGATCTAAAGGGGGAAAAAAAGCATAAAATTTAACAATTTTATTTGTAAAAATCATTCCGATGTTTTTAAGAAGTGTATGTAGATTTAAAATTCTTGATAAAGGTATGTAGTTCTTTTGAATGGAAAATTTTCTAGATGTTAAAAAAGTTCTCAACTAAAGAAGTATACTTTTTAAATGAGATAATACATTTATTATTCACAATCAAATGATTTTATTAAAATTTATAACATTTTTTAAAAGTAAAAACTGATTGGGACGATTCAGTCACCCAGAGCAATCTCCAACATAAGTGTTGGGTGCATGCTTTCTGTCAGGTTGAAGCTTTTATATAAAAACCATTAAAAATATCAGGTTTTTAAAGACTTAAAAAATGCTACACACTCTGAAAAATAAATCCGGATATCCACAGGTGTAGAAATATATTTAACTTCCATTTTGAAGTCCCGAAACAATCCTGTAACCACATTCAGACTGTGGTTACAGGATCTAGAATGTAGATCTATGTAGAATTTAATAATTTCAATAAAGCATACGCAGTAATATTGGAAAAAAGTTTCACACATTTTACCAATAGATAAAATTGCCATACACCTACTCTAATCCTTATTATGATTGCCTGAAAAATAGTAAATAGTTAAAGATGAAAATAGCTTTTATTTGTTTTATCATTATTATTATTCTACTTGAAAAATATTTATCAACATTTCCAAAGGCTAAAAATAATTTTAAATTGATTTAATCTTATTTTATATAGGGGGTCAGGTTTTGCAAAATTCTTTAAGGATCATAATATTTGGATTAAAATTGCTATTTATTTCCATCATCAAGCAGTTTTCTCTTGATTGAATAAGATTATTAGATGACACTGAACAAAGATTCTTCAAAAATACTGGTGCAGAAATTCATAAATAAAGTAATAAAACAAGACAAATTAATTTTTAAAAATTAGTCTAAAAGTAGCATTTATCATCAATTCCAAAAACATTAATGCTAATGCAGAATTAAATAAGGTGTAATTATGCAACCAATAAAAAAAAAATTATCTACTAAGAATGTGATCCGATACATTACAAATTATATAAAATATAAATCAATATTTCTAAACTAAAAGCTAAGAACTAATGACAAAACAAAACTAATCATACAAATCAAATTATTCTAATTAAAAATGAATGCACAAAACAATCACAGCAATCGTTTTTCAAAAAAAAAAAAAAAAATCAGTTTAACAATTGTAACCAAGTAAACAAACCCACAAGGCACAGATATTCCGGATTGTTTTGGTTGGTGCGGCTCATTTGGGCAGTAAATCGCCAGTGCTCCAATAGAATAATAACTTGGAATCTATTAATTCTGATTTTTTTTTTTTCAAGAAAGATACAAATAAATAGGTATGAAATGCTTTGAAACTGAATACCCATCAAAGTCAATTTGACTGCTGGGAAAATTTTTATAAAAGGGAACATTAGATATTTCCACCATTTGATTATACAATAAATTCAACATTCATTTATTTTTGGGATAATCTATTCTATTTCCTGAATCAGTTCTCATACAAAATGAATATTATTTACGGCAAGATGTCCCAATTTAAGCGACATACTTAACTTTCTGATGTTTAGTTTTAAAAATATCTTGCACATGTTAGGTCAAGTTTTAACTGTTATTTTAAATATCAAGTTTACACTACCTAAGACTACTCATTCAAAAAATTTACTGTATATTTTTGAATATAAACAATCCAAGTATAAGCTGTGAATGAGTTTTTTCTACAAAAATTATCAAGGTTCCAAACTTGTTTATAAATCGAAACAAAATCAAATTTTAAAAAATCTTGCCACTTTCAAAATTATCCCTATGAAAACATATATAACCAAGCAAGTTAAATGGATGGAATATTTTCCAATCAAGTTGCTAAAAAATAAAATTCCAGATATTAATGACGATAATTGTAACCTTGAGTATCTATCTGAAGCTAGCACATTTTTTTTTTTTTGATATTTGATGTTTTGGATATGATCTATTCTATATGTGCTGCTCTTATTTTCTGTGCCATTTTATAATTTGTTTGACAAATGACAAAGTTTTATACAGTAAATTTCAAACCACAAATAATCATGCTTCAAGAAAATTTTAATAACAACATGGCTGTTCAGCATTTCTCCAAAAATCCTTCATCCAATGCAAAAAGCAAGCAACAGCAAAGAATTCCAAAAATAAAACAACTAATTTTCATCAGAAAAAAGAAAACTAATTTCACCTCCACCACAGTTTAGCTTTAAAAAAAATTCCAAAGTTCTCAACTATATTGTATGAATTCTTTTTCTGATGTATACATACATACATTTCATATCTTCACTAGTTTTTTAAAAGATTTAGTATTTTTTATTCTAATATTTCAAACTGCATCTTTTCTGAAACTTATTACTTTAAATTTTAGAAAATAGATCAGCAGCAAATAGAAATTTTACTATACTTCATTTTATTATGGAACATAGCTATTTATAAAAGTATCAATAACGGAAAATTTTTGCTAGCATTTTGCATAAAATGTAAATATCAATCAGGGTATGCAGTGAGAAACTACTGTAAAAATTAAGCACCATAGCAAATTAATAAATAATAATAATAATAATAATAAAATGTGCCTTAGTGCATAAATAAATCTGCATATTTTCTAAGCATAGAATGTTTTCTGTTTTAAAATAATGCATTCATTTTAAATATGTATTGCTTGAATTTTAATATTTCTGCATTTGTACAACTTCCATAGCAAAACTAATGACTTCTTTTTGATTTTGACAAAAACATTAACACTGAAAACATCAGCATTTTACCAATACATTGGAACTGCTATTGGAAATCGATTATTTGACTCCTTGCAGTAGATTTAGTGTTAAAACAATCAGAAAAAAAAATTCAATACAGAAAAAAATTAGCTAAATTTTATAAAATTAACAATAAAAATCTATGATATTTGTCAACATTTCTTAAAATCAACAAATTACCAGTTCATTTAGATGGGTATATGAATTTTGAAAAATGTTGAAATTGATGTAAAAGCATAACATGACAAAAAAAAAAAAAATGTAAATGATTTTCATATACGCAACAACAAATAAGATTTGACATGGCTAGAATGGTAGACATTCGTTTCTATAACTCACTATATTTAATAACTTTCCTGACAGTCTAACAAAGCTAAGAACCAAAGCATTCTGGAATGGCAACACCATCATAAGCTTCTCAAAAATTGTCCCAAAATCGAAAATAGAACAATGCCATGCTCTAAACAAGGTTAATATAACATTTTTTTAATAAAAAAGAATAATAGCATTCAGAACTGGTCAGACTATATATATATATATATATATATATATATATATATATATATATATATATATATATATATACACTTACAAAAAAAAATGTCTTGCTTCTATTTTGGAAGTTTATTGAAAGTCCTTTTCAAACATTTAACATTTCAAAAATTTAATAAAAAAACCCTTTTTTTAATATATATGTAAAAAAAAAAAGTCTTACTTAAACTTTAAAAAATTATAGAAAAACATAATAACATATTTTACAAATAAATGAAAATGCTTTAACAAGTCCTAATTTTAATAAATAACAAACAAATTCAAGTTTAAAAAAAAAAAAAGTAGCTCTGCAGTTAGAAGCAAAATGAAAATAAAGAATGCCAGTTTAAGCATTTTGTGAAGCCAATATAAGAAAATATATTGCACTGCTTCAAAATTTAACAAAACTGGTCAAATGATGATTCTTATTTAATGAATTGCTTTACAATTAAAGCACAGAAAGTTTTTTTTTATTGCAACATCAACAGCAATAAAATAAAGTGGCTCAATAATTTGAAAAAGTAATGAAATTGTTTTGAATTTCATTGTAATAAAAACCATTGTTAAAGTATCCCCAGAACTAATTTTTCAAAAATTACTAAAACTAAAAAACAAAACGCATTCACTCAAACAAAATTGGTAGCAATGCATGTGTGTGTGTGTTAACTTTTAAAAAATTATAAAAATTTTTGTGCAATATGCTTTGATATTAAGGGGAAAATAAGATTAAAATTGTCATTTTTTTAACTAAAAATTTTGAAAAATCTGTTCTTAGAGGGTGTCAAATATCCAAGAAACTTCCCAAATTTCATGCTTCTAACTTCAATGGTTTTTATGGTGCATTGACTTATCATTTAATCCAAACCTTTGCATATAGATTTCATTGGGGGAGGAGAGTTACAAAGAAAAAAAAGCATTATAAAATAATAGAATCTGAATCCCAAAAAACAAATGTTTTGAATAACATTTAAAAAAATTCTAAGCACCATATTTAAAAGAATTTTTTCTTACTAAAAATTAAAATTTAGTAAGATTGGCCCAACAAATAATAATTTTCAAATGAATGGGGAGATTTAAAAAAAAAATTTTTTTTTTAAAAGTTAAAATCTTATCATGGTAGATTTTATGCAATCGATTAACATAATTACACACAGTATAGAATATCCCTTTAACAGGTCATTTAAGGGATTGCTCCAAAATAACATACTAAAGAGAATGATGATTAAATATGCATCGTACTAAAGAAGCTTCAATGTAAGTGTTTCTAGAGAAGCTTCTCGCACATTGTTAAAGAAAGAAGTGGCAAAAAAAAAAAAAAAAACCTGATTAAGATTAAGAATTATCTTAATATGTGTGGAACTGGATCTATTTCACCTTGGATTCTTACTCTGAATTCTTTCCTTTTAATGGTTTTCATTTTTTGATACATTCCATAAACAAACTTTTACCACCATGTTTTGAAATTATTACATTCAACATGCGGGGGGTAAACAAAATACTTTGCCTTTCTCAAGAAAATTAAGCACATTTAGGGACCTTTTTTCAAAATTAAGGACTTTTAAAGTGCTTAAAAATGTTTCTTAAATTTAAACAGTTTTCACGATGCTATGTGCCTTGAGTAATGGGCAGCATACATCTACCTACAATAATTTCTACTAATAATAAAAGACAAAGTGTGTCTATGGATATATTAGCACTCTATAAGGCAAACTGTTAGAGCTGGAACTACACATTTGGTAGAGATATACTTAGAAATATAAAAATATGCAACTTCAAGCAAATTTTAAATAAAAAATTAAGAGAATTTAACACTTTTTCACCATAACTGCAGGGACTATTATAGCACAAACATAAAAATTACATCATTTTAATATTCAAAACATTGCTTTTTCAATAATAACCAATTTAGTTTGCTGTAAAATATATTTTTTTTATCCATTTTTAAAATATATGCATGATGAAATAATATCAATGTACTCAACTCATTTTTATTTTGAAATAAAAAATGAAGTCAAAAATACTATAGACCAAGACCAACTTAAATTTACATTTCCTGAGCCACAATCCTTAACGGAAGGTTGTAAAACAATGAGGAACAATAAAATAAAACAACATTGAAATCATATCATTCCGAAATTAAATGCCAAAACTAAACTCTTGTATGCAATAATTATAACAACCATTTGATAATTTTAAAGATCAAATAATACAGCATAACTCTGAAAAAAGTAATATTTCCTTCAAAAGTAAAGAAGAATTTATCTAAAAAATATTAATATTATAAGCTTAGGAAACTTGGAATTATTAGCAGAATTAGATGGCAGGGCAAACAAATATTAATAAGAAAATTCCATAGAAAATCTGCAAAATGACTAAAAAAAGACCACAAATTATTATGAAAATACTTTTGAATAATTTTTGTTTATACAAATTTACATAAGATCATATATGCATGTTTGACTTAACAAATATTATATTTTTATAATTGCAAATATATTTTCTTTAATAAAAGATCAGTCAATTCTTTCATTTTATGTGTGCATTAAAACTTCTTTTTCTTTACCAATAAATTTTTTTCCCATTTAAAAAATAATAGAATAAAAGACGAGAAAGGACAATTGAGGAAAATTCATAAAGTATATAATCTCTCAGTAGATAATAAAGAATTTAATGCATTATCACAAATAATGAAGTTTAAAACTTACCCATGAGATTGCCAAATAGGAAATTTTTTTTCAGGAGATGAATCCAAAAGCTCTTGTAAAACAGACACACAATATTCAAATATTAAGTACAGTTTTTGTTTCTCTTCATTAAACATAACTTCAATTAATTCAATTACATTCTTGTGACGCAATCTTCTTAGAAGAGATATTTCTCTGGAAGAAAATTTTAAAAAATGCATTAAAACCAAATAATTCCTTGATTAGTAATTCTGTATATATACATTTTTGTGTGTGTGTTTGTGAAAATTTCAAAAGTATTCAAAAGTATGCAACTGAAAGATCTAACAAAATTGCTAAGCTTTATACATAAATAGCAAGGCAGCAAACAAGATTCAATAAAAAAAAAAAAGCCATGCACCATATATAATATTTAATAATTTTAATATATATATATTTTCTTACTGCTACTTCTCTAATAAAAAGTAAATAATATTCAAAGATAAACACAAAATTGAGAAAATAAATTTAATTACATTCATCTTAAAAAGAACTAGCAAACTACAAATATTCACTTAAAAAACTCTATTTAATAATCAATTTTTAATACTATAAACTATTCAAAATACTATACTATAAGATCATTCAAAATTAATGAACAGACGAAATTAACAGGAATATTTTCTTACAACTCAAAATAACTGCTGTTTTCTTCATTTAACACAAACCATAGAAAAATAATTCAACTTGGCATCATTAATATTTTAATTTGAAGCAAGATGATTTATAAAAAATGTTGAAATTAAATGAGGGGAAAAAATTAAGTATGAGAAAATGTCATGGACCAAAACACAAAAGTTATTAATCTTTAATGTTAAACTTTTGCCAAATAAATAAAATCCAACTTGGTTTCTATAACTCAATGGTATTCATGATTAAAAAAAAATGTTACACATTAAATTACATTTAAAAATCGATCTTGGCACAGTCATTTTTTAAAAAAATATCAAAACAAGAGAACTTGGTACCAGCTTTCTTGCCAAGGTAGAAAAAATTCTTACCAAACTAATATAGCAAAAAGTTAAAAAAAATATTACCACATTTGACGATTTATTATCTTAAAAAAGTTTCAAATTGGCCTCATCTACCATTATGTACCAAATTCTCCAACAGAAAAAGAAGATATATGTAAGAAAGGGGTGTACAGGATCAAAATAACCCAAAATAACTTGCTTTACAGATTTGATAACAAACATTCAAATGCAGCAATAAGTGCATAACTAAGAAATGAAAATAACGTAAGAGGTGTATATTATACCTATCAACATTTCTTTCTCCATTCGGAATTTTTCGCAGCTTTCTTTTTTTCAATATTTTCACGGCTCTACGGCAAAGTGAAGTAGAGTCTAAAGCTTCTTTTACTTTGCCATAAGACCCTTCCCCTAGGACATCTCCCATCACATACTTCCCGATCATTTTCACTCGTTTCTTTGGAGTAGTACATCGTATTTCTTTAGAATCAAAACGATAAAATGCTACTGGTCCGTTATCCTCATTTAACCAGCTATCTATAGGTTCCCTTTGAGTTCTATAATAATCCTCATCCGAGAGTGCATTAAAATTACATGATGAATTTGCCCCGCCATGTGCACCCTCGGGATGCCAAGCATGTTGAGAGTAGTTTTCATTGCTTTCTTCGTCTGAATCTAAACTAAACTTACATGGACGATATCCGTCACCTTCTGTTTCATCCATGAAAATTTTTGAAACAAAGGAAATGAAAAAGAAAGCAAAAGTGAATAACTATTATAGTACGGCATAACAACTCAGTTATGAAGCCGCAAATAATACTTCAAGTGGAAACATCTAAATAGTTTAAGTCGATTAAAGGAACCCCTTGGTCAATTACTTCGTTTTATTTGCTCTGTAGGCCCCAGAGGCCCACAACCAAGGGGTCAAATTCAAATCGCGAACTTCGGACGGAGCGGTATATTTACATTACGTATTGCCAAATACTGCTCTGCAAAATTCACTTCTAGGATACTACGCTATGCAATTACAAGAAAAATTAATTTGATGCATTTTTTTCCTTTTGTATTTCATATCAGATCAAAATAAAATATATTTCAATTTTTTAAACGATATATTATTTTTCTACTTGATAACTGATCAAAGTTCAATGTTTCATCAAATGGAAAGATTTGAGAATGGTATGTCGTGTTGTATATTTTGCACTGATGGTAGTAAATAGGGATAAGGAATAATTTGCGAATTGTTATTCTGTAAGCAATTTCAAAAAAATCAGAAATGCTACTGACGAACACCACACACTGAGAGTCATATCGATTATAACAAATCATCGATATGCAATTAATCGCAGTTTTTTAGATTAAAAGTATTGAATTACGATATAAAAAAATTATCGATTCGGTCTGTCCAATCTGGTTGAGTTTTGAGGATAGAGGAACAATAGATAAACGACCCTCCCAACACAGAACTCTTATTGATCCAAGTTCAAGAAAAGGATTTCTTAAGTAGTTTTAACGGTACACATTGTCAATATGCAGGGTCTGTCCTCAAAGTGATATTCCTTGAGATAATTCTTCCTAGAAGATATCGGCACTTGAGCTAATTCATTGACTAATGTTGCATGTATTCAAGCATTAAAATAGTTGTCATATTGTAAACTTTTTCAATAAAAATTTAGTGCATTGAAACGTGTGACATCTGGTCATCAATAGAGATGACAAATATTTTAAGAATATCAAAAAGTCACAAATATCAGTGATTACTACTTTTCAAAGAGAGCTGTTACTCAAATCTTTGATATGATTTTACTGGTGATATTTCGATTACAGGTGCTAAATCTATCCAGCTAAGGAACAAGAATTCAGTCATGCATAGAGAAAGTCATTTACACATTGCTCCACGTTCCAGGACCCCCCCCCCCTCTTTCCTTCAATGGTTGTTGCTCCCCTTCAATAATTATTGGTAACAAGCAGAGAGTTTCTTATTCCACAAAGAGTCCTTTGTGCGCTTTCAGTCTGGGGCATTTCGCACTCTTTCCCTGCACTTGGTTTTCAGGGGTTCTTTGACATCTGTTCATTTTACCGCCAATTTGTGGAAACCTTCCAATCGACGTCCACAGATGAGAGTCGTCCTATAATGGATCAGAAGGCAGATTTACGACCAAATCCATAAAGGGAACGGCCGTCAGAACGAGGCTCTCCTGAAGCCATGTCTGATAATGACTACTACTAGAAGCAATACACTGCTTATCTCATTGTGCATAAACCAGATTCCTTCCGAGCTCAAACTTGCACAATAATTTTTTTCCCTTAAAAAGGTTTTGTCAAACATTCAGTGGTGCAAATAAATTCCATATGTGAAATCTCTTAAATGGTTATAAGGCCATAATTACCATCATATATTTAATATTTTTCCATGCCTGAAACGATTTGATATTCACATAATTAAATTGTCTGAGCACTGTTAGTAGGAGAATTCCACTGCCACCAAAGAATGTCCAGTTTTTTTAAACAAATATATGACTTATTTTTAAGTCCTTTTGAAAATAAAAGTGATATTTTAAATAAATTGCCACTGATAAATTTCCCATCATAGATATTTAATTACATCTTGGATGATGCATTGAAATTTATACAAATGTGAATACTTTTTTTAAAATGCGTGGCAGAAAATATAAATGTTAGCATAAGGTATACATCAATGATTTTTATGCATCAGTAATATAGTTGGCAGTGTGGTAAAGATAGAGATGCATATTCCACGATTTTTTGAATAACAAATAATTTTGTTATAGTTATTTTTAAATATTTGTTCCAAATATCTGTTATTTCAATCATATTATTAATTAGTATTAAATATAAAATTTACTAATTGTAATTAATACTTAACTTATTAAATTAAGTCACATGTGATTGAATTAATTTATATATTTCAGCTTACTTTTTAATCTTGATTTTATCAATAGTGAGGGAACTTGAGATTCATTTCACTTTTAGAGATTTTAATAATTCTATCTCACTGCTGCTGTTTTCGATAACGAAGCATTGTCTGGTGTTTATCATGAGGTTTCATGGTACATTAATTTGAGAATGATCGACATTATATTAATAAAGTGAAAAAGATTTTTTTAAAGATATTTATTTTCCACGTAATATCCAACAAAGAGGTCATATATTCTTTTTTGTTCCATATATTTTGAAAATAAGGTAAAAATGTTATAGTGTAAATATTTTGCATACTTTTTTGATGTGATTTCATAGATCGTTGTAAAATGAACCATTCATTTCTTCAATACAATTAGAAAGAATCATTAGATGAATGCATTATTCAAAGCATAAATAATTTTGTATTCATTTTATAGGTTTCTTGTATTCTTAAAATTATATTTTGAAGAAATATAATTTTTTTATATTTATAATGTCTGTTTTAAATCTAATTTGTAAAGACGGATGACGTAATATTACGCATTGCTCTGAAATGCGATTCTTTTAGAATGGAATTTCTCCATTTTCTACATTGTTTAACATTTGCTACATTGTTTACTACTTTTAAGCGTCACAGATTGGGAAAAGATATTGCTTTCCCCTTCTGCAGATTTTCCGCCCAGTAGGAATGCTAATTGATCCCCGGCCACCCGAAAGCAGTGTCAGGACACCGGTTACTTATTGCGTCGAATTTTCACTTTGGGAAAAAATAGATCCTTTTTTTCCCCCCATTTTTGAGAAAAAGAAAAATTGCCTTGTAATTTCAAAATACAGCAAATCTGTGTGGGAATTGGTAAACATTTTTCAATTGTTTCATATAACACTGCATAAAACTTATGTAAAAAAACAAATGCTTATAATTTTTGCTTTGATATGGGTCTAGCTGTTGCAAATTAAATGTGTCCAATTCTTTGAATTTTTAAATTTTTTTTAACTTATTAAAATATTTTATTACATGGAATGTAAAATTATCACTCGAAATTAGAAAGATTTAATTCCTCAAACAAAAACAAATATATTTGTACAATTTTTATATGGAGTGAATTTATCTATTCTACTATTAAAATATTTGTATCTGTTTTTTCTTCTTTTTTTTGTATATGTGTGTGCATTTTTAAGAATAAGTAGAACTGATTTGATTTCATAGTATTGAAAAAATAGTATTGCTGGAATCTTTTTATAACTCTTAATGAATTAAAATTATTTACTCTGCATTTTTCATTGATTTTTATTATACCAAATTTCTTTAAAGTATTCACAAAAATGTTGTGAATACTTGGTTTGATTCTCGTAATATTCAGAAAAATAAAACTTTTACTGTATTTAAAATTTTTCACTTTTTTTTTTATTAATAGTCTTATTCTATTACACTTTTCTGTAAGTTTACCATAAAAGGTCTTAGGGTTCAAATTTTTTCACAATTTTTCTATGGGTTATTTACTGCTACATTGCTATTAAATGAATGTGTATATTTGTTTGTGTTCATAAAAATATGGAAGAGACTAATTTGATTTTGTAATTAAAAAATAAGTAAGAATCTTATATGATGTACAACTGCATTAAAATTCATAGTTATAACAAACTTGCAGCTATGCCCACATTTATTTGCTTCTCTTGCACTTACTTGTTCTATATGCAAGAAAAAGTAAAACGCATTCATTTTTACGTTGTACAGTTTTTATATTTAATTCTTTATGAAATTTTTGGAGGCCCCAACCTTAATTAATTTCTGATGAAAAGAAAAAGTAGTGTACAAAAAACATATTCAAGTCTCCACACGTGTTTAGTAATTACTTATTTAAATGAAAGTTATTTATCCTCTTTTCCAGCTAGTGTTTTTCCCAGAAATCGAGTCATAAAAGGTGGTAAAGGGCAGAGTAAACTCAAAAAGAGGACGAATAAAGGACCGACCTACCAGGCACAAAACATCTGCTGATTTTCCGTAAACCTTTTACACACGCGCCGATTTCAATCAATGGGTATGAATCAAAGGTTTCTGATATAAAATAATTTTCTCGGATAATGAAAAAGAATTTCATGAATGAATCATGCACGAGAATTGAAATTAAAAGCATGTTATTAAAATCAAGCTCATTAGGTAGAAGTTCTTTTTATCTCAAAATAAATAAATAAATAAATAATAAAGTACATTAATAAAAGTACGACAAAATTTTGCCTAAATAAATTTATAAATGTATAACAATTTAGTAATCTGTAGTAAAAAATATGCATTTTATAACTTCAAATCACCGCATAAAATATAAACATAACAATTTGTGGAATAGAGACAATACGTTACAGACAAACCGATTTTCAACTCAATTCCCAGTGAAACTTCAGAAGATATAAGCAGTCATCGTTGACATGCCACTTTTACGTCACGTGAATTGACCTCATTAAGTGATTTTTTTTCAATATGTATTATAAATTACAACTCTGAGTGATATAATATCTTGACTTACAAAGTAGTACTGAAGAAGAAGTTTTATATTCGTCATCGATGCATTAATTATATCAAAACTTTAAAGTGAACACAAATATTGATAAAAGTAAAGTCTTAATAAAAAGTATTTATTTAAAAACGGAAATCTAGGGTGTTGTCGAATTCAACCGACAAATTCAGAGGGGTGATAGTAGGTTCAAGAGGATAAAGAATCATCATACAACATAGGGTCCGAAACGACGTTAAGGGCTGAAAATCGCAAAAATAGAAGGAGTCGAAGAACTTTTGGAAAATGTAAAAAATTAATAAAAAAATAACAAATGATGTTTTAACTAATAATTTTTTTAAGTGAAAGCACATTCTTAAAGACTATTTTTCAAGTAACATGCCGATTTGATGAACTAGGTGGTCGTAAATTATTAAAAACGAAAAAGTAGTTTAGAACACTTATCTGCAAAAATATTAAAACTTTAAGAAAAATAAAAGCTTGAACATATAAGGAATTTTTAATTTGATATAAGTCTGTAGTGTGAAAACTGAGAAGGTTTTAAGATATTCAAGAAAAACTAAAATGTTTGCCAGAAAACATCGCAGCAACATCGGTACCGATGTTTACAGAAAGTGTTGCCAATTCGGAAGGTAAATTTAGAGAACTGATAGTAGGCATTAAGGAGATGAAAAATTATCATAAAACATAGGGTCACAGGAGACGTTTATTCTAAGCGTGGAGAAAATTAGCGTGGGGAAGAGAATGGCCCTATGAATGCGAGGAAAAGAAGCATTCTCGTATGTAAATTTTCCTGGCGTTCGAGGTATATAAAAGCAGCGAGCATTGCAGAATTGATGATTCGAGGAATATAAAAGCAGCTTGTATTTATTAAAGAACAGTGCAGAATTGATAGTCGATAAGTTTCATTCGCAAACAACATGTCGGATTTCACGACTGACGAATATGCGCATATGCATTTAATTTACGGCCGAGAGGATGGTAATGAACGTCTAGTACAAATAATATATCAAGAGCTATATCCAAGTTGGTGTTGTCCACACCACAGTACCTTTTGAAAATATTGATCGACGTTTGCTGTAGACAGGATCCTTCAAAATAACGGGGCCAAATACAGGGCAAAAATGCAGTGTGCGCACACCTGAAACAGAAAACCGAGTTTTGCAGCGCTTTGCGGATACCCCATCGACAAGCACGTGATAAGTTGCAGCGGGATTGGGTATTCAGCACGAAATGGTGTGGAAAGTCATGCGGGGTGAAAACATGTAAATGGTCCAGAAAGCAGAATGTCCAATGTTTTGCAGAAAGTCCAACTCCTATGCGATCAGAGGCGGTGGTAGCAGGGGGGCAATTGCCCATCTGTCGGCAACGTCTTGCCCCCCCCCACGTCGGCGAGAGATTGAGAGTTTCGTTGGCAGAAGTGTTCACTATTTCAAAATGATTGTAGCGAGTTGCGCTTTATCGAATATGATTATTTAATAACCCCCTTACAGTTAATATATTGTAAACAATCGAAATATCCTAGTAACGGTTAAAGTGCTTTGACTATATTTGGCAAAATAATGGATAGGGTGGTAGGTCAATACTATGCCGTATATTGCGGACAATTTTTGATAGACCGACTAGCAACTGAATGCAATGGATGTCGAGGACATTAATTTCACATATTTTCATACATCTGATTCAAATGTCTTTTATTAAGCTTATAATTTGTAGTACTTTTGGCAATATAACCGACAAAATAACAAGTGAATAAGATATCGACATGGTGATAGTCTCATTTTGCTGGCAATGTTTGGTCGGCCGACTATGAATTCAATGCGGTGTGTGTCAAAGACGTTAAGTCTGCAGATTTTCAGACATTTAATTGAAATGTCGTTCATTTATCTTATAATTTGCACTAGATTTGGCAATATATCCGGCAAGTGAATAAGATATCGCATTCTGTCGACAATTTTTGGACGGCCAACTATGAACTGAATGTGATGAATGTCGAAGACTATATCCACAGATTTTTAGACATTTGATTCAAATGTTATTCATCAAAATTTTAATTTGCACTACTTTTGAAAATATAACCGACAAGGCGACAAGTGAATAAGACATAAGAATGTCTCATTTTGTCAAAAAATTTTTATTGATCGATTAAGAATTCAATGCGATGGATGTCGACGACGTTAATTCACATTTCTCAGTCATCCGATTTAAATCTTATAATGTTCGTTCAGCATATAATTTATTCTATATTTAGCAGAATAATCAATAAGCTGGCAAGTGAATAAGACGTCATATTTTCTCGACTAATCTTTGTCTTTCGGCTAAGGTTTTATCATAGATTATGGAAAAAAATTGTTTTCATCGGGCACTTCGATTACTTGTCAGTGGAATTATTAGAGAGAATGATGCTTTTATATTCATGAATAGGACCATAGAGTTGTCTTCCATAATTCATAATTCAAATCCAAGTTCTAAAATTAATCATCATCTTATTCAAATAATTGTTACTTCCTCGGTAACGAGCTGATAAATTTATTTTATTCATTTCACCGTGAGAATTGTCTGATTAAAATCTAGTAAATGGTTAAACTAAATTTAATAAAACACTCTTTTTTTTGACACTCTTGTGAATATGCACGCTAAAAAGAGCTATTTTGCTGTAGCTAAATTATGTAAATTCGTTATAAATCACAGGAGTAAGTAAATTGTATAATTGTAAATTAAGTTTATTTAACAGTAAAATATCTGTTTTCTTTTGCAATCTAATTTATCAGGCTACCATTAATGCACTCTAGAAATATTATCGACTGCAATTGACGACAAAAAAATAAATATTTGTGGTATAGTAGCTTTTTAGCTCCACTAAAAATGTTTATCCAACTATACATTAAATTTGTTAAATAAATTACTATCTAAATTCTTCAGACTCTGCATTCAATATTATGACTATGTAATCGGAGAACGTATCGTTTATATTTTTTTTCTTTCAATTATTATTCGCTGCAAAAACTATATAATTTCAGATACTCTTCAATTTTTAATAGACTTTGAATAACGGTGTCTTGATAAAAAGATGATTATAATAATTATTCATAGAATATTCATAAATAACACATTAACCTCTTGACATATGAATTTACTTAACTTCCTAATAAGATGGCTGATCTTATTTATGACACAATTATTATTATTAATCCCTAGAATAATATAAGGGCATTTCAGGTAATGATGCGTTTTCAAGTGATTTTTGCATTTTAAATTACTTAATACTTTCATTTAATTGCAGATTTAAAATTAAAAATTTAATAATTCCATACATAAGTCAGAACTCGCCATTGTATACAAAGGGGTATACATTGGCGAGAACCAGAAACCAAGCTAATATTCTTCCCAAAACTAATTTTTTGGGAGGAATATTAGCTTGCAATAACGTCCAAATTAAAAAAGTACTTAACCATAAGAACGCATGCCTGAAAATGAAGATAGGGGAATTCATACTCAAGATTTAACTGTTTTTTAAGAAAATGTATTGGCTTTTAAGTCTAAATATATATTGAAAAATAAATACATGGAGGATTTAATGTTTAAGCAGTTCATTTTTCATAAGAATATTTTTCGTATCTTACATAAAATAGTAAGTTTGTACATATATTTACAAAATATTTTCTGAAGCCTTTTTAAGAAACAACATTATTATATCTTTTCCGCATTCTATATGATTCGTGTCCGAACGATAGTAAATTTCTGTTGATTCAAAACACATCTGAATCCCTGCTAGTTATTTCAATCCTTACTTAACAAATATTTTAGGTAGGGGACTACGCATAAAAATTTATTTTTGGCGAAAACATCGAATATTTTTTATTTATTATTCTGAATTTCTAAAAAAGTTTCTTTTATAAAACTTTTTGTTTCAACATTCATTTTATATAGCTTCTGATATAAAATAGCAAGAGCATGCATTTGTTCATTTAGCATGACGCATCATACTGACGCAATTTGCTTCAATCTAATATACTACAATCTAGAATGGGATATAACCATATTTTTTCTAAAATTAGATCTCAGAGAAATTAAATCTCAAGAGTCACATTAAAAAATAGACCCAAATATTGACAGTTTTTTGATAGTAAAGAAACTGAGTAAATTTTTTTTTGCAAATACCTTTGTAAATTTTTAACAATAAAAGAAAGGATCAGAATTTGAATAAAAAAGACCCGAAATAGTACTTGATTTACTGTAATTAAATGTAAAATTAATTACTATGAGTTATTTTGAAGACAAAATAGAGATATTGTGCTTGCCCCCCTGTCGGATTTGTTTTGCCCACCCCATCGGTAAATCTCTGCCGCAGCCTCTGTATGCGATGACGATTTCCCATGTCGGATGGAGTTCTCACGTTGGATGCGTCGTGCCACACAGGAAGATGCACTCTTTCCTGCAAGAGTTTTATTTTCAGATGAAGCCTGCTTTACTAGAGAAGGCGTCTTCAACAAGCACATTGCACACTACATACTTATATCATATTAAAGAGTATAAAATTCCTTATATTTTCCTTATATATATACGACCCACTGGTTCATCAAAGCGGCATGTTACTTACATGAAAAATAGCCTTTAAGAATGTGCTTTCACTTAAAAAAATTCATAGTTGAAACACCATTTGTTATTTTTTTATTTATTTTTTACAGTTTCCAATAGTTCTCCGACTCCCTGTATTTTTGCGATTTTCAGCCACTAAACATCTTTTGTAACCCCCTGTTGTATGGTGATTCTTTATCCTCTTGATGCCTACTATCACCCCTCTGAATTTGTCGGTCGAATTCGGCATATATATATACTGGGTGCGGCATAAATTCGTGCAAACTTCAAAAAATCATAATAAAAAAAAGTAATGCTCGAAAAAAATTGCGGTTTGCGGGAATATGTTCAGAGAGCCTTTGGATTTCGTTATTTCCATTAAAAAAATGTATTTAAAAATAATCGATAGATGGCGCTCACACGGTCACACCGAGACGGTTTATGCAAATCAGAAAAACAGAGCACAGTAACATTATAGTGCATTTTATTTTAAAGCAAAAGATGCTCAAAATGACCGACACCACAAGGAATTAAGCAAGTGAGGCGCGTAACTACGCCTATTACAGCTGCGTGTAACATGTCGGCAAAGATGTAACTAACGGCCAATTGAATGGCATCTTTCAGTTCGATCAAAGTGGCAGGAGAGCCCCGTTAGACACGAGACTTCAGATATCCCCACAACCAAAAGTCCGCTGGAGAAAGATCTTACGATCGTGAGGGCCACTCATTCTTACATCCTCTGCTTATCACTCTGTCCTCAATAAATGTGTCTAGGTGGAACGTCTTAACGGAACTAGCAACGTGGGGCGGGGCACCATCCTGCATAAAGATGACGGAAGATAACGCACGTCTTTGCTGCAAAGCAGCATAACGTGGTATATATAACGTGGTACATATAACGTGGTAAGCATAACAAAAGCCTAAGATAGAGTTCTGCAGTGATGGAACAGGTTTTTCAACCAGATACAGGACAACGCTCTTCAAAAAAGAAAGGGCCTAGAATGAAGGACGCAGTGAAACCGCACCAAACAGTCACATGTGGAGAATGTAGTTGTTTGGTCGTGTACGCACGAGGGTTTAATGCTGTCCAGACACGACTATTTTGCGTATTGACGTCACCATACAATGAAAAGTAGGCTTCATCTGTCCACATGTGTTCAGTAACCATTGTGAGTCACATTCCATTTGCGCGAGCACCCATGTTGCAAAGGCTTGTCTTTTCCCACAATCTGCTGGCAACAACTAGTGAAATGCCTCTATCTTGTACGGATGCAGCTTCAAGATTTCGGGCAGAATGCCTCGGATCGACCTTTCCGGAATTCCTGTTATTTTACCTTCTTCACGTGCACTGGAACTCCCCGTCGAAGTCTCGGCTGCCACATTTCTCATGACCCTTTGGACAACAGGGACGCGGTCAGCGCTGATGGATGGTCTGCCACTTTGTGGATGATCCTCTAATCTTCCCGTTTCCTCAAAACGGTGAACTTAATTCAATATCCCATTCTATGAAATTGGGGTTTTCTTCACCTTAATTCCTTTCACGTCCGTAACTGTCGCAATGTTTTAGTCGCGGATTCACCGTTCTTATAGAACAGTTTCACAACTAATGCTCGATCCGGTAGCGATAGCATGCTACTGACGTCGAATGACAGATCCATTTCCAGCCTTGTGTTTTATAGCTATATTGATTTGCATAAACAGTCCCGGTATGACGTGTGAGCGCCATCTATCGGTCATTTTTAAATACATTTTTTTAATGGAAATAACAAAATTCAAAGGCTCTCTGAACATATTCCAGCAAACCGCAATTTTTTTGGATTATTACTTTTTTGATTATGATTTTTTGAAGTTTGCACGAATTTATGCCGCACCCGGTATATATATATATATATATATATATATATATATATATATATATATATATATATATATATATATATATATATATATATATATATATATATATATATATATATATAAACAAAGGGTCATCAGTGAAGTCCTTTTTAAGCATTTTAAATTAAAAAAGGCGTATAGCCGAAGATGTAACGTGTGCCTATAGTAAGGTGATAATGCTGAATTTATTGGACAAGTTACAACAACCCAAGTAGCGAAATAAAGAAGTTATAAAAATAACTCAAAAAATAAAGAAAACTCTTTAAAAGGTCCGATTATAAAAAATTTGCGCTATATCATAATGAATACACTGGAAAAAGTTTCATTGAGTTATCTGTAAAATTAGCAAAAATATTTGCAATTAAAATTATGAAATTTCCATCACTTGAAGTAGGGTTCATCTTAAAACCACAAACTGCATAATCCACGATACTCCCCCCTACCCCATCCCAAATGTGTTTTTGAGATTTTTTTAATTATTATTTTTGTTTACTTTTTCGTTGCTTAGATTTCACTTTTCCGCTGTTAAGACGAAAAACTATATGATAATACAGATAATTTGACTGGTATCATTAACGTTCTTATTTTGATAATCCAGAATATGTTTCAGTTGTTTTTAATTTATTTTTCTTTTATTTTATACTGACCGCCTTTGGCGACCAGCCGGTTCACCAATCTTATTTCTTGTTAAAATTTTAATAATTAAATATTTTATAGAACCATTTTAATTGCTTCTTCATTGAAATATTTCAAAACTTCAAATTTTGATAGTCATATAATTCACTCATAATATTATAAAGGCCTTCAGTCATAACGTAATATGTATCTCTCTAATTCTCTGTTAGGTTCCATAGAATTTATGCTTTAAATTAAAGTGGAAATGATTAATCTGCAATTAATATAATAACATTTTTCACTGAAACAAAGAATTTTTTTAATAATATGATTACTGAAAACAGAGTCACTGAGTATTTAAACCTTATGGGCAATAAAGAATATTTTTCTTAATTTATATAATATCTCAAGAAGTTTTCAGCAAAATTTTCTCAGATTCATCCTGAACAGATCGATTAATTAGCAATGTTTAGTTTTAAATGCATCAAACACTAAAAAATTAAACAAAATCGTTTGAAATAATCTGTCGAAAACATATTAAGCCTGCAAAACCAAGTCCGTATGCGTTGAAAATACTTGTCAACAATCAGAACACAATGTGCATGCGTGACTTTTCAACGCCAATTATGGTAACGCAAATGCGTGAATTTTCTACTCCAGTTGGGGTAACGCTATGCAGATTAGAAATTTTTAATTTCTTTTATTCTTTTATATTTTAATTCAAAAGTACTTCAGAAGGAATCTGAAAGATCAATTAATTAACAATGTTTAATTTTAAATGCATCAAACATTAAGAAAATAAACAGAATCCTTTAAAATAATATGCCGAAAATTTCTTAAGCCTATCCTCTTTAGCGTGGGGAAAAAAAAACTGAAGCCTTACTCATTTAGAGGTGAGGAAATGAAAAGATTTTTCTGGCGGGAAAGTTAGTTTTTAATTAATAATTAAAATTCTAATTAAAAATTCAAAAAAAGGGACCCCAGGTGCACATTCCCGATCTCCAAGGTATTCATGTGCCAAATTTGGTAGCTGTAGGTCGAACAATCTGGCCTGTAGAGCGCCAACACACACACACACGCACATGCACACACATTGAGCTTTATATAAGTATAGATAATCGATATCAATGATAATTTTTGGTGCAAATGTATTAAATATAAAATTAATTTCTTAGGTATCAGTTTTGCAATTTTTAAATCATAATATATTTGGAGGAAGTAAATAAATTTATTAATTATGATGTCAAATTATTGTATCCGTCTGGCAACACTTTTCTTTTTATATGTGTTTTTTTGGCAACTATATTCTGTCAAATTGTATAGCTCTATCGCGAACTTTGTAAACGTTTCGTTTTACGATAGTCGCGGCTCTCTATCCAGTTCACTTCGTAGTTCTGGAACCACGGAACCGTTTTGCTATCCGGATCCGAGATTCAAGTATAATTACTGCTTATAATAACGTTTCTAATATTAAAATTTTAATAATTATTGGATGAATAATTTCCATCAGATTAATTATATTAACATTTCTGTTAATCAGTTCCATTTGTTTATTTTAAATAAAAATTTATAAAAACAATATTAATTAAAAAATTTTTAAAAAATTGACATTCTGTTCTTCCTGTATTTGTTACTTATAAATATATGTTACTTGATACAGCTTTCAGTGTTTTGATGAAGACATGCGACACTTTTACAAGATTGGTCTTCTCAAGAGGTACGAAGTCTAATAATTTTCGATCGCAACTGCTTCCCAATTAACTTTTGTCCAAATATAAAATAAATTTGATAAAAAAATAATTGAAAAAAGCATATTCATTAGTGAACAAAGAAATCCATTTTTTTTTTTTTTTTTTACTTTTATGTTATTAACTATTATTATAAACGTTATGGAAACAGTTTGAATTTTTTTCTCAAATTCATTGTCAATTGATAATACTAAAATGGAATTAAAATCTAAGTAAAATGAAAGATCAATTTATGTGTAAATTCCTAAAAATAAAATTGTACGTAGTCATAAAGAATATAAAAGCGTGTACAATTTCAAAGTTTTACCACATTAAGAAATGAGTGAAAAATCTCATTACATTAAACGGTGTCAATTTTAAATTTTCAAGCGAAAAATTTTTTAATGCCATTTCCAGGAAATTGAAATTACTAATTAATATGACATTTTTTTCTTTATTCAAAATTTGAGAATTCTTAGTTCCTTTTTGTAGCATTTTTTTCAGTTTTTTATGGTTTTGAAAAGGTAATAATTAATAATTTAATAAAAGAAATGACCAGTCAAATCAGCTGCGCTCTTATTTTGCTCCTGCGTTTTTCATCAAAATCAAATGAATATATATATATATATATATATATATATATATATATATATTATATGGAACGAAACGTGAATCACTGCATAAAATATTTGCAATGGAAACTTGCAAATTGTTTTTTTCCCCCATTTGATATCGTATTTACAGTGTTGACGAAGAACCTGTATCAAATGAACATGACAAAGTAAATGATATGTTATACTAATTTTAGTTAATTGTCAAAAAAGTAAGATGTTTTGGGTTGAAGGGGGGACGGCCAGATTTCTCGCAAGATATGGTAATTTTGCAACACTGAAAGAAAAAAAAAGTATACATAACAAGAGCTATTGGATGGTGACATGTTTATTCAAGAAAATTTATTTGAAAGAAAGGTGTTTCAATGACTCACTGTTCTTTTAATTCGATTTAGTGAGCGTTATTAACCTCGGATATCAACGAGGTAGAGTTTTCAGTTCAACAAAGATGACTTCGTAACACACTATTAAGCTTTTTCTCTCCCATAGTGAGCTGCTTCACTATACGTAACAATACACTGTTTTGGAATTCTCGACAGATTTCAAATTTTATAAAAAACACGGAATATCAAAACGCTTCCAATTAGTTTCAAAGCATTAACTCAATTCTCAGTTGAAGTCTTTGAAGCTGTAAATCAAGTCATTATGTTTTCATACATATAACAACACAAATATAATTATTTTTTAGAGTATAAAATTCTGTGTAAAGGAATGCGAGTACTAATTGCTTAAGTTTTCCTCGGCAAATAAAAAAATTGGTGAAAGGAGAAATTTAATTCGGAAATTTCTATGAATTGTAATATACAGAGAATCTGAACTAAAGGCGTTCAGGAATAGTGTTTGATGCAATGAATCACGCAGGAGTATTTAGTGCAAGTTTTGCGTCGTTAAAAGATTTCTCCATATCTTCTACAAAGCTCAAGCATGCATTCTATCAACAGTTATTTATGGCCCTTTTCTCAGAGCTGACTGCTTGTAAAGGAGTTAATGCTATTGATTAACATCCTACATGTCTTTTGTATATTGCAATTATAGTAGTGCATGCTTCACCATATCTTTGGCCAATAGAATACAATGCTATAAAGGGAATGATGTTGGACTTTTTGCTTTCACTAAAATGATTGTATACTATCAAAAAGATATATTTGAATGAGTTGAAACAGTGCATCTCTACAGTAACTGTTTAACACAGAAATGATACTAAACAACTGAGAAAGGTCGAATGCTATTGCGAAAACCAAGAGTCATTAATTGTGTCACATTGGAGACTCACACTGAATATAGAAATAATTATTGGTTCACACTGAATATATTAAATGTAAAGCAATTTGGAGACGTTTTTTTTTTCTTCTTATTGCAATTGAAATTCGCAGCTAATTATGTATTATTCTCTCATTATTGACTTTTACTTCGGATTAATTTTACCTCAGCCCCCCTGTAAACAATGAACGTAACGCTTTATTTATTACTTAATTTTTTTTTTTTAAAAAAAAGGTAAACTGTGCAAATACTTATGATAGAAATTAGGAAGGAAATAAGAATTATAGCTGATAGACAAGTGCAATTTTTGCATTTTTTTTCCTCCTGTTGAATTTCCATGTTTATTTCAAAATGTTAAATTTTTGAGTGTCATTGCTATTAATTTTGTCGACAATAAAAGAAACAATAATCAATAGACAAGTGCAAAGAGATAGCATAAATGAAAATCGGATTATTTTTGGGGAAATTGAACAACATGCGTATGAATAAAATATAATGCCAATTTATGTATCTTTATTTTCAGATAGATTTCCAATTAAGAGAAGTCCGTTATTATAAAATGGAGTTTTTAAATAGCAGAGCATTCAGACCGGAAATAAAGTATTATCGTAGTGCTTAAAGGCATATTATTTCTGAATCCTTTGCTATCCATTGTACTCGCTAGTCAATTAGATTTAATTTTAAAACTATTATTCATTTTTCAATCGTTGAGTTTTCTTGTTTCTAAATGTCATTTTTTTTATTCGCTTTTACTTGCTACCTTAACTTGAATTTTTGATAACATAAATAGAAATGGAAAGAAGGCGCAGAAATAATTATCCTGTTAATTTGATTCTATGACTTAGTTTCAATTCGGGATTCTTTTCTGACGAACAAATAACTTCATTAAAGTGATTTATATATTATAAAAGAGCGCCCTACAGATAAAATTCCAATTACGAGATGCACAAAAATCATAGCTAAGAACATTATAAAACATGTTAGGTATTTAATATGAGTGTAAAAATCTAAAACCTTTAAAAAACACTCTGAAGACAACTGATCTGATAGCACACCGAAGTCTAAACCCTAAAAACATTAAAAGAAGCACAGGAGATTTAAAAGATACATCCATTCATTTTCAGAATCATTGAATTTAAAAATTGGAGTCAATCCTTCTTAAAATCATAAGAACACAAGGAATTCAACAGCCTCATATAACTAATCATACAAAAATTAAAAAGAACTTTCAATTTGAAAATCTATTTAAAAACTATTTATTAGTTTAAAAATTGTAGTTGATATTTAAGAATCAAAATAATAATAATACAAATCAAAATTTACCGATGATTTTAAAAACATCAAAAGGCATGACAAAAATAACATGTTTTTCAGAAAATTTGAATATTTTATAAAATTTATATAATGATTTAGGTTGCACTGCAAGACCTCTTTTTCGTGCTGCCATCTAGTATGTAAATGGAATAACTTTATTTTATCTATTTTTGATCGAGTATTGATAAATTTGTCGATAAAAAAAATCGAATACTTACAATTAAACTTTAAAAATTTTAATTAAATTATTGGAATATTTTTTGAAAAGCACATAGTCATGCAAAAGTCATTACTGACTTTTAATTTTCCATTTTTTTTTTAAATGAAAGCATTCTGATTTTTTTTTACTTGTTATGGAAGTTTGACACTTCGTGAAACATTAGAAGGAAGCAAATTGTGGTAAAAGTAATGAATCTTCTATAAACAAAAAGCAGTAAGTATTTCATGAATCTTTTAATAATATTCTTTGAGATAGTTTTAATAAAACTTGGATGTTCGTTTGATGTTACATTGCAATTTTTATTTTATGTCTATAATACATTTTAGCAGATCAAATTACTGCAAAATAAAAAAAAAATAAATAGAAAAATAAAAAATAAATAAAAAATCAAAACATTTACTCAATAGTCTACTTTACTAGTAAATTCTGCGCTATCCTTGATACATATTTAAACGTACATAACTCGAATATAAAAATAGTGCTTCAACTTTTCTATATATTGTGGTACTTTTCTAGAAGAAACCAGAAAACCATTTTTCAAGATGTTTTATCAATCCTAAGTCATAGGCAGTGGTAAGTTTGATATACCTAAAATTCAAAATTTTTACAGCTATCTAGCAGAATCGTGTTTATGTCTACCTATAAATCCTTACCGGCTGTTCAGTGAAATTAGGCAAAGTTCCAAACGAGAAAGGCATCGTTTTTATATTAAAAGCGAGATCTGCGATTTGAATATCAAGAGGAAGCTCAAGACAGGCGATGTTCTCAACAATTCTTATAATTTCTGTTTTTAAAATAAGAGTTTCTAGATGCAAAGGGACATCTTGTTAGTTTTAGAATTCATTTGCAAACACGGTGTCCGAATTGTGAACTAAATACAAGTCTAAATTCATTATTCTGGCATCATTACAATGTCCTGATAAATAATGGTGCTAATTTAGAAATTTCTTTTCAAAATATAACTCGAATATAAAACACTTTTAACTAAATATGGCTACGAAATTTGAAATCTAGCAGCAATTTGGGCATACATTTGAGGCGATCGATATAAACAGATTGCTCAACCCCAAAGCTGTTTCGATTTCACAAGAGAGAAATCTTTATGTTGCATAGAGGTTTTTAATGTCTTCTGAAATTTCAACTGGGATATTAACTTTATATTTTGATAAGGTTAGAGAGAATATATCATATTTTTAAGCTTTAGTCAGAGAATGTCAAAATCGCTCTCCTGAAATTTCCAAGCCGCATGAATGTAATGGTTTTGAATCGAGGGGACAGTCGGAATAAACCAGGTTCATTGGCAAGGAGGTCTTTTGTAGAATTGGATATCGAACTTGCGGTTCTCCAGTCCTGTGATTCTTCTTCCACTAGGGCACTGCTGCAATATGATAAACTGGAAAAATAAAATACATCAAGGAAATATTGAAAGGAAACATGATAAGATAAGTATCTATAAAAAGAGCTTGTTATTGTTTGATACCACAAGGATGTCGAGTATTTTATGCAATTGAAAATATCCTGCATTTCAAATCATAACAATAGAAAAAGAAATAAGGAATAATCATCGAAGTCTCATTTCTATGAATCCATAACATTATTTTCCCTTTTGATGAATAAAAATTTTATATATATTTGGTATTTTTATAAAGAATTCATTAATGATACTATATGAACAGCCGTTAAATTTTAGAAATTAATTTGAAAAATAAGACGGAAAAAAAATACGAATAAAAGAAAGCAATTGCCAGAAATATGTTGCACAATGCTTTTACATTATGTTCAATCTTTACGATATTGTAGAATACCCGCGTAGCAAATAAATCAGATGGTAACGATCCTAATGATGGTAACGAGGGCATATTAAGGTTTTTGCCTCTCCAAATTTCTCTTACGTGATCACATTTGGAATTATTATTTGTTAGGAAATTTGAATGTAAGTTTTATAAATAATTTGCAATATGATGCAGTACATGTTACTGCATTTAGCAATTTCAGAGTTACGGAGTTTTAAATTATGAATGAATGCTAAAAGAATTACTTTCGTAAGTTAGAACATTTTCGTGTAAAACTTTTTCGAATATGAATTCTTTTAATAAACTGCACATAATATTTAAATGTTCTTTAAAAAATTTCAAAGCATGCCAAATGCTAAACAAAAATAATGAAACATTTTAGAATAGGGTACAAAATAGAGAGATAAAATCACTGGCCTCAAGAATGCATTCTTTGAAAATTTCTTAGTATACCGTTAGATCGCATATCAAAATTTATTTTTTCTTTAAGTAGCATTTTTAAGCACTAATAATGCTTTTATCTAAGTAACTGATTTATAAAATTTGCTGATTGAACATTTAGGATCTCAACTTCCTTCAGTTTAAGTTGGAATGATTTGGTCATTATACAAACGTATCCCAACTTCCTACCTGCATCATTTCTAAACAATTGGGATTCCTGCAGAATAAAGCGTGTGACGCACCTTCAGCACGGGTGAAGTAATACCACTCTAAGGTGCAAAACACTGCGACCGGCCCTCCAAAAGACTGGCTCTCTGAGGGCGGGCCTGCATATCAAAGTGGGTCGATAACAAGAGACAAGCAGGGAGGAATATGATTTCCCTCTGCTTCAACTCTGAGGTATGAAAGCATAAAATTTAAAAAAGTATCTGATGATAAAATAACTTTGTTAATTTGAACTTACAAATTTTCCTAATTAGTTCGAAAATCTGAATTCAATCACTAATGAAGCGAATAATGTACTGTAATTCATGAAAACCAAGAAAAAAAGGAACACTTTTTAAAAAGTAAATATGCAATATTCACATACACACTACCCCGTTCGAATCAGATTATTAAAGAAACATCACTTTATATATATATATTCATTGTAAGTTGAATTATTATCTTTTCATTAGATTATGAGTAGGGATTGCAATATCGGACAAAAATTTCAATACCGGTATTCGGTATTTCTTAGATCTTAATACCGGGATACAGGTTTTAATACCGGTATTAGAAATTTTAGAAAAAGAAAGAAAACGCATATGTTTCTTTGTTTTATTTGCCAGTTTTATTAGAGAGTGTAAATATATCAAAAAATAATTTGTAGCCTATAAATTATAACAGTATATAAATGAATCATAAAAAAGTAAAAGAACATATTATTTATTTAAATCACAAAAAAGTGTAAATATCACTATTCAGTTTGTGGTACTATTACACATTTTTGAAATGTGATCTTAAAAAAACATAATGCATCCATTGTACTGTCATTAAGCCTGAAAAGTAATTTTGTGTAAAAATTACCAGCTGTCGAAAACGCTCTTTCGGCATCTACGATAGTTGGTGGTACTGTTAGCAATGCGCGATGTACTTTTTCCGAGTATTTACCTCTAAATCCCTCATCTTCAATGAATGGTTCGTCGGATGGTTTTGGATATAGCTAATTTCTGTATTGTATTTTAGTTCCTTGACATTTTTTTTATTTATCGCTAATTCTAATTTTTGTTCAAGAGACAATTCCTTTTCACTATCGACATTAGTATCATCATAATTTTTCGATAATTGAACCGAATTCTTCTGATTGTGGATAGATTTGTGGGTAAAAAAATTTAAGAAAATTTACTATAAACTTAATCAGAATTGAATTGGTTATTTTCTTTTCCTCTTTTTCATTTTCATTTTTAAAATCATTATTATTATGTAAATACTATAAGACATTTTCTATTTCGGTATGCCTTTCTTCTGTGCAATTTTCAATGTAATATATAATTCTTCAGTGATGTGTGCTGTTCTTTTAGTGACTGCAACATGAAATTTATAGTTGCATTAGCTGTTAATAAATTAGAATCTCTGTGATATAATGCCTCAATAGTCAGTTTTATTGGAAGTAGAACTGATACAGTTCTGGATATTAAGTCGAATTCACTATCTGAAAAATTAATTTATAGGTTTAAGTCGATTATTGCTATTTGGATTGGATTTCTCAGTTTCAAAAATCGTTCCATCATTAGGCGTAAACTGTTCCAACGTGTTTTAGAATATAATATTAACATATATTCTGTTTTATTTTCAGTTAGTATATATTTTAGTAATATATCATTTTTTATAGGCTAACGTTTAAATATACCTTAACAATTTTTCGAACTTTATAAATTATAGGGAGCATATTTTAGAATATAATATTAACATATATTCTGTTTTATTTTCAGTTAGTATATATTTTAGTAATATATCGTTTTTTATAGGGGAACGTTTAAATATACCTTAACAATTTTTCGAACTTTATAAATTATAAGGAGCAATTCTTGATGTATTAATATTTCATCCTCATTAGCAATATCTTTTTCAACAATTACATTGTCATTATCTTCATTGTCAATATTACTCATACTCTTACGCTCTTCAAAGTTGGAATCCGAAGTTTCTATATCCACAGTATTTGAATTCTTCTGTTCTTTATTTTTTTAGTATAATACATCTATTACTCCTTACTGAATTCCATCAGCATAGCACAATTGCTGATTTGCACCAATCAACTTTCCAACTTTTTTCATAACTGTTGCTCCATCAGTCGTTATAGATACAATATCTTCTTTCAGGGATAATCCATGTTTTGCTAATTTATATTTAAGCAATTAATTAGTTAATTTATTTCGCTCGTTAGGGAGACATAAAAACAAAAACGTATACTATTTTGCTATGTTGGCGATCCCTGAACATATAATTGAGACAATTTTAAAAATTTCTAATAAATACTGAAAAACCGGTATTTAAACTTGTGAATACCGGTATTACAAAATTGTACAAATGGCTCAAAATACCGGTATTCGGTATACCGGTATTGCATTCCCTAATTATGCGTATTAATATCTTTTCATTCGAGTTTTACATCAAATTCAGTTTTATGGTGTAAAAAAAACACAGATTTTAATTTTCTTAAATTTTTGCTCTTAAATATTGTTTTCTTTCAATTTTAGATAAGTGCTCATTAAAATCATAATTGTGCATAACTAATAAAATATATTTGAATAAATAATGTTGTGTCAATCACAAATTAAAAAAAAATGTGCATCAATTATTTTACTTCAGAAAATCACTCTTTTTCAGATTTAATGCAGAGTGATTATAATTAAAGTTGCGCTTTCAAAAGCTTTTAAAAAGGAACCACTGATCAGAATGACCTGATATTTAATCTGAGAATTACTTGAAGTAATCGGAATTTGTTTTGCGATTTAAAAAAATGTTGAAAAACTGATCGATAGATGGTGCTGTCATAAGATGCTAAAAACGATTGCTTTAAAAGATATGTTAATTTTAAAATGCTAATTAAACTTGACATGCGCATCGCTCATTGCGAAAGAAGGGGGGGGGGCGTAGTTCCTGTTATCCTGCGTTAGAGAAGATAGCCATGATTCTATGAATTGTGATTGGCTGTACTTATGAAGCTCTTTTACAAGAACATTGATTGTACCACAGTTGTATCGAAGAATTGTATTATAGATAAGAAACGACCCCTGTCCGATGACTGCAAATAGTCTGAAGAAGATGATTCCTAAATTCGGAAAGACAGCTTCATTTGACGTGGAATGTGACAGACAGAAAGGAAAGCAATTGCTTCAGTGTTATCGGAGGATGTAGCTACAGCATTGCAGGAAGCAAGAAGCAATGCTTTGGGAACGTCCAGTACAGGGAAATTTCTCGAACTTTAGAAATACCTGTCAGCGCGGTACGTAAAATTGTATGAGACACGCTGCAATGCTATCTTTTCAAAATTAGGCATGTTCAGGAATTACTTCCTGCTGGCCTGTCAGAGCGAAAAACTTTCACCCTGCAATTTCTTGCTTGAATGGAAGTGAAAAATGCATGGCCATGGAGAATTTTGTGGACAGAGGAAGCTTATTTCTATCTCCAAGGAATGAAGAAGGCATCTGAAGCTCATTTCCATTGCATTTATCGTTCGCTTTGGTCCTTCGAGTCCTGTAACCTACACACAGTAACCTATAATAGCGCATGTTATGAATCTCCTTTGTGCAACCAGCCCATTCCAGCATTGCAACTGCAAGGATATGTGGATAACAAAATTTTAATGCAAGATGGTGCTTCTACGCACATTGCAATATAAGTGAAGCAGCTGTTGAATCTGCATTTTGGAAATGATAAAATTAATAGTCACCATTTCCCAACAGCCTGGCCACCATGATCCCCTGATATGAACACTTGCGACTTCTGGATGGGGGGGGGGCACTTAAAAGATGTGTACAGAGGTTTAATTGCGAATTTAGGCTAAATGAAAACAGGTAAGACACACACAATATCATCATTGAGACACACCAACCTGTTGAGGAACATGTTGCTTTGTTCTTTCAGCTCATAGGAGAAAACAATGGACAGCATATTGAACATTTCTTATGTAAGTCGTCGCCGATATTCTTTCCTAGATGGTTACTTCAGTTTTTTGCCTTTTCTACGGTTTCTGGCCTAGGAACAGTTAAAGACAGATCTAATTTTTGCTTTTTCTATGGTTCTTGGTCTAAGAACAATTATAATCCAATTTAAATTCTTGTTTTTACATAATTTTTAGCCTAGGGACAATCAAAAACAAATTTTTCCTATCCATTGTGACACCACCTTGTCTTGCTGGATGGGCTTTGAACTAAAAATGTCGCTAAATCTCAAGTGTTTTACGAGGAAAAGTCAAAAAGTAAAGGGACTTTTGCAATTTATCTTTCCAGGGTATAGTAACACTGCCAAGTGCTGAATTAGTGTGGTTGGCAACACTTCTATGCAACGTGTCACTCTTATTCCCGAGTTAGTCATTGGAGTGTAGCAGATCGTTAAACTCCATTGTCGATCAGCACCAAGGAGGAAATGAGAGCAGATTTGCTTTTTATTTGTGGAAGGTGTTATGGTGTGATAATTAAGGAAAAGGGGATGCAGCGTGTTCAACTGAGAGAAAAGCCAAACTTTTAAGAAGTTTGTTAATAAAACCTTAAAAATCCACCTTAATAAAAACAAGAATGCTCTAGGAGCCTGACGCTGCGGAGGGCCGTGAAAATGTTGGTGCGAGCTTTTACAATAGCAAAAGGTGATGTTACCAGAAGTTTAACAAATGCGTTAAAACAATAAAACAAATAACCACCCTGTGGCACCACAGTGTTAAACCTGCTGAAATTATTCGTCGAATACAAGCGCAGTATGGTGACAACTGTTTATCGCGAAGCAAGATCTATGAATGGATAGAGCGCTTTAAATAGGGAAGAACTTCTTTATATACGAAAAATCGGGCAGACGTCAACCACTGAGAACAATTTCAAAGTCGTTGATGGTATGGTGATGGAAAACAGACCAATCAATACGTCGTGGAAAACTGCGAAAAGTTGTCATCCTGAAGTAAGTCACATTCTGTCAACGACACATTCTGCCCAACGACAGGCTGAAACAATAAAGGAGTTGGGATTCGAAGTGCTGTAACATCCGCCATACAGTCCAGATCTGGTTCCAAGCGTTTTTCATTTGTTTGGGCTACTGAAGAAAGAGCCAAGGGTAAGAAGATTTGCAACCGTTGAAAAAGTCATTGCTGCGGAGCAAAATTGGTTACAGATAAAACCGAAACACTTTTTTTCTACGGAATCAAAATGCTTGTGAAGCGTTGGAAAAAGCGCTTTGAAGTCCAGGGTGATATGTAGAAAAGTAATGTATGTTTCATCTTTATATTATTAAAATAAATGCACCTTTTCTTAAATGTCCATTTACTTTTTGACTTTCCCTCGTAATTAGCATCTTATAACGGATACAACGTTATCTATCTATCACATTTTGTACCATATTTTTTTCTCAAAAGAAATTCCCACTGCTTCACGTATACTGAGAGGAAATATTAGGTTATTCTGACTAGTTGTTTTTTTATAACCTTTTGAAAGCGCGGATTTAATTATAATTAATCTGCATACTCTTAAATATGTGCATCTTTTCACACTTACTCAGTGAAAATGATTTCAATAACTACTTTCATACACAACAGATTACCAATACCGCATGTGTATACATTACTCTGATTACTGTCTTATTTTCGTTTTGACTTGTTTAATATTCCTTTTTATATGATATATTAAGCCAATATTTTTTCCCTACACATAGTTTTAACATAGGATTATGTCTCTTTAGCTATGGACAGCTTTTGAAACTCTTTTTAAAGTTTTTTCAAGGCATTTTGGCTATATGAGATTTCGTACTAGTATCTAGACATGGTATTTTACTTTACGACAGGTACATAGTCAGCATTATTGAAAATACTTCTATGTAATTCCGGATGCAATATTTTTCCTTTTCGTATTACTCCATGATAATCCCACAAAAATTTATTTTATCATTTTATTTTGAGGCAAGTGTACACATTTGCTATTTTCTTTCCCTTGTATATCTGACATTCCTTGTTTTCTTGGAATTATTTGATAATAAATCAGGTCTAATAATTTTATTAATTTTTTTACTTGATAAATTACTTTTTAGCCTGAGTATTGTTAAGTGGAGTTAAGTTTGTCTCCTGTCGGGAAATTTCTGCCGTCGCCTCTGATTGTTTGTATTCATTCTTCTTATGTGATACTACACTTAACGTCATAGAAATGTACTGCGATGTATTCATCTTTTATATTATGAGACGTTACTGTTCAAAAATATTTAATATGGAAAATTGCAGTCATTTTGTCTTGTGAGGTTATGATGAATGTTGCAGTAAAGGAAAAATATTTATTTACTATATCATATGTTGTTCACAACAATGACCTTTTTCTGTTTATGGAATAACAAAAAAGTCCCAGTGCTAGAAGATTGGAAATGAATAATAAATCTACAGTTTGCAAACATAGTGATGAAATGAAAGAATATTTTCCAAAATCAGTTCAATAATGCAAAATATTTGCAAATCTTTAAGTATAGGCCTAAATAAATGTTCTTTTGCTTCCTATTCCTTTGTTCAGCATATCACTTTCCGTTTTGTGCACGATAAACTCTTCACAACGGAATGTCATCTGAATCAGAAGCTGCAATAATGTGCAGACGTAGAGATAAACGGGATTCTTTATCTATGGTGATAAGGCGAGCATTTTCTTTGCACTTTGATTTGAATTTGTTTTCTTTTATAACCTTCTAGAAAATTAAAAATACAAAATGTTTCTAATGATTCATTATCGATCAATATAAGATGTATGAGAACGTTACACAAACATATGACTGTTTAAATTAAATAGAAGGAAATTAGCATATGATTATGTTTTAACGGCAAATCAGTTTTTACTAATATAAGATTTTGAATCTGAACTAGAATTTCAGAATATGTATCTATAATGAGAAACCTTTGATTATACGATGAAGGTGAAATATCATTTATGCAAAGTGGCAAGGTTCCAAAAGTAAGAGCATTTACTAAGAGAGCGGCACATGATTGATTGCATTGCTCAAAGAAAAAAAATTAGTTGCCATTTAAATTTTAACAACCATTGGGGATCTGGCTTCAAAACTCGTTACTTTTATCAAATTAAGTTTCTAGTGTTTTAGTTTTTGAGATAAAATATTTTCTCAACAGTTCAATAGTATCTTCAGCTAGTAAGCTGCAGATTTTAATTTATATATATTTTTATGCACCTATTTCATTTATTTTATTAATCTGAAATACAAAATTTCTTCTTTGAAGTAAAGCTCGATGATTTGATAAGAGAATTAGAAATGTTTAAGTTAAGAAATTTTCAGCATCTAGATGAACTCCTTGACTGGTTATTTTTATTATTTAATTTGACAACACTTTCTGTTTTGAGAATATGCTGCCTTACTGATTCAACAAACGCTCTATAAAGTAGTTGAGGCATTTGTGACTGATGTGTAATTTTGTTTTGAATTATGACGTCTTAGAATGATTTAATTTCAGCTTATATTTGAGAAGCGGTAATTCAAAGTTCGTATTACGCACGTTGCGACGATTAAAGAGTTAACGGAAGAAAAAATTGTCTAAAGCCTGATATTGAAATAACAGTTGACAGAATTATGGAGAAGAAAATTCTACCTTTATTTAGCCATGTTCGAGAATTTGTTTATTGCAATAATATTCTTAGCTTTCTTTTCACTTGGGAATTGAGAACGGAATTGAGAAATTTTAAGTTTTGAAGACTTTTTAAAGACTTTTGAATTAGACCAAAAATTTGAAATATGTTATTGTTTAAGGGCAAAGACTATCCTTCCCTTCAGAATGCAATTTTTATAAAGAGTTTGTAAATGTTAAAATTTCCTTCAGAAGATCTGCTATCAGGAATATCTGTGGTCTGTTGATGTTGATTTTAAGATGGTCGGTTTCCAACTAGAACAGCAAAGCGGATATACGAAGAATCCCTGCTGCATTTGCTCTTAGGATAATTGGGCCAATGGAGATCATTGAAAAGAAAAAGAGAAATGCTGATTGTGGGTATTGTGAGTTTTAACTGGGAATCATTGTTTGATAGAAATAAGAAGATTCTCTCATTACATATGATACGAAACGCAATGAAATAATTCAATAGGGCATCTAATAAATGCGACGATTGCTTGCTATTTATAAAATGGTTTTTGGACTGAGCAATAAAGAGCACGGAATTATATGGACTATAAGCATAAAATTTTGATGGCATTCAAATTTAAATCCTCTTTGAAGAATCGAGATTTTCAATATTTATGATTGATATTAATTATTCTGCTTGGTTATGTTACATCTTAGTTATTATGGAATTTTTGAGCAACCACAAAGAAGGAAGCTATGAATAATCGGTGTAAAATATGATTAAAAGTTTTTAAAAGTGAAAGTTAGCATGAGTAGAAAGTTGTATTTTCTGTATAAACAAATTTTCAGATAATCTGAATCCTTTTAATAATAAAAGAGAGAAGTTTCAACAGGTTATCAAAATAAAGGAGCAAATGTTTCAAGGCAGGTGGCACATATCAATGAATACAATTCAGTGATATATTCCCCAACGTGGAATTTCCACTGCATATAAAATGAATTATATAAGAATATTTTCCCATAAATTAATTCAACCATCTTATTTCATTTTAATTTCTTTGGACCTGATTCAACATTCACCGTGCATTTTTAACATAATATTACTATTCACAAATTCTTTTGATCTATTTTGATTTATGGAATATATTTCTTTATTTCATTCATTAATAATGCTTTAAATTTTATTCTTTAATTTCGATAAAAAATTTATGTGATTTTTCACTGAATTATCTCCTGATTTATACAGGGTGACCATAAAATAACTTTCAATGTTTGGCGGCATCTACAGCTAAAACGAATGAACGAAATGAAACCAAATTTCATATGCAGAATTTGGAAAACATGGGAAAATAAATTCCGTAGAAAAAAAAAATCGCACCAAAAGTTGCCGATAGGGGAAATACTGGCTCTGCTGGAGCAAAATTATCGATGAATTCATGAAGCTCACAGATAATAATCTTTTATTCATCAATATTAAGGTCCCTGTACTTTGTGCAACATTTTCAATATTCTGACTTTCTCTGTGTACCACCTATTGCATACGGTGTATGACATTTTCCACAGCTGCGTGTAAGCTGTCGGTTTCGATGTTCATAACAGCCCGTCTCATTTTCTGTTTCCAGATATGCAGGTTTGCTTACGAGTACCACGACATTACACTCTCTAGTGTAGAACAGTTTTTACCAGTAAAGCATGCTGTGGTAAGGTAGGACCCATATTAAGCACACATCAACAGTCAATCACGAACACCAGTCAAGAACACATCAATAGTCAAGAATGAATTGCTAACAGGTCGTTTTCTCTTCTCTTTTTACAAGGAATGCACGCGCTACTGTCACGTATGCACTAGGAATTTTACATAATCCATTTCGATACGTAAATTTCCTCATTCCTACGGAACAGCAGCGCCAATATTTCTCCTATCGATAACTACTGGTACTAATTTTTTTTTCTGCGGAATTTATGTTCTGATGCTTTCCACAATCTGTATATGAATGTAATTTCATTTCGTTCATTCGTTTTAGCTGTAGAAGCCACCTAACAGGGAAAGTTATTTTATGGTCACCCTGTACATTGATTACTCCTTAAGATTAAGCTGATTTTTTTGCATTGATCTAAGCTGATTATTTTTGCATAGATCTAAGCTGATTTCTTTTTCATTTTTAAAAAAAAAAGTTAAAAAAATCTCAAAAAATAAGGTTAATATTTCAAAAACAATGTCAGATTAGGAATCAGCATCACGAAATTACCCTAAATTCATTGGATATCATAGCAATAAAATTAGTGTTGAGTAGTGGTATTAATTTCAGTTTTAGTAAAGTTGGCAACTTTTTGTTTATTGACAGTTCAATGGAGTTAAATACACTCATGTCCATAAATTAAGGATAATTCAGAGTCACGGGGAAATCGAACTAAAATAAATATATCACCCTTAAAATGACTTCGTACTTCTTCAAAAATCATATGCAAATTGCAGGAAGCCACTAAATGACACCGATAGTATGTCACAATGACGAGAGTATAAGAGAGTGATGTATAAGGAATACAGCCAAGAAGTAAAATTGTTCGCAAGCGATTTATAAGCCTTTCAGTGTAATAACCGCATAGTTATGACACAAAGGACGCATTTGGATGAATTTTTACGTGGTAGAATTATCGGCCCTCTGGAATGTGGGCGTACCCAGCTGAAAGTATCCGAGGAACTTGGAATCGCCCAGATTGTCATCTCCAGGCTTTGGCAACGATTCTAAGATGATGGTAATGTGAGTAGACGTTACAGCAGGTCGCCCCTAAGTTATAACGCCGAATGAGGACCGGTATTTGGCAGTTACTGCCAAAAGAAACAGACGGAGCACAGCATCAGACCTGTATCGTCAGCCACTGGTACGACAGTTTCAAGGCAGACCGTGTACAGACGCTTAGGGCATATAGGTCTATATGCTCGTAAGCCTGTCAGATGTGTTCCACTTACTGCAACTCACTGTCGCCTACGGTTAGCCTGGAATAGAGAGAATGCATTGTGGACACCGCAACAGTGGGCTTGTGTGATGTTTTCCGACGAGTCCAGGTTTAGCTTGCAGTCTGATTCTCGACGGACTTTCATATGGAGAGAGCCAGGTACCCGTTACCACCAAGAGAACATCACTGAACGATACCGTTACGGTGGTGCAGGATTGCTGCTTTGGGGAGAATTATTATGGGTTCCAGTACTGACCTGCATGTTCAAATTGGAATCATGACAGGCCAAATCAATCGAGACGTCATTCTGGAACAACATGTGCGTTTGTTTCGGGGCGCCTTGGGAGTCGGAAATGCTTACCAGACATGGCAGATGGGATTTCGCTTGCTCGGGATTCTCGAATGTTTGCCAAGAAAATCTTCATTTCAACATCGCATAGCAAGATTCAATGATCATAACAAATGGCATAATAGTTGCCTATATTGAACAGAGAGGGATCATTGCAGATGACAATGCAATGATGTCAGCAGAACGGAAATACATAATTCATGTCGAAATTGTGGAAAATGCTTTTACAGTTGACTTAACACAGCGATTCTCAACCTGTGGGGAGCGCCCCCTAGGGGGGCGCGAGCACACTAGAGGGGGGCGCGAGAATATCCAAGAGAAAATATTATTTTAAAAAATTTATTAACTGACTGAAAGGAAAGCACACATACACATAGAAAGCGAAATACATTTCGACACATTTAATAACTTATTAAAGTAAAACAACTTACTAAATCAAAACTTACTTAATCAAAACATAATAAATTAAAACAAACTTAATAATTATAAGTGATATTGCCTGTCTTGCAGAGCAAAGTTTTTCGAAGGAAAGCTTAATATTAGAAATAGCCACTTTCAGTTCTGCCGAGATCTGTATTTTGTCTTCAAAGAAGCCACAGCAGAAAATCCAGTTTCAAACAGGTGGGATGTTGAAAATGGTAATAGAATGCGAAATGCCGTTGTTTTCAGTGTAGAAAAATCATCCTCTATTCCTGCCCAAAATTCAAATAGTGAATTATTGCTAAATTGTCTTTTAGTTTCGCCACTTGTCGTGAAGTCTATGAATTTTTTCTTCCTCATCAATTGAGAGTCCTTCAGGAGTCTTATGAAATGGATCCCTAACTCACTCGTAACTAGCTATCACTTTGTCGTCAGCAAGAAAATACTTTTTAAAATTCTTTGCTAGCATGGCTAAATGATTTTCAGTGGTTACAAAAACAACTTTTGCATGTTCTTCTTCAGTCTTGTATGTTTTAGTACAATCATCCACATTTGCAAACATTGTTAGATTTCTTTGCTTTAAATTTCTGCTCCACAATTCCAATTTTCTACAAAAAGCATTAACTTTATCACTCATATCCAACATATGTGCATTTGCTCCTTGAAGATTCAAGTTATTTAATTTCTCGAATATGTAGACCAAGTAGCACAATTTCATCACAAATAAACCATCGCGAAAATTCTCGGCCTCCGGTCTTTTTTCTTCTTCTAGGAAAATGCGATTTCTTCTCTTAATTCATAAGCACGTTGCAAAAATTTCTCACGTGATAACCATCTTGCCCCGCAATAAAATAGTAACGCTGAATGTACTGAACCCATGTCTTTACAAAGTTCGGAAAAGAAAAGCACCATGTCTTTTCAAAGTGCGGAAAAGAAAAGCACCATGTCTTTACAAAGTGCGGAAAAGAAAAGCACCATGTCTTTACAAAGTGCGATTTCAGGGGTCTCATTTTTATATAATTTACTACGGTTACTTCCAGACATTGAACGAGCACCATTGAAGCAATTTTTCCATTCTAAGTTTGCCTCGTTCATAAAATCATTTAAAACAGCAAATAATGCGAATGTCGTTGTTTTGAGTTCTATTGCTGTGCAGAAAAGTAGTTCTTCTGCTACTGATATATCATCACAAAATCGAACATAGGAATTAAATGAGCATCTTTATTACTATCTGTTGCTTCATCAAGCTGTATTGAAAACAATTTGTCACGCAACTTCGAGAAAAGCTGACACTGTACATCTTCAGCTATATCACCAATTCGACGAGCAACAGTATCATTTGAAACAGGTACGGACTGCAATTGTTTTGAAAAATTATCTCAAAACATAGTTTCTACAATCTCAATTGCTGTTGGCAAAATAAGCTCTTCCCCAATGGTGCGAGGTTTTTTACATCTGGCTATTTTATGTGAAACTTTGTACGATGCAATTAAAGCCTTTTTATTCACAGACAAAGTTTCTTTAAAAAATGATTTTTGCTTTTTATATGATTTTAATTTTATTACGAAGGATTCTCTGGGTTTGTTGACGTACTCACTATGAAGCGTTTCCAAATGTCGTTTAAGTTTATTAGGTTTCATGCTGCCTGCGGCCAACATTTTTGAGCAAATGATACACAGAGGCCTTTCTTCTTCATTTTCTTCAGTACTGGTAAACCCAAAATTTAAGTACTCGTGAAAATATT
Source organism: Argiope bruennichi (assembly GCF_947563725.1). Lineage (NCBI taxonomy): Eukaryota > Metazoa > Arthropoda > Arachnida > Araneae > Araneidae > Argiope > Argiope bruennichi. The sequence continues at coordinate 133,204,840 of NC_079162.1, read as the reverse complement.
TTCTTAATTTTATTTTGCGGATCCACGCTCGTCTGTGAACTTGTTGATGCTTTACATGTTGCCAAATGCTCGTTTACATCCGCTTAAAAATTTATTCATGAGTCTGCATAAATCTGCTGCCTGCTTAATATGGTGAATTGCAATTAACACGAAAACATATATAACATACACATTCACGATATATTCGATAGTGACAGAAAGCTCGACTCGAATGAGACTGGTTGGAATTGAAACTTGTGTTATCGAACATTTTTCTTCTTCCCTATGAGAAAATATTGCGCATGCTCGAGACGGCATCGGTCTTGTGGATTCTCTTCTACAAACATTACTTATTTTTTTTCTCTTTTGTTTAGTCATTTAGTTAGGTTTATTGCTTTTATTATTCGAAAAAATGTATTTCCAGTTTATAAATTTAGCTCACCCCGTCTAGGTTAACTTTCATATTCTTTTAACGTTATCTCCCTGTTTGGCTTTCATTTCAAATATAATATTTAAATTTTCCCGCTTTCATTCGCTTCATCTGTTCACCGTCCGCTTAACAAAATGACAGATGTGGTTTCTCGCCAATAATGGATCGCTTTTACTCTTTTTTTGGCAGTTAAATAAAAATAATTTAAAAACAGAATACAAAATACTCAATATATATTATTGTTGTATACATTTTATTGTAAGCGGCGGAGGGGGGGGGGCGAGATGAAAATTATGATTGAAAACTGGGCCGCGAATACTGCAAGGTTGAGAAACGCTGACTTAACACGTAACACATACTTTGGGACGACAGTGAAAATCCTGCATGGACAGATTCACTCAACACATAATTTTCCCGCAATCAATCAATAATAATAAAAAAAAAGAACAAGCAAGTGAATGTCAAAGAAATCAATTTTTTCTTTTAATTTAGAAAAATTCTAATAAATAAAAAAAGGAAAATAAAAAATTTCTTGATGACGTTATCAATTGAAATACTGATATAAAAATGCAGGAGAGTTAAAAGGTTTTCTCAACAGATGAACTATGCATAATGGCAGATCAAAGGATCGAGAAATTCTTTCACCATTTGAACTAAGTCAGAAATTACTATTATATTGCATATAAATTAAATAATTATAATATAAGAAATAAATAAGTATAGGGTGCGGATGAAAAACCCGGACAAACAATTTTTAATATAATTTATTACAAATAAATAAATTAACAAAATAAAACAAATAATAATAAGAGTAGACTTTTACTTATAAAGAAATTTAATTGGTTTCAAAGTGGTCGCCTTTTGCATCCATGCAGAGGCGCAAACACTTATTGAAATTCTTAACAATAAGCCCAAGTCTTCTGCCTTTAATTCCATTTCCGCCGAGGCGATTGCTTTAGAGATCCAAACTTCTGTGTGGTTTAGTTCAAGCCCTAGACTCCAAAACTGACCATAAACCGTAATCTATGGGATTGAGATTCGGCTAGTATTGTGTCCAATTTCCACATGATATCACGTGCAGAAAATGTGCCTTGCATCACTCTTGTGTCTTTTTAACCTTGTGAGGTGGTGCGGGGTCTTGTTGAGACTTCCAGTTTACATTGTCGAAGTACTTTTTGGCCCATAGAAGTACAACAACTTCTAAACTGTATCTCTGGTTCATTTTTTTTTTATTTTAACGCCCCCATTCACAAAAACCAGAGGTGTTTTGCCGCTTCCGCAAATTCCGCTCCAGACCATGATCGACTTTGGATAGTGCCAATGTTCTACAATTGCTGAAGTACTTGGAGCGTCTACAGACCAGATACTATCACTCTGGGCTTGTTGGACGGTACATAGCTTCTCATTAGTGAAAAAGAATCTCTTCCAGTTCTGACTTGCGGCCAGTCTCAAAAGTTTTCGGCATCTTTGGAGCCGAACGAGTTCGTTTTCTTCACTGAGAAGCTGAACTTTCTGAAACTAGTAATGCTTTAATTTAAACTCCGTGTTTGCCGCCCTGATCGTCCACTTATTCCCCCTTCACGAGCGATCTTTCTCATGGAAACCCTGGAATTTCTTTGAACTCAATTTTTGATGGTATTACGGTTATTGAAAGTGTTCACTGTGCGTTTTCGTTCACTTCCTGGACTTTAATCGTCATTGCCAAGTTCCTTGAAACGACAGAATGCGTCAGACACCATTTGCCTAGAACGATTTCACACTGTCGTTTCCCTTACTCAACAACTCTAAAATGGCACATCTTTTGTTTGGCATTGTAAAAAAGCGAAGAAAAAACAATAAGTAAACTAAAAGATGCACTTTAAATTATTTTATAATTGAAGTAGTAGGCAAAAAGAAATGAACACAAATTAAAAACGAAATTAGTTAACTTCTGTAATGTGATGCAATAACTTTGTCCGAGTTTTTTTGCCGCACCCTGTAATTATCAACAAGAAATAATTGTTTTTAAACTTTCTCATAAAATTATGAAAAATCATTACTAAGAAATTGTATATTTTTTTAGTCTCCTAACGAATTAAAAAAATTTCCATAAAAATTCATTATTGGAGTGAGAAAAGTTATTGAATGAATTTATCATTTCTTTCTCATCAGACACTGTATTAACAAATTAAAAGAGAAAACCGATTTCCAAAGACGCTAATAGCTCTTATCTATCGCTATCGGGATAAATATAAAAACACGAGGTGCTTCCACTCTTAAAAAATCCAAACTGCATGCGAAATGAGTCCAGTTGTATAGTACAGAAACATTTGTACAAAAGGTATATGTACATTTACACAAAACATTTGTACAAAAGGCAAAATATTCATTTTGTGGATGAAGAACAGCTAACATTTTAATAGCTTCTTTTGTATCAAAAATTAGCTGACACGGAATTCCCATTATTTTATTTTCTATAAGAAATTTTTTAAATCATATATCCTCTCTTGGTGTTTTTTCGAGTAAATTGTATATGCACGAATGAAGCACATTCATTTCCCCCTTTTTCTCACTTCAAATCTTAAAAAAATACCTTCATTTTTTTTTTTACTTCAACAACTGTAAAATCCGTTCTACTACATTTTCTTCATAATTTTATTTTTGAAGTGTGAATCCCAAGAAGATATATTTTTCTTCAGCTTTTTATGGAATGGGAATAATTACAAATGCAAAATGACTCTTTAAAATTTCCTCGACTTCATTTTTTTTGTAATTCTGACTATTACATTCCTATAAAAGTAATATATACTTATTCTCAGCTTGAAAATATTATTATCGGTTTTAAATTTTTGAAGACACAAAACTCTTAAACTAAATGAACTCTAACATTTTTGTTTTTCCATGATCTCACCTTAGCATTAAACTTCGTGAGATCTGCAATTCCATTAAGAATCTAATAGGGATTAAGTTGATCAGTTCTGATGTAGAAAGAAAGTTGTAGAGAAAAAGAAATGCCAATAGGGATATGTATTCATGAATAAGACGGATAATTTGTACAAGCTCACTCTCTATCCAAATTAATGTATAACCCTTTTTTACTCTCTTTCAATTGACTCTCTTTCATTTTGACTCTCTTTCAATTGATTTCCTTCAAAGTTCTGAGCAGATTTCTGAGCAGAAGGAATGAAAAAAAAAGCCAGACGAATTTCCATCATTCTGTTTTGCATTCTTGTTTTGACCTTCTTTGCGGGCATTTAATTTTGCAGCGAATTCATCAAATGAAAAGAAAGGGATTACTTAAGAAAGATAAAAGCATAAACAGAAAGATTTGCGAGTTACAAAAGAAACAATCAAAATATATCTTCATGCCGAAAAAATAAAATTCGATTGCTTCTGAACGAGAAAGAGAGTTGAATTCGTCTTTCCTTCATTAAATTTTAAGCACATTCATAACAAATAATGATGCTAATGTAATTGAAGGAAATGTACAAGAAGTAAATAAATACTTCTCATATTAATATTTTGATAACAGAACATTAATGCATCTAAAAGTTATTTAATTATATTAAAATAAGACGAATTTATTTAATACTAGCTAATACCCAGAGCGTTGCTGCCACAGAAGAAATAATTTTGGAAACATCGTTTGAAATTTGACATAGCTATCTTGTTTAATTAGGAATGATAAAAAGAATGATATTATTTTCTTGTCGACAATGAATACATTCATTGAAATTGAATGATATATAATGGAGAAGTAAAAATAATATTTATTTTACTTTTTTTCACTTTATTATTCAAGTATACTTTAGGGTAGATAATATTTTTTGTTTATCCGTCTTCAGCAAAAACAAATCAATTTCTTGGCTGTTCGACTCATGAGCATCCAACATAGAACTAACCATGTGAAAAGCATGGATGTTCTAGGTTCAAAACAATAAGTTGGCAAAGTTTTATCGATATCGGATGAACAGTACGGTAGTGCATAAAATACGAAAAAAAAAAAAACAAAAAAAAAACAACTTTATGTATTAGAAATAATTATTGTTCTGTACCTACAACCTTTGCCCAAGTGTAAGCAATAATTTGGCAAAGTTTTATCGCAATCGGATGAACGGTACGGCAGCACTTAAAATACGAACAATTAAAAATTCATTTTTATATATTAGATTTTAAAACGTCTCTGTTGATAATTAGAGCTAAAAATATAATATTAGCAGCTTCATAAGCATGCAAGACAATGTGTTTCTATATATTTATTAAATAATTATGAAGAATTTAAGTACTGATGAATTAATAGACTAATCATTATCAGGAACTGAAGTGTTAATAGCATTATACATCCAATTCACAAGAGATTTAATGGCCCATGCGTTAGTTATAATGTATTTTAAGTAATATAAAAAGGCTTTCCTATGTCCATTTCATTTAATTGCAAGGACTATAAATAAACGGAGATAAGGAAATTCTGATAATATTACAAACCTCAAAATTATAACGTACCATTTTTTCTACATTTTAAGTTGAAGGCATATGCATTCGACTCTAATGAACTGTATGTATCTGAAATGATGGCATTACTTTAAACATTTCTGAAAGTATCTCTAAGGTGACAATTTTAGAAAGGGAATAGACCAAAGCCGCATACGACCTAGTTTTCTAAAAGAGGTTAAAATTAAGGCAGGATTTGAAATCAACATCTCGAATTGCAGGCATCTCTACCTAAAAAATCTATCTTAAATTTATATATTAAATTTTGACATTTTAGTTAGAGAGCAGGGTTAATAAAGTAGAAAAAACACTTGAAATAAGATTTTTTGGCAAATGTTATTATATATTAAGTAGAAAATGAGTTCAAGACGAATTTAACATAGTAACAGATCTGAAGAATGCTTACTATTTTTTCCTGACATTATGATTAATAAGCAATGTTACCCGATGAATTGGATGCGTATTTCTCGCGCCTCCATGAATGTATTAATAGCAGAATAAACTCATTGCACTTATGGTAAGAACTTTAAGAGTTGCAAACTATCTTATTATTCCAGCTTAATTGATTAAAATATTCACGCTGCTTCACTCTGTGGTGTATGAGCTTTTGGAGGAGGAGGGTAGAATGCTAATTGACGAATGAGAAGCATACAGCAGTGGAAAACTAGAAATGTCCCTCTCTGCTTTTTATTGTGTCAAGGAGCGAGCACACTTGTTTTTTTTAAAATAAGAATTGGTACATTTGGAAAATACGCAAATGTGACATAAGCTGATCACCAGTTACTGTACATGTCTGACATCGTCAGCAGGTTCGGAAGATTCTTGGTAGTTATTGCATGGTCGTGGGTCTGAATATTGTCCATGGGAATGCCAAAACATCAAAGCATTCGAAAGAAAATATTTAAGGCTTGTCAAACTCAGTAATAGTGTAGAATATCCACTGTTGTCAGATGTCAAAAAGTACATAATTTGCTGGATCTGTTGTTCATCGTAAAGTTGCGACTGTACTCCATTAATATTTAATGACCCCATATGCCAATGCATTCAAGCATAAATTGGCTCATAAGGTGATCCTGCAAAAAATATTTACAACAAATATTCTTGTAGAATAAGGATTTCTTTTACTGTGGATTTCATAGTCTTAGGTAAAAAAACTCAGCAATTTTTCAGATTTAAACGTTGCCCTTCGATGGATCCATTTTATTGCATTGATGCAGTTGATACAAAGGATTGTCTAAGTGATACAGTTCTTGATGTTGTGCAGTATGCAGGGGTATAAGACACTTGTCAAATTTGCGCGATTTCATATCTTTAAATATCTTTTTTCAAATTAATTCAACGCAAATTCTGAATATGTACTATCATGCTCAAATTAAAAATAATAAAAGTTTCCCATAAAAAACATTTGATTTCCTTCATTTTTTGTTTTTATGCATTAAAGGGAATTCTTTGTTTTATAGCTGTGGTCGATTTTTTTAGTAACAAAAACAACAGGAAATGTAATTTTTTTATTGAGCCTATTTAGACGAAGCATTAAATTATGAATGCACTAAATTTTACAACGGTCACTTTTTTGAAAAAGAAAAGTCCGAAATTATTGTATATTTAAGGCTGTCAACAGTATACTGAATAACCTACATACGTAACTATTACAACAGATAAAACAGAAACGTAAAAAAGGTTTAATATTATATAAACTAGAAATATATTTTGCAGGATATACCGAGAGAAAAATGTTGATTACTTATTATATTTTATTCTTGGTTTTTCAGAAAAGAACTGTGCATATAATCTATTGAGAATTATATGCCTTTAAATTAAGAAAAAAAATCTATTAACATTTAAATAACTCCAAGCATTTATTTCTCCACCTCAGTTTCCCTCCATATATTTGCATGGGAATGAAATCTCCATGAAAAAGGTTTAAATGTAAGATTTGCATTATCAATTTTTATGATGAAATAGTTCTGCATGAAGGCTCAATCTATTTTCTCAGCTGTCAACAGACTTAGATAAAATATCATCGAATTGAACTATTTTCACCATATAAGTATTCATAAATAATTATTTAATTGCTTAGAAACATAAAAAAGACTTTTGGAATTTTCTAAAAGAATTCCTTAAAAGATTGAGTTTTGCAAATATTTATAGTTAATTATTTAATTATTCTGAAAAATATCAAAATATATCTAGAACATTCTAAAAGGCTTCATAGTCTTTTCGAAGTACTTCTAAGTTTCCTTCAAGTTTGAAATACGCTCTGAATGTGATAGATTAAATTTATTTTAAACAGCTTTCTTCCATCAGAATTTTTTTTCTTTTATAAAAAATGTGAATGACTTGCTGTTTATTTGGAAAATTAAGTTCATTTGATTCCCAGTGTTAATCAGAGTTATTGTTTTTTATTACTCGAAGAGTTGAAAATGAGAGAAAAGAACAAAACTTTTTATGTAAAAACATCATCTGTATGCGTAAATAGTTTTGTCCCATCCGTGAATCTGGACTATCAGACGCTTCTTTTCAGCGCAGTTTGTTGTTTCCCACATCCCGGTGTGAGTTTTCCCACCTTATCAGACGAATGCTATTAAATGAAGAAAGTATTTAAAAAAAGATGACAACGAATCGTAATCGAGAATCCAAAGTAGGCAGTCATGGGTAAGTACATTCATCCATCAAGCGTTCAAATAAAATACCTTAGGAAGCAAATTCGAATAAATGAGCCATAATAAAATGACATGGATATATACCTAAAGTGAATTTTACTCATTTTTCACATTTGCTTTAAATAGCTTCCTGAATAACATAAAGGAGTAGTTTTATTATATTAAGTATTATTACTCAGTTCCTGAATTGGTCGACCTGGCCAGAAGACATTGTTAAAGATTCTCAGAACTCTGATTTTAGCGCAATATCTTATCAAAATTCGTGTCATAGGATATTGTAAAAATTTTAATTTTAAAAATTAATTTCAAATAACATAAGAGATGTAATTTAACTCAATAAAGATTGGAAGTTGACCTATTTTTTCGTTAAAATTATTTAAAAAATTAAACATTGGAAAATTGATGATAGTAGTATCATTATGAAAGCATTGTAATGATTTCAAGTAACATTTTTTAAAAATGGTAGTTGGGTTTAATGCCACAAGAGGCAAATTTTCCAAAGCTGCATCATACATTTTTTAAGAAGACGAATGTATCATTATCTAAATATTATTTTATTGCAAAAGTGAATTATAAAAAAACAATAATTAATGTTTAGACAACTTTTCATTTTTTCTTTGTCGATTCGAATGAATATGCTCATAATAGTTTCAGTCTGTTGTGATATTTTACTTTGAGATTATCTGCTATTAGGAGAGCGATATAATAGATTTACAGTCTATTTAAAATTTTCGAAGGATTCAAATAATTGCAAGCTATTAAGATAGATTTCTAATAAGCTGAAATTATTCCAAGAAGAAAGAGCCCGGAGATTATAAAAGTGAATCTATCGAAGTTTAAAGCTCATTCCTCGTGACCCCAAAACTCGTTTTCTTTCTTTCTTTCTTTTTTTTGACTTTCCTTTTGATTCAGTTACATCATTTTAATGAGACAAAAAATTAGCTAACTATAAACCTGTCAAATTTATTAATTAAATTTTATGAATTAATTTAAAGCATCAGCGCTTTCACTTTTTTATAGCAAAGTCATTTTTTTAAATTGAAATTTTAGTTCATTATTATGTAATGCTGAGATGATGCGCAATACCTCTCTGCGACGTTTAAAAGTTTTTCTTAGTGATTTAAAAAAAACGCATTCATACTTAAAATTATTTTTCGTCTAAAAATTAAATTATAATCCAAGAAATGGGAGAATAAATATTTATTTTTTATTAAAAATAAAAAACATGTTAATTAAATCTTTTTTTGTAACTTTTAAAATTAATTTGAAATAATTAAAAAAGACAAAAAGCAAATTTATATAAGCAAAGGACCGTACACGGGTCTCGCGAATGCTATGCCAGCTCTTTATCCACTCAGGTCTCGGCAACGGTGATATTTTATTAGTATATAAACTATGCTGAAAACTTGAGGACCATTTCCTCAAAATTGGTTAGCTATTGTGCTTTAATATTTTGTTGATTGAACATTCTACATGTATACTAAATGTCATTCCGAACTCAATATTCAACCTCGTGCCCTCCCCTTGTTAGACAAAAAGATACAAAAAATGCTCCCATTGAGATAAGATTGCTTCCAGCTTTTGAAAGCAAGTATGCCCGTTTAATGTTGATTCTGGTATAACCATTTGATGGGAATTTATATGTAACGAAAAAGAGATAAAAATATTTTTTGATTGTGCGCGAAGGGTTTGATTCTCTTTTCATCGGTGCCTTTTTATTTAAATTCTGATTTCTTACAAGAAATTGATTTAAGTACTTCAACTTTTGATGAAGATTTAAAACAAGTAGCGATGTCAGAAAACTGTCCCTTCTTCAAGCACCTTTTAAAATAATAGTTTGAATCAGTAGAGGAAAAAGGTAATCGGATCATTACATCGGGAGTAAATGCAAACTTAATTGAGTCGTTACAATGAAAGGGTCTTATTTGCGTCATTTGAGGAGTCTGCCGATTGAATGAAAAAAAATCTCTATAGTTGATGTCGATCCATTCACAAAATTAATAATATGTTTAGTTAACAGGATCTGCTTTTAAAGTTGGATTCTCAGGCAAAATGAAATCTAATTGTTTAGTAAAAGAGAGGTGCTTTACATTTTTTCTTCCTAGACTGAATTATTGAGCTTTGTTCTATTGAACATTCAATGTAATCAGAAAGATAGTGTTGCTAATTCATTTTTTGCTCTAATTATATCATTCATAATAATCAACTGGTTTATTTTATCTGATTTAATTGAACGACATCTTCTATTTAGAAATTTTTTGTGGATTTATTTTAGAATGTATAGAATATTTGAAATATTAATAGTGAACGTTTTAGCTTTTTCGACCAGATTCCTTTTGAACCTTCCAAAGTATTTTTACTCTTATTTCTACATTTCAAATCTGGTTTTAAGTTATTTCATTTATAATTCATGCCTAGCTGCTATACACTACCAATATTTTGATACTGCTTCAAAATGCATTGTGGAATTTACACATTATTAATATGTTTAAAAATGAAAAGTTCCTTGAAATTTTTTAAGGCAAGAAACAGTTGAATTTATTAGTGAGAAATTTCTTTTACTTAAAATTATGAAAATTCTTCAGAAAAGTTACTTTTCCTTAATAGTCTCATAAAGAGTATTGTGTAATTATGTTTGTAGAAATCGCAGAATTTTGTGTTTCTTTCACTAACACAAACTTTAAAATGAATTCAATGCTGTACCTTAAAACTAAATTCAAAATATTGATATTCAAACTTTAATAGTTTTAATTTGAAACTTTCATTTCGTTTGCCTGAATTACTAAATTATGAAATTCATCAAAATCACCTTTGCTAGCTAAGCAAGTGACTAGAATTTAAAGCCTTGTATGTACAGAATTGAGATAAATTTATCGAAACGTTGCATACATCAGTCCAGAATTTCAATATTTTATGCTTAGAGAAGACGTAATATTATTTGCCTCGAAAGGATTTTGAATCTACATTCTCCAATATATTATTGAAAAAAGGGGTGTTTGATATAAATAAGTCTTTATGCCTTTGATAATCTTTTTTTAAATAACTTTTAAATCGGAGTCTCAGGGTGTAGTCACAGAGAGTTGAATATATACGAAAGAAAGTTATATCATCCGGATAATTTGGATAGGAAATATAGAAAGTGAGTCATCAATATGCAAAATCAGGTTCGTGTATGGATTGGTTATACACACGACACAAATGGAAGAAATAAAATACACAGCAAACATTTATTTTCTTTAGTAATTTGAACGAAGCTAAAGATGAAAGAGGAACTTATTCTGTGGAACGTATTTCAATTAAGAAAAAGAAACGCCCTCACTTTTTTCATATGATTATCTTATATAAAAGCAATTTCAAACAAAAAAGATTTGACCATTTATTAAATTTAATTAACTTTTTAATTAAATTTGTTCGCCAGTGCTCTTTATTCCATAAAAACCACTTTTCACGCTTTTGCAGCAAAATCTAACAATCTCTCGTTGGTCGCCGGCTAATCATTATAAATTCAGTCTTGAAATGAGTATGGTTATGTTTTATGATTATTCTCAATACTATCATGGATTGCGGTGGCCTTTTGACATAATTTCATTTCGTGATTGGAGCGACGCGAGTTCATTTCCCTATCCCTTGCACACATTACCATGTAGACGAACCTGGTTCACACTAATTCTTTGAGAGTCGAATTTCCTATCACTGGGGTAGAGCGGAAGTTTAGAGAGAGAGAGGGTGGGGTGGGGTGGGGTGGGGTAAGTGTTGTCCTCGTCATCTGGCCACAGATCAAGCTGATGAGGTCCTTCCCAAAATAGCCTACAAGTTGATTTAAAACGAAACATTAATACTATTGACAGCGACACTTCACTGGTGCATTGAAACGACTATTGGAGAACGGTCACTTGGGTCACGGTACCTTTAGTTTTAATATTACTAAATTAAATTAAATTATTTGATGCATTGTAGCTCTTTTGTAATTGCACACAAATGGATGCCAATCATCTTATTCCTTTTTCGTTCAAAATTGATTTCCATTCTCTTTTCGGCTTTTTGCTCCAAGATTTCTGGCTTAGTCACCATTCCTTGAAGACTCATGTCACGATTTCACAAGGAAAAAAAAAGTGTTTTCAGAAATAATTGGAACTACTTCTTCTGGCTTTCGCAGTTATATCGTGTTTTCCAATTCAATTAAAATCTTTCCTATAAACAGGCGAATGCAACTTTCACTGGCGTTTACACTACTACTATAACACCCGGATCACAGTTTTTACAGTCGACTAACTCCCATCCGGTTTGAAGGATGGAGGTGAATTTTATTTTTTTAAATTAAAAATAGGAAACAAACATAAACAAGTTAAAATACATCAAAGATAAAAACAAACAAACAAAAAAAAAAAGACAGGAAAGCTTCCATGGGCTTAAGCTAAATTTATATGTCAATTCGAAGAGATTCATATTCAATGATGTTTCTCTACTAGGAAATTGTACTCATCACAAATGAAACGTATAAAAATGTCGAAATCTGGTTCTTAACAATTATTTGTGAGGGTAATTTTTGATCATTGTAGTTTATACTGTAATGTTTGTTGGAGCTTGGAAATACCAAGAAATTGGCGCTTCTAACTTGAAGAAAGCGCTTGAATTATAAATACTGTTTAAATATTTCATTAGCGAATATTGTTTAAAACCTTTTCCACAAGGACAAGCCAAAATTTGAGTGAAGAGTTTTTCTAATATTATGGTCTTTCATTGTATACTTGATTAATATATTTTATTCACTCATAAATATAAGCCATTTCCGATATTAAATGCTTTATGTTACAAAGAATATCCTTTTTTCCTATAGCACTCCATTGGATCTGTGTGATCGCCCTTCTTGGCGTAGTAGTGTCTGGAGACGATAGTTGTCCAACTCCAGCAGAGCTTGCTCCTTGCACTTGCGATGGCGAAGGACTCAACTGCATGGGGGCTCGTACTTTGGATGAAATTAAAAAGGCATTCCAAGCCAAATTCAAATATGGCGGTGTCCGATCCGTTTGGGTTCAGGGTACACCCATAACCAATTTGCCAGCTAACCTTTTCGGTAATGTCAAGAGTCAACAATTCTATGTTGAAGTGAACAGCATCACTACAGTGGATGTCAGAGCTTTCAGTGCATCGAACAAGACTCTCCACACTCTGAGTCTTTTTGGAAACAAAATCAAGGATTTCGATTTCAGTGGTCTTAGCATGTACGAAAACCTAGGTACCCTGAATCTTGGCAGAAACGAGATAGAAACCATTCCTGATAATGCTTTCAACAGCAGAAGTTTGTACGCTATCATCTTGGCACAAAACAAGATTTCTCACATCGGCATGAATGCCTTTAGCAATCTGCCTAGCCTGGGAAGACTTGAAATGGCTTTAAATCAAATTACTACACTTGGACCCATGTCACTGGCTTTCAAGTCCCATTCTTCAGGATTGCAGGTAAAGTACGAAGTCATTTGATGACTTCTAAAAATTCCCTACTCTTAACCTGTTAATATCAAGAAAGGTTTACAATCTTCCCATTTTTGATCCATATATAATTTTTAAAATTCCTTCTCATGAATATAATTTATATATTAAAAGAAGATTTTTTTTTCCATCAGGGAGGGAGCGAGATTTGCTTATTTCTACTTATAAATTTAAAATCTTGCCTTTCTATTGGGTAATAGGTTTGCAAGAAAAATGCATTTTTAAAGTTGATTGCTATATCGTTTTTTTAATTATCAAAGATCAAGATAGAACTCCCACTATTATTCTGTATAATTTTCTGATACGAACTGAAAAAAAAGTTATCGAAACTTACCGAATGTTTTCAAACTTTATTTGATTCTCTTTTGAAATTCCAACTAATAGTTTCAAAAGCTTAAAGTTTTGGTGTAACCTTAGCTTAAGGATTCATTATGCATTAGTATAATGATAACTCGAACAGGAAAGAATTAAAAGAACAATTAAGAATCTAGAAAAATCTATTCCTCCCTATGTTTGAATGCTGTGACATTAATTAGGAAATTTCGGCCTCATTTTTAGACTTTTTCATTTATCGGATCTTTCTTTGGCAGCTGCAAATTGTCATTTATAAATATTTATATTATGCATTATTGTCATTTATATGTATCATTTATAAAATTTGTATATTATTTTATAAAACATATAATATTTGTATATAACAGTGAAATGAAGATAATGATCTGTGAAATAATGTTAAAATAAAGCATATTTTTAATTTGTGGAATTAAACAAACACTATAATAAGAATAATTTTCTTTTGTAGATAAATCTTTCAGCTAACAGAATTTCTGACGTCTCCAGCTCCGCCTTCACTGGTTTGGATCCATACGCTATCTTCTTTTCCCAGAATCAACTGAGCTCTCTGAAGAAGGATGCTTTTGCTAATTTGGTTACTAAAGTCGCTCAGAAAGGCGGATTTCTTGAAGTTTCTGGTTTGTAAATTTGCCCTCATTTGTAGATCATTAAATATCAGACTGCGTTTTTACTTCAGGAGATGGGCCGCGGTGGCTTGGTTGTAAGGTCTCGTCTTCGGAGCTGGAGGGTTTCAGGTTCGAGACCCAATTTCACCTAAGAACCGTCGTGTAAGGTGGCCTGTTGCACGTTAAATCCATCAGAGCTGAACGTCCTCCCACTGGTGTGGTGTGGAGAGGGGGCACCAGCTCAGGAATCATCTTCGTCATCTGAAGGCGGTTCAAAATAACGAGTTCCATCCCAAAATAGCCTTAGTGTTACTTTAAAACGGGACATTAATGTAACTAATCTAAACTGCTTTTGGAGAAAAGAAATCTATGAATCCACGCCAGAAGGGTTCGGTTTCAATATAAAGGAATAGAAAGTGTACAAATCCTTGTATAGTAATTTCTCAAAGTACACTTTTGAATTATTTGCTTTTTTAAAGGAACATGCACATTCCAGTAAATGTGGTAAGGACTCAAGGATTTTAAAAATTAGTTTCTTCGAATTGCCTTAGTTATAAAATTACGTACCTCTCCCCTCCCCAGTATAAAATTGGTATTACTCTAAAATTTCTTACAAAAGAATGGGCCATTACGGTAGCAATATGCAACCGGTAATCACCTAACAAAATTCATTTCGAGTTAATACACTTACTGGCATTCTTACTAGCCTCAATAGCCCAAATCATAATTTTCTATTGATATGATCATTACAACAACATTTTCTAAATAATAATGCAATAACTTTAATAATCTTTCAAAAATTTGCATTATAAATTCTTGCTTCAAAGAAATTTTGACATAATGGGGAGGAGGGTCTCCTCTGAACAGATATCTCCTAGTTTTACATAGATATGTTTCACGTTTGTAATTAGTTAAATACGATTGTGAAAAAAATATTTAAAAATTTTGAAATATACATTTTCTTAGAGTTTCCTGTCATAATATCATGCTATATTCATAAAAAGGTGAAAAGTATCCCAATGAATTTCATGATCATTAAGAAATGAACCTCGCCCTGCCTTGGTAACCTAGGTGAACTAAACGCGAATAATAATTTTGGGTATTATGGGTGATGCATAATAACCCTCCGTTACGAGCTGCAAATGTGACAGAGGTAGGACCGTTATCGTTGGGTATATTACCTAGGCAAACCACCATTGGTATACCCTCCAAGGAGGCCTGCATTATTTGAATATTAATGGAATAGTTCTACAACCAAGTGAAAGCCTCCAAGAATGTCTATTATGCGGAAACTTCTCATCTCTTGTTTAAGGCGCTCTCAGGAGGGATCAGTGAGACTCATGATTTGGAGAACTACTTAATATTATGACAAGAGCTGAACTTTAATACATAGAGAATTCATAGATTATGAATAAGATGAATATTCTTAAAGAGATGGAAATGTATTAAACCATAACAATAAAGTTAGATTATTGTTATTAACATTTTAATTGCATTTTAAACATGCGTCCAATCCAACAGAATCATCAAAAATATTGCCTTTGAAATTCTTATAAAATATTTTCATATGATACTTTTCTCAGCATGAATTTATTGTAACTCACTCTAACATACATCATTTTGAAAGTGTACGAAATGAGATGATTTGCAACTAAATAAATATCCATGACAATCATTATCCATTATGATATTTCCCAAATCCCTAAAAAGAGATCCGAAATCTCGAACAATTTTTTTTTCTTCTAAAAGAACCATGAAATGATAACTTTTTAGAACAATTTACTTTTCAGAAAATAAGGTATTTACAGTATACAGAAAGTGATTTCGTGAATCGCGACGAAGAATGCAACAGTTCTTTTCAAAATGGATGAATATGGTTTCATGAGAGATCTTGAGAAATTGACAGTGATTTATTTTTGATGGAACAACTTTAACTAATCATCAAATGACGTGAAGAGATTGATTAAACATTTAAAGAAATGGCATGATTTTGATTTTAAAATTATTTTTGTATCTTTTTACTTTACTCATTGTTAGTAGGAAGTTTTTTGATTTGTATTATATTTGAAACAGTGGTTAAAAAATAGCAATCCAACAAAAAATAATGAGTTAAATTCCTTATAGCTATATATTAAAAAATGTTGTAGATTAGAAGGTCGGATTACCTTTGAAAAAAATTGTATTTTTTTTTTCTGAAAAAGAATAATGATATAATAATAGCTTTTATAAAATCCCAATCATTGTGTTTGAAATGATATTTTTTAATTACATAGTATGAATATAACTCGTTCATTTGCTATTCACAAATTACTCAAATTCACTGTGCGAGTAGTAAGATGAAAGCAATAGTTTTGTGGAAAAAAGTTGATTCTTCATTTAATGAAACTTATGGAATAATGAGCTTCAAGTAGCTTCCGGAACAATAGCACATCAAATACGTTTCTAAAATAAAACGGAAAGTTCAAAATTTTACTATCATTGGTAACCAACATAACTAAAAGGGCCAAAAATAGTTAACACTTTTAGTTTCAGATTTTTAAATAAGACAATTACTTTCGTTTGTTTTGGAGGTATGATGCCCTAAAAGTAAATTAGACTGTTTTCCAAAAATTGTCAAAATTTGAAGTCAAGGTTTAATATATCTTATTTATATCATTTTAAATGATATCTCAAAAGTCCCCGACATTCTGCTGTACGCGTTTTTACTGGGATTTATATCTTAGCTATGTGGGCGTCGTCGAATGAAATTTTAAATCAGGACAAAGCTATGGTTAAAATGCTTTATCATTTCAGTAAAGGTTTAGTATGACTGTCCCAAGTTTCCTCCCTACTGACAGATGAACTTTGGCTGCTAAGTAGAAAAAGTGAAATGAAATGAGGTGATTTTTCACTTTTACACTAGTCATGGACAAAAGTTTTTCTTACATTGAAAATAATGATGACTATCAATTAATCCTTTTTGAATTGTAAAAATGTAATTGATGATTTCGATATACAGCCTAATCAAAAAACTATTAGGAGTACGGTTACATACAGTGATTGTTAACAAAGTAATATATTCACCCTTCTTTGCTTTCGGGGGACAAGATATAAGGTTCTAGCCAAATCATGGTACAAAAATAAAAGATTTGATTCTGAAAAAGAGTAGCACAGAAAACAGCTGAAATTATTCGTCAAGATATATGTTCTGTAATTTACAAGGTGGAAAATTATTCTTCCAATACTCAACTGTTCTCCAATTTCAACACCAGTTTGTCCGATTCGTTTGCTTCTCTACTAGACGAAATCATCTCGAAAAACAGAAAGGGTTCGGTGTAGCTATTAAAGATAATGTCAATTACGCTTTGTCATCCCATCATGTCATCAGTTAGTATGTGATCCTTTATATTACTATTACTCCTCGGAATATCCATTACTTTTCATAGATATTTTTGCTCCAGGTGTTTAATGTATATTTTATTTTCCTTGGGATTGCCTGCTTATAACGAAGCGGTTTTAAAAAGAAACTTCGAATGGATGTTATCAGCAACTTTCAGTTTCCTGTCCTGATTATAGTTGTTTCGTTCAGTATGTTGGAGACAATGTAGATTCAAAAATAGATATTCTCCATGAATATACTCCATTCAATGTGAATATTCAGAATTGATGCACCTCAAGATAAAGTAAATGACATAATGTACCAATGATCTAACCAAAAACATGCAAATATTGATCAAAATTTACCACAATCGGGCTTCAAGGACAGAAACAGTTCGATTGTAACCCAACACTAGTTTGCAATCTCTGGTCTGCAAAATTCAGATGTTATGGATTTGTGCCAAGACATACTCCGATGAAACGGATTCGAGGAGCTATTTACATGTAATATTTAGCGCAGCAAAATATCTTGTATGGAAACTTCACATACTGCCTTTTTTTTGTTCAAACTAAAGAACAATAGAAATAAAAAGTGTTACGGGTTTAGGATAGTTAAAGTCCCATTTAGAAGCTGTTTCGGTATGAGTTTCATAATTTCTAATAGTGGTTAATTAAACTGGGCGCAAATTAACAGGAACTCCTTCTCTAAATTTCTACACCAAGCATATCGCACTAGTTTTATTAAACCGATATATTTTTAAATGCATATAAAATACATATGTTTATGTAGAATCCGACTTTATTGACTGTATGGGATTTCTTTCGGAAGAATAATGATTTTTTTTTTTGAAAACTGGAAGAATCAATCAGAATTTTAATAAGAGCAAGTACTCATACTTCTGTAGCAAAATATATAATGTTGGTTTTCTATTTGCGTAGATTTTTATGTTCAACAGCTTTAAGATTGATTGTGTAATTTTGGATTAATTTAGGGAAAAGATAAACTTATTTCACGTCATTTTTTCCCTCCTTCTTGCCAAGGTTCACCTCTCAGCAGGGTAAAACTTGAAACAGTCATTCTGGACCCTGCCTGAAGTGATTGAAGTAATAAAAGCTTTACTGTAGTTTTTCTCCGATTTAAAATCCTAGTTTCTACCTAAATTGTTAGGATACAAATTTCTTGCCCTCCCAAAACGGAAGAAGGATGATGACTTTAAAGATATTATTTAAAATAACATATACAAGATCTCTTTGAAAAAACTCTTGTCATAAAATTTTTCAGAAGAAACACTCATTTTTTGTTTGAAGGTACTGGGCTTAATAGCTCAAGAGATTTGATCACAATGCAGTAACAGGACTATCAGGTGACTTGTTTGAGAAAATTGTGAGAAGCATGAGAACTTTTTCCGTTTAATAGCTTTTTAAAACTTAGAAATCAATCTTAGTGTTTCTAATTAATATCGGAAAAAAGAATAATTTCATACAATGAAAGAACATAAAAAATGGTATTTTACAAAATCCAATTAGGAAAAGTCCTAATGCGACTTACATATAGATGCCAATATCTTTAAATTAATGTAATTGTGATGCAAATATCTTCTATAATTTATGTATTTCAAAGCTGGAGAATAAGTAAATACTTTTTGACTGAAACTAAATGAAGCATTTAAGATGTTATTTTAATCTTGTTCTTCTCTTAGAGCTTAGGTTAAGTAGTTTAATTTTACATATTGAATTGTTATTTATTTTAATTGTTTTATACAAAAAATGAAAATAAAAGTTTTATCAGCAAGTTTTTATAAATTTCGAACAAAAGAAAGGGACGATATTCAATTTTGAAGCCATCTGAAGATTCTTGCTTTCTAACATTATTTTATCTAAATCAAATGAAAGTAAAAAAACTTTTAAAATTCAGTCTTTGATGCTGTTAATTCTTTTTTACGAAAAAATATGTCAATCGGATTTTTTTTCACTAAACTGACCACATAACAATGACTTGCAATTAAAAAAAGAGTGATTGTTAAACATTCTCTAACGCCCTGATCATGGATCCCTTCCATCAACATAACACTGGCTTTAAATTTCAAGTTGGAAAATAATACAGAGCAATTAAAAGACTCTTTTGCTTTACATTCTTTACTGAGCCATAAATTGCTTACAATAATCAATATTTGTTAGAGCAGATATCAGTGCTTGAATTTTCAAAAGGAATTAAATAATTTTCTACAAAGTAGATATTTTCAGAAAATTTTTTTTCCGAGTCATTCAGTTTTATTGAAGTTCCACTGAATTTTTGTGCATTTACACCATAGAAATCTTAAGAAATCATCATCTGGAAAACAACACACAGTTGTTGTAGACCTCTTCTATTGAACCGCAATACCTCCCCCACTCAATTCTTTTGCAGGCACCTCTGGGGAGGGATGGCCTCCCCTTTATCGATCGGAAAGTAGGGCCCCAAAGCGTCCCCCTCCCACGTCACTTTATTGAAGCAGCAGGCCTTAGGAGCCTGCGGGGCCTTCATTGCAGATGACACGGACTATGCCAAAGAGCCCCAAATCGAGACTCGCAGCCCCTCCCAGGCCAAGGAGGAAACGGGATCAATTTCGTTTCAGAGAGGGGCGCTCCCCAATCTCGCTTTTCCCCCCTTCTTTCGAAGGGGTTGATCAGGAAGGTATTAGAATAAAAGCCGCCGATGCAGAAGCATTCATTTGGGGCCGAAGCATGCTTTTGAAATTTTTTATGAGAGTTTAGGAATATTTTTTCGTTGAATTTCTTTTAAAAAAATATTTTCTTCTAAGAAACAAGACCTTTTTTGGTAACTTCTAACTTTATTGATAGAAATTTGTTTTAAATACGATTCTCGGCAAAAGCGTCTGAATACGTTTTGATATTTCCCCGACAAATACCAAAATAAGTAACTTCGGTGGCATGTGAAAAAGCTAGGTAAAAGTGCGATTTTCTTAAAAAAAAATGACTCAACTGTTAGTATTTTCGAACTGTAAAATTTTTTCTGAAGCGCCTTCGAAGCATCATGGATCACATTAGTCTCCAAAATAGTATATTTTGTATACCATGGTTTTTAAATCTTAGAGTTATTGATAAAATGCAGTTAAGAAATTTTAAAATGTTTTCTGAAAATGTATGAAACTTAAAATTATTCGATGGGAAGAAGGGCCTAGTTATCACACTTTTTTTAAAGAATCAAGTGCTTTTACGAAACACTCTTTAAAACTTATTCTTATTATTGAAAATCCATAAAATATTTTTTGGACGATAGAAAATGATAATTTAGTAGTATTAATAGTTATATAAGCATATGTTTATCCTAACTTGTTGTTATAATTGATAGGGTTATTTGTTTTATATAATATGTTAGCAAACAAATATAATATCATTGCTTTTATTATTTTATGAAATAATAATAATTCTATACATTTTATTTATAATTCATTTGATTTCATTAGATATTCTGACAACCATCATAACTGTTGTCTGAATTGCAGTTTTGACAAATATGAGATTTGTGTAGCTTAGCATTATGATTGTGAGTCCATTCCAAATTACGATATTGAAACCAGCTTATATCTGACAAAGATTCAGAAAACTTTATGTAGTAAGAGTCGTCGTCTTCTTCATCCAAAGATACATTTTTCTCCTTTTATTTGCTTGAGTTGATGCTTGTTTTCGTACAGTATATGGTAGTTTTTCTCCCCTTCATTTGTCATTTTCGGTTTCTTTCGGTTTGAAAAGTCTTTTTTACCAGTGAAGTTAAAAGGAAACGCACAGTTTGATTCCGCTTTGACAACTTTCCTATCGTAAGCCTCTTTAAAAGACTTTATTTCTTGTAGGTTAACATGAACCTATCCTCACTTTTTTTGTTGGAGTGGATGAAGCTATTTCTATTGAAAGATTTGTTAATGATTAGGAAGGTTTTTTTTTCTGATATGAAAAGAGTGCTTCCTGTTTTTGCACCACTGATTCGTTTAGCCCATCAGAGCGCTCATCCATGGTCGATGGCAAGGGGTTTTCATCACCAAAATGGACCTCCTCAAATGGTCATATTCTAGTGAGGAGGAATAACATTCTTCGGCATTATAGCATTTGGTAGAGTCTATTTCACTTTAGAAGAAAAGTCATACGCAACCATAGTTTTTCAAGTGATATTTATTATCCCTGAATCAATGATACAACTGACGCATTTTTTGAAAGGCTCCAATCAGATTTATCTAATAGTTGCAAATTCTGTCATATGTGGAGTGACGAAGACGAAAAAATCCCTTCGTATTTTTCAACAAAATTCAATGTTGGTCACAGATGATTTTCCTGAAAAAGTTGGTCACGTATCTCAAGAAGCTTTAAATATCTTATTTCTATCATCTACACAAATTTATTTTCTGAGCCTTCATTTCTTTTGGGTTGGGAAGTAATGGCAAAAACTTTCCTTAGGAAAAGAGGAGGAATTGCGTTGCTATTAGCCATAACAGCAAGAACCATTCTTAACACCAGTATTGTAACAAAGTATTAAGGGTTTGAGCCTTTTAGGGAAATGATCCTTCTTTGCTTCTGAATCTTTGTCAACCCAGTCTCTTCAACGTTATAAATATCTTGACATTGGAATTTAAATCTACCAAAGACATTTGAAGGATTGCAGTCTATAGTGTTCCTATTAAAATTCATAGTTCTATTCAAACTAGCTATCTGCAAAGTATGTAAAAGGATTTAACCCATTAGAAAAGCTGACAGTTCAGTCACTTGAAGAATTGTCGCATTCAGTTCAAGGCACTGAGCTTTTTATTTGGTAATGATGTGCCAACGTTTATTACTTCTTTATTAGAAAGGCCATAACTTATTTTTGAAGTACTGACTATGTATTGTTGAAACTGCTATTTATCCTTGAAAATCAGAGGAGGTATTTTATTATAGACGAAGTTAATAACAATAGATTCTGGATGTGAAATAAAAAACAATTCATAAATGTAATTTATATGCATTATCCTCCCCAAAATATGTTTACAAATTAATAAAACATCATTATTGTTTACTTATTTAATTAACTAAATTTGATTATCTTTAGAGCAGTTAAATTAGAAAATGATATTGATTAGAATTACGGCCTACCATTATAGCAGTATTCGTTTTACTGCAGAATTTTTGGAATACCATGAAATGAATTCTACATTAACTCGCCGCCTTTCGCAATAGGCAGTAGTGATTTCTAACGCTGCCTCCAGAAATATTTCTTATGTGCATGTATACACTCATGCATCCTTCTTTTATAATTTCTATTATAAACTTTAAAATAAATTGTAAAATTATAATAATTAAACTATAAAAATATTTCAATATATACATAAAATTAAAACTTACTCGTATAAGTTGTTAACAATTAGCCCCTCGTGGAGCCATTTTATATCTTGATATGTGTGAGTGGAATGATATTGCTGTACAGAACTTTTAAATGGGAATCACTTAACTAACGCTTTGTCGTGGTATAGACCTTACACATATATCTTCAAGAGTTCCGACCCCCGAAAAAAGTAAAATTTAAAAAAATTAGAAATAACTACATAATTAATGTCTTCTCAAGCACCCTTTTTGCTATTAACTGCAGGCCAAGAATCGTCGAAAAGGCCGCATGAAGAAAAGTTACCAACTATCAAGAGAAAAGTGTATGTCAACCGCGATTAATGTAAAATTCGAATATAACAACTTACCACGCGAAACAAATAGCGCACGTGTCCCCTATTCAATTTTTTCAATTTTCATAGAAATTAATATAAGTCTTCTGAAAGGGAAGCTCCATTCATTCGCTTATAAAAGTTCTTATAATATGAATATTTAATGCATTTCTTATTAGTGTTGCCGCTGCATACACAAAACTTGCTTTGAGATTTAACTGTTACTTATATTAATCTCTTTTTCTGCCTTTTGAGTATTAAGAAATACATCCACAAGCCAAAGACACGGGAATGAGAAGATCACATTCTTAAAGAGCATTCATAATTATATCATCATTCTGAGAAATCCGTCCCTTCGATTGTTGCTAAGAGTTTGCTGTTTCAACGCATTAAATTTTGCAGTCGTTCTGACATAACTACGATCGAAACCTCTGTTACTGCTGCTGAATAAAATAATAAGTACTACTCAGAATGGTTGCAACAAACATCAAAAGATTCGCTGCATAACAAAACAAATATTTAAAAATTAACTGGTTTTTGGGAAATATTTTTATCTTTGATTTATTTACTTTTTAAACACGAATATAATTTTTTAAACATGCAAAAATGAAAAAAAAATGTTAAATTTACTAGTTTATTTCGTGCAAAAATAAATTAAGGAAAGCTATTTTATTCACCTACAGTAAAAACTCTTTCCAGTTCTTTAGAAAAATGATGTCTTGAATAAAAAAAGGTTAGCTCAGTGCATAGACTGCGTAACATTTATTTGAAAATTAAGGCCTTGTAATAAAATTGCGGTGAAGCTGCTGTAACAAATTAATAATAATTTTATAAGAAAATGTTTTCAGTTGAGGTGTGAATAACTTTTCTACTTAGTAAATATTTTCTAATAGCCATTTTAATGTTAATTTTTTTTTTTGAAATAGCTTTTCTTTTGCTGAAAATGAAAGGTTTTGTTTCTTTGCAGATGTATCCTTTAAATCTTATCCTCTGTGGCAAATCTTTTCAAATCAGCAATGGAATTTTTCTTTCCAAAATGAATAAAAACCTCTCTCTTTATTTCGCATTCTAAGCAAACAAATGTGCATTCTTTTCTACCATGTCTATATTTAATTTTGTTTCATACCCTAAATCTTAAAATTTTATTTAGGGAAAAAAAATGCCAGATAATGTTCGAAAAAATTACTCCCTCATCCCACACCCTTAAATATTGTATAAATTGTTTATTAAATCAAAATGCCGTATGTCAAAAATCAGAGACACAGATTACTCTCTGAGACAATGACAAAGCATTTGCATCTTTTGTTGTACAAAAATGCTACTTTTATGATGCCGCAATTTATCATGATTCTATATTACAAGATACGGTTTCGATAACATATGTTACGATTCGCCGCCATTTTGTCCCCAATTCATTATTTGAACCCTTTACATATGCTGAATTTTTCTTGCTTGTTTTCTATTTTTCATATTATATCAATCAAATCTCGAATTTTCCCAATGGTACATTATTTTACCTCATTGAATTAAATATATTTTTTTTTCGAATTTTCTCTTTTTCATTCCGTTCTATTTATTTATCCTAAGTTCATTCGCCGAATGCCTAATCTGTCTATCACTCAATTATATTCCATTTTTCCAGCTAATCCTTTCAGTTGCCGAGGCTGCGATTTCTCCTGGATAGTGGCGAACAAGGACATTCTAGCCAGCAGGCTCATTGGATTCTCTTGCACTGACCGCAGAGCTATTACCGATCTCACCACATCGAACATTGGATGCAACTGAGAATGTATTGTCGGAATATGCTGTCGAACAGAATGTAAATAAAATATCTGGAAAATATCGTGTATGAAAAATATTTTTTTGAATTTATTCTGTTATAAAAATGATTTTAACTTATTCAGTATTCATGGAACATATTTATTCCACTTCACTTTCAAGGTGTTGAATCAAATCTATGGCAACAAGCATATAACATATCTCGATTGAAGAATAGGCCTTTAGTGTGAGAAGATAATAAACTAACTGGTTTACCAAGATGTGTATCTCTTAATGATGTGAAAGCATCTGTGTCCCTTCCCCGAAAAAAAAAACCCTTATCGCAAATGACTTTTAAGTACAGTAGAAAGAATATATTCAAAGAAAGTTCATTTAACTTACTTCAAGCATTTCATGAAGTATCACTGTAGAAAGCGAAGCAAATTTGCTTGCGAATCCAGTTACAATTCAAATAGTTTGGTAATTTTCAATGGAACTGTCGGAAGTTGAAGGCATCACTACTTTCACGAATTAAGAAAATTAGCATTAAAAATTGCTTTTATTTGCCATATTTTAATTTTTCTGTGAGATAGCTTTAGTGAATTCAACTAAATGTACGAAAATTAGATTCAGAGGGACAAGTTTTATATCCTGAGCAAGAAAAGTATGAAATAGTAATCGTATATAAATTGCAAATAGAAGCTTAATCTTTTAACACAATATCTATATGTGATGCTTTACTTAAATAATTATAGACATATATAGAAGGCTAGAATGTTGAAAGAAAAATTTGCCTACAATAATGTAATTTGAAACTCAATTTAAGGCTCGTGTTGGCTAATTCTGAAGTAAAAAATTTTATTTCAAAACTATATTTGATAGCAAAAGAATTCTGTTACAAAAGTGGTAAGAATTACCGATTTAGAAAAAAAAGCAGTTCTGCATACAGCTGTAGCCTGAAAATCTTAAATGCTTATACTTCGATAATTGTAAAGGATCGTGAGGTCTCGTTTCAAAACTAGATATGAAAAAGCCGAGCATACCAAAAGATACGCCATGTATATGGGCCAAGTACACTTTTAATATGACACCAAGGATATAAAGATTTCCCGCTACTATGGTGTGGATTTTACAAACCAAACTGATACAACTAAAGCAGTCTTGGATTTCTATCGAAATCTGATTGCTGCTGTCTGATCTAGAAGAGGCTGATAGGAGAATTTCCAGACTGACATAATCACTAATAAATTGCGCTGGGAGATGACCGAACTTCATCATCGCAATATAAATCAATATTTCTCAATATATCGCGATTTTATTATTTATTTGCTGCAATGATAAATTATAAACAGCTCTTCTTAACATATTAAATTATCAAAACTTTTCTAAAAAAGAAAAAAAAAATCAGTTATCTTGCTCATTCTCATTTATATGATAAAAATATTCGTGTTTTTTTTGTCGAATAAAATAATTAATTTATAATTATAATATAATGAGTTCAATAGAGAATACTGTAATAGCATTTCGTTTTAGCTATATCTATATTACTCAATATTTTATTTCTTCAATATTGGGTTAATCTAGTGTATTTCTAACTTGTTATACGCTGCGATGCAAAAGCACAGACAATGAATAAATTCAAAAAGATTTTTATTCGGTTTTCCTAAGTGACTTCAGTCTAATTTGCACCAGACAGATATAAAATATCGCAATGTAAGTTCACCTGAACACATTGTAGGTTGTTAAGAAATTAAAAAACACATTGTCTTAAAGGTCTATATTTAGGTTACGTTAGTTATATTAACGTCCCGTTTTAAAGCAAAACTAGGGCTATTTCGGGGCAGACTTCCTAGTTTTGAATCCCGATCAGATAACGACGACGGCACCTGAGCTGGCACCCCCTCTTCAAGTTTCCACACAAACAGGAGGAAGTTTGGCCCCGACTGATTTAGCATGCACCAGGCCCGCTTAAACGACGGTTCTTCAGTGGAATCGGGTTTCGAGCTAGTGCCCTCCGGTTCCTTATCTTATCACCAGGTCATCGCGGCCCTTAAGAAGTTAGGAAAAAAAAAAAAAAAAAACGAAATGGAATTAAAGTAAACAGGATTTTAAAACCTGATTGTTTATCCATTCTTGTTCATAAATATGAGTTTCCATTGAAGTAACTAAAACTAGCATGATTTGGGACCTGATTTCGAACCTTACAACTTGATATGAGTTCATTTACAGGAAAATATTACCTATCATTACAATAAACTTTGCGGTATATGATTCCCAAAGATTCTCTATTTAGTTAAGATTTGAGAATAATCTGAGACTTAAATCAGATTGTGGGTTAGATTGCAGTGTGAATTGAAGCATTATCCCTGTGAGGGCCCCTAAGCCAGCAACAAGTTATCTCCTTTGTATAACGTTGTGATGTACAGTGACACTGGTTTATCGTAGCAAAAGGCCATCACCTTCAACTAAAAATAGAGCTCTATTACATATAATTAAACACAATTAAGAAATATTGTTTAATCCAGAGCAACAAAATCTGACACCTCTTAAATAGTTTAGTTTAGTTATATTAACGTCCCGTTTTAAAGCAACACTGGGACTATTTCGGGACGGACCTCGCACTTTTTAACCGCGGTCAGGTGACAAGAACGACATCTGAGATTGAACTCCCCTCGCCAAGATTCCACACCACACCAGTGGGCCATTTGGCCCCGACGGATTAAAAGTGCACCAGATCCACTTACACGATGGTTCTTCGGTGGAATCGGGTCACGAACCTGAAACCCTCTGGTACCGAAGCCGAGACCTTACCACCAGGACACCTAGACCCAATGCACCTTTTAAGTAATAAGTGCTTCTTAAGAAAGATTTTTTCAAAATTTTTATTAGATTTCTAATTAATAATTAATCGAAATTTTAACATTTTTCTTCAATAATTTTGGAGAATATTATAATACAAAAATATTTTGACACCATCTTAGATTTCAAAAGAAATTAGCTTTTCAGTAACACCAATTTCATATCCTTACAATTTCTTTCTAAAATTTTGTGGAATTTTCCAAAATCAATTTTTTACGCAATTTGTAACGATCCTTTTTATATTTTGTAATGAAACTTCAACTAATTTCATTCTTTCATCATATCTTTCCCTCGCTTGTTAAATGTATGTAAAAGAAATTGCTGACATTAAAAGAATAATTTTCGTTTCTAACTTGATAATGATATATTAAAACATACATTTTTTTTTTCTGCAAATTGTTTTATATAAAAGTATTCATGCACAGAATGTAAAGGATGATACAATCAAATCAAATGTAGACAAGAAATACAAATAAATCTTAAATATTATCATGCTATGGTTTTTCGAACTGGAAGTTCGAAATTCAAATAATTCTTTTTGTTTCGATAGCTGTAGTTTTTTTGATTATTACATCTGATCACAAATCTTTACCGATATTTCAGTCATCTTGTGAAATTAGGGATAAAAATGATTTTTATAATATCTGAAGAGTTATGAGAAACATATAGCCCGTACTGAAACCTCTAATCAAGTCAAAAGAATGTTCAGAAGAACATTTCAGCCGCAGCTGAAAATAGCTAGAAAATTCAGCTAGTTCGAGTAGCCAAATAAAGTATAAATGAGAAAACGAAAGGAAAGAATGATGTTATTGGAGTTACAAAAGTACACATCCTTCCGCAATCATAAAGAAATTAAAAAATTTATGGTCCTTCAATACCTGTCTTTTTGTTTTTCCTCCTTTTTTATACATAGTTCTTTGTTTGCATTTGCTCTCAAACATTTTACCTTAATATTCGTGCTAATTTCCATTTACCAGGTATCATTTCCTTATTATAAACACAATTATAGATATGGATGATAGTTCTCCAGAGTGAAAAATAAGTCTACTTATGGGTATACTTTTAAACTGATCCTTGTGAGGGTAATTGGGTACTGAAAAACAGGTATGAAAACATGTTCATTTAATACTGATGAAATGAAAAAAAAAAAAAAAATTAAGTCTGAAAAATATGAAAATGCTGAGAAAGTAGAAGACATTTTTTAAAATATTGAGGCGCCACTATACGTTATTTCTGCATCTAAATTTCAAAATTTCCTTTTGATTCATTTATAAAAGCGACTAATGCACAAAAATAATTTTTAGTAAGAAAAAGGAAAGTTTTGCTTGATTATTTCTCTATGTGACTTTCCTTAGTTACACAAGCAACATTCTGTGCATTTTCATTGTGAAGCAGCCATTAATGTCTGCCATCAAAATCTTCTAAAATGACTTTTTGCGATTTTTTTTCACTAGGATATGTCATGTTTTAGCACCTGTTTAGAATGCAGTAGTGTAGTGAACGGCGAAAAGAGTAGTGAAATGGATAGTCTTTGTGTAAGCAAGAACAGTCACAACGAGCAATTATTATTGACGTCATGAAGATTTTGTTTTCGGTTCTATAAGGTTCACTTGTTTCTTTCTATCGTTGGTTAGAATCAAGTGACAGTCATTTGTAATCGATGCAATTATTTTGAAAAACTCTGAATATCAAGCATTTTAAAGAATGGAATTTAATCTGCTTTTCCTGTTAGAGATACAGAGAGGCATTGTGTATTTTTGCTCGTAATTCACCTTTTGTACTGAGATAAAGAACATACTACCGTATTGAGACATTTATACATATTTAGTACTGCTTGATCTAAGAGAAAAAAAATACATACTTTTATGTATTTGTGCTTTAACTTCATGCTAAAAGAGCAATTTTAATTGTAAGCCACCGTTTGTTTTTTAAAATGCTCCTTCATTAAAACGGCTGAAAATATTTTCACAACAGTTTTATTCCAAACACATATATAATGCATTTGTATTTTTATTAATTTATGTTGAATTCCACATTATATTTATGGTAATTTTTTCTGTCATTTCCTTTTCTAGGAAAATAACAAGCTGTTAAATTTTTTTCTTTATTTATTTAACCTTTTGATTTTCTTCTTCGTAACTTTCTTATATTAATGAGCTTATGTTTAACTGGATGTTGTTGAAAAGTTTTGGTGCTTTTGTTTTTGTATTTTTTACTTGTTTAATAATATTTCACGCATTTGAAAAGTCGCATTCCGTTATCCCGGCGAAATCAAATATCGCGTTATTCGCTATGCCCGAGGAGTAGGATGACGTCAGAGATGGGCTTTACGCTCTAAGGCAACGATGGATCACTGTTAAGTCTCGGAGCACTAGTAGGGAGAGATGGTTGGATCATTTTCCTACCACATGACAGAAAATTAACAATTTATATTTTCTTTTTAGATATTCATAATAAAATAAAGATAATAAATAAAAAGGAATAACTAAAAACATAAAAAAAATATTGTAGGCAAAGTGATCTACGTATGGTAAAAGGTAATTCTGTTCCTTGGAGTATATACCTTATGCGCTATCTGTGCTTCAACCTGATTAAAGATGTGATGAAGTGGAAAAGGGCCTTATTTCAGATGTGTTTAAAAATTGGTAAGGTTGAAAGCTGTCGCATTTGATAAACTTGTCTTTTCAAGCTTTCTTTCAGATAATTTAAATGCTTAAAAGTCTCATTTATTCTTCTTCGGCTACTTTCCTCTCCTTCCACTTGACAGGTAGAATTCGATTATTAATCAGTGCAAACTTATAAGCCAGATATCCTTTTCATCGTCCATTCATACTTTATCACTTTATTTGCATATTTTTCTAAAAACAGCTCTTCTTTTTTAGGAAATGATTTTCTATTGTCATAGCGGACATCAGGTTTGAATTTCTTTTCCACAGAATTCCTAGAAGTGGTCAAACGCAAAATGACTTCATGCTGCTTCAAAATGACTGCCAAACACTTCATATGTATCCTTAATTGATATTTTTTTCTTCTACAACACGCTTAGAAACAATTACATATTTTAAAGCTTCAGAAACAATCATTTCAGATATTTCTCAGTGGTATGACCTGAAAAGGGTCGTGATAATTAAGATCATATATATTCAATGAGTAGTTCAGGCTACAGGATGCGTTAGGTGAAGTTTTACATTTCGAATATATGGTCATGTAATAACTTTATATTCAAATTTATAAATGATATATAATTTTACATACCAAATTATACTGTAGAAATTGGAATATACAAGACTGAAATTTGAAAATAAAGAAACATAATTCTTCCCAATTTTTACATAAAAAAGAAAACAATTTCATTGCTGCACTCATAAACAAGAGCTGAATGGTAAACTACAACATGCTTCTATTAATTTGCTAATGAGTATTATTTGAGTTAGCACAACTGCTTGCTAGAAAATGGCAGCCCATACCGAGATAAGGTCAGGTGACCAAAGAATACTATGACAGTCTCTCCATGTCTTAAAATATAACGAAATCATTATACGAAGTATTTCAGCTTGGTTATAGGGACTGCCTAACGAGGATACCCCAATGCCTAATTAGCATTCATTAATTCTGATTACTTATTATATGGCATTGTTACATTGTTACGGAATTAAAGAAACGAATTTGTGATTGAGTTGATTATTACTGAGATAAAGTTACATTAGTTTTGTTCAAATAAAATGCACAATAATTGATATTGGCTTTTCTGAATGAATTGTTTCTTTTTTTTTTCACTATGTATCGGATGTTTAAACAGATCTTTAAAGCAGTGAACTGATGATTCAGCAGATATCTACTGCGATCCTCTGCATCGAGTTGAAATAGTTATTGATAAGTTGTTTACATTTCATTAGAATAAAAAAAGGGACGATTTTTATTCATCTTTTTGAAAAAAATCATATTTTACGATATGATGAGCGTGGCATGGTTTCGATTTGAGTTTTAGATCCAATGATACTGCAGATCCTTAATTCTGTAGTCCTGGATTCAATCGATGTTGTATGAAAGATTGGACAGAGGAAGAAGTCGCCACTTTTCAAAATTACGACCAAAAACAGCATGCGCATAGCTTCGAAATGGGACGATAATCTAAGTAAAAATTCTGCTTCAATTTCGAGCCCCCGTCCAAGACCTTGTACCGTGATAATGTTTTGTCTTCGCCTAAGTTCATTGTACTAGTCGTTGCATTAACAATGGTTACATCAGAAAATTTACAGAAAGAATGCCAGCCTAGATACACTATCATGTTGATAAAAATGAAATTTCTGCTTCAGGATGAAAACTGTTGTTTTTATCATGCGAAAGAAATAATGGATGAAACGATACATTTTATTGGAATGACATTACACGAACAAAAAACATTCTTTAAACATTGTTAAAAATTGCGTTAAAAGTAACTTGGGGGAAAAACATTTATTTCAGTTAAAGAAAAATTTTCCAAAATAAAATCGGTATCAATAAAAATATAATATTTTTAAAAATTTTTAAGTGATGTCAAAGTGACTTTTGGGCAGTGCTATGCTTCGAAGTTTATGAGGAAAATCTTTAAAGTTTCAATTAACTTCGAATTTATTAAAAATCTAGATAAAATTTTGAGAAATATTTTTAGTGAGTCTTTACTAACCCGAAAATAATTACTTGCTCCAGGAAAACGTTGCATATCACAACACGCCATTCACAAATCAGCTAAAAATGGCTGTCATGTTCAAATTCTATGTCGTGTTATGAGTTTGAACTATCAGAAAAAGTTAAGGTACTAAAACGAAAATGTAAGTCAAATAGGGTGGGAAAAGAAGACTGTAAAATTCAGCCAGTGTACAATTCCCGATGAATAAAATCAATACAAACATTTTCCACTTTTAAAATTTTTACTTTTAAATAAAAAATAAAACAGTTATTTCAATTATCAAAAATAACAAAACTAGTAACTTGCTTTTAAAGAAAAAAGTTGTTTGATGGGAATAGTTTTTTTAAAACTCCATTACGGAGATGACTTTTAAGGATTTATAAAAATGATTGTGTTGTTTTAATAAAGCTTTGATATGAAATGGATGACGGAAATGTTATTCTAACTAAACCATGTAAACCAAAAGGCGTTATTCGTAAAATTGCATTTAACAAAGAATACCTTATCATTTTTATATATTATCAGATATATATATGCAATAAAAGGGAAAAAAAATGACGTGAACTTGTCAAACGATTAATACATTTCAAAGGAAATAAATGACTACGATGAAATAATATTCATGGATTTGGAATGCTCTCCATTTCTTCAGGCATTTCTTTCAGTCTATTTAATTGAATGGAGTCTAGTTGCAGCTCATTTTTTTTGTCTGAATTAGGCATTCTTTTTCTTTACTTTTCCTCCCAATATTTGATATATTTGGAGATTTTGATTTGCAGCTCAAAGGGTATCAAAATGTGCAGAGTGATGTTGACTCAGGGGACAACAGCTCCAGCTGAAATCTAAAGTGAAAGTTCCAACCGAGAAGATAATAGAAAAAAATAAGATATATTTAGTATACACCTAAAAAATTTCTTCCAGTAGTTTCTAATATGTAGTAAAAACTGACTTCGAATGTAAGCCTTTGTATTATTACAATTGTTAATTCTTTGCATTATTTAAAACTATCCCATATTGAGAGAAAAATACTTTGCAATTTTTGCTTTAAAAGTTTTTATAATTTATTCCAATGACCATGATATGGAATATTCATCATGTAAAATGTGAAGCTAATAATTAAAAATTTTGTAGGTAAAGAAAATATTATGTATCCCACGAGAGGTTTGATGTAAAACTGTTAAGGTAGATAATATGACCTATGAAACATTTTTCTCGTTATGTCATTTTCGGTGACTCATTTAATAGTATTCCATTTTTTAAATACTATTTATTACACTGTACAAATGTATGTACTATTTTAGATTCAAAGGAAACAATGCAAGATTAAATTTAGAATAGAGGGAAAATAATCTAATTTTTAAAAATCATATTTATATATGTATATATAATATAGTCATTAAAATGTGATAAAATTTGTTAAATATCAACAGATATTTTTTAAGAAACTGAGTGTATGTCTGATTGTTGATTGAGAAGGACTATTGGATAAATCAATTTTTATTAAATAATTAATAAACTATATTTATGCGAATTTAACTCCAATATCCCCTTTAGAAATTCATTATGTGCTTTGAAAAATGTGCTGGACACAACTTACACATATGTTATTAAATCTACTATTGATGGTAAAGGATTAACACTTGTCACTCTATCGTAAATAATTGATGATTAATAAAAAAATCAAATCAATAAACAGGAATTTAACTGAGCTCTCTAACTGAAAAGCTCTTAATCTCCAGCCATTATTTTTACTAAAAGGTAAGTGACATTACTATTAGAAATTTTATATCTTGTATCGTTCCAGAATATTTTCTAAGTAAATAATCAGTATAAAACTTAAAGACACATTATTATTAATCACTATCATGTCCATCAGAAGAGTCCAATGACTTCAGCCTTTGTCACGCCAAGTTTTTTTTTTTTTTTTTTGTTACGTAGACTTTATTTTTGTCAATTGAACTGATATCTCAGAAATCCCCTATATTTACACGTCCCCGTTGTTTACTTTTTTTGGTGGAGGGGGGGAGAGGTGTAAAAACATGATATCTAAGCAATCTGAGGATATTGATAGGACCGGGGATTTTAAACCGGGAAAAAAACTGTGGCTAAAGTTTTATTGCTTTAATTATTTTAGCAAGGGTTGAGTATGATTGTCTTAAGTTTTCCTTCTGCTGCTGAGAGGTAAAAATTGGCTACTAAGTGGAAAAAATTGCGGTGAAATGATTGTATTTTTCATTTTTTTGTTTGTTACTTGAAAATGACACATTTATTCCAGGAAATACCCTACAAAAAGGAGCATAAAAATCTATTTAAAATGAATATCAGCATTATAAATTTTGATGCTAAGTTCCGATATAAATTTGTTTGGATATATTCATTATACATTTTGCTTTAATCAGTTCTGATTGGCGTTTCCAAATTTCAAAAAAAAAAAAAAAAAAAAAAAAAAAAAAAAAAAAAAAAAAACGTTTATTTTATTTTATTTTTTTTTCAACAAAAATGTTTTTATTTTTTGGTTGTTTTTTCCCCCCAAAAAACGTTGTATATGATCAAATGAGTTGTCTAAAAATTTTCTACACAAAAATATTTACTTGTGTATGCTTATGTATGTTATTGCACCAAAATCAGAGCGCTAGTGAGGTATGGAAGTTTGAAGAAGCAATTCCATCTAGTTTACGTCCCATTCAATTGCACCAGCAAAATGAATGGACACTCCCAGGAGAAAGGAAAATATAAAAGATCGAAGACGAACAGCAGACATAATGGCATAACAAAATCGCTGTTGACTCTCCTTTTTAACGATTATACCGAGTCCTTTCTGCTTCAAGATTATTTCTTCCATCAGAAAATTCAATGAATCGGCCAATATATTAAATTTCTCTCTAATATTGACATTAGAGAGAAATTTAATATAATTATCCATCTTATAAAATACGGAACGTATATCCTGATTATTAATTTCAACTGCCTCTTCTTTCATTCTTAATCTGGATCAGATCTTTTATTTTCATACAATGATTTGGCTAAACATTATAGCTTGTGTCTCGAAAGCAGAGCAAATTTAATCTTTTTATTTACTGCTATTTGATTTTCGTAATATTTAAGCCACATGCCCTCTGAAATAGGCAAAATCCAGATTCGCTTAAGCTCTTTTCGTTAAAATTAAAACAAAACTACAATCAGTGATAGAACTCAACAATTAAAAAAAATTAAAATGCTTATGAATGCGTTATAGTTCGTATCCCGCATATTTTGTTCTATTTAATAGTTAGAATGTTTTATTAATAAATGAAGAAATGAAAAATATACTTCGAATTAAAATAAAGTGAGATAATCATTATTTCTATAATGTTAACTACTAGCAATAAAGGAAGTGCAGTAAGTAATTCAGTAAGCAAATACCTGTAATTGCTTGCTGAATTAAAAAAAAAAGAAAAAAAAAACTCTTTGCTTACCTTTTATGAATGTTGAGCTAGAAATAAAAAGCAAAGGATATTCAGAAAAGCATCATTATATTTTCTGACGAAAGAAATTTCCTTTAAAAAGAGTGAAAATTCAAAGAATCCGGTCTGTTCAATTTTTTGATTCAATTTGTTATCTTTCAACAGATACTTACAAGAATTGAAAGTTATTCTTAATGGTTGTCTCTTTCATAGATTTGTGAGACACATGGTAAAAATAAATTAGATCACAATTTTCAAAAGAAATCTATTGAATTAGGATGGATTTATCACGTCATATTTCAAAATGTAGTTAAAATTTTTGTTTTAACAAAGAGAGAAGTATCAACTGCATGCAGAAGTTTCATTTGGAAACTTCTTTTGCTGACAAATCGTATTTTTAACAGAAATATCATTCATTAATACAAAGAGTGAAGAGAAAACATTTATCAAATTACAAAAGCTTTGATTTTTAATAACAATTGAGCAATGCGAATGAAAATGAATCATCATATAATTGATAATAAAAATTGTCAATTTTAATAATTTGTTAGATGAAAAGCTAACATAAATGGCAGGGATGATACTGATTCTCACTAAGAGAACGAACTCAATTTGGCAGGTGAGTCACGAATATATGCTTCTAAGAAGCGTTCTGAGATGGAACTCACAATTGAACTTTTGCTGTATGTTTTAAGACCAATGAATGTGAATTCTTTTTTGCTGAGATGGTCAATCGAATATTTTGATAATTTTATGAAATGGTATTTTCCGATTTTTCTCTCAAATGTCTAATATTTCAACTGCTCAAGCCCATTGACGATGGAGCGAATCACATTTACATGAGAAATCTAACATCAATGACGAGAGTCATCCAGAGAACATGTTATTGACTATGATGGGGGATACATATGGGATTTGGATACTAAAGGAAATACTGTAAGACTCCATTCAAAACATTTGATACCATTGACTACATTTTGCTGAGTGATGGTATAAAATAAAGCTGTCATGCTTTTGAACGATGAAAAATTTTCGGGAGCTCTGCAAGCTAAATTTTTGCTGAATTCAACCTTTAAAATTTTCATATCTTAGCCATTTAAAAAGGCATCAAACTATTCGAAGAGTTCTGAAGAAAAGAGATTACGGACAAGAAAATAGAGATGTTACATTAGATTAAATATGCTACCAAGGTCTACAATGTAAAATTTACTAAAATTATTGAATTTAATACAGCAACTTTGACTAAATGTACGTAATTTAAAGCGCCCTAATTGCTAGGATAGGCTGCAAATAGAACTTGATTACAATTTCTTCTCAGGGTGAGTTCTGGATCATTTTATTAAAAAAAATTATGAAATCTGTCAACAGCTACAAAATGATGCACTTTTATATCAAAATCACATATTAGAGAATCCTCCAGAATGATGAGAGTTTATAATTTCGAATACTATAGTGCATCTGTTTGTAAAATAATTTTTTTATCTCAATTCTTCAACTTTAGGCCTTTTGTGCAAATTCAAAACATAGTGCATAATTTATAAATTTAATTTTTCTGTTATTATACAACTAAAACGAGTCCTTAGAAGCTCTAATGAGCAAGAAAAAAAAATCTGCATAATTTTAGGGTAAATTTTGTCACATTTTCTAAACTTAAGGCCCTTTAAGCGAACTGAAGATATAATTTTTTATATATTTTTCCTCTGATTAGCATGCCAAGACATGATTTTTCAGAATCTCTTTCAATTCCTTGTTTTTTCCTCCACCCAACTGGGCAGCCTTAACATACCTCAACTATTTTTACTATGCATTTATTCTCCTAAGACCGCGAACTTCAGCTGAACAATGCCAATATTCATCTATTATTATTATTATCCATACAGACTTTAGAAATGCGATTGAGAATGGAACAGTTATTATAAATGGGTTTTTTATATGTAAAATGTGCAAGAGAATTATGTTTCGAATGCATTTTGCCTGTATATATTTATGTGAATAATTGTTGTTGCTTTTCTTTCTCTCTTAATCTAAATATTTTTTCATTATGTTTTTTTGTTAATACTTTTTCCTTATTATTCTTTTCTTTTTATCTTTATATTTTTTCTTTACTTTTTAATTTGTTGTTTTATTTTCAATGCAAAGATTCCCATGCTTTTGGAGGCTTCTTCACTCTTTCTAATAATTTCACAAACCTTCGATTTAAGTCCTCTCCATTCTAACTTTTAGTTAGATTTATGCTCTCTGGTATAAGAAAACAGCCATGTCGAATCTCTTTCGTTTTCAAAGAATTGTCACTTGTGGTTCCGTTTGTTAATTTACAATTTTGTATGTTTCGATGAGTATGACTTTTGAAATAAGACATTTAGATTTGAGAAAGTATCCTATTTTTCCCTTCTGTTACAGAGAAAATACTCTTAATTTATAACCAGTGAAGTTGTAAATAATTATATTATATTTAAAGGAGACTCAAACTCAAAATCTAAACACCACCATACAAAGGAAAAATGTATACAGAATACGAAATCATATATAATATTGAGAGTTGAGACCTTTTCATATTCTAAACTTCAACGAAACTACTGATTTTCTTAAAATATTTTTTGTATTACCGCTAAATTCAGAGCATTTAATATGTCAAGCATCACAATTCTATCTGTTTAAGGGTTTCAAAGGGTGATAAATGAAATGATCAAAATAGAAATATATATCATAAACGAATGGAATTGAAACTGACTGGCATTCTTAGAAACAGTAATGCTAAAAATGAATGATCTCTTTTATTGTAGTTTCCACATATTTTTAAAAATATACCCATTGAATTAAATATTTTAGATTCATTTAAATTGATTTTAGTTCGACGAACACTTAGGAAATAGTTATACTCATATAATGTGCTGTAGAATAACTTGAATTCGTATAAAAAGCAGATGTCTACATAGACTTACTGGTGTTTCTACATGTATACTTTCTACATGTACATGTATACTGAATTGCTTAATAAAAGTAGCATCTGCAGGTATAAACAAACGCGATTCATTTATTATACAACACGCATTCTCTGCGAAGGCTCACTGAACTAGATGCAACATTATATGTTCTACTTATAAATGTGATATCATAGAAAAAGCCTGTATATATATATATATATATATATATATATATATATATATATATATATATATATATATATATATATATATATATATATATATATATATATATATATATATATATATACAGGGTTTTGCCGAATTCGACAATTTCAGAGGAGTGAGAGTTGGCATCTAGAGGATAAAGAATCATCATACAACAAGGGGTCCCAAATGACGTTTAGTAGGTGAAAATCGCAAAAATATAGGGAGTCGTAGAACTTTTGGGAACTGTAAAAAAATAACAAATGCTGTTGCACTATGAATTTTTTAAGTGAAAATACATTCTTAAAAGTTTTTTTCATGCTGGCAAGATATGGATTTGATGATTTAGGGGGTCGTAAATGACTGAAACCGAAAAAGTACTTTAGAACCCATATTTGCAAAAATATTAAAACTTGAAGAAAAATAAAAACTAGAAAATGTAAGGAATTTTACATTCTATAATTTGATATAAGCGTGTAGTGTGAGAACAGGGGAGCTTTAAAGATATTCAAGAAAAACTAAAATGGGAACCAGAAAACATCGCTGCAATATCAGTACCGCTGTTCCCATAGAGCGTTGTCAAATTCGAAAGACAAATTCAGACCAAGGATAATAGGCCTAAATAGATAAAAAATTACCAAAAAACATAGGGTCGCAGTTAACGTTTAACAATAAAAATCGCAAATTGAATGGAGTTCTCACGCTGGATGCTTGATGTCACACAAGAAGATGCACATTTTTCTGCTAGAGTTTTATTCTCAGATGAAGCCTGCTTTGCGAGAGAAGGTGTCTTCAACACGCACAATTCGAATATTTGGTGATTCGAAAATCCTCACATTATTATCTCATTGAATGTACAGCACAAGTTTGATAGCAAAATCAGGGCAGTCATCTATTTGGACCGTATCTTCTGCACGGACACCTCAGCGGCACAAAGTACCTTGTTTTCTCCCACCACGTTCCTCTGGATTTGCTGCAGAGAACACCGACAATTGTACGCCAGAACATTTTTTTAATGCATGATGGAAGACCAGCAGATTTTAGTTGCATTCATGAAATCTGACTTGTTGTTTGCGAATGAAGTTTAACGACCATCCATTCTGCAAATGCTCATTAATGAATATTTGCTCGCTGCTTTTATTTTTTTTCGAACGCATGAAAAATTTATATACGAGAAGGCTTCTTCTCGATTACCTTGTTCCTAATCCTCGCATTCATAGATCCATTCTCTTTGCCAGTCTCATTGTCTTTTCGACATCTGTTTTTGCTATTTTCACTGAATAAACGTTGCCTAAGACCCTAGGTTTTCTGGTAATTTTTCATCTACTTAACGCTCATTATCCTTGCTCTGAATTTGTCTTTCGAATTTGACAACGCCCTCTGCGAACATCGGTACTGATGTTGCAGCGATGTTTTCTGGTTCCCATTTTAGTTTTTCTAGAGTATGTTTAAGACTCCCCTGTTCTCACCCTACCCGCTTATATCAAATTATAGAATATAAAATTCCTTACATTTTCTAGCTTTTAGTTTTCTTCAAGTTTTAATGTTTTTGAAATATAATTTCTAGAGAACTTTTTCGGTTTCAGTTATTTACGACCCCCTAAATCATCAAATCCGGATTTACCAGCATGAAAAGAAACTTTTAAAAATGTACTTTCACTTAAAAAAAATTCTTAGTTGAAACAGCATTTACTATTTTTTTATTAATTTTTTACAGTTTCCAAAAGTTCTCCGACTCCCTATATTTTGCGATTTTCACCTACTAAATGTCGTTTGGGACCCCATGTTGTATGATGATTCTTTATCCTCTAGACGCCTACTATCACCCCTCTGAATTTGTCGGTCGAATTCGGCAACACCCTGTATATATATATATACATAAAGCATGATGAATAAAGTCTTTTTAAGTTCTTTAAATTAAAAACGGCGTCTCGTATAGCCTGGAAGATTAGAGCGTCCTTAACAGCGAGAAAAGAAATTTTCAAAAAATTACACAAAAAATAAAGGTGACTGGTCAAGAAGTCCTATAAGAAAAATGTACGTATGTACGTTATACCGTAATAAAAAACAAAACAGGGAAAAATTTCATAAAGTTATTTATTTGTAAAATTGGCGGATTGAATGAATTTTCCACGACTTGATAAATGGCTCGTT
This sequence comes from Argiope bruennichi, assembly GCF_947563725.1. NCBI lineage: Eukaryota > Metazoa > Arthropoda > Arachnida > Araneae > Araneidae > Argiope > Argiope bruennichi. The sequence continues at coordinate 133,163,797 of NC_079162.1, read as the reverse complement.
CTAAAGTTGAAAAATATATTCTCCGGTATTATCATACAGTGTTTCCGAATCAAGCAATGGTTTCCGAGTCAAGCAAGTGGAATTTAAGCAATGAAGAAAATAAATAAAAATAATAAGAAAATATCTGAAAAACGCACCCGGGGGGTTATTTGAGTTGAAAAATTCACTATCTACGTGCACCAATCAAAATACCTAATTAAAACCTTGCGACCATACAGCCACCAAAGGCGATTCACAATTTCAACACTTCATCCTGATATATTTTGTGCAGACTGGAAAAAGCAAAAGCAAAGGGGCATTATTCAATACACATTGTAGTCGATCGAGTACGCCGGCACTTTTGAGTCGATTTCTTTATTTTTTAAAAATTAATTTTCATAATTTCTTTATTTCGCCACTGGGAGCATTGTAACCTGTTTCTATAAATTCAGAATAGTCACTTTATTATAGGTATACGTTATTCCCTGTCTGTGCGAGTCGTCGTTTTGGATTGAAAGTTCTTAGAAGGACCTTATCGATTACTGTGTAAATACAGTGTGATTATAATTAAAGATGCACTGCGCAATGTTTCGTAGAGTTAGTAATCTGGAAAATTTGCTGAGATATTTGCTTATTATACAATTGGTTTCATAGTATATATTGCGTCTTCCCCAAGTCCAGATTCGATTCCTGGTTCGGACATGGTTTTTCTTTACCCTATGTACGATCTGTGAGGAGTATGAAAGAGCTCCCCTGTAAAAAAGGGGCAAGCGAGTGTGTGAGTGCCATCATCATATGAGCTGAAGTCAGACTTGTACCCTCGGGTGCTCAGGGGTCTTTATCCTCACAAGATCTCTTGGACTTGGTTTGAATTGGTGTTCAATCCAAGGGAGATAAGCAATAACATTATATGTATAGTATAAAATGGGGGATTCGGAAAAGAACCTGATTCCATAGAATATATAAACGAATGGTTGCTATAAGACCTCGTCAATATCACATAGTCTCTTATTTTGTGTTCAAAACAAAATTGTCCAACTGTGATTGTATTATATCCTTATTTACAATTTTCTGTTTACTATAAGATATTGCACAAAAACTTCATTTTATTTGACATTTATTAGAATAACTCATTTATAAAATATACTCGTAATAAGCAATATTTTGTCTGTTTCTTCAGCCTAAATTCCTAAACGTCTTTTAACATGTACTTTACATCAATTTGATTTTCTTACGATAGCACATGGAATAGACCCATAAAAATAATATCTGTAAACTTCTGAAAAGGTTTTGCTCTCTTGTGTAAGAAGTATGAAATGTGAAAGTATTGGAATCGTCACAAAATTCAACCTCGCAATCTTGACGAATCGCCGTGTTTAAAAGTCAGAAGAAACTGTTTATGGTATTACATCTGTTTGTCTTACTAGACGCAGCTATCACGAAATTCCGTCTTCCTACAAAAGACTCATTTTTTTCGAAATCCACCTATCCTCGTGCATGGGAACAAAACGTAAAGAAGTAAGTGAATGGAATCGGGATGTAGTTTTATGGTAAGAACAAATCTATCCAACTTTTGGCTAAATACATCAAAGAATCGACTGTTTTTTTGTTGATATGAAAGCGCAACGATACAAAAACTCAATAGACAAGGAAAATGAAATTTGGCACGTAGTCACGAAATCAAAATTATTAATTTGTATCAGATATTGGAGGTCAAAGGAAAGTGTTCTTCCCACAAAACTTAACACCAAACGTTTTGAATACGAGAAAGTCGAAGAGAGAAGATTTACCAATTTCTGAGACAAGTTTCCGATTTCTGAGAGCTATTGAAGTGTTTTTGATATCAAATCTGCCACTTTAGAAGTTCAATAATTACACTGAGTCGAAACAGAATTTCATTCTATAAAAGGAAATATGGTCGGAATGCATTAACAATGCTTTCTTTCAGAGGAAAAAAATGAATGCGTCGAGTAATTCTGAAATTTAATTACTGGACAAGTTCAATTTCACGAATGGAAACTATTTTCTTCCTTTATTATGCAGGACTGCAAAAAGGCGTTTCTTCAAATGCTTTAAGTTGCAAGAAGGTTTAATATTCTTGGTTGAGAGGTAGTTAAATCTTGGTTAATAGATAATGATACCACTTTTAGGCGCAAATTTCTATTAAGAACTGGCAGAGACAAATGTTATAAACTCCAAAAAAAGCAGATGAATATTATCTTGAGTTTTCAATCAATTTCTTAAATATTTTTTATTTGAATGTCAATGATTATAATCTGTGATTGTAGAGCAAAATAAGTTAAAAGTTGCAATGTTAAAATAAAGCACGGAGTTGAAAGGAATGAATTGAACATTTAAGATATCTTAGAGAAGTAGTGAAATACCGAACAAGAAAATGAAATTATTTGCTTACATTTCTATGCTTAATATTAAACTTTCCCCCAACAATGACATAAGAGACATTTTGAAAGGCTGTAAGTGATCATAATGAGTCCAGTTGCATATGAAAACAAACGCTGGCTTCTGAATGTCCGCTATCCTACTGAGAAGTGTAATTATAGAACAGTTTACAAAGTTGATACACAAATTTACATTTGAATCAGTTTTTCAAGTTATTCTCCGTCTAATCCGTATATATATACAGGTATATCAAGTTATTCTCCGTCTAGTTTATATACAGGTATGAGAAGCTTCCGTTGTGATGTTAGTTTTCCACACCTTGATAGATATAAAAACAATGTTGTGTTTAGCTATCGATGACAAGACGTGCCACTTACAGGAGAGATGGTACCGTGGCCAATGATGGCTTAGAACTCAACCATCGTTCCTACCAATGATGCTGCTGCGTCCCGATCGTTCAGTGTTACCATACATCTAAGAGCAGGCGAAAATAACCAGTTTATGGAATGCTGTAATAAGATAATATAATAATGCTGTAATAGATAACAGAATTAAGAGCACAATATTGCAAAACGACAGTGCAGAAAGCACTTCAGTGTATGAACTGACATTCATATAGCATTCGTTGACTCCATGAATAGCTATAATCAAATCATGACCGACGTTTAGAATTTTGCATTCGATCCTAATTTCAGATAGTATCAAATCTTTATTTCCTGAGAAATAATTGGATAATTGAATGAATAATTTGGATAGTCAAATGACGCAGTAATCTAGAACGGAAGTATCGATTGCCAAAATGATTCTTTTTGAAACCATGGAAGCCTATTTACTAGAAGAGAATAATCATGAATGGCAATAATGTGTGACGTAACATATTCAGAAATTTCATATTTTATGCAGCAGTTTGCTGAACGGTGTTAAATAAAATTCGGTTAATTTTGAATAATTTACATTCTCCTATGCATGATACATTTTTTCAAACTTCACAGATCTTTGTTGATGACATCAAGAAGACCGTCATCATGTTTCTTGTGATGAACTGAATCACATGTATGCAGTATTATTAAAAGTAAGTAACTTTGTTTTGGAGTCGAAGGTATTCATTTTGTTTAAACACTTCAATTAACTTATTATCGTATCAAGTGTAAATAAATACATTATTTTCTCATTCCGTTGTTTTAATAACTTTCTGTAATTTGTGTACTATCGCTGAAATGTACAATGAAAGGTACTTTGCATGCACTAAACCTTAGTCTAAGGCATGAAAAAGTGGTTGTAATCAATAAATTTGTCTTTTAACATCGTAGCAAATTTTGTAAATAGGAATATTAAATTATGTGCACTTATAGAGGACTATAAGAAAATTATCTTACTGAATGACATTTTTTTCTCTATGGGGGCTTATAAGAATGTAATTTTTGTAATGTTTTTACTATCAGCCTCTGTGGAAGTCGAAGTGTTTGCAAATAGTTGCCTACCTTAATTAACAAATCTTTATTATTTAAATTATGTATCTAATTGTATAATTATGCATCTAATTTAAGAAAATAAAAGCTTGTTTCACTTTTTGGACACACTCTGTATGTAACGGTGAATAAATTTAATGAAAACCATTTAAAACATTTTTGTTATTGTGTTAAAATCTGATTTTCTTATTTCATTTATATTCTATGTCCTATAAATTTTAAAATCAATATTATAAACCATATAGTATCTAAAGCATAAAACCTCACATGTTCACTTCGAGAGAACAACAGTCGTTTCGAGTATTATTATTTTCATTTTTCATAACTGATATATGATATTAGACATGGATTGGTTTTCATGTACAAACCAGACACCCATTCTGTTACCATTTTTTCATTCCATCTTCATTTACATCATAATTCAAAGAATTTCATTGAAAAAATCCAATGCCATAATTCGACCATTTGTAAAATTTTGTTACTCTTAGCGAAAGTCTCTTTTTTTTAATCCTTTAATCCAAGTTTTTTTTTCACTCTATTTATTGAGAATTATCCATGGGCAAACATTTTTTTATAAATTTTCTAATTAGTCATTTAGTAAGAATTTTTTAAAGTAGTTATTCAATAAAATCGTTTCTATTTAAATAATGTAAAGCTCCAAGTATACAAACTGACAACCATGATACGTTAATACGTTAATACTTTTCTTTTAATAATCAGTTAGAAGCAAAAATCTTTGGTTGTTATTATTTTTAAAAAAAATAGCCATACTTTAGCATTCATTAAAATCCATAATCTTTCATATAAGCTTTAAAAATTGTCATCTACTTGTTTCCCAGATTTAAAAAAATAATTCTCTCCTGTCTTTTCAGGTAAAAATAAAAAAATAGTTTGAAGTAACGAAAAAGTTGACAGAACCATGAACAGAATGACGAAATATATAGGCAGAACAATGAAACCCATGATGCATGATTTGGTGTCAAACAGTTTTTTTCATATTAAATCAGTGATTGAAGCATTTTTCTGTAAATCTGTACAAACAATTAGTATTCTTGGCACGTAAAACATTGAATGAATAATTATCGTTATGAAATGTTGCAATAACTGAACTATAAACAAAACATATTTTTTAACTAAATTTCTTTCAGAAGCACTTTTTTATCACCACATGGTTGATGTAATGTGCATTTACAACCATGATGTGCATTTATATTCCCGTTTTCGGGAGCTTTGATATAAAATAATGAGGTGTATTTTGCATACTTCTGTAATAACGCCTTATTTATTTTTTTTTCCGTTAATACAGATTCATAAATACAGATTCTTCAACATAAGGTACATTGAAAATCTTTGAGAATGCACACTTTTAAGTACTGCGAATAATAGAAACCATAAGAATAGCTCTTCTTTATTTAGAAAATGCTGGTATCTCTTGAAATAAAAGCACAGTTTTCGGGAAACGCTTTCTTCGTATTTTTATTTAAAAGGCCATCACTTGTGCTGAAAATCAATACACCAATATTCTGTTGCCTTTCATATCAATGGAAAATTGTGCTATAACTCATTTAGCTTGCAAAAGCAAAATGTTGCTTTAGTAATTATTTTGATGAACATTTATTCTAGTAAATATTAAATATTAAAATTTTAATTGCGTTTCATTTTATTTTTTGCTGAACTTTGGCGAGTAAACAGAATCAATCAATAATTAAAATCGTTTTGATTTAACACCATTATTTTCTATTTCAGAATAAAGGTAAAATTTTATCTAAATCCATAATTTTCAATTCTGAAAACTTTTTTATGACAAAATACGCACATCTGAATTGAAAATATAATCTACTTATAATATGGATAAAAATAAATCCCGCTTTAGGTGATTCATCTAAACTGAGCGAAGCTTCATGAAGTTGGTGTTATTAACGGCTATTTTTGGCATATAGTAAGTATATATTTCACAACAAAATTATATTGAAATAAAAATATCTATTATATAAAAAATGTAGGATAATGAAGTATATGATTATTACGTTTATGAGAGGGAGAACAAAGTAGTGATCGGATTATTAATGCGACATCGATGCATATAAATTCTTTTAAAATAAATAAAATTATTATAGAATTAACTCTTTTAATTTACACCAGTTGTGAAAATCTTTTGTGAGTTTCATATTTAGCCAGCGCGTTTTTGAAAGCACTTTCAAATATAATGTTATTTGCTTGCGGAAATATTATAAATTATATTTTACAGTCCAGTTATTTGGAGTTTTTAACTAACAGAATGTTTAATTTTAACTTCTATATAATGCTCTACACGTTTATATAATATAATATTATGAAATTCGTGAACAAAACAAGATTTTTATATTTAAACAAAAATCATTTGACTTTATTTACTACTTATATAAACAATAATAATAATTACATTTAATTACTAACAGTTATTAATAGATAAATAATAATTACATAAATAATCAGTGATTATTTAAGGAAACAAATTTTATATCTCTCGTACCACAGCATGAAATTATAACAAAACGATTTCAAAATACTGATCCTCAAGCAGCTCATCTCCATATTAATTAAATAGCGGTGACAATGAGAGAAAAACCTTCTTTTGCATTAATAAAATTATTGTTAGCAGATTAATCAGACAAATCAAACAGTTCTCCTAGCATTCGGGTGCTTTTTCAGTTGAAAAATCGTGCATTTCTATCACAAATGTTTCATAAATTTCTTTGGTATGTGACAAAAAATAATAAATTAAAAGCTGAGTTTTATAAAACTAATGAAAAAAAAACTTTCTTCACTGATAAATGTTCCATACCATTGCTTATCAATTAATCAAAAAGTAGTTCCCATATGGACCGCTGAATGAGTTGTTTAAAATGATTATGCATTAACAAGATTTTGTTTATTTCTATGAGCTGTTTTTTTATTCTTCCCAAGGTAAAAAAAGTGATTATCTCAAGTGTGAATATTACATCTCTTGCCTATTTGGCTAAAAAAGAATTTTAATATAATGAAACATCACTTTCATTGAGGTTTAGGGGATTTTTAAATATCTATAGTTGCATGTTCCAGAAGAGATCTAAATTTTATTTCAGGTCTCTTCTTTTACCTTTATATATTTAAAAGCTTATTGTTTACTAATCTTAAAATTATTTTCAGTCATAGGATTATCATTTCGAACTGAATATGAACATCAATCTACTAGGATTATCATTACGATTTCCTATTTAATTTTGTAAAGAGCTGTTAAAATATTTATCAATCACTTAAAAACACTAATTTTTTTAAAACTTTTGTAACAATTATAGTTTTCACTAGTGATTTTTGAGAAACAAAATTTGATGATTTCCTTTAATAATACAAAGAAGTTCGAAATTCTTTCATTTCATTGCGCTTATTAGATCATCACCAATCAATTTTTATTAACTTTTACTGTTCTGTAAATGATACTACATTGATCAAAACAAATCTATAATTTCTGATTTCAACAACTTCAAATTTGGTTTTCTCTCTTTTTATAGTTATAGATTGTTATAAACGTTTCTTAGAGGTTAGATTTGACACTTTTAAAAAATACTTCCGAAAACACTTCTTACAACTAATAAGTTTGAAAAGTTATGAAATGCAAAATTCCGATACTTTCCTATGGAGGTTATTTGGGGTGTGACAAAGTTTTATTATAATCGCATTAGGAGTTACAAGACATTTTTGTTGCAGTGCATATTGCTCAGAGAACAAAAATGCTGGGATGTTAGGATGAAACTATTCCTCAGGGAAAACAATTCCTTCAAAAGTAAGCTGCTGAAATACAGTTAGGAACTGATCCGTGTTTTAAGAAAGAAAGCAGTTTTTAGCGCATGAGTATTCGGTTATTTAATAAGATTAGCAACCAAATAGCCATATTTGACTTTTTTTATTCCGGAATGAAAGATAAAAAATAAAATAAAAAACAAGACATCATACATTATCTATTTCCTCTAATTTAATAGCTGGAAAATTTTGTACAGTTTTAAGTAAAATGTATTTCTTTACTTAGTGTTTCTGGAATAATATTTTTATAGAAAAAAAATGAAGCAGATTCATGAAGTATTTCTACTTCTATCTGTCAAAGACTGGGGTGGGAGAAATAAAAGCGTAATAGTAAAACTAATCATTACAGATAAGATTATGGAGTCCATTGGGACCTGAATTAACTAGTTAAGATGGTTCATTTCGAAATAGTTTTATTTTTTCAGCAATGGATTCTCTATGAAGAAGGCTAATACTTAATGTCATCAATTGTCATCGAGCTGAGCATTCTGAGTGATACAAAAAGAGCGTCACTCCAAGCTGCTTATTTATTAATTCCGCTGAAATATTCATTAAGTGGTTTTAAAAACAGAATTTAATATTATTTAGGCTAAATGGACAAATTAATCTAATGATTTATAATCCAATTAAGATTAATCATAGAATGAATGATATACGGTTTCGACTGAATAACGAGTGGAATTTCCATTTGACTGTTTAAAAAAATCCAATGCACAAAACTATATTAAAAGCTACATTTTCAAAACAAAAAATATACAGTTTCAGTGACATAGCTTTTAAAAGTTAACAGAATATTTAAAAAATCATGAATAAAAATGAATTCATTTGATTACTTTTAAATATAAATGTGGAGTGGATAGTTTGTTAATATGTTAGAAAATACAAAATAGAGGAAGAATCCATTATTATCAAGACTTCTTTTCAAAAAGGACGACAGTTCTAATATATGTATTGCGGTTGTGATCACGATAAATTGTTTAAAATTTAAATAATCTTTTGAAATCTTTTTACTCTTCATATTTTCATTTATTTATTCATTAGCACGATGAATGAGAACCAATTGCCTTGAGCAATTACACAGCGCAACAGATCTAGAATGGAATCAGGATTTGGATTTTTATGGCGCAAATGCCGAAATGAGCCGTGTTAGGCCAAGGTCTAGTATTAAATTGAGCACGAAAGGTGAAAATGCGTTACTGAAAGCCAAAGCTCTACTATCTGTTGAATAAGTTCAAATTGCTGTTTCTTTAGGTTTATAGGGGATTTTTTTTCACAGAAGATGAACAATTAATGCATTACATTAATGTGGCCTTTTCAGAAGGTGAAAGCAGCATGCCATCCAAATAAACAAACTCGAATATCTTCCCGGTAATACAGATGTAACACCTTTGAACCACCTTTGTTTGGGTCTCTTAAAGAAGCGTTAGACTGAGAAAGATAATAAGTCAGATGAAGAAGTAGAAGAATTCATGGGCATTTGGCTTTGCACACGTCCGACTCCTTTTTATCATTCAAAAATAAAAATATCCCAAGGCGTTGGAAAAGGTGTGTATATGTTAAAGGAAATTATTTAGAAAAAATAGCCTTGGGGACAATTTGGGAGGAAATATATCAGAAAAGATCTTTTAAAAAGTGACTTTTATATTATTTAATCTACCGTCGTGGTATTTAGAATGCAACTGAATTTATCAGCTTATCACTAAGAATGAAATGAGGCTGTTAATTATCTGTTAGACTTTTTTTAGTATCTCTAGATCTTTTACAATAATATATATTAGATTATTAAAGTCAAATTCTAATTTATTTATTTAAAAAATACAGAATATTAACTAACTTAATTTCAAAGTAATATTTTTGAATTTAAAAATATTTATTTTCAGTTAAATTTTGTATAGAAATAATCAATATCCTGTTCATATTTTTTTATATTTTCAATGGTTGTCACATCGATTGCCGAGTTATTTTCTTATAATTAGTTTTATGAAAAACATGTTTCTGGACATTTGAGGAATATTTTCTTTAAAAATAATGCATCTCAAAGTCTCTTTTGAAAGTTTGGTCAGAATAATAATTTCAGAAGTTATCGCTAAAACTAGGGAAATTTTGTTTCAGTTTCGATGAACTAAAATTATCTTGAAATGTACATTCCTATCCTCCAAAATATATCTGTGTTCAGTTTGATAGCATTAATTATAATAGTTTGATCTTTAATGCGCCAACGGACAGGCAAATAAGAGACACATTCCTGCTATTAGTTTCAATAGATATAACTGCATAATGAACATTAAATACAAAAGGTTCTTTCATATAAAAGACATCATAATGATAAATCACAAAAAAGTTTCTATAAAAATTTAGAATCCTTTCGAAAGTTTTTGATAAAATTTTCCAACTCTTGTTCAGAAAATATTTGTTATATAAATAGCTTAAACTTAATAAAAAAAGGAAGAAGATTTAAATAAGAAATTCGCACAGTTATTTGTGTGAAAATTTTGATATATTAGAAAATCAAAACACATAGCATTGATTTCATCAAGACAGGTGACCCTCAGCACTGATGTTCTTGGAGGTGGGGGGGGGACTACATTTCGATCTGTCAGTCATTACATTAAAAATATAATTTCAATTGCTTTTACACATTTGAGCTACATTTTTGTAAATAATTGCTTTTATAGTTACTATATTACATATTTTCCATAAACAGATTAATTAATCTATTTGAATTATTAAGATGTTTTGACCAGCTATTAGGACATATTACCTTAAAATTTTTTTATATGTAATTATTAATTTTTATATATATTATTTCAGCTTCCATTACGTCACAATAATTTTCTGGTGGGAGATATGAGAATTGCAGTAAAAAAGTGGGACGAAGAGCGGTTTTGGTATTTTCCCTGGGTGCCAATTTATGTAAGTACGTCTCTGTTTAGAAGTATCAGAACCGAAAGATTCCAAATCAACTGATTTTCTTTATGGCTGCAATGCTGAAATACCAATTAAGACAGTATTTATAATTTATCAATGCAATGAGTGCAGAATCCCATCACTTATTGCATTGTAATTTTTTCTTTTTCCTTTCATAAAACTCAAGGGAAACTTATTAATCTTTATTAATGGCGGAAGTGCACATTTACAGAAACTTTCATTCCTTTTTAGAAGAGAGATATAAATAAATTAAAAGAATCTATTTTTAAAATTGGGACCTTAATTTGTATTAGATAAAGAGGAAAAAGAAGATCGGTAGGGAAGTTACATTTTTCTAATGAACGCAGTTTATTTTATAAAGAGATAAAGATTTTATGACTTATAATTTATCAATATCAATTACCTTCCTCTAATACATTGATGTGCATCTGTTTACTTTACAGATTACCTTTACATAAAGAAATCTCGTAAATTTCCGCAGACTTATAGATGGTTTTCTTAAAGTTTATATTTTCAAACTTTTTGTCCAATTCTAAATTGGGAAAAAATTTCTCTTTCTTTTAGAATTTTAAAACTTTAATGTTTTTTAAAATCAGAAGTAGTCCTTTCTTCGGGTTAGCTCTCTGTTTTTAAGCTGCAAAAGTTGATTATAATCCTTAAAACGAGTCAAGAAAACTATCTAAAGTTTTTATGGAATTTTGCTAAAAAAAGGGATATTGCCATGCTTTTTAATTGCACTAATTTCTTTAATATATATTAATTATCAAGTAAAGGAATTATAAAAGTGTAAAGCACTTTTCGTAGAGAGTGGAGCTTAATTTAATTGTTTATTTGACTAATGTAATTACCATTAGGGAACAAAAACTTTTGTTACGGGCAGTTTTCTTGAATGAATACTTGAAATTCAAATGAATTTATTTAGATTGTACGATTAGGATTGGAAAAAGTCTCTTCCTGACTTGCGGTAAAAATAAATTACTTGTAAAATTCTCTTTATTGAAATCGGATTTGCATTACTGAGAAAATATCATTTATAAGGATAATCTGAAAATTGTTTTCGCGTTTTAACCACTAGACAGGGCATATTCTAACAGTATGCACATTATATATATATATATATATATATATATATATATATATATATATATATATATATATATATATATGCTGTTTAAATATAAGAAGATATAATTAATGGACACGTTTCGAACCAAGATGTGCTTTACCTTTCTTGCCAGAGCTTTTAATTACGGTCGTATTCTTTCAGAACGACAATCATATAAAAATATTTTATACTTAAATACTTTTGCAAAAAAGAGCATGTCGTATAAAATCCAATCTTTCGAACAAGAGCAAAGAAATGACCGTATTTACCAAATGGGCGGTTACAAGGATAAGATATGCTGTGAAGAAAGAACTCGATATCGATTATAAAAGTTACAAATGGAAAAAAAAATTCTTTTATTCGAAATGAATCGGAACGCTGAATTTTTTTTGTGCACTGTCCTTTCGAGAAATGTGTTCGTTAATATAATATCTTTACTGAACAAAGTAATGCGTGTTACCTAGGATCTATTTCTTAAAAAAATATTGAAAATTAAAATACGATACTCTCTAGCAGCAAAATTGCCTTGATTTTCAACGCCTGGCATACATACTTTACTGAAGAGGGTTTCAGATAACTAATCGTTTTAAGCATGAATGCTAGGAAACTTTTGTCGTCTCCCAGTATATATACATCAAGTATACACTGGATGTGGTGTATTTTCTGTACATCAAAGTCGTTTCTTTGGCAAAATTTCGACTGTTAGTGTGGCACCGAAGAAGGTTTCATAAATTATGTGATCAGAGTCTGTGCACTACGGCGAGAACTCAGATTCAGATGTCCAAGAAATTGGATGTCTCTTGACGTAGAGAAACTCATAAAAATCTTTTATTAGGGACAAAAACTTGTCAAAACTCTTGTCTTTAGTTCTCTCCTAATGTAAAAAGTTAACGTACATTTAATATATTTTATGCATTTTTAATTTTCACAATTTAATATGTAATGTAAAATGTAATGTTTTTTTCTATTTTTTTTTTCTGTATTTATATGTGTTTTCTCTAGAGGATTCTTTGTTGTTTTCGAGTGTCCAATTCCATCAAGTTCGTTTGTTCCTTCGTGCTAGGTGGGGTTGCCCTTCGGCGGCCCCATCAAGTTTCCCGTATGGCCCCTGGTTAGGTCGGGGTATTGCTTACATTTCCACCTCGCAGTAAAATGGATTTCAATTTTCTTGTGGTTTAAGATTGCTTATTTGTAATAATATATTTAATGTTATTTTCAAATTCTATAGGATTATCCTGCTTATTTGTAATCAAACTATTGTATTAATATATAAAGACCATGTAATCAAAATCTTGCCATTATAATTGAAATAAATAATGAAATCAATTTTGCTTACTTCTGCTATTTTATTTCTTTCGTAAAGCCGAATTTGAATTAAAATGAATATTTTATAGAAGAAGGGAAATTAAGTAAGAGAGGGTCATACACCTCTCTACTGATCACCTGGCGTATGTTTCTTTGAGATGTGAAACTACAAACCATCACTTGTACTGCGTAATATATCCGTAAGTTTGACGTCAACGTTTGCAGCTCTTCGAACGACCACTTGACCACATTATGGAACCTGACGTCAAGTATTTGCAAATCAACCAGAAACTTAATCTGTACTACCTAATGCACCTAAACCTGACATCGTCCACTGCAACTCGACGTACTAAATGGATCATGGTCAAGGCATCATTTATTATGCCAGGGATAAACAGAACTGTCATTTAACTCCAACAGATTTTGGCACTAAATTTTGATAACAACCAGGTTCTAAAATATTTCCTTAAATAAAAGGCATTTATTGATACGGCAACACATTCATGCGTTAATGGTATCCCGAATCCAAGAAATTGTCCATAGTACCTTGTAGAACACGTGAGCTAAGTGGTGTAAGGATGATGGCTGGTATCTTTGCATTTTACTGGCATGTATTAATAGACCGAAGAGGTAGTCATTTCACGGACTGTAGCGGACAATGGCGAGTCTACGTCTGTCTCATCTATCTATCTCATCTAGCGTCTGTGTCTATCTGTCTGTTTTGAAGATTTTATCTCAACCTTTCTTTCCTGGTAAGGATGGCTTTTCTGTAAGAGACTTGATTTTAGCTCAAAAATTGCTCTCTTGTGACTCGAAAATTTCATGAAATTGTGAGGTTCTGGAGAAACAAGAATTAAACATTAATTACAAAGATTCAGGTTCAATAAAAACATATACAAGCAAGTTCTTATTCAAAAGATAACAAAAGCTTTAGTTATAAGTTTATACCAATACACCAAATAAACACAAAACAGATAGATTCATGACCTCAGACAACAAAGTAAATACGCTAAATGGCAAAAAACTTTCCTCAAAGTAAATAAAATATTTTGAAATTTCCACTCATGACACTTAACAAAAGCACATAATCACTTATTCTTACACCTTCGGTCCTTCTATGGAAAAAAGTATGTACAATCCAGAAAAATAGTAATAAATAAGTAAATAATAAAACGATGGCTCTTTCTCAGAAAGGAAAATAGCATGTAAAAAGACAGATAAACACTGCCTTATTTTTCCCTTTCTATTATAATAGTATTAGGAGACTGTTTTATATATAAGTTTTTAAGAAGATTATGTATCTCCTCAACATAAGAAACTTAGTTATTACAAGTTTTTTCAGTCTTGTGTAATTGCGAAAAATCCTTTCTTAAATTTTTTAAATTTAAATTTGAATGGAAATTGTTAAATTTATTAATGTCGAAATGAAATTTTCTCTTTTTTCGTAAATACCATCGAAAATGACTCCAATATGTCTCTATTCTGACAACCAAGTAGGCTTCCTTACACTCATTTAATTTCCTCTTTTTCAATGGAAAATAGTTGATTATAAAATCCTGGTTATCTATGCTTAATAAAATTATGTATCTGAACTCGTTTATTATATTATATTATTTTACTTAATAATGTAAAAGATACTAGCCATAGCACTAAAAAAAATTTGCTTCGAAGGGAATCCCTTCACTTGGTCATAGAAATTAATCCCATTACAAAGGTACTTTTTCAAAATGTCAAATTCATCCTAAAGTTTTTCAATAATATCCATTTACATATGTTGTTGTTTCTAATGGCACTAGTCATTAACAAGCTTGCTGACGAAGTCAGCGATTTTAAGTCGAGGGTGCGTCTCTTGTTTTTTAGTAGCGCCAACTAGGGTCAAGAGTACGTCTTAGCTACTCAGGCAACACATTCGCTTGCACAGCCCCTTTTTACAGGGAGGCACATTCACACATCTCACAGATAGAACATATGAAGAGCAACCATGTCCGAACCGGGACTTGAACCCAGGACGCTCAGATTACGGGGAAGACGCTCTACTCCTATACCAGGACGCCGGCTCCATTTTCACATACAGGTGGTTATCAAAATAATGGAAACAGCTTAGCTTTATAAAGAATCCTTTATTAGTATGGTGTAGGACCGCCTTTAGCATGTAATACAGCTTGGATTCGTCTAGGAATCGATTCATACAAGAGTTGAATAGTGTTAAGAGGAATATTGTACCATTCTTCCTGGAGATATTGTGAAAGTTCTGGGAGAGATGTCGGTGGAGGATATCGATTCCGTATTGAACGCTCAGGTGAATAGACCGGTAACCATAACCTGACCATAACGGTTCAATTATATTGAGGTCAGGTAACTGTGCGGGCCAAGGCAGATGTTTAACTTCATCCTAGTGTTCATCAAACCATGACTGGACAAGTATCACTGCATGGATAGATGCATTATCATCCTGGAAATTTCCATCTCTGGAAGGAAACAAAATTTGCATCATAGGATGCACTTGATCAGCTAAAATTTCTCTATATTTCTCTCCAGTGATCCTTCCTTTCAGGATTACGATTGGTTCAGCAGAAAACCACGCCATGGCTATCCATATCATGACAGATCCACCTCCATGTTTGACAGTTGGAAGGAGACAATCACGATCATACGCTTATGCAGGTGCTCTCCAAACGTGCACCCGTCCTGTTGCAGGGAAAAATGTGAAATACGATTCGTCAGTCCATATTACTTCTTCCTCTTATCAATTGACCAGATTTTGCGAGTGTGACACCACTATAGACGACGTTTATCATTAACATCTGTGACAATTGGCTTGGGAATTGCTGCTTTGCCATAAATGCTCTATTTATGAAGGTGCCACCTAACTGTAATCACCGACACTGGAGAATCCAGATGGTATTGAGCTCTGCGGTCACTTTTGCTGCAGTTGTTCGCTTTTTAGACATTACAATCTGCTTCAATACCCGTCGGTCTCTTTCACTGAACTTCTCTTTCCGTCCACTGTTTTGCTTTACCTAGCTTGTCTTGCCGTGCTGTGTGTATGTTGTCATGACTTTAGCTACCGTACCTCTAGAAACACCTAAAAGTTGGGATAATTCGGTCACACTTGCTCCAGCTAGACGGGCTCCTACAATCTGGCTTCATAAAAAATCTGAGAGTCCGACATGTTACGCTCTTGAAAAAAAAATCCAAGAATTACATAACTTCAATAAAGCTAATACATTGTTATTTATAAAAAAAAAACTGGTAACTATTGTTATATTTTAATGCTTACGAAGAGCATTCAAAAATGTCACTTTTATTCACAGATGTTTCCATTATTTTGATAACCACCTGGATTTGTCATGTGTAAACAAACTTAATTTTTCGCGTTGTAAATTAGTACATGAATTCTGAAAATCAAGTGTAATAAAATGATTTATATTGTTATTGTTTAGAAATTTCTTTGTTACTGATATAGATGAAATTACCTTTTTTTTGTGAAATTTAACGGTTGAGAACAAATGTGAATTATTAAAAGAACAAATCTGTACAGTAACATTTACAGCTCTCTTTTGTCCAGTTTCTTTTTTCACAATTATTTAAAATTTACGTTGCATTAAAATTACATTCATTCATTAATATTTTTATAGCAATATTTAAAGATTAAACACAAATTATTTACTGCTTTGTCAGTAAAGTGACAAAGAAACTTCTGTTTTAAATTTTCAATTTCTTTCATTAATAATTTGTTAACAAAATATCAATTTTCTTAAATCCTTTTCCCTATTGTTTATCCTCAGCTCAATCTTTTCAATATTTCTCAGCTTCCACTCTCCGAGTGCCTCCATTGGTCAATGGCGTTCTTGCCATTTTTGAAACAAAATTATCCGATTCTCGACCATTAGAAATTTTTTCACACTTAATTTTACCCTAAATCTAAATTTTATTCCCCTTTCTACTAATTGTCTTAAAACATCTCATTCAATAATTTTTAAATTAACTGCAATAATATGTCCCTTTTGAATATCTTTACATTTCTTAATACTTTTCGTCATTATAATAACTATGTGTTTTATTTATATTATTTAAATATTTAATTTCGAACTCTAATTAGAATTCGTTCTTTAAGGTATTAGAATAACTAAAATCATCTAAATGTCTGAACTATGCTTTCAGAAACTTCATTTGAGTTGTGTATTTTTTTGGCATCTTAAGCATTTCAAAGATAATATCCAAAACATTAATTATAGAAAAAAAACCTAATTCAATTATTTCGAATCTTGAAAAGTAACTCTTTATCTCCTATGCTGATTTTTAATCCAAAATTACAAATCAAGAAAAAGATCTTTTAATCTTTAAACTTTTAATTTTTTATTAGTAAATCATTCAACTGTATTATTTCTCAACCTCTAAAGACATTTTTAATTTTAATAATGTTTTTCTTTCCGAATGCAGGATTTCTGATACTTTTGGGATACAATATCATAATTTCTTCTCCTTACCTTACGTTTCTCAAATCTTCTCTTGGATTCTTCTTTCTCTAAAAAATCTTGAAAAATGCTATTTTTATTTTAAATCCCAGTTTCAATATACTTCGTAGTTTAATTGTTATTAAATCTGTTTGAAAACAGTCTTTAAGTAGCATATATAAATGTTCACCAAATCTAATCTGCCATTTCAATCCAAAATGCATATATTTATACTATCAAAGTCATGAAATTAAAAATGCAGAAGTTCATAATCATTTCATTCATTTTTTTAAAAAGTTTTTTTATAGAGGACTATCTATTTTTTTTTACTAAATGCTAGTTTGATCAATATATATTCTATGCTAGTTTGATCAATATGATTTGCTTTCTCTACATTGCATTGTATCTGCTTTTACAGCGAAATTCGTATTTTTTTATCGGTCTCTGCAAGCACAAGGATCTAATAATCTTACGAGTTAATATGAAATTTTTAAATTTAAAATTCTGATTTTAAATTTGCATGATTCCGCATTTTATTACAAAAATTAAGTAAAGCAAATACGGATCAAAATATGGAAATGATGGTTAACGAACTGGTTGAAGCTCATCTGTAGTTTTTACAGTTTAGTTATATCAAGGTTCCGTTTGAAAGCAACACTAGGGCTATTTTGGGACGGACCTCGTGATTTTGAATCGCCGTCACATGACGAGGACGGCACCAGGGATGGCAGCCCCCATCCAAACTTTCTCACCAGCGGTAGAACGTTTGACTCCGACAGATTTGACGTGCACGGGACCCGCTTACACGACTGTTCTTCGATGGAATCCGCTCTCGAACTTGAAGCCCTCCGGATCCGAAGCCGGGACCTTACTGTTGGGTCACCGCGGCCCAATTTTAACAGTGAACTTTCTATTATTTATACTAAACGAGATGAAATTTTTTTTAACCACATCTTTTTGTTTCCAAATTTTTAAGAGACTTTAAATGACGTTACAAGAAAATTGGACAAATTCATTTTTGGGCCATTCTTCTTTGAGGAAATAACTGCATGTGGTCCTGTCATATGTTCCGTTACAGGCCATCAGTACCATGACATGCTGCAGACGTTTGTTGCGCCGCAACTACAGCAAAAACAGGTCTTTACATCCACCATTTTCATGCTGGATGGCACCCCCCCCCATATTCATGAGTCCGTGAAGGCGCTATTGCTGACAGTAACACAGACGAATGTGTTATTAGTAGCTTCTTTCGTAATCGATAGCTACCACGTTTGTTGGATCTAAACCCACGCAATTTCTGGTTGTGGGGTCACTTAAAAAGTCTGGTGAATTGTGGAGGTGTTGTTCATTGAATGACTTAAAGAACTCCATAACGCTTCATGTTCGAAGCATCACAACTAGGGATTGCAATACCGGACCAAAATTTCAATACCGGTATTCTTTAAATCTTAATACCGGGTTTGGTTTGGTTATATTAACGTTTGAAGCAATACTAGGGCTATTTTGGGACGGACCTCGTAATTTTGAACCGCGGTCAGGTGACGAGGACGACACCTCAGCTGGCAACCCCCTCTTCACACCACACCAGCGGGAGGACGTTTGGTCATGACGGATTTAACGTGCAACAGACCCCCTTACACGACGGTTCTTCGGTGGAATCGGGTCACGAACCTGAAACCCACCGGTTCCGAAACTGAGATCTTACAACCAGGCCACCGCGGCCCTTAATACCGGGAGACCGGTTTTAATACCGGTATTAGAAATTTTAGAAAAAGAAAGAAAACGCAGATGTTTCTTTGTTTTATTTGCCAGTTTTATTAGAAAGTGTAAATATATCAAAAAATAATTTGTAGCCTATAAATTATAACAGTATATAAATGAATCATAAAAAAGTAAAAGAACATATTATTTATTTAAATCACAAAAAAGTGTAAATATCACTATTCAGTTTGTGGTACTATTACACATTTTTGAAATGTGATCTTAAAGAAACATAATGCATCCATTGTACTGTCATTAAGCCTGAAAATTAATTTTGTGTAAAAATTACCAGCTGTCGAAAACGCTCTTTCGGCATCTACGATAGTTGGTGGTACTGTTAGCAATGCGCGATGTACTTTTTCCAAGTATTTACCTCTAAATCCCTCATCTTCAATGGATGGTTCGTCGGATGGTTTTGGATATAGCTAATTTCTGTATTGTATTTTAGTTCCTTGACATTTTTTTTATTTATCGCTAATTCTAATTTTTGTTCAAGAGACAATTCCTTTTCACTATCGACATTAGTATCATCATAATCTTCGATAATTGAACCGAATTCTTCTGATTGTGGATAGATTTGTGGGTAAAAAAATTTAAGAAAATTTACTATAAACTTAATCAGAATTGAATTGGTTATTTTCTTTTCCTCTTTTTCATTTTCATTTTTAAAATCATTATTATTATGTAAATACTATAAGACATTTTCTATTTCGGTATACCTTTCTTCTGTGCGATTTTCAATGTAATATATAATTCTTCAGTGATGTGTGCTGTTCTTTTAGTGACTGCAACATGAAATTTATAGTTGCATTAGCTGTTAATAAATTAGAATCTCTGTGATATAATGCCTCATTAGTCAGTTTTATTGGAAGTAGAACTGATACAGTTCTGGATATTAAGTCGAATTCACTATCTGAAAAATTAATTTACAGGTTTAAGTCGATTATTGATTTTTGGATTGGATTTCTCAGTTTCAAAAATCGTTCCATCATTAGGAGTAAACTGTTTAAACATGTTTTAGAATCTAATATTAACATATATTCTGTCTTATTTTCAGTTAGTATATATTTTAGTAATATGCCATTTTTTATAGGGGAGCGTTTAAATATCTTCACAATTTTTCGAACTTTATAAATTATAGGAAGCAATTCTTGATGGGTTAATATTTCATCCTCATTAGCAATATCTTCTTCAACAATTACATTCTCATTATCATCATTGTCATTATCACTCTCACTCTTACTCTCTTCAAAGTTGAAATCCGAAGTTTCTATATCCATAGTATTTAAATTCTTCTGTTCTTTATTTTTTTGGTATAATACTCCTATAATCTCCAATAATCTATTACTCCTAATTGAATTCCATGAGCATAGCACAATTGCTGATTTGCACCAATCAACTGTTGCTCCATCAGTCGTTATGGATACAATATCTTCTTTCAGGGATAATCCATGTTTCGCTCATTTAGATTTAAGCAATTAATTAGGCCATTAATTATCTAATTAATTTCGCCCGTTAAGGAGACGTAAAAACAAAAACGTATACTATTTTGCTATTTGGCAATCCCTGAACATAGAGTGGAGACAATTTTAAAAATTTCTAGTAAATACCGAAAAAACGGTATTTAAACTTGTGAATACCGGTTACAAAATTGTACATATGGCTCAAAATACCGGTATTCGGTATCCCGGTATACCGATATTGCAATCCCTAATCACAACTGATCAGTTACGATCTGCTGTTGAACACACTGTCCATCGACTTGAAATTTTGCTGGTGAATAAGGATGGTCACATGGAGCACCTTTCCCTACATCGTCCTGGACACGATTATCAACTGCTCTTCTTGTGCAGTTTTGTCCTAATCTGTTCTTGTTTCTGCAAACTGAACTGTCCCCCCCCCCTCAAACAGCGTTGATAATGTTATTTTTTCCTTAGTTTTACTTAATGTGGTTCGATCATAAGATGATAAGAAACTAGACATCTAATGTTAATAATGTTTCATATTCTGTTTTGGTCATTTAATTTAATATTTTTCCGGAAAAGGCGTCCTCTGGTGGACATTTTGAAACTATCTTTTTTTTTTTTTTTTTTTTCGAAATTCTGTGAGCGCATTTCGTGCATAGTCTACATACTAACTTTCGATGCAAACCCTTCAGCCGTTTGCTTTGTAGGATGCTGTTTATAGGGGAAGTTTAATTATAACCACCCTGTACGTATGAAGCAGCTATTACGCTAAGCCTATTTTTGAAAAGGTGCGTTCAATTAAAATTGTTTCTGTGCAACTTTGGAAATTTGAAACTTTTTCATTCTAATTCATCGGCGATTTGAATTCCTCTCTGCTTTCTTGAATTTTTTATTAATATAATATTAAAATATTCTCTGTGAAACGAAATAAGAACTTGAAGTAAATAGTTTGGTATTCTAGAATTTGGATAGCTGCTAAGAAACAGTACAGCGAAGGAAAAGTCTGTGCAGATGATTCTTAATAAAAAACCATAAATGAGGAATTAGTCTGAAAGTTTGGCTGCAATTAAAGACGATTAAATGGGACGTCTCGTTTAACCGTCTGGAATCAATTTTTAATCTGTCTTTCGCTATACATATACAGTGGCTCAAAAAATTGAGAGTACACCTTACTTTTACTTGATAAATTCGACTTTCAATATAAATAACACATTACTCGGAAGTGCAAACATGTTTTTATTTTTGCACATAACAAATGATTTAATTTTGAATAAAAATAAAGAAAAATCAACGAAAAACTTCTAAATAGAAAAGTTTCATACGCAGAATTTTGCCTCAAAAAATTGAAAATACACGAATGAAATTTTTGTAATATCTCGTATAGAAATTAAGTATCACTATTAAGGTGCATGTATTTTGGCTCTTATAATGGCCTCTAAACATTATGGTACCGATTCGACTCATTTTTGGTGGTATCTGAAAATATTTTACCCCATTCTTCTTGAAACAACTGTTTTAAATGGGTTTTGTTTCTAATTTTGTATTTTTGAATCACTTTTTCAGGTATGGCCCATGAATATTCAATGGAATTGATGTTGGGGTACTATGGTGGTGTGTGTAACTGCTGTTTACAATGAAAAAGACACCATATTTTGACGTTACGTGCATTCTGTTTAGGGTCGTTGCCCTGCTGGAAAATGGAATTTCCATCTGAACCCAAATTTTTAACACTTTCCTTTAGATTGCTGTGACCATATGGTTCATCCAACTTGTTGCAGAAACTTTTCAAATGATAGGCAGAAGTGTAAGTGTTGAAACTGTACGAAATGCCATTTGACAAGCTGTATATAAAAGTCGCATTGTTAGAGAAAAACCGTTCATCAGCTTGCAAATTCAGAAAAAGCATTTGAAGTTCTTAAAAACTCATCAATTGAAGACCAATAACCTTTGGACGAAAGCCATATTTAGTAATGAAAGAAAACTCAACATTTTTGCCAGTGACAGCCATCGTACTATATGGAGAAAGCCTAATATTGCCTTGGATCCAAAAAATTTACGTCCTACAGTTAAACATGATGGTGACTCCTTCATGATTTGAGGTTGCATGGCTTCATCCGGGGTAGGAAATTTAATTTTTATAGATGTCATTATAAACAATATGGTTTACTTGGATATACTTCGCAGCAATCTAAAGGAAAGTGCTAAAAATTTGGGTTTAGAAGGAAATTTCCTTTTCCAGTAGGATAATGACCTCAAACAGAATGCACATAACGTCAAAATATGGTGTCTTTTTCATTGTAAACAGCAGTTACACACACCCTCACAGTACCCCGACATCAATACCATTTAATATCTGTGGGCCACACTCGAAGCAGTGGTCCAAAAACACAAAATTAGAAACAAAACCCATTTAAAACAAGTGATGCAAGAAGAATGGGTTAAAATATCTTTAGATACTAGCGAAAATTGGTCGAATCGGTACCACAACGTTTAGAGGCCCTTATAAAAGCCAAAAGACATGCGACAAAATACTGACACGTTCTTTCTATGCGAGATATTACAAGAATGTCATTGGTGTATTCTCAATTTTTTGAGGCAAAATTCTACTTATGTTTATTTAAAATGCTTCTGAAACTTTTCAATTTAGAAGTTTTTCGTTGATTTTTCTTTATTTTTACTCTAAATTAAACCATTTGTTATGTGTAAAAATAGAAACATGTTTGCACTTCCCGGTAATGTGTTATTTATATTGAAAGTCGGATTTATTAAGTAAAAGTAAGGTGTACTCTCAATTTTTTGAGTCACTGTCTATCCCAAAGTCTACAATTTTGGGCAGCGAAAACGTTGCAAGCATATATTTTCCACCATTAAATTCATTTCAACATATAAAAACAAGCTAGAAAAGTTACAGTTTTGCGCATCATAGGCCATACCAGAAGGACCTTTTAAAATTATATCTAAAGGACTTTTTAAAATTATATCTAAAGGAAATTAGATCTAAAGGAATATCAGAAACAAAAATTGTCGAATTCTTTAACACAGCGGAGTGTAAGAAAATGATACCTGAGAATGTAATTCCAACAATTAAGTTTCTGCTTGTCATATAAAAACACTTAAATATGTACAACATCGTAACTCAAAATCTCATTCCTGTGGTAATGATGACAATCCTGTCATTGAAGTTTCCAGAGATGATTGGCCTATTCAATTTAAACCCAAAAAGTGTTGATTTAAACGTCATGGATCTTGAATTCTTGTATTCAAAAATATGTTTGCAACGTAACACCTTTAAATACGATTGATAAGCTAATTGAATGGGTTCAAAATGCTTATAACGAATTAGACAAAAACATAACTTTTTGTAACATTTCAAACATGTATGGAATCAATTCTGTTGGCTCAAGGAGGCAAATTCTCATATCTGTTATCTCATATTAATAAGGCAAAACTCCGTCGAGAAGGGTGGTTATTAACAAATTCTGGGGTTGTTCAAAATAATGGAAAAGCCTCGATGAAAATAGCGACTTCCATATGTGATATTAAAAGACTAAATTAAATACTTAAGTACCTTTTTTTTGTACTGCATTGCTGCTTATAGTCTCAAGGGTGCGTGCGAGTGTATTGTACATCATTGCCTGCTTAATTTCGTTTCAGGTGAAGCTAAAATGAGAGACATGTCTGAGTTCCAAAGAGGGCAAAGAGTGGGAATCCATTTGGTTGGTGCGTCGGTAACCACAGAGGGGCACAGCTGTTGGGGGTATCAGTAGGTACCCCCAACATGTCAAAAGTCATGACAGCATACAACGATCATGGAAAAACAACATCTTCTAGAATGAACTCTGGAAGAAAGGCCAAACTCACTGTGAAAGATAGTGGGACATTAAGGAGGATTGTGACCACCAAAATGAAGACAGAGTAGCAAAAGCTTAAGTTCAGCAATCAGCTAAAAGTTCATTATCTGACTGCTGAGCTAAATGAACATCTACAGAACTCAGTGTCGATCTATATAGTTCGAAGTGAATTACGTAAACAAAATATTTGAAACAGAGTTGCGTTGCAAAACCCCTTGTGACTGATGTAAATAGGAAACGCTGCGTACGGTGGTGTAAGGACCATACAACTTATTTTCGATGAATCCAGTTGCTCTCTACGGAATGGACTTACGTGTGGCCACCCCAGTAGAAACCTACAACCCAGACTGCCTTATTCCTACAATGAAGCACGAGGGTGCTTCTGTAATGATTTGGGACCTTATCTCGTGTTTTGGAGTAGATCCCTTTGCCACCTTACATGGATAGGTCACTAAAATGACTATGTCTCTTTTTTGGCAAATCAACTGCATTCTAAAGAGCAGACATTGTTTCCTTCTGGAGATAGCGCCTATCAAAATGTTTATTCCCCGATTCACAGAAGTCGAACTGTTCGGTCATGTTTTCAAAAACCTAAAGACTCAGTAACACACTTCGGTGGCTTGCCCAATCGCCGAAATCGAACATCATAGAGCCCCTGGATTTGTTTTGGTAGAAAGAGTGAAATCTCCTTATTCTCCTCTTGCATCTCTCCGACAGTTATAGCAGTTTCTGTTTGAAGAATGGTACATCTCACTTACCTTTATACAGAGCTTATATTTGTCCGTTTCAAGGAGGATTCAAGAGCTTTTAACTGCCAAAGGTGCTCCCACACCATATTAGGAGCAAAAAGCTTCTTTTTGTATGGGTTTTCTCATTATTTCAAATATTTCCTGTATATTGTGTTCATAGGATGCCTTGGAAAATGCTAGATCCACATCAATTCAAATAATTTTGTAATTTGAATTTTCTGAATATATATACAGTCAATAAATTTAACCTGACTAACTGAAATTACAATTTCTTCTAACTATATACCATATATTCGGACAATTCAATGTATATATACCATATTTCCCAATGGAAGAAATATTCAATAGAAAATGTCAAGAGACAATCTGCAATAAAGTATAAACATTCGATGTTTCATAGTTAGTCATTTGACCAGTGATGGTATGTTTAATGTAACGATAAATGTAGTTTAATGTTACATTAATGTTATAAAATACTTTATTGGAACTAATAATAGCGACTTCTTAGTAACGTGATGCATCCACAACCAGTTGATCGAAGTTATGTCACAGCCTTATTATTTGCTGGTAATAATCTCATATTCAAGAAAATTCCGCTGAGAAGGGGCGGGTTACATGGATACTATACGGATAATGTTTTCGCGAGTAGAAAGTGCCTACGTTGATCATTTTTCTTCTGGTATTTGAATGGGCTAATGAGTCTTTTGAGGTTACATAGATGTCGTTTTTCCTTCCCTTCCACAGGCTTACGATTGTTTTACCAGGCAGCTTTTGTTTTTGTATACTCTTGAAGCATAAGGATTTCAGTATATCCTGGACTTGGTTGTTGAATTTAGATTGTAAAGAGTTATTCCACAATTCCATTTTTTTTCGTTTAAAAAGAAGGAAACTAATTGTATTTTCATACCTACATAACTTTTGCTATGGTAATATATGGTATTTTAAGCCTTCCACGAGTTCAGCATTTGTCCATGTCGTTAGCTGTGACACTTGTCCAAAATTGTTGACAGATTTTTGTCTATTTTCAGATTCAAATATTGAAGGAATCATTGGAATGCTTCTGTCATTACATCCCTCTTTAACTTTATATTACACTTGAAACCTCTTAGACAAGATATATCGGGCGATGCGATTTTAAAAGCACGGGAAAAGCTTTATGGGTAGATAGTTATTTTGGGAACAGAAATTACTCTATTGATTGACCCCCAATGCTGTATAAAGTTCACTTTTTCCCTTCTAAATCTAATCGTTTCGCACACGTATTTTCTACGACTAAATGTCATTTAGAATTCCATGTTCCATTGCTATTTTTGTTCATCTTAACATCTACTTACCTTCGAATTCTTTCATCAAAGTACACGAAAGCTCGATATACATATGCTGGTAAAAACAATCAACTTTTTTTATTTCAGTTTCTTCTTCCATGAAGATG
Source organism: Argiope bruennichi (assembly GCF_947563725.1). NCBI lineage: Eukaryota > Metazoa > Arthropoda > Arachnida > Araneae > Araneidae > Argiope > Argiope bruennichi. The sequence continues at coordinate 133,137,076 of NC_079162.1, read as the reverse complement.
TAACTGACAGTTTAGAAAGGCCTTCCAGACTTAAAAGAACAAAATGAGAGATTTTCTAGACAAAAAATGTATCAGATATTTAGAAGATAAATTAAGTGAAGAGTTTATGGGAACTTTGTTTTAATAATAAATGATAATATGGGCTTTGCAACGATATATCTGAATATTTGGAGACTGAAATAGATGAAGATTGGGCTAACTTTGGAAGTTTCCAGAGCATGGTTCCATTGCGTTAAAAAATTTAGTTAAGGAAAATGGAATCACCTTATTATTGGATAAACGCTGTACTAAATGACGTTAATTAAGGAAAATGAATTCGCATTAATATTTCCTTTTACGAAAAGCTAATGTTTGTTTCAATCTATAGAGATAAATGAGTTCAGTTGTATTATATTAACATCCCGTTTTGAAACAATACGAGGGCTCTTCTGGATCATAACTTGAAATTTTTAACCGCTGTAAAATGACGAGGATGACACCTGAGCTCGCACTCTCCTCTTCAAGCTTCTGGATCACAACGGGAGGAGATTTGTAGAATTTTGCGCGTACCAGACTCGTTTAAACTGCACTTCTTTGGCAAAATTTGTTTTCGAAGATGATACTTGACCAGCAGGCCTACAATGATGCTATGGGTTATTTTCACATAGAGTGATTAATGATGTAGGTGGAAATAAATATTTATACGATTGCTCAAAGGTTCATGCTATTGAAGTAACTCCTCAGAATGATATCACAGAAGAAGATATTTTTTTTTAATGCTTCTATTTAGTCGGGCTTGTTTCATGTTTGTAAATCTGGAATTTTGTGATATATTTTTGCTCATTTCCTAATGTATTAGAATTTTGAAATTTTGTACTTTTGTGTATTCTGTATGACATAGCACTATTTTTATATTTTCAGAACCTAATTTTTTTTAATTGAGTAAATAAATAAAATTTTCATAATACGCCAGTGTCATCCATTATAAATGAATACGAGAAAAATTGTTTCAAGAAATTTGCAATAATGAATTATAAATGAAGCACTAAAAAGTAAAAAAATAATTAAAATAAAAAACCTTTTTCTTTAAATACTAAAAAAAGTATGTTTTTCAAAACTGTTTTATTAAATATATAATTTTTTAAATAATATTTATATATATTATTTCTGTTGATTCATTTTACTTATAAGACTCCTAATATAGAACTGCATGTATGATTATTTGAAATTCCATATATCTTCATCGAACTGGTTCAATTTTAAGAGTTCATGCCGTTACTTGTGTAAGTAACGAGGATTGTCTTAAAACGTTGAAATAAAAGGTATAGTAAACTTTTGGTTCTCTACGACTGTTCATTTCAAATTTTGCTAAGATAGGATCTTTACCAATAAAAAAGAAATATTCGACAAAAATGTCCGATATCTTTGTCAAAAAGTAAACTAATAAAGATAACTACAGGTATCTATTGTTTTTGAAATCATAATTGAATATGTAGGCCCTCTACAGCGAATAAAAACTGTTCAAAAATATTTTATATTCTTTTTCCGCCATTTTGTAGATTGTTTGCTAGCTTATTGAGCGGATAATATTCTTTCTCTTTCTCTGTGTGTGTACGCAGGAATTGCTCAATATTGATTTCTAAACCTGCAGTTATAAGTATTTATTGTAAATGCTGACGATTCTACCTAAACTAGAGTTATATATTTTAAAAGCAGCAGCCTTTTAAAATTTAAACATATTTTCAGTAATATATTTTCTTCTTTACTTGCAGATCATTTGATTTCCCTTTTGCTGAATACTATTTTAAGGGGGCAGTGGACTTTGAAATAAGCAAAAATGGACGAAAACGTGCAATTTATTTTTATCGTTTCATCATCAAAATATATGTTTATATTCAACCGAAATAGTGTTCTAAAATTTATTTCTCAATCAAATAAATATTTGATGGGTTAAGAGGGAAAAAAGTAAATAACTTTTCTCAAAATTGTATTGTAATTAGATTTAAATATCTTTGAAATGTTCTTCATTTGTGAATAAATTAATTGAAATTGATAATAGCATTCAAAGAAAATGGGAGGGGCGTTTCGAGTGTTTTTAGATCTGGAAAAGTCAATTTGAGTTCCGAAAGATTCCCAAAGGAAAAGTATGCATAAAAATATTTCGAAAATATTAGCATTGAATTGAAATTGCAAAATCATACGTACTTTTGTTCCAAATAAATTGACATTGGGTAGTAAAAAATAATATAAAAAAATTAAAAATTAAGGCGCCTGAAATATTTAAAAATTTTTAAAAATTACATATGTTTTTAATTTTTTTTAAAATAATATATTTCGTTTTAAAATGTTTTTTAAAGAAATTTGACGTATTTATATTTGAATACATATGCATAAAGAATTTCACAACCCTGACTGAATTACTCCCAAAAATGTCTAAGAGTCCACCGTCCCCTGAAAAAACAAAACAGCTAATAAATAAAGAAAAAAAAATATTCGATTATTTTCAAAGTTGCATTTAATTAAGATCAATGCAAATATCGGAAGGTTCCAAACAGCTATTCTCATTCCTTGTTTAAAATAGCTTGATGAAAAATAGAATTTTTATGTTAAATCTTTCTTAACCGAATAAATTCCTTAATTTTATTAACAATGATACGAAAAAATGTCGAATGAAATACTTCGCCAAGTAATTGATTCGAGATAACACATTTTTATCAGAAAATGGTGCTTAGCAAATAACTTGGTAGAATTTTTGTTCTTCTAGAAATACACTCGATATTTATATCTTATCTGAATTTAATCAACTTTACTTCTGGGAAGAGGAGTAACTTGGACCGTTCAAAGGAAGAAAAAACAGCAACGATGTTATAAAATTTAAAGTTGTGCCAGAATTTAACTGTTACTTTGAGACGAAGAAATTTCTTTGAAAAGGCATTAATATAATTATTTTTCCTGTTTCTTTAAAATGTATTGAAGCCATTATTGAGGAATACTTTTAGAAGATAACATTTAAGTCTCTTTAATTAATTGCTGAATCAATGAATCGACTTTATTCACATGAAAGGATTGTATAGAAGGATTCAATGCTCCAGGTTGAGATTAAATAAATGAACTAATTCATTCCTTCACCAATATTAAATTATAAACATGTAAAATTGATCAATTAGTAATTTGAAGGCTTAAGGCAAAATAGCTATGCTCTGTTTTATTTTATTTATTTATTATCATTATTTATTTTTTTTATGAATAGGAATTAAGGTGAATTTTTTCTAAAAATACTTTCAGAGGGATAAAATCTAAAATTACCGTCCGAAGTAACAATGAGACAATAAGAATTATGTACCTGTATGGTGCATATTCTCAAAAGTCTTAATTATATTAAATTACCTTTAAAATGAGACTGAATTACATTAGGGTATATTGTGTAACATTTTCGTTAAGTCATAATAAATTTCTATGGCTGATCTAAAGAAATACAATTTACAACAAAGCCCCACAATATTTTCCCCAGATATATCTCATATACATACGCAATGTTGATATCCTTCTGAGTGTGTCAGAATATTGACTCAGTGCGTCAGCAAATGGCTGAAATTTTGCAGAGAGATGCTCAATCAATTGGATTCAAAATTTATGTGTGTTTTTGTTCATAAATTTTTAAGATGAGACTTTATTAATAAAAAAAAAATATAAGACATTTTCTAGTATTTGAAAAAAAAATGTGCAACTTCCGTTTTGGTTGTTCGGATTATTATATCTGCAAATCTATTAAAATATTCCATGTCACATCACACAATTAGTATTATCAATTCGAGATAATCAACTTTTCTATGCATTTGATTTGAAGAATTTAAATTTGTGTATGAAATTAGGTAAACATTTCTAAAAAACAATCATTTGGCACATATTTTTGAATGAAGAAAACTTTTTGCACGAAAAAAGTGATTTATTGCATTGAAAATATTTTAGTAAGTTGATGGATTTTTTTTAAATGTATATTTAGTTTTTTTAATAATAAAATGGATTAACATAATTTTTCTCTAATTTAGTTAGCAGAAAATATATATTTAAACTCTAATCTGCTCACAGATTAGAGCTTCTCTCTCTGCTAATAAAAATGAAAAGGACCTTGCTTGAAAAATTTGAAGCATGAAGATGAGACATTAAAATACTTAGAAGTGGTAGAGTACATCTCATATACAAATTTCATTCGGATAACAAAAGCCTTCTTTTTTAAGAATCGTAATTAGTGGAGAGATATGACATTGACAGGTACTTTTCTCTTTTTACACGGAACTTCAAGGATTTACATTTTATACTAGTATTTAGTCTCGAAAAATTTTATCTTTGAAAGCATTGATATTTTTCTTTTTGCTTAGTCTGACACAGCACTGATTTGTTTAATGATAGTCAGAACATACAATAAAGGTATTAACATTAAGCCGCTAGAAATACCAAACATCCCAAATTTAGAGAAAGTAGAAATGAAATTTTTTGAAATAATTAAAAAGAATACTAATAGATTCAAAGTAAATCTGATTTCATTAATAGTATTTTCGTAAACAGAAGTTTGAGTGAATATCTAAAATATATATATCATAGCCATATCTGATATTTTTTTGGGAAAGAACATTTATTTTTGTGTTTAAAAAATCATTGTAACCCTTAGAGGAGCATTCTCATCAATGAAAAAAATCTATGTTCCGAGTTAAACCGCATAAAATAACAATGAGAAATCCGAGAAACAGAAATTGTGGCAATATTAGTTCAGATTCACCCAATGTGGTTTACAGCAAAATATATTTATGAAGTGTTTATATAGGGGCAATATATAAAAGAGAAAAGCATTCAGAAATGACCTTTTTTATATTTTGTCTTTTTCGAATACACTGAGTCGAGATAGATAGAATTTTTAGAATAGGGTCTTTTAAAACTGTGAGCTGCTTCCCTTTCCAATTTTGAAAAAAAAAAAAAAAAAAAAAAAAAAAAAAAAACATCATATTTTTTATTCAATTATTAAATATATGGAACTGAAACGAGACATACTTTTCAGGTATTAATTTTTAATTTTTTACAGGTGTGAAAGCATTTAACTTTGTCGTCAATATACTTTCCCAAATTATCTAGGGCGGCATTTGAACTATACTAAAACATTGCCATTAGAATACTCCACTAAATTCAAAGTTCATTTTTTCATAATCGCTATTTGAAAAATCATCCACCTCGTTTTCGCTTTCGCACTTAATCGCTGTTTCTTGAACACTATCTGAACGTAATTATCCTTGCTTTAAGGAGCAGCCATACATACAATCGCGCAAAACACGTGTCCTGTCCAACACGTGTCCTGTCCAATTTCAACATTCTCTAGCAAAATTTGTCTAGCAACTCTCCAATCCAAATGGAATATTTTCTTTCTTTTATTTTAAGCTTCAAGTCGAGTAGAAACGTGATATAACAAACGTATTGACAAATTCTGCTAGGATCCAATTTTCCGGGATAATAATTAATTGCATATACGAACTCGAGATAACTTGGGATAATCAGGGAGGCTGCAGACAAAAGTATGATTTATTAGACGAATGTAAAACATACATTTATTCAATAAATCATATAATAAATATAAAATGCTGAATCAAATACTTAACGTCATTTATTGAATAAATGATGTTAAGTATTTGATTCAGCATGTCGTCATCAAAATATTTCACATACGAGCAACTTAGTAAAGTCATTGAAATTTGTCATATTATGGCTTTTATCAAGCTTTATTTTTTAATCCACTTATAAATAATTTGGATTTGTTCTTCTGATTAAGAATGGGGACACTTTGCGGATAAGTTTCTCGATAGTGTAATAATTACGAATCAGAGAATGTTTTCATAAATAATTTTAGCAGTCAAGAAAACATTATCTTTACTATAGATTCCTTATAAAATTAAAATGACGATGCATTTAACGACTCAATTATTACCAGACACCTTAACACCAACGATCAGAGACAAACCTTTAAGCTATTCCCCACAAGCGATAAGAGACATCACCTAGGCAATTTGCTGGGTGGAAAGGTTTGGACACAATTTAAAAATTATTTATTAAATTTAAATGACTTTTTCTGGATTATCTAATGAACTTAATGTAAAATCAGGTAGTTATTCAATTTTATTTATAAATTTATTTTTTTAAAGAAGATAATGAACTAAAAGTTGCTATTTCTGTTCTCTAGAATTTCCTTCTTTACAGCATTTTATTACTAAACAGAAATTTCACACTATTAAAGTATTAGTTATATTAAGTTTCATGAACTTCAATTAAATTTTTAATGAATTTTAATTTTGATTTGTGTTGGGAGACATAATATTTGAAAAATGAGTTCATAATAATTTCATGAGTTTGGAGAGGAGGGTGACATCTGAGCTGACACCCTCGTCATCTGACCGCGGTTCAAAATTAAGAGGTCTATCCCAAAATAGCCCTAGTGTTGATTTAAAACGGGACGTTAATATAACAAAACTAAATCCTTCTTCAAAATCGCGTGCGTAGAATGAAAAAAAAAATAATAACAATGAAATGAAAGGAAGAACACACAATAAATGAAATTGATACAGATGAAAAGTTAAAATTTTCAATTTTAGAATACCTTCATTTTTTAGAATAATTTTCTACGAAAAAAGGCAAAATATTTGTTAATTTATCATACCCAGAACCTGCTTCTTTTGTCGAACACTTTTGCTCCATTCGCACGCAAAAATTTTATTTTTCGAACCTTTGTTTGAGTTTGAGCGATTGACCTATGCTTGCTTAGAGGCATTATTGAATCTCTACTGTTAAGGCAATAAAAACATTATCAAAAGATATGTACTAAAATAAAAATGGAATTGAAAAGAATAATGTAGGATAGTTCAAAATATAATCGTTACCTAACAACAGAGTAAGTATATATTTCCTTATTTCAAAGCAGCCATTTTGCGTTAAAAAAATCTAATAATATTTGAAAGAAAAATTGCGCAGAAAAGAAACTGGTATCTTTGAAAGAGTAAATTTTTTAGCTTGAAGATGATGTAAATTTTTTTTTCTAGAGGAATTTCTCACAAAGTTACTACAGGCGGAGAGCAAAAATTTGGTAATTTTCTAATAAATAGAATATTTAATTAATTCGTGCACTTTGAAAAGTTGACAGTATTCTTTCTCTCGTCTTAAATATTAAGTGTGTAAAATTTGGTTGATTTTGTCCAAGTTGTTTAGGAAGAGATATGGAAAATACAGAGATACATAAATTTCCACAAAAACATTTTTTTATATTAATATTGAAGTTTCTTAACAGGATTTTGACACTGAAACCAGCGCATAATCGAATGTTTACAGTATTATAAACATCTAAAACTCACACTTGTAAGTTTTAAAGAAATTTTTTACTGTTTTCAAAAGTTTAAGAAAAGATTTTTTAAAAATAAGTTTCTAAAATAAACAAATGTTTTAAAAACACAAGTCTATTAATGTACTAAAATATAGACGTTATTTTAGTTATATTCTACTGTTTTAGTACTTAAATTATAATTTTATATTATTAATATTATGAAATCATGATTCTAATTTTGCTTAAATTCACTAGAAGATGGCGCCACATGAATGAAAGCAAAATTTAATTACCTTAATCGATTTATTAATAATAATTTTCTGAAAAGATTACATTATTGAATTATCAATGAGAATATGCGAGAAACTCTTGCTTATCAAAAAGTGAATGAGAAATAAATTCCATTTTACAAACAAGAAAAAATTCTAATTCAATAAGTTTAATTCAAATTATTTATAAGACTAACTTACATTAAGGCTTTAAAGAGCAGCCATTTCTTTTATTTTAATTATTTTCTTCTTTTTAATTTTGAGATACAATGTTTCTTCACCAAGTGTGCCAGAGAGACGGAATCAATGCTTTAATTTAATTTAATGATTGATTGAAAATTCCTCATTCCAAAAATATTACATCGAAAGTACATATGTATATATAAAATTTCAATCCTCCAGCACACCAAGAAATGAGTGAAAAATTGATTACAGAATTTCATTTTTACGAATACGAAGTAAATCATATTTAATAAGTATTTAAAAAATTCGGCGATGAGTCAATTATCAATGTCCTTAAACTAAATAACAATCCATTTTCATATTTTCAAATATTCCTTGCATCTATGTAAGGTAAAGCTATAAGTAGATAAAGAAAACTTTGGATTTTGCTTCAGAATTTCGTTACAATTTTTGTTTCAAATTGATTGTGAATAGCTTTATAACAGGTCGTATTTTTTTTTTTTTTTTTTTTTTTTTTTTTTTTTTTGGAATTCAAAATTTTAACTCGATAAAAAGTTTTCACTATGGTCGCATTTAGTAGAAAAAAAGCTTCAATTTGACTGAAAAGTGTTTAGATCTCCCGGAATGGGTTAAAGTTTGGATTAGTGGAAACCGTAGATTTTCAATTTTATAATATATATATATATATATATATATATATATATATATATATATATATATATATATATATATATATATATATATATATATAAACAAAAAGCAAATTTTTGTTTTTAAGTATAAAATAAATTAAAATTTAGATGGTTAATTAATAGAAAAATTATATTTGTTTCATATAAAATTTAGATTTTCCAAATGAGCAGTAAAATTATTGATTTTTTTTTTTTTTTTTTGCAAGATGAAGGTATATTGTTGACGATTTTATTTGCTTTTAGTCTACTTTTTAAATAAAAAATTTCCTGTAACAATTAAAAAAAAATTATTTTAAAATTGAAATGTGTTTACTAGAGTCATAAGACTTTTTATTTTTTTAAAATTAAGACTATTTTTGAAGTAAGAGAAATAAAACTAAATAAAACTAGAAAAAAAAAATGTTATTAAAAATTTTACATATCTGTGCCATGCATAATGATCCCATAATGAAACAGAGGGTGAATTTTTTTCTCTGGTACAAAAATGTAAATTTAAGAATGTTAATTTCCATCAAAAAAAATTTAATCTCTCATGCAAAAGCAAAATTTAGTAGGTCTCCCGAAATACGTAAAAAAAAGTGTTCATTTTTTTTCACCAATGCGTATATATTTAAATATTCCACCTATCATTTAGACTAACTTTTATTTATTGTCTATTCTGCAGTACAGCTTTTTTTCATGGCGAAAAATGTATTTTGCGAGATGCCGAATAATACGCTCACGTACATTTCCCCTCTGTCTTGGAGATTCCGCTTTTTCTTGAGGATGTGGCCGCATAGTTATTCCCATTGAAAGTACTCTTTCATCTAGAAAGTACTCTTTTGCAGTATTTAAATGTTCTAATGCCAGAAATTCAGCCAATGATACTAGATAAACCAGAGGCTTTTCTTGGAAGAGTGAAATACCATTAAGATATTTGTTCAACTCACATCTCAGAAATAATTACACTCGATTTTGATTGCTAAAAAGGTGAAACAATAAGTCAAGAAACTGTAAGTGGTAAAACTGTCAGGATATCCATGCAAGAAGAATACATATATTTATTTTATGAACAAGATTCACCATATTTCGAACACATATAACTCCAAAAAGTGGATCCTGAAAAACATGATTTCATCAACACTAAAACTTATGAAAGAACATTCATTCATGAGAAAGATATTAAAGGTCTTGATTTGGTGGTATCGTAACAAATATTGGAGCTTCTAATGGATCATTTCACTGCCCAAAAATGCTTTAAATTTCTTAAGACAAGCAGTGTTTTGTTTTATTTCAGTTAAGCGAATTTACTTTCAGGATAATTATGACCCTATTTAATAGTTCTGGTTTGCAATAAAAAAATGTTTTTGAAGTTGTGAGGATTTAGAAGTAACTGAGAAACATAAATTAAATAGTATTTATCAACGGATTGATTTCAATGAGTTGAGCACAGATCAAAAATACCTTTTGGATATATGTCGTACTGCACTAATAAGTGAATGCCCCCAAAAATCCAGTAAGCATAAACTCTTGAAAAATATCTCATGTAAGATGGTTGGCGGTGGAAAACCAAATGTTATGTTTATACATTATATCACTTGACCAAACCTAACAGTTCATAAAACTAACTAAATTTGTCATGAAAGTTTATGCTCCCTCTTGGCTTAACATAAAATGTTATTCAAGAATTATTTATATATCATGACACTTTTTTAAAATAGTAAAATGGTTCATGTACTTAACAGATGAAGTTAAGGCATTTGTTCAATGAACAATATAGAGAAAAGCTCTTATGGTACATTTAGAAATTTTCCTCTGGTGCATGTCGTTTAATTCAAGTATAACTACTGACAAACAAAAGGATACAATAAGCTCGACAAATAGATTTAAGAGCAAAGAGGGACTTCAAAACACCATTAGCTCCTTTTCAGATCGAGAAATACATAGTTATTACTAATTGACAACCTACAACAACAATGTCGTCATCTCTCATAAGTCATTAAAGTAAACTAGAGCTAGAGCTGATCTTTGTCCCTGGGACTAGCAATATAAAGTTCTTTCGCAGTAGAAAGAATTGGGAAAGAGGGTACAAAAACTTCTAACCATATCTGAAATGTATGGTATTTTTAAATAGTGCATAATATTTGTAATCTTCTTTTTTCTTCTTAATATAAATTCTTTTTAGTATAAATTTGTATTTAGTTTTATTTCTCTTACTCCAAAAATAAACTTAAATTCATAAGATGAAAAATAAGATGGGTCTAGTGAAAACATTTCAATATTGAAATAATTTTTATTTGTAAGGATGCAAGAAATTTGTTAATTAAAAGTAAACTATCAGTAAATGAAACCAACAACAGCAGATATTTATTTGGCCAAAAATTGATCATTTTATTGTTAACCCGAGATACCTAAATTTTAAGTGGCATAAATATTTTTTTATTGTTAATTAATATTCTAAAGTTTACATTTTTATACTTGAAAACTGTAGTTGTACTAAATATAAAAATTTATACTAAAAACGAAAGTTGCTTTCTATTTATTAAAAAAAAAAAAAAAAAAAAAAAAAAAACTGAAAATCTAATTTTTTTTCTCCCAAAAATTCAAAATTTTGACAAATTACGTTAGATCCAAATATTTTTCAATTTGATTAAAAATCTTTTGAGTCACTTTTTATCGAATTCAAATACTGAATTTCAAAAATATATTGTGGCGTTCGCTGCCATGACCCTCGTTTGATATTCGGGTTCTCTATCTAGTTAGATGACCCCTTCTTTGCTATCTCTTAACTATAGTAGAGATGGGGTCATCTAATAAGATAGATGGTTTGCTACAATGACGTATTATCTCTAAAGTACAGGCTCGTAATGCTGCAGTCAACGTGTTAAAAGCAGTTTGGGGCGCGATGACCTGGTGGTAAGGTCACGGCTTCCGAACGGGAAGGCTTTAGGTTCGAGACCCGATTCCATTGAAGAACCGTCGTGTAAGTGGGTCTGGTGCACGTTAAATCCGTCGGGATCAAACTTCCTCCGCCTGGTGTGGCGTGGAAGTTTGCAGAGGGGGTATAAGCTCAGGTGTCATCTTCATTATCTGACCATGGTTCAAAATTACCAGATCTGTCCTAAAGTAACCCCGGTGTTGCTTTAAAACGGGGCGTTAATATAATTGAACTAACCTAAAAGCAGTTCTGTTACAATGATTTTCCTTTATATTATGCAATACTTCCGCAACAATGCAACAAAGTTGTACGAATGTGAGTATCTCTTTTTTCATATATATAAGAATCTGATGACATCTTAAGATGTTTAAAGTATATCTTTTCTACTATTACGGCTGCCTAAATCAATCTTCAACCTGCGTGAAAAGATGAAAGCAAAAATTCTAAAAATAAGGTTTCGATTTATTTACTATACTTAGTTATTTAATTCTAGAATTGTTTTTAAAAAATGACATTTTTTATTGTTAGAGAATGGCTGTGAGTAACCTTGAAACATAATTAAAAATATTAATTAAGGAAAAATTCCTTTTTCAAATTTAAGTGGTACGCGACATCTTGCTAATATTAAAATTCTATTCTGTAATTGATATTAATCAAGAGTTCTCTTGACTATAGAAGAAAGAAATCAAAGTGAAGTAATCAAAAATGTATTATTAAATGATATTAAAAGTGAGAAAGCCCATGATTCAAAACTTGTTTTATTTGTCTAAGAAATATAGAAATTCAAGTAGTAATAAATTTAAATAATATACATTAAAGATAATATTCATATAAATAAATATAAATATTCTGGTAAAGTAACACGAAGCTGATGAAGGTAAAGTTTCACAAATATTTATTTCGCAATAATTTATCAAAGTATGAAACCTAAATTTATCCTGTGTAAGAAGAGACGCAATTTTATAAAATCAATATAAATTATGAGTATTAGAGCAACAAAATATTTGAAAAGTGAATGTGATAAATACACTATGAATGTAAAATTCAATTAAAGAACAAAAATAAATTGGAAAGCGTTATCGTTTTTATCATAAATCTATATTTTTGTTTAATATTCTACCCTCGCCATAGCTTATTACTTTATATCATTAATTGAATCATTTCCCTGCATAAGAACCCATCAGTCTTAGGACCCAAAGAAAAAAAAATTAAAATCGGTAAGTTTAATTTTGCAGAACAACAAAAGCAGTTTAACCAGCAGAAGAACAAACAACTTTCTTAATTCGTCCTCTTGCGATAACCGATCCCGATTAACAATAAATCCAAATATGGGACAAATTCCTCATTTTGATGAACGGAAAAAGCCGAGAGCACACGCTTTCTGGATTCAGCGCTGGCTAGAGCGCAAGAGGCGAAAATAAAAGCAAAAAGAGAGGAAAAAAAAATCGCAATAATTTTCTAGAGGAGTCCCTCTGTGTGGTGCTAGCGGCCGACGTTCAGATATTCCCCCTCCCCCCCCAAACGCCGTCTATCGTTCCTCTGAGCAATTGGGTCCTACTCCATTCTCCGGTCGGCGCGCGCACCATACGGGCCGACAAACAGCAGGCTGCGTTGATAGAAGGAGTGACTAAGGTCCCGAGCTTGAGTTTTCTTCGATCTTCCCTGTGTGTGGTTACCGAAAGTGCTTCCGACAATGCAACTGCTTCACGGATTAATTCACGACTGAGAATTACAATCCTTCCATTACACTTTTCATTTTTTCGACATCAACTTCATTAAAAATGCATGTCAAGAACCTCAACTCAGGTTCTTAATCGAATCCAGTCTCTGGGACAGTGTACTTTGCATGGAGCAAAGAAGACATAACACAAGACATGCAGCTGCATTAGCTGCAGCAGCTGTAAATTCTGCTGAATCTTTTGCCCTGTCCTCGCCTTCCCACTCATCTACCCCCTCGCCCACTGGACACAAGAGTCCGGCAAGTCCCCCGGACATGACTTCAAAGACAGAAATGTATGATTCTTTCCAGACATGGGCCTTGAAGACCTACGGAGACAGTGCCAAGACTAAGACAGTGACTAGGAGAAAGTACAATAGAATATTGAAGATCCTTAAGGGGGAAGAACAGACTAATGCTGAAAATTCGAAATTCCGATTTTGGGTAAAGGCCAAAGGATTTCGAGTCGGACCCCCTGCGGGTCACTCGGCGAGTGCCAAATCGTCGGACCAAGTACTCTACATTCCATGCTCGAAAATTCCAGTAAGTTTGAAAATAATTATATCTCCTTAAAATGCAATTATTTCTAAATTTTCAGGAAAAGATCAACTTCTGATTATTAATATTTAGTCCTGTTTTGTCCTATCCTTAACTAACCAAAGGCTGAATGCATCGCATTCTTTTACTTACTTTTTATATCCTGAGTTCTAACGTATCATGTTTTGTAGATAGCTTGGAACTATCCATTATTTCGGGGTTAAATTGACTGCATCCTTTTTAAATGATATTTCGGCAGATCTGTTTGATTTGAAATTAATTTTGATCAGCTCTGGCCGGTTGGAAAGAAACTGGTTTCTGCATCCCTTTGACGAAATGCAAATACTGAATGCTCTCCGATAAGCGAGTTTGTTGACCAAACGGATCCTTAGTTTCCTTCCGTCCATAGCTCAGAAGCATGAATGAGAGAGAGCACACGGTTCGGAGTTACTACCGCTAATAGTCACGGCATTCAACAAGTGTTCTGCTTCTCCGCGAGTTGGAGCTCTTCATTAACTATGAGGAATCGCTATGGGACTGGCATTTTTGAAAGGGTTATTGGAATTTCATTAGTGATAGAAGCTGGGGATCGTTTTGCAAATAAAAATTCGCTTTGTAAAATTGTCATGTTAAAAAGTTTTTTTTTTTTTTTTTTTTTGTGTGTGTGTGTGTGTGTGTCTGTGGTTATTTAAGAAAATGACTTATATCATAAGTTAGTTTCAATTACCAACACACTTTTCACTTTTCGTATTGATTGAAATAAAAAAAAAATGACGAAGAAATACAGCAGAAAACGTACCATTAATTATTAGAAGGATTTTTCATAGTTGAATTCTCTTGCACTGTATTAACAAGAACATAGTTAAAAATTTGTTTATTAAGAAATTGTAATTCTCTAAATTTTATCTTTATTTGAATGAATCTATTTAATGATATTAACTTGTATTATTTGGTTATGAAAAAAAGTGTTTTATACATTTCAAATATTTTAAATCATTAAAGAAGTTGTTTGGTCGTTTTGGAAGAAATCATGCTTCATATCTTTTAATTTCTTGCCATTTGTGTGCTAAATGAATTTTTTTAAACATATTTTTTTCCTATAGTTATCTAATATATTTATATTTTTAAGCATTGAAAACTATTATTTTTACTTTGCCTTATATTTTATTAAAGTGCGTACATTATACTGGAACTGCAGCAAACTGTTTTATTCCCTCATCTCTGTAGACAACTGAAAAAGAAATCTTGCTAAAAATCTATTCTATTTGGGACAGTTTCCCCTGCTATTTTTGAAGAAACATGTATTCGGAATCGTGAATCTGGCTGTCAATTGAGACATGAGGTGTTAATGAAAGGAAAGCATCAACATACTGATATTTTTCCGATTGTTTAGTAACCTTTTTGGGAACAAAGTGCCTCGTGCTTTAATTAGATTCAATGTGCAATCATCATTTGATAAGAAAAATAAAAGCAAATTCAAATTTTTCAACTCCTGCAGAATTTCTTTTCGTAATGGAAAAAAGAGCCTGAATTTCAAAATCTATTTTTAATCCGGAGCATTTTTTCAGACTGAATTCATTTGCACCAAATAAACTTATAGTTTGTGTTATTTATTTACGGTCAATTATTTCGGATATAGATCCTGAACTTAACTTTAGAACTAGGCTGCCTTTTCAAAATGTTCTAAGGTGAATCTTGACCTTACAACACTTTGCTCTTGCTTTGTATAAAGTAACGGAGAATTCTATTGATTTACCTATTAGTTTAAATTATGATGTTACTTTTTAAGCAACATAGAGTTTATTTACTTCAATATAAAGCATATCTAAAAACTCTTTAGATTCTGTTTTTGTATAGCAATTCAACTTATTGTTCTATTATTTCACATAAAATCGAATGTCCAATCAACGGACAATGAGATAAATATTACGCTATTGATCTTAGGAAAATAAGTTATAATTTATTCATTTGTTTCATTTCGATATACTCGAAATTTGTAAATTTTTTCTTTGTAATTTGTAATTTTATGAACGAAATGAATACATATTTTATAATTTATTGAGAATTTGCATCTTAATGCAAATAGCTTTGTGAAACGTATTCAAAATAGAATCTTAAAGTGATATTATTTATAACGAAAATCGGTAAATTCTAAGTTAGAGAAAGGTTGTAAATTGAGAAAGTTTCGATGCTGAGCAAATAAGGAACGAGATTTGTCCGATTTCTGAAACACATTTTAAATAAAAACATTATTCACTTACAATAGATATAATCTGGATTTCTTCATTTTTAAATATTAATCTGAAAATCGATACTTCTACAAGCAATCTTAATACCGATGTTGATAAATTTGCTAATTATAGAAAGCCTCTATTTACGAAGCCTTCATTTTCTGACTCATGCATAATGCTGCATCCTTTTATGCGTAAGAATGGAGATTTTTAGTACAACCAAAGCTGATTGCATAGTAAAATTTCCTTTAAAACGAAATTAAATTATTTTATTTTCTGATATTGCCTTAATATTGAGTGTTTCGTGTGTTTTTTTTCAAAAAAGTCAAATTAAGGTTCAGCGCTTCAGTGTTTATTCAGCCATTTTTAAAGCTTTAAAATAAATTTATCAATGAACTCAGTTTCTTCAAAGGCCAATGACACCAGAAATGAACTGAAAAAAAAAATATAAGTTTTATTCAGTCTGACGCAATTTCCAAATTTTTATTCATTATAGGTATTTTCAATATATATCTTCATCTACTTATATAAAAGAAAAAAATCAGAATTTCTAATATACTGCTATTTTCTATGAATTTCTTAACTTCTTAATTAGACGTATCATCTAAATTTGGATATTTAGTCATTTTAATTCCTAGAATAATACTTTGGGCTATTGAAGCTTATCTATGTTATTTTTACATTGTAAATGACTGAAAACTTTAAAACAATTCAGTAGTTCGGTGCGCGTCAGACATGTCAATGTATTCCAAGGAGTTAAATATGTAGCAAGAAAATATGGTATTTAATGCTAAATTTTAAAATTCAAAAGGCTACGTGTGATGAAATACCTAGAATAAAATTCAATTTTCAGAGGAAAAATATCCATTTCTATTGAATAATAATAGCTATTCGATTTTAAAAATGACACAAACTAATCTCTTTATTTTTATTCACACATCATCGTTTTGAAAACATGATTGGAAGTGAAATTTATATCTTGGTCTCATTGAATGAGTACTATTGATTTTTACATATTGGTATAAGACTTTTTTTTTTTAAATCAGTCGTAACAAAAAGAAAATAATAGCACTATAAGACGTATAAAAGAATGCTTTGCATTCTATAACTACATGATTTAAAACTTGCTCGTCAAATCGAACATTTTCATTAACTGGATGAATCACGCATATTTGGGTACCTCGAAATGAGAGAAAAAAACATTCCCATTTATTTCTCCGATCGAATGAAAAATCCCAGAAACAAAGCCTTATGCGATTCCAATGGTTTATCTGACGAATCCTCAAATGGACTAAGACGAAAAAAGTGTCCAATCCAAGCGCGCGCGGAATTTTCGCTCCTCATTTCAAGTTGCGCCCCCCTTTCCCCCAGTGTCCAAAGGAAGAGTTTCCGACTGTAGAGATATGAGGATAGCAAACGAAGTACAGGTAGCTGCTATGGTAGGTGCAGAAACCTTGTGTGTACTGTAGCACAGGTGAATTAAAGATGGCCTCGCAATGTTCTTTATGCCGTCGGACGCCAGTGCAGCGCAATCCGCCTAGTCCCACGTGTTGCAAAGGCGATGCGCATGGGCACTGCTTCCAATCGATCAGCCTGAATCCGAGTGTCCCGTTTACGAAAAGAGACAAAAGTTCTCTTCTCTTCAAGGTCTCGCTCTCGCATCAAAGTTTTCGATCATCTCTTGATTCAGCTGCCAGCCACTGGGATGTCCAATTTACAAATAACTGGCTTTTTAATGCGGATTTATTTGTTTGCTTCGTTTCCTTGTAGGACAAAAACTGCCAAAAAAAATTATTCCCAGGTGAGTCGTGTCAGTAAGGGAATTACGGCATTTTTCTTCAGCAGAATAAATAGTGTGTACTGACTTCGATGGGTTCTTGATTATAAAATACTTTGCCTCAGGCAATCAAATGAATAGAATTCCTTACTAGTCATTAAGATATATACTGCAATTTGGTAACAAAATATACGTTTCTTTTCATTTACCTACAAAATTGAACTTCGCAACATTTGATAGATTCTAAGGAAATGACGCATCTAAATATTATTTTTCGCGAACATAAATAATTTGAATGAGGCTGAAAACTGGAACGTTCTTGTATCTATCAGAAATAGTTTATGAAAAATTCAAATAAAAAGTTAATTTAATAATGCTAAGTTTATTTTTATATCGGAATAAATCAAATGGCTGTTTTCTATCATGGCGCAAAGGATTATATTTAAATACGCTTTAATGCTTCATCTAAATTATTTTAAACAAGTTTTTTTTCTTGGAAGGTTTATTATTTTAATATTTTAATTTTATAAATTTTTTTTAAATATTTCCATTCATTATATAATAAATACTTCCTTCAATAATTAAAGAATTTGTAATTTTTTTTTTAAAAAATAGACTTAAGGTGAAATGAAATAATCGCTGTGGGTTTTTCATTGCGTTCGCTGCCATGATTCACGCCTATGATTTAGATCTTCTATGTCATTAAATGAACTTTTATCTACTATAATTATAGTAGAGAAAGGGTCACTTAATTAAATATACGATATGAGTCAAATGGTGGCAACGACACCCATTGTGTTAGTTGCTCTGTAGCATCTCTCTCTAGAGTAGATGGAAAATTTCTGAGAGTTCTTTTTGAAAAAAAAAATCGCCCAATGCATTCTTGCAGCTAATAAATAACTTTGCTAGAAAAATGCCTTTTTAAAAATATACTGTAATTGTAAATCCAAAATATTTTACAGTAGAAATAAGCTTGCTTCTTTTTATTACATTAAGATATATTTCGTCAAAACGATTTTTGTCGTTCATTCCTAATATATAAATAATTCGGATCATAAGCTTGTCAAAATTACAGAATAATATCTTTAATCAAGCACTCATTCATTTGAATCTGAGTTATTAATTTTGTCAACATTTCACAAATATTGATTTTTGCAGGTTTCAATAGAATATTTATAAATAGCGTGCTTACGCTATATCGTAGTTTATCAAAAGATAAGTTAATACGATAAAGATAAGTTAATAAATTATTATTGACATATTTTAGTGGTTACGATTGCAAATTTATTTTTATCGATTCTTATTTTATCAAACTCCGAAGAAAATATTAAACTTTGCATACAAACCCTTGGTTAAAAACATTTCCACATATCTCAGCGATATTACCCCAAATGTTAACACATTCCGAATGCAATTTTAAAGCTAAACTGCTTGAGGAAATTCACGAATTTTCAAGTGTTTGTCATGTTCGTTATATTGAACAGAAACAGAAATTTTGCCAGTAAAAAAATAATTCAAAATGGCAACAGAGCTTTTCTTTGTTACCAGTAATCACATTTTTTAAAACTGCATCCTCAACTACTTTGTCACGATAACAAGTGAGCACAGAATTCATGCGTTTTTTTCATTCATAATATCTTTCTGCATATTATTATTCCAAATAATTTTTACAGTAGAAAATCTTTTTATCATTTTTTTTATCATTTCTGATATATTTGTAAATTCTGTACATAGTTATTTTTCATTACTGTAAATATTTTAGTATTTAATAAAATTCCTGTCGCATGCCTATCCAACTGTTTCGTGACCAGAATGGTTATGGATACGAAGTATAAGACGGAGTTCTGTTCTGTCCTTGGAACAAGAACACCAGGTTTCAAATCTCACATAGACTTGAAATCACTGAATGGGTAACGAAATAAATGAACAGTCAATAAAAATTCATTTTAGAAGCTGCCGGTCTAGGTTTCACACTTCGCTTTCGAATGTCTCCTCTCAGGCGCCATTCAAGACGGTGCATTATTTTGACGTTTTATCTACTTATTTTTTAATTTTGATTATTAAAAATACCTACAGAGTGGTAAAATTCATCTTAAAACCTATATATATTTTTTGGAGAAATGAACACGTCTTTGTATAAGGTGAATCATTTTGCATCGAATTACTTTTCTGAATGCAAAAGGTGAATATATCTTTGCAAACTCTTTGATATCTTCTGAATATGTTCGAAAATACAAATTCTTGTGAAAATAAATGGGCTTAAAAACTGTTATAACTTTTTATCGGATTCTAAACTAGAAACAGGAGTTTAGAAATACTGAAATAATTCTAAAAAGATTAAAAAACTTTTGTACCTCATTAAAACCAAACTCATAGTGAAGGGAAGTAATATTTCTCCAAAATTTGATTTATTAAATGCATGATTTTCTTAGGAAATATTTAAGTGTATTAAGAAATCGGCAAACCCATTTATTTTTGAAAAAATTATTTTGTTATGAGTAGAATAACTAACACTTTCACTTAAGGTGACCCTCATTCGGACGATGGTCGCTATTCGCCGAGAACATCAAAGGGGCCGCCTCGAGATGTCACTGGGATATTCGCATTAAATAAGAAAGTTTGCAAAATTGCATTTGGAGGCTGTTTGTTACATTTTGTCAAAAAAGGAGCGTACACAGAATTTTGTTTAACATGGAATTTTATTTTTAAGAGAAGTTTAATATAAAAATACAATGAAGCTAGAGTATATTTTAATATTGTTTCTTTCAATAAATAACCTGGTTAAATCATATTAGTTTACACTTACTATTTCATAAAAATATAGCTAAATTCTTTACGCTGTAATGGATTTTGTGCTTTGTCAGTTGTTGATTTGAATGCAAAATGTTTCAATGACAGAGATTTCTGTGCACATGGAAGTGATTTCGAGGGAATGCAGTTTGATTTTGGCTGCTAAGTGCCCCCACGACTAGAATGACTCACACAAGCCTTTTTTCGTGCCAGATTTCTAGCTTTGTTGCAGATCTCTTTGACTGTTGTTGAAGTAGGGTTGCGCTTTTAGTATTTTCAAGTGATGTGCTTCGGAAGGATTTCAGTGTCTTCTGCCGAGAGACAAAATTCATTGACTGTCATCTTTACCGACCATTTTTTATGCTCATCTTCGGTGATGAGATCTGAAGCATTTCTCTTCAGCCCCTGGTTTCATTTGTGTTGATTCCGCAGCATTCTTCCTGCTTCAAACTCCTCTTTCGAAATTCCCTTGAATGATCTCGTCTGTCCGCTTTCAATCGCATATATTTGATTAGTTTCCTTGGATTCTTCACCCCTTTCAGTAAGATTTAATAATGAAAAATGGTACCATTTAATTTTTATTTAAGAAATGTAGTTTATAATTCTTACGTATTTTTGATTAAAATTATATTATTGGTATGGATATCATTGTAATGCCTAAGTTCATATTCAACACTTTTTCAATAACTCTAATGACTTCGGATGGACCCCTAGTACGCCAGGCATGTCCATTTTTTTTTTATTTCAGGCACATAAAATATTTTCTTCCAATTCCATTCTTCTGATGATGTGTCCTTAATTCCAGAGCATTCACTGAAATCACTTATGAGTCGCTCAGCGCGTTTTCGTCTTCATGATAATATTTCACTATCATTAGTTTCATTATCGGTATCATGTAAATGTATGCTTATTTCTTCTGAATCCCTCCAATCGCTTGGATGTTCGCAGTCTAGACTACTCTTATTCCACAACATGTTTTTCCTTTAGTATGACCGATATTCACACTATCCATTGAATAACAAGCAATATGTGATAGTGATCTAAGATAACAATATAAATAATAAAAGTGATGACTAGAAATTTTAAACCTAATTTATTATCATACTCAGTAGTAACTTTAGTCTCGCGCCGAGTATAGTTTATCGTTATGCTACATGTCATGAAAAAAGAATGGCGAGATATACTTGTCATTTTACTGAAAGGGGTTAGTAATAAGCATTATTTCTACTTCCACATATAACGATAGAATGTGTTTAATCTTCAATCTGGAGATATATTTAATGACTCTACTAGAAGAGTGCTTACTAAATAGATCGCATAATATGGAAGGTTGATTGGAGGTGATAAGATGATATTCATTACGAGCTCCTGTAATGGTCAATAAGAACCTCTTAATGAATAGTTTTTGTTTTATCGGTAGGTTCACGCATTATGTATTAAAAGCAAGTCTTCTCCTAATTTATGCTTTGCATAAAAACATAATAGATTTCTGAGATTTGCTAGATTTGGTTTTAGATATCCTTTGCAAGATAGAATACAAATGCAGAACTTAATTTTTTTATATGTGTGTGTATTTTTAATCCAAACAGACAATTATTTCAGTGTATCATTTTACAACAGCCAAGAAATTGGATCTCTCTTTAATACTTCAAAGACGAGAATTTTACTTTTCTTCCAGATAAATTTTAAAACTATCCACTTCTATCTAAAAACACTAAGAGTTTTTACTGTAAGATTTCAAATTTCTTTCATTTTCTATTGCTAGTATAATAGTCAATGGCTTACCTAAATAATAGGGCGCCCAGGGCAAATACCAAAACTGTGTCCTTTAATATATATAATATAATATTAGTATAATCTTTGAAATGCAATTAGTATATTATTAGTATAATCTTGCAATTAGTATAATCTTTGAAATTCTGACCCTTTATACTAAGGAGGGCAAAGATTGAAAGTGCTTCTAAATTTAAATAATAATGTATAAAAATTTTGTAACTGATATGATTTAAAGAAATCACTTCACTATTATCGTTATATATGGAAAACCCTTTAATATAAAATATGTTTTCAAAAAGGGTTTGGAAAGCAAATTTTATAAAATCAGCTTGAAGTTTGATGCTAAACTGACATAAAACTTTCTCTATTCTAATCTTATTCACTTAAATAATGCCCATATAAATAATCAAATAAATGTTAGCGTTGAACTTTCCGTACATTAGAGAAATACAAATTAAAAATAGTTTCTATTTATATCATATTTAAAAAATATATAAAATTTATACAAAACACTTCATTTATCAAAAAAGAATGCATAAATATAAATAATAATAAAAAAGTGACTTATACTACATTTTTGCCTTTGGACATTCAATGAAAATTCTGAATATTGAAATAAATCACCATAAAATCATTCAAAATTCTTGGTCATTAAGTTAATATCTTTCATAATAGGCAGAGTTATTTTACATGGATTGTTAAATTTATGTATAAAAATTTAAAATTAGAAACATTTGAATATATTTCTAGCATCCTGTAACAAAGTTAAAATGCCTTGCATGAAATAAAAACATATTAAATGACACAAAAACTCAAATTCGAAGATGAAATGAAATGAACACATTATTAATCTGTCTGACATGCAAAATGGCACTTTTCTATAAGTTTATTGAAAATTATAACTATACATATGTCAAAAGAGACGTTACTTCTGAAATATTTTGAAGGCTTTAAGTATCGGAAATGTTATCTATTAGTCTTCCTCCTTTTTATCGACGCGAAACTGTTTCTAATTTCGTTCAAGTCAGTTGAAACACAAAAGAACTCATTCAATCTCTTTTTTTTTTATCGCACTGAAGCCCTGTGATATGAAATAATAAACTTGTTACTTAAAATATTCTTCCCAGCTTATACTTGATTCTGCTATCATCAGAAGTATCGGCAGAAGTGCCTCGCAGCATTTGAAAGTAAAGAAATAAATTTATGAATGCGTGTGTATATTAAAAATGTCCAATGAATGTTTGGATATTATATCTAGAACCTCCACAATCATAGAATAAATTTTTGTTGCTTGTCATTGCCATGATGGATCCTTTGACTTCAGTAAAAATGATTTCTGGTTTTTCGTATACAAAAGCAGTCATCCAAATTCCCAAAGATCTATCGCTAACAATATGGTTGATCTTTTTTTTTTCTGATTAATAGAGGTTTCATTGAATGAAAATAAATGGGATCTTTCTGACTGATTTATATCTAATGTGACGCCGCGGTTCCCCCTTTCTTTTCATTTGACCCTCCAAATAAAAATATTATTTAGTTTTAGTTTTATTACGAGTACTTTACATTTATTGTTTTGTGATATATGTCTTGGTTATATGAATCATGAATATACTTTCTAATATTCTTGATTCCATTTTCAGGAGCATAGTTTCCGATAATCTGTTTTACCGCCCACATATTACAAAAACAACTCAAATTTTAAACATAAATGATAAAAAAACACAGCTATTTTTTCTCATATAAACCCAAATGAAACAACGATCCGGACGATTAAACGATCGAAATAAAAAAAAACAGAGCCATTTCTTTTCATATAAATCCAAAAGATTCTCCTTATTTTTCATAAAAAAAAGAAGTTATTTGATATGAGTTTTTTTATGTATTCTATTTAATGTATAAAATAGCCATAAACTCTAAACAATAAGCTAATAGCTATAAGCATCTAATAAGTCCTTATTAGATGCTTATAGGGAAGACGATTGCCTTCGAAAGCTTTTAACTTCCTCTTACTTTGTTGAAATCTTTATAATTTTTGAAAATTTTTGAAATAAGAGCTTAGTTATAAAATTTTCTTTTAAATACAATGAATTGATTTGTTAATTTTGCGTAACTGCATCCGGGCACAGGCCCTGTCTGCCTCACCTTCATTATGCAATTGATAATGATGGAGTCTTCTACAAAAGTTTGTAGTTCTATTTTTGGGAATCGTCTCAGATTTTCTGAATAGGTGATTCCAGAACTTTCGGATTTTTAAGATTATTGGTAATTTCCAACTAGATTTTATGAGGTAAGCCCGTTTCGACATCATATTGCTTTGACAGATTTTCTTTATCAGCATAATAATTAACAATTCGGCAAAATGCTTTGCAGATTCATTTTATTTTTTTATAGATGGTTGGAACTTTCGGATTCTGCAACGTGCTGTAGAAACTTTTGCTTTGTGTATTCTTATATTTTTTCATTCGGAAATCCCACTAACGCATTATGCCTTGATTCACATTGGCTGATGGTAAATGTTTAGTGGCTTGTGAGGATAAAATGTCGATAAATGAATTATTATCTTGAGTAAACTATTTGAAAGATTAATTGAAGAGCTATGCATGTGTATATGGATAATTTGTCTTATTTTATGGAATAGGATAACTTCATAATAAGCTGAAAATTTGTCTCTTAATATTGTTAAATCTTCTAGTATGTAGTATTAAATTTTAAATAATGATGTTATAAACTCAGCTGTATTTTTAAAAGGAAATTTTCCGCTGAGCAGTTGTTTTTATACTTGCATATTCTAAGGCATTTGTTAGCGGTATTGTATTTGTGAAGTGTCCTTATTTAGATTGGAAAATCAGTTTCTCGAGACCTCTGAGAAACCCTGCTGGAGATCCACCATTTAAGTGAGCTTACTGCAAGTGAAATCAGCACTCAACAATCAACCCACCGTATATGGGAATGTAATGAATCTTCCTGGAGAGTGGGGCTCCAGCTTAGGGGTCCAAAATTACGAGAGTCGTCCCAAAATTGCATGTGTGGGCCTTGCATTGAATATATTTTGATATTCTCCTTAAGAGAGCTCTTTACTTTGCAGGCTTGATGACTATGGAAATGCTTCTTCAGATGCAGAACAGATGGCTTCTAAAATAACTAACAAATATGTCTTCTTGAATACTTTTCCGTGGCTCACAATAAATATGCTGTTTGATGTAAGTGAGCTAGGCTTATGTCTCCGCTTCGCTGTCAGATTTTTCTGCTTATGATTTTGACAAAAATGTCTTTTCCACTTTTGCATAGTTTGGCTGATAAACTCTGTCCTTTCTTTGTTCTCTTATGGTATATCTATTTATTTCACCAAAATGGTTGATTTTCTACATTCTATAAGTCTTCAGTCAGGTTTGCCATTTTCCTTGCAACTTCCTTGTTAGAGGCCATCCTTGCCATGTACAGTCGCTCAGACAATTGAGAGTACACCTTACTTTTATTTGATAAATCCGACTTTCGATATAAAAAACACATTATCGAGAAGTGTAAACATATTTTTATTTTTACATATAACAAATGGTTTGATTTAAACTAAAAATAAAGAAAAAACTACTAAACTGAAAGTTTCAAAAGCATTTTAAATAAAAAATATGCAGATTTTTTTACTCAAAAAATGGAGAATACTGAGGGTGTTCTCACATATTTTGGACGATTTTGATGGAGTGTACAGAAAAAATTCCATTCATATTTTGTGTATTAAATGTTCAGTTAGATAGCCCTTGTTCTTAAGTATCATAATTTCCATGATATGATATTCCACCATAGATTTTAGAGTGTTTCTGAATTACTGAATAAGAAGAATCCTCTTTGTAAAGAGCGTCCTTCTTTCGGTTAGCTTTTCATTTTCGATGGAAACAAAAATTTTAAATATCAGGCGATAACTAAAACTTTCAAGAATCAAACTGTGGTGAAAATAAAATTTGTCATGCAAACGTTTTTTTTTTTTTTTTTTTTTTTTCTTCTTACGGCGAAATAAAATCGTCTAAAAAATGTGCGAACTTTTGAAAAATATATATAACTCCCACTAATATTCTCTAATTTTGCGTCATCTTAAACCTTTTCAACGATCTTTTTTGTGTGATTACGTTTGTTAGATGAACTTAAAGCCAAACTTTTAATGGGAAATGACACATTTCTCTAGCTATTGTTGAGAATCGAATGATATCCGGCTATTCTATGAAGAAATATATTTGATCATGAATATTGTTTCATTCAGGTTTGAAATGAAATTATAAATTTTTCATGTTTCCTCGTTGAAAAATCTCATTTTCTTAAGGCCATTCATTTAGAGAAACATTTGCTATATGAAATCTTGTGTTTCTTTGCTTCGCTAAAGCTGCCTGTTTACTCTCGTAAGAATGCAGATTGGGATTAAAAGAACTTTCTAGAAGTAACTTTGGAGTCAGTAGGATTGACCTTTTTTTCACATCTCATCATGTATAACATGGTCAAATGGGTCGC
The DNA here is from genome assembly GCF_947563725.1 of Argiope bruennichi. NCBI lineage: Eukaryota > Metazoa > Arthropoda > Arachnida > Araneae > Araneidae > Argiope > Argiope bruennichi. The sequence goes on along the minus strand of NC_079162.1, from coordinate 133,110,357 downwards.
AGTTTAGTCTTTTCTCTTTGTTGAATCAAAAATGAAGTGTCAGAAGCTGCTTGTGGACGCGGCACAAAATTCAAAACTAGGCCTTCATTTAACAGTTCAGTTTTTATCTAGTTAAAATTTCATGAAATCACTGATATATCTGTAAAGATGTCTATATTTATGACTGTGCATTTGTGTACTTGATAAATATTTCTGAATGCATAAATATATAAAAAAAATGACATATAAGAAAAGAAACCCCTTGAAAATCCAGTTTTATATATAAACCAAAACCAGATACGTTTCTACTTAGAGTATCTAAAATAACTTACTCTCCGATATACTTTGGAAATTGGAGTTTGCTAACATTTTCAGATCTCTTCTGAACTTGATCCACTGTATATATTGAGAATTCAACTGGGAAGGAGAGGAAACATTTTGTGAGAGCAAACTTGGAGGGTATTTTCGATATTCTGGAAACTGATGTTTGACAAGCTTTTAAAGGCACTCTGGAAAAAAATGTTAAGAATTTTTGCTACTCAAAATTATTTTTTAAAGAATGTTCTAATATTTAGAAAGCTTGAATTACAGCAAGCATTTTCAATGCGCTTTCTTGTCTGATGCATACAACTTTACTTATGTTCTCATAAATAAAATGATAAACTGGAAATTGATTCAAAGCAAATAAAATTGAGCTGCTCTTACAACATTTATTTAATAGACTACTCAAAACATCATTAAAATTTTCAAGTTAGACGTAAAAAAGTATTCTTTTCATGTGAAGATATGACAGAATTGTCAATTTTGTGATCAATAACGTGTAGAGATTGCCCATTAAACAAATTTGTATGTGGAAAAGTTGATGGAAGAATGAAAATGACCCGTCAACAGCAGCGAAAGTTGGATGGCCTGAGTTGTCATGTTATTAGACAGGTAAACAGACCTTAGCATTTCTGACAAAGGTCCTATTACTGCTGTTAGGATTTTGAGCTTTTTGTCCACCTATTCAAGGATACAATTTCCCCATATTTTATTTTTAAGGATTACAATGATCGGCCATATAGGACTCGTGTGGCGAATGACGAATTTCTAAAAAAAAGGGGGATATTAGAGTATGGATCGGCCATCCATATTTCTGTAGCATAATTCCATAAAAGATGTCTAAACGCTCTTGAGAGAACTGCTGCATTTCGCTTTTTCCTTTCCTGAGCTGTTTAGGATATGAAAACAGCGTTATGAATGTGGAATCATTTGTTAAATAGACTCATAAACGGCCAACTTTTCTGGTGCGATTTCATGTTGTGAAAGTTGCATAGTTGTAGGAGAAGAAAATACTCCCTATTAACTCTTTTTTTTCGTCTTGAAGGTTTCCTGAGCCACGGTGGTCTAGTGGTAAGGTCTCGGCTTCGGAGCCAGAGAGTTTCAGATTCGAAATCCGATTCCACCGAAGAACCGTCGTGTAAGCCGTCGTTAAATCATTTGGGGTCAAACGTCCTCCCACTGCTGTGGTGTGAAAGTTTGGACAGAGGGGTGCCAACTCAGGTGTCGTCCTCGTCGTTTGACTGCGTTTCAAAATAACGAGATCCGTCCCAAAATAGCCCTAGTGTTGCTTTAAAATGGGACGTTAATATAATTGAACTGAACTGAACTCATAGAAATAAATATATTGGAATTGTTTCGAGGTATGGAAATCTGAATGTTTCACCTTCTGCGTTGTTAATGCCTCAAAGGACTATCCACTCTCTGGGATACTTTAAAAATCAGGTATCCTTCTTTCTTGATGAACGCCTGTCATTAATAAAATATACAATATTCCGAATGGTTTTAAATTGTTCCGTGCTTTTATTTAGAGATATACGAAATTTCCCACCCTTTCAATTTTGAGAAGTAGGAATTTCCAGTCTGACATGTAAGCATGATATCTCATCTGGTTTTTCAATACTTTATACTGAGCTCAAAGGTAATATTCCCATTCTTATTTACTTACTGGTATGAACCCAGGGTTTTTCAACACTTTGAAGCTTTTAAAATATGCTTTATTAATTATTTTTTACATGCAGAACGTATTTACAAGAAAGTTCTGATATTTTTAGAAGAATATTCTGTCTGTATAATTGATGATGATTTGTGAAATAATAGAAGATATTTTGTGAATTCAAATCTTAGTGTTTAAGTGCAATCTTTTGTTTATGCAAATGTCTGTTGTCTCAGAAGGTAAAATTCACAATAACAGTTAAAAAAGTTATTCAAATTTTTGATACATGCTTTGATATTGAATTTATCTATTGTTATGAAGAGAAAAAAATTCATTAATATTTACTGAATACTAATTTTTGCATACCTAAATTCAAATTAGTAAAATGTGTTTCCGCCAGTGATGGATTTATTATTTCATTTAATATAGGGTCTAAAATTTATAAATATAAAAATTTACTTTTCGTCTGTATTTAAGTCATTTCGTAGTTCTTTCTAATCGACTGTTTAAATACAGTTAAAACAAAATTTATATAAAGAAAATGATGAGCATGTTGAGGATGAAGTAAGATTATTTGCATAGTTACGTCTGAATGCTTTGAGGATCTGGCCTTCTTGTGAATGGATAGTCTTCATCTTTTCGAATGTGACAAGTATCTTCGGCGGGGAGCGTCATTTGTTCACATTAAGATTGAATTTTCTCAAATATTTAAGACCGAAATTGTTTTATTTTGGCGTAATTCTAATCTTGTTGCCTAGGCAACTTGGAAGCAGAACATACACGGGTGGTGCACTAAACCCAGCAGGGCCTTCCGTTAGGCGTATATCATTGAGTTCTATGAGGTCACTACACTATCCGTGTTGCTATGGCAACTAAATAGAAAGCGCTCGCCATTCCTTTTTAAAACAATCACCTTCTGTTTAGCCACGCTCAAACTTCTATCGGGAATAAATAAAATAAAAATTCTTAGCCTTAAAATTGAAATCGCATTAAAACTGGAGACCGAATTCCATTTTGAAACTCTGGTACCTTCCGATATAACCAGAGTGCACTTTGAACTCGGTTTCTATAAAAGAAAATGTGGAGTCTATCTACTCCGTAACTTTGTAATTTTTGTCTGATTTGCACTTGCTCGAGATGAAGAATTGATAATCAAGAGCTGATCTCAACTTGATCAGTAGGTAAACTTTTCTTAATTGAGACGCTCTCTAATTCACCGCTTCTATAATTCTTCTGACTGCAAAAGTCGAAAATTACTTCGTATCATATTTTTTTTTTGAATATTTTTCACGTTGAGTTCTTTTTTAAAGTTGAATTATTATCGCATTTTTTTTAAGCTTATCTTTCAAAAAATGATGTATGTTTTATTCTTGTCTTGTTAACAACAGCGCGAGCAATCGAAATTTCTACAAATGTGAAAAATTCGTAGAAAACTCGTACGAATTATTTACTATTAATAATTATATTATTGCGCCTACGAAATGAAATTATCCAACGAATATATTTACGTTTTCGCAGCCTACCATTATGTTTATGGTATTCTCCAGATTAAAGAATAATGTTTAAATCTGCATATTAAAGTAGTCATTTAAAAGACTAAGATCGCTTGAACGCTCTTAAGTATCTGAGATATCCTTTAAGTTCTTATAGATTAAATATCAGTAAATGATATTTAATCAGATTAAATATAGATTAAAATATCAATAAATATCACAAATAGGACGTTATCAAATGAGGACAGGGAAGGAATGAATAGAATGTATATATCATATGAATATTTTTAAAAGTCTAAAATTTTATATTCCTATCACTTTTATGATCAATAAATTGCGATATTTCGGTGTCAAATTCTTAAACTGACAGAGAAGGATCACGATTTCTAGGTTTGATTTTGCCTAAGGTCCGTATGCAGGGAATGAGTTCGGGGATGTTAAGTTTGTCGTAAATTCATATATTGTCATTTCTACTTGAAATGAGATTTTGAACAACGTGAATACAATTCAAGTGTTCTCTGAAAATCCTTCCTCGCCCTCCCGTCTGTTGTTGAAAGTAAAAGCTTTTACTACAGAATTGCCTATGTTGTCATTTCAGACTTTGGCAACTCTGTTAAGGTACTGATGGATAAAAGTATCTTGGTTTGTAAACAAGTTGTCTCAGTGAGTTATCGCAAATGATATGAAGAAGCAACATTGGTTAAATTCACAGTAACTTGTGCGGAAACTTCCGTTTTGAAAATGAGTCATAAATTTATTTTGATAGTCTAACTCCAATTTTGAGGCTACATGAGCCCAATTAACATAGAATTTGTAATTTTCAACAACCATGACATCGGATTGAGGATGACCTCTGAGTTGGTAACCAGCCGAAACTCTTAAAACAGACTCTATTTATTTTCTTTAAAAATAACCGTTCACTTAATGTTATCATCGTATTCTATTTAAATGAACTGCTTTTATATTCAGCTACAGTGCATATGCATACCTTACTTAACCGTAATGGTTTAGCTTAAGCACAAAAGTAATCTGGTTGCAATCAGATCCGAATGCATGTCTTCCGATGCCCATAAGAGGAGAAGAATGATGGGTTCTAAAATACAGAATCAAATCTTAGATGTAGATACTATCTTTTCGTATTTTTAATTTTTCTCTCCAATAGATTTTTCTCCCTTTGTTGCATTATTGATCAAAGTGAAAAGAAGCCCTGATGAATGCCAAAGCAAGATTTCATATCTGAAGTAAAAACGAAAGAAATAAATGATTTTAAAATGCCTCTATTAAAGTCATTTTCGATGAAGGAATTTGCTAATAATGAACTTGCCTTTGATTGGGTTACCACAGAAGAAATACTTTCAATATCATTGGGATCTTGTCCTCAGTGTGGATGAAATAAATTTAGAGTTGAACAATGTCTTGAGGTGAATTTGCTTTTCAGGACGACACCCCCTAATGGGCCACTCTAATGGATCAAACGGTAATTTAATGCAAAAGCGACCCACTTGAGTTCGGCGGGAAATCTCAATGAAAGGGAGTCCTCTATTACTTGAAGAACAGGTTTTATTGTCTGGTTTCCTATTTTTTTGTTAAGATTAGGATCTTAATTTCCAAGAATGCCTAACCAGTACTCTTTATTGGATTGGAAACAGTACTCTTTATTTAATATAAAAAAATTCTAACTTTCAGGATAATGATTTATAATTACTAATAGCAATTAATAGAGATTGAAGTGGTGTTAGTTTAAAGATTTGAGTGACCAGGAAAATAGACTTCTAAGACATCATGGGCAAGATCACTGACTGGCTTTCTTTTACAAAGTAGCTATAGCTTTCAAATAAGAAAATAATTTCTTGCTAATGTGAACCTTTTCAGGTAATTATTCAGTAGAAAATAATGCAGTCAAGCAACCCGCTTCTGCTTCTCATGCAAGATGATGAAAACTGGTATCATGTAAGTTCGTAAAAATGGTTTGACATGTCTGTTTTATCATAACAGCAGAAAACAAAAACTTTGAGTATCTTTGTTCTACAAGGTAGTTGAAATCATCAATTAATTAAATCCATGCGTCAACATGTTAAAAAATATATATATACTGTAATTACAATATTTGTCGTTAATATTTAGCATCCGTCACATTTGTTTCTATCTCATCCAGCTTACGTTTTTACCGAGATGTCTGATTTTTCGGTTTAGGTAACAGATAAAGAATTCTTTCCTTCCTGTTCTTAAGACGACTGTAATGGTTATTTGCAAAATTCGTCGAACATCCTATACAAAGTACATTTTGTCCATTTATTTATGACCAATATAATATTTGAGGAGATACAATTGATTGGAATACAAATACAAAATCCAATTGCCATTTTACGGTTTAAAAAATAGCCATTTCCTTTTTCGAAAGAAAGAGAATGTCTCTCGACCATCCCCCGAATCTAGTCCGAAATTGAATGCCTTAAAAACTTGAAGCGTCCGTCTGGCTTAGATCAATATTCCGGATTTCGGCCTTGGTCGGTTCCTAATATCTCCCTGCACGAGGAGAGAGCAGCTACGGGAAAGGTGACCACGTATGTGCCAACAGAAGAGGAGGGAGGGGATAAAAATGCGATTTTGAATACTGATCAATAGCGGGGAGGGGGAAAGTCTGCGTAATCGCGAGAGGCAGAGATTGCATCGGATTTTGTTTAGTTCGTGTTGAATTAAATGAAGACTCATTCCTGTAGAGATGGCTGGAGGAGAATTTCAATAGAGCCGTGTGGCAGTTTGGCGCTGAATATCAGGTTTTAAAATGATTCAGTTCATTAAGATTTTAAAATAATTTAATTAGGAAAGTTTGATGTCTTTTTATTTAAAATATATTGAGATATACAGTACCGAAGCGCTATTTATTTATTTTTGTTTACAAACACATTAATACTGGCGTATAACGCGATTTGTGAATAGAAATATACTGAATTCTAGAATGCTACTTATAGATTATTAAACAATAGAATACATTACATTATATATAATATATAAACCAACATACTCATATATATATATACATACCAAGCATTTATATTTATAATACCTATTCATCGCATCATCTGCTCAGTGACCGTCAGATAAAGTTTTTAGATAAAAACTTTACTTCTCCAGAATAAATGCATAAAATATTGATTTAAGTAGAGAAATCTAATATATAAAAATGAATTTTTGTTTCTTCGTGTTTTGTGCGCTGCCGCATTATTCATCCGATTGCGATAAAGCATTACTAACTTATTGCTTGGACTTGCGCGAAGGATATAGGCATGGTACAGTAATTACATCTAATATATAAAAATCAATTTTTGTTTGTTCGTATTTTATTCGCTGCCTTACCATTCATCCGACACTTTGCCAATTCAATGCTTTGAAGCTAGAAAATATGTTCACATGGCCAGTTGTATGTTGGATGCTCACGGGGCGTATAGCCAAGAAATTTGTTTGTGCTGAAGACGGAAACAAATATAGATTGTCAACCCTAAAGTATACTTGAATAATAGAACAAAAAAATAGACTAAAATAATCCAATAACCTAATTAGACAACAGAATTCCCCTTCGAAATGACGCTTCTGCTATTTATATACGGATCTTAATGAAATACATTTAATAAATACGATTGTAAGAAAATCATCGTTCTAATTTCCGAAAGAAAAATTGTTTCATGTCATCGCGTATCTATTCGATTTTAAATTTGAAAAAAAAAATGGTTGAATAATAATTTTATGATCTTTCCGTTTCATAATATTTCTGTCAGTGTATTATTAGAAAGGCGTTCATGCAACTATTCTGGATGTATTTTCCCAAGAGAAATGTATTTGATCCTTCCTACTGAAATGACTAGATCTGGAAACTATAGCTTATTGAGTACTTCTGGAACTGGAATTTCAAAAAAATGTACATTTTAGTTTCAAAGTACTAAGTGTTCCAACTCGAATGTTCACTGAATTTTCTAATGATATCCAAATCTAGTCACTGATCATTTTTAGCAGTAAACATAGTGACGCATTGAAATGACCATTGGAAAACGGATGTTTGTCCGATCGTGATAGATTGAGTGCTAAGATGCATTTGGGTAAACAAACTTCTGAAAAGTCACGTGAGTGGCGCGATTCATGTTCGCAACTGCATCGTTATTTGAATTGCGTTGAATTGCTCACTTTATTATCAGCATCATTCCTTTCTACCGATTTAGAGTTTTTCTTTTTCGTGTCGCTATCGTTTTCGTTCTTGCCGCAGATTGCTTCCGGTGATGAAACCTGCTCTCCAAACTAGGTAGTTGGATGGAATCGCCTGGCAGAAAATCAATCCGTTTTAGACCCATTAAAAAGCGAATTTTATCAAATTCAATTGACTTAAAAGGCGAAAACTTCCGAATTTTTTTTACATAGCTAAAATAAATAAGTTTGATCTTACAAATAACTGGTCTTTTTTTTTTCTCTATCTCATATATATGAAGAATACTAAGAGAAAGTTCTCAAAAAATTCAACTTTGAGACTCTTCGCTCCCGAGTCCGAAAACCCATCTCTTTGGAATGATGAACTTAATAAAACTTCGCGTTTCGAATGGGGTTTTCATTTAAAAATGAAATCGTTAGCAAGCCCGCTTGTTCGTCTTTGGCCATCTTGGATCCGATTCGTCTAAGGGCCTATAGATGAAGAAGTGTGAACGTGATAAAAATGTAGACAAAGTTTGATCTGGTCACAATCTTTTTTAATTTATATCAAAATGTTGGCCTTCATCTGAGTGGAGGAAGACACTCAAAATAGGCACTCGGTACTTACATATATTATATACATGGGGTCCACTTCGATCTGGGTCTAGTAGCTAATATCAGTTATAAAAGATAGCTATCTCACTCCAGTTGGGAAAATGCTTTAAATGAAGCAAGAAATGATATGTTTTGTTGCTCGAGTCAATAAAGATAATGCCGAGAAAAGGACGAAATGTTTACACAATCCTCCCATCCTATCACTCATATTTAGAAAAATATTTTTGAAACATTTACGTCTTAATTTTTTTTAAAAAAAATTCACACTTATGTGACTAATTCTTCTCGAATTATGAAGCTCAGATATTAAAACTGTGAATTCGAAATCTATCTTGACACTTAAAAAAATAATTAAAAAAATGATATAGTTCATGTTCCATAATGAAAATATCATTTTGGTTTTCCTTTTGCAGTGCTTTATTGCACTATTTCAATGTGCTCACCATGAGTTAAACGCAACACGTCGATCCTATGAGGTGTCTCACCATGTTTTAGGTAGCACTGTAGAATCAATAGAATAGATGGCCGCTGTCATCTGACTTTCCAGTTCACCACTGTTACGAATGGAAGATGGGTGAACAACATTTTTTAAGTATACCCATGACAAGAAGTTCAAAGGTGTTATATCTCGTGACCTTGGCGACCATGGTATGGTACAGTAGACTTCCGATTATCCGCGCCTGTCGCATTAAGTTTTTTTGTTTTTTTTTGCTCCCAAGCAAAGAGAAAATGCTTCCAAAGCAAGAAGCGAACACAAATGACTGATTTCTTCAAAAAGGTGTAGTTTTACAGTATGCTTTTGTAATTACATAATACATTACAGTATTAAAACAGTACATATGTATTAATTTTTCTGTGTATCCTTGACGCCTCTCGTAAGTACAAAGCACTTTTCTGTTTTCATTAACAAAATGCATTTTAGGTTAGTTTTAAGTGATATTCTAAAATATTAAGCGTTGGTTAAACATTTCCTGCTGTTTATTTTACGTTTTATTGTACATAAAACGATTTTTCAAAGTTGGAATGACTGTTTTCTATTTTGCTATACCTATTTTTAGCTTTTTTCGGATTATCCGCGATTTTTGTTATCCGCGGCAGCAACGTCACCCAATTCCGCGGATAATCGGGAGTGTACTATACTTCCTATTCAAATCCAACACCTGAGGAATTTTTCATCTAAAACATTTCGCTCTTTCAAACTCCGATAGGGAGGAGACCCATCCTACTGGAAAAGGATATTGACTTACAAGTTTTCTGTTTGAGGTAAGGAGAGAATTTCAAGCATATCAAGGAAATTAATTGTAAGAGCGAACAGTTATTTTGAAAAAGAAAGTACTGTCATTGGATCATATAGTAAACCCCACTTTTACTTTAGTGATGTCTCTTGCTTGCTCAATGACGGCATGAGGATTTTTTAATCCCCACATTCCAATTTTGTGTCGGTTAGCAATACCTGATACGTAAAAGGTGACCTCATCTGAAAACATTGCACACTGTAGAAACCTCCTCTTCCAACATTTCTTCTACAAAAATGTCAAGGCTTATCATCGGACTTTATCTCGTACAATTGAACTTTAAACGCATAAAACCGCAAATATTTATGCACGTGCACAGCTGATCTCGGTATTTGTAATTGCTGGGCTGCGTCGTTGCTGTTGGATGATGTTAAACGAATTCAAGAAACTTTTCTTCATAGTTCTAGTAAATAACTTCAAAAATTAGTTTAAGAGAACTATGACGAAAAGTTTCTCGAATTCATTTCATATCATCCAGATTTTGGTTTTGGCAAAACGCTATTTCTCTTCATAAATTTTTTATGCCATTTATAAATCATGGATCTTGAAGGCGGACTTCGATTGCAGGTAGTTCGAAATTTACGCAGTACCTGTGTTGGAGATTTGAATTAGATACACCAAGTTGCGGTGACACCATTTGAAATGAAATGTTGCAAAACATTGGCGTTGCATTATCTAGTTTACACAATTAAAAAGAACTTTGAGACTTTCTTTATGGAACATAAAAGACCGTAAGTGAATACTATTGTTTATTTTTAATGCATTTTCTTAAAATGCAAATGTACATTACGGACCCTGTATTTGAGAATTTTTATACCCGAGTTCCACTGCCTCTAAAGCGCTTTTAAGGGGTCATATTCAAATTGAAACTATACATTAACGTATTATTAGCTTTAAATGAAGGAGGTATGATTACAGTTTTGAATATGCTTCTAATGTTAAATTATTTGCTTAGAAGAGATTTAAATTTTGTTAAGCTCAGAGACGTCTACAAAAAATTTTGGGGAGGATTTTGAATTTTTAGTATGGTCATTTTGCAGCATCAGACTTTTGTCTGTCATCTACTTAATTTATGAAATGAGAGATAATAAATGCACTTACCAATGATCGTTCAAGTCAAACTGAAAACCAAATATATAGCACTAAGTAATAAGGGTAAAAATATATTATACTCATAAGTAGGATTGGCACACAATAGTTTCTCAGAATTGAAAGAAATTTTTAATTCATTTGCATTTTGAACTCAATTTTGTATTTAATGGGACAGCCACACGACAAAAAAAGTTACAATTAGACAAAGACAAATTACAAAAAAGTTTCAAAAACTGTAAATTATCATTAGTTGATTAATAACATGTTGCCCATTTGTTTTGTTGCGAAAAAAATAGAAAACTACATGTATTAAGAATGCAATTTACTAAAAATGGAGATAATTAATGCATAAGATTAATCGGGAACTCACTTGTGTTCAATTCTTTTCGCACTGAAATATTTTGTCATACTTGATTAACAAGTTAATAGGAAGATCTCGAATGCGAAGAAATGCCTACCGCTTCAATAGAACATTTCAGAAATTAAAAATGAATTCGAATTAAGTATACCCCGTTCAAAATATTAAAAAATAGATGTAAGAATATATTTGATATAAGGAATCCAAAAATATTTAAGGATAAATTATTTTGGGTCACTTGAAAATCCTCGTACGACCCCATAGACACCCAATGCCTTAGACTAGAAATGTTTGTTACAGAATATGGAAGTGTATTTTAAATAGCCCTTTCTTTTTTGATGATGCTTTAACGTCTGTTAAATATATCGCTGCTTTACTGGGACCATTATCCGATTATTTGGAGATATCTATTTCTCTGTGGTATTTGTCAAGGATGGGATTTCATAATGCGAGACTCCAGCTTATAAATCTTTTCATCCGCTTACTTACTTAACTGATATATTTGGAAAATAGTATCATTGGAACGAAAGTCCTTGTAAGAGGCCTTGCATTCACCACATTTAAACCGTATTACTTTCTTTGGGTTTACTGAAAAAAGTCTAAAAAAGAGAATCCATAAGTATGATAAATTATAATATTACAGCATGGAAATCTGTTACATCAATAATATTGCATGTTTGTTTCATGAGGGTCACGGTGTTATAGTGATAAGGCATAGGCTTTGCGGCAGAAGGATTCCATATTTGAAACTCTATTCTACCAAAGAACCACCGTATCAGCAGATGTAGTACATGATAAATCCGACGTGCTATGCAGTTACTTGAAGAGAAGAGGTGCCGTCTGAGCATCCTTCTTTTCATCTGACCATTGTTCAAAATGATGAGATCCGTACTAAAGTCAATACCATTTTGCTTTTAACACTGGTCGTAAATAAACTAAACAGAATTTGTTTAGTGGAATTTATTTCAACTTTATTCTGAGTAAATGTTAAGGAAGAGTGACTTTTATTTCAAATTCAAAAAAATTATTTATTATAATTATTTCAAACAATATTTAATTTTGTAATAAAATTTAAACATAATTTCTTTTTATTATGTTATTTACTGCATAAGCTTTGTTAGTTTTTTTTATGCACAAGCTGAATATCTGTTTTACGACTTTTCTTTCGAATATTCGAACCAATCGAAAAGTTGCGATGGCAATTTGATATCATCTAAACATTTCATTTTTCTAAAAGGCTGATAATTATCCCCTGAGATAATTTTGAAGTAGACTTCCATTTACTTTAATCGACTATTGTTTGGTCGATTTCAGCTATAAGGTAGTAGAACTTCCCTTATTGTATACGTTAGGACATTAAGAATTTTTAAATAAATATCCACTTATAGGAATTTTTTAAAAATTACCTTTTTAGAAATTTTTTCTTAGCATTCCAATTATTGATTCAAACAAGGTAAAATATTTTTTGCATCATTTAAAAATTTTTCCAACTGGAAGTTTTTGGTTTTAAATTTAGATATTTGGTTTTAAATTTACATATTTACAGTGACGTTGCTTTAATTTCTGCCGCCCAATTTCTTGGCCAAACTCTCCTAAAAGCTCCTAAATTCTAAATAATATTTCAGAAAGATAAAATTTGTGATTGGTTATTGCACAGAATAGAAATAAAGAAGTCATGTATGCATGACTTATGTATGGGGGTGAGCTTGATCTAATCTGCCAAATGAAAAATGTATCGTAGAACATTCCATTTGGATCATAAAACACTATGGCAACCATATCCTAAATTTGATTGATTACATATTATAGCGATTAAAATGAATATTCTACCAGTCGGGAGAAACACTACTTTAAAACATTTTTGAACGACCTACAAGCAGTGGCGGACTGAGCAGTTTGCAAGTGGGACCCCTTACACAAATGACAATATGGGCCTCCAAAATGGTGTGTGAAAGAGGAAGAACATGTTCTAGAAGAGAATTTCTACGATTTCCTTTGTCTCTAGAAGCAAGTAAATAAAACAGCGAGAAATTACTTTTGGGTACAATCGCGCCACCTCTTCTGAGGCTCGGAAACCATGACCTCTTCAGTTTTGAAGGCTGTCGGTGTCATGCGGTGAGATGGAACGAATGCTACCCTTCTTTTCTAGAAGCACGTGGTTTTTGCTAGATGTGACTAAAAGATGCGCTTTTTCTATCATTTTTTTAAATTACATTTTATTGTCATATGATGGAGAAACTAACTGGTCTTTCGAAAGAAAAAAAAATCTTCGGATCTCTAAAATTCGTACAAGAGGACAGAAGAATGATGTATTTGATAGCCCAAGTTGGGAAAAAGAACCACACACGTCTTTTCTCAGATTTCTGTTTTATAGGGATTGAGTTGATATTGTTTATTGTGTTGTCGGAAAGACTAAAGAGCCTCAATCTTATTGAACAGTTTCTCGACATTCTTTCGGTTAGAGGGAGATGAAGTACTCCTGTTTTTAGTAAGCAGAGTAAGACATGGGAAAGAGCATGTATTCCAGGAGAAATATATATATATATATACTGTATAAAGGATATATATTTAAAATTTCTGAAATTTATATATAATATTGTTTTTGTTGTATTAAACACTGGCCCTTTTCAGCAATCGATTAAGTCGCGCATTTCTTTTATTTGCAGCAATTTAATTACATCAATTAACTTTAAATTTGCTAACTTAATGCGACCTAAGTTCAAAGAATTAATACAAAGAGTAAGAAATGAATGACATGCGCACACACAGACGATGATTCAACGAATGAAAAAGTCCATTGATATCTGAATTAATTTTTTTCATGCAGAGTAAAACATGCCAAAATTCATGATATCCAATTATTTTTCTTTTGGTTATGTATAAAACAAATTTAAATTTCGATTGCATAACTTATTTAGCTAAAGTGAACATTATATCTACTACTCATAAAGATGAATGTGTATGTGTGCGTAATGTCACTCCACAGAGTGCCCAACGGCGTCGTACCGCTGCCCATTCGACGCAGGAATCATCCACGGGGGCAGCAGCGGGTCCAGAGGTTACAACATTTGAATGGTTATGATCAATCATTATAGAAGAGGGTCGTTGAAATTTTTCTAGTTAAGGGGATGGTGGTCCAGGGAAAAGTTGGAAACCTCTGTGTTATATCAAGAGCTACCGAACTGAACTCTTTTTATACAATGGAAAGGGAAACTATAGACATTAGAAACATTTTTTTTTCAAATTTTAATTAATAAAAAATGAGATGAAATTTTGAGATTTCTCTCCGAAAATTTCTAAAAGTCTTTAAAAAACTTTCACTATCTTAAAATTCAAAATATTAGCTCTTCAACGAAACTAATTTAACTCTTTATTTACCGGTATTTATTTTAACGCTATAGTTCCAAAATATCTATATATTTATCAAAATATTTCCACTCTACCACTGCCTGCAAGTAAAAATGAACGCCCATTTTAGTAATGTATTGCAAACGAAAGATTAAATTTCTCCTGAACTGGCAGTGATTATTATATGCTCCTCCAAAAGCTGATGGAATTGACAAGGTTTTGTTACATTTGGTTTACAGGAGCTATTACACCACTAATACGATACGATATTCAGTATTTCAGATTTTGACGACAATTTTATTTTGCATTTCGCCAGGGTTCCGCACTTGTTGCACAGATTGAAATGCAAATGCACTAGATAAAAATGGCACCTTCTAGGAATTTCCCTGCTCTCTCGAAATGTGTTCTTATTTTATGTGTAGATTAGTCAAACTTTCCAAATCAAGATTTTTTTTCCAGATGGATAGCATATTCAATTTATTCGACATAACTTGCAAACGGGATGAGATAATATAGAATTGTAATAGTATTTTCTATCTCCATCTATCTATTGTTCTATCACCCTTTAAAGTTTGACAGAATAAGTTAAATTCAGCTTTCATAATAAGTACATTTGTTACAAAAGTTCTTACACTTATGCATCTTATTGATATATACTTAACATTTGTGATAAGCGTCGACAAAACAAAACTTAGTTATTATAAAACAAGTTCTTATAAAATTAAGAACAAATTACGAATAGCAGTGAACAGAATATTAAGCATAAATCAATTTCTAATTAGAAATGGAATGATAATGTTACGATATATAATTAAAACTTTATCCGTCTGTTTTTTCAAAGAGCAAAGTCTTTAAGATGCGTACTTTTTCACTTAATTCGTAGTTACTGAAATATATCTCTAATTTCTGCAATTATTCTAGTTCAGAATACAAGACAGTATTATTAATTTCAAAATTTTGTGGTCCTTTCCCCCACCACCTTGCACTACTGCGTATATACTATAAAGTACAAAACACGCCAAACGAAAAAGTACTTCTCTCTGATTATTGAAATAAACTAATTTGTAAAAATCGTCTTTGTTTGAAAAAACACATTGATTCAATGAATATTCTTTAAATAAATATTTCTACTCATTTATTGATTCAGCTAATACCTCTGCTGCAGAAATTTCTTTCAAAATTAAAAGCATCGAAAAAGATTAAGCACCTCTACGTTTTCAAATAAGCAAATAGGTTTCATTTCATTCAATAAATCTTAAGGATGCTAATTTTGCACATTTAATTATTTGAATAAAATGATGATGATAATAATAATAATACTTCAGCAAGTTTAAGATTTTCCAGGGCAAAACAAAATGAAAATATGTTCAGTGAACTTGTCGGCCATTACTTTAAACTGCACTGTTATTTTAAAAAAATTCGATCTGTATAAAATTGATCCCATTAGAAATTTGAATTTTATAGCATCTGTGACAGGAAATAAAAATAAGAACCATTCTATTCCCTGTTCAAAAGCAGAATTTTATTTGAAGAGTTGAAAGTGAATATTGTAAATTCGTGTGTAGATCATGAAAGAATTGAGCAAAACGAGATGCCTTTTGCCTGTACTCAGAGGCGGCGGCAGAAATTTTTCAGCGGGGAGCAGAATTTCTCTCATTCAACTTCAAAATAACACGCAATAGTTGATTTCGTATTTAAATAAAATTAAGTATTTAAAAGCTGATTTAATTATAATAAATAATTATTTGCAATATTAACTATTTATATGGCATAGGGAAATAAGAATTGTATGACTGAACAATGAAGAATAATAGAAAATTATGAAATAAAATAGTATCAAATAACATGTATCGTATTAATATAGGAAAAATTTTCCCATTATTATTTAAATTTATAGAAAAATAAAATAACAGCTGAAGCAAGATAATTATGGCAGCTGAAGCAAATCAACAGATGACGGAAAAATCATTACTATAATATCGAATGGACTTAATATTAGACTATTGAATGACATATCGCACTAAATGAATTCAATTTATGTTAATTTAATGGACACAATGTAAAGTGAAAGGAATCAAATAAAACGCCCAATGACTTTTCAAGATGAAATTTGCAATGTTCACCAACGAATATAAGTAATTCAACACTGCATAATGTTAACTTTTAAAAAAAATTGTTACCATTTGCTGTGCACAAAAATGAGAAAGTTAGAACTCGCCAAACAATAAGGGGAATGATTGACTATTTGACCCACTCATCACTTCTTAAAGTAGATCATCGATGAACATTTTCTAAGCCAGAGAAAAAAAAAATCTCAATGTATTTTTTAAGCAGATAATTAGCCCTTTGTCTTGGTTTTGTATTCTGTATTTTACATATAAGTTGATTCAAAATATTTTAAAATAAAATTGTTCAATTGGAAAATGTATAATTTAAATTATTTTAGTATTTAAAATGAGGAAATCGTCTGTCTTCATTTTTTAAATGTGGGTATTCATTTTTAAGAACGTTTTTCTTAGACCTATTATGAACTTAAACATTATTTTTACAAAACACATATATCCATATGCCGTTTGGAATAACGCAGTTTTTGCCGTTAAGTAGTTAACAGATGAGGAGAAAAGTATTATTATAATATTGAATATAGTATCTGAATAATTGTGGTATGAATTCCTTCAACAAGTTCAGTTTGTTCTTAGATAAATTCCTTAACTATGTTTGATAAGTTCCATATCATATACATTTATTTTTTGTTGCGAAACTGTATTCTATACTATTTTATGACTGAAATATTAATATTTTAAAGAATTAAATCACAAAAAAGATATTTTACAATATTCAATTGAATTTTATTTATATATTTTACTTACACTATTGATTTGCAATCGGATAGGATTTTAATATAACAAAAAAAGATCTTCACATCAAGCCTATATTGCAAAAAAGAACTGTCATGTTTTTAATAGATTGATCTTCACCATTAACCACACAAAGAATTATCTTACAAAAATAAATCATAACAAACTACTAAATCTTACAAATTTATTATTGCCAAAGAAATGATTGGATGAATAAAACATCGTCTTTTTGTCCTCTTTGAGAGTTAAGACGAAAAATTTGAATCGGGAAGAATAAGTCGAAAGGCGCTCATGCATACGCCTCATTATTCCAACGCACAGTTTTCATACAGTACTGATCCTCTCATTTTCCCGAACCATTCCACCGACAGTCGATGGAAGTAAAATGTATATGGATTTTCATTCGTCTTGCTGTTTTTTTGTTGACCGAACGAAAACAATTGGCAAAACGCGACATCTGATTGACTTGTTCTGTCGGCTATTCTGTCAAATGTACTGCAAACTAAAACTGAATGGACGAAAATAGAATCCGATATTCGGTATTCTACATACTTAATTGTTGCTTACCGGAGAGTCAAATTCGAACAAAATTCGCTTCTTTCGATTTTTTACTATAAGGTACCTTAACAACAGGATTCATATTATCAGAATCTTTGATATCCAGCTCACTTTGCCTCCCCGCCCCCTCCTCTAGTGTAGTCACATCTGCATATAGTACGCCAAAGAATTCAATCTCGTAATTGTGACGAATTTTCACATCTCAAACCTCCATGATCTCGAAAATACTTTTGCATCATGTCTGTCTGTGAACACGATAAAAAGTATTTTTAGCTGGATAGGTGAAATGTGGTATATGGAATCAAGAACAAATTTGCAGAAATGTATCAAATCTTGAGAGAAATCCGTTGAGAAAAATTGCTCTCAAGTGAACTGGATAACTAGAAAAAATCAAGAGCTACTTCGATAAAATTTCCTACACAAGTTTGGCATTGAAAATGTGGTTTCGTACCGAATGTTGAACCAAATCTGTCATTGAATTGTCGTGGGCATGTAAACGCGATAACTTAAAAACTCATTAACTTATAGATATATGAAATTTGGTATGTAGTTTTGTAACTACAATGGTCGGGAGAAAGATATCCAAAATAGATGTTCAGTTTTCTGGACTGGAATATGAACCACATCCCAGCGCCAAAAAAATAAAAAAATAAATTTTAATTAGACAAAAACCTCACATGAATAGGTTCTTTCACATAACTATTGTATGGCAAATAATACATTGCCATACAAATACACAAGTCCATGTAGTAGAGAAAATCCTGGGAAGACCACTCCCACTAGTTCTAATATGGGAGGTTCATTCGAAATTTATACGCAATGAAACACAAGATTTGTCAAATCATCGTTGTTCGATGTGGAATTTGTTTTAATCGTCACTTTCTTTCATCTTTAGATCCGTTTCAATCGATAAACGTTTTAAGTTTTTTCAATTTTGATCCTTATCATTTCGATAGCTTAATATCTAATGATAGCTCATCAAATTATTCTGAATTGCATTTTAATTACATTACTGAACTGAAATTTTCAGTTCGGAATAATAACAAATAAAAATAGTTTACTCTTCTGAATAGAAAAAAAAATATAAAGAAATAATAGACCTCATAAAACATTCTTTTTTTACTTATTTCTTGATCGCACCAGTACACTTTTATTTTCAATAATTTGATTTTTTGGAGACAATTTCCTGAAAACGAAGCATAATGAATATATAGGAAGAAAATGACGAAGATATAATTATTCGTCAATAATAAGTTGGCATTTAATAATTCTCTACCAGTTTCGTTTTTACAAAGAATTAATTGTGAGCTATTATCTTTTTAGAGAAATGAATTGTTCTGGATTGGGAGCCGAGATTTGATGCTATTTAATTTCGAAAGAAAATAAAGTTTTTAGTTAATTTTTAGGAGAGAAAGATTAGTATCAATTCTATTTTTTCCCTAGCGTAATAGAAAAATCCCATGTTTTAGTAAAGCACTGTAAAATGAAATTTGAAAATCCATCTCATGCAGGTAAAATTATACATACGCATTTGCAGACGTGTCGAAAGCTTTTTTTTTCTCATATACAATATCTCAAATATATAAAAATGTAATATTAAAGCAGTTTTGTCTCTAAATTTTGTATTTTTACAAAAATGAGTTCAATAGTGCTATTTTTCATATTATGCAATCCCACAATGTGAATGAAAACGCATGGCTCCCAGTCACTAAATTGTTGAATATATACAAAATTGACCTATGAAATCGAATTAATTCATAGTATTAGTTGTTGATGATCTCTCTACTTCACATAAATAATTTGAATTCAGTGGAGTATTCAGTTTACGCTTATGATAATGCTTTGTTAAATAATTGATTGATTAGAAAATAACTTACATTTTAAAATGAAATCTTTTTAGTAAAGTACATAAGTGAACATTTTGAATAAAAATTAAGTTATTTTAATTAAAATATGTTGTCAAATTTGGTCATTTATTTTTAAGTGTATTCTAAAGAAATTATACCACTAATTTAAAAGAAATGAATGAATTGATTCAAATAGAAGGCATTTGATAAATGTATAGCACAAGAATTCAATTACTTTTAAGCCTCCAGTTATTAAATCTCTTATCAAAGAACGTAATATATTCTGTAAACGATTTTCAACGCATAATTTGATTACTTTCCGAAGGTATGGAATGCAACTATCGCATTCATATACGTCGAATAATTCGAACTCTTCGATGTCTGTGAAACAAATTGAACGATTTGATAGAATTTGTAATATTATACCAAAAAATGATCCCTCCCTCGATTTGAAAGGACTGGCACATCTCCAAAGGAAATTTTATCTGGATGCGGAGTTTCTTGATCAGGCTGAGTAGCAGCAGTCTGTTTGATTGGACTGCATGAGTCATGTGCTTCCCTCCCCTCCTCTAAGGGGTGCAGGCAAGGGGAAATTGTGTGCTCCTTGCTACTAGATTAAAAGAGAGCCACCCCAAAATTCCAACGCTTCCGCTGAGAGGCACTAATGTTCCACATTTTCTGGTCAAGGCTATGGACTGGTTTGGGATCCATCCAACATTCGTAAATCCTGCGATTTGATTTTGAAACCATCTATCCATTTACACTGTTTTTATTTATTACACCCACAGAAAGAAAAATATGTGTTTTCTTCGATTTACAACTTCCAACTACAGAAAACAAAATCAAAATGAAACGTAATTTCAGACTACATTTTTGTTTACAACATGTACAATAAAATAAGTCAATTATTATAATTGGGAATGAATTCCATTTCATTTTGTCTACCTAAAATGATCCTATAAGATGGAAAAGGGGCTTATAATTTATGCGAATTCGTAATTGTGTTTCTAAAGCTTCTTAAAACAATGTCCTTGTCACAATTTATTAATCATTCTCAGTTACAGAAATATTTATAATTATTCTGCTGTATTCTTTATTATATTAAACTATATGAGGTAACTCTATTTCGACAAAAAAAATTCTCCCATGTTCTTCGAAATGTGTGGACACTTTTTGTAAAAAAATATACCTATGCAAAATTAATGCCTTATAATAAAAGGAGGGAATATAAATAATGCCGTTTCATGGAGTATTCGAAAACCCTAAACTTTTTTTTATGTGTCTCCCGCGAACGGTGACGTCAGCCTAAAACAGCTTTCTAATTTTAGTTATTTATCCCATGTCATGGGATGTCTATTCGTAGACTCTCACAACAAAACGATCTTCGGGCGTCCTGCCGCTTACTAGCAGGGTTTGAGTAGGCCAGTTCGTTGCTATGACAACGGCGGGAGGCACGTGCACAACCACTGCCGGTAACGGGGAGGGTAGCAGAAACTTGCCACCTGTAAGGGAAAAGGCGTCCGAACGCTCGGGTCGATTGCGGAATGCGTAGTGCGAAATTCCAAGAATCCAAAAAGTTGTCCTGTGGATGACATGATGATTATTAAATAGAAGGAATACCGATTACAAATCAAATATATTAAAATGAATGCTTGAATTTGCGAAGATTAATTCATGTACAATCATTTCGTTTCCTGTTTCAGTATAAATGCAGATTCAAACTTTTTTCCCCTTCTTTTCATCTCCAACAGATGACACTAAGAAGAATTCCGAGACATAAATAGCAATCATTGTAAGAATAACATGATGGATATTATTATGATTATTAACTCAAAGATATTTCTAATCTTTTAAATTCAAACATCTATTTTATACAGGTTTGAATTTGGCAGAGACCAATTGCTTTTTTTAATTTTCACTTTCATGGAAAACGTGTGCATGTGCAGGTCAGGTCAGATGTTACGCTGGCTTTATTCTTCTATAGATACTCGATTATGACGGGGAAAAAAATACCGTCATAAGTTTATGGCATTGCATGCAAGTTTAAGTAAGCAGATAATATTGTTTGATAGGATTAAAAGCTTTAATGTGTTTAAGATGCAAACTGGGATAAGTTCAAATGATATAATCTTTTGGACAGCAACTTACCATTGAATATTTTAGCTTTAATTTAAAAAAATAATACATAGGAAATGATAATACTGGTCATTATATTGACAAAAAATGTGTGCATAAGTAAAATTAATGTTTATGTAAGTGAAATTTAAACATTCGCTTCAGCAGTGTTTTTTTTTTAATTTTATTTTTTAAATTGAGTAACGCATTTACTCTTAATATCCTGTGATTTACCTTTATCACCCATTTAAGTTACGTTAGACGAAATATATTATTTATCTAAATTTTTCACCAAATAGTCATTCAGTGAACTAAAAAAAAGTTATACTCACCTGAAAGGGAATTTAAAATATTCGAATACAAAGTCCTCGCAAACCAAATGAAAGGTCAAAATTAAATATCGCTCAGTAAAAATTTTTAACACTCTTTCTTTAAAATACAAGTTTTATTTTAAAATGAAAGCAAAAATTCTGAAGCCTAAATGCATCATACTCGAATTTGATAGGGTAATAAATAAATATATTAATTTGAAGAATTTCATCAAACACCAAAATTCAATGTATCAGAATTTTAACTACCAAACATGACTGCTCAATAATACATTAGTTGGTCACTTAGTAGATTCAAATACAAACACTTAGTATAAATATATATTTCTTATTTCCTAATGCAGTAGTCTTAAAGTATCCGGATTTTCTAGTCTTTGCAAACAGATCCTCTTTTCCAAAGATTATGGCATTTTAAAAAATTAGTATCAAAATAATTTTTGTGTAACCTACATACATTAACCTATATTTAAGGTGTAGCTTATTTATGTTTTAGTTGAATAAATATATTTATACGTTGGATTTTTTTCATTAATTTTATATATTATTAATTTAGGTGTCACAAATTAAGGCAACAAGCGTTTATTTCCTTATTGGAAATAGATATCTACTGCCAATGGCAAATTTCCATGAAATAAGGTACATAAATATATGAAAATAATTTAGTTTTTGTAAAAAGGGACGATAAAAAAAATTATAAAAATGAAATTTTTATACGGAACCATGGTGAACCCCCTTCCCAAACTGTGAATGAGTAAAATGTTTTATTAACATTCCTTTATAAAGACATAAAATTTTATATTTCTATTTGTTAAACCTGTTGAAATATTAAAGACAAATTTATTCTCTTAAACCATTTATCCATACGTCTGACCGGTGCTTAAACAAAGACTTTGTAATTTTCAGGGATAATATGCAAAACGTATGAAAAGAAGGTTATAATTCTTCTTGATGTAAAAGAATACAAACGTTTTTATTTACTTTTATTAAATTTTAAATAATGGTAATAGATTGATAATAGATAATGGTAATAGTGCTTAAAAAAGGTGTTCAAAATTATATTCTTTTATCAATACTTGTGATTTGCGATCGAGTTCAACATTTGTGATTTAAGAACAGGCTTTCTAAATTCGTCAGCAACGATCGAAAGCCTATATTGCTAAAAACCTATTCATTCCCTAAATAAGACCAATCAAAATGAACTGAATCTATGTCACCATTCAGTGTAATGCTGTACAAAATGGACAGCCAACCAAAGAATTTCTATAAACGTTACACCGCACCGCTACAGAAAATTGCTTCTGATACCTCTTATAGGAAGAATGGATTTTTGCCGTTCTAAAGGCGAAGTTTTGAAAATTAACAATTCCATTTCAATTAAAGTTACATTCGTCTGTCCAAATTGAAATTTTCAGTAAAGAAGGATTTGAGTTTACCTAAGGTAAGACCCAGCTGTAAAATTCGATGTGTAGTTGTCCATGTAATTGTTGTAACAGTTCATGGACTCTACGAATACTATATGTATGCCGATTATTACAGTAAAAAAAAAACTCTGCACTCTAATTTTTGGAACGATGAGTTCTGGACTAACTATTAGTTGACTAGCTTAAATTGAAAAAGAACCGAAAAAGTCAATTTCCAAAGAAAATAAAGATCTTGTAGTTTATATTTGTAAAACCGTTCCGTAAACACATTTCCTAGAAGCATCCCGAGAGTTCGAAGGAAGACCTTTGTATCCGTCTGCCATGAGACCGGCACTATGATTAAAAACAGCATATCCAAACGTTCCTTATTGCTGAATATATCATTCTTTTAGAATAAATGCAGAAATGCGGATAAAGAATTTTATTTTTTGTTGAGGCATTCCATTTTTCAGCATAATCTCTTTGTAAGTCTATACATTTTTTTCCTGCGATGCCCCCACACTTTCAACCTGTCCAATAACATGTGGAATCTTTCTCTGCAAAATAGTTTATAACTTCCCCGTTTGACGAAAATATTCGTCCTCCGAAAGCTTCTTTTAGCTTGGGGAAAAAATATATTTGGGGCCAGGTCTGGAGAGTAGGGAGGGTGGTCAAGCAGTTCAAATTATAAATCATGGATTGTCGCCATCGCAACCACTGAAATATGAGGCGGAATATCGTCTTAATGAAATATTTTTTTTTCTTTTGCAAATGTGACTGTTTTTCCGCCGTTTCTGCTTTTATTTTGTTGAGTAACATTGCATAGTATGATTTGGTTTTACCCTTTTCAAGATAATATTTTAAGCCCATTCCATGGCTATCCCAAAAAACTGTTGTCATCACTTTACCTGCAGAAGTAACTGTTTTTGCCTTTATTGCAACCACTGTTTTGACTTTGTTTTTTCTGGGCTGTAATGATGAATACAGTTTTCATTTACAGCTATTAAATGTCGGAAAACGTCCGATGTATTAAGTCTAAATTGCCCCAATGTCTGCAAATGTTCATTCGGACACATTTTTGATCTAAAGTGAGCAAATGCGGCACACAGCATGCTGTTAGCCTAAGCATACCTAAATTTTGGTTCAATATTAGGCAAATACGTTCTTTCGATATGCTCAGAGCTTCTGCTATCTCTCTAACTTTGAATCGACGATTGCAAGCTTGTAGGGTCAGGTTTAAATCCAGTTGCTCAAAATTTCCCATTAGTAAATGATGGCTTCTCTTTAATCTGCTTAGCTTTAAACTTTTATCTGCTTCCTTACTTTTCATAAACAAGTACCTAATGACAGTTCGACACTCAATTTTTTCCATTTTTGCAAAACCAGTCACATTAACTCACAAAAATAATTATCATAGAAAAAAATTCTCTTTCAGAATAACTGAAGTGTTATATTGGAATTATCAAAGGATGCCCAAACAAGATCCCCCACTTTGCTGTATTCGTGGTGCCATTTTTATATCGAGTTCAGAAACGTTGTAGATAGAAACGGGAAACTGTGTGTGTCCATAAAAGAATACAAAAAAAAAAAAATTACTCACTGATACTTTTTTGCTATAAGGACTGTATAAAAATTTTATTTTGAAGTTTTACTACAGAAATTGAAGTATTTTCATGAAATTACCCACCTTATTTAATGAAACTTTGTAATCAGAAGTACATGCGTAAGTATAATATTTAACGAAATAAAAATTTATTTCACTTTTCGAGACACCTTCTATATGTATATACATTAGTATGAAACGAAAAGTTTTTAGTGTATGGAATCCTGATAGGTCTAAATGCTTCGTATTTTCATACAAAATCAACGGCAAAATATTGAAAAAAATATGCCTTAATTCTTCATATCGTGCAACGTTTCTAAATATTGGGAAAAAAATGACAAAAAAGTACCAAAATTTATCGTTCAGCTAAATTTACACAGGTTACGAATTTTGGTTACTAATGCCGTCCAAGTATGTCATTTTAATTTCCTGATAACAGAAATATATATATAAAAAAAAAAACTATGTGGTATATTCTGAGTTCATGTGAAAGGCAAAAGTTTTAGAATTTAATTGGAAATATGAGGCTTTTACTCTGTTACAAAATGTGGTATTTTAAGTTCTAAATGCCCTCGTTTTCACTATGTTGCTCTTTGGTATTTAAAACGAGAAAAGGCCATCTTTTTAAACAATTCGTAAATGTAAGTGATTTTACACATTTTACAAAGTGATCCAGATTAAACAGGTGTTTAGACCACTCTGTAAGAAAGACTATTTGGCCACTTTCAGCCAAATTTCGTACAAATTCTTTCCAAAGGTTTCGATTTCGGAAAGAAAAATAGTTTTTATTCTGACCGCTAGCGATGTAAATGGCCTCGGGGAACAAGCAATTTACATATTTATTGTCATGCCAAACAACGATCGTTAAGGAGCACTACCATTCAGAGATTCAAATATCAACAACAACAAAAGAGTTTTAATATGTCATAAATTTTATTGCAGTCACATGAAATTTACTACAAATAAAAGAGTGTAACTAAAAAAAACTGATTTATATAATAACTTTATTGCTTTCATAAATGGAACCACACTATCATCTCAGAAACGGCTCTATATGTCCTCCGTCTCTTCATTTTAGAATTTGCATTCGAGTCGCTGCACATACCGCTACAGAATGTAAGTCAGTTGCTTAGAAATGGAATACGTGTTACTATATTTTGTCTTTTAAGATAGCTAGGTTCGAGGCATTGCCTTTTAAACTCAAATCTTTAAATATTTCCTTAGTAAAAAAATCACAATAGTTTAGATCGTGTAACCAAGGCGACCAAGATATTGAAACTGACCTGCTAATCACTCTGTTTACCAAAAAGTATTGCAGTAATAAAGCTTGAACAGGCAACAATATTGGTGAAGGTGCACCATTTTAAATGTAGAATGTGGTATGGAAACAATATCTCTGTTAAAATAATAGAATAAAAAAAGTCAAGGAGCACCAATGCCTACCTAAAACTAGTACCAAGACATGACATTGGCCCCGAGGCAGTGTTTTTTCAAAGAAGTAAGGACCGAAATGAAAGATTATGTGAAATCACATCAGACTTTGAGAATACAAAGGAATTTATCGACGAACATGGGGATTTGTATGAGACAAAATCCGACAGTTCTATGTTCAGTACTGTTGCTCTTTACCAAAATCGGTTTTATGTATGATGCTCAATTATTTTATTTCTCACGGCGGTTGATTGTCAAATTTCATAGAGATGTCTTTCCATTCAGGCATTTATTTGTATATCTGGACGGAAGAAGTGAGATAAGCAAATGAGCTCTTGCAATGAGTGCTGGATGTCATATTCTATGTTATGGATACCACATTCTTCCATTCTAACTTTATAGCTGTGCCATCGAACCGATTATTTCCGGCTCATTAATATCAAAATCATTATCCTCCAACAATTTCATTTGTACGTGATCCTTTCACTACAGATTCTACTTCTCGGTGTGACTTGATTGACGAATCGCCCAGCAGGCTCGTGAATCATGCTAATGTGTGTTTTTCTACTTATTCTTCAGCACATTTTAGTTCCTCTGAAAGACAGCAATATTTTTTCTGCCACCAAAGTAAACTTCCCTCATCAGTGACGGATTTCCAAACAAATCATTATCTAAGGCCGTTGCGTTGAGAGTCGCAGCCAAATCGATTGAAAATATGTAACTAGATTAGATGCCATATAAATCTATAAAAATAGAATATGGTGAACAAAAATTATTAGGTTTATATTGACACTTTTTCAAGTTTAAAGGGTCCGATTCCAGTTTGTTTCATTGTTTTCTAAATTATTTCATATTTGTAAGTACCAAGTTTGCTTAAACATAATGTAATAAATCTGTACAAACATGAATGTCGCTCAATCCCAAGTCAAAATAAATAAACGACAATTATTTTCACAAAATGTTTGAAATAAAATTTATTCTAAAATGAATCCAACAAATTTGTTAAATTGAAAATATCTTGAAATCTGAAACTCATTTACTGAAAGAAGGCGTAACCACCAAAAGCCGCCTTTCGTTAATATATGCTGGTGGTTTGATAAAATACTGTGAAGAATGATCATTCAAGGAACTTAAAAATGTTGACCTCAACTCAAAACGGTTTTCAAATCATCAAATGAATAAAATTGAGTCTCTATTAGGAGCCCTAACCTGTCTCATTTTACTATAAAGGTAAATTTTGGTATTTTTTCCAAACTTTTGCGCGAGCTGAAGATTTAACTCATAATTTTTTCAATACTTTCTTGTTATTGGTTGGTTTCCTCTAAGGCGGTATTTTTGAGCCCATTTAGAATTCCACGTTTCAAAAATTGTATTCTTTTCGTACCTTTCTTATATGCGTACATATTATAATTTCGTGTCTTCTTGTTTCCTAAATGCCGATGCTTAGAAAGGGTACTGTCATCATCTGATCGATGTTCAAAATTTTGAAGACCGTTTTTAGTGTAAACACAGAAGGGGGCAATAATCAAACATCTTATTTTTTTCCTTGTCCACGATAATCAATTTTTTGCTCACAATTACATAATTGACAACTGAATAGAAAACAAAATTGTGCATTAATCCAAAATAACGGTCGGTCTAATATTTGCATTACCCTCAAGTCCAAACACATGACGCAGTCTAAAGAAGCATCTGAAACAATTTGCTTCCAAAAAAGCGCTGTCCAAACCTTCTTTGGGGGATAAAATCAAATCCTCATAATTTCTCCATCGTTCTAAAAACAAAACCGCCACACTTAATATTTGGAACAACGCCTCTGGTTGTTGTGCGGGTTCGAGGTCACTGGCCCCTTCCCGCATGCATGGCGTTCCAGGTAATAGTGCTGTTTCCAGACATCAGCATGTTTGAAGTATCACAGCAGTCGTTTCATATTTGCCTTGTCTCTGACCCAAACGGCTGCATCTGCTGGCCTGCAAACACACACTGCTGCTAGTCAGGGTACCAGGAGACAGAAACAAAATATTTCATTTTATTTACAGCGGGCGTTGCTGAGGTTTTCTTTCCCTTGGAAAAATGTCTTTTCAATCTTTTCTTTTCTTTCTTTCTTTCTTTTTTTTTTTTTTTTTTACTGTATACACATAAAATTTCGATTTCTTTTGACAGCTCAGAGTAAAATTTAATTCAATAATTTATGAAGAAAAAGATGAAATGTATGTAATAGAATTCACTGGTATATTTGTATAGAAACAAGGTATATATGTGATAAAATTTAAACCGTAGATAGTTGAAGTATAATTGTGATGGAAACAAATGATTCCCAGCTTTGGAAATCATTTTTTTCTTTATCAAAAGGAGAGATCGGTATTTTGGCATTTTGCCCCAGGAATCTACCATGGCTTTTGAATTAAAGAAAGAGCTCTTTTATAGTTTAATTTTTTCATTAGTATTATAAACAAGTTAACTTTAGGCCTATTTATTTATTGAAAATTTTGGCTGCCCGGTTTAATACCTTTCAGTATTTCATTAATATATTTATAATAATTTTGTATGCATTTTATTTATTTATTTAACATTATTTGCGGCAATATATTATGCGCGCTTACTAAATATGACCAACCTGGATGTGATAGTGCAGTTAGCATTCATTTCATTAGAATGCATAGTTTTGTTGTATAATCAAATATTTATAAAAATTCGCATTTAAAAAATTCAGTGAAAAGATATTTTTCAGTAATGGGCTGATAAACTGCCGCTACTAATTCTTCTATATTTTGGAAAAAAATTCTATTAAATTTTGCTTATTCGTTAAAAGTATTTAAAATATTTCATTTATAAATATTTGTACCGTTTTTTTGTGAAATAATTGACTTCAATCATTTAAAAACAAATCATTTTTCCATCCATTCCAGTTGTCTTTTTTTTTCTTTATTAAATGATGTGTTTACTTCCATTTTGGATCAATTCTGTGTTGAGAGGATTTAATGAAAAGCTTACGATAGATTAATATAATTGAGTCACATAAATTTCCCAATATAGATAATGGGCATTATTTGATATCACCTGGTACACTCAATGACTTCCCTCTTTTAGCCCCTTGCGACCAGAGCCTGACTCGACTAAATGAATGAAGTTTCGGTTAACACGAGTCTTTACGAAAAGGGCATGAGGCAGTAGTTTAAAAGAGGCCTATCTAAGACAAGGCGAAAGAGGCGTTTAGCCAAACTGCGATCGATTGCAAGTCATTGTGGAGCAGCCTTTCTCTGCTTTAGACCAAGCAGGGCCCGACCCTCTCGCATCAAAGGCAGATAGAACTCGGTAATGCCATCGATTTCGAAGAGTAAGCTGCAATCCTCCTATCCTACGAGAGAACTAATGGCGAATCCACTAGGTCCCTTTTCGTATTCGCTTTTCTTTCTGACTTTCCTCCGTATTAGAAATAGCAGTTTCTTTTTGGGTGATTAAGTTATTTAAATTATTAACTTATGCAGAGTGGAGAAATAAAGTGCACCAAATTGGAGTCATTTTCAACTTATCAACTAAAATGAAGCCATTCAGTTAAAATAATTGCACAGAATTCATATTATATCGCTAATGTTCCATACACTTTGAGTCGAATGAAAACGACAGAACCATTTCTGATTGTAAATGAAATGATTAGGCGGTTAATCATTATAAATTTAAAATTAGTTAATGTAACCAATTGTAAATGTGGATGCGAGTCATTGTTTTCAACCGCTTCACATACAATGATGTATTCGACGCGTAAATCGAATGACAGCATTATTGATATTTCATTCTGCTATCCGTCAAGGTAAATTTAGTTAATTTAATAGACAAAAATCATTTGGTCAAGTATCCTTCACCTTCTTATATTGACTGAAATGAATCCAAATGAGACATTTCATCTGATTAGACGTCAAGGGGAGAGTTGTATTTTTACTAGAGAATTTCATTGAAATATGTCAATTGACAAAAGAAAAATCGCTTGATGTAACTAACATGCAGTTAACAATATATATAAATCTCTTGAATTCCGAATGGGGCTTCCGAAAAATTGAGACCTTAACAATTTCTACTGTATTAACGCTTATATATTATGCATGAATAATTTTTATACTTTGAGTGATTTGAATATATTTAAGAACGGTTTTGTGCTTTACTTAGTGATTAAAATTTCAATATGCTTTCTAGTTAAAGAGTTTCCTTGCATTTCTTATTTAATAAGTGCTACTGAACAAGGTTTTTGCTGTTTTTCTGGAAACTGTATTAAGGTTCGTTCATAAATGGAAAATCCATACCGTCCCGAATATTTCAACCGTGATGATAATCGATAAATAAATGAATGGAACTATTGTTTTAATCAAACAATCCTTTAAAAATTATCTGCATAGATAAGCATGAATAAAGTTTTTTTTTAAACGTTTAGAGACTTTTATTGGTGTACTTTGTAATTTTTTTTTATTGTAATCATTTTTTTCTTTTTAATCGTCAAATCTTCTACTAGGTATTGCCAGGGCCCGACTTAACCTAATTGGGGCCCGGGGCAAAACTTTTTTTGGCGCCCCCTCTGCTAAAGCATTCTATTCGATTTGGAGGGCCCCTCTGATGTGGGGGCCCGGGACAACTGCTCCGTATGCCCCTGCCTTAGCCAGGCTCTGGGTATTGCCACGGATATATAATCAAAATTTAATTAATTAATAAGTGACTAATAATTAAGATGTGAAAGTATTCAATGAGTGCATTATCATCGAGAATGTAACTAGTACAAAGTCAACAAAAGTATATATTTTCAATATTTTCGCACATTAGGAAATGAAAGAAGAATCAGTAATAACATTCCTGTTTTACAAACATAAAATAAAACAATTTGTATCAAAATAATTAAAAATTTTGGATTTTCTTTAACCGCAGAAAACAATTTAAAAACTATTGAAGTATTTTATTTTCTTGAAAGTTATTTGATTTCCATTGCTTTAGTTTAAAAATTATTTTAATCCAAAAAATGAAATACAATTATTTAATTATTAAGTGAAATTAATTTTTGTAAAAAATGTTATATTTTTTATAAAATGTTAAATGTTTTTATGTTAAAAATATGTTATATGTTTATATAAAATATTTTTATAAAAAATATGTAATCAAAGACAAATTCCTTGTCTATAAGTAGCGCATAAATGACTGCAAGTTTTTTCCTATTAAAATGCTTTATTTTTTAAAATAATTATTTCAGAACCTGAGTTCTTGTGATGCTTAAACATTTTCAATTTCGAGGCGCGAATTCCAAAGATTAAAATGATTCTAACTCTTATCTTTAGATTGTCTCCTGGATGCTTCCCGAGAACATTTGCCACAACAAAGTTCTAATTTGTAAATTCTTGTGGAAGAAAGTGTTACATTTATAGCAAATCTTACCTATTTAAAAAAGCTGATCCAAAAAGTTTAATGATTTTTTAACCCTTATCGTGGCAAGATTGCTTTTTTGAAGAAAAGCAAAAAAATGTATATAGGTAGCTTCTTTATGCTATAAAAATATCAAAAAATAAATAATTTAATCGTGTAATAAAAATCGTTTAATAAAACTAAGTTAAAAATTATTTTATAGTGGTAGTATATTTTTATAAAGTTGTATGTATGGTATAATATACAAAATGAATATAAGGGTTAAAGAAAAGAGGACAAGAAAGCTGAATAGTTTCCAAATTGAAAAATAAGGCTTTGACATCCTTTTCCGTAATTTCAAATTGAGCTGTAACACTTATACGAATCTCAAATTCCCTTTCCTTTCATAAGGGTATTGTACTTTGAAACTCTGTTCAGTTTTTATTTCTTTTTGTTTTTTGTAAGTCAGTGCAAGATCCGATGGCATGCTCAATATGAACTAATTTCGATACTTTTAGTAACAACAACAACAAAAGAAAACCTACCTACGTAGTAAGCTGAAACGAAAAGGATTACATTGATTGCA
Organism: Argiope bruennichi; assembly: GCF_947563725.1. Classification (NCBI taxonomy): domain Eukaryota; kingdom Metazoa; phylum Arthropoda; class Arachnida; order Araneae; family Araneidae; genus Argiope; species Argiope bruennichi. The sequence continues at coordinate 133,077,920 of NC_079162.1, read as the reverse complement.
CTATCAAATTTCTATAATAGATTATCTAACATTCTCAAAGGCTTTATTCCAATCAGTATTATATCAATTATCATTAATCATGGAATATTTTAGTAATTTAAGAAAAAAGAAAGGAAAAACTCACTTTTTTCATTGCTTTTAATTCAAAATAGTTAATGAATTATAATTACGTATTTTTAATTAAATTTGCACGTTATGGATACTCAAAGAAATAATTTATGGAAATTATGTATTAAGTTCTAAACATCGATACATGCAAGTTTTGTTAAAATTGTGCTTTTTTTAAAAAACCATTTTTGAATATTCTGAAATAAATGAGAAATGGAAAAATAAATTCAAAATAAGGTTTTCTTCAAATTAAATATACAACAGATTTTATAAAATATTTTGGAAAAAATTTGGGATTTTCGTAAACATTTTTTAAAACTTGACTGGATTTGAGAAATAATTAGTTTTAAGTTTTCATAATATTTTAAAAACTAAAGAATAAAGCAAGGGTAATTAGAGAACAAAATGGTAGAAAAATTTAAAAATGCAGCTTTCTTGTACAAAAATTAGAATACTTAAAAAAATTTAATTTAATAAATTTATTTGTTATATTCCCGTTATTTTTTTCTGTATAGTTAATATTTAATTGAAAATGCAAGAGTAGTGCTGATTCCAAAAATTCAATGTTTTAATGACTCTCAAAAAATGTTCAGTTGCCTTATCCCTCCATTGCAACTAGGACTGAAAACAATTTTCAAATCGTATGGATTATTGTGCACCCATACTCTCGCATCTTCAGCTGTTACTTTTTCATTCAAAACAGCCTTCTTCTAAAACATAAAGCAAACATGTTGTTTCAACTCTGGGTACGTATCTAAATGAAACTAATCGAAAGAAATCCCCTTTAATTACTGAAAAAAAAATCTTTTCAATTGAAATAGCCCATTCCTATGTGGTCGATAATTTCCCCTATTTTTTCCGTCATTTTTGAAGAAAATCCATTCTTATCTGCAAACTGCGAGTTGATGGATTTTTTCTCTTTGCCGGCGAGAACAGAGTGAATGAATCCTTGGGTTTCCACAAAGGGCCCTCACAGAGAGGAACGCAAACAAAGTATCGATCGAACATGAGGAATCCGCCCTGCCTCACGTTTCGTCCCCTCTTTCCCCCTTTTTTTTCCTGCAGCTCTCGTCCCGATAAAGCAGTCGGGGCTTCCCCACTGGTGGGGGGGACCTATGATTTCCATTCGAAAACGTTGATGTAATTACGGGAAGGATGATTCTCTCCTGAGTTGAAATTTTAAAACTGAGGTATTTTTTGGCACTTTCAGGGCTTCTTCCTCTCCCACCTGCACTCCAACATTTCCTTTCCATTCATACTTTTTCATCTAAACGGACTATAGATTGAAAGTTTCTTTGAATCAGCAATGCTCATTTGGCCACTCGTACAATGCAGAATCCACCAGTTGTCGGGCTTCAATGTCATCTGTTGTTAATCCTTATTATTTGAATTTTTCAATGAATAATTTTTAACCTGTTCATGTTCTAGTTTAAAATGAAACAACGTAATTATCACTTTCAGATCTGTATTCAATTTATGGATACCCTAAAATGCACGAATGTATATGATCCAAATCCGTGTTATATGGAATGAATACTTTTTAATCTATTCGTGTTTAAGTTTAAAAAGATCTTTTCAGCTACAAATCTCATCAGGTCTTTCAGATGCGCATTGCAGAATTTTGCAAGTTACATACATAGGTAGTAAAAAATGTTACGTGAGACGATTCGCGAGATATGAAAACAAACCTTACATAAAAGGTTCCAAACTTGGAAAAAAATGTATATAAGAGAAATATCTCCATTAAAGTGATTTAAGACAGAAATATATCACGACGTAAGTTTGCTTTTTGACAAGATATCTTCTATTTGTCTGATTTTTTTTTTTTTGAATTTTTTTAAGTCCTAATGTTTCAAGTACTCAAAATGTTCAGAGTTATAATTACATTCTTTTGTTACTGTTTTTAAATTAAAACTGTGTGTATAAGAATTACTATTAATTGGACAATTAAACAATCGTTATGATTTCTTTTACATTACTTAAAACCTCATTCATGTCTTCAAATAATTTTTGGACGTTTTTCCTATCAAGTAATACACAACAGAGGAAATTATATCAACATTGCTATATTCAAATGCAGCGCGTTGATGCAAGTGCATGTTGACTACACTTGCTTTCAAATTGTTGTTGGTGATATGATTGTTACGAAATACCACATGTTGCCGGTGATTGCAGTTGCTCTGTTGTGTTTAATATATGACATTTTGATATAATAGAGACATCATGCAATTTGCAAATTTTCTTACTGTTTAAATATCTGCGTTATTTTAATTGATTACATTTTTTTCTTAGTAATTTTTAGTTAAGTAACTTTTTAAAGTAACATTGCAATATGAAATGGGGGTTTAATATGCCATATTATTAGCAATAAGTTTTCAAAATATAAAATACAGCTTTATTTTATTTCGTAAAAATTCACTTTAAATATATCTATGTGATACTGTCTTAATCATATATGTGAGTTCAATATTTTTTAATCAAAATATTTGTTAATCATAAAAAATCGAAGCGAGGGAATTTCAAAACTGGTTTTTAAATGAAACTTTCATTTTTCTGTAAAAATTCTTTCTAATTCTATTTATATAATTAAATGACTATTCATAAATTTTTTAATTCAATGCGAAATATCATCAGATATTGACCATTGCAAACTCGTAGAAATTTTCTGAATTAACTTTTTCTTTCTTAATGTATTCTTTTTTTTTAGTGAAATTCACTTGTCATTTAAAATACATATTTGCTTTTGGTCTAAGGTCCTTTAAGCAACTGAAAATCATCCAAAAACTTAAAAATGTGTTCCAAAAATTAAAATATCACTATTTATTGGTTCGATTTTCTTTCAAATGATTAAGGATTGGTTTTTCAAATCTCTATTAAAGTGATGGAAGGGAAAGACCCATTTTACTATTATAATTGGCTTCAGCAAGCGAGATTTTGATAAATTTAGCTTTGTTTTTCTTTATATTGGCTTAGCAAGAAGGTCCTAAAAAAAGATTTTTTTATGTTATAAATATTATATCTGTACCTTTCGTGAACATTTTTGAGATTCTTCCACAGCTGGCTTCAGGGAGCTTAAACTTTTGATGACTGATACATAAAATTGAAAATATCTTTTTAAGATAAAAATGTTGATTATTTTTTTACCATTTAAAAAAAAATGCAAGGCAAATTCTGCTTTGCTTTTTTCTCGCTCATGAGTTTACCAATTCTTGTCTGTGCTCATTAGCAATATAAATAGCCATTGTATGCGAGATGATACGGCTGAGTGGGATTAAAATGCTTTGCAATGTGATAAGCCATTCCACAGATGCCAAGAGAAATAAAATTTTAGTGACTTAGAATGAAAACGTATGAAATCCCTTACGCATCCGAAAGCTATTCAAATGGTTAAACATTTAGTCCCAGAATGCAGAATGTTTTATTCGAATGATTTTCTTTTTTCCAATCATCGCAGCTCTGAATTACAAATTGAACTTTAAGTTTACTCTATTTAAATGAAGGCAGAGAAATTTTGCTGAGGGGAAGGCCGTGGAATCTACCGGTAAAGTAAGTATCCTGAAAGATGAAGATTCGAACAGAAAAATCAAATCAACAAATTAGTTATTTTCTTCTGAAACTGTTAGAGGTAAACACACACACACACACACACACACACACACACACACACACACACACACACACACACACACACACACACACACACACACACACACACACACACATATTATGCTTCGATCATTATTTTCCAACAGCCTAATTAGACATCCGCCTTTTATCCAGCCGTATGAATATAATATGCCCTTTTAAGCCTGGACGGTTGTTGAAGATTTCGATGGACGAAGAATCATTATTCGAAACCTGACCGATTATGGATACATGACAACTTTAAAATAGCTTTCCCGGCGATGGGATAATGAGAGTAGAGAAAACTTCCGATAGGAAGCTTGATCGGATTCGATGGAAACTACTGAAATCGGGGGTGGATGTTCTTGAAAAAATTTTAGAGCATTTCACATCTTGTAAAATGAGATATTTTGCACAACATTTGAAATTATCTCACTATAGAGTATTAAATAAAAATAGGATAAAATAATATAATTGCAACTAACTTTTGAGTTGGAATTGCAACTAAATGTAACTATTAAAATTTGTATAGTTTCTTTGACAGTGAAGATAAGAAATATATGGCGAATATTGAGAAATTTAAAGAATAAATATGCTATACGAAATATTACAATCTTCTAAGAATATTTCATTTATTGAATAAAATTATGGATGACATATTGAGATACTTCTAGATTTTTCTTAGCATTCTTTCATTTCAGGGCCTTTCCTTTTTTTTACCAAAGAGCAGAGAATTTCGATCTTTAATCAATTATTTGCAGTCTTTCATTTTAAGGGTGTTAGTTTTTTATTTATTTTTGCCAAAACAATAGAAATTTTAGCTTTGATTGTTATATCAAAGCTAAAATCAATGTTGAACTGATTAATATAAAAATTAGAAGCACAATAAAAATAATTTTAATTAAAAGAAAAATTAACTCTAATTAAAAAAATTCAAAAAGCTTTCTTTTCATATTTTGCATGCATTATCATATTAACGTTTTTAAAGGGTGGCAGTAACAGGTCTGTATTTAAAAACTGAGAGGATTTAATTGATAATGAAATAATACTGATTTTATGGGTAAACAAAAAATAATGTTTCAGAAAGTAAAAACAAAGAATCGCCATTTTTTTTTTTTTTTTTTTTTTTTTGTTGATGAATGAATAATTTTTTTTCTATTGCTAGTTTGAATCTAACTTTCAATCTCTCTGTACAATCAAACGGTACATATTGCAATGTCGTTTGTGAAATTAAAATTCTGTGTATCAAAAACTAATTCATTGATACTTAATTAGAAAAAAATTGAAATTTTTCATGTTTTTCTCATTTATTCTTGATTCTCATTTATTCTTGAGAGAGATATTTTATGCATCCCTTTTGTCAAAATAATTTATAGAAAAGGTATTTTATTATAAATATACTCATTTTTACAAAGGAGATAGTTATAAAGAAATTCCTTCAGTGTCCCTATAAAATATGCTTGATTATTTGCGATTTTCTGAATATTTTTAATAATAAAAATGGGTTATATTTCCTTCGAGGGTTTTTCTAAAATCGTGTTAAAATTTTATGATAAAGCATTTAAGTGCATTCATAATCCTTGTTTTGAATTTCATAAATGGAAAATGATAGTGATGCTTTTGAAATGTCTGGAAGTTCTCTAAATCCAATTCTTATTGCTTAGTTAATATGATGATTCAAGAGCTTTTATTTCAACACTGTATGTTAATAAATTTTTTCAGAAATACAAAATTAATATTTTTAATAAAATGATGTGAATGCTAAATAGAAACACTGTATGTTAAATAGTCGAAATACTTGTATAGATTAGTTACATCTACATTTATGTAGTGCTACCCAACATTCACGGAGCCACATGGCAGCCAATGTAATAGTGGTTCGAGCTCTGATATCAAAGTTTTGTATATTTCACGGTGTGTTGCTTTTTTTTTCATGTTTTGGTATAAAAGTATAGGTATTTACAAGCAAATATTTATTAAATATTACTAAACAAATTTATAAACGTGCAAGTAATACAAAGAAGTATCTAAAAAATCAATTAAATTTTCCAAATGCTTTTTTTAGAAGTGTTTTCATGTGTTTGGCAATTCCTTAGAAAAATATATCTGCAATTATGAAAGTTATTTTGAGAAATTCTTATTGATAGAATAGATATTTGAATAATAATTCATTATTTAAATAATCTATAAACATAAACTGCTTTTCCTTGAAAAGAAATATGAAGCTATATTTCCTATTGCAAGGGTTTATAGGAAAGAAAATGTAGGCTCATTTTCAAATTTATAGCATATTAAATTTTGTGACAGACATTTTTTGTGTGTGTGTTGCTGTTTTCTAAGTATTTATTTAGAAAAATTTCTATCGAGTTTGTTTCATTGAAAATCGATTTCAGAAATTCTTCATTCCATTCGATGATGAAATAAACCTGAGATTGGGAGATGAATCCAGTTCTTTCACTTGGAAATCTTCTAAGTAATTTTAAATATACTGTAAGACAGGTAGGTATTCATAACAACTTCAGTGATATCTCGGATGGTTTACAGTGGGTTTCTATGGTATTTTGGAGAGAACCTTATTATAAAAACAATTTTATGTATATTATTATAAAAACATTACTCTCCTTATTATAAAAGTATTATTATAAATATCTAATTATATCGCTGTTTCTGAAAATACAAAAATTCTCTTCGCTTACATTTCTTAGTCTTCGTGATAATTTCAAATGTATAAAATGTAATTTCTGGTAGAATAATCTGATGAGATATTTATTTAAAAAGTATGTAATTAATTGTATAAAATACTTTAAATTAACTGTACCAAAAAAATAGAATGTAGTTTTAAATTATGTAAATATTTCAATTAATTACATTATACGAAATTATTCAGAAATAGTATTCACTTTTCTTATGTAGTTCTAGATTCTGATTATTATTTTTCTTAAAATATTTTTCACTCTGAACAGTCTCCTACTTCTTTATTCTTAACTCTAAATTTACAAAATAATTCGAAATCCTTTTCCTTATAAATACTTTTGGGAGTTTTAAAAACGGATGGAAATAATTCTATGCACATAGATAATTTCAAAAATAAAATGAAAGATAAATATATTTTTTTGTATTTATTACTTAACCGATGAATATGATATTATTCTGAAATGAAGTTTAAGTTATCATATGGATTTTCTGTGACGGAACTCCTCATGAAGACAATACAGTCTCTCTGAAATGATTGAAATTAAATTTTTCAAAAAGTTTTTTCATTCTCTTTATTTTAAGCTATCCTATATCATAACACAGTTTCAAAATAATTGTCTTTGAGTCAAGCAGATTACATCCAAAAGTTTTCTAAAAAGATATGCATAGATTTCTGGATAGGAAATAGAAACGCGTTGAGAAAGTGTTTTGAGAGAACGTTTCATGCATGTACGCCCATTATTTTTATTATTTTAAAAGTAATATTTTACCGATGAAAAATGTCGAATTTAAGATCCGATGAAATATAAACTTTTCCTCGTCCGAAAAATAAAACTACCCTGACACGGGGTAACATGATCTTTGGATCAATAGTTCACTCCCGAAGAGTTGTGGTCCTACCCAATCACGTGGAACCGGCATGAGCCAGGTGATGTGGTCCCACTTGGCACTGGGCCAGAAGTAACCCGGTAGTCGGCCTGTCCCAAACACAAAATAAAAAGATTTTTATTTCTAAAGGTAGGCGAGTCATTACGAAACTCTCTACCGTCAGCTCGCAACAGCTGAATCGGAGCACAAACTTTGTCTTTTCAATTACAGGTGGAACTCTTTTTCCAGGAAAAGAGAATGCACGAACAAGTGGCTATTTACCCCTACATCTGCCTCATAGCTTAACGGATCATTCTTTACGAAGTCTGGTTGCGCTCTCAGTAGCTTTTTTTCTAATTAAATATTCTTTTTTTTATTTTTTTAAATCAAAGCAAAGTTTCTGCTTCATACGACAAAATTCTTTTACAGCTGCAACGAAATTCTGTTAAAACAATTTCCCCAATAGCGTTTTTTTTTTTTTTTTTTTTTTTTTTTTTTTTTGCAACGCAGGCATGTGCAGAGAAATAACTAATACACTTGTAGAAATCCTTCTTTTTATCCAAAGAATAATGCTAATAGGCATGTGTTGTAACGTAAATGATGTTTCACATTTTCAATATATGCAAATTTCATTTATTTTATAGTGCCATCTATTGGTAAATTTTAGTACGAATTTTTTTTTATTTAATAAATGTGGATATCATCATTCGAATTATCGGTAGTTTCAATTTTATCTCATTTGGAGAAATTGAACGCATTCTAGAGACCTCTGAATTGGGAAATTGTATTAAAATAGTGTGACTATACATATGATGAGAAAGCGAGTGGAATGTCAGTTACAAAATTCCATCTTTACAAATATGAAACTGAATCAAAATATTTGAAGTTTAAATTTTTACAATTTTTTTAGTTAAAGACACTACAAAACAGAGGCGTTGTCTGATGGTAAAATTAGACTTCGAGATCTCATTCCTTAGCTGATTAATAATGTGATATCCTCTAGATGGTTCTCGTCTCCAATGAAATCTGATTTTGAATTCTTGAAGAAAAAAAAAGATTTTCATCTATTATTATGATATACAAAGGAGTGTTCTGTATCGTTTTTCTTTCAAGATGACCCTTTCTGTTGAATGAAATTGTTTAAAAAATCTTTATATTCGCAAGACAGAATATTACTGAATTTTACAAAAGTAAAAATCTCGCCCATTTTTTTTCCCTTAAAACACTTAGATATTATTTAAAGTTCGTAAATAAGTTATGCTTTAATGAAACCTTGAATATAAAAGAAAGTATTGAAAGTCTGTCATAATCACTTTTGCATGACAAAGCAGAAATTATATTAAAATGAATTATTAATTTGACAGAAACTGATTTTGTTTGAATTTATACAAAAACTGTTCTTAAATTTCTAGTTCATCCCTGGAAGTAATTCTTGATTCTGAATTTTTTTTTCCGAAAGTTCTAATATAAAAAAGCAGATAAATGACATTATACAGCCAAATATTTCTGCCTCCCATATTTCATTGTTTATTGTTAAAAGCACTCCAACAGCGGTTATTTATATGCAATGCTGAGTGTCCAAATTGCGGTTCCGAAATTCGAAGATCTTGAAAATTTGAAATGTTTATGAAAGGGAGCTTAAGTATAGCTATGAAATAAATGAAGAAATTTATACAGAAATATTATAAATAAAATTAAATAGAATTTTCGATTTTTTATTAATTTGTAACAATTGTCAGAAAATAGTGTTGAATCTCTCTGATCGAAAACGCAAGAACAATTCGCTTTTCCCATGGATGTAACATTTAGAGAACAGGGATCTTGTACCTATATTTTGCTTATTATTTATTAAATACGGTATTAAATTTATTTATAATTTTATTTGTAATTCATAAGATTTTGATTTAAGTAATAATAAACATAATTCTGCTTTAGATCTTCATTGAAATGTATCTTTTAATACCAATAGTTAGAATAGCTAATAATAAAACACGTCTAATTATGACTTAAAGAGTGATTCTTTATTTATTATTCACGAAAAATTTTCTACAAGAGCTTTTGACTAATTTATTTATTTTCGCAAGCAAAATCGACAAAATAAATTTGAAAAGACATAATTTATTTTTTTAAATAACAATATGAAATTATGTACATCTTATTTAAGAATGCTGCGATTTTACATTCCCGCCTTTGAAGTATAGGAAAAGAAAGTACTGGAGTTGTGAAGAAAAAAAAGTATTGTAATCGCTAAAATATTTGATTTAAAATCGATATATCTCCACAATTTAACCCGTGTCCGAAAATAAATTTTTGAATGTCTATCGATACGCGTGCGTGTGGACAATGATTTAAATGAATGAAATTTAGGATAGGTTTTATCACCAAAATTGTAGGTGCTTTTCGAATCGTGAAATAAATCGTTAAAAAGCTGACTTCTATTTATGTGTATTCAAAGACATGCCGAATACGATAATAAAAAAATTTACAGTTTAATGGATAAAAGAAAACCAAACCATGATCATGATGCCACTTAATGTTGTTATAAGAAAATTTGCTAAAATCAATACGAATGTCAGCTGAAAATGTTTATCAAAAATGGAGTTAATGTGTAAAAATGCTTTCATTTATATTTCTTTAATAAATAATTAATTGAAATTGCCTTTTTTCATAATTCCTCATACCGATTCTTGATTCAAACTGAGCCAATTAAGTACAAACAGGTAGATTACTCTACAGCTGTATATCTAGTGCTCAGCAGCATGGCTAAATATGGCGCGCTGCTAAAAATTCTAAATTTCATTAAGTTCAGTAGCAAAATAAAACAACATTAATCACTTTTTCTGCATTTCTTTCTGATGTTTAGGGATGTAATAGAAAAGGCTCTATTCATTTTTATATAAATTATTCATTGACATAAAGCACTAATCTATGTTATCTATAAATTCAACTATCAATTTCAGATCAGTCAGTTGAAGAAGAGAAATTAAATGAATGTAGCTTGTCTTCATCGATATATTTGACTTGAACAATTTTGAACGCACATGAGCTAGTTTTTCAAAATGGCTCATTTCGCTTAGTGATGACAAGTGGGAGAAAAAGACAGATTCTTCTTTAGTGCATCAATTCTTCATTTTATGGCCCCGGTTGAATTACGTAGCACATTTCCTTGGTTAATTGTTGTTCTTCCAAGAATGAGTGATTTCGATCAAAATAAAATACCTCACCATTAGTGTTACAAAAATTTTAAATTTTTCTTAATTTAGAATTGTATTAATGCAGCAGATAAATAATGATATTAATACTACTACATGCAGAAGTAAAATGTAAAAAATTGAGGTAATTTATAAGCTTTTGAAGCACCACTGTACTTTAAAAATATATATAATATTTTCATAACACATTTGGAACATCTAGAGAAATACGGCATTTGAATTTTGGTCTCTCATTTGAGTTCCATCAGCTGATTGCATACCACAATTTCATAGACGATGCAGTCGATCTATCTGAGTGTTTTGCCTCAATAAATATTTTCGGGGACAAATTTGACAATTGATATTCTGATATGACTGCTGGCATCGAGTCACATGCAGGGAAAACCGTCTTATCGATGATCATTGTTTGAATAGAAAGAAGAGGCTTAGAATGTTTGATAGCGTATAAAAGGAAACTCGTTGACTCTCCTACTAGTTATTCATATTATGTGATCGGTGAGGAGGAAAATTTTAAGATTCGCACCGACCTGTCGATGGGGTATTAAACTGTATGGGTAACGTCTGTAGGACAAGTTTGAGCTAGCTTGTATGGAATCCAATTTGTTTTAAAAATGTGATGTTTATTTAGTTTATTTTAATTAGATTAGCAGTTTGCATTTGTATGTGACCTATTTTTTGAAGGGACTTTGTAATTTTATCGTTTATTAGATGGCAAAGACGACAACCCAGGACATCAGCGTATCTCTCATATACGGAGAATATTTGAGTCAAATCCTTATCCTACGAAATCAAATCTTAAAAAAAATCTAAAACGATTAAATGTACCTTTTTACTCATTTAAATATTGATTGACCAGAGAGCAGAGTCGTAACTACTTTAAACAATTTGCAACATAATTCTGATTTAAACGCCTTTTTTAATATTTGTTAAGTGGGCCACTTAAAATGATACGTAAACGATTTCTGAGTCAGAAATATTTTTGGCGTCTTTTAAAAGATATTTTATTTGAATAAATAGCAGAAACGATTTTTATAACGAGCTTCAAAGAACGAATGAAAAAAAAAGCTTTTTCATAACATATTTTAATCACTATACCAAAATATAGATTTTTTTTATTTTTTATTTTAGGGCTTTTCTATTGTATAGTTTTTAATTTATAATTTATTATTACAAATGTTATGGAATCTGCAACTCAGTTTTTTTTCTCATTCAGTACCAAGTAGTACCACTGGTATAAAATAAAAAATTTATTTATTTAATCGGGTAGCGTATCATTAATTTATGAGAATATTAATACTGTACGATATCATTCAGAAAAATATAAGTGATCTTCATTTCATAGCTTTACCTCATCAAGAAGTGAATGATTTCATCTTTCCAATCTTAAAATAAGTCATTTTATTTCAAAGTGTTTAAAAATATGGTACAGATTCTTCAAAATAATATTTTGATTTCGCTGCATGTTTTTAAATAAAGATATTTTGCAGTTTTATGGTCGAAGGGCTTGAATAAGTTTTCCAATTCTAGGCACGAAAAAGATAATGTCAATATCTCGTGAAAGTATCGAATTTCTGAAATTCCCTTGAATAGTAGCAAAATTGTTTATTAAAAGAATTCAAATCAAACATGTATTTTGAGATTCTTAGGAATAATTTTCAACAAAACGCTCTCATTCTATTTGTGCACTTTTAGAACAACTGTCAAATTTACATTTAGCTTTTTCGGAAATACGATAGGAATTTCGCGTTTCGTAGTGGGTTTTAGAATATAATTAATAAACTTCGTAAAGTGTTGCCCTTTGCAACTTAAATTCTAGTCATATGCTCAATAATAAAACATGTTGAATTAAAATACCGTTTTCCTTAAGTGTTATAGGTTACTGATAATTTTATTGAATATTTTCTTATCCCCTCTTTGATTTTCTTATCTCTCGAGTTTTATAGAAGCATGTTTAATGCCAAATATAATATCGATGCTATGCTATCAAAATCTACTAATCGCCTACTAATGAGGTCACGATGATCTATTGCCAGCGTGAGGGCTGCTTGTTTAATTTCATTGTATGTGAGAATAGAGCAAATGAACCTGCCGTCGAGGTTCAAATATTCCGCCGTTGGTATGATGGAAAAATTTGGAAAGTTGAAGGTCTGGATGAAATAATTTATACGCATAAAATATTGTTGTATAAATTTCTTGCCTTATTTTATGTGTTCATGTATCATCCTCATTATCTGATAGCGATTTGAAAGGATCTCCTCTCCAAACGGAACATGTTAGAGGCCCTTTTAGTTGAAATCCAATTTTATATAGAAATGAATCGATAACTACTGTACTCAAGGGATTTAGTCTTCAATTAGGAAGAAACTGGAAATAAACTACCTGGATATAGTGAACGAAATTTCCAGTCTCGTTTGCTTTACGTTATATTAATGCTAATTTTATTTTCAGCCTGGGTAAGGTTCAAGAGAAACTATAATCCTGTTATTTTATAACAGTCCGGCTTGAAATATATCGGAAGACACAATAGTTACATCACTATTTCATGTTTACATATTGATTTTTATTTATGAATTTCTCTTAGTATTCTTAATTAGTATTTTCGTTAGTATTATAAGATATTTTTTTCAGAAGCTTAAAAGCAGCACTGTTGACCCAAAAATGAACCACAGAATAATACGTGAAAACTTCATGTCTCTACTCTTCACCATGTTGGAATTCTTATAGCATAAAGAGATATTCTTTTTTTGTGTTCTTGTACTAGAAATTATTCTTATCGGCTATTAAGTAAATGTATGAAAATAAGAAAATTGTGGATTATTCGACCCAAACTGCTTTTTCACATATCTACAGGTGTCTTAGTAGAAATTATCATGTCTATGAAGACACCATTACATCTTTTCAACATTTACTATTTAACTATTCTTAGACGTCTCTAACCACCATTCTGTAAGCATATTCTATATTAATTAATACTAGGAGAAAGGAAAAAAAGGTTTGATAGAAACATAGAACAGATAATCTATGAATATAAAAAGCAAGGTTTGTTTGTGCGTGTCCTCTATAGAATAAAAAATTACTGGACAGATTTCATTCATATTTTGCATACAGCTGTATTGAGGCACAAAGAAGATTCCTAGAAAGTTTCGAGACAGTTAATCGAATGGTAAATTTCTTAGAAACTAAAAATTATTTCTCGCGCCTCGAATCTTTCTACTACTTTTCCTACGCAGATGGGGAAAGGCTGCTGATTCTTTTCCCACGTCAATGAGGCAAAGATTCTTGATAACTTGGAAAGTTATTCGCGCACGCGCAGCTGTTTAACTATTTTTCCAGCTTGCAGAATTTTAGAGACTGCGCTGTTTTCTTTCTTTCTTTTTTTTTCTTTTTCTATCGTCAATGAGGCAAGGCTTAAAAAGTGTTTCATCTATTGTTTCAAAGGAAAATATTTCTTTTACTGTTTTATGCATTAAAAACTAAACATTGTTAATTAATTGATCATTCAGATTCTTTGTGATGTGTTTCCGAATTAAATTAAAAACGATTAAAGAAAATTTCAAACTTTTAACCGAATTTTCATGGTCTCTAAAGGGATGGAAAACTAAAATCTATTTTCACGCACGAGTTGGCTGCTATTTATATTTTGACTTACAAAGGGAACGTCAAATTTTATGAAGTTTTGCAATGTTAAGCTATATAATGTCTTGAAAGTTTCTTAATGATCAATACTATTTATGATGATTTTGCAGCCGCATCTCTTTCTGTTAAAAAGTTCTTAACTGATTGCGAGAGTGGTTTGAATTTTATTGTTCTTTTGACAATTTGATTTAATTACATTCTAACTTTTATAAAGTGAAAGGTTGAATTCTTGAAGTTACAAAATATTAAAAAATTGAACACTAGGGAAGTTTCTTAAATTTCACTATTATTATGATTTTCCGTATTATTAAATGACATTATGTAAAGATACAGAATACGATTTAATTGTGATGATTTTAAATTCTGATTGTTCGACTCTGCAATTGAGAATTTTGAAATATTAATAGTAATCCTTTACCATTTGCTCTTATATTGATTTCGGTGTTTATTGTGGTGTTAATCCGAATGATTTTGAGTCTTAAATCTATACTCTCATTTTAATAAAAAGCTCAAAAATTATGCATTTAAAAAAATGACATATTTAATATGTAATTTTTTTATTTCCCCCCGTGCAAAACCGATATATCGGTAGTTTTTTTAATAAAATGAAATTAAAAGTGTCCTTTGATATATCTTGCATCCTGACGATATATAGGCAGTCTCATTAACCCCCGTGCAGGTTTTTTTTTTTAAATGTAGAGTTCCATTATATGAGACATTCTGACATAAGTCGTCTCTCATATAAGGAAAATTGGCAATAAGTTCTTCATAATTTGATATAATAAAGAATTCATAGTTGTTTCAAAATACCCATTATGCTATGTCTACATTTTGAAGTACATAGCATATATCGTCACTATTATATTAAAATTCTGTATATTAAATTTGCCAAATGAATTGATTCAAAATCCTAATATTGATTAGCTATATCTGCTCTCAAATTAATGTCATAGGTCGCTAATATTTCCAGATGTTATATCAAGATTTTGTGTGCTTTCTGCATTCGACTTTTTGATGTAAGAACACTGTATGTGTTATTGCTTTTCATGATTACCGTATCTTGAAATAACTTTCTTTCTCTTTCGATACTGATACTAATCTGTAATATTGCTTTCCCGAAATGTTAGTGTCGTAACTGAAGAGAAAGATTTACAGAAATTATGAATGCACGCCAGACCAATGACCTCAACCTATGTGACAAATTAGGCGATTTTTGTGATAAAAGTGAAGGTTCTAGAAAATTCAAGAATTTTGAGGATGTTTTTTATAGGATTCGAGTTCCAAAGATTCCTTCTAAAAATTCTGTGTCCTGTCGCAAAGATTAGTGCTCGCACGAACAAGAATGATTTCTTTGGAGTGTTGATCGAGAAGCAAGTTCTATAGCTGCACTTTGAACACTGTTGTTGTTTTGTAGATAAATATTTTCTATCTGCTTGTATTGCAAATCCTTACAAATGCTGTTCTTTATATACGCCAAGGATTTCTTTTATCATATATCCGTGGAGGATTTCCATTATAATATTTTGAAAATTCAGCAACGAGCAATTATAATGTAGACTCCGAAATTAATAATAATAATAAAAAAAAACGTATTAAAACTGTGCGTGTTGTTCTTAAACTTATTCCAGATTAGAGACATTAAATAAATCGAATCCATTCCTAGAGAGACTATCTAGTTTCTTAATAAAGTGTAGAATGTTTTTCTCCAACTTTCATCTGAGTGGAAAAGCAGCAAGAGGAATTATGGATCGATTCTACAAGCGGTTGACGTTAATAATAATGTCTCATTCAATCTTCAATTCCGCCAGACATTTCGTTTATTTGGAACTCTTCAAATAAACGAACAAGTCATTGAATCGCCTTAAGTATGAAAATTGCATGAAAGAATACGAATTCATCTAAGCTTCACCGAAATATTAAACTATTTTAATGACAAAAATGTTCTTTTGCTGGCACTGAATATTTGAAATGAGTTTAATTCGGGAAATAATAGCAATCAAAATGTATTTTCAACAATAACATTTCGCAGTTTTTTAAATTTATTTTTTAGAATATATATTATTAAAAATGAGTCAGAAGATTGGATATATTTTCATTTTTTACGTTAAAGAGAAAGGAACTTCTATCAACAGATATGAAAAACAAATTGTGCTGTTTTTGCAATCCTATTTAATTAAATTAAAAATCGAAAATATTTTAGAAATAAATAATTTTAAATATAAATAGATGTGCAAAAATTGAAACGCAAATGAATCTTGAGGCTGAAAAATAAAACCTAAAGTCGTCAGTATTGATTTCATTTGATTATAATTATGACATAAGCGCCAGATTCATAGAACATATTAAATTATTATAAGACTTCAATGGAATCGGTTGAATTCATTATTGCTTATAATTATTTGTATTTATTATTTATATTTAATTCTTTGAAACCTGAATAGTTTTCATCAGTTTCAAAATCTCGAAACTAAGTCGAAAGTTATTTTTTCCACTATGAATTAAATAAATAAAAGTGGTCTCTTTCTTTTTAATAGTAATATTTTAAAATCCATTAAGAGTTAAAATATTAATTTTGTAAATTTAGTTTCAAGCAGGCTTTAACAAATCTGTCATTTTTTAAGAAACGGTATCATTGTATAATTAAAAAATGTAAATTGTTATAAATTTACATTTATAAAAATACTTTTCCGCCTGATATGATATTATTTACAAATCTTTCATTTAACATTCGCTTTAAAAAAAATAGGATCTCAGTCGGATAATTTCTTCTATCAACATCAGGATTAATCTTTTTCCTATATTTTATGATATAAATAAATAAGTGCAGTTATGAATTCTAATTTTTTTTTTTTTTGCTTTGTTCCAGCTGTGATAAAACCATCATTCCGAATTCCAAATTTTCTTTCCTTAAGACTTAGTTTTTAAAAACTGCTTCAAGCTGCAATCAATCTGTAAAACAGGAGTAAAGTGTCACAAATATAACTGATGACGGATCTGTCCTTTTCCGAAAATTTTCTCTTAGTGACATGATAGAGGGAAAAAAAATTGAAGAGAGGTTAAATATTCGAACAAAAATTTTCTTTGTAAAGTTAAGTTTACGATCACGGCCCTTTCTGGGCTTAGCTCCAACAGTGGATGCTTTGATTCCCTTACACCGGTGGTAGGCCTGTTCTCTTCTCTCTCCTCCTGTTACCATAGCAACGGGAAGCACAAGATGAGATGGGAGTGAGAGAGAAAGAGAGAGAGAGAGAAAAAAAGAAGAGGGAATCAGGATTAACAACATGGCTTGAGTTCCACAGCATGGCCTTCGGGTCTGAGTCTCACGGTTCCTATGGAAACACCACTAGATAACTTTTTCTTTCATTATTTTTGGGACGTCGGACGTTGCACTTGGACATCCTTTCGGTGGGGGTGGGGGGACTCATTATTATCGCATGGGAGAAGTACCGTCCTCTTTCTCCTGATGGAAGGGGATCTGATGCAGTCGGGGGCCCGCTTCCCCGGTTGGTGTCCTGCTCCAAATCCCTCATCACCGGCTTCTTCCGCTCCCTGGGAAAATGTGTCCCCAAGACGACTGGTGCGCCTCAACTTCAAATTAGAATATTCAAGTTGAGAAAAGTAAATGAAGCATCTGGAGAGCAGAGGAGATCTGTCGATGATGATCAAGTCGGAATGCTAAAAACTGCGACTCATCTTTTGAGAAACGGATTATACATTTTAAAGTCGATTGCGAATTTAGTATTTTATATGCGAAGCGTTGAGACCAGAGAAGACCTTGCTTTTTATGTGGAAAACATGACCCAAGAATTATGTATTGGGTGGCATATTCAGGTTTTTGTCAAAAATATGGTGGCTATATTTTCCATCGAGTTATTCAAAGTTTAAATTCACTCCGTTTTGATTTTCTTAGTTGCTTAAGTGTGTTTGTCTGGTTTAGTCTACATCGTAAACCCTTTAGAATTCTGAGTGGATTCAATATTGCATTTCATGTAAGCTTTTGAGCTATATATTAGTGGCTGCATGAATCTCTCTTCACAGCTGTTATAGATGATCTTGAAAGCAACTTATTATAAAATATTTCCTGATTAAAGAGATTACCAATTGGACATAAAATGAAGTTAATTTACTATTTTGGGTTCTTTTTCAAATGGGGAATTAGCATTTTTACATGAATTTGAAATTTCTACAGAGTGAACGCCAGAGTGCTTTCATATTATTGGCTGTCTCTCACTTGTCTCTAACTGTTCCTATTGTTTATAATTGAAGCATCATTTCCCTCCTATCGATTTTCAGCTATAGTTAGATAAGAAATAGCAGCTTGTCTATTTGTTGTTCTCCCGGAGGAGGTTCCATAAGTATGTGAATATCAAATTGCACAAAACTAAGTAGGATCCTGCTTTTTTTAGAGTACAGCGAGGGTGGTGTAGCTTCTTCTAGAGGCAAGTGGCAATTTGAGAAGATTGGTCCATACCTTCTTAGAGTGGTATTTATGCAAGTGTCGCTTTAATGGAGTACTATTATGGAGGCATATATAAAGTACTATATCAACTGCAGTGGTCTGGTTCTGCAAAAATATAGGACGATTTTGAATTGGGTGGGATGATTTTGATATGATTATTACAAAGCTTTGTTTTAGCAATTTAATTTATAATATTCTATTGACCTTTTAAAGGATGACCTAAAATTTTTAAACTGTGGATCAAAATCTAAGTAGATCGCGAGATTTTTTACTCTGGTCTTTGTTCAGGCTGGTTTCAGGTTTTGATGCTCTGAAAAAAAAAAGAATTAAAAGAATAGCTTTGGCTTAAACAATTTCATAGGAAAAAAATGTAATAATCATTCCCAATTGTGTATCATTTTAGTTATAAGTAATTAAGACTTCTTTTTTTAAATCGGTTTTCTAACACTGAGGCAACGACTAAATTTTTCTGACGGAAAGAAGACCGAAAAAGAATATTTTTTTCCTCCTAAAAGAGACCACGAATGTGAAAAGCATCAGATGGATTTTCTACTGTTATGGAATAAATTGAAATATGCCATGAAATACTGTTGTAAAAGAATCTTTCTTGTCATAAGAAGCTTCTCTTTTAGATTTTCTTTATTGTGTTGCACATTCTTGAGTGAAAAATTTAAACGGACTTAAAATACGATTATCAGTTTAATTTTCCTTTTCAATATTTGAGATGATAAATATATTTATAAACATTAGAAAAAAACTAAATTAGCCATTATCTCAGATCTGTACCGAATAGAAATTTCAAATAATTTAGTACAAGCAAGAAAATTTAAACCGAAGAAAGTATTCTATTTCTTTTTGTGAATTTAAAACTTTTTTCTAGTATTGTTCTGTATTTTTTAATATTAATCTAATTTTTTTTGTTTGAATGTGATTTATCTTACCGAATTCCAACACTGATATTTCTAAGTATAATTTTTCGGAAGACGTGTCCCGAAATATTTCGTTCTGCATATGTGCTCTCTAAAACTTATTTAACTATTCTGATATCATGTGTTTTAAATTTAGATAAATTTTCTTCTTTAGAAATGAGATAGCTGGGAAAAAAGATTCTTCAAGGGACTGGTAAATAAGTTATTTCCGCTGTTAATTTTGCATTAGTGCTTATATTGGGATCAGTTTTACAAACACAAAGTGGACGTTGAGTTAAGTGAAAGAAACATGAAGGAAAACATTGTTTCTTTTCAGCAATTCGATCCTTCAATGTTCCATTTTAAAAAACAAATAGTATGGATTCTTTCTTTGGTGTCACAGAATTTGGTTACAATGTGTTTTTTTTTCTTTCTTTTCTTTTTTTTTTTCTTTTTCTTTTTTTTTTCTTTTTTTTTTGTGTGTAAACTTTCAATAACGCGATTTAATATTTCTTGTTATATTAAGAAAATGCTTAAACCCACGTTTGTATATACAAAACTAAAATAATAAACAAGACCTTTTCATTCAATTGCGCGGAATAAATAACTTTGTTGTTACAAATGGCCATACTTTGTCATCGTTATTAACCTTAACATGATTCCAAATGATCGGTTCAAGGAAAATCGTTGCGGGCATATTTTGTGATGAATTTTATCGATCATCTTTTTAGCCTATTCTCTTGTTGAATGTTCATGGTTGTGAAGATCGCAAACAATAGATAAGGTAGGAGATTTAGACAGAACAAAAAAACCATCTCATACCCCTATATCCGTAGCCATTCTCGTTACTGAACGGTTTGATAGGCTTGTTACGGTTTTTTTTATTAAATACCAAACTATTGTGTGTTTTAAAGCTATTATCATATACAGATTAAAATTATTCGAGGAAGTTTCTTATATAGGGATTAAATATGATTGTAATTTAGTTAAATGCTTCATAATAATTCCTTGAGCTTATTTAAATTTGTAATTGAAATTTTATTCCGTTTTAAAGATCTTTACGATAAATTACTTCTCAATTAATGTTTCGCAGTATTCAGGTTATCCCAAATGCTTATTTCCTTAAGTATCGGAATTGCAAATATACTTCCGATTACAAAGTTTCATTAAGCCAATTGCATAAAAACGCTTTGACTTCTGCGAAGTTTGATTATAAAAAGTTTAAAAAAATCAATTTTTACACTCCCTTTGAATGAAAAAGTGTCAAAGAATAAAATACTTTTTTACACTCTTCTATAAGTATCCAATGTTTCATTCTCCTAAATCTAAATTTGCAAAGTATTAAAAAGCAAATTTATTTTCTTCGATCACTTTTTCATACCTCAGATTATTGTTTCAACGAGTCTTTCGTTGCATATTTCATGGATAATACATACACCACAATATGCTATTTTAAGGACGGAATCAAAAAAATAATACTGTGTTTATTAATCTGAGTAAATTTTAAAAAATGGAAAAATCCTGAATTGAAATCATTGAAATCCTTAAAAAATTGTTCAAAATGAATACCGTCGACATCTACGCAAAATTTCATTCTTCTAATAATGCTTGCGCACAGTGATTCAATTCATTACTGGTGACTTCTTGAATTTAGGCTAAAGATCTGTTGTGTTTACAAGAAACTTATTATTCACAGAAGCGGCACCAAAAATAAGAGTATGTCCATGTATCAATCAATTTCGCTTTCAATCACCGCCTTAAGTTGACGTACGATGAGGAGAATCACCATTTAATTGCAACTATAATTTTGTCAAAAACAATTCATCTATTTGTTCAGATACTATGCCATTAAAAACTAAATGAATATATCGGTCATCAATCAACATTCTGTTGTACAAAATGAGATCAACCAAACAGCTTTTGAAAATTCCATATCCCACATTTACTGAAAATAAACTGTTAGACTAAGAATGAATGTTATCGTTCTAAAATAGCTGTTTTAGCGATTGATACTTTCACCATGATTATTCCTTTGGGCACGGGTTACTTTTATGGAGTACTCGAATAAGGTTGGCTGTTTTATGCGTCATCTTATATTTTTCAACTCTACGCTTATTTCACAATACAGAACTGTATTTATATTCAACTTTGGATCGGGAGAGGATACACATGATAAGTAATGCTATTATTCTTAAAATGGCACACAACATTTAAAAGACGCAAAATGAGACTTAAATCTAAACGAATTTTCAATTTATCCTAAACGAAGTATGGAAAAAGTATTGCAGTAGTCAAAAAATTCAAATTTCAATTCATCAGATTGATTGAATATGTCGTTCACCATGCAGCATACTTTTCTATGAAACGGAACCAGCCAAAGAGTACACCACACCCTACATATATAGAAGATTGCCATTGATGAGGAATCTCTTCGACGAAGAATGGATTTTTATCGTTCCAAAAGTGATAGTTTGGAACTAGTACTCACCCGTCCAAATTGCATTTCGAAGAAGGATTAGATTTTAGATAGGGGCGGGTTCAATTGTAAAATTCTAAAAGGTGAACGCGAAGTTTTATACTGTATGGATGCTAGTTCTTACATAGAAATATACTCTACTCAGTATAGTCCTATGACATACTATACTCTATTGGAATGTTCCTAGCATGAGGATAAATTAGAAATGAAGACAAGGTGACAATGTCTGCTTCACATGTATAACGTCTCATCCTCGCTAGAAAAATCAAAAACCCGTAGTTTGACATCGCTAAAGCATTCTATAAACACAGAAGGATGAGTGACGTATATACACCTCATCATATAGGCCGGCATTATGATTACGTACAGTGTCAATCGTCAGTATATTCACCCGTTCCTTGTGACTGAAATCTGTCATTCTTTTGGAAAGTACACAAGTGTGAGCAAAGAATTTTATTTCCTTTGCTCAGAATCCCATTACTTCTCTAATATATTTTAAATAAGCAAGTTCTGAGATTTCTACTTTCTTCTTTGTTATGTCAATGTTTCAAATGCAGACCCATAAAATGGAATGTCATTATGCATGATCAGCCAATTTCTTTCAAGCCATGATTATGGGATGATGTACTACTAGATAAATATCTAAATATGATAGCTTTTCTGGAATATATTTACAGTTATGAAATGTTTGCATCTAAATGTGTGATGATTTCTTCAAAATTTAAAAGTGAACATATATCTATTAATTTTGGATACAGAAGTCTAAACCTTTGTATGTACGTAGATGAATGCGAAAGAAATATTTTCGTAACTGCCGCTTTTATTACAGGTAAAGGCGCACAGTAATTTTTTGTTGTTGTTGCCAAACTATATAGACACCAAAGAGTTTTCATGAAATTGTCTACAATATTTAATGAAATTTTGTGACTGATGAGAGTATATGCCCAGTTGCAATATTTATGGATATAATAGCTTGTTTCACTTTTTGATAACCTTTGTATGAATTTGATTGATGAATGAGACCAAATTGGTATACATATTTTTTTTATCTGAATTTTTATCATTTCTCATCTGTGTTCCGAGACGGGTTTTATAGTATTTCATGTGTTTTATAAGTAAATTGTTGGCACTCCGAACAAGTGATAGTAGAATAATTGTTTTCAATTTTGCTACAAAGAGAAGACCGTCTGCATGTTCTTTTTTTTCTAAAATTTTATTCCTTTGCTCAGAAGAGGCAACAATTTCCGAATGCAGGCATTGTTACGAAAATAATTTTTTTTGTTTACAGTTGTTGTTGATGTTGACAATTTATGAGTGTAATAAACAATTAAATAAATCAATAATAGTTGTGTTAATAAAAATAATCTATATTTATATAAAGCTCAATGTGTGTGTGTGTGTTGGCGCTCTACAGGCCAGACCGTCTGGCCTACAGCTACCAAATTTGGTACATGTATACCTTGGAGGTCGGGAATGTTCACCTGGGGTTCCTTTTTCGAATTTTGAATTAGAATTTTAACTATTAATTAAAAACTAACTTTCCCGCCAAAAAATCTTTCATTTTCCCCACCGCCAAATGAGAAAGGCTTCAGTTTTTTGTCCCAAGAGTAATGAGGCTAGGCTTAAAAATTTTTGACCGATTATTTCAAACGATTCTGTTTATTTTCTTAATGTTTGATGCATTTAAAATTAAAAATTGTTAATTAATTGATCTTTCAGATTCATTTTGAAGTACTTTTGAATTAAAATAAAACAGAATAAAGGAAATAAAAAATTTCTTATCTGCATAGCGTTACCCCAACTGGTGTAGAAAAATTCACGCATTTGCTTTACCATAACTGGCGTTGAGAATTCACGCATGCGCATTGTGTTCCGATTGTTGACAACGGATACGGACGTTTTGAAGGCTTAACCTGTTTTCGACCGATTATTTTAAACGATTGGGTTTATTTTCTTAAAGTTTCATGCATTTAAAATTAAACATTGTTAAGTAATTGATCTGTTCATGATGAATCTGAGAAAATTTTGTAGAAAACTTGTTGAGATATTACATAAATTAAGAAAGATATTCTTTAGTGCCCATAAGGTTTAGTTTAAATACTCAGCGACTCTGTTTTGAGTAGTCATATTTAAAAAAAATGCTTCGTTCCAATAAAAAACTTCCTTATATTAATTGCAATTTAACCATTTCCACTTTAATTTAAAGCATAAATTCTACGGGAGCTAAAAGAAAATTAGAGAGATACATATTACGTTATGACTGAAGGCGTTTATAATATTATGAATGAATTATATGACTATCAAAATTTGTAGCTTTAAAATATTTTGATGAAGAAGCTATTAAAATAGGAGTTACATAAAATATTTAATTATTAAAATTTTAACGAGCATTAAGATTGGTGAACCGGCTGGTTGCCAAAGCGTCTAGTAAAAAAATAAGAAAGAAAATACATGTAATTTGGAGAGAAATCTATTTCTTTGAATTCTGCTGAATTTGAGTATTTATATCTACAGTATTCTAAAGAACTTAAATATATCCCCATTATCCATCTGTATGTATTTCTAGCTATCGAACAACATTGTCTTCTGCTTTATTTCTATTGTAATCCAAAATGATGCTGGAATTTTGAACCTGTTATCGTGACCTGAGCTCAAGAGTATACTATAGTTGATTTTATGGATCATATAAGAAACTGATAACTAAATAAGCTAAAAAGATCACTTTCCTTAAATTAATCTCAATATTAAAAATATTTTTACTAGAATGAAATGGCCATTTAAAAGGTTAATTTTTCCAAAACAGCTATATATTTCTCTGGAGGCATTATTTTTTCGACTTTTCATGATTCTCAGGTTGGGCCATATATCATTTCATGATCGACCGAACTCGTTGTTTCAAGTTCAGTGGAGGAAATACTAATTAGAGTTTAGAAGGGTTTGGGATTTTCTACCTTCGCCCGCGTTCATTTGGATTAACAACACATACTCATTGGCGCATGATAGGCAACGTACCTGTGCACAAAAGATTAAAACACATTCTTCCTTTCAAATTAAATTTTGGGGGAAGACTAGATTTGATTCTACCTGAAGTAATACCTGAGTGTAAAACTTTAGGCGTTGAACATGATCTGACTGTAGCATTCCGTGGAGTCCAAGAAAGCTGCATGGATACCAGTTATTAAACCAGTTATGGCCAAGTATTCTCTGAACTGCCGTTTTCGAAACATTGATTTGTGAACTGATTGTTTGTACACTAGCAAATAAATAAATTGAAAAATAAGCCAAAATATCAAGTTCTGCATCACTTGCATTACGCCTCATCTTACCCACTCCTTCCCGAAAAAGGAAAGTTCTTGGAATTTGTAATCACTAAACCGTTTTGTAAATATACTTCCTAAAAGGATGTAAGAAATCTGGAAATGGACGATTTTATTCTTGTGAAACTAGGCTAGCATTACAATTACATACATCATAAATCATCAGTATTTCAAAACGTTCCTCGTTTCTGAAATATGTCATTCTTTTTCGAAAGCTTAATACTGTGTGCACAATTGCAAGAAAATAATTTTATTTTCTTGCTCGGAATTATACTATTTATCTCGGATATCTGAAATATTTAACGTCTCAAATTTCGATTTCTTTCCTTTCGATTCCAACTTCAATAATTTGGATATAAAGTCAAATTTACAACTGTCGATTAATCGAACATTAAACGGGATTAGCAAATTTCCTTTAAGTCATGATGATTGGATGATGTATTGATAGACAACATGGCTTGTGACAATTTTTCTATATTAACTAAATTTGCACTTTTAAATAAACATTTTTTTCGCAATTTGTTATAAACCCTTGTAAATTTAAAATTTAGTATCTCTGCAAATTTTGTAAAAAGCGTGAAATATAGGGTGTTCATTAATTATTGTCGGGGTTTCCGTACCTCATAACTTTCGAATAAAAAATATTACACAAAAACCGATTACGTATTCGTAAATTACAACTTAAAGAATTTTATTAATGATATTAAAGTGTAAAGCTTGCACAATTTGCACTTTGTAGGCATTCAGCTGAAGGCGATTATGTATTCGTAAATTCGCTGAACAAATTTTGACTTTTGATAATCGTGCGGGTTCTCCGAGCCCCATATTCTACAATTATGTTTATTCACTTTTTCTGACACATGAAAAGTGGATTCGTCACTGAAGAACCATTTCCGAAGGTAATTTTCATCATCCTCAATTCGAGTCAAAATTTGTTCAGCGAATTTACGAATACATAATCTCCTTCAGCTGAATGCCTACAAAGTGCAAATTGTGCAAGCTTTACACTTTAATATCATTAATACAGTTCTTTGAGTTGTAATTTACGAATAAGTAATCGGTTTTTGTGTAATATTTTTTATTCGAAAGTTATGAGGTACGGAAACCCCGACAATAATTAATGAACACCCTATATTGTATGTGGATAGACAAAGAGACATTTTACTAATTGACATTTTTAAATTAAGGGAGCCATATAAAATTTTTCATCATTATTAAAATTCACAGAAATCAGTGTTTTCGTAAAATTTTCCATTTTTCTTAATGAAACATTGTAATTGGAAGGATATGTTTTGGCGTAATATTTAGGGAAATAAATGCTTGTTCCCCTTTTTCAGGATAGCCTGTAAAATAGCAAGGGCAAATGTTTTCAATAAACGTTAGAAATTATGTTAATTTCATATACATCTTCAAATGTAAAATGATACTAACATATGTTTAAATTTTAAAAAATAATAATTTGTCTTTAACTATGGATTAACCCCCACTAATTTTAGGAGATAAACAAATGATGAAAAGAAATTTTTATATAGAAATAATAGTGGTACACTTAGTTAGAAACTCTGAGACGCACAATATGATGAAGTATGGCCATGTTTACGCCTTTAAACCTAAGTTAATAAACCAAATGAGCAATCAACCTGACAGATGCAATAATTAAATATATTCAAATATAAGCACATACAAAAGTACATAATTTTATACATTTTTAATGCGATCTATGTAACAGAAATAAACTACAGAATATTTGAAGTCTAATTTTTTTTTTTTTTTTTTTTTTTTTTTTTTTGAGAATAGAAGATTTGCCATTTATTAAAGGAAGAATCGTACTGATATTTTTATGTTATGATCTTTTATTCTGTCAGTTGCTTATCGGAATAGTTTCTATGTATAAATATCTTTAAATTGGATTTCTGTGAATTCGTCGCCATTTTATCCATAATTGTTTGGATGCTAGTGGTTTCATGCATTTTGGGACATCCCGAATTTGTTTAGATAGAAAAGAGACGCTTTGTGCTTGCTTGTCTCAGATTTTTTGCTTGTTTCTATTATTATTATTTACTTCTATTGTGATAATGGCTTTGATTTTTACTCTTAAATTTTGATTGTACCATTAAACCTCTAAACGTAATAAAAAAATTAAAATTAAAAATAAAATTATTTTTACTATAATTAATCAATTAATTCAGTTTTTAAAATTGCTTAACATTGTACTTTAAATTATTATATAAATGCGTTTTCGACATTATATTTTTTTTTAAAAAAATGAGCAAGTAATGGGCTCATGATACAGATATGTGCTGCGAAAAAGAAAAATTTCGATGATGGTGCTTATGCTTCTTGTTTTCGAATTCAGGTTAAAACGTGATAACATGTCCTTTTTCTTCTAAAAAGATTAAATGATATTTTGAAACTTTTGAAAAAGATTTCAGAGTAGCGTTTTTAAATCTGAACATTAATTATATTCTGCGAACAAAGAAAAAGAATTCTTCATTCCGCTAGCTTAAGGAAACTAATTTTATGGTAGCTTCTTAAGGAAAGGTTCCCTCATTTCGGCTGGAAAAACATTTTATGGTCTTTGAATGATCCCACAAATGCATATAAAAGAACAAAAAAAAACCTTTATCCCTGATAAAGAGAAATAAATTAGGTAAAAACAGTTATTTATAAAATTTTAGTTCCGAAGTAATGCAAGAAATAATTTTGAGATAAAATCACTCGCTTTTAGTGTTTTCAAGGACTCACAGAGCAAATTTGCAGAAGGCATAACGCACAGCTTTACCTTCTCCAGTAATTATTTGTTAACAAAAAATATTTAAGAAATACTTCATGCTTAAAAGGATTCATTTCATCCAGATTAATTAATTGAATTTATTCATCCAGGCCATGCTATTGCAAGCAAACGTCCATTATAAAAAAAATAATAAAAAAAAAGGATTCCTCCGGTGATGTGAAATAGAATCATCGGCCCGGAGGGAGTCAAGAAATTGATATCTTTCGAATTCAATGCTAAATGTTTAATTTTAATTAAAATTCTTCTACTTATTCTTCGCTGTTATTCGAGCTATTTCGTTCATGCTTTCATGCATGATTCAATTAAATAAAGCCAGAAATCTAATTAAAAATAAAACAACCGAGCAACCAGCAATATCAAGTTTATTACCGAGATTGAACGAAACTACTTCAGTTATTCAATCCGTTGGTGGTGATGATGATGATGTGTCCGCGTTACCACGGGAAGAGGGATGCAGCAGCTTCTGAGGGTAAAGACCCTTGAGCACCCGGGGGTAGAAGTCATTTAATTCATTTAGCGCTGCGAATCAAAATAAAAACAAGAGTTGTAACTTAATAAGCAACTTTTTTTCTTTTTTCAAATTCCAACAAGCCGGCACATAAATATTCGATTTTAAAACAATATAAATATTTCATAATATTTTTATGACCATTTTCAAATATTCACCACAAGAAAAAATATTTTAAAATTAGCCAGAATTTTGAAATGCGAATATGGATGAAAATCCAAAAAGTAATTATATCATCTTCAATATTTTCTAGTTATTCTTAATTTTCTCTCATAAATTTGCTCCAGCTTCTACTTTATTTCTCTTCTAACCAATTTTAGCAAACCATTTCCGAAACGAAGTATTTGTTTAAGGATAAAATTTAGCTCAAACTGCTGTCTATCTACTTCCACAAACTATGTGCTCTCTTTTAGTAAGCGAACTTAACTGAAACGTTCGCTAATTCTAACAAACGTGTTTGTTCTGCCATCTAGTGACGACTTGGGACAACAAAATCGAACTTTAATTTTGACTCGGAGTAAATACAGCACGAGGCGGTGCAATTTTAACTTCGCATGAATAAATATGCATGAATAAAATATGTAATTAAATACATTTTTTATAAACTCAATAATTGTATAGTTTAAACGTTTTTAAAGAATCCATCTTACATATTTACCCAAGCAAGTGTACATTTAATATCTAGTAAGAATAAATTAATGGTTAATCGTGCACTTTATAAGTAACCATCTAATGAGACTTTCACATATTTTGATGTTAAGTTAGTTTTATAGTTTAAGATAATGATTATGTGTCAGGATAATTATAAGTTTGGAAAGTATAATTTTTTTACAGAATCGTGTATTTGTTTGATGCCTACAACCTGAGATTTTGCATTGAAAATTTCGGAGAGTAAAAATATGCATGTTGAAATCTAGTAATGTATGGACGAAATGACTCCATAATTAATAAGTCAAATTTTCTGAGTAGTAAAATAATAAAACAGCTTTACTTATTCTTCAAATTCTCTTTATTGAAACTTCTAAACTAAAAGTAAAGCATCCATTAAGAATAGAATTCGATACCAAAATTAAGTGGAACATCTGAAGCGTCCCACAGACTTAGAAGGTGACAATAGAATCAAATTTTTTTATTAAAAATAAAATGACTTCAAAGGGGAAAATTAATTTGACGCTACATAACATTTAGGTTTAGATAAGAAATCCTTATATATATCCTCTAGATATTAATTTTTTTGGTGGGATAGACAATAATCATATGCTTGGAACGGCATTCGTTGTTTCGAGACTCAAAAAAATAATCACCCAGGTGTTGATTTTTTTTGTATCATATGTTATTAAACATTACTTGGAAAAGTTTGAATGCATTACTTTTCTAGAGAGGGTAAACAATTATTAACACAAATTCTGCAACATTTCGCCTATAATTCGAACCCATAAAAGTGGATTGGACTTTTATATGAGTAATTATTAAAATTATTATTCTGTTTCAATATTTGTTTCCGTAAGCCTTTCCAGAAATTTTGTAATGATAAAATGACTTTGTAATTATCTGATTTGTTAGCATAAATATTGATTAGCTTTTAATTATATTCAAAAAATATTAAAATAACAATTTTATTCAGAATACACAAATGTGCAAAATTTCAAACCTATAGCGCATTAGAAGATGAGTAAAAAATCAATTACAAAATTCTATCTATACCAACAGGAAACAACTCAAATCAAAGTGTTAAATGACTTCGAATTTTCTTTTATTTTTCCGGGTTAGAGACCCGAGTTTTATTAAGCATGTTAGCTGTTAGAAGCTAAGTGTTTTTCAACAGACCACACTGTCTCATCCTAACGCAGTTTAGTAATCTGATACTAAAATGTTGGCTTGGGGCTGTTATATTCAGACAATGATTCCAAATTGCATGATATATTTTGTGTAGCCACTATATACATACGAAACGGGCCGTAAATCAAAATATTCATATTTCTGATATTTGTTGCAATATAGTTTTATATTCAATTGCATTTTCTACATACTATAGTAAATTAAAATGAATTGTATGAAAAATATTTATTATTGTAAGGATTTTATTTATATTGTACTGTCTTAAATCTCGTTGCTTTCGAATATATATATATATATATATATTTCATTTTCACCTAATTCTTCTAAGGGAAATTTAAATTTTTAAACAAAGAGATTCGAGGCTTAAATCTTCTGGTCGGATTCTAACAATTAACATTCAGTGCCTAGCTCCATTTCTGATTGTAGATTGGAATCAATGATATGTTATACAATTACATTCAAAATAGTAGCTGTGGGAATCGGATCGAGCGATTGATCTTCAAAAGGCAAGTTATATATTTATATTAACGTCTCGCTTTAAAGCAACACTAGGGCTATTTTTGGACAGATCTCGTGATTTTGAACCGCAGTCGGATGACGAGGACGACACCTGAACTGGCACTCTTCATTCCAAGCTTCCACACCGAGCTAGTGGAAGGACATTTGACCCTGCCGGTTTTAACATGCATCAGACACGCTTACACGACGGTTCTTCGGTAGAATCGTGTCTCGAACTTGGAACCCTCCGGTTTCGAAGCCGAGACCTTACCACCAGCCCACTGCTGTCCGATATATTATTTTGAAGAGAAACGCCAAAGGAAATTGATGTTTGTTTGCATCGAAGGGAGATCGCCATTTTTTTGAATCTCGTAAGTTACCTGTTTTTCGTGTAATTACGAATCTCCTTTAATGCAATAATCTATTGAATCTGATAGAATTTTAATGCTTATCAATAATATGTGATGAATTTTATCAAACTATTTAAAGCTTTTGTATGAATAACAAGGGATTTTTAATTTTAACTGTAAAGAAATAGGACCACTATTAGCTGTAGTAACTTGTTGATATTATTATTTTAAAATTCAGAAACGTTTTGTTTAAATACTTACTAATCCTATCTTGTTGTGTTTTTTGTCCCTTTAATCATTTGAATTTTTAATAAAATTTAGGAATTTTTTTAATTTTTTGAATTCTTTGCATTTGCCTTCGAATTATTTGAAATAAAAATAAATAAGTCTTTTTCATAAAGATAGCGAAGTTCTACTTTGTTATTATTGCATTTTTACTGAAATGAGATAAATCTCAATAGAAATCGGTTTATTAAAAAAAGTAGGATAGGGGCCGAATTATCTTCACTGGTTATTTTATCTTCAATAAAAGTAATTCCGCGAAATTTTAAACATGAAAAAATGTGATATAAGAATGGCCTATTATCTTCAGATACCTTATACCTCTTTTAAATCGGGAAGAATATTAAAAGGGTTTTGCTCGCCAAATGATGTATCAATGTCCCAAAGTGTAAGAAATGTCCATGTATATCCCAACATAGCCAATGCATATTTTAATTTTACTCGCACTGTCCGATTATCACAATGCTGAACAGAATGCGAAATGAGCAGTTGAGACTTCCATTTCAGTCTAATAGCCTTTTGGCAGAGCAACAATTTCTGATCGTATTGTCAAATGGCGTAGATTTAGGGAAAACAGGTACAATCTCGAATGTAGGAAATATCCTGAGGATTCGTTTTGCTTTTTTTTAATGACCTAATATGCACTCTACCACAATGTTTAATAGTCGCTACTTTCGGTCAAACTGAAATTCGGCCTAAGCAATTTGAAAAATATTTCATGAAAAGCATTTTAAAATAGAAAAAAAATATTTCAGGAAAAGTTTTCTCCCTAAAGTCTATCAATTTTGCTTTCAGGTGAAGATAAAATAAAGTATCTACTTATTTAGTATCTGCTTAATATAGTATCTTAAGTACTCACTTAGTATCTAAAGTATCTACTTAATTATCTACTTAAAGTATCTAGTTACTTAATGGACGATCAAAATCTGTTCGTTATAGAAGCCATCATTCGTTTTGAAGATTTCAAAAGTAGCTTTACTCTTACCTTTCTTATTTTTCCTGAAAAATAAATATAAAATAACTCGGATTTAAAATCCTAAACAAATTTCATTACCAATCAAATTGGATAAATTGGATGCATTTGATTTTTTCTTATTCGAATGTGAATTTGCTTAAAACTGCTGCTGCAACTGAATTCCTCCGGTGAGTAAGAAGAAGTGAGTAGTTCAGATAATGTAAAACAACTCTTAATTCCACTGGAAAGCACATGTTTGGATGAAATATGTAACATGAAATGAATGTGTTTACATGAATGAAATATGTTGCAGAAATATGTAGAGGACAACAAATACTTAAAAAATAAGCAGAAAATCGCTAAATAGAAAACAGCAATAGCTCTCGGAGAGCACAGCTAGAACTCGTTCAGCGAACAAACTACAGAGAGAGAGAATTGATTATCTTGTGAAAACTTCATTTTTTTATAAACTTTCGAGG
Source organism: Argiope bruennichi (assembly GCF_947563725.1). Taxonomy (NCBI): domain Eukaryota; kingdom Metazoa; phylum Arthropoda; class Arachnida; order Araneae; family Araneidae; genus Argiope; species Argiope bruennichi. The sequence continues at coordinate 133,044,914 of NC_079162.1, read as the reverse complement.
GAGTATGTCGTCACATAGAATTATCCTGATTTAACTGGTCTTGGATTCTAATAGAAATTCTTTAATAATTCTTTTATTTTCCAGAAAACTTTTTCTTAATTGTTAAAATCCTCTATTTCGTCGCCAAGTGACGTCAAATTGAGGGCAAAAATCGAAGTCATTATCCTACCATCCATTCAGCACGAAATAAGAGTCCCTGTCTCGCTCTCTTTCCAACGATGATTCTAATATGGTAAGGATGCGATATTACAGATTCGTAAGGCTGTTGTCCCTTTCCCGGCAGTCTTATTACATAGAACTATGATCAGTAATGTCTTGTCAATTAAAGTGGATAACCTTCGGCTTTGCAGTTGGTGACTTCTGAATTCTGTAGATAATATAATTCAGTTTTCTGAGAATAGTATGCGGTCTTTCCTGGTTCTGCTGCACCTTCAGGTTCAGAAACCTCAGCCGCTTCAACTCATTCATTCAAACTTGGTCACCCTCCTTAGAAACGTGATTTGTTGTTCTGGCGTCGTAACGAGACTTCATTCTTTAACTTCAAAATTAAATTCTCTCTATGTCAAATGCATATATTCTTTCTAAACATAACTCTAAATTATCCAAGTACTCATTTGGCGAAGAAGTCGTATCACTTGATCGCCCAAATAGGATATCACGGAACAATCGTGACGTTCGCTAAAAATGCGTCTCTGATGAAGTCTATCCAGTCATTTCATGAACAATATTCCGATAGGTCAGAAGAGAAAGTGGCAAATTTGTTTCACAATCAGTCTGATTTTTTAAAACAAATAAAGACGATTTGAAATAATTCGATTAAACCTCTTGAACCTACCGTAAGACTTCAGATGTAACGTTCTAGTTCGAGTTTACAGAATTCCGAAGACTTAGCAGAACTCAATACAAAGTGCGGGATAAAAATTTGTTTCTTGATCCAAATGAAATATCAAGGCATGCGATAGTGTAAAATCCAATTTTCGAAGAGCTTCTGCAGTCGAGGTTTCTTCTACTGTAGGCTGATAACTTCTTCAGGCAACTTCTTTAAAACAGTGTATCAGCACTAAAGCATATCGATTGCCCTTTGAAGGTACAGGGACTGTTAATAGAATATCCAAAATTATTCCTTCGAATTCTGTATTCATAATATAGCGCCTACAAGTGACCTTTAGTTTTTGTTTTGAATCCTTTTCCGGCTAGGAACTCGTGGCATTTTTTGTACGTCGTATTTATATTGATAAGGATATACAATTATTTTAGGGTTTTACTTAAATGTTTCACGACTTCAAAATGCCCTCCGCGTGCTGTTTCATGACTTTTTTAAAGTATTTCTTAAATTCTTTTCTTTGGGAGAATGAATCGCAATCTACAAAAGCTTACATCATCCCTCCCCCACTGACGGTATGAAAAACAATATTTAAGATAAGGAATCCTAAAGAACCAAGTATTATTTTGTGGAGGAGAATTACCTGCAGCAAATTCTTGCCCCGATGGTATATCCATCAAATTCAGTATCTCCTGTAGAAAGGGCCTAACATCTGTGTTTCCAGTTGCGCTTTCTGGAAATCACCTAAAGACTTTAGATCCACAGATGTCATTAAAAATTAACGCAAGATTTGAGTTTACCATCATTCATGCAATAAAACGTTCGCAACCCTATTAAAAGATCATTTGACAACTGATAGTTTAGGGTTAGTAAAAATGGAGCATTACACGATAGAACAACGTGTTAACTCAAAATTAGACTTTAAAAAAGCACACAATTGTTTCTTTATATTGTTATACTTTTATTCAATCGTAAATTACACAGGATAGGGTTATGTATGGAATAACACATGGAACAAATGGCCTCCATGGCTTTACTCGCACATACGCTCTCTTTTTTCGAAATTTTCCATGCCCATTTTGCATAAATGTGGCTGCTTTTCCTTCATGCAACGTTGGATTTTCATCTTCAATGCACGTGTGCTTGTGGGCTTGCTGGCATAGACCTTTAATCGAAAATAACTACATAAAAAGAAATCCAGTGGTGTTCAATCACACGATCTAGGGAGTCAGTTCACAAATTTTCGAACTGTGGCCGCGCCGACAGACTTTCATTGAAATATTATTCAACAATGAAAACATGTTGTGCTATTGTGTAACGCTCCATTTTTAATAACCCTAAAGTATCAGCTCTCAAATGATTTTTAATAGGGTTGGCAACACTGTACTGCACGAATGGTGGCAAATTCAAACCTTGCGTTCATTTTGGGACACCCTTTAAAAAATGAATCTTACGAGAAAATCTAGAATTAAATGCATAGAAATCTTTTTATTGAATGCAAATGAATTTTTTTTATAATTGGACACATTTTACCTTCTCCAATACAAATGCATGAATATATGACGCTGCTTATTTAAAAATCGCCTACAATTTGCATCATTTTTCTCTTCAAGTAAATAAAATCTATGTTTAGATCTATAACATGGGGTATATTTTTCTGGCAGTCTCTCCGACAATCTCATAAATGAAATAAAATGATTCGAAGCAAGGTGACCTTCTTACTAACAAAAATTAAAAAAAATACTAATTATGCAACTGCAGCTTTGCATAATAGTTTGAGTCTTCGATAAAAAGCCATCTTTTCACGCTTATTAGTCGAGCAAGAATTTTGGATAATGTACAGTGCGTCAAAAAGTAACCAGACACTGATCATTATTTCGAAACTAATTGTCGCAGAATAAAGTTGTAAATGTCTGTCTAGATAGAAATATATTCTCTATAAATGCATGAAATATTTTTCCTGCAAGGGGTCGTTTTCATACTTAGATTTACACAAATTCAATTTTTTCAAATGATAACAGCAGCTTTCGAATACATGTTCAAATTCACCAGATTAAAACAGCTGGCCTACATATAAAATCTTGTAATTTTGATTAACTTACTCATGAGTTAATAGTAATTGAAATTTTCAATTCCTACTGCTAAATTAGAATTTCGGGTTTTTTCTACAGATTCCAAGGAACCACAGATTTAAGGAACCATTGAGAGTAATTCTTATTTTGCATTAAAATATGCAATGAAAAGACAAAATGATGGTTTTAAAAAACAGAAAATGATATTTTAGATTCTTAATTAATTTTTTAAATTCTTAAGTTAAAACTTTTTGAATAGAAACTCATGAAACATCCACGAAATTTGGATGTCAGTTGAAAGTAGTAAGACCTGAAACATCACTGTTTTAAATTTTATCAGTTTCCACCAATAGTTTTTAAGATATAAATGAATAACCAAAAGCTTTCTGAACAACATCCTTTTCGCTTTCTTTGGGAAGCTTCTCAACTTTAGAAAAGAGTTGACAAAGAAAAATTGACAACAAAGAAAAATTGCTAAAATGGAGCAGAATACAAATTATGTCCTTCAATAATGATTCAGATATAGATTTCTTTTTGAATGAGATGTAAAAGTAAGTGGAAAGATTGATGCATGTAACAATATTACATTTCAAATGATTTTGTGTGAGGTTAATGAGAGCTGATTGCATTAATAGACATTATTTGTAAGGTTTTTAATTATAAAAAATCACAGAAGGCAAATTATACACAAAACACAAATTTATATAGTGTTAAATGTATGAATTATTGAATTAATACAAAAGGAGTTCCTTGTACGTAGATAAGGTAATTTATACATTTTTTTAAAAAAAAGGAAACAAAAACTTAAAAACATATATGTACAAATTAATTAATATTATTATTTAATATGTTTTCCAGTAAAAAGAGATTAATAATAAAAATAATTTAAAACGATTTAAAGTAACTTTTGGTGGAAATTTGACTATGTAAATCATCAGCAATGTGATATTTATGTTTAAAATAAAAAGAGGTGTTTCGGGAAATAAGTATATCTTTTACTATTGTGCTTCTTTCTTTCTTTTTTTTTTTTGACCTCAGCTTGTTATATCAATTATAAATGATAAATCAATTCAGAATTTTTGATTATTTTAAATGATAAGTTTCAAGAATAGTATTTAAGAATTATTTATACTTGCAAGTAAGAGCATTTTAATTGAATTCTTATTTAGTCTTCTTCGCTCTTAACGGCGAATCTGTTCCTTTGTAACATTGTTATAACAAAAATGTTGCAAAGTTAACTTGTGAAATAATACGAAAACCTGAATAAAGGAAAGTATAGTATTAATTTTTTGTTTAATATCGAGTCAGTAAGAATTACTCGACGAAACAAAGAGCAATAACGGAAAATTAAAGCAATAAGAATGAATATGAAATGATATACACCAAACTGATATTGAAAATAAATTTTCGTATAATCCATTTAAATAATAGGCGAAATAAATAAAAATAATTATTAATTTATTATTAGACTTGACTTTTGATAGTTTACACTAACTGATTGAAATGCATGCTAATTAAATGGACTCTATATGAAATGAAATCAAATGTTAAAGAGCATTTTATAAGGAAATTTGGATTGTTCTCCAAAGTATGAAAATTCAATTATTAATATTAATTTTGTAAAATAAATAAAATTTGAATAAAAGAAAAAGGATAATTGAGAGATAAATTTAATGACTTTAGATGACTCCGGCTGATTCCCCCCCCCCACCTCCTCAATCTTTTCGAAGATGAAGAACTGATTAGACATTTTCTTTTCGGAATTTGCAAATTTTTGGGGAATTCTCGGTGTTTAGGAACTATTTCGGAATAAAATTTTCCGCAAAGAATTTAGTTTTTTGTTTTAATCAACTAATTATTTTTTTAACAGTTAAAAATTTTTTGAAGGTTTTTAGATACTTAGGTCGATTTTGACTTTACACACTAGTGATAAAAATTCGCTAAATGAAGTTTGCCTTTCAATCTCATTTTATTTTATATGCTAATTGTTTTATTTACTATTTTTTGTTACCATACGCATTTTTAATCAGTTTATAGAAGATTTTATTAATTTTATGAAAAGCTTACGTTGATCATTTTCATAAAATGTGGTTATTTATATGAAATCAGTTTTTTTAGGATCTATATTTCTTCGTCTTCGATTTCATTCAACACTTTGATAAAAATTTCTCGAAATGGAGATAACTTTTTCAATAATTAAATTTCATTCATTTTTTTTTATTGTGACGCACTTTTAATATGTTTTAAGGAAAATGTTAAGATTTTATTCATTCTTTCTCTTTTTAAAGTTTACGTAGATTAATTCTCATCATCACTTTTATACGAAATCAGTTTTAGAAGAAACCTTTCTTTACATTTATTAGAATGGATTAATTTTTCTGACCTGATTCCAGTTCACTGTTTGTGCTGAACAGGATATTCCTTCAATAAAATAGAAGGGTGATCATATCAAAACATTTCTCCCATGCGAATTGATTTTTCTTAGTTAATGAAATTCATCGCAAATTTTCAATTATTCATCGCTTTCAGGAACAACAAAACGCGAGTTTAAAGATGAATGCATTATTCTAAGTTAAAAAAAAATAGACTTTATTTTAACGTTTCTAAAGATAAAATTTTATGTAAGAATTTGTTATTATTCAAATTTGCCAACTTTGAGTCCTTTTTCTTACATGATTTAAATTCGCTCAGTTATATAATCATTATCTCTCCGATGACAAAATTGATGACAGTATTTATCGTCAACAAAATATAAGAGCAATTGCATTGTAACTTCTAGAGTATGAATTTGTTTCCCTAGCATAACGAAATTTATGGAAATTAAACTTGGCATTTCGGTTTCCTATTAGTCAAGCATGGGGAAACATCATACTGTTTTAAATTTGGCTGCTTTAGATGAAAAAGTCTTTTAAATTAGAGACAAAATTAATTTTAACGTTTCAAGGTTGAATTATTTTCTTAAACTTAAAAACTTTAGCAAATGCTGAAAGTGAACCATTTACGTGGCCAGAAATTAACAGGTGTGTGCAAAGGAACTCTCAGCGAAACTCCACAAATTATTCGATAACTTAAAGAAATAAGGAAAAGATTGATATCATTTAAAAGAATTAATTTTCCCAACTAAGATTGTGTTCAGGCAAATAATCTCGGTCGACGAGTAGCAAACACCATTTTTACTTCTGATGACGTGTGTAGAACATCGTTGGCGATTCTGTGACAAAAGAATTTTGACGTGCATGGCGCCTCTTTCTTTCGTATCTTTCCATTTTTCTAATATTTTAATTCCTTAAGCATAGATTAAAATGATTGTCATTTTACTGCTTTGTAAGATTAACAATAAAAGAACTATATTTTAACTTGTGTCTATGCTTATTTGAGCATTTCTCTGAGTAACTGCTTGTTTTATCTTCAAAACTTCTAACAAAGACGCCAACATGTCTAATGGAACTCCGGTCTGAGCAATTTCGATCTCGATGTACATTGCATTAGATCATAACAACTTAAACATAAGTCGACAAAGTGTAATTTATAAGACATAAGATATCATTAGTGCTGAAATACGAAAGTAAGCAAGTTAGAAGTTGCATTTGTTTTACTTTGAATTTCAGAGTTTTTTTTATTTTTTTTTAAAGTTTTACTGTTTTTACTGTTAATTTTTTTTTCCAAGGCACAAAAATAATTGTTTCCGAAAAAGTTTTTATTTAATATTTTTTAATAAACTTTAGTATATGATTCAAGTAATAGAAGTTTTTTATTCGCTCTTTTTCCTCTTATTTTTAAAAAATCCTTTATTCTTATTTTGTAATAGGAATGAAATCGAATTTTTGATTTTTTTTTTTTTTTTTTTTTTTTTTTTTTTTTTTTTTTTTTTTGGTTTTCCTATGTTGTAAAATTTTGTTCTATAAAAGTTGAATCAATATGAAAAATCATTATTCTTGCTTTTAAGAAAAATCATACAGAAAAAAATTAGTTATGAATTTTGAATGGTAACTTCTTTTTTTGGAAAATCGATTATTTTGATGTATAACTAAATTCAATTCCACTTGCATGTATTCTCATCTATATACTTCAAGATACTTTCATTGATATTCGTTAACATTAACGATCATTTACTTAAACATACCCACACAATCAATTCTTCTAATCTTTAAGAGTTCAATTTCTTTTTTAGACCCTTAAGGTACGGTTACTTTCAATTGTATTTTAATAAACCAATGTATTCGCTGAATCTTATCTCTTCTCAAATTTTAATTCTATTAACGTAAATCAAATCGATGAAATTACTTTTAATTCATATCTGCCAGAAAAGAATATTTTATGTATAACGATTATTTTAATTCATTTAATATTAAAGAATCTGCATTATATTCATATGTTAAATATTTTTTCTGTATCCGCACAAAATTTTTCAAACCATCTGCTTCTTTCGGTTTTGAACGTTCAATGTCTTCATTACTGAATATTAGAAATTCACAGTTACAATCACTCATACATAGGCCAAAAACGTAAAGTTTGATTTGAATACAGTAGAAAATGCAATATATGTTACGACTCATGCTGATGCTTACCTGTTTCCTTTTGTGTGTCATTGAGTATTTTGATCGGAATAGAATATTCGATTACATATGCTAGTCATCGTGATATTTTCTATCGAACATTCTTTTACACCAATAATACTTTGAAAACTAGCATTCTTCCAGACATTCTAACTGAAAATGAGGAGGACAAGTTCCAGCGCGCACACACACACGCACGCACACACACACGCACGCACACACACACACACGCACGCACACGCACGCACACACACACGCACACGCACACGCACGCACACGCACACGCACACACACGCACACACACACACACACACACACACACACACACACACACACACACACACACACACACATATATATATATATAATATAATACGCACACAGGGTGATTCAAATTAAAGCCTTGGCAAGCTAACCAGTTGACGTAACGCCTTCATATTTGAAGGATATATACCGTCGTATAAATGGAAGAATTTTTAAAGAACAGATATTAATCATCGGGTACAGTCTCGTCAAAACTTTGTCGCAAACTCTTTAATAAATATATTTATTATTAATAGGGCTGTTCGATTTTCGGTTTGACGAAAAAAAATCAGTATTATTTATTGATTCAAAATTTTTATAGTTGGTGCATTTGAGTTGAAAAGGGAAATAGGATGGAATTTGAAAATCTGAATGTTTCTTTTTGTTGTCCATTTCTGTTTAATTACTACTTGATGGCTAGGAAAAAGGTTAAAAAAATGATATGAAGTGAAATTAAGTATTTATATGAGAAGTTAATTGTTATTTATAGCATAGGCGTTTTGTATCGTTTTTCTCTATTCTGGATTTTATATTAGGATTTCTATAAAGATACTGCTTTGTTTAATATGGTAAAATTCTTGCTTTAAGCATGTTATTTTGGAATGAATTGTTTCATGTTTTCTAAACTGAAACTGATTGCTATTTAAATATAATAAACGAGTTATACATCTTTTATTTTCAAATATATGAACAATATAAGCAGTTTCTTGATGTTCTATTAATTTTAAACAAACGAAATATTTTCTCAAAATAACGCAAAAAGTAAAATTTTACAATAATTTTTTAGAAATTTTTTTTTATAAATGAAGTTTAAAAGGCATTTAAATAAATGAATTCCAAATGTTTTTGTCTTTTAATAAAACCACTTATTTAAATTTGAGATTCAAGCAGATGTACTTAACAAAGTATTCGAACGTTGCCTTCATTTTTAAAGCACTTTTTTTGTATATTTGTGTCTTCTATACAAATTTGTATGCGTCTAAATATCGTAATTAATATTAAAAATTTGCATACGAAAATTTTTTGTCAAGTACTGAAACCAGATTTGTCATAAAAATTTTAAGAGAATCCTGTGTTTTCTTTCAATTTTGGTTCTAGTGATATTTTAAAATCTTCCAAAAATCTTAAACAATACAGCAACATAAATTATGATTTTTTCTCTCGCTAAAATAGGCATTTTCAACCTTTGTGTTGTTGCGTTAGGTAGTAAAGGAAATGAAAGTCGCAATCATTATAGAAATACTCTTGTTAAATAAGCTTCAAAGTGAAACTCCCTTTAATAAAATACAAATATTACATCTCACTGCAAGATTCTAGATTATTAACAACTAAATATAGTTGAAATTTGCAGAGTGATTATTCCACAAAAAAAAAAAAAAAAAAAAAAAAAAACGTTTTGCTCAAAAACAACATTATTGATACTTATCACATTCTGCATTCAAGATGCAAGCAAATGTAAAAGCAGTAACTCAAAACTAAAATTTTCAGTAGAGCATTTAAGCCACAAACTTAGTATTTGTATGATGCTTAATGTGATCTCATATTATTTGGAGTGAAAAATACAAGAACTTTCAAAATCTCTCATATCTCCAGATGGCAGTCACATTTTGTGCTCAATAGTTTATAAAATAAAACTATAGGTCCTTCGATGTACTTCAGGGAATTTTTAAAACTGAAAACGCATCACACTGTGAAAGTTTTATCGTTAACAATACAAATTTTTCTACCCCTGTGGTAAGTATGTTGTACACTTGTTCTAACACGTGATTTCTACGTAAATGAATAAAACCTTCGTCCAAACGGCTTTTCTGTGAACGGAAGTCCCCTCCCTTCCTCTCCAACTAGCACAGAAATACACAATGGAAAAAAAAGACTCTTGAAGCGTTGGCCGCTCTTAGAACTTTCAAAACTTGTTCAGTGCTGACTCCAAACTTTCGATGAGCGTCTTTCATTTGAACCGAATTTCATTTACTTAAGTTGTTACAGTTTTAAACTACCACGTTTACATTTATGCAAGACAGGCGATCCACCCTTTAACAGAATTTATTCTAAATTAGATACATATCTATACTTTACAAACTAAATTCCACCATATAACGCTTTTCGTTTTGTAGCTATCGCGTTCAATTATATTCAGGCAAGTGGACTGACACATTTCCTCCAAATGGATTTCGTTCAAAATTTGATAGAAATCTACTACACTGATGTAAGGACCCTATTTGATTCATAAAGATCAAAATGTTATTGAATTATCGTGTTAGGAGACATACCTAATTCCAAAAATGTGCTTTTCTGATTCAGGGAACTCTAAAACGTCAAAAGCTAGAATTCGCACTTTTTGGCGATCACAATGCTCTCTCTCTCTCTCTATGTTTACTTCCTGTACGAGAAACCAAAAATAGCATACTTGACATTTCTCTTCCAAAACAAGAGAGCATTTTATTTTGCTGACTGGTTGATATTAATAACACGAAAGAATTGATCAATTCAAAAGCAAATTTCTGGGAAAACTCCTTGAGTTGCTTATCATGTTTGACTCAATTCAAGATCTCAAATACAATATTTTAAATTTTATTAAATTCTGGCTGGCAGATATAGAAGTTTTACTTTTAGCAAATACCTACGTTTAATTTATAGAAGTTGCGAAAAGCCTTCCTCCTGGTTTAAACAAGAAAAGTCATAACCTTACCCTCATCACTTTTCGAAAGCTATTGCACTCTTATCATGCGATTATTATAAGATCAGATTGCAGAAGGAACTTTCATCTTTACCTCAAATTTACAGCACCTCTTTCTCTGATAAATGTTTAAAACCCACGAAAGCCACCTCTTTTAAATATTTCATTATGTGCAAGATCGGAAACGGAGGGGGATCATCACACAAGTCTTCTCTTCCGAAGGTAATAGTCTCGGAAACGGTGCATACATTGAAGGACCCCATTTTGTGATGTCTCCCCTTCCCACACCGAAAAAAAAAAAGAATGATCAAAACAAAGCCTGGATCCTTCGAATTTGCTTCAGGCAAAGTAAGTTTCTTTATCATCATTTGCTGGATCCAAGAATCGGAAATATTTCAAGCAGAAATGGGACTTATTATTTTCTTTTTTGTACACTAGATGCATCAGTAACTTTCTAAAAGCATCTTCAGCGGAAACTTTGAAAGCCGATAAAGAAACAACTATATATTTCTGATTAGAAAAATAGTGCTTGGCGTATAAATTGGTTAAAATAATCTTTAAATAAAGTTTTTAACTGGAAAATGTGCTCTTAAGACAATGGCTAAAAGGTGATGTAAAAATATTCATGTGAAAAATAAGCTATGTAGAAATCAAATTTCTCATGTTCAAGGTAGCAAGAAATAGGATCTCATATCAGAAGACTATAGAATACGTTCTATTAATCCAAACCATTGTTTTATAAAATGAAGATAAATAGATAAAGTTTCGACCAACAGAATCAGTGAATTACAGAAATAAATCTGCAGGGTATTATTAATAAAGAAAAGCATGCTAATTTTTCTAAAATACTAAAATAATTCTTATGCAACTTTATTTCTGTGGTTCACTTATTGATGCTAAGACAAATAATTTATTTGGTCATTTTTAAGAAGCTTATATTCCGAGAAAAATTAGCAACGCCTTTATTTGTTATGATAATACAGTAGAACATCGATTATCCAACTGTAATAACAATATGTCATCGAAAAGTTGATTAAAAAAAGACTAAATTTAAATGATGACTATTTTCTGGCATAGTTTGTCAAAATCGTTTGTCTGAAATTATATAAAAATTAATTAGCTCGTACTAGTTGACGTATTATCTGAGGAATTCTTTCTTGGAATAACGAGAAGTGAAGAAAAGACACATGGCCCATTAGAAAGACAGTTGACCCTTTGCAAAAGTAATTCGATGCATATTTATTCACTTAAAACAAGGACTTGTTCATTGCTCCTTGTTCATTATGTAATGATATTTTAAAATATAATTTAAACTTAATTAATTTCCTAATTTTTAGCTTAATTTGGCTCATATTAACTTCATTCGAATATATTCTCTTATTTCCTGATCCAGTTCCACCTTTTTTATTTAATTCATTCAACACGATTTCTAAAATTGCTGAAGTCGACAAGTTCCCACACTCCGTGTGGAGGGATAAAAATTGTCTAGCTAAGCGAATATTTTTTAAAAACCTAGATTCTCTCCCTATCAAAATCTCACAGTATATAATCAAGGGAATAAATCTTTCATGAATTTTTCCTCATTTCCCTCACGTGTCGTTCTCTGTTGATGCTCTCGTCGCTTCTGCTTGTACATAAATCATGCTTCCCGGGATGGAATAAAACGATTTTAAAATTTCAAAGTGTCTTTTCTGTCTTCGGCCACGATTCTGTTTAAAAAATTTATATATATATATAATATATATATAATATATATAATAATATGCTTTAATTTGTATTTTCACATCTTCTTACCATTTTGCAGGTATTTTTAACAGTAAAAAATAAATAAATAAAATGTCATAATGATGCACTGTCTTGAACGATGAGTTAGAGTCACCATCCGAGTGCAAAGGGTTAAAAGATCCATGAGTGAGATGAATAATTATCCCTAATAAGAATATTTGTAAATCTTACTGATTTTCTCAATGATTCTTTGAGCTTCGAGAGCACACTTACAGTTTCTAGTATACTTACAAAACTATTTTATCGTGAAAAGGGATGGAATTTGTCATTTCGATATTGAAAAATGAAACTGTGTTTTTATTTTCTCCTCTAAATAACTTCTTACGTTATCAAAGATTATTTGTCGATAATGACATTATAGAGGCCTTTGCATTGCAGAACCCGACTCCTGTACCAAGTTTGACAACCTTTTCTGAATAATTCCTGTTAACTTAATTAATATAAGAAAACGAGCGTTTCTCTAATATAGGATCGTTTAACAGACACTTTGGTTGCTAGTGGGCCGGTTTATCGTGTTCTTACGGTAACAAAATTTTAAAGGCGTGTATTGAAGTTTAAAAGCGGTAAGCTATGTAATAACAGAAAAGTATCCAACATCTTTTTCACATTAAAATGTCAAATGAACAATACTTTATAAAGTGAAACGTGTCGAAGTATTTTAAAAGGGAGTGTAGCTTGCGTGAACAATTTTCTTTTTCCGATTTACAACGTTTTCGCTTAGGGCACTTGCGATGTTTGTCATCTTTAGTCCTCAATAAACGCTTGGATATTTTCTACGGATGCTTGGTATATATTTTATCCATTTTCCTTCAAGTCATTGAATCATTTCAGAGCTCAAAAAGTACTTCATTTGAAACTGAAATGGCATCGAATATTGATATTTGAAAAGTTTCAATAGCCTAGTCTCGCTCAGTTTAAAGACTGTTTTAAAAATGGGATCTTTTTTTATTTATTTTTCAGAGCAATGGAAGTGACAGGAGTGAAAGTGTGGTTTACAAAAAAGTTGCAGTGGTGGAAAATTTCTACGACATCATCTATGGTGTTCATGTTGAAATGGATGGGCGAGGAGGAAAGCACGCTGGGCAAAAGAGGACATACAAAGCGGTGAGTGTTGAAATACACGAATGCTTTAGTGAAAATTTACAACGAGTTAGTAGAGATTTATTTTATTGAAATTTAATAAAGAGGATCACAATTTGAACAATACTCTCTGCCTTTCTCTGATATTGGTTCTTCATTTTTATGCCATTAAATGAGCTTAAAATCCTTTCTTGATGTAACTTAAATTGCAAATACAAGGATGCTCATGACCTACCTGCAGATATTGTAAATCAAATTAGAAAAAGCTGAATAGTGGAGTGGACCAAAAAAAAATGATACTTTTGTTTCATGTCACTATAACCGTAAAAAATCTGACAATTGGTGATAAATATAATGAGGAAAAAAATAATATGACTAATGGATGTCTGCCGTCCCCACGTGAGGCTTCAATGTCTTAAAAAGTTGTGAAAATCAACTGTATTTAATTAATGTTAAAAATTTAAGGCATGTTTTTTCTGCTTATTGTAATATTAGCTGTAAAGTACTAAACGTCGTAAAGAGTAATTAAATTTAATCACAATCGGTCCGTAGATTCTGATTATATATTCCTTGCAAAGTAAACAAGAAATGCATGGAATTACTTTAATATACAAATTCTAATTACTAATCATTACCATAATTTTCACGCTTTATTTTGTCGTTGAATTACAATGGTTCGATGTATTATAATTTATAAGTTACATATTATTTTTGTGATATTTACACTCTCTTATAAAACTGGCAAATAAAACAAAGAAACACCTGCGTTTTCTTTCTTTTTCTAAAATTTCTAATACCGGTATTAAAACCGGTATCCCGGTATTAAGATCTAAAAAATACCGAATACCGGTATTGAAATTTTGGTCCGGTATTGCAATCCCTATACACAACGAAAGGTTATTATTTAGATCTAAAAAACATCCACTTCATTTATTTTCTTTATTTTTTTATCCATATTAAAACTTTGCAAAACTAAGCTTCAGAATTTGGATATCATTTGTCAACAAAGAATGAATGGTAAGAATAAATAAAGTAACAAAAATTAGGAAATCTTTAAGAAATCACTAAAGCTGTTAAGATATCTTTGTGTTTTATATTTTTTGCATGCCATTTGACTCTTTTTTTCTGATCAGATGGTGTTAGAAAATTCGATTACTGGGCAATCGAAAGAAAATGTGAGCATTACTGACCTAACCCTGTGTGTTGATAAAGACACATTACATAAGGATCAAAAGTATTTTCTTAATATTTTGATTCCTTTAGAATAGGTAAAAGTATTGATCCGCTATCCTGGCAAATTGTTTCAATTTATAGAGTCAATAGTGACAAACAAAATATTCAGTTGGTACTCAAAAGAAAGAAAAACACTCTTCTTTGAAATATTCCATGTCAGTAGAGCTAAAATCAAAACCAAAAAATATTTCATAGAGCCCAATACCATTGGAGCAAACGTTACCTTTTTCAAGATTTATTTAAAAATATAAAATCCATTAACAAATACAACGCATCTTTTTACTCTCTTTACTGAAAATGAGATGGTAATTATAACACTGAATAATAGAAAACCCTTTAGACAGCTGATCATTAGACACATTTTTAAGGCGAGTCAATCGGTTTCAAAGAGAAAAATAATCCCAAATGACAGGGCATGGTCATTTGGAATATTATAACCACGAATAATACTGGATCATTTTTTATTACGAACCGTGAATGATATTGAACCATTTTTATCCTTTGACAATATACACAGGGTGTTGCCGAATTCGACCGACAAATTCAGAGGGGTGGAAGTAGGAATCAAGAGGATAAAGAATCGCCATACAACATAGGGTCCCAAACGACGTTTAGTGGGAGAAAATCGCAAAAATATAGGGAATCCAAGAATTGTTGGAAACTATAAAAAAATTTAAAAATAACAAATGATCTTTCAACTATGATTTTTTAAAGTGAAAATACATTCTTAAACGTTTTTTTTTTCTTCATGTAGTTAACATGCTGATTTAATGATCTAAGGGGTTGTAAATGACTGAAAACGAAAAAGTAGTCTAAAATATTGAAGAAAAATGCGTGAAAATGTGAGGAATTTTATATTCTTTAGTTTGATATAAGCGTGTAGTTTGAAAACGGAGGAGTTTTTAAGATGTTCCAGAAAAACTAAAGTAGGCAGAAGAAAACATCGCTGCAACATCAGTACCGATGTTCTCATAGAGCGTTGTCAAATTCGAAAGACAAATTCAGATCGGGTATAGTAAGTATTAAAGAGATGAAAAATTACCAGAAAAAATAGGGTCGCAGTCAACATTTTTTTAGTGAAAATCGGAAATCGGGTGGAGTTCGCACGCTGGATATTTGATGCCACACAGGAAGATACACACTTTCCGCTAGAGTTTCATTCTCAGATGAAGCCTGCTTTACGTGAGAAGACGTCTTCAACACGCACAATGCGCATATTTGGTCATTCGAAAATCTCCACACCTCTATCTCGTCGAACGTACAACACAGATTTAATATTAACACCTGGTCAGGGCCATGTATTGGGACCTTATCTTCTGCCGAACGCCTCAGAGGCGCAAAGTACCTTGTTTTCTTGCTGCACGTTCCTCCGGATTTAATGTGGGAAGAATCGACAATTGTAAGCCAGAACATTTGGTTAACGCATGATGATGCACCAGCACATTTTAGTTGCATTCGTGAAATCTGATATGTTGTTTGCGAATGACCATCAATTCTGCAATGCTCATTAATGATTATTTGCTCACTGCTTTTATTTTCCTTGAACTCAGAAAAATTTATATTCGAGAAGCCTTATTCTTCCCGATTACCTTGTTCCTAATCCTCGCATTCATAGGGCCATTCTCTTCGCTAGACTCAACGTCTATTCGATGTCTGTTTTTGCGATTTTCCCTGGGAAACGTTAACTACGACCATATGTTTTCTGTTAATTTTTTATCTCCTTAATGCCTACTATCCCCGCCCTGAATATGTCTTTCGAACTCGACTACACCCTCTGCAAAAATCGGTACCAATATTGCAGTGATGCTTTCTTGAGCTCATTTTAGTTTTTCTTGAATATCTTAAAAACTCCTCAGTTTTCAAACTATTTGCTTATATCAAATAAAAGAAAATAAAATTCCGTACATTTTCAACTTTTATTTTTCTTTTCTTTAAGTTTTAATATCTTTTGCAAATAAGGATTATAAACTACTTTTTCGTTTTCAGTAATTTACGACCCCCTAGATCATCAAATCGGTATGTCACCTACACGAAAAAAAAACTTTTAAGAATGTACTTTCTCTTAAAAAAATTCATAAATGAAATATCATTTGTTAATTTTTTATTATTCTTTTACATTTTCCAATAATTCTTGGACTCCCTATTTTTTGAGATTTTCACCTACTAAAAGTCGTTTGCGATCCTATATTGTATGGTGATTCTTAGCAAATAGCAAAAACAGATGTCGGAAAGAAAATGAGTCTGGCGAAGAGAATGGCCAAAGAGAGGATTAGGAACAAGGTAGTCGAGAAGAAGCCTTCTTGTGTGTAAATTTTTCATGCGTTCGGAGGGGGGGGGAAGAAAAAAAAACAGCAAGCAAGTTATCATTAATGAGCATTTGCAGAATTGGTGGTTGGTAAACTTCATTCGCAAACAACAAGTCAGATTTCACACATGCAACTAAAATGTGCTGGTGTTCCATCATGCATTAAAAAAATGTTCTGGCGTACAATTGTCGGTGTTCTCTGCAGCAAATCCAGAGGAACGTGGTGGGAGAAAACAAGGTACTTTGTGCTCTGAGGTGTCCGTGCAGAAGATACGGTCCAAATAGATGACTGCCCTGATTTTAATATCAAACTTGTGCTGTACATTCAATGAGATAGTGATTTAGGGATTTTCAAATCATCAAATATTCAAATTGTGCGTGTTGAAGACACCTTCTCTCTCAAAGAAGGTTTCATCTGAGAATAAAACTCTAGCAAAAAAATGGCCATCTGCTTGTGTGGCATCAAGCATCCAGCGTGCGAACTCCACCCAATTTGTGATTTTCATTGAAAAACGTTAGCTGCTACCCTATGTTTTCTGGTAATTTTTCATCTACTTAACGCTTACTACCCTTGCTCTAAATTTGTCTTTAGAATTTGACAACGCTCTATGGGAAAATCAGTACTGATGTTTTCTGGTTCCCTTTTTAGTTTTTTCTTGAATATCTTTAAAACTCCCTTGTTCTCATACTACATGCTTATATTAAATTATAGAATATAAAATTCCTTACATTTTCTAGCTTTTATTCTTCTTCTAGTTTTAATATTTTTGCAAATGTGGGTTCTAAAGTACTTTTTCGGTTTCAGAAATTTACGACCCCCTAAATCATCAAATCCATATCTTACCAGTATGAAAAGAAACTTTTAAGAATGTACTTTCACTTAAAAAAAATTCATAGTTGAAACAGCATTTATTATTTTTTATTAATTTTTTACAGTTTCCAAAAGTTTTCCGACTCCCTATATTTTGCGATTTTCACCTACTAAACGTCTTTTGGACCCTATGTTGTATGGTGATTCTTTATCCTCTAGATGCCTACTATCACCCTTCTGAATTTGTCGATCGAATTCGGCAGCACGCTGTATATATATATATATATATATATATAATGTGTGTATATTGACTTCGTCATTAACAGTAATGAGGTACTACAAAACATAAATGGCAATAATACATACGAATACATATATATAATACAACATGAAATATGTAATATAACAAATTACTATAATTATAAAGTTAATTATAGTTTTTATTAGTTAATTAAAAATTATTCCTAATTAAAATGTTATTCTAGGAAAATGAACATTTCTGCCCCTCTAGTATTTGTAGCAGAAGTTTTAACTTCGATTTGTGGTTTATTAAGAGGTAGTTCGAAATTTGAATTACCGTTTTCAGAATCAAAATCTTCTAAAAATTCATAATCTGGCTTTAAGCGATTAGTTCAATTAGTTATGCTTTTGCCATTTAGATCAATTACAAAATGTCTATCTGTGCGATTTAAAACCGATTGAATAGAACAGGGTAATGTGAGAAGAGATCAAATTGGGTCGTTTCTAAGAAAAATTTGAGTACATGTTTTCAATGATGGATATGCATAATTTTTCTTGTGACTATGAGAAACGTGAGCTATTGTACTAAGTTTTCTCATCATGGTAATTAAATTCGGCACGTATGTGGGTGTCACAGACGTTTGAAGAGAAACTACAGAATGATATCAGATGGTAAACGTAAAATAGTATCATAGATTAGTTGAGAGCTTGTTGCATTGAAGTCATTCTTCAGTGTTGAGCGTAGTTCCAACAATACTAAAGGCAAAATATCAGATGAACCAATGCCTTCATGGACAATAACACAATTGTTTGTATGTCTGTGGAATCGTTTTATTATTCTATTACTTTATGAAAGAGGAATGGATTCTATGAATACCCTTTCTAAATAAAAAAAACT
Organism: Argiope bruennichi; assembly: GCF_947563725.1. Taxonomy (NCBI): domain Eukaryota; kingdom Metazoa; phylum Arthropoda; class Arachnida; order Araneae; family Araneidae; genus Argiope; species Argiope bruennichi. The sequence goes on along the minus strand of NC_079162.1, from coordinate 133,026,131 downwards.
CAAAATTTCCCCCTTGATATAGTGTAAAAGTAACAGGTGTTACAAAACGTAAAATACAACTTCTTAAAAATGCATGAACTGTCATTTCCAACAACATATCTACTGTAAGAATTACTTCAGGTCCTATTAACGATAGTAAGACAATACTTATGGTTATCGGATGCAGGAAATGATCCAATATAGTCAATATGATTATGTGCGAATTAAGCAACTGTGTTAAGTGAAGGCGTTGACATATTTCGATATTTAAGCTCACTGTCATTTGTCACAAGAGCGAACTCTGTTTCGATATATTTTCTCATTCCTGACTCATTAGAAATTATATCAGTAGTAACTGATAGTCCAAGATGAGAAAGGAAAAGCAAATTTTCAAATATTGTTTGCCTTAGGTCTTTTGGGATGGAAGGTCGAGGGATTTCTTGCTTTATTTTTTGAGGGGAATCACAATATAAAGAAGCATCTACAAAGGGAAAATATTGTAAACCTAATTCAGTAGATGAATCTGACTGAAAGAAAAATTGAAATTCAGCATCATGACGATGAGTTTTATCTAACATTTTGTAATATAATGGGAGTGGTTCATAATTGCATTGATTTCAATTCTAGATACTGCATCCGCAACTTTATTGTCTGCCCCAACTGCATAGGGAATATCTGTGGAAAGTTGAGAAATGTATTTAAATTTCTGAGTTGGCGTGAGGGAATTTTTGCTGGTTTCCACTTAAAAGCATAATTTAAAGTCTTTTGGTCAGTATATATTATAAATTCACAACCTTCACGCATGTGCCTCATTTTCTTAATTGAGCTATTTACAGCCAAAAGTTCCTTATCCAAAGCATACCAAATTTTCTGACTTTAAGAAAGTTTTTAAGTTGGAAATGCTATCAGCTGCAAGTTTCATTAGAAGGCTGCATCGATGAACTGCAAACGCAAAATGAGACGCATCGATCCAAACACTTAAAATAGCACCAGGAATTGGATATATAAGAAGGTTTGCATCAGCTAATGCTGTTTTAGTTGCAGTGAATGAAGTTTTAGCTCCTCCAGTCCATTCAAGAAGGGTTTCAGACATTTTAGATGAACGAGAGGATTTTTTGTGTGTGTTTGTGTGGCCTAAAAATTCCATTAGAGGGGTGCTAAAATATGTGCTGCTTTAGGGATAAATCTACGATAAAAACTATGCATTACTAAAATTTTCCACGAATAGGTCATGCTGTTGTTCTAGGAAAGTTTTAAATAGTCTCTACTCGATCAAGAAGAGGAGAAAGACTTTCACTGGAAATTTAAAATCCAAGAAAATTTAAATTATACACTTCGAAAGTACATTTAAAGGGTTTATTTGTTAAACAATAATTATCAAGTTTTTCAAAAAAATCAGGTAGATGAGCCAAATGTTCTTTAATATTATAAAACGCAATTAGATAATCATTTATAAGTGCAATACTCCTCTTAAATGACTTCGTCAATAAATTTGACAAGTGCCAGCCGCGTTGCACAAACCAAACTGCATTCGAGAGCTTTTGAAGAGACTAAACGGAATATAAAAGTTTATGAATATTGTCAAAAGCAACCGGAATTCAATAAAAAGCTTTCACAAGGCAAATGGGAGGAAAATTTTTTCCCATATAGTTCACTAGTGAAGTCAAGAATATTAAGAAACGGAATATTTATCCTTTTTAGTTCGAGCATTTTAAGCTTGAAAAGCGCCAAAATGTCACCAATCATCGATTCATTTTGTTTACTGCTCGCAATACTTACATGCACTTTCAGTACGGATATTCAAAAAAATACAAAAGATATTTAAATATCCCAAATTTTACTGTATCTTTTTCATCTTATGAAACTTGCATAACATGTAGCAATGTACAAATTATATATTACGTTAAAATTACAAGTAAATATTTTGAATATCACAGGAAATATAAATAGTTGTGGTAAATAATTTAATTCTTTTATGTTCGTAGAAATTATAAAGTAGCATAGTTGCAACTTTATAATTTCCAAGCCAGATATAAGGCAATTTCTATAAAAAATTTTGTTGAATACTTTCAAGATTCAGGACGATACTAGCATTGTAGAGCGTTAAACTTTAGTTGCTGTCTAAGGAGAGTTAAAAGATGAGGGATTTCCCATAAATTGCTCTTTTTCAATTTGAATCTTCGATAGTCGAATTGAATTTACTCACTGAATACCTCTTTATGCTTATGAATTAAACATCGAATTGAAATTCTAGTAGGTTAAGCATCATTAATAATGCTTAACCATTAATTATGCTCTTCACGATCTCTATACAAATTGACATTTGTGACTTGATATAGTTTTTATAATTAAAAGCACATTTAGGCAATGAGAAGCGGGGGCAAATTCAATGAGAACTTCAGTGATATTAAATGACTTGCTTCGACAACTTAGTTTTACTTATCATCAATTACTAATCTGAAGTGGAACCACCTGTTGTTAGAATATCTGCTTCTCTATCAGGAAGTCTATCTACTCATTTTTGGAAGTGTTCGGTTGGAACGGAATCACTTTCTTGTAAAAGAAAGTTCTGTTACTGAAATGTGGCGCACTTATTTTTCTCAAATCCGGCATTTTAATTCATTTTACAAGTATTTATGGTACTCATTTCATAACCGTAATTTCTTCTTCGTGTAAATAGTTGATGTGTGTGCAGGTAAGGCAAATATAAAAGTGTCCGGGTGCTTTTAGTTTTATAGAATATACCAAGTTGAAATTCTGTTAATTCAAATAATATGAACAACGCAATAAAATATATTATTTATTTACTATAACATAAATTAGATTCTTAATTTATATTATACATTGATATTTCTGAAAGTATACAATTCAGTCACTCAAATATTTAAATTTAAAAAATTATCAATTTTAAATTTAAAAAAATTATATTGTGTTTCTCTTAAACAGCAAATGAAAGTCAGTTCACTTCAATGTTAATATCTTTCTGAATCTTATCAGTATTCAACTGAAACTTTTATATAACCTCTTATATTTATCTGCCCTTGAAATTATGAAGGAAAATCTATGTTATATTTCCCATTTACACAGTTTTTTCGCAAAGTTATTTACTGTAAGCATTCACATGTCCTTTGATATTCTATTTATGTTTAATTTTCATATAAAGCATCAATAACACATTGTTACATATTCTGCTGTATTTGCAGTTTTGTATCATTTAGTTGAAAGTTCTACGTGTTATGAGCAAAATAAGCGCGAGATAAAATTTGGGATTTTTTTATAAAGCCTTTATATATTTTCAAGTATACGTGAAATATATATAGGCTATGCAAAGCACGTGCGCATTTTTTAAAAAAAAAATCATAAATATTTACTTTTTCTCAAATATTTATAGCATTTAAATTGCAATATAATGCTACGCTGGTATAAAATATTCTATAAGTGTATTATTTCTTTGAAGATTCTTAATACTATAAAAAAAAATCTAAAAAAAATTGCAATGTTTAAAATGGCCTTTATATCTTCCTGAATGTAGTGCTATTTTTATAAAATCGTATGTAAGAACTGTTTACTGTAAACAAAAGCATTGATGAAAGTTCAAAAACATAAGCTTTTTATAAAATTGATAAGTCCAAGTCATTTCCTCCTTCAACAATTTCTGCTAGTTATTCCAAATGCTCTTTTGACTCATCGTGTAAAACTTGAGTTTAAGTATATTCCTTACATGACAGAAATTCAAAGGCATTTTTAGGCAAAGGAGCCTTTCTGGAGGAATTCGAAAAAAATGTGTAAATCTGAAAATAAGTCGACATACTTTTGATCAGATAGTGATACGGCTTATTTTGCATTCAAAAGTTTTACACAATGAATTGCTTATAGAAATAGAAAGAAAATTATCGCTGAACGCGAATAAAGAATCGCTAAAGACGAAATCAAAGGAATTTATTTTTAAAAAATGATAAATTATACGTGCCTGAAGCGAAAAGGCCCCTGTCAGAAAAAAAGAAAAAAAAAACATGGGGATCAGCAATAAATGTTTGATATACCTACGACTAAAACCATTGGAACGATTATTAAATTACCTTTTTATATGAAATGAGGCGCAGTTCTAACATCATTTAAAGAACTAAAAAGCCCTTTATTTTTTCTGGCAAAAGATGGAAAATCAAAAACTTTTGAATGCGCTCTTTTATTTATGTTTTTTACTTTTTTTTCTGTAACCATTAAAATGTACATAATCAAGAACGGTAGTTAATTTACTTCAAATATGTTAATAATCCAGAGGTGGGGGAGTCGTTTTAAATAATTTTTCTGGTCCAAAATATTATCACTACAAATTGAGGTAATGGGTCTTTTGAAAAAATTTTATAATATCTTTTGGCTCCGATTAAAAGTATTTTCGACTCATTTAAGATGATTTTAAAATAATATGCAAATTATTTTATGAGGATTTTAAAATTCATTTTGCATACATTTAATCTGTCACAGTGGAATACTTTTACTTTTGTTATGGTAAAGGATAGGGAATCTCATTTTTTTTTGTTCAATGATTAATAATTGAATAATATTCGAAATTAGGAAGGTTACAAAGTCTTATATAATTCTTTCTTGGTTTTCTTTCTTATTTTATTTAAGACATTAGATGGCGCTGAGGGTTTTTGTTTTCAAGTTTTATTGCGTTGTCCTGTGTGATTGAACACATACTTTTTTCTTTTTTGCACATTACTAATTCCTTCTCCTATGCTCCAGATCTTCCCCTAGTGTTCTGATATTTTTGATGGATTGTTATTTTTAGACTGTTTGATGAATTTTCTAAACTGTGTATGTTTTTTTCTAGTTTTGTTATTTCACGTTTTATATCTCTTAAATGCTAGTGTTTTACCGTTTCTGTACTTAATTCTGGAATTTCCTAGTTTTTCAATTTTCGATGTTTTATTTTCTTAATTTTTGTTTTCATTCTTATTTTCGTGTTTTACGTAATTTTCCTGTTTTCTCGAAATTTCCATTTCTGGGTATTTTCAGGTCACAAGGGGTTAATTTTTGGATGATAGTCTGGCTTCTCACGGAATTATGCTACACACGGCTTCTCAAGGCTGGAATTATTTTCCTTTTTTATTCCCATTGATTTATTCCTTCTTCAGCTTTTTCCTGCTTTGGATAATCTGTGTGTAGCATTTGAATATTCGAATCGCAATGTCTTTTTCCTGAAAACTTTTTCTATTGATTTCAAATAGCTTTATTTTATTACTTTTAACTTTAGCTTCAATTATTTTTGGATTTTCAAAATTTTTAGGACTCATATCAGACTGCATCTTATCATGAGGGAAGCCTATCGAATTTGAGCCTCCTAATATTTTAATCATTTAATAATAATTTTAATAAAAAAAGTTGTAGAGTTTTTTGTAGTTTATTATCTTTAATTTATATTGTAATAAATTTAATTGCCTGCCATTTGAATTAGAAAATAACTCATTGCAGCTGTGCCATGAGTCCAGCTAAGGAATTCAGCTTTCCAAATTGAGTTGCCAATTTTTTTTAATGCCTGTTTTGAGAAAGCGTTTTGGTTTTTGTTTTCACACCAGCTACGTAGAGTACGAACACAAATATGGCATTTTTTTGCACTATACAACTTCTCTTTCATAGTTCCTCCGCCTATGATACAAACAGTGCAGTCTAAGTTTTGGTTCCTTTTGAACCAAAATGTAATGTTTTTAATGTTCCTTTATTATTTTTTTATTTAGTTTGTTCCAGCTCCAATTGATGTGGATTTCTAGTTATAATTACTTTTTACACTGTTAGACGATTGGATGATTGACTGGTTCAGTACAATTCAGAAAACTGTTTTTTTTTCCAATCTGACCAAATTTTAAAAAACAACACCAAAATCACCTAACCTTATTAAAAAAATATTTTGATAAAATGAATAGTGTCATTACCTATAGTCAAATTAATTTTCTCTCCGAAGATATATTTTGATACTTGGATAAAAATTGTGCAAAGACTTAAGATCTTTTGTCAAAATATTTAATGGATGACATCTAAATAAACACAAATTGTTTTCTAAATGCAGCCACATTCATATCATGGCAATGTAAGTTTCTCATTTCATGGCCTACTTATTGAATAGGGTTTAAATTTCCCTAAAGGTCCGATCGAGGTGACAGTCAAAATATCTCTCTTCCCTACCCTGAAATTACTAATTAAAAAGTAAAAATTTTAATTTGAAGAAATTTTCTTTGGAAATTTGGTACCAAAATATTAATAACTTATTTATGTCGTTTCTGTATTACTTCGTTTTAAATTATGATGGAAATTAAAAATAAACTTTTATAAGACTCAATGGCCCGATACAAACTATTCTAGTTACTTTCATAAATTTTCTGCTAAAAATGAAATTCGAGCATTTGGGAGTTATTTCATTCCATCCCAATTTCAGTAGATAATGTTTTACTACTTTGGCGTGGCATGAATGCATGCGAATTATCGAATTGAATTAAGTTCTCCAAAAGGTTGAGAGAGTTGTTGGTATAACAGTAACCATAGATTTGCATTAGGTGTGACTATCAGTTCAATGGAACAATCAACAATGAGATTTTGCTTCCTCTTATCGTTTTCATTACGATTGATATCTAAATGGATCCAATTACCAAAGCTTTTTAAATTTTATACTACAGAAAAAAATATAAAATTTATTTTAAAAGCATTTTTCGATCAATGCATCCTAAACAATAATAATTAAAGAGTAAAACAATTTAAATTTATGTTATCCTATTATATTCCTTAAATGAAACTTTAATATTATAATAAAATCTATGCACACTCTACATGGTAATAGATTGTGGGAAATAATGCCTGATAACAAACATTAAGATTGATTAAGATACTTGAAAAGACGGATTTAGCGAATGAGCGTGTTTCATCGTAACGATTTAGATATGTTCACTTATTTCATTAATGAGTAAGATGCAAATTTATTCGGGGAGAAGTCTTTTCATTATTAACTCCAGGGATGAATGGCCACCACCGTAGGTGCTAATTTGAAGGGGCCGCCAAAAGGAGAATAATAAAGACAAAATACTGAAAGAGACATCAATTTACATTCATTCTAAGCATTTGTTTAAGTATTTTACTATCAAAAATAATGTTATTCACTAAAGTTTCAGAACAATGTGAATTTCCTTATATTTCAGAATCACTGATGGTTGTTCAATGACGCTAAATGCGAATACATTTCCGCAAAATCATTCGAATTCACGGTGTTGCCTTTAATTATATAGCACTCAGGTTCTTAAATTTTTAGAGTATAGCTCATTTCAAGTTATTGAATGTTATCATAACATTTTAATTATCAAAGGGAGCTGATATGATTACTTTGTTTTCATCATTCAGTGTATTTTTGAATGTCAGGACTTTTAAGCCAACAGAATCTAAGCGAGACTCGGCTTACAATTTCAGAAAACTCAACATGGATTCATATTTTTTTCTCATTTCAAGGTTTCGTACCATTTTCAAAGCAGGTACAAAGAAAGAAGGAAATTAAGAAATAAAATTGCTTTTTAAATCATTTTTACTTTCTAGTGAAGGAGACATGCAATGAGAAAGTATTATAGTCGTCATATTATTCCTTCAAATTATATTATAATTCATATATATTATATTCAATTATATTTTTTATTCAATTATATTATAAGCGGTTCAATTATATTATAATTTGAACCGTTGAGATATTGATGAATTTCCACGTTTCCCATCTTTATGAATCCGAAAAACACAATTTTTGAAATTTTTCAGATCTCTAGCTAATTGTAGTTTAGATTTTTTGGGTCAAATGTGCATACATTTGGTATGTGGCCTTTTCAGCATAACTGCAGATGATGTAACATTTTCGACAAAATACTTCCGCTGAAAGTCTTTGCTCGATCCTCCATGCCCAGGGAATACGATCACCTCAAATGGCAAATAGTTCAAGTTAGCACATAACTTTAAAATGAAAATGAAAATTGTAGATGGGGATCAACTTTTTAACGAAATATTTCAAAATATTGCCGTTCTTCGATTTGTATATTTTTGAATGCAATAACTTTGACAAAGGACATTTGGCAGGCAGTTCTGTAACCCAAATGGTTGATCTGTATCAAATCTGGAGCCCAGTGGATGGGGAAATATGCACTCAAAATCTACACTCAGCTCCCCAATTATATTATGAAACACGAAACGCGTCGCATTGTATTGGTATGCAAGATACTCAAAGGAAGACTCTCCAACTAATTATCCAACCTTTAAAGATAACCCTTTGACCACAGATTAATTTTTCGTCCATGAATCTTCCTTCGAACTTTTAAGTTTGCATTTCGTCCTAGATTATTTCTAACATTTTTTAGCTATTACTTTTATAGTATTTTCTAATAATTTTCTCTTTATTTCTCAAGATTCAGCATATTTTTACCTGCCGCCTTCTTTGAATATAGGTTGTAAGTAAAATGACTAAAAGATATGGAAGTGTATCAAATCTGAAACTCCATGGGAAAAATTTTCGGTTCGTCCATGGGTTAAAATTTGGTCTTTATAACTTCTAACTAACATTGAGAATCGGTTTTTAGTTTTTAAAAATCTTATTTTTATTCTTCGATGAACGTAAAAAGTTATAATTAATCAACAAAACCTATTTAAATACTAGGCAATTTATACTGTCTTCGGAACCCACTTCAGAGTTATCAGTTCACCACCCATACATGGGAATCCAGTTCAAGTTAAATTTGTCCTTGTTGAATCTGAAATTTCAAAAATTGGCTACCGCGTCAAGTGTTTTTGACTGAAAATTATGAGGCTCGTTCCCTAAATAGTTCTCAGGTTGATTTAAAATATAACGTTAATCTAACAAGGCTATCCTAAACTATCTGATCAAATGAATTAGAATAATTTATCATTATAATGCCAACCTTTCTATTTGGAAGAATATTTTTTTCATTTTTCAGGTAGATTTAACAAATGCATTTTCTATATTATGAGTTTTCTACCATTTATTGCTTTACTACTGAATTTCCATTTCTATATTCTATATGTACAGGTAGTTATCAAAATAATGGAGACATCTGTGAATAAAAGTGGCATTTAAAAATGCATTTCGTAAGCTCTAAAATATAATCCTAGTTACCAGTTTTTGAAATATTAAACGTATTTATCATGGTAGTATGAGGCAGATTTTGTGAAGTTGTATACGTCTTGGAATTTTCTCAAAAGTATAAAATGTCAGATCTCAGACTCTCAACGAGGTTAGGATTATAATGTCTAAAAAGAAAACAATGGCAGTGACAGCAGAGGTGAATAAGTGTCTTGATTCTTCAATGTCAGTAATTACAATTAGAAGACACCTTCATAAACCGAACATTTACGTCAGAGCAGCAATTCTCAAACCACTGGTCACAGAAGTGAATGTCAGATATCATCTACAGTATCACTACAGATATCATCTACAGTGTAGTATCATCTACAGTACATACATAAAACCTAGTCGATTGATAATTAAAAGACATTTATATCGTCAGACGAGTCATATTTCACACTTTACGGAAGGGTATACGTTTGGAGGACACCTGAACAAGCATATGATAGCAGTTATCCCTTCCAACTGTCAGAGAAGTTTTAGCTGACCGTGACCAGGTCCACTCTATGATGCAAACTTAGTTTCCTGCGGGAGATGGAATTTTCCAGGATGATAACTTGTCCAGTCATGGTTTCATGAACACGAGGATGAAGTAACATCTACTTTGATCTGCACAGTCAACTGATCTCAATATAAGCGAACCATTTGGGTCTATTTTACAGCGTTCATTTCGGAATCTATATGCTCTAGTGCCATCTCTCCCGGAACTTCCATAATATCTTCATGAAGAATAGTGCAATATTCTTCTAAACACTGTTCAGCACTTGTATAACTCGCTTCTCTGGTGAATCTAGGCTGTATTACATGCCAAAGATGGCTCTACGTCTCATTAACAAAGATTCTTGAATTCGTTCGTGATTTTTTTTTCGTTTGTTAACAAACTGTGTACATTATGTTACTTTTTGTAGTTTAAAGCTAGTCAATTATAAAATTGTAAATATAAGTTACGTACAAGGAATTTGTCATTGCAGAATATTATACATTCTATAAATGTTTGTAGGAAGTATTATAAATTTTTTTCTGCTAATTGATACCTATTAGTCCTTCACCGCAATTTTTTTTCGACACTCTTTCATACATAGTAAGTCAGACTGATAATCGGAAAACAAATAGTGCCAATAAATACCGGGAAAGCAAAAATGAGGCTTTGATATCAAATCTCCATTGTATAGTAGATTTTTTTATTCATTTAAAAGATACATAGAAATGACATATACATAAGAAGTAACGTATTCAAGTTTTGATTGAAAACCTCATGGATGTTCAATATGCGTCTCTTTTGATACATAGCCTGCATCTATTCAACACTGCAGTTCTTGATTTCTCTTCTATAGTAGGTCTCCATCGATCCTGCAGTGGCAGCTGTGGTTCTGATTTCCAAATAAGTGAATGCCGTTAGTCATGGAAACATGACTTCAATAATATGCAACTACATTGAAGGATTGATCCCTCAACTGTCAGATATAGAGAAATGCATCCTTGGTTACCAAAATACACAATTTTCTCTTCTTGGGAGTTTGTGGATCGCTTATATATGTGCTCCCACTTTCAATGACCCCCATTTGTTAGAAATATCTGCTGTTGCCAGTACTGATAGAAATATGCTGCGGAAAGATTTGTCTTTAACTTGATGTACGCTGCATGATAATAGACATACTATATATTGAAAACTTGAGTATATTACCTTTTGAAGTATGCATCCTTTAAATAAAGTCGGTACTTTCTGTTACTCAGTAAATATTTGATACTTATTTTGATTTCTCTTGTATATCAAGTGCGCCAATATTTACAATTGAATAGACACATAGTTGAAATGAGTTTAGAATACGAGAATTAGAAATTAATTTGTTATTTTTTCACAAAATACAGTTGAAATTTTGTTGGGCAACATAAGATTTCGCAGAATTCAGTTAAAAATGAATCAAATATATAAAAGTTAACATTTTGTATTGTATTTTTAATGTTTTCAGGTAACTAGGGTTTATACAAAAACCGACTTTTTGAAAAACCGGTTTTCAAATTCGATATTTCCAAAAAAACCGGTTTTAGCCGGTTCTCGAATTTTTGTCAAAAAAAAAATTGAATAGGGAAAAATAAAATATTTTTCCCTGTTCTATTTTATTTTAATTTATATAAAATAACAAAAAACGAAATCAATATCAAAGTCAAAATATAAAAAGCAAAATTAAAGATTACATATACATATTACTTACACAAAATAACGAAAACTCAAACGAAAATTCCAAATAATATTTATATTATTTTCACGAATTTTAATTTCTCCTAAGAAAATAGGATTTTAAAAAAACATAAAATATCCACTGAACGGTGGCTAAGTCTCGTTCTTATTTTGGACACAATATTGCCTGAAATTGAAAATACTCGTTCACCAGTTACTGAGTTTGGCATCAAATTACAAATCTAAGTTTTTTTGTTCTTTTATTGTTCAAATAATGAAAATTCAACTTTCAGTGTCTTTGGATTTGTAAGTTTTTCTTCAGGGTCTTCAAGAAACTAAACAATTATATTATTTCCGACAATTATTTTATGAACTGCTTTCAAATGATTATGTAGAGTGCTTGTAGATGATCCTCTGCAGCTCAACATTTTATTACAATGATTTCAGATTGCCTTGTCTATCCCGAACTTTTTGAAACTATCCATAACTTCCGCCTTACTCATTATTATCTAAAAATGATGTTAAAGTTATTGAATAAATATTTTTGACGTTTATTTTACAATTTTACTATTTTAACTATTCATATTAATGCAATTTAAAATAATCTAATCTACACATTTTCTAGGGATTTTGAAAAAAAAAACACTTCTTAATCTAATTCCGATGTCTAGCTAAAGATATAATTTATATTGAAACATTACGAAAGAAAATATGGAATATTTTAACACCCTGTGTTTTATTTAAAATTCCATTAAACAGAAGCCTTATTTTACACTAATTTGTGATAGAAGAAATTTATATAATAAAATTTAAATTTTAAAATGTAAGATAGAAAATATAAACATATAAATTAAACATAATTAATACTTACGTTATTTTTACCAAATATAACAACTTTATATTTTAGTTTCCAGTTTTCACCTTCACAATATTAAGCAAACCTGTCGTGACTCGAAACGGATCGGATTCTGAGACCACATTTCGACAATTCCATTTCATTAAATGGTGAGACGCGGAACGATAAGCACATTCGACCTTGGATTTCTCGCATTAGATACTTTTTTAGTTCTATTTTTTTTCACGTGTATGTGAGTGTTATGTCATTTCTGACAGCATTTTATTTTAACTGAATATTTTGTATTGATATGGCTAGTTCAAGTAGTGTAAAAAAGCTTTCAGGAGTGGTGCGAAGAAAATTTTATATGATATCATTAAATACTGTGATCAAGAAGCAGAAAACGGGGAATTAATTATTCCTTTCACACGTTCTTCGAAACGAGCCAGTCAAATTGCTGACGTTTCTATTAGCACCGATTTCATACCAATAGACAAAACATCCGACGAGAAGAAAGGGATGAACTTTATCAAACTTTTGTTTCACCTAGAAAAAAAAGTGAAAAGGAATGTTCATAAAAAAACATAAATTGACGAATTCGAGGCGCAACTGTGCAGTGCACAAGCACTGGCCAATGCAACTTGCAACGTTGAAAAAATGTGTTTGCTGCCCGTTGCATAGAATGAATAGCAAATAAAATAAGTTCAAAATTAATTTTTACATAATAATATGAATTCTTAAAACCGGTTTTCTTAATTTAAAAATCGGTTTTCGAATGTGACAAATTTACTTTAAAAAACCAGTTTTTTAAAACCGGGTTTGAAAACCGTCAAACCCTACAGCTAACCTTAAAAATTAATAGACTATATGCTTACAATATTCCTAATAGATGTCGTTTGCTTCGTGAATGAATAAGACTTTTTGAAAATCATAACCAGTTTCAGAAAATGTCTGATTGTTAGGTTTGATGCAGTTAGAAAGAAATAAGTTTCCCACTTCAGATAGTTCTAGAATGTGTTCTTTTGGTGCAAATGAAATATACAATTTGAAATACAGATAATTCAAATGATGCGAATTTATAGAATAAAAAAATGTATACCAAAATTCGTCAATTCTATAAACAAATGGTATTTATTGGTATATATTAAAAATTTGAAATGTCACTTGGGTTACAGCGTTTGCCTATTAGCATTATTCGTTGGATTAAAAGAAGGCAGATTCTACTCGAGCATTCGTTACGATTCTGCACATCATGTCTATGTTGCTAGAAAAAAGCGCTCTTGCTAAAAGTATTCTACCTGAACCAGCAGAACTCCACTGCAGTCGTAAAAGACTTCCGTTATATGAAGCAAATACGGAGAGATCCAATGCTTCCATGTGCCTCATGCAAGATCATACATAGATTTGAAACAACTGGGCAACTTGGTATTCTTCCAAATAGAGGAAGCCTATGAAGCTTTCTTTATTTCTTCATCTAAATCCCATGAAGCTTTTTTTTTCTATATTAGCTTCATCGATTCGTATTTTGTCACAATTCGGTTGACCTAGTGAGTTTTCAATGCATTCAATCAAAATTGTCAGTTTTTAGCAACTAGTGATAATCAGTTTCATACCTCAGAACTAGTGTCCAAAAATGATGATTTTCCGATTTTTACAGAATCTAATTTTGTATCAAGCTATAATGGCATAATAATTCTATTTTATAATTAAAAGAAACTATTTACTTTTATAGGCAATTTATTTTTACTTTTTACGTTCTCCTTAAAGGACCCCCGTCAGATTTCAAAGGTACAGATTTGTTCTAGATAGGAGCGATTCAAATGTCATTTAATCCATTAGACACAGATTGCACACATGTGCGATGAATATTATTGCGATTCAAAATCTCCAAAAAAGGCACTGTTTCAAATGGGTTCATTTTTATTGCTCATTTTTTTGTATACTAAATTGATTGAAAATTAGTTTTTAATTTAATAAGAATTCATTACTGTATCTTTTAATAAACTAAGGGCTACTTAATCTCTCCGTCGTCCGTAACGCGTTTAGAGCTTTCATGTGAAACTTCTGTAGGGCTTGCCGTAAGGTGCTTCAAGTGTCCTTCTATATTTTAAGACTTTTAAACCGCTTTGTAAATATTTACTTGTGTGAGTTTTTTGTAATGCGGCGAAAACAGTGGAAAAACAGAAATTTTTGCGGATAGGAGAGGAAGGCGAAAGGGTCAATTTCCTTTTGTCAAATGACTATCAATATTCAAATACAAATAATTTTATAATGCTGCTGTTAATCATAAGGATTAAAATGAATAAACGCAATATTTATACTATGAAACTAACTTGAAAGTGGAGATAAAAAAGGATTTTACACGTGAAAGTTGTTATTATGAAGCAGAAGCAACACAAAAATTCGAACCATTGGAGAAAACATTCAAATCTTGATTTAATTCCCTTTTCTGCCCTAAACACCTACAGCATAGTTTAAGTCACAGGTTATTTCTTAAGTATATTCAAGTATGTTATGCAAAGGAATTCGTTTAGGATTACATCCATTTGTAGAATATTTTTGAGTAGATGCTTCTGTCAAAAAAAGACATTTCAATTTGCAATACGTCAAGGTCTTCAATCCGTTTTTATTTAATGAAAGCGGAAATTTTGATGCATCACTTCCTAAATCTAGACAAATAATTGTTGGGTGCTAAGAAAACCCAAAGAACGATTTCTACACTCGAACATTACAGCGAAAAGTGGTGCTTTGAATACGTCATTTGCATTCAATAAAAACATTTTGAATTATTCTGTCTCTCTGCTCCCATTCAACAAAACTGTACTTCCTCGTCTCCGAAGTCGAGAGAAAGTCTAGTCATCCGCGTTTTCGATCTCCCTGAGGTGAAAAACCTTCTGATTGTCATGATATCTCTCTGTGAACTTCGAGATAGACGACTGAAATGAAGCATATGGAATGGCGATCAAAGTTGGAACTTTTTGGACAAAATCCATTCACAGAAAGACTGTTCGATAACTAAAAAACGCGGAACGCTGCGTGGATAAAATTTGGTAAGCAGGTTTAGCATCTCAAATATACGTTTGTGTCAAATGTTGAACTAAATTCTTGAAACGTCTGCCGGCCTCTACTTTCACATGCATGGCAATGCAATACTCGATGGCTTAAATCAATGAAATTCGGTATTTTTTCTTGAGATGACAATTGTCACATTTTGGCTAGCAAAAAGGCGTCTAACACACAATAAAAATGCCAAATATCATTGTGTGGTAACTATCATTCACCAATGCTAGGTAAGTGATTCGCGGCTGTCTACAATTTGATGTGAAGGAAGGATCAGACCTTTATTCATTATCTTTTTACTATACAAACTAATTATGAAAATGAAAAAACGTTCCTTTATTCCGTTTGTTTATCAATCAATAATTATTTCAATCCTAAATAGATATTTTTGCCAACTGTTAAAGTGAAACAGAAAGTATATCCCTTAACAAGTAAAACTCCCCATCTAAACCCACCCCAAAAACAAGAGAAATTGAATTTTTTTCAACCAATAATAAACAATTCTGACATTTTTCACATCCACTCTGAACCATATATCCTTTTCTGATGTGACAAAAAAATCAAAAATATTTGTTAGTGGTTTCTAAAAAATCAGTTTTTTTCTTGCTCCTGGGCTATTGAGATAAGTAGACTTGTTTGCTAAAAACGGAACATGCCATTGAAAATATATTGTTATATATAATTAATTATGAATTAAACAATGCGTGGTTAATTCGTAACTGAAAAATTATTTCCTTGCTTAACTCCTGAATTTTTCTCTTTCTTAAATGAAGTTTGAATGCATTGTTTAATTACGAGTTCATGGAAGAATTGAAATTTTTATGGATTCATGTGCTCTGTGCATAGAATTACGAAGCCTAAAAATAATTAAGGTCATTATTTTTGGATACCCTCTGCAGTAATATCTCCGATTTCGTAATATAATTAAATATTAAAAATAGATCCTGAAGAAAGAATCAGAGCAGTGCCATAATGACAAACAAGACATTCATTCATATAATAAATTTATGTAAACAATTTTAAAAACCGAAGTTTTATCTTACTTATTTTCTATTAGTAATCTTTAATTTATTATTCAGTATCATATTATGGAATCTTGAAACCTTTCTCTTCTCAGATTTACCATCAAGTAACGTCACTTATAATGAAGTAAAGTCATTTAAATAAGTTCTAAAAATATTAAAATAGGGATTGCATCGAAAGTCTTTAACACTGCTTCATCAAGAAGTGAGTGGAATATATATATATATATATATATATATATATATATATATATATATAATACACTTTTACAAACATGAAACAGGCCAAGTTAAATGAACGTTCATAAAAACAACTATCGTTTTCTCATATTTACAGAAAACAAGTCTGTTTTGTAAAAATGTTCATAGTTTTTAATTCTGAATATTTTAAAATCTGAGCAGTCCTGTACACATTTAAATTCAAATATTCATTACATTTTTATACGATCTCCTGAAACTTATTAATTGTTCCATAATACAGCTGTTACGTATTAGAAAATTCAAAATGGTATACGTGACATAATTATTGGAAAAATAGTATACGGGGAAATGATTATTGTTGTACAAATCAACGTATAAGTGTTTTGGTCAATAACAAATGCGAAACGTATATATTTCTGGTGAATTTGTTCAGTACTTGTTATTCTAATTGAATATTCTAATGAATGTGAAGATGAACAAAGTTTTATATTCATAATGCATAAACAAAGAAATATGAATCATGGAAAGAAATACAACGCGAAAAATGTGTTATTTAGTGCATTTGTGTTAATCATCTCAAAATGCAACTCATAAATAAACTTCACCTAAGTGACAAAGCCATCCCAAATGACAAAATTAGATTTGCACAAAAAGAGTAGGCAGTATTAAATTTTTCCACTGTTTCAATTGTTAACAAAAGCAATGCCTCAAAAACCTGCATTACTTGTAGACATGGTCGAGGTAGGTGAAGCTTCGTCATCTTAGTGTGGTGTGGAAGTTTGGACAGGCAATGCCAGTTGGAGTGTTGTAAACTTGTGATTGTAAATTATGAGGTCAGTTCGAAAATAACATTAAGCTAACTAAACTAAGCCTTCAATAACGGTTTTTCAGGTTGAAATCTTTACGAGTTTTTATTGCGTAAAAATGAGTACTATTTTCTTTAGGTGATTATTTTCGTGGTTTTCGCAACGAAGCTCTGCATTAGTATTAAGTATGGCAAATATTTTCCACATTACTAACAAGTAAAACCATTAGAAGTTAACTTTAAATGATGTCATCTCTTATATAATCCTCATAGGAAAGCCCACTTCATTAGTGTATGTTATCTACCAAATTTTAGGTTTCATCCGTAGTTTCTAATAAAATGCATGTGAATTTATTTATGTGTAGAAAGATCTTCTTTATGTTTCCATTTTTATGAGGCAAATTTTATTCTGGAATTAAAATTATTTCCCGAAGTCGCTTATGCTTTTTTTTTTAATTTCTACACCTTTGGATTTCACTATCATTTCGCTTGATTTAATAATAATTTATATGATTCAATATTAGAAAATCATGAAATATAAGTTAAGATAAAATCTCCCCCATTGTTAAAAAAACTGCAACTTCCCCTGTCTGATTTATATTTAGAAGTGCTTAAGTCAGCAACTAATTGTGTATATTAAAAATGAGTCACTTAATGATGTCATTAAAGTTTTAATCCCTTCGAGAGATAATTAAGAGGTTGGTTGTATTTCTAATATGTAAACTATGAATTTACTTTTTTATTATATAATTTAAAAATTTTTTTATTTTGGTCAACATTAAAACACTAAAGTTCCAACTCGACTGGGTATGGTTAGTTAAGTTGCTACTGACTGGTGTACCGTCCAGAACCGACTTACACCGACCTTATGTAAGTCTTCTATTTGGGCTTATATACATTTAGCGCATATGTAGCAGATACAGCTATCACGTTAAATTACATACATCCATCTTTTGTTTCTTATATGTACTGTATAGTTAATTAACACTATCAGAAAACTGTTCACTTTCCTTAAAAGAAATTATATTGATTTTATTCAATATTCGTTCAGCCTTTTGCAAGATGCTCTTGAAAGTACAAGCAACATTTTGAACTTATAAGAATGCTTAGACATGTTAAATACGCTATAAAAAACTGGCCAGATACATACGGTCCAATATGAAATTGTATTGGAAGTAATACAAAAGTTCGTCTTTTTTCTTGCTTTGTTTGTTTTTTGTTTTTTGCCTACGCATAGTGTTGCCTCACTTCGTTCAAATTCTAGACTAACTCTTTCTCAACAATAGCCTTTCTTCTTAATTTCGAAAAATAAACTGATTTTAATTTAAAGCCATGAATAGCCAATGAATGGTCATTTTAAGCAATTACTTTCGTCAGTGCTGTGCCATATGTGGTGAGCAGCTGTTGTTTTTTATTCCATTTTTTGCATAGGGTATGATGTTTTTTCTCAAATTTTACGTCGCAGAGGTATGGCTCCTTGTCTTTTGGTATTCAAACACTAGACAAAGTGTTTGGGATTTCGATTCAAAATTATCTCTGATAAGTTCACAAGCCCTAGTAGAAATCCAACAGGTTGCTTTTTTCCGATTTGTGCTAGTGTTCCAACCAAATGTTTGTTATATCTATCAAACGCAATTTGTCAATATTAAATTTAATGGCCAAATTTCCGTATGCAAATCTGTGCATTTTTTTATTTATTTATTTTTATTTGCAGATTGCGGAGATGTATTCCTTCCTACCTCGCGAAGCAGTGACCCACTTCTTAATGTCATGTACCGACTGCCAGAAGAGAATGCATCTCGGGGCGGAGCCGCAGCAGAAGACACCGACGGGTAACCATGACAACGGACATCAGCTCGACGAGAGCATCAGCTCGCTCGACACAACTGCTGGGGACGACACTGACTCACTACACATTGACTACAGTCTGCCTATCACAACGACATACCTCAAACACATGCGAAGCCTCGGGTATTCTGAAGAAGATGCCCTTAATCCCGACAGAGAGGTAAGAACTTCTTCCTTTTCCTTTTGCACTCTTCCGCATCCTTTCGATTGGTGCTCCGAAGGGGAGCGCGCGCTCCTCTTAGACGCGTATGTGTGGAGGAGAGGGGGTCGAGAAAGATACTCACGGGTGGGATAAATTATACCCGAATTTTTGTGGGGAAGGGGTGCAAATGACATCTTAGGGTTAAAAGCTCCATCTGAGTATATTTATCAGTAAATGGAACTACTGTTTGAAATACACTCTGATAAACAGTAACTTATTAATATCCATGTCTTGCAATTATACTGGTTTCCAAAAATTAAGAAAAATCGCAAAAACTCTGATTACTCAAAGTTACAAGTAGAATTTATTGAAACTGATCCACAGTATATAACACATAGTAAAATACAAAATAACATAAAAAGAAATTACCAGAAAATTATGGTGTTATAAAAGTTAGTACATGTATAAAAGGAACAAATCAGACATGTATATCTGGTATAGGAAAAGTACCTTCAATATGGAATATTAAACCCTCAGAAACAGTATGCCCGTACAGCGATGTATGAAACTATCAATAAAGCGGTGCCGTAGGAAATGAGAGCCATTGTTCTTGCAAAGGAGTTACAAGCGTAGCAAGAAAGATTGAAAACCGCTATGCGTCTTCCTAAAACATCCCATTCGATAAAATTCAAGTTCGGTGATCGAGAAAGCTACTCCATGCGTTAAATTATTTCCAGCAGAAGATAATCATTCATAATGCTAGCTCTGTGAGGTTCAACGATGTCGTCTTGTAGCAGGAAATAATCACCTATTTCCCCGGCATACGGGAGCACATAAGCATCAAGGGTGATATCTCTATAGACCTGAGAATTCACGATTCCACGTGGAAAGACATAAAGTTGTGCGCGTCCACCCAAAGAGATACCATCCCAAATACAGACACTACCTCCTCTGTATCAGCTCCTTCAAGGATTTTTTATTTATGTTAAAGGCTTTCAGGTTCTTTTCAATCAAATAACGCTTACTATCACTTTGGAGGCTAAATTGGATTCATCCGTAAAGAGAACAGCCCTCCATTGATCAGTTGTCCAATAAACATATTGATGTGCCTTCTTTTCTATGACGTGACTTGATTTGCAGGCAAATGGCTGGTCGCCTCGCATACAGACCATCTTCGTGAAGCCTTCTACATACAGCTGACGTTTACACCAATCTTTCGCTGGCTGCAACAAGGAAGAATCTGAGTGGAGTTCTGTTCCTTCTTGCACATAACGTTAAATATCTGTCATAGGCGCTCGTCGTAGAGATTGGCCGTCCTTGGCTGAACCTCCTGGATCGAATCTGTGGAAGAAATTGTTCCCAAAGTCTACGAACCACAGAATTCATATATAGCCATCTGCCGCTTCTGTCCAATTTTGTCCTGCCTCTAGTCCCCCAATAGCAATCCATCGCAGTTCTTCGGCAAATGATGCCTGAAGGTAATTGATACGAATTTCCTATTCCTTATCTCTTATTTCAGTATCACAGCAAAATTTGCAGGTTTGCTCTCAAACACGTAATTCTATGCTCCTTGCAGATGACGTATTCTAATTGAAGCTGCACTAAGTTGCATATTGCAGTTTTATGCAGTAATATTTAGTGAACAGCATACTCAAATGTTATACGTCTTGGCTTACTTTTGAGTTAGTTATCGTGATTTTTGTGATTTTTCCTTAATTTTTGAAAACCAGAATATTTTATGAATGAATATATCAGATCCGTTCTTTATTATTATTGAAATGAATCATTTGATATTCTATGCGGCTTGTATTTTCGATAAGAATCAAAATTCAATCACTATCGGATAATCGATAAGCGTCGAAAATTCAATACGTGATAAAAATCGAAAGTTTGGTCAAGCTCGATGAGATTCCAAATTTGGATAGTGTTCGGCTGATATAAGAACCCATTTACTATCAAAAATAATCGTTGCCATAATTAAAAGAAGAACATAATATAATGAAAAAAATATTATAAAATAAAAATGGAGCAACATTTATAGTGCTAAAAAAATTCGAAAAATTATATGTTTTTGAAAATTAAAGAAAAAAAAAAAGACATAATGTAGAAAAGAAAATGATTTAATGAGGGAAAGTCTTAAGGTATAATAAAAATTAAAGATCAACTAAATTTAGTATACATGCATATAACATGAAAAAAAATAATGAAATTGACGACATATTTTACATTTATTCTATAATAAATATAATTATACGTATAAAATTTTAAATTAAATGTTACAATGAACAACAAATACTACAACCAAAAAAATGACCCAATAAACTTACATGAAAAAACATGAAATATTTATAAATATCAATTTAAATGTTTAATATATATTGGATGGAATTTTTCAACCAGCCAGAACTTTGTTCACTTCAACCAGCCTTCACTTTATTTTCATCACTGAAAAATCTGCGTCGGTGCAGCTTGCTGTGCTATTTGCTGCACAACAATTTTACATAAAATGAAATAGTTATATTTGAATGGATAAATAAAAAGTATATATAATTTATGGCCATTTATCGTCGGGTTCCTTTTTTTTCATATTTTCATTTCAAAATATATAACCTCAAATTGATTCCTTGGAGGAGAATTAAATCAAAATGAATTTTAGAAGGGTAATGCAACAATATAGCATATAATTGTAAAACTTTGCAAATTTCCTAATAATAAAAGCTCAAATAAGTACCTGTTAAACATCGAAAGTGAAAATGAATCGACTCATTGAATCGCGATTCATCGTCATAATATCGAAAAATCGATTTTTTTTTCAAAATTTAATGTGGAAAAGTCGATATTTCTGAAATATTGATAATTTTCTTATATCGAAAATCGGCACATACCTAAGGCTAAATATGATATGAAAATATGTACGATGTGATTTTAGTGTGAAGAAGAAGTCTTTTTGTGTATAATAAATGTTTGTCATGGAAGTTATAAATGCTGAGTATAGGAATGTAGAAAGATTTGAATGCTTTCGAAATTCCTTTTTTATGTGATGAATTCCATTAATTCTCTGTACTTAAATTGCGTGAAGAAGAATACAAAGATATGAGTAAAAGGATTTCAGAGGTCTGTCCATTTTGTCTGATTGAGGGTTTTAGTGGAGAAGATAAGTAATAATATTTTGAATGCCCCTTTACTTCAATAAAAATTATGTGTATTGCTATTGATTAAAAGTTTACAAAAAAGTTTTCAATTTAAAGTAGAATTATTATTTTTATAGAAAGAAAACCGATCTATTTAGTTTCAAACATATTTTCAAATATTTTTAATATCAATTCGGAGGTAAATTTTATTAAATTTTTATTGAAATATTTATTTACTAAAATTTAAAATTAAAAATCAGTCTTTATACTCAACATTTACAATTAGCTTGTTTTGATTTAGTATACGTATGTACAAGACTGATATTAAATGGAAAATTTTTATTGGCTTATAAATTTGAAGTATATTTCCAATAGAATTTGCGATTAAGGTTTCTTTCCCATTCTCTGTTAAAAGTTTAATAATTAAAAGGGATTTCAAATCACTCTGCAAATGCCTCAATGTACAACTATTGACAAATAGGGCCTTAACTGAAGTATACTGAACATAGGTCCTTAATAATAACCCATATTGACTACATGCCTTATTAGCACAACTATTGATAAATAGGGCATTAAATACTGTTTGATCAATATTTTTAATTGGTCAACTTTTTTATCATGACTTTCTAATTCTCAACATTTGTTTCCTGAAAGGAATGACATTTTAGCTCTAATATAAACAAAAAAGACCTGATATAAAATTTTTTGAACCAAAATATTCAATTTCTAAATGAATAAAGAGTTAGGATCTTGAATCGTACTTTGTTTATCCATTTGCAAAACTTGAAAAAATCTTAGATTCATAAGTATTTTCTAATTAGTATTTAAAATTTCTCCCACTTTGTCCATATCTATGAAAAAAAGTATAAATTTTGTATTTTGTCTTGAATTTTATATTGCTTCCCTTTTTAAAAATTAAAGCATAAAGATGTTCAAACGCAACTTTTAAGTTTAATTTAATTCCAATGGCAATAAAACGGTAGATTTCTAAACGCCCTCCGTTTGATCCTTTTGGTACGGATTGTCAAAAAATATTTTTAAAAAAATGTTTTTATTGTAAATTTAATTGCGTACATATTTGGAGGTTTTGATACATAATATTTTGTAAGCTTTTTTTTTTTTAATAAAAAAATCCCTCCTGTTATGATTTTCATGTAAAATACATTTATCTAAATAAAATACTAATTGTTTGGTTACCTATGTTGAAACGGCCTCGGATCAATTTTAATTTTGAAATCCAATTGCGAGATTGTGTTGATTAAGCTTTAAATAATAATTACTTTTTCAATTCAGTAGCCTTTTTATTACTGTCCTTCAAATGGGTGCTTAAATATTCTGAGTAAATGGCGATTCTCGCACGAGTGGAAAAGGAAAAAATTGTCTGAATAATTGTCCTTTTTAAATTATACACCAATGAAATATTGTATATCAATATTTCCTATTTCAATATCATTTTTATCTTTCAAAAAAGAGTAAAGAAATTTAATTTATTTTGAATAATACAGATCAAAAGTAGGATAATATCACTTAAAAGTGGCTCATCATTTAGTATACTATTCATCAATACTATTACTGATGAAAAGTATGCTTACATCATAAAATGCTGATGAATTGTATGCTTATACATCGACAGCTTATTCAAGCATATATTTTTGTGTATTACTGATGAATCGTATACTTACTGATGAATAGTATTCATCAGCAACTTATTATTGCATTCTTATTCGTGTTTATGAATAATATACTTATTCATAAGCAACACTTACACTTTTTAAGTATGCTATTATCTATGAACCTTACGTAATACAATTTTTGCTACATAATAAAATATTTAAAAAATTCGAGGCATTAGCCAATATATTTTTATGAAGAAAATAACATTTATCTCCAGATTTTTTCAGGAAACATACTTTTTTTTATGTTAAGTTTATTATAGAAAACATATTTTTAAAAAAACAATGGAAATAAAGCTTAAATTGTTTAGGTACGAAACGAGACTACTTTTTGAATTTAACTATGCAAATATTCAAATTCTTAATGATCAGTGTTCAAATGACATAATGATGAATTCAGAAGCCATATTTATTTCACTCGGGGAGCTTAATTTCTGGCTTATTTCCAATAGCATTGAACGTCCTCTCTGTTTTGGTTAGTTAGGAGTTCCGAAACGGATATGAATGATCCTTAGAAAAGAAGAAAATTTCTGGAGATTGAGTTAGATTTTTCTATAATTGTTGAAAATTTTCTTCTAGAAGACATTCAAGAAAAAAAAATTAACATCTTAAGTGTACCCAACACATACTAACATTAGAAATTCTTTTTTCTGTTTCTTGAATACATTTGAAATAAATTGAATTTTAATTAAATGAATCAAAACTATTTGTAATTCTACTAAAAATTTTACAAAAAATTGAAAATTTGAAAGTTATATTTAAAATTTGCGAAAAATTAGTCTTAATTAAAATGGAGCAGAATTTCATTATACTTATTAAAATTAAAAAGGAAGAGAAGTAATTTAAAAATAATTCTAAATAACTTTTATGATGATAAGTTAATAATGAATTAATTTCAGATTAAATTTAAATTGGGAAACGCTATTACGTGTAAGAGCAAAGGTAAGGCTTATATGTAATTAAATATTTGAAAAATATTCTCGAGCTCAGAAATCCGCTTTAATTAATTTGAAATTAGATACAAAGGAATGGCTCCATCTTTTGAAAACTAGGCGAATTCCTTGAGCAGAAATAATATTTATTTGAAGAAGATGTTTCAATTAAGTTCCAGCATACAACCTTTAAATTAATTTTAACGGTTGAGTAAGTCGGGAATAATTAAATGAAATGTTGTAGTGAGATCACTTTACTGATGAAACGCTTCCATTTTAGTAGTAATCAAGCTTAATTTTAGTCATATTGAAATGCAGAGTATTCTTAAGAATTTCTCGCTTAACTACAAAACGCTACTTACTGCCAAAAAGCATTTTTTTCTATCAAATTTGAATAACAAAAATGACTAAATTGGTACTTATCCATGTCGAATTTTTCTAGTTTTATGTGAAATTTTTTTGAAAGTTTAATAATAATTCATAAAAGCTTGACTAGAACCATTTTTCAAGATTGTTCATTCTAGTTTCTTTTAAATGTTTTAAGTCTTCGAAAAGAACTCAAAATTTAGGCCTTAATATTAAAAAAAACTTTCTTCTACTTGCCTATTTTCTGATATTTTCTTAAATGGTATAAATATTTATTTAAAATTACGTGATTTCCTAGTTGAAAGTATAACAATAAATAATTGTAGAATGTTTATCAAAATGAAGAAAATTAAGAATTATATTGTCTCTCTTCATTCAATAATTTTTTTTTAATATTTTTAACTTTTCTGTTTATTTATACACCACTGAAGAAACTTTAAGTCACGAAAATTAAAACTCTGCCGTATTCATATTGTTTCTAATTAAAGTCTACAGACCAATCGAGAAACAGTAAATCTTTCAGTATTTAAAAATTGTTCTCAGACAAATCTCTAATTTGATGGCAATGGATAATATAACTTATTTTAGTGTCAAATATGAACTCTTCTGCAAGAAAGTTTCTGAAATGAATGGGTTCTTAATTTTCTTCTTTCATCTAAAAATTAATTCCAAGTAATTATCTCGCGATTTAATTAGAAAGGGAAAAAACTTTGTTTGCAAATGAGATGATGAATGAAATTTTCCAGATTTCGAATCCTTTAAAATTAATGAATTACTTTGATGTTGTTAACAGTGAAAAATCAACAGGTTCCATGTCGTTGTCATAGAAACCACGGCTTGAGAGAAGAGACGAAAGAGGTACTTAATCAATTCCGCCACATATTTTCCGAATTGTTTCTCTCATCAATACTTGAAACTTAATGAGTCATTCAGAAGAAAAGCTCGGTTTTATGAAAAAAATTTTATTGTTTTAAATCAAATATTCAACAATGGAGAAAATTAAATTTCAAAACAAAGTATCATCTAATTCTGTTTGGTTGAGTTTTATTTTTATGTAATATATTTTGAAGGCTGCTTTATTTTTATTTTTTATTTTTATGACTCTTTAATATGACACAAAACAGTTGATATTATTCTCTTATTAGTGTTGAACTCGCAATATTAAAAGCCGAGGAAAAAAATTTAATAAAAGCTTGGGAACTTAAGAAAGGGTTTCAGAATTTCTAGTCTGAAACATCATAGCATGCTAATGTTTTAATTTTGATTCACTTATCTTTATAGAAATTTCTCTTAAATATAATAACGATAACACCCTTATTCTTTGTGCATGTTTGGGTGTCTCAAGAGATTATTGCAAGATTTCTCCTGCGAACTTCTTGGCGTCTCTCACGATTGCTTTTTCAAATTTACCGTTTGTCTTGGAATGCCTTTCCTTTATCAAAAAATAAGAAAATGTATTTCTAAATATATTGTTGAATTATTTAACCCTTAACTCGGGAGGTGAAATTTTAGGACTTAATTGGGGAGGTGCGGTCTACGAGACCGCATTCCATTTATACTCAAATTAAATTTTCTAATAAATACATAAGTATGAAAAACTGCCAATATATTTTGCAGACATTTTTCTTGATATATAGATATATTTTAGAAATGTTTCAAAATATATTATCATTGAAAAAAATAAATGCATTGGAACATATATTTTCTTCACAAATTACATGTTACAATAAATAATATTCTTGAAAAAACATATTATTTTTTACTTTTTAAATCATATTTAATTTTACAGTATATGAAGGTATATAGAAGACAGTATAATGTAAAATTCAACAATTATATGAAAAATAAAGAAAATGATAATGGGTAAAATTGACCCTTTTTTTATCGGCTTGTGTGATTTTCATAGCACGGTTTTCTTGGGCATTTTAAACATAGAGATTAAGAACTAGTATAAAAATCAACCTATAAATTCGGTATATATATATATATATATCTTGGTATATTAAAATATTTTATAAATTTTTCAAAATACATTATCACTAGAAATATTAATTATTTTTGAACATACATATCAAAATCAGTTGAATTTGAACTTTCATCGAAAAACTCTTCTGTACAATTATCCTTATCACTAAAACCCCTTTCTGCTTCATTTAAAAGTGTCTGGTGCACTGCTTCATAATAGGATCTGTAAACTGGATGATATTTCGGGGTCCAAGTTTTAGTGCCCTCTGCTAAGCCTTGTATATCACTGGGACACTAACAGGGAGGTGCGGTCTAAGAGACCACGCTTAAAGAAATAACTGAATTATTTAAAAAAGCATCCGCTGAAATCGGTTGAAAAAGTGCACGTGTATTGAAGTACACAAAACAGGACGCTACAGGGTGAATTCATTCAATTGAGCTAAAAATAGAATAAGGATGACCGAAAATCCATCGCTAGCGGTCTCACAGATCGCACGTCCCCAGTTAAGGGTTTTAAAAAGTATTTCAAAAATCAAAAGCTTTATCTTGAAATTACATAAAAAAATATTTTTAAGTCATATTTTGTCATAGATACTTCACGGTTTTCGGAAATAAAGCTTAAAAGGATTTATTTCATATCAAGGGGTCATTTATTTGGATCCAATAATCTCTTAAAAATAATTTTTTAAGGTAGACAAATAATCTTTTTGATAAATTTTAAATGTTAAGAATATTTAACGTGCGAAATTTTTTTAAAAACTGTACAAATAACTAAAAATAATCTGATTTTCAAATTGATGCGGAAAAAGGAAAGTTTGCTTCAGCCGCTGAGAAAGTTAATTACAAATCAAACTTTATTACTTCATATCGGAATCGAATCTAGAAGAAAAGTTAAAAAATTTTATTTAAATAAAAGATTACATCCTTTAGAAAAATTAAGAGAATCCAGTTTTTCTTGCCGTATTCACAATGGATTGGGCTCCTGACCAATGCAATTCAGTTAAAGAAAATTTCAGGCTTGTATGGAATAAAAAAAAATAATAATTTTTGAATTTTGCATGTTGGACATCCAAAATTAGCTTGTTGCATGTTTCAATTGGATATCATAAGAAGAAGTCACAGTTAAGGTGTCAAATTATCATTTACTTGATCAGTTATGCTGTGACTTTTGCTGTTAGTTATGTCTACTCATTATTTCATGCGAGCACAAGACTTTTTGGAATTTAACATAAAATAAGTTTATGAAATACTATAATTATAATCGTGATTATTATAAT
The DNA here is from genome assembly GCF_947563725.1 of Argiope bruennichi. Classification (NCBI taxonomy): domain Eukaryota; kingdom Metazoa; phylum Arthropoda; class Arachnida; order Araneae; family Araneidae; genus Argiope; species Argiope bruennichi. Next base: position 132,997,556 of record NC_079162.1, on the reverse strand, counting down.
ACTAACTTTTTAAAAGTAAATTTTGTTTCTTTTAAAAATGTGAAGAATTTAAAACGTTGTCAAAACTATTTGGAGCAGTTATCAGTGGATCTAGACATAGTCCACTGACTATATCATCATTTTTGCATCAAAATAAAGTCTGTCAAACACCACAGCCAAACGGTAGTTTGATGAAATAGCTGGAATTGCTAGATGGAATGTGACAACATACATTTATTTCATTTGACATACATTATTTTGAGAGTAGATGTAGATAACTAGACAAGTATTTTAAGATCGTAAAATGCTTTGATAAATTTACATACAGCATCTTGATATATCAATAACGATAAGTTAAATATAATCAGGTGGATATCGTTAGGTTTAGTGGATACTTCCCATTAACTTCAGAAAATCTGAAATGTATTAATTTTTTTTGAAAATCCTAATTTTTTTTATCATGATTCTTTTGTCAAAGAATTTTAGTAAATGTGGTCCATTTCATAATTTCATAATTCATCTTTTACTAGTCAGTTTACTTTTTTCTGGTAATAATTGTATTTAATTTATTGAATATATTACTTATTTTAAAATTTCCCTTTCTGTTCATGATATGCCTTAATTATTATATTTAATGAAATTCTTAAACTTCTGTAGTTTTGAACTATCATTCCCCAAATTCATATTTATTGATTTTAATTTCGTACTTTTTGTGTATTCTTAACTGGCAATTAATTTTTGTAAATCTTCTTTTAAATAAAATTGCATGAAATAATGAAATCCCAGGGGATATTTTGGTTCTATTCCTATATTTTCTGCATAATAAAATTTGATTTCATATAAATTATTTTTGACTACGCTTTTGGTCGCTAGAGATGTTGAACTTTTCAAGGTAAGGAATTTTTACCTAATTTTTTTTCCAAAAATATTGGTAAGTATGTAATATTGATTATGCAGAAAAATGCTCGTCAGTGAAGGATCGTATCAATCAGTTTATACGTATACATCTTAAAAAGCAAAAATATTTCTTTGTCAGTTTCAAAATGTATTTCAAAAAGATCTTTTCAACATTTTATTTTTACATTTTTTTATATATACTTTTGCATATTCAGCACAAAACAGTATTTTTAAAAACTGTTTGAATTAGACATTTAAAAACTCATTAAATGCGTTTTGACATTGCTATTTTCAGGTGTCATCTTGAAATCTGCTGTCAAATTTTTATGTCTAAAATATCTCTTATAAAATATTTTTGCTAAAAATGTTTTATATATAATTACTTGTATAAAACTCTAATACTCTAATATAAAACACTAATAATAATAATAATTGATATGAATTTCCTGTTTGTTAATTTAAAAGAAATGTCCTTTCATATAAAGATAAATGGCTAATTCTTTTAGCATAAAATCCTTAGATGCTATAAAAAGAACTTCTTTAGTCTCATTCCATGTTACCTTCAAGTAAGTAAAATTTTGAATTCTTCGAAAACATTCTGAAAATATCAGTAAACGATTCTTCGATTAAAAATAACGTAAACAAAATTTACTTTAAGAAAAGAACATAAAGGAGATACACTTCGAAGCTAATCTACTCATTTTGCATGATTTTACTCTCATTTCAGAATGTGCATGTTTCAATTTGAAATTTGAAGAATGTTCACTTTTATAAAATTTTATAAATTATTGACCTCTGTACGGAAGATGTGATTTTCAGTGATAGATTTAGTCCTAATGCATTGTAGTTGCGATAGGCAATGCTAAATATTTCATATATATATATATATAATATAACATAACATAATATATTATTTTAGTTCCCTTTTTAAAATTTTCTTTTATTTAAGAAATACTTACACTCACTTTAATCTAAATATTTTAAATGTGCACTTATTTCTTCTATAAAACGACCATCATTTGAATTTGCATCACTAGACAGGGCAATTTTCGTCAGCTTGCGATTCTTTTAGAAAACCTGTAAGTTATGTATGATAAAATTACATTTTAGAACAAATACTTATTAAAGTCAATAAAATATATATACAATAAAAATTTCTGTGTAAATAAGATTTTTAAGAAGATACAAGAATTAATCTCCTTTTGTAATTGTATTGCTGTATGAAATCAAATTCTTAGATATTTTTAAATGTTTTTCAATCATCTCTGCTAGTTAGAACGCTTATTGAAATTTCCCATTGGAAGATTAAAGGGGGAAATACATTCTTATATAGAAGCTTTTCATTTTGTATGAAAACTCCAATCAGTCAGCCAGTAGTTATCAAATTAAAATTAAATGTCGCTCCTAATTTTCTTTTGTTTCCGCCGTTTTAAGAAATTGGAAGGAATCATAGTACTAAATTTCAATAAAAGTTAGTAGGAAAATCATCTTAATGGTTATGAAGTGCTAAGTCCAATATCCAAATATAAATCGAGAACATATCTATCTAAAAAGAATTTACAATCTAATTTCAAATCATTTCTCTAATACTATGTAACAAATTTAACTATTTTGTCATAAATCTATTTCCTGAATTTTAGGTATCTCAAATTGTATATAAGTAACAAAGATTTCATATATAGATAACGTTTTAGCGCTCTAAACATTTATTCAAAATATTCAATTCCGAACAAATACAAAAAAGGTAAAGTTAATTGGAAAAAACCGAAACAATGTTTTCCTCTTTATGCGAAGTTATTTCAAAATGTTACAACATAATTTTCGAAGATTTGATACTACTATAGTTTCAATAATTCTTCGATTCTTATCATTTCCTCTTTCTCTTTTTATGTGGTGGCATTGAAAAACTAATATTTAACTTCTGCACAGATACTGGCATATGTGTGAGCTTTAATTCTCCTTTAAATCAAAATATTGTTTAAGTGAAAATAAATTTATTGTATGGTGGAATGAAGATCATTATGCTCTTCTTATTATCTTATGTGGAAGCAAGAGGACGTATGTTTTCGGGCACATTTCATACAAGAAAAAACATTAATGCGCGCACACATGTTTAATAAATAAACAATTCAACAAAGACTTTTTATACTATGAATTGTGTAATAAAAATCGGGGTAAAAACTAAAGAAATCTAATTAAATGAAAGTATTTAAATTATGAAATGACGTTACTAAATTTCACATCTTTCTCTTATCTTTCTACTAATACTTCTTTATGTTTTATTATCCAAATTTGAATGCATTGTGCCTTTGCAATCCAAAAGAATTCATGCAATGAAAATACAAAACCGATTATTTTAATGTTAGTGAAATAGATTCGCACTCCTTAACCGAGCACGACTTGATTCATGTTTATAAGCAAGAATGGAATTTTGCAAACGATTTTTTTCTCCTTTCTCAATCTACTAGAGATTTAAAATTTTCTATAGTTTTGTTTCTAGGTGTCCGTATACTTTTTAAATATTTTTAGTACTTAATTAACATTTAATCAAGATCTTAGTTAAATTTTGATTCCATACAAGTGCCGCTGCCTGGTAGGGAATGTGAGGAATGTTTTCTAATGAATAACAATGGATCGACAGAAATTCAGAAGGTTTCCATATTTTCGAAAATGATGTGTTTTTTACCTCTCGTAACAAATAGCATCGCTTTCTTCTGTCTTACTGCGTGCAGCTTTTGAGTTTGTGTTGCTTCTCTGCTTAGGACTCGGAGGACGTGGAAAGCGAGGTCAGTGAGGAACCCAACACGCCTCTGAATCCTTCAGCAGCTGGACATATGTATGATGGCATTGTCAAAGAAGGTAAGTCTTCCCTTGAATTCCTTTTCTTTTCACCTCTAAGGACCCCATAACTTTATCTCCTAAAAATATGAAATCCCTTAGTTCTTGCTTGATTTTTTTAAGAAAACTATGAAGGCTTGCGTAGTCAATTAAAAAAAAAAATTCTAATCGATTTATATTTCCTATTTCCGCTGTTAGTGACTTTTAATTTTCTTATATTTGTGGCATTGAATGAGTCTTGTTGCGATAATTATAGTAGTTTTAATAAATAGACTTTTTTATTTAAAGATTTTTAGAAGTAATAACTAATACTAAGTGAACTAGACTTGATGAGTGACGCATTTCAGAAAACTTGAATAGAAGAATCTTCAAGTTCCTATGCAAGGAAATGTAGAGCCATAAATGCACAATACAGCTCTTAAGTGTCCGAAAGTCAAATTTCTTGTGATTTTGTGGCATTTCTGGTATTATTTGACGCATCTAAAGGAAATCAAAACTGATTCATTAATAATTGATAATGTTCATTGCAAGAATAGTATCTTATTTATTTCCTTTTTAGTGTCCATAAAAGTTAAAAATATACTATCTAAATCCTTATAGGATGAAGAATATTTCTATCATTTGAATGATTAATGCATTCAAATAGATTTTAAATATATTAAACTCTCGTTAGAACTCTTTGAATAATATGAAATTCGTCAAATTCTTTCTTGCTCAATTTATAATCTTCTGAATAGTCTTTTATAAAATGAAATTCTACGAATTTCTTGGAAGCCATTATAAAAGTCATCGAAGTTCCCTGAATTTACATTTTTCAGTACTTAAATCAAGTTCAAATAAAACATAACAGCCTCTTCCACAATAATTCTGCATAAATTTTCGAAAACAACCACTCAAAATTCTACGGAGCTTTAAATGCACTTTATTTTATGGAATTAATTGTTAATCCATTATTGCTGTTCCAGGATTTCAAATCAAATGATTGTATATAGAAAATCTGAAAGGATTCGGCTGTGAGAAGCGATGGAAAATCAAATAATTATAAAACATTTTTGTCGAATGATTTTATCCGCTAATGGGTTTGAAGAGAAATGAAAGTTTCAATATTAATTAAATAAAAGGTTAAAACAGAATACTGAGTTCATCCCAAGATATTTCAAAATATATCACATGTTATTAATTCAGTTAGATACAGAAATAGAGATAATTGGAAATCCCTGTACTTGGCCACTTTGATCTCCGGACGTAAATTTCTTTATTTTTTATACCCATTTATTTTACTGAATTTTTTCCAATTTTATAATGATGGAATTTTGTAATCCATTTTTCATGAACATCCCAATATTCCAAAGTTTTGAAATTTTGCCCATTTATTTATTCTTGATGAAAATATACTGTTTTAATATTTTCAGATTTTAATTATCTGATCGATATTAATGTAACTAAATTTTGGTTACATATGAGTAGAGTCGCCTGTTGGTAAGGTCTCGGCTTTGGAACCGGAGGGTTTCAGGTTCGAAACCTGATCCCACCAAAGAACCGTCGTGTAAGAGAGTCTGATGTACGATAAATCCGTCCGAGCCCTCATGCTGGAGGAGTTTGGAGGAGGTTCCAGCTCAAGTGTTGTCTTCATCTTCTGACCGCGGTTCAAAATGACAAGGTCCGTCCAAAAATAACCCTAGAGTTACTTCAAACGGGACATTAATATAACTAAGCTGAACTCCATATGAGTGGTGCAACAGGCAACGAATATAAGAAAAAAAAATGTCTCTAGTATTTATAATAATAGATTATAAATGAATGTAGATTGATAACGATTAAATGTAGAAAAGGATTGCACTGTTTGAAAAACACTACTAAAAGGTATATTTTTGAAATTAAAAAAAAATTTGTAGGAGATTCGTTAAAATATGATAATATTCGATCATTTGGGAAAAAATATCAGTAGTTAATTTAAATACCAGCTACCTTGTGAACATATAGAGTGGCTCAAATTAAAGGATCTCTGTTTGAAAATGGATCACGTTCTTTTTCATGATTTACCTTCATACTTTATAAAATTCTCTGTTGAATATTCTCTTATCTGTATTTAAATTTGACTTTGGAATCTTGTTTTGCATTTAGTAATCAGTTTACTGACGACAACAACAACAAAAAAATGTAAACACATTTTATAGTATAAATGGGTTTTTTATCTAAGCATCAAAGTTCAACTGAAGGTCAATTTATACCTACAAATTTTCTACAAAATGATTTGCTTACATTCAAAACTTAAATTGTATAATAGCTAAATGCATAAAAATTTCTGATAAATAGAAAACTCGAATTCAGCTAAAACAGCAACAACAATAAAAGTCAAATAAAAACTCGCGAAAATACAAACGTCGAAAAAAAAAAAAAAACTAATCGCTTAAAAACCATTTAAAAGTTGCAATAGGATTGAAACACCTGGCCGTCTCCACTTCTGACATTCAAGGTCATAATGTATGAAGATTTCCTTTCTCTGGATAAAATCTTGTGCGCAAGGCCCTTTAATGCCTGTCAAAAATAAAATCCTCAATAATTCGCTTATCGATATTATACTAAACTTTATATTCAATTGCTTGTAATTTTACATTCAATAATAAATATTCTTTACCCGCTACTATATTTCGTCTAGACTCATTAAATATGTTGCATAGTCTTCATTATAGTGTAAATTGATATTGAATTTTTCGTGTTCTCTCTCAAATATAATGAGTATAACGTGAGACAATGGAAGAATTCAATTATGGTCTTGTTCTCTATACGATATGTTTATGGTATATCATATTTCATTCAATTATTAAATAGAAACTCGAGTAAAAAGAAGGCTGTTGATATATTTGGTTTAAAATGAATAAAATTTTATAAAATATGTCTGAGTCGAAATATGAAAAACTGTCATATAACCTCACGTTTCCCCACTTTAATTGTAGGTCGGATTATCGGGATTTTGGGATACTTTTGGGAAAGCAGATACCTAAACAGAGAAATTGAACTTCTAAAGATTATTACATATGCAACAAGAATTTTAGTCTAGTTAATATTCCGAAAAGCTCTTATAGTGTATAGCATACAGCATATTCAACGAAATTCAAGATATTTATTAGTAAGCATTGTACTAGTTAAATTCGGTTTTGCTTCTAATCGAAAAACTGATATTTATTCATCTGATATCATTCATTCATATCAAAAACTGATATAATTCATTTTATTAATGATGAGTAGAATTTCTAAATTCTCGATTAAAGTTTAAAAAAGTAATATCCTCTTTTGTTTGTTCAGTTAAATAATACTAATTTTCGATTCAATCGATAGTTCTTTGCATCTAGAAATAAGTACTTGCTTCTCTTATTCAAACTCATTAAAATTATAATATATCCTTCATTATTGTATAAATTTAAATCGAATTTCAGTAAAGCGTTTGCAATTCGATAAAATATAACAAAAATTTTTATATTCGATGAAATATAATATGGAAATTTCTTTTATCGTCTAGTGTAAAAAAGCAGTGAAGGTGTGTTTTTATTCGGTTGAGATAAACTTGTACTGTATTGGATTGAAGTCAACTTATTAGAAATCTAGAGTACATTGGAGTGTGAGAAATGATGATGAGAACTTAGGGCTCATTCCGCTCACCAACTTCCAAGAATCACGTGATCCCTGCTCGCTTCGCTCTCCCGCCATAGAGTTATGCATTTCTATTAGTAATAAGATAGTATCAATACATCCATTATTATTTATATTGCATGAACTTCTAACATGATTTTTTTTATCAGTAAATGGGAACTAAATCAGATTTTTTAATTAAAATTTCCCTGTAACATAGATATACATGTAAATGTTAGAAAACAAAAATATAATAATCCTTAGATATTTAGAAATCAAAATTCAATTTTCTTCTTTTCTTTGTTTTGATAAAATATATTTCACGAAAATCGGTCGACATAATCTTAATAACATCGAAGACGGCTAGTGGTAATAAGATTAATTTAGTCATTTCAATCACCTATGATGAATGACATCTTATCACAATAAGATACCATAGTATTTTTATCATATTATTTAAATTATACTTGAGCAAGAATGCTAAATCACTATGAGTGTTTAATTATACTATATTGAGGAAAAATTAATTGACGATGCTCCTGTAATTCGGAAATATCGTTACGAAACCAAAAACGCTTTACATTTTATTTTTTCATTCATGCCGAATGAATCTTCTTATGAATAATTCTTTGACACTTACATTTGTCCTGATTTATCGATTTTGAATCGAAAATGCTCACCTTAAACTTATTTTTTCTGATTATCGAATTCAAGGGGAAAAATGTGTTGTCTGAGATTTTCCACTGAACCAAGCATATAAAAATAGGTGCATGTTGTTATAAAATGACAACTAACAAATTCAGCTTAATTTTGCTTCCACGTGTGTGTTATATATACTATCTACCAATAAGTATTTGGACACCCATGCAAATGAAAGTATCTGTGGTCCTTATCTACGTCACGCTAACTGTATTTAAGTATCGTGTACGAAACAGCATTAGTATTAGTCGCATGCAAGATGCCACGAAATTCAGAACTGTCTGACTTCAAGAAAGGCGCAAATATTCGATATTATAAAAATGGCCTATTCTCAGTGATCTCATATCTAGTGAGTTAAACATTCTAAAATCGAGAGTGGCTTTTGTGATTAAGAAGTGTGTGGTCATTGTCGGAATGAGCTTCGACCCAGCAGACCCACGCAACTAAGGGATAGGTCCAAAGAAATTCGGAAAAACCGCACCAAACTGATGGACCACATACTCCCGGAGTTCCAAAAGCATCCGGGACTGTTGTTTCGATAAATACCATCCACCGCGTTGAAATTGGACTGTAGATGAATAGAAACAGGTTTTCTGTAGTGATGAATCAAGGTTCGTCACTCTCTCTACCATTCGGATGATAGAGTCTGTGTTTGCCGTATGCATGGAGAACGCTTTTTTCCAGATTGCATTGTGCCTACAGTAAAGTTTGGAGGAGGCGGAATTATACGGGGGCTGTTTCTCGTGGTATGGGTTGGGACCCTTGATCCCACTTCATGGCAACTCCGACTTCATTATTCTAGATAACAATGTGCTTTCTACGCTCTGGAAATTTTACGGGTTGGACGGGTTACGGGTTTTACGGGTCGGTCCTTCAATAGGGTGAACCGACTGGCCTGGCATACTCAGAGTCCAGACTTGAATCCTACTGCAAACCTCTGGGACGAGTTGTATCACTGAATGAAGAGGTGCAACAACCATCCAAAGTCGGTGAAAGAATTTGCATGTCTTCTCCAAGCCGAGTGGAAGAAACTACCACTGTCCATCATCCAAACACCTTTGGAAAGCATGCCCCAGAGGGTTAAGACTGTAATTGCCTCAGGTGGAGGATCCACTGACTATTTAATATGAATAGATGGTGTTTATCTCTTTTATAGCAGTTTTTCAATTACTTGTTGGTAGATAGTGTATATTTTTCTAGTTATCATTGAAGGAATAATGAAGCGTTCTTTATTCTGTTATTAAGCTGAAAATGTTTTTTACTTCCACCCAGTTAGCATGAATAAACTGAAATAAAATCTTTTTAAACGAAGCAGCATTAATGCTGAATCTACAAACGAGGTTTTGGATGTACTTCTTTTATTAACCAAAAGAATGTCCCATAACTTTTCACTAGACAAAGGAGAAACATTTTTCTGAAAAAAATAATTTAAACATACAAACACACAAACAAATAATTTTTTTTCAATTTGATTTTTATGGGGCTAGGATGAATTTCTGATGGTTTAATTTAGTCATATTAACGGACCATTATGAAGTTATTTAAGGCCTTTGGGAGGCGTATTTTGTAATTTTAAATCTAAGACAAAAGACGAGGATGACACCTGAGCCGATATCCTTTTCTTCTACTTTCTAAATCTCATCCACTTTTGTTTTTGACGGATTAACACACATCAGGTCTCCATACGTTTGTAATTCTTCAGTGAAGGCTGATCTTGAACAAAGAAATACTCTGACACGAAGTCACCACAGGGTCTAGAGGTAGTCTCAGCCTGGTGAGACCACAAATCCTTATTCTATTCATATATATGTGGTAGGATATATGTTCGGTAGGGATCTAAATTTATTACTGAGTCCTTGAGCTTCAGAAGCTGGATAAAGGTGATTGTCTAGAAAGTTTGATACTAGTTCGTATTTCATCTTCGTTGCCATATTATGACTAATAAAAACAAAATTCGTGTATAATAACTTTCCTATAGCTTCAAAACTACAGTCTATGCGATATCTCTATAAAATCGATGCATTCAATAAGAGGTTCTTTCTTTGCGTGAGAAATGAAGCAAAATTTTCTACAAACAAAATATTATTTCACTCTTATTCCCTTTAGGAGACCTGTTATTCTAGGTCTATTCCCGTTATTAATTAGTTAAGAAAAAGTGCATTTATTTAGACTTTTTTATAAGTTTTTTTTGGCAAGTTTCATTTGCTTATATATGATCAATAGGTGTTGAAATGATGCACAGATAAAGAATAATTCTTTAAATTATTTGGGGGAAAATAACCACTTTGCATATTTAAAGAAGGGCATTCTCTTTCATTCTTATGAAAGAAAATTATCAATTCTTCTGCAAGGCCTTTCATTTCGAATGTTGTTAATCATGCTTGTTCCTCTCGTGCATTTCTGTACAATATATTTGATGCATTTTTTGACTGAAAAGGAATGAACACGCACATAAAAAACAACATTTGATTGACGTTGTCATACATGAGTTTAAAACAATTTGCAATTGTTGATGCATAAAGAACCTTGAAAGGCCTTATGATCAAAAGTGGATAAGTTGCCCCATTTTGGATAATGTAAAAGGAGATTCTGCCGTAAGAGACAGTGATTCTAAATCGGACCTTTTCGATTTCCAACAACAAATTCTTTCCAAATAGGATCGCTTCTCTGTTATTCTAATATCTCTCCGTCTGAGATATTCTTGTATCTCTTTATGACTCGTCGTTCAAGAATATAAATTATAGAAATGTAAGCATTACGAATGGGATCCATTTCAGCTTGTAAAATAAGAATGGAATCTATTTCAAGCAAATCCATTTGAAATGCAGTTATAGTTGATTTCATAATGTGTTATTTCAAAAGAGTATTAGTCTTAAATAATGATCTCATATTGTGTTTTTACAATCTACAGTTTCAAATCTGAACTTAGCCTAAACATTCTAGTTTCCTTTAATGTGGATTTGAACTCTAGAGTAGAGTTCGGATCTCTTTCAAATGATCAAGTATATACATGTCATGTTGCTGAGACGTGTTTTGATGATGCATTTAATGCTTTAAGTAATCCTGCTTGCATAATAAAAACACATAATCGGACCTAGTTTAAAGATTTAGAAATTTGTAAACATCAAAGTCTTCCGTTCCAGTTTCTTTCTTTCATTCTCTGTTTTATATAATTAGAAAAGATTGTGCAATTGTTTCACAATGAACTTGGAAAATTCTCTGTGGTTGGGCAGTTTGTTCCATTGCAATGTTTTTTAAATAAACTTTTTTTTACTGATCGTTTCCTTATTTATTTTAAGTAATTAAAAATAGCATTTACTATCCAAAGTTCAATTCAAGTAGAATTTCTCAAAATGTCGTCCTTAACTTAGATGATGCGTAATTGAATATGAGATAGCGTTACTGTTTAAGTTGATGTAGGTTGCTTGCATAGCGAATTATATATTGAAAACATTTGTTACAAAAACTATCCAGCAGGGCGATGTAGCAATTGTATGAATTCCATATTTTAGAATCAGGCAGATTATAAATGTAGAAGATAATATTTTTTTTATAAATTTAAGAAATATTTTTTGTACAACATTTGATAATAATCATTTAAAAATGTTTTTAAAGGTAAGTAATAATCTAATGATCATGATATAACAGTTCTTAATGAGTTGTTATAAATCAATATCGTGATTTCAAATCTTGGACTTCATTTCTAAAGTAACAAGCTATGATTTCAATGAATTAGAATTCATCTCACAGATTTTGATAAATATTATCAGAGACACGAACTTCCAAATGGCACAGTTTTCAGACAAATGAATAAATACACCAGTATTTCACCGCACTTGTTCAAAATCTTTTAATTTATTTAAAATACTGTTTAAATAACCATATTTGAACTGTCACCACTGCATAATATAGCAACTTCATTTCAATATATTTCTAGAATCATTGCGAAAGATATCTTGGTATAATATTAATTTTAAAAGAAAAAGTTACTCAGTAGTTTGTGTATTCAATTTAAATTCATAGTAGGGAGTTCATATCGAAAAAAATTAAAGCATTTTTTAGTTAGCTTTTCTCAAAAATTAAAGTAAATCAATGGCTCTTATCATTTACGTGAATTGATCTGACCCAGGTTTCATCATCAATATGCCTAAAGAAATTTAACCTTTATTCTAATGAAACAGGTATATTTATTCAACGTTTTTTTAAAGTTCTCAATTTACCAACCAATGAGAAATTCTGAAAAAGAAATTTGAAAGTGAGGCGAATCCTTTATTCATCATTGCTTTTATAAATATCTTTTCAAAGAAGCAAAGTCTCTCTGTAACAAGATTCATAAACAACTGACGCTACTTTCACACAAAAAGCTCTTGGTACCTTAATAAAAATGGATGGATAATAAAACGGACATTTTTATGCGAATTTGACGCATATTCTTTTAAACTGAGCCCGTAACAAGAACGGCTTCTGAAAGAGAGTATAAAGTGGTTGAGTAGGAGTTCTGTAAAGGTTATATTGCCCATATGAGCACCTAGAAAATAATTTTTAAGCAATTTCTATTTATAACAGATGCCTTTTCATAATTTTAATAGACGGAGAAATAAAGCCTAACAGATAAGATAATCTTTTATTTACAGAAGGTGGAATCGAAAGTCCTGTAAACCAGGCCCCAGCAGGACCATCTGGACGAAGACGAGCAGTCGCAAGATATCGAAAACATGAGAATCAGATGCATTGGACGGAATCTATGAACGACGAACCAATCAATATGATTAAAGGAGATTATTCCAATAATAACCATGATCATTCATATGAAAGAGCTGGGGTAAATATATTTTTCTTCAATGATGTGACAAAACATTATGCGCCCTAATGTATTGAGCAATTATAATCTGTAATATTTGTTATGAATGTTAAATATCATGTAATAACTTTCATCTCCGGACGTGATCCTAATAATAATTTTCCGACTAAATGTGATAATATATTTGTTATGTTCTTTTTTCAGAGCCCATGCAATGGATGTGTGAAAAGAGAAGCTTCGAGCACGCCCGATAACCTTTCAGCAGGAACTAAAGACGAAGACGATGAAGATGATGACGATGATTCAGATAAAATAGATATCAACAAATATGATCCAGAACGACTAAAGGCTTTTAATGTAAGTTCCTAATTTGCATACACTCCAAACTGAAAACTGACTATCCCTTAATTAAGAAAACATATATAAGGGCTAACTTAAGGGATATACTAACTACAATTTTCCTTTTAAATGAATTGATTAAATTATCACGTGAAAATGTCCTGAATTATTTTAAGAAAAGAAAATAACAAGAGTATTTAAAAAGATTTCGCAGTCTCGTAAATTTCTGACATAACTCTAGGCTTTGCATTGTCAAGCTCTAGAAATAAAGTTTTGATCAACTACGAAGTATTATTTGAAATTCACATACTACGTCAGTACATGTTATTTCTAAATTTAATAAAAGCAGTTTTAAAAAGCGTACTTTTATACTCATATTTACTTTAGAATTCACAATACTCGCAAATTAACTACATGTCTGTGTCATGGTTATGAAATTTAAACTTAATTAAATTAACCTATTAACTAAAAATGAGTTCTCAAAATATTTCATAATTTCAAACCTCTAAAATATGAAGAAGTTAGTGAAAAGTCGATTCTAAAATTCCTTATTTATAATCATATAATAAGGCAAATTAAATAAAAGTGCATACAAACTACCCAGCTCTATAATCTTACCAGCATTCTATCAATATCGAATAATTTTTCTCTTTTGATCATAAAAATATTTTTAAAATGTCCCACGTGTATTACTTTAATAAACTTCACTTTTATTTTTCATTTCAGTAATATTTTTCATTTCAGTATTTTCATTTAAATATTAATTGCTAAATAATAATTTATTTTTCTTATAATCTATTCAAAAAATGTCCTACAAATTTTACTAGCATGTTTTAGCTTGGACGTTTTCGAATGTGTAATCACAAGCATGTTTCATACCATGGCATCATCTCTTTAACAGATGTTTGTTCGACTGTTCGTGGATGAAAATCTCGATCGAATGATTCCCATCTCGAGGCAACCCAAGGATAAAATTCAAGCAATTATCGATTCCTGCACGAGGCAATTTCCAGAATTTGGCGAACGAGCACGGAAAAGGATTCGAACTTACCTCAAATCCTGTCGCAGGAATAAAAGAACAAGAGAGAGTACAAATTGGGAACTTGTAAGTTTAATCATTTTATTCTCTTGCCTAGTTATAAATTTAATCTATTCTAATTGAATAAATTACTGTTAAACTGGAGTGAGTTTGAAAAAGGATGCAGTTACATAAGCATTCTTCCACACTTTGTGAATTCTGCAATAAAATACATCTTTAATATGCAATCGAATCTTATTAAAGCGAGTAAGAGCTATTATTCTTCGTCTTGTATGATCGTGAGCGTATAAATGGAAAATAGAAAAGTGAAGTTCATAATTCGCGATAAAGGTGGTACTCCACACCGTTCTGTTTCTCCGATTATCCATTGAATAAGGACAGCGACGGCTGCTCCACGTCTGTTTCATTACAACTCTCTTGCTCAGTACTCTGCAAGTGTAAGGATTCATATCTAAGTAATTAAGCAAGTCTGAAATGAAACTATCCAAACTTCCAGTTTATATTAAGTGATTAAACCACAATGGGTGAAAATGCCATTGCGTTGTACTTGTCAAACATTTGCAAAGAAATTTGCACTGGTGTTCAATACTAAACCAAATTCAAATCCCAAGATCCAGAAAAAAGCTAGGTCCGATGCAAGTATAAAATAATGACAAAGCCATATTTTTAGACAGCAAGCAAGAGAGATATCCATGAGAAGCTTTTGCCAATCTGTTTGCTTCTCATAAAAAGCACAAAATATCATGAATTGACCGTGCATGGCCACCCCTTTGACTGTTTGGATATTTCGGTATTCGATGTATTAATCGACCAGTACTTCAGGCAAAGTGTATCAAGCGAATCGAGTATCCTCTTGAACTTGTCGTAGAAGAGTGGTTATTATCTTCTGAGTGACTCTGAACGTAAAGTTTCCGATTAAAATTAAGATAAGCGTCGAGGTTGGGGATATCCAGAGCCGGTGGCTGCCTTCCCTCTTTGGGCTCTATGGTGGACGGTTCTGTCGGATCTGAATGGTACATATGTACTATGGGCAAACGGAAACCTTGTCCCATTGGTGGATGGGACAAATCGTATCGAATAAATCGCACTCATCGATAAAGTTAAAAGCATGAAAAAGCTTCGATCTGCCGATTTGATTGTCGAGGTCCAGATCCGAAAATAATCGCAACAGATCGTAAAGCAAAGCCCTTTCAAATATTCCCGTCACTGTAACTCCACATACATATCCGAATTCCTCGAAAGAAAAGTAACATCTGAGAAGAATGTTTAAATGCTTCATTAGAAGAAATTCTTGAAAAATTACAAAATCAGGGGGTGAACCATGCACGGTATTTTTACGGAGGGATGGCTATCTCTTAAATACTAAGCATCTGATTTCAGTTTGCTAAATCAACTTCCTACATTAAATTGGGAAATATGAGTCTTTCTGTTCGACCTTACGAATCGAACCCCCTTCTCTACTTCAAATGTCAACATTCTGGACAGCAAAACATTGACCTGCACTCACTGTGCATAAATCAACCCTAATAGTGCTCAATTCTGCAGAAAAGTATGCAGATTGTAAAGGCTTACACATATTTCACTCTCGTAGCTCTTCACTTTGACAATTAAAAAATAAATAATAACATGAACAAAAAAACATATATCTAATCCATCCTGGGAATTAATCAGATCACAAACCCATGTACACTTTGGCTACGCTTCCACAGCTCAGGTCAAGGGTAAACAGATAAAGCCTCCCGACGTTTACTGATTACTTAAGTTTCTTCAAATTTATTTTATTGTATTCTACCCGTTGCTTTCAGTTTCTAAAAATAATGTGTAAATTTCTAGTAAATATGATTGTTGTGAGAACTTCTGTAATACTCAAAAACTCATTGTTTGCCAATCAGCACAACCTATCTTAATTTTTCAAATTCAAGTAGTGTAAGGAAACTAGGAAAAGTAAATGAATTTGCCAGTGTGAGTATGGCAGGGTTTTTTCCTATACCTAAAACAGATATACAATCTGATATTTATGTCAGATGTGCAAAATAGATCAGCCTTATTCATTTTCAGTTGCGAAAAACTCGATTTTTTCCCCGCTTTTTTAACATTTGGAGAATTGAGATAAATGGCGTGGTTTGTGATGTAACAATTATTACACCTTACAAAAGTTACAAAATCAATAAGAAAATATCAATGAAATAAATGCATTTGGAAATTCTTTCGCTAATGCGATATTTTACAGTCTGTTTCATTTATTCTTTCAGGGAAGAAATACGCAACCACATTTAACATCTGCCCTTGCAGAGCAAATATTAGCCAATGCTTGCGAAAACGAAAGCCAAAACGCAAAGAGGATGCGGTTGGGACTTAAACCTATAGCTGTAAGTTCTGTATATATCTATACTTATATAAAGCTCAATGTGTGTGTGTGTGTGTGTATGTGTGTGTGTGTTGGCGCTCTACAGACTAGACCGTTCGACCTACAGCTACCAAATTTGGCACATGCATACCTTGGAGATTGGGAATGTGCAGATGGGGTCCCTTTTTTTGAATTTTTAATTAGAATTTTAATTATTAATTCAAAACTAACTTTCCCGTTAAAAAAAAACTTTTCATTTCCACACCACCAAATGAGTAAGACTTCAGTTTTTTTTCCCCACGCTAAAGAGGATAGGCTTAACAAATTTTCGGCTACTTATTTCAAACGATTCTGTTTATTTTCTTAATGTTTGATACATTTAAAATTAGACATTGTTAATTAATCGATCTTTCAGATTCATTCTGAAGTACTTTTAAATAAAAATAAAACAGAATAAAGAAAATAAAAAATTTCTAATCTGCATAGCGTTAACTGGAGTAGAAAATTCACGTATTTGCGTTGCCATAATTGGCGGTGAAAATTCACGCATGCGCATTGTGTTCTGATAGTTGACAACTATTTTCAACGGATACGGACTTGGTTTTGATGGTTTAATATGTTTTCGACGGATTATTTCAAACGATGCTGTTTATTTTTTAAGTGTTTGATGCATTTAAGACTAAACATTGTTAATTAATCTATCTGCTCATGATGAATCTAAAAAAATTTTATTGAAAACTTCTTGATATATTATATAAATTAAGAAAAATATTCTTTAGTGCCCATTAGGTTTAAATACTCAGCGACTCTGTTTTCATTACTCATATTTAAAAAAAATGCTTCGTTTCAGTAAAACAATTTTATTACATTAATTGCAGTTTAATCATTTCCACTTTTATTTAAAGCATAAAATCTACGGGAGCTAACAGAAAATTAGAGAGGTACATATTACATTATGGCTGAAGACATTTATAATATTATGAGTGAATTATATGACTATTAAAATTTGAAGTTTTAAAATATTTTAATGAAGAAGTAATTAAAATGGGAGTTCCATAAAATATTTAATTATTAAAATTTTAACGTGCATTAAGATTGGCGAACCGGCTGGTCGCTAAAGGCTGCTAGTATATGCATATTGAACAATTTCATTTTGACACTCTTTACATGAAGATCGTATTTATTGGAATACTTTTCTGTCATATTAAATGATTTCACTTAAATTCCGAAATTTTTATACTAAAATATCTATTTCATCTTCAGTTACTTAACTAATTTGGATCTACATTTATTAACATACTAGCTGATGAAACTGGGCTTTGCCTGGGACAGTACTATTGAATATGTAAATTTTGAATACGTATAATCTTTTAACTTTTTATTAAAATAAGAATATCGAATGAAAAATCAAAATTACTGAACATTATGAATCTTCATAAAATTAAATCCCATTTTAATTCAAATAATTCAGTTCTCATGCTTGAGAAATATATTTTAATTTTCCACCCCTTAAAAGGCCATGAAAATTAGGTTGAAAGTTTTCAATTTTCTTTAATATTTTATTATTTAATTCGGAAGAACATCAGAAAAAATCGGATTGATCGATTGTTTAACATTATTTAATTTTCAATACATAAAACATTAAAAAAAGATATTTTCCTTTGTAACAATAGGTGAAATACTTTTTAAGCCTTGACTCAGACAGGAAAAATAGTTAAACGCATGCGCGAATATTTTTCACGTCATCAAAATCTTTGCCTCATTGACGTGGGAAAAGAATCAGTAGCCTTAACCGAATCAGTCGCCGTACGAAAAAAAGTAGAATGATGCGGGGCGCAAAAACTAATTTTTAATTAATAAAAAAATGAGCCATTCTATTAATTATCACGAAACTCTCTAGGAATCTTCCATGTGCCTCAATATATCTGTATACAAAATTTGAATAAAATCTATCCTTAAGTTTTTAGTCTATAAAGGACACACACAAACTAACATTGTCTTCTCGTAAGTTATATGAGCGTCTCTTAAGACTCTCCTTATTTCTTTTAATTTTACGATTTAAAAACTGGCATTAAATGTGCGCGGTAGATCTGCTAGTTTTTCAATACAATAGACATAATATATCTGTACAGTAAGTTGGATCAAAATGCATTGCATACAAGTAAAAATCTAGGCAAAAAAGAAGATTCTATAAACTTTTGGAACATTACATTATTATTGCACATCAATACAATCCAAATTATAAAATGAAGTAAAATGCAACAAATTCGTATTTACTAATTAATTATCAAAGAAGAAGCTTTCAAACAAGATTTTTTAATAAAGTTATTAAAGTTATAAAATACTTGGAATTAGAAGAAATATGTTCTTGATTGGATTAATTTTTAAAAATTTGGATTTGTTTTATAATTTTATATTTGCATAATATTTCTCACAAAATAACGTATTGTTTGATTACAATATAATATACCAAAAAGTGTTTCGAAACTTATTCATTTATAGATTCTTTTGTGCTAAAGGCATTTTCTAATGTCTTTCTATTTCAGGCTGAAATAGAAAGAACGTCTCGCAGTCCACCTAATGAAAACATTCTTCAATCCACTCTGCGTCATGGCAAATCCCAAGTTTCTAGTCTTCTGAATGGGAGTTCTCCAACTTATACTTCAGCTTACCGTTTAGTGCCAAATACGACCACTAATGGTCACACGAGTTCCATAACTAGTGTTAGTAATGGTAAGTATCAAAGCCCAAACCTGGTAGCGTAAAATATTTTGTAACAACAAGCGAACATGAAAATGTATAAAACTATGTTTTAGTATGGTGTCTTTCTTTATTCTTTAACATACACTGTATGATAAAAAAGTATCCAGATTTATACATCTTTTCAGATTTCTCCAGAAAGACTATATAAAGATGTAAAAAATATACTTGAACTCATACTTTTCACTAAATATTCGGTCACGAGACACTTAAGATCAACAAGAAATTTATAAACATGAAAAGGATTTGGACTTACCCAATTTCATAGAAAGCTGATAATGCACTGGAATCAGAGGTATATTGAATGCTAGCAAGGAGCTAGAGTGCCTTCATTGAAACCTTATGAATATGCAATACATATCATGAAGACTACTTCCATTTGTGGCCCTATTTACTATTTATTCAATTTTAAGCTGGCAAGCCATTAGCAGAAAAATTGTAGCGAAGCGACTATTAGCGTAAAGTACATTGATAATACTTGGGTACTGTACACAAACCATCTGTATGCAAACGTGCGTGAAAAAAGTGAATCGTATCTTTTTGAAAAAAGTATTAGATTAGAGAAATCTAATACTTTTAGTCTTTCTGAGAAAGTAGAAAATATTAGATTTACAATTGAAAACAAATAACATAGAAAAACACAGCAAGGTAGAGCCTTGCAAAGAAAAAAAATTACACTGCTAAAGGGCAAGTCTTGGTTATAGAAAGAGATTAAATGCAAAATTAAAACTAAAATACTTATAAAAAATTTTTAAAAAAAGACAAAAGCAAAACAAAAAAAAATCAGCAAAAAACAAAAAACAAATCAGCAAAAAACAAAAACAAAAAATCAACAAAAAACAAAAAAAATAATCAGCATAAATGAAAAATAGTGTTAAAAATATTTCATAAATTTGAATCCAGAAAAATTCGTAGAAAAGTCCATATACAGATTTAAAATGTCCAGGATAAGGCTAAGAAAAAATATCTCATTATGAAAATACATACATAAAAAACAGTATCATAAAAGAGAAGATCCTGAAAGTGTTACTCAGTCTCTAATGAAGAGATCAGATGGCCTTTTAAGATTCACTTTTAAAGAAAGTGGTCGTTCCAGTTGGAGATCCAGTGGTATCAGATATTGTAATAACTACGATGGGGCATTTCATGTTCGCAAAAGAGCTTCATGAGTAATCGGATCCTAGAGAGTCTATTAGCGAAAACTCTTTTCCCATCAGCCTTCTTAAATAGTTTCCAAGTTCGTAATTGGTTTTTCTTTAGAAGAAGAGCAGATTTTTTTTTTTCTTTTTTCACCTGAATCCCATCCCATTCGTCTCTCATTGATGAAAAGTTACATTAGTTCCCTCTCAGTCCTTTCGATTGGAACCTACGCTGTAGCGACGTTTTCATATTGTGGTAGAAGTTAGCATATCTTAAAATCTTTGTTCTGAAAGAAATAAAAAACAAACAGTGAAACTTAAGAAATAAACAGGGTGTTTCCCAAAAGTGGATCACTTATTTCTTAAATTTGAACATAAATGTTATGACATACTGATTTCTACAACAACTTGAAAACGCCGCTACTGCAGAATCACCGATCGCAAAGAGTTAAAGAAACTGCGTGGGACAGGAAGGTAGATTCGGATACTTTTTCTGGTAGTGTGTCTAAGTAAATTATCAGCAATTTCATTATCTTGATAACAATCATGCGCCTTTATTAAATTATTATTTTAACAATCATGCCAACAATCATGAATATTTTAATGTCTTTCGAATAAAATTTGTGTAGATTTCGAAATTAAGTCGGAGATCTTGCAGTATTTCAAGGCATGCAAACTTGATTCACTGTCGTTCCAAATATAGATTGGACTTGTCAGGTGGCTTGCTCTTTCAACTACATGATACAATTCTAAGAGTTCTTCCAAGAAGACTGTGTTCTTGTTGCTAGATTATGAATTATATGTGAATTCGTGGCATGTTTTCAAAAATACAGAAAGCATTGCATACACTCTAGTTTATTCTAGAGCCATTCATAAAAGTGATTAAATCAGTATACGGTTCAATATTGTTGCTTATTGTGATTCTATTCTTCAGGTCAAATTCAGTTGAAGGGATTCGCTGGATTTATTGTATTGTTCTGTGTTTCCTAGTCGAAATGTTTGTTAAGAAATTTATTGGCCTTTCCATGTCTGGCCATTCTGACAAAAGTCGTCTTTTGTGTGCTTCGATTTGATGAAGTCCAATGACTTAAAGAGCTGCTGTGCGAGTTGCACGATAACTTCTCGGGATGTTAAATAAAACTTTCTTCTGGAATGAGTTGAGAAGCCATTTTTGCCTCGATGTGAGATAATGCGCTGAGATTTCTGATCCATGAAAAACCATTCTTTCGAAGTCAGTAGAATAAAGTTAATACTAGAAATCTTTATTTAGTCTCAAAGGGGATCCAGCCTCTTAATTAAATTTTGATATGTGAGGGATATTACAATTTTTAAATTCTGGAGATACACAGCCCGGATTAATTTTTCGTCATTTTGAGATATCCTAGATATTTAAAAGAATTTTCTCTCTTTGTTATTTATTCTTCTCGTTTTATTATAGGACCTCTCCTTAATTTATTCAAGAGAACATGTGACAATATTTCGATAGCTACTGTTACATTATGCAATTCTTGAAAATCAAAAAGATTTACCGAGCTTCAGTTTTGTGGTTTTCCCTCATGAGAATGGTGATTATGAAGTCGTCCGCAAGAGCCTGTACGCATACTTATGATGGTCATTCTTCAGACAGGATTCGTCCATGAAAAGATTCTAAAATTCTGGGATTTTGTAAGAACTTTGTGCAAACCTTGTCATTGTTGCCAGGAAACGGCTCCTTGAACTGTTTCCATGATGATTTGCCGTGCTGTCTTTTAGAACGTCCGTAGTGTTTGTGTTAAAATTTATGTTGCCGAAGCATTTTCCGATTGACGCATATTGAAGGTGATCGAAGGCATTTTGGATGTCCAAAGAAAGGGGGGCGGGGGTTGTAGATTTTGTTATTTCTTAAATTACCGGTATGTATTGAAGACGTAAACGCGCTACGGTTTTGTTCCTGTTTTCTGGGGGTAATGCTCAGCTAAATGGCTAGTTATTACTGTTCCAGCACCGCCAGCGATCTGTCTGTGTACACAACTACTATCAATGTATTTCCTGCTATTGATCCCTTCAACTGCATTTTGGCACTAATGGCTTGCCTTTTTAATATAAGATACGCCCATCGGGCCTACATAGATGCAAAATCCTAATTCAAATACATTCCAGATGACTAGGTATTCTCTGCCCTAATCTTGAAAAATAGATCCAATGAAGAAAAAAAATCTCCTAAAACTGTCGTTTCATTGATTAAAGTCAGTGATTCATTGTTTTCGTTTAATATCAGTAGTCAATAGTAGTATGGATTATTTCAAGATCCTTGCTTCTTTCAGAAGTTGAAAAATCCTTCATCCCCAATATCCTTCTGTTTCCTATTCGCACTTAAATCTGCATTTATTTGCGCATATTCATCACTTTTGTAAACCACAATTTTATTACCACTATAAGGGAGCGTGAACAGAAGAAGTCACATTAAAGTTTGAAATATTCCAATGCTTTTGCATTGCATTAACTTGCAGAATTTTACTGTTTACAAGAGATATAAAGCATTTCCGACCAAATTCGATCTAAAGCTAATCATACAGTTAGAAAACGGAAAAACTTATGGTTTTTAGAAATATTCAAATATACAAATGACATTTTAAAAATTGCTTTCGCATGCATTGATCAAGAGGTTCTCTGTCAAATCTGAGTCAAAATCTTTAATATTTTTTTCCAAAATCCATAAGAAGAATCATATGTGTCAATATAAAATTTCATATTTTACAAAAGCGTTTATTATATTTATTAAGGAAACATTATTTCCAAATTCTAATCATACATCCATATGCGAGTTTTCTTAGATTTTTTCCTGTAGATTTAATTCTAGGCTCATGCCGATAAGCCTGCATATAGCTCTAGAGCGATAATGTTCGTATAAATATTACTGTTTGCAAACAAAGGTTTGTCTCTGTCATGGATTTATTGTTATTTTTCTTCTAGGACCAACTGACCTCAGTATGAAGAAAAGTACAAGCAACCAGTTGGGCAGCCCAGTGAAACATTCCCTAAATCCAAGTGAAGTTATTGCAGTTAAACAATTAATCGCTGGTTACAGGGAATCAGCTGCATTTTTGCTGCGCTCTGCCGATGAGCTAGAGCAGCTTTTGTTGCAACAAAACTGAACATTCCAATCAGCAATTCTGCACTTTTCAAGGCAACGGTGGCCTTCAAGTACTATTTTTGTTCATGTGGTAGATAAGCTGAATTTGTATCTTTTGAAGTGGAACTCAGTGGCTGAATTACAATCTCATGCCTTCAAGGAATTTTAAAGATCAAATCATATTCTTTCCATAATCAATCGTATTTTCTAAATCCACATTTTGAAGTCTAGATCTGTTCTTAATTTTGAGCGCAGTCAAATGTTTGCTCTAGACACATTTTAAAGATATTTTCATTTGAAAATTCAAAACATTTCAATCATCGAAAGAAGATTGTATTCTTTTTAACTTATTTTTGTTATGCAAAAATTGAGTTGAATAATAATAATTTTCTAAATAGAAAAAAAATAATAATGTGGATTTCCTAAAAAATTATATAAATATTTTTAATAGATTATAACATGGATTAATAACGGACTTTTTGTATTTTTTACCTTCATTTTATTAGATTTATAATATAGTTGTCTGTAAGATCTCGAAATTCGTGTTATTGAAAGATGCGACACAACTTTGAGTAAAGACTGATAAATCAAATGCCGTGGTCTATGGATAAGAAATATCATTTGTACTATTTTAAGTCAACAAGCAGAACGACTGCATAAAAAATACTTTCATGATATATTTCCTTAAGTAAGTAATTAAAGAAAATTACCAACTAGTAAAAAAATTGAAATGTATTGTTTATATTCTTTTTTACTAAGGTAATTTTCAAATTCCTGGATTTGGTCATAGCGTCTTGTCTTTTGATCAAATATACATTTTGCATCGCAGTAATAGATACTTCAATTCGCTTGAACTGTTATTTGCTTTATTTATTTTTATTACGAAAAAGTTCTCTTTCTGAGAAGGATTTTCATATCATTTTGTATATTTAAGAATTATTGTGGTGTTAATTTGGTCAGAAAAATGGATGATTTTTGACTTGCTCATCTGATGAAGCATCTCATTACTATTTATTTCTCTTGTATCATGTGTGAAGACATTCCATTGAGCTATTAAATATGAAATCTGCCACTGAGATTGAAATGAAATCCACTAATAAATGATACATCGAGGTTGTAAATTTGAGATTCATGTCGCTTCTGACCAAATCTCCTGCTATTTTTGGCCATTAATTTTTCGGCCATCGTTTTTGTATTTAATTATTGGTGTCCAGTGGTTTAACCAAGTATTACTTTTCTATGCCTTTATTGAGACTCTATTTTATTAAAAGGGTTCATAAATGAAGGTCCCACAGCCATACATTGTCGGCAAATATCCTTCTTTATAGACGTGTTTGTAGTGTTTAGCTTTCATCGTTTCACGACCATTCTGTCACAAAACCACACCTTTCATAAACCATTACCCTTTTCCAGAATATATCACTTTAACACTTTTGAAATTTGGCACCAATACTCACAATTTTATACATATTTTGCTATAAGGAGGGGTGAAAATTGTATTAGAACTTACAGCACTCAGAACAAAGTTTTTAACTATAAATACATAGTATTCCTGAAATATAGTTAAGTGCTTTTAATCTAATTAGAAATAACACCAGATTACTATTGTGGCTAAACAAAGAAAAGATTAGCGGAGAATCAACTATCCTTCTTACAAATCAGTAAACAAGTAATTTTTATAACGTATTTGATAACTAACTTTGAGAAACTTTTTTCTTCACTACTGAAAACCAACTCATCACATCGTAGTTGTTAGTTATTTCGTGAGCTTCCTGAAGGCTATAAATTAAATATACAACAACTTTCAAGATTTTTAAAAACAAATTCAAGTATGCGATATGTTTTATTTAGATTAATAGCATTCAATGATATTCGAAATATTTTTCTATTTTGAATAAATCCTCTAGTTTAAAAATACAGCGAAATCTAGAATTTGACAAACTTTGCATAATTATGCAATTCACCTTGAGGTACTAAAACGTATGAAATATACTGATAACTATCTTCAAAATTATACTGTTTACTTAGTAATTTTGGACCTATACGCAGAATTTAGATTCTTAAAAATAATGGGAGGAAACGAATATCATTGTACATAATTTATTTAAATTTAAAAATATTGATAATTGCTGCCTAACTGCTAAAAAGTAGTATTTCTAATAAGTGCTAATTTTTATTTAAAAAAAAAGAAGAAACAGCAATCCACAATTCTGTGATATTCCTTGAAACGAAGTTAGTACTTACTGACTCTGCCTTGTTTGGACAGGAAACCGTAAATCCATATGCTATATTTAAGAATGTTTACAAGGGAAATAGAAACACTGAAATTGCATTAATTAAACGGCCTCAACAATTTCATAACTACCGTATTTAGTTCAAAACTAATATAAATATATCGATTTAAAAAATGAAATAAATGAAGTTTGGCAGTTTATTTCTTGGGCAATGAATATTCATTTTGTTCTTACAGTCAAACCATTTTTTAAATAAATTCTTTTTCATTGTTTTTTGGAATGAAAAATGAATGTAATGAATTTTTGTTTGAAAACGACTGTTAAATGAAGTATGTTAAAAACAGATTTCCTATTTTCTGCTGTTCTCTCCATTGTATGATTTTCATATTTCATCTTTGAGCCAAGCCACTGAGGCGTTTCGATTGAGTATTTTCACATTCATGTCCAGTAAATGTTGCCAGCTAATGAGTGTTTCATATTCAACTTCCGTTTTTAAATGTTGTTATTAATATTGTATATACAAAGTTAAACAAGGGAATATGCGCCTTTCGATGTCGTGGTTGGATTTAAATAGCATTTGCACTTTTTTAAAATATTGCTCGCGAATCGTTTTAAAATATTGACACAATATTATTTGGTCAAAAAGAAAATGGAATAACGTTTCTGTACCTTTTGATGATTACACATTTCTGCTCTAGTCTTCACTTAAAATGAATCTTTTATGAAATGCACCTTCTTTATCATCGCTTATCTGTACATAAATAAGGAAACTGATGTGCTCTAGTTGATTATTGGATATGTGCAATTTGTAATTCTTATTTTTTGTTTTCAAGATTCACCTGTGCTATTTATTCCCATTCACAAGAAATGGGATCCATTTTATTTGAAGTCGAGCTTGTATTTTATATAAAATGTGGATTTGAATTAATGAAATATATTCATTCTCTAGTGCAGAACTCTAAACAGGCAGAAATTTTCTGAGCTTCACAAACTAGCTAGCGCCGAATGAAAAAAAAAAAAAGTTTTATTTGTTTCTTTTTAACAGGACAAAAATATCACGTGGTTCTGACGAGTTGGCAAGTGTGACGAATCTGTTTTGGTAAGTTAGGAGACGGGCTTGAATCAAAGCTTTTCATGTCTAGCTACATTTTGATACATCATAATACGCAACTGAAGACATATTATTAACGAGAAGCGAGAAAAAATGCGCTGGTTTTATCACAGTCGTATTTATTGCAATTCTTTTATTTGCTCCCGACCCGATCTCATCTTCTTTTCTTTCCCTTCAATGTGTGAAATCGAAGGCCAGATGTCAACTCGTTAGAACTTCGCAATAATCATTTTTGAGAATCTAGAAAATAAAGTGCGTAAACTGCGTGTGAGATTCGCTTTCAATTTTATCGTGAATTCTTAAGAAGGCAATGGTGTATTCTTAATGTCTTAGGAAGTGCTTAAGAAGTTAAAAGTACACCATGTTTTTCGTATGCACTAAAACTGGTTTATTTTTATTTGATGTCATCAATTTCACAAATGCATTAGATATTACTTAATGGATTTATTTATTATTTTTTATAAACAAAAAACTAAACTTTCATTTAAAAAATCAGTTAAAGTGATTCTTTATTTTTAATGGGCTAACGGTTGCAACACTTTTTATGAAGTTTCACTCAAACCTTTCAACAAAGGCTGTAAATTAATTTAGATTTTGTAAATTTTTACAAATCAAAATAATTTCTATATTTCTAAAATAATAATCCTTTTGAATTACTTAGATTTAGGGATATATATTCTAGTTCAGTTAAAATGCGTTAAATTTATACTCTAAGTATTGTAATTATTGAATGGAAAAGAGCCCAAAGGTTAAAACGAAGATCGTAAGTTCTGCGCACATATTGTCTTTGCACGTTTACTAGAACTGCTCTCATGTAGTTCCAAATCTAACTTTTTTCACTTTGAGATAGAAATCTCGCATGCCTTTCAAACTGGTCAATTTAACTATTCCTAATCTTTATATTGTTATTCTCATACTTTATTATGTTCTTAAAAGCCAGATGATTCCTTTGTAGGAATCTCTTTGTTGAGTGTATGTGTTACCATCTTCTTCATTTAAGACGATGGCATGTTTGTTATTCTGAAAATTTGCTTCGAAAATGGAAATTATTTGGATGTTTGGTGTCAGGAGCCAAGATGCTTTCTGGCCAAGGCAAGAAATAGATATTTAAGACGGAAAGAAGATATTTATGGTAGTTCTGGGGGGGAGAGAACAATTTTCTGATTTTCTTTCTGTATAACAATCAAAAATCATTTCATTTCGTACTTTTAATAATTAAACAACAAAAAAATGCAATCATTTTCAAGAAAATGTTACGGACGTACCTTGTGTTGTGAGAAGACACAAACTAGCCTAAAGATGAAAGGGCTGCAAGAAGAATATTTCGAAGTACAACGAAAAGCACCTTTCATCGAAAAATATAATTGATTGCTTTTGCAATAAGCAAAGCTTGTGTTCAGTGCTGAGAAGCATAATTTTCCATTATAGTTTAGTGAATTCATAATTGCTAACATTGCTTATACTTTTTAACTTTTCTACGGGACCATGTTCTTTATTTTTCAATACTATCTCAATCAGATGGTAACATATTCACTAAGTATATCTTGTAGGTGTTGTCATTGCAAATGTTTTGTTAGTTAATTTATATCTAAGTTGTATTTATTTGGATTGTTTTTGAAAGTGTATTATCATATATATGTGCTTTTTTTGTTTAAATTTTTTTTTGTATCGGCCATTAATTTACTAGCAATCTGTAAGAATTTGTGAATATAAAACCTTAACTCCTGGTTTTAAACCTAAAATTGCTTAAAAAATGAACTTATTTTGTATTTCGATGGTGAAGTATCAGTTGAATGCTTCTTTTCCATTTTTTAAATATTTTTCCAGCGAATTATTCCTGTGATGGTGTGTAAAAACTGTTATGTTATATATCAGAAGAGGCAGTGCCACGAGTATCCAAGTCTTAAGACGAAGCTATAAAATTATTAATTTGCTATTGTAATGACTCAGATTTTAAGAGGTAAATGTTTATATTACGATTATTATTTATGGTTTTAAAAGGTAAAACTGGTTTTCTTTCAATGGTATTAGATTAACAAATCGCGCGCCATATCAGGCCTGTATATTTAATAGCTGACATTTGACTTAGCGTTTTTGTGGTGCTACCTCTCTGATTTACATTTTCATTCCATTTTTTAACAGTAATGACTTTTGATGTTTCTTTTTGCTTAATAAAGGAAATGAATGTTGAAATCAATGTTTTCAAATTTATTTAAAACTAAAAATAGTTAAGATAATGACTACTCTGAAATCTAACTTCCTGTAATAATCAAAATAAAGCTATGCGGAGAAGCATTTACTCAAGATAAAGAATAAAAGTAGCTTACAGTTAGGGATTGCAAAATCGAATCAAAATTTCAATACCGGTATTCGGTATTTTTTTAGATCTTGGTACCGGTTTTAATACCGGTAGTAGAAATTTTATAAAAAGAACGAAAACACAGGTGTTTCTTTGTTTTATTTGCCAGTTTTATTAGACAGTGTAAATATCACAAAAAATAATTTGTAACTTATAAATTATAACAGTATATAAAGAATCACAAAAAAGTAAAGGAACATCTTATTTATTTAAATCACAAAAAAGTGTCAATATCACTATTCAGTCTGTGGTACTATTACAAATTTTTAAATGTGATCTTAAAAAACATAAGGCATCCATTGTACTGTCATTAAGCCTGAAAAGTAATTTTGTGTAAAAATGACCAGCTGTCGAAACCGCTGTTTCAGCATCTACGCTAGTTGATAGTACTGCTAGCAATGCGTGATATACTTTTTCCAAGTATTTACTTCTAAATCCCTCGTCTTCAAATAAATCGATTTTCCGTCGGATGGGTTTGGATATAGCTGATTTCTGTATTTTATTTTGGTTAGTTGAATTTTTTTTTTATTTATCGCTAATTCTAATTTTTGTTCAAGAGACAATTCCTTTTAACTATCGACATCAGTGTCATCATAATCTTCGATAACTGAACCGAATTCTTCTGAATGTGGATAGGTTTGTGGGTAAAAAATTTTAAGAAAATTTACTATAAACTTAATCAGAATTGAATTGGTTATTTTCTTTTCCTCTTTTTCATTTTCATTTTTAAAATCATTATTATTATGTAAATACTATAAGACATTTTCTATTTCGGTATGCCTTTCTTCTGTGCGATTTTTCAATGCAATATAAAATGTTTCAGATAGTGATGTGTGCTGTTCTTTCAGTGATTGCACCATGAAATTTATTGTTGCATTAGCTGTTAATAAATTAGAATCTCTCCGACATATTGCCTCCATAGTCAGTTTTATTGGAAGTAGAGTTGATACAGTTCTGGATATTAAGTCGAATTCACTATCTGAAAAATTAATTTACAGGTTTAAGTCGATTATTGATTTCTCAGTTTCAAAAATCTTTCCATCATTTGGAGTAAACTGTTTAAACATGTTTTAGAATCTAATATTAACATATATTCTGTCTTATTTTCAGTTAGTATATATATTAGTAATATGTCTTTTTTTATAGGGGAACGTTTAAATATCTTCACAATTTTTCGAACTTTATAAATTATAGGAAGCAATTCTTGATGGGTTAATATTTCATCCTCATTAGCAATATCTTCTTCAACAATTACATTCTCATTATCATCATTGTCATTATCACTCTCACTCTTACTCTCTTCAAAGTTGAAATCCGAAGTTTCTATATCCATAGTATTTAAATTCTTCTGTTCTTTATTTTTTTGGTATAATACTCCTATAATCTCCAATAATCTATTACTCCTAATTGAATTCCATGAGCATAGCACAATTGCTGATTTGCACCAATCAACTGTTGCTCCATCAGTCGTTATGGATACAATATCTTCTTTCAGGGATAATCCATGTTTCGCTCATTTAGATTTAAGCAATTAATTAGGCCATTAATTATCTAATTAATTTCGCCCGTTAGGGAGACGTAAAAACAAAAACGTATACTATTTTGCTATTTGGCGATCCCTGAACATAGAGTGGAGACAATTTTAAAAATTTCTAGTAAATACCGAAAAAACGGTATTTAAACTTGTAAATACCGGTATTACAAAATTGTACATATGGCTCAAAATACCGGTGTTCGGTATACCAGCATTGCAATCCATACTTCCAGTATATAGTGCAGGAATTGAGATTAGATTCTTCACAGCTATAGCTCTGCATTTCTTTACGTGGAATTAGAAAATCGAATGGTATCTCGGGCATTTCTGTATGCTGATTCTGATAAGAATACATCTGACTCCTTCTTAGTATTTAAAAATAGTCAATATTTCGCAGAAATATTGCAGAATGCACAACATTTGGAGTAAATTTTAATATATTCAATTTGACCATCTACAAATGAAAAAAAGGGCGATTGCTATGATTATGAAAAATCCTAAATTTAGATATAATTTATCTTCGTCTTAAGAATCTTAAACTTCTGTAAAAGAATATTGACGATTAAAATTTTAATTTATTGTAATGATGCCATATTGTTTACTTGAAACAATAAAAATATTCCGAGTGTTGAGTTAAAAGATTTAGATTAATAAAATTGCAATTTTAGTTTGTTTTTAAACGAATCATGATGTCTGATAAATGAATACGCAAGGAATCCAAACTATAATACTCAATTATGCTTGGGCGTACTACCTGTTGATAATATTCCTGTGTTAATAGAGTTTCCTTATTTTCAAAGTCAGAGAATAAATTTGTAAGAAAGGATGAAAATGTATCCGCTTTATACCTGAAATTTTTCCTGTGGCATTATAAAGTTCCAGAAATGATAGTTCGAAATGTGATTTCATGGAATAAAAACACGCTACCCAACAATGACAGACTTCCGATGAGCATATGCCTAGGGACGCTAGGCTGAAAGTGGACCAAAATAAGTTAAAGAAAACTATATTTCCCTTTTTGCTGAATAAATAAGTTTGCAAAAAATACAAATGAAGGAATTATAAAATATTTGGATAATATTAATAATTAATCAAATATAATTGGGCAGGTTCCTACTAGTTTCATTACGTTCACTTTTTTATTAGAATATTTATAAACACCGAATATTTGCTTCATGAACATTGGTGTACAAACGTAGAGGCCAAACAGTCTGAAGTAATAATAAATAAAAACAGATACATTCTCACAGAGTTAATAAGATAAAAATATTAACCTCAAATAATAGCATTAAAAATGCGTTAAATTATGAAACTGAATTCACCTTTTTATTAAAATAAAGGCCCACATAATGTGCATTGCTTATGGTCTTAAAATAAAGAGGGATTATCATTAAAGTCCCACTTTGAAATGGTCATAAAAGGCAAACTACTGGACCAAATGTTATCAAACTTGGCAATAGTTTAAAGGGGGTCATGGGAATTTCTTTTCTGCCAAAAAAAGTTCAAAAACTCCCCGCCAGGGGGTAAAATGTCGCTGCATGAAATATGTTTAATTATTGTGGGGTGCGCTATTTGAATAAGCCTACTTAAAGCACTGCGTAGTAGAAAAGTCAGAAACTCATGCGGCAGTTTCGAAAGTTATACAATACGAAAAAATTGTCAGCCGCAACACTGTAAATCGACAGCAATTTAATGAAGCATGCATGTGTGAATGTTATGTAAACTATACAATATGGAAAATGTCAGTCGTCAAACTGCATATCAACAACGATTTAGAAAGAAATGTATGTATGAATGTTACGAAAAGATCTCACTCACTCTCATTTATTCCTTCGCGATTCCCATAAATGTTGTGTTTCGAAATATGTCCGAAATCCGTAATTAATTGTCATTATTTTCAGTCTCGAAACTTAATTTGAACATCTTGTGGACCAACTTCCTAAACCTTTTATTGTACTTGCCAATTTCAACGAATATAATACTTTGCGGGGTTCGGATAATACTCTTGGGCGACAGATCGAGCAATTTATAACTGATTCTGTCTGCTCAATGACAATGAGAAAACATACTTCCATGAACTCACGCGTAGCTTCCACGGTCTTGATCTGGTTATATGTTGACCTGAATGACGGCCGTTGATAAACTTTGACATTTGTGATAACCTTTGTAAGAGCGATCATTTCCCTATTATTGTCTCCGAGACTGATAGTGACGGTGCGACTCGCTGTCCTTCACATTTCCTATTCCGGAGGGCAGACTTCACTACTTTTTCGTAGGTGGCGGATATCACTAAAAGTATGTGATTAACACATTGCATACATTTCGGAAGCGGTACGATATGTGATTAATACAGTAATAAAAGCCGCTAATGACATAATTTCGAAGACTTCCCCATATCTAAAAAAATGATAGACGGTGGTGGAATAAAGCCTGTTGTGACTGTCTTAAGAACCAAAAACGGAACATATTTCGAAAATATCATTACGACAGAGAACTTGGTCGCTTTTAAAAGAACCCAAACTGCTAGTTCATCGTAGTCGGAGGGTTCGGATATTCTCTGTTCCATCCATTATATCCTCTACTTATAGTAAACTTTAGTGGACAAAGGTAAAGGCTGCTAATCGGATTTATCGTGAAGTTTCCATTCATGTTTTAAAAATAGTAAACTTCATACATTCCATCCAATAGATATATTCTCGGAAGATATATAGCTAATACTCTCGGACTAGAATTCTCACAACTTTCCACAACTAATTCGTATAGTTCTGCATTTTGGCAATTAATAATCCTGCGGAACTGTTGCCTTGGTGTTTTAATGCCCGAAGTACCATTTCATATAACTGTAAATTTAGGATGTTTGAACTGGAAATGGCCTTGTCTCAGTCCCATGATACCTGAAATGTTATTAGCCCTGGGCCAGATGGAATCACATATAACATGCTTCCTCATTTGAATAACACTTTCCTTTCCAATCTGTTACTACTAAACAACAGAATCTGGACTGAGCAAAAGTACCTTTCAAAATAGCTTCGAGCTATTGTGATTCCAGGTTTAAAATTCGGTAAAGAACCATCTATTCCTCTGAACTACAGATCGATTGTTCCTATAAATTGCCTTTGCAAAACCTTAGATGGCATTTTCAATGCTCGTCTAATATTCAAATTAGAGAAACATGGAAGCATCTCCTCGTTGCAGAGTGGTTACCGTAGAAGTCTGTGTATTCTTGATAACCCTTAACTTGGGAGCTGGAACTTTAGGACTTAACTGGGGAGGTGCGGTCTATGAGACCACATTTCATTTGCACTCATATTAAATTTTCTAATGAATGTATTAGTATGAAAAACTGCCAATATATTTTGCAGATATTTTTCTTCGTATATAGATATATTTTAGAAATTTTTCAAAATATATTATCATTGAAAAAAGTAAATGCATTGGAACATACATTTTCTTCTCAAATTACATGTTACAATAAATAATATTCTTGAAGAAACATATTACATTTTACGTTTTAAATCATATTTATTTTTACAGTATATGAAGGTATATAGAAGACAATGTAATGTAAAATTCAACAATTATATATATAAAAAAATGACAATGGGTAAAATTGGTCCTTTTTTTTATCGGTTTGTAAGACATGCATAGCACGGTTTTCTAGGGCATTTTAAACATACAAGTTAAGAATTAGTATAAAAATCAACCTATAAATTCTGTATATATTTCTCTTGGTATATTAACATATTTTATAAATTTTTCAAAATACATTATGACTAGAAAATTAATTATGTTTGAACATACATATCAGAATCAGTTGAATGCGAACTTTCATCGAAAAACTCTTCTGTACAATTATCCTTATCACTAAAATCACTTTCTGCTTCTTTTAAAAGTGTCTGGAGCACTGCTTCATAATAGGATCAGTAATTTGGATGATATTTCGGGACTCAAGTTCTGCGCCATCTGCTAAGCCTTGTTTATCGCTGGGACACTAACAGAGAGGTGCGGTCTTAGAGACCACTCTCAAAAAAATAACTGAATTATTTTAAAAAGCATCCGCTGAAATCAGTTGAAAAATTGCACGCGTATTGAAGGTCACAAAACAGGAAGCTAAGGGTCAATCTCTTCAATTGAGCTAAAAATAGAATAGGGGTGACCGAAAATCCATCACTAGCGGTCTCACAGACTGCACGTACCCAGTTAAGGGATAACCCTGTTTTATTGGAAATTCAAATACGCAACGCATTTGTTAAGAGGAACCATCTTGTCTCCATATTGTTTGACATAGAAAAAGAGTATATCGTTCTTGAAGCTATGACGTACTTTAAACACTTTTTAAATTTGGTTTTAGGGGATATTTGCTCATATTTTTACTAAACTTTTTATTACATCGCACTTTTAGAATTTGTGTAGAAATTTTATTATTCTGAATCTTTTATTCATGCTAAGGAAGTTCTCCAAGAAAGTGTCACTTTTTTATTGTTCATCACAGCCAAATTTGAATCATTTACCTTCATCTGTTATCCAATGCTGTATGTTGGCGATCTTCAGAATTCATGCCAAGGTACTAATATGCACTTAATAAAGCGAAACTGCAATAAACAAATTGGCAGCAGGATAGGATAACAATGGACACGTTATCTCGCCGGATAATAGCGCGCTGTGTGCGCTTCTGTCGGAAAAGAAACCTTCGTCAGGGTCTAGCACTTGGATTAGAAATTTTCCTATTCCTTTGGTGAATTAAATATGGTTTTGAAAAGTGATTCTCAATCGAAAACTCACTTTTCTTCTGTAAATTTACATCTTCCAAATGTTTAAGATGTGTGAGAAGTCCTTAAACATTTTTAAGGTGCTCTTTAAAACATCTCGGAATGCCGATCGAGCTTTACTACTCCTTATTTATAATGCCGGTCCTTCTCATATCCACCCATTTTGTGAGAGAGCCAAAATGCTTCTGCATGACTCAGAACTTAATGATATTTATATTAAAGTTGTTTGTGGTTTCAGTTTCATACCCTGAGATATCTTACAATTTTTTTAATCCCTTCACAGAATTTAATAAATCTTCAACAGCTCTTGTTTTTTCCAACAACATTTTCTACATCCTCGTTATCGATATTCTACTTTTTACCCATTTTCACGAATGGCTCGAAATAAGATGGACAGGTTTGTAGTAGCTCAGTGTATCCCATTCGATACACTGAGCCACTGTCTACACCAGCGTTTCTTAACCTTTCAGTATTCGTGGCCCAGTTTTCAATCATAATTTTCATCGCGCTCCCCGCTTACAATAAAATGTATACAACAATAATGTATAATGAGTATTTTGGATTCTGTTTTTAAATTATTTTTAACTAACTGCCAACCAAGAGCAAAAGCGCGCCAACGTTGACGAAAAGCCACATATGGCATTTTGTCAAGCGGGCGGTAAACAGATGAAGCGAATGAAAGTGGGAAAAATTTAAATATTATATTTGAAATCGAAGCCAAACACGGAGATAACGTTAAAAGAATATGAAAGTAGAAAATTCGTTAATTAAAGTTAACCTAGATGAGGTGAGCTAAATTTAGAAATTGGGAATGCATTTTTTCGAATAATAAAATAAATAAAACAGAAACATGACTAAACAAAAGAGAAAAAAATAAGTAATGTTTGTGGAATGGAATCCACACGATCGATGATGTCTCCAGCAAATGTTTACTCATAGGAAGAATGAAAATGTTCGATAACGCAATTTTCAATTCCAGCCAGTCTCATTCGAGTCGATCCTTCTATCACTATCGATTCTATCGTGAATGTGTATGTATTATATATGTTTTCTTCTTAATTGTAATTCACCATATTAAATATTCACGGCTGCAGATTTATGCAGACTCATGGATAAATTTTTAAGCGAAATAAACGAGCTATAGACGATAGTCAAGCATCAACAAGTACACAGACGAGAGTGGTTCCGAAAATAAAATCAAGAAAATATTCTCAAGAATACCTAAATTTTGGGTTTACCAGTACTGAAGTAAATGAAGAAGAAAGGCCTCTGTGTATAATTTGCTCAAAAATGTTGGACGCAGACAGCATGAAACCTAATAAACTTAAACGACCTTTGGAAACGCTTCATAGTGAGTACGTCAACAAACCCAGAGAATTCTTCGAATTAAAATTAAAATCATATAAAAAGCAAAAATCCTTTTTTAAAAAAACTTTGTCTGTGAATAAAAAAGCTTTAATTGTATCTTACAAAGTTTCATATAAAATAGCCGGGTGTAAAAAAAACCTCACACCATTGGTGAAGAGCTTATTTTGCCAGCAGCAATTGAGATTGTAGAAACTATATTTGGAGATAATTTTTCAAAACTATTGCAGTCCATACCTCTTTCAAATGATACTGTTGCTCGTGAATTGGTGATACAGCTGAAGATGTACAGTGTCAGCTTTTCTCGAAGTTGCGTTGCAAATTTTTTTCAATACAGCTTGATGAAGCAACAGATATAATAAAGATGCTCATTTAATTGCCTACGTTCGATTTTGTGATAATAGTCAGTAGTAGAATAATACTTTTCTGCAATCCAATAGAACTTAAAACAACAGCGCTTAATTATTTGCTGTTTTAAATGATTTTATGAACGAGGCAAACATAGAATGGAAAAATTGCGTCAGAATAGGCACCGATGGTGCTCGTCCGGAAGATTCTAAGGTATACAAGCACTTGTAAAAAAAAACTCGCCCCAGTGCGTCTGGACACATTGCAGGATCCACAGAGAAGCTTTGGCTTCGAAAGAAATGAGCCCTGGTCTGAATACTGTGTTAACTACGGGTATAAC
Source organism: Argiope bruennichi (assembly GCF_947563725.1). Taxonomy (NCBI): domain Eukaryota; kingdom Metazoa; phylum Arthropoda; class Arachnida; order Araneae; family Araneidae; genus Argiope; species Argiope bruennichi. Next base: position 132,959,916 of record NC_079162.1, on the reverse strand, counting down.
CGTAGTAAATTATATAAAAATGAGACCCCCTGAAATCGAGAATCTTTTCCGCACTTTGTAAAGACATTGGTTTAGTACATTCAGCGTTACTATTTTATTGCGAGGCAAGATAGATATCACGTGGGATATTTTTGCAACGTGTTTATGAATTAAGAGAAGAAATCTTCATTCTCCTAGAAGAAGAAAACAGACCGGATGCCGAAAATTTTTGCGATGGTTTATTTGTGATGAAATTGAACTACTTGGTCGACATATTCGAGAAATTAAATAACTTGAATCTTCAACTCCAAGGAGCAAATACACTTATGTTGGATACGAATGATAAAGGTAATGCTTTTTGTAGAAAATAGGAATTGTAGAAATTGTGGAGCAGGAATTTAGAAATTTAAAGTAAAAAAACCTAACAATGTTTGCAAATGAGGATGATTGTATTAAAATTTACAAGGCTGATGAAGAACATGTAAAAGTTGTTTTTGTAACCATTGAAAATCATTTAGCCATGCTGGCAAAGAATTTTAAAAAGTATTTTCTTGCTGACGACAAACTGATAGCAAGTGGATTAGGGATCTATTTCATAAGACTCCCGAAGGACTCTCAATTGATGAGGAAGAAAAATTCATAGACTTCACGACAAGTGGCGAAACTAAAAGACAATTTAGTAATAAATCCCTATTTGAATTTCGGGCAGGAGTAGAGGATGATTTTTCTGCACAAAAAACAAGTGCATTTCCCATTCTATTACCATTTCAACATCCTACCTTTGTGAAACTGGATTTTTTGGTGTGGCTTCTTGGAAGACAAAATACAGATTTCGGCTAAATATAGAAAAAGAGCTGAGAGTGACTATTTCTAACATTAAGTCTTCCTTTGAAAAACTTTGCTCTGCAAGACAGGCCCAAGGAAGTTCACTAATAGTTATTAAATTTGTTTTTAATTGAGTATATTTTGATTAAGTAAGTTTTGATTTATTAAATTGTTTTACTTTAATGAGTTATTAAATATGTCGAAATGTATTTTGTTTTTTATGTGTATGTGTGCTTTCCTTCCATTGATTAAGTCAGTTAATCAATTTTTTTAAATAATATTTTTTGTTGGATATTCTCGCCCCCCCCTTCTAGTGTGCTCGCGCCCCCCTATGGGGGGGCGCCCCACAGGTTGAGAATCGTTGGTCTACACAATAGCTGTTCTATATTTAATGCTGAGTTGGTAGCAATTTTCTATGCTCTTCAGAAACTTTCACCTTCTACTCAGTTTAAATGTATTATTTATACCCATAGCATGAGTGCTTTGGGTATAAGACACTTTCGTACAACCACACTTTCATACACGCATGAGACACTTTCGTACTACCACAATCAGATGCATCCGATTTCTTTTAGTCTTTTGTCCACTTTGTGTCTCCTACAAAATATTGGCTTTCTGGTCCTTTTTAGTTGGGTTTCAAATCATGTGGGCATTTCTAGGAATGAAAAGGCATATGCAGCTGCAAAATCTATGACAAACTTTTTAAGAGTAGGTCTTCTGTTTTGCTGCATTAAGAGGTACTTTGACAATCATATTTTTTCACCTGGCACCTGGCAAAAGACATGGTATCTTTAGATCCATAATAAATTATATTCTGTTAAAAAATGACATTGGTTTCTGGCCTGCTTTTTGTGTATGTGACATGGATGTCAAATTGACTCACCTCCGTTTAGGACATACACGTTTAACGCTCAAAAATCTTACATATGGCAAAAATGCGCCTGTATGCAATAGATGCCAATTTGACTTTAATATGTGTGATATTTTCATTGAATGTTCTTCTTTTAATCCATATTGTGTTCTTTTTTTATCTCATATTCCTTAACATTACAAACCTGGTGGAGAAAAATATCACCCAAATATTTTTTTAAAGCCATTGACTTTTTCATTTCCATTTAACACCGTTCTTCTTCTGTTTGTGCTAAATGTTTCTGTTAAGTTTTCCTACTTAACATCACTGTTTCTCATTTTCTTGAATGATTATCTTGCTTTAAAATCCCCAAATAATTTATTATTTGCGTCACAATATTTTATATGATTTTAACTGTTTACCTTTACTTTTATAAACGGGCTTTTATACATAACCTTTTAGAATTTAGCCATGTACTTGAAACAGTTTAGCCTATTAAAGTTTTGGCGCCTGTAAACCACACATCATCATCATCGACGGCAACAAAACTCAATTTGTTTGCCATCCACTTCAATACATAACTGAATCCTAGATTGAATCTCGCATTGAATGTTCATTTTGAAGCTTTTCAGATGATATGAGGGTCCATTCATTTTATTAGACGAAGATACTGTAACGTTTCTTCATATTATTAGTATGCACATCCGACCACCCCGCCACTACTGAACGAAGCAGTATCGATAGGATTTGTTGTGGCCGAATGCTGTCTTTATCATAACCCATCCATAACACCGGCCGATTCATCGAATAGACATCCTCTTTGAGGCGGTTGTCTCCCAGCCGCAAATTGGTCAGTGTCTGACTTTTCTCCTCATCTTCCCGTACACCTATCATCCTGTTAAACGAGGAGCAGGCCACCACTTTAAGAAAATCTCCACAAAATTTTCAATATTCCTTCATATTCTCGTCTCACAACAAAAGAAAGGCAAACACTTTAAAACTTTCAAATATTTAGTAAAAACTATCGATTTTTATCACCATGTCTTTCAGTGTTTTGATATTTTCTGGCGCCATCAATACTGTACTTAAGTCATTACTTTCAACTTTAAGATTCTTTCTTAGTTTCGAGACTTCTATGCATTAAATAATGATTAACAGTTCCATTTTCTCCACAGATGCATTTATTTTCCCGCATGCTTCTAAATCTTTGGAAGTATGCGGGAAATCTCAAATGCTCTGATATAACTTCTTACTTTTATTTCTGGGTTAGAAATAAAGTCATAATTTACTCTCCCTTTTTTTGGACATATACCAATTGTCAAACCATTCTAGCTTTATTTATTTATGTTTTCTTAATTCACAATTTAAGACACCATTTGATTTAGGAACAACTATATCAACACTTTTTATGCCACCAACTTTGCATATTGATCTGCCTTTTCATTATCAAATATTTCAATATGGCTCTTTACCCAAATTAACTCTATCCAGTTGTTAATTTATTCTGTAATGCGTTCGTATAAATCTCATCCGCCAGTTATTTGCGCGTATATTGTTCAAACAAATTTCTGCCACCTCAAATTTTTACGGAATGTAATTAAGCAAATCATAAAGCAATAAATATCAGAACTTGACATTTTAGAGGGTCTATATTCCTTCTATTTGTGAGCGAAATGCCCTTTTCTGAAATAAAAAAAAATATTCAGAATTTGTTGAAAGAATTAAGTACTTCTTCTTCTCTTCTTGCGTACAGCCGACCACCCCGCCACCACTGAACGTAGCAGTATCGACAGGATTTGTTGTGGCCGACTGCTATCTTGAGTATTGTCCATCCTTCCATTGACCGATTTGTCAAACTGACATTCTCCTCTAGGTAATTGGCCACAAAGTGGTCAATTATTGTCCTTCTGCCTTATCTACAAACTCTCAAATAGTTGGTAAAAAACTGACAATTTTTGACATCATGTCCTTCAGAGTTTTAAGATTACCTGGTACCATCAGTACTGTACTTAAGTCATTATTTATAATTTTCAGATTTTTTCTTAACTCCGAAATTTCAATACATTCCTTTAAATAGTGGTAAACAGTACCGATTCCTCCACAAATGCATTTATTGTCCTGCATTCTTCCAAATCTTTGGAAATATGCAGGAAATCTCCCATGTCCTGATATAATTTGAATTATCAGTGGATGGTATCTTCTTATTTTTATTTCTGGATTAGGAATAAAATCGAAAGTTACTCTTCCGTTCTTGGACATATACCATCTGTCAAACCATTGCAGCTTTATTTCTTCTCTTATTTCCCATTTTAAGACGCCATTTGATTTGGGGACAACCATATCAACACCCTCTTTCTGTGCCGCCAACTTTGCATATTGATCCGCCTTTTCATTACCATAGATCCCAATATGGGCCTTAACCCAATTCAACTCTATCCACTTGTTAGTTTTTACACTTTTTATCTTTTCTTTTATCGTCCATATTTCCTTATTACAATTGTGAGAAGATTGTATGGCTTGTAGGACTGAGAGAGAATCTGAAAAAATTGAGCACTTCTGTCCGTCCTCCACCCTTTCACAATATTCAATGGCCATCTTTAAAGCTTGCACTTCTGCCTGGAAACTTGTGGCATGGTTCGATAATTTCACAAGACTTTTATCGATCTCTTTCCCATAGTAGTATACTACTATTGCAGCTCCTACTTTATTTTCATCTTTTGAACCATCTGTAAAAATTTCTATTCCATCCATATCTGGGATTTTAACTTGAAAACCGTGACTAAACCATTCTGTAGGATGTTGTTCGAATTTGTCAAAATACATCTCATAATCATTTTTGCTGAAGCATTTGTTTCCTATTTTAACTTTATTACTAGAAGTTCTTATTTGAAATTTAGTGAAAATTTCCGTTGCTCTGAGGTCCATTGGCAAAATTCCCGTTATCACTTGAAGCGCTTCTGTAGAAATAGTTCTATAAGCCCCAGACATAATGATGAGAGGGCGCCGTTGGATTGAATTTAATGTTTCTCTGATTTTCTTTAGATTTAGCCGATGTCCCCATGCTCCGTGCCCGAAAAGAACAAATGGCTCAATGGCCCCAGTGTAGATTCTTCTTAGATGGTATTTCCTTTTTCCATAAAATTTATCCGCAACTGTCACTAGTTTATATGTTAATACATCCACTTTTTTCTTGACCTTATTAAAATGTGACGTAAATGTTAATTTACTGTCCCATGTAACTCCCAAGTACTTAATTTGATTTGACACATTTATGTTGTTATTGCCTATTTTTATGTTAGGCGGATCTGTTAATTTTAAACGTTCTCCAAATGTAATAGGCATTTGAATTGTTTTCCTTTCATTAAACTCAAGTTTATGAATTTTGCCCCATTTTACTAGCCTATGAATTATTTGTTTTCCTTTAATTTCCATTTCATCTTTTGTTCTTCCCGAGATTATTAGTAGCACATCATCGGCATACGCCTGCATAAAGCAGTTCACTGGAAGATTGATTTTAAATGCAGAATTCATAACCAAGTTCCAGAATAACGGTCCGCTGCACGAGCCCTGTGGCACTCCTCTATCCATTATAAATTCCCAATTATTCTCTCCATCTTGGTAAATACATTTCCTTTCATTTAAGTAATCTTTAATCAATTCAAAAAGATTGCTCGGGCAATTCATTTTTATAAGGGCATATAAAATGCTTTTCCTCCATACGGAATCAAATGCTCCAGCTACATCCAAAGATATAACTGTTGTTTTTAGTTTTTGATTCATCGCACCTTTTATTTTACTCCATAGTGCATTTTGTGCTGTTTCACAAGAGTGGTTATATCTAAAACCATATTGATCATGATGCAGTCTATTTTGTGCCGTTAATAAGTGCTGTACTCTTTGAGTTATCAGTTTATCCAAGATTTTACTTGCTGTGGTTAGCAAACAAATTGGTCTATAGGATTTAGGATCCTCTAAGTCTCTATTAGTTTTAGGAATTAAAATCAGTTTTGCTACCTTCCACTGATTAGGGAACGCACCTAATTCTAGGCACTTGTTGTATAACTCTAAAAGTATGAATGGATTCTTTCTGTTAATTTCAGCAAGCATCTCCATTGGGATGTTGTCTAATCCAGGTGTTTTCTTTTTGGCCATTTTATTAATCGTTGTTCTTATTTCATTTATTGTAAATATTTTATCTTTTTCTTTTGTTTTATATAACTCAATACTTTTCCTCATTTTCTTCTGCTTTTTACTTTCTTGTTGGGATTGTTCCTCTTTGAAAAGGCATCCCACAATAGTTTCTATAGTTTCTTTTGTATTATTGGTTTTTGTACCATCCTGTTTTTTGACACCGTGCAAAACTGTTTTCCTTTTCATTTTATCTGCCGCTAATTTATAAGGTAGCTCAAAAGGGTTCATTCTCGTTATTTCGCTACATAACTTTTCAAAGCATTCAATACTTTTCTTTCTTAACATCCCTCTGTATATTGATTCATTCTTTTTATAAATTTGTCTTCTCTTCATTCTCTCTTCAGTGTTTTTACATCGTTGGTATCTATGCCGCAAGGCTCTTGTCAGTTTTCTTTGTTTCTCCAGTTCAGTGTCCCACCAGGGGACCCTGAGATGATTTGTCTCTTTACTGTTCGATCTTTGGCTAATTCCTTGAATGAATTCTGTAAATTCTTCTACCCATACTTCTAAATCTTTTTTAGTCTTTATCCTTTGCATTGTTTCTCTTATATCAGCATATTTTTCAGCCACTTGAAAACTAATTTTTCGAATTTTCCACTTGCTTAATTTAAATCTTTCTGCTGAAACAACTTTGTCACCCATATTAATTTGAAAATCCAAAAAGCCATGGTCACTCAAAGTACTTTGGATTACCTTCCAGCCCATCACTTTGTTATGCAGGTCTTTAGTTGATAAGGTGACATCAATCCAGCTTCTTCCACGTGCAGATTGGAACGTTGGCAATGAGTTTGGATCATTCCAAATAACAAGGTTCTTCTTAAAAATGAATTCTATAAACGAGCCGGCTTCATCTTGTGGTCTATGATCGGGAATTTCATTTCCCCACAGTCGACTATGAAGATTGAAATCTCCTCCAATAAGTATGGATGATGTCCCCAACTGTTCAAACAGATTTCCAAGTTCTCTGCAGATTTCTTCTTTATTGTGAGTCGGTGGGAAGTATGCCGATACCATAGTAATTTCACTATTTCCCACTGATAAATTGGCTGCTACTATGTTTTCGCTAGTAAATCTTGTCAAAACAGAAATATCTTGGTTTCTTACTGCTATAATCGCCTTCCCGTAAGGGTGAGAAATTATTCTCCATCCTAGGGGAAGTCCTATTATTTTTCCTTTCATTGTATATGGTTCTTGTAACAAGTAAACATCTGGAATATTGTCCCCAAACAAATTTGGGAGTTCTTTTGTTGCATATTTACCCCGACCTATATTATGTTGAATAACACGCCAAGAGTAATCATTGAAAGGCTTATTATACATAGTTCGTCTGTTTAATCAACTGATCTCTCTCCCTGATAAATACAGGGCAATGCTCCGATGTTGCAATATGATCCGTTCGAATCATAATTTTTGTTCTTTTGCGATATTCTTTACAGTTTCTGCATTCTGGATTTTGCTTTGTGCAATTTTTATAGTTATGCATTTCCAAGCACTTGGAGCAGCTATCTTCTTTTTGCATACATTTAGATCGAACATGCCCAAATTTGAGACATTTGAAACATCTAAGGGGTTCCACAAATTCTCTAAATCTATACGATCCGAAACCACACTGTAATCTTGCTTTATCTTTAATTATTCGGAACGCTTTGGGGTCCAAACTTATAACCCAGTGAGACGAGCTGCCTCTTCCTTTTTTCCTAAATAGAACCCGCATATTCCCTACTATGTCATTGCTTAGCTTGATTTGATTGAGAAAATCCAATTCCTCCTCCTCCCTGGGTCTCTCACTCTTTTCCACATCATATATAATGATTTGAGGCATTCTTATCTGTGGAGTAGTAGCCTTGCATACATTTTGCAAATTTGTATGACTGTTAATAGCATCTTTTAACTTTGTTACCATTTCCGGTGTTTCAACTTGAATCAGAACTCCATTTCCCATTGCTGGCTTCAAACCCATAATTTTAATTTCCATCCCCTTTGGGCTGATATTCGCTTCTAACGTCTTTCTCATTTTAATCGATGTGTCAATTTCCTCTGTAATTGGTCTAACCACCAGTGTAGGCAGGTTTGCTTTAGGTCTTAGCAATGGTGATGTTTTATTATCGTTTTCATTCGCGTTAATTATTTTTTGTTGAATTTGATTCCTTTCTTCCCCCAACAGCTTTTTAGAGGCTTGGATCCTTCTAATAAACGTTAAACCTGGTTTTAATGGAATTTTTTTCCCCGCGATACCATCACTGTTAAGATTTTTCACCACATTTGCGAATGTTGGTCCATGATTATCATCTGTTGAATTCATTTTGGTTGCTGAAGAATTTGACAAAACTTTCAAAAATAAGTCTCTCAATTCTTCAGCCGCGTTACCTTCAATCCTATATTTACTGATAATATTTTCAAATGTTTCCAATATTCCCAGTGGGCCAAAGGGTTGCTTATTTTCCTCTGGTATTTCGTTTTCACTTGCATCTACATTCTTTGCTTTTTTAGCATTTGCAATACCATCATTTCTTTCTTTCTCTTTGGCTTTAAGAGGAATGCACGGTCTTTTATCTTTAGGGAGATTTTCCCCTGTTTTCATTTTTACATTTTTCTTTTTCCGTTTTGTGGCCATTTGCATTTTGCTGTCCGTCTGCATTGACGGTTCAATTATCTCATTTGAATCAGAATCCGATGATTTTTTAAAGTCTTTATATGTCAATCCTTTAAATCCTTTAATTGGAGTTGGTGTATCGGGGATTATCATTCCCGCTCCTTTTGGCGAGTAAAATAAATTCTCATCATCAGTTAGAATATCGCTATCATCAGCAAAGTGTTCCCTATCCGTCTTGTTTATGTCTGATTCCATTTTTTTCCCCACAAAGTCTAAATTTCTAGTGCAACAGAGAGTAAAGCTTAAGCAAGCTTTTAACGAAATGTTTGGAAAGCTTTCCCAATTTTAAATTTGAATTATTAGAAAAGAATGTAAAAAAACTGTCCAAATAAAATCAATAATTTTTTTTTGCACCAAAAAACCATCAAAAGTGTAACAAGAATTTCTTCTAATTAGATGCACTAAAGAGAACTGATATTTTCCAAACAATTTTGTTGTCAACTAATAATCAACACATTTATGGACACTTTCCATAAATTGGAATTTAAAATGGGTAAAAAATCACAAAATAAGAGTCTGCACAATAAAGAAATCTTTCGATACAGAAGAACAATATCCGAGTCCTGCAAATAGTTCATGCACTGAACGCAGATATCGATAGCAGTTTCTAAAATGGTAAACAAACAACAAAATGGCTACCCAAACAAGTGGGCGTTTCTGCCACAACTACACTTCAGAAAGTCAAAAGCTTCTAAGATGCTAAAGAATTTTGGAATAAAATTCAAAAACCTGTTACTCCAGGGTTTCAGCTACACTTGATCATCACATTCAACAGAAATTATCCATCATTTTTCATTTTATAGCCATATTTTGAAGAGCACAAGAAAATATCAACCACGCCGATCACTCAGAATTAAGTACTAAAAAATTTTCAAATTCCGTTTTAAAGGATTTGTAGGTTACCTATTGGTTGCAATTACAATTCTTCTGAAATTATGGTTAGAGAATTAGGAGCAAACATTTAAACTTGTTTCTTAAACTTTAAGCAATAGTGACCGCTTTTACGAGTAGAAAAATATTTCCTGGCTGCATTTTCATGGTAAAAAATTCATAGCGACCCAAAACAGAAAAATATTTTTTTTAAATCAAGCATTAATTAAGATAAACTAAACGGCTTTAATCAAAAACCTTTACAGCAGTAAATTTTAATTTATTTCATTTTAAGCCAAGAGATGTTTTAAGGAATTTTGCTGACAGACTTTGAAAAAAAGCAATATAAACCCCCAGGTTTTCAATAACATTTTGTACGATCTTTTGAAATTTTAATCCCCAGTTTAAAAAATATTTCATGAACTAAGCAAGTTCCCACATTTCTTCGGACTGAACTTCACTAAACATAGTAAGTGAGTGTTGGTGTATTTGGACTGTAAAATATATTACAAAAATGTAAATGTGCAGAGGAGATTAAAAAGTTACATTTTCGTTTTTTTTTTTTGTTTTTTTTTTTTTCTTAATTTTTTATTCTGGGACTTTTTCCTTGCTTTTCCATTTTGTTCGATGTTCAAAGAAAATGAGAAAAAAATATAATAAAAACATAATATGAATCAGCAAGCAAGAGAAACCCATGAAAGCCCACTGCGCACACAATTTGTACACAGACTTTTGAATTTAGAGGCACTAGAGCTGCAGAAATGTCAAGACTATTCTTGGATCGCGTCCAATTGATCCCCTTTTTCCACACTCGTTAAGTTCTTTCTTTCTTATTGTATTTTTTCCACAATTTTTTTCGGTTGCAATTTGTTTTTATTTCGAAAGAAACAGTTCTAGTTTGTTGAATATTCATTTTTCACTTGTTAAAGGTTATTCTCTAAAAAACGGTGCTTGAGTAATTTTCTAAAATGTTATTCAGATGACAGTTTTTATGAAGGATCAGTTTATATTAATTATTACATGTAGAAACGATGAACGTAGCAGATCAATGATTGCACATTTTATTTGCTATTCGTTTTCGTATAAGCATTATCGAGCTGATTGAGTGAAGATGGAAGTTTGTGTTTGGGAAGCAAGAAGGCTTTGTTAATTTTATCTGCTGAATTCTCACTTCAACACTCATATAATTTCTATTGAAAAAACTACAAGGAATTTACATAATATACTAATTACTAATTATGCTTGAAGTGCAACAAATATCACACTTGACTTTTAAATTAAAAATTTTGGACTATTTATATGTACAGTTATTTCTTTAAAAAATTGCTATTTGTCGATAAACATCTTTTGCAGATCTGCTAATTTATAACTGACGAACTGCCATTCGGTAGGTATTCAGTTTCCATTGATATAACAATCCACTGACATGAATTGTTAGGACACATTAGGAAGGATTTTATGGCTGTTTACGAAAAGAGATTTTTTTCCACTAATGTGCTCTCTTTACGCTGAATGACATACAGCTTAAAAATACATATACAGCTCAAAAAATTGAGAGTACACCTTACTTTTACTTGATAAATCCGACTTTCAATATAAATAACACATTACCGGGAAGTGCAAACATGTTTTTATTTTTACACTTAACAAATGGTTTAATTTACAGTAAAAATAAAGAAAAATCAACGAAAAACTTTTAAATTGAAAAGTTTTAGAAGCATTTTAAATAAACATACGCAGAATTTTGCCTCAAAAAATTGAGAATACACCAATGTAATTCTTGCAATATCTCGCATAGAAAGAACGTATCAGTATTTAGTTGCATATCTTTTGGCTTTTATAATGGCTTCTAAACATCGTGGTACCGATTCGACCCATTTTTGGTGATATCTGAGGATATTTTACCCCATTATTCTTGCACCATTTGTTTTAAAAGGGTTTTGTTTCTAATTTTGTGTTTTTGGATCACTGCTTCGAGTGTGGCCCACAAATATACAATGGTATTGATGTCGGGGTACTGTGGTGGTGTGTGTAACTGCTGTTTACAATGAAAAAGACACCACACTTTGACGTTACGTGCATTTTTTTTTGGGGGGGGGGGTCGTTGTCCTACTGGAAAATGAAATTTCCATCTAAACATAAATTTTTAGCACATTCCTTTAGATTGTTGCGAAGTATATGCAAGTAAACCATGTAGTTAATAATGCCATCTATAAAATCAAATTTCCTACCTCGGATGAAGCCATGCAACTTCAAATCACGACGGAGTCACCATCATGTTTAATTGTAGGACGTAAACTTTTTGGATCCAAAGCAGTATTAGGTTTTTTCTTACAGTACGATGGCTGTCACTGCCAAAAATGTTGTGTTTTCTTTCATTACTAAATATAGCTTTCTTCCAAAGGCTATTGTCTTCAATTAATAAGTTTTTGCAAAATTCAAATGTTTTTTTCTGAATTTGCAGGCTGGCGAATGGTTTCTCTCTAACAATGTGACTTTTATATACAGCTTGTCTAGAGGCATTTCGCACAGTTTCAGCACTTACACTTCTGCCTATGATTTGAAAAGTGTCTGCAACAAGTTGGATGAACCATATGGTCGCAGCAATCGAAAGGAAAGTGTTAAAAATTTGAGTTTAGTTGAAAATTCCGTTTTCCAGCAGGACAACGACCCCAAACAGAATGATCATAACGTTAAAATATGGTGTCTTTTTCATTGTAAACAGCAATCACACACACCACCACAGTACTCCGATATCATTACCATTGAATATCTGTGGGCCACACTCGAAGCAGTGATCCAAAAACACAAAATTAGAAACCAAACCCATTTAAAACAAGTGGTGCAAGGAGAATGGGGTAAAATATCTTCAGATATCACCAAAAATGGGTCGAATCGGTACCACGACGTTTAGAGGCCATTATAAGAGCCAAAAGACATGCAATTTAATAGTGACACTTTGTTTCTATGCGTGATATTGCAAATATTTTATTGGTGTATTCTCAATTTTTTGAGGCAAAATGCTGCGTATATTTATTTAAAATGCTTCTAAAACTTTTCAATTTAGAAGGTTTTTGTTGATTTTTCTTTATTTTTACTCTAAATTATACCATTTGTTATATGTAAAAATAAAAACATGTTTGCACTTCCCAGTAATGTGTTATTTATATTGAAAGTCGGATTTATCAAGTAAAAATAAGGTGTACTCTCAATTTTTTGAGCCACTGTATATACATGCCTCCCTCCGTTAAATATCAGATACTTTTTTTCAATATTTGGGATATTGTCAGAATATAAAAGTCAAACTATGACATTATCATTGCGACCTATTCACATGGCAATTTTATCACGAAATATACAGGGGATCTTGTTATTGAAGAAGGAAGTCAGTTTGGATTCCCAACTTCTTATTCTGTCATCAAAGGAATGATGGATTATTTGATGCTGAATAGAAACTATCATCTTCAAATAGTATTGAAGGCCCAAAAAACATCAGACTGCAGCGCCTTCGTTCTTCATAGAATGAGATAAACCATATAAAACTGCGTTGTTTGTTCAAGTACAATTCTGAAGTACAGCTATATATTGTTACATTTTACTTTACATATTTCAAATCAGTTTTTGCATTATCAGTGTCATTTATATATTAAATAACTTATTATTTCTTCATTGTGACAGGAGTAATGAATTAAGCAATAGTGAATCATGACTAAATTTTTGAAAACTTAATATAAAAATTTCTTTAAAAAATTATTTTGTCTTAATAGTATTTCAAACTTGAAATAATATCTTAAAATCAGAAATGAATCCTTAAAATGCAATGTGCAAAACGAATTATACTGGGGAAAAAAACAGTTCTCGAACAGTTTTAGCTTACACCTAAAGAAGTTTTTTTTTTTTTTTTCGTAATATATTTCGATGATTATTCATTTTAAGAATTTTTTTTAACAAATCGTCGAATTTCAATATTAAATGGAGCTTTAAAAGCATATTATTTCGTTTATTGAATAATTTCTATGAAAATAAAATTTTTAAAAGTAATATATGATGTCTAATCTATATTTGACAAAAATTTTTATTTATATTTTAAGGCTTGGTAAAAAAAAAGTGTTTTGAAGATGGATATTTAGCCCGACTTATCTTTCAATGATTTAGTACACAACAAGAAAGCGAAACTTTTTGTAAATATAATGTGGAAACTTCTTTAAAATTTTAACTGTATTTTCAGATAATTGCTCTTAATATTAGAGTCGAAAACTCCAAACAAGGTTTTATAATTAAAAATTGATTTTAGGAACATAATGATTTATAAATTATATATAAAAAGTTACACTGAATATAATTAAAGTAAAATTTGTAGTTCAATATTGAAAGAAAATATTATTTTAGAAATTTGTTTCAAAAAGTGTTGTTTTCCCGACTTTTTTATTTAATAAATGTTATTTCTGTATTAAATGAAGATTTAAAATACTATATTACATATTACTAAATTAAAAAAAATAGTAAAATAATATATGAAGCATTATTTAGGTTTGAAAAAAAATTTTATTAAAATTTTAAAATTTGAGGAAAAATGAGGATATTTCTGAATTGGATATTTAGACTAAGTTCTAATTTATAACCAAGCCTATATATATGGAAACATAATATGGGACTTTCTTTCTTTCTCCCTGACTCTTTTTTTTATTTTATTTTTTTAATCCATCATTCTGTAAGTTATATGATTAATAGTTTTATTTATTTATTTTGTAATCACAAAAACTATCTCAAAAATTGGTTTTGCAAGACACTTTCACTCTAAAAAATGTGAATATACCAGAATAAAAATCTCAGGCTGAAAGGAAAGACAAGCTCTTTGTTGAAATCTCACGAGGAAATGACTCAAAGTAGAACTGGAAGGTTTGGAACTAAAAATCTTCTTTTTGTCAAATTAGAGCAAATCAAGTTATATATATATATATATATATATAACTTTAAGTATTGTATAAACAAAATTTAATTCCCACATATAACTAATGTATGTATGGCATTGCTATGTATTAGAAAGAGAAATTTTGAATAAAAAATAATTAAATAAATTTTATTTTTCCTGTGTTCTCTTAAATAATTGTTTGTTTGTTATGGCACTTGCCACTGACAAGCCCACTGTTACGAAGACAGCGATTTAAGCCTGAGGGGGAACGTCTCTTATTTTTTATAGCAGCGCCAACTAGGGCCAAGAGTACGACTTTGCCACTCACGCATCACTCATTCGCTTGCACAACCACTTTTTAAAGGAGGGCACATTCACACATCTCACAGATAGAACAACAGAAGAACAACCATGCCCAAACCGGGACTCGAACCCGGGACGCCCAGATCACGGGGAAGACGCGCTACCCCTATGCCAGGACGCCGGCTTAAATAATTGTAAAAGACTGAATATAATTAAAAAAATTGTAATATGAAAGCTTGTTGAATTTACTGAAATTTATTGAATGAAAAAAGTGTGCACATGGAGAATGTGGAAAGACACTTCATATGTCGATCCACTCATGAAGGGTTGGACCTGGGCTGTTTTGAAAGACGGGCCAACCAACGAGATGATATCACCAATGCCAGCCATTTAAGCTCAGGCAGGGGAGAACAAAACAAAATAACACATTTATCTGCTTATATGCTGAAGACATGCAATACTGGCTTGAAACAAAAACCCAAGATACATATCACGTTAAATAGCCACCTAAAAATTATTGAAGTCTGGTTCATAAAATGGAATAAATGTTTCTAAAATCGAAGTTGTTATGTTTCATAAAGCCTCTAAGCCCCTCCCCCAATTACCCCATATTAAAATGCATGACTAAATTATATCCTGGTTTCAGAAATATGAATATTTTCTCGTAATTTTAGATCGTAAGATAAAGCCATTCCATTTATTTTATATTAGACTCTATTATTTTAAATTATTTTCTATTAGACTATTTTATATTATAACTCCATTTATTTTATATTAGAGAAAATTTCCGTGCATTAAATAGAAAACTTTTAGCCATCATTTGCCGGGATTCGAAAATGAACAGGGGCCTAAAAATTCATAATATCTACATGCGTCCAGTATTTTGTTATCCTGTCCGGTATGGGAAAATGCTGCAAAAACTAACTAAAAAATTTTAGAAGTATTGCAAAATAAAGTAGTTAGACAAGCAGTTAGCACCACATGGTAAATAACTAATTCAGACATATAAAGAGCAATAATTTACCCCCTCTCAAAACCGTCATTAAAAATTTAGCCACTGACTTCTTTGAAAACTGGATCAAAATGAAAATGAAGCAGAAAAACAGTTCATCGCTTACTCCCCCAACCTTCAAATTAAAAGACCACAAAATGTTTTATTGATGTAAATTACTTTTTGCTCAGTTCATCTGTTGGTGCTAAAGAGAATAAATTAAAATTGAGGAGATAATTGCCGAAGGATGGAGTCCTGATTAGATATTTTTCCATTGAATGAAGTACAATAATTTTCGAGTTTCTATTAGTTGTGTATTTTTTTGTTGTAAATATTTCTAGGTAAATTCAGAATGTTTGTAAAATGTGATAGAGCTTTGGAGAAAAAGACTCAATTTTACACATTTTTAACTTGAGCTAGGCAATACGAATATTTGCTTTCTTTTGTTATTGTAAAAAAAGAAGAAAGCTATAAAACTTTTATTTAAGTGTATAATTAAATTAATATGGGTGACTGTATCTATAAAAGAATTAATTTCATTAGATGTTTCTTCAATGGAAAAATAATTTGTTTTTTCTTACACAAGAGGGCGCTATGTGTGAAGAATTCTGAAGCAGGCGAAGAAGTGTTTTGACCAATATTTTGGAAAAACGGTTTTAGAAACCGGAATTTCAGGATTTCTGGCTTTGAATCAGGGACGGACTGGGCATGAAAATATTGGTCCAGGTTTAAGGGCCGCACCGAAATGATCATGCTTTTTTGGCAGAATTGTCATAATTGATCCCTCTCTACTAAATGCTACATTTTTGTTAATCCCCTTTGCGGCAAATCTTTTTGGAAAAAAAGCAGACTGTTTGCAACTTTTTACTTCTGAAATTTCGCCAATTTCATAATTTTGCAAGTAGATTTAATAAAAATGATAAATTTTTGGAAAATAATACTCTAATTAGTCACATTACTAAAAAAATATTGTACACAAAAAATTAAATTTACAATTGGAACAGATATGATACTGATTGTTAATATTTTATAAAAGAATGAAATAAAAACGGAATCTCTCTGTATTATTTATGACAATTACTGAATACTGAAATTCGTGTGATTTACAATACACGACATCTATTTCACTATCATATGAACTTTTATTAGCTATCGGATTATTGGTGATAGCTTCAAAATTGTTAAAATTGAATTGAATTTACTTTAGAACAAAATCCTGTTTCTGAAAAGAAAGTCTAAAAGTGAAAATGGAATTTCACTCATAATTATTACATCTTTCAAATCAGGGTCGGTCATCTGGGGGATGCGACGGATGCTCTACACCGAGCCCTACTATTGAGGGGCCTCAACATGATCAAGAACTAAAATGATGTTCTGAACGATAATAGAGGGATGAAAAGAAAAGAGGAGAAATCGACGGATTTAGAAATAATGAATTTTACAGATATATTTCATTCTAGTGCAAGTGTGCGTTAGAATGTAATACATCAATAATCGATTATAAACATAAGGTAAGTAGATTTACTGTCATTTACCTCGTCTCCTAAGTTAGAATATAAATAATATTTTGAAAACTCAGACTGTCAAACATTTAGTATTGTTAGATCTACTCATGTCCAAGTCAAGGAAATATCCCTCTACGGGTTAAAAAAGAAAATGAGCTAGAAAAAACTTTCAAGACGTCACATATAGGTCTATTCTCTTGTCTACAAAGTAATTTTGTCAATGAAATTGCTTCTAAATTAGAAGCTAGAATTCAAACTTTAACTTCCAGAAGAAAGTTCCACACAAATTACATAATCTTGCAATGAAAATTCAGGAATTTGTTGAAGAACAGAATGTTTATACAAATATGATCGAATCAGAAAATAAAGAAGAGAGTGACATTAGCAAATATGATCCATTGAATAGAAGTAATCCAGGTTTATGGCAACTGAGAAGTTTAGTGTTAAAATCGGACCTCTACAACACAGAGAATTTTTTGCTAAGAATGCTGTAGGTAGAGGATTTTCCACTGCGTATTACTTTAAAAAAAATTCCAAATGGTGAAACCCAGCTTCGTAGCTGATTAATGTATTCAAAACCGCAAGACTCGGTATTTTGTTTTTATTTTGTACTATTTTCCAAAAGAAAAGGAAATGAACAATCTATAGGATATATAGATGCTATAATAACTGGAAAAAAACTGTCAACTGTCATTTAAGATCATGAGCGTTCTATTTGCTACTTTAAATCGTTTATTGCTTGGAATAAATTACTAAAGCGTCTAAATTTATATTATACTATAGATAAAACAAATGAAGCTACTATAAATAAGAAAATAGAGCGATTTAAATTACTATATCAAAGAATTATAGATATGATTCTATTTTTAGCATGTAATAATCTTCCACTTCGAGGGACCCATGAAATTATAGGAACGCTTAATATATTAAATTTATTATATTAAGTTAATTATATTAAGAAATATTTTAAGTTTATTCGAATTTGTAAGTATATACGAATCTGTACTAATGGACCAAATAAACAGAATAAAAAATTCGAAAAATAGAATTGTGCATCATTTAGCACACAGATCACAAGAACAAATTATTTCTTCATTAGGAAATTGTCTTAACAAAATTAAAGACAATATAAAAGCAGCCACATTTTATAGTATCCAAATGGATTGTACTCTTGATATTTCCCATAAGAAACAAACTTTATAATCTTTATAGGGTATGCAAATTTTTAAGAGAAAATATTAAATATAAATGAGTCAATTATAGGGTTTAGTGAAGTAACTGGAGAAGAATTAGCAAAAACTATTGAAAAGATTAAGTGAGCTTGATTTAGATATTACGAATTGTAGCGAACAGGAATACGACAACATGAAAGGTGTTTTCCTTTTCTTTTTTTTTTTGGGGGGGGGGGAGGATTGCAGCACTTATATTATTTATTTTCTGCTCCACCAAAAAGATGGGAAATTCTACAAAAACATTACTCTTAAACCATTATGAGGGCCGCGGTGGCCTGGTGGTAGGAACCGGAAGGCTTCAGGCTCGAGACCAGATTCCACCCAAGAACCGCTGTGTAAGCGGGTCTGGTGCACACTAAATCCGTCAGGACCAAATTCCTCCAGCTGGTGTGATATGGAAGCTTGGAGAGGGTGTGCCAGCTCAGGTTTCGTCCTCAACATCTGACAGCGGCTCAAAAGTACGAGATCGATCCCAAAATAGCCCTGGTGTTGCTTTAAAACAGGACGTTAATATAACTAAACTAAACTAAAACCATTATGCGACACTCGTTGGAAAGCCAAAATAGATTCGGTTAAAGCAGCATATACACAGTTTGAACAAACTTGTAATGCGCTTGAAGGATTTATTGGTGCAAATAACGATAATACAGCGGTATACGAAGCTAAAAATGTATTGAATTCACCACAAGAAATGTTATTTATTTTATGTTTAATAGTCGATTTGCAATATTGTGCAAAATTAACACTATTAATAAACTATTTCAGGCCAAAAAAATTGTTCTTGATTGATTTAATATAATTTAGTAAATAAAACTAAAACTAAAATCCGAAATTTAAGAACAAAATTTATTGCATTTTTAGACAAAGAAAAAATGACAACACGCAATTTGAATGTTTTAGAGCATTCTCCTGAAAAAATAATTCGAAAAAGAAAAATATTATATTTCCTAAATAGAAGAAGATGAAGTAATAGAAAACTCGATACAGAAATTTAAATGTTATTTTTTAAAACTGCAATTCATACTGTTATTGCACATATAGAAGATAGATCCATAAGTAATTCAAATTAATCACTGAAATAAAAATTTCAGAAAAACATAAATTAGAAAAAAGTTCCAAAACCTTTGTAAAGTTTTACAACAAAAGCTTAATCCTCAAAATTGGTTTTCTAAGGGATTTGATTTTGAATAAAAGGGTTGTAAATAACGCACGCTATACTGCAATATATATTAAATAATAATTATAATGAATAATTTCTAAATGTATTAACTGAGTTAAAACTTTTCTTTCGGTTACCAGCAGGGATTGCAATATCGGACCAAAAGTTCAATACCGGTATTCGGTATTTTTTAAATCTTAATACCGGGATACCGGTTTTAATACAGGTAGTAAAAATTTTAGAAAAAGAAAGAAAACACAGGTGTTTCTTTGTTTTATTTGAAAATTTTATTAGAGAGTGTAAATATCACAAAAAATAATTTGTAACTTATAAATTATAACAGTATATAAAGAATCACAAAAAAGTAAAGGAATAACATACTTATTTAAATCACAAAAAAGTGTCAATATCACTATTCAGTCTGTAGTACTATAACAAATTTTTGAAATGTAATCTTAAAAAACATAATCCATCAATTGTACTGTCATTAAGCCTGAAACATAATTTTGTGCAAAAATTACCAGCTGCCGAAAACGCTCTTTCGGCATCTACGCTAGTTGGTGGTACTGTTAGCAAAGCGCGATATACTTTTTCCAAGTATTTACCTCTAAATCCCTCATCTTCAAATAAATCGATTTCCCGTCGGATGGGTTTGGATATAGCTGATTTCTGTATTGTATTTTGGTTTGTTGAATTTTTTTTTTTTTTTATTTATCGCTAATTCTAATTTTTGTTCAAGAGACAATTCCTTTTCACTATCGACATTAGTGTCAACATAATCTTCAATAACTGTAACGAATTCTTCTGAATGTGGATAGGTTTGTGGGTAAGAAAAATTAAGAAAGCTTATTATAAACTTGATCAGATTTGAATTGGTAAGTTTCTTTTCTTCATCTTCAATTTCCTTTTTAAAATCATTATAATTATGTAAATACCGTAAGATATTTTTTATTTCGGTATGCCTTTCTTCTGTGCGATTTTTCAATGCAATATACATATAATTCTTCAGATAGTGATGTTGCTGTTCTTTCAGTGACTGCAACATGAAATTTATTGTTGCATTAGCTGTTAACAAATTAGAATGTCTGCGACATAATGCCTCAACAGCCAGTTTTATTGGAAGTAGATTTGATATAGTTATGGATATTAAGTCGAATTCACTATCTGAAAAATTACTTTGCAGGTGTAAGTCGATTATTTCTTTTTGGGTTGGATTTTTCAGTTTCAAAAATCGTTCCATCATTAAGAGTAAACTGTTCTAACGTGTTTTAGAATCTAATATTAATATATATTCTGTTTTATTTTCAGTTAATATATATTTTTGAATTATGGCATATTTTGTAGGGAAACGTTTAAATATCTTCACACTTTTTCGAACTTTATAAATTATAAGAAGCAATTCTTGATGGGTTTATATTTCATCCTGATTAGCAATATCTTCTTCAACAATTACATTGTCATTATCTTCATTGTCAATATCACTCTCACTCTCTTCAAAGTCGGAATCCGAAGTTTCTATATCCACAGCATTTGGATTTTTCTGTTCTTAATTTTTTGTATAATACATTTATTACTTCTAATTGAATTCCATGAGCATAGCACAATTGCGGATTTGCTCAAATGAACTTAATCAACTTAAATTATAATATGCAAATATAATGTGAATAACAAACTCACCAATTTAAAAAATATCGAAATATTACGCACTTTCTTCACAACTACACCCTTGTTTTCAGATGCAAATATCAGACTACGATGTTGAGAATTCAGTTAACCACGTGATATCCCTGGGCGGAACTAGCTGCCAATCATGTGTCACATAGTCTCCCTGTTGTTGTTTAGTATATTTTTTTTCTATCAGAAGCGAACTGGACTCCTGTACTAGAGGGAGTGTTATCTCGGCTCTCGGATCCCGGCTCTTTCCGAGAGAGTTTTATGTGTAGTTCTCTAGGCTTTCTACACTAAGGTGTATTCATGTGCCCTTTGTTGTTATTGTTACCAATAAACCCCAGAAAAGTCAACATGTGTCTTCAAGTCATTTCACTCCAGAACACAATCTTCACTATCGAATAAATTATTGTTCAATCAAGAAACGCAGCGATAATTTACATACGAATCCTGCGCGTGTGCAGTAATAGGATAGTTTTGACCCTCCTCCTTGATGATTCACATATTCTATCACTTCTCTTGATTGTACGATGCAACTTTATATTCACAGTCTAATTAAATTCGCCCGTTAGGGAGACATAAAAACAAAAACGTATACTATTTTGCTATGTTGGCGATCCCTGAACATAGAGTGGAGACAATTTAAAAAATTCTAGTAAATACCGAAAAAACAGTATTTAAACTTGTGAATACCGGTATTACAAAATTGGACAAATGGGGTATTCGGTATCCTGGAATACCGGTATTTCTATCCCTAGTTACCAGTTGTTATATTATTCTATTCTTTAAGTTACAAGTTGTCACTGAGCGCTCTTCCAGCAAATTAAAATTAATAAAGAATTGTCTTCGGTCAAGCATGTGTGCATAATGCTTAAATGCACTTACTATATCAAATCCCTAAAAAGAATAATTTTTTCTGAAGTAAATAATATCAGAAACAAAATCACTCATTAAATAAACATGCAATAGTAATATATGTTGATGTTTGTATTTTTTTTTTTTAATTAACAAAAACTTTAGGGCTCTAAATTGTTTCTTGCACCCAGGCCCCTTTAGATAGAAGGCCAACTCTGCTTCAGATACAAGAAATAAATTTCAGCATACCTTGAAAATAGCAATGTAGGAAATGAATAATGAAACTTAAGAAAGTTTTGTTTCCGCCTTTTTCGAAGATGGTTGCAACCAAAATTAAGAAACGTTACAATACAACATTGTAAAGAGAAAGGAAATGTTTTCTTTCTCTAGAATGGCTTAAAGAAGGCACATGTTTCCCGGATCGCTAAAACTTCACCGGTGCGTACTGTAGTCTGTGTTCCCAATCACCTTCAATGTTCTTACATTGTTTTGAAAGACTTTTATATTTTTATCTCGGATTTTAAAATCATTTCTCCACTAAGTGAGAAATAATCTTCTCAGGAGATTAAGCCTGATGCATTTATCTGCTTTAAATAAAGTAAACATTCACTTTATAATTAGCTATTAAAAATTAGTTAATACTTACTTACATTAACTAATAACATTAATTACTTACATTATTATAATTAGCTAAAAAATTATAATATGATAGTCATTTAATTTGAAATTATGCAGAACAAAAATAAGAATAAATCGAATCTGCCGATTTTTAAGGAGATATTCTGTCTAACACATTTTTAACAGTTAAACATAATGAACAAAATCATTAATTCCATGAGATTCACAGCATGATGCATGAAAATTTAGCTCAAGTACTGATACAATTAATATATATTATCCTTCTTTAATGTAAAACTTTCATTTCTTAACTTTTTTTATAGCAATAAATGCTTTTACTTACAAAAAATTAACTCATCTGGCGAATTCAAAATGGATCGATGTAATTAAATGAATGCAAATAATAAGATGGAAAAAATCAGCTAGTCACTGAAGGCTTAGCATTTAATATAACAAAAGCCTATCTAGAGATAATTAGTTGTGCTTATCAATTTGATTTTTTTTTCATCTCTTCCTAAATACTAAATAAATCCTCGCTCATTTTTTGACTATCAAAAATAGAAATATCCCCCCCCCCGAATATGCGACTAAAGAAACGCTAAAAAGTTGTTCAATAAGACAAAGACTTCCTTATATTTTGTACTTTTTAAACATGATTAATGAAGCATCCCAAAGAACTCCAATCTAAAAAGGGTATGAGTGTCCATTTACTTTTTTGCCTTTAGTCATCCCATGATTTTTTTTTCTTTTGCCCCTCCCTTTATAATGATTTTAATGGCTCGAAGAAAAAAATTTTTTTTTTCTCCTACTTAAAAAGACCTACGAGTTCGCTTGTCTGTCATTTTTGGGGGGAGTAGAATGTAGCTACAAAGCAAAAGAAAAAACACGTCGTTTCGTCACCTCTCACACGAACCTTACCCTTACACCGATGAGGGATATCATCCTTTCCTCGTCGGCAGAGTTTTTTGCTACCAGTAAAAATCTGACAACTCATTGAGGCACAGATATGTTTTCCGGAAAAGGGAAGGGGCGGATTGCCCACTTGCTCCCGAGCTAGCTAGCTGGTCCTCGCAACAATAACGACTCTCGCAATGTTTAATCCATCCGAAAGGTATATTCGTAGCTTCATTTTCATTTACGTAGCAAATTGAACAAATGCAATTCTTAAAACTTATTTTTTAAATGATCGTTTTTGCGCCTCCTTTACACTATCTATGCCCTTGGCGAGGGCAAATCTCCAAGTACCCTAAGTATGGCCATGCTCAGCTTTTATTAAAAATAAAAGTAAAAATTATAAATAAAGTATTAATATAAGTTTATTTTAGTGATTATACATGTACTGAATATCTATCTAAATGATTAAAAATGAAGTTAATGAATCATTTGAATCTATGAAAATCCATAGCTGCGACCCCTGCCTAACGCGGAAGAAATTGTGGGTTTGTAGCAGAAAGCTATTTGCTGCTTTGATTATTTGATTGAAAAAAGGTGCATGAAATTCTCTTTAGCAAATTGTTATTTTTCTCTATCTCACACACACATCAGGGAATACTTTGTCTTGTGTAAAACTGGCTCACTTGGACAAGCTGAGAGCCTGAACAGTCTGCCACTACTTTGAAGTAAAATAATATTATTAAATAATTAATTCGTCAATAGAGAATTGAACCATCCGTTTTTTTAAAATCATATCTTAATTAATCTAATCTATATCTAATTAAAAATTATGTCTTAAAATATTACATGACAGTTTCCTGAGGCGACAGCGCGAATTTTCCGACAGGGTTACAAAACATCTCCGACGTGGGGGGTTGGGCAGTACTTCTCTAATTTAGTTTGATAATAACGCATAATAATTGATTTTGCATTTAAATAAAAGATAATGTATTATTTAATAGATTATTCAATTATAATGACTAATTATTTGCAATAATTAACTATTTGTTTAGTGTCGGGAAAAGAAACACATTTACACATTATTATTCATTTTTTTAAAATCAAGTTATAATAGAAAGAAGTCAAATAATTATTAACTTATTTTTAAACTTTACTAAACGATATTTTAAGCTAAGTGAACTAAACTTAATCTATTCAAGTATACGCTTTATGAAGTGATCACGTATTAAAGAACGTTTCAAAGTTCGATTTGGATAGTTCAACAAGGTATAAGAACTCAATTCATTACTATTATTTTTGGTGAAGTAAATAAATACTTCTTTGAAATAAAGTTTCAGCTGCGTAGTAAAAATCCGAGCATGATTACCAAGTTTTTTTAATTAAAAAGTACTTTTCGAAGAATATTTCTTATGATGAATTTCTATTTGTAAATATTTTTTTAATTAGCAGCTTTTATTTTCAAATTCCTCAAATTAAAACAACTCTAAGTTCTTTTAAAAATATAAATCGCATTGAACAAGGACATGTATTCTTATGCATCCATATTCATGCAAATATCTTTAAGATTCCGATCATTCAATCAAAAGGAATGGTCTTCCCGAAACTTTCTCCTTATAAATGTACTTCTGTAATATGAACTGCGTGTGATGGCAAACAATAGTTACGAAAAGTCTATTAGTATGCGATATTTGGCTTGGGTTTGTCCCTTCATCTCTGGAATGCGGTTAATGCACAAATACCAGGAAACTGAATGTGTAGTAGGGATGCCTTTTACCCAACCGATCGAAACCAAAATTCATCCCAGAATTACAATTGTAATCACAAAATCACATATCAAATTTCATGTATTTTAAGCCATTGCGTTTTTGTTTGACCCCGTTTAGATACTTTCGAAAGTGCAGATCGACGGATAATCACCCCCTAGATGGATTTGATCCTAAATTTGATACATATTTACATTTTAGATGTTAAATATGTATATTGAATTTATCCATTTGGCTTTCTTTGTTTTGTATATTCGACGAGTTGGATAAACGGACTTTTTTTAATAGATTTCATTCAAAATTCGATATAAATATACAAATCTAGCATAAAGTTCTTATGCCAAATTTTTTACTTTTAGTTCCTTCCTTAGAATACTTTCTCTTTGTACATGAGAAAGTTAAAAACCTTTATAAGCTTGACGAATATTTACTGATACAACTTTATATATAATCCACAGATCATTATAGAAATGAATATGAATAATATAAATTTTGTAGTAAAGTAATTGGCAGAAGAAAATCACATTCTAATTTCCTACTTATCCTACTGAACATAGAACCTGGATAATTTAGAAGAACATTATTATTATTATTTTTTTTTTCATTTAACAAGTTCACTGCATTGGATATATTCTTCAAAATGTGAATAATAATCTACCCTATCACACACACACACAGATATATATATATATATATATATATATATATATATATATATATATATATATATATATATATATATATATATATATATATGCAATCAAGTGCGGTCGGTAAGAATTTTTTTGTAAAATTATTGGAGCATTATGAATTAAATCGTAAAAGTAGATATTTTGTAATTAAGTAAATCCAATTTCTATTTATACTTTTTACTTACATTATAGGTTTATACAGAATTTATATTATTTGATTATTTGACAATAACAAACTGTCCCTTCTTAGGCAATCTGTATTGCAAGAGAATGGCGGCAATAGCTACGTATGTTTTTACTAGATTAACTTTGACAGACAAAGATTTATGATAAAAAGTAAAATATAAGAAAACAGAAAACCTTGCATATGTATTGTTACAAAAAGAAATTACTGGGTAAATAAGACGTCGCTACTTCTCTTCAATGTTCAGCAAAGTATGAATCAAGGGATCGAAAGGAAACCCATGCATTCGGTCAGAGCCTGGCGAAGGCAATTTAATGTCTTCGACATTTGTCGCATTTATATATTAGTCTAACGGCCAAAAATAGTCGGCAAAATACTAAAACCGTTTCACTTGTCGTTATGCCGGTTATTCTGTCAATGTCGCAAAAACTATAGGTTGAATAATGGACAAGTGAATAAGATGACCGGTATTCTGCCGATTTTTCCTTGTTAACTGGGTCGTCGAATTCGGACAAATATTTCCTTATTTCAATTGTTTACTAAATAATAATTTAAAAATTCTAGTCGTTTCCTATTCATTGCTATGTTTAAAGGGATCAACTGTTGCTTGTATCGTTCACCATCATGGATTCATCAAATAAGGTTTGCAAAACTGCATCTTGAATTTTGGCTTTTGGTGTTTTACCAAAATCATAATGCTTTACCATAAGGCTTTTGGGAATTTACCATATTGAAATCATTATTTTGTATCGCTCAAACAATTCTTTGTAAATTGTATTCGATGTTCACCATAAATGTCCAATAGAAACAAATGCGTTTCTGCTGCAGTTTTCTTCGCAGTAAAATAATGTAATATAATTTCCCTCAAATGCTGTTTGTTTTGCAAAAACCTCAAAATGATTTCTAAACTAATAAAATTCATTATTTAAATATTAACGAGAGGCTACATACTAGCTTTTAAAGGTTTTTTTCAAGTTTTATAATTATAACTTTCCAGATTTATTTGCAGGTAAACAGTGTTATTAATTCCATTTATTAAAAATGGGTGAAATTGTATTTATATACCCGTTGTATGAAATTTTTGCTATTAACATGTAATTGACCCATATTCAATAAACTAAATACTGCATATTTCTCAATATATTGAAATCTTTAATTGATTTCTTGATTACTCAGAAAAATTTTCTCGTTTAATTTCCGTATTTCCGCAATTTACCTACAAAAGACAAAGAATTCATTTTTATGCATTCAATGATTGAGCTCCTTTAAATTATAAAGTTGATTCAAGATATGTCTTTTTTAGATATCTCATTGTGGTCATATTTGACTTTATAATGTAAAATATACTCATTAAACTTGGTCTTCATAGCGTTTCTAAAGAGAAAGCCTCGAGATATCAATACCCGTTTGAGGCCATGCCCCCATGGTTTCAATAAATTGAGGTTACATCGATTGAGAACGTCAACAATTTTAATGCAGATCATCGGGAGCTGGGTCTTTTTAAATTTTAATTAAGAAAAATAATGATTGAAAACGGAGTTACAATTATTTAAAAATATGTATAGAGATTTAAGAGAAAATATTTTGCGTCAAATATTTATTTAAGCAAATCGAATCCTTCCTAATATTGCGTTTAATCTATTAGACCAATAACTACAAGAATTACCTAAATTATAATACACAGTGTTATGAGCCTCAATGATTGATCCCGAGGGTACAAAGGATTTTTCAACGTAAATTTTGAAATATACTCTTTTACACACAAAATCTTTTTTTTAAATATTAATGGTACTATAACATATGTGATTTGCTGTATCTGTGATATCATATTTTAGATGAAGAAAACTTGCCTTAGATATTTTTCCAACATACTGCATGTGCTATGACTTCTTACTTTGCTCACTAGTGAATTCCTTCAAGGGGAGAGATACCTCAAATATAGAAATGAGAAGTTGCCAGGTTGGTAAACAGGCTGTCGCTTTAATAGAGGGTAAAGTGGTGGTTTATGTTGACTACATATGATAGTCTGAAGTACCTTCAACAGAAAGGATAATTTTCCCAGGGATATTTAAACTGCCATCTTGTAAATGCTCATAGTACCCGTGTTGCTAGGCACAGTGACCGGCCATTCAGCCACTTTGCATTCCTAAGTTAATTTTTTTTTCTATAATTTATTCTCTACTGATAACAAAAGAGCGCTTAAGATTTTGAATAAGGAAGTTCTTTTGTACCAAACATCAGTCGAATATTGATGCTTAGTGAGTAATTTTTGTCTCCAATCTTTTCAAGTAGTTTAACAAATGACAATTTTTTCTTGGTTTCCTCATCATATTTGACTTATAAAAGTTACATAGAATCATAAATGTTTTGTTTCCATGTTTCCTTAGACAGCAGCCCGATTTTGTCTATATCCCCTTCGCGCTTCCAGCTTTAGGCCATTTTTCTGGAGCACGGTATCATAAGAATCATAATACCATGACTCCTATGATAGCTTCAATAATAGAATTATCTGTACCATGCTCAATATTGCTGAATCACTGTTATCGAAAATATCCCAGTTAAAGGTTTCCCCAGTTTAGGTCTGGAGAGTTGATTTCTTGTTTCATGCTTTATATCACAATCTTTGATCATATGGTTGTAAAGAATCGATAAGTAATTTCCTTCATTTTGGTATCTTACTCTTTCTCGAATGATTGATAATGTTCATGGAAACCTGTTTTCTCTAGTCAGAGAGTAAAGTGCCATTTCATATGTTACTCTGATCATCAGACTTGATTTTGATCACGGCTAAAATTATGATATCCTTCCAAGAGTATCTCATGGTTTGTTTCAAAGCGCGATATTATCTCACTGAACTGAACATGGAAATTTGACACATGCATTCTAACTTCTTTTTTTAAGTGAATGAGTTTTGTTTGAGCATACAAGCTCATTTGTCATCTTCTTATTCAACGTCACACTTATACTAATTAGAAAGAATAACTGAAGTATTATGCGTATTCCTTTGTGTAGTCTGGTATAAGTACCAAAATAGTGATTGAGAGACGACTGTAATATAGTGGAGATGATAAAATAAAGAATGAAAAGGAAAATTCGCTAGAAAGCTCTTTTTTTTTTTTTTTTTTTTTTTTAATATAAGAGTTTCATATGGTTTACTGAACATTATGAGAACTAACCTACAGAAACATCTGATGATGAATCAAAACAAATTACGAGTTAAACCATTTAATAAGTTGAGTTTTGATTTCCTGTTTCTTAAAAAGCTATATAGTTATTATATGATGTGAAGAGAAAGGTTTTCCTGTTATCAGTAAATAACAGTATATCCATTGTCCAATAGTTTTATCGAGGATGTGTATATTTTTCAAATTTGGGGAATAAAATCTCATCACATATTTATTAAGAAGTGTCACAAGGAAGAAATTATATTTCGTGAATTATTTCTGTTCAAAGTCTCTATCATCTTTTCCGATGAAGGAATGAAGAGAAACTTTTTCTTTCTAAATTTTGTACTAGAAGAAAGACGTATTAAAGAAACTTCAGAGTAAATCGTCTTTATATAACATTTCAAAGGTTCCAATGCAAAAGTACATGGAAATAAACACATTGGTAAAGTCAATCAATCAAGTCAGAAGCTCCAACAAGCTCACAATTGCGCATTCAAGTGTTTAAAGACAGCAATAATAACTGTGGCTGACATGCCGCAACAGTCCGAGAAACGCATTAGGCAAGTCTTCGAAGGAGAAGTCAAAATTTCTGAACAAAAACAAAATAGCAACGATGTGATCGGAACTCTAACAAAATTTGCAAACGGTCATTACTTCCCAAATAATAAAATTTTTGTCAAGATCCTTTACTTTCCTGCAGGACAGAGATTCCGGTTTACTTGAAACTCATTTTAAATATAAAACCACTATAATTTCACACATCTAGGTAGTAGAAAACAAGAGCACGAAAAAACACTCTTAAAATGGCGGCAGTGACAAGTAAGCCGGTTTATCCACTTTCCGATGGATACATGTGTTTTGCACATGAAGACGTAATGTTTTGTAGAAAGACAAAAGTTTCACCTTCTGGAAATGATTCTCTGTTCGTCATTTCTCCAGAAATTAGAGCTTTTGGAAGATTATATTTCACTAAGGGATGGTATGCTAAAAGATGAGCGGTTATTACGCCTCTACTTCCGCGAATAATCCCAGTTCACTTTATTGCCAAATGTAAACGTACCATCCTTTCACCCTTTTTTATACGAAATAAACGATTCCTGACGTATGTACTAAAGCGCGGAGGTTTTTCGAATCGAAGAAAGAAAAGTACTCACATTTTTTCGCATTTTACGAATTAGCTTAACTTTTAGATAACAATGAATTTCGTTGCTACTTTTACTTTGTATCCTTCGCACTGATTCATCGATATTGAATATATTAGAGTGATTATATTCGATGTGAGAGAAAAGTGAATTTTTCAAAAATATTGAATTTAGTTAGTCTTTTTCGAATGTCTACAAAGGCACAGTAGGACAACTGTTGCTAGAATTATAAATTTTATCCTATGTTCCATTTTTAAAACTCATTAAGATTATGCTATGAAAGATGCCAAAAGGTCCTTTACATTGGGGCAGGGAAACAAACTTTTAAGTTAATGGAGAAACACTACGGCGGTGTCAAGTGCACTTCATTTCAATTGACTCAAATGTGAAGATTAACTGCAACTGAAATTCATAAAACTGCATTGTTTTGACTGGGTACGTAAATGGAGGTATTGTAAGACAAAGATTTTTCTAGTAACTATTAGAACTTTATATTGTATTTTTCCCTATACGGCTTCAAAGAAAAGCAATAGGTAGGCGAGTTCCTTGTCAATTTTGCTCACCTCTACCAAACTCACAAAACCAAATACGCAGTCTTGACAGTTTTGTTTTATTACACAAGTGGATGCCTTTGGCAAGAATAAAAGAATATTCAGAAGTTTCCTTAGTTACACGTTTTTTCTGCCATATACAATTTGAGGCTTCTTCAAGGTTCGAGAATGCCGTCATTGAATCAATCACTTAAAATGATGATTTAGGTTTTGGATGTTTTTTAAAGCATAAAGCATCTCTTTCTAACCATTTAAAGGAATTTAACATTACATGACAGAGATTGTTCTAAGATAAAGAGGTATGGAAACATAAGAAAAAAATTTTAATTGGAGAAAATAGTTTTATAATACCGAAATTTGATATTCTATCAAATATTTCTTATTAATGCTCAAAACAGCATTAGACTCTGAAAGAATAAATTTATTTCATATAATCTCTTGTCTTAAATACATCATCAGAGCAAGGAGGAGAAAGCTTAAATGTTCCTAGCAAAGGCATTATATCCAACGAATTTAAAATACTGACTGCATTTTTCTTCTTAAAAAAATTGATTTGTATTGCCATGAAATGCGAAAAATAATTTTTGTTTATTTCATGAAAGTGAATGTGAAGGATACTTTCTCTAATACGCGATTAACGCTTGTTGTTTGAAGAGAAATGTACTAAATTCAGAACACTCTTCCTTAACATAAATTAAAAAGTGTGACATTGTAATTATTATTTCACAGACACGTACATACCCTCATTAAATTAAAGAGTCTGGCCGTTATTACAAAAAAGGAAACTTTAGTGATTATTATATTTCTTTGGAATTACATAAAATCAAAAGAATTTCGGAAAGGTTTATTAAATCATTTATTTATTATTTATCACTTTGTTTAATATATATTTTATTTTTAAGGCATTAGATAAGACTAAGTTCGCTTTGATATTGTTGCTGAAACATGAAGAAAAGCACTTTGAAGAGTATTGTCTATGATTTGTAAATTAACATCAATCGGATACGTTGGTAAAATAGCTTCCATTTTAATTTTTCCATCATGGAACATCTATGTTTTCTCGTGCTTAGCATATCGACTGTTAGCCGTCCATTTACTGTTTTACAAATATTGGTGCTAAATTAATTAAGTAATTAGGTAATTTATCACATACCAATAGGCTACAGAACAGCGTCCGATTGACGTATCGTATGGCTTTTAATGTGTGAAGTCTGACATGAACAAGTATATAAAAATATTTTCATTTACCGGTAGATAAAGTGAAAAACCTATTTTAATCAGTCCTTTTGCATATAAATCTATTATATCTGACAGAAAGACAAGTTTAATACATTATCATCATATTTAAGATTATTCATTTGAATTTTGGCCAGTCTTTAGCCTTTAAGATGAGAATTACTTGCGGAAATATGTGCTTTTAATTTTTGAAACTCAAAACTCTGAAATTATTGAATAATTCAAACAGAAACTAAAATATTAACAATCATTTATTTCTGATTCACAAAACCAGTTATTCTGTTATGGTAAATGAAGCAACATTCTTTCCAACAATAAAACAACAACAATTAAATAAAAGAAGATTAATTAAATTAAATACATATATCTTAAAATTGTATCACAACTTATTCAGCAAAAAAAAAAAAAATCAGTTTTAAAAATTATACACATCTATTCAAAAATACACTCTTTAGATATCAAAGTGCTAACAATGTCATTTCTAAAATAAAATCAAACAATCCCATTTAATGCGATCTTTTTACATAATTTTATTTTCCAAAATAAATTTTCAATGTTTATTTACAAAAAAGCACTTACTGATATTCGGAGAAAATGAACTACGCGTAAGCTGATAAAAACGTAATCATTTTGAAAACAATCATATTCAATTTGAAATGCGTAAAACAGTCTATCATCAAAGGTATAAAGTTCCTATACGTTTATTGTGATGGCCATTCAGCAATTTACCATTAACCGTCTCGTGAGAAAAAATAAGCTTTCTATTTTCAATGCCATTAGTAATAGAATTCCTATGTTTGCAAAAATTTTCGATTTCGTTCACTTCCCCAAATATATCGATCAATGATTTCGGTCTTTGCAATCTATTTTTTCTTTCGCATTTGTGCTCTTTCGATCCTCCTGAACCGAAAGAAGTTTTATCGCCAGAGTTGCTGGAATCAAGGGTATCAAAGTCCATTGCCAAGTTAATAAGTGATTTATAACGTATATTGAACAATGGCGAAGTAGTAAGAGACTTGCTTCGATTATTCTTATGACGTGGGTTGGATTTCGATGACGGGGCATCTTTCAGTACTGGAGAACTCTTTGAATGCTTAAAGAATTTTGATTTATGCTGAATTCGGTTTTGTGCTGGACCTTTCATTAATATTTTTTTAACCCCATGGTTTATATGATGAGGAATAAAAAGTTTTTCACCATTGTTGTTGACTTTCACATGACTTTCAGAAGTGAATTTTTTAGAATCTTTCTTAACACCAACTTTCTCATAAATATGGCCTTCAACTAAATCTGTATCTTTGGAAGATATATCATGTGATTTGTTGATTATTTTATTAGTCATATCAGATGAAATCAATGCATCATTCATAGACATCCTGCGCACAGGGATGGTTTCAACTGGAGGTGGCTCTGGTCTATCATCAGGAGTTTCACTGCTGGCACCCGAGTCCATGGTGGTTGGAGAACTAGATGGGGATCCACTATTTGATGAATGATGTCCATTGCAGTTGTCATTTTGGGTAGCTTTGACTGGAAGTGGCGCAAAGCCTCGCACATAATCATAGATTTGATCTATTTCGTCATAATTGTCAGTGACTTGGGGTTTGTTATTATGCTGACTTTCGACAGAGGAAGGATCTGCTTTAGGATTATCCTTATATTTTGAATTCGGATCTGAAACACTGCGCTGAATGCGGTGAAGTGGAGATAAATTCTTCATTCGTTGGCTGAGTTGAAATTTTTCTCCTCGAATTTCTTTCGAGAGGGAAATATCAAATACTTGTATTTTATCGGAGGCCTCTTGTACAATGCTCTTGCACTTTTCAACCAGAATATCGTAGATTTTGAGCTTTAGCAGATTCTCTGGATTTCTGGGAGCTTGGACCTTCAGAGGAGCTGAAGGTGGAAGAGCAATGACTTGGGTATCTTTAAGTAAAGGAAGTGCCATAATACACTCTTCTTCAAAAAGAGAATATAGCCTCATTTCAGTTACAAAATGGGAATTGTTCTTTATTCCAGAAGGTGGTTTACCGTGAACTAACCGCACCATCAAAGGAAAGCGCTTAGTAGATAGATTTTTTATAGTATGGACTCCAGATATGTTTTCTTCCCCAGCAATGGGACTAAATTTTCCTTTTTGTTCAACATTAAAGAAGACAGTTTCTCCCTTTGTTGTAAAACATCTTAAATATCTCCCAGAAGACTTTGATTTAGATGATGTAACATGGACTTCACTGAGAAGAATCAAAGTCTCGCCTGCATTTATTGTTCTTGTCTTATCTGATATGACTTCAGCATCATCTGATTTGGCCAAATACGCTTTAATATTTTCTCGTACAAGGCACGTTTCCGGAAATCTCTTCAACAATTCTGCTATACTTTCGATGCAGCGCACTGCTCGGCCATCTTCCGATAAAATTTCAAACCAACCTTCATAGTTGTCGGGAATGGATAATTTAGTGCCAACTGGGACGACGCGACTTCCATCCTTAAACTTCACGCATTGAGCAGCAACTTTTATTCGCTTTCCTGTTTTTGTAAAGAGAACAATTTGATTGAGTGATGGATTTGATAAAGAAGGAACACCAAGGTTCATATACTGTCCTTTGGTTATTCTGGCCACTTGAGGAAGCGCATACTTCTGAGTGAATTCTTGAAGATAGAGATCTTCATCGTCCCATTTGACAGCTGCAAGGTAAGCGCTAGCTGCCGTGCCATTCATATTTATCTTCTTTAAGTTATTTCAGTAATGTACCGAAAATAATATTGTAACTCCATTAAACTTCTACTGTGCCAGATAACTGACCCATTGATTGGCGAGGTGGAGCCTTGACGCTGAATTGACGTCAGGAGACTTCACTTTTATAAAAGTTATCACTCTTTAACCTGTAAAAGAAAAAAGGGGCTAAAATTAGTAAAAATATTTGAAAAATATTCTTTAATTTAGTACTAATTGCGAAATAAAGCATTCAATCATTTTCAGTTTATTGCATTTTAATGCGAATTATCTATAATAAAGATTGTTTGACGTTAAGGGTAGAAAATAAAAACTTAAAAAATATCATTCAACTCACTTAAAAATATAGAACTCAAAATGAAATACTTTAAAATTTTACATCTGAAAGGTGAAACTATTAAAAGATAAATCTATGGTTTCTCTTTAAAATATGTTCAGTTTATTTCTTTCTTGACTGCGGGGAAATACATTGATAATTAAATGAAACCAAATCAAAATATAAATATCCTCAGTGACTGAAGCAAACTGACAGCACAATAATATAATAAGATTTTTTAGCACAACATCCCAACATTATTTTAGAAAAGTAATGTTGGGATATAATTAAAATTATACTTACAAGACCTCAACATAAGTGTATAACGTGCTTTCATTATAAAAAGAGCAGCATACTAAAACCGTTTCTACTTTAATTATCCAAGGAATATTTTCAATATTTCAATTATTAGAAATTTAAGAAATATAATAGTTATTTTCCTAGCTTATTCACTTCATCAGGTTTCAGAAATATATAAAAAAGAGTCATTTCGTAAAGTTTAGCCGCATATTTTCAACTGTAATTTCAATAAGTAATAACAATCAAGTCATTTACAGTAATTATAGCATGTATGCCACTTAAATTGTGATTAACGAGCTGATTTACTAGACAAATGATAGCAAATACTGAAAAAGTAAAAAAGAATTCATTCTTAGCATATAGAGGTTTATTTTAACATGTCGATCCTTGAACATACAGAAGAAAGTGGAAGAGTCATTGTAATGTGTCAAAAATTTCTATCCTCTAAAAATTGGGAAGCGAATTCTCTTCGAAACTCTCGTCTCATTTCCTTCAAGAAATTTGAGTCCCAAACCCGCCCATTTCATTTATTTTGCGTTGCGTGAGCTTCTCCCACGAAGTGAAAGGTTTCGAGTAAAGACGAAATTCTTCGCGAAGCCTCCGAGATAAAAGTGTGGCGTGGAAATTCTAGTGCTGAACACCATTCGCAGAAAAGATAAAGATCACGGTCTGGTGAATAACCCTAGGAAAAGATGCTTCACCGCCTACTCGCTAAATATTCTCTGTCGCCACCTGTTCGGGGAAGACTTGCCTCAAACACATCCCGAACAACTCTGAATCACGACCCAAAGCAGAAATGGAAAAATATCGACACTGCCGTATTTTTCAAAGTTAAAAAATAAAAATGTTTCTGAAAGTTATCTCAGTTATTAAAGAATTTCATTTACACCTGATTTACAATTGTTGATTATCTGCCTATTTTTAATGAAGTGAGACAACGAGTAAATATGCCATTTATTATGAAAACT
This sequence comes from Argiope bruennichi, assembly GCF_947563725.1. NCBI lineage: Eukaryota > Metazoa > Arthropoda > Arachnida > Araneae > Araneidae > Argiope > Argiope bruennichi. Next base: position 132,923,355 of record NC_079162.1, on the reverse strand, counting down.
CATTATGGGAAGAAGTTTTTTTAAGCATATCTTAAGCGCGCATTTTAATTACATTTAATAAAAATTTTCTTGCATCTTATAATAGCACTTCATTAATATTTTCGTATGATTTTGAATGAAATTAATTAAATAATGTGTCGAGAATGAGCACGAAATCTAATTGATCCATTGTTTTAAGAAATATCTTAATGCAACACACTTATTTCATATATTTAAAGAACATTCTATAAAATAATATAAACTTGCCAACTTGACTTAGAGCAGCAAAAATAAATAGATTGTATTCGGAAATCCGAAATTAGGGAATAGGAGTGAGGAATCATTCTATAAGTTTTTTTTTATTATTATTTTTATGTTATTAAGAATAAGTATATGTTTTTAAAATGATATTTAATTTTTCTCTACTATTGAATGTTTAAATATAACTCCGCATATTTTTAATAGATGGCGTTAGTAGTACTGCTTGTCAACAGTACTAACGCCATCTATTACGGGAAATTTGTATCGAAAAATCTTAACCCATATTTATTTACTTATTTGAAATTTTTAGGCGGATAAATTATATAAGTGGACAAGGAGTTGTACAGCAGTATAATTATATTCGAATAATGTTTTGAAAATATTTTTGAAAAAAGTTATCGTTATAAATGATCTACAAAATCATTTCATTGAAAATCAAGACTGAGTAAGTAACAGATCGTTACTGTAACCTCTAAAACATATTTATGTGTGGTATTTTATTATAATATAAAAACTTAATGAGATATATAATGCTTCAAATATCACAATTCTGTGCCGTTCAACTTCTAGACGAATTTCAAATTTCTTCGCTTATTGTAAAGAACTGAAGCACAGAATACACATTTTTTGGTATTGACTGATATATTTGGAATGAAATTAAACTGCCTGGCATACCAAATATATTTTTGGCACCGAGTAGTGAACGCAAAATTTCAAAAGCACCAAACAGGGACTGTGGTAGCTAATGGGCCAATAACATTAAAGGATGGCTTGACAAGGACATTATTTATGTCCTTCGATGGCTCTTTATGAGTTTGTATCTTTAATATATAGCACAGATTTTCGATGTAAAAATGGGACAAAATTCGTGTAATCTTACTGAGATTAACACATGTCTGATTATTACAGCCTCACCCACAATTTTATCGGCCTTGGATCCTTCGGTAAGAAAATGTTCATAAACAGAAAACTGTTTTTCTGTGAACATAAAAATGAACTGATGAAACTAATTAAATGAACAAAATGAAAAATGAACTAAATTAAATGTTGTCAACTTATGTCAGTTTTCAAAGTATCAATAAAATTTATAATTGCATTTTACAAAGGAGGGTACTTATTAAGGACCGGAAAATCTGTGATTTTTATATTCCTGAGAATTTGACCATCCTTAAATTCAGAAGTAGTTATGGTGTCTCAATGAGAATAATGAACCATCAATAGGATTTATGACTTTATAATGTAATGGTGGGGAATCGTCACTTTTTATTTTAAAAACAAATCAAGTGTTAACTTTTCTAGTCTAAGCTCAAAAGAGGATAAGTTGCATACAGTATAAGCTCAGAAGTGGGAAAATTCGAAATATTCCGATTGAATTTCAAGAATCCCGATTATGTATAGAATCAACAGGTCGCAACATAGATTCCACAGCAAATCTATCACTATCACAATCGAGTTTTGATTGTATTGAAACTTTCTATATCTTGAATAAGTATCCTCTTCTTGCTCCACACCATGAGACAAAGAGTATTTTCCTCGTAGTGAAGGAAAACGTACATTTTCTTCTCAGATAGTTAACGTGCGGTACGTTTGGAATCAAATTTTATTCATAAATATTTTACTTCAAGGAAACTAATTAAAAGAAATCAGCTAGTTATTTAATTTAAGTTATGAATTTGAGTGCAAACCAAGCGTTCTACAAAAATGAATGGCTGCAGATTTTTGAACAAAGATTTGATTTAAGATAATAAAACCGTTAATTTTTCCGGATTCACATACATTATTGATGTCTCTTGAAGATTTTTACTTAAGAAACCCATGTCCTTATTGGAGCAATGGTTCTGAAATTTGTCAATAAACAATAAATCATTAACGGTGAGTGGGAGAGTTTTGATATCGTTCAGTTTAATAATAAAAAAAAATTACTCTTAGGTCACTTCCTTGGGGAACACACTCTTCTTGATAAAGACTGTCCGATAAAATATTGCCTAATCGAACTCGAAAAGTTCTTTTCCTTAAAAAAATTTCAATAAAAATTGTCACATTTGCAATAAAAATTGTCAAAAATTGTCCATGTCGAACATTATCGAGTCTAGATGTTTCTTGTTCACGAGTGTCTCTCTGGTGAATACTTCTAACTGCAAAAAGTTGTCTAAAGACAATATTCTGCTCCTGACACGACAGAAGCCATTCTGAAAAGGAGATAATCAGTTCTTTCTTTCAAGAAAGTATGCAAATCGAGCCTTTAAAATTTTCTCTAGAATTTTGCACAAACAAATGATGAATGCTATAGGCCGATAACTGTTTGGAGCTTTGGTTCAGCAACTAGAATCAGTATTGTTTTTCTGATAAATTAGGAATATTATATTTGTGCCAGATTTATTGAATAATCGTAGGATATTTTTAAATATGGTTCAATAAAGTGATTAATCATATTGAGATGAACATTATCGAGATTCGGTGAAGTAGCGTGAGATTTTTGTAATTTTTTTTAGCTCCATAAAACTGAAGTCATATTCCTCGTTAAAGTTAGTAGTAAAGTTTTATTTTTTCCCTTTATTTATTTTATAAATTTCTAGCTGGTACACAGCTCGGTGCTGCTGCAGAAAAAATAATTTTGGAAATATCCTTTGAAATTTTGAAATTTGAAATAGCTATCTTGTTAAATTAGAATTGATAGAAAGAGTGATATATATTTTCTTGTCGGCAATGAAAACATTCATTGAAATTGAATGATATATAAAAGAGAAGTATAAATATTATTTATTCTATTTTTTTTTTACTTTATTATTAAAGTGCTTTAGGGTAAACACTATTTTTTTGTTTTTCCGTCTTCAGCAAAAGCAAATAAATTTCTTGGCTGTCCGACTAGGTGAGCATCCAACATACATCTGGCCATGTGAAAAGCATGCATTTTCTAGGTTCAATCCGAACAGTTGAAATGATTGACTTTGCGCCTTGTTGATGGTCATCTAGAATGCAAAATGAATGGGGAGCTGCAATCGTTTGAAATCAAAAGTATGTCGACGGGAATAATGAGAATGCGTGGAATGAGCACAACTTCTCCATTCGACTTTTCGTTAAGAATAGTTGCCTCGATTTTTGCCGCATGTTGGTTTTTCTGATTCTGATGCACGTGATCGGGTAGCACATAAAAGTTGCCTTTCGATTTTTGCCGCATGTTGATATTAAGATTCTGAAAAACGTGGATTTGCAATTTACAAATGATCTGCTTGGCACTTGAAACAGCATAATGGATTTGGAATATAGTTCCTAGCAGAAAGGTGCATATACGCAACTTTTTTGTGCTTTGATAATTTAGCGGAAATGAAGGTCAATATTAAGTGTTTCGTGTTCTGGAGCATTTAATATTGACATTTTGATTATCTCTCCATATAGCAATACGCTGTATATGGGATCTCCTGACTTATTAATTCTTTGGTAATGTCTTCGATTGAAATGTTCAACAATTCTAAGGGATATTATTTCTTGGATAAATTTAATGTTGGATTCGGACTATCCTAAATGCGAATTATATGTAGTGATTTGAGACTTACGAATTTTTGGGGGGCTTGTTTTGAGAATACAAATTTTAACCAGCAAATCACCTGATCAAAGTTTCTTAGTAAATATCAGCACACATATGCTTCCAGAAATGGCCTTTTCCATGAAAAAAGGAACACATTATGAAATATTTCTTTGGATTCAGACTTCTTTTGAATGATAAAAAAGATTGGGCAGCTGTCATGTTCAGAATTTTAAGCATTGTTACCACTGAAGGGAGTAGGGAGCTTTTATTCATTCGACATTGAAGGGGATTCATGCCTGACGAAACCAAACCCCACGGTTTCCCAAAAAGGAAAGCAGTCACTGGCAGTCTGGGTATTCCCAGCCTCGGCGCTTACCTTAGTGCTAGCTGGAAGTGCCCCAGAGTCACTTCCGGGGATAGTGACCATCCATAACGCCAAGACCAAGAAGTGATCCCTTCCCTTGATCCTTAGCAAACTAACCATTCAGGTGGTTAGCTACTGGTATATTGATACACCAAGGACAAAAGCACCCTACCCGTCTAAAGAGAAGCACGATTATCCATGATGCAAGAAGCAAACAGATAGTCTACAGATTCTTATAGAGGGCTCACTTGCTTGACGTCGAGGGATGGAAGGATCAAGCAAAATGTAGAGGGAAAGATAAATTTGCATCAAGTAAAAGGATTTACCTCGAGATTACATATCAAGTAAAGGTACCTCGCGGCAACCTTCCCCATCTACAGACGGTAATCCCCTGAGTGGGTCTGAAGCCCTTATATTTCACTTGATTGCTTAAAAGAGATAGCATAAAACTAAATACAAAGAAAAGAAAGTGCGAATTGGCATATGAAAATGTTTATAAATTTTGTCCTTCAATAAACAAAGGCCATGGTCCTCCAGCAAAATATATTTGTCGTTCTTTTAAATAAAAATGTACATTTTCCCAAAGATAAAGTTGAGGAAGTTGATTAATTAAATTGACAAGCTCATTTTGACGTATGTTGTCAGTAGTACGCAAGTAAATATAACAAATTGTTAGTAAAGAAACAATACGAAAATATATTGCAACTGCTTGGATATGTCTGTTTAAAAAGACCCACACCATCCAAGGCTTTGGAATTCCGGGTGTAGTTTTTTTTTAAAGAAATTATATCATTTGATTTTAGTGGAATGTTCAGGAGTAAGCACTGTTTCTTGTAGTCCCAAGAAAGTGGGCTGATGATTGTTCAAAAATGATTTTTAAATTTTTAATATGGATGCGTAAGCCCAGATAATTCTAGCTGAAAATTTTGACAGCCGTGTTTTTGCCTTAAGAGTTAAATAAATAATCTTCGTTGCTAGTCGACATTGTATCATCTTCAGATGGATGAATATTAATACCATCCCTATCATCATGGTCTGGATTGTAATTCGTTTGTTTCAATAAATCTTATTTCGTTCTCGTGCACTTTTTTACTGAAGCTTTTATTTTCTCAACCATATTTTCATCTGCAACTCATTCTAGGTTTTTTTCATACTTTTGTTTCTTTACATGTTTTTGGGAAATTTTCTTTGGCGATCTTTTTTGTCAGATTTGGTAGTTGGTATACGCGATGAAAAAGTTGTGTTTAAATTGCTAGAAAATTATGTGTTTTATGACTTTCAGATACAGACTTAGTTTGAATGTATATATGAATATTAATCTTTTCCTTTTGATTAATTCCCATTAAAAAAAATTCCAAATTGGTCACTTTTCAATATTTGTTTTAAAGAAATAGTATAATATCGTTGGCGACTTGCCTGTTACCTCATATTATTGACTATTTAGGTTGTTAAACTTTTGATAGGAATACATATCTTTAAAATTTCACCTAATTATTTGATAAAATTGAAAAACTCGAATTTGTTTCAATCACTGTACAAATGACTGCGCGTGCAGTTTAAATAGACTATGGGACCGAATCTGAAAAATATAGTTTGAAATTTTGCCAATTTGATTGTGCTGTAATGTTTAAAATCATATGCTAATGAGTAGTGCATTTAATTTCGGTTAAAAGCATAGGTAACATCCAAAAAAATCAATTGCACGTAGTGAAAAGGCCCTAAAAATCCTTTGTCGGAATGGTTTAGCAGCACTCTTTACTTACCAGCGGTTGAAAAGGAAAGAACTGTAAATGTAGTTAAAGGAATGATGGGTTCGTTTGATAAACCGGTTCTTTCGATGTTGCACTGCCGGCAATGGTGGAGTAAGTTGCATCAACTGAAGTATTTGAAAGTTCTTCCATATGTCTGCACGTCTTGATTTTGCCTTTCGTTTTCTGGTGAGGATATAAGTGGATGAGTATTGATAATCGCATATCTTATGGACAGACTCATTTTCACTTAGATGGCACTGTGAACAAAAAGAACTGCCGTATATGGGGTTCTACGAATCCTCATGCCATGCAACAGCCGCTGCATTTCCCCTACATCACGGCATTTGTGTATTCACGCCGAATTTCATTGCTGATCTGTACGTTTTCGAAGAAGTCATAGTGAACGAATTCGTTAAGTGTATAATCACCAGTGACCGATATAGCAGACTCCTGGAGAATCATGTTGTCCTGGCGTTAAGACGAAGAGGCTTTTTTCCCACCACAGTGTTAATGCAAGAAGGTATAACCTATCATGTAGCAAAACATGTAAAGAATGGGATTCATTTCCCTTTTCGGTATACTTTTGTTTAATATCAATATTTCATTTAAATGTGCTTAAAATTGCCACTTTATCATAATTTTTAATTTTTTAATGTGCTTTCGGTTTATTGAATGAATGGTATATTTTGACAAGGGAATATAAAAACATCACCATTAGAAGTTAAATTTACAGTATTTTTCTTCGAGATATAAATTTTACTAATTATGTAAGTGAAAATGTCTTATAATGAATGTAAATTTGAACTATTTTCACTTGGGAGTGAATCCTTCAAAAAGTAGAAAGACGCAAATATTTCCCCTTGTATTACACCATATCAATTAAAGAAAGCATATATCTGGCATCGTTAGTTAAAGCATTAAATAAGGTAAATATTATCATATATGCTCATTAAATCATCTTAGACTTTATATTGCATATTTTTCTTCATTCTGGCTTTGCAATCATAGGAGTCAATGTCAGTTTCAATCAATTAATCAATCTTCTTTACCTGAACACCGCATGAGTGGCAGAAACCAAATGAAAACATTTTGCTATAAATCATTTATTAATGAAAGTTTAGAAAATAGAGACAATCATAAATATTAAACTAGCATCTAAGTTTTAGAAAATTGAAATAAAAGCGAACCGTTTAATAGCAGAAATATCTTAATACATACATTAAAACTCTACACTTAACACCTTAAAGAATTAAGTTTAATAATTCGTATCGCATTAGAACGAGAATATTATACATTTTGATTTAATTGGTTTAATCTATGCTTATGAAACTGAAAATAGATTTTACACTTATTTTCTAACATTCTAAAATTCTGCACACAATACATTTTATAAAAATTTTCACAGCTTAATAATTCAGTCATTTGACTCCATATCTGGTATTGGTACTGATACAGAAATTGAGAAAAGATGGTTTTAAGATATTTATAATAATGGATTAAATAATAATAACAATTATTATTATATTAAGTTAAAACCTATACAATAAGAAAAGTAGTTAAAAAAATTCTAAAATTTACCACGCTAATAAAACTATGTTTTAAAAATTGATTTTATTCATTGATTTACAACCAAGTTTAAGCAACTTATATTTTCTTCACTATGAATTTGCTGCACACCATAATTTGTTGATTTCTATTTATGCAGAAGTGATAATTGAACATTTTGATGTCTTTCTTTCTCCCTTAACACCAAAGTATTTGGCCACTGATATAAAGAAATTCGGCAGTAGACATCAGTTAACTCATTACTATTCAAGGCACTCAATAAATAAACCCGAATTCATTAAACGAAAATGAGAAAATCAAACTTTTCAGTTGTTACAACTCGAAAATTCATTCACTAAGAACAGGTAGTTCTTCAATAACTATGCAAGAACTTATTTTTCAGTAGAATTTCGTTCTGAATGTCAGTCTTGCTGAATGAAAGTTCATTTGTCCTGTCAGGCAAAGTGACAGGATCGTTAATACAGATCAAATATCAAGGCGTATTTCATGAATAACTGATAGATAGATTTACGCAAACTGAACAAAGTTTGTTTTTGAAAGAAAAGCAAAACTTAGTTATCTTGCAGAAATGGAGACTAAAAATTATCTGCGTAGGATGGAAATGAAGTTTTTCTAGAAAGGAAACTTCTATTGAAGATGTTAGAAAAAGATAAGCGTATCAATTATTCAAATATCACAATATACACTTTATTCATTTTTCAAGAACGATAATTTGTATTTTGTACAATTTGTACTTTCTTCAAAAGTATTACGTACAAATAAGTATTTGACTCTTGCACTAAAGAATATATGTTTCCAAAAATACAAATTTCTTCACAGTTCTATTAACCATCCTAGTTGAATAAAAATGTGTTTGAGTAAATTTATTATCATTATCGCGCTTTTGAGCTTAAAAATGAAAATGAAAAGTTCCTTTTTGATTTGGACTCGGTGTTGCTCCATATATTAGTATTGTTATTATATTTGATTGCCCATTTGCACACTTTTTTAATGGCTTGAAGTTCTGTTTAAAAGACAGAGTTCTTATCGTTCACTTTTGCTTTGTGATTGTACTGATTTAAAGATTCTTAACTAACACATTGAGAATTAAGACCGAGTGGATGTTCTATGATTATTTATCTACTGTGAAATAAAGATGGCGTCTGAATTCTTTCTTTTAGTCCCCACGGTGAGCCAGCTATGCTATTAAGATTTTGATGGAAAAGAGTTGTCTTAGTTTTGATGCTGAGAAGATGAGGAGGTCAGTTGAGTTTATTGTATCTGATAACACAGAGATATTTTAGTAATAGTTGGCATTTTGTAAGCGTATTGTTCCATTTAATTGTAGGACCATTAACTTACTTGTTAATTAGGATGCAGCAGGGTTTTTAAGTTTAAATTTAAAAGTGATATTTTCCACACTTGAAGATTAAAAGGGTTTTCCTGAGGGATTGATTTGAGTTTAGTTTCCATTGATTCAGCTTCAACAAAAACAAGATTGCTTGCAAATGCCAAGAGGTGAATGTTGTATGATCATTTTTCTGAAAGGATTTTATTAGCCACAAGATTCCAAAAGACTGTTGATCACACAGCATTCTGCTAGAAGAAGGATTTATCTGTTATTAAGAATACCTTTTTAAGAGTATCTATACTTAGTTTATTGAGTATGGAAGAAACTGTAGGTTATCGGAGGGATCTTGAATGTCTAAAACATAAGCATAATATTGTTACGAATTGATAATGCTGCTTCCCAGCGCGGGTGATTCCTTCGTAAGAAAGGCAGTTTTATGGTTAGCTCTGATGGATGATGAACGGATGATGGATCAACGACCCCTGGCTTTAATGGCAAACTTGGTAACCATTTGGTGACAAATGGAAGATTTTAGAATCAACATTGGAGATAGGATCATTAGGAAGCGAATTATGATGATCCTTCTAAAACTCCTAGTGCTTTGTTTCGGAAATTATAAAAAGCTGGCAGATCAAGCTAGAGTCCGTCCGTTGAATCAGCTGAACGAAGAGCAAGCGATTAGTGAATTGATGATTGAACCATGTGCAGAGTATCCGATTCAAGTATTGAAGTATCATCGAGTCGTATGTTGAGTAGGCAGTCGTATAATCGAGTCAGTAGTGAGTCGGCAGTTGAGTACACCTAAAGCCAGGAGACAGTGGAGAATAATAGATGTTTGAAGGCCGTGTATAGATGTGTGAAGTCTCTCTACCTGCTGAGATATGTCTGATCGCTTTGTGCTGTTGTGGTTGTTTACTACCGATTAACTATTATGTTGTTGCTGTTGCTTATTGTAAGTGCTGTTCTTATGTTCGTCTTGAGAAGTGTTTTTTTATCATCGGTGTGTTTTATGTCTTCATATTGAATAAACAACATTCTTTGTTATTGGATCTGTTGATTGTTTCACCATGTAGCCACTACGCCAAACCCATTGAATGTCATTAAGGTCGCGAAATTTTGTGGAAAATTTTTCCTGAGAATATATTTTTTTAGAAAAAAGTTTAAAATTAAAAATTTTGTCGGTTAATTGCTGGTTTGTAGACATTCATTTGGATATAGCAAGTAATTTATTTTGAAGCGGCTCTAATTAGTTAGTCCTATAAAGTTTTGTCTTGTTTTTCCAAGAATTTCGTCAATGGTGGGAAGGATAGAGAATGGGTGATACGAAAGAATGATGCTAAAGTTTTGTCCTTTCGCTTCTTTTGAAACAGCTCTATAATTACTTTTTTTAAAAAAGAAGTGGGAAAAAATGCAGTTGAAGGCCCCTATTGAAGAGAATAGGGAGTAGTCTCGGAAAATTTTTATTAATTTGTTTCCGTATTATATTTTCGATCAAGTCAAAACCAGGTTCCTTCACGTGGTACGGCTTATTCATTATAGAAGGACTTATTTCATATTTTGAAAATAGAAGTTCTGGGATGAGTATACTGGTTGGGAAAAGTAGCAGTGCAATATCTTATGCTTGGAGATAAAGGACTTTGAGAATTTCTGAAGCGAATGTGTTAGTTTCGCCTTTGTTTGAGCACTCTAAGAGTTTGAAGAACTCTGAAAATCGGGGAGAGTTTTTGTTTAATGCATTATACAGTTTGCCATATAAATTCGCTGAATACCGCAGGAACTTCCATGCTGAGCTGTCGAATCATTTTACTGTGATCACCATATGCTGTTTTAAAGCGGAAGTAAATACTTGCGTTGGGGAGGGAGATGGATTTTGATATATTTAGGGTCACTTCTTGAACAATCTTCGAGGACTTTCCAACTACAGAGGAAGGCGGGTCTGCTCCTTTTACCACTGATAGGTCCAACCACTTTTTCTATTATTAATTTCAAACGTATGGGGAGAGATTTTGTTATTAATAAGTAAAAGGTGGTTAATAGCGATGAAGCCCTTTATTAGAGAACTTTCGATATTTTCCTTTTTGTAACTTCGGATTCTATTATGAGCGATAAGATCTGTCTCAAGGAGAAATACTTCTGAACTGAGCTATTGAGATCTTTGAATAAGATGAAAAGTAGGAGGAAATTATTATCAATGGGCCTTTATCCATATGCATTTTAATTACCATGGAGGTATATATGGATTGAAGAAAAGTTATATTTTGACAGAAAGGAAGTTTGATTAGACCACGGTTTAATTGTTAGAAAGCTACTGATTCCATGAGAAGGGAATCCTTTTGATTTTTTCATCTTTCTTTTAGAGATATAATGTTATATAACTTTACTTTATCTTGGCTATTTCTTCCAGGTCTGAAGTTATCATTTTTATTTCTCCTAAATAATTTGAGAATGATCAGAGAGGAGACGGTGAAGAGCTTAGAATGTCAGTCGAACCTAGTGCAGGAATGGAGAAAAGGCTATTCATTCAGGAGAAATGGAAGAATCCTGCAGTTTGAATAGAAACTGTAACAGTTATTCATATCGTGTCCTTCAATACCTTACTATTTCTTTGAGATATGCAAAACACCTCTTATCTGCTACCGAGTGATCAATGTCCCTTTATGTACATTTCTGCATATTTACTTTATGGCAGTTAAATAATGCTTTGAGAATCAACAAGTCACTGAATGTGCCCATATGTTTAGCAATAAAAGCACCTCCGGATTCTCAAGTTCTTGATGGAGTGGCTCTTAAATATTAAGAGAATTCTCCACTGGTTTAGCAAACCTTTGATGTCCTTCGGCTTTCCTGGGATTATCATCAACTGATTATAATTCCGTCTATCTTTAATTCTAAAACTTGGCTTCAGGGGGTCTTTGGAAATTCCGGTGATAAATCCCAGTACCTTCAACACCTCTTCACCTACCATCCCATTTGAAATATCAAATACAATGCATCTTGGGAATCTGGCTGGTGCTATTTGGTAATCGATTGTTTCAATTAGCTTTTCGTTTTCTTAAATCATTTGTAGTAGTTTCTGTGCTCCTGTATCATCCGGGCAATCAATTTCAATCTCCTTGTTCATGAGAGACTGACATGTCTTGATTGCAACATTTTTTTTTTTTTTTTTTTTTTTTGGCTGTACGTTGACTTCAACTAATTTTTTGGCATTGTTATTTCTTTGGTGAACAGCAGCCCTACATGCTTCATTGTTGGGACGGCAACTTCAGCGTATGCTTTTGCTGGTGTCGCTCCTTCTTTTTACCTTGCATTCCTCTTCACCTTTTTTTTCCTCCTTTCCACGTAGGAGATTTCCTGGATTAAGGCCTGGATCATCTCATCATTATTAAGTTGGCTTTTATCGCTCTCTTCCTTTCCTAGAAAAAGCTCCAAGAGACAGGAAAAGAATTGCTTGTTGCAGCATTTTTCACTGCTTCAATTGACCCTTTCTTGCTGCTTCTTGCCATGAGTTTGTTTACTTACACGATATTGGTTGGATGTGCTTTACAATTGAATTAGGATCATAGGCCTTGGCATCATGAATTCTTGCCTATCATAGTAGCTACTTTTTTAAATAGCAAATAGCTTAAACAGGAACAATCAGGAGAACGCCTCCTAAGCGCTGTAAGAAGTATGATAAAAAAAACTCTCAAATGCAAACAAAAAAGTATAGAGATTTTTTATTTTTTATTTTTGAAAAATTGAATCAAAGAAGCGCGATTATGTGATCATGCGATGTGTGTAGGGTACTAAAAAAAGTCTTTTGTAATTCAATATAAAGTAAAAGAAAAGAGTAAGCTATGGAGAAGTCATGAGAAATTAATGAAGGGTTTGTCCCAGTGTTTGACCCAACATCCGAATATTACCCAGTATTTTGTCCTTCTCTGTTAATTTTTAACTGATTATTTAGTTTATAAAAATAGAACTAGAAATGGAAGAGAATTTTGAGTTGAGATAAGGACGTCTTATAAGAACGAGTTAGTCTTGCTGTTGAATAGCAATCGAGGGAAGGGGAGAAGTGGGGGGGGATTTGAATAAGATAGGGGTTAATATAGAAGTTAACTAAGTTGAGCTATCTATAAAACCTGTACAATATGTTTTTGAGAATGTATCAAAGTTATCCTGCAAAAATATTAACAATAATAAGTTATGGAGGAAGTATATTTCATATGGTGCAGAAAACTGCGAAAACGTCCCACTTAAGTGAGGGTAATTATTTGAGAAGAGGGGAATAAGTTTCCCAAAAGGTGGTCAGATGTAGAGATGATGATAGAAAGGAAGGCATTAATCTGTAGAATTAACAATCCTGGAATAAAGTTTTTAGGAGAAAGCAATTTGTTCGAATAAACGCGCTTCAGGTCAACCTGATTAAGCCCCAAAGGATTTAACCGATGTAGGATAGGAACATTACTGTTCTATTTGGAACTTCTCATGAGCCCAGAAATTGAACAAGGATCAGTAATTAAATACAAGAAAGAAAAAAATATTCTGTGGATGACTTCCATTAACTGATCAGAAAAATAAAACACTACATTAAAAATATATACGACGGTTGGGAAAAATGCTGTTACGTTTTATTTAATCCTTTACACTGAAAGAACGTGTCCCAATCGTGTAGAGAATATATATCTTTAGATATTTTAATCTGTATTTAATTTTCACTTAATATCAACTTTTGGTCATTCTTCAGTATTCCAAGCATTCTTTACGTTTTGAAATGGAAAGAATAAGAATAAATGTCCAAAACAAAATACAGCATTTTTTTCGGAGTTCAAATATATTCACAGTTTAAGGGATTTAGGAAAAATGTTTTGACTCGTTGCTTGAACAGCAGTGTCCCTTGCACTTTCATTTTTAAGATGTGGCATTTTAGCAGGAAAGAAACTCTTCATTACTTCTGAATGACGCCAAACACGTGAGTGAAAAACGTATGAAATGAATCAATGTTTATAACTTAATGGATACAAAAATATAATTTAGTGTTTGAAAACAAATGAGAGGTTGAAAAATATTTTAAATGTATCGCGCCAATATAAATAAATTGTGCGAAAACTCCTTTTACATATAAGAAGACAAAGAATAGGGGGAAAGTTAGCCATTCGTTGCCTAAATAATCACCCCTCCAAGCTAAAAAGCTTACTTATGATTTGACGGCAGTGCTTTGAACTGAATTATTGCTTATTACAGAAAAAAATATCCCTGTGGAAATTATTTGAGTTTATTATTCAATTATTGAAATAATTTATCAACAAAAACTATATCTTATAAAATACGAATTATGAAATGTGTTTAACCCAAGTGTGTTACTCTTTCTTCTTATTCTGTTTGTAACTGAATCATAATCCAAGCATTTTTCTAAACTTACACAAACTTCTATATATCGAAAAAATTGACTTCATGCTTGTACAATTTATAGGATCAGAAATAATAAATATTCTCAGAAAAATTAATCTTCTCTAAAACACAAGTCATTACTCTTGCGAGCTAATTCATTTTGAACTAAAAAGCGCTGCTAATATGAAAACACGGTACAATAAATCTTCTCTTCCTCTATACCATGAGGAGGTTAACATTCAAAATATCGAAACTTTTTATCATTAAAGGTGAATGAATTGAAATCATTTAAACTAGGCTTCAATAATTTCTTAAAACACCATAAACTTTTCAAAATTTTATTACTTTTTTAATCTTAAATAATTTAAACATTTTTTTAACTTGAAAATGAAGAAAGTAAGAACAGAGACAGTCGTAAAATGAGATAAAAAAAAAAAAGAAATCCTAATTTTGTGCAAATGATAAAAATGAATGGATTTCAAAGAAAAACCAAAAAGATCTGTCAAAAGTATTGAGCCCTAAAAATGGCCAAATCCTATGTTCTTCTAAATATGAAATGGCGCACTACCCTTTAAATTTTAAATTCAAATAAAAAAATTGTAGATAACCTATTTAGACCTATAGGAATACACAGGCTAAATTTCGTGAAGATTGTACATATCTTTTTGATTTTGGAGGTGTTCCATCACCTGGAACACTGCGCAGCTAAAGCTCTGAAAAGTGCGACAAAGCGAGCATTGCAGTGAAGCGCGAAAATGAGAAAAATCTTCAGAATTTGAATTAAAAAAACAATACTTTATACTTATGTAGCAGATTTGGCATGATCGAAGGTACAGCACTAGGAGGCATGCTCAGATTCGCTATTGGAGGGCAATTTTTGAAGCATTTTTGGTATTTCGGAAAAAGTTAGTCCGTCGTGCCATTTTCATTACAATTAATTTACAAAAAAAAAAACTACAGTTATATTTAAAATAGAAAATAAGCTATAATATATATATATATATAAAGAAAGAAAGAATTTGTCATTTCCAAGAATTCTGATCTTCCCCCCAAACACTGTTCCTTGAATTGAGTTCATTTTCCATGAAAAAGGGAGAGCAGGAAATGAAGACACAGGTGTTGGTGTTCTCTTTCCGGCAGTAACAATATCGGCGCAGTGTTCCAGCTGATGGAACACCTAATTTTATCCACTATTTATACTTATGATTTCTGTGTAAAAAATATGTATAATAAATAATTTCAGATACAGTCAACAAAATAACATTGACATTATATTTCTAACATTTTTTTTTACTAGAAAAAAAGTAACAAAATTCCTTGAAAAAAAATAGGCTTTTACATAACGTTTTATAGCTAAAAATGATGGATCAACTTGATTTAAATTGTTCTCTATTATTCAAAAAGAAAATTAAAAGTGAATCTTAAATATTTTTTTCTATTTATTTTTGAATTTAACGATTTAAGAAGCGAGCGAAATTAGGTGTTCCATGTAGTGGAACACTGCGCTGCAAAGTGTTAACATGTTTAATCCACTGGCTGTAAAATTCCAACTTAATATATTCATAAACTCTTACTATTGAATATTGTACTTTGAATAACTTTGTGTTTTTAAGGATGAATCCTCATAGTTTTTCTTATGCTGGATTATAATTGAAAAGTAGCAGCGGAAAAGAGAAAAGTTTGATGACATTCTTTCTTCTGCAAAATATTCAATTTTCAAATATTTAAAAAAAAATTTCGCCACTCACATTAAAGGGAATAATCAATTACTATTATTTACGCTCAGTTACTTAATCTTTGGCTCATAGTAATGTTAAAAAATACTTTTATTATACCACTTTCATTACTGCAGGTAGGATGTTTCTCAACACAATAAAAATTTATTTATGTATATATATACATATACATAAATTTAAATCACAATTAATTTTCTAATTTTTATTCTAAATTAGACCATGTTAACTTCATTCTAAAATGTTCTCTTATTTCATGATCCAAATTCCACTTTTTATTTAATTATTTCTAACACGCACTCATAAATATTGCTGATTCTTTTGGTTCCTACGCAATGACCAAAGAGATAAAAATTCTTAACACCTACCCATCCTTTTCAAATATATCTAAGATCCCCTTGTCTAAGTCGAAGTCTTTGTCGTGTCAAAGAAATCCTATTGAAATCCCACAAAAGGCAAAAATTCTTTAACATTCTCTCTTGTCTTCTGGTGTGAACGTAAGCGTCGCTCTTTTTTTCCTGTGTAAAAATAAATTAAAGTTCATTCAAAAAAGCTTCTTTCTTTCGACCATGAACCTATCAAATTTATATATATATATGTGTGTGTGTGTGTGTGTGTGTGTGTGTGTGTGTGTGTGTGTGTGTGTGTGTGTGTGTGTGCGTGCGTGCGTGGGAATGTGTGTATGTGTATCTCTGTGTGTGTACATTAACTCATGGCGCTATTTATAATTTTGTTAATTATAGGTTAAAAAAACCTGTCCGAAAACAGCTAAATCCCCAAATATTTATGAAAAATCACTTAAATATTTATTCTACTGAAAATGACATTTGTCAGATATATTTATTCTACTTGATATGATTTTCTTTTTAGGTGAAGTTAAAGTTACCTTCCTTGCAATACATTCCATCGAATCTGTCCAACAAAGTTGATCTATTCGCAAAGTCGAACAAAAATCTATAAGGGCTATTAGACAATACAAATTTGTGGGCCCCTTTCAACAAATCAACTTTCAAACCAGATATTTTTATTGATTTTTATTTAGTTTTTATATAATCAATTTTAAAATAACTAACGTAATGACCAACTGAACCAACGAAGCATTTACAAGACATCCTACATCCAAGACAAGCACCTACAAGACATCCCGCATATAAAAATATTCTAATTCTAAATTTAAATATAATTTTAAACAAAATGATTAAAGAAAGTATACAACTTTTTAACGCAACTAACTACTCTAATGCAAAACTTGACAGATCTGCTGACTTGTTGAGTCAAGCAGCTAAATGCTAAAAAAATAATGACGGAAAAGTAAAAAATTCATTGATTTATAAACGAATTTGAAAACATGACGAAAATATTTTAGGAATAATGGTCTGAAATTTTGACAATTGTCTTGATAAACCAAATGATAGCATTAAATTAAACTACTTTGAAAATATCACTTAAAAGAAAATTCGCTGCATGGTATCTCCGGAATTCTTGATATCCATATGCAATAGCCTTCTTTGCCTATTTAATAATGCACCCAAATTTATGCGAACAAATTATCGCTTATTTCGTTTATATCGAAGTGTGACATCCTGATTATTACAGTATAACCATGTCAAACCTCACTCTTCCCTACTTCAATTCAAGTTCCATATACAGAATATTCATTTGAAGTCGATAGTTGAGAATCATACATGAAATTCCTCCATGCCTGTGGCTTTCTTAAAAAGTTCATTGCGATTACTCAGAGTTTTAATCGGCAGACTTCATATACAAAGAAGTATTTTCCTGGTAACCGAAGTTGCAGCGTAGCTACTGTGACCTTGCAAATGTCCTCCACTGATAGGGAGGTAAAAAAGTCAGAGGCCTGGTGGGTAGTATCATCCACGCTACCACATGAATACCAAATCAGCTTGCTTGTTTTTTATTTTGTTTCATTCCACTTCGCAGGTGAAAGTACTTTTCTTTCAGTGATACGAATTTTGAAAACGAAATGATGAACTTAGATAAAACAAAAGAAAAAGTCAAGGAGCATTCAACCTGATTTTTGTTCTTGTTAAGGAGATACGGTGTTAAGAAAAGGGTATGCGGTATTATTTCATTTGGCTAAGTGAGAAGGGAAGGTGTATAAAGCCGAATATATATATATCACTTTTTCCGAAAATAATATTAATACATTAATATCACAACTTGAATGAAATATGAAAAGAAATACAATTTTTAAATTTTCAATTATTATAAGTGAATTTATATTTAACTAATATTATTCTACATTTTAATTAAAAAAATTAACTTTACTGACTCGGTAAGTTTTTTATCGGTCAATTCAACATTTAGATACAATAATCATAGCTAAAAATTCGACCATTAAGGTAGAACTAAATTAAAAATAAAAAAGCACGCAAAGTAAAGGAATAATAGTAAATAAAGTATTACTGTAAGTTAAGAAAAAAAATGCTTTAATTCATATAAATCTTGTATAAGGTTTAGAAAATATCCGACGATAGTTAGATTTTAGCTTGCTAATAAACTTGTTTTCTTTTTCCTCAATACTTAAATATAAATTTGCTCGGATAATTTTAACATATCTATTGAAATGGAAAATTAAATGACCATTCATAAGGTTGATAAGAAATTTGATGTTAGAAAATATCCATCATTTTTGAAATATTGATGTAGTTGAATTTAATAAAATAGCGTTTGAAAGAGCAACAAAAAAATTCAGCTGAATATGTTTATAAATATTGCGTTTAATTATATAAGGCACACTATTTTAACAGAAAATAAAAACCATAATTGAGCAGATTTTTTTTTACTATAAAAAGAATGGAAGAAAACATTCATTTCGATTATTAAACATCGAAAAAAAGAAAATATAAGGAAAGAAAATTTCCTTATTTATTTCTCAAAATAAGAGAAAAAATAATATCATTTCAGTAAGTCTTTTTTTTTTTTTTTTTTTTTACAGGGTGGACATGTATAATCTCATAATTCCACAGCTTCAAAATTTGTATAAAAGATCAAATAACATGTTTGTTTTTTATTATAAAACAGTTTATTCACTCATAATAAAACAACACATACCGTTACGAAAAATGAAAATTCAGTGCATCACACAATAAGCTAATCTTAATCACAGCACCACTCACAACTTACTGAAGCGTTTTGATTTGTATAATTTTTTCCCTCATTTATGCATTTATTGTTGGTGCATAGCATTGCCAACTGAATGAAAATTTTTAAATAAAACATTAAACTGTATGACTACAAGTAACTTCAACTTTTCGAGGTGGATTAAAATATAATATCATATTATGCATAAAAAGTTAAGTAAAAGGTGGAGCAGTTTTTAAAATACCTAAGCACAAAATCGTAATGTGTTGATTACAAACGGTATTGTAATATAGTTTTAAGAATACGTACGCAATTAAGAAATGCAAATATGTAAAATTTATGAAATAAATAAAGCTTTCCAACTGCTCACAAATGCAACATTCTTAATAACTGCATGGTAAAAACTAAGATTACTCCCTTGGAGCATATACTTCGTTTAATTCATTGAACGAATTTCTTACAGGGGAAAAACGAGGTTATAAAATTTTAATATTTAAAAAAAATAAATGTTTTAATCACTGTGGTAAATTTTATTTAGAATAAAAAGATTTTTATTTATACTCTAAATATTTGATTTTTTTAAAACTCTTCACAATAATTCCATACTATTTCTGTAATATTGCTAAAGCGATTAAAAAGTTTTTTAAACGGAAACTTGACAAGAAATAACATTTTTAAAATGTCAGCCGAATCAAGATTTTGAATTCAGATTCAATGAAATTAATTTTTCAAAAAGTAGTTCAACGTAACAATTAAGTATGTCTTGTCTTTATTTTTTAGTTTAGCAATTAAAGTATTAAATTGCAGCGTCTCGATTCATTTATAACCAAAACCTTTCACCACTCTTTAGAGAATCATATACTGAAATTCTGATTATTCTCTAATGAATCTACTTTATATGTTAGGGTTGAATACCCTAAATTTAATACTTCAGCACTCTTACATCAAAATTTCTTATGTGAAATTCACCAAGACACATTAATGATGTAACACATTAGTAAACGTTTTTTAAAGCTTCTCTCAAATAATTACATGCCATTCGAAAATGCCTCATATTACCAGTAGTTTCAGCCGTTATATTAAAATTTAGTATGTTTTGCTGCTTGTGGCTTTTTACAAACAAATATTTGATGTTACAAAGACGATATGTTGCATCACATTAACTGTACTTTGTGAAAGTTTGTTAAACTTTTGAAATCCCCAGTCAAATTACAAGATTCATCACTAACAACACATGAGGATAATTTTTAATTACGATGTTTAATGCAAAAAAAATAAAATCAATTACTTGCTCTCTTTTGAAATTAATACGTTGTCTCTTCATTGAAATTAATTCTCTTTATGGAAAAAAAATTTCAATATGTTATCACATTAAAGTTTTTTTTTTTCAAAATTCTTAAATGTTTGCAAAATACTGCTGCGCATAGATATGTTATTTACAAGACAATGTGTACTGCCTCAGTGATAAATGTAATGCCTTTTATGATCTTGCATTTATCTCCGAAAAAATCTTTTAATCTATTTGAAGCTACGATAAAGTTCCGATCAGTGAATAAAGTTCTTTCAAAAACCCGAAATTCAATAAGCTAAAAAATGTTCATGCGCAAAAAGAACAGTGCCACTATGTTAAGTGAATTGTAAGAAGTCAGTTTAAACTGTGCTAAAAGTGAGTGAACACGTGCCTATACCACCAACTAAAATGCAAAGTTTATCCTCTGTATGAATGTAATCATTTAAATTATCTCTAAAGCAGCACTTTATGTACCCCAGTATTACTTAATATCAAAACGATAATTCGATATATGTTTTTTCTGAAACTTTCTGTCAAAAATTCTGGACTTCTAATTATTGCTACAATATTATCTCACATCCTACCAGACTTGTGCATATACTTGCGGGATACCACTGAAATATAGCAGAGGATTTTTTGAACAGATGCCAAATAAAATTCTTCCAACATTTTGATTCAAAGAAGAAGACAGAATCTTACATTATAATAAAGCAGCTTCACTTCTTTTTTTTTTCAATGCATTGACATACACGCAAGATGAAAGATTAATATTTTAAATTATATTGTAGAAGAACGTTTCTGAATCACTTATTATAAACTAACCCCTATTAATATTAAAGAGCAACAACTTTAACTCTTTACACTCCTATGTAGAGTCTGGCTAGCCATCCGGAAGGACTCTTTTTACGCTTTTGTTCGTTTATAATTATTATAAAAATTATATACCAGCGAAAACTCTTATATTAATTTTGGGGAATTAAAATAAATTAAAATATGCACAATTTCTTTCAAAGCTCTAAAATGAATCCTTACATTCCCCCTTGTATAATTATGCATATAATTATTTTTCAAAGTATAAAGGATTAATAGTAGGGATTACCAGGACGAATCGTTATACGAGGTAAATAGTTACATTTGAATTTTAAATTAATTGTCGTTTGAAATTTGCTTTTCTCTTGATAATTGGCAGCTCTTATTCGTGTGGCTTTTCCGACGATTTCTGCACTGCATGCAGTTAACAGTAAAAACAGTGCTTGTGAAAAAATTAATTGCGGTTATTTATAATTTTCATTTTTTTTATTTGGATCGGAATATTTGGAGATATTTGTATAAAATATGCATCACGAGAGAGTCTGGATTTCAAGTCACATTTAAAAGTTCTGTGAAACTATATTACATTGCTGACACATATCGAGATGTAAAATGGTACCGCAAGGGACAACTTATTACAATTCAGTCGAGGCTAGTTCCTACATTACTACAAATCACCCCGAGTAAGCTTTCATTTCATAGTATAAGTTTTCTTTTTAAAACTGATATGAGAAACTATTAAAAAAAACAGATAGGGATACATTCAATAAGAAATATTTCTGGAGGCAACGGCAGAATTGATGACTGGTTGTTCACTGTAAAAAGCTGCTAATTAATGTGGAATTAATTTCCTGACATTTCAGAAAATATGCAGTTAAATTAATACTGTTAATAATGGTAAGCTATAAATCTATTTGACATCATTTCCTAATTGAAGGATAATTAAATTGATTAAATAAATAAACAATATAGATAAATTTCATTACTTTTTAAAGATATTTCTTGATTTGGTGAATTTAAATTACATGAATGAATCGTTTTTATTTCAGATTCAGAATCAATTATATCCAATGTTGTCTTTAAAAAAAATATCGGCAGACGGAACTTCAACAGAAAACAGACAATGCTTCAGAGATTTATTATGGCCTAACTAAGGTGGTATAAATATTGGCATATCATTACTGAAATAAAAATCAAATGAAATTCCTAGTAACCAGAAGTGAATGTAAAAGTTCTTTAAGTGAATAACTGTCAACTTTTATAATGGGTAAAACGTAAATTTTCTTATTCATACAGCAAACGGCTAACTTGAGTAGAACTAAAAGTTTTAACTGGCTCAGAATGCAATTTATAAACTTTCCAGTATTTTTGCCAGATTTAAATTTCAATGCCAAAATATTTAAAACTTTGAAGATACTGTGTTGTTAAAAGTTCAGATGCCAAGAAAGATAATTACCGGAAAAGGTACCAAGCATATTGGAGCCGTAACATAAGCGGGGGGGGAAGGCATTTTTTTAAGAATAGTTTTTGCTGTTAGTCTTAATGACAATTTAGTTCCTGTTCATTATTATTATTATTATTGAAACAATTTATACATGACTTTTCTCCACGCGCCCTTGAAAGAATCATAGAGACTAAAGATAAATTTGTATAGATGTTAAAGCAACATATTTAATGCTCTATAAGACACAAATGATAAGCCTGTCTTACTTTCTCTGGGCAAACCTATATCACTCAACTTACCAACACTGAACTTTGTCGAAAAATACGAAATAATTTCCCCATTGCACACATGATATTAGTTGCAACCATTAGATTGGTCTGTGTTATGGCCGTTATATGGTCATTTAATTAGAATATTTTTTTGTGATGAAGTCCTCTCGCCATCGGCTCTAGCTGATCCAACACAATTAGTTTATTTACTTGAAGGATGAAAAAATACAAAAAACACTTGAAGCAGCTAATGCAAAAACAGGAAGAGCTCTTTCCAAATCAGAAGATATCCCTACAAAATCCCTGCTAAGTCTTTCATCAGAAATAAATTCCTCTACTTCGTTAGAAGAAAAGAGGAGGGGTTTGTGTCAGTTCACAGAAAATAACGTTATTTCCAGAAGCTGATGTTAGGAAAGTTGTCAAAACAGAAACTAAATGTAAGTTTCCTTTTAACAAATTCACGGTAAAAGATGCTTTACAAACCAACGCCACAAACCGACAGACTATGAAGAAAATCCTACCACATACGGTAAGAAAAACAATAGCTTACCAGTGTCTTTGAACGAAGAAGATGACGATTCATACTGCATAAAGCTTCTGGTTTCAAAAACATGGCATGAGCTCACAACTATAGAGCTAATTTTCACAAATTTCATATTTGTAAAAACTGTAATTCAGATAATAATGATGACAGTTCCTCATCAAAATAGCTTATGAAAGCAAATACATAATGAATAAATTTCTTAGACATTGTTGTCTAGGGTTGTTTTTATTTTGGGTTGTCCTAAAATTTGCTGAACAATCAATCAATACCTTCTGATGAATAGTTGGCGACTGCTTCAATACCTTGAGAGGGATTCTTGGGAAAAACAAGAATGGCTCAGGTATGCTGTAAATTAATACTTTTTCTCTGAAAGCAACACGGAAGTTACAGAGCACGTGTTGTTGTCATTTTGGGTTGGCCTAAAATTTGTTGAACAATTGATTGAAATAACAATAAATTAACTTTTTTTTAATTAAAAAATGGCAGCTGCACGAATACCTTGAGTGAGATTCAAAGAAAAAACAAAAATGATATATTAAATGAATCCTTCATATGGTGTAAGCTATTACTAAGCAAATATGGATGATAAACATACCATGATCCTTTTTATGACTGATTTTATCATCCATGACATTAATAAAGAACGAAAATATTATAACGAGAGTTTCAAATTCGTTTGACTCTCCACAAAATCGAGAATTATTTATTGTAATTAGATACAAAATTTTAATAGATGTTATTACAAACTCTTTATTCTCTAACCTTAGTTCATTTAACAGCTGACGCTTTCTCATTTGGGAAAGTGTTGGAAACTACGATTCCATAAAGCATTTGATATGTCTATAGATTAAAAAGAATTTTTGTGCCGAGTTATGACGCTTATGAATGACTTTATTTTAGTTAGACAAAAGGTTAGAAAACATGATGTGCGAGTGGAATCCTGGCATCAAAATTGAGGAATTAGGCAACTGTTGAGTTTAT
Source organism: Argiope bruennichi (assembly GCF_947563725.1). Lineage (NCBI taxonomy): Eukaryota > Metazoa > Arthropoda > Arachnida > Araneae > Araneidae > Argiope > Argiope bruennichi. The sequence goes on along the minus strand of NC_079162.1, from coordinate 132,899,031 downwards.
TATGCATAAATATAAAATGCGCATAATTTCTGAGAACTCTTACAATAATTATCTGCGATTTTACTAAAAATAACTTCCTTTATTTTTCTCAATAAACATTTTAAAAAAATTCAGATACTTTTTTTAATTGATTCATTCTAATGATAGAAACAAACGCCAGAAAAGCGAATTAGTTTTGTAGCACTCAACATGTGCTATCATTTAACCAGTTATTATTAACTGCAAACAAAAGAAAGAAAACCACAAAATAAAACACTAATGCAAAGAATCTTATCAAAATAAAATTGGGTCAAGTGAAAACAAGAAATAAGGAATGGGGGGATTTTTTCTTTATTCCTCCGATAAAAAGTCCTTGATTGCGTTCTTTGAATTAAAATTAAATGAAAAATAATTGCTTTTTAATAAATAGCTGCAAAAATTTTATGAAACACATTAGAAATACTTAATTTATAAAATCATTTCCATATATTTTTCACTTGAAATATAAAAATTTCTAATGAAGAAATTGAAATAAAACTGATGATACTTTTGGCTATTAATTCATTTTAAATATATATTAAGTGCTAAAATAATTTTTAAAATGTCTAAATTATTTTGCACTTATTTATACAGGCATACAAAGAAAATGGTAACAGTTGAAAAGTTATTCAGAATGCGATAAATGAAAAGATTTTAGAATTCCATTTCACTAGAATAAAAATTTTCACGAAGATTTTCTTATTAATTTAAAACACTCGCTGACTTAACAGTCTTTACGACGCCATTTTTTCACGTCAATTTTTATAATACGCAAGCACGGACTTATTTAAAATTTTTCTTTTAGAATGAGAAAAAAATCCTCTTGACGCAACGGTAGAACAGATAACAATGATCTTAAGAATTTCAAATATGGGTTGTGCTTTTGTATGTGACAAAAAAGAAAAATGGAAGTGGATGCCTATTTGCGCAAAATTGAAACTTTGCAAGATATTGTAATCTGTAACAATTTCTTAAAAGATGATTACTGAATGTTTCTTTTAAAAAAGAAAATGTTCATCATTTCAATTTCATTTCAGCATTCATAATTTTTTTTACTAGTTCAATCTTTATATAAAATCTCCTATTTTGCTTCAGTTCCAAACAAATAAAACTTTGTTCGACCTTGCTTTGGAACAAATTTGAACTTCTCATCATAACTGTAACTAAAAGTTCAATTCAACAAAGATGCCTAACTAATAAAATAACTGGAGGAAAAAAACACCTGTTCCAAACTGAACACCATACAATTTTGCCAGTCGACGCCTTTTCAAAATAGGATTTGGCATCTGATCTTTACAATTCATCTGCATTATAAATATCCTTATATTGTCTCTGTGTCATTATTTTCTTGAACTAATATATATGTTTATATAATATTTAAAAAATGATGGATGTCTAGTCTAATTCTATTTTTATTTTTACTATATTTAGAATTATAATCAAACCAATTTTGTGATTCAAAATTAAACTGAAATCAGTAAATTTTTCATCGCCTTTTTACCTATTCATTAATTTAGTAATGACAGTTGCGGCGAAAATATTTCTATATTATGTCTAAATACATAGAAGTTTTCTAAAAGAATGGGAAAGAATCTGAGATGAACATTTAGCAAAATTTCAGGGTTCTAGAAAATGTAACAGTTATCCAAAAGCTTCAGCAATGCACGATTAGGCCAAGTTATTCAATATTAAAAAAGAAAAATTTATATGAAAATCAGGTATTTAAATCGCTGAATTCCCTTCTTCTAAACTGAAAAAAAATAATACTTCAAAGCAAATTATTTCTGTCAGAACTGATTTTCTATATCGGACCTGAATAGAAAATCAGATCTTACTACAATTATACAGATCTTACTAATAATCTAATGATATTTCAACAAATGTTCTTGTTATTAGATCTGGCATTCTATATTTGAAGCTACGTTAATTTAATATATATTGCACCACTTTGAAGCAACACGAAGTCTCTTTGAATCATAATCAGATGACGAGGGTGATATCTGTTCCGTCATTAACATCAGCAAGACCATCGAATCAGGTTTAGCATCCATTAGATTCATATACATGGAGGACCTGTGATAGAACCGCGTTTCAAACCTAGAACACTAAGGCCTCCGAATATTACATGACTCCGAGGAATATTACAAAACTCCGAAAAAAAATCTCAGATGTACGTTTATTACTCAGACTATCTAGATTTTTTCGAAACTCTTTCACCTCAGAAATAAGTTTTCAAATCATCAATATGTTAATAATTCTTTACAAAGAATATTGCCTCATACTCCAAATATGTTCTGTCAGTGCGTCCAAAAGTATCGAAACAGAACAGGAATAATGAAACATTTCATTGCAAAAGAAATGGCCGAGGATTCAGAATATTTACGAAATTTATTTATTGTTGAAAATGCATTTGATATAGATTTTCTTTGAACTTTTCTCTCTCGATATCTTTTCTATTTGAAACTATTTTATTGCATTGAGTAACAATTAATTAAGTTTTTTTCAAATTTAAAAATTAAAGAAGATAAACGGGCATTTTTAAAAGGAATATTGAAGAAATTTTTTGCTCTTTAAGAAGATTTTATAGATTCTTGATATTTTCATATCATTAAGATGAAAAGTTAAATTTCCTTTTTTATATTTAATTGAGGAATTAACCTACTTGTGAGATTTGTCATGAGTATAAAGAAAGAGCAATGCTTGTTTGTTTGTTTTTTCAAAAAAAAACCGGTTTGAAATTATTTTTAGGGGGCACAATATTTGAAGCCACAAAGATAAAACATGTCTGAAAATGAAAGATCCTCTTTTGGTGAAAGTCTACTGGATATCAATCCATGATGAATGTGAGTAGAATCGGCAAGTCAACTGCTTCGCTTTCAAAAGATAAAAAAATGATTTAAAAGAATTTGGACATTCATTTGACTCCAATAATATGTTTCAAAAACTTATTGAATTTCTTGAATCATAGAAATGAATCGATTCTAAATTTCGTGAATTAAAACGGTAGGTTTTGGATAATAAAGTGTCAATAATTTCTTGAACAGTTCCAAAACGTTTTAGAACTGTTCAAGAAAAATTGCAATGTTTTATGCTTAACGCAGAGGAAAACATCCAGTCAGAAATCTAAATTCTCTGTGTCATTCTCTAAATTCTCTGCAGTTCCATTCTAGTCTGAGTTTGTGGAAGATTATCCAGTAACGAATTATGTGGAGGGTAGAAGTATACTTATTCTTGAATGCAATTGTAGAAAGATTAAACCACCAAAAAATGTGATTTTGGCAAACCTTTCTATCTTAAACCTCCTTGAGTGTGAAAATAATATTGAATGAATGAACGTAGGATGTGTGAAATCCAAGAATTAAAAAACGTCACATGCTAAAAAAGGTCCAAATTTGTATATGGTCTTTTCACCGAAATCATAGATTTCTGTTTATTTTGGATGAAATCTGCCAAAGGAAAATTCTGCTCTCTGTAATTATGTGTGTACGAAAACTCATCAAAGTAAAAAGCTAGATTTTTGAAATTCGGCATATTATTTTCTAATTCGAATTGAACTTGCATGAAAATCTATCTTTTGAATTCTGGTCTTTCTATTCGTGTAGGGATGAGCGGGATCACTTGTGGGAATTTGATTTAATTATCTTAAAAACAAAAATGGCAACTTTCGGTCCAAACTAGTCTGGTATAGAATTATTATAAAATTCATGTTCGATTCTCTTTATTTTACAGCAAAGCCAAATACCAAATGATGGAAGAAGATGAAAAAGTCGAAGAGCATTTCATTCAACTTCATTACTAAATGAATTTCTTAATATTAACCCCTTCTGGTACAATGACGAGTATAGCTCCTCACTGGTTTTTCATACCATATAGCATAAGGACGAGCTATACTCCTCATGCGACTAAAATGACTGTTGAATATGATAATAAGTTTGGTTTAAAATTCCTAGTCTACTAAACCCGGCAGCACTTTTATTACCTATGTAGATATCACAGATTGTTTATCTTTAGATTGTCTTCGTAAAATTGACAGCAAATTTTTGTTAGACAGTGGACTTTATTCTTACTAAAGGAAAAACATGCTGTGAAATAAACACCGCAAAAATAGGTACTAATCCGAAGTCATCGGTGGGTTTTGAAAAAGTGGTGAATATGAAATGACGAATTACAATTATATCCATATCAGCAATATATTTTTTATTAATAATATATAAAGAATTATAAAATGAACTAAGTTTTTCTACTAAAAATTAAATGGTTATTTCATGCGCAATTGTTAATTATTAACCTATTTATATTAAAATATCGTACGTCAAATTCTTTTTTTGATGCAAAATGCTTGTCAAAATATTTTATGTGATATGCTGTCACCAGATGCCTGCCATAACGTCGCTAGTGGTTCCAGTTATTCCATCAAAAAGTTCATGATTTTTGACATATGGCAATCCTATATAACAGTGACGATATAGGAATTGTGCCTTGTTTCAACGTAACAGACAAAATCAGACGATACCTAGAATAATTTTAACTAAGAAATGAAAATGAATGTCATGAGAGATGAAATCGATTTTGTTGAAATTGAAAATTTTTTCTTGAAATGATTTATAAACACTGAAATTTACATTTCAGATTTCCTCGTAATTTAAAAATAAAATAAAATATCGTTTGAAATGTTTTATCAAAAAAACAAATAATAAAAAAATGGCAGCATTCTATTTCTCAGTCCTGAATTCTAAAATCAAGGCAAAGTTTGTCGTAAGCAAAAGCGTTTAAGACAAATGCGTGCCATTTTACCATAAACCTTCAATATCTCACTGATAAATTTGATTCCGAATCTCTTAAACAAGAAAATATTTCGTATGCATAATGGACAGGAGTTTCGCTTGAGTAACTGCATACATTTCGACCGAACCAGTTGTAGAACGTCAATATTTAAAACAAGCTAATAATAAACAAATATGTTTAGAATCTATGAGAATTTTCAATAAACAAGTGAGAGTTTACTGAACTAGCTTTCGTTTTCGTCTGATATTCCACGAATATTATTCGTCTGTAAGAAGAAAAAGAGGAATTATAAAAGCAAAACAAACAGGTTTTGTATCGCAGCGTCATCGTTCACAGCAGACTGCTTTCCCGAATGAAACTTCAAGGATCAGATGAAATACTTGTTTGCGCCAGAATGCAGCTCGCTCAGAAGCCATAGCTCACTTAGACTAGATGAAAAAATCATCCATGCATTGCTGAAAGTTCTCTTGGCATTTTTTTTTTTTTTTTTTTTTTGCAATGTCATAGGATTGTTGTTATAAAAGTTACCAGCAGAAGAATTTGCTAGCAAAAACATAAAATTAAAAGGTTTCAAAGAGGTATTTATAACGTATATTACGTATTTAGCAGTATGCAAAAATTATATCTCTGTTATATCGTCAAATCACACGACAAAACTTACACAAGGCAAACACGTACTCATGGCAAAACATATGACATTTTGATGTAACATCTAAATCCATCTGCAATTTTTTGCCGGTATGCAAACAATTTTTAGCATTTTGAAATTCGCAAAACTGACCAACTGATATAACAATGGCGATATTGCTAAATTCATAATGCAGATAGATTCGTAAGTTGTAGTTTTAACACTTACTATTGAATTCTACTCTTTACTATAGTTAAAAGACAAACGATAGTTAATAGTTTTCACAGTCATGTATGCTGTTATTTTGTTTCACTTTCAGTATTTTGATCTGATATTGTTACAAGAATTGGTAATTAATTTTTGACACGTTCTTTGCCTTGACCAGGAGCTTTATCTTGGTTTCGTATATTTTAGGTCATTCAATACCCTTTTGCTTTTGTATTGAAAATCGCCATTATCCATTTACCTTACATCCTCTGTATAGGCTATGTCGATGTGAAAACATAAAAATTAATTGTCGAGGAAATCCTTTCCACCCATCCATGAGGAGCCATCCGTATGTAATATTTCTACTAAAATTAAAAAAGGATAATCTCCACTAATATTAAGAAGACAATATTGTAACTGTTGGCGCATTACAGGACAGAGCGTTAGAGATAAAGTTACCAAAGGGTATTATATCAGGCTCAAATATTTTTGGAGGATTTGGAAAAAAAATTTCAAAACTTTAGAAAGAATTTTATTTAATTAAGAAATATAGGAAGTTCAGTGTTTTTAAAGAGAATTTCTGAAAATATTATCGTTCAAATTTAATTTTTATATCTACTTAAAATTCCACAATTTGTCTTTTCAGTGATCTAAATCTATTTTTCATATTCTTGCAATTTAAAAAATTGTTTTTAAATATTTTTAAATATGATTTGCGACAGTTCATTTCATCGTTGATATTTATCTGAAACTTCATTGTCTCGTTAAGTCTTTAAATCGTTTGTTATTCTACTGATTAGATTTTCTTTCAGTATGAATAAGTACAAAAGATAAAATAAATAATTGAAATTACTGTTTGAAAGGTTTATTTCAGAATAAGGTATATCATGCAATATTTATGAAGTACACCTTCATTATTTCGGAGATTTTTAGTTATAAAGCTATAGAAGTTTTTAATTATGGTTTCGCAGGTAGGAGCTTATTAATATAAGCTATTTATTTATTTGATATAACTAGATATAAAACGTAATTTTTAATCATCTAGTTTAATCACAATCATTTTAGTAACCATTTAAAGCAAGTGTGATTTTAACAGCTAAAACGCATTATATAAATCTATATTTCGTTTCTTGTTTTCTTGTTCCGTTTCTAAAACGCTTGTTGTACAGCATTTTGATGCCAGTTTTTTTTTTCCAATGCTTTTTATGGGAATAGGACCATTTATATTTCTTTCAGAATCATACTTGGTATGCGATGTGTTTAATATATATATATATATATATATATATATATATATATATATATATATATATATATAGAGAGAGAGAGAGAGAGAGAGAGAGAGAGAGATGAATGATTTAGATGCTTGTTACATCTTTTCACATTTTTCAGACATATGTAGTTTTACATTGCAAGAGATAGTAATTCTGCTTAATTTTAAGTTAAAACTACAGGCAGCAAATAATATGTTTGAATCCTGTGTGTGATTTATATACATTTTATAATTATTTTCAACTATCTTTACATTAGAAATTTTTTTAAATCTAGCTGAGTAATGTGCAATTATTGTAATCTAAATTTTATTCATTCTTGACCAAAAGGATTACAATCTTCATTAATTGTCACAATTTTAGGAAGTCTTTCTGTTTTAAAAGTTAGATGTAAGAACTTAAATCATTATCTGCAAAAGATGCTGAAGGTTTCCATTTTGTACATGCATTAAAAGTAATGTATTTTTTGTGCAACTTTTCTTCTTGGTATTTTAGATTTACTTCTTGTTTGTAGCAATAAATATTTTTAGAATGCCAAAAATTAATTTTAATAATTAATTAAAGTTGGTTGACACTACGAGATTAAGAATGGTCTCTAAAATTCTAATAATGTAAGTTTGAAAATGTTTTATATATTATTATTTATGTTTCATTGCGATTTTAATTTTAGCACTCGGCCATAAAATTTTAGAAGAAAAGGGAAGGCCATATACGAATAATAGTCTTGTAAACAAAGAGGGGGTTCTGTTTCCCTGGGCACCAATTTATGTAGGTATCACTCAATGAGTGATCACAATGAAAAGAGAAACCCATACATGATCTGTTTTATCTGCTTGGAAGATAGTATATCCATTGCATTCTCTTTAGGAGGAAAACAAGTTCTATTGCAATTGTATCACTTGGTGAGAATTGTAATAAGGGAAATTCAAAAAATCGATTTTTCAATTAAATGAGACTTAAATTCTCTTTCTCAAGAAAAAGTGGCGAAACTCTTTGATCTCGTTGACAACTAACGTCATACAAAAAAAAAACAACGTTAAAGTGTGTGTGGGGGGGGTTTCCCCCTTTAGATGCTGAACTTTCAACTACTATACTTAGCAGGCTATCTGAATATCATCCAAATAACGGTAATATCTAAAATATAATTTTAAAATCTTGGATCACCTCAAACCACACCTTCATCCGCGAGCACAAGCGAAGACTTACCAGCAAGCATGTGACTTCAAGTTTTTCCAAAAATCATATATCAAAACTTATTGAAAATTGATTCACTTTAAACTAATTAATTAATTTTCTTATGATTTTATAAATATGTGTATGCACAAAAATAACTGCCAGCAAAAACTATATCTTCACCGGCACTTCAAGTTCCTTCACCATATAAACTGGAAGGCGTTTTATTTGAGAAAGATCAATGTGATCCACGGTGAAATTGGGTGTCGAACCAGCAATCTTCTACTACTGAAACCAAGGCTATCAAGATCTGAAGAAGAATCTTTGAAATAAAATAGTTCGTGAAAATAATCAACATGTAAATAACATAGGGAACGCTACCTACCTGCTTGACATAATGAATTAAAAATGTTTAAAATAAAGAGAAAAACTTTAAAGAAAAATTCGAAATATTTCCTGCCTTCAGCCATAGCTCATTTTTTATTATATAAACGTAAGGAATATATTTCATTCCGAAGCTGTGCAAATTTTTTTTTATTAATAAAACTATTCAAGAATGCGTTTTAAATGCATCATGCTTTAGAATATTTCCCATTTTTTCCCATTCATGTAAATGATACAAAAAATAATTACCATATAGTTTGATTTAACATGATACATAAAATGCAAGATTATATTTTTGCAATCAAGTCTGTATCCATCTAAAAAACGAATTCAGAAACAAATTCATTCGAACAAATCCTGCAAGTGATGATCTAAAATTTGCAAAATATTTATACTGAAATTGAAAAGTTTTTTATCAGATAAAAGATTATGTCCACATTAATTGGATTTCATTCCTTCATAATAACGGTTCTTACCTGAATGCAATTTGTTTCATGATTCGTTGAAAATAATTTTTGAATTAACTTTTAGGGAGTCAAAACTCTACAATGCATTCTTTTATAATTAAAGAAGCTAAGCTTAGTTTAGTTATATTAACGTGACATTTTAAAGCAGCGCTAAGGATATTTTGGGACGGACCTCGTCATTTTGAGCCTCAGGCCGATGGCAAGGACGATGCTTGGGCTGGAGCCTCCCACCCTCTAGAGGCTCCCCCATCAACAGGAAGGCGTTTGGAAGAAAAATTAGCAATTTGAATATTGCTAATTTGGATAATCGATATCCAAATGAGCAATTTGGATATCGATTTATTGATTTTAGCGTCGGTGGCGGGAGATTTAAAATCGACCATAAAACAGATGTACTCGTATAAAAAAAAATGAGAAACCAAGTTTCTGTGTGCTCTAATGACTATGTTAACGTAATATTTAAACATATGTCTAATGTCTGCGCATTGGAACTAATCAATTGATGGTAAGAGAGACCAGGGCGTGTTATAATAATATTTGGAAAAAAGTTCACAATTTTAAAAGTATTTGCGATTAATATTCGTCAAAAGATATTCAACAATTTGGTTGGTTTTAGCACAAGAAATATTTTCTCAAAACTTATTGGCTGTTACAATTTGCCCCGGATAGGGCGCATGCAATAACAATATTCAAATTGATATTCTCTTTACTATTATTTTATCAAATAGAGCACGTAAAGCATTTGATAATCATTCTCATTTCTCATAGTGGTAATAAATAATAACAAGTGGTTTACGGTAAGAAAGATAAAATTATATAACTAACGAACATAAAAGTCAGTTTGTATCAGAATTGCAGTGAACGCCACCAAATGTTTCCCAACACACATATTTTGAACCTACATTTTGTAAATAAAGTATGAAACCCGTTTTCTTTCATCAGAAATGTGGACCACGGTAACATCTTAGATCCGGAGTTGGAGTGTTCCGAGTTTAAACTTTATTTCACGAATAACCGCCATGTTATCTAATTTATTGTATACTGAATCTATCGAGTTGAACCTCTGGATGAGACAGCCCAGACTCTGTCCTTGACATCTGACTATATATCAAAATGCTTTGTCTGTCCCAAATAGCCCTAACATTGCTCCATATCAGGATGTTAATGCAATATACTGTAATATAATATATATTATAATATTCTCTTTTTAGAATCTGTACCTGAGTTATCAAAATCCTCTTCTTTGTTCTTCCTTCGTTTTCTCTTTCGGATTGATTTTTTTTTCTTAAACCTTTCCTTTATATTGATATCTTATTAATCTTTTCGTCCTATTTTTGTTCATTGCTTCTTTATGGCGAATAAGTTTAAAAATTTATTTTCATTTATTTTTTATTTATTCGGCCTCTCTTAGACTCTTCGAGAATGATAGGGAGAGATTTGATCTTCGAGGGTGCATGTAAACATTTAAAACTGAAAGTCGATTTACATGAATCCCACATAAAGTTGTAATATGTTACAGCTTGCTTCATCACAGAATTTCAGACATTTTTATTGATTTATGCAATTAGTAAAAATAAAATTAAAGAAGTTTTTTAAAACTTACTACATAAACAAAGTGAATAACTGGAAACATTTTTAAAAAGATCAATAACATATCTTAAATTAAAATTTTAGAAACATTTTTTTTTCTCCCTCTACTAGTTGAAAAGAAGCACGTATTCACAATTTCTCACTGCCCTTTTCAGCTGGACATTGACTATGCTGACATGATAGGACCCGTAATAAAAGTCATGCTAAGTGAAAATTCGGATTAAAAATTTAAAAAACCACCGCGTAATGTGCTTGTTTCATCTTACCCAAGTAACAACTATGGCCCTTGCTTCCCTACTCATAGAATGCCCATTTAGATTCGACTTGTTTCTGAAGTTAAATAAATCCTCTGCTGCATTAGGAGTAGTCAGAAATATTATTATTGCCTTATATTATAAGACTGTGATGTACTAACCGAAAAGGTTCTCTCACTTGGTTTTCTCAGTCCCACTGTATATTCGTTTATGTATAGATAGCAACTCAATTTTAAAAAAAGTAATATAATTGAAAAGGTTATCTGGATCAATTAAATAATATGACTCTAATGCTATGTAAGCTGTTTCTTATAAACGAGACGAATTTACGAAATGAAAAAAAGAAGCTTGCAATTATACAGAGTAGTTAAACTTAAAGTGACGGTACTAATAAACTCGTAGCTTCGTTTTTACTGAACGGATTCGAATGAAACTCCATATACTTGTTCTTCATGGGGTCGAGGTTTCTGTCCGGGAAAAATAGTTCGAAATTTTTCCGATTGATACCGCTGCATTGCTTAAAACCATATGCAAATGAAGAGGTAGTTTGAATTCGCTATAAAAGCGATATTATGGTTCGAAAAAATCTTTCACCCCCTGTGAACATGCCGCTACCAAGAAAAAGCGGTCATTGATAATGAAACTTTTATCAGAATGCGTGGAATGCTTCAAAAGCACTAGCGGAATAATAATTTAAAGAAAAACCCATGTCCGCAAAGACATGATGCGTAAGTTTAATGAAAACGTTCCATGGATGTTGCTACGTGAACAGGACGACGTGCAATGCAATCTGCTATTGTGAAGGAAGTTGCAATTGCAAGAGCTAAAGCATCTGTAAGTTCTTCAAATGCTACCGTAAGTATCCACTCAACAGCACAAGCACTGGTCATATGAAATGGGCAACCATGCACATGATTTTACATGAAATTCTGAAGTTGTACTCTTACAAGATCCATTTCAAGCAATAATTAAAATCACAAGATTACTCTGCACGCCTTGATTTCGTCTTTCGTTTCCTGGCGAGAATGCAAGTGGATGAGTACTGGTGAACAAAAAGAACTGTCGCATATGGGTCTCCACGAATCTTCATGCCATGCAATAGCCGCTACATTTCCCCTACATCAAGGCATTGTGTGTATTCACGTCGAATTTCATTGCTGGTCTGCACTTCTTCAAGGAAGTCATAGTGAACTGATTCGTTAGGTGTACTGTCACTAGTGACCTTATACAGCAGACTCCTGAAGGATCAATTTGCCCTGGCGTTAAGGCAACCATGCTGTTTGATCACCACCGTGTTAATGTAAGACGGTACAACTGCTCATACGGCAAAATATGTAAACTACGTGATTCAAGTTCACTTCACTGATAAATGTGCTATATTGCGTACTTTCTCCCCTTTGTCTGACCAACTCGGTCACCAGATCGGAACCTTTGCGACTTCTGTCTGTTGAGTTTTTTCAAAGATCGGGTTTATCAAAGATATCTAACTAATAAACAGTACTTGAAAGCCAGCATATTTCGAAATGTATCCTTCATTCCTACTAAAACGTTGCATGATCCAGAATATCCTCTCTGCAATACCGTTACGACGTAGCCCTTCCTCGCTCAAAGATGTGAAGTGGTGTTCTGCCATTGTGCATGATGCCTGCCCACACCATCACGCCTGGGCCGTACCGATCACGTTCACTAACAAACTGTTGTGCATAACGTGTTACACGCTCTCCCCACAGTAATTTTTGGCTAGTATCACTTGCCACACTTAAACGAGATTCGTCTGAGAACATCACTCTTGACCAATTTTTTGTATCCCAACCAACATGTTCCTTACACCAGCGTAATCTCTCACGACGATGGAGTGGTTGAAGCGGGATGCAACGAACAGGCTTCCGTGCATACAAACCAACTTGATTTAATCGCCGTGAGATGGTTCTTGCAGAAACATGCGCGTCGGTAGCGGTTGCAAGGTTTGCAGCTATCTGGTCAGGAGTTAAATTTCTGTTTCTTTTTGCCACGAGGGCTACATAACGATCCTCGAAAGATGTGGTGTTCCTACCACGATCCCCAGCATGCTTTTGCAAATCATTTCCACCTTCAGCGGCCTTCTTTAATCGCGATATGACACTCTTTGATTCACCCATTGCAGCAGCTACAGTGGTGACACGTTGACCTGCTTCCAGTCATCCAACTGCTCGTCCATGATCGTAGGCATTCAAATGATGTCTTGCTGATATTTTGCTCTTATTGCAAGAACTAAACAGAGTTTCAGAAAAAAAAAACTTTTATAACATTCTGAACTACTTTGGATTAAACACAAACAGCATGAATTTTCGTATGAATCATGAGCTTGTATGCAATGTCTTTTATACAGATAACCAGTCTTGATCTACCACGCCCTCTCAACTTAAATTTAATTTTATTTGTCAGCTGTCTGATATGCAGTTTTGAATAAATCACTTGTTCCTTAGCAATTGTCAAGCAGTGTATATGAAGTTTCATTCGGATGTGTTCTTTAGAAGCTAAGAATCTTAATGCCTTAAATTTAACTCTGACCACCTTGTATATTCATTCATCTCATAAGAAATTCATTGTAAATATGTGGAAGAGATATTTATAAAAGGTTTAGTCTAGACTTATTGAGATCTCAAGGAAACAATCTTTACAATATCACTTCGGATATTTTTACAGGCCTGATGGTAAGGTCTCCGCCTCTGAACCGGAGGGTCTCAGGTTCAAGATCCGATTCCACCAAAAAAAAGGCATATAAGCTGGTCTGGTGCACATCAAATCGTCGAGGTCAAACATCCTCAGGCTGGTGTGATGTGGAAGTTTGAAGAGAGCGTGTCAGCTCAGGTGTCGTCCTCGTCATCTAAGAGGACTGCTACTACGCCCTACAAAATTACGAGGCCCATCCCAAAATAGCCCTAGTGTTGCTTTAAAACGGGACGTTAATTAAACTGAACTAATGAAATTTTTAATTCAAAAATCTTAAAGTTAATTCCTCTTGAATGAAACGAATTTTATGATTGTCCGATGAACGGTGTTAGAATAAAGCTGTGTAACTCTTTTTTTTTTTTTTTTTTTTTCGCGACTGTACACGTTATTTCTTAATCCATTGTTAACTTGCTGCCTACCCAAACCCATTCGTATCTTTTGTTTTAATAAAAATGAATGTGTGCTTGTGTTTGGGTGTATATGTATGTTAGCGCTCTACAGGGGAGACTGTTTGACCTAGAGCTACCAAAATCGGCACATATATAATTGATTGGTAAAGTGCATCTCGCAGCGTTTTTTTAAATTTTAATTAAAATTTTTAAATCTTCCGGCCATAAGTTCCGGAAATATTACAGCGTAAAATTGATTTTTACGCAATTTTAAAGTTCAAAAAATTATCTTTTCAAAGTTACTATTGCTTACATCCATAAATTTTCTATTTTCAATGAATTTTTAAAATATTTTTCCACCATCACGTAGAAAAAAAAATTAAGTTATAAGAACACGTGTACAATAGTGCACAATAACACGTGTACTATTGTATACGTGTTATTGTGTACACGTGCACAAATATAAAGCTATTTTTTTCTCATGCATGAATAATATTTATTTACCCGTGCATAGGAAAAAATAGCTTTCATTCACGCGTTGCCAGTACGTTGACAAAAGCTCAAATTAAAAGATAAAGTTAACTCTTACTGCAAACTAAACTTAAAAATGAGTAATTTTTAATAAGTTTTTTTAAGTGTAATTTTTTTATTCTGTATGGAATGAAATAAATATAAAATATGATATTTTCAAAAAAAATTACAAGAAAAAGTTTTTGTGCCCTTTTAAATTATCTATATTATTAATTCAATGATTCAATTTTATTTAAGGCAAACATCGTTTAATATATACAGGATACACACTCTCACACTCTAATCAGGGCCCAACAGCTATTTTCTAAACATTCCATAATAGGCACATACTTCTAATAAAAATAAATGCAATAATTAATTAATTATATATTATATAATTTGAGTCAATAAATGTTCTCAATTACGGATTTTAAATTTTTATAAAGACCCTTTGTCCTGTAAAGCATATTTAATAAAATGATTTACAGGACAAAATAAAAATATTGTTACAAATTTTTTTTCCACAAATACCGCCAATCAATCGTAATGACGCAGCGCATTTAATCGCTAGTTCAGCAGCTTGTTTGATGTCTAATCCTCTAGTTCTGTTACTTGTCGGCGACTCCGACTACTCTCACACACGACTTCCCGCAGCTTGAGAGTGCCTGTCTTTTATAGTTCCGGGGGGCGGGGCTAGAATCTTCCAGACCAATCAGGACGTCTCTGGGTGTATCTCGGTTCCTACTGGATGGATCGTGAAACTTCTCGAACTTTCCAGTATGATACATTTTGTCGCCAAATTCATCACCAAGTCGCCAAATTTGTCGCCAATCTCTGAGGTTATTGACGCGGCACCCACTCAGCAAGCACAGGACAGATCGTACAACAGTCTTTCTTACGATGACACTATTCGTGTTGGGAAACACATTATAAGTTTGTAACATTACTCCCCTCTTCAAAGACTGACGTCCCGGCAGTTCCACTTCAATCCAACAGCTGGCGTAGGCTTCCGAATGATGTGATGATGATGATGCTTTAGGCGACTTCCGCAATTTCGAAGATGACATCATTTACTAATTTGGTGGCGACTAAAGATCCATCCGAACCTTCTTAATGCCCCCGACTCTGACCTCTTCATCGTTTCGGATTGTACACCCAGACTTTATTTCTCTTCTTAAAATGCAATGTGTCCCATGGAGCCAAACGCTGGATCTTAGCATAGTTCTCCGGAATGAATTCTTGCCAGTCTGATCGGTTGGTCACTTTGAACTTCTTCCATCGAACCAACCGAATATCAGGATGGTCCAAAAGTACCTTCCGGGGTCCACTTGAAAGCCAGGGATTCGCATTCGTCGGCAGAGCTTTCAAGGGAATATTTCCGCTCATTTCCAGTTCATTCTCGGCACTCGAGAACTGTCCACAGCTCTCAGTACAGGATTCTTTGAAGAGCGCATCTGCCTTTGCTGAAAGGGTTCTTCTGCGACGACATAATTTGTTCGGATACACAGGACAGGATACCTCTCCATGCCCCTGCGACTATAATCTTTATAACCGGATACACAGAAGATCCGTCGGTTTCTTCTTGCATCACACTCTTTTGCAAATCCGCAGCAATTCCGGATTCTTGAGGGAAGTCGAGGTCGAGACCACAAGGATCAGCGATTCCAGTCACGTATTCTTCATCCGTATCACTATGCAAGGAGATACGATGGTGCTTGCAGAGAGGTTGTCCCTTTAACCTCTGGGACGAATCCAATCCAAACAGGATCGCATCAACTCTTACATCCATAGGCATCGAGTACGGGTCAACATAAGCAGACCCATCCAAACAGAGTTTATCTTCTCCATCCCGAAGGGTCTGCTCCTTCGATTCCACTTCAGGGGACTCATTCGGAGAAGACTGTTTCAGCTCTACAACTATTTGACAGTCCACCTGTTCGTGCATCTCCTTATCAAATTTCAGTTCATTCTCAGGATCTCCAGGCTCCTTTTTAGTGACAACGGTCTTCATTCGATCTTCGGTCTTTTCTTCTTCCACTTGGCTTTCGCTGTTTCCTTCAATTTCTTCTGTAATATCTTGGACAACTTCGATTTTATTACCTTTTTCTTGTAAAATTTCCTTCCACGCCGAAATTTCTTTCTTTAATTCACTCTTCATTTCTTCTTGTCCTTTCTTCATCTCTGCCATCATGGCAAATAGCACTGCGAATTTTTCATCCATTTATCTGGTCCAAGGCATACACAGCAAAATCCAACTGATCCCACTTCTGACACCAAATGTTACAAAAAAATCTTTTCTACAAATACCGCCAATCAATCGTAATGATCGTAATAGGGAGCAACTGCTCCCTAGCTGTTAGATTTAAAATAATGTGATTGTGAACTGTCCTAAAATAATGACATGACATTCAAAGCTTGGTAACTAACAAACATTTGATCGTAGAATATTGAAACATTCGATTGCCAAAATTGTTTTGCTGAATAGGATTTATGGGATCGAAGGACTGCATAAAATTTAGATTTCATTTCAGAAGTGCATTTAATGACTGAAATAAAATAAAACATTACTTGCACCATTTAAACCCTTTCGAAAGTAAAAGTAAATTTTATGAAGAATCAAAAAAATTATTTTTGAATAGTTTTTTGATATAATGTATAAATTATTAAAGATTTCAACACTGTAGGATTTGACTTTCTTTGCTTATATTTTTTTAAAGTATGTTTAGTTTCAGCAAAAATGCCTTTGTATTTATTGAAATTTCATCACTTCCGTTTCAATATTAAGCTCACATTTTTCAGGAGTTGACAGAAAATTAGAGAGATACATAGTGCTATGAATACAGAATGACGTAAGACTTCAATAATAGTATATGACTATCAAAATCTGAAGTTTAAACATATTTTTTTGAAGAAGTTACTAAGAGACCAGGTCACATAAAATATTTGATTGAAAATTTAAGCGAGCATTCATCTTATGGAACAAGCAGGTGGCGAACTGTGGCCAGTTACTAATAACACATACGTTAAAGCAACCCTGATGTAAACGTTACAGCCGGTCAAAATAGTCTTTGGTTAATTAAACAGTGTTTTTTTTTTTATCCTTTGATAATGCATCAACTGGTTTGTGACTCACCGATGCCTTATTTAAATTCTGCATCAACATTCAATGTATCAAAGAAAAAAAATGAAGTGCTTTTAATTTAATATCTAACTTTTTTATATTTACTCATAATAATTCTGAGTTCAATTCTGAATTCTCATGTTAGTTCTGAGTTACTTCCATTGGCCAGAGTTCGAAAAACATATTTTTTTCTGTCTGTCTGTCTGATTGTGACAGGTTAAATGTTTTTAAAATGTTTTGAGCTAGACATATGAAATTTGGTATGCAATATTAACATCAAATTTTCCTTTCAAAGGAAATCTGTCTCTCAGGCTGTTCGAATCTAAGTGAACGCGATAACTACAAAACGAAGAGAGCTTGCTGGAGAACAGATTGAACAACTATAGTGTAAACACCTGTCAAACTTTGAGCCAAATCTTGCAAAGGGTTGACCTTCGGTCGGTCTGCACTTCAAGGATCACCCGATGCATTCAGTAAAAATGCTAAACCCACGTCAAAGGTTAATATTTCGTAACTATTGTACGCCAGTGCCATGTAAGATGTTTTCTGAGATAACACCTTTATCAAAGAGTATGCCAGAAAGTTTTGGAAAGACCACTCCCGCTGGTGTTAGAGTAATGAAAACCAATATTTGACAGTTTCTGATATCGATAATCAAATTTATATCTAAATTATTTTATAAAACTTTATATTTCACATTTTACTGAAAAATAAAATGAGATAAGATTCGATAATTATCAATACTTAAATGCAATGCGATATAATATAACGCATGCAAGTAAGTCATTTACTTATTGGAGGCAGTAGTTCAGTGTATTATTTTCTCAATTCCAGAAAAAAATTTTACACGAGTCACAATCTAATTGCCATTCTAACAAAAACATATCAACTATGAATCTTGTTTAAAAGAACAACACACATATTTACAAATGCTACGAATATACATTCCATTTGAAAGCTTCATGATGCCCCATTAAACCGTCTGACCCTTAAATGAATGGCTCTGAACACAGAAATCCCTTCCCAAACTGACTCTCCTCACCAACAGGAGGAATTTTGACTCCCAGTGGAGACGCGGTAGCTGGGTGTTAAGGTCTCGGCCTCAGAACCAGCGGATTCTTGTAACGTCATCTAAAATCTCTTGAAAATTTGGAAACAAAAAGATGTAATTAAAAAAAAAGATTTCCTCTCGTTTAATATAAATAATAGAAAGAACTATTAAAATTGGGCCGCGGTGACCTGGCAGTAAGGTCTCGACTTCGGAACCGGTGGACTTCAAGTTCGAGACCCGATTCCACCCAAGAACCTTCGTTAAGGGGACCTGGTGCCTAAAACCGGCGGGGACAAATGTCCTTCCGCTGATGTGGTGCGGAAGCTTGGAGAGGGAGTGGCAGCTCAGGCGATGTCTCTGCCATCTGACCGCGTTTCAAAATTACAAGATTCGCTTCAAAATAGCTTTAGTGTTTCCTTAAAACGAGACGTTAGTATAACTGAAATTTTGACTGCGAGTGAGTTTATCCGGCACCAATCTTCATAACTGGCGCAGGTTTGGGGAATCTGGTCTCGAACCTGTGACTCCCGACTTTTCCTGATGACAAAATCTCAGTTCTCAAGCTACCAAGGGCAGAAACAAACTACGAACTTGAGGAGAGTGTCAGCGATTAGAGTCCTGAAACTTCATTTATTTATTGTCATTTAGAAAAAGGACGGGGGGGGGGGGGACTTCGCGGGTATTTTTGTTAAAGTTGGACGTAAATTAATACAACATAGACGTGGCATAGAAACAACATGGCTTCAACTTCGAAACAAAACATGCATATTAAAGTACCTTAAGAACATTCTGAAACCAACACAACTTTCACCCTATGTGGTATACTAAGTCTACGTAACTTAAAATCTCTTATCTTTCTTAAAACATTTGAATTCGCTATTTATAAGGACGTTAAATAAATAAGATGAAAATTGACGGGGTGTGCAAAACAGAAATACAAAATTGTGTTAGAAAGCAAAAAAATGGTGCAAAGTATCTTTGTAATAAAATATTTTGTATCATTATAATGGTGCAAAGTATATTATAACTTACTTTATATCATTATAACGGTACAAACTATCTTATAAAAAGCCCATAAAATATATGAGCTCGTAAAGTAACAATAGAAATCGTCCTTTATTTCTCCAAAAACAATTTTTAACTTTTATCAAAAACAGGGAATGAGGATTTCAATTTAATACCATGAAATACATCATTATCGACCATCCTGAGACACGATATTGAATAAAAGTTACTCAATCTGGTACAAATGATATAAGATTTTTATTCTCTTAGTTTCGTTTCTCTACGATTTCTGTCTAAAGATAAGTAATATTAACTTTAAAAAGGCCATTCTTTTAAAATAATGGTACATTAACGAATTATTGGGAATGAGACTTATTATTAGGATTATTATTAGCTTATCAGATCAAATTAATATGACCTATTAATTAGATTAATTAATTTTTATTAACAAATCATGATATTTCATTATGGTTTGGGATAAGAAACTGACATGTCTAGATTTTTTGCCATCAAATATTTGCCAGGAGCTAATCACTTTCCTTTCGGCTTAAAATATTAACATGCCACTATCTCTAAACAATAAAAGTAATTTGATTGCGAAGACTATATTATGTGGTCAAAGTATTTATGATTAAATTTCGATTTTTTTTTCACTTATGAAAAGAAAGCAGCTACAACGAGAGATGTTAAAATAGCTTATAATGGATAAATACAAATTAATTTGTTGGTAAATATATTTCATTTTGACTTAGAAATATTACACTAAACCTCAAATATTATCAAGTTAGAAAAAGAGTATTTTTGTTAAATCCATTTAACGGAATTCAACTATTTCTAATTTCGTTGCATTTATTAATTTAATCGCTTAAGTTCGTATATTTTTTAACAAGGTCTCATTGTTTTTTTTAAATATTAAGTTTCACTTCAAAAGGATTTTTGTTAACAACACCCTATCAAAATTTTTATACAACCTTTATTCAAGTTGTACTGTTTTCAAAATTGATTTCATTTTAAGAAAGACAGTAAGAGCATCAGCGACGTAATTAATTTATTTAGCTTTTTTTCCATATGAAAAATGGAATTTTTAATTTCCGATATCAGGACTCAGAAAGGATATTTAAATCATTTTTAATTTCCGGTATCAGAAATCAGGACTAAAGATATTTAAATCACGTATATCCAAATTTATGAAAAATAACGCAAAAGAATAATGTCACGACCCTTTATCTATTAAGTAGCCAATAAAAATCTTTATACGAAGTTCAGGTGAAGTAAAATAAATATTTGAGTGATAAGAAAGGAAAACTCAATATTAATTCGAACTTCAGAAATCGATATTAGTTTTTTACTTTATTATATACGAGATATAGAGGAAGTATTGTTATCTTAAAAAATTCAAATTCAAGATTTTGACGAATTTTCACGTTTCACTTTTGGCATTATGTATCTTTGTCTATCTGTTCCACACGATAACTCAAAAACACTTTGAGCTACAGAACTAAAATGAGGCTTACGGAATTACAACCAAATCTTAGATTTCTATAAAACTTCGAACAAAATCCATTAAGAGGAAGTCTCTCTGGTTATTCCAGTACAAGTGAGTTTGATAGCAACAAAACATAAGTGACATAGGTTTACAACGTTACATAGTTTTAGCATCTAAAATTCATATACTTAACAAATTTTGGATGAAATTCGTCAAATCATTGACCGTCTGTCAAATGATAGCAAATGCAATAACTCACAAACGCAATGCAATAAAATTCAGTAGGTTATCTTGTCATTACAATGGTAGTTTGGTGTGAAATTTTGGAGTCGATCGGCCGGTAAAAAAGCGTCCAAAATACATGTTCTCACTTTTGATACATTCAAAAGGTTCAATTCATGCCAAAGATAGATATTTCATAACTATCTTTCATCCATGCATGATAATCGCCGCCTTATTCAAGGTCCCCACTTTTAGGCGGAAGAAGACCTTTATTGAAGACAAAGTTCCGCTGCTGTATTATCTAAGAAGACTTTTTTTGCATAAACAATAATCAGAAAAGAAACAATATTTTCAGACTAACTGAGACAATGACCGAGATTTTTCTAGTTGCATTACCAACAGAACCTTTACAGGGATTCATATGAATGGATTTTACTATATTGAAATGAAAATGGGTATGGAAAAGCAAGAAATATTTTTGAATCATTTCTCTGTTCATGATACAGTTGGGTTTTTTTTTTCCTAATTCAATTTATTATTAGGAAGAATTTGATTCACAACGTAGATAAAAAATAAAAAATGGGAGGCCTCTACTGTGTTTAATTTCAATCGATACTGAATAGAATAGAGAATGGACCCTATTTTTTCAAGCGATTGGATCCAAATTTTTAATTTTGCTTCAAAAATCACATAATAATTTTCATTTGTGCAGTTCATTCTGATTATAAGTTCTAACACGCATTCATCTTAAAACTAAAAGCATGAAACGTTTTAATCATAATCTCTGGATTGTTATCATTGCGCAGTTTGTGCAAATATATGAAAAAAATGCAAAAAATAAATCGCTTTCTTTTATTAAAAATACTATGAGAAAATAAGGGCTACCTCTGTTATATTTTTACATGGTCACTTTCTGCGTGTGTACGAATCGAATGATCAATATTTGCCTCACGGGGCAACAAATGTCGAGGGAAATTCGAGATCCTATTTTCCACTTTCTTTAAAGTTGCATTTCATTCTTTACCTTTTCTTTAAAGCCGCATTTTATTTTTCTCTAAAACTGGATCCGATTCTTTTTTGCCGATGGACAACATCGAAAGGATTTATGGACAGATCTACTAGCCAAGTTTATTATATGTTCCCTAGTATCAAAAAAGTTTTTCTAATAGTGTTAAATTAAACTTTTATTCCCATTTGTCAATAGAATGAAACTTGCATTTAATAGAATGGTAACTGCTGACATTAAATCACCTTTAATGGGTGAGAGTCATTTATTGGAGTAATAATTCTTGCGAGTTTTTTACAAATGCAGATGGAAATAAAATATAGTGGCAAAATATATTATTTACAGAGATTTATTTTTTTTATATTATTTAAAGAATTTATTTTTTTTAATATTATTTAAAGAATTTATTATATTTTAAATGTATTACTAAATGTATTTATTGCTCTACAAGATTCTTTATTTATTTATTTTTTTAATCTTTACGTATCTTTAAAATGGGATGTTAAGTAGAGAAATTTCGACTGATGCGATTTGTGTTATGAGTGGGGAAGAAGCAATACTTCAAACATCTACCCACCGATCAAAAAAAAGAAAGGGGATGGAAGCTGCTGGAGAAGGATTTTTTGGAGCAGCAGCCCCAATCATATGAGGATTTTCAGGAACAGAGAAGTATATAAAAATGTTGGAGTTCTAAAATATTTGAGGTGAGTTTCAAAAAGAATCAAATAGTATACAATCCAGAATGTTCAAAAAAGAGCAATGACTATTATCTCATGAAAATGCAAACAAAAAACAAAATTTCATGTCACAACAGTATTAGATAAGGATGTTGATCACGACTCAGACGTGAAAAAAATTAAATTAAAAATCGATTTAAAAAACCTAAATCACTGGGGGAAAATAGATCAAAGATGACTTTTAGCAGGGCATCTTTTTAAGTACTTGTCGGGGACAGGAATACTTCAAATCGTTGGATCAAAGGTTTTAAGATGAACCTATCGAAATGGGCTAACAAGGTAGCTTTATCTAAGGAAGGATCTCTCGCTACCTTTATTGAACGAGATTTATCGACTCGTTTTCTTTATCAGAAAAATTAATATTATTACAGGAGGTTTGATTTGTGGAAGCTTGTTTTATGATACTAGAATGAGTTTCTTCTGTGCTTTCGTTTGGATCATAATCTATTGTATCTTCAAGTTTGTTTGGCTCCGTGTTAGTTTTGTAGTTAAGTACATCATCAGTTAATATATGCTCAGAACTGGATGTTGAATTCGGTATCTTTCACTATTTTTTTTAATAAAGAGCTTTACTGACTTAAAGATTTTTAAATTATATTCGATTTAGTTATAGTTATTGGCTGTAGGGTTAAGATTTCTGTTTCTTTGTAGGTGTTTCCAAAGCCTCTGAGATGAACCCTTCTCATCCATGATGATATTTCCCAATTTGGGTCATAGATTGAAAAAAGTTATTGAATAATTACTCAATCCAATAACTTCCTTTCAGAATTATTGGAAATTGTAATCAATATTTTGCTTCAAACAGAGAGATATATTAATTTTAAAAAACTCCATATTTTTAAAAACTTAATTTTGAACTCTGCTTTTCATTTTGAACTAAAATAAATGTGTGCAAAACTATTTTTTAAATCTTGATGTTACAGCGAATATATGCGAATGATGTTTCCAACTGTTTAGCAAAAGCAATAATAATAAAATTACAGTTATTTTCATTTATAAATATCTGATTAGAAATGTGAAAGCAAAGTAATTAATTTTAACTATAATAATAGTACACGTTGATCTTGAATGTGTATAAAATTACTCAAATTATTTCAAACAACATTTGACTGATTATCTTTTACCTTTGATAAAAGTAATAAAGCAGCCTTTTAAAAAAGGCATTTAGGTATAAGAATTTGAGAGATAAATTACTGAAAAAAGCTTTACAAATTTATTCAGACTTAAGTAAAAATTGGAATATCTGAACGAAATTTGTCTTAAAATAAATTTTAAAAAAATGTGCAAATCACAAAGACATTGCAGGAAAAATACTTAATTTTTTGTAGAATACTCTTAAAACGAATCCTCTTAGAATTCCAATGGACGCCAAGAGGAAAATCCATTGATTAATGGGCGAAATTTGCGCGATGTAGCCATTGGCTGGTTTAAAATAATAAAATTCAAATCTTCTTAACTCGATCAACTTTAGTCGAAGAACATTTTTTATCTGTTTGTTTCAAATATTATTGTGTCAAAAATATTTAACTAAATATGATTGAAGGGATTGGATGGTAGTATGAAAACTTTTCAGTAGGCAGTTTATTGACTGTGAAGTATAATTCTTTCTAAACGTGAAGTATAATTCTTTACGAAATTGAAAGCATTTTTCCTTGTCTTGATATAAGTTTATATCTAACAGTTTGGAAATGAAATGCTGGGCCACGATCAGAGTGTATAAACGTATAGTAGAAATCTAAGAAACTCGTAATAAAATATTAAAGTGCTTTCAG
Organism: Argiope bruennichi; assembly: GCF_947563725.1. NCBI lineage: Eukaryota > Metazoa > Arthropoda > Arachnida > Araneae > Araneidae > Argiope > Argiope bruennichi. The sequence goes on along the minus strand of NC_079162.1, from coordinate 132,874,243 downwards.
TTTGTTATGTCTGTGCTATTTCAATCATAGAAATAATAATGCAAAATACTTAAAGTAAAAGGCTTTTATATGAAATGCATTTAGACTGTAGACGCCAGAGAGAAAATGTGTACCAATGAAAAGATGCATTTATCAAAAAAATGGATAGAGTTCTACTCACAGAATTTTTTTTTTTTTTTTTTTTTTCGTATCCACAGATGAGGATCTACTTTACACATTTTTCCCATACATGATGCATTTCCATTCATCAGACAGCATTTCTATCAATACTGCACTTTGCATTGTTACAAAAAAAATTTAATGAAACAATGGGAGTGTATAAAACGGCAATGTATTATCTAATAATCCTGTCAGAAATTCAGTTACCCATCAAAATTGCCTTTAAAAGAGATATAAAATGTTTTAGAATGAAATTATTTGTCATTAAAAATGTTATCAAAAACAATATTTACGCATTTTGAACATTCTGTCTTTGGTTGATACATCAATGACGGCAAATAAACAATTTTATTCGTCCATATAAGGAAAGGAAATGTATATTCTATAATATCTGCTTTAAGAATTAAAGAGTTTCATCCACGTAAAACAAAAATAATACCCAGAAGGAACACAGCTTTATGAACAAAACCATGCAGTGTATTGGTAACAATAGTGAATTGTTTTTTGAGAACTCGTGCATCACTTCATTATTTTAAAGGATTGAACTCGTTTTTAATAAAAATGAAAAATATTATTTGAACGAATTTCTATCGATTTGCCAACAGTAAACACGTGACATATTCGTATTTGAATTAGTTAATGTTTATCACACTTAATATCGATGAATAACTTATGACAAATATCCTTATCCAAAAGAGAAAATAAAATTGAAAATGATTTGCCAAACACTAAACAATTATAGGAATCAACAAGCTGTTCCTAAAGGTTGCCTTTAATTTTGCAGACATTTTACGATATATTAGTAACACATGCCAGTAGTAACTATTTCAAGTTGTATTTTTTCGAGATGTATATACTTTCTTCCGGTTTTAAAGATGCAATGGTTTTACGGTAAGGATCGGTAGCCCTAGTTTCGAAACTCGATTCTTTTAAAGATTCATCGTGTGCGTGGACTTAAAACAATGGGAGTATTCTTACTTGGTGCACGCGCAATTTGGCGCCGTAGATCAAGCGTTCTCCTGCTAATTACAGTGCGGAAGTTTGGAAGGAGGAGTCCCAGCTCAGGGGCCGTCCTCGTCATCTGTGTGTGGGTCCATCTCAATATGTCCCTAGTGTTCCTTTAAGATAAGATGCTAATATAACTAAACCAAACTTAGTCCTATTTTAACAACAGACAGTTGAAATTATTTATTATTTTAAAAAATAGCCGAAGAAGCAGAGAGTTGAATTCGATATTTTTCACTGATTTCCAGACAAAGTTTGCAGCTTGCATGTACTAGAAATAAATAATGAAGACCAATGACATTATTGCAAATATGCTTTCCAAATTGTAAAAAAAAAAGCAACCGAGGAATTTTCTCTGACTTCAGCAGAAGTATTTATAATCCCATTTTGATGACTGCCTGAATGTTACTAAACGTTAGCTTTTAGAACCAAACGTGTTGGTGAGAATCTGAACAAAACTTTTGGCCAAAGTTTGTGTGTAGCTTAAAAAAAAAAAAAATCGGTTACATGTATAGGAACAGTTCTAGATATAATAGTTCTAGTTCTTTATTTAAAACATATTTGTCTTAAATAAAGTATAAAAAAGAATGTAAAGGACGCTTATGAAGACAGATTACAGGCATTTCGTAATCAATGTCAAGTAATCTGATTTTACGATTTAACTATTTTTAAAGATCTGTTTCGATGATGATAATATGATATGCACACATATTTCAGAGTACCTTAATAACTATTTGCAAACTATTTTCACTTTCCTTTCGGGTCCATTTTTGTTTAAATTCAAAATAAATCTTCGCCTTTTACGCAGTAGCTAATCAGAATAATTAATAATTTCACATTTATGTCAAATTCAAATTGCAGAATGTGTCAACTCAATTTTTAGTTGAAATTCTATGTGAACAGAAATTAGCGCGTTTCTTTTTGATAAGAGAGAAAACTATTACAACAGTTATATTTTTTTAAAAAAGTTTGGAAATAAAATGATGAAAAAAAAAATGCTTTTAATATTTTGTTTTTAAACATCAAGCCACCAAAAGAAATTTTTTATTTTGAATGAATTATATTTTTAATGAATGCATATTAGTGTATGCTTCATTTGTGGAATAACTAATCTAGAAAGAGTATTACGATGTATATTATGCTCTCAGTACGGTAAATTAGCATTCAAATAGGAACTTGATCAGATAAACGTTTAGTCAGAATTTTACAAGATTCTGCATAATAAATGGTTTAATTAATCTAAGAAATTGTAAAAGTTCGAATTATTTTTTTCAAATTAAAATAAAAACAAGTTTTATTTTAATTGAATAATTTAATTTTAATTTTAATTTAATTTTAATTGGACAATAGAACAAAACAGAGGCAAATGGAATTCAATATTCTTTCTATTCGAAGTTGGCCATTAAAAAGCCTTTAGAAAATTCAAGGCGTCCATTATACTGAAAGTATTTAAACTTCTAATTGTTTTGTGGGAAAACTAATTCGAAATGAATTCAAAAAATGACACGCAGCTCACTCGATGTTTATTTAAAGATTTTACTATAAATAAATAAATTCTGTCTGAAAATATTTGATGCAAAAAGCATTCAAGAAAATCGCATTTTAGTCACTAAATACAATAGAATGTGCACATAAAAATCAAAATATTTATCTTTAGAAGCCTAAGATATACATTTCACGTGAAGTGAACTGACAAAATTATCAAATATTTGGAAGGGTCGACTTAAAACCATTTATAATCCGCATACTTCAGACACTTCATCCATTAATAATTTCAGAAATACGTTGAGATATTTCAACGACTCATACCCGGGTAAATAAAAGTGATAAAAGCTTCTTTTTAATCTATCATTCGCTTCAAAATGGGTCACTTGATTCAAACATTTCATTCGCCTTTTAATCACGGGAAATTGGAAAGGACTTCGAAACAATCCGAAATACAATGTATATTTTCCAAATTAAAGCAAATCCTTTCCCATTTCCGTAGGAAAAAAAAAATAAAACATTTTCTAAATGATTCGGGTCATTTCCCCCTAATATATGATTCTCGTTCCTCAAGATTCTTCAAATTGAATTATGCCTTTCTTTCCTAACTAGTCGCGAAGTGCAGACTACTAAGCAGGGCAGAAACTGCCGGAGGTGCCTCATTCTCATCTGGTACATTCAGACGGTCGTTATGCCGGAATTCAGCTTGTTTCCTTTTTTTATTTTTTTTTTATGTTTTGTTTCTTTTGCTGTGCGGCAGTGGAATTTCTTGGACCATCGAAAGCAATTTTCCTCATCGAACAATCAGAGAATTCTTCAAATCGATGGAGACTTCTTTCAAATTCTACAAAGGACTGATAATTACGATTCAGCGAATGCCGAATTTTAGAAACTAATATAAAATATTTTTTTCCTGTAAACTCATTAGCGTTTGAAAATTTTATAATTTTATGCGATTATTCGTGTCAGGGTTATGGATTAATATTTGAATGTTCTGGACGCAACTGAGATTCATCACCGATGCGATAAAATCAAGAAATATAAATGACTGAAAGAATATTTGAGAGTTATTTCTGTTCCATTTTCGTCAAATGAGGAAACATCATTTGATTTCTAAGAAAAGTTTATTGCGTATTTAAAAGATTTGTATTGCCACAGGGCGTAAATTTGAATATAGATTTAGAATGGATGGTCGGCTAAAGAAACCTTTAATCAAATTAATTTAAACAGAGTCTATTTTCCTCAGAAATCTGAATCGTGGTCAAAGTTATAGGACGATACATGAGCCGATTTCACCCCTCCAAACTAGGGTAGAGGGTGTTGTATCAAGCTGATAGTTTGTATTAGTTACACAGACTAAGAGTATCAAGTACCCAATATCCATTTTTGGACTCGACAGATACATTCGATAAAGTCCATTTAGCCGTTCTGCCTCGGTTACGCTGTGAGCATGTATGATGTGTTTTTTTCAACTATAATACTTCATTCCCAGTCCCTACTGTCCTTCACCCCATGTAATAGTACACGTACCACTCAACATTTTTTGCCATCTTCTATATTAACTATACCAGCAAAACCCGTCCTTTTCTTTTTCTTATCGCCCTTCCATCAATAATTCTAAAAAATCAAAATCAAGATACTCATTGTCATCTATATCTTTTATGAAAAAGCGAAATTCCAATTTGAAATCATATTCGTATCAGTATGAGTCACAAATGCGGTGCAAGTGTCGGAAACAATGCTCCATTTCATTACGATGAGATGCTGACTGTTTCAGGTACAAAAGTATTAGACACAATCGAGTATTAGTATCAACCTCTACCTGGTGAGGGAAAAGCGGGTATCAACCTAAACCAATTCCGAATGACCATCGGGAACTCTTTTGTAGATGTCAAGTATATAAGGTTCATGAAAGAATTGAATGGAATCGGATCTTCCGTTCCCGAATCTGATTCTATGTCTTTGCGACTTTGTATTTATACGACGGTGTAATCATAACATCTAAACATTTACAAAATATCATTTTATTTTTTTTAATTAATAGAAGCCACGAGTTGTTCTCCCGATATTTACAACATACCATCTTAATTAACAATTGAATACATGAAATCACAAGCCGTTTAGTCAATAAAAGAGCTATTCATTACTATAATTGGACAAAAGAAAAGCAGATACGGTCCAATTTTTCACATAGTTGTATAAGATCAAAAAGGCGAAAATTAATATTCAGAAATATTAAAAAACGCACGTTAAGGGGAGAAAAATCCAAATTTTCCTCAAGGTATTTTAAAAGTTGTCAAAAATTTTCGTAATTAATAAAAATCACTTCCAGTTTGTAATTAAACGAAATATTATGTTTATTCAGTGCTATTAAAGACTGATTAAATAAAAATTTAGTTTTTCAGTCTATAAATAGTTTAAAATACCAGTTGTTTTAGAATTCATGTTTTGAAAGGCTCTATATTTATAATTTTATAAGTTGAATTATTGCATTTATAATTATTCAGTTTTTCGATTTTACAGACTATTTCAGTTAGGAATTACTATTCAGTTAAGCAGTTTCAATACCATGGTTTGGAATTATTCAAAAATTTTGACCGAATTTTTGAAATATTTTATTAGAACAGGCGTTCCTTTCCAATACCAAACAGCTCTCACCAGTTTTTTAAAGTGGCTGGGTGCTCGTGAATCCGAAAGCAACCCATTTTTCTCGAATTATTCTTAAGGGAAATCAATGAATGAATAATCATTTGAATGGAACTTGATTATTTACAAAATATAGATGAAATAATGAACTCTGAAAAGAAAAAAGGAAAATCGGACTTTCTTTTTTACAATCTTAGTGAAAAGCTTTCGTTTTCCTTAAAAGTTACTTTCCATCTAAGTAATAACTTCCTGCATTCTTTCGAGTTGTTCAGAAAAGAGTGCAGTAGAGTATTTTGATCAGCCTGTTAATAGTTTGGAACTACGCTCATGGCTTTGGTGAGACTTTTGAATGAAATGACCCAAAGAAAGAATCATGCTGCAAAGTCCTTCGAGGCAATTTAGGATTCAGTTGTTCTGCTACTCTTGTTTTTGAGATTTGAAGGATTAACCTATTTATATGCATCAAATAATTCAATTGTTATTTCAGGGATTTTTCCCACTCCTAATTGACATTCAGTTCATATTTTAACAGTTTGTCTAAGTCATCCATTTCATCAGAAACGATATTCAAGACTTGCATGCCCTTAAATCCCCCCCAAAAAGTCTCAAAGACATCAAAGGACTTGTTTAATCATGAATTGAGTAAAAAATTCAACAAATCCTATCTGCAAATTTTTTAAATGTAGGAAAAAATATGTCTTAGCATTCGCTACTTAATTTAAAAAATTTTTTAAATATTTTTGTTTAACTAGAATGGGTTTATGTTTTTAAGATATAGTTTTAAAGTTGATTTTTTTCTCACTTCCTAATGTACTAAAGGATTAAAATTTCTTACATTTGTATATTCTCGTTGACAGTACACTACTTTAATATTTTTAGAAGTTAATTATGAGTTAATCATTCATTTGATTAAACTTTGATTCCAAACCCATGGCGTCATCTGATAACAAATTTGAAAATCGACGGATCTCACATTTAAAAAGTAGAAAAGAATTAAAATAAAAAAATGTGCTTTTCAGTACATAGCTAAAATGAATTTCTTAAAAATTTTTGATAATGTTTTTCAATTTAAGTTCTTGATACTAATTTTTAACTTTTAGTTTCTTTCTGGTAACTGATGTTACTAATAATACATAATGTATAACCTGTCCTATAACATAGCAAAATATCACTATTTTGAGCACTCGACACAAATGAATATTTAGTAGAGTTCTTTTATAGTCTCTTACACAAAAATTAAAGAACCATGAAATTCCAAGATCCATAGCGGTCAAAGTCTAAGCTTTTTATCGTTAGTGAATCTTCGATATGTAGTGACTGTCGGAAAGCATATTTGTTATTATATTATGTCGGTTAAACTTCAATTACTATATCATCTTCAATGATTAAGTTACAAAATAACAGTATAAAAGAAATTCCCATATAAATTAATCAAAATTAGTCGATAATAAACATGACACGAAAAATATGGTGTTTAAAATAGTTTTGAAAGTCCAAAATAACATGTTTAGAAAGGACAATTAAAAGTCGCAAAGATTTACTTATTCTATTTCGTACCAAAGCAAGCAACATTTACACATAAAAAGTAAGGATTGATGTTAAAGTCAGGATAGAATTGTGGCTCAAGACATCCACCCTCAGAGCAGAAATAATACAGTTTCCTTTTAGTTGTATTTACATTGTTGATCGTGAAGCCGCGTTCTGACGAACCTGTGTTTCTGTAGACATGGCACACTTTTCCTTCTTGCCCCTCTCTTGCAGTTTTCCGGGGTTCTTTGATGTCTGTGGACGCGATACGGAGTTTCCCGCAAATTGTCTGTAAACTGAACGGACATCAAAGAACCCCGGAAAACCGCAAGAGATTGGCAAGAGGGGAAAGTGTGCCATGTCCGCAGACGCAAAGGTCGTTGGAAGGCGGCTTCACAGAACTACAAAATCTTGTTACTAGTCAACATCAAAAATTCACATATGATCAGAAAATGAGAAATAGATAAAAAATTGGTCTGTCTCTTCTATTTTCAGGGCCTGATAGTAAGGTCTCGACTTCGAGACCTGACGTTCGAAACTTGGTTCCATCGAAGATTCATCGTGTAAACGAGTTTGGAGCATGCTAAATCCACCAGAGCTTAATGTTTTACTTTTGGTTTGGCAATGAAAATTGGAAAGGAGTGCTGACTTGGGTATCGACCTCAACTGTCTGCGTCTGAAAATTACGAGATCCGTTTCAAAATAGCCTTCAAGTTATTTTCAAAACTGTTACTTTTTTTCTCTTTCTGTTTATATGTGTTCCAAGATATCAGATATCGATTGGTCATAAGATTTTACTGTTATGTTATGATCAATAATTGCCGCAGTGTTAACAGAGCCTTAGATGAAAAAAATCAATAATTCGCTCGTGTGTAATATCTAAAGTTTGTTACTCAGAATCGTTCGTATCCACACAGCACTGATCGTCTCAGTAACATTTCAGCTGTATATGCAGAAAAATTGTGACGTAGATAAATTTAATGAAAGTTTTTTTTCAACGTAATAGAGTAATGAAAAGATGGCAGTTTTTATTAGAAAACCTTTTTTTACTTCTTACTCTTTAATTTATAAATTATCATATAAATTGTTTTTTAATATTGAATCTTGTTTTACCAACAATTACGAATTTGTACCTGAGAAGGTTAAAATCAGAAGCAAGTGTTATTTCCAATGTTATTAACTTCTATTAAAAATTATTTTTTAAATTTTATTAATTATTTTCTTTTTAAAATTTATTTTTTCAAAAAGGATAATGAAATGAAGAAAACGCAATTTATTCTATTTATTCCCCAAACGAATGAAAAGCATCTCAAATAAAAGAATAATGGCATGCTTACACCTCAATATTCTTGAAAAAGCATATTGAAATCAAGTTAACAATCACAATTTATTTGGCTAAATATTAATATCACTTTCCATTTTCAGAACAAATGAAAACACCTGACATTTTTTCTTTATTCCAATAAAATTATCAACTCATTCTTTAACAATGGAAGAAAATCGCAAATAATTCTGGAATATTTTAAAAAATATATAAATTTTTGAATTCAATATCACGTACTGAGACGTGCAAAGAAAATAACCATAAGCGGAAGTGAAAGATTTTTAAAAGTGATAGCTTATGGAATTGTGTGTAGCATATTTGCAGAAACTGAAAAAGAATGCTGCAAATAGGTTTAAAATGGAAGAAAAATTTCTTACAAAGAAATCTAAAATTTCCTGTAGAAGTGTGTTTCGTTATATAAATCTGAAAACTATGCCGTCAATTCACATAAGCAAAATGTAAAAACCTTTTGAAATAATATTAAGATACAATCTTTTGACCCCGCAAAATGAGAAAATCAGATGAGAGAAGTTGCTCGAAGAAACATAAAAATGATAACAAATGGTTTAACAGACAGCTTTGCGTTCAATCGACGAGATTTGATTCGATTTGTTCGAGGAAAGATGGGCGTCTTTTATCAAATCTTAGTCACTTTCATTAAAGTAGGCTGATGTGTGGGCTGCCTTTTCATTGAATGACCTTAAATTTGTTCTTGCACGATTTATTTTCTCATAGCGTAGTAGAATAAACAAATTTTGTACAAAAAAAATTTAATTATGACTTTCATTTTCTGCTTTCATTTCGAATGTAACGCTTAAGGATTTAAGAACACACAGATAACTGTTTTTTCACGACGAATTCAGACGAAATAGAATTATTCACCAATAATAGTTACTGACCAATAATTATTCACCAACAATAAAATTTTGTTCAGCTTATACATAATCATCATAAATTGTATTTCTCTGAAGCTGGATTTCTTAAAACTCCTGATTCGTTGAATAATATTTGAATCTCGAAAAAATGAGCAAAATCTCCTTTGTGATTTCCATAGGATATCCAATTTCCATCCTATCAATTGTATCAAATTTTTTCTATAAGAAATAGGGCTCTGAATAAAAAAAGATTTATTTTAAAAGTCCATCTTAATCAATTCACAGAATGACTTATAGTTGCAAGTTATTTTTGAAAGAAGAAAGTAGTCAAAGTAAATTTTTCTCTAAACTCTCTCCACTGTTTTAAGAAAAGTGCAATGTGTTTCAGAATTATGAAGAAATAATTCGCAAACGATTGAAGATTTATAAAAATGTCAATTGAGCAAGAAACTTTGAAATGAAATCAGAATTCTTCGTATAACCAGAACTGAACTGTTTTCGAAGTCTACAATTCCATTTGAAATGAATAGAGTATCCGAATGAAGTTCAATGTTGGATAAGATAATTGATATATACCGGCTAACAAACATTCAATGTATTCGCCTCCATTCTGAAGTAACAACTATCAGACGAGAAACCCCACTTAGAATTGCAATTATATGGATCAAAAGCATACATAAATAATATACGTGTTCAAGCAAAAAATCATTCGAAACATATCATCAATAATCGACAGCGTGAAGAACATCGGAAATAGGAAAAAAGTTTTGAATCAAGAGACAAATCTTTCTAAAATCACTAACAAGCATTTTTACTAATAGAATATTATTTTTAAAAAAACTAATAAAGTCGCTTATTTTCAATTTCGAAATGTTCAGTAATTACAAAGCAGTACGATTATTTATCTAATGTCGATTCTACTCCGTATACCTCTTTGAATTGAAGAAAATTGCAACCTTTATTATCATACTGATGGTGCTTTTTAATTCATACTGATGATGTTTTTTTATTCATACTGATGCTGCTGCTGCTGCTCTATTATTCATACTGATGATACTGTATTTAATAATTTTAACGTATATTGATTTTTACCTTAAATAAGAAATAAAATTATTTGTTTGATAAAATGTCAGAATATATTTACCATTTATTTTCTAAATGATTCTTTGCTTCGTATAAAAAGGCAAATTAATTTCAGTTTTTATTTTTTATTTTAATATGAATCCTCTTTTAAACACATAATCTGAAAGTTTTAATCAAAAAGTAACTTGACAAGGGAAGAGTTAATGCAAAAAAGTACTTCATTTTCAGTTCATTGCACCACCAACTAATTGAAGGTTTTCAAAAGAAAATATAGACAGTTTATATTTCTTATTTTTTATCATCAAATTTTTCACTATATAGTAGAAGAATTCTCTTTTATATTTCTTTGATATAAAAAGAAACAAGCCTTTTTCACAAATCTGAGAGTTTTTCCCGAAACAAATACGAATGGTTGTGTTATTTTACAAGGACATTTCAATTAAAACTGGCGAGGTGTGAGTCATTGAGAAACTGGATTCTCTGAGAAAACACTTAGCAATGAGCGAGATAAAAGTACAATCGATTGAAGCCATCGTTTTCATAACCCCATATTTTGGTATGACTACGCCCACCAGCGCGGCAGGTAGCTGTCGCAATCCCCTCCTTCATACATTGACGCCATCAGGTTCTAAAACTTATCTGTTTTAAACAGTTGCGCAACACATTCTAACTTCGTACCTACGTGAATTGCTTTAAGAGCTACAACTGCTGCATTTGAACTCCATGTCTGCCGCACCTGGAATCATCTCAGCATGACAACCTTCATCTAAACACCGCGCGACTCGAAACTTATGGCGAAACACTGAATGTATTAAAGCGCTTTTATCTTCTTTACAGGGTTTCTTTTAAGTTGCAGCAGCAGCTTACTTACTTTGACGACGAATTCAGTAATAACCTTTTTTCACTATATATCGAATTAAATTTAGCTTTCTTTTATATGCTAAGTTATTTTTGTTATAGACGCCAGTTTGAAAATTTTACCTTTGTAATAAGTCTTATGAAATGTTCTCTAACTTGTGAAGAGTTCGTAATTATTTTTCAAAGTGTTATCATTTCAGTGCAACTCTTCTCGGGTATATTTTCAGGTTACATGTGGTGATAGGAATTTTTTTCTCATTCCAGTTCTAATCAAAAAGTAATTTAGATAAATAAGAATGTAAAAAAATAAATAGGTAAACAAGGAAAAACGGTGTGTGATTTTATTTTTTATGTGAGCATGTATTTGAAGATCAAAAACTCTAAAGTTAAAACTGAAATCCCTTATCTTTTTTCTACGTTCCTCAATTAGCACCATGAAATGAAACTGTTTTGAAATGATACTCGGAAGAGTATGCCATCATTATTTCCTAAGAAAGTGAGACTATTAAATAAAACTTTTTCCATATATTTTTTTTCTTTTGGCCATGTCTAGGTCAAATGAAATCACTTTAGATGTTCAAAGAAATAGTTCTATTCAAAATGCATTAACAAAAAACCCGGAAAGAAATGAAAGAAAAATGTAGCATTCATATTCTATGGATGACTTCATTTTCATTTGCAGATGATGCATAAAACAAAATTACTAATTAGATATTACTTTTAAGTTTTGAATAATAATTGAATTCTATTATTCAAAACTTAAAAGATAAAAACTCAAAATTTAATTCGAATTTGCATTTGTGACTTTGTAAACAATATGTAACAAAAAAACATTATTTTAATTTTTTTGTGCTTGAAAACTCTCTTTCGGAAAATCCAATATTTACATTTTCCTTGGTACTGGTTAGATCATCTCTTAAGAACGGGATGCCAAGCATTTCAAAGCAGCTAACATTTTTGAACGAAGATGAATCTATGTGTTGACAGTGCAAGCCGTACTCCCAGAAGGATAATAATTTTCAATATATACTTTTTGAAGTACAATTTTTGACATTATGCATTTATTAAAACGAAATAGCTTGGGTCGAATGTTCCTTTTTTCTGAGGCAACTTTGAGTCTCAATTTCCCCCAAAACATTTCATGCTATTGAATATGCAAAGGCTCACTGAAGTACTTAAAATACACACCAGTACTTCTAGGAAGAGTATAGTTTTTTTTTTTTTTTTGACATACTATCGCATTTATTCTTGTCGTTTTGTAAGTTCGACATTCCTAAATTCCTCTACTCAGATTGATACCATCAGGAGAAGCAATGATACTGACAGTGCAAGAGAATAATTGCAATAAACTGACTCTTAAAATATATCTGCGCAGTAACATTTTGCATTTGCACCAACCTCTCCTTTTCTTTCTTTCTTTCTTTTTTTTTTCGCTTCACCCGTTTGCTTCGCAATCTGTAGTACTGTTAGCTAATAAATTGAACTATTCACTTGTATCGTAATCAGGAGGATATATAACATTTCTCGGAATCTGACAGCTGTTTTTAGAAAACAGTTCGTCTTCAGTGCATTTTAAAATTTTAATTCATATTTGATTTATTTGTGTATGCTCCCGTTTCGAGGATTTCGTATTATTCAGGATGGATTTCGAGTCGCGGTGGCCTGGTGCTAAGGTCTCTGCTTTGATGTCGGAGAATTCAAGATTCATTATCTGATTCAATCAAAAATCCAATATCTTAGCAGTCTGGAGCATGTTAAAACGTTTGAGCCGTATATCTGCCAGTTGATGTGACGTGGAAGTTAGAAAAGTGGATGATGCTCCAATGGACGCCTTCTTCATTTGATTAGATTCACAATAGCAAAGTTCGTTCTGAAATATCCCTCTTGTTGCTTCAAAATGGTATGCATAATAATAACTAAACTTGATATTATTTTAAAGCAAGGACGAAACTTTAGAGAATACACAGTCTCCTATCGTCTACGTGACTTCATTGAACTACCGTAACTTCAACAACACTAGATTTGTAGGTGCAATCTAGCTAGAAAACTCAAATTATTGGGTTTTAATAAATGCAGGATTATATATTATCATACATCGAAAGCCCATATTTCAACTTTACCAAAACTCTTCTGTAGGTTAGCTGCATGCGCTTTCAAATTATTGTTGAGTCATTAGTGGTTTCAAAATATTACAGGTTTTACTGTATGTAGTTTTTGACATAAAATTGTGAAATTTCATAACATTTTTTTTTTTTTTTTTTTTTTTTTTTTACATTGAGTAGAGCAACTAGATAAAAAGTATTCATTTCACTTTCTAAAAACAACAGGATTATAAAGGAATATTTAAAGGAAAAATCTTCAAATCATTTGAATTTTATTTATGAAAATTTCCATTTAATCGTCATTAAAATGGACATGATTTGCTATTCAACTAAGTTTGTCACCTTAATTGTTTTAAGATATGTTTTCAAAATGAGCTGGAAACTAAAGGAATTTAGGGTCAAAATTCCTTTACATTTTAAACAAATATTGGCAAGAAAAGCAGGAAATTTATTTAAGTATTTATTTAACTATTTATGTCATTTTTTAAATAAATGAAACAAATAGAAGTATTAATAAAATTCTGAAATAAGTTTCTTAAGCAGAGAATGCATCTGTAAAAATATATATATTCTCAAAGTTCTTTTCAGAAGCCCCTTTTGTGAAGACCAGAGAAGTTGTATTTTGTTAACCTTAAAATATGGGGAGATTTTTGTAATCAATTTAGATTTAGTTTCTTTTCTTTAATTTAAACTAAGCCAGCATTCAACGCTTGTTGATTTTATTTAATCTTCCGCTGCACCAAATTACAGCCAATGAAAATGGAGCTGTCTTTGAAAACAATATGAACTTTAAAATTTACAGAACCATCAAGATCCTTTTAGACATTTCTGGTTAAAATATGAACAGAAATCGTCTTTTGAAATATTTTTTTATAATTTTTTCAGCTTTAATAATTATTATTATTGAGATGAAATGTGGCTCACCAATTTAGTACTATCATCAGTCCTGAGAAAGGCTGTTAGATTACAACAGCAGAATACTTTTTGTCATGCGATTGTAGTACCGCGTAATTCAAAATGTTAATTGTGGAAAAAACTCGTACTTGATTCAGAAATAAGGTTTATTATTTTAGACCCAACAAGGCTAAAATTTGGGTGCGGAAAAGTGACATTAGATGAAATAAATCAGCAACTTTCCTTTAGATGTTCTTTTATTACAGTAATATAATTATTAGTTATATTACTGTTTATAATTTTTTTTTTTTTGCTTCAAATTACGGATTTTACTACAAATACTCAAATACGGAGTTTACCACTGATTACTTAGAAAGGACTTATTGGCGATATATTTATTAAAAGAAGCCCTTAAAAATAATTCAAACTTTTTCTATCAATTTCTTTGCAATTTTTTCCATTATTGCGATTGCACCAGCATAGCAACAACATTAAAAAGGTTGAATTATTAATACATATAACCGTTTCAATTTCCATGTAACATTTCCACATGTTAACCGCCTGTGAAATATATTCTCTATTACAGCAATATCAAGGTGGTTGTTCCGTTTTGCAGACTAGACAAAGTTTAGTTACCATTCACTAGAAAGAATTTCGAACATACTTTTATTTGTCAAAATATACAGTGGCTCCCAAAATTGAGAATACACTATACTCTTTCTTCTTTAATTTTATTCTTTTTGATCTTAACATTCCTATTTATGGCTAATATTTATAAGAACGACAAAATATACATTAACAAAAATATTAGGGTAAAAAACAAAACGGAGGAATCAATAATATTTTTATTACAGTAATTTTTATGTCAAAGTTAAAAATTCCAAAGTCACAAAATTGAGTATACATCTTCAATATATTCAAATATTTGATTTTGTCCATGATTCCATCAATGAAAACTAAATTTCCCACTCCTTTTGCTGACACACAGCCCCATACAAGAAGTGAACCACCTCCATGCTTGACAGAAGCATTGGTGTTTTTAAGAAGATGTTCAGAATTTGGCTTTCTCCAAACATAACATCGACCATCACTACCAAAAACATTGAAATTACTTCGTCACTGAATATTACTTGATTCCAGAAGTCCGGAGGTTTTGAAATATGACTTTTAGTAAATGAAATTCTTTTCTCTCCATTTACTTTGGAAATGAATGATTTTGTTCTGGCTACGCGACCATTATAATTTGCTTTTCAGATTACTCTTCGAATTGTTTCTGCAGAAACACACTTTCCAATTGTTCTTGAAGTAAATGTAACAATTTTTGTAGCATTCATCTTAGGATTGTTTGCTACTTCTCGAATAACTCTTCTCTTGGTCGTGACACTGAGGATTTCTTTTCTTCCTCTTCCAGGTTTATTAACAATTTGGCTATACAATTTATACATCTGGATAATTTTTTTGAACGCATCCGTGACTGCGTTGAATTTCTCTTGCAATTTCTTGTAGATATTTACCATCTTCAGACAATCGAATAACAAGTTTCCGAAATTCAACATTTGTTTCATTTCTGGAACTCATTATGATAACCAAAACATTTGTTTTCGCTTGGAAATCAATGATTGCCAATTAAAGTAACAAAACTGTTTTACTTATTCATTTAAAAATAAATAATAGTAGTCAAGTCGCATATTTTGTAAGGTGTATACTCAATTTTGTGACTTTGGAATTTGTAACTTTGACATAAAAATTACTGTAATAAAAATATTATTTTTAAAATACTTTTGTTAATGTATATTTTGTCATTCTTATAAATATTAGCCATAAATAGGAATGTTAAAATCAAAAAGAATAAAATTAAAGAAGAAAGAGTCTAGTGTATACTCAATTTTGGGAGCCACTGTATATGTGCATGACATAAATCTTACCTAACAAAAGTATTAAAGTTTACCCTAATTACCAATATGACATTAATAAATGGCTTTGATACTCTGAATTAGATAACTGACTCGTTTTGAAACTGTAAAACAGCTATTGAGAAAGTATACGGCTTATAGAACATCTGACACCTGAATTAGTGCCTTATTCTTCCGATTTCCACGTTACACATCACGTTTACTGGAAGGGGTTTCGAAATTTGTTCAGTCCTACCAAATATCCACAGTGCAGGTTACCTCAAATATTAGTTGAATGTTGTTTATTCCAGAAGTTGTTCAGATCTTGTGTTTCGTTACCTAAGAATCAGATCAAATCCATGCCCCACAGATTTCATTTACACAAGGCGGAATTTCGGATAATTAGGAGGACAATTTTAATAAGTACCATGAAAAATGGTAATTCCCTTTGAAATTTTATTTCTCTACATGAAACGAAAACCTAACAAAAGGTGGGAGGGGATAATGGCATTCAGGTAGCCAATATACAGTGAACTAAATATTAAATGTCTTATTCATCAGTAAAATTGCTTCATTTCCTCCCATTTGTATTATATTAGAAATATCAAATGATTAAAAAAATAACAATATACTCTATTACTAAAATTCGTCGCTTACCAGAGCATATCATTTAAAATTCAAAAGGAAAACGTGTTTTAGTTCGAAAGTTTTTCACCATTTATCAATATGTTTCACAATGGTATCAAAAATACACACTATACTTAAAACCATTAAAGTTACAAAATTCTCACCTAACCAAATGGTGATTATGTTTTGGATTTCAACTGACTCAATTTCAACTATTAGCATGCCACTAGGAAACCCTTTTCCTATACTTTCTGACAAGCCAAAATATATGGAATAAAAGGACAAAGGAATCAAACAGAGTGACATAATTTTCAGAACATAATGTTATCTGGAAAGAATACATAGAACGGCTCACAATGGTCTTAGTGTGAAAACTTTGAAAGATTCAAAAATCTTCTTGTTGCTTATATTTAGGCTTGATTTGATTTGCTTTCTTATATTTAGGCTTCAACTTCATTAATTAAGAACAATTAATTTCATTTATTTTCAATTTAATTTGCATGCCAAACCAAATCTCCATAATTACTTGTCTGATGTTATGAGACAGAATATACATAGATGCGTAAAGGATTAATCACCACAAAAATTATTCGTGCTATCTTGATTCGAATAATAAGATTTTATAATTAGTCATATGATTGTCTTACTGCTGCTCATATGAACGTATATTTTAGGAGAAACATAAATTTTAAGAAGGAAAGGAATTGGAATTCATTAGAGAACTAGTTACTCATTGTATGTATAATGCATAAATAAAATTTGAAATTTAAATGGTTTCATTTAAATTTCAGAAAAAAAATTTCTCCTACAAAAGCGATAAAGAAATGAGCATATTTTTTTCATTCCTTGGCTTCAGTTTCGAAATAAGAACATGGTAAGTTCACTGTTAAAACAGTTGATAAAAACAGTGGGGAGTAAGGAAAAATTGTGAATCCTAGTAAGCATTTTGTTTCAGCTACGAATACAATGAAATGTTTAAGTAAATAAAAACCAAAGTCTCCACGCACTCATTTTACGAAGTACCGAATCTTGTTTCTTTCCGTGAAAATCCTCCCGCAACATAAACAGAGTTTTGAATGAATCGTGTGAAAACATTTCTTCATTAATCACCTCTTGTTCATTTGAAATAAATTCTTCGATGCAAAAGCTTTCTAAAATGGAAATTCGCGCAGGGGAATTCTAAACATCTAACTGTTGGTGAAAGAGGAAGCTGTCAGTTTTCGGGTAATTCTATTGTTTACTCCAGAAGAGCGTTTTCTTCTTCTGTTGCTAGGAAATAACAATCGGCATACCATAATGTCAGGCAAATCCCTCGGACATTGACTCTGGGTCTCATACACAGAATTTAGAAAGGATCACCTCAGAGTTCTTCGTAAATAAATTTCTGTTGAGAATGGTCTTTTTCCGGAACTGTTTGAACTCGTAGAATCACATGCGTTAACAAAATCCACTCTATCAGTTTTTCAAATTCTTTTATATTTTTTAATAAAAATTTTCTTTTGGTCGAAATGAATTTGAATGAAGAAATTGGCATTTATTTATTCGATAATTAATCTTCTAATCAATATTAATATTTATATAGTGAATAATAAAGTTTAAAGGAAGAATTTTATGAATGCTACTCATTATTTCAGATTTCATCAAATTGTTTTAAAACATTCATAGTGTTAATACTATGAGTTTTCTTTATTTTTCCTAAAAAATAACGTCCAAGAATCTATAAAAGCTTTCTTATTTTTTTCTTCTTAAATTCAAGAGGTTGTTACAATATTCTACATTGCAAATGACTGTTATAATGATCCTATATATCGGTAAGCTTTTCAAACATAATTAATTCACTAACCCTTTGCAATCGGAAAAGAAATTAGATGAATAATTATACGTATGTGAGTGTATGGATTTTTATAGTGCTTAAGGAGCTTAAAAATATAGTTATAGGTTTGTTATAATTCCTAAAAATGAAGTGAGAGTTTTTGCTATGACACGGCTTTTATAACAATTATTATCTCACCAGAATGTGAAAAAAGATCTATACTTCAGAATGTCGAATCATACTACACGTTGGACCGCAAAGAGTTAAGCACGTAAATTAAAAATTTATCACTTTATCATAACTACAATGATCAAAATTTTATTTTTACGCTTTGATTCTTTAAACTTAAAATTTATATATAAATCTAAAAGTTCGCATCTTTACAAAATGGCACAAGATTTTCCATGTGTGAACTTCCACGAGAGAGCTTCCCGTCAAACATTTGAAAGAGAAATGCCGAGATGCCTGCTTTGTGTAAAGAAAATTTCTCCATAGCCGTTTCTTTGCAACCAGTTACGTTATGAAGTTACGTATCAGTTAAGCTATTATCAAGTTTTAAGAAAAAGATCTCGAGTACTGCGCAACTTATTCCTTTTTTTAGTGGTTTTTAGAAGGATTGATATAAACTTGAATGCCAAAAAACGGTACCATATATAAGTTGCCTAGATGCTATGTTTACTACTCTGATTGCTAAATGTTCTATACCTCTCAGTCCTCCAAACCTATCAACCTTCAGCACTTTTCAATCTAGGTACGCCCATGGGTGTGTCGAGAAATGACGAAGATTCCGCAAGTTCTCAACGGTGTCTACAGATCACTGGACTGAAATAACCATTCTTTGAATGAATGGCTTTTATTCCAGAAATATTTGGTAAATATCTAACTGACGTTTCATAGTTTTAAGCAGCCTAACAAGTCATGCAGGGCTTGGAGATTTGGAATCTAGACGTTTTTGAACCACTTTGATTGCATTTTTTGAAATGAAATATTGCAGTCGTTTCTAACGACGCTGGCAGCCGGCGGCAATAATGAATAACTTGTCTACACTTTTAACCCTTTGCACTCTTGTGCTCTGTCTCTATGCAGTGAACATCGTTTTCATATTCTTGTTAGATAATGATCATTATAAAAGCCGTATAATAGAAAAAAAACTTTCAATTTAGTTTTTAATAATTTTAATAAACCTACCACTATTTCTTAGATTTCTAAGCACCATAAGGAATCCTTACGCACACACATACACTCAAAATGTTGAGTTTTGTCCACATCTTATTGATAAAATTTAAGTCGTTTATCCTCAATATAAAATATTTTTAGCCTCCGCCCATATGACGACAGAGTGACCTGAATGTGTTTTAAAGGCATTTGTTGCGAATTTCCTTGCAATAAGAAGTATTTCAAAAATAATTTAGTAATATATTACGAGAAAAATTCCCCGAGAAGAGCATTGCTCATGTTATTGTATTAAAAATACACCCAAAATAGAATTATTCATGTATATCGAAAACTAAACGCATTGCCCTTATTTAATAATTTACTTCGACTTTTAATTCTTATTGATAAATTTATCATTGGAATATAAAAATTACATTTGCAAAAATATTCAGTTAAATTTCACAACTTAGAATGAAATTTTGATGTTTTTGATAACGTGAATCTGAAATTAAATGTTTAGACAATTTTTGTAAGCCGAAATTATTGAAATGGCACTGCAAAATGAGATCATTCTTTTTTTTATGTCTATTATTGCTTGTCTTTGTTATGGTTTTTTTCATCAACAGCGGCATTGTGTTATGAGATTTGACTGTATCTATTATTATTATTATTTACTAATCCATAAAGTCTTCCTGGGGATTAATTCGGAAACTATGGGAAAAAACCATCGATTCTTAACAATTTTCCGCCTTGATATTCTGGCTCTCTTATTTGCACCTTTCCTTTTTAATACGTCATATGATCTCGGATAAAATCCGAAGTATTTAGTGAAACGATATTTTGACTTCTTAGAACTGCTTCGAATCGCAGAAAACATTCTTTTTCTAATGAAAATAAGATTTTTCTCTTCGAAGTAAGGCATCAAACTTATTTTATTAAACATACTCTGAATTCTGAAAGAATATGTGGTACATTAAATACTGTAGTTTTAATTAATACTGTAGTAGTAAGATTTAATATTCCGAGACATAAAATTCGGCGCATCATTAGGCGCGGGTCATGCCACGGCGGTAAAATCTCAAGGACGCTTTTCAACTGCCTTTTTTGAAATGTGCTAAAGGTCTAAAATGCTTGCCTGGAATGAATCAATGCCTTTATCCAGCGTACTTGAGATGATAATATTTATTGTGATAATAATAGAGATTCAATCTGCGAGTGATATTTGCCGACAAAATCAATGACATTCATTCACAAACCAAAACACTAAAGAATGGAAATAGAGTACTTTTTTTGTTTACGAATCAGTATTTAAAAAATGTTCTATAATTTTTTTTTCGTTTAAAAACTAAATTTAGCCAGACATTTTCACGTGGTAATACCATTGTCCTTATTTTCTAATAAAAAATAACCGACATTTCTTGAAAATGTTATTTGATATTTGCTCTTAAAAATTTATATTTATTTTGATCGGTCATAAGTAAATTTTGAAAACAAATACATAGAATCGTTTCAGTTTTGAATCGATTTTTTCATTTCAATAACAATTTTCTAAATCTAATATTTTCATTGTTAAAATGGTATTTTAAATAACTTCAAGCCATATTAATAATTTATTTGATTGACAGACTGAGAAATTTTTTAAATAATAAATACATCCTTCACATTGAATGAGTTTCTATTCGTCAATAGGATTTGAATAAATAATTGAAAAACAGAAACTTCCAAAGGTATATGATTTGTAGTGCTCAGTGAAGGAGTCCTTGACATAAAATGTAGAACTTTTTAATTCAATATGCATAAGATAACGTCCCATGTCAAAGCAATATGATAATATGAATGTTGACAATTTAAGATTTCCTTTCACTTAAGAAGGAATCACTTTTTTGAGCTCTCAATACCCCCATACGATTCTGAATAAAATGATTATTTAAATGATATAATTATATAAGGTTAAAAAAAAGCAAGTGAAGCTCAAAATCGAACAATATTCTTTATAACCTTTACAGGTAAATATTAAATTCTGGGTTTGTCTTGTGAGAAGAAATATCTCGTTTGAAGGGACACTCTATTTAGATGCGAATGACTCATTGGGCATATTAACGAAATGCTACGCTGTGCCAACGAAATCTGTCAGGTGTTGAAGAACCCTTACCTGTCACCTCTGAACCACTGCATGGTTGTCATTTGAGAGAGAGGGAAAAAAACTTCTTAAAAGATTTCACGGTTAGTTAGAGATCACTGCACGTAGGAATATTAGAAAGGGGATGGAAACAGAAATGGAATCACTGGACTTCAAAAGAATGTGGTAATGAATGTATAGTCTACATGAATGAAACAAAGGATGTTTTTGATTGTTTGTCAGTCGCTGTTGGTTTAATGCAACAGAAAGATTTAAATTAAAACATTGAACTTCGTTGAAAGTAGTGCAGCAGGAATGCATATCTTTAGCTGGAAGGTGAATGCATCAACAAAGCGATTTGAATCGTATTTGGTTCAATCAAATCCATCTAGTTCGAATCTAAATCTATGCTTTTTTAACATGAATATACATTCGAAAAAGTTAAAAAAATGAATTTGGTTTAATGGTACTCGTATTGATGGATTGATAAATGCTATGAACCTTTTTAGCTCATTCCAAATATTTTATTTTGTTCTTGTTTTGATGTCCATACTTTTTTTATAAATGATTCACTCATATCACAAATCGAACTAAAAGTTTTTACCTAAAGTACCATCATTGAGTGATATTCCCAATATTTTATGTCATCGAAGCTATTTTCTTTCTAATATGTTATCCATGATACTTCCAACGGAAAACATTTTATGCGTGTTTTCAGATTTTAGGAAACATATGATTCGATTTTGTAACAAAATTTGATTGACTCCTTTTATAGAACTTTCATTTTAAAAATGCTCCATTAACAAATAATGTTATTATTCAAAGATAATGGATGAGTATGTTCTTAATTTATTTCTTTTGCATAAGCCCATTTTCTTACTCTAGCACGAAAAAGGGAACTTCGCTGCTTTAGGAATTGAATCAGTAGTCAGAAAACAGTGTCAAATCAACAAAATCCCAAAATAATACAGGTGCACTCAGATGAGAAGATTAGGTTTTACTCATTTGCAGTAGTTATGGAAAAATGCGGAATACAAATTAAAGTTGGTAGTTTTTAAGCACGTTACACGTAGCATAAACAATATATATAAAAAAATATAAGAAAATCCATTGATAACACTGTTTATTTTTATAGTATTTATAGATAAATCTAAAGTACCTGGGAAATGTCTGACACAAACCTATTATAACTTCCTATTTTTAAGTATTATTTAAAACAAGAATTAATAAATATTTTAGGTGCAGCTTAAACAAGAAATCATAACATCTGTGCAAGATTCGGTATAAATCTTGGTTACTCGTTACTTGGTTATTTCGGTATAAATCTTGGTTACTTATCAAGTCTTATAAGTAAATCTGATACCACATCATCGTTTTTCGATTAATAAGTAAATACAATTTCAATTATGAACTTACTGCATCTAATCAATTATCTTCGGGAATTAACTTCGATTTTGTTTACACTACTATACATATAGAAAAATTTCCATTCGTTTTTAAAACGGTATTATAGATTAATTATCACCATATTTTGATAATTTTCAATTTGATTTTTAATTGTAAACTTTAAAAGAACAAAATAATAAATGCAGATTATTGAGCTTCAGTAATCAAACCGTGTTTAGTAAGGATTAATCAAATCACATATTTCTATATTGTGTTTTAAAAATAATCGTCTGTGAATCATTCACTGTTCCAAACCAAAATAATGAAATTTAACAGAATTCTCAACATTTATGAGGACTTCATTCAGTTTTAACATAAAATATCGATGACCTTTATTTAGAATAACGTTGCGCGCCCTTTAAAATTGGGAAAAAATTATTTACATAGATTTCATTTTATAAAAACACTCTTGATAAGCAAAAAAAAAAAAAACTTTAATGGAAACAAAACATGAAGTCTCCTGCTTCCATGTCAAATACAACGATAAAAGAAAAAATAAAGATCAATAAATTGAATGGAAAGAGGAAAGGGTGCAATTGAAAATGCCCTGAGGAGTTTTGTCTGAAGAGAGAATTTCAGAATATAATAAAATGATCAACTTCAATGACTTCACAAAATGATTTATGAAGTCAAATGATTCAATGATTTTTTAAAATATTCAGATAAATAAATTTTATAAATTATTATTAAGTCTGCGACAAAAGTCAGCTTACAAAATGCATCCTATATTTTTCATTTCATTTAATAATTAATATGAAATATGCATTTTTTATTCTAAAGAATGTGCTATTTTCTGTTTCAAAGTTTTTCATGGGAAAAATTTCTAAACAAATCAATGTGTGGTCGTTCTTTTTTTTTTTTTTTTTTTTTTTTTAATATAATTCAATTCCGTAAATACGGATACAACAACGTAATTTTAAATTCCACATATATGTAAAGATATTTGTTGAAGAAATACAACTTTATATATTTATTTCTCTTTTTTGAAATTATTTTATTTATTTCATCTTTTAATAATGAGTCAAAATACATTTTCAAATTTCGTTCTGGTGTATTTGTAACTGTCAAATTTTATTTTAAACGCCAGCAATCGATGTTCTATGCATTGAAATTTCGTATTTCGAATGAAAGATTTTTGTTTTTATAGAAGACGTAGAAACACAAATTAGAACAAAAATAAAATATAATGTTATCAATTATTAACTTAAATTGTTACTAATACAGCAGACATTAAAGATTTTGAACAAGTTGTAAGAAAATACGTCTTATAATTGAAGACAAATAGACTGTATGCACTTAATGTGGCCCCACACAACAATAAATACAAGTTAAAAACGATGGTAAATTTTAACAGCTTTTATACATTTAAAATAATACTACCCAACCATTATTTCTGGCAGGTTATTATAATCCAGTAATGAGGATGATATCTTCCCAGACATTTTTTTTAAATACTTATATAAAAATAAATTATGAATTCACATTTTTCCTACTTTAAACAAAAGCTACCATAAAAAAAAAAATACATAAGACATTTTAAATAGTTAAACATTCCTCTGCGTATACAGTTAAAATAAACAAATTTAAATAATATTTTTTGCAACTAAATAAATGACGGTAGTATCTAAGAGAATGATTCATTGTTTCACACTAAAAAAGATGATTTTAAATGTTAAAAAACTTATAGCAAAAAAATACATTTTAGTAACAAACAAATAAATGGAATAATAACAGTCATTTGTTATAACTTTTAAAGCAGTGCAAAAACAAACAACATTAAAAACTCAATTTACAGAATAACAAATTATTTTCAAACTTAAAGTGGAACTAAACTGTAAGCATTTCGGAGGACCTGAAGATAACCTGCTGTATTATTGATACCACTGTATTTTATCATAAATTTTATAAATATAATAATGTTGCGTTTTAAGATAATGTTATTTTGATTTACAGTTGAATTGAAATATTTTAAAAGTTAAAAGTGCGTGAATGTGATCGTTATTAAACTGTCACTTCAGATTTAATTCTATTTTTTTTTAATTCGGCAGTGTGAACTCAAATACATTATTTTTAGATTTTCCAATTCGACCCAAAGTAGATATGAAGTGACAGATTAATAAAATGTCTTACCTTTCAATGAAGACTCTCCACATGTTCAGGACATAGAAACACGCAGTGATATCCAAAATAAAGAAGTCGGCGCAGAGTTTTAGTCCAACTTAAAACAAGAGTAAAAAAGAAAGCGAGTGTCATGCACTCGGCCTCAAACAATCGACTTGTCTAGTCCAATGCCACTTGCTTCTCTGAACTTCCCCACCCAGCATACTTTCCTTTTACACTAAGAAACTGGTAGTAAGATCCAGCTCGTTTCGTCTTACTGGTTTTCATCTGACGCCACTCTAATTGCATGTGCTCGCTCTCGGGACATTTCTTCCAGTTCAAGATCAAATTTCTCCCAGAGATGGGGATGGAAATTTCGCCCCTTTTGGCTGATCGAAAAAGAACATTACAACGAATAATGCGATTTCATTTTTTTTTTTTATCTAATGTTGAGAGACTTACCAAATATCTCTTTTTCCAGTCGGAAGGAAACTATGCACAAAATTTTGATCGAATATTTTCTGTTTATTTCTTGTGTATTTCTCTAAGCTTTAAATTTTTTTTTTTTTTTTTTTTAAGAATAAGATATCCATTTGTCAAAATAATCAGAAATTCAATACGACTTTGGAAGATGTCAGCATATTTTTAATGACTAAGTAAATTCAGAAAAACATGAATTTTCTTCATCATTCGATAGGATTCTTTCAATACATCTGCAGTCTTGGAAATAAATTTTGAGCATTCATTCTTTGCCATTTTCAAAAAGGACACCATTCTATAACTTCCTGCCATGACTTTTCCCCTTATCATCTTTTTGTTTCATAATCATCGTGTTCTTTATTCGTTGGCATGTTTATCTTGGAATGAAATTCATGATTATTTTTTAAAGGCTTCACTAGAAATTAATAACAATACTAATTACTATCGTTGAAAATTTTCAATTTTAATTAGGAAATTAAATCCATTAAATTTAGAAATTCAGTTGCATACCAACATAAATATTTTGTAATATTTCCAAAACTTTACAATCATGCTTTAGGTTTAAATACATTCTTTAAAAAAAAATACTTCTCCATATTAAATATTTTTTTCAACAGAATATGATACATCGACTTCTGTTTACATTGAGGTATTGGAATAGCATTTCACAAATGCAGTGCATCTCATCATCTCACTACATCTAAGTGAAACTTGCACCAAATCTCATTTAAAAATGGCTTAGAGGAATTATGTCCAATAACCTTTCCAAACAAAGAATTCAAAAGAAATTTAATTCTCCAAAACAGAACATTCTTTCAATAAATTTAACTCTTTTTCTCTCTTCAAAAAGATAACAGTAAATTCTTCAATAGCTCTAACAGTTCACATACTTTGCCCTTTTCAAAAGAAAAACTGCATAGTAGAATTGGACAGCCTCAGCAGACCTGCGCCATTATTACTGTATTCGGACCAGGGAATATGAAACCTGAAACAATGCCAACAGAGTCTGGTCCATTCAGATTTTTGAACGAAAAAAAATTAACAGTATTATTTTTATTCGATGACAAATTCAATAATCTTTTTAAGCGTGCATTTTGTTTTTGAGTATGTGAAATGTTTTCTCTCAATCTAAATATTTTTCAGATTCTGCTGAACCTGTTTCGGACTTCGACTTTTTAAAAAATGTTTCAATTTCATTCCTTCAATTCTAGGATTATAATTGGTGTTCTGTCACTGATTTTCTTTCAATTGTTCACCGTGCTCTGTTATGTTTTAATGTATCTTTAACTTCTTAACTTTTTATCACTGTATATACCCAACTTCGAGTATTTTTGTTTTAATCATTTTTTGTGTGTGTGTGTGTGTGTGTGTGTGTGTGTGTGTGTGTGTGTGTGTGGAGTTTTATGAGCTTTATATTTTACATAATATACTGACGATTGTTCGGGGCAATGCACTTGCTGTCGGGCTGTATGGAATTATGGAATTGGCAAACATTAATCTTTATTTGGGTATTGACCCTATGATATGTAATTATAGCCTCCTATTACATTAACTATAGCTTAAAACTTAATCTAAAAGTAATTTTTGGCAACCTGTTAAAGATTTAAACTGAGAAACTTTTCAACTGGAACAAAGGATCCGGTTTTGAAAAAAATCTCTGTCGATATTCCAACTGATCAATCGGGGGACTGATTAATAAAATTGGTAAATTAAAAAAGAAAAACAATAAAATAATACTAAACCTATCCCTTCCTGAAAGCTCCCATTTTGAATTGCCTTGGCTGGATACCCGGAAAGACAGAAAGCAGTGACGTAATTCAATTATTTCTTTTTATTTTGATATAGTGAAGAGGAAAAATATAAAATGTGGTATGAGATGAATATGAAAGTTTGGGGCTCCTTTAAAAGTTATGAAATATTAATAAGAAAAATCTTTGATCAGCTTTAAGTGATGCATTTGTCACCTTGCCCTTCTCTTTTTTTCCCCTTTGCTCCAGCTGTAGTCTAATTTGTTTTTAAGACATACAATATAAACTATCTATATAGATAGATAGTTCTAAATCTGGACATAACTAAATTAGTAATGAATCGCGCTTTATTGAACACTCCCCATCACCACCGACTTGCAGATTTTAACATATGTCCCAGATTTGTACAGCCACTCACCTGAGTGGGGACTTCTACTTGTAACTTTCTGACCGCTCTGGTGGTTTGAGCAGTCTTACTAGAGAAGACCTTACTCCCCCTGGTGTGAGTTGAGGATCCGCATGTAGAACGTCTAATGTATTTAACTACGGTCACTGTTTGGGCAATACTTGTAAGCTTTTCTAGTGACTTAATAAACGCACACGGTAGGAGTGACGGTGGGCCTGGTCATGCCTTTGGACGTCCTGGGGGAGTATACACGAATTATCTTAATAGATTCGAACCAAAATCTGAGATTCTGGTAATAAAACTATATTTCTCTTTTCATCTACCTATCTCGTTGAAAATTTAAGATACATGCACTTGATGAGACAGATAAACAAGGTTCTCTTTGACAAAATTTACCCGAAATTCGATAGAGATCTACAAACTGGGTATAAATCCAATAAGAAATTTCATGTTTTTAGCTCATGACATTTTTGAATTATCATATTCATAGACAAACTGATATAATTTCCAGTTTCTTTTCACAAGATTTCCAAAATATGGAGATTAATAAAAACATAAAAGCCTATTTTTTTTTATAATTTCAACACTTTCTGTTTCTTTTCGTATAAAAGACAGTAAAAAACAAAACTGGGGACTAATGTCTGCTTTATTAGTGAATCTCTATCTCTCTCTCTTGTAACTGTTTCTTCTTTCCGAAAAACTGAAGAGTGCAGTTTAGCTGAATGTAACTACCATTCAGACATCTGAATGGCAGCTTGAGAAGGTATTAAGCATCTCCTAAGCCACTTGCTAACATCTAATTTCTGTAACTCATGGTGTTAAAAAACTCAAAGGACTTATTTGGAATAAACAAAAAAATAGTTACTTTCTGTAACTTCTGTAGATCATTTACTTTATCTTATGTCAGTTCCGTTTCAAAATCTAGCTTAGTGTATCATTCGTGAAATTATATTAGTCGGCAAGTTGCCTGCTGCCTGCAATAGAAGCAAGCAATCGATATTTAAAATAGAAAGAAATTACTCACTTAAGCATGATTTGAAGGTTGACCATCACTTAAATTTATAACTACTGTGAAGAAAATATCCTTCTTTTAAGAAAGGTATGAACCAAAATATCTAGAATTCTCGTTCTCATTAAACTGCACTGTCAGAGGTCATAATTTCATATGAAATGAGCTTTAATATTTGTGTGTGTGTGTGTGTGTGTGTGTGTGTGTGTGTGTGTGTGTGTGTGTGTGTGTGTGTGTGTGTGTGTGTGTGTGTGTGTGTGTGTGTGTGTGTGTGTGTGTGTGTGTGTGTGTGTGTGCATTGAAAGGTGAATCAGATCTTTTTGGACACTGAAAGCTTATCTAAAAAAGTGGATGTTCATACACTTTTTTGCGTACTTTTACTGTACTAGATATTTTTTTTATTTGAAAAGATGAAATTTGATAATCATGTTTTCATTTATTTCTTGGTTGATGAAACTTAATATACTTTTGCATTCCCAAAGACAAAATTTTATTAAGCATTTTCAAATCTTAAACAACCATTAGTTGATAAATATTATTTAAATTCGTGAGTGGCATCCTCAGGTAATGAAGTTGAAAAATTTAATTCTAAGATTCAGTAATATTTCTGATAATGAATTAATTATTATGTTAAAAACTAAAATATAGAAAATAAAAGAAATATAAAAAATTAAAAATTAAAATTTATCATTGTACAAAATTTACAAAAGTAGAAAATATTTTTTATTGTAAATATGTACGTTAAAAGAAAATCATTAAATAGTGAGGCACTAAAAACAATGCTATAAAAAATTAGGCTACAATGAATACTATAAGAAAGAAAGTTTCTAAGTATTCATAAAGAAATTAAATTTTAAATGCGTTTAGAATTCCAATTAGCTCAGAGCCTTTCTTTCAGCGCCTGAGAGAAAGGATTTGCTTTGCTTTTGCATTTTGAGATTTTGCTTTGACGTCCATATTTTTGATAAAATTTATTTTTATTCTATATAAAAGTTTATTTTAAAAACTTTTTCAAGATTATAAATATTAAAAAGCCTTTATAGCCACAACCATTGCGCATTTAAATTAATGATTAAAAATGCAAACGACTATTAATACTATGAATTGAATGAGTTGGGTTTTGTATATGTAGTCATGATAATGTTACAATCTATGGGAACAATTGAAATTCCTCATTTTGTTAAATAAGCATCCAAAAGTGATACTAATAGTAATTTATTCTTCATTCAAATGCATGACTTTTCATCTCATACTCGCGATTTTAACGATCAAACACAAGTACGGTAAATATGAGATCATTCCAATTGTTCGTTTAAATTCTTCTTTTGGTTCTGAAAAACATATTTACAAAATGGTAATTATACAAAATGTTAAACTATTACGTACCGTTGTAAAAAACGTACTTAAAACGATATATAATTACAAAAAGGTAATTATTTATTTTAGTGAAGCCACTTTTTATTTATGTTATTTGCTCACGAATAATTTAAACATATGAGCACAGAATTATGCTATGAGATTACAACACAGAAATGCAAAAAATGTGCAGAAAAATATTAATTATAATAAAAATGTCTCAATCCAGAGTTAAAATTTTTTTTCTTTATAATCCGTTTCTAATTTTTTTTTCTTTTTCCCTTTAGCATGAAATTATTTTTATCAAATTGAAAATGAACGATAGAATCTTCTATGATGCGATTACTGTTTCAGAATATCTGCTTCGTCAAAGTGATATCCTCATTTATATGGTTAAATTTCATAATAGTATTTAAGCAAAAGAAGTATCTTTCATTGGAATGACCATAACGAAAGTTGAACCCAGCTGCAAATTCTAAAGAAATAATATGCAAAAATAGAATTATTTAATGTGAGAACAAAATGCTCATTAAATTTAAGTCTCTTTGAATGAAAAATCATTAGTATTTATAGTAACTTATTTTTCGTATTTATAATTCGAAGAGGATTTTTTATTCCCTAGAAGACAGCATTTCGGGTCATTTTGTATTTCTGTACTGGCTCGTTTAATGTATTTCATTTCATTAACAATCCTCATATGTTTTCAAAAATATAATGTTTAGATTTTCTGTATGTAAAAAATAAAATCCTGAAGGCCAAATTGACTTCTTCCGTAAATTTAATCTTAAATTTGCAATGACACCTAATATGACCCCAAACTGTAATTTATAATTATTTCAAACAATTATGGTGCATTTCCAATAGTAATAGTGCTCTTCATAATGCAGTTCCGAATCGATATGGATTCAATAGAAGTCAAATAAACAGACACGAATCAGTAAGACAATCATAAGGGCTTCCGAATTAAATTGTGGCTTCGTTACTTCTTCTATTGTAAGCATTTAGCCGACTGAAAGAGAATGTTGGGCTTTCTAATGGCTGAATATTCTACTGATAGGTGTCATTTTTGTAGATATTACAAAGAGCCATAGTTTCTTCTATGCGATGCACTCTAAATAAGCCTGGTTCATCGACGTGAGATGGATGTATCATTCATTGTTCATATTTAAGTAACATTAATAACTGAATAATTTAATTAATAAATTGTTCGAACAAAGTATGAATTAAATTATTCAGATCTCTGCCATATGGAGCATAATCTGTTCAATAAATAAGACTTTTTCCTTACATTTGTTCCTGTATCACTGAAAAACCAACTTCATCAAAACTTTCAATACATAACAATAATTTAATTTTCTGAAATGAGTATATTTTCCAATAAAACACGTTTTTGAAATGTGGAATTATTTCAAATGTCTCATATTACAAAATGAAAAAGAAATTAAATTTTTTGATATTGCTTTTAGGTTTCTAATTATTAAAATAACTTACAGAGAAGATGAGACTGCGTAAAAGAATGTATAAAATCAATTGAATCTTATTATTTCTTTCTCCTATGCATCGAATGAATATTTTTATTTAAGAGTATTACAATGCTCATTCATGAATTAACTTTATTCATTTTAATTAACTTACCGCCATGTATGTGGATGTTCTCCAATCTATAGGGACACCTCTTTTTTTTTTAATTTATTCATTAAATATCAGAAGTTACTACTTCACTCGACTTTCCCAACCACACTTTCTCGGCGACATGAACGGGATTGCAAAACAATATGATATTTCCGACACTCTAACTTATCATGAGATGGTCATCGACCTCACCAACCCTATTCTGAAAAGCAGGGGTGAAAACCGGCTTTGTTTGGGGGCCTTTTATATGGATGAGCAAAGAATCGAAGGGAATATGCGAAGATTTGATTCATCGGACACTTGCATTTTTCCCTGCGTCCATTGCTTCTACTTAAGTCGACGCCAAATATTTTTATACGTCTGAGGTAAACAAGAAATTAAACATTTCGCAGGAAAGCTAAAAAAGTTCCGGAGCTCGATGTATTGCATGCCGCATTTTGTATTTGTATTTTTTTCTTCCGACCAACCTTTACAAGAATTTATTCACTTGAACAGATGGTTGATAAATGCAAATGAAATGAAAACATCACAGTCAACAAACTGGTCTTATGATATTTATCTCTGAGGTATAATTATATAGTGCTATATTTCTTAAAGAAAAACAATGGTAACTTATTTGATTTCATAATATTTTTTCATTAACATCAAATTATTAGATAATAAAAATAGTAGTAAATGAAGGGATGTTTACCAGCCGCATAGCAACTGCAAGCATCGTCCAGGCAAAGCTTTGTTTTTCATTCCCTTTCTCCTATTTGATTTCAAAAACTGGAATAAAGGAATCACTATTTTGATTTATGCTTGAGTAGCTATTATAATTACTGCTATTCTAGTACCATTTGTTGCTATTCAGGAGTTTTTATTAATAATCTCAGTGTAAGGAAAGACAGTAATATTGTTGAATTAAAATATTATTTTCTAAAATACTTTTGAATAAGAATAATTCATCTCAAACCTGCGACTAGCTAATGGCAAACAGCAATATAAATAGTACTAGAAGTAAGCGCATTTGTTTTTAAAAAGGAAAATAAACACACTTACATTTTCAATCCCTTATGTGCGCCCACTCGTCTGTATCTCCCTTAGCTCTACGACGCTTAGATTTTTTTTTAAATTTAAATATCTAATTTATTGTATTTTAATGGCAGCATGCTGTTTCTTATGTCTTGGAAGAGGAAAATCGAAGAGAATGTTCTGATTTGCTCTGTTTATAAAGTCATATAGTTTCTCCTTTGGCAAAAATGCTCGCCTATACTCAGAAATTAATTGGATTGAGATTATTGATTAATATATTATTGTAAATAGTTCTTACAACTATGCTGTACAAATCCTTGAGGTAATTTTTTAAACCATCTTTATGAAATCCATCAGAATACTAATTTCAAAGTCTAATGCGATGCCCTTGTGACGAACTTTAAGAGTAGATGAAGAAAGCGAATCTACAGTGAGCTCATTAGTTAAGTAAAAAATGGTGGGTTAATGAAATTGCATGAATAGTAACATCTAATGCTTTCGGGTAATCTCTGCATATAGTTATTCATGCAACTATGCCATTGGAAATGTGTGTTCCATGTTCGATTGACTTGTTTCTACACGCCGTACAAAATCTTAAAATTTGATATTTATTTAAAATGTCCTTAATTGTATCAATAAACCTTTTCAATGACCCTACCTTTTCTGAAGATCTTTGAAATCCCTAAAAGCAAAATTGTGCTTTTTTCTTCTGCACTGAGTAGATAATTTTATTCACTTAGTTATATTTTAGGAGGAAGGGATTTTTATATAGGAGCATTAGATTTTTGAATTTCACATTTACGTAGGGATTCATTTTTGCACCACTATTATTTTTTCAATTTTTTAGTTCATTATGAATAATTCACAGGTTTACTTATTACATTTTTTTATCTCAAAAAGGAAAGCTATATTGTACAAAGTTAAATAAGCAGTCATTTTTTTCAGTTCATAAGCTTTATCTTTAAAAAAAACCGATTTTGTTTTTTTATTTTTGAAACATCGCATATTTTCATTCATATATATTTATACGATTTGGTTAAAAAAATAATAATTTATGCAGTATAGGACTGAACTGGCTATAAATAAACGCATTTTTAATTTGCATCTGTTAGGAAATAAGCAGGTTCTCGGCTTCTGTGACTGTAAATAAATGGTTAACAACTTCGCTGTTGATGATGGGAATTGTTAGATCATAAAACATCAGTCGTGGGCATAGCTAAAGGAAATTGCTTTCTGCCATTCAGATAGATCATTTCCTTTACACCTAAAAACTTCATTTCCTAATCTATTTTTTTTTTCTTTTAGGTTTACAGTGACTACAATGAAATACCAAAATTCTTATAAAATTTCCTTTAACAACGGTTAACCAAGGCTGTAATTGTATCCGAATGGAGTGTGATTTCTTCGAGATCCTTTGTTATTAATATTGTTGACACACTCAATCCGAAGATTCAAAGGAAGAAAGAATAAAATAAACACCCCTCTTCTTTCTTCTATACTTCAACAGTATGGAGCGTTGTTCAGTTTCATCCAGTTACGGTTTAAACTGAAAATAAAAATTTGATACGGTTTGCATGTTAGGACCACATATCCCATATCATTTATTTTAATGATGTTAGCATACACAAGAACAAGCAAACAGATAAGCCTCTCGCTGGACAAAATTTGATAGAGATCTCATTCATCAAACTCGTTTCATTTTTGTCCTCATGTCAAATAGACACACATTTCCCATTCATATCCAGAAAATAAATTTGATGCACATATCATATTTTTTATAATAACTAGATGTAAAATTTCATCCCTTAAACAATTTTTGCTGTTGTTTTATTGATACTCAGAGAAAGGCAAACAAAAAACAGGAGGGGGGGGGAATAAAGCGAGCAATTTTTTTTTTGATAATTAAATTATATTATACACGAGAACTGAAAAAAGGCAATTTCTTATCCGACACTGCCCACCACAAGAGCAGAAGTTAAAAATATGTTTATGAAGTTGGCATCTTCTTCTCGGAGGCCTTTTAATCAAACAAAGAGTTTTCTTAAAAATCATAATTTACAGAGTATTTACGCAACAGAAATCTCATCTTACAAAAGTCCGATCATGATTAGTTTTTAGATTCAAGTTGCCCTTTATCAACTAGAATTCATGAGCTTCGTGCGTAAATTGCTTCCACAAAATAGTAGTAGATAAATGTTCGTAACATTTCCTCTCTCCTCGTACAAAAGAGTCTATTAGGGGGGGGAAGCAGATATTGATGTTGTTATGATCTTTATATATATATATATATATATATATATATATATATATATATATATATATATATATATATATATATATATATATATATATATATATATATATATATAAAGCGAGAGCAAGTACATGGTTTTATCTAATGGTTATGCAGAGATAAGGATCATTCATATCTACAGAATCGAAAAACAAACTTAATGAAGGAATTTGACTTAAATGCTTAACGTAATGAGCTGAGAACAAAAGTAAATGAATATTCATATCTTCATATCACTACTCAAAAAAAAAAACATTTCTATATGTGATACAATATATGATACACATTAAAAAAGAAAAGTGAAACTAGAATCACAATAAAAAAAATTTCGGGGGGGGGGTGAAGGGAAGAGGAAATTAAATTTCTTGAGTAAAGAAAGTTAAACGAGCATTACGTAATACACCGTATCACCTTTAAACCAAAATATATTAAGAAAACCCATACTAGTAAAACATACGAAATCTTGATGCAAGATCTAGAACCACTGGCAGGATATAAAATTTTATGACAGCATACAGTAGTCACATATCTTTTATAAGAGTCTGAGAGCTGACCTAGCTAGCCTGTTCAGTTGTTTTGAATTAATAAACTGTTATGCCAAATTTAACATACAACCTTTTGATATCACATTGACGTACTATAATATACCTGCCTTATCGAAAGGTTAGATGAAGTGTTTTCTTCCACAAAGATTATGTGACATTAAAAATAAATGCAAACAAACTGATGCTTATGCTCTAAGCAATGTACGAATTAAAGTTATTAGTGCGCTCTTCAAATATAACTTTCAATATTTTAACCTTTAGTATGATATTATATTTTTTATATATAAGTCAATTGTCCTTTTACTTTTACTTTCTGCTGTTTAATTATAATTGTTTTAACTGACTGCAGAATACATTTTTAACTACTGTTTAGACATAGCTTATTTTATTTCAGGACCTCAGGTTAGGAAATCAATTTGAAGCAAGTTGATTGACATTATAATGCAAGAATTAAGATCTACAACATATGTTGTACATTCTTATATGTGATTTTCTATTAGATAATAAAACATTGAATTACAAATATACAAAGAAAGTTTTGAATTCTGAAGATATTTTGAAAACACCAGGCAAAAAGTATTTAAAAATGTTGATAAAAATAAAGTTTTTAAAAGTTGTCAAATAAAGTTTATAAAGTTATCCGTATGTCATTGTTTGAACTACTGGAGTAATATGCATTCTTTAAAAAGAGTACCGACAAACTCTTTATTACACTCTAAAAAAGGCTTTCTTTAATGTAGAACTCTGTAATGCAAACACGTCCAATCATCTTTTTGTTCACTTTTACTTAGGCTTTTCATTTTAGATTTCTTGTGTGTGCTTCTTTGTGCACGAACACCATATTAAATAAAGTTTCTTATGTTTAAAAGCTGCAGTCTGCCTTCATGAATTTATTTACTAATTATTATTACTATATACGCCTATCGCTGTTACAGAAATATGAAGATAAGTGAACCCTTTTTTCACATATCTGTCTAAAAAATTTCATAAGGTTTACTAACATGAACAATATCAATGGCATTTTATAGGAGAAATTTTTTAGATTTTGTTCTTTATTGTCTTCCAGAAAAGAAGAAAGTAATTACGATCTCATCAAATGGATTTTGTTATTTTTCTGAGTGATCACACACCGGCAGTATTGATAGTATAAAATTTGATAAATAATTCTGACAATAAAATCGTAGGCTAAATTTCATCTATCAAGCGTGAATTATCGAGTTTACATTCACCCTGGCAGACAAACTTCTCGTTGGCGAATTTCGGGTATTTCATATAGGTCAAGTAAAAAGATCGAATTCCAGATTTTCTTCTTCTGGCTCGTTGAGTTGTTTTTGTTTTCACAGACACGCACACATAAATCCCAAAATGTTTTATCAGACTTACTTCATCAGTGAAATATCAAGAGCGAATTTCTCTTCGTTGCGAAAACGAAAAAAAAATGTTAAAAAAGTAACATGTTATTTTCTTTTTATTCTTTTGTGTTTTGTTCAATTCAAATGCAATACTTTGGGAAGAAGTCCTTAGAATAAGCATTCTTCAAAAACAAACAAAAAAATCTTAACATCATTTATTATTATTTTTATCATTTTAACATCGATAGATTTGTTTTAAAATGTGTACAAAGAATCAAATCATTGATTCTCGTTTACAATTATTACTTGCTTCACAAATAGCATTCTGTCTTCAAAACTCTTTTTCATACCTATCATTGAACAATTTTTATTTCATTTTAGTGTTTTCTTATTCATCGAACGATCGATTCATACTCAGAACTAAGTATAAAATTCTTGCAAAAGAATTTATGATAACACTGTTTGAAAATCT
Organism: Argiope bruennichi; assembly: GCF_947563725.1. Lineage (NCBI taxonomy): Eukaryota > Metazoa > Arthropoda > Arachnida > Araneae > Araneidae > Argiope > Argiope bruennichi. Next base: position 132,836,826 of record NC_079162.1, on the reverse strand, counting down.
CGATATTTCCAACAGTCATATTAACAAAGAGAAATGAATCTTCAGTAGATCTGAAAGTAAATGAAAAAAAGTGTGACAAAACCAATTCACTTTCAAATGAGAATACTACAGTTAAAGAAATTCATCAATGCTTAGTATTCATGCTTTTGATTCACTTCAATGCTTTTGATTCACTTGTATTACGATAATCCTTTGTCTTCAAACTTCAGATTGTTACATTAGTACATCTGGCTATCCTTCTTAGATTTTGAATTTTGCAAGTACTTTCGGGTTTATCTAATATCTTATTACTCGATTCTGAATAAGTAACATGAGCCTTTAGAATGTTTTGTTGAAGCTAGGCAATACTGGCTCTGCATAAGGACTCAAAAATCGTATTCTTGAAAATATCAACTTCCAACCAGATACCGATCAATAATATTTATAATAATAAAGTCTGAAAAGGTTCACAGTTTTAAGAGAACATTTCCATATCGTAATATTCTGCTCAGACTATAATTAATTTTTATTTTGAATGTCATTTCCCAATTTAAATACATTTTCTATTCTCCAGAAAATTCATCATCATCAAAAAAGGTCTCAGTTTCCTCTGCCACAAAGAGATATTCTTTAAATCGATAGTGCACTTTCTATTTTTTTTAAATATAGACACACGTTTAAAAAAAAAATCGATTTTTTTTCCCTCTTTCCCATTTTTATTTTACATTGAAAGAAAAGAAAAGAAAGAAAAAAAGATAATAAATCTATCCAAAATATAATGTCCGCGTAAATGACCGTTGAACATTATTGATCACTTGCGAATGAAAACTCTTCATACATTCCGAGCTTACTGGTTCTTCCTTTATCTTTCTAATATGACGAATCGTTTTGGGTATTATTTTTTTGTGATATCTTTCAGTAATTTTAAGTTATAATTATTCTTTAGAATCTTCTGCAACATCTAGCCTGATTTCAGAAATGACTGTGATCCAATTTTTGGACTGTTAAGTGGAGACTCACATTCAAAACTTAAAATGGGTCAACCGGGGATGTTTTTGTTTTATTTGTTTGTTTGTTCTTTCGATCACCCTTTTGTACCTCAGTGCTATCATTGTATCATATGCATACTATTGATGCTTTGAATTCTAAAATGATCATTCGATTTCATTGAAAAGGTTCAATGAATCAGATATTAATATATTGCGAAAACTCTTCTCCCCTGTTTGGCATTCGGGAACAATTCTGTGAAAATATGTGCTGCTTTTTTTAGAAGTGAGAATAGGGAATAGTCAGTATGTATTGACTATCGCATAAGATTCGGAAAAGATGCCACTCTCACAAAATAATGTTTTGAAGCGATAACTATACACACATCTGTAATTTTTTATAAAATGTAACTAATAATACAAACTGCATCTTTAAATTTATACTATCATTAAAACGGACTATATTTCACACTCCTGACATTCAATCGGTAAGAAATATTGATATTCTTTAAGTAGTAAAAAATTACATGTTAGAGGATAAGGTTAGAATATTTTCAAAGCAGTGATCATAAAAAAGAATAAAACACTATCAGCTCGGGTTTCTACAAAGTTTAATCTTCATTTGGATCTAATTTAATACTAAAAGTACACCTACAGGATGACCATTAAAGTCCCATACACCCTTTTAACTACTGAACCAGCTATTTTCATAAGAATAATGTCTAGATATAATAAAGTGTCTATGCACTACTAGCTGAAACTACTGAAAGAATAATATCTAGGTATAATGAAGTATCTATGCACTACTGGTTGAAACAACTAAAAGAATAATATCTAGGTATAGTAAAGCGTCTATGCATTACCAGTTGAAACTACTAAAAGAATAATATCTAGATATAATAAAGAGTCTATGCATTACTAGTTGAAAACGACAAAAACAATAATATCTAGGTATAATAAAGTGTCTATACATTACCAGTTGAAACTACTAAGAGAATAATATCTAGGTATAGTAAAGTATCTATGCACTACTGAGTGAAAATACTTGCAACAACACCTAGTGGAAAAGTGGAGTAGCTCTCTATTGTATGATATAGAAGAAATAAATGAAAAGCAAAGTTGTAAATCATTAATAATTTAGAATAAAAAGACACTTTGTTGATGTAAATGCTTATATCCGAACGCTTTAAAACACGCATTTGTTCCGATTTCCCATAATGGCACGTGATAAAAATTTCTTTGAAAGAAAAAAAAAAAAACATAATTAGTTATCACAAGAATCCTTATTATCGATGCTCAAACTTTTCAACGTCAGCTACAATGCTTATTTAGACCTTTGCTTGAACTTCACTGTGTATCATAGCTGGCGACACCTTGGCACAAACATCCGTAATACATCATTGAGATTATTGGCGGAGGAGTCGCTTATACGTGCGGTACGAAGTATCCTCACAGGAAAAAGTCCATTGGACAAATGAGTATGGCGACTACTTTTGAAAACCCCCATACCCGATTACTTCTTCCTCAAATTTCTCCACCAGGTACTGCTGAACTGTTTTGAACGCTTCCTATTGGAACTATATCGATACTGAAAAAAAAAGCAGATTCTCAACGAAATCTGGTATTAAGTCCAACAGAAGCTCTAAATATCATACGGCAGATAAAGTACCATTTTAAAATACTAGGCCTATCAGTTTCTTATTATAAATGCTACATTAATCGAAAATCGCATTTGATGACGAACGTCGGTAGAACATATTTAATTTTCTAGCACCTAGTAATAAGTGTTCTGTTTATTGAACACTGCATTCTACCCAAAGTATGGATCATCCGTCCACAATATATCTACCAAAAATATTGACCTGATCATCATCTGGTTCATGATAATGTTAAACGAAGAATAATGTCTCTCAGCATCCCCGCGTAGAAATACCTGATGAATGAGGTGTTGACTGGTAAGGATAAGCTCCTAATTCGTTTAGGATCACAATTTTTTGAGAGACCACAGTTTTCACTTAACTGTTTTGCGTTGCTGATTGGATGTATGAGGGTTAAAGATAATATATCTTCCGGTTATACTTGCCGTCCTACTTTCACTGTTCGGCTTGGGTCGAGCCTAGGCAGCCTGTGTCACTTAAAACGTTTTATAACCTCTAGGATAGTTATGTATGAAGAATGCGGATCTGCAAGGAAATGTTGCTGATAAAATAACAGCGCTGCCAATCATGCGTTACGCATACTTTTATTATAGAGAACCATTTCAATATATTCATTTTTTTAAACCGCCTCATAATCAAGAGGTTCAAAATACAACACCAAGAGGATGTCTCTTTCATAGCTACCTCAATTGAACAAGTGTGGCATTTCATATATATAAGCACATTTTTCGAACCAAGCTCAAGTTGCGTTGAATGGGTGTGTTTCTCTGAACGATTTTGTATGATCTGCATATTGTTTGCTTTTCTTCTAAGGGCAAAAAGTACAAGGACAAAACTAGCAAAGTTCGAACCACAGTCCTCTTGATTATAAGTGACTAGCGATAATACAGTACCACAATGGGAACTCTTTTTTTTTATTTATTTTGTTCCAAAGATAAATTGTTTCTCTTTTCTTCAATTTAGAAAGCCGCAAACAAAAAAAAAATGTGCATTTTAAGCATTCTGTTTTTAACACTCATGACCATAACGTGTGCTAAATCGATGATGGTTTACAACTTTGTCATGTATTTTTTCCCCTCTATCTCATACCGTATTAGAGATAATAACGTTAACTTCAAGTGGTTCTGTAAGCGGTTTCCTCCAGTAGTACATAGTCATTTTAACAACCCTAAATGCCATTCTTATGAAGGTAACTGTAGCTATTCGATGATTAAAAGAGTGATAAGGGACTTTGGTGGGCACCTTGTATATATTGGATTAAATAAAGTTATGAGAAATCTTAGAATGAGACTTCATTTTCTTATCTGCTTCTTTTAGAACATCAAATGAACTGCGAATTGAATACAGCCACGCCCCTATTGTATCTTTATAATGATAAAAACAAAGATACATTATTTGCGAAAACCAAAACGAAGATTTCAAAACACTTATTCTCTATTTACTTTCACTTATCCGAAATATAGAAACTTTTCAGTCTCCATATTTTGATAAATCGTCACCACTCTGACACTTATTTTTGTGATTATGTCTGCTAACATTTTAACTTAAAGTTCAACAAACTTGAAAGATAATATGCATTCTTTCCTTATCTTTAAATTTATGTCAAATTTTGGACGGAGCGAGTTTAACAAACGAAATTCGGGATCGAGACTTTGCATACAAATAAATATCTGTTTCTGCTTCTTCTCTCTCTCTCTGCACCCATTTAGTCACGGGTACAAAATAGCCGCACCCTTGACTGTTTCGCCGTCCTTGAGCATGTGAACATGGTAACTCAAAAACATAACAAACTGGACTGATAAAAATGTGTGCATAGTTTTGTCACAAATTCATTTTGATGTGTATTTAATTTTGGATTGATCCGTCCATAGAGTTCGATCCTCGGTTTGAAAATCTGCTGATCTATCTATACGTTTGCATGCAAACCTGATCATTCAAAAATGTATTCAAAGAAGGGGATGAAATTTATGATTGGATCTGTCGAAGGAATAATGCTTTGTTCCAGAAGGCCTTTTTAATTCTTTTCATTCTAAATCTTATAAGAGTGTACTGGAGGGGAGAAAACTAAAGCTTTCAAATAAGCCTTTTGTGAAAATTCATAAACAAATTGAAGATTAAAATCGCTTTTCATTTGATGACATTCATGCGATGAACGTGAATTCCTTCTGGTAAATTTCAAAAGAGCGTGTATACATATCTCACTTCATTTTTTCTCAAAATTTCGTCCTTTGGTACTTCGAACATTTTTAGTCCTCAATGAGTCTGGAAATATTTCAAGCTCAAATGCTCTAACGGCTACCTCACTTAAAGTCTTTTGACAACGTTTAGAAAACTCTTATGTATCAAAAAGTACCATCGTTGAGTAATAAAATAATAAATGAACGAATGCAACACAATTGAAAGTGTATAATTATTTTCGTCACATTCTTTTAGATGTTTCGCAAGAGAAATCCTAAAAGTATTCTTGGAAGGAAGATGCGTGCTTTCTCTTGATAATATCTACGGCACACCTCACTAAAATCATAAATATATTTAAATTACTACGATATCCAACGAAAAGATACGTTTTGTAAGATTCTAATCAATGAATCGTTTCCCACTTCACTGACTAGATTCATAACAATGCAAGCTATTAGCATTTCTTATAGATAAAGATCTATTGAATGAAAACCATTCAAAACATATTCATAATAGTCCACGTAAAAAGAACATTGAAGTAAGAGAATGTTACGGAAATGGAAGCTATGTCACAAAGGAAATTTATTTGTTTTGAATCTTAAATGTAAACAAAAGGATACTACTTATTTCTGCTAAAATGCATGTGAAATAATAATCTGAGCACTGATGTATTCACTCCCACTAAGAGCAATTTTGGTTGATGAGAAATAATTACTTCCAAACTAAGAAATATTTTTTATAATTGATAAATAGTAATAAATTGCTCTTGGAACATAAAATTTTTTGCAGGACTGTAATATCTCATAGAGACATGGAGAGCGACAGCACTTTGAACTCGAAATGTATGTATTTTACACAGTTTTAGTAAGTTTAATTTTTTTATTTGGAAATTTCATTTTTGCAAACATGATATTCTGCAATCGGTTTTCCACTAAGTGGTAGCAGATATCTGAAATATCTTTTGCCCAGTTCTGCGTTTCTGTTGATAATACATTATTTTAATGTATTTAGAATGTCATTTCTGATTTATTAGTTAATTTTAATTACTTATGAGAGAGCCTGATTTAGTAGTAAATCTGAGAAAAACTATTACAAAATCAATAGTATGTGAAATAATGAATTATGAACTGTTGTAAGATGTAGAATAAAATTAATACAGTAAAAGGACGATTGCAAAGTAAAAGAAATATTTAAAAAATAAATTATAAAAACCCGTATTTATTAATGCAATGAAAAATAGAAAAAGTTTTTTTATTAAAAAGTGCTGGAGATCAAAAGAAAAAGCGTAGAAGTGTGAAGAACTGAAAAACGAAATTATAAATAAATTAACTTACAACGAATGTATAAAAAAATTCTAGATACTCATCAGAAATTATAATTAATTATGAATGTGATTAAAATTCTAATTTACTTTTAGTGCTTCTACAAAGTTTCTGGCTTTTATGAATTTTGTCTTGACCTCCGATTTTTGAATAAAAGTTTATTTTCTATTCCTTAAATAAACAAAAAAAAAGCCTGTTTTTAATTTTTTTTTTTTAATCGATCATTTGAACGCGAATTAGGAAAGGCATCTGAGTCAAACTAATCTAACCAAATTTTTGCGGCAAAACAGAAATATTTTTTCATAAACCATGAATAAACCAATCATTATTATTGAAACTGTTCCTATATAAAAATAGCATTCGAGAGAAATGAATGGACGATTCATATTATTCTTATATACCTGTTAGTTTCGATATATAAATCCATTTCGTATCACTTGAAGAAATTTAGAGCGACTATTGTGAATAGGTATGTTCATGTTCAAAAATATTATTTCATGTGTTATTTCTAACGATTTTTCTCATTGGAAATCCATTTCATTTTATATATTAAATCATAAGATTTCCTTTAACAGAGTGTAAAAGCACACATTTAAACTGTATCTTATAGGTTAAAGCACCCTTCAATTATATTACTACATTTAACTTAATCAGATTATGAAGTTGCAAAAAAGCAGTTTGAACACGAGGATATCAGGAATCATCTCATTTATGCAATATGGTTAAATGTAGTAATAAATATAAATGTCTGCATCCCCGGGCGAAAGTAAGTACATACGATACAAGAGGGACAGTTTCAATTAGATACTGATACTATATATATATATATATATATATATATATATATATATATATATATATATATATATATATATATATACAGGGTGTTGCCGAACTCGACCAGCAAATTCAGAGAGGTGATAGAAGGCATCAAGAATCCCTCTACAACATAGGGTCCCAAACGACGTTTAGGAAGGTGAAAATCGCAAAAACATAAGGAGTTCGAAAATGTTGGAAACTGTAAAAAATGAATAAAAAATAACAAATGATGTTTGAACCATGAATTTTCTTTAAATTGAAAGCACATTCTTAAAGATTATTTTTCGTGTAGGTAACATGCCGATTGGATGATCCAGGGAGTCGTAAATGACTGAAAAATTTTATTTATTGATTTATTTATTGACTTTCATTTTTGACTGAAATTTAATTTTTGAAAAATTTAATTTATTGACTGAAAATTTATGAAAAATTTACATACAAAAAGGCTTCTTCTTCACAATGACCTTGTTCCTAATCCTCGCATTCATAGGGCCATTCTCTTCGCCAGGCTCATTGTCTTTCCGATTTTCATGGAATAAATATCATCTGCGACCCTATGTTTTATAGTAATTTTTCACCACATTAATGCCTGCTATCACCTCTTTGAATTTATCTTTTGAATTTGACAACACCCTCTTTTAACATCGGTACCGATGTTGCAGCGATTTTCCCTGGGACACATTTTAATTTTTCTTGAATATCTTAAAACTTCCTAAGTTTTCATACTACATGCTTATATTAAATTAAAGAGCATGTCATTTCTTACATTTTCATGCTTTTATTTGTCTTCAAGTTTTCATATTTTTGCAGATAAGGGTTATGAACTACTTTTTCGTTTTCAGTCGCTTATGACCCCCTGTATCATCAAATCGGCATGTTACCTACATGGAAAATAACATTTAAGTATGTGTTTTCACTTAAAAGAAAATTCATGGCTCAAACATCATTCATATATATATATATATATATATATATATATATATATATATATATATATATATATATATATATATATATATATATATATATATATATATATGTATATATATATATATATATATATATATATATATATATATATATATATATATATATATATATATATACGAATGTTAAATATCTTGTCGAAATTGTATTAGATAACTCAAGTAGATCGAATCCATGTATATTTTTGAATGTTTTATGACGTCAAATTCATTAATAATTAAATATTCATATTTACATGACATGTACTATTAGCAACATGTTAAATAATGAATGAAAACTTCATTGTAAATCGTGAATTGTTGATACAAAAATCCAGTGATTCAGTTATAAACTACACACAAGATGATCATCATCAAATAACGTATATTTATACTGAAAAATGGAAAAATGTAGTTTCTTAATAAATTTCTGCTGATTGGCCAAGTTTTCGGCTGTTACCGTTAAAAGTATGTGAAGGACAGGTGCGGTAGCCATGTTGATGTAATTCGTTTAAAACTACAATCTTTGAATGGGAAATATGGGAATTTTTACATTCCGAAACAAAACACAGACAATGCGGTCGTCGGGAACAATAGCTGACTGCACCATAAACTTTCTTTCTTTCTTTTTTTTTTTTTTTTTTTTTATGCTTCGATGTTGGCTGAGGTGGTTTTTCTCACAGGAAATGTCGTTTTTTCCGTAACTTCAGTTGCCACGATATCAGAAGTTGATATACTAACATAAAAGAAAAATTGAATTGTAATCTAAAGAATTGTGATAATAATGTTTCTTTGGGACTAAATAGTCAAAAGACTTCCTAAAATCAGTGTATTTTTTCATAAATCCGACTCTAAAATTAAGTAATTCTCTTTCTGTATCCATTTAAACATATTGTCAATAGAGTACCCAACATTATCCCCTCTTTTTTTTAAATCAAAATCTTCTGGGTGACAATGTTATTTATATGACAAAGTATTTATTAATACTATTTAATTCGCAAATTAAATATATTAGTTCCTCTTATGACATAAGAAGTGCATTTCATATCTATCCTTATTGTTAAACATCTGTTTTTTCAGAAACCATAGACATAAAAATATATTGCTAATTTAGATAATTTAAATGATTCATTATTAGCCAAAAATGAGTAAGGACTTTTTACCATTCCAGCATTTTTATTGCACAATGAGAAACATGTTTGCAAATTTTCATTAAAAGTAGTGCTTATGGAATGACGGCAAAACAAACGTATATGCAAAAATAGTATGCACATTGAGATTTATTTATAGATTAACAAACATGAGGATATATCGATTCCTTTCAGTATTTGTTTAAGTTTGGAGCACTTTTTATTCAAAGCATATTGTTTGTATTTGTACGTTTTTATCTAAAATGAAAATCAGTAAATAATCTTTACTACTATAAAAATCACTAAACTGAGTACTTGTGATTGAACAATTTTATAAGTCCTTAAAAATAGCATTTTTTATAAATACTTTGAAAAATACAAATCATAGAAATTTCATGCAGAATATTGCTCATCATACATTTAAAATTTTAACTAAGTGGAATTGCATTATATTTGTGTCTTAAACAAAGAATTTTTATATCATCTCTTTTCTCTGAAGCAAGCCCAGTTCCATATATACATAAATACAAAAATTTTTAAAAGTTTATCTAAAAATAACCTCATAAAGTTGTCATGCTTGAATCTTACTTAGATGTAAATGTTTCATGTATAAACAGGTTTCACATATTATTTGAATCAATTCTTCATGCAGAAAATTAGTGCGAAATATATTTGCCCTTCCTATCAAAAAATTAAAAAGTGCATATTCCAGCTTCTTCAGATAAATAGAATTGAAATGCAAATCGTATAGTTTTTATCAGTTATTTTGAAATAAAAAATAATACAGGTTTTACCATTTAAATAAAGAAATAAAAATGTTCCATAAAATAATAATTTTAACCAAACGTTTTTAAAAATTTCCATTGTATTTGAACAGTTAATTATTCATGCATCTATTATATAATTTCTTTGAAACTGAACATCAAATACTGATTCGTTGTATGATAGCAGTTTAACAACAGTAATTTATAGATTTTAAAAACAATAACAATACTTAACAAGAAATAAAATCGCAATGGATTTCTTGCTTTAATCTTACTTAGATATAACTGTTTTACGAATGAAAACCTCAATAAAATGGTAAAAAACCTTTGTTAATCACGAGACTTCAATTTTACAAGAAATTCGCTGCATATACTGTCTAATAATCAAAAATTGAACACAAACTGTCTTTTTATGTCAAAATTGTTTTGGTAAATTGACTTATTATGAAGATTTTGTCTTCTGTAGGTTTCAGAAATATTTTAAAGCAATAAACTGGTATTTCGAAGTAATCTGTTTACAAACAATTATTAAAAGAAATTCTATTGATATTTTCTTGCAAAAAGAAGCAAACTCAAAAGTTTTCGTGACTGATGAGATTATTTCAAAGAAAATGAAGCTGTACTTAACTGGATTAACTCATGTTATGATATGCTAGCTTAACCCGTTCGGTCTCGAAGACAATTATGGCGCCTTAATTCTTATTCCTACGGATTGATATCAAATACTCTTTTACCATTGAGGAAAAGAGAAGTGCAAAATTTCAAAGAAAAAATCATCTGTTTTCTTCCGCCTTTAAATATGAAAAATTGCATCTTGAAGCCTCCGGCACCGATTACATAAAATAAATAATTGTGTTTGAAGAAAAAAAGATATTAACTTCAAAGATTGCTCTAAATACTCAAGGAAGTTTCATTTTATAAAAAAATAATCCGCAGTTACCTTCAACTCGATCAAAAAAAGATTGTCACCTTAACGGGGACTTCCAATTACTGTGAAATGATGCATTAGAAAAAATATTTTATTGTTTCTAATACAACCTCATGATCAAAGAAAATAGTCTTGAACAAGACTTGAATAGACTTTTAAGTTGAACTCGCGATCTGTTATTTATTGCGGAGAAGAAATTTCCATCACTGTCTTCTTCCTAATTTTGTCCGGAATTGAAAAATAAATTTAAAAAAAATGAAATATTAATAATTATTAAACAAAGTAAAGATGAGTTTGGAATGATTTTCACTTACTTTAAATTTTTAAAATTAGGACGAATTTCGTTTTCATATAAATAATGAAGAGCATGAAAAATGAAATTTCTCACGATTCTTTTTCAGTTGTTGCCTGTAGTATGTGAATTCAGAATAGCTGTATAGAGTATGAAAGGAATGCTAACATTATTTCACATTATCAGTTTTGCATTTTACGTATGAACCATTTCTCTTATTTTGCCGCGGTGACCTAGTGGTAAGGTCTCTGCTTCGGAACCGGAGGGTTTCAGGCTCGAGACCCGATTTCACCGAAGATCTGTCGTGTAAGCTGACCTGACGCACGCCAAATCCGTTGGGACCATACGCTGGTGTAGTGTGGAAGCCTGAAGAGAGTTCAGGTGCCGTCCTCGTCATCTGACCGCGGTTCAAAATGACGAGGTCCATCCCAAAATAGCCGTAGTGTTACTTTAAAGCGAGACGTTCATATAAGTAAATTACAAACTCTTATATTGTGATCTTACATGAATTTCTTTTCCTATCTCTTCGCCTGCTATATGAAGGTTTCTATCAATAAATGATCTGCTAATTTATTAATCAAAAACAGTCATGAATAATTTATAAGCAGGGAAAATTTATTACGAAAAATATGTTATTGTGAATAACGCATCTACAGCGCTTATTGTCCCTTTAATCATGTAATATCTGGATGCTGCGGGTACAACAGACACATTTCTTACGCTTTATTATACTGGCTACAAATATTGCATAAAACCTTGAGTTAACTGATGAAAAATTCAAATGCATGAGGTATTTTAATAATAAACAATAGGCGGAAATACTAAATATATATTTGATTCCTTGGTTTCTTTGACAAATAGTTCCATTTGCAACTTTCTTTTAATCAAGAAAAATAGTATGAACGCTTTTATTAAGTTCCTTTTATTTATAATAGTTCTTTATAGAAATTTCTCTTATAGTCATTTTCTGAAAGCTTTCTATTGTGTTTAAATCAACACAATATTCTTGCTCAAAATTAAAATACAAATATAATGTCTTCTAAAATGCTGATATTTCAGATTTTAAAATATGGTGAAGAATTATGACATGATTTAATACCCTTAAACATTTTTTCGCCTTATTTTGGAATAGAGTTTTCCATATAAAAATATGAGAGCAAAATGAGCTGCACACTTTTTAGATAAAAACTAGCAAGCAAAAATTTACAGCAAAATGAACAGCTATTCATTTATGAACATTGGTTCACCTTTTTTTATTCGAAAAACCTACAAATACAAATGACAGCCATCTCAACTATGGATTGTCGTCAGCAACTCTATAACAATATTCACGTTTATATTAAAATTTACTTGCATAATGTTAAATAATATTTGAATGAAACGACATACATATGAAATAAATGAACTTTGATTTCCTTCCTTATTTTAATTATCTGTCAGTTTCATGGCGAACCCATTGAATATCGGGAATTTGCTTCGAATCCCATCGATACGGAAATCTTATTTTTTCGCTTTGTTCCTCATGGTTGAACCTTGAAAGGATCTTTAACAAATATATCATAACAAATGAAGAATTAAAGGTATTTCCAAAAAGATATCAAATCTAGATTATTTCAAATGTTTCAATCAAGAAATGACCGTTATAAATGCATATTTTTCTAGAAAAAGAAGTCATGAAATATCAAAACAAACTTATTTCTGCAAACTATCATGACGGGAAAATGATTGATGAGTGCGAAGATTTCGATCGATACATTAAGACTTCGCTATAAATTTCATATTGCTTCGAATATCTGAATTCTTTGAATGGTGCTTATGTATTTACAAATTGGAGAAAATACTATACTCAAAAATATTATGAAATTTTGTAACTTTCCATTTTATAAATTAAATTAGTAAGGCAAATATTCCAAAACTTGGTGCTTCATAATTCAAATAAAGTCAAGTTGAGAAGCAAATTACATGAAATTCTTTAAAAAACAACTCATTTTTCATAGCATTATCCATAACCATAAAATAAGTTAATTCTCCGTTGTTTTTTGTTTTTTTTGTCGTGCAATAAAAAAACGTAACTTAATACAACGTAACTTAATCGTTAAGCCAAATTTTTGCGCAGTAGCTTCTGAGGGTAAAGACCCCCGAGCACCCGAGGGCAAAAGTCTGACTTCTAGCTCAAATGAAGATAGCACACACACACTCACTTGCACAACCACGACCTTCGTAATACAAGGCCTCACAACTCCCAACGCTTTCAACCCGTGACGTCATGAGGTTGGATGATTCTGTAGAAAACGATAGTCGTTATTGTAGTGAAGAATGGGAAATGTGTTATTGGCTTTTTTGGTAGTTTTCTGATCTTTTTGCATATTAATTTTAATTTATCGTAATGAAGATTCCTAGTGCGTGCTGTGTTCCCAATTGTAAAAGTAATTACACAAAAAATAGCTCCAATGTTTCTGTATTTTCATTTCCAAACGATGAAAACACTAGAAGAGCATGGATCTCTGCAATAAAATGGGACGATTTCGTACCAACTAAATATAGTAAGGTAAGTTTGATTTTTCTTGTACAATTTTTAGTTAATTAATTTTTTTGAAATACGAAACATTTAAAATTACGAATAACTTCCATTTATCTTCTGTCATTTTTGTTATTCTACATTTAGTTGATTATGCTTCCAATGACTTTGGTATTGTTTGCTTAAGCTAAATAAAAAAACTTCTTTGCTTTATTGTTACTTCTCATAGTCTTTTGTTTATTGGTTCCTACTATTTAAAATGTTTTGTTTCTGTATCTCTTTAATTATACTTCATACATATTTTTTAAAATCTGATTTCGGCCTAATATTTGTTGCTAACATTTAGGTCTGTGCTAAACATCTTCAAGAAAATCAGTTTTTAGCAGTTAGAGAAGCGTTTAATACCAGTACAGGAGAACTTATTCAAGTACCACTAGAGTGTAAAAGGCAATTTTTTTAGAAATTTTTAATAATTATCATCAAAATCTTACAAAATACTTAAATGATTTATTCTTATTATGCTCTTATAAAAAGTTTAAAATCATCTAATGAATAATAAAACTAATAATTTTTAATTATATATATCATGACTATAGATTGTAGCAGATTAAACTTATATTTTATCCTAAAATATTATGTAAAAAAGTTAGATATAGTTGTAAAAACAATATGAATTGCATGCTCATATAGGTTTAGAAAATGTTTTTATTTGTTTATCTATAAATCATGAGATTATATATAAAACAATTAATATTTATTATTATTTTTAAATATCATTACTTATGCACAAGCAACTTTTACAAAATATCTGAAACTTTTTTTAAAGTAATGAAAAGTTACTGTTTTTAAATCCATTTTTCATACCGTGTAAAATCAATTGATTAATTCATGTAGAATATTGTATTACTTGAATGGCAGTATAAATAATTACTATAGATATTCCAACATAATATTGAACTAGGTATTTATTTTGGATGAATGAATGTTTCTGTTGATTTTAAATTTTATTTTTTAATACTCAATATGATTTTATTTAATACTGTCCAACATACGTTAGCTTTTAGTTTATGTATTAAGAAAATATCTATTCTGTTTTTGATTTTAAGTTTTAATAAATTACTAATTTTTTTTTATCTAAAGAATTCCACTTTTTTTTCTTCTTTTTTTTCTAGGCTTGTACCTGATGCTGTACCTTCAATTTTCCCTAATTTACCCTCATACTTTTCCTCAGAATTAAAAGCAAGAAGAGAAACTCCAATGGATAGGGCAACACATAAAAAAATGGGAAAACTTAAAAGCAGCTTTAAATAGTCTCCAGGACATAGTAAAAGAGGAGATAGAAAAAAATCAACACTTTTTCTGATTTAATTTTAAAATTTAAAAACTTTAAATCAAATACAAGGAGTATAGTTCAAAAATCAAACAAAATAATTTTTATTTGTCTAGGCACTTCTCAAGCTCCTAAGGTATGTCATTCTTTATTAATTTCTTCCAAATTAGAAGTAATTTGTAAGTTTGTATTTTAACTTTATTTAATATTATAATTATTTTCATTTGTCTATGTGAAATTTATATTAAAGTTGGAAAAATAATTGTATTTTGTTATTGTCTCTCTGTAAATAAAATGTTATGATTCAAATAGTGTGTGATTTTTTTTATTTGTGTTTTCTTTTACTGTTTCTACAGATTGAATTGAAATTAATTATAAATGCATTGAAATGTAAAATCAGATATATAATAAAAGCTAGTTTATTAAATTGTCTGAATTACTAATATATTAAATGAAAACAATTCTTCATGTGAAAAAAAATGCTGTGAAAGTAATTCTTTTTTATGAACAGAATTAGTTGGTGTAAAATTTAAATTTTATATTAAATACATTAATATTTTATTTGAAAGTTCATAAGTAATGTGAGAAGTAAACAATTTTATGTTAATTTATAAAATACATGTATTACCTGTCACTACAATAAAAAAAAAATCATCAAAAGCTTTAAAAAGTATTAATTTAATTTTAAGCTTCAAAAAATATTTTCAAGGAAAAAGCAAAACGATTTTTAATAAAATAAAAACGAAAATATCCATTAAAACGAGAAAAACTAACAATAATACCCCAATGTATACATCTAATAAATTTACATTGTGATTTAAATGTTATTAAATGAAGTTTGAATGTTATTAAATGGTCAATAAGCTATAGAGGACCTTAAGATTTTCTACCATGCCGTTTCTTTTATTCACACAGGGAAAAAATAAATAATTATGAATTTTATGCAAGGTAAGTGTCTTAATATTAACAATAAGTTATTTTTAAGTGAATTTAAAATATACCTAAACATCAAGGAAGAAAACGGGATTCTGCTCATGGCAGCCAATCATCCTACTCGTGTGACGTCACAAATGAGTTGTGAAGCCTTGTTTTACGAAGGTCGTTGCACAACCCTTTTTTAAAGGGGGGGGGCTCATTCACTCACCTCACAGAGAGAACACAAGGAATTTCCCCGTGAACCAGGACTCGAACTCGGAACGCCTAGATCCCGGGTAAAACGCGCTACCCCTAGGCCAGGACGCCGGCTAATTCGTCGTTACTTCTTTTATTAAAGATCTTTAAAAATTAACGTTAAATACATTCAAAATCATCAATATTAATTCCTTATAAGGGTAAGGGGAAATAAAATGTATGATATAAATGCCTATAGATTTTATTTATTGACAAATGAAATGTATAAAAATCAGTATAGATGTATTTTATGTAGTATTAGCAAATATAAATACAAATTGATGCTTAAATTTTAAATTGTATTTTGAAGTGTATGACAAGCATACTGTCATTTTCGAATCATACTTTGATTTTGAAAATTATTTTAACCATATTAAAAATAAAGCTATTTCAGAAGTTGCTGAATTCCGGAACGAACTGAAGAACGAAATGACAGTTGCACAATATTTTGTTGTTTCAGTTAACATCAAGTGCAAGACAAGGACTATGTGTGAACATAATGAGTGTATTAACGCTTATGTCACCTCAACAACTTTACTTTATAAACTGATCACGGTAGCTTGGGCCTGTATTTTGAATATTTGCCAAACTAACCGCTTTTGGCTATAAGCTTGTTCGCTCGGAATATTGACTATCTGGCTGCTAAACAATTAAAAAGAAATGAATCTATCTTTTGATGTTTGAAGAGAGACTGAAATTATTTTTTTATAAAAATCGGAATTTAGACAAAATGGACTCATTTTTTTTCCTTTGCTTTCTTGCCAAATGGAGCGTTTTTTATTAAGTATGTTGAATTAAATCGCTGTGCAGGGCCAAATTGAACAGTAAAAAAATAAAAGATTGCAAAGGATCTACCTGCCATATTACATACTGGAGGAAAGAATAATATGATACTAACCTTGGAAAACTAAATGAAATAACAGAAACTACATTTATAAAAGTAGAATTAAAAAAAAATATTAGAAATATCAATTAAAAGATATAAATGGTAGAATTTTTTAAGTGATACATCCTGTAAAGAATAAAATTTCCTTTTTATTCTTTTTCTAGTTGGTTTTGTTATATTATCGCCCCTTTTAAAGCAACACTAGGGCTATTTTGGGACGGACCTCGCAATTTTGGGCCGCTGTCAGATGACGAGGACGACACCAGTAATCTGACAGTTGAAAAAGTAAATATGATAGTAAAAGAAATATTCTTTCTCAGAAATGACACAAATTTTAATTTTCATTTCCTGTCATAAACAATAGAATAGCGATAGTTTTAATTCCAGCGTTTTTCAAAACATTAACAATCAGTATGTTCTTTTTTCCAAACGTAAATTTAATTTTTTCCGCTCAGCATTTTTCATCCATTCAACCATTAAAAGTATTATTTTTCAAAAATACGTCATTTTAATTGAACCTATTTACAAGATGATAAAGTTTGCTGAATCTCTGTAGTAAAATATTACAGATAGATAGCCCTATTTCAGAGAGGCGAGGCGATGAAAAATTATCAAAAATGCTGCGCGTAGCATGCATTTTTGATGTTCTGCCAAGGGTGAATGACCATTCGGTTTTACTTTTATCAAAGCAGCACTAAGGCTGTTTCGGGAACAGACTTCGTAATTTTGAGTCGCGGTCAGATGCTGGGATTGGGTTACACATGAGCTGCCAAACCCCTCTCCAAGCGTCCACACTATATCAGCGGGAGAGTGTTCGGCCCTGACGGATTTGGTGTGCAATAAGCCCGCTCACACGAAAGTTCTTCGGTGGAATCAATCTCGAACCTGACGCCTTCGGTTCTGAAGGCAAGACTTTCTCTCTCTCTCTCTCTCTCTTTTTTTTTGTTAATGTTTCTAAAAGATAAGGAAATCGAATTATAATAAATGCAAAATTAAAATATAACTGAAAATCTGCAATTAGAAGCTGAAACAAAAAGCAACTGTCTGATATCTCATAGCAGAAAGTAACAATCTGAAACTAATGCAACGAAAATCACTTCCTTCGATGAGCTTAGGCTGAAAAGTGTACAAAATCAAACTAAGGAAAAACGAATATCTACTTTGGATCTCATGCATTTATAAACATAAATTAATGTATATAAATTATTAAATAAAAATTAATATTTATAATATAAGAAAATTATGTTAACCATAACCGTAATAATGGAAAGCAATAATGGGATTAAACAATTTGTTGAAATAATGAAATTTATTTGATTTCCATTGCAACAGTGAAAGGTTTTGTTACTAATCAAAAAAAAAAGATTTTTAAAAGTATGAGAAAATTTTTACAACAGTTAACTGATATCTTAAAAACATTATTTACTCTTAAAATAACATAAAAATTATTTTTGTTGGACATATTTTTGGAAAATATCAGATTAGAACTTCAGAATCTTGAATAATTTTCAATTAACTGAAATTCCATTTAACTCTTGGAAGTTGACAGTGATTTTCCTCTTGTTCTAAAGAAAGTATTTGCTAAATTTCATCAAGATAGCGCAAAAATGTAGATTTGTATAAAAGGCAAATAATGTTCATCTTTATATACATTAAAGTTAACAAAAACTTTTTCTGCTCAATCATTTCCAAGTCAGATTAAGGATGTAGAGCAATTGCATTGGATTTTTTATGCTCGAGTGTCATTTTTATGTTTTGCTTCTGTTTATGCTTTCGTATGCAAATATTTACTCAGAATAAACAACAATGTACGTTTAAATAATTGTCAGTTTGTGTCTTACTAAACAAATAATTGAGTCTATAGAATATACTAAGAGGTGTAATGCGCATCTGAGACTGTTTCTTTTTTAATTTTAAATAATTAAACAGGAATATGGCATTTTATAGCGATAATTTTAGAAAAAATTATTGTATAATAATTTTTATAATACCTAACATTTTGAATTTTTTACAAGTAATACTAGTTTAGTTGATCTTACCCTTCCATTTTGCATTTTTTTAAAACTAAGCATAATTTTTAAAATGTTTTGTTGTAAGAAAAGGCAAACTTTTATTATTTCATCAAATCTTTAAATCTATTTTTTTTTCTGTTAAAGAGCTATCTATAAAAATTTAATTTGATAATTATGATATACAACTTTATTCATTGTAATAACGTGCAGTCCACATCCATTGTTTCACCAGATTTTTATATAATTTCGTTTTTTTCCTTCCTCGTATCAAATAAATTTGTTCTTTAGTTAGACTAATTATATTGTGTTGGAAGATTTTATTTTTATCTATGATATTAAAATCATCTCTGCGTTTTGTACAAAATAATCTTGTTCGGAGATTACGTTTGATGCATCTATCTGCTTTAAGCAGAGTAAATATTTATTTTATAATTAGATTAATAGTCTGCAATAATTTCAATTCAATTTGAAATCATATAGAACAAAAATAAAAATTAATTGAATACCAGAATTTTTATAGAGTCATTCTGCCTAACACATTTTTAGCAACATAAAGACAAAAATCTTTAATTTCATTATGTTTAAAACGCGATGCATAAAAATTTAGTTCAGATACTTATACAATTCCTCTTTACTATTCTTCTATTATTGTATAACTTTCATTTCTTGATGGGGTTTTTTAGCAATTAATTCTTTCTCTTACAAAAACTTGACGAATTTAGTAGGTTGGCGTAATTAAAATAATTAAGAAAAATAAATTAGTTGAAATTATTAGATAGGAAAATAATATAGTCGCCAAAGATGACTACTCCTTAATATAACAAAAGCAATGTAAAAACAGAGGAATAATTATTTGCACACATTAATTAAAAATATTTTTCTACTTATATTTAAGATACGAAAAAAAAAATGCAAGAAATGATTTCTCGTCCATTCCTTGGTGGCTAAAAAGCGAAATATAACCCTCTTCCATTTTAATCCTCAATAACGCAGATCACCTCGCGAAGAGTTTGATATTAATTACTGACATAAATTTAAAGCAAATGAAATGAAGACGATAAATTTTTTGTCATGTAGGATTTGTGTTGTTCTTTGTATACATATAACAGAAATATCAGATATTTTCAAGATTCTGAGTATTCAAATAATTTTGAATTTAGTAAATCATTTTTTGAATTTGTTTTCAAAAATTAAATGTCATAATAAAAATATCGCCAATTTGGAGCTAAAAGTTGCCAATGTAAGAAACTTGAATGAATTTTTACCTACGCCAAATGAACTCTTCCTACATTAACCGGTTTCTTTAGAGACAGCCATAAACATAGACATTTGGCGGGAAGAGTTCTCTTGGTGGATACACAGTAATTGACCCGAAAGACTTATTCGTAATTTTTTATTTACACAGAATATTGTACTATTATAATTCTTCAACTTTGTTTTTTAAATGATCATTTTAGCGGCTCTTCCCTCAATCCATGCGCTTGACGGAAGCCAATCTTCATTCTTTTCTCATCATTTTAGCGGCTCACCAAAATTCATTATTGAATATGATAATCAGTAATTTTTTAACTCACCATTTTGTGCATATCCATCAACTTTTTTTAATGCTTCATAATATCTTTGGCATCACCGGAGTAATATGCTTTTAATTATGAACAGATGTCAACACTAGCATTCATATTGCATTTAAATAAAGCAAATTTCCGATTACCCAGATGATTAGGTAGAGAAAAAATAGTCCAAAATAGACACAGAGATGCTTTTGAGAAATTATTACTTACTAAGTAAAAAGAGTATTTGGGAGGACCAACACACGCAGTTGTAACTTAATAAACAATAGGTTTCGGCACTTACAATATTTTTTTTAAGTTCAAGTTCTGTGTTCAAGCACTTCTTTTTTTGTTTGTAACTGAATTTTTTGAGAATAAGAACCGTAGATAATCGGGACTTTGATATATTCCTAAATCATAACATGATTTGGATACAAATGATTAATGAAAAAATAATTTTAATTAATTAAATCTGAAATAAATTAATTAATCAATCTGAATTAAATAAATAATTTTAAATGCGAAGTATTTCTCAACAGGTTCTTTTTATAATTTATTTTACCTTGTAGAAAAACTAATAAAAAATACAGCATAAATTGAAATGAATGACAAGTAGTGAACTCGAATTGAAGTATATATCAGGTAATTAGCATTTATCAGTCAAAATAAAATATATTCGAAAGTAATTATTTCCGTATATCTTGTTTGATATCTTGTTTGGTCGAATTGTTTAAGACAGCTATTATTTTCATGTTACCTATTTTGTGATATATTCTTTTCTTTTCTAGTGCATTTATTATTATTAAACTTTTTTTTAATATCTTGTGCATTCAAATACGACTTTAAACAGATAATAAATAAACATAGATCTTCTCTTTTTTTAAAAGTCTTTGTTTGTAGCTCGTAGCACCCACCATCTACACGAAACAACATCATATGACACATAAGCAAAAAATTAAGAACAGAAATAACAAAGAGAAATTTTGTTATTTCTTAAAATAACAAAATATATTTTCCTGTGAATCTTTTTCTTCATGTTTCAAACTTCTTTTATTTTGTTAAATCTTGTTTCATTTTTTTAAAGAAAAATATTTCATTTGACTTTTGTATTTTATTTAAGATGCGTTCCTTGAAGTTTTAACATCTTGTCATTAAGTAGTCCAGTTAAGCAACAAAACAAAATAGTGAGTTAATGTTTTATAAATTCTAAATTGGCACTATTAAAAATTCCCTAAATTACAAATTTTTGACAAGATTTATTTCATTCCATTTACATGTATTTATTTACATTTCCAATTCCAACGCTTAAAAACGTCCTTCTGAGCTCATAAGGGATACTCAACATTCGCCCTTCGGTTAATGCATCATTAAAAGCGTTCCATAACTTATCTGATGGTGATAAGCTACTAACAAATAAACAAAAACAAGGTAACAGCCTTTCAGTAAACAAAGGACATAAATGATGCATGCCTCTGTATCATAACGGATGATAATAATACAGTGTGGTTATACCCGGAACTTTTTTTTTGTTTGCATAATCGCATTTCACTACATATATTATCAGACAAAATATTTTTGAAATAGTTCTCAATAAATTATGATAAAAAATATTTACGCGTGTAACACTTCTGATGATGATAATGAAATAGAAATTTAAATAATTCGATTGAAAATACTGATCTAACTGCTTCATGAAACTTTGACTTTTTAAACAGTGAAGGTATTCTGTGTTTTTCGGTTCATGTTTGAAGACAAAATATTATGTAGACCCTATTTTTGTACTAATTTTGTTTGAAGCCTCGCATATTAATGCGTACAAAACTGACAAACGAAGATTTAATAAAAATAAATAAAAATGATTTATCGCACTAAGATGATTTTGTTAATTAATTTTGCTTTCTAACATTGCATAATTTGATTGATGTGATCTTTATCGGTTTTCACTTCCCCAAGATCATTGTTAATTCAAACACCCATTGAAAAATGTATATGCCGTTTCTAACTAAATGTATTATTACTAATTGCAAGGACCGTGGCGGCCTGGTGGGAAGGTTTCGGAATCGGAGGGCTTTCAGTTCGAAAACCTATCGTGTAAGTGTGTCTGGTTCACGTTAAATCTGTCCGGGCCAAACGACCTCCGGGCCAAACGGTGTGGAAGCTTGGAGAGAGGGGTGCAGCTCAGATGTCACCCTCGTCATCTGACCGCGGCTCAAAATGACAAGGTCCGTCCCACTTGTAAATAGCCCTAGTGTTGCTTTAACACGGGACGTTAATATACCTAAACTATTACAGACTACATTACCATCAATTAAAAATATGAAGGAGTTTCTTTCATTTGAATCTTTTATTGAATTCATAATTACAAATTTTCAGAAAAATCTGTATGAGGTTATAAATTTTGATGGGAGATTATTTTATACTTTTTAGAGCGTTTCAAAAACGTGGTATATTATTTTTTTATTTAAATAATTATTTATGAAAACAATGACGATGAAATATTCCTTGAACACTTTTCATTAATTCGAAAATTTTGTCAAGGGTTTTTTTTTTTCTTTTCATTTACGAAATTTAGCACATTTGTATTTTCAGATTAGGAAGACAGTTAACCATTTAACTCTAAATGATATGCTTATAATTCTATTATATGTTTTCAAAGTTGACTTACAACTGCTTATTGATACTGTATATATTGTAGCCTTATCAAATACTTTGTTTAAAGAAGATAATAATAAACAAAGAAATCACTTCTTTAACTCTTGCAACTAATTATAATCACAACACCTCATCATATCTATTCACTTTTCCTAATTCCATAAAAAAAAAAAAAATAATCGAGCTTAATCAGTCAAGGGAAAGCAATGGCTTTTGACGTATTCGGGTTACTTGAATCAGTGATTCTTTTTTTACATGTTAGTTTGATTTGTCTTATTCTTTTAGACATTACATTTTTTTCTCACATTTTCAAGATTCATCAAGAATGACTGGATGTAATCAAAAATGTTCAAGCACTTTGAATAATGAATACATAAAAAATGGATGAAATAGTTAAAAGTTTAAAGTACGAATTAATAAATACGAATGTAAAATCTTGTCAACCATCAGAAATTACATGATTCATTAATTAATACAATAATTTCTCATTTCTTACAATGACAATATTTTTACATCAAAATAATATTTTTTTCATAAATAATACTTCAGTCAATCGCCATGATTGCAAATACTTGGAAATAAACAATCATCGTTTGACAGGTGTACAGAGTTACTAAGGAGGTTCTGATCTGCGATGAGAAGACGAAAATCGAATTGACACCTTATTCTCTCCAAATTATATTAGCATCAGAATGATTCAATTTCTCTTTGAAGGAACCCGAGAGAGTTTTTGAAACAAAAACGAAACCAAAGGCCGCCATTGAACCAGAATGACCTTGGCTTAAAATGGAAAAGGAGGTTAAAAGATATAATTTATATCATGCAAATCCAATTTCTGTAGAAAAATACCCAATCAAAAAATATGAAATAGATAGCAAAACAATAGCATAAAATTTTTCAGGATGACTTTTGAATGTTAGATCCTTAATGATTTAACTTAACATTTTCTTAACATTTAGATCCTTAATGATTTAACTTAACATTTAGATTCTTAATGAGTATAATGAGACACATTTTTCAAATTATTATTTACTTCTTTCAGTAAAAAAAACTGCTATATATCAAATTTATGAAGCACCTCATAACAAAAAATAGTTATTTCAAAACTATACTTTTAACACCACATTTTTATAATTATTGCCATTCATTATTAATACATTTTTAAGCCAAGTTCAAAGCTTGCAAATATGTAACAGGTACTTTTCGGATTCAATTCAGCATTTGTAATAAATTATCCCTGTAAATATTTATATATTCACACAACTAATGAATATGCATAAATTGGGGAATCTTTTTGAAGTATATGGACGTCTATTGCATTTCCTTCAAACTTCAAGCTTCGCAGAAGCCTATTTTAATATTTTGTAAAAATTAACAATATTACACAAATTCAGAAGTTCATACATGAAATAAAGTTTAAAAATTAATAAACTTTCATAAAAAATAGATAAAATCATTTAAATTGAAAGAATTTTTAAATAAGTCAGCAGTTTTTACCAACTTGTAGCAGTTCTTGCGTAATTTACACGTTTTCGAATAATTATTGACTGTGGCATTATTTATATGAAAAGTGCCATTTTAATCTAAAAATATTGTAATTTTAAGAAATTAGAAATACTTCTATTAATCAATTAATCATGAAACATCTGATGGCTCAAAATATTCTACATTTATATTTATTAATTCGTATTATGAAAACTTAATTTATTTTATTTTTAGGATAGTCTTATTCTCGAAAGAAATCGAAAAGAAAAAAGAATAGGATGCAAAAATTCACAAAAGACTGGAATAATTCTTAGCCAAGAATTAACAAACAATGCGATGAGCGCAGATAGTTGTTTTTTTAACACAAACTGCCATTCCGATTACCCATTTTTCATTTGAACACAAACCGAAACCTCTCACCAAAAGCAGCATCGCAAAACTCACTCAGTGGAAACATATACTTAGATAGCAGGGGAAGGAAATAACTTATCTTTTGATATTTTCGCGAAGTCAAGAGTGTGTAGCATAAATCCTAAACTACAAAGACACCTGCGATTTCTGCGCGTCCTGATGCGCGAAATATAGTTAGTGCCTATGTCAGTTTGCAGACAAAGAACGCCAAACCGTACAGTAAGAAAGTCAGTAAGCGTAGCTTGTAGGACTCGTCATTAGAGTAGTATGCTAAGGTTCACTGAACTGTAGGGGCGGGCAGTCGCAAGCTTTCATGTCTGCCTACGTAGGGTGCTTTTTTAGATGCCTCTGAAGTTGATAAAACTTGCCACTTTCTCAATGGCGTGACCAAGGGTCAAAATGAAAACTGTCTACTTTAGTTTTCATAATAAGAATTGTCGTAAAAATTAATTAGATAAAAAAAATACCGTATTAAATCATTATAATGGAGAATGAAAATCAATAGAGCACTTTTATTGCCTAATCTTGATTAAATTCATTTCCTAGTTGTCTTTCCAACTTTTAAGAAAAATTCACATATATTTTGCTTATAACTGGTGATTCAGGGACAACTTTATGTTGCATAAGTAAGTTTCAGAAGAAGTATGGGATTTTCTGAGTTAAAAATGAACAAGCGAGTTTTCTAAAAGTATGAGTTAGTTGAAAAGAGCATGGACGCTTTCTTTGATTTTTGAGTTGTATATTTGTAAGAAGTTTACAAAACAATTATTTTACCAAATATTTCAAGGCTCATCTTTTTCTTTGGAGGAATGAAGGGCAAAAACTATATAATTAATTTCTTGAATGAATGAACTATGAGTTAAAATTTGTTTTCTTTTGAAAACATAATTTTACTCTCATTAATATCTATATTTTATTGAAAATTATAGAAAAGATTTGCAGTTTTAATATTTATTGATTCATCAATGAAAAATTCCTTATAATTATGGTCCAAGACTTAAAAATGAAGAAATGACAATTTTTTCCCCCTAATTAGGTAGATACCTATAGGAAGACTACCTGTTGCTATGGTTCTCATGACCCTTCTAGTTCAAAGGGAGTGGAAATAGGGGAGAGGGTTGAAATTTTCATAACTTTCTTAATATTGAAGATAGAAAAATAAATCCAATTAGTTAAATTAGCGCCTCATTAAGACGAAAAATTTCTGTATTTAAAGTTTTTCAATAATTGAAATATCTTAGAAGTTAGGGGCTAAAAAGTGATTTTCATGCCCTGTTTCTAACGTCAACAATTTATGTTTCCTGATAGTAACTTAGATGTAAAGGAATCGACCTTTGTCTTCCAGCTTGCCGGAAGGAATTAAAAAAAAAAAAAAAAACATTAATGTTATAAAGCGTTCAGAACTCCGTAGATTTTCATTAAGCGTAGTTTTATCTTAGAATTCATTACAATCTTAACTGCATATTTTGTAACAGAATCTGTTTAAATTTGATTTAGTTTTCTAAAATTGAAAGTGATTGCATGAACTGTAGTATAATTAAATTTTTCAATGATATTTATATTATGGTATTAGTTATTTTCTCTCTGTAGTATTAATATTGTCCTTTTACATTGTATTTTTAATGGTTGAATTGGAATAGAAAATACAAATTTTATTGAATATGTCATTATCAAAGCTAGAGGGAAACAGTTTGCTTGAATATGCTATAAGTAATAGCATTGTCTTTTCACAAACTATAAGTATATTCTGAGATTTCTAACCTTGACACCTTTTTTTTTCTTCTTTAAAAATGATTCAGGTGCATTATTTATAATATAAGCTAAAAAGTTGCTATTTTTTAAATTTTAAAATGAGTTAAAAGTTGCTAAAGGTCACGCATCAAGATAGCCCATTGAATCAACATGATTTAGAATTGCTCTTCAGCAGATGCCATTATAACCAGTAATTCTTTGATTATAGGTTATATTTAGTTAGATTAAACCCTTCTTAAAGCTACTCCAGATTTATTTTGGGTCTAGATTTCATTATTTTGAATCGTGATCAGATAACGAGAATGATATCTCAAGTGGCACTACTTCTCCAAACTTCCGCTACACATCACCGGAGATTCTTTTACCTTCTACAGACTGAAATTGAAGCAAGTATACATTTTATGTGGAATCGAGCCAAGAACCCACGACTCGTCGATCCCGAAACCACCACGGCTCCTCAACTTTGGGGAATGAAAACAAAGAAAAAAATTAACTCGTTATTCAAACTAAAATGAGAAAAGATGTATTTTTAAATATTTCAAAGTCAAATAAATACATTTGAGTAAATTATTAAAAAAAAACTAATTTGAGCAAAGAAATTTGATATGTGAAGTTGGATCTCAAAAACTAAAAAGGTGAGAACCACTTGTCAAAAAGAAACAGAAATTCAACATAATTTCTATTAATTCATCAGATTAATATCTCTTTTTGGAGAACAGCCAAGCCCTTACTATCTGAAATTCCTCTACACAATTCGAACGGACTGTAGATAGAACCTGAACCAGGAATTCGAATGCGGAAGAACAAGTCTCCAACCGTGATATCAAGTGCCAAGACACCTCACAAATATTTATTATAGAATTAACTTCCATATAACAGAGAAAAATATCGAATGAAAGTAAATGAGCTTCATATATTTTCATCAACTTCATGTATTGATGCAGCAATGTGCTCGGTTTATCTTTGACGCAAACTCAACGTAATAATACCTACATCAAAAGGCCTTTAACTTATTCACTGAAGTCAAATCTAAAAGTGATGTAGAATTTTAATGTTTACAGAGCACTTTTTTTTTTTTGCTTTAAATATCATGGTTACTTAAACGTTTAACATAAATATCATATTATTAGCATTTAATTTTATTTGCTTAAAAAATTTCATAATTGCAAACAATTTTTGATGAACGAAATAAGAACCATGTCCATGAATCAGTAAAAGTACTTAGTCTTATAAATCATCTAATACAACTGTACAAATTGAAGTTTAATTGTAAGCTTATTAAAATCTAAAATCTCTCTTTCCTTAACTTATCATATCAAGCAACGATTTTACTTATTCTTATAAAGAACCGAATGAGATTACGAATATTGAAAGTGTGAAAGGAACTTCTTTTAAAGCAGTCAATGAAATTATAAGCATACTTTTTTTATATAATTACATAAAAATCGTGACTGATTTTCAAGAAACAAACATAAGAATTAATGATATTTTTTTTATAAATTTTCACATGTATTTGTTTAGGAAAATAGAAACCGTTTTTCTGCAAACACCTGTGTCAAAATTATCCTATTATAAATGGAAAGGAGAATGCTTAAAATCTTCTAAGATTTAATGCAATAATCTTTCCCGCATTTCTTATGAAAATGAAATAATGCAAAGTAAATCACATTTTCCTCCTGTATGGTTGAAATTTGAAATCTATGATGACAGATTCTTCAGAAGTAATAGATTAAGATATCTAGGGGAATAAGCATATTTCCTCTGGGAGTGGCAAGAGCAGTGAAACAGGAGAAGTGACCAATCAGAAACAAAACTATGAGAGTTCCTGAGACGGAGAATTTTGGTAATTAGTTTGGAGAATTTTTGATCGAAAAAAATCAAAGGGCGGGAAGAGAAATATAAGAGGGATGCCCAATCAGGAAACGTATAGCAAAAGCATTTTCTCTGTCCAATTGGAGAGCTCCTTATTTCTTGGAGAATTCCACATGACTTGAATTCTGACTTGGGTTTCAAGGGCTGATTTTTAGCCATAAAACATTTAGAATTTAAACGTTTTTTTCCTTGGTTGCCCTTGACTTATTTAGAATTTCTTGATAGCTACAAGTTTACCGAATTCTTTTAGTATTTCATGAATATCTCCAGTGAGGTCTGTGTTGTATTTAAACCTTTATTACCTTAATAGTTGAGAATGGAAATTAATTCTGTCTGAGGGTGGAGTCTTTTTGTTTTAAAGGTCTCGAATCTTCTCTTAACTTATGGGGCAGAAATACGGGCATAAAGTTCTTCTTGATAAATTTGTGGCGGATTTTCTTGATTCTTGGATGGCAGGGAAACTTCTCCAAGATGCTACATGTCCTAGTTGTTTGCAGTTGATGCACATAGGATTATTGATTTCTTTCCCTTTTATTTCACAGTCTCTAGTTGCGAGCTGGCCTTCGCATTTAATGAATATGAGCTTGATATGACAATTTTCATGAAGAATGATGATTTCTTGAATGATTATAGCAAATTGTCGAAATATTTGTTTTCATATACGATTTAATCTTAACTTTCATGAAACATAAGTTGTTGATATTGTATATGTTCCTAAAAGTGTTGTTTTGTTATCTTAAATTAAGAATAATGGGAAAAAGGTCTTCAGTCTGTAATCATAAACATTTTTCTTCCTTCATTTATTTTACCATTGATAGAATTTCGGTGAAAGCCATTTAGGAAGAACATGGGCTTTCTTAAACTCCTCCTCATTCATTAAGGAAATATTTTAGACTCTTTCCTTCTAGGAGTTTGTATTTGGTTTGATGTTAATGTATTTTTACGTGAACTTATTTTCTGTTTCTAGAAATTATTTTGTAATTTCTTATAGAATGGAGATATAATTTGAGCTTGGTTTTACGTTGATTATAAATAGTTGATTTTATTTGTTCTTCTGTTTAAATTCCACCGTTGTTTTTTATTGAAAGGCTATTGATTTTCTATATTGATGCTAATTTTTTTTCCTTCTTCTTTTTGTTCTAATTCTTTGGCAGCTCTTCTGGGGGAAATTGTTTTGAAATTTTCTTGCTGACAGTATACTGGTCAAAATGTAATTTTAAAATTGATTCCATTTAAAGTTTTCTTGTTAACCGTTGTAGTTCAAGTCTCAGTAATTAATTTTGCTTAAAATATAGTTGGGTTGCAGTTGCATACCTGGGATCTTGAGACGCTCTCTCTGAATGAGCTTTCGCATTGCTCCCTAGATGAACTCCTGCTTGTGAAATTTAGAATTAGTATAATAGATGGTTGGATTTTCATTAAAAGGTGGTTGGAAGCTTGAATTTGAGATTTGAGAACTACTATAATAGGAATCTTATTGAATCCTTAGCAAATTTATCTCCAAATCATCTCATTATCAACTTCTCAGCATCTTTTAATTACTAGTTTATATACGTAATATAAAAATAATTTTCATATTAAGTTTATTTGAGTTCTAAGGTTTATTTAATGAATCCTTTTTTCAATTAATTTTTTTATTTAATTAATCTTTTTTTTTCTCGTTAGACTTATTTCGTCCTCTATCTAGGTGTGCTGACCCAATCAGAGTAATTGGTCCCACCCTAATCCATCACGTGATATGACGTAACTTGTCCATCATCTCTTTTGATAATCCGAGCATGCACTTCTGCAAGTGCACTTGTCGATTCACTTAGATGTTAGCTCTGAGGTTGTTATGGCATAATAAACGTCTTTGATCACCAATGTCGCTTGGTTTCTGCACCCACATTACATATACATTACCAAAGGCCACTAGAATTCCACGCATTATTCAATACACTAATTTATATCATTTTTCACGTTATACTCAAACTTTTTATAACAATTTAAAGTAGTTTCTTTATTTTATAGACAAGCCACTAAAGCCATTTTTGTGATATTTTTAGAAAATCATCCATAGTGTATTCTCCCATATTTATAGGTGCATGCTCGATCTAACAACGAGGGTCAAACCTCATCTCAATGATGTGGTGAGAAAAAGGGAGGGTGACGTCCCAGTGTCGCCATCATCATCTGCCCATGTTTAAAAATAACGGAACCTACTGAAAAATAGCTGAAAGTTGTTTAAAACGAGACTTCCCATATTTATATATATGACTAAAGTAGCACTTATGTTTCTCTTATTCAATAGCTGGCTATTAAACTGCTGGTCGTGCAATCTCAGTTCTCTGTAGTGTAACGAAGAACAAGAGAGTTCGAAATGTATGCCTCGTCCTTGCAGCTCAGCTGCTGATAACGGAAGACTTTGAAAATGTTGAAAGTCCCAAAAACGAACGTGTTGAGAAATCGAAAAAAAAAAAAATGTCTAGACATCTTTTAGAGACTTCACATTAGCGACCGTTTTGAATCCTTCTTTGAACTCCTGGAGGATTACCAGGCATTTCACTAATTTACCACATTTCAGCTTATTCAATAATTTAACTTGAAAAACGGTGTTTTAATTTTGTTGTTACTTGCGACACCTATCACTTTTGTCTTCAATTCTTGCTTTGCTTTACGCTATTTTAATACGATGTTCCTATTCTGGGCTTAATATCTTTCAAAATTTTCTTAATAAATCTCACAGACATATTAAAAATTAATTGACCTATTAAATACGAAGTTCCTATTCTTGGCTTAATATCTTTCAAAATTTTCGTAATAATTCTCACAAACATATTAAAAATTAAATGACCTTTTAAAACATTTGAGACTACATTCTTAGTAAAATTATTGTTTTGATAAATATTCTCTGGACAAATCTTAGGACTATATCAGAGCTTGAACATTTTTCTTTAAAACTGAAAAACAATAAACAATTATTTGTGAAAAAAATTTTGATTCAAGATTGGTTACTTGCAATAAGTGGGAATTCTCAAACGTCAGTAAGAAAATGTTTTCATCTTTTCGGTTTTATTTTTAAATATATATATAATTTTAGCCATATCAATAAATTTTTCACGTACAAATATAATAATACTGCATATGCTTATTTTACAATTTACAACATCTCAATGACTACCGTGCTAGAATTGTTGCTAAGTGTAGGGTTGGATTAATCCCTGTGGTTCATCTTAAGCAATGTAAGTCCCCCATGTTCCCAAATCAAATATTTTAAATAATCTCCCATAATAAACAGGTTTTAAGAAACATGTAATGTGGCAAACTGAAACTATAAATCGGTTAATCGTAAGTCATCTTCAAGGAAATTGGTTTCAATATCTTAAGTATAAAAAAATTCAAAATTTAAATTTAAAAGTAATTTTAAATAAAATGGTAAAAAAATGCAAAAAAAAAAATGTTGTAATTTAACTGCTCTAATACGAAGAGCTGTTGAGTACCGAGTAAATCAACTAAATCCATAAATACAAAAGATCTACAAATGTAAATCCTAAAAATAATGTCATAGATACTTGATTTTTGTTTGTATACAACTTACAAAGTTCAAGTACAAATGAAAGCACAAAATAAAATGATCTAATCGGTTGTCTATTTGATTACCACACCAGTGAGCATTTTACATGTCAAAGTAACATTTGGGAATAAATATAATTCATAAATCTATGAAGAATCGTATGACAGGCACTTAAGTAATCAACATCGTCATTCAATAATATGAAAATAAATTAGTAATAGAAAGTAACCTACAGAAGTGCGGCCATCTGTCCGCAAAAAGTCGAATCACGAAACCCTCCCTCGTCCAATATATATCCCAAAATTATAAGATAATCCACAGTAATATTTGGGTCTTGTTGTTCCAAAAATAATGTTGAAATGAAGTTAGAAATCAGTTCGCCAAATCAATTTTTACTCGGAATACATTGCCATCATTATTAAATATTATTATTACTTAAATATTATTAAAGACAACGGGATGTTATCAATACTGTATCATCTGCGCTTATACAGAATGGAAGGAAAAAGCAATACATTTTTAAAAAT
This sequence comes from Argiope bruennichi, assembly GCF_947563725.1. NCBI lineage: Eukaryota > Metazoa > Arthropoda > Arachnida > Araneae > Araneidae > Argiope > Argiope bruennichi. Next base: position 132,804,087 of record NC_079162.1, on the reverse strand, counting down.
CTAGGTTATTTCTTAGCTAATTACCAGAATATTTTACCTATATAAATGAAACTGGAATGCCAGTTTTTTTTTGGGGGGGGGAGGAGAGGGGAATCAAACTATTCACTAGATTTATTTCAAATTTTGTTCACATATATTATGAACCATAAGCTTCGTGACAATTAATACTTTATTAATTAAAAACAATGCTTCCATTGCGATAGCAAAAAGCATGGCTGCGCCCGAGATTTCTTTAATAAACTTAATTTTAAAAAGCCAAAACATGGGAAAGAGAGAAAGTAAAACAAGGTTTTTTTCACTTAATTGAGGTTGAAAGATATTTCTCTAACTTGGAAATTGTTCTGAGATTCTTAAAGATGTCACTAACAATGTTTAACTAAATTTTGAAACATTTTTCAAAAATTAATGACAACTCATAGAAAAAAATTCTGCATTTTTTAAAAATCGTTTATTTTCTAGAAATTATCAGATAATAAAATTCTTTGATGCAATAGATTTTCTCATTTTCATTTTTAAAATGCTGCTGGCGATTGAAAGATTTTGCGTATTCTGATACTTTGCATAAAACAATCTTTTACATCAAAAATGAAGTTGCAGGCGACAAGACAATTTTGTGTATATTTTATATAAAAAATCATTCACATAAAAGTATTATATATACAAGATGGTTTTAATTAAAGTGAACCTACTCAGACTTATGTATAAACTGTTCTGATTGATTTACTTTGCTGAGATATACGCTATTTGGACTATGCAAAAAGAAATCTATAATAAAAATTAATAATTCAAAATTTAGTGAAAGGATGGCATATAGAGAGCAAAACCAATTGAAAGTCTAAACTTTATTTAATCGCATCATTTGTTCAATGCGTGTTATCACGTGCTCAACAGGAGCACAAAATGTTTCTTTCGGAATCGCAGCAACATGACGTGTTATTCTTGATTTCAATTCAGGCAGAAAACATATTTTCCTCCATAGATATGATCTTTCGGCAATCACAAAGATTCAAGTATGGAGAGTGAGGCGGTCCAGCAATCAAAAAAAAATTTTTTTTCCGAAATTACCCGATCATCTCCCAATCGGGCACGAAGCAGTTTAATTGTCGTGCAGTATGCAGCGTTGCACCTTCTTGAATGATGACAGTAGTCCCTAAACATTCGCGTCTTTGTGCGGCAAGAATAGCTTGCTGAAGTAAAAGTTTACAGAAATGGGATCCGTGACTATTATCTTTTAGATTCTTGAAGAGTTATTCCCCTCAAAGAAAAAAAAAAATGAAATTAGCACTAAAACTACATCATACCACAATGAAATCAGCATGCAAAGCATGTTCGCGCACAACTTTAGGACATACCGTAGCCAACCTATAACAGTTTTTATTACTCACTGCTCCATCTAGGGTAAAATGCACCTCGTCTAATCACAAAATGAACCAAGACAATCCACTATCAATGTTTATTCTGGCCAGAAACCCATAATTAAAATCAATGCGCTATTCCGAGTCTTGAGAACGCAGCTTTTGCACCACGTGAACTTTATATAAATGCCACTTTAAAATGATTCGCAGGACCTTTCGTACGGTAGACGGAGACAAATTGCTTGACACCGCCTGAGCACTTGTCGAAGAGTATTGGTAACTGGGGGCTTTTTCACCTACTGTAATAGCGACTTCTTCCACATTTTCATTTCAAATCCGTTTCTGTCCTCTTCTTGATAGCAGCCCCCCAGCGTCTTCGAATTTAGTAATAATATTTTACAATTCATTCTTCGACCCTCCAATCCATTCTTTTCAGTCCATTAAATACAAGTATCCTTATCAAAATAGTGTCATCTAATGGGATTTTCCTACTCTTTCAAGATGTGCTTATTTTATGTGCAAGTGTAGTTTGGAAGTTTCCCCGATTTTTTAATTTTATTCACCATAACTTGCAGGCAGTTAGAGAGAGGACAGGGTTGCTACAGTGTTTTATGACCCAAAGGGGTTCTTCTATCACTTCTTTCGTTTGGTAGATTAGGTCAAATTAAAAAAAAAAAAAAAACATGCGACAGGAGAATACCATTTTAACGCTTCCAAGCGGAAGTCCTGTGTTAAAAAAAAATCGCGAATTTTGCAATCGGATCTCCTTTTTTATTTCCAGAAATACCTGCATGACTCAGAGTTCAACAAAAATGATATTGAAACCGTTATTTTGCTTTAAACTATAAGTGAACAAGATGTGAATATTAATCGGATGCATCGGATTATGATAATAAGAAAGTACGTCCAAAGCATTCATGCTATCGGAATCAAAAATGGAATCATTCTGAGATGAAGGCGAAATTTTCTGAAGAGCACAAAATACAGCCATCAGTTCAGAAGTAAATACTGAGTAATAGTTGTGCAGACGATGATTCAGTGAATCAGATGGAAGTATGAACCAACATGGTCATCTGATTTACAACCATCCAAAATCGAGTCTAGTGGGCACAAAATAAAAATACTGATGGCTTTAATAAAGAAAAATAAAACCTGTTAGAAAACAGCCAGAGTAGTTAAAGGTTTATCATATCCCGTGAAAGTATTCAAAAAAGAAAATTGCAGTATATAACTGGGTGGGAAGCAAAAGAGCCATTAGCTTTAATGTGAACATCGTTAAGGTCCAAGTCATGCCAGATCGTTTTGACTCTTTCGCTGAATGGAAGAATACGAGAAAGACGGGCATCCTATAGTCTACGAAGACCAACTGGAAGAGTCATATGACAAATGGGCTAATTTGGGACCGATTTGCTAGGAAATAATATCAAGCAGATAATTTCTGACTCCTTATGCAAAGAGATAGCTGGTGACAGAAAACGCGCAAGCTCTCTACTCGTGAAATACGAAACATTCCGAAATAGATTTTTAAAGCAGTGAGGTAGATGGTATCCAGGCGCCTCAAAATTGTAAGGTGCGCGGAATCACGCAACCATAATCAATGCGGGAAAGAATGACTATTTGGTATGTAAGGAGGTTTACCGAGGTATTTTTGAGAGCATCTTTAAAATATTTAACAATTTTTTCACACTTCTTCCGTAAGCGTAAGATATACGGAAGGGAGGAGAACTTAGATCGAGAATTACTCTCAAAAACCATATTTCATTCACAATAGGAATTGAGAACTGAAAACACGAATCGAGGTGATGATTTCTTTTCCGGCAGAAGTGCAAGCATTGACTCTTTTCTGGAGAGCCAGTATGTGCATTGTTATCGCACTAGGTTACCAACAGCATTTTGTAATTGTCGTTGTACCACATTCGTGCTGTTCCTTTGGCATGAGACCTATAGATCGCTAACATAAAGAGATAATTAACAGATGACAGCAAATGCGTTAAAATTTTACTGAGATGAACTATAAAAAATGTGATAATAAGTCCCTCAGATTGGATAAAATAATAAGAATAAAAATTGCCAACAAGAACTTGAAACGTTCGAAAAGATAAAAGATTTAGCAAGTTTCTTCAAAGATCAAAAGTATGCCGTAGCTTCAAGCGTAGTTATTAGTTTTTTCTATATCAAAGAATATGGTGGCAATGCAATACCTCCTAACAAATGCGTTGCGAATCTGGTTTTCCATGAAAACGAGGTTCTCAAAAGTATACCAACCTCTGCAAAAGGGAGATGCATCTCTGTTTCTCCAATTCATAGATTAGACGAGCATTGGCCATATGCTCAAAGGTCTTACAAAGACCTTTCATAAGGGTAATTCGACTGAAGCTAAACGAATTATATGGATCTTTTCCAGGCTTTAGGATAGAAACCGCAATAGCTTCGTGTCAGTGTAAATGGCACTCTTCTTCAGTCCAAATTCTACTAAATAACAGTAACAGATTGGAAAGGTAAGTTATATTCAAATGGCGATAAATATTATATGTCATTCCATCTGGCTCATATGCTCCATTGTGTCATCATAGACATGACACAAGGTAATTTCCGGTTCAAACATCCTGAACTCACAGTATATCCTGGAAAGGCAATACGGGCATTAAAACTCAAAGGCCACCGTTCCCTCAAGTATTAATTCCCAGAAAATCAGGACGATAAATATCAATTATAGAAACCTCTGCGAATGCTTGGCTTAGAATATTAACTACATCTATTGGGGTGGAATGCATCAAGTTTTCTGTTTTTAAAACAAGGATAAAAAGTTCATCATAAATTCCATTAGTAGCCTTGACTTTGTTCCATGAAGTTTTATTGGAAGTAGAGGATGCAATGGATGAAACAAAGGATATCCAAGATTTTCTCTGACTACGATGGCGAATGTGACGAGCAAGTGTTTTGGCTCTTTTAAAAGCGATTAACCCTTAACTGGGGAAGTGAAATTTAGGACTTAACTGGGGAGGTGCGGTCTAAGAGACAGCATTTCATTTACACTCAAATTAAATTTTCTAATGAATATATTAGTATAAAAAACTGCCAATATATTTTGCAGATATTTTTCTTGATATATAGATATGTTTTAGAAATTTTTCAAAATATATTATAAATGAAAAAAGTAAATGCGTTTGAACATACATTTTCTTCTCAAATAACATGTTACAATAAATAATATTCTTGAAAAATACATATAATTTTTACTTTTTAAATCAAATTTATTTTTACAGTATATGAAGGTATATAAAAGAAAATATAATGTAAACTTCAACAATTATATGAAAAATTTTAAAAAAAATGACAATGGGTAAAATTGGGTAATTGTTTTAACGGCTTGTGTGAATTTCATAGCACGGTTTTCTAGGGCATTTTAAACATACAGGTTAACAGCTAGTATAAAAATCAACCTATAAATTCTGTATATATATATATCTTGATATATTAATATATTTTATAAATTTTTCGAAATTAATTATCACTAGAAAAATTAATTATGTTTGAACATACATATCAGAATCAGTTGAATGCGAACTTTCATAGAAAAACTCTTCTGTACAATTATCCTTATCACTAAAAATCACTTTCTGTTTCATTTAAAAGTGTCTGGAGCACTGCTTCATAATAGGATCAGTAAATTGGATGATATTTTGGGGCCCAAGTTTTAGCGCCACTTGCTAAGCCTTGTTTACATTGGGACACTATCAGGGAGATGCAGTCTTAGAGACCGCGCTGAAAGAAATAACTGAATTATTTTAAAACGCATCCGCTGAAATCAGTTGAAAAAGTGCATGTGTATTGAATGTCACAAAACAGTGAATTGAGCTAAAAATAGAATAGGGGTGACCGAAAATCCATCGTTAGTGGTCTCACAGACCGCACATCCCCAGTTAAGGGTTAAGTTCTCAATCATAGGATACTTTAAAAATATGTTTCACAGTTTTTATTATTATTATGACTGCGCGACAAGCTTCAATTTACCACGGTCTCCGAAATTTTTTTAGACGTGGGTAAGTCATCAGTATACTGTTATTTATATCACTTATTAAGGTTTCAACAATCATCTGTATTGTTTCCGAAATGTCTGAAGTATCGACCATTGTCTCAGTAATATTTGCCAACTGCAAAAAAAGTTGATAGAAAACGCGGAAAACAAATAGTCAAACCACCGCTACTAGCTTGAGACACAATAATAAGAAAATGATCATCATTATATAGATTTTTGCTCAGGGTCAACAACGGTAGGACTTCAGCAAAACATATGACCAAATAAAGACTATGGAAGGTAAGTGTGAATTCATGGAAATACATATTCTTATTAATTATTGAGCAGATAGACTCAGTTATTAGAAATAAACTGTTCGATATACCTCCCCCGAGAATTTGTATCATCCGAACCCCTCAAAGTACTAAGATCTTTGAAATTTCCTAGTAGGATTAAAGTTGAAGTAAGTTGGCCCGTTAAATTGTCGAAATCTTGTTGACAAATGAAATCATTGAATGGAAGATAAATATAGCAAACTGTGATCAAAGTTGGTATGTGAACTGGTACAGCTACAGCCTGTAAATAAGTACGTAAAGCGAGAGGTGTACTCAGTTAAAGATTTTAAATGTACATGTAGACGCCTCCAAAATTGTGAGATTATGTGTCTGCATCTTTCCTAACACAAGTACAGCCGCGCAATTTTGTGAGAATGTTAAATGTCAGGAAGATTTCTTGAATAACGAAACAGACTGGATGAAATTTATTGAATTTGCATTTTATGTCTTGAATTTTGGACAGAATGCCGCGACAATTCCAAGAAATAAAGATACCCATAAATAGAGAGATTTTTAAGAGGAAATAAACCGGCATTTGTTGGAGTTGCCAGATCTTTGCAATTTATATCAAATGAATCTTCATCCTCAGGCCAATGAAGCTATAAATCGGGACTGGTAAGTGTGTCCCCAAAAATGGACGTCAAGTCTTTATGGAGTAAACCATGATTTGCCAACCCCAAGGTGGACGAGTTGCCGGGATAGCCTGGTTGGTAGAGCGTTGGATTTGCATCCATTAGGTTGCGAGTTCGAACCGCGCCGGCCGAAGATTCCCCGCGTGCTTGGTGGCTGACGCGCGTATGAATCTGTCGTGATCACAAAGTCCTCCATGTCGAGAGTAATATCACTGGGGGTACTGGATCAGGGGTGATCGTCCTCTGATTCAAGTCTAAATTCCGACCTGTGAATGAAGTCCGCATCGTAAAAAGGGTTGTGACGTGTATGTAGCCCTAGTCGTGTATGTAAGTCGTTCTCATGGCGCTACTATAAGAACAAGAGACGCTCCCCCTCCGGCTTAAAATCACTGTCTTCGTAACAACGGGTTTGTCCATGGCAAGCGCTATAAGAAACAATATGAGTTGCGTAAAGTTATTTGAAGCCCCATGGAAAGACCTTTTTTTACAAAAGGCCACGCTTTCCAAGTTTAATGTCAGTAAATTCTAAGGGTTTTTTATCTGAATTTTTTGGTGTCGGCAAGTCTTGTTTGGGAATTCTGGAACACTTTTTAGTGAGTGATTAGAATCAGAATAAGAATCAGATGTTTTTTCAAGAGGTTTTGTTTCTAAAGTCTGTTTCAAACAACTGGCACAGGAACCACTTGTGCAAAATAATTTTTGTGCAAATATCAGCAATAGGGAATCTGAATTTGAACCCTACGTCTGGCTTCTGGATTTGTTAAGACGCTTCTTTTATCTTGATAGTAGTGACCTGTTTTTCCAGGTTTAAGCTTGATCAAGATAGAGTAAAAGAGGAATGATCTCCACCAAGGTTCATACACTTTTCTTGTGCAGTATATTGCTGGCATGCATGCCTTTTTTCGACAGATCGGCCACAAGTGAGTGCGCCGCGGCACTCACTTTTGCGGCACATACTTTTGAGTGGCCAAAGCGCTAGTACTGAAAGCATTTCAATAGATAGATATGTATTGTCGAATTTATAACTTGATATAGCCGGCCCATATATATATTCGGGTAGTTTAGGACCATGAACTGTGAGTATATAATATTTTGTTGGAAATAGGTGACCATCCCGACGAATTGAAATCTAGCGAACATGTGTCACTCCTTGCGGTTTCAATTCTGTAGATATTTATATATAGAGACATGAACCTTTCCCCACATGTAATGACGCTTTTGGAGAAGTGTAGGAATGTATGTGGACTCACAGTAGCAGATATGTTTTTTTTGTGTTAGCTTTAATGAATCGATAATCTCTAGTAAATCACCAAAACGCATTTTTCATATAGAAAGTGCTACACTGGTGGTGGCAGCAACGATCTTCTGAATGAGGAATAAAGAAACGAAATGAAAAGTATCTTGTTTTTCAGAAAGGCGCTAGATAACAAAATATTTGTAATATTGAAGTTTACTTACAGGCTTGAACTCTTTATGTATACTGAGGAGAGATTTGCGCTTATGCGATATGAAAAGAAATTGAGATCACACGGCACCGTCCACTACGAAACCCAAAAAGGGAAGGCAATTACTGGCTCTGGAAATTCCTAGCCTCGGTATCCACCTTTGTGCTAACTAGAACCTATGTATTCAGAGTCACTCACAAAAGATCCAGCGATCGATCACCCTTAACGATAAGCCCAAGAAGTGACCCCTTCGTTTGAGTTCTAGCAGACAAACCACTAGGATAGCTTGCTTCCGACCGGACCCCGAGATCCACAGTGGAGAATTCCCCCGCTTGCCACCGAGGAATGGAAGAATCAAGCTAATAGCAAAAGGCATAGGGGATAATAAGCTGGAAGAGACTAAAAATCTCTAGGAACCTCGGGATTGGGATGCCCGCACCCACTCAAAGAAGATGAGCCTCTGAAGGTCCAAATAATCCGACGAAGAGCACCTAATGCACTGTCTACAAAAAACTGAATAGGCTGCTGTTAACATTTACCATACACGCATTCAATTGTTGTTGCTTTGATATGTGTGGACAGTTGCATGGAAAAAAAAATGGCTTCTGCTAAGTTGATAGTAAAAGGTTTTTTAAAAAATAAATTTTTATGCACTCACAGTAGAGTAAATGTGTCAATTAGTGAAATATTTCTCTTATATTCATCTATGACCAAACAAAGTTTCACATTTCATCTGTAAAATTTTGTGGATATATGCTCACATTTAAGTTTAGAGAGAATAATCACACATTTAGATGAACACATTTATTTCAGAAATGCAAATTTATTCAATACACAAAAACTGGCATATGAAAATATTTGTATAGTAGTACATCATCCAGTTATCATGACCTCAAAGAAATTTTCTAATTATGCATAATATTGTTTACTTTGATTCAACAATATTTACAAATACGATCTTATAAGGAAGAGAAGACAAAATTGAGAAACTGAGCGTTTAAGCTATCTCAGAAAAGTGCTGGAATGCGGTGCAGGAAATTAAAATTTTTTGCTTACAGTTGCGTGTTTTCTAAAAAAAAGGGCATATTTCAGTGACAAAGAAAGTTTAGATATACTGGCGACTTCTGCGGTAGGTAATCGTAATGTCGGCTTAGTTGTAGAAAAATGCAAACGTCATTTTCGGAATCCTTCTGGGAAGTATGTTTACAGAATGGTTTAAGAGATAACAAATTTTTGGATCCCTACCTCCCCGAGAAGGAACGGGAAAGATGAAATTATACAAATGAAATTTATGCAAATTATATAGAAATTGATATTTATGCTTCGCGCTTCCAACGCACAGGTCCGAGGTTAGATTCTCGGACTGGGCAAGGTCGACTCAGCCTTTCATCCCTTCAGTGGGTCGATAAACTGGAGACCAAACATGCTTGGGAACTAAACACTAAGGGTTCCGCTTTAGGCTGACCATCTAACTGGGACATATGCCTCGCACCCAAGGGCCCTAGATAAAGAAAGCAGATATGGTCACTGTAAAACTTGGTCCACATAGGGCTGTCATGCCACTGAATTTAGTTTTTATTTAAGCTAGAGAAAAAAAACTATCAGTTAAGAACTCAATATTCCCGAAACGACATTCTATTTAAATTTAATAACTGACCTCCATACAGCATTCGGAGAGTCCAAAGACAGTTACATGAACAACTACACGATCGACATCTAGAATTTTATGCTTGGGCCCTACTTCAGTTAAAATGAAATCCTACTTTTCCGAGGTATGCAGTTTGGACACAGGAATGTTGCTTTAAATAAAATTAAAATATTAATTTGAAAATATATTACTTTTGGAACGGTAAAAATTCATTCATTTTACAAGAAGTTTCAGCATGAGAGGCAATTTTCTGTAAATGTGAGGTGGAGTATTTTTAGAAATTCTTTTGTTGGTTTCATTTTATACAATATTATGCTGGATGGTGACCGATAAATTCAGGTGTGATGGGCATTATGTCTTTACTAAGGGATCCATTTACTTTGGCAGTAGTTGTAGATCTTCGTCGACACACTCAAAAAGCCTGTCTTTAATTTACAAGAGATGAATTTGTTCTTATATGTGCATTGTTAAAAGGAATGCAATTTTCTGTCGCTATCGAAGGTATTCATTTTGAATAAGTTTTTAAGGGCGTCCATTAAATTATTATCTAATCATGTTTTAAAATATAATTAAAATAAATAAATGCTTTATTATTTTCTGATTTTGCCCTTTTAGTTACCTTTTGCGATATACATATTATCCCTGAAAATTACAGCGAAAGTCTCGCTCGGACACCGGTCAGAGGAACGGAAAGACGCTCTATGTTCATTATTTTATCTTTTAATATAATGAAATTAATTTTTAAATAATTTTAAAAATAGAAGCATGAAACTTTGAGTTCTTATAGATGAGTGTAGGAAAAACATTTTATTCACTGACATTCACTTTATCGCAATAGGATCCGTATAAAAATATAATTTTCGCAACATTTTATTATCCTTCTCGACAGTATTTTGATACATTTGAGCACCTTATGTGATGGAATTTTTCTGTATATGTCTAATTGCAATAGTTAAGAAATAAATGCTTGTTCCACCTTATAGAGACACCCTGAATATTATACATGAAATAATACTTTTTGCAAACGAATAAAAGAGGAATTAACTTGAAATTATAGTTTTATTATTATTATTTATGGTTAAGAAAAAGATGTTTGGCTGCTTTCGACAGTGCAAGACAAGAAATATTTGACAAGGCAAAAAGCTGGAAAAAACAATTACAGAAGCGCATTCGGAAATTTATATCTTCAAATTCGATTTTGTTGTTATTGTTTATAATGGCACTTGCCATGGACAAGCTCGCTAACGAAGTCAGCGATTTTAAGCCAAGAGAGCGTCTCTTGTTTTAGTAGCGCCAACTAGGGCCATGAGTACGTCTTGGCGACTCACATTCGCTTGCACAACCCCTTTTTATAGGGGGACGCATTTACATATCTCACAGATAAAGAACAACCATGCCCGAACCGGGAGTCGAACCCAGGACGTCCAGGTCACGGGGAAGACGAGCTACCCTATGCCAGGACGTCGGCAAATACAATTTTACAGACATGTAGCTAAACAAACATTTATTATAGCGGAGTATTATTGCAACTTAGTCCAAAACTTAAAGATATTAAATTCTGAGAAGCATGATAAAGCTAGAACCTCTCGCAAATCCAAGGGTAAAATGAAATTTGAATTCAAGTGATTAGAAAATAATTTTTAAAAACGCGTAAAAGTAAATGTCTCACAATTTCTTCTCTCTGCAAGCTTTGTATGACAACAGGGCCCTCTTCTATCGCAAATTTTGCGAAAATGTAAAAACTAACTAAATATGTTTTAAAATTTTGACAAACTGAACTTATTAATGGCTATGGTTAGAAATAAATATTCATATGGGAAATTAAATTAATCTATCAGATCTCCTTTTTTCAACTCAACCTTATTTCCCATCATTAACAGAAAGAGTTAAAACTCTGGACAAACACATTACATTGAAAATAAAGCAATAAAAAAGTAAATATTATATATATTAAATATTTTTCAACTCAAACTTAAAATACATTTTTATATTTGAAAAATATAAAAATATGTCAAAGAAGGGTTTAATCCATAGAATATTATTCCCTCTTCAAGTCCGTTTTTTTTAATACACTTTAAATTCGACACTGTGCAGAGAAGAATAGAAAAACCCTTGCAGTGCAAATTTGCAGTGAAACCAGGGTAGCAAACTAATACTTCCAAATGGGTCCTTGTCTCCCAACACCGACTAAAATAAATGCTTTCAAATTATAAAAAATTATTTAAAAAATGCTATTTAAATTATATAAATAAAAATTTTCAGCAATTTATATTTCAAATAATGATGATTAAAATACGTAATTATAGAATGATAATTGAAAATAAATGCGTATTGCAATCTTTTTTTTTTTGATGATATTTTAAGAAATTAATCCAAACATTCATTCCTCACTTCAGTGAATGTTTCGGTTAATGCATCAACGTCAACATTAGCTTTACTTTCCTGTTTCAATTAATATTTACCATAGACCAATCTTTCTTGAGCAATAATCAATCGATTGTTTACATGAATCAATTTCAGGGTTGAAAAACTCCTTTCTTATGCTGTCATGTTGTAAATATGTGCGATGCAGTAAATATTAGAATGCTGTTTTTCGATTCCTGCTGAAATTTCTGTATATGAGAAAATATCAATTGTCAATGTGTTTTCGGTAATCCATCTTACTGTTATTCGTTATTTAAATATGTTCCATCAATAAGAATGATTTTGTGTAAAGTATTTTTTTAAAAACTAAACGTTCTTCAAGCAACTCTTCCGGGGACATCTTTTACAGTTCATGTATTTGTCATAACACCAAAATTTCGTTCAATATAAACAAATAGTCGAATGACCATGACTCAGAAACTCAGTGACTGAGAAATGACTCAGCCTTAAATTTAAATCGCTAATAAGTTGTTAGATACTCATATATAATTCTTCTCATTCTTTAAAATTGAGCTGTACAATTAAAATTGCAGCAATTTTCGTCGCACCAGCAACAACATCTTTGAAGATCATTTAAATTTGAACATTCATTAAGAATTTTTTTCACGTTATCGACACTATAGACTGCAATGCTCATATCAGTACGTATAAATTCGTTTACTGCTCACATTTATTTCAAAAATAATTTTTACTGCATAATTAATAAAGCAATTAAGTTAAATTTTGTAATTTTTAATGATATCCCTTTATTTCTGCCTTTATTATACAGTGAAACTTGTTTAATTCGGAGCTAAAGGAACCACAATAAAAGTTCGATCAGTCCAATTATTCTAAGAAAAAGTATGTATAAAATTTTTTATCGAAAGAGAAAAACACAAATTTAAAACTAAGAATTATTTTTGATATTTAACAATTTTAATAAATAATAATAAACAAGTAGGTCATTTTAATAAATAAAGTAATAATAATTATGAATGAGAAATTTTTTACGATTTTAACAATAATAATTTTAATAAATAAACAGTATATAACATTTGAAATATATAATAGGTGTACAGTAAAAGTTAAAATAAATAGTCTTCACGCAAAATAAAGCAGATACAGTGGACACCGCACAGATATATTTTACTACCAAAAAAAAAAAATTAAAAAAATAAAGGATTTTTTTTTTCGACATCTAATTTGACATTATCTCGGTTATCTGAGATGATTTTTTAGTTTCTTCAATTTACTACGGATCCTACAACAGTTAACAATTAAAAAATGCACCTTCAAAAATATTTAATCAGTGCACTTTTTAGAAACCTTTATTGACAGTAATGTAGCGACTGAAACTTAACTAAAACGATATTTAATGCAATTATAAAATCATTTCCATGAAATACATTATTATTATTAGATTATAATTTGATAAGTGTAAGAACATAAAATAGAAGAATGCGAATATCTAGTTCAAGAGGAGGTTTTTACAAATATTAAACAGTTCAGAATATATTTTTCTCATAGTAAGGCCAAACGCTTGCATTATAAAAATTTATATTGATATCACTCATTCGTTTTATTATTAATTATGAAAAAGAAATGGATGTAATATGCTATCATAAAAAAATTTCTTATACACCTTTATAAAACAAAATATACTTTATGGAATTTTTGTTCCATAGATTTAATTTTTGATTGAATTTATGTAATAATTTAGAGCACAGACAATTTTAATATAAAACGTCGTTAAATATGCTTATTAATAATTCTGAATAAACAAATAACTGTAATTGATTTAAGCGAATTTAAAATGTTATTTTTACTTGATAAGCAATGAGCATGATGCTCAACTGTGGTATATAAGAATCATTTCCATGCTTATGAAATATTAGTCACAAAGGAATTATAAGTAAATAAAATTTACCTTTTGGGGTAAAAAAGACTATCAAACACATACCAAGATTATTTCATTCTTTATAATTCAACGGTTCGAACATCCATTAGCTCTGAATAGCATAGTTACTTATACCTTATTAAATAGTAAACATTGACAAGCTATTCCTTGGTTGTGACTTAATTATAATAAGGAAATTATTCTTTGGATATCCTGTTAAAGACCATCAGTATCTGCGATAAGTACCTTCATTCTGATTTCACCTTACAACATTCATTCAGCCACTATCAGCGAGTAACCTAGACGCTGTTCAGCAACATATGAGTCTTAAAAACGCTCTTACCTAATCTATCAATATCAAATCTGTTTTATTTACTAAAATGGTAGTTTGATGAGAACATTTTGTTACGAACGATTGAATGATATTTTGATTTGGCGCATTATATGTTGATTGTCAGAAGTCCGATTTCTTTTGATCGACAAGCCTCCTAAAGCTGTAACTAGACCTGTGCGTTAAATATATTTAAGAACCCTCAAGAATCTCAATATACACCCTCAGAGTCTCAAGACCCAAAGCGAACGCGTCTTATGTCACAGCAAAAAAAAAAAAAAAAAAAAAAAACGCCCCTGGCTAAATGCAAATAAAGGAAAAAAACTGAAACATGTAACTGAAAAATTGAATGTATCAAAATTATATATGTCTACAAAAAGTTCTTAGTACAAATGTATAGTACCAGTGTCATTTTATGTAGATTTGATATCAGTGTCAATTTAACTTTCATTTTTGAAGACTTTTCGCAGAATAGGCTTGTTGGCAGACACTATGAAGTTGCAGGCGGAGAATACAATAAAACAATTAAATAGAAAAGAAAACCTCATTTTAAATTCAACGAAGTACAGATTACTTATTTGACGACGAATTCAAGCAAGAAAAATAGAATTTCGTAAGTCATGGATACAACCGTCAATTTTCCCCTTCCGGAAACTTGATAAAATTCTGGAGGTTTCTTAAAATATCTGTTAAGATGAGCTGTAGAGGAAATCACAACTGTATTCTGTAAAAGTAAGCAAAGAATTCCTTTTTTGGCGGCTTTTAAAGGTTTTGTCACATCCATAATCCTATGATCATCCATATTTTTAAAAAGAGAGTAGACAAGGAAAAAAAAGAGGCCATAAGGACACATTCAAAACTTATTTAGCTTCAAAGACATTTTCCGAAAATTTTGCTTTTATTTGAAAGCTTTTACTTTAGTCTCGTTACTTTGGTGTGATAAGACAGCTTCACATTCAGCAGAACAAATTTAAAAACTAGACCCTTCGAAGTGTTGGATACGATCTTTTATTCATGCAAAGTTTAGAGATAGGCTTTTTTAAGCTGAAAAAGAAAGAAACTTAAAATTCCAGGTATTTTCCCAGTATTTATGGATATTTTCAAATTTCCCAGTTCTCCTGTTTTTTCATTTTCTCCTATAAAAATCAAAAACTTCCCAGACAAAATATTCTGATTTAATAAACTTTCATATCCAAAGATCACATTATCTTAACAGCAGATCAATGAAACTAAACACTTCAATGCATAAATAGCAAATATTAGTTCTAAATAACTAAAGTGGTAATGCATTCTGATTTCTTTATCAAAACACTAACAACGAGTTGAGCTCAAGCATCATCTATAAACGAAGTTCAAAATAAAACGAACACCTCTGAGAAAATATAAGATATTTCATACTAGAATTAGAGTCGTTTGTCGCCTAATAGCCGTGAAAGAGAATGTATCAGTTTTCCAACAGCTACCATACGAATCATATTCATCCAACGCCACTGTGAGATCTAGCAGTGTCAGATTTGAGAGATTTTCGAACAAAAATGTTTGTTAGAGCAAATTTAACTTATGGTCCCTATAGCAAGAACAAGTAATATAGTCTGAAGAATCGACATTCATTCAATTTCAGACCAGGGGCGGTTATATTTCTGAGACGTACAAACAAGTGCTTACTCTTAAGGGTGAATATGATTACATTTTGATACAAGTTCGGATATTTTAGACCATGTAATGTTGAATGGAGAAATCAAAACGGAGTTATTGTTCATTTAAAAGAGGTATTATGCCTTTCGTTTTGTTCAGATTTTATTCTCTACAGAGCAACAGCTTCCGAAGAATACAACACTCTTATTACCACTTCCAAGGGCATTTAAGTATGATTCAAAAAGCATGAAGATAAAGTAGTGCATTTCATTGCACCCCACCCCAATATTTGGAATCCCAGCTTCTTCACAATTCGCCTTAATGTTTGATAGATCTATTGCTAAGAGGAATGCTTCTCCCTCAAACACTGTGTATCATTTATGAGCCTGTCCTTCGAAGCATACAATATGTATTTCAATTAAAGAGTGGTAAACAAGACCGCCGATAGAGATTCCAAGTATCGAAGCAAGGCAATGGCATGCGTCGCCCCTTCTCATACTCAATGCTTCCCTTTAAAAATAAGTACTATATAATTTTTTTTTAAATCCGAGCTCTGAGGATATTAGCTGTCTTTTTTTCTAGGTTGGTTTGATGACGATACAGCCAACGACTGAAGACTTTCTCTAATTTCACAGTTGTTCTAGTTAATTTGTCACCTATTTGATGACAATCATAATCGATGATGTATGCAGATATCTGCTGGAATGCAAAAGTGATTTTTAAACATTGAAAATATTGTCAAAATGAAAATATATTTGCTAAAAGTCACTCAGATTAAGAATATTTTATAAATTTTAAATTGCAGTGCAAAGGTTAAGTTTTCGATTTCAATATCTAGGATAAAATATGATCGCAATCCTAGTTTACAATTAATTTAACCAATGCTTTAATAATAAAACGTTTCGATTTATCATTAATAAAAGCATAGAAACACCAAAATCTGTCTAACAAACATTTTAGAAAGTCATGGACTTGTGTTATATATTTCTATTTTTCGAATATTTTAAGTAATGTTTTTGACTAGAAATGCTAAATACTTCAAATGTTTCTTTCTTTCTTTATATTGTTGCAGAACAGAAAAAAAATGCATCTCTCTAAATTCGATTATAAACCTGTATCTTTTTACGGATAATGTATACATGTAAGATATCATCTCACATATAAATGAAAGATGATATTTTAGTAAAATTTATATTAAAAATGTTTATTTTGACAGATCCGCAAACATCAACTGTTTAATGATCAACATTAAACAAGTTGAGCAACCATCACAAATTTTAATCTCTAATTTAGAAAGCACTTTGAATTTATATACCAAAAGGAACTGTCAAAATTCAAATTAGGATGAAAAGTATCTAAAGAACTGAAAATGTTTCAATAAAATATAACAAAAACCTTTATTATGAAATAACGCATAGCAAAATTCAGCAACTAGAAAATGTTTTCTATACAATTCATTGGATGCGGTTTTACAAATAATTATTCAGTCAATTCTTACGAGATTTGAAAATCTTTTCAATTTAATATTAAAAAATAAATTCTTAAACTGCATAGCTATATTTTATACAGAACAGGATCATAAATAAATAAATATTATCACAGGGTTTGGATGAGTTTCACAACTAAAAGCAAAATTTACATATGTTTATAATATACAGATATATAACTGGTAAATATTGCTTTCGTAAATATTCTCTACATCATATATCTTCAGATGGTATCGTAGCATGTCTGAAAACATTTTCTACATTATTAATATAATATATGGTAAATCTTTCTCAATGTATAAAATACTTGCCCACAGTTGATAAATTTATCATTATAGAATTGTCATATTTTACAACAATAAATAACAGTAAGAAGTACTAAGATAAAAGAACAACATTTCCATTATCAGTGCCTAACAAAAGAAGCCTATTTAGGGGAAGAAGAGCCATTGTTGTTAGCACACCTTTAAAAGTATCGGAACGCAATCTAGTACTTGTGTATACGGCCTGAAAAAGAACGACAACAAAATAAATTTCATAACACCACTTTAAAGCAACTGAAATTAAACCATTTCTAAAAAGAATTTAATATAAAATTTATACAAAATGCTATTTGGAAAGGAGGTCATTTAATAATCTGTATGATAAAATACATATGTAGAAAAACTTTGAACATGTTTGAACACCTTTCCTCTATAAAAGAGAATTGAACTTAATATATGTACTGGTGCATCGTTTGCCTTTTGTAATATATATATTGACAATTTCAAAGTTATAGTAAAGAGTAAAATTATGAAACAGATAGAATTTACGATCATTATCCATTTCTTTAATCATTTTTCCAAACCTTTAGATTTTATATTTTAACGATGATGTGTTTAATCTGAATCTAAAGAGATAATGATGATTTACTACTCATATTACTGGTAGGATTAAAAATAACAAGATTCCAGAAATAAGTCCTCATTTAAGCTAACTAATTTTTTTTTTTTTTTTTTTTTTTTTGAATAGGGCATGAAAAAAATTAGAATAAGAAAATAATTTTACTGCCGAAAATATTACTTACAAATAAAAAAAAGAACATATTACTTCCATTGAAAACCTATTAAAAAAAACCTAACATAACTTCATAAGCGGATAATATATCAAGTGTCCTCAAAGGCAGCAATATAACAAATATAACCTTTCAAAACCTTCGATAAACACGAATAAAAATGTTGCATTTTCAGAAAAAAAAAAGAAAGAGGAGAAGTCGTGGTTTATATCTATATTAGAAAACTAACAATCAAATTGTATCCATACTTACAAAACACAAAAATACAAACAAAATTGAGAATTATACAGGTATTATTATCATAAAACAATCACAAATATTTTGATGATTAAAATTTTTTAAATTTATTTATTGAAAATCCGTTACCAAAATTATCAAACTGTAATATATAACATAACTCGCCTTTGCTAACTATTTTAATCATAATTACTAAAAAAAACTCAGGAAGAACAAAAACAGAATTACTTTGTAGTAAATACATTTTAAGAGAACCAGGGACGTTTAATAATAAATGCAAAAAAAAAAAAAAAAAACTTTTAGAAAACGCTTCCACTAATGTATTAAAAAGGAAAAATAGAAGGATAAAAAGGAAAATTTTTAAATCTGAAATCTGATGGCCAAAATAAAAATCTCAAAAACAGGAGGCGCAGACACAGATAACTAAAGCATAACAGAGTTATAATTAATTTTTTATAATGCTTTTTAATTTTTATATAATAAGTTTTTACAATTTTTTTTATGATAATCATTTCGATTTTACATCCTTCTTCAATATCGTCTGTGCCTCAAGCTTTTTTAAAAGTTATTCTACACTGAAAAAAGCGGTTTTATAAAGTCTTTTATATTTATTATTTTCTAGTTTTTATTTCTTATGCTATTCATTGTAGCTTAAAAAAAGATTTAAAATAGTACGAAAATCATCATACTAAATCAATCGGCAATTCTTAAGTTAACATCCCTTTTCTAAACAGTCATATAAAATATTATAGTGAAGTTAATTATCGTCTTTTTGTTATTGTCTTTTATATTATTATTTTCCTAAGAACAAATATTATAATTTCAAATACATAATTTTTACATTTATTATTCTACTATAATAGAAAATATTCTAATTCAAATATTCTTATTTTAAGAATAATTTTTTTTAATTCTTATAATTTTAAAATGTCCTTAATTTCTTACTTTAATTTTATTTATCAAAAATATGAATGTTAATCCGTATAATTCTGATAGAAACAATTAAATATATTTTACCATACAGTGGTGGATAAAATTGTAGAAACCTTATGAAGTGAGCGCATTTGGGAGATTTGATGACTCATAGAAGCAACAGTATTTACAGTAATATCATAAGGTTATATATCCTCTTAAAGATAATTAATTATAAAAGTAATTCAATCAATTATGTTCAATTGACATTATATTTTCCGAAGTTACAGTGAAATAACCAGAAGAAAGAAATATACATTGCTGCAATTGATGAGATATGGCCATTTGAATGTAGCATATGAGTGTTTAGGCGGTCAAAAAATGGTATCTTGTTATTGGTAGAATTTACCAATTGATGCAATGTTTGGGAGCTGAGTGTAGTCGTTTTTAAGTGTAATTTGTGACTGCTACCAAAATGGGCACTCTTCTTTTTTTGTATTCTTCAATTGCTAAGTTGTTAAAATGTCATAAATAAAAGATACTGCACAAAGAGTTGAACGGTCACCCCCAAAAAACGATGTAAAATTTTACTATTTCATTAACATGGCTTGTAACGAAATTAGAAAGAAAATTGGTGGAAATCTAGCTAAAAGGGATATTTCTAAATTTTTCAAGTATAAGGAAACTCAGCCACTAGCAAATACAGGAAAAGATTTAAAATACCAAGCAATAACAGAATAATCAAAAGGCTCTCTATATGATTGAAGAAAATCCTCTAAGTGAAAAAGAGTAATACAGTGTGCAGTTGAGTGTGAGAGCAGTTCAACGGAGATTGCAGGAATCTGCTCTAAATACAAGAATTCTATGAAACACGCCCTTTTTAAATCTGAAATAAAGGTAGAAGGAGTAAACCAGGCAAAAAAAAAAAAAAAAAAAACCATATAAACAGGACAGCAGTAGTAAAAGGACAGAGTGAATTGGAATGATGAGATCTAATCATCACTGTATGGTAAGAATGACATATAATATGTAAGGAAGAGAAGATTTTCATCCTGATTGCATTATATCTTGTTAAACATTACCCCAGATCATAACAGCTAGAGCTATGATCAGGGATTGCATGTCAGCAAAAATATGGTTAGAATCTGTGATTAATGGGAAAATCCCCAAAAATATATAAATGAAATACTCGTTCCTATATTGATGTCATTCACATATGATCTTTTGTCAGATAATTTATATTTTAACAGGATTCGGCCCCATGTCATGTTGCCATTGTATGTAAATACTGGTTTCAAGACAATTTTAATTCACGACTGGAATGGCCTGGAAATTACTCAAACCTTAACCCAACTGAAAATCTAACGAAATTAAATGAAGCAATAATTAAATAATGGTATATTGTAACAGTTGAGGATAACAGCATTGAACTCTATGAGATAGTGTAACAAGGCCATAAATGAAGCTGAAAGTTACGCAAATATTAACTATCATCAGTGAGAATTTTTGTATACGTCATTATTTTTGTTTTCCTTTTTCTTCTTCGTACCTGCTATTCTGCTGCAAATATCAATTATAAAAAACAATTTTATTAAATTCTTGATTAAATTTTCTAGAAAATGATGTATAATTTTATAGTACGTCTCTTAATAAAACTGCTCTTATGAGGCATGGAACCTAAAAATGCGGTTTTTCCAAAGCATTTCTAAAATTTTGGTCACTATTGTTGGTAATTATGTTAAAAAATCAATTTTTAGCAATATTTCTTTTTATTCTTCTTTATTTTTGAAGTTTTATTTTTTAATAATTTTAATCTTGTTCCTATACACATTTTGATTTTTTGGAAAGTTGCATTCATCTTTATTGCATAATATATATCTTAATGCTATTTTGACTCTTTAAATAGTACTATTTTCTCATATTCTGAATTTTGGTAAAATACTCCTAAGAAGACCTAAAATTAAAATATGATGCATATTTTTTTTCATATTTCAGTATAATAATTTAATATGTTTTACAATCCCTGAACTACAAAATAAACGATCTGTTCATTTCAGACGATTTTACAGTTGTTTTAATGCTTCATAACAAGGGGGGAAAAAATGAAAATTTCATGTTATTTATCAATTGAACCCCAGTATTTTAAGGCTGGATAAACTACAGCTTATTTCTTAGTTCAGGAGCTAGGTAATATATTTCTTATCTCTAGAATTTTAGGCAAATCATTTGATAAATTTCTAAATTACAGTCTTTGCTTAGTACTTTTTTTTTATTTGCAAAAAAAAAACCCACATTTCTTCGAATTTTTAATATACAAAATAAATTTTATTATTTTTTATATTTTTAGTCTAACATATTTGATGATTCAGGGTTACAAATATTATGGAATCTAAAAGTTAACATTTCTCAAATTAAATCTTAGATGATGCCGCTTCTATGAAATCGATTTTTGGCTAAATCAGCATATCAACTGGCAATTAAGAGCTGTAAATTATTAAAGCATTAAATAGATATTGAGAAATAAAAACTACACAAAATTTCAGAATTTTAGCAATGATAGGAGAGTGAAAAAGTGATTTAAAAAATTTCGTAATTATATGAAATATGTGAAGTTAAATAAAAGTGGCAATGACAAACACAGTATGGTTAAGCACTTTTTCAGTCTATATTCTGCTGAAATTTCCAAATTTTTTCTTTTGACCATAAATTGAGTATTTTTTAAAACTTAAAGTGAAATTCGAAGCTCTTTAAGCCTTTTCAAATAGTTATTTCGTTTAATTTTTTTTATCCCCTCTTTTTTTCCATTCTTAAAAATTTATTCCTTTAAACTAATCAATGTTAGAGTAGCATGACCCTGTAACTTTCTATAAAGGATGTTCAAGAAATATGAATAAGAAATTGTAAGAAGCTTACAATGTTTAATAATACATGACTCTATCAATAGGTTCTGGAAACTGCATGAAAGTATCCTTAAAGCTAACTAACTTTCAATGTCAACAGATTGCACCTTGCTAAAAACTGAATCTGAAAATTTGATTATATCAAATTAAGAAAGTTGAACATGTGTAAAGTGGCGACTCGTCATCTCAAAAATTTGCAGTTCTGCAAAAATATTAATAACAAAATGTGCTACTTTGCCTATAAATAGTCTAAATTTTTATATTTCAAACCAGATATGAAATTTGTTGTTACGAAGGACTGATATAACTATTAAATAGTTTATAGAATTTTCGTACTTTTTTTTTATTTTTTCAGGAATAGAACGCAAATCATTCACACCAACATTCCATGTATCGTCTCTGCCGTAAATATAGAGAACAAAATAATTAAAGTTTTTATAATAAAGTCACATAATCAATCATGTTTAGAGTAAATTTATCCGCGAAATTTTAGCTGACACTGGGTTTTCCAACATGGAGATTTTTGAACAATCTGCATATCAGGCAAAAAGCCATCCCTATTTTTATATCCAATTTTCCGCTACTGAAAACTGCGAAAATACACTTTTTTTAAAGATTTGCAACGTTTATTGTTTTGTACATCGAATAATCAATAAAAATTTAACCTTTTTGATAAACATTTTACCTAAATAAAATCTTATAAAATTATCTACGTACTTTCTTTTTCATAACGCGATAAAAGAAAATTAATAATCAAGAAATCAAATGTTTCTTTTGAGTTAACAGAAGCGAAACCGAAATTTTGCAGCTTCGATGCCATAAGGAGAAAAGGTTAGTTTTTTTCTTCAAATCGGTTAATCAATTTTGAATGCTATGGATTTCATCAGTTGTTGGTCGACTAGTCCAGTCCATTTTATCTTGCTTCTTGATTTATTTGCTGTCTTCTCTTCAAATTTTTTTCTCTCCATTTTTCTTTGGCCATTGGACTCTCAGAGTGATGAAGTAAGCTCAGAACATCGAACTTTTATAGAGGAAAAGTTAGTAAATTAAAGATAAGAAACGAAAGTATAACTTAAAATATAAGGAGACGTTGCAATTCTGCAGCCCCAATGTACGAATCGCTATTTCTAGTACAGCTCCCCCCTCAATTTAATGTTCCATACAAAATAAAGCATAGATTTTATAGATTGGGGATAAAAGCAATAAGATTCAAAGGAGAAAAAAAAAAATATTTACATACTTATGTAATTTAAATTAATAAATGACAAGAAAAAGAATATTTACATTTTTATCTGTAGACGAATGTAGACCAATTCTGTTCCCAGACGTGCCAGATATAACTTCATTTCCATAGAAGCAAATGCTTGTCACTGGTTCCATAGGTCCTACAATAACGAAAACAAATTTTGAAAATATCCCAAATAGCAATCAAAAGTTTTTTTTTTTTTTAAATGACATACTGCATTTTAGAAAAATTTTCTCATATAAACTTGTAATAAAACATAAATTTTGATATATATAAAGACTAGTATGGTAGTAGAGAAAGAACAAACCACGTACAAAATTTACTAAAACCAGTATAAATTATTTAAAGTAAACTGTATTATCGTGGATGAATTAAAAATTTCATCACTATAAAAATGTCAGAAATGCTGAATTTTTACAATAAACTCACAATTATCCGTGGAATTGGCAAGTCAATCAATCACAAATAAAGGTAAATCAACGCGAAGATACTTTTTAACAATTTTTAAGTACAGGGGGTGGCAAAAAACCCGTACAAACAATTTTTAATATTACTTTATTAAAAATAAATAAATTAACGAATTAAAACAAACAATAATAAGAGTAGACTTTTACTCATAAATAAATTTAATTTCAAAGCGACCGCCATTTACAGCGATGCAGAGGTGTAAACGCTTACTGAAATTTTCAGCAATGGGCCACAAGTCTTCTACCATTAATCTATCTCATTCCTGCCGAAATGATCGCCTTACAGAGACCAAACTTTTGTGAGGTTTAGTGCAGGCCCTAAATTCCAAAGCGGACCATACAATATAATTCCTAGGATAGAGGGGTTTCAGATGATATCAAGTCCGGAAAACGCACCTTGCACCAGTCTTGTGCCTTTTGACTTTGTGAGTCTTGTTGAAAATACCAGTTTACATTCCCGAAGTGCTTTTTGGCCCACAGAAGTACAAAAGCTTCTCTAATGTCCCACTGGTACACATTTTTAACGCCGTCATCCACAAAAATCAGAGGTGTTTGCCGCTTGGGCAAATTCTGCCCCAAACCAAGACCGACTTTGGATGTTGGCGATGTACAACAATTGCCGAGGTGCTTAGAACAATTACAGCCCAGCTCCTATCGTTCTGAGTTATGAGCTTGTTGGACGCTAAAGATCTTCTCATAAGTGAAAAGGAATCTCTCCCAGAGCTGACGTGAGGCCCGTCTCAAAATTTCTCGGTATCTTTGGAGCCGCACGAGTTTGTTTTCTTCCTTCAGAAGTTGAACTTTTCGGAACTTGTAAGGCTTCAATCCAAGCTCTGTGTTTGCCACCCTGATCGTTCACTTATTCCCATTTCATAAGCGATCTTTCTCATGGAAATCTTCGTATTTTTTAAACCCACTTTTTGATAGTCTTATGATTATTGGAAGTGTCATAGTTCATAGTGTCGTTATTGGAAGTGTTCATGAGCTTGCTCGACATCGACTCTCTTTGAAATGGCAGATTGCATCAGACACTGTTTGCAGAGGCACATTAAGCAAACGAATGATTTCACACTGTCGTTTTCCTCGCTTAAATAACTCTAAAACAGCAGATCTTTTGAACGACATTGTAAAAAAAAATCCCCAAAACAATATGTAAAGTAACAGACAAAATATTTTATAATGAAAATGGTCGACAAAAAGAAATGAACACACAAATTAAAAAGAAATAAATTAACTCCTATTCTATGATGCAATAACTTTTCCCAAGGAATTTTTTTTGCTACACCCTATATAGTAAGAGGCCTATACATAGAATTAGGATTTAATAAGCAATACATTTCTGTAATTAGTTTAATTTACTTCTGACTTACAAAAAACGATAAATTGTTATTTATTGAGTTAACTTATTTTCATAAGTAATAAAACATTTTTAACAAAAAAATTTGATCACGGAAGACCAAAGTTACTCGGGAATGCTCCAAAATCAAGGATGAGATATATAAAGTAGACGCTAACAGATTATAATTTTACATATCAATACATTTTCACATGTTTTCATTCATTTTTGACAATTGCATATTTTATTCTTAGATTAAACACTAAGCAAATTACTAATGTGGTTGAAAATATTTAATTATAAAGTAATCACATTAAAAGAAAGAAAAAAAGTATTATGCTCCTAAGTATAAAAAATGAATAAAATTTTATTTACACTTAACAGTGAATAAAGTATGCAGAGTTTAAGGTAATTAGAATTCTAATGAATTAATTTAAAAAAAATTTTTAGTAAGAATTGTATATAAATCTTTCATAAAAAATTTATAATGCACTTCAAAAATACTTTTTTTGACTAATTCATTTTTAAATAAGAAAAATTCATCTTTGTTGACATTACAATAAAATTAAGTGATGAAATATTTAATATATAATGATGCTACATGGCTAAATCTAGACAATGCAAAAATAAAATCCATGAACCATTAAAATAAAACAGAGGCAATAAAAGGATTTCAAGAATGGTTCTTATTCCTGTTAAAGCTACCTTTCTTACACTTTAGAATTGCCTCTGAATCCTTGCAAAAGAGTTTGGGATTGTACATTGAGGTTCATTTATGATTTTGTATAAAACTAACAATGCAAATTTAATGTCTCGCCGATGCGAATATGTCACTACCTTAGCAAGGCAAGAAAGAAGAATAGATTGTATTGGTGTATAAAATAAAGAATCCATAAAGTGTAGGTATGACTAGTTTGGGCATCTTTTTCTCTACCTTTCTCTTATTCACTCACTAGAAAGGATGCAAAAATACATTTTTGTGCCTCTGAAATTTAATTAAAGAAAAAAAAATACTTGATTGCTTGTTCCAGATAATGAAATACATAATTACAGATTACTAGTTACTCACTAACGCAAAAAAAGAGAAATTCGCATCAAAAAGTTGAAATCGGTAAAATTAATTCATCAGAATAATATTTCCAAATAAATTATTAGTAATTTGGACAAAAATAATGTTTTAATTGCAATAAAGCACTGCATTGTCGACTGTAATACTTTAATAATATAGATTTCAGTAATAACAGAAAATTAATAGGATGTAATTAAATATATTCTTATTAAATTATTTGAAAATTAGAAAAAATATAAATGAACTGGCAAGAATTCTATGAACATTTTACAATCTAATACGAAAGTCTAAATTAAATCTAAAGTAATCTAAATTCTATTATTTTTCCTCATGAAGGAATGGTTTATAAAAATTATAAGTATCCACGATTTTTTTTATTAACTACGACGTTTATAAAGGTATAACATAATCCAGAAGAATTTTTGATGAAAAAAATATTGCTTTTGTTATAACATAGATTTAAAATAACTTTGAGTAATAATAATAAAAAATGGTACCTTTCAGACTGCACTTAGCCTGAGTGTCTTCAAACTCCCAAACAGTCAGAGAATGGTCAAGAGATGATGTAACGAAATATGAATTATTAAACGCCTTTAACTGCAAAAGACAGGGGGGGGGGAATGCAGTTAAAATAAAATAGATAAAAGAAGTACATCAGAGGTCATTTTATTTTTCACACTGTCCTATGAAAAATGGAAAAATTAAAACAAACTTCTAAGATGTATATTTTTAATGTTTTGATATGAATGCTACTTTAAAATACACATAATGAAACTTCTTCCTTCAAAATTCATAATAAATAAATTAAAACGCATATAGCTGCAGTGATTAGGCAGACTCAAATAAATAATAAGGCTTTTTCAATAAATAATTTCTGAAATTCTTAGTTACAACTTTAAACAAAACGAAAGAATTTTAATTAATGATGAGTTGACGCTACAATTATACAGAAGTAATTTCAATACTCATTTGAAATTTCTGTCACTTAATAGAAAATAAAAAAGGAGCAAAATATAAGATACTATTACGGGAATCTGTGTGTACGGTGAAAAGTCCAACAAATCCAATAACGGATAAGATATTTTACTAAGCAAATAGCAAATGGATTATTAACCAACCGCAGGAGCACAAGGCGCTCAAAGAAAACTCGTTGGAAATCAACATTCCAAAGAGGGAATTCATTCGAATGCTGTACACTTGAGCTTTGTTTCTCGGATTTTTATAATTTTCGTGACAGGTCAAAGAAGCTTTTAGAAAGATAGTATATCTTCGCTCCTAAACGAGATATCTCGAAAATTCCAGCAGTTTCGGGAATCTGAGTTTTAGTCGTCAAATTCATCGCTAAGTCACTAAGGCCGGGGCCAATAACTTTACATTCATTCAGTGACTAATTAAATATCTGTAATACTCTTGCCCTTATCATGCAACTAAATGTGAAGGGAAGCAATATTACAGAATCGTGACGACATTACGACATTCCCCTTTTCAAACACTGCGTGTCCCGGCAGTCTCGCTATACATAATTATGATCAGCAGGATATCTGAAACAAAAATGCAGTAATAATAATAATGAAGATGATGACGAATGTATACAATCAAAAGCATTTTTTGCAATATAACTTCATTCTTAGGATCAGAAAGGAAAAATAAAAAACAGGTCCATTCTGAATTGAATACCAGTACATATATCCACTATAATAGGAGACTGGAAGTGTCCAAGACCCACAACATGCTAACCATGTGGAGCAAGAAGTAGTAGATTAATCAGTAAGTTTCTACCTGTGACTTGACCTCTGCAATATCAACACTAGAACCATAGAAAAGGATTTGGAGACACAAGCAGAAATTGTTATTACAAATACTGTTTTATCTAATTGCGTACTAAAACTCATCTTTTTTTCTGTAAGAGTTTGCAGACGGTCTATAATATCAAATGAAAATTTATTTTGCTTTTCATATAACATTTTTGAAATGCAGAGTAACGTAACTTGTAAGTTACCTTTTAATAATTGCATTTAGAATATACTGGTTACTATTTCCCAACAATAGAAGATATGCATATTCATACGGAACTTAAATTTAAAATATACAATGTGTAGAATACATCAAGCATTTACATTAACAGAAGCAATTTATATCTTCAATGATTTGCGAGATTACCTGCAAAACTTCTCCTTCATGCCCAAGCCATGTACCGATCACAAGACCTGTACGAACATCTAGAACAGATAACATACCAGTTGAATGTCCCACTGCTAGCCAATACCCATTTGGACTGACTGCCAAAGATCGGATGAGACCAGTGGTTCCAACATTCACTTTGAATTCATGCATGTATTTACAAGTACGTGCATCTAAAAATCTATGTGAGAAAAAGCAAAAGTTCAACTTCGAAGAAAAAAAATAGTATCAAAAACTTTATTTGCATGCATTCATTCATATCTATATAATTACATAAATTTCAAAAATTTGCAACTACTTTTTTCATAAGGTTTGCCTACTTTTCCACACTGAGAATTCGATTATAATATGCAGATAAAGGAAATAAAAATATTAATAGCATCTTTAATCATATGTTAATCAAATCGTATATTTGCAGAGACGTGGCGAAAGGGTGGTTTTGAGGGGTGTAACTATAAGTGTTTCTAAGTCGGTATTTCAGTCATCAATCCGCAATATTTGATAGAATAATCGGATGTGATATTTTATATTATACGTCGGCGACATTTGAATCAAAATGATTACATTATTTTTAACAAAAATCGTGAGATTTGTTATGGAAACAAAAACTTGTTGCCTTCACAGAATCAGAAAATTAAGTTTGGTGTGTTGATAAAATGTTGACTGCTTCAATACTCATATTCGCCAAAATCCACTTTTTACTTTTAGATTGAAAAATACGTTATTTTTATATAGATTAGCAAATAATTTGTTTTACGGTTTTAAATACCAGTTGATTCTCTAGGGTCAAAATATATCAGATTACATATTCAATGCGTTAAGTCGGTGAGCATTAATACTAAAGACAAAAAATTATCAAATTTCTTAGTTTTAAAGAGAAAATACTAACTGAAAAAATTCAATCCAGATATTTTAATGAAGAAAAAAATACCAACTAAAAATTTAGCCAAAATATTTTATAAATATATTAAACACGACTTTCAGAAAACAAATGTCATTTTTATGTTCTTTTGATTAAATTTTTTTTTTCAAATAGCATATGCACTACTTAATATGAAAAAAACATTTTTAATAATTAAACTTTGTTTCAAAATCAGAGAAACAAATAGGTTGTCCAGATTCAATACACGTTACAAACACAATGAAAACATTAATCCCAGAACTAACAAAAGCAGGTTTCATAGTACATTACAGAGATTATTGACGTTCTGAATGCCAGTCTTGTAAGGCACCTTCGCGATGGTGAATGGAAGCGCGAAGCTTTCAGGCCCGTTTCCCATGATCGCTCGTCTCCGCGATCGCAGATCCGGTGTGAGAGGTGTCCGCTCAGCTTCTTTCCTAGGTGCTCCCACCGTCTCTCAATAGGCGGTTGATATTTCCTGTGACAGGATATTATAAAACTTGTTCGCGATGGTGAATGCATATTTGATGGCTTAAATATCAAAAAATAAGATTGCTATTCATGCAACCTTCCTCAAATATTTTTAAATTGTCTAGGCATTTTCCATTTCCTGGAAACTGTTCAAAGATTTGATTTATAGTAACACTTGGCTAACGGGAATGTTAATATGCCATACAAAACTAGTTTATTTAGTGCCAAGGGTAGAAATTTCGTTTGCCTCAGCAGCTTATAAGCAGAAATTTTGAATATGTAAAGCAAGTCATCTAAAATCAGTAGCTAAAGAAAATACCATGTATTAATTATATTTATTTGCATGTAGAATTTTTAAAAGCACAAAAACAGATCATATTTATGCATTATTAAGTTTTAATAATGAAATGATTAGTTTAGATAGGTTGAACTTTCTAATACATATCTAAAGAATATTGTTACCAAATTTCCGGGGTTCGTTTGGATAGTGGAAATTATATGGTGTGAAGAACGCTCAATCACCAGGCGGCAGTAGAAAATAAAACAACGACGTTTATTTACACGAAGACACACAGGACAGCACAAAGACGACAACTATATACAGCACAGAAGACGAGTATCTTCAGACGAGACGTGCAGCAACAACAGCATACACAGCAGCATATAACAAGACTCTACTGCAGACAGTAGCGCACAGCTTAGTTCAGCACTAGTTTCACTCCGCCGCTGCTTCGCTTATTTCTGGAAGGCCAGTTCTTTACGTCGATTCCGACTACTCTGCCCTAGCAGCTGCGGCCGCCTCCTTTTATAGGTATCAGGAGGCGGGACTAGAAGCCTCTCAACCAATCAGGTACGTTCGAGGCGTATCACAAACGTTCCTGACGGACGTTCCTACTGGACGGATCGGGAAAATTCTCGATGTTTCGGGTAAAATCTATTTTGGCGCCAAAGTAGCTAAATTCGTCACCAAGTCGCCAAATGGTCGCCAAGCTCTGGACCTCCGACGCGACACCGGACTCTGTCCAATACAGATGACTGTAAAACATTCTTTCCGATGGTGGAACCAGCTATGCTGGGAAGCAGCATTACAGATTCGTAACAATATCTTTACTTTTTTCAAACTGGCATAAGAGGCAAATTTTAGCCCACAGAAACCTGTAATTGGAAGTATCTGAAAGACGAGATATAGCGTTGAAAGTGTTAAGAAAAAAATCTTTATTATAACAATCACAAGCAATGCTTTATTAAATACGGAGTTATCATGTCAATCGAGGTCGATTTAACGCATTATTTTTTGAATTTCCTTATCAATTTTTGATTCGCCTACAAAACATATTTTATATCAATAACGACAATTTTTCTTACCTAACAGTTGAATTGGTAGTCGCAGCTAAAAATGTCATACTTGGTGCGGGCATAGCTTCAAGAACAGTGATAGGACTTCCTTTGGTAGGTTCTAGTTGTTTTATACAAGAGCCCATAAATGGATCCCATATCTAAAAAAACCCAATAAGATGTAATACAATCTTGTGTAAAATGTTAAATACTTACAAATCTGCACAAATTTGAAAATATAGATTACAAATCAATAAACAGAGAAAGATTCTCCTTATTACTAACTGTAAAAAAATGTAAAATATAATAAAGCATAACAGCAGTAAAGAATAATGAAAGTTGAATTCAATGAATAGTTTTATTTGTTACACAATGAATAATTTGTTACACAGTGACTATATATTTGAACAAAAAGCTCTATTAGCCATAGGTAACTGGTTGCGCCTCTAATCACATCGGTGAGTTACGGGGTAGTGGATCTAATGGAGCCTATTAACCAACTGCGATCGATGGCATAACGAGTAATTAATTGCTGCCCGTCATCTGAGTCGGCAGTTGCACAAATCACTTTTAACTGCCCTGAAACATAACGGTGAATTGTACTTCATGTCACTTATTAGCCGAGACTGGAGGCGCTACTGATCATCCGATACAGCTGTACGGGCATATGATGTTTTAAAGAACATCTATAATGTTTTAAAGGCTCGGTTATATTCATAAACTCAATTGTTTATTTTTATATACCTGACTTAATATTTATAAAAAATTATTATTTTGAAAGTGAAGTAAATATTTTAACAGAAATGCTTTCGAGTTAATAAAAATTAATGTTCTCTCAGAATTAAATAAATTTCAGATATAAATTTTTTGGCAAGAAAAGCAATTAACAGATAGTTAAGAAATAAATGACGAATCATAAAAAATAATTTTTCATTGTTTTAAAAAAACAATTTTCCAAATTTCAGATAATTGTACAGAATATATTTGGGGAGACAATGTAATGACTTTGACTTAATTTACCTCAGCGGAAAGACCTTCTGGTAGAATATCTATGTTTAAATTTGTGTCAACTCACATTAAACTTTTTTATGTGGCTAAGGATTCATAAAATGGTGATTTCAACATGTGAAGTTAAATGAAAATTTTGATATTATCCGTAGTCATATCGACAAATAATGTACAGTATAATCATCTAGTTAATCCAAAAACAAACATGGTATGTGTTTGCATTTTCCTAAACCTCTGTTTTTTCATCTGAGCAAGGAGAAGAAGTTCATGATTGGATGTCGTCCTCTCGAATGATGATTTCTCGGTTTGAAATAAGGAATTATTCCTAAGTTGCGAGACTAGTTTCGAGGTCCACAAACACTCTGGAAACTGGTGGCGGAACCTGCTGAATTGCGAATTGCAAAATTAATCACTCTCGGTCAAAAAGCTGCATACTTAGACATAACAATTATTTGACCATTACAAACTGTATATGGATATTTTTTACTAGTGGATGGGTGGCGATCCGCAGAAAAAATATGTATGCTGAACTCCTCTATAACTGGAAACATTTTTGAGCCTTTTATTTCCAAAGTAGCAGCAAATTTTCTTAAAATATTTTTTTTCAAATGGCAGTATAAAATTTGCATTCAAACAGAAGGATAAATTTCGGGTTTTTATTTCAGCAATTTTCTTAAAAATCAATTTTTCCCCCCTTTTAATGGCAGTATTGGATTAAACACTGCTAATTCTAATTTGCACAGCAAATAGATTAAAATGCTGAAAATTCATGAGAGTTTTAAAAAAATTAAAGTGATAGAAATGTGTGTTGTTGTTGTTTCTTATTGTACTTGACTTGGACAAGCAGGCTGTTACGCAGACAGCGATTTCAGCCGATAGGGAGAGGCTCTTGTTTCCGTAGCGCCAACTAGGGCCAAGAGTACGACTTCGCCACCCACGCATCACTCATTCGCTTGCACAACCCCTTTTCAGAGGACAGGACATTCACACATCTCCCAGATAGAACAGAGGAAGAACAACCATGCTCGAACCGGGACTACTCAAACCCAGGACGCCCAGGTCACGGGAAAGACGTGCTACCCCTATGCCAGGACGCCGGCGCGATGGAAATGCAATCATAAAATCGTTTAATAAGAGCTGGGATTTATTTTAAACTTTTTGAAAAATAACCTAACTGTCAGTACAAAGAAAAAACTATTAAGATAAATAACTGACACATGCCGCATACATAACTGCAAAAAGAGGTATTTTTAAATTACTATAAAAAATTAAAATTATTTGAAATTTGTGAATTTTAAACAAATAATTTAAATTTAACAGTACTTTTCTCGGGCATAAAAGTGGCGATTATTTTACCTATCAAATTTTCTAAACAAATTACATATTTCAAATTAAAATGGGAAAAATTATTCTATATGACATTTTAGTTAATTTTGAAATTATAATTTCACTGTAGCACGATAATGAATTATGCATCATAGCTTTATATGTGAACAAATTCGGAATATCTATTTTTTGACCATCATAATTTACAGGGAAAATTTTGATAGCACACTTAACAATATAATTTAAATATAAAAACTGATTTCCAATACAAATAACTAGAGGGAAAATTTAATGTTAGCAGGGAAAAGAAACAAAACTTACATGAACTGTGCTATCACAAGATCCAACAAGACGAAGAGATTTTAAAAATGAAACGGCAAATACTGATTTTCGATGTTGTGTGTATGTCCACTGACAAGGAATATGTGAAGAACCATCTCCACAGCTCCGAAGAGACCATAGTTTGACAGTTTTATCTTTACTACTTGTGAGAAATGAGTTTTCATTATCAAGAACTTCGATACATCTTACAGCGCCAGTATGACCTATAATTCATAAAATAAACAGGAAAATTAAAAACTCTAGTGTTTGTCATTAAAATGCACAACAAAAAGAATGACTCAGAAATTAAGGTTTTCATACACACATGAATTATTTAAATATATGCTATCAAGTAGAACTGGCCCCAAAATACTGAGTATTCTAAATTATGCAAATATTTGAAGAACGCGATTTTTTCAAGATAGATATTCATATTATATTTCAAGATAGATATTCATATTATATTTCAAGATAGATATTCATATTATATTTCAAGACAGATATTCATATTATATTTCAAGATAGATATTCATATTATCTTTTACTTTTCTATTAAGGATTACTATTCTATTAAGGATAAGCCAGCAATGAAACTAGTGTGGGGAAGGCAGGACAAGTGCCATCGGCGCCATTACCAGGGAGCGCAACATTGTGGAATCGGTTTGTCGCATTTTGTAGACGTTTACCTTTTCTTTTTCCATTTACTTTTGTTCTTCGGAATTTAAAAAAAAAAAAGTTAAAACCAAAATAGTAAGTAGGGATGTTTAACAGAGATATTAACCAGCATGCCATTTTTGAAACATTAAGGTTCCTTTTAACGATTTGGGTGTCGATGGGCGAGAGGATAGATGAGGTATATTTGATCATTATAAGATCTTTTTAGAAAAGGCAGCATAATACTCGATTATCCTAAGAACTTTACAGAAATTTAAATAGTATATATAAGAATAAAATATTACAGCCTCCATATTCATATCTACAGGAAAAATTGATAACAAATTAGGAACAAAGAATTATTTCTGTTTTCAAAGAGCCCGAGGAAAAAAGCAACTTTTCTTTATTTGGTAAAGTGTAAAGAAAGCCAATCCCAAGTTATCAATATTTCAAAAGATACAGAAAATAATGTATATCGGTTTTTTTTTTTTGATTATTATCATTATGTGTGTGTATGTTTACTTAACCGTATTATGCTCATATTATCTAAGTTTCATTTTAAGTACGGGGTCAACGAAATGAGTATTTAAAATTTTTCTTATGCATAAAAATTTTATACAAACAACACTTTTAAAATGATTTCAGTAATTATGTATCAGATTTCTTGAGCAAGTTTAGCAAAATTTCATTCAAAACTTTCGAAGCAACAATTTAATTTTTAAAAACTTTTTTGCGATGCCTTATAATGCTTTGTAGATAAGCAAATATAAACATTTAATAATTGATGTTCAGTTATATTATATAATATTAAAAGAAATTTTTCTGTCTATTTCTCTATCTGCCTGTTAGCACATTACAGATTAGATAATTTGACTGAGAATGACCACTTTTATTTCAAATATATTTTGGAGATTTGGAATTTGCACCTCAAGCTTTTGCGAACTTTAAGTAGAATTTTGATAAAAAGATAGGGAAAATTCAAAATTTCTTAGTAATAACTTCTGGAAATATTATCTCACAGATAAAATTTTCAGTCCATCTTAAAATTCCAAAAATTTTATCTTTCGAATGATATATAAATTTAGTGTGCAATTTTACTGAGATTTTAGCAAATTTTTAAATACGATTTGAAATAGTAATTTTAATTACTGAATTTTAAATCAAAATTTATTATTTTATCAAGTTTCTATGTTATTTATTCTTTTTCTTTCGATAAAGATCTTTAGAATCAAATAAACGTTCCAATAAATATTTTGCTTTACTTTTAAGCTATGCAAAGTAATAAATGATTTTACAGCATACGAATATTACATTTTCTTTCTCTGTATGATTTTTAAAATCAAGTAATTATATTTCAGGATCAAATTTGTTTTGTGATATTTATTAAATGTACCTGAACAACTTAGTAGATATTTATGATTTCTAAAGCAATAGATATTTTTCATTACACATGTTATAAGAATCTGTATATTCTAATTTTAAATATACCTGTAGTTATAAATTTGTTATTCAGAGAAGCGATATAACTAGATTAAATATGCAATCACTAGCAAAATGTAATAATTCTAATAACCATCTAAATCATATGCCATTTCAAAATCCAATATATATATTATATAAATTAGATACATTTTTTTCGTCAAAATTTCAACCCTTTTATATATTTTACAGCTTATGAATGTTAGCGTTTCCCAGTATGTATTATTAAGACATATGATTCTTTTTATTTCCGAATCATATTTGGCATGTGATGCAATTTTTATGCACATGAATTAGTCATCCGTTATGTTTTTATTTTTTTATTTTCTAGATATAGGCATTTGTGCATTTTATAAAATGGTAAGCTTGTTCAGTTTCAGGATAAAAGCAATTAATCTATTATCCAAATGTAGTGTTGCTTAAATACATATTTTATAATTAACTATGGAATGTGAAATTATTGCAATTTAATTTCATGGTTGGCCTAAATTATGAAAAATCTTAGTTCTCATATTTTTTAAAAAATCATTCTGCTTAACTTTTTGACAGCTAAGTCAAAGAGCACAAATCATTAACTTAATGAAACGTGCATCTGCAAAACGTGTAGAGAATTTTTCATTTTATTCATGCATCGAAGTTTGATTCAAATAATAATACCTTCTTTTGAGCAAAGGTTATATATATGTGTGTGTGTGTGTGTAATTTAATGTGTGATATTTTAAAATTTTAATTTAATCCAAATGAATCTTAATTTAGCCCATAGTAATTTCATTCTCTTATTTCCTGATCCAATTCCACTTTCTCTACTTAATTAAGAGAAGCTTTATAAAATTGTTGAATCGGCTAAACGCAGATGACACTTTTACACGCTGTGTGTGAAGGGGCAAAATACCGCTGGTTTGACAAATTCTTCTAAAAGATCTCTGTGTTTCCCTTGCTTTTTGATTGACATACCATGGAAATCCCTTTTAAAACATCACCGTATATAAGACAGGGATAATTTGTTTCTTCGCTTTTTTATGCCACTTCTTGACTAACCTGTTGCTGTGAGCAGACATGCCTTGACCGTGCATTCTTGTAAATAAATCATGCCTGTCTTCCGAGAGAGAAAATAAAGCGAACTTTAAAACTTCAATGAGTCTTTCTGTCTTCGAAACTGCATTCTGCTTCAAACAAAATGCTTACATATATGTATTTCCATTTAATTCCTAATTGCTCATAACAATTAATATTTTCAGAATACCAAACATTAAGTAAATTCACTAAGTAATTAAATTTAAGCAACATTAAGAAATTAAAACTAATTTGGAGAATGCAAATGATAAAAAAAAGGTTTATATATAATTATTTAGTTTTTATTACAATCTTAATCTTTTGTACTTCCTGGCATAAACTTTCAGGTAAAGGGGGAAGTATACACGAATTGTAATATATTTAAAAAAAGGGGGAGGCGCTATTTACCCTGGACGCCATTTTATGTAAGTTCGCCTCCGGATGTTTCACAGTCATTAACAGAGAAAAGACTTTTCAAAGGGAACACCACACATTTTCTATTACTTGTATTACTTTATTTTGAATACATTCTAAAAATCTTCTTGATATTCTTTTTCAGTTGAATTTATCCATAATAATCGCATTATTATTATGGGTATATGAAGCCAATTAAAAAAAATTCAAAAACATTAGATCGCAATATAATGTAGTAATACATACAATATAATGTACATAACACTATTTTGTATTGTTTAGATGACAAACCAGAAATATTAGATCAACATTATATATATAAAAGAAATATAAAAAAAATAATTTAGCTTTCAACTAAATATTAAAAATAAATTTTACTGAATTTCACCTATAAATGTCTGAAGTTTTATTTGCTTGAAATCGAAATGATAATCCTTTTCACTTCTGCCGGTTTCATGTTCCCAATATGCAAGCCAATTTCCTTTCAAATGTCTCTGGCAGTTGTCCATTTTCCTAATAGAAAAATAAAAAATAAATTATTCCTTTTTTACAACCATTTGCTAACACTCAATATGAGGAAATAAAAGCCAATTTAAGAAAAAAAATATCAAAACAACATATTAATTTTAGTGAAAGTATTCAAATTTTTTACTAGTAGACAACAAACATATGATACAAAAAGATAAATTATTATTTACGTATATTATCTAAAAAAAGTAACTTACCTTTTAATTAAATTTATATCAAATTTTGGTAAATTAGTTGAAGGCACAGTATTACTTGGATTTACTGGTATCACTGGCTGTCCCATTGCCATAACTAACTGACTATCTTCACCCAAATGGACATCAAGTCTGTTTCCAATAACGTTCACATTTTTCCCAAAGACACCGCTAACAAAAGACTCATCTTGCCCTGTAGAAGAAAATTTCTGTGTTGACATGTCAAAATACAAAAGTTCAAACTAATATCTCTCTACCCCCCCACCCACTGAAACAGTGTTTATTCTTATTTTGCAAGAAAAAAAAATATCCTTTCAATAGCGACAGTAAACTTTACAAATATCGAAATCAAAACATCAGCTAAAGAAATAATGTCACATCACCTAGAAGCTTAAAATGCTATTTCTAACCAAGTACTGTATGAATAATGTATATAATATTATTCGCACAGATTATTTTTTTTTAGGATGTTAAATTATCAATATGAAATGCATATCTTTTTTAAAAAATTTCATCTTTATTTGATAAAAGTGAAAAACAAAACTATTTGAATCAGTCAACTGAAACAAGAGCAAGCGAAAACCCTACTTCGAAATTAATGACCAAGGAATGCAATTTTTAAAACTTAATTTTTATATTGGGAAAAACACGCAACTGAATGTTTTGATGGTCGTTTGAATTTCAATACAACATTAAAGAACTATTAAAAATAAAGAAAAAAAATTATACTGAAATAAAATGAATATCAATAAAAAAGATAAATTTTTAAGGTACCATAAAAATAATTTTTGTGAGATAATAGTTTACTAATATATGAGCATCACTTTCCATAAGCAAGTCATAGCGATTGATCTGCCGACGGTGAGTCTATTTTTGAGCTCGATTAAACTTTCTGTTTCACAGTTATTTCAATCAACTTTATTTTTATTACTTCTTTCCTCTGACTGCGTGGAAGTTTCGATGATACAGCGAATCCTAGCATTTCTAATATAATTTTGCAGTTTCATCACTTAGCTAAGAGAAACATTGAATTCAGTGAAGTCGGTGACGCTTTTTTCCGCATAGGTGTTGGAGGCAGTCGGTTCTTGCCTGGAGACCTAAAAGTAGAGCGAGGTTTCAAAATATATTCTGTGCACATTGCAGTGCTAAGGCAAAATTTCCGTACCGCAACCTCGTTCACATAAATTTTTCTCCCCTTACCTTCACTTTAAATAGAAAAGATTGGAAATGAATAAATGAAAAGAGTTAAATGAAACGTAAGGGGAAATAAGGGATAAAATCCGGAGAGAAAATATCAGATCAACAAATAATTTCAAAAGCAACAATATTCAAGAAGTTTCTGAGATATAAAAAGGATAAACAATTTAAGAAAAAGATATTAAATAAAAATATCTTTTAAACTTAAAATATAAAAAGAATTGCAATCGGCTTCTTATTTATCGAAAACTATTAATTTTAGATAGAATCATTTACATCGACTGTAAATTTCTAGTGTTAGTAGAGATTATTCTTTTCTCTAGAATCACCAGGATTGTTGGTATTGAGGGGATTCATATTTTTTCCCCCTTCAAAAGTATCATCGTCGTTCAAACCAGATACTTTTGTTTTCTATAATGAAGGACAATTTATATTAGTAAGAATAATTTTGCAACTTTCTTCAAAATCTGTGATAAATTCTAAATGCAGAAAGCTCAAATGGTAGTTAAATTTTCAAGCGCAAATTCTTTAATTACTTTTTGTTTACATTTCTCCAAATTGAAATTGGGTGGAAATCCATGTCAATTTGTACTGCAAGCAGAGACCGTTTTCCATTCAGAAACTCATCAAGAACAATTGGCGGAATAGTGTGTGTCAACATTTAAATGAATTGTGGCTCTTATTCACTAATAATGACATAGTAAAAAAAAAAAAAAATTGCTCTATGAAAAAAATTACGTATTTATAAGCAAGAAAAGTGATATTTTAGTATTTTGATGACTTTCAATATCTGTTTCTCAGTTAGTAAAATTTTACTTCCGTTTTATTTTCATTTCTATCATTAGCAATTCAAAAGTATAATTTTAATGCTGCTTAATATGCAGTTTTGTGCCCCTTCTACAATTAAATTTTTTGTAATTATTTTGCATTATAATTTTTAACTTTATTGTTAAAAATTTATTTAATTTTAGTTTCCTTAACAAAAAAATGTTAATTAACTGAAAGGATACCAATATATTTTATGATATATTTATGTCCAGCCATAAAATGCATAAATTGCATTTACATGCATAAATTGAAAAAGAATTACAAGCATTGGTTTCTTTTAAATTATTATTTTGGAAAGTACCATAAATTTGTTTATTGGTGTAAAAATCACTGTACAAAGTGACCATAGGCACTTAATGGCAATTGATAAGAAACCTATGCATAAAATATCTTCTAGAATACAAATACCGTTTCTAAATTACTGAGGCATGATTTTGAAATAAATTATGTAATTAAATGTTTCTAGCCGATAATTTATCATGCGCACTTCCGGTTAATGAAACTGTAAGTGATGATCTTGAAATATTAAATATTGTTCATTAGGGTGGGAAGAAGAAATCAGCTTTTGATTTTTAATTTGTAATAGCGCGGAAAAGTAGCCTTTTGGTGAAGATAAAATAATTATAAATATGAAAAATATTGTAGTAGACCTTGGGGTGGCGCAAGAACGTGAAAGTTTCATAAAAACACATTTTTTGCAACTTTTTAAGGATTTTTGCATGCCTCGATTATGAAATAAAAAGCTTTCATTAGGCATTGTCATATGAATAAAAGTAACAAACAGTATAAAAACAGTTTTACTATTTCCCTGGCATGGCACTGAGCCGTCGCCGGAGCGGTTGTTATTGGGACAAGGCGGAGATTTGTCTGCGTCGGGTGACAAGGACAGAGCTGATTTCAAATCAGTAGCTTTGCCGAATTCACTTGAGTTGGCGTCTCTTCTCCGTCTAATATGTAACTGATTTGTTAGTTTGTGCCTGTGTGCTTTGCTGTGAGTAAAAATGCCTCTGTCTGAATTAGTAAAGACAAGACAAATATCGAAGTGTTCTATTTTTGAGAAATTTAATGATTTGCTTGAAATTGAACACAATACTGACGAATCTAGTTCGAATCAGTTCATATATTAGACATAACCTCAAAATTGCTTCAGAAACGGATCCTTCTGTAGCGAAATATGTGACACTTCAGTTCCCATAATAGAAAAAATATGGCTAAAAACTTCTAGTCCCGTTGCTTCTAGCAAAAGAATTTCACAAATAATAAAAGCATATTATGCTAAATACAGGAATTTATTAAATCCTAAAAGCAAAAAATGTTCAGATAAATTTAATTTCAACCTCACAGAATTTAGAAATGAAGCTAGATGTTTATTTGATATTGCTGACTTGTATAAAAGAAAAAAAAAGTGCCAGTTATAGAATTAAAGGTTCTAAACGATCAATTCTCTAACAGGAAAATAGTTATAGGTAATCTTGAT
This sequence comes from Argiope bruennichi, assembly GCF_947563725.1. Taxonomy (NCBI): domain Eukaryota; kingdom Metazoa; phylum Arthropoda; class Arachnida; order Araneae; family Araneidae; genus Argiope; species Argiope bruennichi. The sequence continues at coordinate 132,762,313 of NC_079162.1, read as the reverse complement.
ATTGCTACCACAAGCGTTTTGAGGAAGAAAGCAGCAAGAAAGAGTAAAGAACAGAAAATAGTTAAATTTAATAAAGAACGGACAAAAAATACTAGTGCATCAGAAACGATTACTGGCGACAATGGCAGCGCTGAAGAACAACAGTGTTCCTTACAAAAAGAGGCAAGCCAAGCAGATCCATCAAATAGACAAGACAAGAAGCGATAAAACTACTAATTGCCTGTGCGGTTTAATATTAAGTTAAAACTTTACATAGAAGGCATCTGAAGCAGAACCAAATAGTATAGGGGACTCGGTTATCGACATTCTCCGGCTTCTTTGCCACATACAAGCAGTGGAAAGAGCTGTGAGACTGGTGGCCGAATCAGCTCAAAATGTCTGTGGTTCAATCGCAAGAGAAGGATACATAACAGCAAAAATTGGCTCATGTGTGAATATGCCAAAATTTAATTTAAAAAAAAACAACAGTTTAATGGGGCAATGAAGTAGAAACAAAAATTTTGCAACTTTAACATTTGTAATCATTAAGGATACAGAAGTAAGAAAAACAAAATTTGACATAAGAAATATTTTTATATTATTATACTTTGTAATTAATAATTTTTCCCAATTGTAATGCTTATATATGCATTTAAAATCATCATTTTGTAACATTATATGAAAAAAAAATTCATAAAAATAATTTATCAAAGTTAGTATTTGTCAATTTTTTTACAAACTTTAAGCTCTTTGCGGCACCTCGAAATATTGTTGTACTGCAACCAGAATTTTTTGAAATTCTTCTGAACCTAAAAGCTAACTTTTCACCACTATTGCCAAATTAAAATCTAAGAAAAAAATTTTTAATGCCCCTTTTTAAAAATTTCCATTTTTTCAACTTTTTTTTACAAATTTCAAGCTCTTTGTAGCAACTCAAGATAATGTAATATTGCAACCAAATTTTAAAATATTGTTTTTGAACCTAAAAGGCAGCTTTTCCACTCTATTGCCAAACTAAAATCTAAAGCGACTATTTTCGTTCCACCCTATTGTTCATACTGTTGCAAAACATTTACCCATGAGTGGGAAAAAAAATAATGCAATTTAAAAGAGAAATGGAATTAGATCCTGAATTGCAAACGGTAGTAAAAGATATCAAAGAGGGTTGGCCAAAATATTATGAAGACAGAGTCAGCAATGTAAAACTATATTATAAAATGGCCAAAATATTATGAAGACAGAGTCAGCAATGTAACACTATATTATAAAATAATCTTTAAAGGACTGTTATTTATTACTGAAAAATGAATTGTTTCTTATAATTTGTGAAACGTTATGTTGCATTTGATTCATGAAACTCATTTTTGGACAAGGAAGTGTAAGAGAAAGGCCGGAGAAACGATGTATTGGCCAGGAATGAACTCATATATAAAAATATAGCTACTAAGTGTGAAATGTAAAAAAGCAAAAAGTAAAGAGCCATTACAACCTCAAGTAGTTCCATTTAGATCTTTCTGAAGAGATAGTTCATATACTGAACTTTTGTAATGTAAGTTATCGAATTGTAATGAATTATTAATCAAAATGGATAAAAAATTATATCAAATAAATGTGCAGACGAGGTAATCATTAAACTTAAACCAATTTTTTCTAGATTTGGGATTCTAACCTCTAATAACAAACTATCTTATATCTTTAAAAGAACAATTCTTGTAAATATATATATTCCGTGTATCTCGGAAATGGCTCTACCTATTTGGATCAAATCTTATATTATTTAGATAAAGTTTTGCTTTTTAAGTTTATCTATATAGGTGTCTTTCCTGGGGGGGGGGACACGTGATTTTATGCACACACGCACGCGCACGCGCACGCGCACGCACGCACACACACACACACACACACACACACACACCATTTTTTTTAACTATTAGAGACTTTTCCTATTTGTTCTCATTTTCACAATGTCATATAGCATCAGCTTGGACCCGATTTCACCATGGTACAACTGAGTGTAAGTAATATAAGTAATAACAGATACAGTGCAAAATGAATACTGTAAATACAGCAGATTGTTTCGAATAACATGTTTAACTAAGTGCACTCATGATTTTTTTATTTAAATGTTTTTTTTATTTAAATTTATTTTAAAATACAAAAACAATAGGATCGTTGAAAGAATAATAAGGGTTACAAAAAATATTATAAGAAATGCAAGAGAAGATAGGAAAGATTATTTCGTAGGGCTTAAAAATTTCCCAATATCAGGTGTTGATCTATCTCCAATTCAAATGATGTTTAACCCTCTGGCTGCGTAATTCTTTAAAATCACTATTTAGATGCGTTATTTGCAAATAAAGTTCAAATATTTTTCAAAGAAAGTGAATTGATATTATATGTTAAACGATAATAATACATTATAATGAAAATCTGTAATCGTAGAAATATACATTCTAAACTGCGAAAAACGCGGGATTCAACAAACAATGGATTATATGCCACCCCGCGGAAATCGCGGGATACGCAGCTGGAAGGTTAATTGTAGGTTGAAAACTAAAATACCAATATCAAACAAATTATTAAATGCTGAATTATTTAATAATATTCTGGAAAAGTTAAAAGACAGAACATTAAAAAATTCTATTATGACAAAGCTGCTCATCCATTATCTAAGTTTAGTCATAAAAGCAAAATATTTAAACCTGATGAAATAGTTTCAAAGCATAACTTGTATTCTAGGCCCTCTCTTGTTAAAAACCAGTCTGGTAAAATTCTAAGACGTAATAGAAAGCATATAAGAAATCAAAGACACCCTTTAACTTACAAACAGATCCTAATAATATGATAAATACTTTCAAATTCATTCAGAAGTAATTTTAAGCTTTCAAAATAAACACAATTGTAACACATCAAGTAATAATGCCCCAAGAAAAAGTTACGGAAAACCAATATCTTATTTAAATGACTAGCCGCCTTTATCGACCAGCAAGTTCGCCGGAATTAATGCTCTGAAACATTTTAAATTTAGTAATTTAACTTAGTTTCTTAATAGCTTCTTCAGCAAAATATTTTTAACTCTTTGCACTCAATTGGCTCCTCTCAGGCCTCATTCAAGTGACGTTTTATTTATTTTCAAATTTTGACTGCTAAAAATACCTACAGAGTCGTAAGAAGATAAAAATTAATTTTTCGGGAAATTCAACTTAAAATAATTATATATATTTATTTTTCGGGGCAATAAATAAGTCCTCGCATTAGGAGGATAATTATGTATCCCAATTACTTTTCCAAATGCAAAATGTTAAGATTCAAATTTTAGTAGTCATATGATTCATACTAATGCAGAAGACTTACACCATTCTGTTCATTGTGTTATGTATCTATCTAATTTTCTCTCAACTCTTGAAAAATGTCGACTTCAAAGTGAAACGGAAATGATAAAACTACAATAAATGCAAAAACTTTATTTATTTTTGCTGAAATCATACTTTAAAAAAATATGAGTAAAGAAAATGAAGTCCTTCAGCACTGAAATTTCATCAGCACCACAGAATATTATTTATGTAATATCTCAATGGATTATTAAATAAAAATTTCTCTGATGCATCATAAATTCAGTTTTCAGTTTTACTTTCAAAAGGGTTTAAATAACTTCAGTAATATTTTATTCCATTTCTGTCAATAAATGCAATTCCGAAAAAAAAAAAAAAAATCGGATGTCTAAATTTTATACAGTTCTTGGATCCTGTGAAGTATAAACAGAAAAATATTCTTCACGATCTAACGTTTCAATCTGCTGCGATTAAGAATGACCAAGTTACGAAGCTTTGAATATCACTATTTTATGACAATATTTTATTACAACAGTTTCAGTATTTTAAGTCATTCAGCCTTAGAGCAACTTCAGGCGCTGATCTTTTACATATTACACTATGTTTAGATTAAATTTAAAACTGAATTACTGAATTAATAAATAAAAATTTTCAAAGCTCACAGAAAACTTTTTCATTCATTAGTTTTTTATATATAAATATTTATATATTTATAAATTATATTATTTATATATTATTATATATTTATAAAATATTCATATATTTATTTCATTTCATACACACGCATGTTGAGAATTACCCTTTTTAGGTTTAGTTTGTAGTAAGCCTTAATTTTTTTCTTTTAATTTGAGCTTAAGTCAATATCCTGGTAACACGTTGATAAAAGCTATTTTTTCCCATGCACAAGTAATACGCTCTTCCAGGTTAAATTTTATTTTTTATTTTGTGTGCAAAATTTGTTTAAAATATTTTTCTAAAAATTGATAATAAACAGAAACTTAATTTATATGTTTAAAATACTGGTATCATTGAAATGATAATTTTTTTGAATTTTAAAATGATAAAAAAAAATCCTTTTTGCATTGAAATATTTTTGGAAGTTGTTGCAAAAAATTGTCAAAACTTCGCTTAAATTTTAATTAAATATAGTTAAGGTGCAAATTCCCACCCATCAAACCAGGCATGTGTTAGATTTGGCAGCTCTAAGTTTGGCTTGCAGAGCGCATTCCTCTATATTATAAGTAAAGATTATGTTGTGCAATTAATAAATTAAAAGGGGATATGCCATGATAACTGTAATTGTGATACGAAATGATATAACTGTTACTGTAATTATGTAATGTGCATAGTATTCCAGAAACTATTATAAATGTGATGCTTACGTGTTTGATGTTTATCCTATAAATAAATTAATATTGAGTGGAACTGATTATGTCTCATGAATTATTGGGTTCTGAAGAGCACCATGCAAACATTAATGATGATAAACAGCTGTTCCGTAAACTGTGGCATTTTGGAGCTTTGAGGCGAACGAGGGAAGATTTTTGAGGATTTTTGCAAACATGCTCCTCTAACAGTAGTATATAAATGGAGTAAATTTCATCTTTATGCTAATGCTAATTATTTCCAAAGTCTCCGATTAATCAAAGTCAGCCAATGATTTCGATAGAGGAACTTTCCGAAGAAATATCATGAAGGTACTATAAATTAACACCATGCTCCAGATGACATTTAGCAAACTACTGATAACGACCGGGAAATAAAATTAAATTATACCTCAGGTGTTTTTTTACCTCGCTATGCCAATGCATCACACAATGCAACTTAAAAAGAAAGAAAGAAAGAATTTGTCAATAATTAGAAAAGCAATCCAACAGCAATTCAAATTATTGGCTTTGAACGTTTCATTTGATCAAGCAGCTCCCATTTATTCAGTTACATTCAATCAGCGTAAAAAATCGTTGAATTGAAAAGTTTAATAACAAGTAATTAATTATTTTCACTTGTTTAGGTTTCTTCCACGTCTCTTGTCCATTACAAGAATGAGAGGAAGTCAGGTGAAATTTCATGCCTGGAATTAATTTTCCATCCGTTTCTGTGGTACTATTTACACCTCAGAGTATTAAGTTGGAAAGTATAAGAAGGATTTCTCCCCTTTTCCAAGTTAAATTCCAACCATTTATCCCTGTTCTTTTGTTGCACATAGAGCCCTATAACTGTTTCTAAATTCTACATAATGTAAAATTTAGAAAAAAAAAAATATGTATACCAATCTGGATAAAAGCATTTATCCCAGTAACTAAAAACAAATAAAATGTGTGCATAAAAAAGAAAACTTATTCAAGAAAAAAATTTGTTGTAACTCTTCAGAAAATGCATTAACTTCTGTGATGAGACATTAAAAAGTCTATGTAAAACTTATTTAGAATCTGTTTCTGCCGAAATTTCTCCTTGCAAAAACTTGTCTCATTCCATGTAACATATCATAATTGAGAATCATATTCAGAAAAGTAGCTTTATCGATAATTCATTGTAAAATTTGACATAATAATAAATAGTACATTTTTTTAAATTTTTCCAACAGCTCAATTACAAAATAATTGTCATCTCAAACTAATTTTAAGACTAAATTACAAAAATATATGATTAGCATGTTAAAATTAAATGAAACTAAAATTATTATACGAACCTAAAGACTGATTTCGATTATGTGAAGTATGAGGCATGCCAGCACCAGCTGTTTCAGATAACTGTTGCTGTGACTTAGTGAGAGCTGTATTTTTATCATGTTGTAAGCAAAGGTTTCTGATCAGGGCATCGTTCTTTAAAGTACGTTCCATATGAAACCTGATAATAAAAATTTGAATTCTTATTTAATAATTTATTTCAGTTTTGTAAATTATAAGAAACATTTAAATTATAATTTTTTTTTCTTCCAAAATACAAAGCTTATAAATGAAAGAATGTTTTAGAATTCCATTGTTCTCATTCCACTTTTAATAATAATGTTCACTCATTAAACTGTAAAGAAATCACTCTAATTATCAATATATAGATGTGTGCTACAATACTTGAAAACAAATAAAGCTATCAAGATATTAAACCGTAAAGAAATCACTCTAATTATCAATATATAGATGTGTGCTACAATACTTGAAAACAAATAAAGCTATCAAGATATAAACAGGTCAATTATTTATATGATCAGTAGAAATTTTTATTACAGATAATACACTAGCCTCCAAAAGTTAAGGTACAGTTTGTCTTTTACGCCTAAATTGAGAATTAATAAGCTTACAAAAAAAAAAAATGGATGAATGTGCAAACATTTCTTTTATGAATGCAAGAAAGAAATTTTCTTAAGTTCAAAGCAAACATGATTTACAACAACAGCAACAAAAATGATTGGAGAAAACAGTACACCACAGTTTTATGTGAGAAAAATGTCGCGAAAACATAACAAAAATGGGTTTAATAAGAAATGGTTCCACTCCTAGCTGCATGCATAGGCAGTGTCGTCTTTCCAAACTGAGAATTAAGTTGTCGGACTCCGAAACGGAAAGAGAAGAGGAATAATCTTTGTTCTAGTTCATCTAACGACCTTGGAGGAGGACTTAAAGCAGCAACCTATCTTCCAAGTAGTCCCAAAGAAACTCTTATCGGATTCAGGCTTGAGGATCCAACTGGCCATTTCATTCGCCCCATACCGAGACCCTCAAGATAGTCCTCAATATGTCGACCTCAGTGCGATTGCACATAGTCGTCCATCAGAAAATCATTACCAATAGCAGTATAAGGATCAAGAATCTCGTCTCGGTATCTTACAACATTCAATGTTTCTCCATGGAACACATTCAAGTTTTATGAGAATAAAAAATTTTTTGGTGCAAATGCTATTCATTTTTGTCTTATTTAAAGAAAATGATGCTCGTGATAAGATGATTTTGAATAGTATAACTATAATTTTATTTAAAATTCTTATTTTGCATAATAGTATATCTTACATAAAAAATATCATTTAATTAAAGCCATGTTATTTTATTAGACCTACACTTATTCTGTTTAATTGTCTCATAACATCCTAATGTTGTTAAAAACTTAAATGTCTGAGCAATTTTTTATATCGATCGTTGTTTTTTGAGGTAATGCAATTTCACTTTCTGATACCTTGTGCAATTTGCACGCGAAATACTCAGAAACCTTCTTATTTAGCTTTCAAGGTTGGAAGAAAATCATGAGATCAAAAATTTGATGAAACAATGAAAAAGGTTTGAATTTCATTGAAATTATAAACTTCATTTTTGAAAATTATTTAAAAAATATTTTTCCAAAATTTACGAATATGCAGAAAAATTTTGGATGGTAATTTTCTTATAACCGAAAAGACAATTTTTTAAAATTTTAAAATGGTGTAAAAATTAGTTTTGCACTATAATATTTCTAGGAGTTATGAAAAATGCCAAATCAAACTGAATTTTTAATAAAATTTAAAAAATCGCATAGAAATGCACATTTCCACTCCGCAAATTATGTACGTGGAAAATTTGGTATGTTCAAACATGTTTCTGCATACACACCCATATCTAATTTATTTTTAGAAGAGATAGAAAAGACAAAACATTTTCATTCCACGCATCGCCAGACGATGCATAGAATGAAAATGTTTTCATGTCTAGCAAGTAATATAACAGATAAAAATATAAATTAATCACAAGTTGGCTACTCCGACCCTCCCTGTAGCACACGGATAAATATGAATGACCGGACCGCCGCCACAGCATTGGAGGGAATTGAGGTTGGGTCTTAAGGGCGATCACCAGCCACGGTATAACTCCTCCTGTGGGAGGTAGGTCTCGTCATCGGTAGGGGGTAGCCAACCCTACATCATTTCTTCACTCATCCGGTTCCTCCAAGCTCCTCATCCTCATATCTGAGGTCCCCCTCCCTCCGGGTGGGAGATTCTATAAGTTAATAAAATCCATTCCTAGTCTTCGAATCTATATTAATATTTACAGTTAGGCTTACAATTCGTATTATGAGGAATAAGAAATATTAAATAGAATCTTAATGATGGGATTTTAAACAAAATTTTGATAGATATACAGCATAGCGTTTTTCGAGAATTTACACGAAGATTTTTACGAAAGAAAAAGAAAACTATCCTCGAATTTCAATATATTTTTAAATAGTTCTTAATGCAAAAGATTAATATTTCAAATGCAAAGAAGTGTATTATATGTAAAGTTTTAACAAACAGCCAGATTAAAGTTTTCACGTAATAGAAGTCTGAAGGGTCTTTTTCAGCTAGCCAATTTTTAAAAGACATTTTACTTACAGATTTTAAATTAATTTTTATAATCAATTCGCAATTTTTAAGTAACAGGCAAAATGGCAAACTGAACAAATAAAACATTTAATTGCAGGTCACCCTCAAGACATCTAGCGTATTCCACTGATAAAAGTATTTTAAATCTAAATTTAAGTGTTTTTTAAACAAAAGGACAAAACAATTATACAGCTTCTTAATGCAATCTAAGTACTCTAACGCAAAGTTTGTCAGAACTGTTGACTTGTTGAGCCAAACAGCCAAATACGAAAATAAACGAACCATACTGAAACGAATTTGAAAACATAAAAGAAAAGAAAAGAAAACCTGGTAATAATATTCGAAAATTAAAGAATCTTTTAATTTGATTAGGTTTAAATATGCGGTCCTAATAAATAGCACCAGGAAAATGTGAAAATAACCAAATCAGTGTGATCCGGTTATTTCGACCATGGATACAAGTCTTACTAAAATCTGTTGGAACATTAAAAACGGAAATTCTGAATAAAAGAGCAAAAGCAAGCATAGTAATTCATGATTAAATATGATAGAGTACATTATAAGGAGTAGAAAAATGTTTACAAGTTACTGATCAATTTTTATTCGTGAATAAGTAATTCCTGCAATATTGGTCGGTGAAGAATACATCTATCATTCATTCAATTCCTGGCGTAAACACTGTTACATATTTTATTTTAAATATTTACTTACTTATTTTGAGAACCGAATAAGGAAATGAAATATTTAACGACAACATTCGATAGCAGTTTCATCAAAATGGTTTATCAATTCAAAAATTTTATTTTTGTCATCTATATGCAACAAAAATTGAAATTTGATTGCACCAGGCTTTAATATTCATATGGAAAATTGTCTGCAAAATTTATTATGACTTCAATACTTCCAAGCCTGCTTTGCAGTAAAATTAATTTCTAAGAGTTCAGTTTGGAGAATTTTTGAATCAAAAGTTAAATCATTATTTATTCTCTTCCTACAACGGTTCGGCCCTAATTAAAAAAGCACATCGAAACGCACAAATCTAAGAAAAAAACCCGAGTATGAAAGTTCCTTTTTCATAATTTTTACTTTTAGTTATAAATTCCGTGATTTTTATCCTACTTTTTTTTTCTTTAGAGAACGAGCGGGTGCGCTTTTCACGAGACTTTTATTAGTTATATGGCAGTAAAATACAATGACAAAGAAAGAAGAATCTAATTGCTAACTACAAATAATCGCTCCTTGTATAAAATACTGAAATCTTCCAGTAGAATAGGATAATACGCTTTAATCCGCCCTAATAGAGTACCTGAAAGTAATAAAAATCTGAGTGCTTAGGGCATCCCTGGCTTTGCAAGAAGAAATTGTATGTTTGTAATATAAAACTATTTGCTATCTTGCTGATTTGGTAGAGCAAAGGCGCAAGAAATTTGCTTGAACAGGCACTGTTTCTTCTTCATGCACACACACAGTCTACCAAATAAGAGGCCCACACTATTTTATGTGTAAGAGGCCCACTCGCTATAGGGCAAATTGTCTAAGTCGCCACTATTGTCATCACATATTTCACATGTAAAATTTTAAATGCAAATTATTAATTCATCGTTATCTGAAAACAATAAATAAATCGATAATTCATCGAAAGAAAATTTTCTTGCCTGAATTTAGTGAAGACAGCCTTTTAAATCAATGATAAGTGAACGAAAGAATTTCTAAGCAAGCATAATAAATAAAAATGTAGTGCAAGTAAAAAAATTTTTTTGTTTATTCCTTTCAGTTAAAATGGGCACAATTTTTAGGTTCTCACAAGAATAGCAATTTCATCAACCGTCCTAGAAAGCGATTACGGTGAACAAGTGGGTATTTTAAATTGAAATTTTCGAGAAAAAAAAAAAAAACACCGCTACACAACTAAGTAATTGCTATAAAAATCAAAAAGTGTCTGATTTAAACAAACCCTAATTTTCAACACTGTTTTAGACAGAGCAATCCAAAATTAATTATAACGTACAATCTCGATTTAAAAAATGAGAGAACATGTTTAATGTTAAATTTGTAAATAATATATATTCACATATAAAATTCTCATTTTAATAAACAAAAAGTCACATTTAAAATTTCTCTGTAATTTAAAAGTTAGAAATTTCAATGCTTTAAGAAATAAACATCCATATTTATACAAACTTTGATATCAATTATATCCCCAAATCTAAATTTTGAGCACTCAACTTGTATATTAATATTCAAACTTCATAAGAAAAAATAAGCAACATCTTTTAAGAAGGAACGTAATATATAATCAACTTGTAATGCAATGAAAGATAAACTGAGAAGTATCAGAAACTGCAATTTTTGATCATCCTCATGAGAAAAACTTTTTACTGAAAAGGCAGGTCTTACCCTCCAGCTAACTTGCAGAATGGTATATAAGAAAGAAAAGCCATTTCAGGAGTAAAGGTCTGCCGCATTTCTGTTAAAGCCTGGTGTTTAAGAGGACAACAACCTGAAATTAAAAACGATCAAGATTCACAAAATCAAATAAAGGAAGTATTCTCTCTAACTTATACTATATTATATTCGCCCTCCAACCCCCATCTCTCCCTCTCCCCCCATCTCTCTCTCTCTCACACACACACACACACACACAAACACATGGCTACCACTTATGCACTCACTAATCAAGACATCTTGCAATCACTGAAACTAAATACTGGAAATTTGGCAAATGGTTAGTTAGTAAGTCTTCAATAAAAAAGGATTTTTTTGAAATTTTAATTAGAATCTTAGTTAAAATTGCTCTTACTTTTAATGCTTTCTCGAAATAGGAGAAAAATTTAACGGTTGCCACTCAAACTTGGGAAAAAATTCCCTGCGTTTTTCCTGTGTGTATATGTAATATAAGGGATAATTTGCAAATACTCATGTATTAGTTATAATGGAATAACAATACTCCATATTTTCAGTGTGTGGAAAAAGCAAAAAGGAAGTAGTAATTTAACATTACTCGAAATAAATATTTTTAAAAGTTTACATCCACATGTAAACAATTCTTCTTTATTTACTGTTTAGAATTAAGCAGTACAAAATTTAGGGTAGGGTATTGATCACCTCTCAAGCTTTTTAACTATAAATTACACACAAAAAAAATTAAGGACTCAGATGAAATAAAGCATAAAATAACTCTTTCCTATCATGATAAAAACCATTTAATGATTACTTAACAAAATACACTGCAAAGCAAAATTAGCATTATTTATTAATTTTTTTCTAATTCATTATTTGGGCATCAATTTCTGTAGTTTTTTCAGGCATCAGTATAATTTTTTTTTTCATTTACAACAATTTTATTTGTAAGGCTGCTTTGCTTTTGCAGGACTTTTTTTTCTCTTCTAAACGTTTCTCTGCCTTTTCTAACGCTTCATAATAGCCCGTATGTGATAATTTAGCATGCCGAAGAAATCTTTAGGAATTAAAACATTTTAAAAACTACATAAAAGTTTATAATATCATACACAGTTCTTAGACCAATTAAATAATTATATATATATATATTAATTTTCAACAAGCATATCCTCGCTGATACTAAATCCAATTTCCACAGATGCACTATCTTGAAATATTCTATACATTTCTTTAAGAGAAACATCTATTTTTCATCCTGTAGATTTATGTTCATACTTTAACCCTGCATGGATAATCTGTTGTCCAAAAGTAACTAAATCTAATATTTACAGTCATTTTCACATGAAATTTCTTCGATATGTATTAAAAATTTTTAATTTATATTTGGTTCATCCATGCTAATCTCAAAAAATTCTTGAGTAGTGGTATGCTCAAAAATATTGAATTCCGATATCTTCTGGACACTCTACTGGTTGATTCACACCATTATTTTACCACAAGATCCATTTGGCTCAATGTTTCGTCAAAGCGTATTACAAATTTTTTTATTGTTTAAAAAGCGGATTTTTATTGTTGAAAAACGGATTTTTATTGTTGAAAAAGCGGATTTTTATTGTTGAAAAAGCGGAGCAAATCCGTAACAAACAATATACGACATTTTCGTACAACCTAAAGTGCATTTTTGGGCTATTTCACTAACAGTGAACGTAAGTGCAAATATTTCCGATATATCAGTAAACGAATGAAATGATGAATGTGACGCAACAAAATTTAATGCTCATAAAATTTGAGCTTTAAATTATTTTTCTTGAACTAAAATGTTCGAAATCGGCATAGTTTCAAATTTGACATGCATTTCTTTAAATCCAATATCATAGATGAAGTTTTTGAACTGGCACACAATTTTGTATGCTTTCTTCTTTTGTTCTGACTAGTAAGTGCATGTTTTCCCATATTGCTTAAGCTTATTATCTTCTTACAAAGCAAGCAATACGCAGCAAACAGATTTTGCGGAACTTCTCTAATCCATTCAGAAAAGTCAGGATTCATACTGTTATCCGTCCAATCCGTAAACAATTTATCAAATAATAAACAAACAATTCAATAAACTCACGTGTGAGTGGCTAAACATCACCGTGATGCTTCTGCAGATTTACTAATGAAGTTATTGCAGTTTCGCGTATGCTTATTAGCTGTAATCCTAAAATATCATGGACAGAGAACAACTATTTCTGAAAGCGTAATTACACTGATCTATGTAGAAAAAAGACGAGCGACTGGAAAAGGAGTGAGTTTCCGCTATTACACAGTCGGGAATGGTGTTCCATTTTTAGAGTTACGGCTACCATCTTTTATTCTTTCAGTATTCAAAGGACGAAGGAAAAATAACTAAGAAACTTAAAATTTCCTTTTACTTTCCTAGTTTTTAAGAAAATTTTCAAACTTTCCTATTTTTTAGGCTATTTTTAAATTCATTCTCCCACCCAGGGTTTCCCGGTGCCGTGGCAACTCTGCTTTTTACTTAACAATCCTTTTTATATCATCCAAAAGTTTTAAAAAGATTAGCATTTCAATAACATCAATTTTATTGCCGGACATTTTTTGAAATTAAATTTTAATTTTGAATCATGATTACTGCTGCAGATGATACATTACTGACGATAAATGTGAGTGTTCGCATTGATTTATGTATTCTTTTAAACTCCCATACACTTGACTTTTGAAATTAAAGGGTGATATTTTTCCTAGTAATTTCTAGAAATATTTTAAAACGTATTGTACGTATATTATATATATATATATCACTTAACACGATTATTCATTGAATTCATAGTAAGCAACAGTGATTTTTCAACAGTTTTATTTATTAACAGCAGATCTTGATGAAAGCAAAATGAAAACCACCATAATAACCTTTAATAAGATAACCATTAAAGAGGGTTTTAAAAAACACATAATAATTTTTTTATGAAATGTTATTGATCTGATTAAAAATGTATAAAACAATACAAACCTGAGCCAATGGAAAATATTTCACACAAATGACTAAGTAAGAATTATGATCAAATGCTTTAAATAAGTTGCTAAATGCAAACATATACATAAAAAAAAATTCACTTTTTACATATTACAATTCTTAAAAACATATGACGAATGTGCAGATTTTAAAAAGCAAAAGAAAAGGAGAGATTTATTTTACTATTAAATGTATAAAAAGAGTTCAATTCAACTGCTGTCTGTCATTCTGAATGAAATTTAAAATTAATTACATCACAACAAATGTTTTAGATGCAAATAATAAGCGATGCGACTATAGAAAGCTTCAGATAAAGATGATGAAGAATTCAAATTTTTTTACGTGATTCTCATTTCTATTCAAAACTGATTTGATAGTCATGAAAATTACTTTTCCCAAGCTATAGCCTACTTTTTATAGTGAAATCTAAGACAGTTATGCATTGACGATACTATTTTGTAAAATGATATAAAATCTTAAAAAACCGGCCTCTTATTCATATGTAGATAGTATATTAAATAATGTTAGGAAAAATAATCATAAAAATCAGACTTGGTGAAATCAACTCCAGTTTTCCCAATTATTAATAATTCATTTCTTATTGAAATGCTTGTGGCACTGAAACGATAATATTTATCCAAAGCACTACGAATTCTACGAAACTATAATGATAACCAAGAAATTTAATGTTTAAATATCTAGCTATTTTTTGCTGTGAAGTTATTAAGAGAAAATTCATACAAGTAAGCTGCCATTCTTACAGATGTGAAGCATTTTACGAATTTTAACTTGAAGGCTTAGTTATAAACATTTCTATTAATGATTATTATTCATTTTCCCCTAAAATGCATTGTGTTTTTACTATAAAATAGTAAATTTAACAAAGCGAACTAGCATACGATATTAATTTTCAGAAAAATGATTTTCAATGTAAAATACAACTTACCAGATATTAAAGCAGATTCTGCAACGTCAGATAAATCTTTGTAATCCCCTTTTTCGTCATACACTTTGTCAAAACAGGAAAAAAATTTCTGAAGAATTCCAGAGAGATGCTTTCGTGTCATTTCAAAACCAATTCTTAATCCGATTGTATAAATAACGTCCAAAATTCGAAAAGCTACCATAGCACGAGAATTTCCAGCTCCAGGATATACTAGCCGTGAAGAAGATATCAGACGTAATACTATGTGCAAAATATCTTTGACGAACAGATCCTTGAAAGACAAACACAATCATATAAATTTTAAATTCCACTCAAAACGTTTCAGATATATGAATCAGTTGTGAAATTCGATTCTGAGAATATGATGAATATATCATTTCAAGGAATGATTTTAAAAATTAATAATGAATTGATCAGGAATAAGAATCTGGCCAATGCTTTTGGCTTAAAAGTTACTTATTCATATATAATTTTTGACTATTGACTTTAAAAGTAAACAATTATGAACTACCAAACTTTAATATGACATTTTTTTAAAGAAACACATCAAAATTATTTGCTATACTGTTCATTTCACTCACTCACTGATTAACAATAACAATGCATTGCCACACTGCAATATTGTCAGAAATCTTTTCGTAAATGTCCGTTTTTTTTTTCCAAAATATTATTATCATTCAATTTTGAATGCTGCTTGTTTTAAATATTCTTTATCTCTATTAAGTAATAATTTGTTTCGGCTGCAACCATTCACTAACACTCTGGAGAGAGATAACGAGCAATGTCTCAACATGATAGCAAAAATTTGCTACATTTGGTAACATTGGTAATTTAAAAATTCGCTAAAAAAGATGTGCTAAAATTTTAGCACATCAATATGTAAAATCATTTGACAATTCATGATACGGTTTAGCGGAGGTTATATTTATGTAATGAAAGAGATTTTTAACATTTTAAGAAATTCAGGGGTGTTTGTGGGACCCCAAAAAATCCCCTGAAACTTTTACGGACTTACTACCGACATTTTGGAGTTTCGAGAAGGGGGGGGGGAGAAATGAAAAATTACGATTATGAAGTATTGAATGACCTAATTATAAAAGTTCAATGAATTACTTTTTTTGCAAAATTAATAACCATTAATTTTGCAAAATTAAGACCTTTGAACCCAGGTCACGTGATCGCACATCTGGTCGAACGAAGTCTCTCCCTTTTTTTTCTGCCGCGCCTACTTGCCGAAAAGAATCCAGAAGAGAATGTCCGAGAATCGGGGGAATGAGTCATAACTCGCAATAAGGAAAGAACAAAAAAGAAGTTTTTTTCACGCATTATCACTGCCTTTGGAGAAAGAAAGGAAATGTTTTCACCACACACACTGACCTTGAGTTTTCTGCTTTCAAAGCAAACAAAATTACCCAGATCAAAATAAATAATACATTATTATTCCTACTTCCTTTTGAACGACGATCCCCGGAATTTCCGGGTATCGAAGTTCAAAATCCCCGGAATTCCGGGGTTTCCCCGGAGCACAAACACCCCTGGAAATTAACAATCTGGAAGAAGAGAGACCAAAACACTGCTATTAGTAAAATATCTGGTTAAACATACGCAGCTTATTTCGCTCCATCAAGTAAAGAAATGTTTCTCCATTCATTTTCCACACGTTACGCACAGCGTAGGATAGTACTAATTGGATAGTAGGATAATACTCAGTAATTGATTTACTTAAGCTGCCGTTGTTAATTGGTTTGCTTCTTCATTTAAGCTTGTTTTTCAGCAAAATTATAAAAAAAGTAATATTAGTATATTCGTAGTGTTATGCCATAAGTTTAGTCATAATACTACAAAGAGCTAAAATATAACAAGTTTCCATTTTATATAAACTAAAAAACAGTAACAAGATTGACTAATTAAAGAAAATGACAGTAGCAGAAATTTGTCGCTATTTAAAATGAAATATTGATAAAGATTATTTTCTTTCCAAAATTTAAACCAACGATAAATAAAACAAAATAATTGACCACCTGCAAATGATCCATAAGTGTAGTATCAGATATGTAAGGAATAATATGCTGCAGCAGTGCCATGGCTCCAAGCAACCCAGATTCAAGAGAAGCAGGGATTTTCTTCCGACATAAATGTAACTGTGAAGAGCATATAAATGCAAGTGTGAAAAACATTCTGTTATAAACATAAACAAATAGAATACACTATACTAATTATTTGCGAGGGAATTATAGCTGATGTAATACTCTAATATAGATGCAAAATATTTTTTAATGGCAAGATTTCTTTACATATTTATCAGAGTAAAAATGGAAGTATCACGCTTTTCTACATTCTGTTCTATCAGCTTTAAAACAGCAAATGAGGTTTTTTTTTAATGTTACAGGCGTAAAATGTTAATGACAATGAATTATTTATACAGATTAGTGATAACTATACTTAAAATATCCTTTATCAAACAACTGCATGAAAATTATGTGAGTAATAATTTGTTTACTCTTATCTAAAACTATTAAAATTTCCATACACTAATATACTATTATGCATGTATACTAATTACATATACTAATTAACATATGTTTAAAAATGATTCTGCACTAAAGAACTTTTGTAAATGAAAACAAGGTTTGTTGTGAAGCTACCATAAGTAAGAACATAACATAATTTATCTTTAATAAAGAGGCTCAACAATCTATGAGATTTATTTTTATCAGTTTTTGTATACAGGACGAATCTCGATTTTAAAACTGTTACAGAAGTAAATGTAATTAGAACTAATGTTTTAATTTGACGGCCTAAAAATGAGATAAGTTCAGAAAATGTTCGAGTACAGATTCAATAAATAAATATTCCAATGCCACCAATTATATTCACTACCACAAACACATTGCTTCAAGTATACGATATAATCAACAAGCTTTGTTATACATTTAAAGGCAAAAACAAAAATGGCATGCATCAACAATTCTTAATTTAATGAAGAAATTTAAATAATAAGAATAGATATAAATTACTCAAAATTAATATAACTGTGCAAATATTGAGAGTATTAAAAAATTACCAGGTCAGAAATATGCTTTATATACTGAATCATTATAAAGTGTTCGCCATAAAGAGATGCAATACGGGATAAACAGTCCAACACTTTAAAAGCGTTAATATCTCCCTTCAACCATCGACAACTAATACTAAGCATTATTGCTTCTGAAAAATAAAAGATTAATCATGCTTTAATTTTTTATATATTACATATCAACATATAATAAATAATATAAAGCGTGAAACCTTATAATTATGTAAAGTGTGGAGCATACCTTTACTCCCAGGAGGAAGGTACACAATTTCGCGTTTTTCACTACTATCATAACACAAAGTAAGCATACGCAATAAATTGCGTGTGAGGTATCTAGCAGATAAAACAGGTCCAAGTCTGTGAGCTAGCCATATCATACTTTCAGCAGAAACATCAGATACATTCAAATCCTGATGAAAAATACTTTCATTAGGGCTAGAATCAGTTATATTTTCATTAACTTTTAATAATGACTCTACTCTAATTTTTTCAGGAGAACCAGGATAATCTAATTTATCGTCTTCACAATTCATCCAGTCTGAGAATGATGATAAATTAGGAGCTGACTGTGAATAATTCGAATCATGACGTGCATTCCATAAATCGGAGGAAGTTTTTTCGCTGTTTTCCTTTTCAGACATTTGATTGCAAGGTATGAAAAACGAAGATCTATTTTGAATATCTTTATCCATATCATTCTTGTCTTTTAAATTGCTACTTTGATCCAACGTTTCATTGCAGTCGGAGTCCTTTAACATCTAAAAAAGAAAGTAGTTTAATGCTTTTGTAGAAGCCCATTGAAAAACATTCAAAAATGGCTTTAAATTTTCAAATATTACAGATAAATATGATTATTTAAAATTCTAGCGAAGATATTAAGTTTCACACCAACATGTACACAGATTATTCACTAAATCAGAATTGTAAATATACAATTGATAAGATAGCAAATATTAATTATATTTCAACAATTAATTTTAAATGTAGGATCAGACGTGCTAACATAAATTATCCTTAATTGCTTTTATAAGTTTGACTTGTAGGTAAGGATGAGCGATGACCGAATTTCATCATCACGATATATCGTCAAACACATATTGATATTTCTCGATATATCGTGATATCATTATTTATAACCATTATACATAACATTTAATATATTGTCTAATCAAAATGACTCCAAATATAAGGAAGTTTCATTTTATGTAATAAAATTATTTTTCCAATAAAAATACAAAATAATTGTGTTAAAACCTCTTTAAAAAGGTGTGTCAATGTCAAAGCAATGTCTGCATGTTGCAATTTATAATATTGCGTTTTCTTTAAAATAATATAACAATTTTTAAAATTTTACCTTTTTTACTGCTGATTTAAAAAACTTCAGTTTCTTTCATTCTTCATAAAAAAAGAGGAAAATGGCATAATACTGCCTTTAACAAGTAAAATTAAGCAGCTTTAGTAAAACCGAATTGGAAATCTGATATCTTGAAAAAATAATTTTGTATATGAATTACATAAATTTTCATTCTTATATTAATAGTATTATTAATGATAAATTTAATTTAAATGCATTAGAATTTTAACAAAATATATATTAGATAATTAAAATTAATCATTCAATTTACTATTTCAAAATTTAAAAAAAAAAAAAAACGGGAAACAGTAATTTCAAAATGAGTAAAACATTAATAACAAATATTATGGATTGTAAATTTATTTACGAACAAATGATGTAATTCATTAAACATTTTAGAAAAGTTCTTCTTGACTATGATGAAATAAAAGAAAAAAAGGCCATTATAAATCACCATTAATATAAACTCAATGAAAAAATAACATTCAAATACAATACCACTGATATAAAAAACAACGTATAGAAATCCAAAAAATATTCGTAAAATACTACTATGACTGATTTTAAATTGTCATGCAAATCCGAACATTATCGAAAATTCGGTAACTATCAGCAGATCGATATGTATTGAAAATTCGACAAGTATTCGATATTCGATCAAGAACGATCGAGCACGCAAACTAGTTTTGAAAGGAGTTGGAATTTCTAAGAACCCTGATGGTCATAGTTTTAGGACATCTTAATTTCTTTATTATGGCCCATTCTTGTGCCCTTTAAGGCGGAGGGGAAAGGATTTCCATTCTATAAAGGGCATTTACACAGTTTCATTTCTTATATATTGTTACCATTTATGCAAAAACTCCATATTAGGAAAAGTGCATAACATATGTTATATGTGTAGAAAGCATTTCCGGTTGACGAATAAGCTTTCGTAATGTATTTTTGTCTTGCATCAAAAACGCTCATACTAATATCCCTTTAATATATTCTTGTATGGAGACGCAAAAGATTTCAAAAGCTGTTGCATTTATTACTCTAGATTGTTTGAGATCACATATAGCTTCATACTTATACAAAAGTTTTAACTTCAATATGCAACTGAAAATTTCAATTTCGCGTTGCTGCTTTTATATGTGTTTATAACTCGAACACAGAATTTGAGTTATTTGCTATACTAATTTTGAGCTAAACATTTTTTTTTCTCGTGAAACAACGACTCTTCACATCTCAGCTATATTTAGCTCCTAATAGTGTATTATCTTACAGTAAGGCATAATATTTATGTTCTTTACTAAAAGAAGTTGCATTTTAATTTCAAGTTTATTTAATAAGAGTATTTATATATTAAGTTGCGGCTTCCGGGCCCTTGGCTACCTAGTGCAACAATACAAAGACAGAATAATGTCAATTTTGACAGCGAAAATGTTAAAAAAGATAACCATAGTAAATTAAAATCGGGCTTTTAGAAAATCGCTCAATCAAAAATTTTCAAAAACAAGACTTTCATTAAATCGAATTCATAAAATATTTAGTTATTTACTTTAAAACGCATATACGCAAGACAATTTTTGAAATGCACAACAAAATTTAGACTTATCAAAAATAATAAGAAAGAATTTTAGAAAAAAGCTTGGAAAATGATGGCAATGTTAAAATAACACATATTTGCTCTGAATTTCAAATTTCAATTAATGTATTTTTAATAAAATAATAATTAATATTCTACTTAAAGTTTCAATTGGGTCGTAATTTCTTAATTGGATAAATGCTATTAAGTTTTTTTAAAAAAAATTAAATAACTTTAGCACCTGTATCTGAACAGATACATTTGGATTTCAGTTATTTGTATGATTTTAAAACTTAATTCATAAAGGTATTAAAAATTATTACAGCAATAATTCTAACAGAAGAAAAAAGTATTTACAAATTTGTATTTGTATAAAATAAGAAAAATTATTCAATGATATCAAAATTACATTAACTTTTAGCCTATCAACTATAGTAAAAATCGTTTGCATACTGACTGAATGCCTAATCATCTATATATATATTTTTTTCTTTATTGCATAAAAAGAGAAATATCTTAGGAGGTATAGATTTAAAAAATAGATAGCATGAAGGAATTTTGTAAATTTTTGTGTCTATTGTTTTCATATACATCGAAACGTATAAGAATGCTTTCCTCCTTTTTTTTTAAATTTGAGAAAATTACAAAAGAAATATGTTCCTACAATGTATTAGTTAAGTTCTTTTATTTAATGTTATTTTTAAATTACAATGCATGCTGAATGAATGTATGGGGAATTTTAAACAAATACAAAATTTAAGAAAAATGCTAACAGTAGCAATAATGCCCTTAACTTCCGTCCATATGAAAAATTTAGTAAAAGCTCCATATTCATAATATTTAAAAATAAGGAATAACAATTTTCAAGAAAATACTAGCAACAAAGTCCGGTACTTCATAATTTAATAAAAAGACCCAAGAGAAATGAGAAAAAAAAAATTATCGTAAAATAATTATTTAACTACAATAAATTGTTTCGAAATATGGTAGATATTTGACATATAGTTTTAAATAGTTTTGAGTATTAATATTCAAATTCTTTCTTTCGTAACACGTGGTACGATCGATTAGATGTTTGAAGGAAGAAAAAACATTATATCTCTCTTTCTGTACATAAATAATTTCTTTTTAAATAAGAGACCCATTAAAATTTAAAATTATAACAATAATAGAAATTGAGCCTTGGTTAGGCTGTCTTTTCCCACAGAAAGCAAAAACAAAACCATTTTCACTAATTATGTCGATAACTTGAAGTCCTGAAAAAAAAAGTTTTGAGAATATATACATATTTATATAAAAACATACAATAAAAGGGTATTGTGGTTAAGCGTTTCTCCACTGTAGTTCCAAATGTTCATTTAACCAATATTACTTTCAATAAACTGTTTTGGCTAACGCTAAACCTAACCTATATTGCAATTCGATCTAAAAAACGATGAATTAATGAATTATAATGCCATCAAATTATTATTGCAATACTAAAAACAATGCAAGAAAACAAAGTAAAGGAACACATTTTTTTAAAATAAGAGTATAGAGAATAAAAGTAAGGTAAATTATAAACTGGTTAATAGACACAAAATAACTAATACAATTTGAATCAGCAGCTTAGTAAGTTTATGAGAGTTATTCTTCAGAATTGCAGGAACTACTCAAAAAGCACTAACGATGATCCATACCCGAAAATTCGATCCCTCAGAAATTTACATAGAAATCATCCCAACCTGTTTTTGATTATCAATAAATGATTGATTTTTCATTAACCTGACAACGATGTTTTATTCTTCTAATGAAAGAAAATGCATTTAATACTCCTTTTCAATAGTAATTACGAATTTATAAAAAATTTCCCCACCTTTTCCCGATCTCTTAGAATTCCCTAATGATTTCCGGTTTCCCGGGCGGTTGGCCATCCTAGTCACGGTGAGCCGAAAAAACCTAATTTTAAGTATAATCTCCCAGCAAGACAACGCAGTGGCCGACCACCTGCACTTAATGACCGAGACCAGCGACGTGTGCACAGAATTGTCAGTGTTAATTAACAGACCAGAACCACAGCGTGATAAAATCGGAGGAATCAACATGGGACAAATGACGGATGTGTCCATCAAGACAGTGCAGGAAAATTTAGCTTTACTGAGCTATGGCAACATAACACCGACTCGAATGTCTTTACTAAAAGCGGGACATCGCCTGCAGCGCCTCTCATGGGTCCTGACCACATCGGTTGGACCCAACAAAACAGAAAAAATTGGCTTGGTCAGATGAGTCACGATTTCATTTGGTTAAAGCTGATTTAGTATTTAAGTGTGGCACAGACCTCACGAAGCTATGAATCCAAATTCCCAACAAAGCACTGTACAAGCTGGTGGTGGTTCTGTATTGGTGTGGGCTGTTTTTACATGGAATGGACTGTTTCCTCATTTCCAGATAAACCGATCACTGACTAGAAATGGTTACGTTCAGCTTCTAGCAAAGCACTTTCAGCCATTCATGGGCTTGATGTACTCAAACAACGATAGAATTTTTATGGATAATAATCCGCCATATTACCCGGCCAAAACTGTTCGCAATCGGTGTGAAGAATATTCTAAAACAATAGCGAATGATTTGGCCACCTAAATCGCTCGACATGAACTCCATCGAACATAACAGAGAGGTCAGTTCATACACAGAATTTTGCACCGACAATACTTTTGCAATTATGGACGTCTATAGATTCAGCATAGCTCAATATTATGTATAGGGGACTTCCAACGATTTGTTGAATCCATGCCATGTCGCCGGTAGAAGAAGGTCCGACAAGTTATTAGAAAGTATCCCACGATTTTTTTCACCTCAGTATAAGATAGTATCTCTTTGGAGTAGTTTACTATAGAACTTTTATTTGGAAACAACGTGGTACGAGAATTAAATCTATTTTGTGAGAAAAAAGTCGAAATATGAAGGCGGTAATGAGCTGGAATAAGTATAACTGAACCGAGTTTTACATACTATCCATAATAGCAGTTTGACGGATAGAAGGTCCAGTGAAGAGATTCTTGATCCACCTACAATACGTTTCTTTCCCTATGTTCGATATAACACAGCTTATCTTGAATGCTAGATCTAGCCTATGAAGGAGCCAGAATGTCAAATCAGATCAGAATTCAACAGAATATGTATAAGACGCTCTAAAGAGACGAGTTGCTGCTCGGCCAAGGTCTATTCTGGTAATCTGAAACCCAGAAATTGCTGTTGAGGAGAAATCGGAAAGGATGCATAAGAATATATGGGATCATTTTATTGATTCCTAGGCAAAATCAATGTTAAGACATTTAAGCTGTTTGGCAAACCACACACTCTGTTGATATGCAATGGGATTTTGAGAAAAATAATTTGTTTGAATTTTAATTTCCAAATCCTGAAATTTGAAATCTCCTCTGTATTTTAAACAGTCTTTTATCAATCAAATTGAATAAAATAACTCTGTAAGCCAAATTATCTAGTATCATATAATTATGGAACGTTCAAGAAAGACACATTCTAATTTTCTTAAAATGGTAGCTGGGTCATAAGCATTTTTTCAATAAAGTGACTGCTCTTTTAAGTCTTTCAGCAGTGTAAACCCTTTTAACATAAAACCTTCAGTAAAAATATCATCTCAAGCAAACTTGCACATCACTTTACTAGCAGAATCATTGCTTTAATTATAAAAGATGTAGCAATATGATTACATAAAGCAGATAAAAAGTATACATTTAAAAAATAACACACCAAATTCAAACATTAATCTTTTGTTACCTCTTCATCTCTTATATCCAAGTCAAAAATTTCATTATCTTCATCGTTGGCAATTTCCTGCTGCATCTCTAAATTTTCTTCTGATAAACTCAATTTTCGATGTAATGATCCCTCAAACATTTCATTTTCAGGAAAGTATTCATCAGAGTTTGAAATTTGTTGCGTCTCTTGTTCTTTTTCAAGAACACTTTCACTAATGAAAAACAGAAAGTTATAATTTAAATTTTTACAATAAATACAAAATACGTTTTAAAAGAAATGTTTATAGTTTGAAATAATTAAAAAAAATAATTTTCATAATGAATAAAATTATGACATTTAGTGCTTTGGCAATGCTAAATATAATAACTAATGTATACTTAACTTTTATAGTTTTATATCTATTCTTATATAAAGCTCAAAGTGTGTGCGTTGGCGCTCTATAGGTGAGACCGTTCGACCTACAGCTACCAAATTTCGCACATGCATACCTTGGAGGTCGGGAATGTGCACCTGAGGTCCCTTTTTTAAAATTTTTAATTAGAATTTTAATTAAATACTAACTTTCCCGCCAAAAAATGAATGAATAGAAAGTTGTGAAAAGGGCCTTTACATATTTTAAAGGTATGATAGGTACACAGAAAAATGTCATTTCTACAAAACATGATATCGAAGCAATTAGACTGATCGATACAGAAAAAAATAAGAATGAGTATAAGGGAGAGTTTCCAAAATTACACAATTGTCCCATTTTTTGGTGCTGTGATCGATATTTTATTCTTGCAAAGATTAAAGATCGGCATGTTTTAGCAAGGAAAAAAAAGGAACAGTGGAATTTAAAATTCCCTGTATTTTCCTGGATTTTATGAACATTTTCAAATTCTCCTGAGTTTTTCATGCTTTTTAAGACGATTTTTAAATTGCCTGTGTTTTCCCGGTGGCATGGCAACCCTGTTGTAGTAACGATCTGTCATTTACTCAGTCTTTCGTTTTTCATAGAAATTATTTTATTGATAATTTTATAATGATATCCTTTTTTAAAAATATCAAATATTTTCAAAACAAAATATAATTTGAATATAATTATACCGTCACACAACTTTTTGAGCATATATATATATATATATATATATATATATATATAAATTAACTGGCCAAAAATTAAAACATTTAGTAGTTAATAGATTGACATGATATTGAGGTTACTTAGCTAGTGGTTGTGCTTTATGAAGGTGAATATTTTTCATGGAATAGTAAATTAATTATAACTAATATTTCGAAAGAGAGAGAGTGAGATAAGGCAGAATTTTACATTAGTGTTTTTTAGACAAAATCGATCCAGAACCGAATTGGTGTGGTAATGCTTGTAATAAAACTTTAAGTATGAATGAGAAGGCGAAGTCTCTTGGCGTTCTTCGGAAGCATTAAATCATAATTTTCGATTTTTTTTTTTCTTCCTTTGATGGCGGAGTTCTCGTTTCTTTTCTTTCTTTTTTTTCTCGAAAGGTTGAAAGTTTTTAGTGGAATTCTTCCAACGTTCCAAGGCGTAGGCCTTTACGGATGTCATTGTTTCAGACAAACCGCAGCATGCTACTAATTTACCGAACCGTCACATTTTGTAATCTTTCTAGTGTTGAGATGTGGGTTTTTGCAACAGTCGCACAAATAGGTGACGCGTTTGAAATTAAGGGTACAAATGGTATGACAGCATGGTTTTGCAGATTAAAAACTTGTCTTCTGAGTAAGTTTTGACTTGAAATTAAAGATGAGATAAAGCTTGGTTTAAGATCCTTTAATGGTTGTTTTTAATTTTGTTCATACACTTTTTAAAAGTTAAATGCTTATCTAGGATGATGCCAAGGTAAACTATATCATTACTTCATGGTATTGATCATCAAAAAAAACTTTGGTGGTGATGGAAGGCTTCTTTTCTATGAGAAATACATGGCTTGGCATTTGCTGATGTTAATCTGAATAGCCTAATGGATAAGCCACTTTTCAATTAATTTGGGGTGCTCATTGATATTTGATACGAATTCAGGATCACTTGCAATGCAAAGCAGAGCAGGGTCGTCAGCAAATAAGATGATTTTGGTTTCCCGAATTTTAGTAGTGTTATTGATAAAAATATTAAAGTATGTGGGATCGAGTTTGGAATTCTTTTCTTCCAAGCTCAATTCTCCCATCTCTGATAATGACTGATCATTTCTTCAATATTTAAAATAGCTTTACACACTTTCATCTAAAAAAGAAAAAAAAAATCGAGAAATAACTCGTTGAGGTGTGATATTTTATGTTATTTTTCTGATACTTGTTTAATCATATATATCAGATCCTGCTTCATTGATTTATACAGGGCGTATTATGAAACGCATGCAATTAATGTTTACTAGCAAATTATATAGTATATTTTGCAAAGTGGTCAGCATTTAGGCAGTTTGATTTCCTCTGACTTTTCCATGTAATTTCCAAGTTTTCTATAAAAAAAATTCCTCGACTTTTTGTAGGAATATCTAAAATGTACAGAAAGATTTTGCTTCAATTTCTGCTCCTAATGTATCGCTTTTTAATAGAAGGTGAAAAATACCGTTCAACTCCTCCTGAATAAAATAAAAAAAATTATAATACTCAGAAAACAAAACAAAGCAAATAATAATTTTCAATCATTAGGTTTTAGATGAGAATAATTTTTGAAAACATGCTAATCAACTAATACAATATACTGAATGATGTGCACTCGTCTAGACCGGCTTTTCTCAGAATTTATTATTACAAATTTATTCAAGAAAGATGCAATACAAAATCCCATATACCTTAGCACAATTTTTAAGAATGAAATAACCTATTTCTTTCTAATGGGATTTTTCCTATTTATATTGTTTACAAGACCCACATCACGGTTGAACAATAATTCAATTAATAGAAAAAATCATTATCAATCATTATTATCCATTCATACAACCCTTTTTTCCCCTTGAATAGACTGAAGCTTTAAAATTTTGCATACTTTATTAAATTCAAATAATTTTCACTTACTAAGATTTCACCTCATTTACTATTCAGAAATGAAAATAATTCATAATATCCTTACCACGAATTTATAATGGCAAAACCAATTCTATTTTTTGTTATTTTAAAGTCCAAATGTATATTTATGAGCTCCCATTTTAAATTGAAGAAAATATCTTGTTAAAATAAAATAACAATCTCAA
Organism: Argiope bruennichi; assembly: GCF_947563725.1. Lineage (NCBI taxonomy): Eukaryota > Metazoa > Arthropoda > Arachnida > Araneae > Araneidae > Argiope > Argiope bruennichi. Next base: position 132,734,343 of record NC_079162.1, on the reverse strand, counting down.
GTAAAAAAAGCAGAAATTAACAAAAAATAATATAAAAATAAACGATGTAAACATTTTAAGTGTATATACACACATGTACATAAATTAAGGATAATGCAAGTTCAGGAAAAGAAAGGATCAGAGGCGAAACAAATGTGACTTATTTGTAAAGCCTATTTATTAAACAAAAGGTAAAGAGCAAAAAATATGCTATATGTTTCATACCATTAATAAAAATTGCGAGTTTTTGCTCCCTGGAGCAAATTACAAAACACTATTTACCAAAACCAATATTACATGGTTGGTATGATGGTTAATACATAGTATGTATCTCAGACGATGCAATACAGTCCGTACAACGCCTAGCCATGTTGTGTATCAAATTATCGATCTGATCTTGGGGAATATTACACCACTCATCAAGCAATGCTCTCCGTAGACACGTAGGAGGTGGCTGACGGGCTGCAACTCGTCGGCCAAGCATGTCCCACACATGCTCTACAGGATTCAAGTCCGATGAGAATGCTGGCAAGTCCATACGTGTGATATCCTCCAACCGAAGGCATTCGTTTATGATGTTTATACGGTGAGGATGGGCGTTGTCATCCATAAACGCGAATTCTACGCCCATGGTGCCTGAAACAAACGTACATGTTGTTCCAGAATGATGTCCCGATAGATTTGGCCTGTCATGATTCCAATATGAACATGCAAGTCAATTCTGGAACCCAGAAGAATAAGTCCTCCCCAAACGAGCAATCCTGCACCACCGTAAAGCTGTCGTTCAGTGATGTTCTCTTGGTGGTAACGGGTACCTGGCGCTCTCCATATGAAATCCCGGCAAGAATCAGACTGCAAGCTAAACCTGGACTCGTCGGAAAACATCACACAAGCCCACTGTTGCGGTGTCCACAATTCATGCTCTCTACTCCAGGCTAACAGCAGGCGACAGTGAGTTGCAGTAAGTGGAACATATCTGACAGGCCTACAACCATATAGACCAATCTGCCCTAAGCGTCTGTACACAGTCTACCTTGAAACTGTCGTACCAGTGGCTGAACAGATCTGACGAGATAGTTCTGATGCTGTGCTCCGTCTATTTCTTTTGGCAGTAACTGCCAAATACCGGTCTTCATTCGGCTCTGTAACTCCGGGGCGACCTGTGCTGTAACGTCTACTCACATTATCATCATCTTGAAATCATTGCCAAAGATTGGAGATGACACGCTCGGCGATTCCAAGTTCCTAGGATACTTCCAGCTGGGTACGCCCACATTCCAGACAGCCGATAATTCTACCACGCAAAAAATCATCCAAATGCATCCTTTGTGTCATAACTATGCGGTTATTGCACTGAAAGGTTTATAAAGCGTTTGCGAACAATTTTACTTCTTTGCCTGTATTCCTTATACATCACTCTCTTACACTCTCGTCATTGTGACGAACTATCGGTGTCATCTAGTGATTTCCTGCAATTTGCATATGATTTTTGAAGATGTGTGTAGTCATTTTCGGGTGATATATGTATTTTAGAGTTGAATTTCCGCGTGACTGAATTATCCTTAATTTATGGACATGAGTGTATATATATACATACCTTTCTGTATCATTTGATGAATAATCTTTGCAACCTCCAATAGCTTCTATAAGTATAGTTGTAAAGTGAATTAAAAAATTATGTAATCCTAATCCTATAATGATCTGTAAAATAAATGAACGATGATAAAGTTTGAGATGTTTAGGCGAATGCTTATCTGTGTCAAGTACTTTAGTCAATAGTGTTAACAATCTTTTGCAGGTTTGTTGAGGACCTAAGGCTTGAGAAACTAATCCAAACATATGCCATGTAGAAAGTAATGCTGTATGCTGATTTTCAAACATTTCTTGAAGATACGGTGTTAAGAGCTCAATACCTTCGGTATTTAATGCAGGCAAAAGATTTTGCAACTGTTTCGCAGCATAGCAAACCTATTAAAAGAAACAAATTCTAAAAAAAGTTGTCTGAGAATGAATAAACAATACAACTGAAAGGGATATATATATATATATATATAACAGACCTTTTTCTCCGCAAGACTCTCTATTTCTTTTTGGATATCAGTATTTTCATCATGTCGTTCAGATAAGACTTTTATATCATCAGAAAACTTATTCAAAGTGAGAAGAAACATGTACAAATCTGGAAAGTAATTTGGAAATGGAATAGTACGGATATGAGGTAGAAGTAACTGGTGAGGTGACGGGAGTGGAAGGCCAGATGTTGATATAGGAGGATAACGGTATGGAACAGAAAGCATTTCTTCCAACTGTTGATCATAGGATGGAGATACTTGCAACAAAAGTTGAATTGCGTTTTGAAACGACCTGAAAAATGAACGATGCATTATATTTGGTTAACATATTTGTAGCAGAATTAGGCATCTTCTGGCCTCAGGCAGTGCACATTATAAGTCGCCTCTTTTAATAACTGGTCAGTTTGGGTTTTTTCATTTTAAAACATTTGACATTTTTAATGTGTTTTGTTAGTACTTTATATTAACATGTTCAATTCACAGTTTGATTTATTTTTTTATATTTTACTAACTTTGAAGAAATATATGTTATGAGCTATATTTCGTATTATATATTTATTTTTATATATTTTATGGGTGCATCAGTGCATAATAATTCTTTTACCCTTGCTTAGGACTCATTTACTAAAGGGCTTACGAAATAGCATAACACTTTGTTTTACAAGCATATAAATAAAATTTGTTGCATTTCCTACACAAGTGTAAACCAGTTTTCATTCGTGTTTCACCAGCAACTTCGTATTCCATACAAGTGCTTTTTGATTGCGAAAAATTTCATAACAAGAAAATGAGTTATGCTAAAAAAGGGGAATGATAATCTCTGAATCTTCTAAGTGCTTCTTCCTTTGTTCTGTGCACGTTTAATTTTCGTTACTGAAGTATTTTTCCAAGTAGTTCAACTAGTCATGTATTTTACTGCTTCAAAATTGGTGAAAAAAATTAGAAATCATGCACAATTATGCTAATTATAAATATTGAAATAATTATATATATAATTAAAGTATTAATTACCTCGTAGAACATCTTTAAAAAGTAATCAGCTTAATAATCGAAAACATTCATTAGAACCTTTTTAATTAAACACAATACAATGAATTGAATTGGAAAAGAAAAAAACTTATCAATCGAACATATTAATTGTAGAAATAAATCTGATAGGGGTTAAAAATTGTAAATATACATCTTGATTCATCTTATAGCAGATAAAGAATGATACGACTGAAAGCTATGTGAGATTGTGTTTTATGTAGCAACAGCCATCCTTGTACATGCTGCAATAAGCTGGCGATATTATAATTTTCAACAAATAATAAATATTTGTATTCAAAATTAATTTAACAATTTGATAAACTCAGAATTCTGTCAAAAATTCAAATAAAAAATTAGCAAAGTTATAACCAAAAAGACTTGGTCATAATTCATGAAGTAATCATAAACTATTAAAAAAGGCTTTAAAGACAAACATTAGTGTATACTTCCGCCAAGAAGATATAAAAAGTTGAGAGGGAATTATTACCAAAGACATTTTTTAAAACATTAGAATAACAAACAAAGCAATTTAGTCTATATGTATGAAATATAAAGTAATCAAAAATCATTCGTTGCATTCATAAAATGCATTTACAATGTGAACAATTGGGTTCAGCGCACCTATATAAAATTTTCGAGTGTCCAATTCTGAGACGGCTAATGCAGCCTTCTGTTTTCGATTTAGTTCCTCTGCCTTCTGTAATTAGTTCCTCTGCAATATCTGAATAATCAAGGATCAACATAAAATAAGCGAACTAGTACTGTACCTTACAGTACAAGTTGACAAAAAGGGAAACCAAAACGATCTCGGGATTCCATTCTCTAAAGGGTCATCATGCAAGTCAACACATACATTAACCAAAGTTGTCTTTTTTTATTCACAGTTATAGTATTGATTAGTTATAGTATTGATTGAGTAAGAAGTCAAAAAAGTTTCCAAATTGTTCCTACTGTAATAAAATAAATGAAGATAAAAACCAAGTATAAAAGTAAAACTGTAACCAAGCTTATAAAGTATGATATCCCAATAAAGGCATGCAACAGTTCTTATATATGGGGGGAAGGGGATGCATAGCACTGACACTTCTCAACTCTCTTCTTTGTAGAGAGATCCGGAAAGTTTCGCTCACTGACCATACACAAAAGATTTGCAAAATCATAACAGTTTTCGACTCTTGCAAGATATTGGCAATATTTGTTTACAGTTTTTTAACAGTGTGGTGTTCCTGCTTTCATCAAGATGACGTCGTGGTTTAAGCTGTGTTCTCATGCCAGCAGATTAAGCATACGATGCATGAGGCAACTGCATTTTTTTCTGTGTTCATGAGATTTAACAGCTAGTTTCTAAAAAAAATAAATGCAACTAATAATTAATTATAAAATTCTTTTTAGATGATATAAATATCTATTAATTTTGAATGAGAAATTTCATTTACAGAGAAATCATCAATATTAATTTTTTTTTTTTTTTTTTTTTTTTTACATTTCAAGAATTAAAAAAAATATATATTAATTTAACACAGAAATATAACGAAAGTCAAAAAAGGACAATTATACTTTTTTATATTTATAACATTGAAATTTCATACATTTTTTAAAGAAACGTTTATGCATTCTTCTAAAACTGCTTGCCCTTAACTGTTTTATTTTCTTTACTATCCAATAAGATGACACCTTCTATTTTGGGAATTTTTTCTTATTTTGATTCAAGTGCAAATCCATTGAATACTTGACTTATCTATGTATACGAAGTAATTTTAATATTGAATTATAATCGCTATGAATGGTTTATTTTTTGCTTACAACTATCAAAATTCGATAAATCGATGCACGTATGGTACTCGGGCAAAACAGTTAAGTGGTTAAAAAAGAATTATTTAAATTCTCCTCGTATAAAATACATAAAAATAAATGTATCAGAAATTTCAAGGCAAACAAAAATTTTTTCAATAAGATTCATTTCATTTTTTAACTTGCATTATAGTTAACACACACTTCGATATTTTTAAATAAAAATATCTAACTAAATATCAAAATCATAAGGAGGCGAATCTTTACACATCAGATGAAAAATATTAACTCAGTGCAGAGAATTTTTCTTAAGTTATTACATGTTTTAATTGTGCAACTGCTAACATTTATTACAGCCAATTGAATGATGTTTAAAAATTGGACATTGATATTTTATCTGCTGTATTATTAGAATGACTTAATTTCTTTCTTCTCCAACTTTACTACAAAACTTACTTTTTGTCAGTGATTTCAAAAAGAAGCTTGACTAGCAATAAAATTCAGTGAATTATATTTTAACAATAAAACATCTTCATACCAGAGATTCTGAAATGTTGTTAAACACTTAAAATACGTATAGTTATTATGTGTTAATAATTACAATATTCAAGAATTTTAAGAACTATCGTAATCTTACGCTGATGATCTGAATAAAAATCTATTCCTCGAAATAAAATGTTTAAGTTTTTTTGTTTTTTTAATATCATTACTCCTTTCATCATAAAAAAGCATGCAAAAATATGCATTAGGTACTTTTTTAAGATGTCTGCAAAAAAGCATTTGTAAATTTTTTCTTTAAAAAAAGTCGAACATTTTTGAAGAAATACTTACATTTTTTTTTAATTCTTTTAATAACATTTATATTCTTTTTTTTTTTCAGTGTTTCATGCTTGAAAAATATATTTAACTTATGTTAAATATATTTGAAAAAATGTAAAAATGTAAGTTGAAAAATGTAGTTAACTATGTGTAAGCTATAGATGCAATTACAAAAAGCCCATTCTTGCTTTACCATGAAAAGATTTATTAGTTGGAATTGCGTGATATGATGATATCTCTGGATCACATCTCTGAAAAAAAGGATTTGAAGTAACAGGTTCACGAAATTGTTTTTACAACACAAAAGTTCCTACATTCCGAGGGAACATATATTTCGAGCTGCTACCGAAATTTAATTTTATCTATAGTCCCGTAGTTCACAGAAATCTTCGATGAAGCCCATAGTATCTACGTATAATTCATAGTTCGGCATGTATTCGATTAAACTGGCACTTGAATGTCCCAGTTATGATTCTATCTGAAGTTGGGCCCCATCACATAACTTTGACACTGGTTATCATCTGATCTCAGCTGTCCATGAATGCCAATTATTGCCTTAAAGTGTTCACTGCAATGTCATTTTTTAAATATTAAATCCAAACAGATTGTTTATATTTGACTATATACTAACATGAGGGTAACTTGAAAAAGAAAGCCAAATATCAATATTTGTATGACTCGTAAAACGCCTCATTCCGTTCACCCCGAAAGGTACGAATCCTGTAGTTCGGAATAGCTGGTCCGTTTTGTAAATATACTATTAGAAAAGATAATGAGATTCGGAAAATGAAATTTGTAATATTATATATAGACTGGCATTACGATCATATACAATAAAAATTATCAACATTTTAAAACGCTCTTCGTTATTGAAATGTTGAAACTCATTAGGAAAGCTCAATATTATGGGAAGTTGAGAGCAAATAATTTTATTTTCTTCTTCGGTATTCAACTACTTCTCTGAGATAAAAACATTTAATTTCTCATGTTTCGATTTCCACCTTTATACTACTGCCTCTTACTTCCGACCCGAAAGATTTAACTTACATCTTAATATTGTAGCAATCGTCAACCAAAGTGAACAAGAGTACATATGATTAGTTAATTTTTTTCAAGTCATGATGACTGGATGATGTACTACTATATAAATACTTCCATAAGACAGTTTTTCTGTATTAAATAAATTTGCATTCCTAAAATAAAAGCCTCAATCTAAATTTGTGATAAGCCTTCTAAATTTAGAAATAAACATATCTCTACAAATTCTGTTGACAGAAACAAGGAACTCTGTGTGCTTATAGATGAATATAAGAAAACAGGTCAGTAATTGGCATTTTTACACAATGGGGATCATATAAAAATTTAAACTTTATCAATTTCCACAAAAGAAAAAGTGTTTTCATATATTCTCTCCCCTTATTTAATGAAATTTTGAAATTGGAAATATATGTTTAGATGCAATATTTACAGAAATAAATGCTTGTTCCAACTTTTTAGGGTCATCCTGCATAATTCGGATAATATGATAGAAGATGATCTACTCAAATACAGCAAAGCTTTAAATATGATATTGCAAGCTAGAATAGTTTGTATTAATTTATTTAATGAAATCAAAAATGTGTCGTATTTGCTAATCATATATACTGTTAAGTTTTTGCCTTCCAGGATCATAGCAATACAAAATGTATTTAAAAATAATTTATTTCCATTCAATCAAAATTTTGTTGTCATTTTGAAAATTACCTTTCCTTCGCGAATCGCTATCGCATTTGTAGACAGATCTTCCTCGAGATTAAAACAACAGAAAATTAATAGAGCTCTAGCATTATTCAAGCACGATTCATCACCTTACACATTTTATATATCGGCTCCGAAGTAGCCAAAAAATTAATGATAACACTCTCAACGAATTTGCAATAAATCGTGTAAGAAAATGAAGCAAAAATTTCATAGTGAAACCTTATTCAAATGATTCGGATACCGAATATAATTTTTGATGTTTAAAAAGCAATTATATTTGCTATTTGTTTTATTAACGATTATTTGTGGTGTGATTGAAATATTGAATTCATAAAAATAAATTATTCATCATTATCAAAAATTATTTTAGTCTTTATTACCTAAATACTTGTGCAATGAACTAAATAACGAAATGGAATAAAGTATTTTTTAACAGAACATTTGTTTGAAGAAGTCGCAACTCTGTACCAAACATCTTTTATTCTGGCCGGCTCTGACAACACGCTAATATTAGCTTAGGAATAATTATTTTCGGGAAAATTTAGAAGATAAGAACAGGTAAGAAATCCGTTTTCTCTTTTAGACGCAATGCTATATAATATTTCAGTTCAAGAAAGATGCCAGCTTTCAGATATTTCTTGTGACAGAAATGTCATGAATGAGTTAAATAAAGATAATTTGGAAATTTTAGTTCAAAAGAAGAGATGAATATAAACACATTTCAGAGAAAGCAATGAAATTCTTAATGCCTTTCAATACACAGTATCTTTGCAAAACTAGATTTTCAACCATTCTATTAATTTTTAAAAAGTAAAAATATTTAGAACATGATTGTGACTTTACTTGAAATAAATGAAAATAAAACTCGATATATTGCAACGTTATTACAAAATAGATTCATCCGTTGCATTAATCCCCATCAACAACAAATCCTAATATTTGTTGTTATGCATTATTACCGACTATTAACTACAATGTAATACAATTTTTAACCCAAAACATTTTACTGATTATTATTGAATAATATGAATATAAAACGTTTTCATCTTTAATTATAACTGAGAGAACAACAAACTATCCGAAACTAAATATAAAATCATTCCATTAATACTCAGTTGAAAATTGTAACTAGTCATTTTGGATAAGAAAAATAAATTTTTATCACCTTTTTTTACAAAAAAAAGGAGAAATTCATATCGTGGCATATGGTAAATATTTTTTAAAAAGTGAACAAGGAAATTACATAGCTATACATATACTTGATTAAGTAATAAATGAAATTAAAAATGTCTAATAATTAATGCAATACAAACTCAGAATATGTATGTTTCGTTTTAAAGCAATAAACTTTTTATACTAGATAAAACACAATAAATATATTGAGTTTATCAGATAAAACACAATAAACATTTAGTATATAAAATCATTTTTCTAATTAATATAAACATACTTTGGAATATCTTGTTTATACAAGCGCAGAAGTTTCAAAATATTACAATATCTTTCCTGAAAAGATACACTGGGAGGCAAAGTTTTGCATTGAGATGAAACTGCAATTTCACTAATAAGACAACCAAGAACCAGCATGTCTTTAACTTGATACTGATGTGTGGATATATCATTAACATTCATACAATCCTAAAAATAAATAAATAAATTATAAAAATTTACTTCAGTATTCAACAGGAAATCACGGCTTAGTAATTCCATAAACTAATTTTACTGTATAATTATAGATGAAACTAATGAAAAACATATTTCAGTATTTAGAAATAATAATAGGTCATTAAATAAGCAATTCTTTCAACCCTGTGCATAGGGCCAAAGATACAAAAATGAGACCAACAAGAAAATAAGAATCTTTATGTATTTTAATAACAATTTTAGAGAAAATAATAAATCTGTAAGCTACTTAATATATCATCTGAAATCAATATAATCTTAAAGAATCGACATTTTCTCAAAAAGTGGGAATACATAACCAAAAAAAAATCGATAACATCATTTGTATGAAGTATTAAAATATGAAGTGAAAATTATTTAAAAAAAAAACGAGGTAACATTTGTCCTTTCAGTTTAATAAAAAAAAATACCAAAGTCATAATTCAAATGCATTAAATCAGAAGTCAAAAAGCACATACTTTATTTTTATCATATTCAGAATTTCTTTTTCCAGTCCATGATTGAAACGTGAAGAGAGACTCGTAATGAGATAGAGTAGACAGAGGATTAAAATCTTTTGGTAGCACTATGGTTTGATTTTCCGGCCGAGGTTCAGGACGATTCACATCAGTAGATGACACAACAGTTTTAGACCTGAAACCGAAAATTAATAAATTACGTTTTCAATAAAACTATTTTGAGTCTACAATTTTACTTTGAGTCTTGATCGACATAGCATCGTATTAAATAAATATAAATTAACACTTATTCTTCATTACGTTTACAACACTAATCAGTTTAATTCGTTTGAAGCAAGTATCGAACTGATTGATATCGCTAATTTTAAAAAACATCTTAATTTTAGAATTTTTTTTTCCGCCTTTGCATTTTATTTACTATGGAAAAATTTACATACATTTATCACCTCATAGATGATATTGAACAAAAAATATTTATCCGTTGTAATATGATAGAACCCAAAAGGCTTTCAATCAAATATGACACATATAATGCTTCGTAAGAAATTTTCTCTTTAATGTTTTATTTCAAATATTATAAAGGTTCTATTTGAGTTTTGAACAAATTATAGTGTGTTTATAACTTTAAAAAAAAACCCATCCTATTGCAAATTAGCCTACAGGCAAAAACATTAATTCAAAACTCGCAAAGGTTTGTAGAGGGGAAGAAAAAAAAAAAAAAAAAACCGAAGCAGTCTACAGTAGTTGGCCGGAGGCTTCTGAGATATCATTTAAAATGACAAATAATATCTCAGTAAAAAAGGAGGAGGAAAAAACATGTAAAATTACTTTATTAGATAAGAAATTGTCTCTAAAATATCTACTGTAGCTCAGAAGCTCTGAGTCAAACAGGAGCAATCACTGTTGCATAGGAATTGCACTTGAATAATTTTTGGCAGAATTGATTGAGAGTTTTAAAACCGATTGTTCATCAATATATATATATCGCATCTGTACTCACACATCAGTCTTTTATCAACATAAAATCGTAACATGTTGCGTTAGACTCAAATAGTTAATATTATTCTTCATACACGGCAAAATTTACGTTTTATAACTAAAGGAATAATTAATACTTTTCCTTCCATTTTACATTTTTAAGATGAATTATAATGTTGATAAAGCTATTAACTCTGAATTTCTACAGAATTAGTAAAAATAATTCATTGGCTTTAAAATAATTTCGTAACTTTTTCAAGAATGAAGAGGAAATTCGGCGCTTTTTTATAACTTGTAAGCGTTCTTGCTATCTTTTGGCTATCTTTTGATTAGAGAATTTATTGTGTCAGGACAGAAGAAGTGCGTCGTAATATATGAAAATGAAATTTCTAATACAAATTATCTAAAATCGGTACGTGAAAATTAGAAACGATGCAAACTTACCGAAATCCTTTTAAAAATCCTTGTTTTCCAAAACTTTCTGATGACGTCTCATCATCTCCACTATCTTTTGCATCTTGTGGCTGAAAATTAATATTTTGTAAGCCTGTAAAAATGCTTTTAACAAACATACTGAATGTGATAATCTTTTGCAATTTCTATTTTTTAGGAATGCAAACACTGACAAGCACTATTAAAATATTTAAAGAGATTTCTTTCTAACCTACATTGAAGGAAAACACCTCTTACCTTAATGCAACAAAAAAAGTAACATATTGCAAAAACAATTTTTATATAAGACTCAGATATTTTATTTGCCTGAATTTTAATAATATTAAATAAGTGAATAGATTAAAATATAATTAGATGAATGTAACATAAAACTGGATTGATTAATAGAGAAAAGTAGCAGAAAATTTAATTTAAATCTTTGGTAATAGTAATTAATATTTAAGATATAAAATCGAAATGTATTATTGGTATTAAATAAAACAATAGATCAAAATTTATAATTTAAAATTATCAGTCATTTTTTTAATTTTTTTTTTTTTATTTTCCATAAAACATTCTATTATGCATCGCTGTATAAAATTGTATTTTTTTGGACCAGATTTCAGCATATGAAGCGACTTTTAAGAAGAAATAAACTTTATTTCATGATCATCGTTGCTATGTCTAAATTTAAAATCTTTAAAGTCACAATTTTTATATGATGAATGCAAACAAATTTCTAAATTCACTTCCATTCCTTTCCTCACTTTAAAAGCTTCCATTTCCAAAATTAATTTATACAATATTTAATTTTGATTTGAAAAAGTTGAACTGCAAACATATTTGAAAAAGAGGCTTCACTAATTCTGTTTTCACTATTTCTCATAGAAACTTCATTGATTTTGATGGAAGATTTTACAGGATAAACCATAGTAAGCAGAATTACTAAATTTAGCACAAATATATTATTCGGGAAGAAGTGTGCCATTCAGTGCAATCCAAAAATATTAACGCACAAAAATAACGTTATGCCTAACGCAAATTCTCATACAATTAAGAAAAAATTTCATTAATTTTACTATTTCATCAATCTTTAAGTTGTGTGTCTTTATACCGTGAAAAAATATATTTATATATCTTAGATATCATATATGTTTTATAGTCAAGATCTTCCACTTACATTTATGTATGAAAAGAAAGTTTTCGTATATAAATATAAACGTGAATACTAGATTTTTAAGTATGAGATTTGGTGTATTTTTATAACAATATTAAGGTTGTTAAGTGATTTATTTTATATGCATATGAATCATTTGCTTGATTAATAGAAATTCTTAAGTTTTGGATACATTTAATCTCAAAGAATAAGAAATCAATCTATTAAATTCTGTTATTAATTTATGCATTATGAATGCATGTCTAAATAATCCATTTATCTTCAAACAATTAAAATTGTCTATGACTGTAATAGTTTTCAGGTTTATTTTTTTAGAATAGAATTTCACTATTTAAGATTTATTTTTTACAGTTTATTGATTTTCATTGTTTTTATTTCAGAACAATATTTGGAATGCTTTGACCGTGAATGAATAATTTAGAATCGACATGATTTACAAACGTCTATTTTAAACTTTCAACCCTTAACGACCAGTTGGTTCGCTGAGATTAACGGTTGCTGAAAATTTCAATTGTTTCCTGAAGAAATCATTCTTAAACTCCAAAATTTGACTTATATATATACACATACAAACAACTTAAGTTATTATGCTAATACATTATGTTTTGCACTTTTTCTAATTTTTATTTATTTATTTTATTTTTTTTTTTTTTTATTTTTCCATCTGTATCTTTATACATTCAATTATATCACAGGAGAAAGCAAAAAAATATTTTTAAATGGAGGCAATTTAAACATTTTTTCCAACATTGCTTGGTTCTGAATTTAAACATTATTTGTAAATACAAAAAATAAAATTATTACAAGCATACCAAATACTGAAATCTCCTCAATATGGAAAAAATAAACATAACCTTCCTATCCTGCTCACAACGATAGAAAAAAAGTCAAGATGATATATTAGTAGCAACATTGAAAACGGTTTTGAGTTTCTTTTCGACAATGAAATACATTGCGGTAAAATATTTTTTAAATATTTCAAAAAAATTATTAAATATAAAAAGAAATTATATGGTAAAAAAAATTGGTATCATTAAAAAGATAAATTTTTGAATTGAATATTTTTTCTACTGTAAAATTTTAGAAAGTTATCGAGAAAAAACGAAAATATTTCGCTTAATTTTTGAGTAAAAATGAATCTAATTAATAATTTTAAAAAACGCCGCGAAAAGTACATTTCTACCCTCTAAAATATATATTCCCCAAATTTGATAGATATAAGTCAAACGGTCGGGTTTGTACAACACCAACACATACGCACACAGACAAACGCTTTTCCCTTATGTTTAAGTATCAAAATTTAAAATACCAATGCATTTTCTCGTCAAATATTTTTGCCAACCGCTAATATGTTTTTAGCAAACCTAGACTAATCAATCCCTAGCCCCTTTTTTCAATGAGCTTTGAATGATTTATTGGACGCTCATGACCCGTACGGATGAGTCCCAATACCTTCATAGTGTCTGCGTTTTATTACGGGTCGGCTTAGTTTAGTTTAGCTATATTAACATGCCGTTTTAAAGCAACACTAGGGCTATTTTGGGACGGACCTAGTAATTTTGAACCGCGGTCAGATGACGAGGATGATACCTGAGCTGGCACCACCCCTCTCTAACTTCCACACCACACGAGCGAGAGGATATTAAGGGCGCATCTACGTTTATTCTCCTTCATGCATGCACGCCTCACATAACAAAGCGCGACACACAGATTTGTAAACTTCGGCTAAATATTTCTTTGAGAGCCGAAAAGAACACATCTTTCAAGGAAGTGGAAGCTTCTCTCACCCCCCCCCCCCCATCCCTCCAACAACCTTAAAATTGCAAAACCGTCAAAGTGCAAAATAATCTTACCCAATTTATAAAAAAAAAAGTTAATTTTTAGCTACTATAAATTATTACTTGTATAAATAGTCATTACATGAAACTCTCAACTGATCATTTTCTTTAACAAAGGCCTTTTTATATGGTAAGGGGGGGAAGGAAATTATATAATTGTATTTCTTTCTTCTAATCTATTGTAATTAGGTAAAAACGGAAAAGAGCCATAAAAAAATTTTTTAACTTTGGTTTAAACACTCCCCGAGTCTCCAGAAAAATCGAAATTTTTTCCTCCTTCAGGAAGAGCCTCCCCTATATTCCACTCTCCAATTTCGAAAAAGTCAAATTATCGAAAAGTTCGCATCTTGCTTACGGAAGAAATTATAACTGCTATTTTTTAAATACATATGTAACAAAGTATACAATAACCTGTTACTTTAGATTTAAGTTTGCATCTGGCTTAGTTTTCCAGTAAAAAATATTTTGCAATTAAATAAATGAAAAAATTAAAATAAAATTAGATTGCTTCTGAGAAATTTTTCTTATTAAAGTCAGCCAAATAAATGTTTTACTAAACTTAAAACGTTAAAAAAAAATCGTATTTAGTTACACTTTCAGATTGATTTAATTAATAATTAAATCAATCCGAAATTTAATTGCAATATTTTGCAATTAAATAAATTAAAATTAATTTATTTAATTGCAATATTTTGCAATTAAATAAATAAAAAAATTAAAATAAAATTAGATTGCTTCTGAGAAATTTTTCTTATTAAAGTCAGCCAAATAAATGTTTTACTAAACTTAAAACGTTAAAAAAAAAATCGTATTTAGTTACACTTTCGGATTATAGTACTGCTTTGTTTTACCAATGATGCTTTTAAAGATTATGCCCTTTATATTATTTTAAAGTGTTTTATTTTTAAATAGAAGGTATGAAACATAATTTAAAAATCAAGCTTTATTAAACCTTAACAAAATATAACCTTCTTTAATCTAGAAATTTAGAACATAGTTATTTTAATTATGATGAACATAAGGCATAAAAATTGTTTAAAAAATATTTCAATTAAAATAATTCTATTTTATAACAATATTCGTCTAAAAAATGCAGAATATTACAAAAATTCTTTTGGTGTATAATATTATTTTCTTATTCTTCGATTATGTCTATAGTTTTGTTATTAGTCCAACTTCGGTTTCGGTGGTTTTTTTCACATAACAGTGCAAATGTATATTCACGTTCACACACTCGCAATTCTTTCCACATTATTTATTGGTGCATAAATAATAAGATATTATTTTAGCTAATCCACTCCTTTACATGGGGTTAACAATTCGTTCATCAGATTGTAGATAGAAATTACAATCTGAAGGATTCAAACTCTACCCTCGTACGTTTACACTTGGTTGACGTGCAATTTCCGTGCTTGGAGATAAATTAAAACGAATGCTGTTGTTGTCCTATTCATTCTACTACTTTATTAAAACAGTTATATGTTATATAAATCAAGCTACTTTCTGCTTTTTCGCATTGCCATACAGTAGGACAATGAATCTATCTGCGATCGTTCATTCGATAAAGCATAATTTGATTTAAGATTAATAAAGATATATTGCAGGTATTCACAGCTATTCAACAACTGTACTGTCTGCAGGTTTCCTGTCTTGTAAAACCTTGAGATTATGCTACAACATTTAACCTAAAGAAGGTAGAGAGAGTATATTTAACGGTCAGCACAATTTACAATTCTCCAGATCATGAAACCTATCCGAGATATACTCTTATAACTCTTTCAGAAAGAGGTTAACCATGCTAAGTGGAAAAAACAGCAATAAGTAAAACAAAAGATAAAAAAAGTAGCATAATTATAACAACTAGCTTGCTATTCTTCTCATATATCTCCATTGCGATAAGCGCAATGTGTTACATTAGCATAATTTATTGCTACAAACCTATTCATATCTAAATTCTCCAGGTGGCAAACCAGTTTCAAAATGGATAATTTCTTACTGGCAAGATTACTTAGAAACTGTCTCTGCGAGTCAGCGCGAACTTTCTCTAAAAAAAATCATGCTTCACTAATAACTTTAGGTGTCCTACAGCATTAACACTAACATTACTTTCGGTGTATCCGTCGAAAATAACTATTATTTGATCACCGTGAAAGCTTCTTGATATAAGATGTGAAGTTGCTAAATTTCGCCAAAGGTCTCTTACTTTGACAATATTATGTGATAAAAAAGATGGCTTCCGCCAAGGAAAAAAACACATATTATCATTATTGACTAGCGATTAGTCGTTCAGACTTACATAAATAATAAAGGGCAACATCCAGCTAAATTAAGATCTCTAAAAAATTGTGCAACACGCAAATTTCTTCAAATATTGAATAGTCATTTCTTACTAATCTCGGAGCACTGATTACAAAAAATGATGGTACACATTGGTAATTGATTCTTGTTTAGCTGATAAGGAGATAATCGATTCCTTCATTTTTCTTGAAATTTATGTGAAAATTAAAGTAATGAAATATGAATATTTATATAAGCCAATAATTATAGTAAATTAAAAATTACATAGCAACTTTTATTTAAAATATGTTAAAATATAAGACTCGTACATGACATAATGTCTCGTAGGTGCACTAATTCTGTTAAAAATTTCTGTTATAGGTGTGAAGAAGTAACATTCGAAGCCCCAAAATGTTCCATCACTTCTTAAGTGAAAAATGATATTATTCCGTGTGCAAAACTGGAAGGCAAAACAAGCCGGGCGGCCTGCATACATACATGCTATCACTCTGGAAATTTTCCATGTGAATGCGGGTCAAAAAGAATAAAACAAGTCATTTGTCAGGGTTTCCTATAATTTATTATAAATTTCCTTTATAGGAAATTTATAATTAATTTTCACTTATCCAGAGTTAAATCAAGTATACATTTCAGTTTATGCTTGCAATCCTTCTACATCAAATGGATCATCAAGGCTCGCATTCTGACCTTGGAAGAAATGAAACCCTTATAAACACCAATGGCAAGTGATAATGAAATACACTCAAGAATGATGACAGAGTAACTTCGTTTTATCGTTGTCATGAGCAGTTTCTGCTTTAATTTTCAAAGGAACAAAACCTAGTTTCTTGTGTTGTCATAAAATGGCTTCTAAAAGAAAGCGTTTCCTTAAAGGAAAGGCGGCTATCCATAGATTCATCCAAAACAAATTTCAAGGTAGTATTGCGGCATAATGAAAACCAGCTTTCATTCCTTCCAATCAAACAATCTCATTCTATAAGAAAAGCTTATAAAACTTCTTTGAAAATAATAGCTCTTCTCATGGTCTTCACATATGAAGTACATCAGCTTTTTATATGAGTGGGACAATTGCACTATATTATATATTTTATTTTCAGCCCTTTAAATTGCAAACGGCATCTCGTACAGCCAAGGAAGATATATATATCTATAATAAAGTGATTATGCTGAATTTATCGAAACAGGTTACATCACCGTTAATGGCAAATAACACACATTTGCTTATGAAATTTTCCTGTCTGCATAAAGTTTATAAGGATAAAATGTGCATTTTCCGGCCCCTTAATGCATTTTCATATCTATATCAGGGCCCATTCGCCGTCGAACAAGTTGGTAAACAAGTCAGATTGCAACTTGTGTTACTCCATGATGCCTCTGAATAGCAAAATTTGTGAAACTGGGGATTCAAAGACTGATCCTAATAGATTTATAGATGAATTGGATAAATCGGCTAATTTGAATGTTCTTTAATTGTATTTCGTCAGCAATTCGAAATTTTCTGTGAACCTTAAAATTTATTAATATAATGTTCTGTAAGATTCATGTATTTAATATCCACAGAGATCATGAATAAATAGCCCTTTAATTATCTTAATCCCTTCGCACATTCGACTGTATTCAGTATATCCAATAAAAAAATTGTCCTAATTTCTAAATACTTAAAAAAATTCTGTAAGTTTATTATAATTATTATTACAAATTTATGAAATTTTTTATTGATAATATTATTTTATTGTTTTTTAAAATCTTCATGGTCTATTTACTCATTAAGTACTATTTATTAAAACAAATATAATGAATGAATCACTTTTTGCCTATTTTAATTCAAAACTTCTCACCTCTTCCTTTTGCAGGCTTTTAAGCAAAAGTTTTTATTAATTCAATTTTTTATATATATAAATTGATTTTTTGTGGCAATTTTGAATTAGTCAAATTCTATTCTTTTCATTATTTTGTATTTCTTTTTAAAATTATTTGCTTACCAAAATATGATTTATTTTAACAGATTTGTAAATGTCTACAGATATAAATTACCATCTACGTTCATATAAAATAAATAAATCACAAAAGAAGGGAAGATTTGTAGCACTGGGTGTGAAGTCCTACCCACCCACCTCACCCCAAATGCCACAAACAATCATGATGAAATATTCAAATTGAGTTGATTTTTGAAACAATTTTTTTAATATCCAGATAATTACTTTATATATATATATATATATATATAGTAATCTTGATTGTCTGAAACATCACTCTAACTTACTCTATAAAATCACTTAATATTATATTCACTTACTCTATAGAATCACTTAAAAATTAATAAGCATTTTGATTTAAATCTAGAAAATATTTCTTGATAAAATCATGAATTCGATAAAAACTAATTATTTCTCTTTCTAATGCACTTTGTATAACAGAATTCTCAATGGGTCTTTATGATCTTTATTTATAATGGGATTTTCACTCACTTCTTGATGTAATAGAATTCTGAAATTGTACAAACGTTTATATTCTCTTGTATGCAGAAAGTATTTTTAGGCAGAATGTTACTTTTTTTCAGAATTTACTAATGAATTGATCAATGAGTATTTTTAAATTTTAGTTCCATGCCAGTGGTACCATCTCATAGCGAATTTCAGACAAAATTTCATTCTAAGATATCATATTGTATACAGGGTGTTGCCGAATTCGACCGACAAACTGAGAGGAGTGATAGTAGGCATCAAAAGGATAAAGAATCACCATACAACATAGGGTCCCAAACGACGTTTAGGGGGTGAAAATCGCAACAATATAGGGAGTTGGAGAACTGTTGGAAACTGTAAAAAATTAATAAATAGTGTTTCAAATATGATTTTTTTAAAGTGAAAGCACATTCTTAAAGGCTACTTTTCATGTAAATAAAATGCCGATTTGATGAACCAGGGGGGCGTAAATTCTTGAAAACGAAAAAGTAGTTTAGAACCCTTATCTTCAAAAATATTAAAACTTTAAGAAAAATAAAAGCTTGAAAATATAAGGAATTTTATACTCATTAATTTGATACAAGTCTGTAGTGTGAAAACTGAGGAGTTTTCAAGATATTCAAGAAAAACTAAAACGTTTACCGGGAAACATCACTGCAACATCGGCACCGATGTTTACAGAAGGTATTGCAAATTCTACCTAAAAATTCGGAGGAGTGACAGTACGCAAAAAAGCGAAAAGAATTTCCAAAGAAATAAATATAATGTCGCAAACGATGGTGAAAATTAATTAGGTGGAATACAGATACAGTATACATTTACAGCACAGACATTTTAATATAAGAAAGGAGACGATGGAAAACTTTTATAAAAATTAATCAATGTTTTGGCCGCGAAGGTCATTACACAATCGAAACCGATGTTTAAAGGACCGCCGGACGCGCTCAAACATACGAAATGTTCTTGCGATTTCTCCAGCAGCGAGATCTTCCACTGTATCCAAAGGTGTCTGATAAACAAGACATTTCATGTGGCCCAGAAGAAATCCAAGGGATTGCGGTCCGGGGAACATGGTGGCCAATCAACAGGTCTGAGATAAAATCTAAGAATAAAATTCTTGCAGGAATGAGCGCATCTTCCTGTGTGACGCCAAGCATCCAGCGTGCCGGACACAAAATTCAGCTGCAATTGATCACGTGCTTGTCGATGGGGTATAGGTAAAGTGCTGCAAAACTCGGGTTTCTGTTTCAGGTGTGCGTTCTTACCATGCATTTGGCCTCGTTATTTTGAAGGATCCTGTCTCCAGAAACCGACGATAAATATTTGCAAAGGTGCTGTGGTGTGGATAACGCCTACATGGATATTGCTCTTGGTATATTCTTTGTGCTAGGTGTCCATCCGCTCGCCCGTAAATGAAATGCATATCCGCATATTCGTCATTCGTGAAATCTGACATGCTGTTTACGAATGAAACTTATCGACTATCAATTCTGCACTGCTCTTTAATGAATACAAGCTGTTTTTATACTCATCGAACCATCAATTCTGCAATGCTCGCTGCTTTTATATACCTTGAACGCATAGAAAATTTACAAACGAAAAAGCTTCTTCTACTCGACTACATTGTTCCAAATCCTGGCATTCATAGGGCCATTCTCTTCGCCAGGCTAATTGTCTCTTCGATGTCTGTTTTTGCGAGTTTCACAGAATAAACGTCTCCTGCCACCCTATGTTTTATGATAATTTTTCATCTCCTTAATGCCTACTATCACTTCTCTAAATTTACCTTTCGAATATGGCAACACCCTCTGTAAACATCGGTGCCGATGTTGCAGCGATGTTTCCCGGCAAACATCGCAATTTTTCTTGAATATCTTAAAAACTTCCTCAGTTTTCACACTACAAACTTATATCAAAATAAAGAGTATCAAATTCTTCATATTTCCAAGCTTTTATTTTTCTTAAAGTTTAAATATTTTTGAAGATAAGGGTTCTAAACTACTTTTTCGTTTTTAATAATTTACGACCCCCTGGTTCATCAAATCGGCATGTTACTTACATGAAAAATAGCCTTTAAGAATGTCCTTTCACTTTAAAAAAATTCATATTTCAAACACCATTTGTTATTTTTTTATTAATTTTTTACAGTTTCCAACAGTTCTCCGACAACCTATATTTTTGCGATTTTCACCCCCTAAACGTCGTTTGGGACCCCATGTTGTATGGTGATTCTTTATCCTCTTGATGCCCACTATCACCCCTCTGAGTTTGTCGGTCGCATTCGGCAACACCCAGTATAATAATAATGACTAAAAAGTAAAGAAACAATTAAAATCAAAAAAATTTCTTTGTTCATCAATAAATGTGCTGTTTTAAAAAGTGTTTCTTTTCATTAATTATTTTATAATCTGAGTGAAAGTTATCTTCGATCCAGTTACTATTGAATTTCCAATCGGGCCCCGCACCTCCTAAAGTTTTTCCCAAGTCTGAACTATACATACTAATGAGTATAAAATTTCAGATATTGCAGGTTTTCTGCATCTCCTCTACAACCACTAAGTAAATTTGCAGAATAAGGCTTTCACTAGCGACATCCTTGATATCTTTCATCATGAATATAATTTGGCTATCTTTAACTAACTACAGAATTCTCAAATAATATCATCACTCATCAAGCTCGCACCATTAATGTGACTTATTCTGTGAAGAATTTTTGTTGAGATATTTCCTTCACCAGTAAAAAACGAATGACGTTGAGGAATTCTTAGTTCACGGAAGAATCAATCACACCAATTAATGTGCTAGGCATAAAAGTAACAGATTTTATGGAGGGAATTATTTAGACGCATCTCCTAACATTCGACCGTTTAGCAATGCGATCGGAGGTGGAAAAATAAATACACCTCGTGTAACAACCATTTAAAATTTTCAGATTATTCGATCTTTTATTTTTAAAAATTCTCTACGCAACACGTAAAGTACAATATAATGCTGAATCATGCAGTCTTCTAAATTTGGTTTTCTATATATCAAGAATAAAAACTAGAATTTCAGATAGATATATCCAAGATTTGCTTTTTTATTTAAAAAGGAACAAATCAAAATAACAAGATTTTATTAGCGTTAAATCTTTTTATTTTTAATGAATTATTTTACGTAAACGAGAGTGAAGTAACTTTCGATTCATGTTTTAACAAATACTTTGGATTATTTCCTTCGGTGAACACTGTTTTAAGAACATCTAAAAACCGCATTAAAAATGAAACTCAAAATGTAAAGGAAAGAGAAAAAAAGATATGTGTTCTATATTTATATGTAAAACTTCATTTCTAATATAATTAAAGCTTTTTTTTTTTTTGACAAAATTGTATACAATTTTATAGTCGGGGGGTTCTTAGCGTAAGAAATATTAAAAAAGAGGAAAAACTGAAGTTTGCCACCGGGAGATTTGAAGAACATGAGAACGAATATGAAATGTATTTAAAGACACATTACTTAATATAGCGATGCCTTTGCTTGATTTTACATTTACAGATCGAGGGCAGTAAGAATCGCTCTGATATTATATATATATATATATATATATATTATTGACAAAATCTATTTGAAAGAAATAAAAAAAATTAAAAAAAACATTATTTACTTTTAAAACTATACTACGGAATGTTTTTGGTGCAACACTCCTTGAAAATATAGATTTACTAAGTTTATGAGGATGCGGATGAGAAAACAGTTGAATCATTCCATGATTACGGATATAGGTGTGGCAATCAACCAGAGGCAGGCATACATTTTTTGATTTTACAGCTGATGGACCTATAAGCTAAAGAAAAAAAAATGAATATTATGTAAATTTACCAATAATATTTGTAAATATTTGTATAAAAATAAACTGAAAATAATAGTATTTGCAGGATTATAACTACCACCACAGCCAGTTTTTGAATTTAGGAGTACACAAATGAGGAGGGGGGGGGGTGTCGATTTTCTTTTATATTGGAGAATTTATCTTTTTTAAAAAAAATTGAAAATTGAAATTTTGCTGTCGATATTTACTTTTTCATTTTTCAAGCTTAGAAATTATTTAGATATGGAACAGTCGGTAAAACACTGTCATTCTGAAAAAAATTGTTACTGTATTTTTTTTTATCGATTTCATTTTATACAGGATGCCACAAAGTAGAATGCATATTTATTTCCTTAAATACATGTATACAGTCAAAACCTCTCATAAGTAACAAAAAAGTAAAATAAAGTATAAATGTAACTCCCTTAACGAGGGATTTTTTTTTTTTTGCAAAACAAGTGGCGAGGAGACACCATTACATGCCGAGATGCTTTACCAGTCTGTGTTGAGCATTTGTTTGAAGAGAGCCCTTATATTTACATAGAAAAAAAGTTGGCCGGACAAGTTGAAGAACGCGGCTCTGAGGGATTTGAGCATTTACCTGTGGAGCCTTAATCGACGAGATTTTGTCTCTAGTCAAGATTAAGAGGCTAGAGGTGGATAGCAAACACATCAATGAACCGGTGATAGAACAAAACCAGAACTACCGAAGAGTTTTTGAAGTTGCATTCTGTTCCAAAATAAAAAGCTAAAGAGGAGATTTAGTCAGGAGATGAAGAAATAATAAAAGCAACAGTGCAGCAACCTTCCAATGAAACTAGGGAAATGCTGAAAGTATGGGGAGTTGTTACATCTAATGTTGAGAAGCCTCGCTCTGCTAAGGCAGTAGCTATGCGCGTTACAAATTCATTTAATGATGATGCTGTCTCAATTTCGGTAAAATTTGAAGCGTAGCATGGATAAATGTATTTAGACAATTTTGTAAAAAAAAAAAGCATGCATTATTAATAATAAATTACGTAATTATAAATGTTTTGGGTTTTTTTTTTCCCCGGAATGTAACGCATTTTCCTATTTTACGAGGATTCTTATGGGAGAAAAAAATGTTTCGCTGAACGAGTGTTTCGCATTACGAGTAAGATTCGGAAACGAATTATACTCGTTAAATAAGGTTTTACCATATTTCCAATTATAAAGTCTAAATAAATAAAATAGGCAATTGTACTGATATAATTTGAGTCCTGTGGAGATTGATAATAATAAAATTCTTAAACGAATGGCAGTTTAAAAGTGCTTTTTAGTAAAATGTTTCTCTGGCATTCATTTAAATACATTCAAAATTTCATGCTTTTATCTACAAAATTTGAAGAGATATACTTATTTCTAAATTTAGAGAGATTCATAAATTAAGAGAGAAGAAAACAATTGTTTTAAAATACAAATTTGATACATAAAGGTTACAATAAACAAAATTTGTCTAGTCGTACAATATTAATCATGACTTGAAAAAAAAATATTCTATTCATACATACTTTTGCTCATTAAGACTTGTCAACATTTGCTACTTCGACTTAATAAAAAAGAAGAGAAATTTAACATTTGAGATATTCAGAGAAATAATGCAATTTCGAAGAAGAAAAGAACCCAGAGAAATCAAGCAGTTATACACATAAAATTAAACTCTCCTAAAAGGCAATGCATTTCAGTAATGAGGAACATTTTCAAATGCTGATGATTAATGTTGCACATAAATGTAATGGAAATGTACATGTATGCAAGTATTGTTAAATGAATGCAACTCTATACAGGTATCGAAAACGTTCATTTTGAAAAGTTTTGTAACACTTTATTCAAGTATTATTTGAAATTTAATAAATATTTTCTGATTCAGTTCCTTTTATTTTATTGAATATTTTATTTATATTATCCCCGAAATGTTCAGCGAAAAATTTCGTCAAATACCAGTCGAGGTATGAAAAAGTTCACTAAGTTATTTAATTTGCCTTTTAATATCTTTGCAAATTTCATACATGTGTGTGCTTACATGAATGTAAGCGAAACATTTTATTAACTATTATTTTATTATTACCTTTCTATAATGGGCCATTATAAAAATTTAATAGTTAAACCCTGTATTGTAACCAGAATAATGTTTCTGTGCGCTATATTTAGGGAAATAAACACTTGTTTCACTCTTTTCTGGGCACTCTGTATATAGATCATAAAAATTAAGGCAATTAAAAATTCAACATAGTATCAAAAAAAAAAAAAAAAAAGACTTATACAAATCAGAAAACTTTCCAGAATTTCTTTTCATAAGTAAATATCTTCTTGGTCCCATAAATCTAATAATTATACAAGCTTTTTAAATAATCAAAAATAGATGTTACTATATATCTCAAAATACAGAATTTGCTCCATGATAATGAAAAGAAATGATTCATGATAATGTAAATAGAAAACTTTAATAAAGAGCATTGTGCAATTAAATCAAAGCT
Organism: Argiope bruennichi; assembly: GCF_947563725.1. Taxonomy (NCBI): domain Eukaryota; kingdom Metazoa; phylum Arthropoda; class Arachnida; order Araneae; family Araneidae; genus Argiope; species Argiope bruennichi. Next base: position 132,709,239 of record NC_079162.1, on the reverse strand, counting down.
AAGGGCTCTAAATTTTTAGTTAATAATAATACTTAGCAAAAATAAAAGTATAATATGTGAATTGCTAATTGAATAAAGACGGTAAAATATACAAAAAAAAGTGAATCGCTTGTAGAAAAGAAAAAGATACTAACTTTGTACCCAAATACTAAATCAATCCATTGATGAAGTCTTTCCGAAACATGATATCCTTCTAAAGCATTACGGTGTTTTTTAATAAAATCTTCTGGTGAATCACACCACCAGGGAACACCAAGATCATTTAAATCTGGATGGATAGAATAAAATATTGTAGGATCAGAATAAAATTCCGGTATACATTCATCTGGAGTCCATTCCTACAAAACACAAAAATTATATTTTAAAAAAATTCATAAAAATATTTTTAAATTATTTTCTTGATAGCAATAAATTAATGAAAACATAATTTAGTGTTTCATTCCAATTAGCTTACAGATGATGGATTACAAATTTCCATAATCTTATAATGAAACAAACTTCGAACGTTGTGATATAGGAAGAAACCAAAATGATTCCTTTCTATATCACAACGTTCGAAGTCATTGTGATTTTAGATGAAGGGGCATTTTTTAGCCCAATAAAATAACTATATTGTATCATTAAGTTTTCTCTACTATTAAAATGGGGGGGAAAGAATAAATCTTATGGTTGATTTTTTGCAATAGAAAAGGCGAATGTCATAAGATTTCATTATTGTTCATACTTGGAAAAAAAAAAGTATTCAGTTCTAAAAAATAACGAAAATTTTACCTGGAGACGCTCTATTGTTGCAGGATACTCTGCTGGAACCCATTTCTGGCGAACATGTTTGCAAAGAAATGATTTAGGCATTCTACGAGCTTTATAAACATAATATGTAATATCTGATAGAACTTCTGAAGTGTGGTGAGGGACCTGAAAGTTAAAAGTAGCATAAAAAGAATCACATTAAGGTAGTATATTTACATTATGCTTAGCATTAATTCGAATATTTTTAACTATGTCAACTAATACATTTTTGCTAAATCCAATCATATATTTAAATATGTATATAAAAAAGTGATAAAAATAAAAATCATTAACAATAATCAAATTCAAAAATCTAGTATAAATAAATAAATACTTACAGAAGCATATTTAACAAGTAGAAATTTTATTTATTAAAATATAACAAAAAAATATTGCTAAAATTTACAATTTCAAATAATGATTGTTCGTTCGAAAATGCACAGAAAATTCATAAGAAACTGATGGATTTAAATAAAATTTTCCCTTATCTAATTCAGACATTGATTACAAAATAAAAGAAATTCATGTAATCACAAGTTCTGAAATGATGCAGTTCATTTCATCAAATAATACCTATACATAATTTTTAAAAAAAACCTATGAAGTTATATATTATAAACATTATAATTATATATTAAATAAATTATAATTATTACACTTTGGATATATCAAGTCATTTATTTTTTAACATTCTCATTTTTCAATTCTCATTCATATGCAGGATAGTTATATTAAAATTTATAGGCAATTATCAGTGAATTTTAAAAAGTCAAGTAAGCAGACTTAAATAATAATTTAGATCGATAAAAGTTCATGAAAAAAGTTCCAAAAAATATTTTCTACAGAATATCTTCCGAATATCAACTAAAAAGGATAAATTATTAGGATCCTTGGACTAATTTTTCACTCGCTCATTTTCTACATATCACCATAACAAATATTATTAGAAAGAAAAAAGAATACTTACAGTGATAGCAGAATCTTGGAGTATATTTGTGGAATTATACGAAACATTTGCTCCACTAGCTTCAACAGCTGATTCATAAATCAAATCTAATTGTTTATCACCTTTGTTTAGTCTGAATTTTGACTTAGACAAATCTCTCCAACCACCTTCTGGTACAGAGAAATCCATTATCCAAGGCATAACATAATGGCATTTTGGATTATCTTTCTGCCTGCCAGCAAGCTACAAATAAAAATACTTAATAGAACTTGAATTTTAAATCACTGACATATATATATGTAAATACATTTGGAATATTAATATTTATATGAATAGCAAATGGCACAAAGAATTAATAAAAGTAGATAAAGTTTGAATTTTCAACATATAATTCAAATCAAATAATCACATCAAGTTCACTGCTTATTTAAAATGCATTTTTTATTGCTAACACAATATAAAACAAAAATGATGCATGTAAAAATCGCAAAACATTTTAAATACTTACAGAAAACTAATAATTAATACATTTATTTTATATCTTCTTTATATCTTTTATATCTTACAAAATAGCACAATATAAAATGGCATACGTAAAAAACCTATCTACTGAGCTTCAAATATTAGCTAGGCACATAATCATTCAAAAATGAGTACATAGTTATATTTAAAAGTTAATGACATGTGCATTAAAACCAGTACTGAGGTTAAAATTTGAAATTTATCTGTAATTTTATTAAGTTTGAAATATTAGAAAATATCAAACTGATATTTTATTACAAATATCAGGAAATATTCAGAAGAATCATTTCATTACTAAAAATTTAATACATAGCATCTATTTATCTTATACTAATATAAAATAAAAATATGCATCATGAAACTATTATGTATTTCAGTTTTTAAGAAGAGCAATAAATACACATTCGAAAAATGTATTTATAAAAATTAAGCCTAGCCCTTTCTGCAAAGTTAAAAGATATTTTTAAAGTTAAATAAACTATATGCATACTTTTAGCACTTCATACAAAAATAAATAATTTGAAAGAAATGAATATTTTGCAAACCAACTTTTTCAAAACATATTCCATTAAATTTGCAATTACAAATATTTTCATGATTGATAAGATGATATAATAAAAAGACCACATTTTAAAATAGATAATATTTTTCAAAAAGACAGCACCTAATAAACCCCTTTATAGCAAAGCTAAATAACTATTCTCAATTTTAAAAAAATCATAGTAATTATCAACTACATTAGAAGGTGGATTTAAAATGTTCCAAAGGTTATTTATATCACTGCCCATCTTTGAAATAGCATAAAGACTATTTCACATAAGACTTATTAATTCTAAACATTGATCAGATCACAAAGTTAGAAACCTGAGCTATCACTTCTTTCTCCAAACTTCTGCACCATACGAGTAGTAGGACATTTGGCAGTCCAGATTACATTTAATGTGTGTCATTGAATACCCTTAGAAATATAGGAAATAGAATGAAAATGTAACACAAATAAAAAAATACTGACAGAATTACCAATTGTGTACATGGAGAGAGATTTAGCAAGTGTATTTTTTAAATGAAAGAAGAAGAATATAAAATCAATCATGTTTTATTAATAAAACCTTTGAATTAGATAAAATTATAGATTCTGTCAGCATATCTTTTTATAATCACATAGTGAAAACATCCAAAAAAAATCACTATCTTTGATTTTTTTTTTTATTTGAATGTCATTATTTTAAGCCAACTAACAGCAATTTGGAGCAACAATTGCTCGTTGATTGGTTGATCCTTCTTGAAGCAGACACTGAAATGATCTAAATTAGTAATATTTGAAACTTCAAAATTCAGTCAATTTTAGTGGCAGAAGTATGGAACTTTTTCTGTTTAAAATGTTAGTGAATAAAAAATATTTAAGATACATTATGACTAATAGGGCTGAAGGGCTAAATATGACTAATAGGGCTTTGTATAAAAATTTAAGATTTCGTAGAATATTTATTGACTACACAAAATAAAATGTTATTCTTAAAATCATTTAAGGCAGTTTTACACTGCAAGTATATGCCTATCTTTAACGTTTAGAAATTAGTTATCATGCTACGATTAGAACAGATATAAAATATATTGTAATAGAGTCTAAACTTTCGATGTATGGTGACATGGCATCTGCAGACAATGATATGAGAACTTTGAACCACGCAAAATAAACCTCATTAAGAGCATCGTCGAACTAAAAGTAGGATCCTAGAGCTTACTTGTATAGTAATTTCTCCTTCTCTTACATGTGGTGAATACACTAGGCAATTGAAAAATTGTATATTGTATATACTGCAACTAGAAGAATGAAATTCTTTAAATTCTATTATAGATAATTCAGTAATCTACAACTAAATAGAAAAAATTGTGATTTTTACAACTTCTGCAATCGCAAATACAAGCAGGTTTAAAATAATAATGTATTTCAGCTGGACAAAGCAAAAATGCAGGTTGTTCAATATTTTCAAATAAGTATAAGAAACGATATAAAATTCCAAACGAACTTCTATTTTAGTTCAATAGTATCTAGTAATCTGCTCCGTTATATCATTCTAACTCCTACAGATTCATAAATTTATTTTTCATGTCATAAACAATATGAATAATTTTTATAACTTACCTTGTTCAATGATATGAGGTAGTCGAAATTACTAATATAACCATCTACCCAACCCTGTACCAATTCAGACAAATAAAGTTTATCTCCACTTTCTTGCACCTGGGAGGAATGCTCAGAAACTTGGGGGTCAATTGGAGTAACTTGAGAATTAGATACTTTAGCAGCACAACTAATTCCAGTCACTGACTGCTTATGAGACAAAGCAGAATGTTTCTCAGCAGGATATTTCCAAGCTTCATGATGTAAGCATTTCCATGTCACAGGTAAAATTTTAATCCATAAATTTTCTTTCACATTTATAGAGGATAATGTTACTGGTCCCAAGAACAATCCAGAATTATGAATCGACCGTAAAACTTGCAAAAGTTGATATACCACAAACAAAGGATGAACAGTAGATGCAGCTAAAAGGTGAGGACTGAACATCAAACAGTCGCTTAATGTGCAAGTAATATGCTCACACACCAACAAAAAGCATTCTGTTGTTTCTACAGCACAGTGCATTTGAAGAAGATTTGGATTAACTGCATCTGTAAAGATAAAATAAAATATTATAGTATAGGCATCAATATGAACAATGACTTAAAAACTCAGACACCTCTGTAACTCGAGTATTTATTATTGCATCTTCAAAAAACTGACACTGATGTAAAAAAAACTCGGGAGGGTGAGGCAGACTTATTGAATCAACAAATTAATTAAGTTAATCCGTATAGCTAATTAACTGCTATCTCAAAATTTCAATGAAACTGCAATGGTAATTTTCTACACACATGTAGGTAGTCGCCTAGTGCCTCAAGACCTGGGGAGAGCCTCAAAACTAATCAATAAAAATCGCAGAAAAAAGCTGAAGGTGAATTTTATACATTGCAACCTTGTTCACAAATTTTTTTCCCGCCTTACGTTTTCTTTCTAAAAAGAAATAGCGTGAATGAGAAAAGTGAAAATGAATAGTAAGAGGAAAAAGCACTGACGTAATAATGGAGAAAAAATTTAAATTTATAAATAATTTCAAATACAGTGATATTCAGAAAAATCTACAAGATATAAAAATGATAAATATTTTTAAAAACGATACTATGGAATCAATAATATATTATATCAATATCAATAATATATAACATCAGTTCCCCTCGAAAATTGGCGATATTTTGAATGGGTTGAAGATGCAAATATGTTCAATTTTTTAGCAATGTTTGCTGAGTGGATTCTAGCACACTACTTTATATAGCTGTAGAGTACTTATTGTTAAACATAGGATATTTTTTATTCATATTTTCTACTTCAACATTTTTATTAATGCTGAATCCTCTTTCAACTTATGCTTGTTCATGAAAAAGAAAAATAATTTTCAAAACACTCCACAGTTTTCTAAATTTATGGTCTCAAAATCGAGTAGATGATTTGACCTGGAAATCGCTCCCTTTTATACAGTTGTTTGACAAATGCAAAATTATTTTCTATGTCAATTAAATTAAATCAACTTCGTTATGTTTAACCTAATAGGTTCCATCATAACTTTTTGATTATTAAGCTGTTTACTTCTTAAAGATATTCTATGAAATAATTATACTTTTAATTATATACATTTAATCGATATTCTTAAAAGTTAAATATAATTCTTATAATTATATGCAATAATTCTTATAATTATATCCTTTTTAAAATTTAAATTCATATAAGCAGGAGCAAAAATTTGATGAATTATAGCTTAAAAAAGTGCTATAACAATGGAAATTAAAGACATGAATGAGCATTTAGAGTGATACTCTGCAATTTGCTTTTCATATCTGTAACATGCATATATCACGTACACAAAGTTTCATATCAGTAACACGCATATATCCTGCATACAATGTTTCATATCTGTAACACGCATATATCCTGCATACAATGAAATCTTTCAAAAAAAAAGCATTGGTATAGAAACAGTTGCTGATAAATCGTGGAAGAAAACTGATTTACATTTATCAGTGAATGTAATATACTTTCTTGAATGCTCGTAAGATAAAGAAGTGCATCGCTTCATGTCTACTTACGAGCAGTAAGCTGGGATGATAAGAATAGTATGTACTGATAAAGAAATGCAGGAATAAAGCCCCAAAAGAATAAATTCTCTCTCTCTCTCTCTCTCTCTCTATCAGTGAGATATTAATTATAACATTAAAATTAATATTCCTTTTAAACAATAAAAATATTTAATTTCATTCTTTTGCTCATACAACAAAACTTCCCATTTAGTTGCTTTCAGCGTAATAGCGAATCAGGCTCAAGTATAATTTAAACACAACTTTCAATACTGAATTCTTTACGAAAAAAATCATAATACTCCAAAACATTTTCACTTTCAGTATTTTGTCATGAATAAAATAACAATCGAATTTAACATGCAGATCGTAGCTTTAAAGATTCTTTTAAAATGCATAAAAGTTAAAATTTCTACTACCGACGTTCAGAGATTATCACATCTTACATTATAAATAGAAACAACCCCTTAACAGAAAATGTCAAATATCTTCCAATGTAATCATAATATATTATACAAAACTTGTACTCCAGGTAACTTTTCCATGGGAAATCTATTCATGACATCGTAAAACGGTGTTGCCACAGGAAATTTCAAAGTTTGCATGATTTTACATATATATACAATACCCGAGAGCAGTTTTAGGCACAGCATCTTTTAGTGTACACGACTACATTTAAAATGGAACTTATAGTTTTCATATAGGATGATCGATTGCAGAGTAAATCTGGGTGGCTCCCCTCCCCGACACTGCATCTCTCGATATCATGCACAATTTTTCTTCTGCCATTAAAAAAAAACACCTCAAAATTAAAAATGCGTTTCTCACCTTTTAATAAATGCTAAAGTAAACATGCTAGATTTTTTTTTTAATGCTAGTTCAGTACTTGCTCATGTTGATTACTAGTATTTTGATTCTGGAAATAGATTTAAAGCAACGACATTTATTTTTGTTGTTGCTTTTGTAACACGAATTCTATATAAAACACCTTAAAAAAATGAAAATATTTTATCAGATATACTCGCGCAATGATGATTGGCTATTTGAAATTGTTAAACAGTAAGATCATCGGTAGATTAAAAATATAGCATATAGTATCTGGAGGCACAAAGTCTGGTTCTAAGAAATATTTCAAATTCATAACTATACAGCTTATAAAATTCAGTAAAAAAAATTCAACAAATAACCAAATTTTCAGCTTATCTAGCAACAACTAAGTATCCTTCAGACACATATGTCATAATTTGATTCACTGTTTGCCAATGTGAACGTCCCAGAAAAATACATATAAAAAATACGACGTACTTACATAAGAGAAAGACTAAAACGATCCTTGTACAGATTTACCGTCACATAGAATTATGGTAGAAAATGTGTCAACCTCTTTAATACAAAGTTAAAAACCTGATTCAATTGAATGGAAGAGTGCAACTGGAAACGAAGAATGTGAAACTGAATCCGATAAGGATAGTCGCGAAATTTAAAAATGAAAACACATTATTTTTTTTTTAATTAATGTACGCTTATAATGCTCCCAGACAAACGAAACTGACCTTCATCAAACTGAAGAATGCTCCCTTTAAGCATCCAAATTTCTTGTTCTTAATAAGAAGAAATCAAAACGAAAAATGCATTTTCTGAACTGCTGCTGCTAATTAATCATTTTTATAGTTCAGTTATTGGTATTAATTTAATATAGAGATTACTATATAAAACTCTTATCGTAATCAATGACGTATGTTATAAATGTTTTTATATCTAGAAATCCATCAAGATTAATATTTAATATTAGCAATGTTTTTAGCACATATAATTTAGATTTTGTTGAAGTGTCTCATTTTATAAAAGGGAATTCTGAGCAGAAATAATTTTAAATACTAAATATCTTTCCGCCACCATGGATCTGACTGCTATAATTAATTTTCTGCTAGAAAATAAAAAATAAAAACAGAACTGAGGATTAATAACAATAAATTAATTATAACATCTTTGACATTACCTTCAGTTTCATCAAGCAGATTTGTTTTCTGGTTGCAAACATGAATTATTGTTCCATCCTCTCTCTCAATCCTTTCTGTTTTATATAGTCGATGCAAAAGCTCTTGCAACGCGTCATTGTATTTCTGAAAAACACCACAGTTTATATATATAGCAAGTATGAGATAACACAGTACTTTAATACTGTTTAAGTACAGATCCTACTTACAGATTATTTCATCCAACTGAAAAAATTTCTTAAATTAGAAAAATATTCATATTCTAAAAGACAGAATTATATAACAAATACATCGATTAACAGAAAGACAGTTTCAACCCCTTTCCGTACTTTAACAACTTTTGACTCGTGACGAAGATTGTGTACATGAATAGCACAAGACAGACTTGCGGGTGAAAATCGGGACAAATACAAACAATACGAATAACGTTCGAGCCAGTTACAATCATGATTTAATTCTTACCAGTAGGTCACGAGAGTCGAGCATTATTCTTATAATTATGTAGCAAACCAAGGGTACTAGTGGTTTTGTACTTTAGTTTTTAAAGCAAAAATTAATAAATCTTTACAAAATGCAAGATTTCCATGGACACAATGATAACAAATCCAGTGATAGTGGCGTGTTTGTACCAATCAGATAGCGCATAAAACGTTTAATTACAAGCAGTGGCGGACTTTGACAACTTGAGGTCACAGGCGTTAAATTATTCTGAGACCCACTTCTAAGTAAATTATATTGATCACAAGAAAGTAACGTGAAGTAAACTCATTATTTGCACTTTTAAATTCTTCTTTATGATTATTTTATTTGATATATATAAAATTAATAAAGCTGCAACCCTTTATTTTCATTTTTAATTCTAATTTTTTTATAATATAAAATGATAACGTGACAGTGATTTATTTCTCTCTTCGCGTATTTTCAAAATAGAATGGACATTATAGTGTCCAGGGATTTAAATTTTGAAACTGATAAATTATTTTTGACAAATACATCACTTTAATTTTTATTAATTTAAGCTTTAAAAAAGGCAATTTATTTAATAAGAAAAATTGTTTGAGTTCATAGATTCCCAATTTTTTTCATGAACTATAAAGACTTACTGTAAACCGAGATTTGTCGAGGAAAAATATTCCTATTTATATTCCTTTCGAACTGGAATAAAAGTATCAACGTTCTTTGTCAAATTGGCTGAATGGTATTTATCATTCAACTGCACATTTCTATGTTAATTTTTAGTGAAAATGCATATTAAAACAAATTAGTATTATCTTACTTTAATTAATTAATACTTAAGTTTAAAATAAAGTCATTTAATTTATTAGTATTAGAAATAATAATTTAAAATTATTTAATGATTTAAATTATTTTTTAAAAAATTATTGACTTAAAAAATTTCCAATAAGAATTTTTTTGGAAAAAAAATATTAGAAAATCGAAATAATAAATATTTTATTTTCAAGAAAATAGTAAAAAGGTGCCAAAACTTTTTTAATACCATTTAAACACTCTTTAATTATACAACTGCATATTTTTGAAATTAAAAAATGTTATGGGTTAGAATTATAAAACAAATCATATTTTATATTTGTATCTTTTATTATTATAATATGTACAATCTCATGTTGTAACTTTTCTCAATTTGTTTTATAGATGTTCGGTTAAACTATCTTGGAAATCAATTCTTTTTATACATCATGTTCATTGGCCATAATAACCACAGAACTCAGGCGTTCTTGAATTATCGACAATCTACATTGTGTTGCCGAATTCGACCGACTAATTCAGAAGGGTGATAGTACGCATCAAAAATATAAAGAATCACCATACAAAATGGAGTCCCAAACGACGTTTAGAGGGTAAAAATCACAAAAATATAGCGAGTCGGAGAACTGTTGGAAACTGTAAAAATTTAATTAAAAAAACAAAAAACAAATGGAGTTTCAATTATGAATTTTTTTTAAGTGAAAGCACATTCTAAAAGGCTATTTTTCAGGATAAGTAACATGTCGATTTGATGAACCAGGGAGTCGTAAATTATTGAAAACGAAAAAGTAGTTTAGAACCTTTATCTGCAAAACAATTAAAATCTTAAGAAAAATAAAAGCTTGAAAATATAAGAAATTTTATACTCATTAATTTGATATAAGTCTGTAGTGTGAGAACTGAGGAGGTTTCAAGATATTCAAGAAAAACTAAAATGCTTGTCGGGAAACATCGCTGCAACATCGGCACCGAAGTTTACAGAAGGTATTGCAAATTTTACCGAAAAATTCTGAGGAGTGATAGTAGACATCAAGGCGATAAGAATGTCCTAAGAAATCTAAAGTCGTAAACAACGGTGATTTTTTTTTTTTTTTGTGTGTGTGTGGAATACAGATACAGCATACATTTACAGCACAGACATTTTAACATAAAGGAGACAATGAGAAACTTTTATAAAAATTGCTCAATGTTGCGGCCGCGAAGGTCAGTACACAACCGACACCGACGTTTAAAGGACTGCCGGACGCGCTCAAACATACCAGGTGTGCTTGCGATTTCTCCAGCAGCGACGACGATCCGTGCTACGAGATCTTCCACTGTATCCAAAGGTGTCTGATAAACAAGAGATTTCATGTGACCCCAGAAGAAGAAATCCAAGGGATTAAGGTCCGAGGAATGTGGAGGCCAATCAACAGTCCGCCACGTCTAAATCCACCTCCCAGGATATGTATCATCTAGGTAGTTACGCACAGAATTCGAAAAATGCCCTGGTGCACCATCATGCATTAACCACATGTTCTGGCGTACAATGGCCAGTATTCCCTGTAGTAAATCCGGAAAGACATCCTGCAAGAAAACAAGGTACTTTGCGCCAATGAGGCGATCGGGCATAAGATACGGTCCCAATAAATTACCTCCGAGAATTCCTGCCCAGATGTTAATACTAAATTTGTGTTGTACGTTCGACGAGATAGTGATATGGGGATTTTCGGATGACCAAATATGTGCATTGTGCGTGTTGGAGACGCATTCTCTAGGAAAGCAGGCTTCATCTGAGAATAAAATTCTTGCAGGAAAGAGTACATCTTCCTGTATGGGACCAAGTATTTAGCGCGCGAACTCCATCCAACGTGGAAAATCGTCATCGCATAGTTAGACTTTCTGCCCTTCTTGCCCTGCATTTGGTCCCGTTATTTTGAAGGATCCTGCCTCCCGCAACCGTCGATCAATATATGCAAAGGTGCTGTGGCGTGGACAACGCCTACTTGGATATTGCTCTTGGTTATATTCTTTGTGCTAAGCGTCCATCCGCTCAGCCGTAAATGAAATGCATATCCGCATATTCGTCATTCGTGAAATCTGACACGTTGCCTGCGAATGAAACTTATCGATTATCAATTCTGTACGTTTTTTAATGAATATAAGTTGCTTTTATACTTCTCGAACCATCACTTCTGCAATGCTTGCTGCTTTTATATTCCTCGAAAGCATGGAAAATTTACATACGAGAAAGATTCTTCTTTTCGACTACCTTGTTCCAAATCCTCGCATTCGTAGAGCCATTCTCTTTGCAAGGCTAATTATCTCTTCGATATCTATTTTTGCGATTTTCACAGAATAAACGTTTCCTGCGACCCTATGTTTTATGATAATTTTTCATCTCCTTCATGCCTATTATCACTTCTCCAAATTTACCTTTCGAATTTGGCAACAACCTCTGTAAACATCGGTACCGATGTTGCAGCGATGTTTCCTGACAAACATTTTAGTTTTTCTTCAATATCTTAAAACCTCCTCAGTTCTCACACTACAGACTTATATCAAATTAAAGAGTATAAAATTCCTTATATTTTCAAGCTTTTATTTTTCTTAAAATTTTAATATTTTTACAGATAAGGGTTCTAAACTACTTTTTCGTTTTCAATAATTTACGACCCCCTGGTTCATCACATCGGCATGTTACATGAAAAATAGCCTTTAAGAATGTGCTTTCACTTAAAAAAATTCATAGTTGAAATACCATTTGTTATTTTTTTTTATTAAATTTTTACAGATTTCAACAGTTTTCCGACTCCCTATATTGTTGCGATTTTCACCCCCTAAACGTCGTTTGGGGCCCCATATTGTATGGTGATTCTTTATCCTCTTCATGCCTACTTTCACCCCTCTGAATTTGTCGGTCAAATTCGGCAGCACCCTGTATAACAGTTTTTCAGCAGCTTTAGTTTTCTTGAAATTGTTTGCATTTCTGACCACCAAGTATCTGTACATTTTTAACAAAGCCATTACATTCGGAAAAGTTGATTGCACTACATTATCATTCATCAGTTCATAAGTATTCTTTGCAGGTGCTATTTTGTTCCCATTTATTTCGAGAAACTGTAACATGAAATATTTAAAATGTACCATTTCATTACCAAATTCGGATTCGATATTCTATGAACAATGTTCTTTAAACTTTTGAGTAGCTCCCTTAATTTCGATTTTCGTCCTTCTTGGAAAATTATCTAAATATCCTAATATTGAATAAACTTTACTATAAACTTTTACTTTTAAAACTTTACTATAATTTTTTTAAAGAAAAATGCATTCATATCCTTAATTCTTTCCACACAAAATTGAGTATCATATTAATTGAAACAGTTTTAAATTGTTAATTTTATTTAAGTAAATTTGAATATTTAGAAAAACACGCATTCATATTTATAATTATTTTTTCTTCTAAAAATTAAATTATAATCCAAAAATTAGGAGAATAAATATTTACTTTTGCATTAAAAAATTAAAAACATATTAATTAAAACTGTTTGTAAATTAATAAATTAATTTGAAATAATTTAGAATTTTTTTTTTTAAAGCAAAAAACACTATTCCAAGAACGAACTCAGGTCTCATAAATGCTACGCCGGCGCCTTATCCACTATACTAATCGCGCCTCGGCAACGGCGACGGCGACGAATTAGTTTATAAGCTAGGCTAAAAGTTTAAGGGCCATTTTCTCGAAACTGACTGGCTACTGCGCTTTAATATTTTGAAGAATGAACATTCTTAATGTATACTACCATTATATTAAATCTCATCCTGACATGAATTTTCAACCTCGTGCCCTTACTTTGCTTTCGGAAATGAATGAAAATATCTGTCTTTCGAATGCCTCGAACATCGAAACAGCGGCTCAACTAGGCATTATATCATTATCTTAACCTTTCTTCGTAAAACAATAACACTTGTCTTTGAAATGAGCCGTTTTTTAATCCTTAATTTGTAAACCAGAGAAAAACTCAAAAACCAAAGCAGCCAAGCAACCTTCTTAGCACTACATCAAATGAAAACAAAACTTCCTTCCATCTAATTTTGAAAGGGGGGGGAGAAAGAAAAATACTACAAATACCTATTAGGCAGCAAAGAAAAAGAAAATAGTATTTTCTAAACACGAATCGGTTATTTCAAATTGCTGTAAACTAAAAGAGAAAAAACAGGAATAATTTTCATTAAAAAATAAAAGTACCTAGCGCGGTATTTATAAATAATTAAAAGCAGTCACGCTATATAAAAAAAATAAAAAACGACGAGGATACAAGAAACGAAACATAGTCGGATATTTTTATCATTCCTTCTTGGAATTTCGAAATTTATACTAATACTATGCAATGCCCGGAACGAATTCTGTGTACCCTTCCTGGGTTACCGTGTGTCAGATTTCGCTCAGACATGCTTGTGCAATTTCATAGGTTTGGAATCATGCCACCAACCTCAATTTAACTGTTCTGGACACTTGGCCGAAATAAAAGAAAAGAAACAAAATTAGCTGCACGGGAGACAAGAAGAAGATGCCATTGAGGAGTTTGTTTAGAAGATATTGAGGACTCCCCGCGATATGATTGTAGTGATTATGAGCAATCATAAACTTGTATTTTACATTATATATATAGTTTCGATACACTTAATATAATAAGGCAAATAAATACGCGCTATGAAACAAAGTTACTTACACTTACTTTACTTTTACTCTCTTTCAGTTTGCTTTCACTTTGTGCATTGTATAAATGCAGAATACAGTTCACCCAGCCACAAACTACATCTTTCTTAATATATTTCCATATTTAAAAGTTAGATTTTGAATCAAAGCTTAAAACGTCTATTTTTAATATTGTTTTTATCTTTTTACCTCTTCTAGAGTGGATTTAATGTAAAAATTGTTGGACATTAAAAAACATCTAAAACAATCACATGCAAATTTCAATCTTTTAAAATGATTATTATAACTGTCCTTAATAAATTTCACAAATTATAGAACTCATAACAACTTTATAACGATCTCATCATTTAATAACTATCTTTCCAATTAATTTCTGAGTGAAATTCAATAACTAGTTAACAGGATAGTAATAAAACCAACTTCATCCTTCATAAGAGCAAAATAACAACACAAATGAAAATGTGCAGTTTATGTTATTGCAATGTTGCCTATAAGACCCAATTTAGGATAAAAACTGTAATTTCTGAAATGTAGTTAAATAAAACAATTTTTCTTTCATTCACAATGCAGTAAAAAAATCATTGGCTTAACCAGAAACAACTTTAATAATATATTCATAATATACTTTTTTAAAAGCAAAATTCTGTAGATTTTGCCTCTATAGTTATGAAAATTCTAAAACTGATATAAAAGATCTGATTTTCTGGATATAAATCACATAATGCGGTTACTACAGCAAAATTTATTTCTTATTATAGATATAAAGTAACTTCTAAAATTATATATTAGATGTATCATTTTTGAATCGAATAAATGATAATAAAATTTAATAAGACTTACCTGTTTATTTTTGTTTTTCTTAATTCCTTCAGATACATGATATTTTTTCCATGCTTGCTCCCATAGATTTTTGTAGTTAGTTTTGGTAACATAATGAATAAGTTGAGCATATGTTAAAGAAATAGTAGATAAAGGAGATTTTTCATGTGGCTTCAAGAACCTATAAAAAATAGCACAAAAAGAAAAATATAACATGACATTTTAAATTATACATACATGATGCAATTTCCATTAAAATTTTATTTTTGATAACCAAAAAAAAAAACATTCCTAATGAATAAAAACAAGCACTTACTTAATGGTATAAGGTGTAATTCAGATACTCTTAATACATAATTATAGAGTTATTTATGCTAATTTGAATGTTCTGTAAACATTAAAACTGATTAAGATACTAACTTGTATATTTACTCACACTGCTTACAAAAATACAAACAAATTAGACAATAAATCAAGAACAAAATAACAGAAATTTCAAAAATAATAATTGTAAAGAATGATAAAAATTAATTCATAATTTCATTGAGTTTTATCTCAGTTCTTGAATTTTATTTCATTAGAATTATTCATTTGAACTAGAACTTGGGGCATACTTGTCTATATGCTCGCAGGCCTGTCAGATGCAGGATTGTCAAGCCACAGGGAGAACAGAAAAAACCGGGAAACTGCAGGGGATTTGAAAAATTTCATAAAACAGGGAAAATACAGGGAATTTTAAGTTTCTTAGATATTTTTTCTCGATCTAAAAATTGCCGCTTTCTAAAGATCGGAAGAATAAAAGATAGTAGTCATAGCTTCCAGAAACGAAACAATATCATTCGAGATTGGGTAATACGGAAACTCGCAACTTATTTTTCTCCTCTTTTTTCTGTACAGATCAATCCATTTTCGATTTGTGAAACAGTTATTCTTATTTTCAAAAAATTCCCGAATTACAGCTAATGAGCATGCGCGGGATTTCTGTAACTGTGTGAAAGAATACCTTTCTCTGCCGGAATTAGCAACATTCAATGCCGCGGCGGGGTTTAAACAACCATATTTGAGTTTATTGAATGGTTTGTTTATTATTTGAAAAACTGTGAGCTTATTCGAAATAGATTAGAGATTTTTTTTTTTTTTTTTTTTTTTTGAAAAACAATTGTCTGCTCAAAATTTATATTCAATACGAATTGGACGGATAAAAAAAAAACAATCCTGATTTTGCTGAATGGGTCCAAGAAGTACCACAAAATCCATTTATTGCGCACTGCTCGCTTTCTAAGAAGATAATATATTTAAGTATTATGGTAAAACAGGCACTTAATGGTCATGCCAAAAGAGGAAGAGATACAAAACTGCGTATCAGTTCAAAAGAGTCATCATTGATGTTGGACTTGATCTCACAACATGCAGGGACTTCTAAGAATAACTTGCAATGTATTTTTTAAAGAAGTTTCAGCTCCTGTCAGGAGTAAGAAAACAAATTTCAGTTGCTCAGTAACATTTTTCCCCCATCCCGAGCCTCTTGCTTTTGTTGCTTTGACTGTTCTTGTTGAGCCTTTTGGATTTCCTTTGGAGCTAACATATCTTCCAAAAATAGGATGTTCAAATATTATCTGTAAGTCAATGCGGATTACAGTACGATTTGAAACAGGTTGTGGGCCATGATGAACATGAAACCGCACAAAAATTCAATAAATGCATATAAACACCAAACTGAAAACAAGAAGCGCTTAAGGCAAGATGGTGAAGTCTTCAAATTACTCCGTTTGTAAACGTTAAAAGGATTTGATTTTTTTTTTTTTTTGTTAGGATTATCAAGAATAAAGTATAAATAAATAGTGATTATAAAAAGTGCATTATCTAAGGTAGTTATCTATAACAAAGAACAACCAAATGTATATTCCCTACTAGTCAGCAGATCTTAGTTTGGAGGTCTTGAAAATTACAATAAGCTAGTCAAAATACATGAACATCATCCAACAAGCTAGTGACAGTGGTCTCATTGTACAAATTTTTATAGTCTAAGCAGCTATCAGTATCCATAAGGTGGCGAAGTTTGAGTAATGTGAATATAAACTAAATCATTCATTGTCAACTTGTCCCGGTCTCCAATACATAGTTTTAAAAAAATTACATTAAAAATCAAATTCAATGAAATATTTCATTTACAAATATCAATATTTTTTAAATACATTGTGAGTAAATTTAAAAACTGAAATGTAATCAGATGTTTTAAAAAATTATTAACAGTTAAAATATAAACTATAACTCAAGAATATACAACTAAAACACTGAGAAATTTGCACAAGAGACAGGCACAGAGAGATTTGACCACTTTTTAAGTAACAATTTCCAACAAAAGATGTTAAAAATGTTATAAGTCAAAGAGGCAGTGTCTTAATTTTAGTAACTTTTTAATTTTTAATAATTTTTAGTAACTTTTGTCATTGTACACACACGCGATACATACAATAAAATTACCGGTGCAGTGCAGCTTGCAAGACAGAAATGTACAATGTTATACGACGATTGGAAATTTAATAGAGGCAACAATATAATTACATCTGATACAAAATATCTATACTTATAAATAAAGCTCAATGTGTGTGTGTGTGTGTGTGTGTTGGCGCTCTACAGGCCAGGTCATTTGACTTACAGCTACCAAATTTGGTACATGTATACCTTAGAGGTCGGGAATGTGCACCTGGGGTCCCTTTTTTTAATTTTTAATTAGAATTTTAATTATTAATTAAAAACTAACTTTCCCGTCAAAAAAATCTTCCATTTTCCCCACCGCCAAATGAGTAAGGCTCAGTTTTTTTCCCCCAACAGTAATGAGGCTAGGGTAAACATTTTTCGGCCGATTATTTCAAACGATTCTGTTTATTTTCTTAATGTTTTATGCATTTAAAATTAAACATTGTTAATTAATCCATCTTTCAGATTCATTCTGAAGTACTTTTAAATTAAAATAACACAGAATAAAGGAAATTAAAAATTTCTAATCTACATAGCGTTACCCCAACTGGCGTAGAAAAATTCACGCATTTGCGTTAACGTAAATGGCGTTGAGAATTCACGCATGCGCATTGTGTTCTGATTGTTGACATGACAACCATTATCAACGGATGATTTAAATTATTTTTAGGTTAGTTGCATGCTTTTGTAATTAAATTGTATTTATGTTAGTTATATATTTTTTGTATATGTTTATAGTTTTAAGTACATCGTTTTTTAAGTAGTTTTTTTTAACCTGTTTTCAATGATTTAAATTATTTTTAGGTTAGTTGCATGCTTTTGTAGTTAAATTGTATTTATGTTAGTTATAAACATTTTTTGTATATGCTTATAGTTTTAAGTACAGCGTTTTTTAAATAGTTTTTTTAAACCTGTTTTCGTCCGATTATTTTAAACGATTCATTTTATTTTCTTAGTGTTTGATGCATTTAAAATTAAACATTGCTAATTAATCGATCTGTTCATGATGAATCTGAGAAAATTTTGTTGACAAATTCTTGAGATATTACATAAATTAAGAAAGATATTCTTTAGTGCTCATAAAGTTTAAACGCTCAGTGACTCTGTTATCAGTAATCATATTATAAAAAATGCTTTGTTTCAGTAAAAAATATTATTATATTAATAGCAGATTAATTCTTTCCACTTTAATTTAAAGCATAAATTCTACGAGAGGTAACAGAAAATTAGTGAGATACATATTACGTTATGATTGAAGGCCTTTATAATATTATGAGTGAATTATATGACTATCAAAATTTGAAGTTTTAATATATTTTGATGAAGAATCTATGAAAGTTGGAATTGCGTAAAATATTTAATTATTAAAATTTAAACGAACATTCAGATTGGCGAACCGGCTGGTCGCCAAAGGCGGCTAGTATATATATATATATATATATAGCATGAAATTTTTATAGTTCTTCGATGCAATTACCAGCATGCTGTACAACTTACTTTTAGCGCTTGAGGAGTAGCAGTTTTGTAGTAAGTTCGAATGAAGAAGTGTATCGCTGTAAGAATCTCTGGAACTACTTGGTTACGAATGCGATGAAGTTTTTTTTTTTTTTTATTATTATTATTATTATTATGGAATCAAATCATAATAACACAGGTTAAAATTCGGGTAGAGCGAAATTTCCACCTCATAGCGCAAATATATCAATCTTTGGATGCTACCAAAAATAATTGATATGATTCTTAGTGATTAAAGTGATATAATTGATATGATTAAAGTGGTATGATTCTTAAAGTGATTTATGTTGATTGTTCATCCGAACAAAAAACATAAATGGTACTATTTCAGGTATTCTATGATTTCCACATTTCTGAAAACACTTTCTATAAAATATGACTTCCTCGATAAGCTATAAATGTTTCAAGTTAGCTGAAGCATTGATAGTTTGTTTACATACATTATGTACTTACGTTGAATCGGCTGTAATTATACGCTTGCCACACTTAAATTTACAACCACTGTATATGGGAAAAATACATAAAACACACCTCCCAAGTAGAAAAAAAAACAATATTTATTAAAAAGATTGTTTTACTTTGTATTAGCTTAAAATTCTAATTACCAGTACCAAAAGTTAACTTACACTAAATTAATACAACGTAATTCGTAAACTACCCATTTTCTAACAGTTCCAGCATTCTCCAAAAGCCAGATATAAAACTCAAATTTTGAATACATGAAAAAATTGCATTAATATTTTATGTATTTCGAATACGAGCATATCAAAGAACAATAGACAGAAATATTTTAACGAAAGAATAACTTTTTAGATACACGTTTATGATTATTTCCCCAAATCTTATTTCCTCTTAAAGTCAAGAACAATCAATTTTTCAGAAGTATTACTTTAAGCAACGAAATATTGTAATATATTTATAAATAGTAATTTATATAGAATCTTATTAACGTAAAGAGGATTTTTTACACTGCGATAAGAAAGTTCAGACGTTGACGTGATTTGGCTTTAGAATTGTGACAGTATAAATTAAACAAATAGTATATAGTTAAACATATTCAAAATCTCTTAAAATGCTATAATCTAAACACAGTTGTTTTATTCATTATAATACAAGTCCCTGTTTTTATCCAAAAATGTAGTATGTTTTTTTCAAAAATTTAGACTCGAGTATGAGTTTTGCGAATTTTGTAAGCATATGCAGATTTAAAAGAGATGACGTCACACACCGACTCCTTCTACAGCACGAAATTCTGCACACGATAACGAATGTCGAGACGTCACGAGCGAAAGAAATTCAAACGAAGGACGTTACGAAGATCTGGTCGTTGAAGGTAAGTTCGTTTCGGAAATTTCGGCTAGTTTTAATCAATCAAGGAAATCTGTTCACTGATTTTAACTATTGAATGCATATATAGAGCAAAACGCAGTTCTGGAAGGTTATGCAAAAAAAAAAAAAAAAAAAAAAAAACGCAATGATCGTCAACTCCAAATAATGACAAGCATCCAACAAATGATTATTCATGAAATTCATACTTTGGATAGACGAATTCTGGAAGCAGGAAAAATGGTCCGTTGCAAAATAAAAAATCCGCAAAAAATGACACATAAGACACAAAGAATGACGTGGACTCGAAAGCATATGCCTTTTAAGTCGAACAGTGATATTTAGCGATGAAAAAAAGTGAAATCTGGATAGCCCAAATCTATGATGATTTGCGCAAGGAGCGTCGGTGCTTTTTTTCGTAGCAAACAAGATGATGGATTACTGATAGTTTGGACAACCTTTTGATACAATGAATAAGTGTTTCTGCACTTTACCTATAGTCGCCAAAAATCACAATATTCTGCTAAAATATTTGTGCTGCTAAATATAATATAAATGTGCAACATAAATGTAAATATAAATGTGCTGCTAAAATATAACTGCTGCCATTCGCTGGGCTTCTAGATCCTCACTGGGAATTTCAGCAAGACAATACTTTGAGTAACACTCTAAGCAACACAAAAATCTGGTTTAATTCTCAGAATATAAAAGTTATCAGCTGCCCAGCCTGTAGCTCAGATCTTAACTCAACAGAGAATCTTTAGGGCATTGTTCCATAAAATCTACATTAATAGTATACAAAATGTTTCTGTAAATGAACTCAAGAGATCTATCGAGGATATACGGTACGAAATCAAGCCCCAAACCATGCAAAATTTAGTTTCTTCGATAAAAATTCATATTTATCATTTCCTCATTATTCATATTTAGTTAAATAGAAAGATGCGCAATCGGGTTTTTACAAGCTATTTTAATTTCATTTTTATCTAAACCTTTGTGACAATGTTAAATTTGTCTTTAATTTCTTAACAACTTGCAATACACTCAAATTAATTTTTATTATCATAATAGTATACATGCAACATATTATACTGAAGCCATGTTGGGCAAACTGATTAAATACATTTTAAAATCTTAATAAATTTGTTCACTGTCTAAACTTTTGCGTCGCAATTTAAATCAATTTATGTTAGCAACCTGACTTTTACATAGACTTCCCGACTTGAATACGCATGCGACGAGACATGGAGCAAAAATTGGCAAATAATCGACTAAATTGGCAAAATAATTGAATAAGATGTCGCAATTTTGCCGATTATCTTTTGGCTAAGATATCATTATGATTTAGGAAAAATTGAGTATTTATTTTCATCCACTATTTCGATCACCTATCGGTGAAAACTGAAGAATTTTATACGTGAATAGGACGATAGGGTTGTTCCTCCTGATTCAGAATTCCTTAAATACTTCGGAAAAGAACTGACATTTTATTAATTTAATTATTACTTCTTCGGCAATTAATTTCTAATTATTTACTTATTTCATTATGGTTATTCTCAGATTAAAATCTGATTAATAAATGCAGTAAACTTCATAAAATGCAGACAACTAGTGTTGACACTTTCGTAATGTGCATGCTAAGATGAATTGTTTTACTGTAACCAAATTATGTGAATTCACTATAAATCACTGGGGTAAATATATTGTGTAGTTGTAAATTAAGTTTATTAAAAATAAAATCTGTTTTTCGCAGTCTGATTTATTAGGTTACAATGATTTCTATAATAAAATATTATCGAATGCAATTGACGATAAAAGATAAAATTAAGTGACATGGTAGCTTTTTAGCTACACTAAAACAACTTATCTAAGTATACACTAAACTTATCAACAAAAAAAAATTAGTACTTAAATTTTTCAGATTCTACAATCAGTATTATAACTATGCAGTCGGGGAAAGTAATTTTTTGTTTTCTTGAATTTTTCTTTCAATCACTTTTTACGGCAAAAATTATATAATTTCAAGTATTTCTAAATTTTTAATAAACTTTGAGCAAGTCATATCACTGACTCTCCGACCCGCCTCGAAGGCACACAAATAAAAAACTGAATGACCGGACCGCAGCAAAAGCATCACTGGCGGGAACTGTGGTTGAGCTCTAAGGGCCATCACTGGCCTCGGTACAACCCTTCCCTAAGGAAGTGCATCCCGTCATCGACAGGAAGAGCCAGATCTCCCACCTATTTCTGTACCTACCAGGGTGGCGAGATCCAACCACCTTACCGGAATCTCATCCTCTTTTCGAGGTGCCCCCCGGGGGGATTAGATTTTGGATAAAGTCATATAACTGACTCTCCGATCCGCCCGAAGGCACACGGATAAAGAAAACTGAATAACCGAACCGCGGCAACAGCAACACTAGCGGGAACTGTGGCTGAGTCCTAAACGGCCATCACCGGACACGGTACAACCCTTCCCGAAGGAAGTACGTGCCGTCATCGAAGGGAGGAGCCAGATCTCCCACCTATTTCTGTATCCTCCAGTGTGGCGAGATGCAACCACCATACCGGAAGTATCTCATCCTCTTTTTGAGGTGCACCCCCTGGGGGGGAGGGTAGACTTTGGATAAATATGTTTTAATAAAACTACAATTAAAATGATATTAAATATTCATACAATAACATGATAATAAAAACCAATGCATGCAATTGAAAAAAAAATTGTTTTGGGGAGGAATATTAGTTAGCATTTGCTCATAGGAAAAAAAGTATTTAATGGTACGAACAAGTGCCTAAAATTGAAGGGAGAGGAATTTAAGATTTAAATGTTTTGGAATAAAATGTATTGGTTTATAAGTCAAAATGTACATATATAAATAAATATTTGCGGAACCTAACGTTTCAGTAGTTCATTTTTCATAGGTGCATTTTTTATATTTTACTAAGCCTTATATAAAAGAATAAGTTAGTGCATATATTTACAAAACATTTTCACCAGCATTCTTAAAAAAAAAAAAAAAAGTATCTTTTCCACAAATTATATTGTTCGCTGCAGAACAATAGAAAATTTTTGTTCCCGCAAGCGAGCTTATTCGTCTCGGACTCGAAATATATTTAAAAACTTGTTTCCTGTTCGCTGATTTTTTTTTTTTTTTTTTTTTTTTTTTTTTTTTGCGAAAATAAAGAGTAATTTTTTATTAATCATTCTGGAATTCTGAAAAGTTTCTTTCGTAAAGCTATTTGAAATTAATTTCTACAGTCATTATACATAGCTATCATCATAAGAGCATACATTCTTTGATTTAGCACGACATATTATCCAGACTCAATCAATACAAAGTTGAATGCCTTCTTTGTCAAGAATACTTCGATACTGATTACTCAAAAGACACATGTGTAGTATCCCGAATTAGAACAACAAAATCAAAAATCTCTGGTCTTAGAAGTGAATGTGAAAATAATAATAATAAACAGTTCCATGATCAGACTACAACAAATGTAGTTAATTTATTGCTACAATCTGCTTTTCATACTAAAACTTAAAATGAAATATAACCATATTTTTCTAGAATTAAATATCAGCGTAGTTAAATCTCAAGAGTCTCATTAAACAAACTCAATACTGACAATCTTTAGACAGTTAGTAACAAAAAAAAAAAAAAACTGAGATTTTTTTTTAATACAAATTTTAAACCAAATATTTAATAATCCGAGATAAATAAAAGTCCGAATCTGAATAAAGAGGAAACTTAAGAATGTGAAGAAATTTATTTATTGAGCTAATTAATGCTTAATTGATTTTTTATTAAATGGAAAAATAATTATGAATTATTTTGAAGCTAAATTAGAGAAATTATGTTTGCCTCCTATTGGATTTGTTTTGCTCCCCTGTCAGTAAATCTCTGCCGCCGCCTTCGATGGGGACATGCAAAATTCAAAATGCTTATTCAACAAACTTCAAAATGTCGGCAGCATTTCATTTGGCATTCAAATGCAGAACTTCCATGAATCAAATTTTTTCCACATTATTGTAATGTAAATTTATATATATATATATATATATATATATATATATATATATATATATATATATATATATATATATATATATATAAATTATGCCAACATCAAATAAATAAATAATGAAATCAATAAAAGAATGCTTTTTATAACCTTAATATTTTATCAATAGTCTTTGCTTTTAAAGGTGAAGCATAATCTCTGTTATTGTGTGATATAATGTTGCTTACTGAAAAATATGAATATAAGAAATTACTGAAAAATAGGAATTTTATTTAATAAATACTATACAGAAATGTAACTATTTAATTCTATAAGCATACTGACCAAATTATGTCACTTTATAAATAATGCATAACGAATTCCATAGTCTGTGACAAGAAAAGGCACATTTGTTTTTTAATTTAACGATGCTTGTTGAATGCTCAATATTTCATACAAAAGTCGAAAATCTTAAAAAATTAATCTGCTGCAATTGTAATTATTATAATATTCTAAATAAACATAAAAGAAATCCAAAAAAAATTTTGGCATTAAAACATTATTAGATAACACATTTAATATTAGTATTTTGAGTGCAAAATTTATCTTGCATTTGTATACTATGCATGTGAAATGAAGAATTTCAAATATTTTAGTGACTGATGATAATGATTGATATTTCAGTTTACAACTATTTTTGTAAAAATAAAATAAAGTAGCTTTTGTATAAAATTTAGATGAAGGGTTGATGCAAATCAAATAAAATTTTAAAACAATACATTTCAATTTATTTAATTGCCGTACTGAATAAACTTGCTCGAAAATAAATTTTCAAAGAATTTCTCTTGATAAGCAAAAATAATTTATAACAAAAAAAATCTCAAATGAAATTAGTTTTCAAGTTAATACTATTTAAAAAAAAATTGATACTTACAAAGAGTTCAAGAGATCATAAGAGACATTTTTATAAATTAACCATAGATTATATTATATTTACTTTATAAAAGATATTTTTATTTGATCTCAATTACATGAATAATTGCGATCTGTCAAATAATTCTGTTTAATCACGGTAAAATGTTATTTATATCTGCTTTTGAAAAGAATTTTAAACTTTTAAAAACGAATTTAAAAATTAGACATATTATACAAAAACTACACATTCTAAAATAAATTTTTGATTATTTAATTGGATGTTTCTTTAAAGCATTCACAATTATATAAATAAAATAATTATTTCTATAATTATATTTGATTTCAAATTTCTAATCATATCAATCTGTAAAATATAGGATGAATAAAAGCTAAAAAAAGTGCAACAATAAAAGAAATATAGAATAAATGAGTAAATACTTAGAATGATGTTCTGCGATTTGCATTCCACTTCTGTAATAAGCCTATATCCTGTATTGTATCTTGTCATAATGAATTATTTTGCAATCCAAAAGCATTTGTATAGAACTCTATGTTGCTGATAAACCATAGATGATAACTTATTAACATTTATTTACGAATAAAATGCACTAGTTTTTCATGTGCTTGTAAAATAAAGTGGTGCAGCATTTCATGTCTATTTATAAGCAGTAAGCAGTGTTTATAAGAATAGTACATATTGATAACAAAATGCACGAATAAAACGCAAAAAGAATAAAAATAAGATAAATCTTAGTAAATTTAATCTAATCAGCTCTGCCTCTATCGATAAACTATAATTTTCAATGTTAAAACTAATATTTCTTTTAAACGATAAAAAATATATTCAATTTTGTTTCTTTTGTTCATACAACAAAACTTTCCATTTTGATGCTTTCAGTGTAATGACAATTCAGGCAAATGCAATTTAAACAAATTCACTGAACTAACATCATATTATGAGCTTTCAACACTCTTGAATATGATGTCAATTTTAAAATGCTTGTGTTTGGCAAGAGAGGAAATCATCTGAGTGATATGTGGTTTGTTCCCAAAGTCAGAAGAAATTTATTCTCTGTCAGTAAAGCTATTGATAAAGGCTACATGGTACATAGACTAACTTTATCTTTAAATATAAGTGCTTTTTAAGTCATTTTTAATTATATTCAGAGAAAAAATAAGAACCAACCTTAATGAAGCATTTTTTATTATAAAGCTATGAGTTTGATGAAATAAGTTAGGGTACTTAACTAAGGAAGTATTTAATTTTATATAAATAATATATATAAAATACTACCAA
The DNA here is from genome assembly GCF_947563725.1 of Argiope bruennichi. Classification (NCBI taxonomy): domain Eukaryota; kingdom Metazoa; phylum Arthropoda; class Arachnida; order Araneae; family Araneidae; genus Argiope; species Argiope bruennichi. The sequence goes on along the minus strand of NC_079162.1, from coordinate 132,682,492 downwards.
GAATTATTGAATATTTTTCACCAACAATGAAATCAAGTTATTTTAAATGTTTTTAATGCAAGAGTAGCTTTAAAAATCTTATTAAAAGCGTTCCATTGAAATATCTCCAATTATTTAATGACATTGCAATTGATAGCATAAGGAACTTCGCAGCATCATAAATATTTTGCTTTATATTTATTTTTGGAAGCCCTGAATCATTCAGTGAATTCACTTTTAAAAGTCCACAATAAATGAAACAAATATTTTCCGGCAGCATATCGTTAAAAAAATCTACATTTTTGTTCAACAAAATACTTGAATTAAAAATACTTAAATATTTCGCTAATGGCGAATCTCTAAATGATTTTGAAATATAATAAATGCCTTACAAACAAGTAATCGTGCGTAAAAAAGCAACAATGAACTGAAGTTGTTTTAAAAACTAAAACACGTTTTTTATTAATTATCTCTAAGATTTCCCCCCTATCTAAACAAGCAAAAAGAGGTGAAAGAAGTCAATAAATGAAAGGGATATATTCTCCCTTATATAAAGGGGGTGAAAGAGAAAAAACCCTCTGAAAAGCATATATTTTCCCTATGCTAACAGTATTTCTCTAAATTGATTAAACCTTTGCCACTGACCTATGGATTCGTTGAGATCTGTTTAACATCGAAAGATCCGCACATCAAAGAAAATACATCATAAAATCCAGCAGATTTAGTGTGGAAAGTTTTTATTCCGGAAAGTTTTTATTCAAAGATCAGAAAGAAAAGAAATAAGCATGTGGATAAAAATTAAGCCCTTTAAGGCCCTCATATAAGGACTATAAAAAAAATAAGCAGTTTTTAACGACTTTTAATGACGTTACGCACCTTGGGTTATGATTTCAAAGGACATAGAAACAGTTCTCGTTTATCTAAAAATAATCATGTTTACTTAGAAGAAGAAATAACTTCATGTGGATTCTATGCTTTAAATTTAAAAGATGTAATGCACGCTAACTCACTTGATGTTTTAATAGCAGTAGAAGATACTATACAGCTACTGCGCGAGAGACTATCATTAAAATAAACGCCATGCTATGAAACAACATGATGTTGATGTCTGAAGATTTAATGATCTCTGTGAAAGTTGCATGCTTGGAAAGAAACATTGAGAGACTTTCAAAAGCAGAAGAAACAGAGGCTGGTGAACTGATAAATGTAAATGTCTGTGGCCCCAAGCAAAATGTATCGCTTGGTGGTGCACGAACGTTGTACGTTTTAAAAATGACTTTACGAAGTTTTGGAGGATATTTTTTATCAATAGAAAGTCAGAGGCTGGAATTGCTTTAAAATATTTAACAGTGAGTCTGAAACAGTTGGAACACAATGAAATGATGAAGGGACATAATTTAATAATTCTGAAGTTGAAACTCTCCTTACATTTAAAAGAATTTCACTAATCTTAATACCATACAAACTGCAGCAAAATGGTGCTGCTGAAAGGGAAAATCGTACATTAGTAACATATATTCGATATCTTATTCAAACTTAGGAACTTCCAATCAATGCATGGGCTGAAAAAAATTAATATTGTGGTTTATGTGTTAAATAGAATTGCTAAAACCTCAGTACCAGATAAGAACCCATAGAAAGTATGGCTCAACAAAGAAAAAGCATGCACTGACCATTTACGAATTTTTGGCACCAGGGGACATATCCACATTCCAAAGCAAAAGAGTAGAAAATGGGACCCAAAATGTTGGAGGTCATCTGGTTGAATATTGTGGTAGCAAGGACAGCTATAGAATATGGGACAATAATAATGTTGTTTTTGGTCGGGATAGTGTCTTTAAAGAAGAGCCAATGTTAGAAACTATGGTCCCGAATGTGACTGATATAATAGACAAAATTGTTCAAATTTTCTTGTCTGTAGATAATAAGGAATCTTTAGATTTAGCAGTTCAAAAAGAAAATTCTGAGGAATATGTGAGCAGAGTAAAAGTGACTTACTGCAAAGTTGTGCTAGAAGAGAAATTAAAAGCTTTTACATTCATAAGATTACATATTAATGGCAGAATATTCCATTTCAGATTCTTATGCCACAGAATTGTAATCAAATAATGCCAATAAATGGAAACAAGTAATGCATAAGAAAATCAATTCCTCAAAAGAAAAGTAAACAAAACCTGGAATCTGGTTGAATTGCTTCAAGGCAAGAAAGTCCTAAGAAAACATTGGATCCTGTGAATCAAAAGAAAAATTGAGATTAGTAGCAAAAGGATATCTTCAGAAATAAGGTATTGATTATAATGAGATGTTGAGTTTTGTAGCTAGATTTGACAGTCAGAAAAGCATGGCAGCAAGTGAAATCTTTTTGCAATTGATATGAAAACTGCATTCTTACATCAAAAACTACACTAGAAAGTTTTTATGAAATTGCCAGAGGGCTATATTGATGAATCTAGCAGAGTGAGCAAGCTCAAAGAAAGTCTGTGTGATTTAACAAGCTCCATGTTGCTGGAACAAATTGTTTGTGGATTTCATACAAAATCAAGATATAAAATCTTCAGTTTATGATCCATGTTTGTTTATGCAAATAAACAAGACAAGTAAGTTCCTAGTAGTAATTTATGTGGATGACGGTCTTTGTTGATGGAAGCAACATAGAAATATCAGAGTTTGCTCATAACTCAGTGATGAATTTTAAGCAAAAGTTGGCTCACCTAACGACTTTCTTGGAAAGAATTCACAATGGTTTCATGCGAAAGAATCAAACGCTGTAAATGTATCATGTGAATTATCTAATTCCTGTGAAAACGCAGTATCGAGAAACAATTGGAAGCCTAATGTATTTAGTCATAGCAACTCAATCTAATATCGCTTACTCGGTAGGCATTGAGTCTGAAACATTAAAGTGTCCAAAAGTCTCAAAATGGAATTCTGTAAAACGAATTTCCAAATATTTGAAAAATACTTCAGACTGTGGATTACTATATCCAAATAATCATTCAACAATACAGCTGAAAATTTACAGTAATGGCATCCATGCAAGTGACTGCAAAACCTGGCGTTTAAGAACTGGTGTAATTAGTAAGTTTACTTTCAGTGCTATATCTTAGAGAAGCAAAAACAAGAGTGTTGTCTTCTCTACTATCGAATATGTTGCCACAAGTGGAGGTACAAAAGAATGTATTTAGCTCAGCAGATTACTCAGTGAAAATGATAAAGGAAGATGATATACCTGTGTTATATGTTGATAACATTAGTGCTTTAAAACTAGTGAAAAAACAGAATACCATAAGGAATCAAAACATATTGGTGTGAAGTTTCACTTCATTAGAAAGAAATTTCATGAAGTTAAGTTCAATACTGAACATGTGGAAAGGAAGAATCAAATTACTGACATCTTGCCTAAACCTTTTGGCATGTATGCAGTTCCAGAGATTGAAACAGAATTAGGACTAAGGTTTGAAACAATTTTGTTTGAGAGAGAATATTAAATAGTACAAATAAATTTCCTACTGCAATTGCATATTTAACTGTTGTAAATGATAAATGTTTTGTACTTCACTGGTATGTCAATAAAATATGTTCATCCAACACTAAGCTATTCTGTACTAATTTATGTTGATTATTCAATGGCTTCCAAATTAATTCCTTTTTATAATACTGAATTTTATAGCCTTAAAATAACAGATTTCACTTACATTTATGAAGTCACAGGCAATGCCATGTGGATAGTTTATAATAATTTTAAATTATGGGTTTACCGCTTCTTATACACTGTAAGCCACTTGAAAAGATATTCTTCAATACTTTATTTACTTTTTATTATTTTTCTTCATAATATTAATTTGTATTGTTGATTAGATGTCAGATAGTTAAAACAAAGATGATCTCTACTGATTGTTTCTTTTGTGTAGTTATTTCACTATCACATTAGCAACACTTTTCATAACTATTTCAATACACAAGTTTTTTCCCCCTATCTAAACAACAAATATTCCACAGCTTATATTTTACAGATTGAAATTTCAACTAAGAAACACAGATAAATAAAATTATGAAGCTCAGCCTTTCAATCAATATAAATGAAACACTGAATGAATGAATATAAAGAAGTTTCTTGGGAATATAAGAAATAACATAAATAATCAATATTTATAGTTTGTGCAGCGTGTGTATATTATTTTATAAAATATATATGCCTTTTATGACCAAAAATGTTCAGATATAAAAAAAAAACCTACTAAATATTCAATTTAACATGTCATTCAAAAATTCTGAAGAATCTTTCAACACATTATGAAGATGGATACTGCAGAAAAGAAAGAAGAGAGAAAGTAATATTTATTTAAGTGGAAAGCATAGAAATAGACTTCATGCTATTTAAATTATAATCATCATTATGATTGAAATTCTAAGATTTACTTTAAAGGGATATTTACGATTGAAGTAAATTTAATATTATGAATAATAATACTAATTTAAGTACAAAATAGATAGGTAATAGTGATCTATTTACTTTCTTAACAACAGAATACTCAGGTGCAAATAATTCAGTTAGAAAATCCATTATAAAACCGTAATCAGAAATGCTGTAAAAAAGTTTAACATAAAAAGAATAAAAATAATACAGTTATACAATGACTACAGATAATTTTCAAAAATTTCTTCAAATATTACACAAAAGGAATTTGAAACACACCTGAATACTTTCCCATCTCTTTTCTTCCAAAGGAATATGCTTAGTAATTGCCATTCAGAATTAAGCTGAATATCATTAGAGGACGAAAAAAAGTTTACTAAATTTTCATCTGCCACATCTTCCTCAAGAAGTTCAGGAGGGATCTTCAAACCATTAATAATGAACTTTAGCCAATTAATATGAATCTGTAATTAAAATAATACAAATAAATATTCCAGATGTTACACAATATTTGCTAAAAAAATACAGAACATACTTTTTTCAAAACGAAAGCAATGAACAGCATTAGTTAGAAATTATAGTGTCAAATTCTCAGTTCCTCTTTTCTCAAATAAAAAAATTTCTTTACAGAAATTCAAAATTAAAACATCTTAAAATTCCAGTAGAAATATCTATTTACAATTACATAACTTTTTTAAGTAAAAATCATGGACTACGAGTTTAAAGTAAGCAGTGCCATTGATGTTCAAGGTCAAACAGTAACAGATAAAACATAAGGAATCAAAAATAGAATTAAAAACAGATTTTTATTAACTTTCGGAAGCTAAATTATAAACTACAAGATAAAACGATATATGATGAAAATTAAAATGGAAAATTATAATAATATATTTGCACTTTGCTGGAATTATATATTCTCCTCAAGTTTCAATGATCTGGTTTAGTTTAGTTATATTAATGTCCTGTTTCAAAGCAATTGTACAACTATTTATTGGTGGATCTCATAATTTTGAATCTCAGGCACAGTTTGAACAAAGAAAATAAAAGAATATGATATGAAAAAATTTTAGAATATGATGAAAATATAAAAATTAAATGAAACATAAGAAAAATTTATTCTTAGACTAAGAATATAAGAAATATCAATTAGAATATGTAATATTGGAGTAGAATATTAATAGAAGGTAATTTTCGGCAATTTTTTATCATTTAGAATAGGAATGGAAGCATAAAGGGAAATGATCACTTTAGTATAATGGTTTACATATGCCACTACAGACCAACATGCCCGTGTTCTATTCTTGGATAAAACTTAACTGTTTTACATCCTTTTAAGCCATAATGGCTAGCATAAGAAATAAAGATTAAAAACCAGAAAATAATAAATAAAAAATTTTTAACAATATATTTTTTAACAGAATGTATAACAAAAAAAAAAATATCTGGGGGTAAAAACAAAAATCATAAAAACATGAGATGCCAAAAACAATACGAGAAGGCTGTTAAGTTACTGTTAAGTAAGTTAATCTCATAAACAAAAATCCTAAACTGACACTTTTATAATTTTTTGTTTTGATCACCAGATTTTTGATAAAAAAATAGCTAGTTTTCATTTTCAACACAATAATAAAAAAAAAGTTATTTTTTAAAGTTTCCTTCATATATATCATTTTAAATGCACAATCAGCTTGAATTCCTTTTTCACTTTTACTTTGCATAGCTGTTTTAAATTCAGAAAGGTTCTGTGAAGCTGAAACTATTTCACATGACATTAAGATTAAATATTTTCCTAGTGTCCGTTGGTCAATATATCAAATACAATATGTCAATATAACAGGTATTCAATTAACAAACCTGTTATATTAACAGAACAAAAGATGCTTTAAAAATGTAAATATAAGGCTGTAATAAAATATTTTAATGGAGAACTATTAACAGTGATGTTATTTAGTAGAGCTGCAACGAGGTAAAGTTGAATCAATTTAATATCACGCACTATATCAAATGGATATATGCCATACAGCATATTTATAGATATTTTCTCGCCTAAGGAAGAGTAATTAGTAATATTACACGAAAAGAATCTGCATATCAAAGTAAATGAATTCCTTCTTACATTTTTGGGAGACAATGTTTAGACATATAGACCTAGATGATGTTTATATAACATAAAAAGTTTAGATATAGAATATTTCTTATAGAACCATCAATATAATTCACTTTCTTCCAAGAAAAGAAGCATGATCGTACAATCATTCAAAAGAATTTTCATTATATTGTAATGTGCCACTTTTTTTTTTTTTTTTTTTTTGAAAATGTGCATAGAATTTAAAAAAATTATTTAAACTATCAAAACCTATTTTATCAATGAATACTTTTAAAATTAGTTCATTCATTTAGTTAGTATTTTTATAATTTCCCATCAAAATTCTTACTTTTTGAAATTTTTCCTTCTCTATGATACATCAATAAGTAATTTAACAAAATATAATTAGAATATATTTTACAAAACAAATGATGTCAGTAAAATTTTTCACACGAGTAAGTATATGAAAAAATATTTTACAAAAACCAAACTTCTAAATTTATACAGCTTTTCTTTTTCCTCATCAATTTAACTTCCCAAATTTAGTTACCTTTCATTGAATTAATTTCAATTATAATTAAGTTGATTGATATTTATTAGAAAGGCAATTATTCGCAGCTCATAAGGCAAAAAAAAAAAAAAAAAGCTAACCTGGTATTAATCAGTAAAAACTGATCCATCTTATTCCTGTTACAAATACCCCAAATGAACTAAAATACCCCAATTTTTTTCATTTAGTTTCATAATCTTAAATTTCTATCACCACTTCTGGTAGATTTATTCATTTTGTATATCTCAGTGATATATATAATCAAATATGAGTATAAAGATAAATGCAGTATTACTAAAATTTTTACAATATATTGAAATTAAAACTTTTCAAAGGTGACAAAAATAATTTAATAATACCTTAAAATAAAATGATTTAAATTAGCTCATTTTAATTATTTCTTTTTGTCATGAAACTTGACCCAAGGGTATGCATTTTCACATTCATCAATTAATATAAAAAATATATCAACTTTAATTAACAAAAATTAATTACAAGTGGGATTTTTTTAATTAAATATCACATTAATTTAACACATATTAAAGTTAATATGAAGATCACAGCTTCCATGAATCAAAATACAAAAATCTTGCTTAGGATTATAGTCAGCATGAAATCATCATTTTGCAGTTTTAATAATTCGTGGTTACAGCTTTTTATTACTCTTATAAATACAAATGATCAGCATTTGCAATTTCATATAAAATACTTTTCATATTAAGCATCTGCATCATTTGTTCACTTTTGATCTAATCTAGGACAGCTTATACAGTACATTTCATCAACCAGGTTTTATATATATATATATATTCTAACCATGAATCCTTTTTGAGCAAGAAGATTCTTGAAGATATTTTTATTTCAGAAGTTCCATCATAAATCCAAAATTAAGAAATAATTCATGGTTAATAAGAACTTGATTTGAGATATTTATTCATCAAGTTTCAATAAAATTTTCTAATGTCAAAATGATTTCAATTTTGTTTTTTTCCCCTCTCTCTAAAAAAAGAATTCAAAAGAAGGTGATAATGTGAAAGTTTTTAAAACAGTGTTTTTGTTCCTTGGAGCAGGGACATAATTGGAGATTTTTATGATCCAGGACAACACATGATAATAGGACTTGCCTCTTTATTGTTTCTCTCAACTTTAATTTTTTTCTCATTATGGTTAGTCATTTTCTCAAATTTTAATTTGGCTTATAATTCCAGATTTCATATTCTTTCTGAACATATTAAATCAGAAAGGATATGATATCTAGAGCTGTTGGACATCATAAAACACAATATGAAACATACAATATAAAATGTTTATTAACAAACTATTCGGTATAGTTTATTTTTACACTTGGATTTACTACAATTTGGAATTCTCAGCTTCACTGACAGACTTTCATGTAACCATGTCTGTTTAGCATTGGGACTCATCCATACCTGACATTTCCGAACGAGTCATAAACATCCAATAAATCATTCGTAGCTCATTGAAAAAAGGGGATAGGGAGATCTGGTATATAACTTACATAAAGCTCTTAATTCATTCAAAGATATTAATGCTCTATAATGTATTCAATTAAATATGAAATAAAATATTTCTCAATTTAAAGTAAACTTGAATATGTTAGATGCGAGTCATACTATTTATTTAGAAGCATTATTGTTTAACTTTATTTAAGATATTCATTGAATTATTTAAATTGTTACTTCTAAAGTTATTAAAAGTTTTAAATCATAGCTATTATTACTTTATTAATTAAAACTACGTATTGTTTATTTCTTATAACTGATAAATAAAAAATAAATCTTCATAGAAAAATTTAGTTTTAAAAACATCCTTTTCAATTTCTGTCTTCATGTTAAGATTCAGTCTTTCTTCAACTGAATTTTTAGATTAGACAAATTTTTGTGGTCCTATCAACTTTGAATTGCCCACTATATAATATGCAAATTAAATTCCATTATACAATAAAAATACTACAAATATATGCCTTTCCATTACAGCTAAATAAACTACCAAGTAAATAACATATTATTCTACAACATATTTTAGCAAAATAATTTCTTAAAATATTAAGAAAATTAAAATAAAACATAACTGAAAACTGATGTTATTTCTTTTAATAATAAAAGTTTAAACATGATGAAAATCTACCGTTACAGAAATAATGTAAGACAATAAATCAGTTTACCAACTATATACATTTAAAAGAAGAAAAAAAAAGTTTGTTATGTATTCAAGCATTTACATAAAATTCAAATTTAACAGCAATAACTGCTGCTACATCTTAAATTATAGATAATATAATTTAAAATTGAATAAATTAAAATTTTTTAAAGGAATTTTAAAGAAATGTATCTAATCTTGCACAAATGAATCAGAAAATAATTATCAGTAATGTTACACAAGCATTAATTGAAAATACAAAAATCTATCCACATGCCATTTAGAAGTAAAATAATGACAAATTAGAAAGAAAAGCTTGTAGAAGACTTTTTTTAGGTACAAAGCATATTTTTTAAAAGACAGAAAAACTAAATTTACATAATGTTTTTCATATCTTATAAAAAATAAAATTTACAAAACAGCCATTCTGCTTCAAATAAGAGGGACGCAAATTATATTAAAAAAACACAATATTAATCTTTAATGAATATAAACATAAGCAGCAATAACTCAATCCCCAAATATTTTTTTTAATTCTACAAAAATTTAATAATTTTCTATCAAAATAATCCTAAGTATATGTATTAAAAATTTTATAAAAATCCTTACATATCTTGACTATGATTCTTTAAATATTTTCTAACCGTAAAATATAAAAACATGCAAACAACTAACTTTTTAATTGAATTTAATAAATATCAAAGTACTACTCATATATATATATAAAGGGAGAAACAGATAGATATACAGAGAGAGAGAGAATGAAAAACATATTACATGCTTTCAATGATGAACAGTGAAAAACAATTTCAAATATCTAATGCTAATTCATACTAAAATAACAAATTACAGAATTTTATTTTCTTTGTGAAATATGAAAACATAGGATAACAATATTTCTAAATCTTTTATAATTGAAGAGAGAAGACATTTTTATGCTTAGCAACCATAAAGGTTAAGTGCACAAAATTTTAATACAATATCTGACGTAAAAATTTCTTTAAGATGGTTTACATATAATTAAAAAAGGAAAAGGGGGTGGAAACAAAACTAACCAAGCATAACGCTTTATCTTCAGAATATATTTTAATATAATTTAAGGGAATTCCTAGGTTATCTTGAATGACGGACCCAAAATTCATTGTTCGATATTCATGATTAAAAATACTTCACAGAACAAAATTCCTTTCAAATCAAATACAATTCCATGGTAAATAAAATTCGAATGTGAATTTATAGCGCGCTGCGCATCCAAACAAATCAATGTTTTGATTTCAGAGCATTGCCATGTTTTCAAAGCTAAGTGTCTTTCCTAATCAATGTCGCACTAGAACGTTCAAACTGTATATTGCAATGAGGGAAGGAATTCGCTTAATAGGGATGACGAATATTTTCAGAGCGGTTATTATGTAACCAATATCAAAAAGTCACAAATACAAGTAATCAATATTTTTCAAAGAGGGGTGTGATTCAAATCCTTGATGCGATCTTACTCGTGATATTTCGATTACAGATTTTGGATCATGATAGAAAGTAACAATCGATACAATATCACTGAAATTTGCCGGAGCGGTGACTTTACTGGAAAGTAACAATCGATACGATCTGTCCAATGGAAGCTCTTGAAAGAAATCTGTGATTGGATTGAAAAGTGAACGGAACGGTTATTGGAATTATCGTATCGTATCATTGAATTGCATATCACTGAAATTTATCGGAGCGGTGATTTCACCGGAAAGTGCGAAGTTCACCGCTCCACTTTACGGGAGTGACCGATATTCGTATTTGATGATGCGATATTCCATACAGATCATTTTTAATTGCTCGTGACATGATTGACTTTGATTACATGTACTCTGTTTACTGCTGGCGCCATCTATTGGTAGAATATAGGACTAAAGTAAACATTTTAAAGAAATGACATATTTTTAACTCATCTTTTCCAGAAAATGGTTCACTCTAATAAATAAATTAAATAAATAGATTTGAGAAAAAAAATAAAATTTAAGAAGTAAGCTGAAAGAGATAAATTAATTCAATCACACGTTAATTAAATTAGTAAATTAAGTATTAATTACAATTAATAAATTTTATATTTAATATTAAGTAATAATTTTTAATTAATAATATGATTGAAATAACAGATATTTGGAACGTATATTTAAAAATAACAATAGCAATATTATTTGTTATTCAAAAAATCGTGGATTATGCATCTCTATCGCTTAGTAATAATTTGATATCAGCTCAAGCAGTTCATTTGGATACATTGATGAAGCTTTGGAATTTACCATCAGTCTATGTTTCTAATGATACCGAAGGTTATCGATTTCTACTGAGAGTCAATTTATCAACCGTAGTTAAACATCAGCTCCAGCTGAGATAATCATTAGTTGTCACGGGAAACCGGTTGCAAAATTTCTCTTGTTTTGCTCCATTTTTTGATTGGTCGAATTCGAATGATCAAAATCTAATCAACTGTTTTCTGGACATATTTGCTAATTTGCGAAGATTTCAGGATTGAAAATTTAAGATGATTTCAAGATTGCAAACTTAACTTTGTTTATAAGAACAGCGAATCTAGTGTCTCTGCTTTCCTGTATTTAAACTGAATTTGTTCGATTTTACTTATTATAAGAAAAATATTGGAATAGTCCTTTGAGGAAAATGAAAATTATATTTGTAATGGTTTATTTAAGACAATTTATTAAACATTCTTGCTTTCAAGAGAACTCAAGAATTTCATTATCAGTATGTTGTCAAATGCAGATTTTTTTTTTTTTCTTTTAAAAATAAAGTTTGATCTATGAAAATGTGTGAAAGTTTCGCTCAGTTCTGTAAAATTATCCTGATAGGTTTTATTTCAAATTAATTTAATAATCCATCATCATGATATTTTTTGATAGTAGCATTTTGATATTTTTGAATCATATATGTAACAGGAAACAAATTTTTAAAGTCGCTATATGCTCGCAGGGGATAATATTCATGTGTATTATCCTTATTCATGGATGGTATCTGTTACAAGGTTATTATATAAAAACAATGAATCAGTTGCTATATATAAAGAAACACAGAGTTATATTTATAAATTCCAAAATTCTAAATTAGATTATTTTGAAGTAATTTATTTTGTAACACTGTATACTTCAGTAGTAAAAATTATTAAATATTATCTTCAATATAATTTTTAGTCTCAGATCAAGAGCAAATTTTGTGAATTACCATTGGTTTTGAAGTGATAAATGAATTTATGTCTGTTTAAAGGTTTACATTTTTTTTTTTACTGGAAACTCTTTCCTGTATGATCTATTCCCATGGCTACTTCTAATTATAAGTATTCTAACATAAATAAGTATAATCTCTTTGAATTAAATATCATGTTATATCATTGTGCATTTCAGTGATTTTTGTTTAAAAAATAATCTAGGTAACTTCATCAATAGATATCTATATACACATTGTTTCTAATATTTTTAATTAAAGTTTTGCCCAAATTATTAGAAAAGAATTGCTATCAGGATTTAGAATAAAATACTCTCAAACTTATATGAAATAGCAAGATAATTTAAATTTTCCTTATTCGAAGCAATGCCACTTGGTTTTAATTTTTTAACATAGTTTATGTTACGTTGAAAAACAATATATCTTTTATATTCCTCTTTACTTTCTGGATTTTTCTTTAACCTTCCCCTTTCTTTTAACTTTTTATTTTTTCTTCTTATTAACTGTCTTCATATTCTTTTTCTTTTTCAATACTTCTTTCTTGTAAGTGTCAGTCAGAGGGCAGAATTTCTTTTTCATTAGTCTCTATAAAACTGTTTGGTAGGTAAAACTTTAGGGAGAGGTCTAATCTTCAAGGGAGGAAAGTCGAACTTTCTGTTTTGGACGTTTGACGATCTTAGAATTTGTTCAGTGATCATTTCAAAAGTGATCTGATTTATACCCTCAGTAACGATCATATTCAATTGCCAATTCAAAGCGAATTCGTAATCATTTTGAGATAAAATCGTCTCTCCTATTTTTTCCTTGAGGTTTTGGCTATCAATGATATAGGACGGCATAAAGCAAGGTACTTGAAAAATGTCAGCAGTTAAAGGCCACATTTTTCGTTCTTTGAATACATTCGTGACAGTGACAGGATTTATCGCCTGTTGCAAACAATCTTTCACTATATTTAGAATATTGTAAACGATCATGATTTTATAAAAACTGTTGTTAACCCAACCTGCCTTTGCTCTGGTTAAACAGTTTCTGACTGGGCTGGGGCTCTATTTTAATAGTTTGAAAGGATTGATGTAATGAGGTCAAACACAATGGGTACTTACTAACAGAGGCAGTAGCAGAGATTTGTAGACGGGGAGGCAACACAAAGCCGATGGGGAGCAAGCCCAATATCTCTCATTTGGCTTCAAAATAACTCAAAATAATTAATTTTACATTTAATTAAAGAAAATCAAGTATTATTTAGCTTCTTTTTTTATTCAGATGCTGGTCCTTTCTTTCATTGTTAAAACTTTACAAAGGATTTTGGAAAAAAGATGTTTTCAGTTTCTTTTAATGGCCATCAAAAAATTGTCAATATTTGAGTCTATTTCTTTATTAGAATGTTGAGATTTAATTTCTCTGAGATCTAAAATTAGAAAAAAAATATGTTATATTCCTTTCTAGATTGCTGAATAGAGATAGAAACACAGATTGCTCCAGAATGACGTGTCCTACTAGATGAACAAATGCATGCTCTTATTTTATATCAGAAGCTATTAGGGATTGCAATACCAGTATACCGGGATACCGAATACCGGTATTTTGAGTCATTTGTGCAATTTTGTAATACCGGTATTCACAAGTTTAAATACCGGTTTTTCGGTATTTACTAGAAATTTTTAAAATTGTCTTGTAATTGTTTAAATTGTTCAGGGATCGCCAATATAGCAAAGTAGTATGCGTTTTTGTTTTTATGTCTCCCTAACGGGCTAAATTAATTAGCTAATTAATGACTTAATTAATTACTTAAATCTAAATTAGCGAAATCTGGATTATCCCTGAAAGAAGATATTGTATCCATAAAGACTAATGGAGCAACAGTTATGAAAAAAGTTGGAAAGTTGATTGGTGCAAATCAGCAATTGTGTTATGCTCATGGAATTCAATTAGGAGTAATAGATGTATTATACCAAAAAAATAAAGAACAGAAGAATCCAAATACTTTGGATATAGAAACTTCGGATTCTGACATTGAAGAGAGTAAGAGTGAGAGTGATATTGACAATGAAGATAATGACAATGTAATTGTTGAAGAAGGTATTGCTCATGAAGATGAAATATTAACCCATCAAGAATTGCTTCCTATAATTTATAAAGTTCGAAAAATTGTTAAGATATTTAAACGTTTCCCTACAAAAAATGCCATATTACAAAAATATATACTAACTGAAAATAAAACAGAATATATGTTAATAATAGATTCTAAGACAATAATAGATTCTACACACTTCATTAATTTACTCATAATGATGGAACGATTTTTGAAATTTAGAAATCCAATCCGAAAAGCAATAATCGACTTAAACCTGTAAATTAACTTTTCAGAGAGTGAATTGGACTTAATATCCAGAACTATATCAGCTCTACATCCAATAAAACTGACTACAGAGGCATTATGTCGGAGAGATTTTAATTTATTAACAGCTAATGCAACAATAAATTTCATGTTGCAGCACACATTACTATCTGAAGAATGGGGTCAATTCATGTGACGTAAAAGTCACATGTCATGTACCTCTTGCGCATGGCATTTAAGTTTCATCCGCGCAGCTCTCGTCGATCAATCTGCCATTAACGTTCTCCGCCAAGTATGAAGCGGATTTTTTGTTTACATTTGAAGTTATAATTTTTGAGTCATTTTCTCTCTTCTTATTATGTGTTAACAGAGAAAATACTGGTGTGCTGATGGATGCATGCTTTAATGCGAAATACAAGAGTGACTGTCATGATAAAATGTTTTTTTTTATTTTCCTTTCAACAATCCTGACTTGGGTTGATAGCTTTCGTATAGATTTTTTCAAGCCTTCGAAGTCGGTGATATACTCCGATCATTTTGAAGAATTCCTTCAGTGTGTATCCATTTATTAAATATAGCTGTACCAGTAATTTGTTTGAAAAACTCTTCGAAGAAAAAGAAATCGGTAAGCGATTTGCCACCAAAAAAAATCAAACAAAATCATGAATGCATTTCTAATTTACTTCATTCACATTTGATGAAATTTCTGATAATTTTGAGTATGCTTAGAAGGTTTTAAAATGTTTACATGAGTATTACATTGCATTTTTTTACAAAATCTTATCTAAATTTAATTAATGTAAGTAAACAAACTCCTATTGCAAAAATAACAACTGCTATGATGCTAAACTTAGGTGGAAGTGAATATTACTAGTTTTCTAATTACATTTGCAGATTTGTGATGGATTCAAAGTAAATTTATATCAAACATCTTTTCTATTGTTAAAAATGAAATGTCAATAGTTTATTGTATTCAAACAGAAATTCACTGTTATCATAATATCCTGTTATAACACTGTGCACCTCAGTGATTTCTGTTTTAATAAATAAAGGTCTTTTCATTGAAAATCAATTTCCATATCAGCATTTATTATATAATTTTTATTCCCAACTTCATTGCTACATGCATGTTTCACTTTTTTTTTTCTATTTCTTTAACATATTAATTTTGAATTATAAAATTCTGTGAAAACATAAAAGTGTTTCTTTCAACTCCTCTTTATATCCTATTTAACTTCTCTCTCTCTGTATATATATATATATATCATAACCTTATTCTTGTTTATTCATTCAATATAATTTTTATCAATGTATCTTTAGCATTTAAAAAAAATTCATAAATGTTCTGCCTTAAAAGTATACTGTTCAACATTATGTTTCTATTAGTGATAAAAAAAAACTGTTCTTTAGTATCTAGGATG
Source organism: Argiope bruennichi (assembly GCF_947563725.1). NCBI lineage: Eukaryota > Metazoa > Arthropoda > Arachnida > Araneae > Araneidae > Argiope > Argiope bruennichi. The sequence continues at coordinate 132,666,316 of NC_079162.1, read as the reverse complement.
TTTCTGTTGAATAAAATTGATTTCATCATTTACATTGACATTCTTGTCATACTGTGTTTATATTATTTCTAAGTGTCTAGAAAAATAAATGTTGATAAATAGTTAATAGTTTTTTTTTTAGTTTTTTTGTATTAGTGAGTACATTGAAACATACATTTGATCATATTTTTTCAAATAATTATCACATATATTTTATCTCTCTCTCTCTCTCTCTCTATATATATATATATATATATATATATATATATATATATATTTGTAATGTGTAAATAAAAATTATGAAAGCGTGATTTTGTTTGTTTTCCTTTAATGATTTCTACAAATTAAAATGAAATTATTTATTCATAAGTTGCATAGATTTAAAAAAAGGTATCCATACCTTTTATATTTCATAATTTGAAATTGTAAACATAATTTGTTCAATATATACTAATTTGAGTTTCATGTTCTTTCTTCTAAGCAAACTGAAAACATCAAAGTCTCAATATTTATAAAAGTAAGTATTACATAAGAAAAAAAATACAATAATTTCATTAGTAAGCTTTAAAATATTAACTTATCTAAGAGTAATAATTATTTTTAAAAAGAACTAACTGGGGGAACTATATTCATAAAATTCAACATTCAATACTATTTAAATAATATGTAAAAAAGAACATATGTAATTTTTCAAAAACACTGCCATAGTCATTTGTCAAAATGTATCCTTCGGATAAAAAAATGGACGGGGGGGGGGATATGGGAAAGGAAAGAATAAAGCGGCACCAAACGTATTAAAAAGCGATGTTAGTTAATGTTGCATAAACAATAATTCGATTGAGAATACTAATTAAAATTTTAATATAAGAAATAAAATTATATAACTAAGAAAATTTGGAGAAAATAATTCAAAATAATATCTTTAAAAAAAATCAGAAGTTTTTAATAATTGATCGGCTAGCTTAATATTTACTAAACAATATCAACAACAATGTAAACAGTGTCAACGTTATCGGCAGACATCACGACATGCGCAGAACGGTTGAAAATTGAACAGAAGCGGTTTGTTTGGTACCTGACACGTGACCGTGAATTGACCCCATTATATATTACATTGAATTTTCGCACAGAAGAAAGGCATACCGAAATAGAAAATGTCTTACGGTATTTACATAATTATAATGATTTTAAAAATGAAAATCAAAAAGAAGAAAAGAAAAGAATCAATTCGAATCTGATTAAGTTTATTGTAAATTTTCTTAATATTTTTTACCCACAAACCTATCCACATTAAAAAGAATTCGGTTCAGTTATCGAAGATTATGATGACACTAATGTCGATAGTGAAAAGGAATTGTCTCTTGAACAAAAATTAGAATTAGCGATAAATAAAAAAAATTCAACGAATCAAAATACAATACAGAAATCAGCTATATCCAAAACCTCCGAAGAGAAATTGATTTATTTGAAGATGATAGATTTAGATGTAAATACTTGGAAAAAGTGAATCGTGCATTGTTAACAGTACCACCAACTAGCGTAGATGCCAAAAGAGTGTTTTAGACAGCTGGTAATTTTTACACAAAATTACTTTTCAGGCTTAATGACAGTACAATGGATGCATTATGTTTTTTAAGATCACATTTCAAAAATTTGTAATAGTACCACAGACTGAATAGTGATATTCACACTTTTTGTGTGATTTAAATAAATAAGTTGGGCCTTTACTTTTTTGTGATTCTTTATATACTGTTATAATTTATGTTACAAATTATTTTTTGTGATATTTAAACTTTCTTATAAAACTGGCAAATAAAACATAGAAACGCCTGTGTTTTCTTTTTTTTATAAAATTTCTAATACCGGTATTAAGATCTAAAAAATACCGAATACCGGTATTGAAATTTTGGTCCGGTATTGCAATCCCTAGAAGCTATATAAAAAAAGTTCAAAGAAAAAGTTTTATAAAAGAAACTTTTTCAGAAATCTAAAATAGTAAATAAATAATATTCGATGTTTTCACTAAAAATTGATTTTTCAGCGTTGTTCCCCCTACCTAAATTATTTGTTAAATCAGGATTGCAGCAACGAGCAGGTTAGTTAGTTAGTTATTTCTAATTTTGTGGCACAAGAGCCATATCTGGCTATGCTGCGCCAAACATATGGTTGAAGATAAAAAGTATTTAGTGAAGTTCTAAAAAGTTAAAGTAAAATTTGCAAAAACCAAGAAATGTGGAGAAAAAATTGAACAAGTTAAATAAAATGGAAAACACCAATTTCTTTCAAGAAAGTAAAAATATTTGGATGGGGATATTCTCCCACCAAGTCACGAATGTTTGAAGATGATGTACCGAATAAACGTAATCGATGAGGATTAAAAATTGGACATTGTGGTAAAATATGAATGACAGTTAAATTAACATGACACGCATTACAGACTGGGCATCTCTCACCAAATAGAAGATGTTTATGTGTGAGACGAGTATGGCCAATGCGAAGCCGTATCAATTTGACGTCCAGCTCACGCAGTGGCACAACAGGCCACAGAGTAATGTCAGGCTGAAGAAAATGCAGTTTATCAGAAATCTTCAAATTCCATGATTCTTTCCATATACAGAAAATACGTTGAGAAATATATTTTTTGAAATCAGTGTACGGAATAGCTCGTTGTAGAGAAGTGGAAGCTGTCTTTGCTGCAGCATCGGCAGATTCATTGCCAACAATGCCGACATGGCCAGGTAACCAACAAAATAAAATTTGGTAGTTCCGAGCTTGCAAATTTCTCCAAAGATGAAGGATATCTACAGCTAGTGGATGTGTTTTAGTGTGAGGATGGCTGAGGGCCTTCAGAGCACTCATACTATCAGAATAAATGCAGAATTTGTGGTCAATAAAATTAGAAATTTTTTCAAGAGCAATCATAATCGCCATTAGTTCAGCAGTTAAAACTGAACACAAAGTACTCAACTGAAAGCTGCTTGTGTCCTCAGCAATGACGACAGCACAACCCACTTGATAAGCTGTCTTTGAGCCATCCGTAAAAACAGGAATGTGCGTAGAATATTAATTGCGGTGATATTGAAAAAGATGTTGAAAGACAACAGATGAAGTGGTAGACTTGTCATAGGCGAGAAAAGGGTTAAGATATGATATTTCTGGGATATCCCAGGGTGGCAAAGCATAAGCAGTAGTATTATGAACCTGCAGATTTAAAATACCTGGATCAGCAAAAGTCCTTGTTATCCTTTCACGAAAAGGTAGAATATTAGAAAGACGTGCATTATATAATCGTCCCAAACCAATAGGTAAATTCACTCGACAAACAGGGTGATTGATAGAAGATTCAATACGGAAAAAATATAGTTCACATAATTTTTTCCGTCTCAGATAAAGTGGAAGTTGATGACAAATCACATATAAACTATGAACTGGTAATGTACGAAAGGCTCCAGAACAGATACGCAAAGCACTGTTGTGTACTGTGTCTAAATTTCGGAGAACACTAGAACGAACTGTACCATATATTTCGCATCCATAATCAATTCTTGACAGAATAACAGACTGATAGATACGAAGTAGAGATATTCGATCTGTCCCCCATCTTGTAGTCGAGAGGAATTTTAGGATGTTGAGGGATTTTTCACACTTCTTTCGCAAGTGAAGGACATGCGGAAGGAAAGTGAGTTTCCGGTCAAATATGACTCCCAAGAAACGTACCTCTTCAACGACTGGAATATCAACACCTCGAATTTGTATTACGGGATCAGGGTGGAGATTCCGTTTCCGACAAAAGTGTACGCAACGGCTCTTCTCAGGGGATAGAGTATGTCCATTCTCGTCACACCATGAAATAAGTTTGTTAACAGCCCTCTGGAGCTGTCGCTCTATTAAATTGATGTTAGACCCCTGACAGGAGATTTGTAAATCATCCACATATAATGTTCCACAAACCGATGATGGCAAAACATGAAGGATTTGGCTTATATGAAGAATAAAAAGGGTGACACTCAAAACACTTCCCTGAGGAACACCCTCACTTTGAATAAAATGATGAGAAAATGTATTACCAATACGGACTCGAAATGTACGAAATTTTAAAAAATTTTGAATAAAAACTGGCAAGTTACCCTTAAAACCAAAATCACCTAAGGCACGGAGAATACCATACCGCCACGTACGATCGTACGCCTTTTCTGTATCAAAGAATATAGAAACTAGATGGTTTCTCCGAACAAACGCATTCCGAATCTGAGATTCAAGCATAATTAAGTTGTCACTGGTAGAACGTCCTTGACGGAAACCACTTTGGAAAGGTGAAATATACCCATTTTTCTCCAGTTCATAGAGTAAACGAGCATTTATCATGCGTTCGAGCGTTTTACACAGACAACTAGTTAAAGCAATTGGCCTATAGTTTGAGGGATTGGTAGGAACCTTCCCAGGTTTAAGGATAGGTATCACAATGGCTTCATACCATTGTTCAGGAAAAAATTGTTCACTCCAGAGTCTGTTAAATAGGTGCAGGAGATGCAAAAGAGAGGTTTCGTCTAAATGGCGAAGCATATACTGTAGGTAATACCGTCGACACCTGGGCTAGTATCTCGAGTATGAGAAAGAGCTTTCCTTAATTCTAACATCTTAAAGTTACAGTTATAAGAAAATACCCTGCGGGTTCGATATTTCAATGGCACTTGCTCGGCTTGTCTCTTAATCGCACGAAAAACAGGATTATTAGAAACAGAGCTTGAAACGTCAGCGAAGGTTTCGCCGATAACGTTTGCAATGTCAAGTGGCGAGGAATATGAAGCCGTTCCTGTATTTAAAATGGGGAAAGTGAATTCTTTATAAATTCCGTTTGCCGCTTTAACTTTCTTCCATAATTGTGCACTAGATGTACTGGAAGTGATTGTTAATATAAATCTGTGCCAAGATTCTTTTTGACTGCGACGCCGGATTCTACGAGCATTTGCTCTTGCTTTTTTAAATGCTATGAGATTTTCCGTGGTAGGTTATCTTCGGAAAATACCCCAACATTTTCTTTGTTCTTTATAAGCATTGCGACATGCATCATTCCACCATGGTTTGCGAAATTTGCGTGGAAGAGGGCTACGCTTTGGAATTGAAGCGTCAGCAGCCTTAATAATACAGTTAGTGACATTTTGAACAGCCTCCCTAATATCGACAGATGAAATCATTGCCTCTGTGATCAATGCAAGCTTAGTAAATGCATCCCAATCTGCTTTTTGGAAAATATATATTGGTGGGTTTTGCACCATATTGCTATTATCATCATGAGAGATGACAAGAGGAAAATGATCGCTATTATGTAAATCACTCCCGACTGCCAAATTCAATAATGGGAGAATTGCCGGAGAGCAAATAGCGAGATCAAGAGAATGGAAAGTACCAGTAGGTTCGTGGAAGTATGTCTTTTCGTTATTATTGAGCAGACAGAGACAGTTATCAGAAATGAATTGTTCTATCTGTCACCCACGGGAATTGGTAGTGTTAGAGCCCCACAAAGTACTATGGCCATTCAAGTCACCTAATAATATGAAAGGTGCTGGAAGCTGATTAACCAAAATATTAAGGTCATTTTGAGAGATAATTTCGTTTGGTGGTAAACATATGCAGCAAACAGTTACCAAGGTTTTCACGTGCACTTGTACAGCTACTGCTTGCAAAGGAGTGTGTATGTTAAGAACTGTGCTAGGATAAAGGTTGGAGGTCAAAATGCACACTCCACCAGAAAAGAACCTGCAAGTATCATTATCTTTTCTCACACAGTATTAATCACGTAGCTTCAAGTTAACATCCGGCTTCAAGAAAGTTTCTTGAAGCGCAATGCAAACAGGATGAGTAGAATTTATAAGAGCTTTAATGTCCTCAATTTTTGTCCTGATTCTACGACAATTCCAGGAGAGAAAACTGACCATTAAAAAGTGGGAGGAGGACTATTATCAACATCAGTGAGTGGAGTTGCTGGTTGGTCGCAACTCATTTGGAGATCATCATCTTCATCATCAGAAGGGTGAATTTTTAGCAGCTCAGAGGTTGAAGGATTACCAAACAGAGTAGGCAAGTCCTTAGTTGCAAGGCCTGAGTTGCCCATCTCAAGAGCAACCGATCTACGGAATTTTAAATCCTTAAGAGAAGTACTCTTCTTTGAAATTTTCAATGCCAAGGCCTTCTGTGCCCTAGAGACAGTTCTTCTTTTCTTTAAATCAGTTGGAACTTTTTCTTTTGTTGGAATAGAAATTAAATCAGAATCTGAATCGTTCGATAGGATTATTACAGGGTTTGTTTGTACTTCAGATGTTTTCAGGGATTTTGCTACAGATGCATAGCTACGTCCTTCCATAGGAGTTTGTGCTAGAACCAAGCGTCTTGCTTCAGGAAAAGAAATACCTTTTTTAACTTTGATTGTAATAATCTCTTTCTCTAGTTTCCATTTGGGGCAGGATCTCGAGAAAGAGGTATGGTCACCCTTGCAATTTATGCATTTTTCTTTAGATGCGCAATCAGTACTTTCATGGCCAGCTACCGCACAACGGGCGCAAGTTTGAGTTCCGCGGCAGTTAGTTTTGGAATGGCCAAAGCGCTGGCAGTTAAAACATCTTCAGGGATTGGGGATGAAAGGTCTCACAGGTAGTTTCATATAACCTGCCTTTATTGACTCTGGTGCTTTTGGAGAATTGAAAGTGAGGATCAGATGCTTCGTTTCCAGGAGCTTCCCATCTCGTCGAATTTTGATACGGCGAACTTCTGTTACTCCTTGAGATTTCAATTTTTCTATTATTTCCTCCATAGGAACATTCAGCAGTTCTCCACAGGTTATAACACCTTTGGACGAAATAAGTGATCTATGAGCACTCACATTTACAGGGATGGTTGCCACTGCTTTAAGTTTTATAAGTTGTTGAGCTTGTTTGCGGGAATTGACTTCCACAAGCAAGTCTCCTGAGCGCAATTTTCGAATCGAGTTAACTTTACCAATAGTACTGGAAATTGATTTTTCAACTAAAAACGGCAATACCGTATGAAAAGTTTGTTTATCAGTCGATATTCTTTGAATAATAAAAAATGAATCAAAATGTTTTTCACGAGATTGCGTTACAAAATGATGCCCACTGAAGGGAGCAAAGTTTTTGCGGCCCATACGATATTGATGGGGATTCAGGCTCAGCGGCATCGCCCACCACGGAGCCCTACAAGGGATGGCAGTAACTGGCTCTAGATGTTCCTAGCCTCAGCACTTACCATAATGCTAACTGGTACCTATACGCTGGGAGTTACCCCCGGGGACAGTGACCACCCTTAACGCCAAGCCGAAGGAGTAACCCCTTCGCTGGTCGCCACGCACGGCAAACACGTGGGGGTATTTGCTGTCCATGAGAAGCAGGAAGCAAACAGAGCGGCGACAGCTTCTCATGGAGAGCTCCTTCGCTTACCCTCGAGGGAAAGAGGAAAAAAGGAGACAGCAGAAGGCGCAGTGAAGAATAAATACAAAGGGAGTAAAGGTCCCTGGGAACCTCGGGATTGGGACACCCATACTCACCTATAGTAGGTGAGCCCCTGAGGGGAAGCAACGAGCAGGAATTCAGATGAGTTTCGAATCCGAGGATAATAAGTGAGCAATAAAAATACAACAAAATATTTACTATAGTTCTGACACGATCAATATAGAATGCGGAAAAGGTACAATTATGTCGTTTCTTAAGAATGCTGGAGAAAATATTTTGTAAACGTATGTACAAACTTACTATTTTATGTAAGATATGAAAAATATTCTTATGAAAAATAGACTGCTTAAACATTAGATACCCAAGTATTTATTTTTCAATATATATTTAGGTTTAAAAAATCAGTGAATTTTATTAAGAAACAATTAAATCTTGAATATGAATTCCCCTATCTTCAATTTTAGGCATGCATTCTTATGATAAGTACTTTTTTAATTTAAAGTTATTGCAAGCTAATATTCCTCCCGAAAAGTTAGTTTTATCTCCTCAATTCCATGCATTGGTTTTTCTTAACTCCTTCGTATACAATGACGAGTCTGATTCGCTATGGAATTACTAAATTTTTAACGGGAAAGTATTAAGTAATTTAAAATTCAAAAATCACTTGAAAACGCATCATTACTTCAACCCTTATATTATTCTAGGGATTAAAATAACAATAATTATCTCAAATAAGATCTGCCATCTAATTAGGAAGTTAAGTAAATTCGTATGTCAAGGGGTTAATGTGTTATATATGAATATTCTATGAATAACAATTTTAATCATCCTTTTATGAAGACATCTTTATATAAAGTCTATTAAAAATTTAGAATCATTTGAAATCATATAGTTTTTGCTGCGAATAGTAATTAAAAGAAAAAAAAAATATAAACGATACGTTCAACGATTACATAGTCATAATATTGAATGCAGAGTTCGAATAATTTATGAAGTAATTTATTTAACAGATTTAGTGCATACTTGGTTAAATCTTAGTATAGCTAAAAAGCTACCATACCACAAATATTTTTTTTTATCGTCAGTTGTAGTCGGTAATACCTCTGTAATGTAATAGTTGTAGTTTGATAAATTAGATTGCGAAAGAAAACAGATATTTTTCTGTAAATAAACTTAATTTGCAATTATACAATTTACTTACTTCAGTAATTTATAATGGAGCCAAATAATTTCGCTACAGTAAAGTAACCTTTTTTAACATGCATATGCACAACCGTGTCAAAAAAAAAAAAAAAAAAAAAGAGTGTTTGATGAAACTTAGTTTAATCATTAACTAGATTTTAGTCAGGCAATTCTCATAGTGAAATGAATATAATAAATTTTCCAATTCGTTACCGAGGAAGTAACAATTAGATGAATAAGACGCTGATTAACTTTAGAACTTGAATTTGAATGATGGCTTATGGAAAACATCTCTATCGTCCTATTCATGAATAATATAAAAGCTTCAATTTCTCTAATAATTCCACTGGCAGGTAATCGAAGTGCTCGATGAAAATAATTTTTTTCCCATAATCTATGAAAAAATCTTAGCCGAAGGGAAAAAGATTAGTCGAGAAAAATGTGCCATCTTATTCACTTACCAGCTTATTGATTATTCTGCTAAATATAATATGAAGTATATGCTGAATGAACATTATAACATTTACATCAGATGACTCAGAATTTGGATTTAACGTCTTCGACATCCAGCGCATTGAAGTCTTAGTCGACCGATCAAAATTTGTTGGCAAAATGCGACATATTATATGTTTTATTCACATGTCACCTTGTCGTTTATATATTGCCAAAAGTAGTGAAAATTAAAAGCTTGATGAACGACATTTGAATCAAATGTGAAAATCTGTAGGTATAGTCTTTGACATTCATCACATTCAGTTCACAGTCGGCCGCCTTAAAATTGCCGGCAGAATGCTACATCTTATTCAGTCGGATATATTGCCAGAACTAGTGCAAAATATAAGTTAAATGAACGACATTTCGATCATAGCAAATCACAAAACAGAGTATAGAAAGTATCCAGTCACCGCAAAACAGATGAGTGGGCGAAAACATAAACCATACACCCATAATCGATTAGGGAAAGAATTATTGATTGATAAATACGGCAAAGGGATGTCCGATCGGTATCCCAAGATGTTCTGGAGAGCATCATCAATATGCTTAAGGATTTCTCACTCCTTTCCCGATGGTGTAAACTATACTGAAGCAAGGTGAACTTTCAATCGAGAATACATTCCCACACACAGGAATGAAAACATTTCTTATTTGAATGTTAGGATCCTCGTGAATGCTTCTTTTAAGACAGAAGTGCATACAGCGACCCTTCTCCGGCGAGACAGTGTGTCCATTGTTATTTCACAATGTCACCAACTTATCTACTGCATTTTGTAACTGTCGTTCTGTTGTCTGAATTTTGTAGTTGAGATTCATATTACTAACTTGCCAGAAGATCTGCAGATCGTCAACCTTTAGTGTTCCATTGATAGATTATGGCAGATGAGACAAAACTTGACTAAGGTGAAGAATAAAAGGTGTAATACTGAGAACACTTCTTTGTGGAACCCCTTCAGCTTGGATAAAAGAATCAAAATAAAAATTAACTATATGAGCACAAAACATTTTCTAAAAAATATGGCAAAAATATGGGCCGCTAAAATCCAAGTTAAAAATGTGGATAGTATGCCAAAGCTCCAAACACGGTCATATGCTTTTTACAAGAATATGTAGACAAGAGTGGTTCATATTAACAAATGCATTGCGAATCTGGGTTTCCAGAAAAACAAAGTTTTCAAAAATAGGTCGACCATTACGAAAACCACTCTTCAATGGAGAGATGCGTCCTTGTTCCTCCAGTTCATAGATTAAACCAGCATTGACCAGGGGCTCAAAGGTCTTACAAAGGCAATTCATTAAAGCAATTGGCCTGTATTTCAGAATATTTGATGATTCTTTGTCAAGTTTTAAGATTGAAATCACAATAAATTCGTGCCATTGTGAAGGGTACTTCTGCTCAGTGCATTTTCTGTTAAATAACAGCAATAAATTGGAAATGGAAGTCGTATTCAAATGGTGAAGCATGTTATAGGTGATTCCATTTGACCTGGATTTGGTATCATGTGCTTGAGATAAAGCCATTCCCAGTTCCGAAATCAATAAATTCACAATTGTACATAAAGGTTCATGTGACGTTAAAACGCAAAGGCGATTCTTTCTGCTAGGGTATCATGACTATAAGAATCTGTGGACACTTGGCTGAGAATATTGGCTACATTTAATGGGGAGGAATGCATCATGTTTCTTGTTTTTACAGGAATGTTAAAATTCCTGTTTTTGTTAAAACAGGAATGTAAGATTCACAATAAATCCCGTTAGCAGCCTTTACCTTCTTCCAGAAAGTATTACTAAAAGTGTGGATTTAATAGAAGAAGCAAAAGATATCCAGGATTCCTTCTGATTACGGCGGCGAATGCGACGAGCTGACGTTTTGTCTCTTTTAAAAGAGATGAGATTTTCTGTCGTAGGATACCTTCGAAAGAGGTTCAGCAATTTTTTCTGCTATTTGTGAGTGTAGCGACAAGCTTCATTTCAGCACAGTCTGTGAATTTTTTTTAGACGTGGGGAACTTTTTGGAATGGTGGTATTAGCGGCATTTAATATTGTATCAACGACATGTTGTACTTCTTTCGATAAGTCTGATGTACTGATCATTGCCTGAGTGATATCTGCCAATTGCATGAAGGCTGGCTAGTCTGTTTGCTGGAATTGATAAAGAGGAGGACGTGCAGGGTTATTGCCTCCATCAGCGTATGAGACGATAACCAAAAAATGTTCATTATTATATAAATCTTTGCTAATTGCAAAGGTCAGCAAAGGCAAGAGTTCAGGAGAACATATGTCCTGATCAAGATTATGGAAGATATGTGTTGGCTCATGGAAGAAAGTTTTAGAGAGACAGTTATTAGAAAGAAACTACTATATCTGCCGTCCATGAGAGTTTGAACTATCCGAACCACATAACGTACAATGACCGATGAACTCACCTAGCAGGAAAAAAATTCGAAGGAAGCTCGTTCACTACGTTATCAAGATCTTGTTGATGTATGACATCATTAGGCAGTAAATAAACACAGCAGACTATGACCAACATTCGTGTGTGAACTTGTACAGCCACAGCCTGTAGAGAAGTATGCAAAGTGAGAGTTGAAGTTTGGATTGAAGATATAGATACAAATAGAAGCATAAGATAAAATATCTGTATTTTCCCGAACACAATTAACAGCGTAGTTTAAGGGAAATGTTAGGTGCCAAGGAAATTGCTTGAACACGAAAACAAACCGGATGAAAATTGTAAAAATTATCTTGATAAAATAACGTTTGGACAGAATGCCCCGACAATTTCAATAGAGGAATGTACTCATTAAGAGAGTGTTGTTAGTTGTGGAGAATTTTAATCAGTGGTTGACGATTGCGAGGCATCGCAACTCTGATATAAGTTTTCATCCTTCTCTAAAGATAGATACAAAGAAAGGTGATTGGAACTTTTGAGCATGCCACCAAATATGAATGTTAAGTCCTTGTGGACAATACCTGAGTTGTAAGTGTCGGAATTTCTGGAAGATAATTATTTTTGTGTCAGTGGGAGTTACGAAATTCCCCGTTTCGCTAGTTTCGATCTCAGCGAGATTTGTGTTTTTTTTTCTTCTTTATTTGTGTTTTAGGAATATCATATGAACTGTTGTTGAAGAGTTCAGAGTCAGAAACTGAAACCTTTTTCTAGTGGTTTTGTTTTAGTGGCAATTTTCAAGCAATTAGCACAAGAACAATTTGCTCAAAAAGTGCTCTGTACAGCGGTAGCGTAACTTTTTCCAGGATAGGGGGTTTGTGCTTGAACCTTACGCTTGGTTTATGGATAAGAAAGATCTTTAATTTTAAGGGTTGTGACCAACTTTTCTAATTGCTAGTAGAATAAATTTGTAGCTATAGATTTGTAGCTATGTAGAATAAATTTTTACCAAGTAAACGATATTCAAGATGAAATATTTACTTTTTTCGGACTCAAGATCAGTCCTAAAGGCTTTCTCTTCGGGAATTAATGAAACTTCGTTTATTGATAACACAAGGAAACGTTTAATGTTGAAGCCAAATATAAAGATGTGTTGGATCAAGGTCCACGTTGGAATAAAAAGAAACGAAGAGGCTGCTAGTCTGGCAAAATTAGCAACAGAAAAGCCTGACATTGTTATTGAAGTACGTCATTCTAAAAAATAGTTTTGTAATAAAATTAATTCTCTTTTACTGAAAGAAGAGCAGAATCGCTGGGAGGAATCTTTAAAAGCGAGGTACATCTTTGGAATATTCCCAAAGGAATCAGATAAGCGCTGTTTTGGCGATTTTTACCTCAATCAATTTCTAACTAATCATGGTGCATTTCCATTAAATTAAATAGGTTCTTTGGTATAGAAGATATATGTCCATGTGGCTTAGATGAAGGTATTATATATATATATATATATATATATATATATATATATATATATATATATATATATATATATATATATATATATATATATATATATATATATATATATATATGGTCGTTCGAGAATCTCAAATATAATATAGGAATCCTGCATTAACAAATTCTTGCAATTTAGATGTTTGAAATGCGGAAATGTGATGTTTCGTTTCAAGGAGTTTTCCATCGAGCCTTATAGAAATGCGGGGGATATCTATAACCGTTTCTGCTTCATTTCTGTCTTTATTACTTTTATATGAATATTTGAGAGTTCCCCGCAATTAATGACACCTTTCGAGGTATTCAAACACTGGCAAGGACATTTTTGAATGTGTGCTGTTGTGCTTGCTTCCGAAAATTTACCTTTACTAACAAATCACTAGAGCGCATCTTCCGGATGGAAGCAACTTCACCCCACAGTTGTCGAAATTTCCTTTGCCCAAGGAAAGGAGAGACAGTTTGGAATGTTTCCTTGCTTTCCGAAATTCGTTTTACTATAAAATATGTATCAAAATGACTTGAATTGGTAAAAGAAGTAGGAACAGAACGACGCCAACTAAAGAGACGCAAATAAACAGGAGCCGTACAATATGAAAAAAAAAAAAAAAAAAAAAAAAAAAAAACGATTCTGGTCCGACGGTACCACGGACCCAACAAGGGAAGGCAGCCACCGATTTTGGTCATTCCCAGATTCGGCGCTGACCTTAGTGGTAGCCGGAATCTGTACGCTGAGACTCATCCCCGGAGACAGTCACTATCTTTTAATGCCAAGATCAAGAAATGACCCTTTCACTTGATCCATAGTACACTAACCACTGAGGTGTCTAGCTAGAGACTGATTGATACACTGGGGACCACAGTATACCACCCGTCTAATGGGTTGCTACGCACGGCCAGTACGTGGTATTTGGGCTGTCAGTGAGAAGTAAGAGGTAGCCAGAGCTGAGACAGCTTCTGTGAAGGTCATTTAGATTACTTGGGTAACACGAGGTCGTAAAGCCCGTTACACCTAAAGAAGATGTGCCCCTGAGGGGAACTTGTAAGGGAGAACAACTCCACTGAGAAAGTGCTGAAAGGAAAAGGGAAACAGGAGGGAACAATTCAAAATTGCTTTGTCTATTCCCAGGTCTACTACCAGTGATAAGTAAATTTTTCTCTAAGTTTAATAGTTTTTTTGAAAAAAATAATATCCTTAATTATAGTTTGCAATAATAAGGAAATTCAAACAAATTTTATTGGTTTGTCAAATATTTAATAGCGTGATATTCTTTTGTTGTTGAACTAGGGAATGAATTTGCTGCTTATTTTTTACTCAGAAAATTACTTAAAAGAGCAGATTTATTTATAAATCATGATTTTGTTAATAGGCATTTGACTTCCGGTTTTAATAAAGATGATAAATTTTGGTATTATTCAATTTCTAAGCGGTGCCATTTTTTCTGTAATGTAATATAAAATACACTGAAGTGATAAAAGTTTTGGATTACTTACTAATAATGTTTCATACCTCCTTTCGCCCAATAAAGTGCAGCAACTCGAAGGAATAGACTCAAAAAGTGTTGGAAATCCCCTGCAGAAATATTGAATCATGCAGCTTCTATAGACGTCCATAATTGTGAAAGTGTTGCCGGTGCAGGATTTTTTGCACGAACTGATTTCTCGATTATGTCCGATAAATTCTCCATGGGATTCATGCCGGGCATTTTGGGTGGCCAAATCATTCGATGGAATTGTCTGGAATATTCTTCAAACCTATCACGAATAATTATGGCCCTGTGATACGGCGCATTGTCATCCATAAAAAATCATTCGTTTAGGTACATGAATTCCTGCAAGAGTTAGGAATGGCTGCAAGAGTTTCCAAGTAGTTGGAGATAAGCAATCAGTGATCGTCTCTTTTGGACCAGAGGACACAGTACAAATAACTCACATCATTATAGAGCCTCCACCAATTTGCACAATGCCTTGTTGACAACTTGCGCTCATGGCTTCATGGGGTCTGTGACACACTCAAACCCTGCCATCAGCTCTAATCAATGGAATTCGTGAGGAGGGTCGCTGTAATGATGTCGTGCTGTTAGTAAAGGCACTCGGGTTGGTTTTCTGGTACCATGGCCTATTAAAACCCAACTTAGCCCCAACTTACCAACGGACACGTAAATTGCACGTTCCACAGTGATTCCTATGATTTTTTCATGCAGTATTGTTTGTCTGTTAACACTGACAATTCTATTCAGATGTCGCTGATCTCGGACACTGCTATGTCCATCGTGGGAGGTTAGGGATTATTAACTCACTCCTGATACTGTGGATCTCGGAATGTTGCATTCCTAAACGATTTCCGAAATTTAATGCTCCATGCGTCTAGCTGCAATTACCATTCTGCGTTCAAAATGTGTTAATTCCCTAATTTCCGTAGTGCGGTCATAATCTCATCAGAAACCATTTCACACGAATCACATGAACATAAATGAAAGTTCTGCCAAATGAACGTCCCATTTATATATTTTGTGCGCGAAACTGGTGCTATATTTGCATATTGTTATCCTATGACTTTTGTCACCTCAGTGTATAATAATATATTATCACAATGCTCAAAAGAAGTTTTGCATTTACTTTGAACTAATTTTTTTAGACCATAATCAAAATTCCTTCAAACATAATTTAGGTTGCTTGGTTAAGTTTTATGGCACAAAAGCCAAGTCTGGCCATGCTGCGCCACGCAAATGATAAAAATTAAATTCAATGATATTATAATGCTATTTAAATTAGATAAAAATATGATTAACATAGTTTAGGAAATGCATTCTATAGATTTGATGTTTAATGATTATGTTTATTTTAATTTTAATTTTTATGAGAATGTTTCATTGAATTCGCACGTTATTGGGTTAATTGAATTTTCATTACTATATTAAAACTTAAATTTGTGGTGAGATTTGAAGGAAAACAAGAAAAACGAAAAATAATTTATATTGTAATATGAGGTTGAAACATATTTGCTGAGAGAACCATGAAGATCAAGTTACGTATAAATATTTAATTAAAATTAAACACGCGAAAAAGTTGATCACTTGAAGAAACTAATTTTTTTAAAGAAAAATTCAACGTTGCTAGAAATAGATGGTTCTTTTAAAGAGAAACCCAATGTTCAATGTAAGCCTTTTATTTAGACTGAAAAAAACCCATAAAATATTATTGCTTTTCAAAAACTCTTATTTGACTTGTTTCATGATTTTAATCGATTTTCCACTCACTTCCTTGTGCGCTATAGTGGTAAAATTTTGCACACTTGTGTATTTTCAGAAGCAATACACTAATATTGCTTTGAGAATTTTCTGTTAAGCATATATTAAATTAAAATTTTGTTTTCATACCAGCGCACCATTCAGTAATAAGCTTGAAAAATCATAGAAATTAAGATTAAAAAGTAAAAAATAATTAAAATTAAGCGAATTTCGGTTGTTTCATACACTAATAAAAGTGTGTTTTTTAAAACATTTTTAAATTAGATTTATTAATCTGAAAATGTATTGATCATTTTGAAATATTATGAAGACAAAGAAGATTTATGTTCTTCAGAAATACTGTATGATTTTTAATATTAATTATATCTATCAATTTTGTCTTGAATTTGTCTTTGTATTAAATTCCAACGTATGAATGTATTAAAAGTGATTCCAGTAGTCGATTGTAACTACATAATCTGCTTTTAATAATCTTCTACATAATCTGTAGTAGTAGAGTAATAGTAGTATGTGGTAGATTAAAACTGCGCATATCAGGAAACTAATGGTGTTTTTTGGGATTTTTGTGACTAATTGTTTCAATTCATTAGCTCAATATAAGTCAGATTTGTGTTGCATTTAATTTAAAACAGTCAAATGTTTCAATACAATTTTTCAAGTTATTTTTTCTAATTGACTTTGTAGTAAAGCTGTTCTTGGGGAAAATATTTTTTCCATTTATTTTTTGTGGTGTAATTCCTATTTATGTTGGATGGGTTTCACTTCTCATTCTCTTAAAACACTATTTTTTATATCCAAATAAAATATTCCAAAATTAAAGGAATCTTGTTCCACTTTAAAGGTGTGCATTTTGTTATTTCCGACAATCAATTTACTCATATGAGAAACAAATCCTTTTTATATCATACAGTTATAAAACTGGACATTTTATTTAAAAACCTATATAAAAGAAAAAATGCAAATAGTCGCGGCCCTGGTGGTTGTGCCAAAAGTCGTTTTTTCTTTTGCAATTATCATAGTTTGAATGTTATGGACCCAAACAATGTCGCTGGCATAGTATGAACTCTATTTCTGTTCTCCCAATGTCAGAACAGCTCATTTCTATAAATATCACTTGGGGGAAGAAGTTCTTCTCGAGCAGTCTGTTGCTGCTGCTATCTACGGGACCCTTAGAGACTCAGGTATAGTTTTTATTTTGACAATTGATCATAAAAGCTTATAATTTATTTATTGTGAGGTTGGGTCAGGGAATATCTAAATCAGCTTGGTTTAATGTTCCTAGGAAGTAATGGTTCAGAGGTAACAAGTTCACTATCAACTGTGCGCGTATTTGGGCTCCTGTGTTTTTTTCCTTTCCAGTGTTCAATATTGTGCGTAAAGTCAACCAAAGTTTTTTTTTTGCTAACTATTTGATGACTTTTAAAAATCAGGTTTTTTTTTTGTTTTTTTTTCGAAAATATTTGATTTTTGTAAGAAATTAATTCTATCAATTTCTGCAATATAAAAAGCAGCATATCGATAACGGCAAAATTTTACTAAGTTGTTATTGTGCATCTTAAAGTATGATGCTAATTTAATCTTTTGCATAAAACGAATTAATTCTTTCGTTTATTGCAGAAGAATTCTAATTAAGACTAAAAACTTCAACAAGAAGTAAAATATTTTTTCATTGATATTTGATTGAGAGAACTGCGAGATAAATTATGAAAAATAAGAAACATATACTACTCTTTAGTTCAAAACATACTGTTAGTGACAAGATTATTGGTTTAATTGTTTCATTCTGTCTTCTTATAGTTTGGTTACATCAGCTGTTGTTTTGTTCGCGTGACGACTTTTTAACTGCGGTCTTTGCGGATAGAATGACTTCTAATAAACATTTTAAAATCTAAGAAATACAATGTTGTGAAACTTGTATAGACATTAGTTAATAGCAAATTTTAAAATATATATAATGTTTATTTTTGTATCTTCGTATGACAGGTAAAAAATATTTACATTGATTAATCAAAACATTGCTATTTTGTTGCACGTGGCAATTCAAATAAAAGGCATTATCACGAAATCGTATTTAAAACTAAATTTGAAAATTTATTAAAATCATAAAAGAATTGAACGGAAAGAAAATTGATATCACTGAAAAACTAAATATTTTCTTAAAAATTGATTTAAAATTGTTTCTGTACCATAATATATCTGAAATAATTCAGGGAAATTTTAAAATTGCGAGTAATTTGTATTAAAAAGACAATGAATTCTTAGTGAGAATTTACTTTCTATGAAATAGCTAAGTGCCAAATTTGGTAATTTTAGTCCAATGGATTGTAAAGCGTTTTGAACGATTCTTGCAACATATAATTTATAGAAATTATGTCTGTCTATAAAGTATTATTATATTAAAATAAATCCTTTTTAATCACTTCATGGGGAATTTAATTTGCCAGCTTCGACAAAAGTATGGATCTTAATTCCATCCACCTGTGAGTTTTTGTGGGCAACTTAGAGTGGAATCTTCCATTACAGAAAAGTTCAAGTTAGTAATTGAAGTATCTGGAAGATTAGCAGAGCAAGAGAGGGTCTGGTTTCTTATTATTATACAATGCATATCAATAACCCAATTATATACATTTGTTGGAATAACCTTATTTGTGCTAATAATTTGAATGTAATAAATTTTATTGCTATACTAGCTGGTACCCGGCGCGTTGCTTCCGCAGAAGAAATAATTTTGGAAATATCGTTTGAAATTTGAAATAGCAAACTTGTTTAATTATGAATGATAGAAAGAATGATATTTGTTTTCTTGTCGACAATGAATGCATGCTATGACTCATTCATATCATTCAATGAAATTGAATGATATATAAAGGAGAAGTATACAAGAATACTTTAGGATAGACAATATTTTTTATTTTTCCGTCTTCAGCAAAAACAAATAAATTTCGTGGCTGTCCGATTCGCGAGCATCCAACATCATGTGAAAAACAATAGTTTGCTAGGTTCAAAAATACGGACAAACAAAAATTCATTTTTATATATTAGATATAATAATTGTACTCTGCCTATAACCTTCGCACAAGGGAAAACTATAAATTAGCAAAGTTTTATCGCAATGGGATGATGAAGGGAACGGTAGCGTATAAAATACGAGCAAATAAAAATTCATTTTTATATATTAGATGTAACACCTAATTTACAACAATTTAAATTATATTCTTAATTTGTAAGTATGTGGGGATATTTAGCATATTTTGCCCATTTATATCAACATTATCAATTACAATTTATTATAACTGTTCGAAGATTTAAGTTAAAAATATTATCAGTTTGTGGAAAATACCCTATTGTTTTGCTACTCTTAGCATCTGAAAATCAGCTCGCTGCAATGTTGATATCTTTTTGAATCTTAAGGGTATAGAACTAAACTAAAACTTTTATATAAATTTCCCGGTATATCGAGCTTTGAAATTATGAAATATCCTATATCTCGAACATGTAGTTAAAAATTATTTACAACAGATACTCATTTTATTTCTCTAATGTTCAAAGTATTTATTTTAAATTTTAATACTGTCATGTATTCTGTAAATTTCGTATAATTTGTTTGAAAGCGTAGCATATTGTAAGCAATAAATATGTGGAAAACTTGGATTTCTTTTATAAGATTTATCTTAATGAATATTCGAGCTATTTTTAGAAAATTGTAATTAGGTATTTTATGCAGAAAAAAAAACGCATTGATGAAAGCTCTAAAGCATTATCAACTTCCTGTGAAACGGAGTAAAATCCTTTTCTTATTAATCAATTTACAGAAACTCGTGGATCGTTTGAACGTCCTATCTATCAAATCTTCTTAATATGGCCGAAATTTATAGAGCGGTTTGTCCAGCCTTTCTGCCGAAATTCGAAGATAAACCCAGATACTTTTGATTACAAACACACACACACACACACACACACACACACACACACACACACACACACACACACACACACACACACACACACACACACACACACACACACACACACACACACACACACACACACACACACACACACACACACACACATAATTACTAAAACAAGTTGCATAGAAATCGTTCTTATTACATATTGTCTAAGGCAAAATAAAACATAATCACTAAAAAACGCTTTAAACTGCTTCATTGAGTTTAGTTATATTAACGCCCCGTTTTAAAGCAACACGACGGTTTATTTTGTGACGGACTTCGTAATTTTGAATCGGGGTTGGAAGGCGAGGACGACACCGAGTTGGCATCCAACCCTCTACATTGCACTAGTGGGAGGACGCGTGGCCCCGGAGGATTTAACGCGGCCTGCTTACACGACGTTTCTTTGGTGGAATCGGGTCTCGAACCTGAAGCTCTTCGGTTTTGAAACCAATACCTTGACACCAGGCCACTGCTTCTCAATAGCTACCTTGAACGTTTTTTACAGCTGCAGTGAATGTATTATGAATTAAGGAAGCTACAAAATATTATCAGAAATGCTCTGGATTAGGACCCACTATTCATTGAAAAGAAAGAAGATGTAAAAGAAATCAAGAAATAGACATCAAACTAAATGTAAAAAATACGCATCAAACAAAATATAAAAACAAACGAAAATAGGCTTACCCATTGACAGATGGAAAATTGCTATGTCCTACCGATGGAAATTGATGACCGTAACTTCCAAAACTATTATTTCACGAAAATGGTCCGTGCATTATATTAAAACACAAAAAGTTATCTTTTAATGATATAAATTTCATTTCTGTACAGAGTTTTATATTTAATAATTTTTTTAATGTGATGCACATTTTGTACACGGTTTTTAATGTTATGATGAGATTCAAACACTTCTATCAAAACATTTCAGTCGTATGCTTTAATCAATGATAAAATTAAGGTTTAAAAAAAATGCTTTCTTTAGATACTAAATTCCGAAGTAGGATTTTCATTTTCGTTTTTATTTCGTTTTATATATATTTTTAAATATGTAAGTGTTATAATTTGTTTTGATTTATTCAATTAAATTCAGGTTTTTCGGTTTTATCAAATAACAAGGCGAAGTTTATATATATATGTATTTCTAATGAATACTTAACCGTCTAAAAGATCAATCTGGGCGAACGAATTGGTTGACTAGTGCAATGTAATTTATTATCGTTGATATTATAAACTTGCTTGCTTGCAACTGAAAAACAAATCATATTCACCATACAGAATTTATTATGGATATTTACATTACCGATCTTAATTTGTACAAAAGTATTAAATGAAATTAAATTATTAATAACATGAAATTTCAATTTGCTCCAGTTTTTATTGATAAATTTAATGATTATATTTTAGTTGGAATTCTATTGGCTTTGCTCTATATATTTTTTGTTCTCCACTCGAATATATATTTCAAAGCTCACATATATTTTGATACTGAATTTTATGAATTATAGGATAGTTCGAGTTAGTTTTATGAGCTATAGGATAGTAAATTTTGAATTTTTAAAAAGTAAACAAATTATTTGTTATGCAGGAGTGAAGCCAAAAAAATTTCCCATCGATATATGCACAATTTTTCAAAAAATTGGACTTTTGTTGAAAAATGCTTATAAATGCTTTTCTATTTGCCCGAAACTGTGAAACGAAAAATATCTATTTCAAAAGCTTTGTTCCTAAAATGATTTTAATATGATCGTTATTCTGAAAGAATTATATTAAATTAGAGGTCAATGTTTTGTTTCAGTGAATCTGTCTCATTTTTTGACTCCACAGTAAATATTAATGTATTTGAGTCTTAATTATTAACTCTGATGCTTACCAATCTGATGCTTCCTCGAATCGTAAATGTGTTCGATAAAATTTTTAGATTAAAAACGTCTAAGTCCAATGGGTTTTCATACCGTCATATACATATTCAGTAATGATGATGCGCCATGAAACGAATATTGATGATGATATATACGATGATGATGATGTTAGTTTAGTTTCTGATTAATTGCTTTAAAAAAATTGGAATATTAATTCATAACAGTTTTTCTTGCTGGGCGTGTTTCATATTTAAGTGCATTTAAAAATTTTTTCCTATAGATTAGATGTCATTCTAATTTTTATATCGACTAGATTTAGTGCTTTATTTTCAAGAAAAGTATAAAGACTTAACAAGCAAAGACTAAATGAAAGTTCCTTCACTGTTCATTTTGTACCGATAACAGCCTTTAATAATCGCTTTACTATAATATTTATTTATTAGAGGAAAATGCACGTTCCAGTTAGAGTGCAGTACAGAATGAGCAATACACACACACACACACACACACACACACACACACACACACACACACACACACACACACACACACACACACAAAAAAAAAAAAAAAGAGGTGTAAATAGTCATTGATAAGAGAACTATAAAACAAATTAGAAAGTTCTACAGTTCATCTAAAAACATTGGAAAGCTCACTAAAAACTAAAAGAGAGCCACTATTACTAGAAACGAATTGTAACTGACCGGGAGATGCTTCACAAAACGTGAAGGATAGAATTGTCTTAACGTCTATCTAACAGTGCATGTGCGTGTCTAAACGCCCTGAAATGAATATGAAATTTTGTACTTCTTTTAACATTTTAGATCAAATTTTGTATTCATTTATTTTTATTACTTTTCGTAATATGATTTTGTAATTCCGGCATTCTTTTTCGATCATCCTGTATTTCTTTCATAATGTGTTCTAAATATTTAATTGGTTAAATATTTCAAAATAAGTTCCATATTAACTTCAATTTAATATTTGATCCAATCAATTATAATGAGGAAACTAGAAAATGATAATATTAATAAATCCCTTTTTTATATTTAAGGAGTCATGGTACCTTTAAAACTTTTTTTAAAATTTTAAGCACTAAACAAAAAAGTTTCGTAATAGTGTATATTAAGATTGAAATAAAAATACAATGAGAAGAAAAAAAAAACAATTTTAATCTACCTACTTATATGAAATTTCAATTTATTTTTTAAGATTTCAATTTTTAAAAATTTGCTTCTTTTTTTAAATATGAGTATTTTTGCTTCAAACTTTTTTTATAGATTCTCTAAAATGCATTTCACAAAAGTGTGCATATATTACAAGATATATTCAGTACTTATTTTAATATAAAATTTTTACTATTATATTTGGTGAAAAATATGGAGATTTAGCAGCACCTCATTTTAACTCTGGTATCTAGAAAAATTAATCAAGTGAATTCTTATGGATGCATTCTTTTATTAAATACATAATGATGAACTTGTAGACAAAATTTGAAAGCTTTTACTTATTTAGTAAAAAAGCCTTAGAATTTTAAAAACAAGAAGATGAAAAACAGAACATGGATAAAAAAAGAAATTTAAAGATTTGATTTGTGAATAAAAATCTATTTGCTCTTTTCTCAAGCAAATATTTTACATAGTCATAAAAATTATATAATTTAAAATGTATATACAAAATTTAAAACACGTATCTTCAATATAAGATATTTTATAAAGATTTAAATACTCATTAATGCAGTGAAAAGAAATCTGATCGAGCAAAACAGCTGTATAAAACCGAAAAAATACCTAGATTTTTTAAAATAAATTAACATACCTAGTGATTAAAATTTATTGAACACATGATTCAAAATCATCCAATTTTGTATGCTAATCCTTAATTTTTAAAATTATAGTATTTTGTGCGTTCATAAGCACGTTTAATTGTTTTCTCAACTGACTCATACACAGCAGATTTCTTATGTTTCTTCTGATACACGCGCCTATAATCCCTCCACATGGCTAAATGTCTAAATTGTTTGTTCAGAGAAATGTTATTTTCAACTCGAACACTTTGTAATGATTTAAATATCCCTACATTGAACTCAGAAACTGCATCTGCAACTGCAATTCGGATTCTACACAGTGAAGCAGAAATTTCGTTTGAGCACTTGCTGCATATTACACTATGAAGATTTTCGTTTGAATTCTGTGTCAAACAACTTGTGCAAGATTGAAAAAGTACATCTGATGTCAATCGTTGATAAATTGCCATAATTTTGGGGATACATTTCTCATTTGTTGGTGTTTTCATATGTGTTTTACCATTGATCAAAGTTTCCTAATAAAAGCACCAAGAATATTTACTAGAAGAACATAATTCTCTGCTAAAAAGAGTAAAATAATTCAATATTTATTTGGGTTGTGACACTAATTCGGAAATTCCGAGTCTTTAAAGACCATTTTTAAAGGTTCAGGTCCTTTTAAATCCTTGTCATTGCGAATAAAATCCTTAATAACTTTTTGAAATAATACAGATACAGCTTTAATATTTTAGTGTGATGTGAAAAAGGATATTAGGAAACAAATGAGCCAATAACAAATTTCGACATTTTGACCATTTTTTAAGTACTGTGTCCCCTTTATATTGAGGTTGTTTTGTAATAAAAATTGCAGTGACCTGTTTTATTGTTAATACGAATTTCGTATGAACTCTTGATAAGGATTTAATATCTTGAGACAAATAGAATCGCAGTGATTAATAGGGGATCTTTACTTCACCGATGATATGCCTTTGTTCTTAACCTAGGGAGTACGGATACCGGTTTTGTTTTTTCTCGTTTGCACGATATTAATTAGTAATCATCATTAAGTCTGAATTTCTCAGAAAGTACTAAATAAATCTACCGACAACTCAGAATATTCATGAGTGTTACCATTGGTATGAGAACAGTGGATGCCTTTATACACTCATGTCCATAAATTCAGGATAATACAAGTTCAGGAAAAGAAAGAGTAAGAGGCAAAACAAATGTGACTTATTTGTAAAGCCTATTTATTAAACAAAAAGTAAAGAGCAAAAAAGATGCTATATGTTTGATATCATTAATAAAAATTGCGATTTTTTGGTCCCTGGAGCAAATTACAAAAAACTATCTACAAAAACCAATATTACATGGTTGGTATGATGGTAAATACATAGTATGTCTCCCAGGCGATGCAACACAGTCCGTACAACGCCTAGACATGCTGAGTATCAAATTATCGATCTGATCTTGGGGAATATTACACCACTCATCAAGCAATGTTCTCCGAAGTTTCGGAAGACATGTAGGAGGTGGTTGACGGGCTGCAACTCGTTGGCCAAGCATGTCCCATACATGCTCTACTAGATTCAAGTCCGGTGAGAATGCTGGTCAGTCCATATGGGTGATATCTTTCGATCGAAGGCATTCGTTTACGATGTTTGCACTGTGAGGACGGGCGTTGTCATCCATAAACACGAATTCCGGGCCCATGGCGCCCCGGAACAAACATACATGTTGTTCCAAAATGATACCCCGATATATTTGATCTATCATGGTTCCAATTTGAACATACAAGTCAGTTCTGTAACCCAGAATAATTCCTCCCCAAACGAGCAATCCTGCACTACCGTAACGGTGTCGTTCATTGATGTTCTTTTGGTGGTAAGGGTATCTGGCGCTCTTCATATGGAAGTCCGGCGAGAATCAGACAGCAAGTTAAACCTGGACTCGTCGGAAAACATCACACAAGCCCACTGTTGCGGTGTCCGCAATGCGTGCTCTCTACTCTAGGCTAACCGCAGGCGACAGTGAGTTGCAGTAAGTGGAACACATCTGACAGACCTACGAGCAAATAGATCTATATGCCCTAAGCGTCTGTACACGGTCTGCCTTGAAACTGTCGTACCAGTGGCTGAAGAGAGCTGACGAGACAGTTCTGATGCTGTGCTCCGTCTGTTTCTTTTGGCAATAACTGCCAAATACTGGTCCTCATTAGGCGTTGTAACTCGGGGGTGACCTGCGCTGTAACGTCTACTCGTATTGCCATCATCTTGGAATCGTTGCCAAAGCCTGGAGATGACACTCTGGGAGATTTCAAGTTCCTCGGATACTTCCAGCTGGGTACCCCCACATTCCAGACGGCTGATAATTCTACCACCTAAAATATCATCCAAATGCGTCCTTTGTGTCATAATTATGCGGTTATTGCACTGAAAGGCTTATAAAGCGCTTACGAACAAGTTTACTTCTTTGCCTGCATTCCTTATATATCACTCTCTTACACTCTCGTCATTGTGACATACTATCGGTATCATCTGGTGGCTTCCTGCAATTTATATACGATTTTTGAAGATGTGTGTAGTCATTTTAAGGGTACCATATGTATTTTAGAGTTCGACTTCTGCGTGACTCTGAATTATCCTTAATTTATGGACATGGATATAAAAGAAACAGTGGTGACTTGATATGATTCCCTGTGTAAGTTTGTGAAAAATATATCAGGTATAGGTATCCATTGCTTCTAAAACTGTGCGAACTTAAACAAAGCTTTTAGATGTAATCGTCAATGACTTATTACACCATATTCAATTTAACTTTTCGTACTGTCTTGCCTAACGTCGTACATTTAATTAAAGATAATAATATTCAATGATTTTAAAAGAAAATACTTTTCTTATGTATTCATGTATTACTTGCCATTCTGTGTCATTTATTATTAATAATAATAATTAAAAATCGTATTTGAAATAAAAAAAATCATTCTGAATAATTTTTAAAAAAATAGTTTGCTCTTAGGAAAATGTTTTTAAACAACTTTCATGTGATACGAATTTTATTTCAAAGGCGATGATATGAAATAATATATAAATGATTGATTTTTAATAAGGATTTTTTAATGAATGGAATGATTTTTAATAAAACTTTTTTAAATGAATGAAATGTTTTTTATAAGGATATTTATTCCAGTAGTACCAAAATTGCCGAAACGTTTTGGAAAAAACACATTCTTGAGATTTGATGTCTCATGATAGCAATTTTATTGAGAAAAAAAATTGTATAATTTTCAAGATAATTTAAGTAAGAATTTAATAAAATAATTTTTATAATGGATATTTGTATAGTAACAACAATTATCAAGAAGAAAAAGGAGACTTAGAAATAAGGACAAACACAAAATTTTTTTTGTATGGTAGTTAACTCTTAGTTGGGTACCCTGTAGCATAAATAACGGCCTTAAACGTCGTTCTTTGGATTCATTAATGCTTTTATTTCCTCAACTGACTAATGTGGTCTCATGTTTGAGTTAATTTAATTGGGATTTAACTCTGGGTTGTCTCTATATAACAAGTCTCTTTTGTCTGCTCCATAAATTTTTGAAGGTCTGGACTATTCCCAGGCTATTCCACTAATGAAATACGAATGTCTCGAAGACAGTTTTCTCTAATGGAAACATAACATGAGGCTGAATCCTGATTAATTAAAAATTCTTCATTATTTGAGAAAAGATCGCATGCGGAAGGTAGCAGTTTAGGAATAAGTATTTCATTTATGCATTTTTGGGCTTTTGCGTTCTCTTTAATCAAACTAATTCTGACGATGGATTTTGCTGTTACACTATCCTAGATCATAACACAAATTGCTTGTTTAACAACACGTGTAATGCAATCAGGATGAAAATTATGTTATGATATCATTACCAAATTGTGAAATTTGGTCTCGACATTCCATCCACACAGATCTATTATTCTATTGTACAGTTAAAATGGTTTTCTGCTCAGCCTAATTCTTTCCAAAAAATTTTGAATTTAAAAGTATTTTTTTTTCGTGAAGTTCTTGAATTTAGACCAGATTCTTGCAATCTGAGTTGAATATTTTTCTCCCTCAACATCACATTGCATTGTGCCATTTCACTTTGTATACTCCCAAATGAATCTTTTCTATGGCATAGGCACAGTTTTTTTAATTCATTCTATCATTATTGGTCTTGTGCACCTTTTTTTGCTTTTACCAATTTAATTTTCTTGTGATTGAGATTTCTTATAGTTCTTCAAAAATTCAAAAATACTGCCATTAATTGACTACTACATTTCTTCTGATTTCATTATAATTAAAGCCTTATTTATGCAGTAATAGATTTCTACATTGTTTTTAAAATGACCAGACAACCCTTTGTGCCATTTCTTTTATTTTTGATGTTTTGACAACTCACAAATGGAAAAATACAAAAAAGTGACCATTTTGGCAGCAATCGCAAAAAATGAAGAGAAACGACCTTTTCTCAGCCCGAAAATATCCCATCGATTGATAAGTTCTACCGTTAACAAGACATGTCACCTTTTTGGGTGTCTAAACTATTCATACTCATTGGCCACATTCGAATGAAGAAAAGCTGTGTCTGATGAATTGAAGCAACATATACTTCTTTCTTCTGGTTATTTCACTGTAACTTTGAAAAATAATGCGAAGCGTACATCATTTAATGAACTGTATTTAAATTATCTTTAAAATGATATGTAACTTTATGGTATTACTTACATTGCTGTTATGAGGAATAAAATCTTTAAAACGCACTTTTTCCAAAATAATTCCATAATTTTGGTTGCTACTGTAGGATGGACTAAAAAAATTTTTTTCCCTTATCGCTATACTGAGGAAAAGTTTCAAGTCTGTGAGAAATGAAACAAGGGGGAAAAATAACATTTCTTGATAGCTTCAGCTTTCGTGCAGGCTTAGAAACTGTAAAAAATGATTAAAATCTACTGTTTTCCATCTATATATTTAAAATAATACAGAAAATCAATCAGTCCTCCCACGTCAACCACTGTCCGATTTCTTCACCTTTTTGTTTCAAATGAAAGCGCATTAGCACTAGGAATGTCATCAGCACCTCCCCCATTGTTTGAAAACTGTAAAAGCGCTACTTCACTGTGCGTTCTTTTCAGGAAAATGTTACAAAGTTTCTCAAATATAACCGTTGTATAAATAATAATAATAAAAAAATATTTTATATGGAAGATCATGACCTTTCGGATATATTATTGATGGTCGTCAATCCCTTTATTCAGCATTTTGAGAGACATTACGATATATTAATTTCGTCCCTTTGAAGTAGAGCCGATCAATCAGAATTCTCTATCATTTTTGCACATGTTTAATAAAAAGTTACTTTATTTTGTGATGGTAAGGTATAGTCCCTCAAAGTTGACTGACATGATTCATTGAATGTTATTAATATTAGCCGCCTTCGGCTACCATATTAATTTTATTATTATAGCCATATCGGAAAATTTTAATGAAACACATTTTATCAAATTAAAATAAATTATCATTTAAAACTGTGATTGCATAATAATAGCGTATTTTGATTGGTTAGGTATGCTGGCAAGGTGGCGAAATGAACTGACGACTAAAATTGGTGAAATCGATCGGTAGAATTTGGGAGTTCTGCCTATGTTTTATTTTGTAATACATCTCGAAAATGAAGACGGAAGAGGCAGATGGCTCTTAAGGGCGTAGGAATCATGAGTTTTATGAAATCAAGGAGTCACGAGTTTTAATCTCATGACTCCTTATCCTAAATAGAATATTATTTTCTATTATTTTTCAAAGTGACACAGTTTTGTTAGACTTATAAATGAATGCAAAGGAAGTAACACATTTTTCATTTTCAAAAGATTATTCAGTTTGATTATATTTGAAAATACGGTCTTCTATGCCATTTTCCAAATAAAAGAAAACTTTTTAGATATAATAATAATAATAAGTATAAATTGATTTTTATGAAATAAAACTTTATTTACAGCTCTAAGAATAATTTTTTGCAATTTACATTAGAAAAATTTATCGCATATTGAGTGAGTAGGAAACGCGATGTTTTTGCTCAAAGGATTTGTACTTTGAATAAGTGTTTTTAAAAATTCCTTCAAAAACGGACGGAGGGTTAGTTCATTTTTAAAATTTTAAAATCTGACCCTATTTGCTTATTATAACGTGATTTGAGAATTACAAATTTTCTTAAGAGTATAAAAAAATATTTTATTAAAATCGGACGATTTCCAGTTGTACATTTCCTACAAACGTGAAATTAGTGCAATAAGTAATTTTTTGTTTTTTCCATACCTTCCACACATCGGGTTGTTGATGAATTACAATATTTCGACGCATATGCAGAATAATAGGTTAGGTCTGCAAAATATCAACTTCATTTATTTTCTTCGTTTATGGTAATATATTGCAAAACTTGGAGAGATATTTAAGAAAAACTTCGGTTATTTCATTATCTTTGTACTTAAAATTTTTTCTGCATAATACAACTCTTTCTTCTCACCATATAATGCTCTGAAGTCTGATTTCGACAAAAACACGGGCATTACAGATACTACCTTAAGTTACAACAACAAAAAAAAAGACTCAATAAGGACCAAAAATATTTCTCAACTCAATATTTTAGTTGACATAAAATAGATGAAATGCAATTGAATAATTGTCTAATTGCAATACTGGCAAAATATCACATTTCATATGGTCAGCAGTAGCAAAGAAAGTATTCATATGCCACAAAACTGAAAATAAAAACCTATTTTGAAATCGACCATGTCATAGTTATTAAATATTAAAACCAAGAATTACTTCACAGAACCCACTTCAGATATTTAAAGCCATTGGAACAACCTGTTTCATTTCTGAAAATTTCCTTAAAACTCTTGACTTGTGAACGAATACGGATTTTTTGGCCCATGTTGAAATTATGATATTGAGCGTGAGACTAATCACTAACAGAAGCCGCATCAGTGTATACTGAGCATTCGGAAAAGAGAAAAACAATCAAAAGTTTCATGCCATAATCCTTTTTAATATTCTAATAGTAAAAAGTAGTAATTGCTCTTTGTTTTTTAACAAAAGTTGTTATTGGCTTAAACTAAGTTCAATGTTCTCCAACTGGAAAGTGATGTCCTATTTTGATTCTTTATTGAGAAAACGTACAATAGAATTATTTAGCGACAAGGGGAGGGGGGGTATTCTGTAGTTAGATCCAGGACTTTAATATTTTAAAGGCTTTAAAAAGATGCCTTTAAAAATTGATTAGATCTTGGTTCAGAAACAATTCCATTGCCCTGAATTTTTCCTTAAATCAGATTTCCTGTATCATTAGGTAAGAAGATAGAGTAAAATGCCAAGAATTTTTTTAAATGCTTACAAATACAGTATAAAGAATTTATTTTAATAGCTGAAGTGCTTTCTTAAGGGACTGCAATATTTTTAAACTTTCTATAATGCTATTCGCTCTTTCTTAAGTAACGATATTCTGGTTTTGAAGTTAAGTTTTCCCCTGCGTTAGCATAAAAGAAACAAATAAATATTTTTGTAGTATTTGAAACCCAAATAACCCTTTTATGAGCATATATAAAACTATTGTTATTCATTGACGAGAAGATGAATGTATATTATGGGGATGATAAGAACTAAAAATTGTATTTTGAAATAATTTTACGAATTTTTGTTTGCATTGCAGGGAATGTGCAACCGCAGGTATAGAAAGATTTGGATAAAATAAATTTTATTACTCTTAAGAAGTTGAGCACTTCACAACTAATTTTATAGTAAATAGATAGATAGTAAGTTTAGATTTTTAAAGATTAACTGAAACAATCTATTTTCGTCGCTTTTTATAATTTTGAAGTCCCATTTGGGAGTGGAAGATAGTTAATTTCATTAATTTTTTTTTCTCTAACTTCATTTATTATAGTTTCCCTACTTTATCATAGTATAATGGTATAAAAATACTTTTTGATTTTTTTTTTCGGCTCTCCATAATTTTTATCCAAAAGCACCGAACCTTTACGTCTGAATATTAACAATGGTTTCAAAACTCTTGTTCATAATATAAGTATCACTTTAAAATTTTGAGAAAAACAACCTATAGATTTTCTGTATTAAATACCTATTGTATGCTCCATGAAAAATCGTAACCAAAGAAAAGTACGCAAAAAAAAAAAAAAAAAAAAAAAAACACAGACAGTGATTTTACTATTTTTTTCTGTTCTGGAATTTTTTCCCATCCTATTGTTGTAACCCAGCCAGACTTTTTTCTATAAATCACTTAAAGATCTTGTCCCTCATGAGAAGTAACAATGAAAGTGAAGGTGGACTTTAGAGTTCGGGAATCAATTAGGTAACTGCTTAGATTTTAATGACGAAAATTGATTAAAAAGAATATAAAATGTGTAAACTTAAATAATTTATTAACATCTTAATAATGGATGCCGATACGTACTATCATATCTTGGCTGTAATTTACTTCTATAAAGAAACTTCCTTAAATTCTTTTAAATATTTTATATCTTATCTTCATTCTTTCACTTTCAATGAATATTTGTAGCGATAAAAAATGTTACAATTTTTGGTGCGTATGCTTTGAAGTCTATGCTAGTATAAGAGTGATAAATCAACTGTATTTTCTAAGTTTTTGCATGATGCTTTTGTTTCGTACCATTTAAAAGGAGTTTACAGCTTTTATAATACATTGCAAGATATCAAATACTTCTGAATATTCTTTTTTCTTCTGTAGAAGTCGATGAATTGTATTCCAAGTACTCTCCTTCTATAGAACCTCTATTATAACTTCTATTATTTTAATTTGCATACCTAAATGTCTGTTATATTAATCCATTGTATATACTGCCCGAATCGATGAAATTGCAAACTATATTACATTATTGAAGTGCCGTTAATAAGTTTATAAAAAATTATAACATTAATTTGCTACTTTTTAGAAGAATGTTTGTTTTCATTTCATAAAAATCAGATTTGTGATTTTCTACGAAATATTGAATTTAAATTGTTTTAAACTGTCAATCATATCTCAAATTTATAATAATATAAATGATTCAGTTTTTTGTCAACTGAAAATTACATTTGACATTTGAAAGCTATCATAAAGATGGGAAAATGAATATTTTTTTTTCAGTGGAAGTTTTGAATATCTTTTTTTTTTTTTTTTTTTTTTTTGATACAGCTGTAAAAACAATAAAATTCTACATCAATAAAAAATAGTCGCGTGCTTTAAATACATTTACTTGAATAAAGAAAAAAAAAGCTAAATAATGATAGAATGAGTTAAACTGAAAAACTTTAGTACAAATAATAAAGAAATCAGATGAAAGAACTTCATTTGAACAAATGTTAGTAGGATTAAAATTCGTATCGCTTTTTATTCAAATGAACCTTGATTATCTCTATCTTATTATCTATCTCTTGATTATTAAAGGCACGTGTCAAGTCGTTCTGAGCTAAATGCTTACTTTCATTTATATAGTTATTTTAATAAAGGAATTAAAATAAATGCAAAGGTATTATGAGTTTTAAGAATTTTGTGATCATTTGAATACAGAAAGTGGTTGTTGTATATAGTTTCTAAATTGAATAAACTACATGAGTAATAGAAAAAAAATTTCAACTTCTAAATTCAAATAAAAATGCATATTTTTCGCTCACTAAGTTAAAACGAAAACATGAGCGAAGCAAAATAAGAAGTGCTGCTTATAGAAAATGAAACAGAGCAAGAGAGCTTTGAATTTGCTAATAACGGATGGCTTCATTTAACATAGTTTGAGGCAGGAAGATAGCTGGAACACAACCAACTAACGTTTGGATACGCTTTTCAGCCATTCTTTTGGCTCTAAAATTGGCAACAATCCTAATGTATGTATGTGTGATAAAATCTTGCTTGTTGTTGATTCTGTTTTCGCTGTCATTTTTATATTTCTGGTCGAGATGCGATAATATCTATGGAAACCATAACTATTTTCTTCTCAAAATTTCGAAGGAAAGAGTTCGATTTTGTGCGGTCTGCACTCGAGAGTCAGAAACCGTTCTTTGTCATGTATGAAAAACGTTTTAACGTTTCTCTTTTCAGAGGTAATTCTTAAAAAATTTTCTACTTAAATTCATGGAAATATTTCACATTTAAAACTCAGATAAGACAAGAATATTTTAGTATATTTAAGAAATTTTTATAGTTCTTTCGTTTTGTGGTAATAAATGCAAAATTTTGTTGCTTGCATGAAAAGGTGGATTGCATAATTTTGCCACTATTACATTAAAATGTCGTATGTCAAATTTGTCAAAATATTTTATTGATGAAAAACGCTTGTACAAATGACATATGTTCTCAAGTTGTTGCATGTGATATCTGATTGTTATATGTTGTCATAAAATGCCGTAAGTCGCAAGTGGTTTTAGCTGTTACATCAAAATTTTGAATCTTTTGCAATGAGAACCTTTTGGACTATGAGCACTTTTCTAGAATCTCTTTTAATTAGATCAGAGTGATATTTGGCTTTGCAGCATTTTTCATTAATTTAAACTATGTTTTATAATAATTGCGTATTTCCTTTTATTTAAAAATTTATAAACTAGTAAATTAATATTCATTTAATAATAAATGGGGCATTTTTATCAATTTCATTTTACAGCGAGGTAATTACAATATGGATTGCAGCAATTCTGAGTCGTTAGTTTTTCAGGTTCCGTGATGAGTCGGGAGAGGCTGAAAAAATAGAGTATAAAATGTACATGAGAGCTGTATCCTGTATTTAGAAAAAAAATTATTTTGTTTTTGCTTTCAGTTTGATAGCAATTTTAATTGCTTCATTCAAAATATATTATCACAGAATATTTTAAGAGGGTAATTCTTTTTACTGATTCTACTAGATAATATACTTATAACAAATATTACTATCAATTTTATAATGAATTTCACCGGCATGTAAATATATGATTCATAATGCAGGTCGAATATTCAAACAACTCTAACGGGCCGATTTCTACTTAGCATGCGTTACCCATATTATAGATTAATCAAATGGTAATATTGGTTACCATTTTTTTTTCTCATTTGTAGATACATGCTTTAATTTTTAAAGTAAGTAATTGGAATTCAGAGTCATCAGCTCAGCATTTTTTTTTCTTCCCGCAAATGAAATTAAATTCATAATTTCTCCAAAAACTGCTATTTCGGAGTCGCTAATTTTTGAAAAATATTATCACAAAAGAATAGTAGGTTGCATTCTCTTTAAAGTAAATGAACGATTAAATAGAATTAATTTAGAAAAGATAGTAAATATATGCATACATTATGCTTTGACAACTTAAGACAACAATTCAAGATGATTCTCAGATTTCTTTTTAATAGATCTCAAGTGATAGAGTAAAGTTGTTTACAGCTACTCCTTATCAAGTTTTGATTGAAGATTTTTTTTTATTTCCGTTTTATTATATTTATCTTTCACTTTTTTCCTTTCAGCGATCATAAAATGATCGAAAACATTCCTCCGACATGTGTACCGTATTTAGTACTCTTTCTGAACACTGCCGTCTTCCATATTCTTCGAAAAGGTTTACTCAGGTTTGCTCCATCAGCACTGCAGATAGTTGTAGCTGAAATTATCGCGACATTAGAGCTTTGTTGTGACTGTGCTGAATTAGGTAAGCATTGTTTCATCTATTTTTAATTCATAGTCTCGAAAAAGGGTTAAGTCAAAAGGCTTAACCATTCAATTATTCATAGAGTGGGGGAAATTTTGGATTTCATTGAATATATCTAACTGTTGATAACTCGACATTTAACCATCTAAAAACGATAAATCTGTTCCATTAATTATTCTAAAAAAATCATTGTTTATGAGAGATTTTTAACGGAACAACTCTTATATTTACAGTTTTATCTATGCATACAGTAAATGCTTTAGTTGTTAC
The DNA here is from genome assembly GCF_947563725.1 of Argiope bruennichi. Classification (NCBI taxonomy): domain Eukaryota; kingdom Metazoa; phylum Arthropoda; class Arachnida; order Araneae; family Araneidae; genus Argiope; species Argiope bruennichi. The sequence goes on along the minus strand of NC_079162.1, from coordinate 132,630,465 downwards.
TTTGTTTGCTAATATAAAAATATTTCATAGGAATCTTTAGAAAACAGTTATTTAAAATATGCAACTAAATATTTGACGTAGGCTCAAGTATTGTTCGTAAATGAAAATCATTCATAATGACTAAGTTAAAATTTAGAATACTAACATTTTCTACCATCCATTCACTCTTTTCTTTTAGTGGCCTATTTTAACATCATTTGTAAGCTTGCCAGAGCGGTGTTACTCCCCCCTCCCTCTGGAGTTGCTTAAATCGAACTAAAACTAGCAATAAAGATCTGTTTTAAAAATTAAATTAAATGTAAGAGTAATGTAATGCAAGTTTATTTTAATAAAATGCAAGTTTTTTTTCCTTCTGAATTCTGAAAAGTCACTTTATGAATACATTCATACTGTACATAAGGTGACGTACAATTAGGGTACACTACAAGTCATCTGATGACTTTTATGAATAAATATATGTGTAAAATTCATATAAAAGCATTTCAAGGAAAGCATTCTGGGTATTTTTCCTTCATTATAAAATGAATCTTAACTTTTTCAAGTACAAAATAAAGAAATACTAAATAATAAGAAAAAGCGGTCAGTAAAGATTTTTACATATCGGGAGCATGTGAATGAGCCCTAAAGCAATTTTTATTTCATTTAAAATGAACTATTTTTTTGTGTTAAAAATATTTGAAAGAACTAAATGAAATTTAATTAAATGAGAAGTATAAAGTAAAAAAGAAGCAGTAGTAACAGTATTACGATTGTACTAATTGAAACGATGGAGCAAAAACCCCTTTTATTGTTTATAAAGTATTTATTAGTGCTTTGTAAGTGCTCAATTTTACATTGATATACTGATTGACACTATTTATTTTGATTTGCAGATTTTCTATTAAGCTTTTTTTTTTGTAATGATAACTTTATGATTAATTTGTAATAATGCTTTGCTTTTTTATCCTATCGAAATAGGGAAAGGAATTTAAGATTATGATGAAGACTTTCAATTTATTTTCATTTTACACGTTGGAAAAATTTAGTCAGGAACTCTCAAAGATTCTCAAAATTCCTGGTTGCTGACAGTAAGCGAGTACTTAATGACAGCAGGGAAAGAGATGACACGACATCCTTAAGGAGACGAAATAATTCAGAGAAACGTTTAGTGAAAGAACGCACCAAATTTTCATTTTGTAAGTTCGATATATTACTTATTTTTGTCAGGTGATGAAATTAATACCGTGGAGATTTTCAATGAATTTCCTTCTTTGCCAAGTGGCTCAGGTGGAAATGATGATGTCGTGTCCACGTTATCATGGAAAGAGGGGGCAGTAGCTTCTGAGGGTAAAGACCCCTGAGCACCCGAGAGCAGAAGTCTGACTTCTAGCTCATATGAAGACGAAACTCACACGTTCGCTTGCACAACCCCTTTTTACAGGGGGGGGGGCACATTCACACACCTCACAGATAGAACACAGGTGAAGAACAACCATGCCCGAACCGGGATTCGAGCCCGGAGCGCTCAGATCACGAAGGGTAAATGCGCTACCCTATGCAAGGACGCCGGCGGTTGAAATGTTACAAATCTATTAAATATCTATACATGAAATTCTGGGAAACACAAAATGAAAGAAGAATACTCCTTTCACTAGAAATAATTCAGATATTATGGTAAAAATGTCAATTGAAAAATATTTTGACAACTTGGAAAACAAGCTGAACTTCATACTTGCAGTCTAACCGAGTTTGGACATTTTTATTAAGTAGAATGTCCAAAAAAGTCAAAATAAAGATTGTGGCTTCTTTCCTTTTGAATACACAAAAGACAATGTCTTTTTTTTATTAGTTGAACAGAGCCTATCGACAAAGCACTGCTAATACCATTTAATTTGAATTAAATATTACTTTTGGACAAAAATAGTTGCAAAATTCTGTGTTGAATTGTGCGACTAAATAATTTCACACATAACAAATACATAATTTTATTTCACGTAGATGATTATAAAATTAACTTTAATGTTTGTCCAGGAGATAAACTGAAAATAGCATGCAGTGTCTTAAATCTTCTTTATTATGAAGTGTTGATAATGTCTAATCAACTTACATTTCATACTCTTATATCTTATAAATTTGGAAATGTGAGACTTTATTTACTTACAGTTTTATGATACATAGATTACTGTATTGATTTCTCTATACTAAATACTTGATTAGTTTTCAACACTGAGCAATTATCTTTATTTTTTTCTGCACGAAATCAAGGACAATTGTTAATTGCTAATTATTATTAGCACCGTATTATTAATTGTATAGAAAGAAAGAGACTGTTCTAGGATCATCTGGGAATAGAACTTTGGTTTGGGATCAGAGGATCGAGACAGGAATCTACCGTTATTTACGTGGTTCTGATGCTCATTAAATCCATTGGAGTCAAACGTCTCCAGTCAGCGTGTGTTTAAAGTATCTGACCTTGGTAAAAATTGTGAGGTTTGAACTGATATAACTCGGATGTATTTCCTAAAAGGAACAAAAGTAATTTAATCTATAATGCCCACTGTAGGTGAAATTGTATTTAATTAATTAATTGAATTGATTGATTAATTTACTATGAGTTGAAAATTTTTCTTTTTCCTGTGTCTTTTGTAATATTTCTTGTATTGGAAATAAAAATTGAAGCAAATGCTAATTAATTAAAATTTTTATCATGTCTTCAAAATTGTGCTGTGTGAGAAAACGGCATGTTGCCGGATTCTTTTGCAACTTTTATATCTCTCCCATTCCCTTACTTGGGCACTAAGCAATTTTGATTCTCTGCACGACGTATGACATAGTAAATAAAATGTTTCTTATTGAAAAACTTTTACGCGCATTATATTTTGTTTTAACGGGGTGTTATTTTTTCCTGATTGACAAGAAATTATTAAAGGAAACTATTTTTTGTAAAAAAAAATTATTGCTTATTTTTTTTAGCTGCTTTCATCATCGTCCTTAAATTTTCTAATTATATTTAATTGGAAAATTATGGATTTTATAACTAACGACAGCTGTTTTAAAGATGGTTTTATTTTATTTATCACACTTAATTTGACATTTTTCGTTCGAAGACGAACTTCTTTTTTTTTATTTCATATCAAAAAAAGAAGTTCGTATTAACTTCTTTTATTAATGTGGGACAAAACTCAAACAAAATATTTTACCTTTCATATTTATGTGTCGTGATCTTATAATCAAGGAAGAAAAATGTATCAGCATTAATCATCTCCATACTCTTCCATTAAATCAATTAAATGTTTGCATTCGAAGATTTAAATTATTAATTTTTTAATATATATATTTCCTTTAATTAATAGTCTACTTTTAAATATATTTTAATGATGTGATATAAATAATGGTTAATTATTGGTTTTGTGAATTCTAACTTATCAGCCTTGCATTCTGAGGTCTTATGGGAACCGCATGATCCAAATTAAACTTACTCATTAATTTATTTTTTTTATTCCCAAAGGCATTGTTTCAAACTACCCAAGGTTGACATGTGTTACTTTACAGATAACATTGGATGGCTGCATTGAATTTTATTATATCTATTGTAAATAAAATGGAGTCTATTAATGCTAACTTGATATTCATAAATTTTCATTCCAGAATGTTTCATCATAAGACAAAATGATGCGAAATGATAAACGAATTGACTTCCTTAAATTAATTGTATAAATTTTCTTTCGTCACTGCATTAGGATTCAAAGAAAAGTTATTTTAATAACGCCTTTTCTTTTGACAGGCGTCTGTTTTGAAATCCATGGCTATCTTGGCCTTGGTATACCTTTGTTAGCATTGTGTTTTTGGTGGTGTTCAGTCTGGGGAGATGCCGAAGCTTGTCCTTGTGGACCCTTTGAAGAATGCTTATTTGGGAATGGTTTGGATGCAGAAGTAGGAAAGAAACTTCTTGGACAAGCTGTTGGCGGAGCAGTTACGTCGCTGTAAGTGTTATTAAATTAGATATTTAAACCAATATGGCATTTTATTTCTAACCTGAACCATATGTTATCTTTCATTTCCTCGTGTTACTTTTCGTAAATAAAGCAATGGCAATTTTTTTTAAAAAATAAAGTCGTTTTTTTACTAAAAAAGGCCAGTTTCAACATTTTTGCTTAAGGTCATCAGTTGCACTGTAAAGATTCTTTTTCAAATGAGAAAAAAATTTAGTAAAATTTCTTTTTTTTTAAATTTTAAATTTTATTTTCCTTTTTCACACTTCATTCATTCTCAGTAATATCCTATCAATACAAGATATTCTGCAATATTAATAAGATGTTTCTACGTTGCTTCATTAAAATTTGGCAAATCGCGAATATTTAATACTATATATACATTACGAAGGGAACATTACGAAATAGGAAAACACTGAAATAAATAATTTTAATAATTAATGCACCGATTTATTTAATAAATGAAAATAAACATTTTTTTTTATTTCTCAGTCCTTGGACTACGAAATAAATAGCTTCTGTATACTTGTAAAATGCGGACTCTTTTCAAATCCGATCTTGAAACAGATAAAAACAAGCATGAAAAAAGATTATTCAAAGTAAATAAACATTTTCGATTGAATCATTTTCTTAGAATTAATAGAATGCATATAAGTAAATCTATTATCGGTAGTTTCTGTAATTTATGCTTTATTATTTTCTTTTCGCAATAAAAATTCGACAATGACTAATTTTTTTTCTTATTCTTGATGTAGAGTTTATTTTTAAATCCACAATAACATTGACAAAATTATCACAAAGTAAGTAATAAGTCCAACTCAACTTGATGCCCTCTGCGTTTGGAAGTGTTACTAATCACTTCTTATTTCTCTAACAAATCTTATTTCTTACTGTTACTTTTTCGAGATCCGACATGCTATTCTTGGTAGCGATTCACCGATGGACTTTAGAAAGAAATACAAATATAATGGAAACTCATCCATTATGACTGCTTCCTTTCTTTTCTTTCTTTTTTTTTTCAAATCAGTAAATAAAGTCATCATAATTTCACATCAGTTTTTTTCACATCAATAACAAATCAGTAAATAAAGAAAAAAAATGGGAAAAAAGGGAGGACGACAGAAAATGAATCAATAAATAGCAGATATGCAAGGGCAAGCTTCCGTGTAATTTTAGAGAGCATCAAAATTGCCTCATTGCACAATAATGAAACGTGAAAACCAAGATTCCAACCAATAAATTTGGCTTCTCGTCCTCAGAGGACGCAGTATTGGTTCGTGCTTGGCCAATTGTAAGGATCTTCTTCTTTCCTTCGATTTCAAGCAAGACACAGCTTTGTACTTTAAGAAAAAAAAATGAATCGATTTGAGTGAAAACAAGAAAAGCAAAGTACAAGAAAGACAAAAAATGAATCAATAAGTTGGATAAACGCAAGTTGGATTGCCACCAAGCAGCTTTAAAAAACATCACAGTTCGATCATTTCGCAATAACAGAAAGAAAACAATGATTTCTTCTATTGAATTTAGCGTCTCCTTTGCACTGATCCCATCCCCCAGTATGGAACTCTGCCAAACGTGTATTGCTATTTTTTCTTTTTTTCTCCCTTCCAAATGAAGGCTTGCTTTAGCTGTTTTGTTTTGTTTTTATCTGCTTTTACTCGTTTACTGTTGTGGGTTCTGGTTTCGCTTTCACATATCCGAGGTGGAAATTCATTTACTTTATAACACGGTGTTTTTTCTTATTAGAAAACAATCATCGGATAAAACCAAGTCAATAATTTTCTAAATTACAATTCAAGTAATTATATCAAACCTTTTGGGCTATTTAAAGGTAAAAGTATAAAATTTTATAAAATATTTTTATATTTGATGAGCGTCCGTTTTAGATGTGGCTACTATAAAGGAAAAACAGAAAAGTGAACTGTTTTAATCATTTTATAGTAATAAAACTGGCCATTATTACAATTTCCTTTTTATCTTTGCGTCTACAGATGTTAGGGTCACACAGAAATGTTCTGTACGTATTTAACAGAAACTTATAAGCCAATAAATTGGAGAAATAGGATTTACCGTGAATAAAAATGAGAAATGATTAATAAAAAAAAATGAAATAAGCGAGGCATCCTGAAAACACATTCCAGGACTTCTAAGAACTTATTTAAAAACATGATAAAAATGTATATATATGCTTAAAATTTTTCAAGAGACTGAAGAAAATTGAGGTATCCATAAATTTTTCACAGCTAGATATAAATGTCTAGAAATTTTTAAAATGAGTTTAGCATAGAAACTCGAAACAACCAACAAGAACCAAGAAAATTTTTCAACATATGTATTGCTGTTGTCGGTTGCAATTAATATAGCACTGTAAAAATTTGTTACTTTTAAATGATAGTAACATTTCGAAAGCGGAGGGCTAACTGTTGCATAAGATCTCATAAATGTGGAAGTTTTTTAAGATAAAGAAACAAAGTATTAGTAAGAAAAAATATTTAATTTGTAGAGATCAAAAGTATTTTAATTCAGATTTTAACAAACTTCAATTATTCTGTTTCAGTGATTAAACTAGTTTTTAGCTCTTTTAGTATGATCCTTTTATTGTAAAATAGCTTAATGAAATAGCTCTTTTAGTATGATCCTTTTATTGTAAAATAGCTTAATGAAATGTTGACTTTTGCAATACATCCTGATGATACGTAGCGTGAAAATACCATCACCTTTCTTAAAAGAGGATGAAATTGTTTTTCCGATTTCACCAAATGAATTTAATTCATTTTGAAGTTTCGTATCTTTTTAAGTATTTTTGGTTTTGTTGAACAAAAATGATGATTAAGTAAAAAACATCCACTCAATTTTAAAGTCTTATAGATTTCATTTTCTTTTTAAATTTTGGCGGGACATCTAAATTTTTACCCGTATGAAATTGTTCTCCATGATTTTCAGTCCAATAAATTCGCAACGACATATAGCTATGAACATGACAAGCAACGTATTAATTACACTATCGAAGTTTTACAATAAGCCTCTAAAAATTTTATCTTGGTTGAATAAATACTAAACAAACACTATATACTTATTTGAACGAAAATATCCGCGAAATTCATTCAGATAACTATAATATTAACTTCGCATTATAAATTATATGATTTCTTAAACTGTTTTTCAAAATTGCATGCTATCCAATAAATATGATATTTATAGATTTCATCTTTCACTTCAATCACGTGATAAAAATTTAATTACCGAATAATTAATTTCAGACTGTGAGTTAATTTAACTAAAAACAACCCACATATACATAAAATTAGGCAATTATTTTTTCTGCTGTTATCTCATTTCTTTGCTGGATTAAGTCCTCACTGCAAAATGCTTTTCAAATAATCGAATTTAATCAGTGGGTAAGACATTGTGAAGCGTCTATTTCATTTGGGCTTTTATTACCATTGTTTATTTTTATTCTTCGACCTCAGAAGGCATTAGTGTTAGAGCTTTATTTAAAGCAATCTGATGCCTTTCACTTTTTACACTTAATTGCATATCATTCCAGAATGTTAAGAGATTATGAAAAAAAAATTAGAATTACAGAATTAGAATGTCTTACTATAGTTGAAGTTTTAGATAAATTTCTCTACTACCTTCATGGCAGCTCAATTTCATAACCTAATTAATTTTAGTTTCAGCCAAAAGACATGAAATTAGTTTTAATTCGACGCTTTCGTTTCTGAAAATATCAAAAATTTTATTAAGATTTTTTTCAATGTTCTTGTTTAGATAAAGAGTACACAAAAATATCATAGAAATAATTGCAAGCAAAATTAATTTTGTATTTGATTAATATTCTTCGAAATAATCGATAGGAAGCTGCAAGAGTTACTTTAATTCCAAAGGGTAATCAACAATATTCACACAAGGAAAAAATGTGTGCAGATAATACCATTGTTTATTACCATTGTTTCAGCACCTTTCAATTGAACAAGCACATGCTAATAACTTGAGGTCAAATCTAAGAAGGAAAAATTTTGGCTTCTGGCAATTTATCTAGCAGACGATCCAATGCAGGTAAAAGTTCATAATCTGACTTGCACAGAGCATTTAATTCTCTGAAATCTATGCATAATCAAGTCTTTCAATCTTTTTTAAAGATACAGGAGATGAATAAGGGCTATTGCTTTCTTTTCTAATACCTGCTTGCAATCATTTCTCAACCTGACGTTTTGTTTCTTGCTCTCTAACAGAAGACATACGATTAGGTCTCAGACTAACTGGTAAATCAGAGATGAGGGCTATTCCTTAAGGTTCAACTATGATTTCACTTAAATCATACTTGTCCTTAGAAAAAATGCAAACATGTTTTTTAATTCTTTCTTTTAGTTCCTTCTTAAATTTATACTTATCCTCTGTGATAGTTTGAAGTATGAAAACTTTACCGTGAAACTTCTGAGAATAATGAAAATTGAAATTTTGATTTTCAAAAATATGTTAAGAATAATTTACATTTGTCATTTTTAAGTTAATTAAAATATTTATCATTTTCATACACATTTTGGAGACTGCAGTTTATAGTAAGGTTATATTTTGTCAATTAAGGTAGGCCTATAATAATATAAAGTGAAATAGGATCTAGAATATACAAAGTCACTTTTTGTGAAATGGCACTTCTTTTATCGTTCCAAAAATGATGATTTTGAAGATGAATGTTTCTAGTTCGATTAAAGAAGTTGAAAATTGTTTTGCTTGTGCAAATTGTATTTTTCAGAAAAGAATGATATCATTTTAACTAAGGTACGCCTAAATGTAAAATTCTATGCGCCGACTGCGTAGTTTTCTAAATGTCTGTCGTGTTAATCCACGGATTCCCCGAAAACTATATGGATACTAGTTATAGCATTAAAATAATCACTATATTATCAGTTTTAGAATGTTGAGTTATGAACTTACTGTTAGTACACTTATAATAATGGTAACTTAAAAAATAAACCAAAATGTCACATGCATAAGGTCTTATCCTTCCCATGCCTCTCCGGGAATATAAGGATCCTGTATTTTGTTAAAACTAAACCATATGGTAAACATACTTCCTAAAAGGATACCGGGGACATGATGTTTGTATTCTTCTAAAACTAGATCGACATTACGATTCATTGAAACATAAATCGTCAACATTTCCGAGTTTTCTTTGTTGCCGAAGTATACCATTCTTTTAGTAAGCATACAAGTGCGAACAACGAATTTAATGTTCCTTTTCGGTATTCCAATACTTCTCTGAGATATTTTAAATTCTCAGTTTCTTAAGTTTCCCTTCTCTTCTTTTCAGTTACAGCTATCAACCAATTAAAGTGAACATTGTGTGCAATTAGCAAATTTCTTGTAATCGTGATGATTGGATGAAGTACTGATGGACAAATATTTACATGTGACTGTTTCTTTTTGTAATGAAAAAATCTGCATTTTTGAATAAGTTGTTACATTTAAATTTGTGCAAGTAAGAAATAGGCATATCTCTGTAAATATTATCGATAGAAATATGAAACGTTGTGAGTGCATAGATGAATGTAAGAGAAACATTTTACTAGTTGACACTTTTACACTATGAGGAAGGTATAAAAATTTAATTTTCTTAAAATTTTTTACTATCAACATTCACAAGAGCTGAAGAAAATTCATAGATTTACCCACATTATTTAATGAAACTCTGTAATTGAAAGTATATTTTCATGTGCAAATATTTAGGGAAATAAAATCTTGTTCCACATTTCGGGACATCCTGTGTGCGAACAACGAATTTAATGTTCCTTTTCGGTATTCCAATACTTCTCTGAGATATTTTAAATTCTCAGTTTCTCAATTTTCAATTTTATACTAATTTTAACTTATGCTTCTTCTAAAAATAGTTATTTTTTAAGCACTCGAAATTATCCATAAATGTTAACCTGGTTTAATAGTTTAATTTAGTGCAAAGCGTAGTATTATTAGTGTCGTTCTAATGAGGAAAAATGTTTTTATTCATTTAAAGAAAAAAAATTGTAATTGTTAAACCTTCTCAAACTTCTGAGGACATGTAGGTACCGTAGATTGCTAAAGAGAGCATGTTTTTGGTATTGATTCACAAAATAAATAAATTAAATAAGTTCGTTTTCTTAAAATACAGATGCTATATGGAGTCCTCATTCGACCATAAAAAATACAAATTTCTGTAAACGATGACATCCAATTGTACAAGTGTTTCGTAGAAATTGTTTAATAAATGCCAAGATTAATTTATTAAAACATAAAGTATTAAAAAATTTTAAGTTGGCTTTAAAAATTGGGCAAATAAACATTATTTATATAATTTTGAAATTAAAACTGTTAACTTCCATTTTTTCTCAGACTTCTGGGCGTAAAATATTCATACCTTAGATTGTTACTAATAATAAGTGGAAATTAAGAAATAATCAAACTAAATTAAATAATATTTGAAAATATTTATGAAATTAGTAATTTGAATTCTTTGGCAAAACTGGCAATCGAAACAGTGTATATTTGTAAGCTCAGATTTTACATTCTCTGAAAAAACTTAAACTGAGTCATGAATAAATGCTCAAATTTATTAAATAACCCGTTGAAATTATTTCACAATAGAAGGCTTGTTCTGACTTCATAGTTTTGTTTAATGATATTGTTCGGAGAAAAAAAATAATTTATAATATGTTTTATAAATGTGTCACTGCCCTTGTGAAGTACACTAATGTAATTTGCATCATATATTGTCTCTCTCTGGGGTATGCGTAGAGCAAGACATAACGCCCATACCACTTTTGCCCCGATTTGTTGACAATTTCTGTTCACTGAACTAATGCCTTCAAGAATCAATATTTACACAATTTGCAACTAATATTAAGCAGTAAAGTCACTGGTATCAAGTAATTGTATTGTATGAGTAATATTTACCATACATTACAATAATATTTCAGAAATATTACATCATGTAAATTTTATTATTAAAAAAAATATTGTATAAAGATAAATTTGTGTTTCTGTTCTATTACTTCATGTTGCTTTATCTATTACACTTTAAATTACTTTGTTGAATGTTTGAATACTGGATATTTATTTTAAAATATGAACAATGACCAATTAAGTTTTTAAAAAGCTTAAATATTTACTAAGTTGTTCCATTTTCGTAATATCTTATGATAGCAATGGCCCTGCTGTCATACGAAGATTTTGGTGGAGGGGAACTATACTAATTTCAATTAATTAACTTCAAGCGTCTAAAAATAATTATTTTCTAGTCACTCAGAATGAGACTACACTTAAGATTGCGTGGGCTTTTATTTTCCGACAATAAAACTCACCGAACTCAAAATGCTGCTTCAGCGTATTCCCTTTTAAAACTATATAAGTTCGCATACTTTCTTGCACAGCCTCTCTTCCTCTTTGGACTGCATCTGGCTTTTTCAAAGAAACTTTAATGATGAATAAAAGTTAAACCCCTTTCTCAACATCATGTAGAAAAAATATTTTAAAGAATTCAAGCTTGCTTCTCCTGAAAAAGAATTATATTTTTATATACATACGAAGTCATGTCTTAAGAATCATGGAAGTAGGTAGTTTTTCTAATAGGAATCTGCCTCAAAAGAACCTTTATTATTTATTCTTTAATTAATAGTGAACGTATTTTATTATGTTAAATTTATTTATGACCTTTAAGTTTAATTGATTTTTTAAAAATTATTTTCTGCATTTTAATTTATGAACATCTTTTCAGATGGATTAATTACATCTGGTCTTTCCACATGAATGAAGAGCATGAAGCCTTGCATACAGCTGCTGAATGTCAGGCAGGATTACAAGTATGGTTAATGATTTAGTTTAGTTCAGTTTTATTAACGTCCTGCTTGAAAATAACACTAGGGGGGGGGGGAACTATGTTGTAACGAATATGGTAATTTTGAACCGCGGTCAGATGACTAGGGCGTCATCTGAGCTGCATTTTTTTCTTATTTTCGAATGGTTATTGTCGGTCATATTGATATTGCTATAGTTTATTTTCTATTTATGATTATAAAATAAAAAAAAGAAGAACCGTAATTCTTTTTCATAATTTAATCTAATTTTTCAAAATTCATGAGCATGTTCCAGTAAAAGCAGGATTAGGAATTTTGCAAAGTGATTTTGACATTTAATGGTAAATTGATGTAAAAAAAATCCACTCACCTTAAAGAGTATTGATTAAATATTATTAGTTTAGTTATATTTAGGCTCCTTTTTGAAGCAATATTTGAGCTATTTTGGGTCAGACATCTTAATTTTGAACTGTGTTCAGACGACAAGGGCGATACTTGACTCTGTATCTCCCTCCAAGTTTCCACTTCACTCTAGTAGAAAGCCTTTGACTTTATGTGTGTGCCAGACCTGCTCTTATTGCAGTTCCTTGGTGTGGTCGGGCTTGAATCCTGGAACCCTCTAGTCTCTAACTGAGAATCGGAGTGAGGGACTCACAACCACAGCAGCATAGAATTTATGGACTTCTAATATACTATTGTTATTAATATATGCTGAAATTTTCAACTGGTGTAGTTCTAACTTCGAAAATAAAATTTCGTTGGCGGCAAATATTTAAAAAAAAAAAAAAATTGAGCAGCGATGTTGTTCTATCTGCCTACACACACGACTGTACTATTGTACTTCATTGAGCGAACAAAGGAAATTTTAACGCTGTACAACATCTACATTGTTCTAATAATCAGAAAGACAACGTTTTCCAGGATTATGGTTTAGGTTTCTAAGAAAGATCAAATTTTCCCTTTTTTGGAAAAGTAGTTGAACACAAAATTTTTTAGTGGTTTTTACAGAATGTGGTGTATTATTTATTTATTATTTAAATTTAATTATCCAGCGTTTATTATTCCAATATTCAGAATTAATTTATTCAAACTAGTATTTTTAAGGAAAACAATTTCTTTCTATTAGTATTTATTAAAGATAAATCCCATTCATCTTAAAATTTTTCTGTGAAAGGTGACGTTTTAATTGATCTGAAATATTGCTCCTCAGATGTACCTCAGATAATTTCATATTAATTATTTTCTTCGAGTGAGAAGTAATTTATCTTAATAAATTAGATGGAAAATAGCAATGTTATTTTGACAAATACAAGGCACTAATTCTTTTCTATAACAATGTTGTACCTAGAATTACTTAATAATGCTTATCTTTTTCTCACTTTCAGTAAAATGTTTTCCTTAATTAATCTTAAAATAAATAACTGAAATTGCAGAAACATTGATTAAATTCAATTATGCTTTTTTTTATGCTATTTTACATTGTATTTTTTCCTTTAACAAGGCATTGAAGAAAAAGTACAGCGCTAATAAATTCTAAATATACACATAAATTGATTCTAGTAATTTATCATATTTTCAATAATAATTAAACCAATGCTCTGTAATTTTATTTCTTCTTACCGGTTCTGTTCTTTTCATTGAAAGATTCTTTTATTAATCACATTTTCTTTTTATCCTGCTGCTTTCAAAACATATTTTCATCTATCTATCTAAACATAAACACGTAATCTACTTAATAACAAGAATATGTATGTAATGTATTCCCTTTCCGGGTATATTCAGACAACCCAAATACATTGTTTGGTTAGCTCAGAAAACACCGTTTTATAAGCAGATTCCTTATAAGAATACTGCAATGGGTTTCATCATAAAACTTCGGACCTAAAGTTATATATACAATATATTCGCACTAAACGAATCTTCTACCTTCAGTTTTCTGAAATTTTTAAATTCGATCCCAACGAACTTTTAATTATTTAATTCACTAATGTAATAAAAAGCAGAAAAGAAGTGAATGAGCGTAATGAAGTTTAGTTTAGTTTAGTTGCATTAACGTTCCGTTTTTTAAAACAACTCTAGGGCTATTTTAGAACGAACCTCATAATTTTGAACTACGGTCAGATGATGAGGGCGACGCCTGAGCTGTCACTCCCTCTCCAAACTTCCACACCGCACCAGCGGGAGAACGTTTAGCCCCGATGGATTTAACATGCACCAGACCCGCCGACACGTCCATTCTTCGGTGAAATCGGGTCTAGAACCCTTCGCTTCCGAGGTCGAGACCTTATCACCAGGCCACCGCGGCACCATCAACGTAATGAATGTTAAAGCAATTAAAATTCTTTTGATAAATATTTATATACAGCTATTTACGGAATTGGTATTAATTTAACTGATGTTTATAATGCTTTAGCTATATGATCCAAAATAGAAATATTTGATGTACTGAAAGAAACCCTTAATAAATTAATTTCTTTAACTTTTGTAATGGTGTTTATTGATTAATGATGCATTTCATGTATTAATTTTCTCATTTTTGTTATAGGTTCATATGGCTATTGGTGCTTTGATTGAAGGCCTTATTACTTTAATAAGTCGAGTTGTAGCACTGGAATCAGTGAACTGGAATCCAGAAATAAGCTTATCAACCAACGCTATAGTCACAACTGTTCTTGTCTTAGCAGGTATTGTGTACATTTTTATTAGAATAAAACAGAAATTTTAAATTTTATTTATTTATTTATTTGACATGACTAAACACTTCCAATTCTTTTTAGCTTAAAAACACAAATCTATGTTTGAAAATACTACTTCCTTTTTGATAAATTTCAGATTAGAACACTTCTAAAAGAAATTTTTCTGTTCAATATAAATATTGTATTGGTATATAGAGATAATTTAATTAATAATGTTATCTTACAGAAAATTGAAATTCGGAATTCATATATTGTAGACGATAGCTTACCGTAACTAGTTAATGTATCATTATCATTATATCAAAATGACGGATATCTAGCTTGGATAGCATCCGATGCTTTAACGCATGAAGTTTCTATTAAAATCCTGCTTATCCTAGAATAATCGGTGGCAGCAATTTGACATGTCAGGACATAGATACAGAAAGAAAGGAAAATAAAAAGACATCAGAAAATTGTTGTCCAATCTGTATCGTAGATCCAAAGATATGTGTATGTAAATGCAAAGTCCTGAACATTAGATTGTCGTCTAGTGAAAAGATTTTCCCCTTATTCTTTTGTAATGATAAGTTGTGCCACGTGTTTTAGAAAAATGACACATTAGCAGTTTAAAGTTAATATACAAATATATTTCTAGCTTTCGTATTTATTGATGTGATTAAACATTTCTTTAATCTTTGTTTTCTCATAAGATCAAGGAGATATTTCGCAAATATTTTGCTACAGTAAAAAGCAGTAAAGTAGACGATTTAACGGAGATGATTTAATTAATAATATTGAGCCATTGTCATCCTTCTAATAATCTTGAACTTTATTTTTCGCTTTTTTAATACGTGTTGTTGTTGTTTATGGCACTTGTCATAGACAAGCTCGCTTGCGAAGTCAGAGATTTTAAGCCTACCTTTAGCGTCTCTTGTTTCAGTAGTGCCATCTAGGACCAAGAGTACGTCTAAGCTACTCATGCGTCACATCCCTTTTCACAAAACGGACTTCCTTTATACATTTCATTCACTTATCCACAGATCGTAATTTAGACCTTAATCAGAGAACGATCACCTCTGATGCAGTACCCCCAGGGGTGCTGTCTTGACTTTGAGGACTTTGTGGTTACGACATATTTATATGTGCACCAGCCACCATGTACGCGTAGTGTCTTCGGCCGGAGGAGTTCGAGCTCCCAACCCAAAGGACGCGAAACCAACGCCCCACCAACCAGGTTATGCCTGTCCCCTCGTTAATACATATACTTTAATTATTAGGAATGGAATGTACATTAAATAGTTCACGTTTATATTTTACTGCTCACTTTTAAGTGTAATAGAGCTTATTTGAAATACTGCTCATAATACAAGCTGCGATTTTTTTTGATTTTACGGACACTCATCCGCTCCGAATATTTTGATACATCGGGAGTTTATTGCATTACTAGGAAATTACGTCAGCTTATATTGTTTTGGGAGAGCAAAATTCTGAACATGAAGGAACAAGCGTTATTCGCAATTTGAGCTGAATAGTTAGAATCTGTGTGCCCTTACAAGTAAAGATACAGAAAGTGCAGTTACTAGAAAATTTGATTCTTGTCTTTTTCTCTAGCTTCACTTTTTTGATAAGCTTTATTTACCTTTCTCTTTTTATAATGCAATATAGCATTAAACAATTATTAAGAATTATTCTATTTACCAGCATTTCGATTGCATAGAAAGAAATGCAAAATCCTTAGAATCGAATAAAAAAGCAAAGTGCATTTTTATAGTCAGGCAACTTTAGAAAAAAAAATTATTTTGTTCGTCGGTGCATAATATTTACCTAGATTTACACGGTGTATTTCCACTAAACATCGTTAGCAAGATAAATAGTTTTATTTTGTCTTTCAGATGACACCATTCTTCGTTTCCGCATACCTTGCCATTTTTAAGATTTAAAATAGCTTTTTAATTGCTAATCTCCATACCAAAAATGAATAAGAAAGGTCTTATACAATATCATGATTTTTTACTATAAACAGAGCAGATTTAATATTTTAATGATACAAATATATAAAAATAATTTATGTCACATTTTTTATTTTCTTTCAGCTACAAGTACTACTGGTGGCTTCTTTAACCCTGTCTTGGCGACGGCACTTACTTTAGGTTGTCGTGGAAATACTGTTGTAGAGCATATTGTGGTTTATTGGATTGGATCTTTGGTTGGAGGATTCATTGGTCGTTACTTGTATCATTTACGTCATGGATACGAAAAGTTGAAGGAAGTTTAATTACCATATTTTTCTACTGCGTCATCTTCTTCAATATGTTCTAAATCAATAAAGATATTATTATCATGTCAGAATATTGAAAGAATTTTAAACCTCACAGAATGATTACATTATCTGTAAAACCCCCGGGGGGCACCTCGAAATGAGGATGAGATGCTTCCGGCATGGTGGTTGGATCTCGCCACCCTGGAGGGTACACTAATAGGTGGGGGATCTGACTCCTCCCATCGATGACGGGACGTACTTCCTTCGGGGAGGGTTGTACCGTGACCGGTGACGGCCCTTAGGACTCAACCACAGTTCCCGCCATTGTTGCTGTTGCGGCGGTCCGGTCATTCAGTTTTATGGTTTAAATCCGTGTGCCTTCGGGCGGGTCGGAGAGTTAGATGGTTGACTTACCCTGTCTGCAAAAAGCAGCGGACATATAAAATGTTAATAACTTTACTATTACATCAATATATTGCAAATAATAATATAGCAGCTTTATGCATGGACATGATTTATTTTAGTCTGAATAGCATCAAGAGTTTCGAAGTTTTACTACAATTTTTAAAAGCTAATTGCTATTTTAATGCAATATGACTGCAGATATTTTAATATAAAATTGAATTTTATTTACTAATGCCGTGCTCCTGGTACAAAAAATAACTTGTGATGAGTATTCATTTGACATTAGATTAGAGATAGATTAGAGATTTCTTTAATTCCTGTGTCTTTATTTATTATCGCTTCAAAAACACATCATGCATTAAAAATGAGAAATGCGCGCATGGATAGTAGCACCCATTTGCATGGTCGCAATCATAAGCGTCAAGAGAAACGTACTTAATTTTCGTATCGTACTTAACTAATGAAAATCATACTTAAATTTCCTCTTTAATGTCTGTGATGCTAGAACAAATCCATTTAAACAATGAGAAATAAATAATGGTTAACCAATCTGTAACTAAATAGCGTGATCTGGCAAATATATTACTTTAGCTAATACAAGCATAAACCGAGGAATACTTTCAAAGATAGCGTTTCTGTCGATGTTGCATAAAACAGAATTCTTTTACTACTGATTTATTGATTCACCTGACTTTTATAGATATCGTAAAGTCATTTGAAGTATACTCCAAAAAGAGGAAACTTGGAAATTATTGCAGCATATAAACAGTTGAATGGCTGCTATAAAACACGATTTGTATCATTTCGAACTCATCCTTTCAGTTACTTGCGGTGATGATGAAGGTTATAAATATTTGTAATTAGTATATACTGGTCGCCTTCAGCGACCAACTAGTTCACTTATTTAATTTATTTTAAAATTTAAAAGCTATTTACTGTCATCACTTATGCTATCCTTTAGATTAAGAATTTGAAGTGAAAAGAATTCGACGAAATAATTTTCATTTGAAGTTTCTGAATAGGATGAATTGCTATTTTTGTGTGAAACGATGGATGAAATGACTATGATAAAGCAATTAAACTGTGCTTTTATAAGATTGTTTTCTTATGATACAATTTATTCTAAAATCAAAAATAAAATTCATAAGCATTAATAACCCTCTTCTGCACCAATTCAAACTTCAATGTCTGACAAGTATAGACTGACTACTCCTACCCGCCCGAAGGCACACAGAAAAACTTGAATGACAGGAGCTGGGGTCGAGTCCTAAGGGTCATCACCGGCCACGGTACAACCCTTCCCTAAGGAAGTACGTCCCGTCATCGATGAGACGTAGCCACCACCATCCTTTCATATATCTACAAGTGTGGCAAGAGTCAATCACCATGTCAGAAGCTTCTGATCCTCAATTACGAGGTGCCCCCCCCCTTGGGACAAGTACGAAAGACATAAAAAAGATATATTAGAAATTAAAAAAACTGATAATTCTTCTAACTCGTGATATTATAAGAAAATATTTAAAATATGAGCATGCATAATCAGAAAATATTTTTAAATTTATATATTTTCAAAGTAAAACATTTATGCGTGCAGAAAAACTACTTCAAAGCTATTTTAATCTAGCAGGCATTTATCTTATTTCATCATCTGCTCCATTCTATGCTATTTTAATCTAGACATTTATTTTATTTCATCATTTGCCCCATTCTATTTTTAGTTTCTTACCTGAAATTAGATTTAAAAAAACCGAAAGATCTTGCAAAATGTTATGAAATATAATATATAAAGATTCATAAAAAAAATCCTTTCCATACCGCACTTTTTTTCTTTCTTTCTTTTTGTTAATCGAGAACGGGCATAGCGTTTTTCTCGCGTTTGTTATTTTGTCTTATCGATGCACTCACTCGAATATAATTTTCTAATTTAAGTAGATTGAAATAAAGGTAAATGCCACTCGTTTCATTCTCTACAACAAAAAATTCAATATATTAGAATGAATTCTTAAAATAAAATCTTGGAGCAATTTCTACTTTCTTGTTACAAAGAGGAGTTGCAATCGTCAAAAAATTCAACCCCGAGATTTTGATAAATCTTCACTTTTTATTGACTTTTTTGAATTTTTTAATAAACTTTGAAATGAAGATAAATGCCACTTGTTTAATTCTATGAAATACAAAAAAAATCAATATATTAGAATGAATTTTTTAAATAAAATCCAGCAGCTATTTCTACTTAATTATTACAAAGGTAGAGTTGCTATCGTCAAACATTTCGACCTCAAGATTTTGATAACTCTTCACCTTTCATTGACTTTCTTGAATTTTTTGAAATGCTCCAAGGCCTTTAAGCGAACATTATATTTCCAGAGTAATTTTTTATCGGAATTTTTAAATAAGAAATTATGTCTATAGATGTGTGAGCACAAAAAGGCAACGAGCTAAATAGAAGAAACATGGCATACTAGAATCTGTATCAAATGTTGGATCCTATCTTGATTCGCTTTTCCTCAATCTATCCATTCCTACATATATAGGTAATTGCCATAATGTAGATGAGCGAATTTTAATATGTGATCTTTATTCTAAAATGACCCTGTCCATCCGTTGGACAACATTTGTATGAAACTCCAAAACACAATAAGCATGATAAATGAATTTTGACATTCAAACTGTAAATGTTGGATGGTGGGAGGAAATGCATATTCAATTCTCTTCACTGTAGAAGGTTCAAAATAAAACGTGTCAGATTGTTTAAACGAAGACAGGTCATGGATTTCATCCTCTGAGAAAAATATATGGCAGCACTGTTGGATTTTGAGTTGACGATCTGTCCTTTCTTTTAAAAATCAAAAGTATGAATACTAATAATGACATATAAAAACGAAAGTATGTAAAAAGCTTCTTTTGACGAAAAAGACACATTGAAGTTTAACACTATTTATGAAAAACCTCCTTTCAGTCAGTTAAGTAATTTTGTAATTTTTAAAAATAATATTTTCTCTTGGATATTCTCGCGCCCCCCTAGGGGGGCGCGCCCCACATGTTGAGAATCGCTGCCATAGTGGGTTGCTAAGGAAACTGAAAAGATAGTCCTCTTATTTTCTTTGAAGGTTTGGATAAATTCTCATAATAGATCAAGATCATGTAAAGTTACTTTTGCGAAAATCTAAGTCCTTTTTATGGTGTTTAGCGATCTTTCATAATTCATAAGCAAGACCACTCGAAATCACTTCATTTAAAACATTTCCTGAATTTGATCACAGAATGATGGACCGAGAGAATCCACAAGATTCCCCATCTTTGGGAGTAGGGTTGAGTGATACTATACCAACCTTACATTCTGTATCGTGTAACCAAAAATATGAGGTACACCAGCGTTTCTCAACCTTTCAGTATTCGTGGCCCAGTTTTCAATCATAATTTTCATCGCGCCTCCCTCTTACAATAAAATGTATACAACAATAATGTATATTGAGTATTTTGGATTCTGTTTTTAAACTATTTTTAACTAAATGCCAAAACAAGAGTAAAAGCGAGCCAACTTTGCCGAGAAACCACATCTTGCATTTTGGATAAGAGTGCGGTGAACAGATGAAGTGAATGAAAGTGGAGAAAATTTAAATATTATATTTGAAATGAAAACCAAACAGGGAGATAACGTTAAAAGAATAGGAAAGTAGAAAAATTCATGAATGAAAGTTAACCTAGACGGGGTGAGCTAAATTTTGAAACTGGGAATACATTTTTTGGAATAATAAAAGAAATAAAACAGAAGCATGACAAAACAAAAGTGAAAAAATAGCAATGTTTGTGGAAGGGAATACACACGACCGATGCCGTCTCGAGCATGCGCGGGGCAAATGTTTTCTCATAGGAAGAAGGAAAATATTCGATAACGCAAGTTTCAATTCCAGCCAGTCTCATTCGAGTATATCCTTTTATCACTATCGAATCTATCGTGAATTTATATGTTATATATGTTTTCGTGTTAACTGCAATTCACCATATTAAATATTCACGGCAGCAGATTTATGAAGGCTCATGAATAAATTTTTAAGCGGAAGTAAGCAAGTATTACACGATAGTCAAGCATCAACAAGTAAACAAACGAGCGTGGTTCCGAAAATAAAATCAAGGAAATATTCTCAAGAATACTTAAATTTTGGGTTTACCAGTACTGAAGTAAATGAAGAAGAAAGGCCCCTGTGTATCATTTGCATGTATGTGCTGTGTATTATATCAGACAGCATGAAACCTAATAAACTTAAACGACATTCGGAAACGCTTCATAGTGAGTACGTCAACAAACCCAGAGAATTCTTCGAATGAAAATTAAAATCATATAAAAAGCAAAAATCATTTTTTAAAGAAACTTTGTCTGTAAATAAAAAAAGCTTTAATTGCATCTTACAAAGTTCATATAATTGCAGAAATCCTCACACCATTGGTGAAGAGCTTATTTTGCTAGCAGCAATTGAGATTGTAGAAACTATGTTTGGAGATAATTTTTCAAAAAAATTGCAGTCTATACCTCTTTCAAATGATACTGTTTCCTGTCGAATTGGCGATATAGCTAAAGATGTACAGCGTCAACTTTTCTCGAAGTTTTGTGACAAATTGCTTTCAATACAGCTTGACGAAGCAACAGATAGTAATAAAGATGCTCATTTAATTGCCTATGTTCGAATTTGTGATAATATGTCAGTAGTAAAACTACTTTTCTGCAAACCAATAGAACTCAAAACATCAACGCTCGCATTATTTGTTATTTTAAATGATTTTATGAACGAGGCAAACATAGAATGGAAAAATTGCATTGGAATATGCGCCGATGGTGCTCGTTCAATGTCCGGAAGATTCCAAGGTATACAAGCTCTTGTAAAACAAAAATCGCCTCAGTGCAACATTGCATGATCCACAGAGAAACTTTGGCTTCGAAAGAAATGAGTTCTGGTTTGAATATTGTGTTAACTACGGTTGTAACCGTAGCAAATTATATAAAAATGAGATCCCTGAAATCGAGAATCTTTTCCGCACTTAGTAAAGACATGGGTTCAGTACATTCAGCGTTACTATTTTATTGCGAGGCAAGATGATGATCACGTGGGAAATTTTTGCAACGTGTTTATGAATTAAGAGAAGAAATCGCCATTTTTCTAGAAGAAGAAAACTGACAGGAGGCCGAGAATTTTCGCAATAGTTTATTTGTGATGAAATTGAGGTACTTGGTCGATATATTCGAGAAATTAAATAACTTGAATCTTCAACTCCAAGGAGCAAATACACATATGTTGGATACGAGTGATAAAGTTAATGCTTTTTGTAGAAAATTGGAATTGTGGAGCAGAAATTTAAAGCAAAAAGCCTAACTATGTTTGTAAATGTGGATGATTGTACTAAAACTTACAAGGCCGAAGAAGAACATGTAAAAGTTGTTTTTGTAACCATTGAAAATCATTTAGCCATGCTGACAAAGAATTTTAAAAAGTATTTTCATGCTGACGACAGACTGATAGCAAGTTACGAGTGGAGTAGGGATCCATTTCATAAGACTCCCGAAGGACTCTCAATTGATGAGGAAGAAAAATTCATAGACTTCACGACAAGTGGCGAAACTAAAAGGCAATTTTGTAATAAATCACTATTTGAATTTTGGGCAGGAGTAAAGTTGATTTTTCTGAACTAAAAACAAGGACATTTCACATTCTATTACCATTCAACACCCTACCTTTGTGAAACTGGATTTTCTGCTGTGGCTTCTTTGAAGACAAAATATAGAAACAGAACTGAGAGTGGCTATTTCTAATACTAAGCCTTCCTTCAAAAAACTTTTCTCTGCAAGACAGGCCCAAGGAAGTTACTAATAATTATTAAATTTGTTTCAATTTAGTATGTTTTAATTAAGTAAGTTGTTTTACTTTAATAAGTTATTAAATATTTCGAAATGTATTTTGTTTTCTATGTGCATGTGTGCTTTCCTTTCAGTCAGTTAATCAATTTTTTAAAATAATATTTTCTTTTGGATATTCTTGCCCCTCCCCCCTCTAGTGTGCTCGCGCTCTCCTAGGGGGGCGCTTCCCACAGGTTGAGAATCGCTGAGGTACACGAAACTGGTACAGGCTAAGAGTACCAAGTACTCGATATCAGGTTTTTGGACTCGATTGATACTGATTGGTAATCTCCTCGACCTCCTTCGTGTTCACTCGGCTGATACTATATCACGGCCTCTTTGAGTGAATGAATCACAGTCAAAAGCATGGCCACCGCCTCCTCCGAAGAAGTGAAATCTCGATTCGGAATCATATTCGTAATAGTATTAACTATCAATCTAGTCTAGAATTAAATGATGGTGTATCAGCAAAACACAAAGTTACAAGTTGATACTTATATAAACATGATACAAAGTATTAAGGTGATTCTTGTATCAACATAAAACAAGTATCAAGGTGATACTTGTATTAAAATGATAAAAAATATCAAGGCAATACTTGTATCAACATGAAACAAACCATCAAGATGATGCCTGTATTAACATGAAATAAAGTATCGGAACATTAGAACCAGCAACTAGTCCGCTGTTCTGCCTCTTTGATACAATGCGCTTGTATCATATTTTCTAATTACTTATATGTATTGTTTCTTAATATTACATGGAATAAAAGTATTTCCCGGGAGTTTTCTATATTTCCTTGCAATAATTTTTTAAGTATGCAAGATTGATGAATTTTCTAATAATGAATACATGGGTTTTGTTTTAAACAGTTTTTTTTTATTCGAAAGAAAAAAGTAATTCAAAGAATAGAATTACTAGAAAATTAATTGAAAGCAATTGGAAATTAAGCATTGAACAGGAATAGAATTTTCAGAAAAATGTGTTTCAAAAGGAAATGATTATATTTTAAAACTAAAAATATGATTATTTTCTTAGTAAAAATACTTAGAAATAAAATTAAACCCTTGTTAGAAGTCTTTTAACATTTTACTAAGTCCTTGCTTTCTAACTATCGGTTTTGGCGACCAGTTCGCCTGCTAGGAATACTAGTTGCATTTACTTTCAATCAAATCTCTTACGTAAGACTTAATGTTTATGATTCTTCCAAGAAAATATTTTTAAGCATCAAATTGTGTCAGATATCAAATCCTGATATTTTAATACTCTTACACGTGCTCTGTTCACTGTGCACACGAACAATCCTAATAGAGTCAAGTTCTAGGACATGATAGAGCTAGTATATACGTAAGTATCTGTTTCACTCATTTTCTAACTTTTGCTGTTCTGTAACTTCATTTTCTTATTCTTCATGTAAGTCGCACAATAATAATGAAGATTCTACTTTCTTACCTTCCACAGTGAAAGAAAATCACGCGATTGAATATTTGGAGGAACAATGAAAACGATTCGCATTTTTATCAATAACGTGATTGTGAAAATCGCGCAAAAAATTTGTTTTGAAAATTCCCAAAATTTAGAATAAATTTACATGACAACTAAAAAAAAGAATTTTTTAAATTTTAAATGGAGTAAACATTATTTTTGTTCTGTAGCATTTTCGAGAGTTATTGCGGAAAAATTCCAACATTTCACTTAATTTTTAATTAAGTAGAATGCTAATGAAAGTAAATAGTCCTGCGTTGCACATTTCCATTATCCAAAGTATATACGTGTGACAAGTTTGGCAACTCTAAGGCAAACGATCTTAATTGCAGAATGCCAACAGACACATTCATTTTTTTTTATTAGTAGAGATAGAGATAATATTTTAAAAAACAAAGCGCAGAAATAAAATTACCATCTAAAGTTATAGGTAATGTGCAAATTGTGTTGAGGCACCAATCTTTAAAGCTAATACTTATGGAAACAGTGTTTTCATACCGGTTGACGAGAACAGTGTCCGTTACCAGTTGTATCAGGTTGTATAAGTAGCTAGTATAATCGAATATGAGTATCAACCGCTTCCTGATGCAACAAAGCCAGGTATCAACCCAGTCTCATTTGGAAATCAAAGAGACTTTGGAAATTTTCCAGCTTTCTAGAAAAATAGCTTGGTTTAGGTATTGATTTAAAATATACACAAAACCCTTTGTATATGCTTCGTCTGTGTTTTGCTACTTGTGTTTCTTGTTTTCGTGTAAAATAAAGCATCCCTATCCGTTATTGGGCTTCTTGAACCTTTCACAGTATACTCATCGGATAGATTTTCTGTAACAATATTTTAACTTCTCTTAATAAAATTTGCAAATATTGGTTTAGGTCTTGATACTTTAATTAGTATCGAATTTTTGTTTATTTTCTAAATAAAAATTGTTAACTTATGAATTTCAAAATAAATAATAATTATGAAATATGTTTTTGTATTTTAAAAATATGTAAAATCTTTGTTATGTTTATCAAATATTATAATATTAAATAAAATTATTGTCAAAGACATACATACATCATGATGTATTTTGAAAAATTGGAAATCTCATTTACTTTAGGAATTACAAATTTCAATTGTTATAAATTATTAACCTTTTATTCAAAATTACAAAATATTGCATGAACTCCAGCGATTTTAATCTGGATTAGTTTAGTTTAATTATATTAACATCCCGTTTTTAAAGCAACACTAGGGCTATCTTGGGATGGACCTCGTCATTTTTAACTGCGGTCAGAAGACGAGGACGACACTGAGTTGATTTTAGCAACTCATCTATGACGAATATAATTTCATACCGCGGTTGTTGGTGTACTACCAAAATTGTTGTCCATCTTGTCGAGGTGGGAAGCACTTGTTAACCCGAAATTTACGCAATCTTTTAACATTGATTTTTTCTCTTTAAAGGATGGGAAGGAGGGAATTGAGCAAGCCACTTTTCTCAAACCTTAATGTTAATAAATTTTGTGATTTGGGTTTAGGTTTAGTTGTAACTGATTCTGGATTTCGCTTTAGTTGTAGGTGTGTTATTGATGGATTGTTGAGAATCAAAACCGGATACTTTTTTTTTTATCTTTCTCATACAAGTAGGATACGATCAGTCTACTTGAAAGGTTTTCTGGACAACGGAAGCTTAACTTATGCCTGGAAGAGTTTTGAGATTGAACCTTATTATTGAATTCGTCTTTGATCATCTGTATCATCTTTGATTGTAAATTCCAGTTTCTTGCACAACCAGGATAGAGAAAATGATGCATGATTGCCTTTCCATTTCACACACTTTTCTTATGCAGTACACTGTTGGCTATCATACCTTTTTTAAGTACAGTAGGCACAAATGAGTAACTCGTTACAATTACCTTTTGAGTGGCCAAAACACTAAAAACATCTTGGTGGGTTAGGGTGTAAGGACACTTTGATAATTTTGAGTAATCTGCATATATCTATTCGGGTAATGTTAAGATGTGATTCTTCACTTCAAAGAGTTGTCCATCTCTGAACAGAGATGAGGCGGTTTTGTATAATTTCTTGTTCGGAAGACATATAGATCTCTTTAGTTATTACTTCTAGAAAAACATTTGGTCATTTACACAGGTTATGGCGCTTTTCAAAATCTTTAGAGACTGGTGAGGGCTTACACTGACAGTTATTGCAGACAAAGAATTTAATTATTTTTAAGAAAGTATCTCTAATAAAAAATCACCAAAGCGCATCCCTCTAATCTATATAACTTCATCGACTGTTATAGATGCGGACTTTTGGGCGGGAAATGAGAAACAGCAGTAAATGCATCATTTTTATCTGAAATCCGTTTGATTACAAAAAGTGAATCGAAATGTTTTGCAGTGATGAATGAAATAAATACTGTACAAAGCCCAGTGAAAGGTTCCTTTTTAGAACCGCTCATACAACACGAAGAGAAATTCGGGTCCGATAGCGCAATTTACCACGAAGCCCAACAAGAGATGGCAGTCGCCATTTCAGAACATTTTTAGCCTCGCGAGTTACACTAGTGCTTATTGGAGCCTATACGTTGGAAATCATCCGCGAAGGCATTGTCTACCTTTAACACCAAATTTAAGGAAGAGATCCTTTCAGTGATTTCAAATGTATAGGAGACTAATCCTTCAGGTGACTAGCTGCCACGTAAGCAATACTAGCCGAAAGTGATTTACCAAGACCACAGTGCACCACTAGTCAAATGGGTTGATAACCACGGCAGCACATAACATTGTTGGTTGTTCATGGAAAGCAAGAAGAAAATAGAATGGCAACAGCTTCTCACGGAGAGCTCGTTCGCTTGCCGCCAAATGATGGAATAGAAAAGCAAAGAAAAGATGATATAGGGAAATGTATCCTTAAAGCGATGATAAATCAATGGGTACCTCAGAATCAGGACATTTGTTGTCACCTAAGGAAGACAAACGTCTGCAGAGACTAATTAATGTGAAGAAGTTTTTACTTCTTGGAAGTAATGTTTTTCTCTCTCAGGCATCTCTTAATTGCTATAAGATGCATTGATTCACGTAAGCAATACTAGTTTCGATATTCTAAAAGAAGAATGTCCACTTGCATATGAAATATACTATAGTGTAAACACTTCATACTGTGTTTCCATTATCAAAGGAAGATTATTTGTAATAATGACGATTTAATAAGTCATATCACTGACTATCCGATCCTCCCGAAGGCACAGGGATAATAAATACTGATTGACCGGACCGTTGCAACAGCAGTGCTGGCGGGAACTGTGATTGAGTTCTAAAGGCCATCATCGACTACGGTACAACCCATCTTAAGGAAGCACGCCCCATCATCGAGGGGAGGAGCCAGATCCCCACCTTTTCGTGTACCCTCCAGGATGGCGAGATCCAACCACCGTGCCGGAAGCATCTCATCCTCATTTCGAAGGTGCCCTTGGGGGGATGACGATTTAGTAATTCATTATTCATAAAAGTGGATTGTTTTAATATAAAAAATTGCCAAAATAAGTGAAAAACGCTGGATCTTCCTAATACTACATTAACAATATCATTTCCCCTCCCCCCCCGAAAACATTAGAAATATCCAATAGACGCATAAGTCGTTTCGAGTGGGCAGACATAATTTTTGTCATAACTGAATTGCCGAGCAAATGGATTGTGAGGAAAATGCCACTCAAGTGTGAACGACTAGTTGTAGATAAAATATTTTATATTCTGTCGGGATAACATGAATTGTTCTCACTGTATAATTTTCTCCAAAATTTTACCATTTCCTCGCGAATTTTATAGTATTAAATGAAAAAGGCCTCATAATTATAAACTTATGAACAATTTGGAAAATACTTAATGTTTTTCTCTAAGGGGGATTCATTCATCTATGCATTTAAGAAATAAAGAAAATAACGAACCATGTATTAAATAATGAGAAATCATTTAAGAATTTTTTCTTTTTTTTTAATACTCAGTTTATATCCTTTATAAATATTATTTCTCTACAACAAGGTAATGAAAAATCAGAAAATCCAATTTCCTTCCAAGTAAATCATTATGTTTTTTCCTTTCAGAAGAAGTAATCAAGACAGTCAATTTGCATTCAATTCCCACGGTTTCCGACAGAATTATTGCATCAGCACAAATCGATAATTTTTTATTTCATGGTAGTTATTTACCATATTGATAAGTCATTTTTTTGTTATGGAATATTTCCTCGTTGTAAAACATCATAAGTACTTATGCTTGCGTGATAGAAACTAATTTAATCGATCGTACGTCGAGAGTGCTTTCGCTCATACTGCTTTCATTTTATAAAGATTTATTTACGATGTTTTTCCATTTTCTGAATTTTGCTCGTGTATTTGTAAGCCTTATTTTGTAAGATAATGAATGTAAAATAATTGCTCTTCAAATTGTATTATTTTCCAATAAAAATGATTAGTTTATTAGTTGGCAGTGCTTTAGGCGACGTTCTAACCCAGATCCCTGTCAATTTTCAAGTTTGGCCTTACGAATGGCAGATTTGTCTTGATATAGCCGTTCAACCTGCTGCTGATGCAAAAACTTGTACGATGAAATAGTTTCTCCATTTGACTACACATCTTCTTCCTCCTATTGCAACTGCAATAAATGTTTCTAAACAACAACATTAGACTGCAAATATGGAAAAAAGCTGAAATCCTGCCATTAACCCTTCAATTCACCAATAGATGACAATAGCAATTCTATTTTGAGTTATTGTCTGTAGCTGCAGAAATACGAATTAGAAGCAGAGAAAGTCAGACTAAAATGACAAAATTAATCAAAATAATAATTTTTTCCTGTTGGAAATTTTTTTTACCAAAAGACCTACTGTTTTTTTTTAAAACATTTTTGGTGCCTCTGGTTTTCTTTGATTTAATAACTAACCCTCTGGCTGCGTAATTCTTTAAAATCACTATTTAGATGCGATGTTTGTAAATAAGTTCAAATATTATTCAAAGAAAGTGAACTGATACCATATGTTACACGACAAAAATATAATATAATAAAAATCTGTATTCTTAAAAATAAACACTTTTAACTGCGAAAAACGAAGGATGCAACAGAAAATAGACGGATTGCCAACCCGCGGAAATCGCGGGATACGCAGCTGGAGGGTTAATTACATTGTGGGCGATGTGCAAAACAAAAACATTTCTTTTAGATAGCTTGACTGGAAGGTGTAAAACAATTATGAGAAGTAAAAAGTTGTACTTTTGTATCTTTTATCATTTAGTTGATCTTGCTGTCATAAATGCTTGGTTATCGTCCAAACGTGTAAAGGAACAACTTGGAAGCACAGGAGTTGAAATGAAGTTTTTTTAATTTAGACTAAGTTGGACTGAATCCTTGTGTTCTTATGGTCCAACTCGATCAACAAAACGAGGTAGGCCCTGAATTGAAGAGGAGAAGGAGCCGACACTAAAAAAGGGGAAATCTGTTTCTGAAGAAACGCAACAGCAACTGTTTGGTCTGACAATATTAACCATTGGCAGGAGAATATCGAGAATAAATAGCGCTGTAAAATGTCGTCTTGTAAAGGTTCTACTATAATCAATTGCACCAAATGCAATGCTCCTCTATGCTAGAATGAGAACAAGAATTATTTTTAAAATTATTACTTAAAATAGATTTCAAAAAGTGCATGTACTTTAATTTCTACGTAAAGCTGCATTATCTAAAGTACTGTTTTGATTTATTTAACAATAAAATTGTCTGTTCTGATTTAAACCTCAAGCTATTTTTTCATAAACTAACTGTTTAAATAATCTTCAAAAGATATGCTGATACTATACTTAAATCTCATATTATATTTTGATGGTTTTAACATATCCTATTGTATAACATGAAATAATAAATATATAAAAGTAATATATAATAAATCTATGCTATAAAATTTTATAAGAAAGTAAAAAAAAATATTTACACAACATTTGAAAAGTCAATTAATAGCTACAAAATAGATGTTGCTGTATGGTGTCGCCAATCGGTACAGTTTAGTTTTTTTTTTGTCAAAAGAAACATAGTAAAACATAAAATCTATTTTTAAGTAATTTTTTTATTGATGTACACTGTTATGAAAAGGAAATATATTTTTTCAATATATATTTATGTAATTAAAAAATCATACATTGCAAGGTTAAAACTGCATGAGAGGAAAATTGTTGTACTATCTTCTTGTAAACGTTCCAAGTTTCAGAAGTGATTTTCAAAATGATTTCGTATATAGTTTAGAAATTTGATGACCATGAGGAGTTTAAGTGAGTTATTCTAACTCCCCTTTTTTTAAAAAGCAATATTTTGGAACAGAATTTCCTACTTTTGAGAAGAGGTTAGATGAAGAGGACAACACCTCAGCTGGCATCCCCACTCCAAGTTCCTACATTACACCAGCGGTGGATGATTAAGCCCTAAAGGATTTAACATGAATCATCCCCTCTTACACGATTATTCTTCAGTGAAATTGGGTTTCGAACCTGGAACTTACCGAGGCCGAGACCTCACTTTACAAGTTTAGGAAAAATTCAAAAGAGGCGTAAATTAATCTCAAGAAAAGCTGTCATCAACAACAACAAAATGGGAAGTTTCTGTAACTCGACTATTTATTAGTACATCTTCACAAAACTAGTACTGATGAAATGACTCGAGGATGCAGATTTATTCAATTATTCTATATAGTTAATAAATTGTTACATCGAAATTTTACTATTATGTACAATTATTTCCCCTCGTAAAATTGGCTGTCAAAGGATTTTTGCTGGTGCTCCAATGGAAATTTCAAGAGTTGCGGGGGTCTTGAAAATGATACTTCCAGTGTTAACGGGACATTTAATTTTTTTGAATATATTTCAGAAATTATAAATTTTACAATATATTTACGTTTAATAAAAGAACATGTTCTTTCTGCGCAAAATAATAAAATAATTCTTAAATAAAAATATTAATATATTTTTAAAAACACGACGGTGAAAAAAAAAACGAATTTGAATATAGTAAAATTTTTACAGTTAAGCTACGATGCTTAAATGCCTTAATACAAAAAATATTTCGTTATAGTTTTCAAAATATTAAGGAAAATCTGAAAAATTGTCAGAGTCGACCGGCAACATTCGCTTTTTGAGGACAGTATATAATCTGAATTTTGATTGCGAAATAGTCGATCACGATTCGTGAAATTCGTACTTTAATGGTTATTATGAAATTCTGGTCCGATAAACATTAATTTTAATTTAAATGAAAACATTTTAAAAGAAAATGAATTGTTTTCTTTTAAAAAATCATTTTTATTCGAATATTTTAACATTTATAGTATTTCATCATCAGAATTTTTCATTAGAAACAGGGATATTTATATTTTTGAAATGTGAATTCTAAAAAATAATTATATATATATGTAATGATATTTTAAACTCTTAATTTAATCCAAATTAATTATCAAAACTTTATCTGAATTTAGCCCATCGTAACTTCATTCTAAAATATTCTCTTATTTCGTGATCCAATTCCACATTCGGTTTAATTAATCATTTTGTAACATAATGCGCCATCAGAACTACGTTTCAAATGAGAGTGATACTTCGGTACCCTTGAAAAGATGTCAAAGATCATTCCCTCGGCCCGTGGCCGGAAATCCTATGTTATATAAGGCAAGTCATCATCTGTTCGGCCCTTTTTTCGCTCTTCTTACTTCTGCTTTGTGCCATGCTGTGTTTTCTTGTATATAATCATGCCTGCCACTCGGAATAGAATAAAAGGAAATTAAAAATACCAAGTCTCTTCACTGCTTCGAACCTGCATTCTACTTCAACCAAAATATGTTACATATATTTTTTTTTTCTTTTTCTTTCACTTTCCCTCTCTTTTTTAGCCAAGATATAATCATCAATATTTGTGAAAATTAGAATATTTATAAACTTTTAAAATAAAATTTTATCATTAGCATACTCCAAATGTCTGAGATTGCTTTTTATATTTCAAATAAAACTGCTGAACATTGATGTTCATATAAATAAAAATAACGACATTTTACAAATTTTTGTGTTGTATTTTTCAATGTAATTTTTAAAAATAGTTGTGTACAATTTGATTTGATTTTTGTTCTTTACATTTATTGCATTGTTCTACACAATTGGCAATTTTTTTCCAAATGAATATTCTTTCAATTTAGTGCGATTTAAATATACATTTTTATCAAAGTAACTTTTTGTTAAGTTTTTCAGTTTAAACATTCATTTTTCGCATTTGTTAAGTTTTGCTGTTTAAGCATTCATTTTCCTTTTTTCATGTTCAAAGTTTAAAAGCATCCATTTTTTAATGAATACTGAACCTCTTTCCATATTCTGGGAATGATATAGAATACTATTTTAACTTATTTCATATACCAAAATGAGATCTTTATTAAAGAATTACCCGATTTTGTTTTACCATCATTCTCATTCAAAATAGACAATAAATCATTAATCAATCTCATCGCACAAAAAATTGCTTAAGGAAAACTAAAATAATGTTTTGAAAAAATCAAACACTATAAGCTTAATACGTTCGAAAACAGATGATAGATTCTTCATATCTGATACATTCCTGCTAATTGTATGATTCGAATTCGAATAGAAAGCTATAATACCCTGAAACGCATGGCACTTGATACTAATTGTTTAGCTCTCTTCAAGTCTGGTGATACAAAATTCCATCCATCTACTGCTTTAAATTAGAGTGTTCAAATGGATATGATGGTTAATGGATTAATATGAGCACTTCCCTATTACTCCCTATACTGAAATACATCACATCTATTAGATGGATTGTGTCAACATTTTGGCATATAATCACATGCCAAATATTAACCCTCTAACTTAATCCATTCATCGTGTTCGCACACAGGAGGGCAGAGTATCAAAGAGGGTCTTTTTATTTCAAAGTCAGGAAAGTCTAAAACATGAAAGAGTACAAAGATCTGAAATGATTTTACTACTGCAGTGCCAGAAAAACAGAAAATGGAACATGCTTACTCCCAATATTATTTCCCCGCCATTTTTATGCAGTTACTTCAAGTAAATAACGTCAGTTGAATTTCCTCCTAGAAATAAAATTTTATTTTTTAATTTAAAATTTGTTATTATAATCTTATTATAAAAATTCAAACATTTACACTTGCTTTGACTCAAATCTGATCTGACAGAAATGCTACCAAGCTCTGTCGAAAACTGAATGTGTCATATCTTTAATGTTTACAAAAAAATTCCCATTTTGATGAATTTCCTATTCGATTAACAATCACTTCAGCCTGAAAATAGAATCTCCTTTTAGAAAAACCTTATAAATTCATTTGCTTCTATTGGGCATTACGGAAACTCATTTCTTCTTCAAAAGTTCAACTAAATCTTAGTTGAACTTTTAGCAACGAAACGACTTTCCTCGCCCTTAAATGTTAGGTAACTGACTACCCGAACCGTCATTGCAGAGGGAAATATGGTGGAATAAATGCATTTCATTCCAAATCAAAATTTCTGGGTATGAATAAAATGTCTTTTATTCGAGACTAACTATGATTGTTGAATTATAAAATATTTTCAAAAGTAATGGAATCCTGAAAATTTCATTCAAGTTTAGTTCAGTTTAGATATGTTAACGTCCCGTTTTAAAGCAACTCAAGGGCTTAAAGCAACTCTTGGGATGTACCTCGTAATTTTGGTCCGTGGTCAGATGACGAGGATGGTTCTTGAGCCGTCACCTCCCTCTCCTGGCTTCCGCTTCACACCAGCTGGAGAGCCTTTGGCCCCGGCGGATTTAGCGTGCATCAGATCCACTTACGCGACTGTTCTTCGGTGCAATTGGGTCTCGAACCTGAGGCCCTCCTGATCCGAGGTCGAGATATTGCCACCAGGCCACAGCGTCCCCGTAAAATATTCAAAGAAGCATAATCAGATCTTTCTAATCTATAAATCAATCTTAAAATATGTTCGGTTTATTTTTTGAAGTGCCAGTCGAAAAAAGCGAAACTTAATTTTATATTAACAAGCTGGAGTTTTTTAATATACGATACTGAATAATTGGCTCTTTTCAGTAGGATGTTTTAGGTAAAAAATTAATTATACTGCAAATTATGGAGTGAAATTTAATACACATATAGAAAAAAGTATGTCAGATCAAATTATTGAAATATCTTAGTTTTCATAATGGAAAAATTTCAAGACAACAGTTAATTATCTAAGTAACTCGGTTATTGGTTTACTGAATGAATAAATTTGTGTTCTTGAACCATTTCCATCGATACCAATTTTGTGAAGATGCGATGATAAATACTCGAGAAGTCCCATTTTTTCAACCCATAATTATATGAGTCTGCGAGTCTGCATATAAGGTATGCAGTAAATAAAAATACACAATTAATACGATCAATAATTACAATGAAACCTAGTTAATTTACATTCTTTTTATTCCGAACCTCAATAATTTTGATTTTTCTTTAGTTTCTTGAATTCCGTATTATTTATAGGGAAATTAATTCATATTAAGAAGCTAAAACACCTTTTACAATTAGAGCTTATTTTGGTCCTTTGAGTTTGCACTAAAATGTACGTAAAATTTCCAAATTGTTTGCGTTAGTTAAATACGACCATGCCTTATATCCTCAATAATTGTAAGAAATGAATTTTGTAATCCTTAATTCAATATAGTATTTTATTGCTATCCAATATATTCAATCAAAAATTTCTCAAATAATAAAAATTTAGAACAAATAAGTTGTACTGTTAATTGAACTGTTAATTTAGATTGCACATTGAACAATTATTATATTCAGAGCTTTGTATACTGTTTGTTTACTAATTATTTAATTATTTGTTGAAATCGTAGCTTTGAGAACTTAAATTTTTAATTATAATTATTTTAGCTATCTATCTTTATTAGTATTTTAATAAATACCCTCGTATTTATTACAACTGTCAAATATTACAAATAAATCTTCACGGACACATTTCATACAAAAAGTGTCAGTTTCTATTGTTACTGTAGTTTTCAGACCCAGTTTTTTTTAATTCAAATTTTTACCGTGCTGCCATAAAATTCGAATTGTTTGCGCTTTATTATTTAAAAAAATTATAAATTCGGACGAAAATCTCTTTTAAGAATATAAAATTGAAATATCTATAATTCACTTTCTATGTTTTTTTTATAACTAGGTTGCAATTCACAGGTACATAAAATTATATCAATTCCTGAACATACAGCATTTCCTTTCAAAAGTTATTTCCTTAATAATTGCTTATCTCTTTTCCAAAAATGATGCGATTTCTCCTTTCCATAGCTTTATAAATCATAGTTACAAAGAAAAATTACATTTATATCAAATATGCTATCATCAATTTCGTCGTAAATTAAGCCACTCATAAATTTAAAAAATGATATGCTTAAGAAGCAAATGTTAAAAAAAAAACCCTTAGAAAAATAAATATTTGTATCAAAAATGAGAATAGAAATAGGTAAATAAAAAATATATCCACGTGCAACATCTGCTTTACTTACAAAATATAAATTAAAAAAGAGTAAACCGAAACATAATGTTTTTAAGTAAATACTTTACCTGAATGAGACCCTCTAATGATGTCAATATAATGCAGTATCTCGAAAAAAATACGCCAGCATTATTCATTTTAGGACAAAAAAATCGGTCTCCATTTTATGAAAAATCCATTATCATAATTATCTTCATTGATGAGTGTTTTCAATAGACTTTTATCGATTGGGTCTTGATTCTGACAGAACACATAAATAAATTGCTTAATTGAGTGAGCATCTACTTTTTGTTATGCCACAGCACGAACTACGTCCTTTTCATCTAGGTATAGAAAATGTCAATCTATCAATCTCTCCCGTGATATCAAAAGCCAACGAATTCACACAATAATAAAGCTATAATCAGGAAAATATTTTTTTTAAAAAAAAGGAAAGCAAAATTGTTTTCTATTGTTGTCAACAGTGACTGGTTCTAAGCACCAGTAGACACCGATCTTCGAACATATTCTAATCGATCAGTATTGCCAAGGTAACACAGTAAATTGAACCGATAGGTATTGGTTAAGAATGCATTGCATGGCGAAAGTTGCTCTTGTATACAAATTGCATTCACTGAATGCTCCACAGAAAATGTTCGAGGCGCTGTTCGAAATTGAGTTTCTGTTTTAACTCAGAAAGGCGACATACGTTCATACTTCAGCAATCGTAAAATATTAAAGCTCAAAAACGAAAAATTGCGATTTGTTTGAATTTAATTTTTTTATTAAAAGATTATCTATTTGAATAACAGGAAAATTGACGATAGATAGGTGAGTTTGTTTTTATTTTAATAGTTTCATTAAAATATTTTGAATAATTTAAAACTTTTCTTTAGCAGTGTTTATATATCTGTCCTCCTATTCCATTTCAAGCATTTTCCTTATTCCTAAGTTTATAAATTTTACTAAATGGGGCCATCTTCTAAAATAGTCTAGCGCAGAGGTGGGAAATATTAAATAATAATAATAAAATAATAATATAAAAATGAAATATTGGAGGAAAAACATTTTTTTTTCTTAAGAGACATTTCTTTTTTTAATAAATAATTACAGCTTTGTGCAAAGTTTAAATAAAGGTTTTGCGCCGAAAAATAAAGTTGTGTTAAAAATAAAGACA
Source organism: Argiope bruennichi (assembly GCF_947563725.1). Classification (NCBI taxonomy): domain Eukaryota; kingdom Metazoa; phylum Arthropoda; class Arachnida; order Araneae; family Araneidae; genus Argiope; species Argiope bruennichi. The sequence goes on along the minus strand of NC_079162.1, from coordinate 132,593,236 downwards.
CTTAGTGTTTACACCTTCACATAATAATTTCTTGAGAGTGTCATTTTTAATACATTAGATATTTTTCGTTATTTTAAAATTTTTACAGCTGCTTCGTTGAACTGTAAGTGTGAGGACATTTGTGAATTCAAACATCAGAATAAACGAAGATAGAGCTGAAATCTACTTCACGTCTTATTTCAACATTCATTTAAACGGCATACTTTTTTGAGGGTTATTACAATCTATCAATGGATATGTTAGTAAATCGCATAAAAATAAAAGCACTCTCAGACTAAGATAAAAAATAAAGTAATTATTTGTAAAATTTAATATGTGACATCAAAGAAACTTCATAACGTTTTTACTTCAAGAAGATATTATTATGTAATTTTTTTTTTGAAAAGTTTGTCAAATCTTATGTGGGAAAAATACTACAAGATATTTTGAGCTTAAAAAATTAAAATAAAAACAATTTGTCTTTCACTTAAAAGAACTTTATTACTTAGTGAAGTTATCTGCTGTTTATAACAAAATGTGCGAAATTCCCAAATAATTTTATTTATTCCTTTTATTTTAAATGCGCAATAAATCAAATATAAATGCACGCTTATTATTCTAGTTAATGATCTCTTTTAACAAATACCATTATCATAATCGACATAATATTTTAAAATGCTTCACATCATTCTGCATTATTAAAATTTATTCTGCATTTTCTAAAACTCTGAAACGGCTAAAATTCCCCCAATGCAATTCTTTTTATTCAATTAAGTTTTCGCACAAATTATACACACCCACAGCTTTCATTAATTTCGAAAAAAAGTCATTTATAAATCTTTTTTGTTGTCAGAGTATCATAAACGACTCAAACTTCACTGCTGGTATTGCTGTGTATCACTGCTGCTGTAAACATTCTGGTAGTATTTGGTTTTTCCTGATTTATATTCAGCCTACCTTTCGGATGAATCTGTAGTAATGCTCAGACTATTGCAAGAAATTTATATCCACTCATGGCGTGACAATAAATGTCAAAAAATTTTTTTTAGTAACTCGTCTGATATATCAAAAATAAGAAATGATGCTTTAAAGTCTCAGTAAATGAAATATAATCTTAATGAAGTATAGTCGATGGTTCAAAAAATAAATCTTGAATTTCACAAATCAATGTTTAAGACTTAAAATGACATTTACTTCTTTATACTCTGAAGGTATTAAAAGCACTGCTTTAATCAAGCTTATATCTTCATAATATTTGTTTTACCTGGCGGCGGTAAGAACATGGGAAAATAATGCCAACAGCAAGCCTTAGATAGCAGCTGATGGAAGGCATTAAGATTTGTTAGTTTTTAATTAAATTCATTTGCTTTAACATGTTCGCTGCTATGATTGATGTCTGTGATTCGGACCACTATCTAATAAAATGCTTACTTGTTTGCTCTCTTTTAACTGTAGTAGAGAATAAAATATCTAATTCGATAGTATGTGTGAATCACAGACGACTCACGTGTTGAGGAACATGTTAAAACAAGGAGTTATAAACTAAGCATAAGCTTGTTTTTCTACATTGACCGAGAACATATGCTGTCACGGGAATGTGAGTGACACGGCAGTCAATGTGTTAAAAGCAATATTTTTACTGGAATTACTTCGTACGAAAACATTTCTAATGATAAAAAATTAAAAAGTTTATGGTAGATTATATATAAATTCGGGATATAAAGGTTAAAGTTTTTGTCATTTTTTTAAATGAGGAGTTTTTAATTAGTTTACAATTGCATAATTATCATTTTTTTTCTGTAGAAACGTACGCATTCCTGTTATATATACATGAAGTGTCTAAAAGCATATTAAATTCTTCCAAGTTTTATATCCTCTTATTGATTAAATAATAATTATCCTTAACTATCACAAATAATTTCAGTTGTATTTAGGATCTTTAGTAAACATTCCGACGGCATTTGGCTTCTAATGGAACATATATATTGTGCAATGTCTCATACATTTTTTGAATTATGTTGGCTTTCATTTGGTAAAGGCTAGCTAATATTCGTGAACGTATAATATTTTGGAATGTATACTAATCGTCTCAATTAAGATAGGAATTCCACCAGAACAGATGATATATATACAGGTAGTTATTAAAATGATGAAAACACCTTGGAGAAAGTGACATCTAAGAGTGCGTTTCTTAAGCATTAAAATATAATTATAGCTTTCAGTTTTTTGATATAAAAACATATATCATAGTAGTATGAGGTTGCTTTAGTGAAATTGTATATGTCTTGGATTTTTGTCAAAAGCGTAAAATGTCAGATCTCACAGACTTTCAAAGAGGCCAAATGGTTGGAACCTGATTAGCTGGAGCAATTGTCACCGAAACATTCCAGTTTTTAGGCCTTTCTAGACGTACGACGTTTAAAGTCATGACAGCATACTCAGACCTCGGCAAAGCAAAATAATGAACGGAGTGAAAAGCTGAATGAAAGCAATCGACGGATATTAAAGCTAATTGTAATGTCTAAAAAGAAAACAACGTCTGCTAAAATGTCCGGAGACCTCAATCAGGATCTGGATTCTTCAGTGTCAATAATTACAATTAGGAGACCTCTTCATAAACAGACGGAGGAGCAATAATTCTCTAGCCACTTGTCAAAATTCAATACCAAACGTCGTCTCAAAATCTGATTGATTGAAAGAGGAAGACAGTTATATGGTCAGAGGAATCATCTTTTGCACTTTTCCCACAATAAGACGTGTTTGTATTTCGAAGACACCTGCACATGCATATGATCTTGATTGTGTTTTTCCATCTGTCAGGTATGGAGGTGAATCTGTCATGCTATGGGCAACCGTAACGTAGTTTTCTGCTTGCCCAATCGTAACCCTGAAAGGAAGGATCACTGGGGAGAAGTATAGAGATGATCAGGTCCATCCTTTGATGCAAACTTTGTTTCTTACCGTAGGTGGAATTTTCCAGAATGATAATGTTCCTTTTCATGCAACGGGATTTGTCCAATCGCGGTTTTATGACACGAGGATGACGTGAAACATTTACCTTGAACCACACGGTACCCCGACATCGGTATAACTGAACCGTTATGGTCTATTTTAAAGCGTTCACTTCGACATTCAACAGTATCTCTTCTGGAACTTTCTCAATATCTCCATGAAGAATGCTACAATATTCCTCTAAACACAATTCTTCACTTGTATGATTCGCTTCACAAGTTAATCCATACTATATTATATGCCAAATGTGACCCTACGCCTTATTAATAAAGGCCCTTGTACTCGTTTGTGGTGTTTCCATTATTTTTATAACTACCTGTATGTTTCCAATTTTATTTATAAGTTTACAATAGTGTGTGCCCTTCATTTAAAACGAATTATTCATTTGAAAAATCAAAATGCACGATAATAAGAGAATAAAATGACGTTACAACTATGGGAATTAGTCCTCATCGAATGAAGAATTTCATATTAATAATACTATGACGTTATAATATTCATAAAATAACGAAGTTTGTTGAAGTACTGATAAAAATATTATCGTGCATTAAAAGTGTTTTCGTTTCTTGAATTCTTGCCTATCAACGCTTGTATTTGACATTTGCTAACCATTACTATTTATTCAACATGTGGCATGTCCTTCCATAATCTCTACTTTTCCCGTTCCCTTTATTTCTTTTTAAGATTGAATGGCGGATGATACACAGAGAAAATTTTTATCTGTTTCAGGGCATTATATTAAATGAGTAAATTTAAAGAACAGAACAAGATTAGTGTGAGTACAACTCAAAACTGGTTTAAAAGCTTCAAAGAAAGATACCTGAAGCTTGTGTTATGAATCTGTATTATTGCTACCCTGCACAGTTAGACACATAGTAAGGAAGGTAGAATTACAAATATTTTTATGGATACTGAATGAATGGATGAAAGGTGCTTCTGTGTATGCTTCGGCTATATTTTGCTATCTGTGCTTCCGTTCTTGGTGGACTTTTCGCCGTACATTCACTGGATGGATTTTTCGTACTCTTGAAATTAAATACAAAAGTGAAACTAGCAACTGTGATTTTTGAGCAGTTAAAATGAAATGCAGAGAATTCATCCTCTAGCATAGTGAAATTTGCAAGAAAGCAAGAATGCTTTAAAGGTATTAAATAGAATATGTCGAGTATTATATAAGATGCTAAAAGCATACAGAGAATTGAGAGGTTCGTCATAAGTTGATACTAAAATAAGCATATCACAGAGTGACAGTCTGTTAATTCTTCAGGAAACTACAAAAGTTTTTTTTTTTTTCTTATGGATAGTAACATTTGAAAGAAAAGATGTATTTCTGTAAAACACAAATAATCGTAAAAAGGGTTTGATGTAAAAAAAATTTAGGCTTTGTAGAATTTTGAGCATGTCATTTATTTAGAGATCCTCCCAGACGGTTTGCTAATTTTTTCTACACTCTACTGTGAACCGGATAGAATAGGATACTGAGGTATAGTGGCTCAGGAGACACATTTGGCTACACTAATAAGAATATATGGTGGATGAATAAACACACGGTTAAGATATGAGATTATTGGAATTGCAAAACATTTAAAATTAGTATTATTGATTATAAATCCTCATGATAATATTATTTATCATTTAAAACGAGTCATTATAATTGTCAAAGTCCATAAAAATTAAAGATTCGGACCAAAATTTAAAAACAGAAAATCAAGTAATCCTGAGAAAAAAAACAAAGAGGAAAAATATTTAAAGGCTTTTGACTTGGTATCCTTTTAAGTATTTGCCATGGACAAATACTTAAAAGTATTGACCATTATTATTAACACTTAAGAGTATCTGTCCAATAAGATTGATACCTCTTTGCCTTTCCAACAACACTATAAACATATTCAAATGACTGCTCTCATACAAATAAAGGAGCAGCTCCCGTATACGGCCTATTGGCGCCATTTTTTTTCGCCAAGAAGTCGCCAATAATGCGTGTTTGTTTAGGATGCTGTGATTCTCACCCGGAAGTTTTGAAGCCACGTTAGGTTTATTTCCAACACTGATAAAATACAGTCAGGGGGGGCACCCCCTGAACCCCCCCCCTTTTAACGAAATTATTTTTTGCTCCGATTTTTTAAAGTGATATCTTAATTTTATGCTGAATATGTTCTCATGAAAAGATTCATATTTTTTCAATTTTAAAAGCATAGTTTATAAAAGTTAATAGCTGTATATGTGAGCTGCTCCTTATAAAAACACATATTGACCTCCCTTGTTACTTATCAGAGACTTTAATGGAGTATTCCTCCCAAGGAATGTCTCTGATAATTTCCAAGAATTTGCATTAAAACATTGCAAATAGGGCAATTTGGGGTTTTAATCAAACCCGATTCCTTCAAAAAAGCAAAAAATTATCCCTATCCCGCATCAACTCTGTGACAAAATACCTGGTCGCAACTCCAGGATTTCCAAAAATAGGCCTCGCTTTATTGTCTGACATCTTAGAAACCCTAAATCCAAGCCCGTTTTTCTGCAAAACATTTTGAAATTTTTCAACAACATCCTGAATTTGTACATTAGCAGATGCCATGAGTAAAAATAGAAAAATAAAAATGCAAAAACAAAATAAAATGGAAAAATACAACCTGGCCACGTGGGAAATGATGGGAGCTAACAGCCGTCGACTGATACAAGTGGATAGTACAGTGTGAAATGAATGAAATTTAAAATTAGAGGTTAAGGTGAAAGGTTAAGAGATAAGGTTTAAGGTTACCATAAAGAAGAAAACGTACGCCGATAACGGCAGCCAGAAATGACCGTTTATCGCCAAATTTCTCGCCAATTTGGCGGAGGCCGTATACTGGAGCTGAGCCCAAATAAATCTAAGGCATGTGTGGTTCTTTCCCTCAAACGTGGCTTTGGTCATCAAAATGCATCATTCTTCTGGCTTCTTTTAAGGGTTTTAGCGGTATAAAGAAGACTTTATTTTACTTTAGGAAGGCCAGTTAAATTGTTCATTAGTTCTATATCAGTAAATTGTTCTTATAAAAAATAAAATAAAAAACAACTCATCACGTTGTCTTCTCTCGCTAAGACCACCTATTCTCAGCAAAAGGAGTAGTATTTCTTCCGTCTTAGGCTGAAAACCGAAATCCGTAAAACTCTAAGAGGTCATTGTGACCACCCTTGAACTGAAGAAGTTGTGTTATGTGTGTGTGTGTGTCCTAATCACTCAAACTCTGACTTCGAGTTAAGGGACTATAAGGAAATATAGTTCCATTTTTAAGGAAAATGGGGAATAAATATTGTTAAAGAACACGACTGTAGCTTCGAAAATACTAAAATACACACAGGATGCTTGGAAAATATCTAACAGAATTTTGAAAAAGGCTAGATGGAACCAAAATAATCATTTTTTTTTTTTTAATCATTGAATGCATATGAGGAAAGGGCTCGTTTAAGCGCTTATCTCACAGGATATAGAAAAGGTGAAAGACCAATAGAAATTTAATATCAAATGATTTAATGAGCGCTGTTTTACAGTAGATGCTCATGACAAACATAACAAAATTATATGATTAAACTAAACGTGACAAAATTTGGTAATATGATGCTTGAAGAGCAGATATATCTCGATCTACCTAGCGGTTTTTATTTGCAGTTACTTGCATTCATTGTAAGTGAAATGGGCATATGCCTTCATCATGTAAAATGTAATATACATGCGAGCACATCAGACCAGGTCAGACGACATACCTCTCGTGTTTATAGATGGGTTCAGTCCAATTGCATGTAAAACAGGTTCTTCTATTACAGGAGTTCTATCAGTTCTGGTCTGGTCCCCATCACGGCTGTTAACCTCTAAATATCAATTTTCGCAAAGCTGGTGGTGAACAAAAGTTTCACAATTTGGTACTTCTCTATTCGGAAATCAATTTTTCATAATCTCTGAGATGGTTTGGTACCATCCACTGTGCCAATCGTCAGAGGGATGTCTGCAAGTTGTGCGTTCGTAAAGCAGTGAATGATATTCTAAATTTTATCAGACAAATTACACCTTTACTCCCAGATGGCATCGAGTGGCAAAACTGGTGGCATTTGAGAGTCTTAAACTCGGCATTACTGGGCACAAATTCTAAGACACACACACACAAAAAAAAAAAAAAAAAAAAAAAATCAGGATTTCTGTCCCCTCTGCCCACCTTTAAAGTTTGTCAGTTATTTTCGAAGTCTCCTGTATATAAATGTGTTATGGATATGGCTCATGCAATCAATCTATTTACTAAATTTACATGATATTATAATAATAGCCAAACAATTACATTGGCCGTAATATATATATATATATATATATATATATATATATATATATATATATATATGTGTGTGTGTGTGTGTGTGTGTGTGAATGCGAGGATTAGGAACAAGGTAATGGAGAAGAAGAAACCTTTTCGTATCTAAATTTCTCATGAGTTCGAGAAAAATAAAAGCAGCGAGAAAGTATTCATTATGAATGAGAAAGTATTCATCATTCATGAGCTTTGCAGAATTGATGGTCTTTAAATTTCATTCGCAAATAACATGTCAGATTTCACGAATGCAACTAAAATATGGTGGTGCACCATCACGCATTAACCAAATGTTCTGGATTACAATTGTTGATATTGCAGTAAATCCAGAGGGACGTGCTGCATGAAAACAAAGTACTTTTTGCCACTAAGGTGTTCGAGCAGAAGATACGGTAACAATAGATGACCCTGCCCAGATGTTAATCTTAAACTTGTGTTGTACGTGTCTTAAACTTGTGTAGGATTTTCGAATGACCAAATATGCACATTGTACGTGTTGAAGACGCCTTCTCTCGTAAATCAGGCTTCATCTGATAAAACTCTCGCAGAAAAGTGTGCATCTTCCTGTGTGGCATCGCATCCAGCGTGCGAACTCTACTCGCAATGGGTAATCATCATCGAATAGGAGTTGGACTTTCTTCAAGTGGAATGGGTGCATGTTTTCAGCCCGCATAACCTTACGTTTCATATTGAATAACCTGTTCAGCTGCAACTGATCGTATGCTTGTTGATGGGTTATAGGCAAAGCGCTGCAAAATTCTGTTTTCTGTGCCAGGTGTGGGCACACTGTGTTCTTGTCCTGCATTTGGCCTCATAATTTTGAAAAATCCTGTCTCCCACAGCCGTCAATCGATGATTTCAAACGGGGTATGGTGAGAAAAACGCCTCCTCGGAAATTGCACTTGGTACAATTTTTGTGCTAGTTGTCTATTGTTGTCTGCTTGGCTGAAGTTTGACGAATATGTGGACATGCATTTTTCTCAAATCTGACATGTTGTTTGTGAATGAAGTTTAAGGCCATCAGTTCTATAATGCGCATTAATGAATACTTGTTCGCCACTTTTATTTTCCCTGAACGCATGGAAAATTTATATACGAAAAGGTTTCTTCTTCTCGTTTATCTTGTTACTAATCCTTGCATTCATAGGGCTATTCTCTTCAACAGGTTCATTGTCTTTTCTAAGTCTATTTTTACGATTTTCGCCGAATAAACGTCACTTGCGACCCTATGTTTTATGGTAATTTTTCATCTCCTTAATACCTATTATCACCTCTCTGAATTTATCTTTCAAATTTGACAACACCCTCTGCAAACATAGGTACCGATGTTTCAGTGATGTTTCCTGGTATACATTTTAATTTTTCTTGAATATCTTAAAACCTCCCCATTTTTCATATTACATGCTTATATCAAATTAAAGAGCATAATATTTCTTACATTATCAAGCTTTTATTTATCTTCAAGTTTTAATATTTTTGCAGATAAGGATTATAAACTACTTTTTTGTTTTCAGTCATTTACGACACCCTAGTTCATCAAATCAGCATGTTACTTACATGAAAAATAGTCTTTAAGAATGTACTTTCACTTATCAAATATCAAATGGATCATCAAATAGACATATTACCTACATTAAAAATAACCTTGAAGAATGTACTTTCACTTAAAAGAAAATTCATAATTCAAACATCATTTGTTATTTTTTATTATATTTTTACAGTTTCCACCAATTTTCGGGCTCCCTGTATTTTTGCGATTTTCACCTCCTAAACGTCGTTTCGGACTCTATGTTGTATAGTAATACTTAATCCTCTTGGTGACTAACTATTACCTCTCTGAATTTGTCGGTCGAATTCGAAGTAGGATCTAGATATAGTAAAAGGGTTATGTATTATATGAGGAGATTATTTACAGCGTCACTTGGTGGAAAACTCTGGAGTTAGCATTCCTGTCTCAAAAAGAATACAAGATAGGGGGGGGGATGCCGTTTACAAAGTTATACAGAGTTTTTGATTTAGTACGAAAAGGCAATAGGTTAACATAATATTAAGAATGAAACACTTAAAATGCACATTTGTTTGTCGGTGGATTTCAAAACTGTGACGTCTCAAAACGTGTTTAAAAAAACTTTTATCACACGATATTTTTACTTTTATTGTTCAAATAACCCTTTGTCATCTAAAATATGGATTTGAACCACTGTTTTAATTTTATTCGCATACTTTATAATATGTTAGTTTTTGCACGAGAAAAAGTAACAGTAATACTTCATTAATGAAAAGACCCAAATGTTGGCAGAAAGGCCGCCTGCACTTGTGGTTTGAGTTATTCCCGAAGTAAAAAGTAGATTGGGGTAATTTTTTTTTCGTACAAAAAATAACATTTTCCCCTTTTTATCCATGTCTTGTGACGTCACTATTTCGGAAAACGTGAACAAATAAATGTGCTTTTTAAACGTTCTGATTTTAATATTAATGTGCACTAGTCTCTTCTTGTGCTAAATCGAAAACGTTTGAATTGTCATTTTCCCCTTGTCTGATACCTTTTCGAGATAGGAATACTTATTCCAAGTTCCAAAGTAAGCTGTTATCTCATTCCGTAGTGCGTAGCTGCTTTACTCTAATTATACACCATTTTTATGATTCTAGATGCTCTCGGTTAGAAGTTAAAAGGAGTGTAAGGGATTTAAGTGGGCACCTTATACATACATATATATACATACACACACACAAATATATACATACATACTTATATATATTGTTTTAACGCTAATTTATTGTTTTTTGCTATGGGGAGCACATCCAATAAAAAGAAAGTTGATATTGCCATTTGATATTTTTGTCACTATAACCGTAACTGTTGAAGTTTAACTGTTGTTTTTCATATGATTCTTGGGCACACACCTCAAAATGCTTTAAACCAACATTTTATTCCGTTCTTGTGAACGGCACGATAGTTAAGGTCTCATATATCGGGATAGTTTTTTATAAACGTCCAGTGCATATATATATTATATATATGAGACCTATGTGTATGTGTGTGTGTGCACGCGCCCACTTTTAAATCCCTTCAATCCCTCTCTAACCGAGAGCATCCATAACCTAACTTCTAACCGAGAGCATCTATAGCCATAAAAATGGGGGTGTAATCATGGTATATTAACCAAAATTTGTATCATGGGTATTTTTTTCTGTGAGAAATCTATTCATGAAACAGAAAAGGGTGTTGCTATGGGAAGTTTCAAAGTTTGTATAATATGAAATACGCAGACAACCCCCTGCGAAAATTTTAGGCACGGCATCTTTTAGTATTCATTACAACCTTTAAAATTGTAATTTTAGTTTTCACATAAGATGAATGATTGCCAAATAAATTTGGGTGGCTTCTTTTTTTTCTCCCGACTGTAGATATGGATAAAATTTTCTTTGATTAGAAAGAAGTAGGTATGAAGTTTTTTAACAATTTTTATTCTTCATTATATTAAGTAAATAGTTCAATTTTTAGCTGTTATCAAGATTTTTTTGTAAAAGCCATGAAAAACGATGCGCAGTCTACCGAATAGGAAGGCAGAAAGCAAAAAAAAAAAAAAAATGTAAGATAGCATTTTGAGTTTATATAATTTTAGAAAGGGATTTGCTAATACCATCTTTTGATTACAGTGGAGAAATAAAAATTCAGAAGTAAAAGTGAAGTCAGAATTCACGATTATTTTTAGAATGTGGAAAAATTGAAATTATTATTTATATATAGCTAGTTTTAAGACATCGTGTTTGTCTTTTTTTTTTTTTTTTTTTTTTTTTCATTCTCGACATCGTTTCAAGCCTCGCAATATCATGTTTTAAATATTTGGAAGACATTTTAGCTTTTTGCCAGAATTTCTTCGATGATTGGAACCGAACCTTGAATCCTCTTTAGTTTCTAAACAAAATGCATCTGCAGCTAAAACTAATGAATGGAATGAAACCAAATTTCATACACACTCTGTTTAAGACACGGGGAAGTGAATTCCGCAAAATATAATTAGAAAAAACAGTCATCGTTAGGAGAAATGACAGAATAGAAAACGCATCACTAATACAAAGGAAGATACGAAAAACGGATGACACAAAATTTCATCAGGGTACGAGCGAAAAAACTGCATGGTATTACGAATGAGTGGCATACATAGAAAATCCGACTTTATCAACCAACAATAGGAACCTTTGGCTCATGTTTTCAATTTCCTCACCTTAACTGAATACACGATATCAATCTCCCCTGCATCTAAAATTCGGTTTCATTCAGCTCATTAGTTTGAAACCGGCAAATGATTTGACAGCCACTGTGCATTTGGCCTTTTGTATCGTGCTTGTCACTCGAGAAAACGAAGTCAATTTTTCTGAAAGACGGCGGCTGGAAATCAGGAAATAGAATGATATTTATATTGAAACGTCGCTTGATTAAGATTTTAATCAAAGTGAATTATATTAAAATGAGTTTGAATGCAAATAATTTCAGATTCAATAAATGTATGGTTAAGAAGTAATTTTATCCCTCTTTAACTAATTTTTTAAGTCAATTTTCTAAATACTCTCTACGAAAAACACGTAAATCTTCCTATCTGTAAGTTATTCGAGTAAATTATGGGATAAAAGCTAAAGCCAGGAAGATTCTCTACGCATAATAAAAAGCATGATAAACATTTTTAATTTAATAACTGAAAACCGATTTTTTTTGAGAAAAATTAGCATCGATGAAACAGATTTTAATGAATTGCACTGAAATTTTTCTCTCTCATTTTTACATTAACTGGCAACTAGGTCTTTCCATCGATGATATAACAAAAACAACTTATCTTGCAATTCTCACTTTACATTATAACACATTGTTTATTTAAAATTAAATTTAACTTCTCTGCATCTATCAACTTAACCTTTCAGGTGATATGTGCTGGGGACTCAAGTGCAACGTGCTGTATCGAGCTATTTTCTCAAAATATTTCGGTAGTAGGTAAAATGCTATAATCATACATACAGGGTGCCGCAAATGTAACTATATTTTTGTGAATCTATTTTTCTATCTAACTATTTTTTACTTTGAAAAAAGTGTCTTTTTATCTTTATCGCTTTAAAAATGTACTAATTATTTTTGCATATTAGGATGTTTCATAACTGTTATTTTTCAGTGTGTTCAAGAATTAGCAGCCTAGTTTGCTAGATTCGAAAAAATATGCTTATTTTCCAATTTAATTATGATTACCAAAAATGATAGATTTATATAAAAAAGAACAATCAAGGAAAAGGCAATTTATAAATCTTATGACATTCAAAAGTTTGAACATTTCGTCATTTAACTAGAAGCACTATAACCTCAAATTTCCAAGTTCTGCAAGAGCAAGAAAGAGCTGAAATTTCAGCTAGATATAGTTATTATTTATTACAAAAAAAAATTTCTTTCTTTTGTAAAATTTGGAAAACTAAGGTAAGTAGTAATGTGAGTTAAGGGATGATCCTTAAAATTTCCAATCAATTCTTAGCTGTTATACTGTCCGGATTCAGTTCTAAAATGCTTCAAAATATGTTTCGCAATCTGAAATTTGCAGGGATACGGATGGAACATAAATTTTCGATGAGGTTTTGATATAAAATTTATAAATATCTTTTTTTCTTCATTGTTCTCTTTTATAAATCTAACTATTTTGTGATCATGATTGAATAGCAAAAATAAACATAATTATTTCAGTATATTTAAAATGCAATGGATTCTACAGTACAAATGGAAATCTTGGAACATCTTGAATATACAAAAATAAAATTTTAGAACATTTTAAACATTAACCCTTTTGTTACGGCAGTCCACTCCTCTGGATTAACGCCACCAAACGGGGCACCGCTACGCCGGAGTAATTCCAGAACGGAGCACTGCCGGGGTCTCCGAGAAGAGCGCTTTCTTTTCTATGGGCCTGGAACAGCAAAAAAGGGGAAACGACTAGGCGATGGTTGCTTTTCTGCTTACATCCGTTTGCATTCAGTTTTTTCCTCTCTTCCTTAAATAAATGTGCAAAATAGCTTTAAATTTAAGAGTAATTAACAGCATCGTTACACTTTCTTTAGTTGTTGATAATTTTATATAGCTATTAAATTTAATTATAAATGAACAGAATGAACACATAAAATGTTTGAAATATATATTCATTGATTTTAAGCTCTGGTATTTGGCATAAAAAATAATTTCAGAGAATAATTATAAAACTAATTAAGATGGGGTTTTTTTTCCTTTTTTTCTTTAAAATATTTTAATGGGTATTTTTTTAACACTATTTGAAAGTAACAAATTTATGAAAATCATTACACTTTAACGTGAAATTGCCAGAGCCACGTCAGCCATCTGATTCTTTAAAAATCAGAGTTCTCCAAGAAGCAGTATGAGGAAGTGTGGTTGGACTTTGCATCTTAAAATTTTTTTTATTATTATTCTTTAGCAATTTCAATTCTATTATTAATATTAATACTTTGTTTCCATGAATACAACTAAGATGCACTGATGATACCCAGTTTTCTTTTTTTACCTTTACTTAACTTTGCATTACTATTTTTGTGCTTGGAATAATTATTTAAAAATATAATAATAGAAAGAGATATAAATTTTTGACTGCTCTTCTTTTGTTCTGTGACATGTACAATATATGTCTGCAATATTTAAATCTGGAACTTTACTCAATATTATTTTTTTTAATGCTGATCGTATATTTTCTGAGTGGAGAAGACTTTCATTGCCTGTTAAAATAAATTTAAAAATTTTGAAACTTACTACAAAAATTTTAACGATGTCTTCATCTGGATATGTCAACTTTCCTTTATCAACAACAAGCAAATATTCTTTAGCAACAGAGTTCGTCATTTCAAAAATCAAATCTTTTTCCACTGATAATAATTTTATACAGTCGCTATGTTGAAAATAAGATTTTAGCTTGCCAACAGAATCCAGAAAGATAAATATGCAAAGGAATCAACTCTTCTTCATCCGTAAAATTATAGAAATCTGCACCTTTTATTTCGAATTCTGAGATTTAAAGGGTGGTTCTTTTTCTGAAAAATCACAAAAAAAATTTTTCAAATGAAAAGAGCCATCTTTTTTTTAAATTCATTTTTAACAAGGTATTCATTCTTAATTTTTTTCTGCTTGTAAAATTTGTTCAGCAGAAACACTAAAGTTACCACTACACAGCTGTCTGTATTGATCAAATCTGCCTTCCAGAGGATCGGTTTGATATTTTCTATTTTAGACGTTGCTATTAGGTGAAATTTGTAGCTGATAAATAATTATATCTCTCATTGTTTTGGCTGTATGTTAGATGAACAAAAGGTTTCCGCAGTCTATTTTTATAGGTTTTTTTTTTTTTTTTTTTGACCTGAAATAGAAATTTTTTCCCATTCATCTATCCATTGAATGCATTTTGCCCTAAATAGGAGCCTATCGTCTGAAATTTTTCCAAAAGGTTTACTATTTTCTCATAGCCTTTTCGAGGGCTTTGAATTCAATCGTTCCATCGTAAGCAAAGTCATTCAATCTCTTTAAAACTTTTGCATTTATTAAATAAAATATTTTTAAACATAAGCCAGCATTTTGCTTCTCAATATTACTTGGATACAAGGATTGAAAAGTTCATTTGGGAGCCTATTTTATAACAGATTTTGACTCTTTTCTGTATATTTCTCTTAGATGACCTAAAGATGCATACATCATTTTACCAAATGTATAAAAGAGGGAACTGAAAGGTATTATTTGTTGTTTGCTGATTTAGCCAGTTATTTCAAATGCACTTGATAATATGCACAGAATCAAATAAAATAAAAATATTCTTTCTGAACTTTAGAAGCTGTCGACTTGTTTACAATTATTTTAAAAAATAAAATATTTCCTGCAAAAAAAAAAAAGTTTTAAAAAATTGAAAGCAAAAAATGAACTGAGAGACAAGAAAGGATTTTTGGCTTAATGTATACTACACATTAAAACTTATAACTCGAAAAAAAAACTGTTATTAAAGAAAAATAAATATTCTTAATTACTCACATGATAATTAAGTGTGATACGGTACTTCGTTTTAGTAATTCAGAGGCGATGTTATAGAATTTTAATGCAAAAAATGTTCAAAATTCTTCACAATCACAAACGAAAGGACACTAGGGACGATGGACATCAACTGATCAAAGCTGAAAACAGTCCATCGCTTAGTTAAAACCGGTAATGGCGGAAACGGTCCTGTTCTAGGCCCATAAAACTTTTATTGCTCTCTTCGTTCTCGGAGGCCCCGGCACTGCACTGCAAAATGTGCATCTTGCGCGTCGGTAAACTGGTGCTCGTATTTAAGTCTTTCAACGCCATTTTATCATTTTCCTGATCATACTCTTCTTTAAGCGTTACATAATGGTGTTTGTAGACTTTGCAATCATTATAAATAAAAATATAATTTAGGGCAATTAATATTTCAAATTAAAATTCTCAGTAATTTTATTCACAATGATACATTTTAAAACATGGTTTTATACACAAACTACATTATAGTCTTTACATTCATACTTAGATTCATGTCTTTTATCGTTTAAACTGCAAACGACGCACCGCCTAGTTCGGTTTTTTCCTGCCGATTTATAAACCGAAGGAAAATGTCTTTCTGTTAATCTTCTGATTATACTTTCTTAATGATTATTTCCTTTTCGATGTTGACGACTTGTACTTTGGTGATACTTTCCCATTATTTCCCTAATTAATTGCAACTGAAATTAGCCATGGATATCGGTTTTTTCATCTCATTCAAGCAATAAGCAATTCACACGCAAATGTCCAACAAATGAAAGAAAGAAACAAAAATGTCCAACAAAGAATTTGCGGTACTATTTTAAGGATTTTACTTGTGGAATTAATTCATCGTGTTGATAACCATATCCGCTTTATCCAATGCACCCATTGAGTTATTATAATCCAATATCCATACAAGTTTTTATATAACTCTTTCACCTCTGTGCCTGAATATCGTTTTAATGGCATTATGCACGGTAGACAGCCTGTACACTTCTTTTTTATCCATTCACTTTGTAACTAATAAATTACTGCATGATCGCAATGTTGCCTCTGCTCTTTTTAAACGTTCATAATTTTTTTTCATTCCTTTCCTTCTTTTTCTAACCGCCCTCACGTATTTGTGCAATTATTATGTAGAAAATTAAATAAAGCTGGATTCGAATACCAATTGCCCACATAAAGCGTATAGTCCTTTCCTACATAGGGCTTTATAAGCGCTTCAACTATTGTTCCAGCTATTGTAATATCCTGATTTTCACAATACACCATGGAAAATGATCCGGCATAAGCAATTAAATCTTGTAAAATTCCTGTCTGACAATCGCTGAAAATAAAAGATTTTACACCGAATCTATTTCTTTTTGGACGAGATGTATTGTTTAAAAGACAGCCTTTCTTTATACAAAAGTAAACTTTCGTCAATACACAGCCGTTATAGCAAGGTTGAAATGCTTGACTAAATTCTTTTCCTAATGTATCAATGACGTTCCGTATTTTGTACGAACAATCATTAGTACAACCCACATCATGGGTGAAATGTAGCATCTGTAGTAATTTGAAATAGCGGTCTCTAGTCATTACTTCTGCAAAAATATTGCTTCGCAGAAGTTTGTCTTTACTCCAGTATTCTACTAATGTTAACTTTTTATTGCATGTCATTAAAAATGACACAGCACAAAAAAAAAAAAAAAAAAAAAAAAACGGTATAGTTTGTTTAGTACTGTTCCTTCTGAATTGTTTATGTTATTATTTTTTCGAGACCAGTATTGATTTATTTCACTTGCAAATAACTCTGCGAGCTCTTCAGAGACGAAAACCTGAAAGCAGTCTAATATTTTGCCTGGTCTACTAATGTTTTCCTTTAATACCTGAATCTCCTGACGCAAACTTATGTATTTTAGGGACAAATTTTTTTGATGTCCATATTTCACAGTGATTGTCATTTGCTTCAATCTTCTCTGCTTCTGATTCAGAAGAACTACATATAATTCTTTTTTTTTTCTGCGTAGTGTAAAATTATTTTAATTTTCATTATCTGAATCGTTTTCTTAATCAGTCAAACCGTTAAAGAATAGATTCTTTTTTTACCTTCCTTGCAACATTCTGACAAGGACGAGGTTCAAAAAGGTTGCTCGTGGGTAATCAAATAAAAGGGACCTGATCTGTCTTTTTTCCATTTATTATACATAAAGCAGCTACTGACGAAGACATCTAAAGCACATTAACATAACATCACAAAAGCACGCGCACACACAGCAACAGAAGACACATCCGTTGCATCTCTAATTAGGCATTACAAAATTCCGAATCATAAAGTAATAAAAAAGAAGCGTATCAAAGTTCAACAGAAACTGCGCATGCACCGGTTTCCTGATGACTACAGCTGGAATAGGGGAAAGGCGTCTCTAAGACGGAACATCCCAGCCCCCGTTGGACAGTTGTCCAACACCTTCTTCGAAAGGGAGTGGAGAGAGTCTGTTGATACTACGCCGAAAAATTCCTTTAGGGGTTCTGATGTCTGCGACACGGAAAAGTCCATCTGTTCCAGGATATGTCCTTTCAATTCGGGCCAAGTTCCATTCCATGGGGTTCTTGCTATTATCCTTCAGGAGTACCAGCTGTCCGGGTTTGATGTTCAGTTGAGGTAGTTTCCATTTAGCTCGATTTGGTTTGGTTTGGTTTGGTTATATTAACGTCCCGTTTGAAGCAACACTAGGGCTATTTTGGGACGGACCTCGTAATTTTGAACCACGGTCAGATGACGAGGACGACACCTGAGCTGGCACCCCCCCTCTCCACACCACACCACACCAACGGGAAGACGTTTGGCATGGCGGATTTAACGTGCAACAGACCCCCTTACACGACGGTTCTTTTGGTGGAATCGGGTCACGAACCTGAAACCCTCCGGTTCCGAAGCCGAAACCTTACCACCGGGCCACCGCGGCCCTCCATTTAGCTCGAGACTGCAAGGAGTTGAGATATTCTTCGCTCCATCTTTTCCAAAATTTGGATCTAAGAGACTGGATGGGAGACCATCTAGAAGATAAAGAAATGTTAGTCAAGGAATCACTGGGTTCTGGTATTGACAACAGTGGTGCTCCCACCAAAAAATGGCCAGGTGTCAAAGGTTGAATATCAGCTGGATCGGCAGAAAGAGGACACAGTGGTCTTGAATTCAAAACTGCTTCAATCTGTGTCACCAGCGTAGTTAGCTCTTCAAAAGTCAACACTGTTGATTTAGTCACCTTCAACAAGATCCGTTTCATAGCTCCAATATTTGCCTCCCATAATCCACCGAAGTGAGGAGATGCTGGGGGTATGAAGTTCCACACTATACCTTCCTTGGCACAAAATCTTTGCACGGAATCCGATTTGTATGCTTTTAGCAGAGAATCCAAAATATTTTTTGCGCCCTTAAAATTAGTGGCATTATCACTCCATATGATTGAGGGTTTTGACCGCCTAGCTATGAATCTCCTAAGACAAGCTAAAAAACTCTCAGTAGTCAAATCAGAGACTACTTCAAAATGGGTAGCTCTTGTACTAAAACATATGAAAATTGCAATGTATGATTTTAAAGTCACCCTAGATCGTTTTAGATTAGGTTTAGTAATTATGGGACCAGCGAAATCGAGTCCCACCTTTTCAAATGGTCGAGATGGGATGACTCGATCTCTTGGTAAATCGCCCATCATCTGTTGAATAGTTTTATTTTTTACTCTAAAACATTTTAAGCATCTTTTGATTACACTTTTTACTTTGGCTTGACCAGCTGGTATCCAGTATTGCTGTCTAATTAAATACAGAGTAGTTTGAACACTGGAGTGGAGTGCTTTTTAATGAAAGTATTCTATAAGTATATCTGTGAAATGGTGTTTCTTTGGTAAGAGTAGAGGAAATTTTTGTGAATCTGGAAGATCAGAAAATTTTAATCTTCCGCCTACTCTTAAAAGTTCATCATTATCTAAGAATACATTTAAGTTCAGAAGGGAATTATTCTTTGGAAGAACTTTATTTCTTTTTAGACAATTTATTTCAAATTCAAACTCTCTGATTTGTATAATTTTTATTAATGATTTTGTAGCATTTTGTAATTCTGTTACATTTAAATGATCTTTCTTTCTGTTTTGCAGAGCTGATTTACAATTATGTAAGAATCTTAAACACCATGCATTTACTCTTATTAATTTGCTGAAAGAAGAATATCTTTTAATCATATCATCATTTAATGGATTTACTTTTGCTATTGTAGAACTTATTAGAACATTCTTTTTCAATTCTAAATTGTCTGCGTCTTCTTTGATATTTGTCTCATTATTTATTTTAGCTAATTTAGGCCATTTACATTCATTTTTTAACAACCAATTTAGCCCATGCCACCAGAAGTTAGAGTTTCTCAGTTCATGTACCGTTAACCCTCTTGATACTAGATCACCCGGATTATCAGTTCCAGGAGTGTGATTCCATTCAATGGGATTGGTTAGATTTTGGATTTCTTTAATTCTGTTTTTTACGAACACTTTAAATCTTTCAGGGTCACCCTTCATCCAATAGTAAACAATTGAAGAGTCAGTCCAGAAGAATCGTGTAACAGGAAAGTTAATGCACTTAACTACTTTACAGCCTAGTCTTGCTGCTAAAAGTGCACCCATTAGTTCTAATCTTGGGATCGAAAGTGTCTTTAGAGGGGCTACTCTACTTTTTGAAGCGACTAAATTTGATTTGATTTCCCCGTTTTTCAATAAGACTCTAATGTACACTACAGTTCCATATGCCCTCTTAGAGGCGTCGGAGAAACAATGTAGTTGAGCTTCAACTATTTCATTGGTTTTCGCTTCGGCGAAAAAATATCTAGGTATTTTAATAAGATGCAATTTTTTTATTTCTTCGCACCATTCATTTATTTTAGTGATCAGTGTTTCCGGGAGAGGGACATCCCAGTCTAATCCCAAGCACCAAATGTCCTGTATTAGACATTTTATCTTGACGGTAAAAGGTCCTAAAAACCCTACTGGATCAAAAATGCGTCCAGCTACTTGAAGAACATATCGTTTGGAATTTATCTTTTTAGACAGGAATTTCTCTAAGCTTCGAGTGTCAAACTGGAGTATATCTAAATCGGAATCCCAGGCCAATCCTAGCACTTTACAAGGAGTTAAAGCAGAGTTATCATTAATTGAATATTTTTCTTCATCTATTTCTAAACCCGCCTCTCTCCATTTATCACGAAGCTCAACTGAGTTAGTTTTCCATTTCCTTAATTCCATGCTCGCTTCTTTAAAGATGTTATAACATTCTAGGCTTATTTTAAAAGCTGAATCAAAGTCTCTTTGGCTACAGATTAAATCGTCGACATACAATGATTTTTCTAGCATTTGACAGGTATTAGAAAATTGTTCTACATACCTCTTTAGATGGTATTGGATTGTAGCTGCAAGAAGGAAGGGGCTTGATTTGACACCGAAAAGAATCATCTTGAAAATTTCCTCTTCTTCCTTTTCCGGATCTTCTGTCCAGAAGAAACTAGTATAATTCTGATCTTCTTCGGCAATCTGTATTTGCAGAAAGGCCTTCTTTATGTCGGCAGTTATGGCAACAGCCTGTTCTCTAAAACCTATTAAAATCTCAAAAAGATCTGGAATGAGCATCATCCAAAAATTGTTTCAGTCGCTACCAATTTGTTGTTTAATCTTTTTATTCTGCCTGAAACAATTTCATAATAATAATCTACACCAATTAATATTGAGATATTCTTGCCTCTATTATCAATATTATCAGCTAGCTGTAAATGCTTCAATTTATTGTACGTTTTAGTAATATTGTTGTTAGGTACAGGAAGAGTAGTGGCTGAAATGTTTTCTGTAACCAAAGCTTCTACTTCAATACGTAAAGAGGGATCCTCACGGTTTTTTAATACTACTCTCACTATATTGTAAGAATGTTCCTTTGCTTGTTTAGCGCCAAAAGAGTATACCGATAAAGATTCTTTTCTTATTACTTTTAACTTTTAATTTTTCTGAAACTTCACGTGTTATAAATGTTCTCATACTTCCATTATCTAACATTAGTCGTACTGTTTCAAATTCGTTTGTTTCATCATTGCGTACTAGGGCTGCACATGTTTGAAGAAATATATTACCGCGAGAAAAGTTTGTTTTGTTTTTGTCATAATGTGAAATTGCGGTAATTACGTTCTTATTATCTTTATTCAAATCGGGTGTATTAGATTCTGCTTGAGAGCAAATAGATTTATTATGCTTCTTTCCACATATTTCACATGTCAAATATCTTCTCTGGCGGCATTCATTAACTCGATGTTTTGGCTTCAAGCATAAAAAACATCTGCCATCTTGTTTTAAAACACCGAGTTTCGTTTCTAAGTCGGTTTGAGAACATAATTCCGATCGATGCTCGCCTTTACAATATAAACAATTGTCGTTTAATGCTGACGCTGAAAAACATTGAAGATCTTTCGGTTTTGCGCTTGACCTTGGACTTCGCAATATATCATGCGAGCTAGCTGTGTTTCGACTGAAGTTGTTGAAAGGATTCTGTTTCGCTTTCGGGAGCGAATTTTCTTTGCGTTTATCGCCTTTTGCGGTATGCATAAACGTAGAGGATTCTCTACATTCAATTTCAATTCTTAAAAAATTTAGTAATTCAGTTACATTAAATTCGAACTTCACCGAATTATCAACTTTTTTTCTATTAAATTCAAGGACAAGATCTTCGGGAATCAATTTAATTAAAATGGGATAGAGTAAATGCCCATACATCTCTGAAGTAACTTTTAATGATTCTAAACTTCTTAAGTTTATCTCTACGGTATCATACAACTTCCTAAGACCATAAATATTATTTGAATCAGTTACTGGTACAAGATTTAGTAATTTTGACATGTGTGCGTTAATAACCAGTTCTTCTCTGCCAAATCTTTGTTTCAACAATTTTAAAGACTGATCATAATTCTCGTCTGAGAGCGCAAAGCCATTAACCGCAATCGCGGCCGCACCCCCTAATAGTGACTTTAAATATGAGAATTTATCTATTTTTGACAGAGATTTGTTATTATCAATAGAATTTTGAAATTGATTCCAAAATTCTAACCAGCAACAGGGTCTCCATAATATTTTTCAATTGTAAGTTTAGGCAATTTTATGGTCTTAAAATTATATTCGTTTACAGGTACGATGGCTGAACTTTCCTGAGTGTTGTTTATTGCATCTAAATTAGGATTTCCTGTAGCGCCTAATAAAGAAACATTTGATGATATTGATTGGCACTCTGATTCGTCTTGTAAACATTTTAATTGCGCTGATAACTTGGACAAACAAACTATGATTTTTTCATTGTATTTGAAAGCCGACTCAATTTCGGTTTCGAATTCCTTATCATCTTTGATTAGATTTTGTATAAGTTTATCATAGTCTTTTAACTGTGTAGACGATATATTCAAATAATTTAAGGCTTCTTGCAAATCTTTGGTGGTAAGAGAATCTATTTTCTCTTCCAAATCATTATTAATCTTGTTAATGTACTTTGTAACTGAAGATCTATGCAAACCTCTGGTTTTTCTCAATTTAGAAAGTTCATCCATCGTTCTTATATTTAATATTCAAAAACACCAAAATTAAAATTCTATTTCTAATACATCAAATTTCAATATCAATTTTAGATTTATTCATGCATTATCAATCAATATTTCAATAGTATTCTATCAGTAACCAATATCTTTAAAGCGAATATAGTATCAATATGTAACAAAAATTCAACTTCAAATATAAAATTCAAATTTCACTCTATTGTTACATTCATTCCTTTTAACTTCGGACATTCAAATCCATGAAATTAAATTATTTTAAATGTCCGAGTTTCTCTTAAATAAAGGAAAATATTCGCTCACCTTTTTGGTTACTGATTCCTTTCGATCTTAGCTGCTTAGCTTCGATAGCTGCTTTTCCATTAGATCAGGCCCCACGTTGGGCGCCAAAATGCTTGTGGGTAATCAAATAAAAGGGACCTGATTAGTCTTTTTTCCATTTATTATACATAAAGCAGCTACTGACGAAGACATCTAAAGCACATTAACATAACATCACAAAAGCACGCGCACACATAGCAACAGGAGACACATCCGTTACATCTCTAATTAGGCATTACAAAATTCTGAATCATAAAGTAATTAAAAAGAAGCGTATCACAGTTCAACAGAAACTGCGCATGCGCCGGTTTCCTGATGACTACAGCTGGAATAGGGGAAAGGCGTCTCTAAGACGGAACAAAGGTTTTATAAAACAAACTAAACAAAGCACCAAATTCAATTTTCAAATAAGTATTGTGAACCTCTGAAAAATTAATAACTGTTATCCAATTCTTGTAATGCCTCAAGGAAGATTTCTTGTTATATTATACTTTTGAACCAAATACTTCACTTCCAAATAGAATACACAGAAGAAACTTGTTTGGACGCACAGAATATATTAAGAGCGTTACGGGTCAATGGAATTGCACATTGCACGTCTGTTGAATACTAGCTAATGACTGCTTGAAGAAAATTTGAGCGTGATTCTTGTTTCGACTGCTTTCAAACCAATACACGTTTGTTTGTTTTTGGTGCGAAACAAATCAAGAACGAACGACAAGTGCCATTGATAAACAAGATGAATACAAAAAAGAGAGAGAGAGAGAGAGAGACGAGAATATTGCGAGAGTGGTGGTCAAGCGGTATCACGCTGGGGCCGGATACAGCCAGCGCTCGTACACGCAAATCATTGCGTGGATGCCATCTATATCTGGCGCTCGCACACACAGGTGATCGAGTGGATGCTGCCTATATACGGCACTAATAACCAAAGAGTTAAAAACATAAAAACAGAAACAGGTAACTGCTGTTGAAATTTATTATTATTATTATTATTATTATTATTTTTTTTTTTTTTTTTTTTTTTTTTTGCTCAGGCAATGGGCTGTGGAGCCAGTGTCGAAGGTGATTCAGATTCTCAGGCATCTCTCGAAGAATGGGAAAAAGCTCAGAGAAGACGGCGATCTGTTTTGTCTGATGTGTCCGATGTCGATTCAGAAAACAGCGTTACTTTCCCAAAGGACGTTCAAGAAAAATCAATGAAGGCACCTGGATATCAGGTAAAATGATGATATATATTAATCCAAAGATTGTTTCTAAAAAGTTTCGAAATTAAATATTATAAGCTCTGTTTATATTGCCTACATAAAGTATCATTATTGTGTTACCTGCATAATCTCCATTTTATTTTAGGAAAATATTAGCTATTCATTATGAAACACAAAATCGATATTCAACATATTTTATGTCTGTGAAGAAAAATTATAGCAAACTAAATTAGGTATAGTATATTTTTGTTCAACAAAATGAATTTTCCAAGGAAAACGCTGTCATCAGTGAGTTTCCATTTTAAACACAGATATGTAAATTAAAATTGACGAGAAAAGTTCACTTAGTTACTGACTACCTGTCTTTAGAAGAATATAAACAAAAAATGCAGTCAAGTCTTATATATTTGCATGATCTCACATCAGAAATCATATTAGAGAATTATATGACTGATAATTTTATGAACATGATTAATCACTTTCAGCAAATATAGGCATTTTTCCTAATTAAATACAGTCGTATAGACAACACTTTTGAAATTTTAAAATAGTTTTGTCTAAAATAACTTTTTTAATCCATCTTTCGAATGTAAATTGTAAAAAGCTAGTTATGTTACAATCAAAAATCAATTGCTGATCTTTCTAACACGTTTTATAAACTATTTTCTGTTTTAATGATTTAATTCATTTCGAAAATTTATTAAATAATGATTCCTTTTCGGAGATTTATTTTCTCAGGTTTTAATATCGTCTATAAA
This sequence comes from Argiope bruennichi, assembly GCF_947563725.1. NCBI lineage: Eukaryota > Metazoa > Arthropoda > Arachnida > Araneae > Araneidae > Argiope > Argiope bruennichi. The sequence continues at coordinate 132,567,956 of NC_079162.1, read as the reverse complement.
AGGAAATAGATTGATCTTAATTGTTGTTTCCAGTAAGGCGGCTTAGATACAGAACAAAGGAAATCTCAGGGTAAGCTTTAAACTAAATATTGTACACTCATCATTTTATAGTGTAAGCAGTATAATGAAGACGCCATATTTTGAAATTGTCAGCTATCTTGCCAGATTTAAACCATGAAATCCCTTTCAAATAATCACCCTCAATATTCTACTGTCAGTGATCCCTTCACATATTCTAGAGAAATTTTCTGTCATCAAAATTTCTGTCATCACATATTCTGTCATCAAAATTTAATCATCACATATTCCAGAGAAATTTTCTGTCATCAAAATTTAAGTTTAGCAGGCCAGAACGCAGCAAACATAAAACTTTAGAATTTTCAAACACTTTGGTGATAGGTTTAAATACTTGTCATTCACTAGATAAATTTTATATATATATATTTTTTTAATTTATTACTGAACAAGCTACTTTTTATTTCATTGCATTTAGTATGTTTTTCCCACTTTCTGTAGTTTAGTGTGTGGATGAATTTTCTTTAATATTACTTTTCCTTACAATTATTTCACTGAAAGGGTTAGTTTCATCGTTGTTATATTAAAATGCCGTACATAAGACTATACGACTTCATTTTCATGTAAAAATTGAAATCACTGATAAATGAAATTTTGTTTTTTTATCTTTAATATAACAGTGACGATTTATTGCCGCATGAACAACTATAAAAAAATTAAGAGAATTACGTCCTTTAATTGATAATATGTGGTATTTGCGCCATTGCATTTATGGTTAAAAGATTCTATGAAATTCTGATTCAAAATTACATGAGCAAAAACTTTGAAGCTATCTGTCATTTCTTCAGTTTGAAATAAACATTTGAATTATATAAATATTTTGTATAATCATGCAACTCTGAAATTAAGAAAAAATAAAGTGAAAACACAAATATATGCATTGATGTATCTTCTTGGAACAGTCATATGTAAATTGTCATAGGACTTTAGTATTAAGAGAGTATAAAAGAAGTCGGATTCGACAGTGTTATCTGTTTGACTTAAATCTCTTATAAAACGTTTAATAACATGATTCAACGAAAATTCGCAGAGTTTGATCCTGTAATGATTGTTAGAGTTCCATGCATAAGGTATAGCATTTCAATAACTGGTAAAATCTTTAAAATCCCTCTTTTCAAGGTGTCAAAGATGCAACGTCATGTGAGCATTCATTCTTATAAATAATCACTCATTGCATATTTATACCTGAAAGCTAGAAACTATAGATATTTGAACAGATTACTTGTAATTAAATGGATGATATTCATCGAATTGCTTACCGTATTCAGTGGTTTAGTTTTATAGCGAAAAGCCAATATTGGCCATGCTACTCCATATACAAAATGTGAGGAATTTTATTCCAAATGTTGCTGAAAACACAAGATTTGAAATAAATTATTCCATTTATTGCGCAGTTAAAAGATCAAAAAGGAAGATATAAACTCATATAGGCGTATTAATTCCAATATCCCATAAAAACAAACAAAAAAAAATTTTTGATGGGGTTTTCTATCAACAGGTGTTTTAAAACTACATTGTTATTTCCAAAATGGTTTCATCTGTACATGTCGAAATTGTGTAGTTTATTCTCCTAGTTTATGTTTGATGGATAGACGATCAAAAATTACCAAGCATACATGTAGATGGAAATTTTGATTTGACTAAAGCTTCATGCATCTAAGAAGATTTAGCATAACGCCTTGCTTTCGGCTTATATTACGATATTTGAAAGGTTTCAGTAAGAAGTGAAATTCATGCAACTTATTTTGATTTTCTTCATACCAAACATTTTGCCATTTTTCCCTCCATTCAATTTTTGATAGCTTGCAGTGTGTTACTTAAAGGGGCAAAATTTTCACGTAGTATTGCCGATTCTCTTGCAACTTCAGCTTTCTCATTTCTTGCTAATTCTGAATGGTCAAGAAACCAACAAAATAATTTATCTATGCATTTTCTAGTTAAAAACTGATTTAATTCAATACATTTCCGTATTAATGGATGGATTAATGAAGTAATATTCTGTACTGTTTCAATACCATCTTTTAAATCTATATGAAACAAGTTCTTTGTTGGTAATTATTTTATCTGCTATTTTAATCAAAGCCCGACATATCAAACATATTTCAGATAAGAAAAAAGAACAAAAGGCAGAAAACCCTTCAGGACTTGTAATATTTCTTATACGTATAGCACCCACAAGTTACCGGCCTTAGATCTGTCGTTAAAAACAGATTCATAGCCAGAAAATTTTTGTTAATGATCATAAAACATATACTGATACATTAGACTTTAGTGTTTCCGATTTCAACCATTTTTCAAAAACATAAATAAATTTTAATTAGAATTCTTCTTTGGAGAGAACTCTTCACATTTATTAACCCTTTGACTATACATTTATTTGAAACGACTTTTGTACTTGAAGTGCATTTATTTTTTGAACATGTGAAAGCAGTAGCTTTTACATATGAATTGATTTATTTTTTATTATTCAGAAAATATACTACATGATATGGAAATAACATAAACTAATTAGAATTACAAAATAGAAAATAGAAACATAAATTCAGACAAATACGGAACGTTCTGATACGTTAAATGTACCCAAAGGGTTACGGATTGGATAAACGACAATATTTACATCAGTAAGAACTTGCCCGATCCTGAAACCAAAAATGGAAATGGAAGATGATCTCAACGAGAATAAAGAACCGTGTACAGGATTTATAAAATCATATTCAATGAATTAGAATCTTCCTTTTTAATTAAAAAAATAGATTACGTGCTAGCTTCTATAGTTAAAGCTCCAATGAAAACTAGCTAAAGAAACTATATGTTTAGAACTGGGAAAGTTCAAAAGGTTTTAATTGGTAGTTATAGTCGTTTGTTATGAGCAGTATTGATTGGTCGCAGTAGACCCATGTATCACGCGCTCATAATCATATTTCGATCGAATTGGAGCTTTGTTTTGAGTCCGTTGTAGCTGTGTGCCTCATTCCTTGAGCTTGATAGGATTTTCATTATGTTTAGTGAAAGCAGATTCCTTCGCAGTTAAATAATGTGCGACTAAATGGTAAGTTTAGAATTGGGTATTATGCCCAAAGATTTAGCCCAAGAGACTTAAGGCATTGTCTAGTTGTTCAATTGAAGTTTCAGATCTGAATATAGCCCTCATAAGTAATATATATAGAAAAACCTGTTTTTGTGCGGTTCTATTTTATGTGATTTTATTTTTGTGTGATTTGTTTTGTGCGATTTTTTTATACGGTACATGAATTTCAGCGGCGTTGGCACCACTGTAATGTTTTTTTTTATCAGTATACATATACATGTACACTTGAAGAAGCTCTGTTCATTTGTTTTAAACAGTCTCCCTACAATGAACATTAAATTATTTACGCTCTATGGCGCTTTCAACATATGCTTCGTATTCCGAGTTTTTTTCACATTTCACGTGATTAGGGATTCATTTTATAGTGAGATTAAAGGTAAATAAATTGATTACTTTTACTTCTATTTGTATATAGTTTATACAATTTTTATTTTATTTTTAGATATAATTACTTCTTAAAAATGAATAATTGTAGCCAAAAAAAATATATTGAAAAGAAAGACAATTCGATTAGCAATAAAAATTCTAATATTGAATCTACAAGCAGTACATTTCCATTTTGGATTACGACGAGTAGCAGTGAATTATGTAATGTGCATTTTGAAAACTTATCCATGTATAGAATGAGAAATTAATTTTTTTTTAAATGTTTCCATGTGTAATTTAATTATTTATTTTGTTTGGATGCGCTTTCTCATGTATTCCGTAAACAGTTGGCCAATTTTCTAACTGCGTATTTTTTTTATGCAGTCTCTGTCCGCAGCATAAAATTTTTTTTCTGTAGCATGTCGTACAAAATTGTTTATTATATGTAAGTATTTATGAAATTTCCGAATATTTTTTTATGCGATGTCTTTTATGCGGTCCCTATCTACAGCATAAAAACAGGTTTTAGTGTACTTGCAAATAACAGTTTTTCTACATTGAATAAATTTGCCTTTCTAAATTAATGTTTTGATCTAAATTTGTGACTTGTCCCACTAAATTTAAAAAGCTCTACACATTTTGCAGATTGAAACTTGAAATTTTGCATAGACGAAACAGTTTTACTTATTGAGATTTTTACACTCTAGGGAGGGGGGCATATAAAATATAATTTTTTTAAAAACTTTTTGCTATTAACTTCTATAAAAGCCAACATTTCCACCTTATTTAATAATATTTGTAATTAGAAATATATACCTTAGTGCAATATTTAGTGAAATAAAAGTTTATTCCAATTTTCTGAGATACCTTGTATTTGTAACTATTGGCTAACATATACTATAATAATTTCTGAGAAATGGCTTAGCAAGAGGAGAAAAGAGTTCGTGGGTTCCCGAAGCGAATTTTGAATAGCACTTTTGAGGAAAAAATATTTTTTCATTTATTGCGCTTCAACGGTTAAGACAAGTGGGTAGAAAGGAGGACTTTTTTGTACTTTACATCCAAGGATTAAACCTTGTAGTGGATTTTAGGAATGCAGGTTTCGAGCTCCTTTCCGTTTCTTCCAACAGTCAGATTTTTTAAACTTTTTAGTTAACCTTTGGACAAACAACTTTAAATATCAGATATTATGAAATATTGAAATAAAAAAAACATTCTTATACAAGTCATCTTAAAATAATTGATTTCTGCTTATCGCTTTAAAAATTGAAAATTGAAATTTATTTTAAATAAAGTGGTGAGTATTTACAAATCTTTATTAACACGTTGCGGATGGATCACGAGATTTCTCATTTTTAGCAGGCTGAGGTTGTGGCTGGGTCTCGAGATCTTATTTTCGTGTTTTTTCGGCTAAATCGATGCTTAACCAACCAGAGGCAAATATTTAACGTATTAAGGACCGCAAAGAAACTGTAAGGAATACACCTGGGACAGCCCGTTTTTGTGCAAACTTGTGCGTTATAAAATCATTATTACTTTGTTATTTATGAAGCAATAACAGACGGGACACATGACATGAGAAAACTCGTGAGTGGTCCCTAACAAATGGAAAGCGAAACACAAGAAAAAAAACACGTGAGTAGTCCTTAATTTCTTAAAACTAGATACTGCCGCAAATCATGTCGAACACCATTGCACAAGGGAATGTGCTTTACCGAATATCGCACTCTAAAGCATTATTCAAGTCTATGAAATAAAAAACTGTTAAAATGTAAAAAAATCTTATATAATAAATACATGTATAAAATGTATAGTAATATTTGAGAATACTTTACGTAAATATAATACATAATGCAAATTAAAAATATGCATATATGCGTCTTATTACTTTCCAAGCATGCTACTAGATCTTTCAAAAATGTGCGGGCCCTGGAAGCGTGTTGAACGCACAGAGAGCCGTAAGCAATGTGTTATCACAAGTTAATATTAAAATACAAAGTTTAACACCACAGTTAATTTGTCAATTAGTCAGACCAGGATTGGATCAGCAAATCAGTGAAGCAGGCAACTTTGGGGCCTCCGACACTTCGAAATTATTCAGAGGAATCTTATTTTGTACTTTCATTTGATCCTCAAGAGATATTTATTCAAGCATATTCATTCAAACAAGAACACTATGCCTGATGTATTTTTTTCTTGTTTTTAAATTCACTGATAGATCATTGCGATCTTTTTTCGTTGTTGTTGCTGTCGTCTGATTGATTCAGAAATCAACAATCCTGATAAGTTTCGTATTTTGAGTAATTGAAATGCGAAGATTGTTTATAATATTTTCATAGAAAATGTTTAATTTTTTAAAATTTTGCTTAAAATTACTTTAAAATTTATATCTGAAATCTGACTCTCTTTAAGGTGACCCGCAATTATATGTTTTATTATTTCAGTTTGTTTTAAAATGTGTTACTTCAAAATTCCTTATACAAATACTAAATTAAAATCTATAAGACATGTCTGCTCTTGAAAGAGGAAATTGGGAACTTCCCTCTAAACATCCTCAAGGTGCTTCTTGCACGTCTTGGGGTGCTGATCGCACATCCCTCCATCGTATCTACAACACCGTTATTTTACCTCGCGTTGTTTATGCATGCATCGTATATGAATCTGCCGGACTTTTTTCCTTACCCAAACTGGATATCGTACATTATATGGCTTTGAGAATTTGCTCTGGAGCTTTCTGCACTTCGCCTGTGGTGAGCTTTTAGAAAGATATACCCTATACCCTCAGTGTCCGCTTGATTTACGCAGAAAGAGAATTTCCTCTCAATATTACTTTTGTGTTCCTCATCATCCAATTTCTTCTAAACTATTCGTGTTTCCCTCCGCAGAATTTAAGAGGCTTGCCTCTCTCACATTCTGCTTTTCAGTGAGAGGATCAATAACACTGTACATGATTCGAACATAAACGACATTATTTTCCAAACTACCGACCCCTTGGTTTTTCCACCTTGGGATATACCAAAGTTTTCTTCCTTAAACCCCTTTTCTGACTTCGACAACAGCTCCGATTGTTTTCCAGCAAATTTTTAATTCCCATCATAATCATTGTCGCTCCTATACACCGGTGTAGAAAGGCAAATGGCTACGGAATAATTTTGGTATCTGCTATTCACGGTTACCGTCTGCATGTTCAGTCTTCACTGCTGAACCTCTTCTATGCACTTCAGCAAATAACATTTTCTGCCCAACTTAAATTATGTATCTATCCTGACAGCATGAATGCTTTGCAAACCCTTTCGAATTTTAAGAATCGGATTCACCCAATTGCTGTTGATATTCTATACTTTTTATGTACCCTTAACATTAACAGTTTCAGTATGATTTTACGTTGTGTTCCGAGTCATGTTGGTGTTTTTGTGAATGAATTTTAGAATAAAGCTGCCAAAGAATCTTCTTCCTTTCTGCAGTAACCTTTTGTTCATTCTGAAGCCAAAAGAGCATTCTCTGTTTATGTTAATCAACAATGGCAGAAATCCTCGGATTGACAAGTGAATAATATGCTTCATTCCATTAAAATTTCTATCGGTTAGGGGCTTTTCCTATTTATGCTAGAGATTGATGTAACAAAGACTCGTATTCGCATAGGACACACTCTCTTCACTCATAAGTATTTATTATTCGGAGAAAACACACCCTTGTGCCCAACATGCCATGTGGATTTTACTGTTGTACACATCTTAATAAAATGTTCCACTTTTAATTATCAACGTAATCATTTGTTTTCATCAACTTGAACGGCTCAAAGCTTAGTGGTAAATATTCCCACCAAAAGGTTTTTCATTTCCAGAAAATCATTGGTTTTTATGAATCTCTTAAGATATTATAACCGTTTCAATTCTTTATTTGCTCCTTTTAGTTTTTTTTATTTTTATCTTAATTATTTATTTTACAAATTGATGGCTTTTATAAGACATTGTGACTAATATGACTGTTTTAATTCAATTTTTATTTTTAAATAGCAAATTTTGAATTTATTTTAGCCATTTGTCTAGCGCATCTTAGCCAATACATGGCACTTGCGCCAGTAAAATTCAAGAAACCAAACCAACTGTACATATGGAATCTGTCGGCGAAGACAAAATAAAGCGTAAAAAAATCAGCATTCTGTAGAATACTTGCAAACTACAAGTGGGGTGGTGGTTCGGATTAATAAGGCAGATAGGAAGTGAGCTCACTTGTACATTAGGACTACAAAATTTCAATTATTTTGCACATGTTTTGTCAAAAATAAAAGGGTGATAACTCTTCATTCGTTGTTCTAACAATTAAAAGAAATGAAGTAACTACAATTGTTTTATTTGCATAAGGAATAACAATTTAAGTATTTAAATATTATTTATGAGAGGATTTGTTAATTTCAATTAAACTTTATTTATGTTAACTTGTATACTGGAACCCTTCCACTAAATTATCTGTTGAGTGCCTCACCTGGGCTCGCAATCACATGTAAATAGTCCGAGATCTCGGACGTTTCTTATATTGGTTTAATGTTGCATATATTTTCTATACTGAATGCAATATTATGTATAAAAATTACATTTATATAAAATCTACGAAATCTGGTTGAAATAATTTTTTTTTTACATATTCGAATTCAAAAGTAAATAAAATGCTGTTTTCACACAAAATGATTTCATTTACAGATCCTACCGTCGGGGAAAAATAACTTTCAAACAAGCAGTATCCAAAGCCCATAACTGACATCTTAATTGATGTAAGTTGGAAGATTTACTATGAAAGTTGCTTGCAAATCTATAAATATAGATATGAAACGTAAGTCCCTTCCACCGATTCGTTTTGAAGCATCATAAATAGGGAAAATCCGTTTTAGCATGTAAATAATATATTTAAATAGATAATTAATGTAAAAAAGTTAATATCTGAAAAATCTAAATAGTTCCAATATGAAGCAATGACGACAAATCTTCAAGTATCAAAATGTATCTCATTTTACAATGTGTGGCTATTACCAAATATTTATTGAAACATGTTTGAAAATTTTTCTGAAAAGTGCATTTTTAAACTCTTTTCGCAATTCTTATTTTAATTTGCATTACCGAAAGTACTCTTTACATATCCACCAGATATTAAAAAAGGGAACTTTACAAAAGATTCGAGCTTACAATATAGCTTTCATTACCTTTATTGACAAACAGCGACATAACAGCAAAAAGGTTTCCGGAAAAAATATTTTTCATAAACAAGAAATGAATGCATCTTGTCATTAGAAAAACACTTTCTTTCTGAACGATCTGTTTTTATCCACCTCAAGTGGGGCTTCTTTGTATCCCAGTATAGATGTGTATCGATTGGATTCAATCCCTTCAGTTTAAGAAAGATGACTCTTTTGATTACATACCTGATTTTTCTGATTTTTTTTCATCAGAAAGCAGATAAAAATCGATTCAATTGAAATGTTAATAATTATATTCAAAGTAATATTTACTTTCTTTTTCCTCTTATATTCAATAACAAATATTACTCAAAATAATGAAAGTTAAGCATCGACATTCTTTTAACTTGTAGGTATAAAAACTTAAAAGGCAAAACAAATATAGAAGTACAAAGATTTTTTTAGGTTTTTAACATTAGTTAGATTTCGATGTAAAAGGGAAAAACATGAAAAAAAAAGATATATTAGATTAACTGATATTTAGAAAAAAAGGAAGAGATATGAAATTATGTGAAGAGAATTGCAAATTCAACACAAAATTTCTTTACGAAATTGTTGCGAGTCCGTTAATTGCCATACAAAACAGCTTATTCTAAATGAGTGACGTAAAAGTATGTCTTTTTTATAGTATTTAAATGGCAGACGAGGCACAAAATGAATTCATTTAACCCTTTGCACTCGAATGGCGCTTTTCAGTCACCATTCAAGACGGTGCATCATTTTGACATTTTATTTATTTCAATTTTAACTTGTTCATTCTGAAGCCAAAAGAGCATTCTCTGTTTATGTTAATCAACAATGGCAGAAATCCTCGGATTGACAAGTGAATAATATGCTTCATTCCATTAAAATTTCTATCGGTTAGGGGCTTTTCCTATTTATGCTAGAGATTGATGTAACAAAGACTCGTATTCGCATAGGACACACTCTCTTCACTCATAAGTATTTATTATTCGGAGAAAACACACCCTTGTGCCCAACATGCCATGTGGATTTTACTGTTGTACACATCTTAATAAAATGTTCCACTTTTAATTATCAACGTAATCATTTGTTTTCATCAACTTGAACGGCTCAAAGCTTAGTGGTAAATATTCCCACCAAAAGGTTTTTCATTTCCAGAAAATCATTGGTTTTTATGAATCTCTTAAGATATTATAACCGTTTCAATTCTTTATTTGCTCCTTTTAGTTTTTTTTATTTTTATCTTAATTATTTATTTTACAAATTGATGGCTTTTATAAGACATTGTGACTAATATGACTGTTTTAATTCAATTTTTATTTTTAAATAGCAAATTTTGAATTTATTTTAGCCATTTGTCTAGCGCATCTTAGCCAATACATGGCACTTGCGCCAGTAAAATTCAAGAAACCAAACCAACTGTACATATGGAATCTGTCGGCGAAGACAAAATAAAGCGTAAAAAAATCAGCATTCTGTAGAATACTTGCAAACTACAAGTGGGGTGGTGGTTCGGATTAATAAGGCAGATAGGAAGTGAGCTCACTTGTACATTAGGACTACAAAATTTCAATTATTTTGCACATGTTTTGTCAAAAATAAAAGGGTGATAACTCTTCATTCGTTGTTCTAACAATTAAAAGAAATGAAGTAACTACAATTGTTTTATTTGCATAAGGAATAACAATTTAAGTATTTAAATATTATTTATGAGAGGATTTGTTAATTTCAATTAAACTTTATTTATGTTAACTTGTATACTGGAACCCTTCCACTAAATTATCTGTTGAGTGCCTCACCTGGGCTCGCAATCATATGTAAATAGTCCGAGATCTCGGACGTTTCTTATATTGGTTTAATGTTGCATATATTTTCTATACTGAATGCAATATTATGTATAAAAATTACATTTATATAAAATCTACGAAATCTGGTTGAAATAATTTTTTTTTTACATATTCGAATTCAAAAGTAAATAAAATGCTGTTTTCACACAAAATGATTTCATTTACAGATCCTACCGTCGGGGAAAAATAACTTTCAAACAAGCAGTATCCAAAGCCCATAACTGACATCTTAATTGATGTAAGTTGGAAGATTTACTATGAAAGTTGCTTGCAAATCTATAAATATAGATATGAAACGTAAGTCCCTTCCACCGATTCGTTTTGAAGCATCATAAATAGGGAAAATCCGTTTTAGCATGTAAATAATATATTTAAATAGATAATTAATGTAAAAAAGTTAATATCTGAAAAATCTAAATAGTTCCAATATGAAGCAATGACGACAAATCTTCAAGTATCAAAATGTATCTCATTTTACAATGTGTGGCTATTACCAAATATTTATTGAAACATGTTTGAAAATTTTTCTGAAAAGTGCATTTTTAAACTCTTTTCGCAATTCTTATTTTAATTTGCATTACCGAAAGTACTCTTTACATATCCACCAGATATTAAAAAAGGGAACTTTACAAAAGATTCGAGCTTACAATATAGCTTTCATTACCTTTATTGACAAACAGCGACATAACAGCAAAAAGGTTTCCGGAAAAAATATTTTTCATAAACAAGAAATGAATGCATCTTGTCATTAGAAAAACACTTTCTTTCTGAACGATCTGTTTTTATCCACCTCAAGTGGGGCTTCTTTGTATCCCAGTATAGATGTGTATCGATTGGATTCAATCCCTTCAGTTTAAGAAAGATGACTCTTTTGATTACATACCTGATTTTTCTGATTTTTTTTCATCAGAAAGCAGATAAAAATCGATTCAATTGAAATGTTAATAATTATATTCAAAGTAATATTTACTTTCTTTTTCCTCTTATATTCAATAACAAATATTACTCAAAATAATGAAAGTTAAGCATCGACATTCTTTTAACTTGTAGGTATAAAAACTTAAAAGGCAAAACAAATATAGAAGTACAAAGATTTTTTTAGGTTTTTAACATTAGTTAGATTTCGATGTAAAAGGGAAAAACATGAAAAAAAAAGATATATTAGATTAACTGATATTTAGAAAAAAAGGAAGAGATATGAAATTATGTGAAGAGAATTGCAAATTCAACACAAAATTTCTTTACGAAATTGTTGCGAGTCCGTTAATTGCCATACAAAACAGCTTATTCTAAATGAGTGACGTAAAAGTATGTCTTTTTTATAGTATTTAAATGGCAGACGAGGCACAAAATGAATTCATTTAACCCTTTGCACTCGAATGGCGCTTTTCAGTCACCATTCAAGACGGTGCATCATTTTGACATTTTATTTATTTCAATTTTGATCGTTATTATCCATTTTATTATTTCAATTTTGATCGTTATTAACTCGAATCTACAGAGTGATTCGAGTTAAAACAATTATAACATTTATTTTTGGAGTAATAAATAAGTTCCTGTATTAGATGAATAATTATGCATCCCAGTATTCCCAATGAACAGATTTCATGGACTCGGTACTTCTGCTTTAAATAAGACAGGTGTACGAGATACTAGATTAGACAGAAACAGTATCATTTTTCGCATCCTAGTCTTGTCGTAATTCTCGTTTGCTATAAAGAGGATTACTTGTTTTTCATTTATTGCCAATAGTTTTCCGAATGACTCATGTACTTATTAACACGTTACGCGCCAAGCCTATTTTGGTGTCCTTTAAGTTTAGTTCGCGATATAAAATTTCTTTGATATGCTAACAACCAGAGATCTGTATCAACTTGTGATAAGACCGCATGCATTTAGGAGCATTATTTTGAGATCACCAGATTTAAATTTATTAAGAGAACATAATTTTTAAAAATATATACCGTCAGTCAACAAGAGCTAGTGGACGAAACTGATCTAGCTCTCAGTGCCTAATATCGTCGGAAAGAATAGCACAAAATCAATCCCCGGTGATTGACGAACGGAAAGTATACTGTCTGTCGCTAGAAACTGAACGGAAAATGAAAAGTCAGTCACCGGTCATTGACATGGCGCTTAACGTGTTAAATGTTTGAGTTTCCAATTATAGGAATGATCTCAATATTTGTTTTTCCCTCTACAGTATGACAGCTTGCCAACACCTTATAATTAACTTGGAAGCTTGGCAGGTGCGTAATTCTTTTATTTTTCCCTTCGTGTTTAAAAATATTCTTTTCCTTTCTGCTAGTAAAACCAAATCAATTGTTTTCAAATAAGTCTTTTCATTTTAAAATTTTATACTCTGTATTTCATTCTTTAGGAGCAATTAATACTGGCAAACTGTAATATGGTTTCTATAAATTATAGAAAGCTACAAAATTACTATTATCTCCATAATCTATAATTTCATTTTATTGAAACAGAGACGAGTTCATGACTCATGCTAAGGGCTAAAGAAATAAATCAACAGTCTATTGTTTTTCTTTAGAAATATATACCCAAATGAAATTAATAAATTGCATGTATCATCTTGTTATAGAATTACGCCACCTAGTAATATATATAAGCCAAGAAGTGTGTCATCATCCATCTGAGATTGATAGGAATGTTGTTCTTGCAAAAGATTGGATAGCATTGTCCCTTTCAAAGTCAATATAAAGATGCAAATGTTTTGAAGTGGCCATTGCTCTCTCAAAGACAATTTAAGAAAGCAAGGACCTCGATTATTCATGTATAACCAATCTAAGCATCCAAGGTATTGGAAGTAACCCATGGTTCTTGCAAGAAGCCAAGGAGCTTAAGAAAAAATCAAAAGTATCGATACATCTCCTTAGATCATTCTAAATATGATTACTAACATTCAGATCTATAAAGCACACTGGTTCTTCCATATACAGAATTATATGCTGCAGAAGATAATACTTCACGAAACGAGTTTTGTACGCTTTAATGTTGTCTTAAGACGAAAAGCGACTTATTATATAATATAATAAGAATGTGCATAAATATCAAGGATTTCATCACTATAGAGATGAGAAGTTCCACTTGGAAAGACAAAGAGGTGTATGCATCCATTTGAGAATATCGGCCTACAAGCAATTTCTAAATGTCCCACAATAATCTCTTTCACAAATATTTGATAATTGGTAATAAATTTCAAGTTTCTCTTTAACAAGAAATGTTTTGTATTGCTTCGCCAGATCCATTTGGATTCATCTACGAAGAATGAAAAAATGGCTGATTGAGCCACTCTTCTACTTAGATTTTTCAAATTCCATTTCAAATGTTTTTCACGGTGCCATGAATTGAGCAACCTTTATGGTCACTTTGCTCAAAACTATGTTCTTCCTGTCGCTGCAAAAAATAAGACCTAAGATTGGTTATTGATGAGTTTCTAATTATTCCTCTCCGTATAACTTTAAGTCTTGGGATTTGATGCTTTTCTGGGCTGTCATTGATTGAACTGTCTGGAAAACAATCTGGCAATGTCACTCCATTGCAATTCATCAGGTATGTCTCGGAGCACTGAAAAGAATCAGTTTTTCCAGATTTCCTATCTCATTATCACTATGAGACCGACAATATTACTGCCTCATATGCATTTTTTGTATATCCTGCATATACCGCATTCTTACTGCAGTTTTGTATTGCTCCTTTCATTTAACAACATAATCAAATTTCATATCGATAGATTTCTTTTACAACGATTCATTGGAATTTTCTTTAATTCATGGAAAGTGGTATAAATATATAATCTATTGAAATGATTCCCGCAACTTTGTTTTTTTGCTACAAATTCTCATACAACAAAGATAAAAAGAATAATTGTATCTCTAAAAAATTTTAAGATCATATTTCATAACAAAAGACCTGGTAAAGATTGAAATTGCTTGTTTTGATAGCTGGAATGATTTTGTGGAGAATCGATGGTTTATTTATAACCTTGTTTTGCAAATATTCACTGAAGAGCATTCGACCAAAGCCGATAAAATTCAGCCGATTTTTATTTGAATAACAGCAATCCTTTATGTTACTCATTGCCAAATAAATCCACACATTTGTTGAATATTCATGGAAAAAATATTTTTCATACTAAAACAAATTCTATATACCAAAAGCTCATAAAAGTCGGAAATAACGTGCTTTTGATTAAAATCACATTCAAGAAGATAGTGAAAGCCTGAGTCGCATATAACCTTTTCTCCAGTGCTGTCAATAGTGTTGCCATTCACTATACTCCAAGTTCAGTTAACTTGACAGTACCGTAAAATACTGAAAGCTTATTATTATTATTATTATTATTATTATTCCCGGTAAAATAGTCCTGAAAGAAACTTTCTGTATTTTGACTACAACTGGAGTATTTAAACGGAATTTTTTAAATACTTATATTAATTATTTTATGTCATAAATATCTGTTTTCAAAGACAAAAAGGCTTAATTTCCTTAAGTTTTATTCCGTCTTTTTGATATTTCGGAAAACAAATTTGACCTGCCACGTATCAGAAAACAGAACATTTGGTTTGTCTTCTCGGAATGTAAGGTTAAGTGACTTATCTCTCTCGGTATTAATGATTACAGCAATTTTTTAAAACATATTATTTGATTTGTTATTTTTCATTCTTTTTTTCATCTTTCTCATTTCATAGAAAACATCTGACCATCACTGCTTTTGAAATTATTGATCTGACCTTTTTGTCTGAGTTTGAAACTATGCACGCTGTAATATAGCTAAATCAATCAAATTAAAACTCAAAACTCAGATATGAGAAGTGGAATATCAAAGTGATGTAAGAAATTAAGTCAATTCAAAATTAATTAATACTGAAATATGTCGTTTATATAATTCTATCCCATTTTCTCCAAATCTTTTAATTTAGTTGTTTTAAATCTTTTAGTCTCCAAATCAAAGTTGCTCTTGGATTATCATTGCAAATTGTTTTAATAAATATTTGAATATATAATATAAATATGTTACAAACCTGTAATGTTGCCTCTCAGCACGAATAGTTTCATCGTAAGAAAGACCGTTTTATGATCAGCTCTGTTCAGTTATGATGGGGTGTCGCGTCAGTGATCTCAGAGCTTGGCGACGAATTTGGCAACTTTAGCGACAAAATAGATGTTACTGGAAGCTTCGAGAATTTTAGCAATTGTGCCAATAGAAATCGAGATACGCCTGATTGGTCCAGAACCTCCTTGGCCCACCTCCCGGGAAGCCGGAATGAATCTTAGCCAATCATCAATGGAGTCATGTATCGAGAGGATAACGAAGCAACGGCGGAAAAGTTGGATTAGTTCGGCGAAGTGCCAGCGTTGTGTGGAGCCCAAGCTGTTGGTGACCTCTGCTGTGTGCCGAGTCCTGGTGTTTAATGTGGAAACAGCATCGAGTCCTGTGAGGGCTAGCTAATCGTGAAATAATGTGTTGGCAGCTGGATACAGCTAAAGCAAGGTAACAGTAGAGAATTGCAGCCGTTTGGAGAAACCGTAGAGTGAAGTTAAGATTCCCTCACCTACTGATTTCAGTCTGGCCGCTTTGTGTGCTGTGGCTGTTATTACTACCGATTACGACTTGTAGGCTACTGTTTGTTGTATTGTGCTGCTGTGTGCTGTCCTGTGTTCGTCCCGGGTGTATATATTTGTCGTATGTGTACTCGTGTCCTTTGTGTTAATAAACGTCGTCGTTGTTTTCTACTAAAGGACTGTTCATTTCTTCGACAAACAAATCAATAAGAACCCCGACGTAAGAGGTAATTCCATAATATAAAATATATATATATATATATAATATATAATACAGGGTGGCCATAAAATAACTTCCTCCCTGTTTGGCGGCATCTGCAATGAAAAATGAATGTACTAAAGGAAACTACATTTCATACACAGTCTGTGGAAAGCATAAGAAGATAAATTCCGCAGAAATGAAATTAGTACCAATAGTTGCTGATAGGAGAAATATTGGCACTGCTCTCACGTACGAACAAGGAAATTTGCATTGTGGATATAATGGGTTATGTAAAATTCCTAGAGAGTGCGTGACAGTAGCGCCATGCATTCTTTGTAAAAAATGAAGAGTAAACAACCTGTTAGTTCTAGACTGCTATTCATGATTGATTGTTGACATGTTCTTACCATGCTTTACTGGTAAAACTGTTTTACACTAGACAGTGTAATATCGTGGCTGCTCTTAAGGATTCCATAAATAAATTCAAAACCAAGTAAATGGAATCAAAAGTACTCGAGCATTTTCAAATTTACGCATTTTTCTGAATTTCTCCAAAGAGGGAGAAAAAACTGTTTTTCTAAGCAAAAGATATATGTGAACATCCGACACGAAGGCATCTATCAAAACCGACCAGAAATGAAGAACAAAATGATTTTAGTTCCTCCTCCTTTTCTTAAAAACTAATAATGTTTTAAAACGCTCATCCATAATTTTGTGTGTTGTGTACAATATTTACATGAATTTTTGTAAAAATGGCGCACATATTCGGGAAGATATTAAGAATTTTTTCAAAATCCCATATTTTTCAGCATTTTTTCATTACAAAATGCAGAGTTTTGAAAAAAAATGATTCAAACCCTAAATAATACGTGGCGAAGTATTATTGAGATATTACATAAAATGAAAAGTAGATTCTGTAAATATTCGTAAAAATGTGAGCATTTAAAAAAATAAATTTTAACTCATAAGTGCAAAATATAGCATCATTTTCTTTTAATAATTTCCAAGCTATATATATAGAGAGAGAGCAATTTACATAAAAATTTCAATTGAATTCATTGATATTCAGAAAGGAATGAATATTGCATTCATTTCATTTGAGCTCGGCATTACAGTCAGCTGAATTTCATTTGCTCTCTAAGAGAAGTCAAAAGTCTAATTGTTTTCCCCAGAATGATATTCTTTAAACTTGAGTCTTCGAATAGTTTTACTGAATTCTATAAAAGGTTAGAAAAAGTTATTTCTCCTACATACTTTTAAATTAAGTACCTAAGAGAGTTACAGTAAATTAGACATCACAAATAACAAAAAATTTGTTACTCATTATTATTTTCATAAACATTAAATTTCTACCACCATATAATTCGAATGATTACATAACTAGAAGCCTTCACACACGTTTATGCTTTATTTATCCTGCAGCTGCGCCAATTGCTATTATGATGTGCTGCTACCTTTTGCTGCAACGATGGTTGATATTCTATGAAAAAAGCTATAAACTAGTTTTTGGAATGTTTCTGAAGGAATTCTTGGAAAAAAAAATGTGTGAGCTCTCTCACTGATGAGGGTTGTTGTGATCTAGCTTGAATTCGACATTCTAATTACATCCTAAAGATGTTCATGGGATCTAGACGTAATAAACCCACAGAGCAGAACTAAGTACCTCTAAATCTAAACTAATAAATTACGTATAGAGGTTAAATGTAGAAATGGTCAGTGAGGAATTGTCATCTGATATGTTAGAAATGCATTATCCATTATTTTAAAAGATAAGATGAATAAATTCTGAAATAAAAACGAATCAATTTAGTGAAAATGAATAACACTTTGTATGCCAAAGTTAGGATTGTTTGTAGACAAATAATCTTTATTTGTATTTTCGTGTTTCTTTTCTTTTTTTAGCAACTTTTGTAACGCGAGATTTTTTTTTCTTAAGAAACCGAAATGAAAATTTATAAGTCAGATTTATTTTTAATTGGGTTATATTGCAAGTATTCTTCGAATGAGAATGGATGACATTTTAATTTGTTGTACAATTAAAATGATGGAAATGGGTGGCTATTCTTTTTATTACATCTTTTCATGTGAGGTATGTTTCATCGTAAAAATATTCGCAAATATAATTCTAAAAAATGAAATGATAGGTAGATACTTGACGTCAGATGTGGCTATGTTGCGCCAAAATATGATTTAAAAAATATGTGCAACAAACTAAAAGCATTTCCCAAAATTTTTTGGATAATTTAAAATTCGGAAAATTCAAAATGATGACAAAAATATTGAAAAGTGAAGAAACATAAATATCAGTTGAAAGAAAAAATAAATTTACCATACACTTTTAACTGTATGCCATTTTGAATATTTTTTATGTAAAGGAGTACTTAATGGACTATCATAAAAAATGTTGAAACCATTTGTCCACCAAAAAAGTATTCTTTTTTAATGTTTGGTTGTGGTTAGCTTCCGATAACGATAAGAGTTTCATGAAAGTCCTAATGCATAATATTCCCCACTTCAAGTGATTCCGTCTCTTTGCCAGTAAAAAAAAATATTTTCGGATGGTATGGGTTCTGTATTTGAGTAAACGAAATGAACGGAAATCGTAGCATATTTACTGCTTGTTCATCAGTTTGCATTAAAGCAGAGTTTAAAACTTCTCAAGATAAAGTAATCCAAAATTTAGATTGAATCGACATGTGCTTCATTTTTGTCTTCTGTCTTTGAATGAGATTGATTTTTAATCTTTTTCTTCTTTTCGCCACTTTTTTAAAATCAGTTAAGTCTTTTGAATCTTAAGTGATGTTTTATGTGATTGGAATGATCAGAAACTCGTTCTAAAATAATAATAATAATAATAAACATTACTCTGAGTCAAGTTTTCAGAGAATTATAAGAAAAGATAATTTATCAAACTTTTAGTGCTAGAATTGGGAGAAATATTAGCAGAATTTCATTAGTTAAAAGCTATTTTAACTTTTTACTTTCTCTTATACGAAATAGAGAGAAAGTGTTGGAATCGTCAAAAAATTCGAATTCGAGATTTTAACGAATATCTATGTTTTAGATCTTCCTGAGTTTGAAAAACGCGTTTTTGACATAGTGTCTGTCTGTTTGCGTTCTGTCTATGATAAAGTTAACTCAAAAACAGCTCCAGCTAAACGAAATTTGGCATATGGTCTTTACATCAAATTTGTAAATTCCGATCATATTTTGAATAAAATCCATTTAGAGGAAGTCTGTCTGTAACGCTGTTCGAATGTAAGTTAACACGATAACTGCAAAACGAAGAAAGCTAGATGGATAAAATTCGGTACACAGATTTAATATCGGTAAAGTAGACACCTGAGCCGAATCCAACAAGAGTTTGATCATCTGCCGATCTGTACTTAAAGAAACATGTAAATGTAGTAACTCAAAAACGCAATGTCTTAAATATATCAAATGTGATATGTGATTTTGTGACTACAATTGTAATATTATGTCCAGTTTTAGTTTCAATCTGTTGAGAAAAACACGTCTAAAATACAAATTTGATTTTCTGATACTGTTAACCGTATGCCAGGAATGAAACGGCAAAAAATTGGCCAAGGATCACACGATAGACTCAGTAAAAAGGTTCAATTCACTCCAAAAAGTATTTTATATCTATGGTTCGAAATTGCCATGTGAGTTATTCTCAGCGTTATCAAGGTACTCATTTTTTGTAGGGTTTTTAGGATAACATCTTTATTAGAGATAAAGTTTTGGGGAGAGAATTCCTGCTGGTTTTTGGTTACAGTTGAAATGTAAATGTTCTGAAAGGGGTAATAATTCCTGGGAAGAAGGACACTTGTACCCACTTAAAGGATCATTAGTTAAATAATCATTAGTTTTCGGCGGAAAGCGACTGCTTTTTTGTTTTGTGTTTTATTCATATATGCGAATATTAAACAATACTTTTTATTTTACTTTTTTATCATATGCATAACTGATTGAAGAAATTCCTTAGGGAAACTGTCATTTCATAAACATTCCTGTTGTGAAATGCAACAGTTCATTGAAAAATTTATTTATGGCTTGCAAGATGCGTTTGGTTGAAGTCCTATTTTGAAGTTATGCAAAAACTATTTTGGAACGGAATAGTACATAATTTGCAAACAACCTGCAGAAGGCCTTTTCACCTCAACAATAAATGCAAAATAGTTTATACATAAATTTAATGAAAACGTTAAAAAATCTATTCGGAACTATTTGAATTAGTTTCTTTCAAAGCATACTGATGTTTCCAATTTTCTTTTTCAGCAAGGTGCAAGCATTGTTATTGTAGAAGACATAGATTATCCTCCAGTTCGAGAAACCTCTATGACTAATAGCTTTGAAGATGGCAAATTGTTTCTGGACAACGACTTCCCACCTTCTGAATCTACGTTATATCACAGTAACAAAAGGCAGAGAGATCCGCAGATAGTCTGGTTAAGGCCTCATGTATGTAAACTGGACTTTTCTTATCCTTCATGAAGTGTCCTACCACGCTCCGTATTATTGTTTTCTGTTGCAGTTTAAAATGTGTTATAAAATGATGGAAGTTTTAAATATTGTTAATAAACGACATAAAATGTCGTTAATGCTAAATATAAGAAGTATCATTAATTCTGAATATTTATTATTTAAAGCCAAATCTTTCCTTCACAACAGCAATATTCTTGAAATAGATATCACAATAGCATTTACCCAATTTCTATGTAATATGTTAATAAAAATTAATTTGAATTGAGATTAAGTTTTTATGCATATTCAAACAATTTCTGAAGAATATAAGCACAAATAAGAAAATCTTACCAAAAGAATTTAAAAAAAAAAAACTCTTTTTAAACAAAGGTAAATTTTAAACCATCGCATTAGAACATGTCAATGCATTGAAGCTGTGGGTATTTAAAAAATGAAATTAATACCCTTTATTTTCACTGAAATGTATTTTTCAACAAATTTTATTTTATTTTGAATAATTATGCCTACCAATTTAGAATAGAATCCAGTGCCTATAAGCTGAAGCGTATTTCGCTTTTCATATTCGCAGAATTAATAAATTTAAAATGAAATCTGTCTAATTTGGTTGATAAGCATATAGATGTTCTTACTGCATCAGTTATTTTTAAAAATAAAACTATGCCTAGACATATATGTTGTAGATCGAACATAGACATAGAAGTACCAATAAAAGACATCTATTCAGGAAAAGACCCCAAATGTATAAGACTGAAAAAATTTAAATTGTGAGATAAATTTCAATTGTGGTGTGCATTTTTTTTTTTGTTGCACTCTGAATAATTAATTTTAAGAATTTTCGTTGCGATTAAATATTTTTTTCAGAGCTTTTGCATTAACTTTAGGTATCTTTAACTTTAAGTATCCCCCAAATCAAAAATCTGGTAACATCAATTATGGTGATCGTGAGGGCTGCCTAAACTTACAATCTCAAATTATCACTTGGGTTTCATCGAAAGTGTCCAAAAAGAACGTCTTGCTTTCATGTGCAAAGTGGGACAAGGCACCATCCTGCATGAAGAAAAGACAGATAACGCATTGCCTTCCCGCAATGCAGATACAGTGCGGTCACGCAAAAGCATAACATATCGTTTTGGAATTTACAGATTCAAATATATAGGACAACGTTCTTCAAAAAAGAAAGAGCTCAGAATGAAAGACGCGGTGAAACTATCCCACAGTGTTGCATGAGAAAAATTCATTGACTTGATCAGGTACTCACGGTTTGACATCGCCCAGATGGAACAGTTTATGTATGTGTCAAGGTCGCCATACAATAACAAGGAGTATTCATCCACCTACATGATATTCAGCAAACATTGTGGGGCACTTTCCATTTGAGACAGTGCCTATGCAGCAAAATTTAATTTTTCATTTGTATCTGCCGATACTACTACCACTAACAACCACACTACCTTTATTCTAAAGCCGTCCCTTCAGAGCCACATCTTCTCCACGTGTGACAACCCCCACTACTCTGAGGTACCTTACTGTTCTGATCTGCCTTACAGATTCTCCTCCTCTTATTATGTTGTTTTCTGCTTTTTTTTTCTTCCTTCCCTCGACGATAAACTAGAGAAAAATCCAAGAAAAGCTGTCACCGCTCTACTATCCTCTTGCTTCTCATGACTGTAGGAAATCCTATGTGTTGGCCCCGCTTGATGATGCATTAGACAGGTGGTGCACTGCGGTCCCTTGTGTATCAATCATCCTGTAGCTAGCCAATGGGGTGTTTATTTAACTCGGGATCAAGTTAAGGAGTCATTTCTTAGGCTTGGCGTTAGAGTGGTCATTGTCCCTGCGTGTTGCTCCTTCCGTATAGTTTCTAATAGCACTATGATAAGAGCTGAAGCGGGGGATTTCTAAAGCCAGTAGCTGTCATCCTTTGTTGGGCTCCGTGATGAGTGGTGCCGTCGGGTCTGATTAATTTTTTCATATCATATGGGCTTCAAACCAAAAGATCCCTTTAGTGAGCATCATATTGTGCATAACACTTCCAACATCGAGCATCATTTTGATAAATACTTTGTCTTAGATCATATATCTAAAGAAAGTGAAACCTTTAATTCGGAATCTTAATTTTAGTGTGAGATAAATCTCTGAAACTTTTGGGAAATTATCTATTTAAATAATGTGGTCTAGTGCTATTCTTGTTGTGGTCAGTTCTCCAAAGCAATCCAGAATATTCAAAAAAATAAATGCTTTGACTACAATTCCTGACTCTATCAGCTCTAACGAGTCATTAAAAACATTTCAAAATATCTTTGCTTCGATTTTGTGATGCGTATTTGGAGCATGGCCCATATATGGCCATGCCGTGCCCAGCAAATGGTAAAATATAATAGTAGATAGTAATGAACAAATTTATTAAATTAAAAAATCAAACAGAAATAAAACATGTATAATATGATGTTGCAACAATGAAAGATCATAACTTTAAAATTCCAGTACATAAAAGCTAAATAATGATTTGTGAATGAATGCGGGATCAATGATGAAAACTAATGACCATAAAGATAAAACTAATGGTAACTATACTAAATGCTGATATAAAAGTTAATGGACTTTAAAAAGTTAAAAATATTCAGCTGGTATCTCTCGCCCATAAAAATCTGCAAAGCAAAAGAGCATGGTTGAAAAAAGTAAGCACGATGTGAATTAACAATAGGGCATTCAATTACAATGTGATTTACGGCAAAATTTACACAACATGTTTGGCACTTTGACCCGAAATGAGTGTAGCATGTGTGTCCTATATTCAGGCGAGTTCATGTTTACATCAGCCCCCGGGATAGTAAGATCAAGCGATAGATGTCAATAGTAGACAATGGAATGCAATTTATTTTGAATTATAAGATTCCAAACCAATTACCAGTTAGAAAGAATGTCATTAGTAAATGACCTCTTAATATCGCAGTTTGGATTTGATTTGATTTGTGAGGTTTTATGGCGCGAGAGCCACATTTGGGTAAGCTGCGCCAAATAACGCAATTTGGAATTCGTCAGAAACCACGTGTAGCTTTTACAATAGAATCCGCCATTTCAGGCAAAGAATGACTCGGAATTTAACAAAAAATGTTTTGAAATCCTTATTTCAAAATAAAATCAAAGTGAACAGAATTTGCGTAGCTAGAAAATGCATCCGATTATGGTAGAGAGAAAGTGCTCATGCCATCGGTATAAAAAATAAATTTTCGCTTAGCGAAAGATGAAATTTTCTGTAGGGCACAGAATATAACCACCAGTTCAGCAGTAAATACGAAGTAAAAATTAAGCAAACAATATGGAAGAATTATGCCGCATGGAACATAGCCATCTGATTTTGAATCATCCGCAAAAATCAGTACAAAAGAAGGATACTGAGAGCGATGGCAGGGTAAAAGCTGTTAGAAAACGGTCGGAGCAATTGATTTATCGAAAGGGTTTTAAAAACTAAGTATCCCAGGGAGGAAAGCACAACAAATTGAGGAGAAATTGGGTTCCCATTATAATTGCAAAAAGTTACCACCTTATTGACAATGTTTTTAAAATGTCCCTCTATGAGACTATGTTGCCAACTTGGCATGAGCTGTACAGATCATCAGCATAGCTGCTTCCATGAACAGATGAGGAAAAATCATTCAAGATTTGATTGAGGTGAGCAATAAAAATCGTAATACTTAGGTCACTTCCTTGAGGAATACACTCAGCTTGTATAAAATTATTTGAGTAAAAAGTTCCAACTTGATCTGCTCGATAAGATGAAAAGTTAGAAAAAATTATTTACAAATTTATTCTAAAAGCCAAATATAAAAATTGTAAAAAGCATATCACATCTCTATGCAAGATCGTATGCCTTTTCGATATCAAAGAAAACAGAGACAAGGTGGTTTCTCTTTACGAATGTGTTAAGTATTTAGGTTTCTAATAAAATAAGATTATCAAACTTAGAACGATATCGATGGAAACCACTTTACAACGGGAAGATACATATTTGTTTCTCATACATGAAGCGAGCATTGATCGTGGGTTCTAAAATCTTGCACTTCACATACCACAAACTCGTCACATACCACGTCTTACCATTACTTCATTTTAACACACCGACTATTGAATAGTGTTCAACGAAGGAATTAGCAAAGTTAAATCCAGTCAGTCATAGAAGAAACAAGCCCTATGAATGGTCGTACGCTTTTTAAATGTCAAAGAATATGGCGATAAGTTGCTTCCTTCTAACAATTGCCCTGCGAATTTGAGTTTCTAATAAAATAAAATTATCGAAACTAGAACGACCACTACGAAAGTAGAACGAACGTGTTCTACTTAAACCACTTAAAAGTCGCGTAAGCGGGAAGACACATCTATGTTTCTTTAGTTCGCATACGAGACGGACAATAACCATGCTTTCGAGAGCTTCCCGCCATTGCAAAAGTTGTTTATGCTCAGTCCAGATTCTGTTAAATAACAGCAATAAATTGAAAAGGGAAATGGTATTGAAATGGTAAAGCATATTCAAACCATTCAAGCAAAGCATGAAATGATGATCCATTTCGCTGTGGACTTGTATCATGAACTTGAGACAGAGCCATTTCCAGTCCAAACATCTTTAATTGACTATTGTATGGGAAGTATTCCGGTACTTAACTGCCATAAAACTTAGGGTAGTAAGAATCATTTGCGGAAACTTGTGCAAATGCTTGACCAAGAATGTTGTCTACGTCTAATGGGACAGAATGCGTGAATTTTTCTACTTTTAATACAGAAAAGTACGATTCACAATAAATCCTATTAGCAGCTTTCAACTTCTTCCACAAAGTATTACTGGAAGTATAAGATGTAATAAAAGAAATGAAGGATTTCCAAGACTCCTTATGACTACGACAACGAATATGATAAGCAAAGGGCTTTGGCTCGTTTCACCGCAAGAAGATTTTCTGTCATTAGATACCGCCTTCCAACGCATTTTCTTGTTCTTATAACTATCGCGGCAAGTTTCATTCCATCACGGTCTGCGAAATTGTCTTAGATGTGGGGATTTTCTTGCGATACTCCTATTAGCGGAGTTCATTATGACATCAGTGACATATTGTAGAGCTTCGGAAACATCTACGCCACACACCCTCTATCAGCATGGGAGAAAATAATAGGGCAATGATCACTATTAAATAAGCTTCACAAACTTGAAAGGTTAACAAAAGCAGATGGTCAGGAGAACATACGGCCAGGTGAACATATGGTGTTTTGTTCATTATTGAACAGACATAGACAACGGGAAGAACAGGCGGAACAAATTGTTCGATCTGTAGCCTACGAGAGTTTATACTACCCGAACCCACAATGAGCTATGTCTATTTAAGTCACCGTTTATAATAAAATGTTGAGTAAGCTGGTCCATTAAATTGCCAAAATCTTTTTGCTGGCTTTTTCAAATGGCTTAATGAGGCGGAAAGTAAATACAGCAGAATGTGAACAAGGTCCGTAAGTCACAGCCACCACCTGCTGAGAAGTTTTTCAGCTGAGAGATATGCTTGGATATAAATTTGAAGTAAAGATAAGGATACCTTCATAACTGTGAGACTCTGAGTTTGCATCTTTCCGAATACAATTACAGTCGCGCAATTTAATGGAAATATTGGGTGTCAAGAAGATCATATGTTTGGTCAAGGATGGCTCTTTCGCCAGAAAACTCAACCCAAGCAACCAACTTTAACTATAGGCATAAATAAACTGGTTAATTACAAAAGTTTATTTTTCACTCTGTACTCCATCAAGTATGACAATTATGAAAATAAACAATACTTTATAAAAAATCAAAGCATTTTGAATTTTTTCGTATATTTTCACAAATGATATATGTCTTCCCTTCACTACACGTATCTCTACGGTTGTCCCGTTTTTCCCATAGTCATTGGAATATGTCTTTGCGTTTGCTCTTAAAAACGATGGTAACAGTATCATAATCTGGAGCTCATTCAATCTGGAGCTAGTTGGTCACACGTGAACAGTGTCTTCAATATAATCTAAAAAGAAGAAACCACAAACCGTAAGATCTTTCATTTTGCTGCTGACCACCAGAATGCGCTTATACCGCATTTTGTAGTGATGTGAAAAAGAGAAAGTATGGAGGGGGTGAATAGTTTGCTTCTTCTTAATTTGATTAGTGCAGGAGGGTATAATGTCTGTTTTTAAAGTTGTAACATTTCAAATCTCGATAATTATTTGTAACTAGTTTGAATTACTGCCTTTATTACTCCTCAAAATTCGTCTATTAATCACTTAATTAGTTTCCCTAAAGTAATATAAATAAAGGAAAATAGTACAAATTGTATTAATTTACTGCATTGTTTCTTGTAATTCTATGATTTCTTTTTAAAACACCTTCTTATAAAATATAACAACTATATCATCTGCTTATTTCACAGGAGCTAATTATAAGACCAGAACTCTTAGTTGATGGAGTGAGTCGGCATGACATAGTGCAAGGGATATTAGCTGATTGTTGGTTTTTGTCATCATGTTCTGCTGTTGCACAAAGACCAGATCTAATGGAAAAGGTAAAAATAGGTTTAAAAAATCATATTCATATTTTGAAATCGACACCTTTGGCACCATATATTTAATTACATTTAGGGTTAGAAATCCGATTTAAATTGTTGTTGAACCAAATTAGAATGGTTTTCTAGCCAGTGCTATCTTATCAGGAATTTCTGTTAGCAGAAAAACAACTTTCTGATTCGGCAGTCGGTAGTTTTGACGCTCTACTCGATTTTAAATTCTTCCTGAAACCCTATACTGACTCTGGATAATTTCTAATTCTTTTCTACTGGCCACCAGGAATAATGCTCTCTAAAATTTTCAATTAAATATTTTATGTAACTTGGTCTCTCAATAACTTTTTCAGCAAAATAGTTTTAAATTTCAAATTTTGATAGTCATAAAACCCAAACAATCATAGAAGTCTTAAGCCCTTCTATTCATTTTACTATATATCTTTCCGCTAGCTCCCGTAAAATTTGAACTTTAAATGAAAGTGGAAGTGATTAAACTCCAATTAAAACAAAAATATTTTTGCTGAAACCAGGCATATTTCCCTTTAAATATGAGAAAAGAATGCAAAATAATTCGGCATTGAAGTCTTATTTGCACAGCAGAATAATTTTCATAATCTATGCAATATTTCAGAGAATTATTCAAGAATTCACTTTTGAATTTTGCTTTCAAAAGGATTTAAATGATGTGACTAATAATATTTTATTTTATTTCGAACAATAAATATACTTCAGAAAAATTATGAAGTCTAAATTTTATACAGTCCTTTGGTCCTAAGGATATTATATTCTGCTAAATGTTCTTCACACTTCAGCTTTTAAGTGAAAATAAATAAAAATAAACGTTTCTATCTTCTGCGATCAAATTTGACCGTATTGTGAAGCTTTGAATATTACAATTTTAAAACAATCAACATTTTCATGTCTTAGGCCAATCAATTGGGGAAATTCCGGGCACTGATTGACGTATATTTTTTGAGACGGTCGATGGAGTGGTCTAAAATTGTGCGTTTTTATGATAGTAGGTAATGCTCAAAGTTTCATAACTCATTCAGTTTTAGTCGGAATAAAGTGGACCTTTCCTTTTATTAAAAACTATTAAACTTTGGCGACCAGCGGGTTTGCTAGGAATATTGGTTATATTTAATTTTTTTTAAACCGTATAGATATAACTCATGCCCCTGATTCCACCAAATTGTCAGACATTAAAGCCGTGTTATTTTAATTGCCTCTTACATATACTTTGTACATAAATCTCTCTAATGTAGATCAATCCTATATTATCATTAAAAACTTAAATAACCGGATCATCTAAAGTTCGTTAGATTATTACTTCGTTTTTCGATACATCTGGCAAGCCACACAGATATTCAACAGAAATCTTGTTCTTTAGCTTTCAACAATGGAAAAAATCGCACTACCAGATTGTTGATGAAACAATGAAAATGCTTTGATGGCAATAATTTAATCTATTTTTAGAAATGAGTCAAAAAAAATTTTAAATTGCCAAACAAAAATTTCCACAATTATTAAATTGGGAACATTAAAAAAAAATTGTGAAATTAATTAATTTTTGTGCGGTTATATTTCCGAAAATGATCGAGGGGAAACGTCAAAATGTCGCTTAATTTTTAATTAATTAAAATTTCAAAAAGAATCGCTTCGAGGTGCACATTCCTGATCTCCAAAATATAACTGTGCCAGATTTGGTAGCTGTAGGTCAAACAGTCTAGCGCCAATGCATACACATTCAACTTTATTATTATTATAGATGATGGAATTGATTATGCATTAATATTTATATTTACTTCATCTGCCTTAGTCATATTAAGAGAAAATTATGTTCAATTTTAGAAAATTATGTTAATGGTATGCTCATGTTATCTGCTACCTACAATATTTCAAAACAAAGGAGCAGGAGTTTTCGTCTTTCAGCTCAAAATCATGCCTAGAACATTTTTATTTATACAATTTTGAAATGTTTCTTTAAAAAGAAGTACACAAACTAGTTTCGAATAATACATATAGTTTCGAAATTTTATATTTATTAAACTCTCTTAATGAAAATATTATCATGTAATAAATTTTACTTCTTACTCAGTTTTTTATTCAAATGCTAGGTTGCAAATCGAAAAGAATTTAGATGAGAAATGAAACGAGTTTGCACAGTGAAGATAAGCCTTTGAGCCTTCCCATTAATATTTATTTGAATTCACTCTGCATTTCACTTAACATATTCAGTTGATTGATACATTCAAATTTTATATCACCACAGAGAAACTTTTATTCAAAAGAATAATTTAAGGATATAGTGTTCATAAAAAAGGAAATGAATAATTTTTTACAAAGTAATTAAATCGGGAAACCTATAAAATCTTATTACTAAATATAACTGAATATAGCACTATATAAAGCGATGTCTACAGCAAAAGTAAAAGAATCTTATGTACAATGTCGATAAAATGAAAATATTTAGAAACTTTATTTATACCTTAAATGAATATTGTTATTAGTCATTTGAATTATTATGCTCAAATGTTTGAACGAGTCACAACATAATGCTTCTAATTATGATCAAATCAGCAGAATGTAATTGATTAGCACAAATAAGTATTCTCTGAAATAACGTAACTATGAACTTCGGTGGAAGTAATCTACAATTGTATTTATAATATAGTTATGAAGAGAGGCCTAGACGGTACGTCGTGCTTACTCTACTATGAAACTAGATGCGACAGAAAACAGCCGAGGAAGTATTTTTTAAATTAAATTGTCAGACTGAGAATCAGTCTATTTCAATCAAGTTCCTGAAAGAAGGGCTCTTCCTCCATGTTGGGATTCGTGAAATAGATGCTCTACTTATGAAGTTGTCACTCATTTAATAATATATATAATATATTAAATTAAAATAATTAGGAATCAATAAATGAGTCAATTAGTTACCGGCAAGCAGACAATTTTCATGAAGTTTTATACACTAAATGGAATAATGCTAAAGGTAACTTTTCAGATTTTCATAAAGTATTGTGCTTTATAAGATCATTTACAGTTTTCTGCAATTTTTCAAAAGAATATCATAATATTGAAAGCGTTTTTTCGCTATAAGACTTCTAGCTATACTTTTACTATAAAACCATGTAACTTGCAAAATTACTTAACCTCGCAAAGGAACTAAAATTTTGCAATATATTGTGAAAAGTACGTTTTCATGAGGGTATGAGAAAAAATTGTACAAGATGACCCCAAAAAATGAAACAAGCACCGATTTCCTTAACTGTTGCAATCAGATATATGCTTCCAATTACACAGTTTTATCAAATAAGAAATACATTGGCTTCTGAATGGGTTATAATAAAAAGTTACAAAAATAAAATTTTTATACGGCTCCCATTGAGAAAAATTTCAATGAGTGAAATGTTTTTCATTCCCTCATCTATAAGGACACAACGTTTCTTGTTTCTATCTGTAAAATTTTCTGAGATATTAAAAGGCAAATTTCTTCTTTAGACCATTTTACCATATTTCTGATTGATATTACGGCGGGTTGGTTGGTTGGATTTTTCTGGCGCAAGAGCCATATTTGGCTATGCTGCGCCAAGCTTATGGTAGATAAACAGGTTCATGGTATATAACATATGGCAATACAGGATAAAAGGAGTTAAAATTTTAAAAACATGGAAAATTTTTAAGGTGAAATTTATAAATGGATAAAATACATTTTGTCAGCCTTCAGAGTGTAAAAAGGTAAATTAAATACATGTCTAAAAGATCAAATTTGATATGACGGCGGGGTTTTCGTTATAATTTTCAGTGATAATATGCATATTACGATAGATTGTCAAAAGGGCAGAATCAAGCAATTATAACGCGTTCTTCGACATCTATACAAAGTGTCAATAAAATGAGTATGATAAAATTCTTTAAATCATACTCTTGTATATGCGCTCATCACTTGTGACACAGACTTCTTGAATGTGCCTGTCATGAAGCGAGCCCTCCCAAAGGCAATTCATCCCTTCTGATACGTCAAAACGAGCTGAAAAATCAGTCATCATTCAGTATACTATTGTAAAAATGGGGACGAACCAGCTCACTTCCAAAAATATGACACCAGACATTTCCAAAAAATGAGCATTAATGATGAACCTCTTATACAAAATTTATTTTGACTGCTCAAAAAGGGATTATTTTGCAGATGAATGTTTCTTTTTTGCAACATTCTGTTCTCATTTGTAAGTAGAGAAGGTTACCTGAAGTAGAGCTCAATTTTAAAATTCAAGACATCGATTGTCCATAGAACTAATGGAATAGTAAAGATCCCATGCATGCTGTATGGAAACCAGTTATTAAGTTGAAATATTCTCTGCAGTGCTAGTTTGGGAAGGCTGAGCTCTGAACTAACTATTTGTACTCTAGCATGAGGGTAACTTAAAAAATGTCAATTTCTGTATTATTTATATAAAGTCTCATCTTCCCCGTTCCTTCCAGGAGAAGTAAGAATCCTGTAGTTTATTATTATTAAACTGTTCTGTGAGCACACTTCCTAGAAATATGAAACTAGTTTCCGAAACGATGCTTCATTTTCTATACAATGAAGCTTGCATGAAGATTACATTAATGTCCTTCCTCGTTACTACAATATGGAAAGCTTTTAGAAACTTCGTTTTGAAAAAATTTAATTTTGCGCATAAAACTGGGGCAAAGAATTTTATTTTCTTAATCGTTACTCTAATACTTTTCTGATCCATTTTGAAAGTTCAATTTCTCAAATTTCAATTTCCTTCTTTATAAATCTGAACTATTTACTAATAAAAATGAACAACATAATACGTGATTAGCAAAATTTTTTCAAGTCTTGATCAGTGGAGAATTGACTGCTGGAAAAATATTTACCTATGATAGTTTCTCTTCATTGCATTGATAAATTGGCATTCTGTATGAAGAAAAAATTTCATTTTTAAAATAAATGAATTCACCTAAATTTACGATTAGTTCCACCAAATTTAAAATTAAGCATAAAGCTGTAAATTTTGTAAATAGGAATGTGAATCTTTCTAAGTACAAAAAGTCTTTGCATAGATGAATGTAAGAGAAGCTTTTTACTAACGGCACTTTTACACTATGGAAAATGTTTCAATTGATTTTAACTTTTTACTATGAGTCATCTCAAAAGCATACAATTTTTCATACAGTTGTCCACTTTATGTAATGGAATTTTGTAACTGGAACTATATGCCTAGATGCAATATTCAGGGAAATGAAAATTTGTTCCACTTTTTTGAAACATTCTGTATTCATCATAATTACTGCCAATCTTGTCCAGTGAATACAAATTTTCTTACCAAAGAAGAAGTTCCCATATAACGTGCTTCATTTTCAAGTGAGAACTAAGGATTTTTTATCAGTCCCAATTAAATAAAATCCAATCAACCGATTTGAAGCTTTTCTTTATCATCATAATCTAATCTTATTTACTGACATTTCCAGAACTGCTTTCTCCTTACTGAGATTTTGAAAAAAAAAAGAATCATTTTGTGCAGGGGGAAAAAAACATTTTATGAAATGTTTGCTAAAATGCTCCGTATTGGTCGCATATGTATCAACACATTTTGGTCGGTTGTGTAAAAGTGCGTCTTTTCCGTAGTGTTCTGATTACAGATGTGGCGCCAAATATGTTAAATTATATGCCTAACACATTGACTGTCATGCTTGTTTTGAAGAAATCTAAGAATCACGAGTTATGTCTTGATCGACAGTCAAAGTATTAAAAGCAAAAACATATTACTCTGTTGATTTGAATGCTTGGCTTTAAAATTTATCACAGCAGTAATCATTTTATTATTTGTACCAAAGTATTCAAACATAATATTTTTTCATTATTCTTTTTGCATCATGAAAATTATTTTTCTAGGTCATACCTTCAAATCAACCCCTCAGTGGTGAAGGTTACAAAGGTATAGTAACCTTCCGCTTCTGGAGATTTGGACATTGGGTTACAGTTTATGTGGACGATTTACTTCCAACGAAGAAGAAAAAACTCATCTATTCCAGAAGTTCCGAACCAAGAGAATTTTGGGTCTCGCTTTTAGAAAAGGCATATGCAAAGTAAGCAATCTTTGCTTCCTACAAATATAAATATATCAAGCTTTCACTTCACGAATTAAGTCCAATGTCTACAAATATTAAACTAACGTTATGCATGTTTATGAGCTTTCATCATAAATTTGAAAAGATTTTAGTGTTGTTGCAAAAGAAATATGATTGAAAATTGTTCTCGTCTTATACTTAATGCTCACATCAAATGTGCCGCTGTACAGAGGGTGTTTACACATTTTTAGAACGATTTTGATAAGGAATTTGTTTTTAAAAAAAGCAAACGTTTTGTAATAAAAATTTGTCTAAAGCTTATTATTTGAAATAAGAAATATCATCTGCTACTTTAAAGTTAATTTTCTTTCAAAATATCGCAACTAAACAAACTGTGAATCGAAGACCAGGTTTTTGCATTTTCCGAAGAGAAATATTCCTATTTTATTATTCAAAACGTTATGAAATGCGAGATATTATAATTTCTAAATGCAAAATAAGCAGCATTATTAATTATAAAGGGAAAATCCGTCGTTCATTACTTTCACTTGGAAATAAGTCTCGAATACCCGAAAAAAGTATGAACTGTTTCAAGAATTTCTAAAAAGAAATTATTAGTAACGAGAGAAAATCCGCCGACTCAGAAATTATTTGCAAATTCTTTAACTACATCTTTAGCAACAATATATAAAATAATAAATCGAGATTTACAGCCTAGAAAAGCTAAAAAACATAATGTTCACCAGCTTAAGTTAAAGCATATGGCTCAATACAGAATAGTTTGTAGAAACCTGATGTGAAAACTATTTAACAAGAAATGAATGGAAATATATTATGATTCTTGATAAAAAATGAGTTTACCAAAATGTCTGCTATAAAAATTCGTCTAATTATTATTAAAAACGAGGAGAAAAAATGTGCAAACTTGGTTCCGTGAATGATAAGAAAACTTCAGTAAAGGATTTATGATTGTCGCAGGTTTCTCCTATAGAGGGAAATAAAAAATAAAAAGAGTGGAGAAAATGTTAAAATGAATTCATCGTATTCTCATGAGAAATATTTTATACCCTATATTTACAAAATAAACTCCGTTTCTTTATCCCAATAAAATTTAAAGGGTAATATCTCATCAAGACGAAGTTGTGAGTCATTCTTTAAAAAATGCCATTGCCTTCCTTGAAAAAACGAAAAGTGATACAATATATTATATATAAACCTTCTCAAGATATTTCTGAGAAGTCCCCTGATATTTTATCTATGGACTATTGTGCCTTTTGTTATTGAAAAGAGCTCTTTCTAAGCGTAAATTCATCACGACTGATGGATTCTGGAAAGTAGACACTGAGGAATGGAAATTATAATCCAGGAAATTTTATGCCCTTCCATCATGGGAATCATGATATAAACTTATAGTCCCGACAAAGGACCATCTGATGATGCTTTTAAAAAAATAGTCTTTACATTTTAAACATTAAATCTACGGATTCATTCTAAAAATGTGTAAATACCTTCTGCAGAAAGAAAAAAGACGTGACATCCCATGAACGATTTTGATATTTACATTTATACTAATAGATTACATGGTTCATATGAAGCTCTAGAAGGAGGACAAGCGATGGATGCCTTAGTTGATCTCACCGGTGGACTAGCAGAAATGTATGTTTTGGAATCCGCACCTCCCCACCTTTACAATTTTCTACTTCAAGCTTCGACAAATGGAGCTTTTATAACTTGTTCTAGAAAAGTAAGGTATTTTTTTACAACTCTCATTTCAATTTAAGGGATATCCTCGTCATTTTTAAAAAAAAATACCTCTCACAATTATTGGGAAAATTCAATAAAAGTCGGAAGCATTTAACACAGTGTTAAACAGATATTGAAGCTTAGCAATGACGTCCCTTTGCTTATTACGATATGATTTTTTTTCTAGCCAAGAAATACGTCAGTGATTAAAAAAAATTAAACATTTCCATTATTTTGATCAATATCCTTTGTTTTGTCCATTTCTATTCGATCTTGAATTGATGGCATAGAATTACCAAAGCATTAAAAAGTGTTTGACAACAGTTTAAATCGACAAAGAAAAACAGATAATAAATATTTTACTGTTTTACAATGTATTTAATTTAGTTAAATCAGATTAAAGTAGCGTTATTAGATTAAAGTAGCTACACAAGAGCTATTTTAGACATCCTTAGTTTGAATTGTGGTCAGATGACACCATTTACACGCATGCACACGCTCTTCTGATTTCCACGCCATACCAACAAGAACATGTTTGGCCTTGATATAAGATGAATTTTTAAATTAAATAGTTTTCCTTCGTTTAAAGACTTAATCATAAAAACTTCGACACACTCCAAAGATTCTGTGTTCAATAAGGTATGAAAATAAGTGACTGAAGTCGGCGTTTGTTTTTCAAAATTTTAATCGTAAATGCGGTAAGTGTATTAGAAACATGCATCTCAAATTACGGGATAATTAAGTAATATAAAAAGATGGAAAGGAAATAAAAAAAATTTTATCATGAAATCTAAAATAATGAGTAGCATAGTTTTTTGCAATTTAACCCCCAGTTTTTTTGGTTTTTTTTTCAGTTGTCAGAACAATGTGTTTACGTAGAATAAAACACTGATCTGAATTACGAATGTTTTATCTAGATTTCGAAGCTCAACTGTCGAATCAGGAACCACACTTTTTCAAGATACTAAATAACATTTTAGTTGCTCATATTCTGTCATACCATCAGAAATAATGCTTAAAGCTCCGAAAAAATATAGTTTATTTTCTAACAGCTATTTTTCTGAAAAGAGAATAGTACGTCAACAAAAATAATGTTACACCTCTGTAACTTTCCTATTTATTACTGCATCTTCACAAAATTGGTGTGGATGGTTTGGTTTGGTTTTATGGCACATTTGGCCTTTCTGCACCAAACACAAAATTTTAAAAAGTTTTCCAAATTTTCAATGCGTTTCAATGCGTTTCAATGAGCCAAAAAGCTAAAAAGAAATTTGGAAGAACGAAAAAAAAAACACAAATGAGCTTATCGATGCTAATGTCATGTAAAAAATATAATACTTTTTCTTGTGGATTATCTCCCAGCAAGTCTTTTAATTGATTTTTATTATTGCCAAAATGGTTTCGTCTACATGTGTTAAAATTTGGCCATTGTAGAAAACTATGTTTAATTGAATGAGGACAGTGACAATGTGAACAAAGAGGTGCAGGTTCTTAATTTAATAGATGCTTATGTGTCAATCTTATGTGACCGATTCGAAGACGATTTAAAAGGACTGACTGCCTTCGGTTTAAATTACAAGACTTGAAAGGCTTTAGCAAAAGCTGAATTTCATTTAATTTATTTTTCTTTTGTTGGTCCCAAAAGCCTTGCCACTTTTCCTTCAGTCGGTTTTTTACACCTTAAAAGGCGTTAATGAATGGGACAAAATTTTCGATCATTGCTGCTGAATTTCTTGCAGCTTTGTCAACTCTTTCGTTTCTACTGTGTGGATGGAAATGACTCAATAAGAAGGTTTGTTTGGATCGATAATCTGATTAACCGAATTATTAATATAGTTAATTAGTTAGTATATCGGAATTTTCCCATTACGGAAACTGAGATTTTTCAATCATTCGATACAGTATGCCTTTTTATATATGTGCATCAAATTTCGTTCCGAAATTCGCAGTGTCTTCAATTATAATTAATTTTGCTTCTTAAAACCCCACTTGAAAAGAGCCCCTCCACAAAGGACCATATATTATCAAATTTATAAAAGCAAAAAGTGCATTTCTTTCATTTTATTTCACTGAAATTTTAAAAAATTAGCCAAACACGATTCAGATGGATCTTTAACATAAATATTCATTCTCAAATTCCAACTCGTATAACTTTTTTCATTTAAGCATTTCATTACATTTCAAAATATTTTCAAATCCATTAAAATAACTAGTTATTATATCTATTGATATTACATCTAGTGATTTTAAATTGTAAACTATTCTACCAATCAAAATTAAATTCATGACATCAAAGAAATTTGGTTTCATTTCTATTCTATCATTCATTTACGAATGATTGATTTTTAAAATTCTGAATCATCCTATGACTGTCCTCTTTATGTTTGTAGCAGAATTTTCAAACTTGACAATACTTATTCTTTTACACAGATTTTCAATAACAATATGTAACAATAAGTTTTTTTTAAGAAATTGATATTTTAATGTGTCTAGAGTTTTTTTTAAAAAAATTAGATGGTTGTATTTTTAAATGTTCCATTTGTTTGCCTGTTTCTTATATTTTAAGATTAAGTGTATTTGATTTTTAAATACTTAAGGCTTTTATTAATATCTCTAAGATTCAGAGTTAACATCTATTAAATACCTAATAGACTTTCTTTGCTTGTAAATGTAATTATTTGTTTAGTGTTCATTTTATGTCATGTACTCAGTAACTGGAGTTTTTTTAGTAGTCAGTAATGAATATTTTTTTCAATAAATAAATAAAACGAGAAAAAAATGAGATTTAGCTCAACATTTTTTCACTCACAACTGTTGAAATTCCTTCATTCTCTCAACACTCAGATCAAAAACATACTTATGAAAACATTTTTATTTATTTTTAATCTTATTTCTTATTATTATTTCTCAATAGGGTGATTGGAAAGAATCAGGGAAAGCTGATTCTAATGGGCTGGTATCAGGCCATGCTTACACCATTAGTGCTGTAGCCACGGTAAGTAGTGACTTGATAAAAAGCATCATTCATTTCAGATGGAAACCTTTCGAAATAAAAAAAAATCAAAATTTCGTCTAGAATGATAAGCAATGAAAAAAATGATGAGATTTTAAAAAGTTTTCAAATATAATAATTACATTATGTTTCTTTGGAAATTTCCACGTCTCAATAAATAAAAGATTTGGAATAATTAAAAATCACATCCATAAAGCTGAAGGCGCGCCTTTCATTATCCATATAAATATACTAGAGTAAATACATTGAAGGAGAAAAATGTCTATAAATTTGCACGCAGAGAACTTTGAATGATAACACAAAGAAACAAAAATACATTTATTATCTCGCAATGAATGAATATTATTTCTTCTTCATAAGAATTGAGACATCAAATGCAAGCAAAATTTGAAAATCCAGAAAAATCAATAAAATATCACAACGAAGCAAAATGTATTTTGCATATGCATAAGTATCATTTAATGAGTCAGAAAAGGAAGAAAAAATAACAGGAATTTAATTAGCTAGAATATGATTTCTTAAACTGAGGGTATTGGCCTCCCTTTGCGAAAACGATCTTCTGTCAGATTCTTCATTATTTATGACGGAACATGCATTAGAAAATCATCAGAATGTTTTATGAAACTTTTTCTGAACAACTATTTTAAATTGGGCTTTTGTACATTTTTCTATATTTTAATATGTTCATACTGCGATATCACGAAAAATATTTCGTGCCGAAAAGGATTACAAGAGGAAAAAATGAACCAACACTGAGCTATACGAATCCTTGATCTTTATCATTGACCCTTTGGAAGAGTCAGAAAATTTTAATAGTTATTTTTAATAGTATTTGATTACGTTGTTATAATTAATGGATGATTTGATCATACTACATTTATCATTTTAGGTTAAATTAAGCACAGGCTCTGATGCTTACTTAGTTAGAATCAGAAATCCATGGGGAAACGATACTGAATGGAATGGCAAATGGAATGATAGGTATGCATGTATTCAATGTTATGTAAGATTGATGCATAGAAATTCATTGGTACTCAGATTTGCAAAAACATTATATAATTTTTTTCAAGCAGTTTTTTTTATTATTATTATTCTTTCATACCAAACAAACTCCACTTCATACAATCGTTATGAACTGCTGTAAATAATTTTAAAAAAATTATGCACAGATGTAATTAAAATTTATTTTTTAATTTAATAATTTTTTTTCTTTTGAACTGATCAATACAATCACTTGCAGTTTACTACTAAGCAATTGTATAATGGCACATTGCATTGGCAATATATGGTTAAAACTTTTTTCCAAATTTTAAGTTACAAATGAAGGTACTTATGTAAAATTCGATTGCCAGTTAACAATACAGATGAAAAGGGGAATTCCGGATAATGTTTACCAAGTGGCACATGTTTCGACGGGAAGACAATTTTTCCTCTTCTATTTCACTTTTGATAAAACAGGAATAAATTTGTCTTAATGTCATCTATACGTAGTTTCATATGAAATATGCTTACCCATTCAAAATTCTTAAGAAACTAATAAATTTTGGACATGTGACAGTTTAAATGCTTCTTCAGATGAACTTAAACTTTTGAACTTGAATATTTTGACGACTCTAGAACTCAAATAATGAGCTGAAACGAGTTTTAAATAGCTAGTACCTAGTTGTGACCATCTATGGCTTGAACAGAAATATAGGGACCTAAGATACCATGTATGTTTAACTTATTCTACTTGGCATGCGCGTTAAAATGTATTAATGAGTTGAATTAAATATAAGTGAAATAAAGAATTATTATTTTATTTAAAAGAACGAAAACCATTTTGAGCCAATCAATGTGTAATGATGATCGAATTGTTTATGAAGTTAGAAGAAAAACTATTAATGGAAAAAAATATTGCAAAACTCTTTGATGAACCACAAGAACTTTGATTTAAATAACCTTCATGAAACCTATCTTTGACGCAAATGAGGCTGACGAGTATTACCTAATAATTCAAGCAACCAAGGATGGGCATCACCAAATCATTCTCATCCACAGTTTAAAAAACTTTCATGCGCATTTAAAATATATAGGAAGTGACATTTTCATCACATATATGGCAAATACGCATTGCGCCAATATACTCAGTGTATAGTTATACAATTTTACTTTAATGTTTCTGTTAACAAACGAAGTTTAAAATCTCCTACACAGAATAAAATATACTTCTTGTTATTTATTGTTGCATCCCAAGTTTCCTGCACACTGTTGCGAATTT
The DNA here is from genome assembly GCF_947563725.1 of Argiope bruennichi. Taxonomy (NCBI): domain Eukaryota; kingdom Metazoa; phylum Arthropoda; class Arachnida; order Araneae; family Araneidae; genus Argiope; species Argiope bruennichi. Next base: position 132,527,447 of record NC_079162.1, on the reverse strand, counting down.
TAGACCTCAAAGTACCGTCAATATCTGGAAGTCGAACATATGTCCATAAAATTGTATTGGCCTTTTTAGCAGCATTATATGCTTTCTCATTTCCAATATCTATCAAAATTAAGTATTATAATTTTGGTCCAAAAGTTTTGCATCTGAGTTTTGTATTTTATACAAAAGTGGATGACTTCCTCATGAAAATTTCGAATTCCCCCCAAAAAACTTCCTGAATCGGTGTGTATAACTCGATTTTTTTTTCTCAATTCAGAAGATGGTCTTATTTAAAATCATAAAAAAAAATGCAATAACTGTATAGTTAGTTTTTCGGAGTTTGTCTGTTTATTTTAAATAACAATGAAGCCAACACAATTCCTTGCCTTTGAGCAACCTGTGCAAACAATATTAATATCCTTTAACATTGTTCTGCGATATAAAATAATTTTAGGTACACAAACTTGTATGCTGCTTGTTTCGATAGTTTATTAAATTCATCTATTGTACATATAAAGCCATTTCATGGAAGAAAGAGTTCTTCAGCTGATTATGGTACAATCATCAACAGAAATAATGGGGCATCTTTGTAACTTCGTTATTTACTAACGCATCTTCACAAAACTGCTGTCGATAAAAATTACTCAAGAAGACATGTTTATTTATATTATTATTATTATTGTGAAGACATGTTTTAATTAACTAACTAGTTCTCTAAATTTTTCCATTACGGAAATCGAGATTTTTCAATAATTTGATCTAGTCTGTCTTTTACATATATGTTTTAAATTACGTTCCGAAATTCGTGGTATGTTATAATTAATTTTGTTTGCTAAAACTCCGTTTGAAAACAGCCAGCCAACTAAGGACCATAAATTAAGTAAATTTCAGATTGCTAAAAGCAAAAAGTGTATTTTATTTAATTTCACTAAGATTCCAAAAGATTAACCAAACGTGACTTAGATGGATGAGACCATTAATAAACATTCATTTATTTTTAAATTCCAATTAATATCGATTTTTTACTCGAAATCTAAGCATTTTATTACTTTTCAAAATATTTTCGAATCCGTTTCTGTGTTTGACACTCCCCCCCCCCCTTAAACTCTTCACTTAACCCACAAAATTTTATTGTGAAAGAAATGCATTGGTTCCATTGCTTTAAGTAGAATTTCATTTCCTTGGTAAAAAAAAAAAAAAAAAATAACTAATTTTAAGGCAGTGGATTTATTATTTAAAGGAGGAAATCTTATTTTGAGGCAGAATCGATTGTTAATAATGTAGAAAACTCCAAGCGGAGAAGTACTTTTTCTTTATAATAAATATATTAAACTTTGATTTCAAACAATATTTTAGTGAGTTTATGACTTGAAATTACAGATGTAAAGGTGGATTCACAATAGAAAATTTAATTCACTTCTTCTTGTTAAAGTAACTGCATACAGGTGATATTTATGGTGAGGAAACAATTCTTCACAGGAGTTAATATATTTTTTTTCTTTACTTCACACGGATTAAATTTTTATTTATTTTTTTTTTATTTTTTCTTATACGAAATATACAAATCTGTTTATTTCTGAATGCTCAAAAGATATTGTTCAAAAACGTAACAAGCTATATATATTCAATTCGACATGTAGTTCTGGCATTAAAATTGTAATCATGTGTAGAATTTTGGATTCAATCAATTAATGCCCAAAAGAGATTTTTTCATACAGTATTAAACCTCAATTATATTATAGATTTCAACAACAGTATTCATTTGCAATAGAGGCACAATATGTATATAGGTTTGAGGTAAATGACAGTAAAAAAGTACTAAAAACAGACCAAATGAAAATTAATTTTCATATGAACTTTACGATTTTGCATCTTTCCATTCGATCCCTATTACAGGCACCAAAAGTCATAGAAAGAAGTATGAGAAAACAAATAGTAAGATTTTATCAAATATGGATATATCAACGAATTCTTTAATATATACTGTGTTTTTTACTGTCTTTTTGTTAATATTTATTTATTTAACTTTCACCTTTTTTTTATTTTAGTTGCCTTTATGCAATAAGGTTATGTGATGAGAACAAGTGATGTATTATCTAGTTTGAATGAGAATGTTTTTGGGGTTGATATTCCTAACCACACGTAATGACATTTACATGATAGAATAACGGACAGTTCTTTGGAAATATAAAATGAGAGATTGAATTAGAAGAAATAGTTGAACCAGCCCCAGGAAGGACATAAAATTGAATAAATTTAAAAGAAAAGGAGTGTCACAAGAGAGGGAAATTATCATAAAACCGGTTATTCAGTACTGGCTTTGATGGACACACACCACTTCTGATATTTCTAAAATGAAGTTATCTACGAATATGATTCACTCCTAAGCACAAGCTCTTATTTCTGAAACAGAAAAAATGAAGATAAATATGATTTATTACAATCTTTATGGTAATGGATTGACCACTATTTAACTTAGATTCAATGATTTCATTTCTTTAAGCTACACCATCTTAATTTGCATATTTCAGGAAAAATATAAAATCAGGTTTAAAGCACAGATAAAATAGTAATTCCAACGAATAAAATATCTTAAATAAATATAAAAATAGTATTCTTTTTAATTCCTCGATGTTGCCTGATGAATATCCTTAAGACAAGGGCTGGAATAGCTCCATCGGCCATAAAAAATGTGCATAAAAGGCAGTGTTCTGTTGGAAGGTCTGGGGCCATTTTGTTCGGTAACAACGATGTATATCACTGCCCGGTGATCGAGCATGTTACTGAAACTCTAGTACTTAATTCCTCAAAGAAATAAAAGATACAGTAACCCACACAACACCGTTATTTTTTATGACTGCAACGGAAGATTGATTGAACGCAGGTTTTCTTCTTTTCAAATTAGGTAGTTGTGAGTATTTACTTAAACCGTCCAAATGAAAGTGTGCGTCGTCTGTCTAGAGGATATTCAAAAGCCATTCTAAATGGGCCTCAAAGTGAGCAAAATAACTGAAGTGAGAATCAGTGTCGAATCTCGAAATCACATGAAAGCAACCTCTTCACAATTTGAAGCTTTTACGAATAATACCGGATGATACTCCGCTTGATATTCTGTTGAACAGGGTATATCTCATTCTTCTGCCACCAGACGGACACTGGTACTGGTCTCTACACTGGATGCTTTGTCCTCATCTACCTAAAGCGCAACCTCCTCTATGAAATCTGCGGAAAGAGGTTTGATTCCTCTCACAGAACGAACCTGTTTTTCCACATTTGGTTAAAATTAATTGAAGATTTTTAACAGTCAGTATATTTTTTTGCATTGCCTTCAAAGTCCCCTATTTCGATAGAGCAACTACTGCAGAATAATCGTTTCATTAAAAGAATTGAATCGACAAAGCTCGATCTGGTAAATGTAATGATATTATGATTAGCAATAGTAAACAAAATCTTCATGAAAGTTTCTAGATTTTACATCAGCTGCTGCGTTTTGTTAAATGAACAAAACTTATGGTTTAGTTTTCCCTTCTTCTTTCGTTAAAAATCTTTTGTTTGAAAATTAAATATCGCACAAGTTTTCAATTGAGTGCAATTATCAAGCGACACCATTTAAGAAATCAATTGCTCCTGCATTTGAAAATTTCTTAAGGGAACTGGAGTTCTGCATCTAAATACATTACGTCGCTTAAATGCCTTTTCTTTTTTAATATTAATTGTCAAAGTAACTTTTTTTTTTTTTTTAAGTTTCAGTTGAGAGAAATAAGCTCGAAAGTGTTCGATGGCAGCTACTGTTGAAAGTGTAATCAAGAGGGATTTTAAAGCGTTTTAATTAAAGTTGAAGGTTCACTTTTGAGCTTGTCTAATTTAATGAATATGAATTATTATCTTAGTGACATATCGATAAAAAAGTGCTTAAATTTAAATAAAGAAAAGCTATCGTAAATATGTAATTCATTAACAAATGCCCTCTGTAGGTAAAATTTTGAACTTTTTTATTTGCTAAAACAAATCTCCGTTCCTATGTTATGTCCTTCAAAAAAATCCATATCTTTCTGAACGATAGTTTCGTCTGTAAACAACTTTAAAATAAGATTGTTTAATTATGGAGACCCTATATTTCGCTGTGAGCTGATATTTTCCTAGCATGTGATAAAACATACTAAACAAATTATGATCATTTAAATTTCAGCCAAAAATCAGTAATGATGTTTTAAACACACTTATAGACAGAATGGAATGCATTACATTCCTAAATTTCGTTACTTCAGTTTTTTTTTTTTTTTTTTTTAACTGAAATGATATTTTTTTAGCGATACAAATTGGCACAGCGTTGATTTGAACACAAAAGAAAAAATCGATTACAATAAACGAAGCGACGGAGAGTTCTGGATGAGCTATCAAGACTTTTGCAGGGAATTTGAAGAAGTCACTATATGCAGTCTCAAGCCAGATTTAACTCACCATTCCACAATCAAAAACAATGCTGTTGTGGTACGTATATTTTTCTGAAATTTTTTTAATGAATGTACGAATAAAAATTTTGTTTTACATTTTAAAACTGAAATACTATATTTTTTAAAAAATCAAATAACCGCAGCAGTTAAATAAAGTGGGCAGAAAAACCAGATACTTTATCTAAGCTTAAAAATTTTATTAAACTTGCGTATTCTTCGGGTGCCACATCAAGTACGACGATTGAAGTTGGTATATAAATAAACAGGTTCTGAATGCAGTCTGAAACATAATATTGGTGGTGAGATGATTAAGGGTCCCATTTCCGATTATAAAACTTATCTCCTCGTGAAATGAAACGCTAGTTATGGGGGTCTCTTTCGAAAGAACTCAATTAATTATCATATATCCAAATGGCAGGAAGATTTCTCCTTGTTATTATTAAACTTGAATGTAATTTAATTCTCTTTTGATGGATAATAATAACCCAAGAATATTTTTAAAATAATCTAAAACCAGAACAAAGATATGCATGCTTAAATAGTTATCTAATGATTAGATAATTTCATTTTAAATTAATTAATTTTTTATAAAGCACACAAAAATGTATCTAAATATTACGCAAAAATTGTCTATAACTACATTTAAAAAAATCCTAATTACTTGTGATTAGGATGTTGTGATTAATTAGAAAACTTTATCTGCAAATCGAAGTATCATCTAAAATAATCGTGTAACCATGCCAGGAGACGAAGAAGAATTTTCCTGAGATATATAGAAAAGAAAAGCCCCAATTTCAATCACTAATTTCACTATCGTCAGATCTACAATTATTAGAGGATATTTCTAAGAATGTAACTGAGACTGTAACTGATGAGTTTTAAAACAAATTATCACGTGAATAGTTCTATAAGTAGTCAGTGCTAAAGATCACTTTTTATCTCTAAGAGTTTGCAAACATCGGAAAACTTGCATTCATTAGAAAGAGACTAATACATATATTTATAAGAATCTCTCTTGCCGGTTGGTCTTGTCTCTGGCGTGTCTCAGCATCAGGCTTGTCTTTGGCATGCACCAGTCCAAGGTGTGTTCAAACGCTCTTATCTAGGCAAGGTCTGGCCATATAAAAAGTCTTTTCTTCATCAGAGGCCAAAAGATGTATAACCGTCGCCACTGCTCGGCCGACGTTTCTCACTCTCGTATCATTGACTGTAACCTCTGTGAGGCAGCTGGTGAATGAGGGAGAGTCGGCTTACCATCTTATTATGCGATTCGATCTCTTGGACTTGGTTTGATTTGGTGTTCAATCCAAGGGGCATAAGAAACAGCAAACAATAACAGAATCCCTCTGAAAGGCAAAAAATTAATTCCTACAAATTTCTAAGTAAAGTTGTTTTTCATAATTTCATCTAAATTATTAAGATGTATTTATCAAAGCATGAATAAGTTTTTAAAATATGCATAATGGAGGAATCTACGCATAAAATTGTTCGAAGTGATATCGCTGACAGCAAAACTAAAACGCTTCTTTGTTTTGTAAATCAGAGACGAATAATATTTGAAAAACAGTAAATAGGTCAATATTGCAAATTACTTATAAAAAGAAAATGGGAAAAAAAAGACCAAAATAAATGATTAGAAATATTTCTTTTCCGAAATGTTTTTAAAGATCTAAAAATAGCTATGAGTTTCAATCTACACATATAGTACCGGGTGTCCCATAAATTTGTAAATACTTTAAAAATTCATAAAAATTGAAGGACTGGGTATATTTGAATCCGGTTTGCGAAACTATTATTCTCATGAAGGGGGATTTTTTTTTATACAGAAAAAAATAATAATTCAAAAATTTGTCAATAGAGGGCGCTGCACACAAGCAAATCAGTGGAAATATGCAAATTAAAGTCTTATGAAAGGCAGAGTGAGCGATTGACACATCATTTCTAAAGGTTTGTATTAAGATGTTGACACTGGTGGATAAAGCACTATTGGTAAAGTTGTTTTATGTCAGCAACGAATCGGCGGCTGAAGCCTTACGAAAGTTTAGAACCCAGAAAAGATTGAAGAAAGGTTCAGGTCCGATCACTCCTGCTGGACTTGTTTCCCTAGTACGCTGTTTCGAAGAAACTGGAAGTTTGTGTCATCGGCCACGCAGTGGTGCACCTCGTTTAACAACAGTCTGTACCCCCGATGGCTCTTCGCAAATGGACACGCTAAGGGAACAGTCTACAAGTGCAGTTAGTAGCGCACGAGAAGTGGCACGAATATCTGGTATACCAAAGACTTTGGTGTACCGTATCCTTCATTGTGTATTGCAATTGTACCCATACAAATTGCAATCGCTACATCAGCTCTTACCAAATGATACAGCTAAGAGATTGGAATTCTCAAATTGGGCTTTGGCGAAAATTGAAGATGATCCGCGATGGCTGCTGAAAATATTGTGGACAGACGAGGCTCATTTTGCTTTGCATGGAGCAGTTAATACCCATAAGTGTAGAATATGGGCTCATGAGAATACACATGCTTACACTGAGTAGCCCCTACATTCACCACGGGTTACTGTTTGATGTGGTTTCACTGCCTCCATTATTGTAGGCCCTTTTTTCTTTGAAAAGCCATGTAAAAAAGCAGGATGGAAGACATGCTCAGTTAATGGAACAAGTTACTTGGAAATGTTACAGAAGGAAGTGATACCGTCCTTATTGGAACACGATTACCTTGACACAGTGACATTCATGCAAGACGGGGCACCTCCTCACATCGACACCGAAGTGAAAGTATTTTTGAGAAGAACTTTTACTGAAGGACGGATAATCAGCCGTCACTTTACACATGAATAGCCCCCACGCTCACCAGATTTAACACCCCTTGATTTTTGGCTATGGGGTTACCTTAAGTCTCGGGTGTACCGCCATAGGCCAACTTCGTTAGTGCAGCTAAAGGAAGCCATTCGCCACGAAATCTCATGCATATTCATCCGGATATGCTGTATGATGCAGTTACCAGTGTTGTCTCCTTCTTCTAAACTGTTATTTGTGGTGTAGGCGGACACATAGAACAAGTACTGTAATACTGGTGTGATACGCATGTAAACAATTGCTTGCATGCAAATAAAAGTATTTTTCCCGTAGAATTGTATGTTTTGCTTGTGTTTAGCACCCTCTATCGACAAATGTTTGAACTATTTCTTTCTTCTTTTTTTTTTTTCGTATGAAAAAAAAATCCTCTTTTATGAGAATAACAGTTTCGCAAACCGCATTAAAATATACTCCTTAATTCAATTTTTATGAATTTTTAAAGTATTTACAAATTTATGGGACACCCGGTATATTCCATCAGATCTGCTTCTAACGAATAAATATAAATGAATGTTAATTTAACAAAGTACTAAGAAAATATTTTCCAGAAATTATCGACTCGCTTTGAAGAATGAATCAATATCCTGAGTTGTTTATGTCGGAAAATAAGGATAATGACACTCAAAACTGTCGAGTTGGCGAGTTTCACTATAATCTATTTTTTGAGAGAAAGCTTAAAATTAGAAAAAATTTATTGGCAAAGAGAATGATTAGATTGCGTATTGTTAAAAGGATTCACGATATGGAAAATACGAATTAAAATAGAAATTACATGGAATTAATGGATTTTCTTTCCCATTACATATCATTTGTGAATTTCGAATCCTTACCAGTAAAAGCTTGGAAAATCCGCCCATTTTTCTTCCTCTCTGTAAAATGTAGTTTCAAATTTATATTGATGCTTAAATTATAATTTAATATTTTGTATGATTCTTTCAACTCATATTTTAAAAGCTGCTTTCTATTTTAAACCAAAGTATGTATGGAGTAGAACATTATGCAATGTTCACTCATTATCTAATGCAGCTTACTCTTCCTTCAAGCAATAAGTATACTTATAGGGTAATTTAGAAGAATTGTTCAATAGTTTACAGTGAAATCAGGAATACAAAATGGAGCAATAATAATGTAGGAACATAAGAATGCAAATACAGTCTGATCGGAACAAAAGTTGCTGAAGCAGAGAAGCAACAGGTCCTAGTACTTGATGAATCTCCAGCCTAAGTTTCTTCTTACGGATAAACAACCATTATCAAGGGACAGTGTGGTCACTGCGCATAATTGGCACTGTTGCCGTTTGAAAATACACCATCAGTTCTTCAGTAGCAGTCCAGTTGATATTGTGGAGGAATGTTTGTCTCAGCTGTTGTAACATCGGTTGTCCTGGTTCTTTCGCGGCTTCTCTGTTAAGGCGATCTCTACAGCGGTAGTACATCGCGTTTGCAAACACATGTTCTTGCTTAAAAATAACTTACTTGTGTAAGTCTAACTTTCCTGCTAATTGCTGAGGACGCATTCCAAATAAACCTGCATGAACAAAATTGCTAAGTTACATTTTAAGGATAAGAGCATGATGTAGTGATAGGGTTTACTCGGCATTTATATGAAGAGCAATTTAAGAATTTATAATTCATCTGCATTCAGCTGGCTTATGAGATTAGGAAATACACGAATTGAAGGTGAAAACTGAAATAAAGCAAAAATTAGTCAATAAAATCCAAAAAATGCGTGTTAAAATGATGATATGTAGCAGGATCAGATGCTGTAAAAATTGCAATACTTTTTCTCCGTTCTTAGTCAAAATTTTAAACTACATTTAAATTGTTATTATTCAGCACTTCTCTAATAAATATACCCTTTATATTTATTAGAGCAGTGCTGTGAGATTAATGGCATTGCGTGAAAATATTGATAATGCAGGAGTAAATAGACTTAAGAAGATACAGTAATACCATTCCAATTTTCGAATGCATAATTCCAAAATTCTTATCACTAGATACATCGAACAATGAATTGATTGTTTGAGAACCAAGAGGGCTAAGGAATTCATTGGTAAAAAGAGATTTCATGGAATGCATTCCAATTTGTTATTATTTGTGTTCCCATTAATAACCAGCCATGCCTACATAAACTGAAGACAAAGCTAGAATTCTTTCTTGATCCTTACTCAGAGTAAATAGGAACTATTTGTATTCCTGTACATGAGCACAAATTAAATGAGAATGTATTATAATATGTTCACTTAACTCCCTTACATACACACTTAACTTCAGAATGACAGCTTCTATAGTAAATTAATGTCAAGGTATAGTAAAATGGCTTTATACATTGTGCGATGCGACCGTTGTACACAACTTTGTGGCAAACTCCAGAGTTAGCGTTTTATCCCAAAACCCGTACAGGATAAAGATAAAATGACAATTATAAAGTTTGTAGAGCGTTATCAATTTAATACAAAAAGACACTTTATGCACATTAATGCTAAGAACAAAATACTAAAAATCCGAAATTGTAATGTCAAAAAGTAAAAGGAAAAATTCAGAAAATACTTCTATTTTAAATGTACGAACTGCTCTCGGTCATCTACACGGCTGGTCTGGGCCCTTGTTTGAATTTTATCTATCACACTTTTTTCTATGTCAATTGGTACGCTAGCATAAGAAGCAGTAATACATCATTGAAAGTACTGCAATGTTGGCGAAAAACTCATGATTGAGTCATTCTGACAACAAAAACTATATTGGGGTAATATTTTTATCCAAAAAATAACCTTTTATCCGTGTCTTATGACACCATAATTTCGGAAAAGGTGATCAATCGAATTTGCATTTTACGTCTTTTATTTTTAGCATTAATATGCAAAAGCTATCTTAAACCTATAATGCTCTGTCTACAACTTAGTAAATGATATTTTTCTTTTTTCTTGCATCATTTTTGAGGTATCGCAAATAGGTGGCGATGCAAGTGGTCATATTGCATAACACATAGCCATTTTACTACGCTTATGCACACTTTCATGAATATTGCTGCCGTCATTCTGACTTTAAGAAGAATGCGTGGGTTTAAGTAGCTACCCTGTAAGTAATAGATAATGGTAGGAAGAATTTCGGATTTCACTCGAATTCAGACTTGGAAACCATATTCTTGAGAATATCCTTCAGTTATTCAACATATCATCTAAATATCCCCTTATATTGGTTACATTGTATTCTTTACGCAGTCTTTATAAGTTAAAAAGATAATTTATTTAAACACTAGGAACAGGGAAAATACTGCTTGTTTATTTGCAAGGATTTATCATCTGTCAGGACAAAAAAAATCGAAAAATAAAAATGTCTCATTTATTTGATAAATCTTATTATATTCTACGGGTATTTGAATAGATTGTATTTCCTATGGTTCACTTATTCCTTTGGCTTATATGAGGGCTCAAGGATTCTACAAACGATTTCACTTTTAGGAAGATCTCTAAAATTCGGTACAAAATTATATGATTTACAAGAAAAATCATTTCGTTTTATAAAACTAAGTTCGATACAATGGGTCCATCTTTTAATAATTTTATAAGGAGAAGGATGTACAATCTTATAGTTTCTTTTTTTTTTTCTCTCTCTCTCTCTTTTTCAAACATATCATGCCAGAGATTTCCAATTTGTGGTACGAATACCCTTGATAAAAAAGGTACGCGGCAGGCCAGTTGAGGTACTCAAATGTAATATTGATCCCTATTAACACAAGAAATTGCACAATATCTTCACGATATTGTACGTCATTCTCAATGTCGTCCAACATCATGTAAATATCATAACAATATTTTGGCATTTTTTGATAATAGGGATAATAGGAAAAAAGCAAAATATAAGACGATAAAATGAAGAAAAAAAATTATAGAATTTTGTTTCCACGAGCTCATGAAAGTGACTTGTGGAAACCTGAAAGCTTACTCTCAATTTGTGGAAAGAAATTTTTCTTGTTGTGATATATTAATAACTAATATATCAGTAAGATTGATATTTCAAGCTACACTGTAGATAACGTTAACAGGAACATCAATATTCCGAACATCCAGTTAATATTTATATAAAACAGATTCGATTAATATATAATGTATCACTTTTTTCCTATTTCTCCCTCAAATTTCCTCTATGTTTCATAAGATTCCTCCCCATTTTTACCAGCATTTTTCCTATTTTTCCCTAAAATGTTCACTATTTTTTTTTTCATATTTTTCACTAAAATTTCCTTTATTTCTCCCTAATACAAATTAATTGTAAATTAGCAACCTTCACAGACAAATTAATTGTAAATTAGATATGCTTGCATGTCATCATCTCAAAATCATACATGTAATCTCATACAACGTATAACATTGATCCTTCATTTCATAAAAGTGAGAAGTTTCTGTAATTACATAAGCAATTAAAAATAATTAAAGCTCAATTTTCGTTACATCTCCCAACCAGGCGGAATATTTCGTACCATAATACTATACCAGGAAGAAATGAGGATCTTTCAAACCTATATTAGTCCTATTATTTAGGGTTTATAAAGTTTCTTCCACTTTCACACTCTCTCTTTTCACGGAGGTATTTCCACTTCATCCCCTAGGAAGCCCCTTATCCTGCGACTGTCATGAAGAGCATCTATGGACGATGGGAGGAAGGTAAAAGCTGCGGAGGTTCTCGCAACAATTTAGTTTCGTTTACAAAAAATCCACAATTCTTGCTCACTCTATCACGTAAGTATTTGGTGTCCATTTAATTTAGTGCTCAAATATTTTAAAGATCAAGTCGAAGAGTATCGTCACAACTAAAAATGAATTGTTTTTATCTGAATTGAAACCCACAGTGAGTAAGCATGAGAAAGGTACCTGCTTATTTCAGAAGTTTCATAAATTTATTTATAATGCTTGTAGATACAAGCATATATTTTTTATGAGTGATTTTTGTGCAAACTCAAAATTTGATGAAGTTTACTGGTTGGATATTATCTGTAACTTCCGTAATGCTAAATTCGTCCGAAATATTCTATAAATAGTTATTGGATCTAGGGCTATCAAATTCGGTTATTAGTTACTTATTAGTAACAAAAGATTAATTTACTTTTGATTAAAAAATAATCAGAATTTGACATCTTTCCTCAATAAATATGGATCATATTATTTTACAAAAATTGTTTTCACACCAATTTAAAATACAAAATTAAAATTGTTACCGACTTTAATTTTATTTTCATGCAATATTGTATCTTATTTTAAGAAATTGTTCAACATTAAGTATCTTTTACGTTATGTTACGTATACGTTCATACATTAAGTATATTTTATTTTTATGTTTATACATGTGCGTGCATACGAATCTCTACTCTGTTTAGATAGTTCCATATACAGATAGTTCGTATCTAACATTTTTAATTGTGATAAAGCTCTTCTAGGGATACAAGAAGTGTTCAAACCAGAATTTTCATCTAGAAACCTATATTTTTTATTTATATCTCAGCTTTTAGTTAAAGATGTTTCGAAATACTTTCTAGCTACCCCAGAAAACGCCAATTTCTTCAATATTATCAACTGAAATACAAATTTTAGACCTCATTATTATCCAAAGATAAAGTTTGCATTTTTAAGCATGGAATTCATAAAGGGAAATAAAATATTCAAACAGAGACTTATTTAATTTTAAATGGGAAATTAAGTTAATACATTTCATTTCATAATTTTAATAGCATGTTTCGAATTAAAATCAGGCAATCGAATTTTAAATGCGGATAATAAGCATAATAGTATTCTTGTAAGCGTTACAAATATGCAATGATTTCGCGTATTTGCATGATTTCGCGTATATATATAATCAAACGCATAAATTGTCACTTCATATGTTTTTTTTTTCATTCTTTAAATGTAAATGCGCATATTTCACACAAACTTCGAAAAGTCACGTGATTCGTATAAGAGAAAGGAATATTAAGGAGTGAGCATGAACTCATTGCAATTAATAGCAAGACTGCAATGTGAAGGAATGAAGAACAAATCACTTACTCACTTTAAACACATTTTTTTTTATATATATATCTCGCCGACAATCGATTGGAAAGCCAGAAATACTGAAAGGAAAGTGATTCAATAGAGACGTATTCTGTCGCCTTTCTTTAACCCGACTGTTTTACTGTCCATTCTGTTTATAAAGTGAGGAGAAAGGTTCATCCGTTCATCCATTAACAAAACAGAATCATAATTCCTCTGAAAGTTTTTCGAAGAAAAGAAACTGGACAACACAATTAAATTGTATCTGAGAAAATAAATTTCGTACTGAAACACGATTTCAATTGCTCCGATTTGAATGCCCGAGACATGATTTTTTTAAATAACTTAAATTTTTGGAAAACTCTGACAAAAGCACATGTTGCCGAATTTTCGTAACGTCAGTCCTCTTGAACTTTATTCGGGGCTTGAGTGGCGCAGATATCTCTTTGCCAAATCACAAGTGATGTACATTTTTTTTTATTATTTCAGAGAATGCATTAAATGTTCATGAAAATTATTTCTTAAATCGCACATTGAAATTTCAAAGCAAATTTGTTTTTAAATTTTATTTTGATATTCTTTCACTTTTCAGCCAAAATAAATAAAGGGAATGATTCGAAGTGTAACATTGTGATCGCGCTCATGCAACTGAGACGTCGCTGCGTACGGCATCCACGAAGAAAGATGCTGCAAATAGCATTTGTTTTATTTAAAGTGAGTGGCATTCGTCAAATTTTACTATATATTATTTTTCTCATAAATCGAATCTATTTCTTATCAAATGCTGCATTTCAAGTGAATAATTCAGATTTAAGAAATTAAATTTTTATAGAGTGTAGAAAAATACTGTATTTGATTTTCTTCTAAATCTTGGTATTTTTATTTGTTGATTTTTGCACACAATAACGTTCAATTTGTAACACCTTAACCTTAACATAACTCATTGCATTCAAAGTTTTTAGATTTTCAAATGTAATGAACCTTTCTGATTTTTTACTTGATAATGAAATAAGATTTCAACTTAAGATTCCTTCCGAAATAAAGGGTGTCCAAAATTAACGCAAGAATTAAATTTGCCATAATTCGAGCAGTAAAGTGTTGGCAACCCTATTTAAAAATATTTGATTGCTGATAATTTAGGGTTAGTAAAAATGGAGCGTTACACGACAGAGCGACGTGTTTTCATTGCTGAACAATATTTCAAAAATAATGAATATCTGGCTGCCACAGTTCTAAAATTTGGGAATTGGCCCCCTAGACCGTGTGATTTAACACCATTGGATTTCTTTTTATGCGAATATTTGAATCAAAGGTCTATCCCAACAAGCCCACAAGCACGCGTGCATTGAAGAAGGAAATTCAACGCTGTGTCAACGAAATTCAACCACATTTATGCAAAATGATTATGGAAAATTTCGACAAAATAATGCATATGTACCAGCATAGCCATGTAGGCCATTTGCCCTATCTGTTATTATATACATAACCCTATCCTGTGTACTTTAGGATTCAATAAAAATGTAACAATACAAAGAAAAGGTTTTTTTTTTTTTTTATTTAAGTCAAATGTTGCATTAACACATTGTTCTATCGTGTAACTCTCCATTTTTACGAACCCTAAACTCTCAGATGTCAAATGGTTTTTTTATTAGAGTTGCCAACACTTTACTGCACGAATGGTGGCAAATTTAAATTGTGCGTTCATTTTGGGACATCCTTTATGATAGGGTATAAATATAGAGTTACAACTAAAGGAAAAACTGCAAGCTAAAGGAGATCAATGATATCTATTTAAAGTTAGATATATCAGCAAGAATGTTTCAGACATAATAGTTGACATGTAGAATGCTTTCCTAGCTCTATTTTTTTAAATTATTCGTCAAAATTTGAGAATAAAATCGGAATATGTCTTGATTACAAAACAGATTCGATATAACGGAAAACATGATATTCAAATGTTTTCTAAAAGATTGAAGTTTATGTCACGTCTTAACAATTAAAGTTTTTATGTCATTAGAAAAGAAAAAAAAAATGAGTTGATTTATACCAGAAGTTCCCACCCGTCTCTAGTCCACCTGCCCCTTTACAGAAAAAAAATTCCCAATACCCCTCTTATTTAATAGTAAATTATATCAAATATTAAAATATTGTTGCATAATATGTACACCTGTTTTATTTGTCTGCTAATAAGGAATTATAAAACAGAAATACAGAAGATTCTAAATCTAGTAAAAAATTGTTTATTAAAATTTGAAGTCCAACACAAAATCAATCAGAAATTTTTTAAAAAATATGTTTGAAACTGGTCAATTTTAACAATCTGTTAGTGTCGCGTTCCAGGCACACATTGGCAAATTCTGTGATATGTTTCTTTTCTTAGCAAACAATAATATAATTATAATTAATTAATTATAAATTTCTGTATTCTTGCCCATCATCCAAGATAGGATGCCGGCATAGATTTTTGAAGTCAAAACTCTTGGTTTTAGTTCCAAAATTTTAATTTTTCGTTGGTTGCGAATTCTACGAACTCTTCTTTTATATTTAATGATTCTACTGCATTTGCATATGTGAAACTCGCTCTATTCCTGTTGAAAGTATCCTGAAATGACTCTGTAAAATCAGCATAATGAATGTCCAAGTGCTAACAATAAGCAGATCATCCTGTTTTGCAGAAACTGCTGAGAACGCGAAAAAATATTTGTATACGTCTCTATACGTGAGCCCGCATTGGCCTGGTGATAAAATCTCGGCTTCAAGACCGGAACATTCCAGCTTCGAGACTCAATGACACTGAAGAATCACCGAGTAAGAGAGCCTGATGCACACTCAATTCATCGGGGCCAACCCCCTTCTTGTCCAGTGCGGGGGTTTAGAGAGGAGGGTGCCTCTCAAGTGTCGTTCTCGTTATCCGACCGCGGTTCAAAATGACGAGATCCGTTCCAAAATAGTTCCAGTATTACTTCAAAATGGGATGTTGATATATCTAAACCATCTCTATACTTAGATTCCGCTCGAACAACATGAATTTACCCTCAAAAGCAGCGATAAGGGTTTTTCCGTTTCGTTTTTGTTTCTCTTCGTTTGAATTCATCTCGACTCATCATCTTGTAACTGTAAACGGATTTTTATTTTAAACAAGTCTGTCAATGAAACGATGCATTTTTGGATGAAACCAGATTTTCACGCTGTTTTACGTGTCTGCTTTCTCGGAAGTCAATGACTGTATCAAATCGATTGAACAAAATATTCAGACAAATACCTTTAAGGGCCAATGAATGACTGTGTTAAACTGCAAAACACTGTAAAGACACTGACACTTTATTGTTTAAACTACAAATAATTTGTCATGTGGTGAGTTGCTTCTAATCTTATTGCCCACTTTAATAATACAATAGAGCAACACATATATGCTTTCATTCAGATTTTTTTTCCAAATTCTGGCAATGAATAACACAATGTAGCATTCCATGTACTCGCTGTACTTGTTTCAAATGCACTATGAAGCCCTACGACGTCCCATCATTGCCGGAGAACCATCAAACCAGCAGCAATCCCAAGTACTCCCAAAGTGATTTTTAATGTGGACTCTTCCATTTCTAATGGAGCCTCACTAAATGAAGCTTTACAAAAATGTGATGTTGTCGAAGATATTTTTAAATTAAGAACATAGGTTTAGATTGCGCGGGGGTGGGGGCAGAAAGGTGCGTGTATATATGTATGCAACCTAAATCACCAAATTCTTTATGAAATAATTTATTTTCATCACCAAATTCGTAATATCATTTTTTGTCCTGTTTTGGTTTGAGGCATTGCATCGCATGCATTTGCTTCATTACTTTGAGCTAATCACTTTAACTGATATTTTATTTAATATGCAGCTTTTTAATCGAAATCATATTTGATTGCTCTCTACCCAGTAACTGCAATTCCTACTATGTTAATCTAATAGTTCAGGCATTTTATTACAATAATTTCTGAAATAGATAAATGACCCTTATTTGCCTCTGTCTGTTGGAAACATAAGTTCATAGTTGTTTAAGTTTAGTTCATGATAGTACAATAAAAAGTTTAATGGGATAGCGTGAACTCATAGATAAAACATTTTTCGTCACACATACTAACTTCATGTTCAAAACAACATTTAGCAATAGTAATCATGTTATATAATAGAGAATTATGCTTTTTGTCTTTCTGCAAACAAGTTAGAAATTAGTTAGATGTATGCTTAGTAGTAGCACTTTTCTATATTCAGGAAATATTTCTCTGTTATGATAATAAGTCCTATAAAAAGAACAGCAATAAAAATAAAAGTAGCATGACGCTAAAATGTATAAAAAAATATACATGAAAAAATTCATTTCCTCCGAAAATATCATTGTTTAAAATTGTAAAATGTGAACAAAAAAAAAAAAAAACTTATTAAGGAAGATTCGAACTTCTAATCCAAAACATAGTAGAACAATAATGTTTTAGGCTTGATACATCTATCTTTTTTTTTTAAATGTACTCTTAGCTACACAAAAGGATTAACGAACGCACAAGAGCGAAATATATTAAAATCGGAGAAAAACGTAAATAAGGCTGATACCATTAAAAGGCTATTTTTATTTTAAAGCGGTTAAAAATTTTGTTTATGCAATTGCATGTTCCTAAATTATAGATGAAGCACGTTAAAATTTTGGTTAATTTTTAATTAAAATTTTCAAAACCCTTTCTTCTACTATTCAAAAACAATTACCAGTAACTACAATTAACCTAAAAAGTAGCTTTCATTAGTACTTTCTCTGATTTTAGACCATCTTTTTTCTATAATTAATCTTGGATATCAAATGATACTCAGAATCAGTTTCTGAGTATCAATCGAAATAATAGATGCAATAAGACATCATTTTGAAATAGAAAAATAATTTTCTCTCAAATTCAGTTTCTTTCCTTGTGCTCAAATATTGTAATTTTATGTTTTAAGAGTTGCTGTAAGAACTTGTACCAGGTGTAAAATCATGAAATGCGGATTTCAAACAGATGAGCGCACCAATGCAGTTTGCGCTATTAAGATTTCACACTGCGCCATTTTGTTGCGTCTTCAGGTGTCAGACGCTCACGAATAATAAATTGGAAAAGTGTGTGTATAGTATTTTGTTGTTGTCTTCAGTATGTTGAAATTTATACCGAACAAAGAGTATTCGCGGACAACATTAATATTTTGTTTTCATTTGAAGAAAAAAAAATGTTGTTAATTCATACCAATTACTTCGAGAAACTTACGGTGAACATGCTCCATACGTGTGAATGAGGATTTCGGCGTTTCAAAAGTGATGACTTCGATGGTACAGACAAGGAACGTGGAAAACCGGCAAAAAATACGAAGATGTAGAATTGCAAGCATTGATGCACGAAGATTCTCCAACAGAAAAACAACTCTCCGAGCAATTGGGCGTTAGCCAGCAAGCTGTTTCTAATCGGCTGCGAGACATGGGAATGATTCAGAAGGCCAGCAGATGGGTATCAAATGAGTTGAACGACAAGCAAATGGAAAAGTGCAAAAACACGCGTGACATTTTGCTCGCTCAGTACAAAAAGGAAGTCGTATTTGCATCGTACAGTTACAGGGGATCATGGGTAGACCCAGGTGCACCATCCACATCAACTGCAAGACCGAATTGCTTTGACAGAAAGATGATGCTCTGTATTTGGTGGGACGAGGGGTGTGGTCTATTATGAATTGTTAATACCTGGGGTAACGGTTAATACGAAACAACAATGAATCGATTTGAGTCGTCCGCAGCTTAAAAGAAGGCCAGAATACCGAAAGAGCCAACACAAAATCATTTTTCTTTTTTCATCACAATGCTCTATCACACACAGCAAAACCGTTTCGCGACACGTTGGAAGCACTCAGCTCGGAAGTTATATCCAATGCGGCGTACTCATCAGACTTGGCTTCTTCCGATTCTAATTTTTTTTTTTTCCATCGATGGGTCGCGCACTTGCTGAGCAATGCATTGGTTCGCATGAAGATGTGAAAAATGACTCGATGAATGGTACGCAGCAAAAGGGGAGGTTTTTTATTGACATGGTAGTCACAAATTACCCGAAAGATGGAAAAAATGTATAACAAGCGATGGAGCCTACTTTGAATAAGGCACTTTTTATCATTCTTCCGAATTTAACATTTTTTTTTTTTTTTTAGAAAAAATACCGCATTTCATACTTGTTTACTCAGATGCATTGGTTATAATCAATCTTCTAAATATGACACTCCTGTAATATTAATAATAAAATATAAAAATTACCAAATGCTTATTTCTTGTTTATTAAGAAACATTTAAGAATAAAGCTAAAGTTACAAGATCATTGCAATGTGAATTTTGTATGTAAAAGTTCACTTGGAAGAGGACTGACGCCTTTCCCTTACTCATCTTTCACAGATGAAAATGAAAAACTATCTCAACAATCGGTAATGCGGGGGTTTATTAAAAAATGTATTCATAATAATGACAAAGGAGAGATGATTTTAAACTACGGCCCGATAAGTGGAAAACCTTCATTGGGTGATTACTGGTTTCCCATTTAATAGAAAGATAAAAACGTAAAGAATATATCTTAAACATATAAGAAAATCCAAAAAATAACTAGTTTAATTAATTAATTCATTCAAAATGTTGAAAATGTCTTAACTTCACCAGCATTATTTAAAACTTTGTAAACACGCTATGCGGTTTCAAAATGTCCAACGAAACAAAATTCCAAATAACAAAAAGAATAAAATAATCCAGAAATGTTTGCATGCAGAATAAAAATCAATTTGTTTCTTTTCCTTAGGTTACAGAACCTGTCAGACAAACTTTACAAAATTTTCTACACATCGAAGAAATTGGTAATTCTGGACCCTATGTTAACTACAGAGAAGTTTTTGGTAGATTTCAAATGAGTCCGGGCCACTACATTATTGTCCCAGCCACTTTCGAACCTGACTCACCAGGATCATTTTTCATACGTGCTTACTCTGACACGCCGATAACACTAAGGTGCGTGTATTTTTTAGACATTTTGCATTATTTAGATAAATTTCATATTTCAAAGTAAAGAGATAAAAGAGATTATTCATACTGCACTGCACTTAACTGAAGTAACCAGTTACTCGTATTTGTTTTCTTTGTCCAACTTGAAGAAAGGATCTGGACAGTATCATTTTCATAAATCTAAGTAAACCTAATAAAATAAAAATATAAATGGAACTCGGTTTTTAAAAGTTAGCTTCCAAAGAATCATTCCTCAACCCTAAATATTACTATATATAGAATTTGGTCCCTCTATTTTAATCAATAAAGATATTTATATATCGAAATTTTTATTTCGATTTAAGAATTCTATCACTTCTAGTTTTTGTCATCAGGCATACTCTGATTAAACAAAACAGTCTCAGTTTTTTATTCTTTCAACTGTGCCGGCCCTCACAGTATCTAAAGAGTCATGGTTTGAAGATTCAGGTCACACTATCTCAGCCCACTGTGATAATCGCGTGGCATTTATCTAAAAAAAAAATTATACGATCAATATTGAGCCAAAACACAGCAACGAAAGTGAAATATCAACATTTCTTTTGTTGAGAAGTGCCTTTACTTGAAAAGCAAATCTTTATTTTTGAGAATTCCTTTGTAGATTTAGAAATTTGTAAACTAAATTTGTAAACTAAAGATATCTTTTAAAAATTATAATTAATTAAAACAGTTACCATCATCAGAAATGTAGATTGTTCCGCAGCTTGATTTTTGATTGCTTTAGTTCAATGGATTTATACTATGCGATAAAGAGAAATTGATCCCTTTAAAGTTGATCATTTATAATATTAAAAAAATTCAAGAGTTAACCAGATTCTAATAAATAAGGCAATTGCATATTTTATAAAAGAAATGTTTGTTTGATGATTGAAGGTTGTTTAGTCGAGAGAAACCAAACACGCAAAAGCCAAGTTGGCCGAGTATATTGTGAAAAGAAATAATATTCCTATGATTATAGGAGTTTCGACTTAATATATATGTTCTATATAAATTTTTACTGTGCTTCGAAAATCTCTGTTTGAAACAAAGATAAATGTTTAATTCGATTTCAGAAGCACATAACCACTAATTGAGACGGGCTTCACTCTCCCGACGTATCCATGGGATCTGGTCTCCGTTAAGATTTACCCTCTCCTCCAGATTCTGCTTTTGACTCTTTTACTTCTCTCTCTGGACAGCAAACGAGAGATCATCATCAAGCTGTCTCTATTCTGTTTGCTTCCTGTTTCTCATTTACAGGAAAATCTCATGTAGTGACCATGCGTGGTGATCCATTAAACGGACAGTGCATTGTTAGTCTAAGGTATATCAGTTCGGCTGGTATTGTAATATCTTGATCAAGACAAATAAGAGAGAAGCATAGCAAAACAATTATTTTATTTACAGCCTTATATATGTACAAAAAAAATTGTTCTCATCTAGGTTAACACTGCTTACAAAAATTCCACAACAGTTCAATCACGAAAAAGTTCTTCGATCAGATCGGAGAATAGGTCACCAAAACCTCGCTAACAGACTGTTAGCCCTAAACAGTTACTCCAGGGCCGCTCCAGAAATTCATCGATCTTTATCGGGTGGACCCTAACACAGAAACCCGAATTATACGGAGATTCTCAAAAAATCAGGAACAGCTTCTCTGCACACCAATGTCTCTAAGAATTTCAATTCCAAGCCTTTCTCTCCTCTTCCCTGAGAAAAAAATACCACAATTTTATTTCCATGAGATATCCGCCTCTGGTTTCTCATTGGTGAACTTGAGTTCCCTATCACTCAATAGATGTTCAGCAACGCTTCCTCAATGGTTTCAACTCGATCGACGGAGTGTCTGTTCAGGATCCATCTTTGTGGCCGACTCCTCTTGAGCACATGCTAATTATAATCAATTCGCAGCCATCATCGGCTGAAGTGCACCTGGATTTGACACTTAATGACAAAGGTTGCTGGTGATTGATCGTTTCTTGATGACTAAGGATTCTCTTCATAAGGGATAAAAAGTTTAGCCTCTGGATGTTTTGTAGCTCTTCTCCCTTGAAGACATCATGGATCTATTTCAAACGACGAGGCACACATCTAAGTTCTAACACTTGGATAGCAACAAATGACCAATCACAATGACTCTCTTAGTGAAAAGGGTCCACATATGGTGGTTCATATGCATTTAACTATGTGTGAGGAAACGGGTGATGTTACATCTGGTCGGAATGCCATTTACTATTTGAGGAAAAAATGGAAACGTTACAATATTCTTATCCATTTGGTTAGTCTGTATCCCTGTACCCTGTAACCTCTTTTTAAATATAAAAGGTTTTGATATTCGAAAAAGCCACTTCTCTCCTTTGTTCACGTTGCTCAGTAAGTAAATGAATATTATCCTAGCGTAAGATCCATTTTCTGGATAAGATGAGCCGAAACTAGATGAAATCCTTAAAACAACATCTTAAAATTATGCAAATTTAAAGCAACTTTATAAACAAATATTAAAAAACAATTATAAATTAAGAGCAACGATATGAAGAAATACATCTATATGTCAAATTCCTTTGATAAAACCTGCCTCCATTAAATAGAGGAAATTATTAAAATATGGTATATTTTCAATCAAAAATGGGGGATAACAAACAACCAAGTCAAAATACTTAATGAATCCAACGATAGATAATCCGAAATGAATCCAGAGAAAGGCATTCAATTAAATTATGTCGAGTAATTAACCCATCGCAACAGTAGCTGGCGGTGGCTGCTTATAAAGTATATGTTTATGTATTATTCTAGAAAGACCAGTACGTAACCGTGTTAAAATACCATCGCACAGCGATTTATGGAGGAAGACCAAAGTTCAATAAAAGAATTGATAACATAAAGTTTTTCACTTTAAGGTTTTATTGACTCTGTCAATTTTGAAGAGCCGCTTACGAACAAAAAACTGCACATCAGCTTAAGTAACGGCCTGTTTGTAGAAATCGTTTGCTGATTTTGCAGAAATATCCACTGTTTCATCCCGTTCAATACCATGGGAAGGAATCCACCAGAAAATAATTTAAATACCATTTTGAAATAGATCATTAAGTAAATGTCTAATATCCCAAATGATCGTTTGGTTTTCCAGTGAGGGCTTGTAAAGAACTCCAAGAATCGGAATAAATGAAGCCTTTTTAGACTTATTTCTTGAAATATATTGTATAGCATGGTAAATAGCCGTGATCTAAGAGTTAAAAATTGAAGTAAATTCTTGTAATTTGTGACTAATAACAATATTATCACAAACAAAAGAACAACCAATGTGAGACTCGGTATTGGAACCATTCATGAATACAGGAATGTAGTCATTATACATATATCTGTAAGCAGAAAGACTGCCCTAAAAATGAAAGCAGGAATATTGGACTTCAAAAGCTTTTGAAATGGATGAAGCAAAACATTTACATTATGTCATTATACAAACATTATGTCATTTTAACTCCAAGGTACTGCCTTGGTGTCAAAATAAGCATTCAAAAAAAAAAAAAAAAAAAAAGCTTTCCAAATAAGCATTCCTAGATGAGGGATGCAGGATCTGTGGGAATTGAATAATAGAACATTACTGTAATTTAAAAACATTCTTCTTAAAAGTTGAAATTTATTTGGAAATAGGAAGAGAGCATGCTTTGTTTAGAAGATACTGAAATTTCATAAGTTTCTACAAATAAATTGCTGATCGGCGATGCTTCAAAAGCCCCGCAACATACACAAAGAGTCTGGCGATGAACGTAATCGAGACGAGATAAGTAAGAAGTTCGAGTTGAACCAAATACGACACAGTCGTAATCCAATTTGGAACGAATAATGCTGCGAATATCCTTAGCAAACAAGTGTGGTCAGCATCCCAAGAAGTATTTGATGCGTATATTCAATGATCGCAGATATCTGTTCTGCAAATCCCTAATATGGGAAAGGAAAATCAGGAGTTTGTTCGAATATAACACCAACGAATCTATGTTGATCTCATAAGTCAAAGAATTGCCAATCAGTGTCAATTCTGGATCTGAATGCAGTGGCCTTTTGTAAAAATGGACACACATAGCTTTTTGAGTAAAAAATGCAGACTCATAGATTTCGGACTAGGTTAACATATTCTTAATAGCATTTCGTAACTGCCATTCTATACAAAGTATATCCCCTGCAGAAAAGGAGATTTGCATGTCGTCAACATAGATGTTTTTAAGTATAGGGGTTGAAATGAAAGATAGTCTGATCAATTTTTATAATAAACAGAGTCACACTCAATACGCTGCCCGGCGGTACTCTCTCTTCTTGTCAATGAACTTTAGAGAAAGCATTCTCCAAACAGACTTTGAATAGTTTGTGCGATTAAAACATTTCCAATGAAAGTAAGTAAATTTTCATGAAAGTTAAAATTAAACAAATCCTTTAAAATTCTAAATATCCACTTTCAATCGTAAGTTTTTTCTATGTCATAGAAGACAGACACCAAATGATTTCTCCGTACGAAGGCATTTCTTATGTTTGTCTCCAAAGCTATAAGAACGGTGGAACATCGCTTTCAGAAACCACTTTGGAACAGGGATATAAATTAATTTATCTCCAAAACATGGATCAAGCCTCACGTTCACCTTTTTCTCAAGAAATTTGCACAGGTAACTCGTTAACGCAATAAGCCTGTAATACACGGGGTTTTGAGGATCCTTGCCCTATTTTAACATAGGGAACATATAGCGTTATTTCATTGCACGGGAAAAATATGTTTCCTTTAGATTATGTGAAGTATGAGCTAGATATTTATCAAAGTATCATGAAAGAGGTCATTAAGCATGGCATACATGATTCCTTCTGAAACAGGAGAATATTCCTTTGTATTTCATAATGCATTCATCAGTTTGGGAAAGGTAAAATCAGAATTATATGTCAGAAATGTGGATGTATGAAAGCATCGAGAGGTATGTCTGATTGGCTTTTAATTGAAAGAAAGGGCTCTGTACAATTGTTGAAATAGCATACTGACACTAAAGCTTCAACATGATCATTCGCCATTTCTGTTTTGCTTGTGAAAATATGATTTCCCATTGTTCAAGAAGCAAAGAGAATAAATGTCGGTTAGTTTCTAGATTTATTTCCTTCGAAGATTAACACGTTTAGTACCCCAGAAAAAGCTGCAGCCGTTAAATCTCCAATAAGAATTAGAGGAAATAGAAGTTCATTTAGGTTTGGTTTGGTTTTTTGGCGCAAAAGCCATTTTTGGCCATGTTGCGCCAAACACAAGATTTATTCCAACATTTATTTTATTATAAAAAAACAATGTACAAAAACGATGTCAAAATTTAAAACTCAAATTTGCTTTCCGATTCCAATATCTTGCAAGAATAAAAAAATATTTTGGCTGGGTTTCTCACCCAACAAGTCTTTTAAAGTTACATTGTTGCTACCAAAATGGATCCGTCTAAATTGGTTAAAACTGGGACATTCCACGAGTATATGCTTTATGGATAAAGAGCTATGACAATGTGAACAAGTAGGTTGGGGTTCCGAGTTGAGTAAATATTCATGAGTCAATCTGGTGTATCCAGTTCTGAGTCGATTTAACATAACGGATTTTTTTCGGTTTAAGTTATAATATTTAAAGGAGTTTACAGAAGAATGAATTTCAAACAACTTATTATGAGTTTGTTCATTCCATATACTCTGCCATTTTTTTCCAGTATATTTTTTACCATTTGAAGAGCATCACTTAGAGGAACAAAATTTTCGCACGTCAGTCCTGGAGTTTTTGCCGCTTTATCGGCCCTCTCATTACCCACAATTCCTGAATGTCCAGGAATCCAACAAAATAAAATATCTATTCCTTTTCCTATAAAAAACAGTAAAATTCCACGCATTTGACAACTAAGGGATGGCTTGATGGCGAAATATTCCTTAGTGCCTCAATGACGCTTTTTGAGTCTGTGTATAAAATAATTTTCTTATAGTTACTAACTGGTAATTTCGTTAAGGCCAGATATATTGCATATATTTCAGATGTAAAAACGGAACAAAACTCATGCAGCCTCTCAGAAATTATCTTATTTCTGTTAACTACCGCTGCTCCCACTAATTTACCAGCTTTTGATCCGTCAGTAAAAATAGGTTCATTAATAGAATATTGTTGTCGGTGGTCATAAAACATATACCGATACACTAGGTTTAGAGTCGTCGCTTTCTGCCATTTTTCGAAGTCATCTATAAATTTTAGATTAGTATTTTTCCATAGTGGGAATTCGTCGGTTTTATTAAGAACTGGAAAATCATCAATATTTAAATCTCTAAGAATTTTCCCGATTCTAAATCCAAAAGTAGGAAAAAATGAGGGTCTCAATGAGAATAATGGACCATAAATTGGATTTATGATTTTGTAATGCAGTGGATGGGCATCATCACTTTTTATTTTAAAAAACAGATTGAGTGCAAGCCTCTGTCGTCTAAGTTCCAAAGGGAGCTCGTGACACAAATTATAGAGGCTTAAAACTGGGGTAGTTCGAAAAGCACCCACTGATAGTCGTAAACCTTGATTGTGTATTGTATCAAGAGGTCGCAGAGTAGATTTCGCTGCAGATCCGCATATCATGCTTCCATAGTCAAGCTTGGATCGAATTAAAGCTCTATATATTTTGAGAAGGTAGGAGTCTTCTGCTCCAAACGATGTGCTGGAGAGTATTTTTAATTGATTCAACGAAAGTGTACATTTTCTTTTTAGATAGTTTATATGAGATTTAAAGGTAAGTTTAGAGTCGAAGATTACACCTAAAAATTTAATTTCAGTGACAAAAGGGATTGTCTGGTGATTCAATTTAAGTTTAGGATCTGGGTGAATTCAACGTCTTTTACAAAAGTGAATTGCAGCTGATTTCTGTGGAGATATTGTGAAACCATTCATTTCCCTCCAACTGTGTATTTTATGTATGGCATCTTGAAGCTTCTTTTCTATAAATCCCATGTCCTCTCCAGAACAATGTATCTGGAAGTCATCCACGAATAACGAACCATGCACACTTGATGGGAGATTTTTAATGATATCATTGATTTTTATAATAAATAAGATTACACTCAGGACGCTCCCCTGTGGAACGCCTTCGTCTTGATAAAAAATGTTTGATAAGACATTACCTAGTCGGACTCTAAAATTCCTCATCCTTAAAAAGTTTTGTATAAAAATTGGTAAATTTCCTCTGAGACCTATTTTATGTATATCTCTCATTATGCCGTATCTCCATACTCTATCATAGGCCTTCTACATATCAAACATAATGGATACTAGATGATTTTTACTCACAAAGGCTTCTCTAACATGCAGTTTCTAATTTTAAAACGTTGTCTATAGTGTTTCTGCCTCGACGGAAACCGCTTTGGAGTGGTGATAACCAATTTTTTGTTTCAAGTATATTAATCAGTCTGGCATTAATCATCCTTTCCAAAATTTTGCACAGACAACTGGTGAGTGCAATCGGTCTGTAATTACTTGGATCTTGTGGATCCTTACCTGGTTTAGCTACTGGTATAATTAGTGCTCGTCTCCATGAATTTGGAAATCTATACTCTTGCCAGATTCTATTATATTCTCGTAAAATATTTAACAAGGATGATTTATTTAAATGTATAATCATGTTTAGATGGATGTTATCAGGACCTGGTGATGTAGCTCGAGATTTATGTAGAGCCCTTTTCAGGTCTGTAAGGCTGAAATCGGAATTATATTCTTCGTCATTATGACTGGTAAAATTTAAAATATTATTTTCTTCATTCTTTTTATAACATATCAATTTTGCGGTATAAACCGTATCACTGTATACCTTAGAGAAAGTTTCCGCCAAAGTGTCAGCTATTGCCTTAATATCTGTGATTGTATGACCATTCAGAGTTAAAAAGGTCGTAGGGAGATTACTTTTATTGCAGCCAGAGACTTTCCTGACTTTATCCCAGAGTTGTTTAGAGCTAATTCGGTTGTTTATCGAGTTTACAAATAACATCCATGAATTCCTTTTACTCCTCCGTCTTATTCGTCGAGCATTTGCTTTTGCATGTTTAAAGGCTATAAAATTAACCGTTGTAGGATATCGTCTAAATATATTCCATGCTTTTGCTTGTTTTTTTATCAGCGATTTTACATTCCCTATTCCACCAAGGTTTCTAATGTCTTGGAATCTTCCCCGAGGATTTTGGTATTGCCTTATCAGCCGCTTCTAAAATTTTTACAGCTATATTTTCAATAACATCATCAATATTTTCATCTCCCACAATGTCTTCTGAAATGAAAGCCATCTGTGAGAAAAGATCCCAGTTTGCCTTATCAAAGATGTACCTTTTCGTTCTTTCAGGATAAGTTAAATCATCATCTTTGTATGATACAATAATTGGAAAATGGTCACTGTTATGGAAGTTATCAGCTACACTAAAATTCCCTTTTATGGCTAATGATGGAGAACATAAAATTAAGTCCAAAGTGTGAAAGGTTCGGCTAGGTACGCGAAAGTATGTATAGGTTTTGTCATTAAGCAAACAAAGACAATGATCTTCAAGTAAAGCCTCAACTTGTTGTCCCTTTAAATTAAAATCTGCACTTCCCCAAATAGGATTGTGTGCATTAAAATCACCCATTAGGGATGCGAGATGCTTTGTTTGGAGCTAAGTTATCGACGGTATTCACCGGGCTGCCTTGAATATTTTCCTGACTGACAGCATTGTCTACATTTACCACTTCGATTTTAGAGATGTTTAGAGGGAGGGTCTACCATGGATACTTTTTGTTTTGGAGTTCGTGGATTCACTATTGTTTTTAACTGGTGATTTTTCTGGTAATGGATTTGGATTAACATCAGATGGGGTTTCTTTTTGGACCATTTTGGTTTTACAATGTGAGAAACAGCTGAGAATTGATGAGTAAGACACTCCAACAGTGGGTGTTCTAGATTTTACTAATTTTCGAGCTTCAGCAAAAGGAATATTTTGTGTCACTTTGTTTGTATTTCTTTTTCTTCTATCCATCGAGGGCATTTACGAGAATATGAGGGATGGTCTTCTTTACAATTGCTGCATTTTGGTGCAGATGTACAAGATTTACTGTCGTGTCATATTTCAGAGCAACGGCCGCATGTTTCTTTACCACGGCAGGCTCCCATAGAGTGCCCAAATCTCTGGCATTTAAAACATCTTAATGGGTTAGATATATATGGTTTAACAGGGCAGTTTAAGTATGCAATATGAACAGATTTGGGTGGTATAGGTACATTAAAGGTTAACATTAGATGTTTGATCAATATTAATTTGTCATCTCGTTTAATAGTTATTCGTTTTACTGACGTAACATTTTGGTCTTTCAGACATCCAAGAATTGCTTCTTCAGAATCGTATTGAAGCTCTAGTTCTGATATTACTCCTCGAGATTGATTAAGAGATTTATGAGGGTATACAGTAACTGCATGTTCTCCAATTGATTTAAAGCTCTGTAATAATTTAATTTGATTATCTCATTTCAATTCAATTAAAATATCCCCTAGTTTAGTTTTTTTAATGGATTGAACTTCGCCAACTATTCCAAGTATTGTCTTATGAATTAAGATAGGAGAGACAGTTTTTAAATTATCTTCCAACTTTTTTACTATAAAGTATTTTGCGGTTATCACAGGTTGCTCCAAAGGAGAAGTTGGCAGACAGCCGTCTCTGCCGGGGCCAAAATGGCGGGAACCTATAATAGTCAGATATTGTTCATCCTGGTACGCCCCCGCCCACCTCGGAGCCCAACAAGGGAAGGCTGTAGCCAGTGCTTTCCTGTTCCCAAAGATACACACCACCGGCCGATTGACAGAAGCGGGCTCACTCCTGCCGCCCGACTTACGGAGCAGCCTGGGCGAAAGGGAACGCAAAGGAACCCCAGGATTCCATTTTGCCCCTAACGGGTCGCCATGCACGGCAAACACATGGGTTTAGTATTAAACAAAGGCCAATAATAAAATCCAACTCAAAATAGAACTGAAATATCAACTCAACTCATTTAATACTAGAGATTAGAAGAAGAAAAAAAATAAGAGAAGGATCGCTAGGGCAACCCGGTACGCGACACCCGTACTTACCAAAGACGGTAAACCCCTTGGGAAAAGAAAGGATCCCTGGGTACCTTGGGGTTGGAACACCCGTACTCACCTATAGTAGGTGAGCCCCTGAGGGGGAAGTTCATTTAATAAGGCATTGAAACAGATATCTGATATCTTTTCGAAAAGCATTAGCCGAACTACGCTTTACAGAATATTGAAAGTTTTAGGGTTTTCTTTTGAGAAACGATGAAACGAAATGAAATAACTTTAATGATTTATTAAAATAATGTATCAATAATATTGAAAAAATAATGAAAATAAGGAAACCATTCTCCGATAAAGTAATAATATAATAAAGTAGATAAATATTTACTATTTGGCGAAAAATTTGCGAGATAAAGTTTCGTCAGCGATCTGCATTTCTAGTAACTTTGTACTTTAAAGTAACCCATTTCCCCTGACAACGACTGCGATTCGGCATGCCTAGAATATACACTACTGCCAAGTTAGGGTGTGATATTCAAAAAATATATACTATCTTCCTTCTTTAACACATTCGCTGCTATGATTCATGTGATTCGGACCGCTATCTAATGAGATGTCTACTTCTTTAAATATCTCTTCTCTATTGCAATTAAGTTACAGTAATCAAATAGTGTATGTGAAAAACAATGAAATATAAACGGGTGTTCTGCTTGCATCAAATTTTGAAAGAGAACTTTTATTCTCATCCGAACATATGTGACACGGTAGTCCACATGTTAAATAAATAGTGGGATAAACAAATGGGAAGGTAATAATGGCCTACAAAGTAAAGTAATGAAGTTGTTAAAATATTTAAAATTAAAAAAAATTATGTATTTATTTCACTTCAGGATTCAATGTCATTTAAACATTCACTGAATGAAAAACATTATTATTCATATATGTCACTTTTATTTTCAGAGAGCTTTAAAATCACTGAAGAACTCAAATGGTTGGCATTTCACTACATCCAGAATGCATTTTAAAAAATTCTAAATCATGTAAATAATATTTTTATTGTTCATTGTGGGATAAAAAAATAAAATTTATTCATAAAATTAGTTTCCCATCATTTCAAAAGTCTGTTCAATGAATGCTGGCATCTCTTTACAACACATAAGATCACTTTTTCAGAATATGATAATTAACCAATTAACTGCGGAATTTATTTCTTAAGATCCCTCAAATTCTCCTTTGTATATACGTCAAGCTATGACGCTTGACGTACGCACGCCAACGTCACGAAATGTTGACGTATGACGTCGAACGCAATGCAAATGGTTGCATACTAAATTTTTCAAAAAAATCATATAGAGCGAATAAGATTTCATTTTTATGAAATAAAAAGCTACACATCGACAGGGCCAAAATGAAGATTTGGAATGACATGTATACATACCGAACGTTAAAAACTGGTGTATAATGTGAAAATATTTTTGTATGATGCAAGTCATTTTCACGACTGAGCTTTGCCAGAATGAAAGGTAACCCTAGAGCAAATTTTTCCTGTATAAGTTCAAACAAATAAAATATGCGCAAATTAAAAGAAAATGCCATTCATGCAAAATTATAAATCACAATTTGCTTATGAAATGTTTTTTATCTCTTTATATGTCATCAAAACTCATCTACCCTTCATCTTCGCGAAATATCGAAATCAATTCTAATTTCAATAATCAACAAACGATTTGTGAGTTTCACTTTTATTTATATAGATAAATTTCAATACATACATATATATAATACAAAAGTAACATTTGTACCTTCAGGGTTGCCACTCCACAAGAAAACACAGGGAATTGACTAAAAAAAAAACCGGGGAAATACAGGGAAATATAAGTTTCTTAGTTATTTTTATCCTATCTAAAAAATGCCGATTTCTAAAGATTGCAAGAATAAAATATCGTAGTCATCGCTTCCAAAAACGAAACAATACCATTCGTGATTATGTAATGCAGAAACTCGCACCTTTTAACTCTTTTTCCCTTTTTTTTCTGTATAGATCAGTCCAGTTTCGATTTGCGAGACAGTTGTTCTTTTACCCCGATTCTCGAATTGCAGCTAATGAGCATGCGCGACACTTCTGTAACTGTGTGAAAGATTAGAATACATTTCTCTGCAGGAATAACAACATTCAATCTGCGGACGCATCGCGGTGGTATTTAGTCACTCCCACGTGAGTTTAAGGTTTGTTTATCATTTGAGTAATTGTGAGCTTATTCAGAGTAGATTAAAGAACTTTTTTTTTTTTTTTCAAACGAGTTGCTCAAAATCCATATTTAATACAAATTGGACGGATAAAAAAAAAATTCAATCCTGAATTTGCTGAATAGGTTCAAGAAGTGCCGCAAAATCCATTTATAGCGTACTGCTTGCTTTGTAAGAAAATAATAAGCCTACGTTATACGGGAAAACAGACACTTATTAGTCATGCCAAAAAAGGGAAACGAAATTGCGTGTCAGTTCAAATAAGTCATAATTAATATTAAACTTTCAATCTAAAGGAATGAAGTTGTAGGTGATATGTGAAGTCCAAAAAATAAATCGATTTCGAACTTTTAATTCAAAAACAATCATTTAAGGCTGAATTTTTATGGGCATTAAAACATATTGCATCACACTCGTCCTTGAATGCATTCAGTGATATATCTGAAATATTTTCTCAGATTCACTAAAGGTGAAATAGCCAAAAATGCCGTACCTTATTTGTTAAGGAATATCTCCATGAAACTGATGGCAAAAAAAATCTGAAGAAATTGATGCCCAAATACATGTGTTGACAAAAATGAATAAATAAAAAGTAATTTTGCTTTGTAATGTTTTGTTGTTAAATAATCATTAAATAATTTGTATCATGGTAACACATTATAACTTGCACAAGAGTGCTATTTTTGCATTTCCTTGTATCTCGAATATACGTACTGAAAAAAAAAATGTTTTTTTTTTTTTTTTTTTTTTTTTAGATTTGAGTGGCAACCCTGATCTTTGGGTTTTAACATACATAGGGTATACTAAAAAAGTGAAACAAGCTTTTATTTCTCTAAATACTGTATCTAAGCATATGCCTAGTTCTAAGTTTCATTAAATAAAATAGGCAGTTGCAGGAAATCCCTTTAGCTTATGTGGGAAATTATAGTAAAAAAATTTAAAATAAATTTTTATACACCCCTACTGTATAAAATTATCAATTAGTAGAATGTTTTTCTTATAACTATCTATGCACATACAAAGTTTCACGTTTCTATCTACAAAATTTGACGAGATATGTTCATATTTAAATTTAAAAGGAGTTATCACAAATTTAAATGAAAACGTTTATTTCGAAAATGCTACCTTATTCAGTACAGAAAATGTAAATATTTTCCTAGATAGTCCAGTTAGAAAATTGTACACTATACCATAAAAAAAACTCATGAGAAAATTTCATGGAATTATTTATAAAATTGGCACAGATATTTGCGATTAAAATTATGAGCTTCCCGTGCCTTAAAAAAGATTTCATCCTAAAATTGAAAAATGTATTCTCCGATATTATCATAGTTTTATCGAAAAGAATAAAACGTCGTCTTCAGAATCCAGGCACCCTTTCAGAGCAACGAGAGGAATTAAGTAACGAAGAAAGTAAACAAAAATAGTAATTAAAAAAATCTGAAAAACTCACTCAGGAGCGGGAAATCTGAAGACACAAACTCGTACAACTATCAAAATATCTGATTAAAACCTTGAGGCCATATAACTACGAAAAAATATGCAACATTTAAACATTTTATCCTGATAAATTGTGCGCAGACATAAAAACGTCAAAACCAAATGCGTTATTCAGTGTGGTACATGGGAAAAGTAAAAGATACAGATTAACAAACAAAAAAATGTAATGCATGGTAAGTGTATTCAAAAATGTCATAATCTCTCATTTGTATTCGATCAAGTAGGTCGGCATACACATTCCTAATCAGCTATGGTGGACAGTAGCACAGTTATGGATAATATGCAGCCACAGATTCACAAAACTTGCCGATGAAGTGTCATACATCTGATATTTGACGTAATTCCACAAGAAGACATCAAATAGGGTAAGATCTAGTGATCGTGGAGGCCATTCCATATAAATATTATAGCCATTAATCTGTTGGTCAAATATGTTGCACTGCATGTGGTATGCGCCTGGAATGCCATCATGATGGAAACATAGGGAAGACAAGCCCGCCAGAAAAATATCATCAATAAAGTTAGATAGCACATCTATAACATCTGGCAGTATTGCAATCCATTTACTGAGTTTTCATGTGAAATATAAAAATTTTATACACATCATAGCGATACATTAAGGTTATAATTACATTCGATTCAAATGCATCAATTACTTTCATAGGCAGCAAGATCACCTTTCAGAATATTTAATTTCACGTAAAGATGAATTGGTAAGTTCCCCTGAACCTTCAACCAAATCGATATTGATTACACCTTTTTTTAATTGTTCAGCATTTGTTGCAAGATTGTAATACATAAAATCTGTATCTTTGGTGAATTTACATATGTTTGCAGGCATGCACAGTAAAGCATCATCAATAAACTGAAGGGACCATTATACACTGAACTTTATGATACGCATTTGTCCTCAATAATAATACAAACAAATGAGAAATGCATAAATGGCTCTTTTCAATATTCATGAACATATACCATATTTTTACAGGCTAGCAATAGTCTCAGTTTTGCTGCTGGATCACACATCAACCAAGATCGGCATTCTTCTCCTGGAATCGGGGGAAGAACAGTCTTTACAGGCCTTCCTCCTCTTAAGCTCCAAAGTCGAGTGATATCATCACTCCCAGTTGAACAAAGAACATTATAAGTTTCATCGAAACTAAAAGGGTTTTTCAAAGTGTTTCGAAATTCTCCAATATAATTTACAACCTTGCGCTGCATTCTCAAATCAACCTAAAAAAAGAGAAAGGGAAATTTAAACAATAGGAAAATAAACTGAAACATATTTTGTACTAAGTAACAATAGTAAATGAGTTTCACAAGGATAAATGACACTCCGAGGAATACTTTGCTCACGCTCCTCAACATAACTGGCTTCAAAAGGCAAAAG
Source organism: Argiope bruennichi (assembly GCF_947563725.1). NCBI lineage: Eukaryota > Metazoa > Arthropoda > Arachnida > Araneae > Araneidae > Argiope > Argiope bruennichi. The sequence continues at coordinate 132,491,892 of NC_079162.1, read as the reverse complement.
CATTTTGTCTCCAAGACATCACTGAACACTAGAAACACCTCATCCTCATTCGACACTGTTTCAAATTCCATTGCCTCTCTTGGGAGTTATTATATCATCTCTATTAATCAAATTCTCAGATTATCATTTCCAATAAAAGTTATGCTTATGATCTAAAATCACGTCAGAATATACAGCATTTTATAGAGCTACTTTGACAATCACATCGATGATATATTTTTTAATAAAAAATTTATTAATTTGGCATACATCAATTAGCAGATTTTCGGACTTCATTTATTTATGTATGTAGACAACATCATCATCATCTGTTCCTCCAAAATTGCTTTTAGCTAATAAATGGAAACAAATTATTAATAATATCTGTAATAATAAAATGAACGTAAATGATAAAGCAAAGAAGGCGTATTGAGGCAAAAATCCTCCAAATCAAAGGAGTGGGATTCAATTTAATCGACCATATTTCTATGTCTCTGAGGTCACACAAAATCAACATAAGAATAAGCCAAAGACAGGTTAAGTTTTTAATAGCATGATGATAATAAAGAATGTAGAAAAAAGTCAGAATAAAACAGAAAAGAGCACAGATCAGTAGAGGACAGCTCAGATACCTACCAAATTTAAAGAAAAAGCGAAATAATTTTTTTTAAAAAGTTCTAAGAATGTTACCTTTCATGAAGCAAATCATAAAGCTCTTACTATATATATAAGGGTGGAAGCATTTGGATACAGGAAGGTAAAATTTCTCAAAGCCCCCGAAATTTGTTAATATATCTCCTGCTTAATTAAATATTTTATTGTTAAGTCATTCCAGAAATAATTATTCAATAGTTTTATCACTAATTCAAAACTTTAAATCATTAAATAAATTCAAACTAACTGATAAGAAAAAAACAAAAATCAGAATGTATCTCAATTTTATTCACATCAAAGGAGCAAAATGATACAAATTAATTTCAGTTCATCATTGTGCTAGTTACTTCTCATGTTTGTAACTATATATGCTAAAACCATTAGTTATGCATAATTTTATTACAATGAATGAGAATGCCAGGAAAAGAGAAAAAAAAATCATATTACAATACTTCAAGACTAAAAGAAATAAAGTCACTTTTCCCAAACTGAATGAAGACCAACCTTCATACAGGTTGTTTTTAATTAAAATGACAGAAATACCTAACTTCTGCAATGCATTCTTACAATTTAAATGTATTAATATTTCATAACAAACTACTTTCTTCACTAAAAAAACATTAAATCCATTAATCTGAAATAAAAAATGTAAAGAAATTTTGTAAAATATTGATTGGCATTATTTGTAATTTCTGAACATAGATAAATATTAAATTCAGATGAACATAATAACTTTCTGCAAAATTCATCATTCATTCAATTCTTGCTACCCGTTTATTCCAAGCTGAAAATCGAATTTCGTTTGGCCAGAACGCGCATAACGCAATATCGCGTAATTAACGTGTTAATCAAGCATTGTCATTAAGAAATTGCAGTCAGAATACTAATGAAAAATATGGGAAACAAAATTCAAGAGGTCATAATACTTTTCAAAAGACTTAAAAGTAGAATTAAAAATAAATAAATAAAAAGTATTTTGTCAAAACCAGGGTTAGAAGAACTAGATTAAGCACCTGTATGCAAAATAATAATAATAATAAATAAATAAATAAAAAGAATGAGTCAAATTTTATCTTTAAGAAATTAGTATTTTTTAAGCACCTATAGGGAAAAAAAAAATAAGAAAAAACATTAACATAGTAGTTTTTATTATAAAACTGTATTACATTAAAATTCATTAAGTTAGGCAAGAAAGCATCCAATTTTATGGAAAACCATAGAATATCAACAGTAATTGTTGAATACTTAAACATTTCAATTGGATACCTAAAATTACTTTAATACATCTTAATAATCTGCATTAAGAAAAAAATATTAACCATTAAATAATAAAATATTATTATTATTAAAATATAACTTCATTAACTTATGAATGCCTTGAAAGAAATGAGGTTACACAGAATAAGAAAGGTGAAAATTATACTAGATTTATTTATATAGGTAAACAAATTGGGATATAAAAATCCACAAAATTTTATTTACTATATAAACAAAGATTTCCTGTTTCTTTTTAGAAACTTTATTACCTAACTTTTTCAATTGTTCAATTTTCCATTAACAGCTTTTCACAGCACATTAGATTTTATTCAGTAAAGAAAAATCTCTAGCTTGATGAACAATTCCATTGGTTTTAATTCAGTTTCGGCAATTTCCTTGTCTATAAGATTTCTTTTTGTAAAAAGAGATCAAGAAATCAGATTTTAACTTTCTTTTCTTTGTGTCACTGGCAGCAATTTCTTCCTCTTTCTGATCCTCCAAAAGCAGATGGCATTTTGAATAGGCTGATGTTGATGTACTCAGTTTTTTAGTAATGATTATATCTATTTTTGCATTTGCAAGCCTTGACCCCTTCAGTATATTGACTTTTAAAAGTCCACAATGAATTAAATACAGGTTTTTCCAGGCATAGGGCTAAAAATTTCTAAAACTTTTGCCAAAAAAATTAACTGCATACAAATACTTAAATAATTTGCAAATAAGGTTTGAAATCAGTTTTAAAAAATGCTAAGAAACAATCACTTGCAGAAAAGCAACAACCAGATAATGTTGTCTAAAAGCAAATTATATGTCATTTCTAGAAATACATACAATTTTTATGGGGGGGGGGGGATGATTTCTTTTTCTCTACTAAGGCAAGCAAAACCAGAGAGTCAAGCTAGTGAAAAAGATATATTTTTCCCACAGCATTAGTATTCTCCTAAACTAAAGGGAAACCTCGTAAGCTGAACTCAAACTCATTGGTATTCTGCCAGATGACAGATTAGACACAATAAAGAAAATACATTCATATAATGTAGCAAATCTAAATGCAAATTTTTTTTTTCCCCCTTTAAATCTTCTGGAAGCAAAATAAGTGTCTAGATAAAATGGGAAAATTAAGCACTTTTAAAGCCCTTATATAAACACCAAAAATAATAATAATAATAAGCAGTTTTTTAAGGATGCACCCTAAAAAACATGCCATTACAATCAGGCCTTAATTTGTAACTAATTCACTAATTTGTAATATAATACTTAATTATCATATGATTAGAAAGAAGGAAATTAATTTGAACATTATTTCAGTGTGAGAGAGAGAAGGCAGAATTTTACATTAGTGTTTTTTCAGTAAACATTTCAGATATGCTTGATATTTTCAAAAGAAATTAACAAATAAAATGACAAATTGGTGAAATAATTTTTAAATGAATAAATGATATTTTGTTCATTCAAATGGGAAAAAAAATTTAAATTTTTTTTATTTGCTACAAAAATAATAAATTATGCAGAAAGAACATTACATCAGATTAAATAGAGCAAATAGAACAATAAAAAGCTATCTAATTCTTTAGCCATTAAAGTCTGTGGAAATTTTATACAATTTGACTCCCACTGCCATCTGAACCTGCATGATACACCTTTATTCTCATCTTATAATGAAATCCCTCTTCCTTTTCTTGATCACCCATCCCAAAGCAGTGGACAAATTTTGTTGTTAGTCATAGCTATACGGCTAGCAACAAAATACAGTAGACTCCCGATTATCCGCGGAACGGATTATCCGCGCCTGTGGCACTATGTTTTTTTTTTTTTTTTTTTTTGCTTCCAAGCAAAGAGAAAAGGTTTCCAAAGCAAGAAGCAAACACAAATGACTGATTTCTTCAAAAAGGTGTAGTTTTACAGTTATGCTTTTGTACAGTACATATGTATTAATTTTTCTGTGTATCCTAGACGCCTCTCGTATGTGCAAAGCACTTTTCTGTTTTCATTAACAAAATGCATTTTAGGTTAGTTTTGAGTGATATACTAAAATATTAAGCGTTAGTTAAACATTTCCTGCTGTTTATTTTACGTTTTATTGTACATAAAACGATTTTTCAAAGTTGGAATGACTGTTTTCTCTTTTGCTATACCCGTTTTTAGCTTTTTTCGGATTATCCACGATTTTTGTTATCCGCGGCGGCCGCGCCACCCAATTCCGCGGATAATCGGGAGTGTACTGTATGTAGAAAATAATTTTGTGAAGTCTGACCAAAGGCTTGTGCATAGAATTTAGCAATTAATTCATAGACTCCACATCATGCATATAGAAGAAAAGAAGTTAATGAAAATATGAACAAATATTTAAATGTATATAACATATATTTAATATTTAACAAATATTTAACAAATGTCTAAAACAACATCATATATATATTAGCAATTTTGTAACGTAGATTTTATCTTATGGCATAGGCTAGATTTGTCAATTTTTTAATAAACATTTTATTCTGAACTACACTCTTTATTCTCATACAAAACTTAATGTAACTAATACAAACAATAATATTTCCAAGATAAATTTTTAGAAAAAAAAATTCTATGACAAAGTTAAATCAGAAGGATTTTTAAAAAAATCAAATTTAAATAATAGCCCTATGTAATCTTAGATTAAAAAAAGGAAACATTTGTACATTTTGTCCTTTAATCATATTTCAATTGCATCTAATCATATATGGATTGTTAGTTAGAATCTTTATATTTTTACAGATTGTTAAGACATGCCTTAGAGAGTGCAGGAAAGTCTAAAATTTGTATTAAGCTTTTTAATGCTTTTGTTAAAATTTATAAAAGAAACTGATAAAAATATTATGCCTTTCATTATTTCAAATAAAAAAAATTACTTTGCTCTTAGAAACTAATGAAATTTGAAAACTTTTGGAACAGCCTAATCAGACTCAATAAATAAATATATAGAATTTTAATACAGAACTGAAGAATATATATGGTCTGAATGTATTTCTGAAATCAAAGCAAATATATACTAATAATTACTAATAATTTGTCTCTAAACATTTACTTCTAAACAGCATGCTGCCAATATTTAACAGCAAATCCAATTACTTGATTATCTACACAAGTTTACATTAATTTCATTCATATAAAAATTTTAAAATTCTTTATACAGAAAACAAATTACCTTTATTTTAGCAATTTTTCTGAATGATACAAATGTTGTGTCAGCTTAACTTAAGGGCTGTGATAATTGCTGTACTAGTAAACAATGGCAATTTACCTCTCCCATTTAAAATTAATGTCTCTGCTCACATAACTGATCATTTTATTCCCATCCGATTCATCACCTTATAACTGATGGGCAGGTTCCTACCAAGTGCACATAATAATTCCAGGCATAATGCAAGAAGACTACAAATCTTATCTTGTAATTACTCAAAAACAGAGGGAAATATTTTCCTTTCTTCATCAAAATAATTCAAGTAAAAAAACCTCCGAGTTTTTTTTCCTACCCCATAATCTATATGTTAAATTTCATCATAATCTAAAGATTAGAGACAAACAGAATTATTCCACTTTTCCAGTCATTATCAATGGTTTATTAAAGATACAGTACACTCCCGATTATCCGCGGAATCGGGTGGCGTGGCCGCCGCGGATAACAAAAATCGCGGATAATCCGAAAAAAGCTAAAAATGGGTATAGCAAAAGAGAAAACAGTCATTCCAACTTTGAAAAATCGTTTTATGTACAATAAAACGTAAAATAAACAGCAGGAAATGTTTAACTAACGCTTAATATTTTAGTATATCACTCAAAACTAACCTAAAATGCATTTTGTTAATGAAAGCAGAAAAGTGCTTTGTACTTACGAGAGGCGTCAAGGATACACAGAAAAATTAATAGATATGTAGTGTTTTAATACTGTAATGTAATATGTAATTACAAAAGCATAACTGTAAAACTACACCTTTTTGAAGAAATCAGTCATTTGTGTTTGCTTCTTGATTTGGAAGCATTTTCTGTTTGCTTGGAAGCAAAAAAAAAACTTAGTGCGGCAGGCGCGGATAATCGGGAGTCTACTGTATATGGTTAATGAGGCATGTTTTTTTTGTGCCCCTTAATCATATTTGATATTAAAAAGCAACATAAATGCAATAATGTTCTGTCAACATAAATACCAAGATTAATGCTACATGAATTTATATCCCCCTGGCTAATATGTCATTGATTAAGATATCCTTAAGATATCTTATATCTATTCATTCAATATCAAAAAATTTTCCCCAAAATGTTGAAATAAATTTGGTATTTAGAATTCTTTTAAGAAGTTCCAAATTAATAATGAAGCATTGCTTCAAATATCTACAATAATGTTGTCAATCTAAAACGCAACAATGGCACATTAAATCGGTAGACTTCTCACAGACCCAAAATTATTTGGTGGCTTTTCATTTCTATTTGCACTGATGTTTAGTAGAACAAAAATTTCAAGTTGCAGAGGATGTAACTAACTTTATGCAAATGGTTTAATATATATTTGTGCACTCACATAAATTATAAAAAAATCCTTAAATATTATAAAATAAACAATTTTTTTAAATAATACAAAAAGTATTGAGAGTAATCTTAATGAACACACCATAACTGTCTTAAAAGAGCTGAATATATTCTTAAAGGTGAGATAATGTGGCCATCAGGGATGATTCTCTCGTCTGCCTTATAAATAAGAATTGGTAAGTAGAAGTATGAAGGCGATATAGCTAAAAGGCAATTAATTGTACCATTTCTAAACTTATCAGCATGATTTAGTGGATGCTTATTTCTAGTGTTAATAGATGTTCATCTTTAATATGCATTACAAGTATACTTAAATGCACCAATATGTTATCGTGTAACATGGACTCATCTAAGGCATCTCAAATTATTTTTTCAACTATATAACATTGTTAATTGCGATCTGAATACACTACATGCATCCTTATTAAGTTTGATTGCCAATTAAGTATGTATATGACTACATAAATGACAATTCAGACCTGTATACACAATGCAAATAACTTGTCCAATATAATATTATTCTGAAAGAAAGGTCATAACATCAATATTGAGTTAAAATATCTAAGACTCACACAACTGCACATCTTCCAAAATTAAATTATTTGTTTAGTTGATTATCTACCAGTACTTTTCAGTGTTTGGTTCATTTCTAAATCATTTTTTACAGTATGAAATTGTTCTCTAGTTAAACAGTTCAATAACAGATATTATACTTAAATTTTAAACCTGTTCATAAATCTTGAACTTGTACATTTTCTTCCTTCACCCCTTCCCTCTTAATTTTCTAATGAAAACATGTAGTACATTAAAATTGTGTTTTAACAATAAGTATCTCAGATCAGTAAGAATTCAAAACAATTAGTTTTCATTAAAGTTTTTCCCAGTACTTTAGGACTACTAAGAAAGATTAATACATAATACAAAAAGCAATTTTAAGTATAAGAGTATGATTCCTAAAAACTTAATAAATTTGATCTACAGATTAATAAAAAAACCATAAGGTATATATTATATAATATAAAGTATATATTCAAAACCTTAAGGTAAACCATAAGGTATATTATAGCATTACAAATAATTTAATTATTAATTAGCTACTTAATATGTTAAATTGAATGATTTTAAATTTTAAAAATTTATTTTGAAAGCCAAATTACAAGCAGTGATGTGGGATAGATAAATAAACAATGAGTATGTAAATACTTTTTGGGTATTTTGTAAAAAAAAAAAAAAAAAAAGATATATGTAAACATAATTTTACAGATACATGGCCATAAAGAAGACATTTTTGGAATTAAAACTTCAATTCACTTTTCTACAGGAGTCATAATTTTTCTGAGGGAAAGATCAATGATAAAAGAGACATGTCCGTTTACATTGCGATACAAGAGCGATAAAGAAAATTTTCCCTTTAGTAATTTTACTATGAGAATCTAATGGGGATTTTTTTTTTTTTTTTGTCATGCGATGGCTTAAAAAAAGGTATAGGTCTTGAGGATTTTCATCCCTTTACTCAGAGCATGAGAAATTGCAATAATTATCAGTTTCCTAGAAAGCATACTAGAAATAATTGAATAAAAATGTAGGATTTGGATAAGGAAATAAGAAAACATTTCAGAATCATTTAATATTGGCCAATTTAAGATAATAATTAGGAAATCAATCAAGATATAAATTTGATTAAATATATTATTACATTATATTACACACACATAAGAGTAAATGGATGACCAATTTTTTATCTCAAACATAGTATAAAAATAAAGTTTTGATCATATTATTAAAAAAATATAGCTACTAAGAAAACTGTCATTTTGCTTAAACTTCCCATAAAAACTAGAAGTTACTAAATGTTTCTAAAACTTACAAGCTTTTATTATAATCTTCACCAGTTAATAAAGCCCAACTATTCACAGATTTTAAAACAACTTCTAGATGATGAAGTTTCTAGGATTCATGCTGATAAAATGACTAGTATTTTGGGTCCAGCAATTAAGTTGCTCATATGCTTGAATCAAATGATCCACAGATTGTTTAAGTCAGTAGGCAGTTTAACAAATTACACAATTTTTTTTATTGTAAAAGTTTTTAATATCTCCCTGACAGAAAACTGAAGAAAAACTAACTGTTGATAAAAGAAGGAAAAGAATCTGGTATTGGTCCAATTCATTTTGAAATTGAATTCAACTCATTTTTTGACTTGAAACAGATTTTTAAACTTAATGATACAACTAGGAGATTTGAAATTATCTAACCTACCTAATGATTTAACTTTCATTTATGAAGCTGAGCAACAAAGTTAGATGATACTGAGCTAAAGATAAAACTAGTTCATCAAAGTGAAAAAGATGAGCTATGGAACAGATAAATATAATGGGAAGGACAAGAGATAAATCTACTTATTAGAACGAAGGAGTTTGCATACAGCCAGGATTATAGCTGAAGTGTCTGCAACTGTCAGAACTTTAGGTAATTTCAATTGGATTCACAGAAAAAAAGAAACTATCCGACATCTGAAAGATTAGTTAAATCTCGTATATGCATTATATATCTGTAAAGTTCTATACTGTGATGATGAGATAAAATGAGAAAAAAACTATATTTAAAGAATGAAGAAAACATACAATTATTTACAGACAAAGAATATAACCTAGAAACATAATTTGTATAATTCATCTGAGAATTAACTCTCTGAATCAGTTTGAAATTTCTAAATCTCTTTCAGATTAATGCTTAAACCTTAGACCAAGAATTTAATTATAAGTAATTGTATCTTTTAGTCTCTGTTACCAATTCTTAATAATTTATAAACTGAATTCAACATTCTTTTTTTAAATTAATATTACTACTTTCATTTAAGAAAAAAACCTTATTGTTTATCATTATTCAAAAAGATCCAATATTTTGTTTACTACTTCTGATTATATATATATTGCAAAATCATATAAAATGCTAATGGTGATATTTTATATGAATATATAATTTTAAAATATAATCTGATAAATATCTATTGTTTGTTAATCCAGGTATTTTGCATCACTAAATAAAAAAAACTTTACTGAAAAAACAAAATAAATATTATTACACTCCACCTCATTTTTCACTATAACATTAAAAAATATATACTTATTACTTACAATAAAATTTAAAAAAGATTCAATTACCTGACACAAAAAGTTACCTAGTCCAGCACAAAGCATGAAATTTTCATTATCAAGTAAAGTAACTTCAGTAAGTGCATGATCATTCAGTTTTGTCTCACAAACAGGATTATGAATTCGTGTATCTACTGTAATTAGTTTACCTTGGTTTATACCAGCATAAATAATCTCGCCTGTTTTGTTAAAATGTACACCAAGTACCTCCCCTTCGAATTGTTTAGTATATAAATAAGTATCGCTGTTATGTACATAAATCCCATTTTCTACTCCGAGAGCAAAAAGTCCTGAAAATCTATTACTACAACAACACCAAATTGCACTATTCACATAAAAAGATTGAGATCCATATGCTGCATCATTGTGAAATTCTTGACGCCAAGTAAGTCGTGATGCTCCAAGTCCTGTATAGAAATCATTACAAACATACAATACACACAAAGGATGTGCAAAACCTTCACACATATCAACTGCAATGTTTCGAGGGCCAAGGTAAGCAATTTCAAAACGATAAGCTTCATATACAGGAGGTTGGTTTACATCTGTAAAATCACTAAAGGCATAAAATACGGTTCCTTTCATCGGTGACACCCACTGTCCATACAAATTTTCAATACCTCCTCTTAGAAGACGGATTTTAAGGTTCATGTTTGCACTAGGATAAATAAATTGATGAGACAAGTGCAAACTTTTCATTTTTAATGCTGCAATTTCATGCTGATAGCTAAATGATTTTAAAGATCCCATTTGATTATCATTCAAACAATTTATAACACTTTTATATCTGGGAAATGTGGATTCATACACATTTTTTCTCCTGTCCGTATTGAAGTCCGTCGAAGCTGCTTCATCGCGGGCAGCATTTAACAAACTTATTAGAGGCGAGCCAATAGGTACTACTCGAAAGTACCTTGCAGTTCTTGGTTCCAGATAATAACCTGAGATTCCACTGCTTTCGTACGATCGCATCATGATGATGATAGAAAGTTGCTATGAAATGTATACTCAAACGGTTTTGCTTCAACTGTTCATTGCGTTCCTCAATGCTCAAAAACAATAGAATTTGCATATAAATTTAATACCATAAATAAAAATACATTAACATCAGCTAAAATTAATCCTAAACAATGCCTTTATAAGGAAATAAGACAAAACAGCTTTCATTCTAATATAATTCTTCCCTCCTAGACTTCATACATGTTTCAAAAACAAGCTGGATATAAAATAACAGTTATAGAACAAGGAATCGACCAGGGTCTGTTCCGAAGTTTAATGGTTGATACTACTAGGAAAAACAAGACTTTGCCATTGATTCTTTAAACACGGCTTGTTCCGAAAATTCGGCTTCGAGAGACTAGACTCTACACAACAACAAAATTTTGTTCATAAGGAAAAGTAACAAGCCTCACTAGACCTTAGTCCGCGCCCGTAACAATTTGCCAAAGGCAAAACTGCGCATGCTCAAGCTTCGAGCGTGCCAAGTTGTTTTGGATAAGGCGCTATCGAGCCAAATGTAGAAGCTTCTAGGGGCTGCTCCAGAAATTCTGCTCCGCAGGGAGAAGTTGCGAGGGGATTGTTGTTTGTGTTGAAAATATTTTGAATGTAGTTTCGATTATTTTTAAGCATAACAGAAATGTGAATGTATATGATTAATTAAAAAAGGGTTTTTATTCCGTGTTCATATATAAAATCCAGCATAAAAAGCATTAATAATTTAGTATTAGCGATTTGAAATATTTTCAGTTATTTATAAATGCAATTTATAGATAACTGAAATTTGAAAAACTATTATGTTTCAGTCAATTATGAATATATATATATTGTGAATTAATATTTAATATGAATGCAAGAAATGCAAATTGTACACAATTTAAATAGTTTGAATCTTGTATGACTCATCACATATTTCTGTTTGTGAAACTGTCCATGTCATTTAAGCAGATATAGGATTAAATGTTAGTTCTATGCAAGGTGAATATTAGTAATTCTGCATCGGATAGAGATCTTATTTCATGTGAAATAAAAATAATTTTTCATATCTATAAGCTATTCAAAACAGGGAAATAACTTTATATTTCAATTTTCAAACCTGTTTGAGAAATATACATTCTATATCTATGGAGAAAATTTAGAGAAATGCAATAAAACTCTATTTCGAAGGATTTTAAATCCTCAAACTTGTTTCATATACAACTCATAATAAATATTTCATACAAAATCTTTTTTCCCTGTAAATTTTTCATACTATGCAGTTTCTACTGAAATTAATCTATTAAGGAGTTTAATTAAGAATTTTAAAAATTATAATAAAAACATTTTATTTACAATTTTATTATATACTAATATGGCTACTGGCCATTAACATATTTACTGTGGCTCTGAGAGATAAGAAATGGGATAATTTAAAAATAAATTATTTGTTCACATTTCTTTCTCCTGAAATTTCTAAAATCACTCAGTAATAGAATTCACAAACTTGTATGATAAATGTATACTTGCATACTTCTGAAAAATTCTCATCAAAAATGTTGCATGTATACAATATAATTAAGATTATTCTCATCATTATTACTACCACTGCTTTTGCTATACACAGAAAATTATTATTTTTAAAGTTCTGTATTTTTTAACAGGATTTTTCATCCCAAGTATTGAAAGAAATTATAAAGTAAATAAGTATTTATTTGTAATCTAATTTCTTAGAAATTTTATATTAAGCACATAGAAATTATAAGCACATTTACAAGACAATTTTTAATAGATGTGTTTATGAGACTAAATTTTCTAAATTTAAGTCATATTTCGGTTATTTGTTAGAAAGTATACAGAAGTTTTCTTATAATATTTCACCTTTCTTTTTTCATGCCTCACCAATTAGATTAGTGCTGTACATATAGATTTACTTATATTATACAGAAATAAGCAAATATTAAAAGAAATTAATCTTTTTAATAAAGTATGTTATTTTTAATATTCCCTTACTTTTTTTATAATGAATTTAAAAGGAGGGAATAATTTATTCACAGTAAATATATTTCTGGGGAATGTAGCATTTTCCTAGTTCTTAAAATTTAAAATCCCAAAGGAATTTAAAAAAATTAAATGTTAAATAGATTAATAGAATTTACTAAGTGACTGATAGATCACAGACTTATGATTAAGTAAACACATGAAAACATTTTCTGCCATCATCCTTCTTTGGTTTATAGCTTTCATTTTCATTTATAACTTCTTTAATTTCTTTAGCCATCAAACTCCAAATTTTGATCCCAAAGATTATTACTATTACAGATTTAAACTTATAAACAATAGACATTGAACAATTAAATAAGCATTAAAAAACACTAATTTTTAACCTAACTGATGTGGTTAACATAATTTGAAGAGGAGTAATGATTTTTTGCCAATCTTTTTTGAAATATTACTTCTACACTTCAGGTAGTAAAACATATGCTTATATAAACCTCTAAATAAGGTATTGTTTAGATTTTTAAATAACAAAAAAAAAACACCTCTAATATCAGAAAAATTCATTTTTATTGGGTTTTTTTATAATCTGTAACTAATTATCGTTTAATTTAAATTATTTTTTTTTCCTTTCAATATATATATTTAAATACTATTTTAAATAACATAATAAATTATTTTGCTGTCAGAAAAGGAGGAAGCACAAATTTTATCACTTTTGATCCATTTTTTAAAGAATAATCTCTACTATGATAATAATAAAGATGAATGTATGTGTTTTGAACCTCTACAGGTCGTTTGACCTATACTATCAAATTTGAGATATGATTGAAATTAAATACAACCAATATCTTGACAAACCAGTCTGTCGACAAAGGTAGCTAATATATAATAAAACTGGTGATTAAGTTTTAAATTTTAGCATATAATTTTTTTTATTGGCTATATTTCTGTATTAAATTTTGATGAATATAATCACGACTTTTTTATTTTCTTCTACTAACACTGTTTATTTAGATGCACTTGATTTTACAATGATCAAATTCTTATTATATCTTAATATTTAAGAATTCTAAATATTAATCTTTATGATTAACTAATTTTGTCAACAAATAAAAATATTAAAAATTATTTTATTAATAAAAATTAATATTTACATTTCAAATCATAAAATTTTACTTATATATAATATTTCCAATAATTAAATCATATGCAAATTTAGATTGCATAGTAATTTTTAACTTTTATTCTGAAGCATAAATTAGGCTCTTATTTTATATTATTTATAAAAGAAACTGAATTCAAAAATTTAAAAAAAGATAAAAAGAACCATTAAATTATGTTTGAACTAAAATACATTCTTATTTCAGGATAAGCAATTAACTGTTTCATGAGCATCTGATAGATAATAACAGAATGTATTTTAACAATAATTTAATAATGTGTCAATCAAATGAAACGTTTCAATGATACAAATATCAAGGCTAAATATGCATTATTCAAAACTGTTTAATATTAATTTTTAGTTTTTCTGTAAAATGATAATATGAATAACTTTAAAAAATTAAAATATCATTTCATTGGAATTTAACATAATTCATTTGAACTATGCAACTGAGATATATGTATTTTAATATGCAAATTTATTTTTTATTGATACGATCAAATGATTAAACTCATATGTATTCATATTTCTTGATAATTACACTGTCAGATCTATGTATTTAATAGTACCAAATACCCAACTATATGTTTAAAAATATTCCTTAAAAATACATGCTGGCACTGAAATATATGTAACAGTGCATTAATCAAATCATATTTTTCTTTAAATAAACAGAAAAAATTTCAATTGATGCTTATTTATAATAAACAACAAAAAATATTTGTCTGTATGTTACAAAAACTCCACCTAAACAAATAACATACATTGCATTTGGTATTTTGGGATATGTTTGTAAATAAATTGTGCTATTCTCAAATTAATTTAGGTATTTAATTAAATAATAAAAAATAAACCAATCAATTAGTTGACACATAAATTTATAATGTATTCTTTACTTGGGCCATAACTTTTTCCAGCATCATGTTTTTCAAATAAATATTGTCATTTACTTTCATAAAAAAGAATGCCATAATCTGTCTTTATGTTTAATTCAATAGCACTGTCTTAAAAATAAAAGACATCTACATTTCATAATTCCAAAGACACATTTCCAATCATTTTTGAACATGCAGCATTAGCAATACAGCTCGGGAATTTGACAAAAAAATCAGGTGGACTGAAAAAATGGTTTAATGAGCAAAATTTTGGTGCTGGCTGAAGAGTCTAGTACCAAATATTGTGTCATTGAAGGTTTATTAACAAAACACGTCTTTAAACAAAACACCCTTGATTATTATAGACAAACATTATTTATTTGCACAGTTAATTTTTTCAAATATTTTTTTTTTATTCATATATGACTGTATTAATAAAGCACATTTTGTTTTCTATGTTCACATGATAGGCATTAATGATATGAAATTTCTTTTAACTTAGGTTTGAAAATTAATGCTTTTAAAATAAATACTTTTCACATGTGAAACTTCAAGTGATATTATACTGTTCCTTAAAGAATTATGATTACAAAAGAAAAAAACTAATTATTAATATTTTTATTATTCCTATAAAATTTATTAATATGAAATTTGAGATGAATAATTACTCAAGTGCATTTATTTATTTGACTCAAATGTTTTTTATCAAGGCCCTATTAGGGCCGTTGGTTTGAAGATTCCTGAAAAGACATTCAAAAGCAAAGAAGGAGTGTTCTCCGGCGTATGCTCCAGAATCGTCGTTCTTCAAAAGCAAAGATTTCAAAAACGAAAAATAAGGCAAACAAAAAAGTAAATGGCGCGTTTACTGTTCGAGAAAGCTGTGCATCTTTTGGAGCATGCGCAGTTTTGCCTTTGGCAAATTGTTACGGGCGCGGAATAAGGTCTAGTACAAGACTCTGTACCAGAAGAACGGATTTAAGCATCTTTACGCTGATTGGCTATTCAAATCACATGACCCAAATGCAAAGGTTTTACTTATCTTGGCAAATTACTGCCTTTTTGACAAGCAAACTCGTTATGGCTTTGGGGGAAGGATCATTTGATCCACTTTTTTATATATTTTTTAAAATACTATTATAGCACAGTGAACGAGTACCAGGAATTTAGTTTTTCTTTTTTAAATGATCGCAATGCTTAAAGAATTACTAATGTGACATATGTGTAGGGTAAATATATTTTTACTTAACAAATGGTATCATGTATAAACTACCTTTATTGAAAAAAAATTATATCAATTTTCATTTCTTCAAATCCGCAAAAAATTTATTTGTTCTATATAAATAATAAAATATGCTTATTTCAACACACACTGTAAACGTCATAACAGTTACAATTCAATTCCACACGGAATTATTCAGTTCAGATTTGTGTCAACGTAAATATGCTTTCAAAATTTTTTATATAAAAATTTGCGCTTAAATTTTTCTCTCATATCACATCCACAGTAATCATTGAAGATTTTTTACAAATTGGCATCCGCAACAGGACTATGGATTATCTAAAACGGGAGAGAACACAACTCAAGCAATTATTTACGAAAGTGTTGAAATGCTGAGAAAACGGAACTGGCAAGATTGAATCGATACCGGTATTTAATATTTTAAATGAAAATGCTGAAAGGTTATTTGAATTAGATGTAAAAATTACAGTAATATGCTGCGAAAAGGAAAATATTGAAGAAAAATATTCTAATGACATTGATTTAACGGGAAATTATCGTGATCAGTGGGTTGCTTTGAAAACGAAAGTTTATTTTATTTTAGCAACGAAAGAATAAAATAGTGATACTTCCGGTATATTTAACAAAACGAACGTTTCGCCTTCTCAAGTTATAATTAAAACGTTTTGACCGCGATATAAAGAATTGGCTCGGATTCTGGGAACAATTTTTAAAAATTCATGTTGATGATAGTATTGATTCGGATGATAAATTTCAGTATCTTTTGCAAGCGACAGAAATTCGTTCATCGGCAAGAGATTTGGTAGAAATTTTCCCGCCGACACACGCAAATTATAATAAAGCTATCGAACAATTGAAATCGTGTTTTGCTAAAGATGATTTCTTGATCCAAATTTATGTTAGTGAACTTTTGAATCTTGTTTTAATGCAAGCAAAGAATGGAGAAAATTTCACTTTACGTGCTTTTTATGATAAATTAGAAATCTAATTAAGAACATTAGAGAAATTAGGAGTGACATTTGAAAAGTGCGAAGCAATGCTATACCTATTAGTAGAGTCAGCTCTTCCAAAAGATCTGCAGCTGCCAAACAGGCGATAAGTGACTGTTTGTTTCGCCAGCTGGCGACAAGCATCACTCACACCTATGGAGATGAACTTTGCTCTCCAACGAAAACGAGTGGCTCACTTCCTGGCATCGTCGGCTTGCTCCGAACTTCTGCCTCGTGCTGGTCGACGGATATACGTCCAATGTATCATGATCTATATTTGTTTATTTAATTTGTAATTAAAATTTATTATTGTTATCCTACATGGCTGGCAGTCTTTCATTAATTAATAATGTTTTAATACTTTAATTTAAAGTAAATTTGGCAATGCGTGTTAAGCTACGCACGAAACTGGTGACCCGGTAATTTCTTTTTTATTCTTCTAAATTTGCGAAGTCCAGCCTCAAAATTTCTAAAATATGCTCAAATCAGATTTTAGTGATTGAGTTCTTCAATTATTTTTCGTACATTATTGATTATTGTGCCGAGAAGTTATGCATCAAGGACCAAGTATGTGTTCGAATTTTCTTTTCATTTCTCTGTGATTGGTCAGTATTTCATTTTCCCATTATTTTGGTGAAGAAATCTTATTATTTATATTTAGTATTATTTTTCGTGCTATTTTTCGTATTGGAAGTATTTATTTCTTATTACTTTCGTTTTGACTACCATGTTTATTATTATGATTCTTAACTTCTAATTTTTTTTTGTAAAAAAATGTGTATTTTTATATAATTATAACTTTTCTAATACTCGTAATTATTGTAAAAATTATCAGTTTTCCACATCGAGTAACCAAAAATGCCTAATACAGAAAACGAAACTGTCAATGCTGACGCTCCGACAGAATCGCAGGTGTCCCATCTTTCGGTGAAAATACCGCCGCTGTGAAGGAACAATATAAAATTGTGGTTCATCCCAGTAGAAAGCAATTTCGCTCTAGCTAAAATAACTAACGACCTTACAAAATACAATCATTTGATTGCTTTTATTGATCCGGAAACTTTATCAGCGGTAGCTGATATTTTACTCACATCCCCCCCCTACACCAACAAATATGATGCGTTAAAGGCTCGACTTATAGCCGAATTTTCCGCTTCTGAAAATGAACAGATCCATCGACTGCTTTCTGAACTACATTTAGGCACCGATAAACCATCGCAGTTACTCCGAAAGATGCGCTAACTCGGTGGTGGCACAAGCATAAAAGACGATTTCCTCAAAACTTTATGGCTGCAAAGATTTTTTACAAACCTTTGACCTATTAATAGACCTCAAACGGAGCAAACTTATTGATAATGTTACTAAATTTACCCAACCCGGAATAATTTCAAAATCAACAGATTATGCGTCTTTAAAACTTATTTCTGGTGAATCAGTATACCATAACATTTTGGAAGAATTCCCAGAATTAACATTTGGGGTAAAACCTGTTAAACATAATACGGTGCATTTTATAGAAACAACCGGTCCGCCTTTCCATAGTAAATCTAGAAGGCTAAATCCAGAAATGTATGACGCCGTCAAAAAAGAGTTTCAGTTCATGATGGACCAAGGCATATGCCGGCCATCAAAATTACCTTGGTCATCTCCCCTTCGTGACGTTTCCAAAAGCTCAGGCAGCATTCGCCCTGTGGGTGACTATAGGAGATTGAATGCCTGTACTGCACCGGACCGTTACCCCATACCCCATATCCAGGATTTTTCCAATGCACTCCACGGGAAAAATATTTTTTCAAAACTTGATATAGTCCGCGCTTATTTTCACATACCAGTGCATCCGGATCATATACAGAAAAAAAACCCGCAGTTTGTACACCATTTGAACTGTTTGAGTTCCTATTTTTAAATTTTGGACTGTGTGGGGAGGCACAAACTTTTCAGCAATTCATGAATGAAATCCTGTGGTATATTAAATTTTGTTATGCCTATTTGAATGATATTTTAATATTTAGTTCCACCCAAGAAGAACATAAAGCTCATTTACGAATCGTACTGGAGAGATTAAACACATATGGACTAACCATAAATATTTCAAAATGCATATTTGGCATCTCAGAAATTCCTTTCTTAGGTGATTTAATTACTAGTTTGGGGACTAAACCTTTACCCCATATTGGTGAACCGATTCTCAAGTATCCACAACCAAAGACAGTTAAAAATCTTCAAAGATTTTTAGGTTTTTAAAATTTTTTTCGTAGATTTTTACCGAATATAGCAAAACATCAGGTACATTTAACTTCATATTTAAAAGGAGCGAAAAAGAATGATAAAACGAAATTGGATTGGTCAGATAAAGAGGAAGAATTCCAAAATTGTAAACAAATACAGATCACGATACATTGGACGTATATCCATCGACCAGCACGGGGCAGAAATTCAGAGCAAGCCGACGAAGCCAGGATGTGAGTCACTCGTTTTCGTTGGAGAGCAAAGTTCATCTCCATAGGCGTGAGTGATGCTTGTCGCCAGCTGGCGAAACAAACAGTCATTTATCGCCTGTTTGGCCGCTGCAGATCTTATAAAAGAGTGGGAACGAACACGTAACAGAGCTGGAAATAAAGACAAGCCGAATATTTTGGGAAACTTGTTAAAATTTCTTCGATTGGAAGTCGAAAGTAATGAGAAATTACAACTTGCTCAATCCGGTTTTGAGAAGGATGAAGAGTTCCAAAGAATTAAAACGAAAGATAAAATTCATATGGCAGCTTGCATTGTATTGATAAAAATGACAAGCAATGCATATTTTGTAATAAGTTATGGGAGGTGATGTGTTATGTATAGTTTACGTATCCATTTTGAAGAGATGATTTAGAAAAATATTAACTTTATTTACAACACAATCACTCATTGTATTACTATTTACATGAAGACATATTTGGATTGTCAGTTGACGTGCATTAAAAATGAAATTTTTGCAGTAAGAAAAAACCGATTATTTAAGATTCGAAACAAGAGTTGGGTTCTCTCTGAAATTAAAATCTGATTTTATCCAGTGCCCTGAGTTACCACCACAACTCCCCCCCCCCCTCTTAAGTGAGATACTGTATCTCACTGATAACGTGCCGGTAAACGAATTTTACATCCTCATTTTGTCAGGCTGGTTGACGGAGCAATGGATAATGGTGCAAACCTGTTCTTTTTTACCATTTTTGCGGGTTTATCAATTTGAATTATCAAAATTTTAGGTGCGATGTCAGCTGCAGAAACATTATCGGAGAAACATGGTTTCAGTCTGTCCACGGAAATATTAATATTTTCATCCTTAACAAGAAGTGAAAGGTTGGTTGGTTGGTTGGTTTGTGCGGTTTATTGGCGCAAGAGCCATATTTGGCTATGTTGCGCCAATCCAATGGTAAAATATAAAAGTGAGGTAAAACGTAGATTTAAATAACATATTTAGTTAAATAAAAAAAACTGATAGACTAATTAAGAAAAGAATCAATGTTTGGGTTCTATTGATCACAGTGATAAAACGGATATTCTACATACTAAATACAAGTATAAAATCTTATAGCCTTTAAAAATTTAAAAATATTTGGGTGAGGATTTTCACCCACCAGATCCTGCAAGTTCAACGAAGTTAAATGAAAAAAGCGAATATGTTTGAAGTTAAAATCAGTACATTCAATTAAAATATGTTTAACAGTAAAATCCACGCGGCATGTGGGGCACTTTGGTGCCGCTACACCGAAAAGATGTTTGTGCGTGAAGCGAGTATGTCCTATACGCAGGCGAGTCATTTTGACGTCAACCTCACGAATAGGGAGAACACACCACAATCCAATAATTGGTTTGATGGAATGCAATTTATTTTTGGTTCGCTGATCCCACGTCAATTGCCAAGAAGAAAAAATGTGTTTAGCCAAGGACTTCTTAACATAGTAATAAGGAAGTCCCTGAGACAAAACATTCGCTGCTGATTTTGCCGTTAAATCCGCCATTTCGTTTCCAGCAATGCTAACATGACTCGGCACCCAACAGAAAATAATTTGAAAGACTTCATTTTGTAACAGGCGCAAGATAAATAAAATTTTAACAGCATACAGGTGCATCCAATTGTGATAGTGAGTTAGTGTCTCCAAAGCACTCATGCTATCAGTATAAATAATAAATTTACGCTGAGTAGAAGGAGAGATTTTCCGCAAAAAATTGCCGGAAAAAATTGCCACCAACTCAGCAGTAAAAACTGAGCAGCAATTGTGTAAACGGTGACTCAGTATATCAGATGGTAGTATGATTCCACAGCCAACATGACCATCTGATTTCGAACCATCCGTGAAAAAACAAGAAGTGTAAAAAACTTTATCAGTTCGCTTAACAACTTGGTATGGTCCATGGTATGGTAGTTGTAGGCTGTGACGAACGCTGTCAGTGCAGACGAACACATGAGAACAACTCTGAAGATAAAAGGTTTCGTTTTGCAGTGGCATGAAAACAGAATAGGTTTAACATCATCAATGGTACCCTTAAGCATTTTTACAAGCTCTGATTGGGGTTGATACTTGATATTCTCAAAGAAATCTTCTGGCAAAAGAATGCCTTCACCATAATGGAGCTCTGTTGGGGTAGATTGGAAATCAGCTCTGCAAGTTGTCGGTGAGTGAGTGAATAAAGTTCTATGGCGCAAAAACCAACTTTGGCTATGCTGCGCCAAACATATGGTATATATCAAGTACAAATGGTGGATCAAAACTCTTATAGTTGGATTTATAAAGAAGGTTAATGATTCAAACGTGATTCATCTCTAAAACAAGGTACAATTAAAGATTAACAAATGTTATTAATCAGAAATACGCGATAAAAATAATCAAGGAATGGTAAAAGATTGTGACATATGTAATGTTTTCTTGACAAATGTCAATGTTGTTTGCAATAGTTAAAAACCAAGTGCTAAAATCTATGTTAGCTTTTTTTTTTCTTACGTCGATGTTTAACATATTTCTTTTTAAAAGTTGAATAAAAGCGTGGATTAGTGATTGTCCGACTGGTTGATGGCTGATGTCTAAGGTCGTTTATCATGTCTTCGTCAATGGTTTCTTCGGGATCATAATCAATGAAATCATCCGATTCTGCATCATCAGGAAGTAAACTATCAGTTAATATGGATTCTCTCAGTGGATTGGTTGAACATGGTAATTCGGTTGTATCTTGGACAAATGTGTTTGAATCTCTAAATTCAGAAACAAAAACATTTTCATTAGAATCAATATTGTTTGGCTTTTTTCTTTTTTGGAGGCCGTGTGACATTACAAATTTTGTCATCTGTAAGAGTTGAAACAGAAATTTTAGAAGCACTGAACAGGCTAGTAGAACTTAAATCTGTTTGTACAAATTTTTCAGCTGTATCAAAGGATTTTCTTTGCTGCACTATAGTTGCAAATGATGGAACAAATGGTGGCAGACACAGTTTTTTTGCTTCTGCATAAGAAATATTTTTTAATGATTTCAGCTTCTGAATTTGTTTTTCTTGTTGCCATGTAGGACAAACCTTTGAACTTGATTCATGCGGCTGCGAACAATTCGCACACTTCGGCTCTGAATGACAGTCAGTAGAAGAATGCCCAACTGATGCACATCTAGAGCACACAAAATTTCCACGACAGACAGCTTTTGAATGTCCAAACCTTTGACATTTATAACATCTAATCGGGTTGGGGATAAAAGGCCGTACACGACAGTACAAGTAACCAGCTTTAACTGATTTGGGTAGTTCAGTTTTATTGAAGGTTAAGATTATACTATTAGTTGGTTGTAATTCAGAACCTTTCTTCATAAAAATACGGCGAACGTAAATAACGCCCTGATCAGCGAATCCTTCTAAAATTTCCGATTCTGAAGTGTTGAACAATTCAGGCTCAGAGATCGAACCTCGAACAGAATTCAGTGTTTTGTGGGGTGTTACAGATATTAGAATGTCAAGTAATGTTTTTGCAATAAGAAAAGATTTTGTTTGCGTCGAAGACAAAGTTTCAATCAAGAAATCACCCGATTTTAATTTTTTAATTGATTTTGGTTCCCCACCAATGCCTGTAATACCTTTGTAGATTGCAAAAGGTGAAAGAGAAGAAATGTTTCTCGATTTATCAAAGGACAGAATTAAAAATCTTACGAATTTACTAAGACAATCTATGTTGCTACTTTCCAGATTAGAATTCCCCACACCAGAAATTTTTTGAAAAGACCCCATGCACAGAAATGACAAAATTCGGGCCCTGACGGCACCGCCCACCACGGAGCCCAACAAGGGAAGGCAGCCACCGGCTCTGGACATCCCCAGCCTCGGCACTTAGCTTGATGCTAGCCAAGGCCTATACGCTCAGAGTCACCTCCAGGAACGTTGACCACCCTTAACGCCAAGTCCCAGAGAATGACCCTTTCTCTTGAACCCTAGAAGACTAATCAAGTGGTTATGATACCAGCCGATTGGTACACCGGGGATCACAGTGCACCACCCGTCTAAAGGGTCGCCACGCACGGCCAACACGTGGGGTTTTTGGCTGTCCATGAGAAGCAAGAAGCAAACAGAGCGGCAACATCTCATGGAGAGCTCCCTCGCTTGAAATCGAGGGATGGAAGGATCAAGCAAATAGCAGAAGGCGTAAAGGAGGAGAATCATGAAGGGAGTAAAGATCCCTGACTACCTCGGGATTAGGACACCCGTACTCACCTATAGTAGGTGAACCCCTGAGGGGGCAAGTTGTCGGTAATCCGAGCAATATTAGTGGAAGCGATCTTGACTAACTTTCGTTTGCGTGACACATTATGCTCGCTTTAAGTGTACGATGCCAGCGTTCTACACATCCATTTGCCTGTAGATGGTATAATGTCGTTCCATTTCGTTTAAACCCTATTAATTTGGACAGTTCTTGAAACAGTTGTGATTCAAACTGCTTGCTTTGATCAGCGGTGACGGTTAATGCAAAAACGGGAAATCCAGCCTTTTAACAAGTTGTCTGCTATTGTTTCTGCTCGAATATCTTTTACTGAAATTGCTTCTGGCCAACGACTGTATCGGTCTACGATAGTTAAATAATATTGAAAACCTTCAAATGATGGCATGGGGCCAATGATATTTAAATTGATTTCTGTAAAACGATCTTTCGATATTGTTGAAAAGAGCTCTGCACATGCCTAATAACTTTGGACTTTTGACACTGTAGACAGTTCCTAGTCCAAGTTCTTGCGTCCTTATTTACCAATGGCCATACAAACTTCGATATCAATAATTTTGTGGTAGCCTTGATTCCAGGATGTGCACGGTTATGAACTTTGTTGAAAACTGTTTTCCTGAATGTTTCTGGTATGAAAGGTCTCTGTTGAACAATCACAAAAAATTTCGCAGCTGGGACAAAATACAGGAACTTTATCTAACTTGAGAGAGGAGTTCTGTGAAGAAAGAATTTCCTTTAACTCCTTGTGCTTAGCTATAGCCTCTTAATCGAGAACTGATGGAAGATGAAATTCGTCTATTCTTGACAGTGAATCGGCAATGATGTTGTCCTTTCCCAATATATGCTGAATGTCAACAGTAAATTGCCCAATATATTCCAGGTGTTTTTGCTGTCGAGGTGTTGCTTTGTGGAATCTGATGTGACAGGAGGGCCTTTCGTTGTGATATGATGGGTAACCAAATGTTTAGGGTCTTTAATTAAAGAACTCGGCCGTGTGATTTCCTTGAATTCATTAAGAAGATTAGATATTGATGAATTAAATGCTGCAGAAGCCATCGTAGTGAGAGAAAATTTGGAAATATAGCTATTTTACCAAATGAAGATAACGATGTTAGCGGATCAATAAGGCATTTTTTTTAAAAATCAACTAATAAACCGAAATGTTTGAGAAAATCTACTCCAGTAATAGTTTGAGTTTGATGGAGTTTACTGGCGCTAAAACCATTTCTGATTATGCAGCGCCAACCATAAGGTATATGCAAACATATGGTTCATTAAAAGACTGAATGACGTTGTGGTACGGATACAGAAATCACCACACTCAAAACCGAAGGTGATACATTGTAACAGGCTAGCCCCTTACCTTGGCCAAGGTGATTAAGATCTTTTCCGTTCAGACCATGGTCGACCATTATGTGATAAATAATGTAAATAATTTATCTTCTTAATTTTGTCATTTTAGTATTGTAATTTATTTCTGTATTGCTCATGTATTTTGTAAATATTTACGCTGTATGTAATTTTGAGTATTTGTTATTTATACTTGCTTATTGTGTGAATATGGTAATCCTGTAAGTAGATGCCTCTTACTCAGAGATTGTAATGCCCGGGACGTGCAGTCCTTAAGAGGGGGGCAATGTTACGAATCTGTAATGCTGCTTCCCAGCATAGTTGGTTCCACCATCGGAAAGAATGTTTTACAGTCATCGGTATTTGGCGACTTTGGCGCCAAAATAGATTATACCCGAAACATCGAGAATTTTCCCGATCCGTCCAATAGGAACGGAGATACGCCTCGAACGTTCCTGATTGGTTGAGAGGCTTCTAGCCCAGCTTCCTGATGCCTATAAAGGGAAGCAGTCCTGCCGCTGCCGAGTAGAGTGGACCGGTGGTGAATTGAGTCGTGGACCAGTGGAGTCGAAGAGTAGTCGGAAGCGACGGTGAAGAACTCGTCTTCCAGGGACTAGCGGAGCAGCGACGGAGTAGAGCTGCTATGTATACTGTTGTATGTTGCTGTGTATACTGTTATATGCTGCTGTGTATGCTGTTGTTGCTGCACGTCTCAGCTGAAGATACTCGTCTTCTGTGTTGTATATAGTTGTCGTCTTTGTGCTGTCCTGTGTGTCTCCGTGTAAATAAACGTCGTTGTTTTATTTTCTACTGGTGATTGAGCGTTCTCCACACCATATAACTCCCACTATCCAAACGAACCCGGAAATTTCGTAACAATATCTATTTTTATGAAAAATGATGCTTTTAGTTTTAATATGAGGGTTAGAATGATTGGATAACTTGTTTGGTATTTTAAAAAAATATAATAGGATTCTGGGAAATTTTGCTCAAGCTTTCCCAATATCTATCTGTCGCTCTTTTAATATAAAATTTCAGTTTGCTTCAGTATTTTTTTGTATTTAATCCCATCTCAGACAAATATGTTTCTGAATGCTTTTTTTCACATGAATTTTTTCAAACAGCTGAAGTTGTCACGAGCAACATTCCACCTCGGTGGCGAATCATCATTGGGTAAAACTTTTTCCGAAGTATGTTTGGTTACAATTTGTGAAATTTTGCTAATAACCATTTTTATAGTCAGCTGTTTAGTTACTGTGAATATTTTGCTTGTTTCTTGAATGACTGAATTCAATTGAACAGTTTTGAGATATTTAGATGCGGTATTGATTTTTGAATGTCAAACTACAATGAGCCTATGATCACTATCGAATGAGCGGGCTAAAGCATAAGAATCAGTGTCATCACAAAGTTGAACAGAGCTTAAGTGAGATGAAGAATTGAGTATGTACTTGAGTTTATGATATGAGTTGGGCATGATGAGTTAATAAGAATAAAACTGGAATCATTAAACTATTCGATGAAATCGTCACCATGAGGCGAATGTTGTTTTCCACTCCATAACGGGCGATGGAGGTAAAAATCGCCAGAGATGAAGGTTGGCTAGTTTATGTTGTCAAGGAACGTTTTAATCTGGTTAATACTGAACCCGCGAGGAGCATAAATATTAATAATTGTGAAGGTTTGATTACAAGTTTTGGTTTCAACTGCAAGGATTTCCATGTCCGGGTCATTTTCTTTTTTTTTTAAACATAACTCTACCAGACATACTTGCTGGTATACAGATAAGGAGGCCACCACATTGCCTGTTATATCGTTGGGTGCGAAAAAAACATTTTGTTTGGAACAGTGAAGTGATTCGCATCTTTTAGATAAGTTTCTTGAAAAATTCAAAAAGTAGATGTGGAGAATGGAGGTTGGTTGAAGAATTTTTTTTTTTTTTAATGCTCCGACAATTCCACTGCAGAAAGGCCATTTTGGGGAGGAAAATGAAAGTGAGTGAAAAATAATGTTGAAAAACTGTGACAAAAAGAGCCATGGAAAGCAAAAAAAAAAAAAAAAAATAAAATAAAAAAAAAAATGGAGAATTAAGGGAAAAACCCAAAATTGATGAGCTGGAAAGAAACGGAAGCAATGACAAAAGACAACCAAACAAAAAAGAAAACAAGGGGAAGGAAAACTTAGCCAACTGGCATAATCTCTTGCTCATTACTTCCACTTGCATATGTTGGACATATGATTCAAATTCTGTGGGATTTTCTTTTTGCGTGCAGGAGATGAACTGCAATCGACACTTTCAGCAATTACTTTACACATATTCTGCATTATGCATTCAATGGATTTTTGAAGCCTGTCTGCAAATAGAGCAGTTTGTCTTGCTAATCTTTCGTTTATTGATTACAGAAATTATTCGAATGTCGCGTTGAAAGAATCTTGTAGGTCAGTAGTTGTCGGCATGATTTTGACAGTATCAGAATATTTGCTATTTGATGTTTGGAAAATTCTGCAAGCTTTGCTAGATGTTATATGGTTATGGCACTTTTCAAGTATCTTTTGTTCTTTTACAACATGATTTATGTTTGGCATTATGAGGACCGTTGCAGTTAATACATTTTTCTGGCCCTTGACAAGTCCCAAGGTATGTCATATGTCACTTCACAAAGATGGCGGATGTTAGTTTTCTCACAATCACGGGTAGGATGCGCAAAAGAAAAGCATTTGTTGCATTGTCGCGGGCGTTCTATAAATTGTTGGATCCCCTGGTTAATAACCCACATTTTGACGGAGTCTGGCAGAGTTGTTCCGAGAACAGTTACTAGGACTGGTGATATATCCTTTGTAGCGTTTTGTTTTAAAAAAATCTCCGTATTTCAACTTCAGTAAGGTTATTTTTACTCTGTATTTATGCTGCTAGTTCATCCCTCAGGGTATTTATTATGTCTAACAGTAAGAAGCGAGAAGAGATGTTTTCCCATACCACATCTATCACGATATCTTTATCCATAAATTTATCTAGTGACAATATTGTGCCTTGTCGGGTGCATTTCATGTTATCTATTGCTTATTAATGTTTTTGATGAAACCTTGTACTAGGAACGAGTGTCATTGGGGCAATTTCTGCAATTTGTCTGCATTCGATAGGATTACATTAATTTCTTAGTATTAGTTTGGTCCGAGGTTCATAATATGCTCGTTGGTAATTTTATTACATCTATAATATTAATTATTTTGAACTGTATCCATATTCAAGTGTTTGACTTTGCTCATGAGTGCAGAATCAGTTAGCAAAAAAAAAAAAAAAAAAAAAAAAAAAAAAAAAAAACGAATTCCGAATTCGTTTTACCAAGTGGGTTATCTTCTTAAATCTACGAAAAATATGACAGACAGCCTTACCTGTCAGAAACACAAATTAAAGACAGAAACTATTAATAACATTTGTCGGAAAACACACGGTTGAAACGCAAAGATTGAAGGCACAAGAAACAGAGTACAGAACCGTCACTAATGCCCCACAGGCGAATCCTCAAATACTGAATTTTTGTTGAACTATTTTGATCAACAACCACGAAGTTGTTTATGATTGATTGATTGCTAAAAACCCCAGATTTTCCAATTCATCAAAGGCTCTTATCCCCTAATGCCAGAGAGTTAAAGTTGATAAGTATAAAAAAAAAACTTCAGTTAACGAAGTGATTTAATAATCATTAATAGTAAATGCATGAACAGGTTTTTACACACACAAAAATAAAAAAAAAATCCACAATATGCATTTTTTTCTTGGGGGCTAACCTACACTACATGACTTAAAAAGACTAACTGATCCCATACTGACCTGGAATTTAATAATTATATTTTAGACCTTACAATAGGAACTCTTAATGAAACTATGCAGAATAAAAAAATTATATTGCTCTATTGTTCTGAAATATGTTAAGACCTAAGAAATAAATAAATGTGGTAAATTAACTTCACGAGAGGGCGCTCTGCGTTCTTCCGGTGATAGCCAGCAGTCGGAGGGCAGAGTTCAGAGTTCACTAGACGAGGGGAGAGAACGGACGTCCGCCGAGAAGGGTGCGACCGGAAACCGAGAAGACGTGATACTCTGAAAAAGGGCCGAAACTGGAATTCTTGCGTTGAAGAATCCCTCTGAAAATGCCAGTGCACCACGCGTAGGTGAGAAAGATCCTTTGAACGACATCAACTGTCCATCTTCATGTAATATAAATTCCTTCTTCATCATTGAATTCCATTTGTAAAAACCATCCGAATCATCATTTGTTAATCAAGAAATAAAAGATTAAGCTGATTCAAGTGGACTGATGCATTAAAACCCATCACACCCACAACCATGGGGGCTCGAAGCCGGTGAACAGCAAATTTTAAAAGGTACTGTGCTACTTCTGTTTTATATTTAGTCTTTCATATTTCTTCAAAATGAGTATCTTGAATAATTTAAAGAAGTGTGATTTAAAAATACTTGCCGAAGAACTCGGTGAAACTGTGTCAGAAAATGCTAAAATTTTGGAACTTAAGAAATTAATTGAGAATTCTGATGTTTTTAAAACGGATCAAGAATTTGTCCGTGGCGTCATCAAATCGATCGTTGAGGATCGTACGGCTAAGGCAGTTACTGAACAATCCAAGTTAGAGATTGAAAGAATGAAATTGGCCCGACTCGAGAAAAAGATTGAGCTAGAAAAATTGAAAAAACAATCATTGCCTAGTGAGCGATCAAACGTGCCTTTTAGTGTTGAAAATTTAATAAGAAGTATTAAAACACTAACAATTTCTGTTCCTGATAAACCCGAGGCATTGCATTTGTTTTTTACTTCCTTAGAAAAGGCATTTATTATTAAAGAAGTTCCTAAAGACTTCCAAGCTGAGATATTAATTAATTTGCTAGGAGTTAAAGCGAATAATGTTTTAACGTATGCAACTGAGCAGGATTTGTCGGATTATGAGAAATTAAAAGAGTTATTTTTAGCTGAATTTCAGCCGACACCTCGAGAATGTCTTAGTAATTTTAAAAATGCTCAACGTTTACCAAGCGAATCGCACGTACAATTCGCATCGCGATTAATTGCAAAATTTGATTACTATTGTCAGGTAAGAGAAGTAAAAAGAGATTTTAAAAAATTATGTGATTTAATTGTTGCAGATAAGTTGTACGAAACTTTAGATTTCCGAACTAAAGAATACATAGGTATTCGCGAAGGAAAAACATGGTTTCCGCCAACTCAGTTAGGTCGCGAATGTGATTTATTTTTTTCATCTCGGGGTAAATCGTTATCTGAAGTCAGTAATTCTAATGTACATAGTAATGAAACGAAAGTATCAGGGTTTCAGAAACAGGCAATGAAAAGTGAATCATTCCGTCGAAACAAAAATCAAAATGTTAAAGTGGAAAGGGTTTGTTATGTATGCGGGGGAAAGGGAGAAAGCTTTCATTTCGCTCGTAATTGTCCAAAACGATTAGACAAATCTACAAATGAAAGTGAAACAGGAAATAAATTGGTTATATCGAGAATTGGAACTAAGTCAAAAAATATGCTAGAATATATTGATATTTTTGTGGATGGGAAAAAAATAAAATTTCTAAAAGATTCAGGAAGTGAACTTATAATTGGGAACAAATCATTTTTTCCTGTCAAAAAAACAACGGGAAATATACAAGTTGAAACTTGTTTCGGAAATGAAATTTCTGCTCAAACTGCAACCTTTTCATTTGCTTGTAATGAGGAATGTAAACCCGTTGAGATTGAGGCAGTTATAAGTGATCAATTAGTAATGGAGGGAATTTTCCCGCCAAAATGTCTGAGTCTTATTCAGAATAATGAATTGGTAAGCACCGAAAATAAACAGGTAGATGCATTGAGCAGGAATGCAGTGTGCATGGTCACCCGTTCCCAAAGCCAAATTATATCTAAGATCGCAACTGCACAAGAAGCTGACGAACGTATGCAATTGCTGAAAACTCTGGTCGAGAAAGAACTCAAAGATGATTACCATATAAAAGAAGATGTCTTGTACGTACAGGTGGATGGACGTGAACTCATCGCTGTACCGGAAACGATTGAACTAGAGGTCATTCGCGGGACAGGTGTGAAGATGCGAAACAAAACGGACCTAAGAATCAAAGAAATCCTAGATCAAGAATTCTTGCACTCCATGATTCAAGAAAAAGAAACAATTCGCGAGGAGGCCAAAGCAAATATCTTCAAAATTCAAGAAGAGAACCGACGGCAATATAACAAACATCGTAGAATTGCCCCACTCTATAAAATAAACGACTTGGCAGCAATTAAAAGAACACAGTTAGGAGGAGGTCTGAAGCTAAGACCTAAGTTTCTTGGACCTTACAAAGTAGTCAAGATAAAGCCACATGATCGTTACGACGTAGCAAAAGTAGGATCTCATGAAGGGCCTGAGGCAACTTCCACTTCAGCTGATCACATGAAGCCCTGGACTGTTGCAATTGCAAATTGAGATCAATACATTTCTTTTTTTCATCATCACCCTTTTTTGTTTTTTTTTATTTCTATCCTTTGTCTTCAATGTCCTCTCTGTTTTTTTTTCTCCTTCATTTGTGTGTTTCAGAGTTCGGAGGACCTCACATGTCGATGGCCGAGCGATGTGGTAAATTAACTTCACGAGAGGGCGCTCTGCGTTCTTCCGGTGATAGCCAGCAGTCGGAGGACAGAGTTCAGAGTTCACTAGACGAGGGGAGAGAACGGACGTCCGCCGAGAAGGGTGCGACCGGAAACCGAGAAGACGTGATACTCTGAAAAAGGGCCGAAACTGGAATTCTTGCGTTGAAGAATCCTTCTGAAAATGCCAGTGCACCACGCGTAGGTGGGAAAGATCCTTTGAACGACATCAACTGTCCATCTTCATGTAATATAAATTCCTTCTTCATCATTGAATTCCATTTGTAAAAACCATCCGAATCATCATTTGT
This sequence comes from Argiope bruennichi, assembly GCF_947563725.1. Lineage (NCBI taxonomy): Eukaryota > Metazoa > Arthropoda > Arachnida > Araneae > Araneidae > Argiope > Argiope bruennichi. The sequence continues at coordinate 132,460,012 of NC_079162.1, read as the reverse complement.
TAATCAAGAAATAAAAGATTAAGCTGATTCAAGTGGACTGATGCATTAAAACCCATCACACCCACATAAATAAGAAATTTTCGATGTTACAGTAGTGCTCAGTCAGATTTGTTCCCATCAATAAATAGTGGCATTTGCGCTTACATTGTAGGTTTACTAGAACAAAAGAAAGGATAGATTCACTTTAAAAAGAAAATTTGCAAAGAGTTAGAGTGGAAATAGATAATGCAAATTTCTCTTACTAATAAAAAAGTGATTAATGTGTGAGTTTTCTGCATGGGATAATTGTCATTTTTCCAATTCAAAAACTTATAACTCGCCTCGTGAATTTTAATGAATAATTTGAATAAAACATTACAGTATCGATAAAACTGAAAAGTTTTTTCTTGAAATACAAAATCACTTCTAACATATGATTGTAATCGCTTAATTAACACATTGCGTACGGCACTCTGCGCACTCCCAGGGCCGCACATTTTTGAACGCTCTAGAAGCATGCTTGGCAAGCAATAGGATGCATATATGCACATTTTTAATTTGCATTTGATATTTTATATTTACATAAAGTATTCTTAAATAATACAATATATTACACATGTATTTATTATATAAGATTTTTTACATTTTAACTATTATTTATTTCACAGACTTGAATAATGCTTTAGAGTATGATATTTGGTAAAATATTTTCCCTTGTGTAATGGTGTTCGGCACAATTTGCAGCAGTATCTAGTTTTAAGGACGTCTCACGAGTTTTCTCGTGTTTCGCGTCCCATCTGTTACGAACCGCTCACGATTATCTTGTGTTGCTTGTCCTGTCTGTTATTGCTTCATAACTAAGAAAGTTATAATCATTTTTGAACATACAAGCTTGCCCAAAAATGTGCTGTCCTAGGTATATGTCTCACAGATTTCTTTGCGGTCCTTAATGCGTTAAATATTTGCCTCTGGTTGGTTATGCCTCGATTTAGCCGAAAAAACATGAAAACATTATATCTCGTGACCCGGCCACAACGTTCGGCCTGCTAAAAACGGGAAATCCCTTGACCCGTACGCAATGTGTTAAGAAGAGCAATAAATACGGTACAAGCTTTTTCCCACAGATGCCTTTTTCCATGGTCACGTTGACAATAATCGATACTCTCATTTCGATAATACGTTCTCGCATACTCTTTAATAAATTCGTAATGCCAGAGAACGTCTTGCATGACACTGGCGTACAATAGTTACGTAATATTAACTTTTGGTGTGAATTTAGCATTTTTACTGAATTTATCATATAATCATCGGCGAGTTTTTCGGCTATTAATCCACGAAATGTGGTTTATAGCATGTGAAAATAGAATTTGTGCTTTAGACACGATTTTCTCAATCAACTGAAATAAAGATTTGACGCAAAGCTGAAATTAAAATTCTATATTTAATTTGATATATTAAAGTCATTGTGTTTTTGAGTCATCGCGTTCACATATTTCTGAAACCGACAGCCCTCATTGGATTTTGTTCAAAATTTGATAGGTATATACAATAAGGTTATTAAAATATGTGTACTGAATTTTATAAATCTTCGTTTATTAATAATCGTGTTAACATATATTCGGACAGATACTCTAAACGGAGTTTGCTCAAAATTGGATAGAAGTCTATTAATAGCGTTTACAAGTTTCTGAATCAAATCAGCTTATACTATATTACCAGAATGAATTATTGCCTTTATACATTTCTGAAAAACCAGACCGACAGACAGTCAACCCATAATTAGCTTTGTCTCAATCTTTGACAGGTGTCTACACTATTGATATTAAATTTGTATACCGAATCTTATCTATCTAGCTGTCTTCGCTTTGTAGTTATCATGTTAACATATATTCGAACAGGCAGATTGCCTCTGAACAAACTTTACACAAAATTTGATAGAAATCTGCAACTTTGGTGTAAAGACCGTATACCAAACCATCGAGCTCAGTGTTTTGTAGTTATTTTCGTCACAGACATTTTTAAAAAATGTGTTTTCCGAACTCGGGTAGGTCTAGAGCGTGAAGATTCGTCAATATCTCGAGTTCGATTTTTTTTTTTTTTTGACGATTACTATACTCTCTCTATACTACGTTTAAAGAAAGTTTTGTAGAAAGTAAAAAAGTCTGTGTTCTTAAAACAAAAACTGACTTGTCGTTTCTGAGTGGAAGGGCACAATTTGTTTGCAGTCTTATTGTGGCATATTCTCCCAAGAAAGAATTACTGTGGTTCTTCAGATTAATTCAAGAAAGGCCAGTTAGTGGTTTCTGAAAGTTTCATTTTTCCCATGTGAATTTTGAAAATTTTTTTTTATTACTCGCACCAAAGAAAGAAAATCATCCAGTGATTTTGAAGGAAATCCTTTTTGGATTCCGTAAAGTGTTTCTATCCAGAGTGTGAAAAAAATTTAAGTTTTGGAAAAAGTCTTAGATGAAGGTAGATAAAAACAAATCTGGCAAGTTTTCAAATTCCTAATCCAATCCTGTGATGAATTTGTTTTGAATCTGTCTCTATAAATCTGCAATCTCCTTTGAAAATGTTTCTTTTTTGAACTGCATATTTTGTAAATAAGTTAACAGCCGAGATCTAAATAATTCTTACTCTTTTTTATTAAATAAGATTAGTTTTTTAATGAAAAAAAAAATTTGAAAGACAAAATTTTGTCAGAATTGTTTTAAAATTGCTCACACACAAAATTGCTCACATTTACATTGCACACAACAATAGACATCACAATCTCACAAAATAATCATGGATTAACTATCCAGAATTTTATTTAAATGCAATCACTGAAATGCTTTAAAAAAAATAAAATGATTATCTGAATACTCATTATATGAAATACTAAAGAAAAGAAAATTTTATGTCCCATGAAATTCAATCATATTATTATGTTCCATTAAATTTCATTACTATAAAGATCAAACATTAAAAAAATGTAGAGTAGGGGGAAAAGGAAATTTGATCAAGAAAATATTTACATCATATAAATTTATTTACATCATATACATCATTAAAATATTTACATTCTTAATTAGATAAACACAAAAAATATTTATCGAAATAATATTTATAAGAAATTTCATTTTTGCAGGTCCCGAGAAAAGAGGTTTTAAATCGTAGGAATAAGAAATTACATATTTACATAATCATTGAGACAATTATTTAATAATCATTGGTAATCAATCATTCTTTCTTGGATAACTCACTTTCTTTGAAAGACCTTTTCCGGAAGAAAAGGCTTCTCATTTTCATGAAAAATATTATTTTTACTAAACGTATCTTTCAGTAAGAATTCTTTCAAGTGTATACTTCACAAGAAAAGGATTTGTGAGAATTCGAAAATGTTTCTTGAATTAAATGAATTCGCTAATATTGATTTAGATCTCTTCATTTTAATGATTTTGGAAATCTATCTTCAAATCGCTCTTCTGATAAAACCTTTTATTGCAAACAATACAAGTGAACGGTTTTTCTTTTATATGAGTGATGCAAGGATCTTGAACTCCTTTCCTGAGCAAATATTTTACAGCATAATTCACAAGAATATAGTTTATTACCGGTATGAATTCTAGAATGCTCAATTAATTGACTTATTTCTAAAAACTGTTTCCATGCACGCATTACAAACATAAAGCTTTTAATCTCTATGAGTTCGATAATGCGCCTTTAAATTACATTTAAGAGAAAATTCTTTGAAACATACATCACAAGAATAAGGTTTTTCTTTTGTGTGGGTTCGAAAATGTAAATTTAAATGACCTTTCCGAGCAAAAGTTTTCTTGCAAAAATTACATGCATACGGTTTTTCCTTTGTATGAATTCGACAATGACAAATTAAACCACTTCTAAAAGAAAATTCTTTACTGCATACATCACATAAGTAAGGTTTTTCCTTCGTGTGAGTTGAAAAGTTTTTCATAATTGCACCTTTTCCAGAAATATCTTTATGAATTCGATAATGCTTAGTTAAATTAATTTTTCGAGAAAATGCTTTCATGCACACATCGCAAACAAGATGGTTTTTAATTGTATGAATTCGATAATGCTTATTTAAACTACTTCTAAGAGAAAATTCTTTACAGCATACATCACATAAGTAAGGTTTTTCCTTTGTGTGAGTTAAAAAGTTTTTCATCATTGCAGTTTTTCCAGAAATACCTTTATGAATTCGATAATGCTTAATGAAATTAATTTTTCGAGAAAATGCTTTCATGCACACATCGCAAACAAAAGGCTTTTCATTTATATGAGTTCGATAATGCATATTTAAATCACCATCCGTAGAAAATTCTTCACAGCATACCTTACAAGAATAAGGTTTTGCTTTCGTATGAGTGTGGAGATGTCGTTCCAAATTCCGTTTCTCAGAAATTCCTTTATAACCTAAATCGCAATAGGAATTTTCTCCAGTATGAATTTGAAAACCGGATGTTAGTTGTGTATTACAGGAATTAGTTTGAATTTCAACATTTGTATCCGCAGCAAATGCTTTAGCTGATGAATCACAGGCCTTAAGAGTTTTTTCCGCCTTTACAGATTTATCCATCCTCTATGCTCTAAAACGACTTCTTCGAAAAGAATAAGATATTGAACATTTTCTCATGTCATCTGTATGGAATCATTGCTTATCTTCAAACTGGTCATTCTCAAAAGTCTTCTGAAAAGAAAATGAATTTCTAGTATCATATATCAGTTTTAACTAAATTAAAATGATTAACAAAGAAGAAAAATTTTCAGCTTGTTTTTGGAAAAATGTTATAACAAGTTTTCTTAGGAAATCAAAATGACAATATTTTCAGAAATTTTTCTAAAAAACTATTTAAAAAAAAACTGGCATTATGCAAATTATTTACAAATCATAAGTAAGTGGCTTCGTGTCAAATCAAATTCCTAATATTAATCGAAAATACTTTTTGCTTTCTGCTATCAAGCAAGAGTTTCTGACTTGCATTTAATAAAAAATTCTAAAAATACAGAAAGCTTCCTTTTAAGAGTCTTACTACAATTGTTTGTCATTTCATAATTTGATATTTTCCATAAATGCGGGGTGGAGGTAGGAATAACTTTTGTGTTTCAAATAATGATAATAATAATATATGTAATGAATTCGAATCCTGCCGGCTAAGTAATATGTAACATTATTTTGGTTAAAGTAGAATGCAGGTTCGAAGCAGTGAAGAGACTTGGTATTTTTTAATTTCGCTTTATTCTATTCCGAGTGGCAGGCATGATTATCTTACAAGAATGCGCAGCGCGGCACAAAAGAAGAAGTAAGAAAGAAGGCAGAAAGGCCGAAACAAATGATCACTACGTGCCGAGGGAATATATATGTTGACCTTTGACAAGGGCAACAGGAAGTATCACTTTCATTTAAAACGTAGTTCTGATGGCGCATTAGTTTTACAGAGGAATTAATTAAACCGAAAGTGGAATTGGATCACGAAATAAGAGAATATTTGTAGAATGAAGTTACTATGGTTAAATTAAGATAAAATCTTGGAAATTAATTAAATTAAATTGAAATTAGAATTAAAATATCATTATATATATATATATTGGATTTCTAGTTTATTTTATATTCTTTACGGGCGAAATTTTGCATTTCACGGCAATTGCGTGCACAATGGAAGGGAAAACCATGACATGCAGGTAAACGTTCCAGAGAGCCAAGTATAACAATGTCTTAGGACCTACGTAGTTTAGAAGAGATTAAGTTCCAATGTGCATGTGCTGAGTGTTAAATTGCAACAAAATAAAAATTAATCAAATGGAATCATTTCACTAAAAAATGTTAAAATACAAAACTTTGTATATTGTATTAAAACGTGTGTATTTATGAAAGTTATTTACATCACATAAAAATAAAAAAAATCATTCCTTAATATAATTTTTATTTTTTCCAACTATTATAAGCACCGATTTCTTACATACGCATTTAAAGAACTATTCTAATAGAGAAAAACGTTATTATTTCGCGTTCATTTTTTCAACACGCAATAGGGATAAAATAAAATGCTAAATTTAAACTGTAAAATCATCAAAGAATTTAATTCATTCATAGATCGTTCAAACACATTTACACAGTTTTGTTACATTAGGTTTACGCCATCTAAATTCTAAATGTTTAACTCATGTAAAAATCTTTGATTCTTTTTCTAGGTCAAATATACTTAAAAAATTACAACATAGACCTGTTTCTTACTTTTAACAGTTATAATTTATAAGACATTTAAGAACTAATTTCAGTGATATGTCTATCTATAGCAGTAATTACTTAAAAGAATCAAAAATGACCAAGAAAAAACGATTATTCAAAAATACTGTCAGGAAAGACTTTTAGTAATATTACTCATTGCTTTTTATGTAAAACTAATTTAAGTGGAAATACAAGTTAAGCTAGCATTGCACCCAATAACATTATATATCTAAAAATAAAATACAAGATGGTCATAATTTTTTTTTAAAATCCTCCTCCTACAGACGATCCTACTGTGCGATCCATTTCGCAGAATTTTTCATACTATAGACAAAAGGAGAGACAAATCACGTGACATCTCTCGAACATTTGTTAAAAAATATTTGGAACCAGCATACAATTATATTGCAGATCACAACAATAGTAATTTTTTCCCCATTTTCATCTGAAAACCGATTCCGTCCTCTTCCAAGCAAGTCCTCAGTCTCTCATACGCATTTTTTTCAATCTATTCTTCCACAGAGACAAGATTCCTTCCATTTTGTAAGCCTTTCAAAAGTAGATATTCTCACAATGCAGTTAAACCATTGCTGCAATTCTGATAAAACAATCTGACCAGTAAAGCTTGATCTTTCTTCTTTAAAGGCATGGTAAAGAATAACTTTACGGCACTGACGATTGGCTTTTCTAAGCGTTCCTAATTTGCATAATGATCTTATTACATTGTATGAATTGATCTTATTACATTGTATGAAAAGTGAAATCTAGAAGTTAAAATTTAAATTATTTCTTTTATTATTTTGCAGTTTTCTTTTTCTCATAAGCCCCATTATGAAAATTCTAAACCAAAACAGGCTTTACACAGGTTTGAATAGGGTCACTTTAATTATAACCACACCGCGTATTACAATTTTGAGAAGAACAGAATAGTAAAAATATATACAAACACTTCAAATGCAATTGCATGCAAGTACTATTATCGTAACAATTATGTATGCTATAAATTTTTATAAAAATATTTAATGGATCGATTTTGCTGGTAGTTTATATAGACATACTAGAAAACAAACAAATAGGATATAAAACAGTTTTTTAAAAATATTTTTCCTTTAAAAAAGAGCCAAAACTGCAATTTCCATTTATTCAGAAAACATCTCTACAATTAGAAATAGATACCGAAAGGAGATGATCCATTTTTTTTTTTTCTGACCGATAGAATTAAATAACAATAGGAAGTACCATCACAACTAAATAGAAGTTATGAAATATGAACATCAGAAATAACGTGAAATGTTAATTACAAAGAAAATTAATTAAGGTTCTTTTTGGGGGCGAAGCGAAAAGCCATAACCCAAGTCTACATTTTTCGATTAATCACGATACATGCTAAATGCCAATAATATATTACAAACTTATAACATCCTGGCACATAATTGCTCAAGTTGGTATATATTTGACGAAAACCATGTCTAGTCAGCCTACTATTCAAACCAAAGAAATATAACAGCTAACGTAAAATGTAGATTTTAGAGATATACATGTTTTAGTGTACATTTCTTTCAACTAGACAAATTGTTTGCTATATAGTTAAACCTCATTTAACGAGCATCTTTCATAATGAGAAAATAGTCTAATGAGCAAAATAAAATGTAAAAGATTCCCTTAAAGAACTATGTTTCGTAAAACGAGTGACCAGTATCCATCGTAACTTCACATGCAAGATACTGCAAGTGTCTCTTTGCTATCAGTCTACGTTTAGCGCATGTTTGTAGAAGTTTCGCTTTTTTTAGAAGCGAGATTTTAAAATATATAGTTGACTGAAGATTTTTTTTAAAACATGGGAAACGCTTTGATAAGCGTCATAGTTTCACAGCACAATATGAGGTAAAAAAAAAAATTTCAATAAAATGTAAGCACAAACACAAGTATAGATAGAAGCTGCATTCTGCGTCGCAGTAGAAGTTGAGGAGGAGATTCCGTCAAGAGATGAGATGACTCAGTATAGGATTCACCTTGTTGATTATATTGCCAAATGTACTGTGTGTCACCACGAGAACACTTCCAGACAAATGTCTATGTTTAAGCGGGCGTTATAGAAACAAGTTTCGGTAGGAAAGATCCACTTCGAATAGGAGGAATCGGACGGAAGTATGAAGGTTATTTCTTTTCTTAGGGTCAATTTGAAGCGACATTGGGTGTGAAAAATTTTCAACTTCAAATGACAAAATGAATGTAGGAATTGATGGATCCTTTATTGCTACGGTGCTCATGACTAATGATATACATTGAAAAGAAAAGCTCATTTATCACCCTATTATTTGAAATGACAGTTCATGAGAAAAAGTTTTCTTTGAAATAATTAGATTTCTTTTTCAGACCGGAGAAAATTAATAAATGGTCATATGGAATACTATCTTAAAACAAACTTTGACAGCTTTTTTCGGCAAATAATGTAAAGCGACGTTGAGTTTATTTATTTGGATTTTCCTTTATGTCCGAGATTTCTGGCACGCGCCTGAATGAACACTTCAATTATTTTCAAATTCAGAATAATTTTACTAATAAGCTTCCCGAAATTAATTGTTTCAGAAAGCTTATGCATATTGAAAATAAGTTACAAAACAAAGTTAGATTTTTTAAATCTAAAAATTGATAGTATGGTAATTGTTAATGTTTTGGAAAATGGTGTAGCATCAGAAAAAATAAATAATTATAAATTTCGAAAAGCTTCAATAATTAAATATATTTAAAAAAGAACATTTTACTTTATATTAAAATATAAAAAACATTTATAAATATTATGAAATAATTACGATTGCTTTTACGCTATTGTTTTTATGTTAAATTAGACAGATTACCTCGCGTTTGCTCCGGAGAATTTGATATTAAATACTTACATATATTTAAAACAAATGAAATAAAGACGATTAATTTTTTGTCATCCATGATTCTACTATAGATTTTTGTAATTTTTTCCTTTTTGTGCAATCGTTAGACATATAAATAATTATTCAGTTTTTCTATTTGATTTGCATTACTTCTTGTATACATACGACAGGAATATTAGATATTTTCAATATTCCAAGTATTCAAATGATTTTCAGCTCACTAAATAATTTTTTGAATTTGTTTTTAAAAATTAAATGCATTAATAGCAAATATCGCCAATTTGGAGCTAAACGTGCCAACGTAAGAAACTCGAATGAATTCTTTCTACAGTAACCCGTTTCTTTAGCGACCGCCGTAAACATAGAAGGAAGAACAACTGGAAGTGTTCTCGTAATGGACACACAATAGTCATGCAGCTTAAACCGTTATTCGGATATTTTGATTGTTTACCGTATATTAACTTAAAGATGATTTTTAAATTATTACATTTTGATAATGCTCAGTTCTCCACAACCGTGCTGAAGTAGTGAAAACTTTTGATGACGAAACTCCCAATCTCTCGCCGATGAGGAGAGGCAAGCCCCCTCTGCTAGTACCGCTATTACCATCTATCGGTCTTTTCTACAAATTTTTATCAAAAAGCATTAAAAAAAAAGATTCCCAAACACTTACTGTTACCCTTTGGAACAATCATGGGAGGCTCATAAATGAAAATAAAAGCGTGTAACCAATTGGCTACAAAATGCACTGCAGAGTTAAAGAACTCCACGACTGCTATGAAATAATAAAAATACAGAAAAAAGGTTCTTGGCGTTATTTGTAAAATAGGCGGAAATATTTGCAATTAAAATTGTGAACTTTCAGTGACTTGAAAAACGGTTAATTCTAAAATTGAAGAAATGTATTCTCCTGAATTATCATATAATTTTTCTGAGCGAAGCAATGTAATTAAATTGAATGGAATGGAAAAATGAAAATGAAAAAATGGAAAGTGAAATTTAAGCTACGAAGAAAGTAAATAAAAGTAATAAAAAAATTCAAAAATGCTCTTAGAGAGAAGGAAGGAATCTTTTTGAAATCACGGAAAAGTTCATAATTTTAATTGCAAATATCTATACCAATTTTAGAGAAAACATGAAACTTCATCCTGTGCTTTTATTATGATACAGCACACATTCTTCCTTTGGACTTTGGGGCGATATTCTTTATTTTTTGTAACTTTTTCAATTTGCCGCTTTATGTGATATAAACTATCTCAATGAACTTATGCATCGTCACTTTTTTACAAGTATATGTTACTTACCTGGCTATACGAGACTCCATTTTGAATTTAAAAGATCTTACCAATCACCCTGCACATAATGTATTTACTCTAATCATCGCAGAAAGCTAATTTGTAAATCGCTATAGATATAGAGTTATCTTTGAAAAAAAAATGCAATAATGATGTAAAGAATTATATTTAATGTTATTTCAAACCTAAAAGTACGTGTTGAAAAAATTACGAAACCTAAATATTTTTATACCCCGCAGAATTCTGTCAGTCCTATTTAATAGAATACTTTTAGAACAATAACAATTTAAACAAATATCGAATTTTCTACGGTCAAAACTAGTTAAGTTATAAAACTTTGAATTACATTATTTAAGAGAAATCAACGACCATTCCGACGAAACGGAGTATGTTAAATGGATAATCTTCTTTGAGAAGTAGTTGATATTGTTTAAAATAGTGATATTCAAAGATTTATAATACATTTACAGACTCGGTCACAAATGAGAGAATTTTTTTTTGAAAATATTTATGCATATTCATGATTATTTTAATATGACTACTTAAAATTTTAGATTTCATTGGAGTTCCCCCCCCCCCTGTTTCAGCAATACATTTATTGATTAAACTACATAAAATATAATTCTTCCTGATTTAAATAATTTTATCTAACTGGAATTATATACCATCTTTAACGGTTTTGAAATTAGTTTTAAGACCGCGGTCAGAGTGAAAATTTATCTTGTATTTATGCCATATTCATGTAATATCTAGAAAGCGCTAATTTGAAAATATTATATCATACTTTAGTTATCACAAATCGATTTATCTTATATAGTGATTCATTGGCCACCGGAAGAAGCCATGGGAACGGATGCAATACCGTATAAATGGATCGACACAAATTTAAGCAAAATAAATTCCTTGTCTTTTTTTTTCAGATCAAATTAAGAATAAATATTTATTAATTTAAATTTTATCAACCATATATACCATCTTCCATTCCTTTGACCGTTCAACGTCTTTGAATTTTAAACATTCAAATTAAATTTTAATTCTTCAATTACAATGCAGCCGAAAGTCATGAAAAATAGCAAAAGGTAGGAAAAACACTTAAGAACAATTTTATTAATTTAAGTTGTTTTGAAAATTGAAAACCAACGAAACCAGGGAGTTAAAATTTTTTAAAGATTAAAATACTTTCTATATGAGAAAGCAAAAATGAGGATTGATTATAAGAAAATAAAATCTACAAAAATAATCGACATTTTTTCATAATTTATAAGAATTTATAAGTAGTTTTTGTATAAAAGAGATTTTTAATTATATGAGCTAGATGGAATATAATTTAAAACACTCTAGCCTATCTGACTTTTTTTAAATCCTATTTATCTTCGGCCATCAGACCTGATATTTGGAAATCAATAGCAATCAATTTTTATGCCTCAAACATAATTTAAAAGAATTTAAAATTTAAAATTAATAACTATAAAAATATTTCAATATAGTTTGTATAATTATCAAGAACATCTGATTTTGGTAATTTATTTTCAACTAATGTTTCTATGCAAGGATATTCAAATATATATGCGCGTTTTTCTCCTTCACTCTCAGAGTCAATGGATTTCAGATTTCATGTTTGGAAAATACTTTTTCATGCACTACAAAAAAAAGATGAAAAACTGAATATTTAAAAGGAATTAAAATTGGCTCAAAGAATAAATATATTCATTGAAACTGACAAAAATGATTTTATTCATTTCACTATATGTAAAAACAGGTTACAAAATAATTTAGTGGATTTAAAAAAAAATACTACAGTAGCTGCCACTAATGTGAGCATTTCAGAACTTAAGAATTTGATAACATGGACTGATTGACAAAAAAAATTTAAATGGATAAAATCAACTACATTTTTATGTCATCCAAGAAAAAAGGTGAAAAAAAAGCATTTACTTCAGGGCTCACTAAAATCTATTTCAAAAATAACAAAAGAAAATATTTTAATAGTTGCCCATTGGCAATTTTAAACAGTTCACTTATGTATTGTTTCTTCTTCTTCTTCTTCTTTTTTTTTTAATTTGGTGGACTATGCTGTATGTTGGGTTCCAAATAACCAAATTCTTATTTCAGTATTTGTTGAGTTTTTTTGTTTTTTCTTCAAAAATGTATGTACCCATCAAAATCATTATCATTTATTATTTGGTTTTAATCACAAAAAGCTCACTTTTTCTTTTTTTTTTAAATTTTACAATAAACAGTCTGAGAAATTTTCAATTGCACAACAGTGTTGTGATGTATTTTTGATAAACTTTTAAGTTGTCACGACTTTCCCTTCAACACTCACTATTTCTTTTATCCATTTTTACTCCCCACTGGGAGGCATCTCAGGTATGAAAATGAGAAGCCTCTGATATGGTAATTGGTTCTCCCCACCCAAGTGGGTACAGAAATAGTGTGGGTTTGATTATCTCCAAAAGATGACAGGACATACTTCCCATGAGAAGGGTTGTACCTTGGCCAGTGATGACTCTTAAGACTCAATCCTTAGCTCATGTAAATATTTTTGCAGTGGTCTGGTCATTCAGATTTTTCCATATGGTGGGTTGGAGTAGCCAATGTGTGGCTTATCTATTTTTGCTTTCATAATTTAACTACAGGCAACATTATGGCTGTTCAACAGATTTCAAGCCAGACCTGGCAGTATAAGCTGTCCATTAAAACTGATATAAGCAAATCTAGTCTAGGAAAGAATGCAAACCCTCTTCCATGAGGAAAATTAAATTCAGATATTTCTTTAGAAATGAGAGAAAAATTACAATGAATGTCACTCATTATGCTAGTTGAAGATGAAGGAAGGTTCCATTTTCTTCATCAAATCTGATAACATCATATGATGTAGCAATCACACTAATCGAATATTTTTTAGTACATTTGAATACATTAGTTCAGGACAACAAGATTTTAATAATATAAAGTAAATGATAATATTAACTTACAGACACATTAAGGACCATCTTCAATATTGAGGAGAGTTAAATAGTTTGTAAGATAAAGCATGATGATTAGGAATCAAAATCCTAAGTTTTGTTGCTTCTATAATGTGTTTTAAAAATAATGGTTTTGTTAATGAACTCTATAGTTAAAATATAACGTTCAAACTTTGAAATCCAATAAATAAAATGTCATTTCAAAACACATCCTCATAAAAAAACATCTCGACTTAACCAATGTTTTAATAAAAACTATTTATTTTGTTTTAAGAAGAAATAAGTCGAGAAGTTGTAACTGCAGAACCACTAATAAAATGAAGAGAATTGCATCTCTGCTTTGAAACATTTGACAAAAATAATTAACTACTTTGAAATATCACCTATGAAATTAAAATAACAACAAATCTAGTAAAAAAAAATTAAAAATATATAATTTGAAATATTAATACATAAGTACTTTTATGAGCAGGGGACAAGAAGCAGGGGAAAGAAGACAGAAAAATTTATATGGGTTTACAGAAATGTAAGTTGAACATCTCACATAGAACAATTTACTTAAACTACATCACAAGAAAATGGGAAAGATATAAATGTCTTCTTGTATTAATTCAGGTCTCATGAACTTTTACCTCACAGAAAAAAAAATATTTTCATATTAGCTATAAAAGTAATACTTCCTACTGAAATGTTCCTGTCACAAATAAATTTTGGAAAGTTACACAAAATAACTTTTTTTTTAATTGTATAGAAACCTACATCCATCAATTAACTCAAATGTTTATAGAATTTACTAGTTAAAGGCTTTCTCAATACAAAGGAGTTTTTTTTTTCATTTCATTTTAATTAAATAATTTTTTCCTCTTATTTAGATGTGAAAATATTCAGACTGTTCTATCTGGTTCCCACTTGCAAACTTTTTGATGATATCTTAATAAGATAGGAAACACTAGTTGAGAACTAATGGCTTATTTCATATTATTGCATATAGCAACCATTAAATAAAAAGTTATAACTAACATTAAGAAGAAAGAATGAACATATTAAAAAAATATTTCAGAAAATATCAAAAAATAAAATGCAATACATATATTTATTACAAAAGATAAAATCTTTTGCAGCTAGTTCCAATGATTGAACAATTTTACAATCTTGTATTATTCCTCATTATGTTTATTACAAGTAACAAATAATTCATACAGAATGTTTTTTTTTAAAAATTCAATAATAATACAATCACTTATACATAATTATATGAAAATGATATTCGAAATTTAAAAGAAAAAAGATATAACATAAGTCTTAAAAGGATTTTTATTGCACAGGGAGATTATGCCATTTTGATATAAAACTTACATTAGTTTGAAAAATTTCAAAAAGAAAAAAATTTCTTAAATACAATAAACTGAAAACTCAGTTTGCATCCTCTGAAAATTGCATAACACTATGTACCTTGCCTGCCACAGATGAATTATACTACTTACTCAATAACATCACATCTAAACATTATTTAATAGCAAATGTCAAGCATAATTCTATTTATATCCTTTTCAGATTTTGTTTGTTATTCTTGCTCTTTAAAAAGGAATTTCAGTTTACATCCCTTTAAACAAGAGTCATGACTTTGAATAGAAAAAGCAATCATTACCTAAATATTATTTCAGATTTAATAAAAATTGAAAGACAATCTATCCAGAAAGGAAATCATCCTTAAACTATGAAATAATAATGGTCAAATAGCTAAATTAATTGCCGGAAATGAAGTATTTGAACATTTAAATTAGAGATGACAGTAAGAATAAACTTTTGATCTCAACACCATTTACAATTTTATATATCAAATAAATGATGACTCTCAGACACTGCTCTCAAATTAACTTAAGTACCTCTAGAAAATAGGGCAAGCAGAAACAAAACCACAAACAGTTATATGGTATTTTGTAACAGGAAAAAGTTAGACTACTTCAAATTATAATTCAGGTATTGCTAGTCATATAAAATAGACTTCATTATGAGCATTTAATGTGCTACAGATAAATTCCCATCATTATCATATTACCAAAAGCACAGCCTAAATTCAAGGCATGTTCTTGTAATACTATAAACAAATAAAGCAAGAAAGGAATGTCCGGTAGTAAATACAAATATAATAATCCAATTCACACTCAAAAAAATGTTGATAATTCTAAACAAATTTAATGGTATCACATAATATTTGTTTTAAACAAATCATCAGAGGGAGGAAGCAAATAAAACTTAAAATAAAGATATCAGAAATTTGTTTTAAAAAATTAGCTCAAAAATAAATTTGTACAGTCGAAATGTAACCCTTATATCAACCCTGCAATCCATAACAAATCTAACTGATGAATAAAATATTTCTGAAAATGTTTACTGAATTTCATAAACAGAATTTGTTAAATCAGAATTCTAGAACTAAGCAACACATTTTTTTCAATGTTCTCAAATTCTGTTCTATCATAGTGAATATCTATACATTCCAGTTCTTTTACTACACAGCAAATTTTTAATCCGGCAGATTAAAGGAGACACAAACTTTTTATAGTATTAAATATCAAAAACAACGATAAAAATTTTACTTAAAATATCAGGTATTTTTATCTTTCTCTTACTTCACAGGAGAGACAAAAAAAAAAAAAAAAAAAAGAAAGAAAGAAATCTATTACAAAATTTATAGTTTTTTTAGTTAATATAATTTTTTTAAACATTTTTTAAAGTTATTATAAGTACTTTTATTATAATTATCCAGTATGTAAATAGGTGAAAAGAACAGAACTAGCCTGGAATTCTCCTTTCAATATAATTGCTTTAAACTTGGGCAGGTGCTATTCTATACGCATTCCAATTGAAAAAGTGCCTGGAACCAATAGAGAAAATAGCATAATACTGCTCTTATGCTCAATACTTAGATATATGTACTAAATTACCTACATTTACCAACAATTCGTTCAAAAAAAAAAAAAAAGGTAGAATTTATAGTATTCTTTACCTCACAGACTACAGTATATAATACTTTCATAAATCAGGATGGAACAATATGAAAATGCCACATAAAAAGAAGAAATCATTGTAAATCTATTTGTTATAAGTCATGTTGAATTTATTAAAAGAAACAGATATAAGTTCTTAAAAATATATACATTTCTTATTATTAGAAATCAATTAATTTAGAAACAAATCACTTTACAAAATGTAAAGTGCAAAGTCAGTGTAATAAATAAAACACGAGTAGAAATGTAATTAACGTACCTTCCACAGATGTTAATAGAATAGCTTTTTTTCCCTATTGGACTATGTTAGCTTCAACAAGACATGTTGTTCATATCACCTTTTCTTTCAATGTTATACAGGAGCAAGAAAGCACAAGTTATGCTATTGATCTAAAAAAAAATTACTAATATAAGAGAATGCGCCACAAATAACGAATTGAACCTGACTTCGAATGTAAGAGACACATAGCAACAAAGGCTCTATTTGAGGTGAGTCGTACGCGAACGATGTCGTTCGTTCGCAAACAACTATATGGATCCAGGTATCCCCGTTCGAACTACAGTGCAGACCCGGCTATTCTCGTTCACGAACGACTGTGTGGATCCTACTATTCCCCTTCTCGAGCTGTGGACCTTCTCTATTGGGTTTGTACCACAACCCCCGATAGACAAGGCCTCTGCGGTCTTCCGTGACGTCACAACGAGACGCTACACTTCATTCCCTTAACGTTAAGTCTGCTCGCTAGAGAGTCAGGAGAAATTACTTTTCTCTTGTTAATATCATTTCATATACATCCATATCATGCAATTCAACACACATGTATGTAGAATTCATTAATAATTAAAATGCAGCCTTTTTCCACATCACCCTGGAGGTACGGCGCTTGTTGTGCATTACCTTTTTTTGCATTATTTGTAGGGCAGGTTTTTCAGTAGGTGTATCTCCCCTAGATTTAAAACTATTTATTTAACAAAAAATGAATGAAAAAAATTGTTGATGAATTTATAAACAACTCCGTACAAAAATGGTTTTATAAATATTTGCTGTGGCGTCAACTCCAAGAAAGCAATAAAAACAATATTTCACGAAACAGTATTCTACTCTATTGACACTTAAAAAATATCAAATAAATCTTTGAAACATTAGAAGAGCTTACTTTTTTAACTATATACTTTATCATTACTTTGTTAGAAATATCTTTACTAAATTTATCAAGTTTTCTTTCTTTTCCGGTTTTAGAAGAGCTTTTCAAACTATCATTTAATTATTCAATAATGCATTAACTGCAGACCAAATTACCAATATATAAACATTTTCTGGTTTATGTCCTGAAATGCCTTCTCCATAATCATGTACTTGTACTTCATTCACTAAATCATTAAAAATTATATCTGCTGTGAAATATTTTTGATTAGAAAATATCAAAAATTCTTTTTCACATATAGTACATAAATTTTTAAATTATAATATAAAAATACACTTGCAATGTTTTTGTTGATTAATTTCAAAATAATTCCATACGAAAACGGTTTTATGAATGTTTGCCGTGGCGTCAACTCCAAGAAAGCAATAAAAATAATATTTCATGAAACAGTGAATATAGCAGTATTCTATTCTATTGACACTTCAAAAAAATATCAAATAAATCTTTGAATGGAGTTTTTACATTAACAATATCCCACCATCTTTTTATTATTCTTATATATTCTGCTGTTTCTTTGTAGTGTGGAAACTCATATTGCAATCCCAAATTCTTTAGACTTTCAGGTATAAATTTATTGACTGAGGGCAAGTGTTGATAAGTATGCATATATTTTTCAAAGTTACAGGATGAGGTAACAAAATATGACCAGACTTTCTGACAAATTTATATGCATGAGGAGCCATTGAATAAAATAATGAGCAGAATATCATCATTTCAGTTTCAATATTCAAGTATAAAATTTTGTTTTCTTTATGAATGATATTCCAGAAATTTTTCAAATTTATTAAAGAAATGCGGTGTTACAAGATTTATAAATTCTTTTGTTTTATCGCATTTTTTTTTTTTTTTTCTTTCTGTTATGCTTTCCTGGAGAGTGTTTTCTGTATATTGTTGCTCTAATTTCATCTTTTTCATTTCTGGATTGTCCCTATTAAATGTTGAAGATGACATGTCAGAGGCACAATTTGGCATTCTGAGATGGAATTGCTCCAGTGACTAGTCTCGGATATTTAAGAGGGGCACTTAATAATTTTCCTGATTTCGAATCAAATAGGCTAGTTTCTCTTTCAATATCATTTATTTTAAAATGTATTTTACAGACCTACCGTAAAAGAAATTATTCGTAAATATTGATTTCCTTTAATGTTTAATTTAAATACAGTAACAAATATACAGCATAACAATATATAATTATAAGTACGGAATGTTTTTATTTTGTTTACTCTTAGGTATGCAGCGGCCAAACAGGCGATAAATGACTGTTTGTTTCGCCAGTTGGCGATAAGCATCAATCATGCCTTTGGAGATGAACTTTGCTCTCCAACGGATACGGAGTGACTCACTTCCTGCCTTCACCAGATGGCTTAGAACTTCTGCCTCGTGCTGGTAGATGGAATTACGGCCAATGTATCATGATATATATTTGTTAATTTAATTTCTAATTAAAATATATTTTTGTTATTTAAATGGCTGGCAGTTTTTATTAAATAAAAATGTTTAATACTTTAATTTAAAGTAAATTTGGCAATGCGTGTTAAACCACGCACCAAACTGGTGACCCGGTACTTTCGTTTTTTACTCTTCTAAAATTTGTGAAGTCCAGCCTCAAAATTTTAAAATATGCTCAAATCAGATTTTGGTGATTGAGCTCTTCAATTACTTTTCGTAATGGATTATTTTGAATTATTGTGCCTAGAAGTAATGCATCAAGGACCAGGTATGTGCTCAAATTTTCTGTTCATTTCTCTGTGATTGGTCAAAATTTCATTTCCCCATTATTTTGGCGAAGAAATCGTATTATTTATATTCAGAATTATTTTTCGTGTTATTTTTTGTATTCGAAGTATTAATTTCTTATTACTTTCGTTTTGGCTACCATGTTTACTATTATGATTTTTAACTCCTACATTTTTTTAAAAACACATGTATTTAAATAATCAAATTTTTCTGATATTCGTAAATATTGTAAAAATTATTAGTTTTCCACAAGGAGAAACCAAAAATGCTTAATTCTGAAAACGAAACTGTCAATTCTGACGCTCCGACAGAGTCGCAGGTGTCCCATCTTTCGGTGAAAATACCACCGTTGTGGAGGAACAATATAAAATTATGGTTCATTCAAGTGGAAAGCAATTTCGCTCTAGCTAAAATAACCAATGATCTTACAAAATACAATCATTTGATTGCAACTATTGATCCGGAAACTTTAACAGTGGTAGGTGATATTTTACTCGCACCTCCCGACACCAACAAATATGATGCATTAAAGACTCGACTTAAAGCCGAATTTTCCGCTTCGGAAAATGAACAAATCCGTCGACTGCTTTCGGAACTACATTTAGGCGCCGATAAACCATCGCAGTTACTTCGAAAGATGCGCGAACTCGGTGGTGGCACATGCATAAAAGACGATTTCCTCAAAACTTTATGGCTGCAAAGACTACCGTCAGAAATGCAGGCAATTTTATCAATAAGTTCTGAACTCCTGGATAATTTGGCCAACATGGCTGACAAAATTGCCGAGGTCCGTATTTCCTCAACAGATAGTAGCGTCTTTGCCGTAAGCCGAAGCGTGGAAAGTAATGCCATGCGGAAAGCTTCCTCTCTGGATGAGTTTACTGCACTCCGAAGCGAAATCGCCGCTTTAAGTAAACAGGTACAGCGGTTTTCCCGCGACAGAAGCAGAGGCCCTTTCCATCGGAAAAACAAACAGCGCAGTTTTTCGCGTGATCGTGGGAGAAAATTCTGTTATTATCATGCGCGTTTCGGAGAAAAGGCACTGAAGTGCGTAACGCCATATGCGTACTCAACTAACGCGGATCCGGAAAACTCGCAATAGCGGCTGTCGATCAACCTACATCGACGGCAGCCGCGCAATCGTATCGTTTGTATGTTTTTGATAAGAGATCACATTTCAAATTTTTGATCGATTCTGGCTCTGATGTTTCATGCATACCACTCAACAAAAACCAAAAAAATCTAAAACCTGATTCTCTGCAACTTTTTGCAGCTAACAACTCCAAAATTTATACTTATGGATCTAAATTATTAAATGTGGACTTAGGTCTCAGGCGAAATTTTCCATGGAAATTTTTAATTGCTAATGTGCCTGTTCCAATAATAGGGGCCGATTTTTTACAAACCTTTAACCTATTAATAGTTCTCAAAGGGCGCAAACTTATTGATAATGTAACTAAATTTACCCAATCCGGAATAATTTCAAAATCAACAGATTATGCGTCTCTAAAACTTATTTCTGGTGAATCAGCATACCATAAAATTTTGGAAGAATTCCCAGAATTAACAAAATTAACATTTGGGTTAAAACCTGTTAAACATAATACGGTACATTTTATTGAAACAACCGGTCCACCTTTCCATAGTAAACCTAGAAGACTAAATCCAGAAATGTATGACGCCGTCAAAAAAGAGTTTCAGTTCATGATGGACCAAGGCATATGCCGGCCATCAAAATCACCTTGGTCATCTCTCCTTCATGTCGTTTCCAAAAGCTCAGGCAGCTTTCGACCTGTGGGTGACTATAGAAGATTAAATGCCTGTACTGTACCGGACCGTTACCCCACACCCCATATCCAGGATTTTTCCAATGCACTCCACGGAAAAAATATTTTTTCGAAACTTGATATAGTCCGTGCTTATTTTCACATACCAGTGCATCCGGATCATATACAAAAAACCGCAGTTTGTACACCATTTGGACTGTTTGAATTCCCATTCTTAAATTTTGGACTATGTGGGGCAGCACAAACTTTTCAGCGATTCATGAATGAAATCCTGGGAGATATTAAATTTTGCTATGTTTATTTGGATGATATTTTAATATTTAGTTCCAGCCAAGAAGAGCATAAAGCACATTTACGAATCGTACTAAAGAGATTAAATACATATGGACTAACCATAAATGCTTCAAAATGCATATTTGGCGTCTCAGAAATTCCTTTCTTAGGTCATTTAATTACTAGTTCGGGCACTAAACCTTTACCCCATAAAGTTGAACCGATTCTCAAATATCCACAACCAAAAACAGTAAAAGATCTTCAAAGATTTTTAGGTTTTTTAAATTTTTTCCGTAGATTTTTACCGAATATAGCAAAACATCAGGTTCATTTAACTTCATATTTAAAAGGAGCGAAAAAGAATGATAAAACGAAATTGGACTGGTCAGATAAAGCGGAAGAAGAATTCCAAAATTGTAAACAATTAATCGCAAATGCTGTTTTGTTGGCACATCCAAAACCAGATGCCACATTAATTTTACAAGTCGACGCTTCAGAATTTGCAGTCGGTGGGTCATTGTCTCAATTATTTGATGAAGAATTGCAACCACTCGCATTCTTTTCTCGGAAACTCTCCCCAGCTGAAAGAAACTATAGCGCTTACGACAGAGAGTTATTAGCAGCTTATGCCGCCATCAAACACTTTAGGCATATGCTTGAAGCTAGAAATTTCTCTTTGTTTACGGATCATAAGCCGTTAACTTACGCTTTCCAACAACGCTTGGACAAATGCTCTCCGAGACAGGCTAGACAATTAGATTTTATATCTCAGTTTACCACCGATATTCACCACATAAAAGGCTCTGAGAATATATTAGCAGATGCACTTTCGAGGATAAACGCAATAAACATGCCAAATCCCATAGATTATAACGAAATTGCACAAACACAACAAATTGATTCTGAATTAAAAAATTTAATCGATAATTCTGCAACATTACAATTTAAAAGAATTGCTTTTCCAAATTGCGAAACTCCCATTTATTTTGATGTATCAACAGATACAGCTCGACCTTATATTCCTGAATCATTTCGTCAACAAATCTTTGCATCACTACATAATTTATCTCATCCTAGCATTCGCAGCACTTCAAAATTAATTCGATCGCGTTTTATTTGGCCTTCCATTCGAAAAGACTGCAACAATTGGGCTAAACATTGCATCCCGTGTCAGAAATCGAAGGTAATTCGCCATACTAAGACCCCAGTAGGAAAATTTGTAGACCAATCGCAGAGGTTCGAACATGTGCACCTGGACCTTGTTGGCCCTCTACCTCCTTCTCAAGGAAACTATTATTGTTTAACAATGATAGATAGGTTCACGAGATGGCCAGAAGCCGTACCAATTCCAGACATGACAGCACAGACAGTAGCACAAAAATTTTTTAAGCACTGGATAGCCAGATTTGGTTGTCCTGCAAGGATTACTACTGACCAAGGCAGACAGTTTGAGAGTGATTTGTTCCGTGCTCTCTCTCAGCTACTAGGAATTAAAAGGATCAGATCTTCTCCTTATCATCCTCAGGCCAATGGCTTGATCGAAGAGTTCCACCGCCAATTAAAGGCAGCTTTGAAAGCCTACAACACAGATCAGTGGTCTGCAGCACTGCCCACCTTGTTACTCGGATTCCGGTCCGTCTTCAAAGAGGATCTGCAAGCAACGACAGCTGAGCTGGTATATGGCAAGTCTCTGCGACTACCAGGTGAGTTTTTCGATCCAACTCCTGGAGACGCATCACCCAAGCAGCTCGTGGAGGACTTGAAACACCATTTTGCAACGATGAGACCAGTTCCAACTTCCTGTCATGGACAAAGAACTATCTTTGTACATCCTCACCTCAACGAGTGCTCACATGTATTTGTGAGACACGACGGTGTGCGTAAACCCCTACAAGCACCATATGATGGACCATACAAAGTTCGTGTCAGACGAGAGAAAACGTTTGATCTCGAGATCAAGGGAGCTTCCCATACCATCTCTATAGACCGTCTGAAACCTGCTTTTATTATTCCTCCTGAGTGTTCCAGTATACCACCAGCCAAACAAGAAGCAAGTTCTACTACTGAGTGTACCAAGACACTTCCAGCTAAGGCATCCATCGTCGTTCCAGCAAGACAAACAACTCGCACAGGGCGACAAGTTCGACCCCCACGTCGTTATGTCCATTTCCAATGAGACTGCGGAGGGAGTGTGCAGCGGCCAAACAGGCGATAAATGACTGTTTGTTTCGCCAGTTGGCGATAAGCATCAATCATGCCTTTGGAGATGAACTTTGCTCTCCAACGGATACGGAGTCTCACTTCCTGCCTTCACCAGATGGCTTAGAACTTCTGCCTCGTGCTGGTAGATGGAATTACGGCCAATGTATCATGATATATATTTGTTAATTTAATTTCTAATTAAAATATATTTTTGTTATTTAAATGGCTGGCAGTTTTTATTAAGTAAAAATGTTTAATACTTTAATTTAAAGTAAATTTGGCAATGCGTGTTAAACCACGCACCAAAGGTATTTATCGTAATGTTATTTTACTAGTTTATGTACCAGTTTCTCTTTCAATATCATTTGCTTTAAAATGTAATTCACAGACCTACAGTAAAGGAAATTATTCGTAAATATTGACTTCCTTCAATGTTTAATTTAAATACAGTAACAAATATACAACATAAAACAATATATAAGTACGAAGAGTTTTTATTTTGCTTAATCTCAGATTTTTATCGTTATGTTATATAATAAAATTTAACTATGTAAACGTAATTATAGATATAATAGTAAATAGAGCATGTAAACATAATTACTCAAGTATTATAATTATTATTGACAATAATACTGCCTACATTACAGCATTTTATGAAATAATTCTTTTTATAATGCACTTGATTAAAATCTCGAATAAGGGATATTACTGAGCTGTTAAATTTCTAAAGTGAGAATAAATGATTTTTCATTTAGAAACAATTGGCATTACTTTAAAATAATTAAATGAGCTTACCCTAATATGCTGCGTCGAACCATTTCTTTTTAAGCTCTTCATTTTTAGGAAAGGCAAAAACACTTACTCTTGAGCCATTCTTATAATTTCCATTACAGTTTGGAATACAACAGATCAAAGGCATTTCTATTCCTTATTTTTAGTAAATCCATATGATTTTTCTTGCAAATAAGAAAAGGCGCTTCCTGTTTACTAGAAGACAGAAGAACCACTGGCTAAAAAATGGCGTGGGAAGGGAAGAGTTCGTTTCTTATCAGTAAACTTGATGAGGGTGAAATTCTTCCCTCGGTCCCCCAATTCACATCCGCTCGTGTAACCTCTCGGGGCGACGTCACGACTTTCTGTGACGTAAGTTTTCAGGCCTTATCTATCAGGGGTAGTAGTTTGTACACAAGAAGAGTAAGAAAGAAAACATTAGGGGGAGGGGTCGCAATGTCGCTCGGCAAAAGAAGGGCAGTTGACCTTGATAGATAAAACGACTATGATAGAAAGTTTACCTCAGTTATTTCTGTTTGTTTCTTTCCATCATTTAATTGATGAGTTGGAGGGTTGCACGTGGGGGGGGAGTGTTGATGCCATTGGAGGCTAAAGTATTTTTGCTTTGATGTTATCGTTTCTAAGTAAGGGACTTGAGATGATTTATTGAACCCGGGTGGGGAAATATGTTCGCTTTTATAGATTGATGAAAATTTGTTTTCAGAATATACGTTTGCAGATATATTGCATTTGCAATGTAAAAATAATGTTTGCAGAAAATGCGAAATTAAAGGGAAAAAGTAATTTATAAGAACTCAAATATTGCTTGTAAATCTATTATTTGCTTTAGGAATGTTTCATATTAAAAGTGTTATATGAAATGAGTATAACAATAATAAAATATATCAAATCAAAATTTTCAATATTCTTTGGTTTTCAAGGTAAGATTTTGAAAAAAATAGGTCTATTGAATTTTCTTAAGTTACAAGCATTGTTAGCTGAATATGTTATTTATTTGGCAAGTCAAAATAAGTTGTATCACTTTTTCTGCAACAGAGAGTGAAATGAATTGATTCATTCGCTTAATAAAATATCTGGAAGCTAACTTTACTACGAAATAATAATATTCAAGCATTGTCCTTTTACTCTCAAATGAGTAACATATATATTTTTCCTAAACTTTTTCTTTCAAGAAAGAAACTTCAGAACGAAAAGAATTAGAATATGTTTTCTCCGCAATTTGAAAAATTTATTTTTACATTTGCTACTAATTAAAAAGATGAAGGAATTTATTTTTTAGATGCAATGTAAATATTATATTGAAGAATTTTTTTGAAAATATTTTTCTCTTACAATCAATTATTTTTACAATATACTATTGTTGGGGAAAAAAGATTCCAAAAGTGTGACCGTAAGGGCGCCAAAATTTAAATTCTGTCAGGGAAGACGATTAAAATCAATAAATCAAGCCAATTAAGTTAAAATATATTTAATGACATAAAACGACATGATTTACAACGGAACAATAACATTTAACATATATGAATTAAAATGCTTCTCGGGGACATGTTTTACGCTTGCTTCCAAGACTTGGACTGCCTGTCCATTCTATCGGCCGCTAGAGGGCCAACGAAAATAGTTACAGTTACAAAAGTATATTTATTTAAACATGCACGCAAGTTTTATTTAGTAAGAAACTATTTCGTACTTTCTTCTGATCTACAATTTCATAAATCATCATTTACATCAAGAGAGAAATGTTATTCTTCCTATAAAAAGCGCTATTTATTTAATTGAACAGATTTAATGAAATAGGTCAGAAATTTTTTTCGAGTAATTAACTTTTTGATATGATATCTATTTCTTTTTGTATGTAAATTCTATATCAAATTATAGACTTAGAAGCAGATGCTCAATTTTTTATTATTTCACATTGAAAAGGGAAAACGCAGAATGTCAAATGTTGATTAATTCTCATTTTTATAGATGACATATTATGTTCTAATATCTGACTCTATATATCTATTAGCGGTTATTATATGTATAAATGTTCTCAATCTGTTTGTATTGTATATAATTACGGTGGGAAAACGACAATTTTTTGTTATGGTTGAATACGCTGGGAAATGCAGAGAAAAAGAAGCTCAAAAAGTTATTTTTCAAGGTTTTTTTTTTTTTTTTTTTTTGAAAGAAAGAAGAAAATGATATAATTATTATTTTCTCGCATACCAAATTTTGAAAAAAAAAAAAAAAAAATACATTTGCCAAAAAATGTAACTCCGCCAAATTTTTTGAAAATTGATGAGTTTAAGGAATATTTTCATTTTATACCTTATCAAATCCTTCCCAGCAATAAATAAATAAATAAAAATCAGCCAGATGAATGAAATTTGGTATGCAGTATCACAAAGAAAACGCAAAATTTATTGTAAATTATGGAACTTTTAATATATTTATATTATTTGATAAATTATGTCATGATATTAAAAAAATCATGGTGTTTTATAATATTATTTGAATTTTAAAGTGGCACAGAATAGTTTTGTGAAATAATATGTCCCGAAGTTAGTGAGTAAAATTTAAAAATTTTGATTAATCTTATTTTATTAAAAATCTATTTTAAATTCCGAATAATCTATTCCTAACTTCAGTTACTTCATACGTAACTACAGATGGTCTATCTTCACTGTTTTGAATCATTTTTGTATCACACAATTTATAGATTGCATATTTATAAATATTAACATGTTAAAATATTTATAAAGATGTATATTTATCATGCATAAAAAATAGCGCATAAAAGTGGCTTCCCTTGCGTACTTAAAAGGGGACCCTAGTCACAGATTAAGCATACAGATACTATTGTTACCATATGCTCGATGAAAAGAAAATTCAGAGAAACAGTAACAAAAAATAAAACTACAGATTCCTATGGCCAAGATTTCCTTTAATTGTGTTAAATAAAAATGTAGATAAGCACAAAATTATTTCTTAGTTCCTTTTAAATTATAACATATTTTAAAGCCAATTAGTAGTATTATAAATAGGAATGCAGTATCTCAGAAAATGAATTATATATATACTTAGTAATAGATGACGAGTAAACAACATTTTAAGAGCCTCGCCCTAAAAATTTATCTGGGATCACCAATGATCATGCAAAGACTCTGTTAAAAAAATTATTTATTGAGCATGCATTTAGATTTTATTAATAAAAAATCCCTTGCCTTTCGTCCTCATCTAAAGCAATGGAATAATTGAAAAGCAATTAAGATCACAAATCCACTTTCGCTCAGTAACTCAAAAAGAAAATGCGGGTGGGTGGGGAAGATAGGATTGGTCAGAGAGTATATATTCATCTCTATGGTGTTTGTGCGAAATACTACACACCCACACACTTCAATCACAAAGAACTTCCGAGAATGTAGAAAAATAATTGTGCATGAGTCTTGTCAAATTTCTCCCACGATTATGGCTATCATCCATACTCCATAGAACCGGAAAATATCAGTTTGGTCAGTAATGTAGTGAGTCACACGTAACGAACGAAAGAGCCGCATCGTTTGTCTTCGGACGAAAGAGTACAATTCTTTCGTTCGCGAACGAATGAATAAACTCTTTCGTTCGTTTGAACGAATAAGTAGGCTCTTAATCGCCCATTCGGTCGTTCGCGAACAACATCAAACGAACTGGTCAAAATGGTGCTTTCAACTAAATGATATTTCCTATCTCTAGCTGTCATCCACTAGGAGCGAAAAGCTAACAATTAGTAGATATCAAAATACTTGACGGCTTGAATAATGTAGAGATACATAATCCACGATTTTTTAATAACAAATATTTTTACTGTTGTTATTTTTAAATATTCGTTCGAAATAATTGTTATTTTAATGACTCTTTTAATTAACAATTGTTAATCGATATTAATAATAAAAACTTACTAATTATAATTAATATTAATTTTAATAACGTGTGATTGACATAATTTATCTATTTGAGCAAAAGTTTTATTTTTGATTTTTTTTCAGAAGCCGTTTATTAAATTTATTTATTGGAGTAAGCATTTTCTGAAAAAATTGAAATAAAAAAAGTGTTATTTCTTTAAAATCTCCAATTTAGTTCTATATTCTACCAACAGATGGCGCCAACAGACTAAATACCAATAGAAGTCACGTCACAGGCAGTAAGAAAATATCTTCATGGGATACAGGTATTGTTCAGTGCGAAGTCACTGAAGTCAAGAAATTACTAATACTGCTGACCAAGCAGTAACTTCACACTTGCAAACACTATCTGTGAATAGCTCCAGTTATCGTGAAATGCGGTTTCGAATGATTTCAAAGATTCTGTAATTCTAAGAATAGCTGGTCCGTTTGTAATTACTGAAGGGAAACTTAAAAAGTCGTGCCGTCATACATTAGGCATGCTCTTATTAAAATGAATTAATCAAAAGTAAGACGACGTAAACATTTAATATTTACATGCCATTAAATATACAATGGAAGATTAACAGAAGTAACGATAATGCGTATATCAAATCCCTCGGACTAAAGTAAAGCATCAAAACAGAGTTGAGTTGTATCGGCGTATGACTCTGTGTTTTAAAGTGCAGATTGTAAACGCTCGATACATAAAATAAACATTTCTTATTTAAGGATATTACGACCAACGACTGAAAGTGTTTTAAAGATATTAAAATCAAAACACAGACTATGTCAAATCCAAGTAACAGCGAGCATCTCACTCGTTCTATTTATTTTTACAACATAATCCTCGTTATCAGATGCAACAGCAGAAAAACAGTTTCATTTAACACAAAATAATATATAAAATATTTTTGTTGCAATTACTTCAAAAACAAATATGAATAATTATAACAATTAAACAAATACAAAACATTAACAATTATTTATAATATTTAGTTACGTGTGAACCACAATGACTTGCGATGATGAGTTGCGTTACTCAAAACCTGTTCCTACAGTTGTCAAGCAATATCTAAGTTCAATAATAAAATGTTTTAAATTGAGCGTGAGTTTATTTTTGCTTCTTCGTTACACCTCAGTGCTCCCTTCCTTTCCCCCCATCCCTACTCGAACGATGAAGAAACATCACTTTTAACGAGATGGAATGGGACCAGACGTCCAGATCTTGTCACTAGTTTTGGAGCAGCAGATCTCACTCTTTTGTCACCGATTGCTTGTTCGAAGAAGTTTCTGAATTTGGTGTATGTGATACAGTTACTGAATCCTTTTTAACAATGGGGTCAATTCACGGTCACATGTCAGGTACCAAACAAACCGCTTCTGTTCAATTTTCAACCATTCTGCGCATGTCGTGATGTCTGCCGATAACGTTGACGAAACTATTGTTTAGTAAATATTACGCTAGCCGATCAATTATTAAAAACTTCTGGGTGTTTTTTTTTCAAAGATATTATTTTGAATGATTTTCTCCAAATTTTCTTAGTTATATAATTTTATTTCTTATATTAAAATTTTAATTAGTATTTTCAATGGAATTATTGTTTTTGCATAATTAATTAACATCGCTTTTCAATTCGTTTGGTGACGCTTTATTCTTTCCTTCCCCCCACCCCCCTTTTTTTATCTAAAGGATACATTTTGACAAATGACTATGGCAGTGTTTTTCAAAAATTACATATGTTCTTTTTTACATATTATTTAAATATTATTGAATGTTGAATCTTATGAATATAGTTCCCCTAGTTAATTCTTTTTAAAAATAATTATTAGTCTTAGATAAGTTAATATTTTAATGCTTACTAATAAAATTATTATATTTTTTTCTTATGTAATTACTTTTATAAATATTGAGACTTTGATGTTTTCAGTTTGCTCAGAAGGAAGAACATGAAACTCAAATTAGTATATTTTGAATAAATTATGTTTACAATTCCAAATTATGAAATTTAAAAGGTATGGATACCTTTTTTTAAATCTATGCAACTTATGAATAAATAGTTTCATTTTAATTTGTAGAAATCATTAAAGGAAAACAAACAAAATCATGCTTTCATAATTATTATTTACACATTACAAATATATATATATAGAGATATATATATATATATATATAAAATATATGTGATAGTTATTTGAAAAAATATGATCAAATGTATGTTTCAATGTACTCACTAATTCAAAAAACTAAAAAAAAAAACTGTTTACTATTTATCAACATTTATTTTTCTAGACACTTAGAAATAATATAAACACAGTATGACAAGAATGTCAATGTAAATGATGAAATCAATTTTATTGAACAGAAACATCCTAGATACTAAAGAACAGTTTTTTTTATCACTAATAAAAACATAATGTTGAACAGTATACTTTTAAAGCAGAACATTTATGAAATTTTTTTAAATGCTAAAGTTACATTGATAAAAATTGCATTGAATGAATATCATAAAATAAAACAAAAACATACAATACAGTAAATTTAATAAACAAGAATAAGGTCATGACATATATATATACAGAGAGAGAGAGAAGTTAAATAGGATATAAAGAAGAGTTGAAAGAAACATTTTTATGCTTTCACAGAATTTTATAATTCAAAATTGATATATTATAGAAATAGAAAAAAAAGAAAGAAAGAAAGTGAAACGTGCATATAGCAATGAATGGAATAAAAATTATATAATAAATGCTGATATGGAAATTGATTTTCAATGAAAAGACCTTTATTTATTAAAACAGAAATCACTTAGGGGCACAGTGTTATAACAGGATATTATGATAACAGTCAATTTCAGTTTATATGCAATAAACTATTGACATTTCATTTTTAACAATAGAAAAGTTGTTTGATATAAATTCACTTTGAATCCATCCCAAATCTGCAAATTTAATTAGAAAACTAGTAATATTCACTTCCACCTAAGTTTAGCATTATAGCAGTTGTTATCTTTGCAACAGGAGCTTGTTTACTTACATTAATTAAATTTAGATAAGATTTTGTAAAAAAATGCAATGTAATACTCATGTAAACATTTTAAAACCTTCTAAGCATATTCAAAATTATCACAAATTTCGTCAAATGTGAATAAAGTAAATTAGAAATTCACTCACGATTTTGTTTGATTGTTTTTGGTGGCAAATCGCTTACCGATTTCTTTTTCTTCGACGAGTTTTTCTAACAAATTACTGGAACAGCTATATTTAATAAATGGACACACGGAATGAAGTCTTCAAAATGGTCGGAGCATATCATCGACTTCGAAGGCTTGAAAAAAATCTATACCAATGCTATGAACCCAAGTCAGGATTGTTGAAAGGAAAATGAGAAAACATTTTATCATGACAGTCACTCTTGTGTTTCGCATTAAAGCATGCATCCATCAGCACACCAGTATTTCCTCTGTTAACACATAATAAGAGGAAAGAAAATTATTCAAAAATTATAACTTCAAATGTAAACAAAAAATCCGCTTCATACTTGGTGGAGAACGTTAATGACAGACTGATCGACGAAAGCGGAGCGGATAAAACTTAAATGCCATGCGCAAGAAGTACGTGACATGTGACTTTTACGTCACATGAATTGACCCCATTGTTTGAGTTTTAGAAAGCAAACCAGGTTCTGTAGAATTATTAAAAAAATAGGGATTTATTCTGTGTGCAGAAACGTTGACTTCGCTCTAATTTATTTTTAAAGTGAAAACTTCATCGATTCTCCTTTCAACTTTATATGGTCCCTAATAAGGTTGTTGCAAACTATGACGAGAACTATCAGTACCGAAAAATACTTGTGAGCAAGTTCTTAAGTCCTTGAAAACAAATGTTTTTTGGCTTGAATGGTTATGAAATGGAGAGAGTTTTAAGTTTTCTGCGGTGCTTTTTAAATTCTGGATAAATTCAAACTGTGGTTGAAAGCTTGAATTCCGAAAAAAATCGCATGGTAATTTTATATTTTCATCATACATGAGTTTAGTCGGGGTGGCTTGAAAGTCATCACGCCACACTGTACGTAAACTAAGTAGAATCATTGGATGTGATTTTGTTCAGCTTTGATTCTCATGGCACATGATGTCGATTTTCAGTGTACATTGCCAATGTTCGATACAGCCATTAGCTTGTGGGTGATATTCGATTGTTCTATTTCTTTTAAAACCCAAACATTTTCAAAGTTCTTGGAACAGTTGAGACTCAAATTGATTACCTTGGTCTGTTGTAATTACAGTTAGAAAGCCATAATGGGCGATCCAATTTTCCAATAAAGCATCAGCTACAGTTTCTGCACGGATGTCAGATATTGGAATACCCTCTGTTCATCCTGTGTATTAATCCGGTCAATTATTGTAAGACAATACCGAAATCCTTCCGATGATGACAAAAGACCAATAAGATCTAGTTTAATATCTTGAAATCGTTGACTTACAGAAATATAATTTTGTAATAGAGTAGGAACATGTTTAATTATTTTGGATTTCTGGCATTTTAAACAACTTTTTGTCTAATTGCGAATATCTTTGTTGATGGATAGCCAAACAAATTTCGATGAAACTAATCTTACAGTTGCTTTAATTCCGGGATGCGATAGATCATGAACACTGTGGAATACTATTTTCCTGAAGTTGACTGGAATAAAGGATCTTTTAGTTTTAGTTGAAATATCAAAATATAATTCGTGATTAGAACCAAAAACTGGATTTTTTTTCTATTTTCAATGAAGAGTTTTGAGATGTAATTATTTCTTTTAATTCCGTATCTATTTCTTGAGCTTTGTCTAAGGAATCCTAATCAATTTGTGATGAAATTTTAATTTCCGGCAGTCAAGATAAGGCGTCAGCAACAATATTGTTTTTTCCAGAAATGTGGTGAATCTCTAACATGAACTGGCTAATGATTTCTAAATGCTTTCGTTGACGTGGGGATGCCGTTTCTAATTTCTGACAGAGTGCATAAACTAGCGGTTTGTGATCCGTGAATAAAGTAAATTCACGACCTTCTAGCAAGCAGCGAAAAGGCTTAATGGACGAATACGGTACAAGCAGTTCCCGATCGTACGTGCTGTAATTCCTTTGCATTGGTATCAGTCTTACGGAAAAGAAACCAAGTGGTTGCCAATCATTATTTACAAATTGTTGCACAATCCCACCCAATGCTACATCCGAGGTATCTGCCATGAGGGCAAGTTTAGCATACAGGGTGAGATAAATATGTCGCAGATTTCAGTATCTCTTTTGAAGTTGTAAAGGCTTTTGAAGTTTCGTCATTCCATTTGAGGATTCGATCATCATTCTTTTTGCTACTTTTTAAATAATCGTGCAAACTCTCTTGATGTTGAGCTGCTTGAGGAAAAAGTCTTCTATAAAAATTGGTAATTCCCAAAAAATCTTCCCCCAAAAATTCCCAAATTTCCAAATGAATAAATTTCTAAAATCCTCCCCCCCTAAACCCCCCATTGTTTGATTGTTTTGGGTTTTTCAACATTGACATTTGACTTCTTCATCTGTTGGGCAAATTCCATTTAGAGAATCAGTATGGCCTACTAATCTAACTTCAGGTTTTGCGAAATTGCATTTACTGAGGTGTAAGGTTCATCGAAATTGCTGCAGTCTCTCAAAAACTATTCTTAGATGATATAAATGCTCGTTTTTAAGTGCATTTCTTTTAAGTACAGGATGCAATTAAAATGTCATCTAGACAGAAAAAACAGAATTTTACATCACGAGGAACTGCGTGCATAAATCGTTGAAATGTTTGAGCTGCATTACGAAGTCCAAAAGTCATGAAGGGGAATTCGAAAGTCCGGATGGCATACAAATAGCTGTTTTTCTATGTCTGCAGGTTCCATGGGAATTTGATGGTAAGCCCGTTAGAGATCTAATGTGGAATAAATAGTACAGCCTTCTCATTTATGTGTAAAATCATGCAGGTAGAGTATGGGATATCGATCTGGTAATGTAGCTGAATTTAAAGAACGATAATCTCCGCACAGCCGCCACTCGCCAATCTTTTCCTTGACCATGTGTAATAGGCTAGACCAACAGCCGCTGAATGGACGGCATAGCCCTGTTCTAGAATGTTGGCGAATTCCGCTTCAGTGATTTTTAGTTTATCTGTGGCCAATCTACGAACTTTGAATGCTATAAGTGGACCTTTTGTAATAATAGAATGGGTAACATTATAGGTGACATTAACTTTATTCTTGATTGTATTTTCAGAAGATAGGCTTTTGAATTCTTCTAGCAGGGAATGTATATCTGGATCAAGACTATTAATATCGAGCGGTGTTAAAAAAAGAGATGGGCCTTTAATTAATTTAGTGGGAGCTGATAATGATGTTAATGGATCAATCAAGCACTTTCGCTTAATATCGACCAGCAATCCATGGGTTTTAAGAAAATCCGAGCCGATTATTGGCTTCGACGCATTCTCTCTGATGAAATTCCACTTGAAAACATCTTCTCAAGCCTAAATATAAATTAATAAGTTGTTTGGCATAAGTTTTAATTGAGATTGAATTAGGGCATAAAATTTAAAATCAGATGAAGATAATTTATTTGGTTTTGGAGGCGGAATAACGGACACATCAGCCCCGGTATCGATAAGATAATGTTTTCTGCTAGATTTCTCAAAGAGAAAGAAGCGGAAATTTATCTGGCCGTAGTCGTTGGCCTCTTCAATCGACCAGCCCGTTAGTTTCTCGTAGTATTTTCAGATATATCGAATTCGCAAGGCTTATTACAGTTATGAGCATTCTTACCGAATTCATGATGTTACAACATAACCTGTAATGAGAAGAATTTGACCTTGAATGGCTACGATTTCGAACATTCTCAGATTTCTTTTGAGGCGTACCTTTCGCTATGAAATTGTCAGATTTTCGAATTAATTCTGCGTTGCTAGTTTACAAAGAAATAACTTTTTTATCCTAAGTGTTATTCTATTATGCGGAGATTTGTTATGCTATCTATGCGGAGGTTCTATTAACAAAACATATTTCTGCCGAACTATAAATATTGGTAATCCTATCAGCCATTTCTTCCATTTCATCTAATGAATCAGTGATTATAGATAATATGGCTTGAACTTGCTGCAAAAAACGCCGTAGCCAGATTTTAACACTTCGTCGGAGATGGAATTTTGGGCCAATCCTTTCATTTTAATAAACCGGATGGGCGTTTATCTCCAAGATTAAGATCTATCAATACTTTTTTAGTCTGGATTCCTCTGTATCAGTTAATCTGTAAAGCAGTGTATTTTTTAAAGTGTCGCATTTACCATCCATTGGTGGATTTGATAAAATATCTACGACAAAATCTAGCACATTTTTGTCTAATGCAGCAATGACGATGTTATATTTGTTTAAATTTTGAGTAATATTACTGTTCAAAAACTGTGCCTCAAATTGCAAAAACCATAATTTCGGCCTATGTCACCAAAAAACTAGTGGTTTTGCAGCCACTCTGAACTTCTGAATTACTTATTTTGCTTATTAGTGGACGCATTCTTCTAATTTATTGTTTTGTGTTTTTCTTTTCTGTTAAAATGGTATATCTCTTAGGCCTAATTTCAGGGGATTTTCGGGTCACGAGGAATAGATATTAGACTGTTTCTTTCACTGCATTCTTTCACAGAAAAAATCCCTTTTTTTGAATCCCTACCGGAGGGTGGCCCTTGAGAATGTCTTCAGGCCGGATTCTTATTTTATTTGGTTTAATTTTGATTTTTTCCTATTAACTTGGTTTTTATTACTAATGTCTCAATTCATCTGTGTTTTAGTAGTAGCTGCATTTGCGCTCTCTAAATACTACGGTTTTTTTTTTCTGTTCCTTTTTTGGTTTTAGTTTGAATAAGAAATAATTTTTAGTTTCGATTCCGAAATTATTTAGTTTCGTTTCCAAAATATTTCTAATTTTAGATATGGTTACCATATATATATGAAACATTATTTTGGTTGAAGCAGAATGCAGGTTCGAAGACGTTGAAGAGACATGTTATATTTTTAAATTAATTTTAATATCCATTTCGTGAAAGCATAATTGCTTACAACCAGACGCAACACCGCACAAACGCAGAAGTAAGAAGAAAGACAAAAGAACCGAACAAATGATCACTAGTCTTATATAGCATAGGATTTCCGGCCACGCGCTGATGGAATGCATATGATGACCTTTGACAAGGGCAAGGAAAGTATCACTTTCATTTGATACGTAGTACTGATGGCGCATTAGTTTGATAGAGGAATTAATTAAACTGTGGGAAGTGCTGACAGATCTCGTATCCTGTATGGCGCCATGCTGGCCATGTTGCATCACGTCATTAATCACGTGATGCCTTCCCGCCATTATTGGCAGACCAGAGTTGGGCAGTGAGTCTGTACAGCTCACGCTCATGTATCTTTATGTGTTTTATGTTAGTATAGTAATGTTTTGTCCCTTTATCTTAATAAATATATTTTCGTATTAATGCTGGTCGTTGCCTTTCCCCACAAAACTGAAAATGGAATTGGATCACGAAATAAGAGAATGTTTTTAGAATGAAGTTACTTTGGCCTAATTAAGATAAAATCTTGGAAATTAATTAAATTGAAATTAGAATTAAAATATCATTACAATTTCTCCCCCACCGCAATTCATGGAAGTTCATCGGGGCCTCGACACACAGCCATACCTTACAGTGGTGTCTGAGTAAGTTTAATTTAAAAGTATATTGAAAGTGACACCTCAGTTTCCCTTACCATTGCATTATACAAACATTAATACCGAAATTCCAACTAATATTTTACATTAGAAGCATAAAAAGACTTATATTTGTGAAAATATTATATTAAAATTTTAAATGATATAATACACAAATGCATTCTGGTTGTTATTCTATAAAAACTCAAGTACAGAATTTAATTTGGCGAGGATAGTCAATGGTACATTATTCTTAAATGTTAGGAAATCTGACTCAACAAGATTATTAAAATTAGAAATAAAATATTAAATTATTAAATATAATAATATTAATACTGCTATGATTTCACCCAAATGAAATATCAGTATAGTTATGATTTTAAATAAAGTATTTTAGCTGTAAATAAAAGCACAAGATTCAAAACTTCAGATAAAAAACTTGAATATGAAAATAATACTTGCAAAATAGAAATATTTCATATTAAACAATTGAAACTGCAACCATAAATATAAGAATCAAAAATATCTAATGAAAATCTTGGAAATGAAAATAATACTTGTAAAATTGAATGGTTTCATATAATGTAAGATTCATGCATTTCAAATAAATCTTTTGAAAATGATAATAATAATTGCAAATTTCAAAAATATCAAATGAAAAACTTGGAACTAAAAGTAATAAATGCAAGATTCAAAGATATCAAACAAACACTTATGAATGAATGTAACAAACGCAAGACTCAAAATACTCTTATAGTATTTAGAGGAAAAAAATGTGTAATATAAAAAATATTTGTATTTTGTAAAAACAAGTATTTGGACACAGTGATAATAGAGGGCAGCTTAATAACTGTCAGGGGTGTAAAATTTTTCCCTGAGGCATTTACTACCTGTCTAATTATCATGTGCCATTAATTATAAGTATATAAGAATCTTGGTATGTTATTTTTTTCGTTAACAAGGTCTGCATGCATAATTTTTAAATAATAAATTTGAAAAAAATTTTAAAAACTCAATATTTTAAACTAAAACTCATGATATTTTGAATAATAATATAAAAAGATTATTTGCAATTATATTATAATAGAAAAATGCAATTCAAAACAAAACAAAAATTTCAAAATCTTGAATTTAATCCGTTGAGTCAGTTGATGGAGGCTTTTTGATGAATCGTGGCACAGGTTGGAACTTCTTGAAGATTAGCAGCACAAACACAAGAGGAAATTTTGAGCACTGATTAACTTGAACTTCTCTATGATGACAAGGAACACAAAAACACCAGGGTACTGAGCCGGAGTGTCGGATGAAATCACAGGTTATGGAAGCATCGTCATTCGTAGAATTTCAGCGACGAGATAGGATCTGAAGACGCTATGCAACGGGAGGTAACCTGACAGGGACGACTAGGAAGCGGCCAAGCCAGCACGGAACCATCTTCCGAGTAACGGCGAATCAAGGAACCGTACCGTAACATCAAATTGCCTCTCATTCCGGGGATTTAATTCTTTTCATTCATTTGAACATTTTTTTTCACAGGAAACTATCCTTGTCGACTAAATAATATGTCATACTTTTCGAATTCTGTCGACTAAATAATATGTAACATTATTTTGATTGAAGCAGAATGCAGGTTCGAAGACGTTGAAGAGACAAGTTATATTTTTAAATTAATTTTAATATCCATTTCGTGAAAGCATAATTGTTTACAACCAGACGCAGGCGGCGCAAAAGCAGAAGTAAGAAGAAAGGCAAAAGAGCCGAACAAATGATCACTAGTCTTATATAGCATAGGATTTCCGGCCACGCGCCGATGGAATACATATGATGACCTTTGACAAGGCAAAGAAATTATCACTTTCATAGGAATCTCTTAGATGGTATATCTTTTCTGCCATTAGATTCGACTAAATTAAATTATTAGCTGATTTAAATTGTGTTTCGAATAGCTTTCGTTTTGTATTTTACTGATCAGATTTATTAAAGATTTCTTAATTCCTGCAAAAACCAAATTTGTGAATTATTTAACTTATATATTAAATTCGTGTAAATTATTTTAATGTACTATGCGAGTTATATAAAAGTATCTTATAGATTCAGCTTGATTTATTACTCTTATTGCATACTCTTATTGATTACTCTTATTGAATAAGCGAGACATAGATAGTATCATTTTTACTAAAACTGCTATAATATATTTTTTATTTATAAATTGTATATTGTTGTTTATAATGGCACTTGCCATGGACAAGCTCGCTGACGAAGTCAGCGATTTTGAGCCAAGGGAGCGCCTCTTATTTTAGTAGCGCCAACTAGTAGGGCCAAGAGTAAGTCTTAGTTACTCACGCATCACATTCGCTTGCACAACCCCTTTTTACACGGGGGCGCATTCACACATCTCGCAGATAGAACAGATAAAGAACAACCATGCCCGAACCGGAACTCGAACCCAAGAGACGGAGAAGACGCGCTACCCCTATGCCAGGACACCCGTAAATTGTATATTTGAATCGTTAAGCAAAAGAAGACAGATTTTTTTTTTTCGAAAATTATGTAAATGTAACGAGATTCATGCGGATCTCTACTGGATTTCTATGTTAAAGAGTAAAATACCCAAAGGGAGGAAGAGATCTCTACAAATTTAGACGTTTAAAACTTTTATGATTTTATTGAACAGTATTTTGAAATTATAGGTTTATTTTTAAATATGAAATTATTAAGGTTTTTATATATAAATCTTATTTATATTATCGAAATAATATATTAACTTTAGTGTTAAGTTGTTTTAACTGCTAAAACTATATAGTTTTGAGAAAGTGCGTCAGTGTGTAAAAGACTTACCCTATGCAAGACTGAATTCTTACTTTTTAGCTTTAATTGGACAGATCGTATCGATTGTTACTTTCTATTGCGATCCAGGATCTATAATCGAAATATCACCAGTAAAATCATATCAAGGATTTGAATCACACCTCTCTTTCAAAAGTATTGATCACTGGAATTTGTGACATTTTGATATTGTTTTCATAATAACTGTATGTAAAATATTTGTCATCCTTAGAATAAAGATGTTAAAATGATGTTCGCTTGCGAGAGCTTTTAAGTTTTTTCCAGAGCGCAACTCTGTAGACAGTATATTTTGAACATTTTAACAAGAGGTATTAAATGTCGTTGTCTTCGTTACATTTGATGCTCAAGGGGTTGACTGAGAGACTGAACTCGTATAGAAGGCTTGGAGTAATGATCATTTTATAAATCACCCGTGCAATAAATTTATCTTGAAACCTACTTCTAGTCCAATTATTGATTTTACTGATGTCTGGGAAATCTCCGATGAAAGCTAGATATTTGCTCCTATGATAATTATTTGACACGATTTGGTACAGTTCTTTCTCAGATTGGAGATCATATTCTTCGGGCAAATCCACTCTTTGAATGCCGTCGATTCCTCGCCTACCTTTAAAAGAGCGCCTACTTACGATACGCGATGGCCAGGTATCAATAAAGGAGAGATTTTCTTGTTGAATTTTTCCTTGTGTAAATTGTTAACTCTAGATGTTGAATACTTTTAGACGAATGGGAATTGATGTTTTTAAGTGCAATCATAGTAAAATAGTTTCCAAAAGAATCATGATGTATTTGAGTATGTCAGTTCATCTAATGCTTGGCAAATCCTTAGAACTTCAGCAGTAAAAATGGAGTTTATGGCGTGAATTCTATTAATAAATTTCTGAATACAAGAAATTCCAGCAATTGAGGTGAGGTGCTGTGATTTTGAACCACCAGTGCCTATGATGAAATAATTCGGAAATGTGTTTTGGATGTATTCAGTGAAGTTTGCTGCGATGACAGAAGCTAGGAATTAACTGTTTTGGAAACTAAAATCATTTTAAAAAATTTCACAAAGATTGGGACTAAAATGGAGAAAAATTGGTATTTGTATTGGATGCTCCGGTGAACAATTAAGGTTTTGAAGAGTAAATTTGAGCATTTCTTCATTTTTTTCAGTCAATATGACCCTTAGTTCATCAGAAATGTTGGTTAAGGGTCGGAAAGGAAAATTAGTCATTTGTTCGATGAAAAATTTGATTACAAAGCGTTTATTTTTTTCTGAAAGTATTTCTTGCCCTGAAAATTTTAATGAAATGGTATTGGTGGTCCAGATGGAAACGAGAAGTGCTATTCCCAGTGCCAGTATTAGTATTACATTACAAGATTTGAGTTGCGTTTCAGAGAATTTGTTAATGATGGAACTACTGTAATAGAATATACTAAGTATGCTGTTATTTACGATTGTGATTAAACTTTTCTGTTCTTGGGTCGTGTCTCCTGGATCCTAAAATTCTGAGATCTTGTATTTTTTTAAGTACATTATTTCTAATACTTTTATAAAAGTTTGCCATTTCGATTAGTTTTAGCAAACGGAACTCCAAGATAGTTGATCGATTCATTCCATGTAAGTGAAATTCTGCCATACGTTATATACGGAAGTAAAACTGAGTGTTTTCTCTGTAGATCAATTATAGCACTTTTTCAGCTCTAATGGAAATAGAAAAGAACCATTGATAGCTATTTTCTAATGTATTTTCAATTTAGTTTTAATATAATTCATTGAAGGATGAGAACAATAAACAAAAATATCGTAAGCAAAGCTGGAACACTCGACATTTGCGTCTAATAATTCAAAGAGATCCTTCATGAAAATGACAAAAAGAATCGGTGAGAGAACACTTCCTTGCGGAATGCTTTAATGAAGGAGATTCGGATGAGAAATGGTGTTTCGCCATCTAATCGGAAACGTTCTTTCCAGTAGAAAACTGTGTATCCATTTAGCGATCTTGTCTGTAATGTCAAATTGGAGACATTTATAAATGCGGTTAACTAGGAACTGATTCGTAAGCACTTTTGAGATCGAGACTAATATCAATAAAAAATTTTAACTTTTTATGTCCTCAGATAGATTTTATATGTTGCTATTTGGTTAGCTCTGAATGGAATAAATCCATGTTGGATTGTGTTGATTTTGTTGCTGTGAGTTAAATATCGAGTAATTTGATTGGCTAAGATGCTTTCGAAAATCTCACAAAAGACTGAATTTAAAGCCATTGGTCTATAGGAGGTTATTTTTGTTTTATCTTTGTTTGGTTTAGGGATTGGAACTATAATGGGAAGTTTCCAATCTTTTGAAAGTAAAGAGAAATTTAATTGCTGTTGGAAAATGTCGAGGATTTTTCAAAAAGCGTATCGTCAAGTTTTTTTTAACCAGGTTGATGGGATGTTATCTGCTCCTGGTGCGGAATTTCTCACTTTTTGTAAGGCTTTTTTGAGTAGCCAGATTTTAATACCACTATTTAAAAATTGGTTGTCATTATTGCAGTTCATCGGTATTATCTCCAATTCATATTTATGCGATGAAATATTTTTTGTAAAAAGTTTACTTTGAATTTTTGAACTGCTTATGTATCTATTTTTATGAAAAATGATTCTTTTAGTTTTAATATCAGGGTTAGAATGATTGGATAACTTGTTTGGTATTTAAAAAAATATTCTAGGATTTTGAGAAATTTTGCCCAAGCTTTCCCAATATCTATCTGTAGCTATTTTAATATGAAATTTTAGTTTGCTTCAGCAATTTTTGTATTTAATCCAATCTGAGACAGATATGTTCCTGAATGCTTTTTGCCACATGAATTTTTTCAAACAGCTGAAGTTGTCACAGGCGGCATTCCACCTCGGTGGCTAATTATTATTGGGTAAAATTTTTTTCGAAATATGTTTTGTTACAACTTGTGAAATTTTGGTAGTAACCATTTCTATAGTCATTTGTTTAATTTCTATTAATATTTCGTTTGTTTCTTGAATGACTGAATTTCACTTAATAGCTATGAGATATTTAGATGCGGTATTGAGTTTTGACCATGTAACTACAATGGACCTATGATCACTTTCGACTGATCTGGCAAAAACATAACAATCAGTTTCATCATAAAATTCAATAGAGCATAAAGTGAGATCAAGAACTGAGTGTGAACTTGAGTTTATAATATTATTTGGGAATTATGAGTTAAGAATAAAATTGGAACTATTGAGCCATTCGACAAAATCGTCACTAGGGATGAGAAATATTTTACGAACGCTCATTATGTAAACAATATTAAAAAGGCGCAAATACTTTTTAAAGAGAGGTGTGATTCAAATCCTTGATATGATTTTACTGGTGATATTTCGATTATAGATCCTGGATCGCGATAGAAAGTAACAATCGATACAATCTGTCTAATTATAGCTGAAGAATAAGAATTCAGTCTTGCATAGGAAAAGTCTTTTACACACTGACGCACATTCTAGGAAAAGCCCCCCTCCCTCATTGTTATTGCGAGACTTACTGGTCACAAGTAGAAAGTTTCTCATTTCACAAAGAACCTCGTGTCGACTTCAGTTTAGAGCATTAGGCCCCCTTTTCCTTCGCCCGCTTTTGCGGTTTCGCGGGATTCGCTTCATTTTTCGCTTCATTTTACCGACAATTTGTAGAAAGCTCCCGATCTGTGTCTCTGGGCAAGAGTGGTCCTACAATGGGTCAGATGGTATATTTACGACCATATCCGTAAAGGCATCGGGCTGTCGAAACACGGATTAGACCGAAGTTTTTCTCAAATATGCCTGATAATGACTCTAGCTGGAAGCAATAAACTGCTTATCTCATTGTGCATAAACCATATTTCTTAATCATTCAAGCTTCCACAGTAAAATATTTATTTTTCTTAAAGAGATTTCTGTAGACTTTCAATGCTGCAAATAAATTCCTTATGTGATATCCCTTAAATGGATATAAAGTCATAATTATTATTATATATTGCCAATGATATGGGGGGTTGTTGGGAAGCGTCCAGGCTCTGGGGCCTTTAATCTTCCGCTCGACTGAAATGATGAATGAGTGACAGACAACTTATGTTGAGCATAAATATTGGGCATAATTGGCAGTTTAGGGAATTATAGAAAACTTAAATCAGGTTTTGAATGTAACTGCAAATTGTAATTTAACTTGACTGAGTTTGGGGAAAAAAAAGAAAGAAAGAAAGTAAATGAAAAGGAATTACATAATTCTGAGTGTAGTTTTTTATTTGTCATAAAGTTTTCACTGGCTATCGGCGGGTAGAGTAATCACGTTGGCGAGTGGGGAAGCGGGGTCAGGGTGTAGGTTTTTAATTACTAGTTGCTGTGGATTTCAGTGCCTCGGCGAGAATCATCAATTTTTCCCAGACGTTTTCTTTCTGCTGCATTGCTGTAATTGTTCCTAGAATATCCTTTATGGCGGAGAAAATCTTATTTAGCTTTGCGGCAAGTGTCAGGACTTCCTGCAAGTTTCCCTTGGTCGATTCTTCATCTGTCATCTTCTTGTTTACATTCTTGGTTCCCGTCTCCTGGGGGGGGGAGGGGTGTTGTCTCGCCTTTGC
Organism: Argiope bruennichi; assembly: GCF_947563725.1. Classification (NCBI taxonomy): domain Eukaryota; kingdom Metazoa; phylum Arthropoda; class Arachnida; order Araneae; family Araneidae; genus Argiope; species Argiope bruennichi. Next base: position 132,415,554 of record NC_079162.1, on the reverse strand, counting down.
GGTCGGGTTGGGGGGAGTTTTTGTTTTGATTGCATCAGCGTAGCTTGTTCCTGGTCGGGTAGATTTACTAAAAAGTATGTTGGGCTACTTTTGGATATTTGGGGCATCCTCTATAATTCGCGGTGTGGGGCCCTCCGCAATTGGCACATTTAACCTCAGTCTCTTTTCCCTTCTTTGGGCAGTCTCTAGATATGCGACTTTCGGCACATATGACGCATTTCGGTTTGAGTTTGCAGCCCTTGGATCCAGGGTTCCACAGCTGGCAGTTGAAACACTGGTGGTTTTGTTTATTTATGTATTTTTCAACTTTGATGATGAAATACATTAGGTCATTTAGTTTATAGATATCTTGAATGTTGCTAGATTTAAATAAATGAATTTGAAAAATGGGGAGGGGGTCCCTGGTCTTGAATCTCTTGAGTTGATTGACTCTATCCACTCGGAATCCTTTTTCAATTAATTCCTGCTTAATTTCTTCGCACTCGGTGTTAATCGGTAGTCCCTTTATTACAACTTTAATGGGCTTCTCTGCCCTGCTCGCAATTACGAAGTACTCTTTGTCTAACTCGTCCAGGTATTTGGTCATTTTTCTAATGTCGTCAGATGTTTCCACAAATAATTTAATAAATTCTCCGGCCTCCTTTGCCTTGCAGTTAATTTTATGAACGGTGTTTAGCCTTTTAATTATCTCTTTGTAATCCGCTGTTCTGCGTAGCATAATAGGCGGAATTACTGGTTGATTAACTAACCCTGTCGTTGGGTCGTCGCTATTTTTTAAATCGCTTAGTGCGTCGTATTTATTTTGTGTTTTTAATGGCTCAACTGCTGCTGGTTTTTTATTTGGGGGAATTTCTTTATTGGCTTTGTGACTTCTTTTCCTTTTAGGGAGTTGAAATTCATCATCTTTGTTTTTATTTTTATTTTTAACGTAGACTACCTCCTTAACGATGTTGATTTCATTATCTACTTTTTTATCCTCCCCCGTAGGGGTAGCATTTATTTTGGCCGGTAACTTAATTGCGCTCCTGAAGGGCGGCATGAACTGGGTTGGAATTTTATTTTTTAGGGTATTACTAGGCTTGCTGTCGGCAGTTTTGCCAATATCCATTTGAATTCTTTTAAGAAATTCCTCTCCGTTTATTTCGTTTCTGCTAAGTCTAGCTTTAATTTCCTCGCATTTTGAATTAAAGAAATTCTTATCATATGCATTAGGGGGGATGCTCAACATAAGTGAAAACCACTCACCCAGGTCTTGCTTCATGCTGGTCAGTAGCCGGACTCGTTGCAGCATTCCTTCGGTTTTATCTTGGATCTCACTGGTCAAGTCGATTTGGTTTAGGAACTCATCTATCCTGGCTTGGAGTCTCTTGTCAGTCCTCAGAATTTCTTTAACCTCGGGAGAAAATTCACTCGGTATATCCTCATCACTTTCTTCCATCATCTCTAAGTCCTTAGGCCCTTCCATCACTAATCCTAAAAAGGACGAGTCGGACCTAACGGACGCTACAGGGTCGGCGGGATTCAGAATGGTCTGGTCAAGGTCGGAGCTGAAGCAAGGTTACTATTATATATTGAATATTTTTCCCTGACTGAAACGATTTGATATTCACATAATTAAAATGTCTGTGCCTGGTTAGTGTGAGAATTCCACTGCCGCCAAAGAATGCTCAGTTTTTTTTCAACGGATGTATGACTTATTTTTAAGTCACTTTAAAAATAAAAGTGATATTTTAAATAAATTGCCCCTGATAAATTTCCCATCATAGATTTTAAAATACATCGTGCGTGATGAATAGAAATTCATTAAAATGAGAATACTTTTTTAAAAATGAAAATAGAAAATTTAAATAGTGGCATAAGTTATATATCAATGATTTTTATACATCATCAGTAATATGGTTGACAGTGTAGTAAAGAAAACAGTTTCGTTTATTAAAATTTCTATGTTTTTATCACAATATTAATTTGGTTTTCAGAGTCATATAGATTTAACCTTAACGAAAAATATGATGATGTTCGCATTAAAATTGTTTATTTTAACCCTTTTAGGAGCGGGTCATTAAAATTTTAGAAATATGATGAAAAAAACCCAATCAATGTGATTAATAGGTTGTGTAGACATAAATTTTGCAATCAAAAATTTTTTTAATATCCCTCCTTCCACAGAGGGTAGTGTCCTTATTTGAGAACACGGCCCATCTAGAGCAATCTCTGTATAAGAAAATCTTTGAAAAGAATTGCGCAAATTTCTTAAGGTAATAGCAGTAATTATGAATATTTTATGTTAAAAAACATTTTTTTATGTATTAAGTAATTTCAAACATTCAAAATTTTAAATATACAATTTATGAGATATTTATTACGAAATTCTTAAAGTATGTCTAATATATGTAAATAATAAAAAACAGAAACCGTTGCAATTTAATACAAAATATCAATTAAGAATAAGAACTGTGTAACTAAAACGCTAAAAATATATATTCACAGTTAATGTAAATTGATAAATATCAAATAGAAAGCAAAAAAGTTAAGAATAATTCATTATTTGGCATGAAATTTTTCGAAACATGAAGATGTGTCTTTTTGTCTAACACACAATGAAACATTGCATGTTTTTCACATAGTTCGTGTTTTATGCACATTTTTTTTTTTTTTTTTTTTTTTTGAACTGCACAAAGCGCATCTTCAAGGAGAACATTTGATGGACATTTGATGAACATTTTTGAATCTAGTTTCCTCTGGCACAGACAGTTTGTTTCTTTTTATTATTATTGATGGCGAAGAGGTGCTGCGCCGTTTCGAAACTGACGTTTCCTCCCCAATCAACACCAAATCTGAAATTAATTGTATTCTAAACTCCTTCAGTGTTTTCAATTCTGGGTTTTTACGAAATTTGGCAGCTGCGTATGCAAAATAAACGCATTGATAACACATACATCTAAAAAAATGAAAAAAAAAAACAAAAAAAAACTATGTTTCACTTCCGACTTTCACGGTCTATTTCGTATAGGCTTTTAAGATGATCAAAATAATCTACAAATCCCATATTTTTATTATAGACTACAACAGACTGTGGGAGAAAAACTTCTTTCCTTGACCCATGTTTTTCTTTTCTTTGAATTTTACATTCATTCATTTATTGAATTTTCCAATGTGGAAAGGATGTGGACGATCTTTCCATTTTACGCATGGAATGTTATCATTGCTGACGGCAATATACAATAGTAATAATTGAGAAAAAAATTAAATAAAAAAATTAAGGCTATATAAACGTAGAAATTTACTAGAAAAAATCGCAAAAAATTAAGCAGAGCATAAGAGTTAAAAATAAGAAACCGTCTGGAACGAAAGGCAAATCTGAAATGTTTTCTGGTTCCAAATATCAGTGGTCTTTCTCTGAATACTGTAAACACCCTCCCCCCCCCCTCGCGAACACTAAGTCTTCATCGCACCCTTCTCTGAAAAAAATCACGTTATTGCTTTCCCACGGATACGAGAGGCGAACGAAGAAACAGATTTCCTAGACGGGCGGTGACCCCAAATGGGACCATCCAGAAATAAACTACTTTGGTTCGTTCTTAAATTAATTAGAAGCTCCAAAAGAATTATTATTTAAAACTTCATGAATATTGTAAGAAAGCGGCTGACTGATTTTGATAAAATTTCAATTCTTAAGAACTCAAAAAAATTACCACTTTTCATAAGAAAAATCGAAGCGTTTTTAATATAAAATTAATACCAAAAAACAATATAAAATTACTCCGGCTGCCATCTATTCATTAGAAAAGAAACAAATTGCTCTTTTCCAACAATTTTCTGAGTTTTATAATCAATAGTTTTTTACAGAAATTTTTAAAATTGGTGTCCTCTTTTGCGACCACCACCCCTAAAAGTGTTAACTGTTTCTTATTTTTTTCAATAAACTAATTTAAAAAAAATATTTTTAATTGTAATGCAAATAAATAAATCGTCACTTTAAAATAAAGTTTCTTATGATTTTTTTTTTTTTGTGTGTGTGCTAAAAAAAATATTTTAGAGGTACATAAAAGAGAAATGAAATCATTGGTTTTGTTGACTCGAACTTGAAAATATAATACATCATAAATTTGTTATAAATTAGTTTCAAAAATATGCCGATAATGCTAAGTCTTGGTATCTAAAAAAATCGAATGAAAACGAAATTTCTGAAAATAGTGGATTCGATGACAAAGGGTTGTTACCAGCCTTTTCATTGTGAGATCCGCATGAATCTCATTCTATTTATATAATTTTCGAAAACAATATGTCTTCGGTTGATTAATTGTTCAAATATACAATTTATAAATAAAAACACATTATAGCGGTATTAGTAAAAATGATAATATCTATGGCTTGCTTATCCATCAACAGTGTAAAAATCAAGCTGAGTCTATAAGATACTCTTATATTACTAACATAGTAAATACAAATAATTTACACGAATTTAATATATGTTAAATAATTCCCAAATTTGGATTTTGCAGAGTATTTACCCTTAACTGGGGAGGTGAAATTTTACGACTTAACTTGGGAGGTGCGGTCTACGAGACTGCATTTCATTTACACTCAAATTAAATTTTCTAATGAATGTATTAGTATGAAAAACTGCCTATATATTTTGCAAATATTTTTCTTGATATATAGATATGTTTAGAAATGTTTCAAAATATATTATCATCGAAAAAAGTAAATACGTTGGAACATACATTTTCTTCTCAAATTAAATGTTACAATAATTAATATTCTTGAAAAAACATATTACTTTTTACTTTTTAAATCATTTTTATTTTTACAGTGTATGAAGGTATATAGAAGACAATATAATGTAAAATTTAACAATTATATGAAGAAAAAAAAAAAAAAAATCGGCAATGGGTAAAAATGGGTAATTTTTTTATCGGCTTGTGTGACTTTCATAGCATGGTTTTCTAGGGCATTTTAAGGTTAATAACTAGTATAAAAATCAACCTATATATATATCTCGGTATATTAATATATTTTATAAATTTTTCAAAATATTTTATCACTAGAAAAATTAATTATGCTTGAACATATATATCAGAATTAGTTGAATGCGAACTTTCATCGAAAAACTCTTCTGTACAATTTTCTTTATCACTAAAATCACTTTATGCTTCATTTAAAAGTGTCTGGAGCACTGCTTCATAATAGGATCAGTAAATTGGATGATATTTCGAGGCCCAAGTTTTAGCGCCATCTGTTAAGCCTTGTTTATCACGAGGACACTAACAGGGAGTTGCGGTCACAGAGACCACGCTCAAAGAAATAACTGAATTATTTTAAAAAGCATCCGCTGAAATCGGTTGAAAAATTGCACTTGTATTGAAGGTCACAAAACAGGAAGCTGCAGGGTCAATCCATTTAATTGAGCTAAAAATAGAATAGGGGTGACCGAAAATTCATCGCTAGCGGTCTCACAGATCTCACGTCCCCAGTTAAAGGTTAAGAAAACTTAATAAATCTGATCAGTTAAATACAAAATGAAAGCTATTCGGAACAAAGTGTAAATCGGAACAAATGTAATTACATCAGCTAATAATTTAATTTAGACGAATTTAATGACAGAAAAGTTATACCATCTAAGAGATTCCTATCCTTCAAATATCCGATTTTATCTGTATGAATAAATATATAGCTTATATATTTATATATCTTATGCAACAAATCAGTTAAAATGTTCCATGATGTCAATTGCAATGAAACGAATTAAAAAATCGTGTTATTTAATTGCAATTTTTTTCTGGTAAATGTTTTATCTGGTCAGCTAAACGAATCCCGAGTTCAATCTTTCTGAGTTCCCATAGAATTAACTGACGGAACCATCAATCACTGTCAGAGAAGTCAGATCACCACATAGAACATCTGCAGACAGAAATCGTCTCAGATTGACATCTCGGAAAGCAGGGTTGTAAAGAAGGAAAAGAAGGCGGGAAACGCCATATAAAGACTTTCAACATTGGGAAGCTATGCTCCCATCCCCTTAATTGCGGTCATAAAGGGAAAGGGAGAAATCTGTGAATGGACAAGTTATTCTTGCATTTGCAGAATCTTTGGAATCATTCGAAACTGCATTTCAAGGTAGTTGGGGCTATTCACAGATAGTGTTTGCAAGTGTAAAGTCAGTGCTTGGTCAATAGTATTAGTAATTTCTTGACTTCAAAGACTTTGCACTGAACAATACCTGTATCCCATGAAGATATTTTCTAATTGCCCGTGACGTGACTTCTATTGGTATTTATTTTGTTGGCGCCATCTATTGGTAGAATATAGAACTAAAGTGAAAATTTTAAAGAAATCACACTTTTTTTTTCTTTGGTTTTTTCAGAAAATACTTTGCTCCAATAAATAAATTAAATTAATTGCTTCGAAAAAAATCAAAGTTAAAACTTCAGCTGAAATAGATAATTTAGTCAAAAACACATTCTTTAAATTAATAAATTAAATATTAATTATAACTAGTAATTTTTTATTATTAATATTGATTAATAATATTGAATTAAAAGGGTAATTAAAATAACACTTTTTTGGGTACAAGTGTGTAAATATAACAATAGTAAAAATATTTGTTATTGAAAAAACGTGGATTATGCATCTCTAATCGTCTCTATGAGACGAATGAAGGTTTACACCCCATAAAGAGTGATGGAGGTTAAAATCGCTAAAGATGAAGGTTGGTGAGTTTATGCTGTCAAGGAATGTTTTAATCAAGTTAATATTGAACCCGTGAGGAACATAAATATTAATACACATAAAGATTTGATTACGGGTTTGGGTTTCAACAACAAGGATTTCCAACTGCGGGTCATTTTCTTTTTTAAAAATAACTCTACCAGATATGCTTCCTGTTATATCTATAAGGAGGCGATCACCTCGTCTATTATATCAGTGGGTACGAAAAAAACTTTTTTTTTTTGGATTAGTGAAGTGATCCGTATCTATTAGAAAAGTTTCTTGAAAAATTCAAAATGTAGATGTGGAGAATGGAGGTCGGTTGAACCAAATTTTCTTGTTTTCAATGCTGCTGCATTTCCACTGCAGAAAGGCCATTTTTGGATAATAAAATGAAAGCGAGAGAAAACTACTGTTGAACAACTGTGGCAAAAAGTGCCATAAAAAAAAAAGAGAACGAGCAAAAACCGAAAATTGATGTGTTGGAAAGGAAAGAGAACAATGACAAAAAAAAGGGGGGGGGGCGTTTAGCCAACTGAAATAATTTCTTGATCATTACTTTCACCTGCATCCCAATGCATTTTGGTGTTGGACGTTTGGTTCAAATTCTGTAGGGTTTCCTTTTTGTATGCAGGAGATGAACTGAAATCGTCAGATTGTGCAGTTATTTTACACATATTCTGGATTATGCATTCAATGGATTTTTGTAGCATGTTTACTGAAAGGGCAGGTTTTTTTTCGAATCTTTTGTTTATTGATTGTAGGAATAATTCGAATTTTGCACTGAAAGAATCTTGTGGGTCAGTAGTTGCCAGCATGATTTTGACAGTATCAGAATATTTGATGATTGATGTTTAGAAAATTCTGTTGGCTTCGGCAGTTGTTAGAGGATTATGGTATTTAAGTTCAAGTATCTTTTGTTCTTTTACATATGCTGGACATGATCTATGTGAGACATTATGAGGACCGTTGCAGTTAATACATTTTTCTGGCCATTGACAAGTCCCAAGGAGTGTCACTTCACAAAGATGGCAGATGGTAGTTTTCCACAAACACGGGTAGGACGAGCAAAAGAATAACATTTATTGCAAAGTCGCGGGTGATCTAGAAATTGTTGGATCCGCTGGTTGATTAACCAAATTGTTATTATGTCTAACAAGAAGAAGCGAGAAGAGATGTTTTCCCATACCACATCTATCACGATATCTTTATCCATAAATTTATTTAGTGACAATATTGTGCCTTGTCGGGTGCATTTCATGTTATCTATTGCCTATTAATGTTTTTGATGAAACATATGCACTAGGTTGGTTAATTGGTTGAGTTGCGTTTTATGGCGCAAGAGCCTATGCACTAGGAACGGGTGTAATTAGGACAATTTCTGCAATTTTCTACATTCGATTGGATTGCATTAATTTCTTGGTTTTGATTTGTTCAGAGACGCATGATATGTTCATTGGTATGTTTTTTTTTTTTTTTACTTCTATAGTAATAATTTTCTTGAATTGTATTTATATTCAGTTGTTTGATTTTGTTCATGATTGGAGTATCGTCAAGTGACGAGAAAGTCAATTCCGAATTAGACATGAGAAATGTCGTTTTATTGAAAACTCGATTCAAAGTCATTGTTCACCATTTTGACCCAAATGTTTCATATCGTTCACGAACGAACGCATTGGAGATTGAGAGCCTATTCTATCGCTCGAACGAAAGAAAAAGTTGAACTCTTTCATTCGTAGACGAACGATTTGGCTCTTTCTTTCTTTGCGTGTCATTCACTATATTACTGACCAAACTGGTATTTTTCTGTTCTATTGAATATAGATGGTAGCCATAATTGTGGGAGAAATGCGACAAGACGCATCGCAAGTTCCCGGAAATTCTTTGTGATTGAAATGTGTGTCTGTGTGTAGGAGGGGGGGGGGGGGTAGTATTTCACACAAACTTCAGGGACACGAATATACATCCTCTAATCAATCCTACCTCCTCTCTCAACATTTTCTTTTTGGGTTACAGTACGAAAGCGGATTTGTAATCTTGATTGCTTTTCAATTATTCAGTTGCTTTAGATGCAGACGAAATGTTTTTCCTTTTGAAGGCAAGGGATTTTTTATTACTAAAACCTAAATTTTTACTCAATAAATACATTTTTTTAACAGAGGTATTGCTTGATTATTGGTGATCCCAGACAAGTTTTTAGGGTGAGACCCGTTAAAAATTGTTTACTCATCATCTGTAACTAATTATATAAATACTTCATTTTCTGAGATACTGAATTACTATTTATAATACCACTAATTGTCTTTAAATTATGTTATAATTTAAAAGGAACTAAAAAATAATTTCGCGTTTATCTATATTTTTATTTAACATAATTAAGAAAAGCTTGGCTATAGAAATCTGTAATTTTATTTTGTGCTATTATTTCTCGGGCATTGTTTCTCTGATTTTTTTTTTTTTTTTTTTTTCATCTTCGAGTATATTATAAAAATAGTATCTGCGTGTCTGCTGATTGTAACATCTTTGAGTGGGGTCCCCTTTTAATTCGGCAATTTAACCAATTTTATGTGCTATTTTTTTGCATGATCAAATATACATCCTTATGACTATTTTAATATGTTAATGTTTATAATTAGAAAATCTATAAATTCTGTGATACAAAAATGACTCAAAACAATGAAGGCAGAACATCTGTAGTTACGTAGGCAGACGTATAAAGTAATTGAAGCTAAGAAGGAATTTTCCAGAATTTAAATTAGATTTTTAATTAATAATAAATAAAAATAAAATTAATCAAATTTTTTAAATTTTACTCAATAACTTCGGGGCATATTATTCCACAAAACTATTCTGTACCACTTTAAAATTCAAATAATATTATAAAACACAATAAATTTCTTAATATCATGACATAATTTAGTAAATAATATGCCAAAAGTTTCATAAAATTTACAAGTAAATTTTGTGTTTTCTTAGTGATAAAACTGCACTCCAAATTTCATTCATCTAGCTCTTCTCTTTTCTGTTGTTATTATGTATATAAAAAACGAGCCAGAAATAATTTCGAAAGTGATTTTTAATTATTTATTTTTGAGGAGGAAAAGCATAAGGGGTATAAGGTATTAAATTAAGAGATTCCTTCAACTCTTTGAAAGTTTTTAAAAAGTTCAATTATCAAAAAATTTGGCAGAGTTAAATTTTTTTAAAAATTTGGTATGCGAGAAAATAATAATTATATCATTTTTTTCTTTCTTTTCATGTTTCTTTCGAAAAAAGAAACCTGGAAAAATAAATTTTTCAAGCTTCTTTTTCTTTCTGTTTCTCAGCGTAAACAACAACAACAACAACAAAATAACTGTCGTTTCCCAACAGAAATTATTTACAAACAGATTGAGAACATTTATACACATGAAAACCGCCAATAAATATATCCAGTCAGATATTAGAACATTATATGTCCTCAATAAAAATGGGATTAAATCAACATTTGACATTCTGCGTTTTTTCTTTTCAGCGTTAAACAATAAAAATTGAGCATCTGCTTCTAAATCTATAATTTGATACAATTATTTGCATACAAAAAATAAATATCATAACAAAAAGATAATTTCGAGGAAAAAAATTCTGACCTATTTCATTATATCTACTAATGAAATATATAGCGCTTTTTATAGAAAACTTAACATTTCTCTCTTGATGTAAATTTTTATTTATGAAATTGTAGATCAGAAGAAAGTACGAAACAGTTCCTTACTAAATAAAACTTGCTTGTTTGTTTATATAAATATACTTTTGGAATCTTTTTTTCCCCCAAAAAATAGTATATTATAAAAATAATTGATTGTAAGAGAAAAATATTTTTTAAAAAAATTCTTCACTATAATATTTACACTGCATCTAAGAATAAATTCCTACATCTTTTTCATTAGTAGCAAATGTTAAAATAAATGTTTCAAATTACTAAGAAAACACATTCTAATTCTCTTCATTCTAAAGCTGCTTTATTGAAATAAAAAGATAAGGAAAAATATATATGTTACTCATTTGAGAGTAAAAGGACAATGCTTGAATATTATTATTTCGTAGTAAAGTTAGCTTCCAGATATTTTATTAAGCGAATGAATCAATTCATTTCACTCTCTGTTGCAGAAAAAGTGATACAACTTATTTTGACTTGCCAAATAAATAACATATTCAGCTAACAATGCTTGTAACTTAAGAAAATTCAATAGACCTATTTTTTTCAAAATCTTACCTTGAAAACCAAAGAATATTGAAAATTTTGATTTGATATATTTTATTATTGTTATACTCATTTCATATAACACTTTTAATATGAAACATTCCTAAAGCAAATAATAGATTTACAAGCAATATTTGAGTTCTTATAAATTACTTTTTCCCTTTAATTTCGCATTTTCTGCAAACATTATTTTTACATTGCAAATGCAATATATCTGCAAACGTATATTCTGAAAACAAATTTTCATCAATCTATAAAAGCGAACATATTTCCCCACCCGGGTTCAATAAATCATCTCAAGTCCCTTACTTAGAAACGATAACATCAAAGCAAAAATACTTTAGCCTCCAATGGCATCAACACTCCCCCCCCACGTGCAACCCTCCAACTCATCAATTAAATGATGGAAAGAAACAAACAGAAATAACTGAGGTAAACTTTCTATCATAGTCGTTTTATCTATCAAGGTCAACTGCCCTTCTTTTGCCGAGCGACATTGCGACCCCTCCCCCTAATGTTTTCTTTCTTACTCTTCTTGTGTACAAACTACTACCCCTGATAGATAAGGCCTGAAAACTTACGTCACAGAAAGTCGTGACGTCGCCCCGAGAGGTTACACGAGCGGATGTGAATTGGGGGACCGAGGGAAGAATTTCACCCTCATCAAGTTTACTGATAAGAAACGAACTCTTCCCTTCCCACGCCATTTTTTAGCCAGTGGTTCTTCTGTCTTCTAGTAAACAGGAAGCGCCTTTTCTTATTTGCAAGAAAAATCATATGGATTTACTAAAAATAAGGAATAGAAATGCCTTTGATCTGTTGTATTCCAAACTGTAATGGAAATTATAAGAATGGCTCAAGAGTAAGTGTTTTTGCCTTTCCTAAAAATGAAGAGCTTAAAAAGAAATGGTTCGACGCAGCATATTAGGGTAAGCTCATTTAATTATTTTAAAGTAATGCCAATTGTTTCTAAATGAAAAATCATTTATTCTCACTTTAGAAATTTAACAGCTCAGTAATATCCCTTATTCGAGATTTTAATCAAGTGCATTATAAAAAGAATTATTTCATAAAATGCTGTAATGTAGGCAGTATTATTGTCAATAATAATTATAATACTTGAGTAATTATGTTTACATGCTCTATTTACTATTATATCTATAATTACGTTTACATAGTTAAATTTTATTATATAACATAACGATAAAAATCTGAGATTAAGCAAAATAAAAACTCTTCGTACTTATATATTGTTTTATGTTGTATATTTGTTACTGTATTTAAATTAAACATTGAAGGAAGTCAATATTTACGAATAATTTCCTTTACTGTAGGTCTGTGAATTACATTTTAAAGCAAATGATATTGAAAGAGAAACTGGTACATAAACTAGTAAAATAACATTACGATAAATACCTTTGGTGCGTGGTTTAACACGCATTGCCAAATTTACTTTAAATTAAAGTATTAAACATTTTTACTTAATAAAAACTGCCAGCCATTTAAATAACAAAAATATATTTTAATTAGAAATTAAATTAACAAATATATATCATGATACATTGGCCGTAATTCCATCTACCAGCACGAGGCAGAAGTTCTAAGCCATCTGGTGAAGGCAGGAAGTGAGACTCCGTATCCGTTGGAGAGCAAAGTTCATCTCCAAAGGCATGATTGATGCTTATCGCCAACTGGCGAAACAAACAGTCATTTATCGCCTGTTTGGCCGCTGCACACTCCCTCCGCAGTCTCATTGGAAATGGACATAACGACGTGGGGGTCGAACTTGTCGCCCTGTGCGAGTTGTTTGTCTTGCTGGAACGACGATGGATGCCTTAGCTGGAAGTGTCTTGGTACACTCAGTAGTAGAACTTGCTTCTTGTTTGGCTGGTGGTATACTGGAACACTCAGGAGGAATAATAAAAGCAGGTTTCAGACGGTCTATAGAGATGGTATGGGAAGCTCCCTTGATCTCGAGATCAAACGTTTTCTCTCGTCTGACACGAACTTTGTATGGTCCATCATATGGTGCTTGTAGGGGTTTACGCACACCGTCGTGTCTCACAAATACATGTGAGCACTCGTTGAGGTGAGGATGTACAAAGATAGTTCTTTGTCCATGACAGGAAGTTGGAACTGGTCTCATCGTTGCAAAATGGTGTTTCAAGTCCTCCACGAGCTGCTTGGGTGATGCGTCTCCAGGAGTTGGATCGAAAAACTCACCTGGTAGTCGCAGAGACTTGCCATATACCAGCTCAGCTGTCGTTGCTTGCAGATCCTCTTTGAAGACGGACCGGAATCCGAGTAACAAGGTGGGCAGTGCTGCAGACCACTGATCTGTGTTGTAGGCTTTCAAAGCTGCCTTTAATTGGCGGTGGAACTCTTCGATCAAGCCATTGGCCTGAGGATGATAAGGAGAAGATCTGATCCTTTTAATTCCTAGTAGCTGAGAGAGAGCACGGAACAAATCACTCTCAAACTGTCTGCCTTGGTCAGTAGTAATCCTTGCAGGACAACCAAATCTGGCTATCCAGTGCTTAAAAAATTTTTGTGCTACTGTCTGTGCTGTCATGTCTGGAATTGGTACGGCTTCTGGTGATCCCAGACAAGTTTTTAGGGTGAGACCCGTTAAAAATTGTTTACTCATCATCTGTAACTAATTATATAAATACTTCATTTTCTGAGATACTGAATTACTATTTATAATACCACTAATTGTCTTTAAATTATGTTATAATTTAAAAGGAACTAAAAAATAATTTCGCGTTTATCTATATTTTTATTTAACATAATTAAGAAAAGCTTGGCTATAGAAATCTGTAATTTTATTTTGTGCTATTATTTCTCGGGCATTGTTTCTCTGATTTTTTTTTTTTTTTTTTTTCATCTTCGAGTATATTATAAAAATAGTATCTGCGTGTCTGCTGATTGTAACATCTTTGAGTGGGGTCCCCTTTTAATTCGGCAATTTAACCAATTTTATGTGCTATTTTTTTGCATGATCAAATATACATCCTTATGACTATTTTAATATGTTAATGTTTATAATTAGAAAATCTATAAATTCTGTGATACAAAAATGACTCAAAACAATGAAGGCAGAACATCTGTAGTTACGTAGGCAGACGTATAAAGTAATTGAAGCTAAGAAGGAATTTTCCAGAATTTAAATTAGATTTTTAATTAATAATAAATAAAAATAAAATTAATCAAATTTTTTAAATTTTACTCAATAACTTCGGGGCATATTATTCCACAAAACTATTCTGTACCACTTTAAAATTCAAATAATATTATAAAACACAATAAATTTCTTAATATCATGACATAATTTAGTAAATAATATGCCAAAAGTTTCATAAAATTTACAAGTAAATTTTGTGTTTTCTTAGTGATAAAACTGCACTCCAAATTTCATTCATCTAGCTCTTCTCTTTTCTGTTGTTATTATGTATATAAAAAACGAGCCAGAAATAATTTCGAAAGTGATTTTTAATTATTTATTTTTGAGGAGGAAAAGCATAAGGGGTATAAGGTATTAAATTAAGAGATTCCTTCAACTCTTTGAAAGTTTTTAAAAAGTTCAATTATCAAAAAATTTGGCAGAGTTAAATTTTTTTAAAAATTTGGTATGCGAGAAAATAATAATTATATCATTTTTTTCTTTCTTTTCATGTTTCTTTCGAAAAAAGAAACCTGGAAAAATAAATTTTTCAAGCTTCTTTTTCTTTCTGTTTCTCAGCGTAAACAACAACAACAACAACAAAATAACTGTCGTTTCCCAACAGAAATTATTTACAAACAGATTGAGAACATTTATACACATGAAAACCGCCAATAAATATATCCAGTCAGATATTAGAACATTATATGTCCTCAATAAAAATGGGATTAAATCAACATTTGACATTCTGCGTTTTTTCTTTTCAGCGTTAAACAATAAAAATTGAGCATCTGCTTCTAAATCTATAATTTGATACAATTATTTGCATACAAAAAATAAATATCATAACAAAAAGATAATTTCGAGGAAAAAAATTCTGACCTATTTCATTATATCTACTAATGAAATATATAGCGCTTTTTATAGAAAACTTAACATTTCTCTCTTGATGTAAATTTTTATTTATGAAATTGTAGATCAGAAGAAAGTACGAAACAGTTCCTTACTAAATAAAACTTGCTTGTTTGTTTATATAAATATACTTTTGGAATCTTTTTTTCCCCCAAAAAATAGTATATTATAAAAATAATTGATTGTAAGAGAAAAATATTTTTTAAAAAAATTCTTCACTATAATATTTACACTGCATCTAAGAATAAATTCCTACATCTTTTTCATTAGTAGCAAATGTTAAAATAAATGTTTCAAATTACTAAGAAAACACATTCTAATTCTCTTCATTCTAAAGCTGCTTTATTGAAATAAAAAGATAAGGAAAAATATATATGTTACTCATTTGAGAGTAAAAGGGCATTGCTTGGATATTGGTACGAATTTACCATAAGTTTAAGCTGGTTCATTTCAATTTTTTAATAAGTGGACTGTATTCTTTTTAAAATGAAACGACAATTCGAAAGCCAACCTTTTATTTCTTCGAGGTGCAACGACCCCGCAACGAACTCAGTACGAAGCTGTTTTTGAAAACTGATCCCATGTCAGCAGGGTTACAATAATTTTATCGCTGAAGCTAAGCCAGCGTATGTTTGCTACCTTCTTTACAAAAAGCGCCAACAAGGCGGTAACATTCCGCCCCGCGTTGCGTATTTATGCAACACAAGTTACAATTCAAGATTCAAAGTTATAATCAACAATATACAACAAAATATTTTTTTTCCGAGTTCAAACATCAAAATATATATCAAAAAGACATAGAAATATAAATAAGTATGAACCATAAATGCACAATTAAATATGTAAAAATAGAAAATAACCATTTGACTATGTACAAAATAATATACAGTTTTTTTTTATGTACAGATTAGAAAATCAAGTCTGAATGGGTAGGAGGCAAATTTTAGAGATTGGTCTTTTAAAATGACCATTTTTAGTTTTGACAATTACAACACGAATTTTGCCGTCCTGTCCGGGAATAACTTGGCTTATTCTTCCAAGACACCATTTAAAAGGTGGAAGGTTATCCTCCTTTAGTAAAACCATATCATTTTCCTTAATATTATTTTTTGAAAATCGCCATTTTTTTCGGTCTTGCAAATGATTTAGATAGTCAATCGACCAGCGTTTCCAGATTTTTTCTACTATTTTTGTCAGTCTTTGCCAACGGCTTAATTTACTATCTAGTTCATTTATTACTGAAGGCTCTGGGATAGAATTTATGGGCCTGCCTATTAAAAAATGGCCTGGAGTTAATGGTTCTAAGTCCGAAGCATCGGAAGATAAATGTGAAATAGGTCTTGAGTTTAGGATGCCTTCTACTTGAGTAACAACAGTTAAAAATCCCTCATAAAATAATTTTGCATCGGCAACAGTTCTTTTTAGATGATGCTTGAAGGACTTAACTCCAGACTCCCAGAGTCCTCCGAAATTAGGGGCCCTAGGGGGAAGAAATTTCCATGAGATATTTTCCATTGACAAAAATCTGGATAAATTTTCATCAGGAAAATTAACAAGTGAAACTAGTTTTTTCAATTCTTTGTTGGCTCCTATAAAGGTTTTACTATTGTCACTAAATAAGGTTGAGCATTTCCCTCGACGTGAGAAGAATCTTTTCAAGCAAGCAATAAATGCTTGTGATGTCAAGTCAAAAACTATTTCAAGATGTATAGCCTTAGTAACTAGGCAAACGAAAATAGTTACGTACACCTTATGTAAATTACCCTTTCTTTGATTTTTGTACCTTATGAAAAATGGACCGCAAAAGTCTACACTTGTGTTAGAAAATACAGGGTTGGGATTTACTCGCTCTGGAGGTAAATTCCCCATTAATTGCTCTAAGGGAGTAGGTTTGGACCTAAAACAAGTTATACAGTTGCGCACAACCTTTCTTGTGATATTTTTGCCTCCAATGGGCCAAAATTCTTGCCGAACAAAATGTAATAATGATTGAGGTTTTGCGTGAAAGTTCTTTAAGTGATAATACTGGAAAATTAGAGTGATAATTTTGTGCTTTTTTAGGCAGTATTATCTGATGTTTATGATTATAACTAACATCTGCATGAACCAATCTACCACCTACTCTTAACAAATTGTTTGCATCTAAAAACGCATTTAAGTGACTTATAGAACCCTTCTTCAAAGTTTCTCCGTTTTTTAGGGCCTTTATCTCTTTATAAAATTCACTTACCTGAATAATCTCCATTAATTTCTTTTTTGCTCTTTCCAATTCACTATTTGTGATTGGACCGGTAATTTTTGTTTTATTCTTAATATTGAATAAAAACCTGCAAATAAAACTAAATACACGAATTAATTTTACATAGTCATTACTTATGGCTAAAAAATCCTCAAGAAATGAAATATTATTTACAGAAGATAAACTAATGTTTGACTGTGATTTAAGTTCAGTCAGATATTGTTCATCTGAAATTGCAGACTCATCAAGTTCAACACTAAAATAATTTTTAGAGTCCGGTAAATAGTCAGGACCACACCACCATAAGTCGTTGGTTAAGAGTTCATGAGGGTTCAAACCTCTAGATATTACAGCAGGATTCAGTTGGGAAGAAATATGTTTCCACTGGAGGTTTTCTGTTAGAGTTTGTATCTTTGATACCCGAGTAGCAACAAAAGTTTTTAGTTTATATGGAGGTGTCTTTATCCAGGCAAGTGCAATTGTTGAATCTGTGTAACAGATTATTTCACTGATTAGCATCTGAAGAGAAGGACGAATTCCCTCTATCAACTGCGAGAGAAGGGGACACGCTGACAACTCCAAACGAGGGATCGAAATTACTTTGATTGGAGCGACTCTTGATTTACTGGCAATAAGTTTATTGACAGCTGTGCCATCTTCCATAATAGTTTTCATATAAACTACCGCTCCGAAAGCAGCTTCAGAAGCATCAGCATAACCTACTATAACAGTTCTTTCATAAGATTCTGTCAAGATGTGTCTAGGAATTTTGAGAGTTTCAGGTTTGTAAACTTGATGATGCGGCAAATAATACGATCCTTCAGAAAGGTCATTATTCACTTTTTCCATATGACCCAAACCCTCATATTCTGCAATAAATTCCTTATATAAATTTTGCATCATGGAATTCTTATGCATTCGCTTAACTGTTTGGTTAAATCTAACGTTGGCTAAGGCTTTAGAATCACCCAACAAACCTTCTTCTCTTTCATCGGCATTTTAACTACGAATCGACCATCCTTATTTCTAGTGTGGGTTTCTTTAAAATGCGCCTCGCAAAACTCTTCTTCTGTACTAAGAATAGTATTTTCTTCACTAACATTTTCCACTTACCAGAATTTTTCGATTACTTTTTCAATATTTTCATTTCGAGAAACTAAACTACATAAATTATTAGTACATGGCTCTTGATTGTTTGTATTTATATAGCCACCAGCGACATAACCAAATACAGCATTTTGAAATATTAATGAATTTAGAGATGAACGTATTTGTTCACCCGTAACAATTTCAAAGAAGGTTTCAGCACCCAAAAGTGCATCGATTTTGGAACTCCGTGTAAATTCCGGATCCCCAAGCATAACCTGTGGAATTTCTAAATTCTCTAAATTAACATTTGTTGCCGGAACCATATCCGTAATTTTATCTATTAAAAAAAAGGTTTGTGATAAAAAGAAAGATCCATTACAATTGGCGATATTAGCAACAGCCTCATATTCAATCGAAGAAGAAATTCCTCCCAATGCAGAAACCGATGTATTTATTTTTTGTTTTCGCAAATTCGCGCTGTCAGCAAACTGCTTTGTTACAAAATTTGCCTGAGAAGCACTATCTAGTATTACTCTAGCTCTCGAGAAGTGGCCATAAATATTCTGAATAAGTTACTATTGCAGTTGGAAGCAGAACGCTTTTATTTTTTATAAGTAAGCAGGCAGAGAAAGTATGCTGTGAAGCGGCCGAAGTCACATCTGTTGGGGATAAATCAGTCCTCGGCTCCGAAGGAATTGCATCGGAATGAGCAACATTTTCTCCTCCGATCGAAGGTTTGCTATGTCTGTGCAAGAGATAATTATGATTACCATTGCAAATGTTACACAAGTACTTAGATTGGCTACAAAAAGCTAATTTGTGCCCTGGTTTTAAGCACAACACACAGAGGGAGAGTTTTTTTAACCATATTAAAACGTTCCACAGCTTTTAAATCAAGAAAACTTTTGCATTTATAGATAGAATGATTTGCTGGTAGACGACAACAGCACACTTTGATGAAGTGTCATTTACCTTTGTTACTAAAGTACGTGGTTTAGAACTTCGGGAAATAAATTTCGATTTTGGTGATTGAACGATATTACTTTGCAAATTTTCCAAAATTTGACATCTTTTTTCAATAAATTTTATAAATGTATCATGATTTGATCTCTTTAAAAAATGTTAATTTTATAGACATTGTTGAAGATTAAAGCTGAAGTAAACTGATGTTGTAAAAGAGATTAGCTATATTGAGCGACTAAGCACATTATTATATCACACAATTTATAAGTAACAAAAGTAATTTCTTTAAATTTCTTATTATTAATCATAATAAAAACTGCAATAATTCTTTTTCTATAATATAAATAATAACATAAAAAATCAATTTACTAAAAAAAACTTATATATCCATATGAAAACAGTGTACAGTCAGGGAAATGAGTCATACAGGAAAGTTTCAAAAATACAAAAAGCAATCCTGTATAATCATCACCAGACAGATGAAAAAGATTTCTTCGTTTGTTGCTTTTCTTCTTCTTTTTTTCAAAAGGAAAAGGCTGTTCCTTATTTCTTCCATATCTTGGCAAGTCTTTAATCTGAGAAATGTGAAATAAGAATTAATTATAATATTATAAATAACTGTAATGAAAAAAAAATTACTAATTTAACAATAATACTTACATGACATACTTAAAAATTGCTAGTATAAACACAAATATTTGATATAATTCAAAAATACCATTTTTTGAATCTAAATTTAGAATTCATTTATACAGTACACCTATTATAAAAAAAAAGACATAAGATATTCTATTCTCAATCACTAGAAATGTGTATTCTAAAAAATTTGTAAGTTATTTCAGATAACTTTGGAAAATATTCTACAGAAAGAATATTTTTTTACCTAATCTTAAAATATTATTAGTTCAAGGAAAACATATTTATTATTTAAGTGGTCGTTTTTCAAAAACCCTTCTTGCTTTAAATATTCATACAAAAATCAGCCATAATCTTTGATATACAGCTGTATAACTGTAGGGGTGGAGAAATAAGAATTTTTCAATATGGAATAAAGCATAATGAAAATTTTAAGTTTATACTGCAAATAATCTTTAATACTTGATTATATTTTTACAGATTTAAAAAATTGAACAATAAAAGGAACAAGGTTAAAATTGATTAACATGTAACATTGTCTTAGTAAAGAATAGGAAACTTTTCTTATAGCATGACAAATGCAAAAAACTGTTAAAGATGAACTCTAGTTATAAAAGTAATATTAAAAGTTAATTAAAAATGATTTGAAAAAATATTACATACATACATTATCAATTTTTAATAACTTATATCGCCATAATAACATAATTAAAAAAAACTATAAGACTACACAAATGATATGAATATGTATAGATACAAAACAACTTATTTTACTAGCAAGTCATTATATTAACCAGATAGAAATATGCAATAAAATGTTTTTTATGGAAGCATCTTAAGGAACAATCATTTGACAAAAAACAATATAATCATTCAAAACTTGATGAGTTATCTAAAAGGTATTAATAAGTTTAGCAAATTCTTTTAATTATAATTCATTTGCTTCAAAAAATTGAATGTTCCAAGGAATAATACAATTATTTTAATTCTACAAAATAATTGTATTATTATTATTTTAATTCTAGAAAATAATAATCAAAAATCGACTCGGATATAATAATAATAAAAAGGGATTCCCATATGAAGGATATAAAAGAGATTAATGCAAACATACCTCAAGTCGCTCAGATTCATTATTTGGTAGGTAAATGAATCTTGGCCTCATTTCAGCTATACATCTAGATACTTCATTTATAGCCCGGCAACATGATGACTGGCTAGTTTGATTGAAATCGCCAATTATTTGTTGATGACTTCCTGAAGCAAAAAAACGTAAGGCAATACACAATTTCTCTTCAGTAGTTACAGCACTGTTTCGTAAAATATTGGTGCTTAATTTCTCCTCCTCAAAGATAAAATGCATTCAGCAGAATTACGGGGAAGTCTGTACTTCGAAACAAAATCATATTCATCTAACAAATCCAAGTCAGATACTCTGTCAGTGTAAATTATTCACCTCCTATCTGATATAAACTGCAATAGTTCCAGTGTATCTAAATCCTCCATGTTTGTTTGAAAACTAATGTAACAGTTGTCCTTCTTGACAACTTGCGGAAAACCGTTGATCAAATTTGATTATCGGAAGTCCGTGAATCAAAAAATGGGGCAAAACAGGGGGAAACAGACAATCAATTTGGTCTGGTGAATACCGATTTGACTGCTGATCAGCGTTTAATCATCAGCTGATGTTTAACAACGGTTGGTGAATACGGCCGTAAGGATTGAAGGCACAAGGAACGGAGGGAAAACAACTGTCACTGACGCCGGCTCAAACCGAACTCCTGATATCAAAACGACACTCCGTAACCCGAATGTAAACAAACAGTGAAGAACTGCATGAAGAAAAATTGATAAATCTCAACCTCTTTGGAGAGTTTCAGTTTTCACAAAATATTTTCTTCTCATGCGTATATCATTAGTTATTTTCGTATGTATTTGTTGTTTATTTCTATTCCAATAATTTCTGCTTCTGAGGGCTCCGAAATGTAAACATACACAATCAATACCTTTGCACTTTAGGCAATCACATATACGATTACATTTATGTACGATTCATATATGTTCATAACATAGCGGGATATTTTCGCGAGCTGGGATTGGCCAATCACTGAAAGGTTATACTTAGCACGGTACTTTCTTCTAATCTTTGTGAGTATTCACATCACGTGACTCACGTAGTTTCGTATGCTTTCAAGCAAATGGTAATCTGTCAGTCAATGAGGAGTATATTGCGATGAAGTTAATGTTTCTGTTATAGAATTTTTATTTTCTGACGTTTAAACTATTAGGCTATTTAAAAAGAAGGGGTGAGGAACAAAATACTGATTTTTTGTTTATTTTTTGTATTTGATTACAGGAATTTTTTTTAATTGCA
Source organism: Argiope bruennichi (assembly GCF_947563725.1). Classification (NCBI taxonomy): domain Eukaryota; kingdom Metazoa; phylum Arthropoda; class Arachnida; order Araneae; family Araneidae; genus Argiope; species Argiope bruennichi. Next base: position 132,393,227 of record NC_079162.1, on the reverse strand, counting down.
TAAATATGGATTGAATTGTATCAGAGATACTGTTTATTAATCGCTTTACACTTCCTAATCATTGTGATTTTTGTGTGTGATGACGAATTTATTTATTGTGTCTATATTTGTAAACAGGATATAACAGTTTTTGTTGCTATACATCCCAAACTCACTGTTTTAAATTCACTTTTATACTAATGTACTGCAGCGGCTGATAAACTTCGCATGTAGTATTAAATAAAGCGTTTAATGATTTTGCCATATTATCTAGTATAATTATTTATTATGAGGCTGTTAATCGTTAGTCATATATTCAAATCAAATATTAAAAGTTTTTCTTGATAACTTATTTTATTCATTTCCTGTTTTTATAGTAATGTCTAATTTCTATCATTATGAGCATAATTCTATCTTTAAGTCAATTGAGTTTTCCTTACTTTAATGAAAGTACACACAACAATATAAATTTGCATAAGAGTACTATTATTTATGAGTATAAGTACATTTTTCGCAACAGTAGTTTGAAAATGATAATTGTAATGCAGTGTGTTTTTGCTGAGAAAGAAAAATTAAGTTTTAGTTAAGTCAAATCTTGAAGGTATGAGTACTTTGAATGTTCTTTTGATTTAGATACTTTATAGAATTTGGTAATTAAAAATCGGATAGAATATTTGAAATATTAAAATTTAACATTTCATTTAATATAACATTTTAATACAATATTAAATAGTTTTCTGTTGCAATCTTATTTTTTCTGTAGAGTAACGCAAAACATTATAGCCTTATGTTGCTTTAAAAAAAAGGCAGTCCTTTGGCTGCATTGAAACAATATTACTGGCTTTTGACTAATTATCAATAAATAGATAATAATGATAATTAGGATATAGTCACAGTTAATCATTAATACTCATAAATATATAATTTTCACTCTTATGTACCATTCCTGTAAGATGAATGACAATATGACAAAATGTTAAAAAATTACTGATACTTAAATTTAAGAAATATGGAAAATGAAATTTGAATAATAAATTTGATTGGTTATATAATAGAGAGAAATAAGATAATATTATTTACTAGATTTCTTGATGATTGAATAGTAGCAGAGATATTGAAAGCATGAAATGTCAAACAGTTTGAAATATTGCTTAAATTATCCTAGATTTTTATTTGCATTCTTGGTTGCCATCATATGAAATCAGAAAAACTTTAATATCTATGAATTTTCTATGACATATTAGATGTGAATCTAATTTCTTCAAATTGTGAAGTGCTCAATATCTTTAAGCCGTTTTTATTTTAAGATGCCTAAAAATATTTTCATTACTATGCTACAAGCATTAATAACCCTTCAGCACATGGACTTATTTTAACTTAACTTTTTTGTTAACTTATTAATATTACAAAAGAATGCATTTTATATAAGATTTGCTATATTTTTATGAGCAGGAAAAGACTTTTCGATCAGATTTTCCAGAGTATTCAAAATCCGAGTTACAGTCATTTTCACTATCAATCAGAACACTTGCGAGAAGATCTCTGAATTTATTGTTCACATTCATCTGCTGTTATAGCCATAACATTTAAAGAATCTGAAACACTAATGCATACAGGGGTCAATTTGACCCCAACTCTTCAGTAAGAAATGAGAAATATTAATTGATTTCTGCTATTCAAGTCATCTTCTAGCTCCTTTGTGAAGATATAAACAGTAACAGATGTAAAGTTTTAAAAATTCCTAGAATTCGTAAACAAAAAAGGAGAAAGGATGATTTCAAAAGATCATGTGTGTGGGCTGATAGCTGTAAATTATTTGTATCACAGGTATTGCAAATCAAAAGATGATCATCAAAATTGTAAACCACCTTTGATTAATTGTCAGATGTTAAAGATGGGGAAAGATATTAATATGAATGATAAGCATTAATGATGCTGACATTCATTTCAATGTATTGTGATTATAACTTGCCACAACACTGAGTGGCAGAGATAACCATATATGGTCAAGCTTTTGTTAACTGTTCTTAAGGTAATAGCTGTAAAGGTCTTATTTTAATTTGCATTTTATTTTATATTTATTTATTACAAATAGTTGTAGTTTGTGTACTTTAATCTATAATAAATTTTGCAGTGGTACCTTTTGGCATATCTCGGTTTTTAAATTTGACTAATTTAAATATTAGTAATGAAAAATAATTGAATGTTTACTGGATCAGATTACTGTGACACTAAGGGTCAATTGCCTTCCTCCCCTTCCATCAAGATTGTCTGCTTCTGTGTTGAAGATAAATTAAGATTTTTGTTAGAAAAATCTTCACCATATCAGAAAGGAGTAATGCTAGGTTTCAAGAAATCTGATCGTTCAAATTTAACCTTAGATTTACTGTATTATAAACATTCAGAATAAGTGAACTTTGTCTGAATTTGATTACTGAGCAAAGGTTTACAGGTCTAAAAATCTGCAGAATGATTGACACTTGATTCAGTTACAATCCGTTCAGCCTGTAATTTATGCAACTTCTGGCAGACTAACCTATTGGACAAGTAAATTGGATGTTGTATTTTACTGTTATTTTTGGTTGATTAGCAATAAAACCAGCATGATGATTGAAAATATGTGTAAATTGTTACCTTTATGGACTGTTTTGATTACTTATCTGTGGAGTTATTTGGGAAAATTAGAATATAAATACTATACAAGAGTGGGTAATAGGATAATGCAGCATATGTATAGCCACCTTATGGCTTGTTTTCCTTGTTGCTGAACATGGAAGAAAGGAAATGACATTTTATTCATCCAATGATTTCTTTTTTGGCAGAAAATTTGCATGCTTTTCTAATTTATTATATTTTATTTCATTATGATAATTCCTTTACTAAAATCTGGCTAATCTAATAAAATCATGCAGCTGCCATTGTTACTCTTTTCCAATATAAGTATGCTAGAAAGAATTATTTTGTTTTAACAGAATTGTATGGATACAGCCGAAACCAATTGAGTGAATATAACATGTAAATTATACATACTTAACTTTAGAAATATCTGTTTTTTATGATCTAATTCATTAAGCTATAATTATGCCCATACTGAATTATTACTGATAGCAATTTGACTACAAAATCTAAATATATATGATACAGTAGCATATTATCCCTTAAGTAAGAATTTATTCATGCATTAAACTTGTCAAAAGAATTCATACTTCATAATTACATATTCTTAGATTACGAAATAGAACTATACTGAAATGAAATATAATTTCTTTCTCCCTGTTTGTTGGTTACTTCATAACTAAACTATATAATTCCAAATGCTGCTGAATTTTTAATATCCTATGGATAAAGGTGTATGTATAAAATAATTAATTAAAAAAGAAGTGGTAGAATATTTATATATATTACAATGAAAAAAACTAGTTTTTAAATTGAGTAAAAATACTCATTTTTGATTACAATTAAGTTTGTAATAGCTCCGAGAAGTTCTTAAAAGTGATATTATGTGTTTAAAAAATAAAGACTTGCAAATTCAAATTTGAAAATTAATTACATGTATTTGAATAAAATCTACTAATTTTATAGTGCTAATATTTCATATAAATAAGTACATGAGAAATCAAACTTTTAATTAGTTCATTTTTAAATCAATTTTCATCAGATTATTAATTTTTTAAAAAAGATATCAAAATTGATTTAGTTTACCCTTTATTTTTGTATCCAAATATTTTTGTTATTTGTTATTATTGTGTATCCTTTAGATAAAGGAAATTTTTTCTAATAAACAAAAAATTTTCTTTTCTACTCTGTCGTATCATCTTTCTCCCTCTTTATTTATTTGGACTTTCCCTTTTCTTAGACTACATTTTAAAATTATTTTGATAAGTTTTAAAATATGTTATGCATTTTTAATTCAATTCATTTTAACCATCCTGATTTGGAATTATCAGTTATTACTCAATCAATAAATACTTAGTGTATAAGTTTACGTTCAAGTGATTATCTCTTTTTATTTTTGGCTATTAAATAATATAATATTTCCTGCTTTTAAATATAAGGAATAAATGAATTTTGGCTGTTATATGTAAATTTATATTAAATCCTATTATTTCATCCAGTAAAGAGGGTTGTTTCAATATTAAATATATGCTGTGTCATCTTAGCTGTTGAAGCGGAGGCATGGAGGGGGCACAATTGATTTTTTATGTTTCTGAAATAAACATTTTTTTAATCTTACCTTTTAATAAGTATCAAACTTATGGAAAAATCTGTTTAAACAATTGGAATATTAAAGAGTATTTGCTGCATATAAATATTTCACTATAATTTTTAGTTTTAAAAGAACTTAGAAAGAGAATTGAAAAGTACAAATTATTGCTAAAAATATTTACAAATAGAAATTTATCACAAAAAATCTTTCCAAAATTTTTTTTTAAAGTACTCGTGAAAAAATAACAGTGAATAAGCTATAATTGAGTTTTTATACTTTGATTAACATTCTGAATCGATTTTAAAAATTAAACATTCAATTTCGTTTATTTCATGTAGTGTCTATTTAATTGGCATATGCTTCATTCAATTACATAAAATATTGAATAAAGGAATGTAATAATAACATGCACTTGTTTTGGTTATTATAGTTTGTTATAAGATTTAAATAATAATTTGAAAATTTGTTTCCAATAACAGTATGACATACTTCATTTTAGATTGTTTTTAATTCTTTATTATCCAATATTTCTTGTCATTCTGTAGGATAATTCTTACTGCCTGACACTATACTGATAATTAATTGTTACAAATAATTATTTATTATTATTTAATTATTAAATACTTATATACCTTTAATTAATTATAAAATTATTTTTTAATTTGAGCTAACTTACAGAAATTTTACTCAGCTTCCTTCATTAAAAATTTCTGCTATGGTCTTTGTATTTAACATTTAATTGACTTCAAATAAAATATGAACTTCAAAAAAAAAAAAATGTTTTCATTTCTTTTTCTTGTGTTCCAGAGCTGATTTATAAAAATTTATTCAGCTGCTGCTGAACAGTAAAAAGAGATTATGAGAAGGGGTACTACTTTTATATTTGTTTATGGAAAAAATTTGATGGCTCATTAATTTTTAACAAATTTTTATTTATTATTAAATGTTTATTTTTTGAAAATTTATATTCGTATTTCAGGTTTGCATTAAAAAAAAAATCTGCAGTGGAAAAATTTAAAACTTTTATATTTTTGGAAGGGAGATGTGTTTTGACAGCACTGTCTTCTTTTAACAATAGTTAAAGGAAAAGATGTGCTTTATTACTGCACTTGCACAGTAACAAAAATCAATATTGTTTGAGATTATAATATTCTTTAAAATGCATTCTATCTCTGTAAATAGAGATATAATGGTTTCTTGATCATTTCCCCCAAAGATTCAAAGCTCTAAAATGAACATTTTAAGATTTTATCTAGATATCACATGCAAAATTAAAAAAATTAATGATTTTATTTATATACTGAAACAAAGTTGAGTTTATTACAGTTCTGTAGAACATATATATAAGCCACATCTGAGTACAAGATATCTATCTAACAAGCTGTCCATATTAAAATTTATATGTTAAGCTTTTGTTACTGGTATCCATTTTACATTTAGAAATAATAATGGAGTGAAATAAATTTCTTGTTTGATTAATCATTTATTCTGTTTAATTAATCTTTTATTTTATCCTTTTAAATATAAAGTAATATAAATATATTTCTTTTGTTAGAAACAGATTTTGAATGTAGCTATATATATATGTATATACCCAGTATAAAATTTGTTATCTCTCTTTCCCAGTATAATACATATATAGTATTATACTGGTTAACCAGTATAATACTATGTATTATATAGTATACTATGTATTATAATACTATGTATATACATAGTATATAATACTATGTATTATACTGGGGAAGAGAGATAACAAATTTTTATTTGTGAAGTTCCTTCATTTGATATCTAATGAATTAAAGAATTTTTTTTCCATAAAGAGTACTGACAGGGGGAAAAAAGTTGCAAAAGTATATATTCGGAATTGTGAGGGACCAATTTATGATTTTTTAGAACTTGTGAAGATATTCTTCGAAACTTTAATTTCGAGAACCATAAGGATTTACTTTAGCAGAAGGGATGAATTCACCAATTTTATGATGGATTAAAAAGGCAAACTCTATTGAAAAGTATTATTTGGACTCCTGATTTAGAAAATCAGATTAATTTATGTTATAAAAATGATCAATATATGAGTTTGACTGTATCAGGATTACAAATGCTACTATTGTGTTATCTCAAAAAATATTTTATCGCACCTTCTCTTACTATATATATATATATATATATATATATATATATATATTATATATATATATATATATATATATATATATATATATGTGTGTGTGTGTCTCATGGTTAGCAAAGTCTATTATATAATTTTCTCTTCTTCCTTCTACTTGTATGAGCATCAATGATATTTATTATTATTATTATTATTTATTAACAGAATTTTCCCATTAAGTTTCAATATTTTATCAATAGATTTTTTAAAAAAAATCTTTCTAGAATTTTATATTCTGTTTAAGTCAATAGGAAAGTTAGAAACTGAACTCAAGTATTATGATATTGATCTTGGAATTCATGATCAAATAATATATAAATATGTTGAGCTTTAAGAAAAATATATGGGAATATATTGCTATTCATTATGATTGAAATTTATAAAATAGTTTCTAAAATTGGGCTGAAAAAATTATTGTCCCTTTCTGGCTAGATATGATTTTATTATGTTTGATTATCATCAACAGAATTTCAGTTCTGCGTGAATTATTGTGAAGTCATTTATGTTTTACTGTTATTAAAATTAGTATAAATTTGTTATTTTTTTTTCTTTATATAAACCATGAGATATTAGATTCATGTTGATTGTGTTAATAAGTTACCAGTTTTTCATGCTTTTGTATTCTATATTGTATTATTGCTATTCATACAACAATTTCCCCATTTGTAAGATTATTGCATTTTTTTTTTTTTTTTTCCTAATCAGGAGTAGTGTTAAGAATCCACCTGATTGAATCTCATGGTCTTCCTGATGTAGGGGCATAACCTTCTTTATGGAAGGGCAGTGTAATGTTGACTCTTTCAAATTTTTGCCTGATATTAATTTATTTTTTAGTTGAGTAGTTGTTGCATGAACAGAATATAAAAATAGTAATGAAATCTGTAAAGAAAATTTTTTTCTATATAGCTTATTATTGTGGCAGTAAACATTTCAAAAGCAATAATTAATTCTACAACTATTAAATTTAGCTTTAAATTTTGTAATTCTGTTTCCTTAATGAGAACTATTTTAAATTTTACTCAGGCTCATACAAAAGGCAGAAATGTGAACCTATGACCAAATTATAAATCTTGTTGTTGTATTAAAATATAATTCATTATTTGTATATCTCAGTTACTTTTTAAAACAATTTTATAATTTATTTTAGTACATACATAACAAGAGTTTTGCATGTAAGAATATTAGCATATAAGAATATTAGTATATAGTAAGAATACACACAATATATTTAAATAAGAAGAAGCATTAATTTAAATATTTTTAAATAGGCAAAGTAGTTTTGTCTTTTCCCAGATATCCTAGTGGTGTATTTCACATTAAGACACAGAATTATTTACATTATTATAAATAAATATAATACTGCAAAACAACCACAACTATAAATTGGCAAGCTGGTTTTGTTTTATTTGAAAATATGATAAATCAGCTCGTAGTGATAGTAGTTCCTAATTTTGATTTTTGGATACATTTTTTAAACTGTATGATGTAAATCTAATTTTCTTGACCTGCAACTATATATTTAAAGGTCATCGAGCTTTGAAGCCTAATCTGAACATGTTAGTGTGCATATCATTTTTAACAGTTCTCAATGTATTGAATCTGATTTCACATGCATGTGTTGATGATAATGGGGCACGTAGAATTTTTATCAATCTGTTCATTTGAAAATACTTCAGCAATTTGAGAAACATTTTGTTGCAGTTGTAATAATATTCTCCAGTTCAGTTTTTAAATTTTGTTATTTGTTACAGTAGAATGGACAAAAGCAAGATAATCTTCTGTCTTAAAAAATATTGATGATTGTAGCATCAAAGCTTTTATACCTAATAGTGTTCAGGATTCATCTATCTATGTGTACACAGTAAATTTTGTGATGTATCTAGCAAAATAATAATAATAAAAGAATGTTGCCAAAAGAAAGGAAACCGCAAAAATTTCTTCTTGAAGAAAGTTTCCCCCAAACATTTTTTATTGCTCCACCTAAGAAAGGCACATTATCCTCAACAAGGGAGAGAGTTGGCAGGACCCAATAAACCTCCCACTGGCATCACCCCTGTTCCCTGTTATATTTAATTTTTATATCTTAAATGATTTTAGTTTAATACTTAAATAAGTTTTTTTAGAAGCTTTTGATGATTTCAAAATTGCAAATTTTGATTGAAAGTAAAACATTATCTATTTCGCAGGCTTTACTTTTTATAGTGTAGTTTATAGATTCATTCAACTGGCTAGTTTGTTGCTTTTGTGGGAATTTTTGTTTATTATTGTTTAATACAAAGCATACTTTATTATTTCATAAAAGTGATATTATTGTTATTGTGGAATTGATATCATTATTATTATTATTATTTTGCAGATGAGTACCTGGGATCAGTGCTGTAAGCATGGTAAATTTAATGCCAATTTTTCAAAAACTAAGAAAACTGATAAAGATCTAAGAAAAATTGAAAAAGTGAAGAACAGTGAAAATTCAGACTTTCCTGAAAGTAATACATACTTGAATTTTTTTCTTCTGTTATATAAAGCTGTGAAGTTTTCTTATTTGATTTAAATTAGCTTTATTTGAAATGTATTTTCTGTTATTTTCAGTATTTTATTACCGAAACAAAGTTTTGACATTTAATAAAATGAATTTGAGAAGATCATATTTCTTTATGTTCTTATGCTTTTTTTTTTCTCTTCTGCAGATAAAGTTCATACTCCTTATTCACGTGCTAATAAAAAAGAAGAGTTTACTGAAGTAAAGAATGCAACAAATGTGGAAATTCAGTTGTCCTTTTTTGAATTGGGATTAAACAACTGTCTTATAAAATGGATAGAGTCCCTTGGGTTTTCTTCACCTAACAGAGTCCAAAATAAAGTGTTGTACCATTTATCTGAAAGCAGTTCCGAACACATTGTTATTAAAGCTCCAAAGAAATCTGGCAAGACAAGTGCAACCTTAATATGGGTTTTAAATAAATTATTAAATGATAAAAATAAAGAATATCCAAATGCTTTGATGATATGTCCTACATTTGAAATAGCTGATGCAACTTATAAATTTGTTGAACAAATTTCAAAATATTGTGATTTAAAAATATATCCTGCTATGAAAGGGACAAAATTAAGCAGAAGTGACAAAGTGGTAGCTGATTTAGTTATTGCTACTCCTGACAAAGCATTAGAATTATCGAAATTGACTTTTAATCTGAAAAATGCAAAATATCTGATTTTTGATGATGCACATTGCATGAGTGGTGATGTGGGGAATCTGAAAACGGTTTCTCGTGTTTGTTCTTTGTTGTCTTCAAAGTGCACCATTATCTTATGTACATTATTTTGCAATAAAGTGCTAGATAACTTTATTAATAAATTTCTGGTGCAAAATCAAAGGATAGAAATTGAAAATGATGTGGAAAAAGTCACCCCAAAGGAAATATTTATAGTTCATTCCAATAAGGAGGAGAGAGTCAGAGCTTTTATATATTTGGTGAAAAGTAATTCTTTTGAAGGTATGACCATTTTCTTTTATTCTCATATTATTTGTTTATTCAATAATCAATGTTCATGAAAATTTCAAAAAGATAACTTGTAATTTAGAAATTTCAATCAAATGTTAATATCTAAAAGCAAATCTAATTAGCAATTTAAATTTTGAGATTACAAATTCAATATTGATGTAACTTGCTATTGAAATTGAAGTGGATGGTTATGTATAAGCATTGCAGCACTCAATTTTTTTTTTAAATATGTAAAATTAAGGACTCACCTATTTGGCATGATATGTAATAACTAATTTATCTTTATGCAGTTTTAATTTGACTCTTCCAATTTTCAGACAAAATCCTCTTTTTTGTGTAGAATTTTTCCTATCTGAAGTGTAAGTCTCCTATTAAAGGAAAATAGGGTTTTTCATGTTTTGTGTGGTTTGATTGTATTTAAGATAAATGATTTTACCTTTTTCTTTAGATGGAAAAAGTATACTCAACATTGTTAAAAACTAGGTTTGAAATGCATTTCCATCATTGAAAATTTATAGGAAGATTGAAATTTAACATAAGAAAATGAAGGATAAACATTAAAAAAATGACAAAAAACAACCACAAAATTGTAAAATTATTGTATCTGAAGTTGTGGAAAAGTGACCCTTCTTTAGAATGTAACATGGGTAGCTTCAAGAAATACAACTTTTTAAATAATATTAAATACATTGATTTTAATACCGCATTTTATATTAAATATTGAAAATAAAATGTTGGGAAAATGCTGCTTTTCAGCTGTACAAAGTAAAACAACTTTTCTGAGAAATACTATAAATCAGAATATGCTAAATACACTTGTAATGTTCCCAGTAGGTTAAATTTTTCATCACTCAAAAATCTAAGACATGCTTGGTTAACAAGTTTTTTATTTTTGCTGAAATTATATATTTTTTATAGAAATGAAAATTTTTCTGCATATATATTTATTTTTCATGCTTTTTTTTTTTTGGTGTTTGTTTTTGACAAAATCTTTATAAACGAGAGTAAACAATGTACCAAACATGATTAAGAAAATTTGAAATAAAATTTTCAACTAAAACTGGCAATTCTCAATTAAGAATTCTTTATTGAAAATTACCTTCATCAAGCAATAATGTAACTATAGCTTTTTATTATATATTTTCAATTTAAAAAAGACCATAATTAAAATTAGGCAGTCATGCATTAATGTACAGTGCATCATTGTTAAGTTACAGCACTGCTGGGAGGATGGTGCATGTCATCTCTGGGCAGCTGTTTTAAAATGAGAGAAGGTCTAAATCTCTGTGGCCTTTTTATTTATTAAAATTAAGTTTTTATTGAACATCATTCTTGTTAAATTTAAGTTCCAGTTTTAAGTCATTAAACAGTGTTCTTTGTAACCAGGTCCATTCAGTTTCTTTTTGATGAGAATATTTCCCAAAATTTCAGACTCCAGAATATATATATAATGTTTATTCTAGTATTCTGATTGATTGTATATGCTAACAACTTATTCCAAGCAGAAAAAGCTTGAAGATTATAAAAAAAAGTCAGAATAAAAAAAATGAATCTGACCTAAAGACTTTACTTACACAGATTCATTTTTTCATTAATATTTTTATTTTATCCCTCCTTTTATTTATTTTTTTTATACTATAATCTTCAAGCCTTTTTACTTGGAATAAGTTGTGTGTAATCTTTTGTTTTTTAGGTTTTACAGCATTTGCATACACTAATTGCACTGTTTTTGCAGAATTTTTTCTTTTAATTTGGGTTTAAAAAAATGTTTTTTTTAAATTTTTAGATTTTTTCTATATGCTAAACGATTTTCGAAAATTTTTAAATTATTCTAATATATTTGCTATTATTACATTTTAAAATTTTTATAATTAAATTATTAATGGTTGACAGGTGTTTTATAGGTTTAAAAATCCTTTGATTATGGTTTTCTGAACACTACTATTTTTGATTGCTTGTAGATTAATGTTGTCTGCCAGGATTTATTTATATTTATCTTCAATCAAATAGGTCTCTAGCGAAGGTAGTGGTATTTTTATTATATCCACCGATGTACACTGATGAATCAGAAAAACTGATGCACCTACCTAATATCGTGTAGTGCTCCCATGAGCACGCAGAAATGCTGCTAAATGATATGTCATGGATTCGATTGGCATTTAACTGTATACTAGAGGTATTTCACATGATGAAATCCGCAGGGCAGTTCACAAATCTATAGGAATGCGATATGGTGGAGGTTTCTTTTGAACAACACGTTGTAAGACACTGGGGGTTTTGTTGATCAGTTGGAGTGTTTAAAGTTAGAAGAATGTTTCTGGGGTTACTCGGTAGCAATTTTTGACATTTGAGTTGTTGCATTGTTCTGCTGGAATTGTCGAAATGCACAATAGGCACAAATGGGTGAAGGTCAATGTACAAGATGCTTACATGCCTGTTACTTGTCAGAGTCATCTCTTGACATATCAGGGGTTCCATATAACGCCAACTGCACACACTCCATACCATCTCGGAGATTCCACTGTTGACATCCATGGATTTATGAGGTTATCTCCATGTCTATACACGCCCATCCACGCGATAGAGTTGGAAACGAGATTTATCAGACAAGGCTACGTGTTTCGAGACATCAACAGTCCAATAACGATGTTGGCGGTCCCAGGCAAGCTGTAAAGTTTTGAGACATACTGTCAGAATGGTACACGAGTGGACTTTAGTCTCTAAAAACCCATATCAATGATGGTCTGTTGATTAGTTCGCACTCTGACATTTGTTGATACCCCAGCAATGAAATCCACTGCAGTTTGAGAAAGTGTTGCTCGTCTATCTGCCTTAAACATTCTCGTCAGTCGTCGATGATCCCGTTCTTTCAAGATCTAATATCCGACATTGATAAGGTCAGAAAAGGATGTTTTGCCCAAAATTCGATATTCATGGTACACTCCTGAAATTGTCGTACTCAGAAAATCCAATTACTTCTTCGAAGATGCTATATTCTATCTCTAGTGTATCGGCTTTAACGCCACGTTCCAAATCACTTAAATGATTCTTGCAAATCACTTAATCATCACTTAATGATAAATCACTCTTGATAATCTGCCATTGTAGCAGCAAGAATTGATTCAATAGCTTTGCAAGACGCTTATTGTCTTATGTCGGCGTGGCCGACCACATCATGTTGCACTAATTGGTTGTATAGCTCCTTTATTTCCATATGCACGCCTGTTTCTGTTTTTCTAGATCGTCAGTGTTGTGGTTAATTGTCTGCTGAAGTGATGATAATCTTGAGGGTTAATGAAATAATGAATGAAACAAAATTTAAAATATAGAAGGGCAGTGTGTCTAAACTAATTCGGGGTTCGGATTAGGTATTGTAAACTGTTTGTTGATTCTCAGGTTAAAGGAATTTTAAAGTGTAGTTTCAGTTATAGTAGAAGTTTGAATATAATCTGAACATTAAAATTAAAATTGTAACGATGTATTTTTTGTTATTATAGTATTTTGGTTATTTAAATTTACTGTAAAATCTGAAAATGTTCATAACTGTTAGAGAAAAAGCGACAGTTCTCATTATGATATAATTTAGAAGATCAAGAAAAATCCAGCATATAACAAAATAGCGACGTAAGATACTAAGTAGGAAAATATAAGATTCTTTTGCTTAGATATTTCAATTACAATATAATATCAGTAATTTATGATTATTTTGTTTTCGCTTTTTGTTTTCAGTCGTTTTTTTCTTCTTCTGTTTTTTCCTTTAATTATGTTCCATTACAAATCCTTGAATATGGTATTACATCAAAAGCATTCCATTAAAAAAAAAAAAATAGAAAATTCTAATTTTAAAGTGTCTTAGGCAAGAGCAATTCGTTTTACTTTGATTGTCATTTGATACAAAAAAAAAAAAAATAAAATAATACAGCTCCATAGTTCTGTCAAACATAATGAAGATTGTAACCTTTGGAAATAACTCTTTTTTTTTTTTTTGGTAGTTTGTATCAACTGCTATGAAAGTGGTCACCTGATCACCTGGCGAAGTTGTAAAGCAGTTTCTAAAATCAAGACCCTCCAACAACTTAAAAGAAATCAATGCCCAAATTACAAGCAATTGCAAGTGAAGAAATGTCACTGTACCTGTCCAATCCGTTTCCTCACTTGATGACCCGAACACTCAGGATTGCAACTAACTTAAAGAAATGTTGGAAGCTATTAAAGAAATTAAAATGGTCTTTCAAGAATTCCTTGGACTACTTAAAGCTGCCAAATTCGCAAGAAGCACAAATAAAATCGAAGAAAAGTAATTAATCATCCTTAACACTCTGATCGTATAATTTTTCTCTGGCAGAGTATCTCCTGTTAATTCTTAGATGGAAGATACTCTGTTAGTTAGGCCCTTCATTAGTCATCTCTCCCGTTAGACCTCCGTTAGTCACTCTTTCCCTTGCTTTCTACTGCCGCTCTGATTGGTTCTTCCATTTACCCTCTAATTTTTCTCCCGAATTATAGGTTTCCTTCCATTTCGATGCAGTCTTCGTAGAAAGCTTCTTTTTCTCTTCAATCCTCTTAACAATTCTTCTTTCCCATTAGCTCTCCCTACATTGTTTTGTAGCTCCCACACTTGACTCCACCTTTTTTCAGTTGGAATAGCCGACATTTAACATTATGTAAAACTCCTTCCTTCTTTATTTCTCTCTTTTTTTTATTTTCTTTTTCTCATTTTCAATTATCTAAGTATTCTTGTTATGTAATCACTGATTTAATTTCGTTTACATTCAACATTTATTATATAAATGTTTGTTGTGCATTTTCTTTTGTCTAAACAGTAGTAATGTTCGGAAGTTAAGAACATTCAAGTTCATACATTTCGTCAATCCTCCCGCGCGTTATCTGAAAAATATTGTTGAATTTTATTTTATTTTTTATGATTAGCATTTCTTTTCTATATTTCTCTTCCAAGTCCAGTTTCCACATTGTATTTCACATGGTTGTTCGTTATTGATATCATGCAATTGCATAACCTGTTGCTTGTGTTGCGACGACTGACTTGGAAACCAGTTTTTGCCAAAATCTTGTTTGGAAAATGTGAGATCTCTAAATTTGCTTCTCGAGATATGAGGAATTTTCCAGAAAATTCGATTTCTTACCTTGCCGGACTATAAAAAGCGATCGATTGTTCTGGATGTTAGTTTCAGAGTTGGCCGAGGGATTGAACGTGGCAAAGCCTTGTGAGCCCGGCAATATCTGTGATTTATGTTATTTTATAGATTGTATTGAGGTTGAGTTTTACAGTTACAAAAACAGGCTTCTTCAGACATTTAAATATCTGACTTTATACTGTAATTACAATTATTTTTAATTCAAGGAACCTGTGTTATCATTTACGCTTCCATTTAGAACTGGAAGATGGCACGTAGTACCAACAATTAGTGTACAAAAGTGGGGTTGGATTTTCTTGTGAATGTTTGTGACCATACCTTTGGAACATAAATTGGTGAACTTATGATTCCAAAGCCGCACAAGAACAATTGACTGAGATGAAAGCGGGGTAAGTTGAAATGAAGGCAGAACACTTGAAAACAAGACAGACATTTCAGGACTTCTAGCTACAAGCAAAATGTAACGTCAAGTTAAAAAGTAAAATATGCGGGCTGAAAACAGGATTTAAGGCAGATATGGAAAATGTTGAAACAAAATTTCAAGAAGTTGAAAAGAAAATTGAAGCTTTAAAAGTCGGTTCAAACGTCCTTTTCTAAAAGCTACAAAATGCAGTTTTGCGTCCCATCTTGAAATTATTAACTTTCGATGAACAAACACCATGGTGTGGGTTTAAAATTCAATTTGACGTCGTGTGTTATTACAATAAATGGACAACTAGACTTGGATCATCCCATCTTTCCGTGAACCATCAGCAGAAATCCTTCGAATAGAAATTCTTTGGATAAGTTAAATAATTTACCAGCAATTGAAAAAGCTCTTAAACGGCATTACGGAGAATGACACTAAACAGATTATTTCCGAACAGAGATGAGGGCACGTCATCAAAAGACAGGAAAGAACTTGCAACAGATAGCGAGCGGTTGATTAAATTTTCCCTGTGTCGATGCTTCCGAAATCCTGGCCGCACAATATTTCATGGATGCCATCTGTATAGAGGACACATAACAAGCTACGCATCTGATGGATGCCAAGGGTCTGAAATAAGCACTTTTATTTGCGATAAAATACGAGTCGTGATATAAGTTTTCTGAAAAATCAGATAAATTCGGACAACTAGAATGGAAGATGCGAATCCCGCGAACTAGACATCATTGGAAACTCGAATTCGTAGATTGGAAAATTTGTTGAGAAAATGTAGAGACAATGTAAATGGAGACTCGACGATGTACAAACACCACTTACTGGAATTATCTGCGTTATGCAATCAGAAAAGACATACCTAAAGAAATTGTCCTGCTGGTATTTTAGCCCAAAGTAACGATAAGTCAGGAAAACTAATCAAAGGCTGTCTTGCGAGTCGAATGCCACTTTCACTAAAAGGTGTCCTTGTAAAACAATTTAAAATTTTCATTCTGAGTAGCGAAAGAATGGACAACATGAAGAAGGTTTTATAGACATTCCAATATTTCTTGTTTGATGTTGATAGCAAATAAGACAGGTGATGCGATAAAATTAAAATACTGCAACATCTGTTATATACATCTTCTATTATTTCACTGAGGACTGTCACAGGTGCTCAAACGACAGTCCATGAAAAACTTGAGGTGATCTTCAGATGATTTAAAAGAACATTCATGCGTCAAGTCGCCAATGTAATGCATTCTGGTCCTAGACTTTTTATGGAAAAATTATTTTACTGTGGACATTCAAAAAAATGAAATTAGCATAAAAACCGAAGTGATATCATTACTGTCAACTGTAATTGAATATTCAAAATTTCGTTAAAAAAAAAAAGAAAATTATAACACCCACTCATTCAGAATTTTTCTTCCTACCGTTTTTAAATCTCATCGACCTTACTGATATGCAAAAAAAGACGCTTCAGCTTCACTTCCATAGAAATTTTTTTTTTTACAACTGCCTCGCTTGTAGACTTGTAAAGGAGCTCCATCCCAGTCAGAACTATAAACCTCAATAAAAGACCAAAAATTAGCATTTTCTACTTCTCTAGTAACACCCTAGAAGTAAAATGCATTCAGTACATCCTGATTGATTTGAGTGGATAGAAAGAAACAACTTGCAGCAGTCAAAAAGCTACTCTATGAATTTCCTAATTTAATTTTTGATGCATGTATACTTGCAAATATTACCTAAGAGACCATTAAGCAGCACACAAAAATCTTCAGAAGTAAAGGAGTTCAGCGATTGATTAAGAAGGTGAATGACAATAATGTTACCAAAATTCGTCTTTATCTAAGGTTTCTGTTGTATTGATCAACAAGTGCAGGCTACCTGGATTGCAGAAAACTGATAGATGTGACAAAGAAGACAGTTATCCATTATTTCGTAAGGATAAATCATCTAAGGTTAAGGACATCTTAAATGCCTTGAGTGGGAATAAGTGGTTTTCGACACTGGATCTGAAGAACGAGATGAAGTTTTCTCCGAATACCAAGAGAAGATGGCTTTTGCCACCCGACAAGGATTTTGGTTATTTAAAGTATGGTCGTCATAATGTCTCTGAAACTTTTGAAAGTTATATGCTGTGCTATCTATTATTTATTTATTTTATCTATGCCATCTATTTTTAAAGCTATGCTATCTATTCTACGTGGGCTGACCACGTAAGCCTGACAGATGTATTTGGACGATATCATTATGGTGGGACATACGTTCGAAGGACATTTCGGTAACGTCCACAAAGTTTTTCCAGAAATTGGAAGTTACTAATTTAAAACTCAATCTAGAAAAGAAATAACCTATCTTGATTATATATTTGTAGGTGTAAGGACTGATTCGGTGAAAATTATTGCAGGAAAAGATTGACTCCTTCCAGAAACAATTCAAAACCTTCATATTTTTCTGGGACTATTTGCTTACTACCATCAATTTCTAAAAGATTTATCAGCCATAGCGAACTCTTTAAATAGATTTTTCATAAAAACACAGTTTAACGCGGTAGACGAATGTGAAAGATCGTTTAATTATTTAAATCAGATTTTAACAACAGCACCAATTTTGACCTATCCTCAAACATAGACTATTTATGCCGGATACCGATGCTTGCAATAATGGAATTGGAATCGTGCTTTCCCCCTTGTTTGTTAAGGAATAGCTTGTTTTGTAGTCTTGTTTGTAGCATCTGTTTTTCTAAGAGTTTGGGAAAACAGAGAGAAATTATTATATAACCAGAAAGTAATTTCCATGGTTTCTTAAAATCAGTGCAGCATATTTCCATCATTATCTGTATGGCAAATGTTTTCTGTGATAGGTTTGCCACGCCATCGGGAGAACCTGTGAAACCGGGAAAACACAAGCAATTTGAAAATCGTGTAAAAAGATAAGGAAACTGCTGAGAAATTTGAACATTTTCATAAAAACCGGGAAAATACAGGGAATTTTATGTTTCTTAGTTATTTTTTTTCCCATCTAAAAAATGCCGAACTCGCAAGGTTTCAAGAATAAAAGATAATAGTCATAGCTTCCAAAAACGAAATTCATTCGCGATTTTGCAGTGCAGAAACTCAATTTTTCTATTCTCTCCCCTTTTTATCTTTATAGATGATTAGTTCAGTTTCGATTTGCAGAAAAGAACAACAGTATCGCAATAATGGAATTGGAATCGTGCTTTCCCCCTTGTTTGTTAAGGAATAGCTTGTTTTGTAGTCTTGTTTGTAGCATCTGTTTTTCTAAGAGTTTGGGAAAACAGAGAGAAATTATTATATAACCAGAAAGTAATTTCCATGGTTTCTTAAAATCAGTGCAGCATATTTCCATCATTATCTGTATGGCAAATGTTTTCTGTGATAGGTTTGCCACGCCATCGGGAGAACCTGTGAAACCGGGAAAACACAAGCAATTTGAAAATCGTGTAAAAAGATAAGGAAACTGCTGAGAAATTTGAACATTTTCATAAAAACCGGGAAAATACAGGGAATTTTATGTTTCTTAGTTATTTTTTTTCCCATCTAAAAAATGCCGAACTCGCAAGGTTTCAAGAATAAAAGATAATAGTCATAGCTTCCAAAAACGAAATTCATTCGCGATTTTGCAGTGCAGAAACTCAATTTTTCTATTCTCTCCCCTTTTTATCTTTATAGATGATTAGTTCAGTTTCGATTTGCGATACTGTTGTTCTTTTCTATAATATTCCCAAATTGTAACTAATGAGCTTGCGCAAGACTTCTGTAACTTCTTGAAAGAATATAATACATATCTCTGGCGAGAATAACAGCAGTGAGTAGTATGGAGATGATGGCTCTCAGATAAAAAGGAATGCTATGTTAAATCAGCAATAGTTAGGAAATGAACAGGGTCCAAATGGTAGTGTGTCATGCTTGTTTGTCGAAACGATTGAAATACTTCAGCTAAAACAATTGTATCTGTATTTTGATACAATTCAATGTAATCTTGAAAATTTTTACAATGAAATTCTTGGTAAACCCTCAGTGCGTGTTTGTATTCTTTTTTTGTTATGTTCGAATTCGTCAAAATGTTAAAGAAAGCTTCATGAGGTGGAAATGTCTTTTGTTTTAGAATAACTTTTGATGAAAAATAGCTATAAGGAAAAATTCCTTTTTGTTTGAGTAAGTTTCTATTTGTTTTGTTTTGGAAAAAAGAATCAAAGATGTCAACCGATGTTTAGAAGTTTTCAAAATTTCTACAAGAGAAGATAAGGAGGAATCAAAAAATGCGTACGAATCAATAAATTTAATGTAATTATCGAAGGTAAAACTAGTAAATTTTTGACTATTCGTCGGAATTATATCAATCTGATGCGTGAATTTTGAAGACATGTTTTAACAATAAGTGGGAATCGTATCCCTTAAGGTTGTGAATGACTACAGGAATGAAATGACTTCATTTTAAATTTAAATTACATGAATTGTGACAGAAACCTCTAAATATGCCTGAAACATGGCAATGATCTCGGACAATGCGATCACTCGGTTCAAATTTTAACTTGCATATGTAACATGTGCTAGGCTTTTCCATTGGTATATTTTCCTCGATCATTGGTTTATTGCATGATTGTTTTTTAAATAAAGATTTTGCTAATTTTTTTATTGTTTTTAAAAATATTAGTACTGGATTTTCTCCTCAATAGAATTTGTGATATATTATTTCATTTTTTATATTAATTGCTATTAATGCGAGACTGATTGGTTCGTGATGCTCTAGGTTAGCTGAAAAACTGAGAGGTATTAGGTAAAACAGTAGATATATTTTTCGTTATACATTCAAAATCCGCATACAAAATAAAAGGGTGGAACAATATTTTGTAAATGCTAGTAAATTTTACAGTGTTTATTTTAGGCGGTGATAGTTTCTGGGGGCATTTTGGCAACACACTCGTGTATGATCTACATGCTATTTCGCCTCTGAAATCCAATCAGACATCGCGAGCAATAATGGTGAATCCCTTTTTTGGTGTTTAATAGACGATTTAGATTTTTAATTAAGAAGTAATTCTCTTTATACAGAATTAAATTTATTTCCGAACCCGACTTTTTATTACTGATATAAATGGGAAAAACTTCTTCGTCATAAGTAAAAATATTTATTTTTAAACTGCTTATCCTTTCAGAATACTTTGTTAGAGAGTTTCATGGGGAAGCTTACATTTTTCAATTTTAAGTATTTTATTTTTGTAACTGCTTGGAGCATTAGAATTTTTTTCAGGAGGAAAGAGATGAGCTAAACAACTATATATGAAGCATTTGTGTTCATCGCAACGTATATTTAGAAGAATTTTTTTGTAAGCAGTCAGGTAATTTTATAATACCGCAACCTCCCCGCGGTTCTCTGTACTGTCCGATATTAATAACCCACCCACTACCGTTTCGGATATATGTTTCAATGGAATTGAACTTTAGCTTTTAACTTTACTTTTTATTTGGTTATATGATATTATGTGTTCAGCAAATGAACAGAAGTAAGCGTTTTGTAGTAAATTATCAGGATGAGTATCTTTAATAAATTTAATGCTTATGCATATTAAAAGACTAAAAGGTAGGTTTTGCTCTAATAAGAGTAAGAAAATGTTTTCTCGAATTTCATTATACAAGTTGTAGGGATCAGAGTGTATCGGTAAGCTGAAATATAACCTCTAAAACTTGATTCTATTCTATTAAACGACATTCTAAAATGATGAATGTAGGGAAAAATTGTCAACTTAGTTTAATTTTTTAACTCATGAATGTCAATTTTTCTTTATATGTTCTGCGAACATATTTATTGACTTTTTTAAAGCTCCCAACTGATCAAGATTCATGTTGAATCTGTTCTTTGTTTCATCTCCAACATTCTTTGGAAAGCAAGATAATAGGATTTTCTGTATTCCTTGATGCTGATGTTAATCCCTTTCCCTAGGTAAGCACTTATTTGGGAATGAGCTTTTTTTTCTTCTGTCGGATCAGAAAAAATTATACTCGAAATTCTTTGCTTTTTTGATGGACTCCTCTTTTTTCTCATCGCTTGATTTTCTTTTAGCTATCAGAAAAGGGATAACATTTTGAAATTAAATC
The DNA here is from genome assembly GCF_947563725.1 of Argiope bruennichi. Taxonomy (NCBI): domain Eukaryota; kingdom Metazoa; phylum Arthropoda; class Arachnida; order Araneae; family Araneidae; genus Argiope; species Argiope bruennichi. The sequence continues at coordinate 132,371,684 of NC_079162.1, read as the reverse complement.
TAAAGATACAAAATCTAATGATTTTACATTTTACCATTATGTTTTTCTTTGGGAATTTAAAAATCTAAAGTCTAAATTGACTTATAAAATCAAATCTAATTTACTGCTTGTATGCTTTTCCTTGGAAGGAAGAGAAAATTACTGCTTGCCGTCTGAATCGCTATCAGTTAAGCCTATTGGTGAGTGTGAAAATTCAGCGTTATTTTTAAAAAAATATGTTATACATGCTTAGCAATCTAAAAAGAATATGAAAATGCAATCACTTACTGATGCTCGCTTTTTGACTGTCCATGATAACTGAGTAGTACTTAAATACACGCACTCTGAAGAAGATGAAGTCTCCAACAAGATCGGCAGTATATATACAAAGGGTTATGTAACTTGTATTTATACCCCTGTTTATATAAGTGGGAATGGAATAATTGTTTATTATCTGTGGAATTTCCCAGGAACGCCTTGTTCTGCCTGAACTGATGACCTTAAAGTAATTTTAAAGTAATTTAATCGTATGTACATTTTCCTAACCTTAACCCACTTTCACTACCTTGAGAATAAAAGAACGTAATTTTATGGTGATATAGGATATTACGCAAAACATATTGATGTAGCGAAGCAAAATGAGACAGACGCAATGATACAGTTAAATTATATTTTTATTCAGGATTGTTAAAATATTACATCGAGTGGTACAATCAGTTTCTTCGTGTTGCTCATGCATGTAGAACATCGATTCATTGATGATGTTACATTAAATGACAGTAAGTGCAGCTTAGTATTACAATTATCTGTTGAGTTTATAATGCTGAGCTATTCTCAGCTTCTTAGCTGTATAGTTAGGTATTTACATTTATTTTCTTTGAAGTTGTCAACAATTCCATTGCAGATCTTTGAATCATGAGTAACTGATTCGCCGAAGTTCGCTTTGTATTACGTTTTACAATCAAATGTCTGTCGATAATTCATAGCAGAACCGTTATAGAGTTCTCTGACAATATCATTATTGTTGAGAACTTTGAAACAGGCAATCTTCAATCTGCAGTCTGAATCGACTATATCCATTTGATAGGAGTTCGCCGCTTGCACACAGGATATCATATTTTCGTAAAGGGAATCGGTGAAGCAATGAATCATATAAGCTGATCCAGTGCGCTTCAAGTACATAAAGCCATATCTCGCTTCGGAAGTCATCGTTTCTGTTGAATCAGTTGAAGCACAATGAGAATTTCACAGTTAGTGTATCGCTTTTATATGCTCTGTATGAAAAGTGACCTCCAAAAAGATATATTAATTTATATATAGAGCTTATAGAGAGAGAATGTATTATTATATTCTGTTGAAACATGTCTAAAGACTAGGGATTGCAATATCGGACCAAAAGTTCAATACCGGTATTCGGTATTTTTTAGATCTTAATACCGGGATACCGGTTTTAATACCGGTATTATAAATTTTAGAAAAAGAAAGAAAACACAGATGTTTCTTTGTTTTATTTGCCCGTTTTATTAGAGAGTGTAAACATAACAAAAAATAATTTGTAACTTATAAATTATAACAGTATATAAAGAATCACAAAAAAAAGGAACATCTTATTTATTTAAATCACAAAATAGTGCAAATATCACTATTTAATCTGTAGTACTATTACAAATTTTTGAAATGTGATCTTTAAAAAAATAATGCACCAATTGTACTGTCATTAAGCCTGGAATGTAATTTTGTGCAAAAATTACCAGTTGTCGAAAACGCTCTTTCGTCATCTTTGCTAGTTGGTGGTATTGTTAGTAATGCGCGATATACTTTTTCCAAGTATTTACCTCTAAATCCCTCATCTTCAAATAAATCGATTTCTCGTCGGATGGTTTTGGATATAGCCGACTTCTGTATTGTATTTTGGTTTGTTGAATTTTTTTTTCTCTAATTCTAATTTTTGTTCAAAAGACAATTCCTTTTCACTATCGACATTAGTGTCATCATAATCTTCGAAAGCTGTGCCGAATTCTTCTGAAAGTGGATAGGTTTCTGGGTAAAAAATTTTACTATAAACTTGATCAGATTTAAATTGGTTAGTCTCTTTTCTTCTTTTTCATTTTCATTTTTAAAATCATTATCATTATGTAAATACAGTAAGACATTCTGTATTACTAATTATCTGTAATGTTTATGTCTCATAATACTGAGTCTTCATTGTTAAATGTAAACATCTTCTCCTTTCATCTTTCCTCTCACCCCTATTTTGCCGAACCAAACCCATCCTAACGTATGCTCAAAAGCGCGGAGGGTTTTACAATCCGTTGTCAAACAGTATTTTATCACTTCTCTTGATTGTATGATGCAACTGTATTCAGTCTAATTAATTTCGCCCGTTAGTGAGACATAAAAATAAAAACGTATACTATTTTGCTATGTTGGCGATCCCTGAACATATAGTGGAGTCAATTTAAAAAATGTCTAGTAAATACCGAAAAAACGGTATTTAAACTTGTGAATACCGGTATTACAAAATTGTAAAAATGGCTCAAAATACCGGTATTCGGTATCCTGGTATACCGGTATTGCAATCCCTACTAAAGACGTGTATTTCTGAAATCACGCGCTTCACAAATTTGATTTGAATATGGGGAAAAGCAGCAATTTTGTAAACGAAATTTGCTAGCTACAAATTTTTTAATAAACTTCTCGTTATTTTCAATTTTATTAGAATCTAGAGGTGACTAAGTTTGCTTTCTCACAAAATTGTACAAGAAATGAAGGCAAAAATGACCACAGGTATACGACACTAAGCTTTGATATCTACATTTGTTCCAAGCAAAATTTTCAGCTTATTTTCTATGAACTTTAAAATATATTTGTTATTCGGTACAGAAGCGTAACTACAAAAATAGTAACATTTATTATTCCGAAATGCTATTGCTACCCAATGACTTCCCGGTTTTATTTTAGGATCTAAATTTACAATAAAACATGAATAACTATCCATTGTCTTAGGCAATTCATCTGAAGCGTATACACCTCCAAATTTAGAACGTAGACGGAAGTCGCTGCTTGCAAGTGTGCACAAAGTTATGCTATCCATTTTCAAAAATCTGAAAAAATACTGCGATTTTTGTCAATTTGTATGGTATTTCGATACTCTGAAAAAACTATTAAATTTTCTGTTTCAGATAATGCTTTGCTGAATTTTATATCGATAGTTAAATTGCCATTGTGTAAAAATACTTTCGTGCATTCCGTCCGCGTTGAGATCGGGCGTCAAATCTACAGCGATCAACGTATACCCATCTTTATATTCAGTGTAACTTATATTAATGTCTTGATCTTTATGGTATCTACCCAGATCAGTAAATAGACTCGTATAACATCTGTTGTAACTGTTAGAATTATCAAATTTTGGTTGAAAGGGCTTTGATGGAATCATGCGATTGCCATCTAATATACAAAGATATGATAAATCATAATGCTTGAAATTGAATGGATTTTTTGAAAAATCACCATTAAATGCAGCATTAGATACCATACCCATTATAAGTCTTGTCGGCAACTGTCCAATGAACGCATTAGGGATAGTTATTGACTGCATTCCTGAAGGAAGTGCGAATGATTTCACTTCTGTTCTGCGACGGCATTTTTATAATAACTACTTTAAAATCTTGCGTGGCTGACATCAGAGCAAAAAAATCCTTATTTCTTTCTAATTTGATCCGAAGATTGACCGAATTTATAAGACATTTGTTCTGATTGCCTAGATCGAAATATAATGGACCTATCATATCTATAAGTTTACTATCTTTGCAAATGTTATATCTAGTTTGGTAACCGGAATTTGCATTATCACCAACATTAGCTAGTTCTACTGATTCGTGTGTGGAAGCAGCGTCTTTGTAGAAAAGACCCGATGTTAGCATTGATTCTTGAACAGCTCGAGGTGAAATCAAAGCATCGGAAATACATCTATATGCGTAGTTAGCTTGCGAAGAAACCTCTTGTCATTTAGTGTAACTGAACATTCAGAAAATAGCGTATTAAGGGGATAATTGATGGGAGCCACTTGATGAGGCGTTCCAATTACTGTTCCATTTCTCTTTTTAATTTTCACTTGTAGATGCAGAAGTGTATGGGATAAGTTGAGATAATGTTCACCACTTCCGCTTACGTAAAATTCAGTTGGCGTCTTTTCATTCAGAGATGCAACAGGAAAAATCTCAGTAAATGAGCTGTCTTTTGTTGTTAATTGTACAGGATTCACGTTAAAGAGGTCTAATTCACTCTGCAAGCAAGCACACGCTTGTGAAAATATGTCTGCTTCCTTTAATTTCTTTCGACTTCACTTGACACGTTGCGAATGGATTTTCTTGTAGAATTTCTTTCTTTTTATACCCGAACCGCTCTGAATTTTATGAATAATGTCGTCTTTTATTTGTTTTGATGTTTCGCGAAATCGCGATCTTGCCGAATCTTTAAGAGATGAACCCGAAGCAACATCTGACATAACTTTTGAACCTGCGCCTAGAAGGTGTTTTCCTAAATACTTTCCAACTTTCAGTGCTATGGGAGAAATAAATCGAAATAAATTTGAAAACATTCTATATCTTTTTGGCGGCCAACACCCTGAAAATATGGTCCACCGCCAGCCTGAACTTGCGAGCAGTAATAATTCTCACAAGTTTTTTGATCCAAATGCATTCTCTTTCACGATCGGATTTAAAATGATTCATGACAAAATAAGTAATAGTTTTATACTGTTCTGCGACGGAAGGAGAGAACCAAGAGTGATTTCTCACTGGTAAAAAATATACCATCTCCAGAGCTACTTCTGAATTTGATTTCTATACAATCGATATAATTTTTGCGCAAAGGAAAATACAGCGGTCTTTGATAATTTGGTATTCTTCATTTGACATAACAGGAATAATACGGAGTAAAGGAGCAATTGTTTCCCCCACAAAGTGCGATTCTATGACATCACTACAGACATAAATTTCGGTGATTCCTCCATCTAATTCTAGTTGATAGTCAGATATATGAGTTCCGCCATCTAATGTGGATTCTTTGAAACTTAAAAGATCTCTTAATCCTTCTTTTAAAGTCAGAGTTGAATTTTCTGGTATATGAATTTTGATCTTATTGTTTGCTAAATGATTAGAAGCAAGGTGTTTAAAAGATCCAAACAACTGCTCTGAGTTTTTATAAAATGACTTGTAGTTCCATATCCTCCGTTTTTTTAATTTCCACAAGAATTGTGGGTTTATCCGTAATGCTTACGCGGAAGTATTCGTTCATAGGAGGCCTGTCAATTTTTTGCAAAATATGTAACGTTCTACCAGTTAAAACAATATCTTTCGTCATGCCCAATATTCGCATAAACAAGGGGGTATATAATAACCTAAACTTGAGTTCAACATTCTTTTGAACCGTTATTTCTACTTTATCTTCTTTAAAGTCGAATATAAAATCCGTTGCACCTCCTATACCCGTCTGCATTAGATTATGATTTATATGCTGAAAGAGTTCGTGATGTATGTTGTCCATATCAGTATACTTATGATTAAACCTGGTGACGCGAATTATAAAATGCCTTTTCAGATTTCGAGCAATAATTTTGAAAATATTGTCTTTGAGGGTTTTCTGTATATAAAACTTTCCGATGTTTTTATAACTCTATTCTCTCTAGGTAAGTTTAACATAGATAACAATCTTGGTGAATCAGCAGCTGTCAAGTGCAGTTCGTAATTCGGAGCAATAAGTATATTCATATTCTTGTGATTCATTTCGAAGGAGACGAAATGTCCACATATTGCTTCAATACTTTGGTTAATGTTATCAATTATATCCTCATCAGAAGTTCCCTGTTCAATTTTTATTCTGATTGTGTATTCAAGAAAATCCTTTTCCACCAATTTTGTTTCCTCATAAATTATCGAATATTTATTATTATGATTTCCGATGTTGAACCAGGTTCGAAGTACGAATATTTCTGATAAACCAACTTCCCATTCACCAGTTAGTATTATTGGACGAGATGGTTTCGTTCTGAATGATGCTTGCGTATTTTTTGGAAAGTAATCCATGCTAGAGTTGCTGGTAAGCATAATGTAAAAATCATTCTCTTCATCCATGCTGCTTTTACCCACGAGTTGAACCGATTATCAAAGCCTTTCCACTTCACGTAATATTCTTTCTTCGTATCTCTGCCCTTTGTTTTGAGCACCTTTTCTATTTGCCAATAATCCTCAGAGCGTTCTGGAATTCTGCATAAAATCTTCCTTTTATAGTTTCTCATTTAAGGTCTTGAAGCTCGAATGTAGTTGGATAAGAGGGATATACTTTTGACACCTAATCGCTCCACCCTGGTAAATATACTCGTCGAAACGATTTCTTCGCTTTCGATATTCTTACTAAATCTTCCTTCATTTGCGAGTTCTTCAATGTGTAACCATATAGTTTTTTGAAGATATGGGGTTCAAAATCACGAGGGACTTTTGAAGGTGCCATGCCTATGCTACGATGTTCACTATCATTATATGACTTTACTAGTGACTGTAGCAGATCATCATACTTATAAGATTTTCTATATGTGAATACCTTGAACATTTTGTTTTTTAATGTTCTGTGGAACCTCTCAATAACACTAGCTTTATGATCACCTTCAGCCGAATAGTGGTTAATGCTGTACCTCTTAAACAATGACTGAAGTTGCGTATTGTAAAATTCCTTGCCCTTATCGCTTTGAATGTGCTTAGGCTTAACCTGCTGTAACAATTTTTAAATGCATTCTTTACAGCCCCAGCTTTGCTTTTAAGAGGTATAGCATTAGCATATTTCGAAAATACATCAGTTATGGTGAGTAAATACTTAAACCCATTATTATGTTCTGCTAAATGCTATAAATCCACAAAATCGCATTGCCATACATCATTTATACTATATGAAAGCTTCGACATCCGAGAAAATTTATACCAAACTGGTTTATGTAACGAATAAGTATCTTGGGTCATTAACCAGCGTTTAGTTTACTGATATGTAAATTTGGAGATTGCTGATAGTTTGTTTATTCCGCCAAATGATGCAGGATTTGCGAAATCGTAATATGCTGCTTCTAATATTCTTTCCATTTTCTTTTCGAGTTTTATTTTTTATTCTTTGCTTTTGAATCTGGAGATTTCATATTAATTTCGTTTTGGATCTCGCCTGCGTCTGTGTCAAACCCGAAATTTTCCTCTAGCTTCAGGTTGCCAATCCAACGTGTTGGTATTTTTATCTCTTTAATGCCCCTCCAAAAAAATTAAAAACCATGCGGTTCATGACCTTTCTTTACATTTCTCATTAAATATGAAAATAAGTCAATAACGTTTGTGTTTTTAATGACATTATCTTTCATCAATTCACCATATTCATTCCAAGCATAGCTGCGCGTATTCAATTTTTCAGCAATAGGCGAAATAAATTTTTGGAAGTTCGCATGAACTGAAAGTACGATATCACATAATATAGGATCTTCCACTGAGTTACTTTTAGGCTATTCTTGAACTTGTTTCTTAGTCTTCAATAGTAACACGTATCGATGGTTTAGGCGCGTTTATAGCATGCTGATATTTTAAAAGCAGTTGGCTCAACAGTTTTGCTTTTGCGTCATCCGAATAGTTTGATTCATGAAGGTTTATTATTTGGTTTTCAATACCATGTACTCCGGTATCTGGTGTTTTCGAAAAATAAGTTGCTGCTAAATCTTCAGGAACGAGAGCCAATCTTCGAGACATTGCTGTGAATATTAAATTCAGTTTCCTATTGCTTTTCCGGCAAGGCCTACTAACGCAGGTAGAACTGCGGGAAGAATGAGAGGGTGGAAGCCTCCCGTTTGGTTGATTAATTCTTTTCTCTTTTTTTACTAAAGATAATTTTTTTATTAACAATTTTTCTTATGGCCGTTTTATATTTACGTAATTTCTTTACGCTCACCGATAAATTACCACCTAAGACGTTTACACAAATTTCGCATGAGCAGTGTAACTGACTTTTGTTAGCAGTCCGTATTATTGCTATTTTTTGTGCTGGAGATGCGCTGAGTAGTAGTTTCAGTAAGTGATAAAGCTTCTTTATACTCATCATTTTATCGGTAAATATATCCAATAAAATCCATTGGGTACACGCTCGCTCTGAGCCTAAAGTTTTCGCCCGTTCTCGGATGTAGTAGGTCCACCAACAAATAGTTAAAATTTTTGTAAGCATCCATAAAATATGCTGCCTTATTTCTGCATACTTGTCTTGCGAAACACTGGATTTGTCCCACGTCACGATTGTTTTTAAATTATATTACATATTGTGCATTCAGACTTATGTCCCGCATCACTTTATTTCGGGGAAATAGATTCTGCAAAATCAGAATCACACTGATTGTAGAATGATGTGCCGTAAATAGTGAACAATTCCGCATAATATTGATCCATCTGATCATCAAATACATATAGATTTCCGCTTTCGACTTTTTCTGGAAAACCTTGAACAAATTTCATTTCTTTTTCTTCAGCAATCCATGGCTGAAAAACTTTATAGCACCAGATAATATTTTTAAATTCAAAATCATATGCTTTATGTGCAATCATTTGTCGCACCAACGTGGTTTTACCCAACTGCGATGCTCCCACACATAGTAAACACGACGGATGTTTCAGTTTGAACACTGTTCACATACTTTCTGAAATTCCTTCTCAGTCAGTTGAATTCCTAAAAAGCTTGCTGATAAATATGTTGAATTTACATTAAAAAAATATCTTATGTCGTGAATATTTGCTCCCTGTTTTAAACATTCACGATAAAATAATTTCTTTCCTATATGTGTCGAACGAAAGCACGTTTTATTATTAATTTTAATTTCGTTGTCAGTCGTCTCAATGTGGTTTGATATTATAAAAAATAATTTTGCAGTAGCTAGAATTATTAAAACAAGCAAGCTCAACTTTTTTCTGTCCATTTCTCGTGCACCGAGTGACTAAATGACGATTTCGATCGATAAATTTCTTTATATTCTTTTTTCTTTCAGATGTTCCCTCATTATAAACAAATGCTTTTTTTTCACCTTGGAAAAAAAAAAAATGGAACGCGCATTTTAACTTCTTCGCAAACTTGTACTTAACCTTTCCTCCCGACCTGAATACACCTGCTTTAACGGATCATTTTCTTCCGTCACTTCAATGGTACCACGGTTCGTATCTGCATACTCTCTTGAATGCTTTTTCTCAGCAAACTTCATTTGCAGCGTGCATCATTTCAGATATGTAACTTATCTGAAAGTTCTATTTCTTGTCGTGCCTCTTTTTTTAGATATGTAATTTATCTGAAGGTTCTTTTTCTTGTTGTGCCTCTTTTTTTCTTTGAGTGGGAATAGAACTTATAACCTTGCAAAAACATTGCCCGCTCATTTTAATCGCTGCAGTTCAATCGAATGAGCCAGCACTGCTACTCTCACTCATTATTTTTCATGATTTTATTCTTGATCGTAACTTTTTTTTTTTTACTTCTATCTATTTCCTTTTGGTAAGAACTTGTAAAGTTATAAAAACAATTCTAGATCAGTTTAATCGCTTCGTTTCAAATATGAGTTAACAATGTTCCTCCGTATACAGATAAAATTTTACTTATTTCTTATTATAATCTAGAGAAATTTATTGTAATTATAATGTTATTCTTAATTTTTAATTCTGTAAATGAGATAAAAAAAATTTTCATTTAGACGAATATTTCAGCTTTTGTGAGAGGCATTTTTTTATCTGTGAGCCATCATCTTGTGAAAGTTCACTTTTTATCTGAGAGCCATCATCTCTATACTACTGCAGTGCGGTGGTGTTAAGTCTACCATAATTGAGTTTTTAAAATGTTTAAAAGTTTCTTATTATTTGAGAAAAAATGTTTAAAAGTTTCTTTATTATTTGAGAAACTGTGAGCGTATTTAAAATAGATTAATTTTTAAAACAATGAGCTGTTCAAAATCCGTATTTAATACGGAAGAATACAGGAATAGATACACGTCGAATACGAAAACGTCAGTGTCCGAAAATAAACCGATTTCAAACTTTTTGCTTCGAACACAGTCATTTAAAGCTAATTTTTTATGGGCATTAAAACTTGTTGCGTCACATTCGTCCATTAATGCATTGAATGATATATCGGAAATATTTTTGCATATGTTCACTGAAAGTGAAATAGCTAAAACATATACGTCGGTCCATAGAAAAATGTCGTACTTTATTTGACTGATTTGCTCCATGAAACTGATGGCTGTAAAAAATTTGAAGAAATTGATTCCCAAATACATGAACTGTCAAAAATGAATAAATAAATTTAAAAAAAAACAATCTTGCTTCGTAACGTTTTTTGTTAAATAATCCTTAAATGATTTGTATCATGGTAACAAAAATGTTTTATGTCACCCGAGTCCTTAATTTTATGTGATTTACAATTAAATAGCATGAGAGGTTATATATGAACCCCCTTAATATATAAATTTTGTTTCGCTAGATTTTAGATAATAAATAAAGATAAATTCTTTTCTTCTGTATGTAAATTTAAAAACTTTTTTTAATGTGTTGTTATTTGGAATAATTTTAAATCGTTGTTTCCTTTACATGCATTTTCCACTCCATCAAACCATATTCCATTATAGCTAGCATATGAATGCTATTCGCGCATTTCCTCGTATCCTGAATATACGTACAGGGAAAACTCAGGGCAATCTCAAAGAATCTCGGACAATCTCCACTCAAGGAATTTGACTGGCAACCCTGTATGAATCGATCACGCCTTTCTGAAGTGGTCAATCGATTTCAAAGAACCTGAAGAACTAGTATACAGAGACTTCAAGAGTTGATTTTGAAATATGGTGATGTAGTGATAATGGTCTTAGTGATGTAGATGCTCTGCTAAGAAGGCCCTGTTCAGATAGCTGCAAACAGTGTTGGAAAATTGAGTGAAAATACAATGGTATGACAGACTTTTCCGTTAAAATCATAACCTTCAGTATGTAAACTACCATTTCTTGGTCCCCGGAAGAGCTTTGAAAAATTCAAGCGAGTGAACCAGACATTAAACCGATTCTGAAAAAGAAAATGAACAAATAAAATAAATAAGTAAATAATATAAATTGGCCATCCTGACAAGAGATGAGCTCCTAATTCTCTTATGGAGAAAGGAATTTAAGTATTATAGGATCCCCTACATCTCGGATATGAAGTTTTTTTATCGCCAGTGGGAGAGTCGTGATGTAAGAACTCATTGATAACAGTTGGTTTTCTCAAGATCCAGTAATCCTGAGATTCATGGCAATCCAAGATATTAAACAAGGTCAGAGGATAATTCTGTTGAATTTATGCTGGTATCGAGAAATGGTGTGAAGAATGCCATCCATGCCTGTGGAGCACGAAAGGTACCTAGAATGAGAGCTAGGAGGTGATGATGAATATGTCTGCTGTATTGGAGAGAACTTTTTGACTAAACTAATGCCCGTAATGTCTAAAGACCATCGGTACATCCTGGTATTTATGAACTATTTTACGAAATGTTCGAATACAAAATGCTGTGTCTATAACGGATGAATAAGCATCGATGCAGTATCTGAAATATTCGTGGAAATCTGGGCGTCCCATTCATACTACATTCAGGTCAAAGTGTAAATTTTATTTTATTATTAATATGAATTTCTCGACATTCCGAAAACCCATACTACAGCATTGTACCCACATTCAAGCAACATGTTAGGTATAAACATTTGGCATATGTTGTCACCATTTGCCAATGTTTGTGTGAAAGTATTAGACGGATTGGGGCACTCATGTACCATTTCTTCTCTTGGCTTACAGAAGCACTAAGCTCGGCGCAACCAGTTAAGACTTCTTCAGGAATGCTCTTCGGCAGACCGCCTTTGCCAGAGTCGAAGGCAGAATTTTTCCAATAAGTATGTAGGAGGGGGGAGGATAATATCTCTAATTTATGATAAATTCTAGCGAAATTGTCAAAATAACGTGCATTAATTATTTTCATATGTAAATAAATGCATTAAGAATGTAATAGCTATTTTAATTATAATAATAATTTTAATAATACACTATTTTACGGTGTCGGTGTAGTTAGAATTAGGACCAAACGAAGGTGAATGAGAGAAAATAAAACATCATCTAGTTGGCTCTGGCGATTAGCTATTCACCCACGATCTGCATATTTGAAATAAATGGCAAAATTAGAAAAAAAGTGCCTCAGGTATAGCCATTAAACTCGGTTTCTGCAGTTTTTATTTTAATAAAAGTTAAGGACATCTATGTATGTCGGCAATCGTCCCCTGCTCTCAACCATTGCTATTTTCGTGAAAAATCTTAAGAAACTAAGTGCGGGAAAACCTCGATTAGAATTTCCCAGTCACAGCGATTAAAATAAAATATCTAATGTACGATTTCATCAATTTTTATCTTATAAAAAAAGCTTGACTCCTACGTACGTCATCAAGAATCGCCGCCTGTACCTCCATTTTGGAGAGATATCGAAATATAATACACAAATAAGAGGCCCCAAACTCAATAACTGGACAGATTTCGCCAATTTTTTTGTCGCAAATAATACCGCCGCTTTGAAAGCATATCTGAGCAGTGAAAATGCTTTATCATTATTATGCAGTTATAAATTAAAATAAAATATTCTTTTTTTGATAACATGTATTTCATTAAAATTGGTCAACCTGACTTTTAATATCAATAATAAAATTCTTCATTCTCACAGTTTTCTTTCTTTCTTTTTTTTTTCCAGATACATTAATTTTTCTATCATTGATAAAAACTTGTGTAAAAAAAAAGTAAGAAAATGTTTTCACTTTCTTTTATTTACTACCAGAAAATTGTCAATATTTAAATCTATTATTTATGAGACTTGAAATTTAATTGCACTGTGATCTAATTCTAGAAAAAATATAGTTATATAGGATGGTTAGGATTAAACTGACGCTACTCAGAAACTCGTTGTTCAGTTTCTTCTGAGTGAATCCGAATGAAACTTCATATATTTGTTACTTAGACTGTGGGGTCGAGGTTTTTGTCAGAAAAATGTAGTTTGAAATTTTCCTATTGATGGCGTTGTACTGCTTAAAGCATTATGCTAATGAATAGTGCATTTGATTTCGCTATAAAATGCGTACGTATGTTTCGAAAAAATCATTTGCTGACAATGAAAATGCTGCTGATCAAGAAGTAGCAGGCATTGATATATATATTTTTAAATCAGAATAAGTGCAATGTTTCAGCAACATTCCTTGCGTACTGGCGATTGAAAAGCTTCAGGAAAAGACCCGGGTCTCTAAATGCAGTTGAAAGCATGATGTGTAAGTTTGAAATAACGGGTTCTCTGGATGTTGCACCGGAAGAGGACACATTCAACGTAACCCACAATTGTGGAAGTAGCTGTAATTGCAACAGCTAAAGCATCTGCAAGTTCTTCAAATTCTACTACAAGTGGCCGCTCAATAGCACGAGCACTGGTCATTCCGTAAGCAACCTGCGCATGGTATTACGAAAAATTTTGAATTTGTATCCTTACAAGATGCATTTCATGCAACAATTGAAACCGCAAGATTACTTTGTATGCCAAGATTTTGCCTCGAGTTTTTTTTTTCCGAGGAGATGAGTAGTAGGTACTGGTCAGCACATTTCTTATAGATAGACGTGGCTCATTTTCACTTAGACCGTGCTGTGAACACTCATAACTGCCTCATATGGGATTCCACCGATCGTCATTCCCTGCAACAACAGCCACTTCATTCCCCATACTTCACTGCATTCTGTGGAGTTCCGGTGAATTTCATTGTTGACCTGTAATTCTTGGAGGAATTCACAATGAACGAGCTTTCTTTTGGAGGATCATGTTATCCCGGTTCTAAGGCAAAACGGTTGTTGAACCGTCACAGGTTCAATGCAAGACGGTGCAACTGTGCATAAGGCAAAACATGTAAAGAATATAATCGAAACTCACTTCTTTGATGAATGTGTCATCTCGCATACTTTCCCGCTTGTCTGCCAGCTCAGTCGCACAGATCTGAACCTTTGTGACTTCTGGATGTGAGATTTTCTCAAAGATCGCGTTTATCAAGGACATGTAACTAATGAAGCCATCCAGAAAACCAGTATCATTTGAAAGTCTCCTTTATTCTTACTGAAATGTTGGTTGAGGTGATTTGATAACGAATTGATACGTTTTCTGTATATTGTTGATCGATTACATATGCACATGTGTAAATAAATAAAATACTATTGTTATTTTTATTTTAGAACTGTTATCTTTCTTTTTATTTCATTGCAGCGCCATCCAATGGTAAAATTTCAAGCTACTTTTTTCCCACGAAAACCTCGGCCGCACAGTCTAAGTAACAGATACATGAAATTTCATTTGAATCCATTCAATAGAAACGGTGCCCCGAGTCTCTGAGAGCTATCGGTTTAGTTTTAATCTTATTTCATTCTAAATTTTTTTAGTACTTATTGATCGAAACTTAGGTTGTAGCGATAAGTCACCTAAATTTGTTGTAGCATGATCATGGAAATATTTATGACGTTAACAATTATTAATGATTTTAATGATGTTAACAATTTTAACGAATTTGAATTCAGTTCGAATTAAACAGAATTCTTTATCTTCTTGAATCTTTTTTTGAATACTTATAGTATATTATAACAAAAATGAATTAATTGAACAGGGCTACAGTAATTTATGAATGCATAATATTGGTAAATTCTAACATATCCAAAATAATGTTTAATAAAATAAAATGGCAAAATTTAAAAATTCATAAAAATTTTTCTTGAAAGTGAACAATGTTTCTACAATTTATAATTATACGAAATGGATTAATGTCTAAGACATTATTGGCGGAAAAGAACATGAAACTGTTAAAATCTTATGTTTATAAATCCTTATATGTCCTTATAAATCCCTCTCACTTGCACTCTGACAGTCAAACAGATTTCCTATGAATGAAATGTATTTAAAATGCGAAAGAAATCTGCAAATTCGGTGTAAAAACGTATATGATCATGTATAGGAGGAAATATAAAGTTTTAACTGTTGAGTGAATCAAATCCCTTTTAGATTCTGGGCATACGACAATAATAGTCATATGAAGCCAGGGACAGATTAAATGTCTTGTATTTAATACCAATAAACAAAATCTATGGAGATACTAATTTTTTGATGACTTATTGCTATAGGATTTAATTGGTTTGTAAGCAATTTAAAGCTACATTATTGAAAGCGAGTTCAATCTAAATTCTATTTTTATTAGATTCAAACCATTTTTTCTAGAAAAAGCAACTGTGAGGAGATGAAAGAAGATATATTTAATTTTTTTAATGAATGGCTGTTGTTGTGTATAATTCCTGCTTTTAGGAAGTGTAACTAAATATCTTGTTGTTATATATGTTATTTTGATGTACATATGTCAAAAAATGTTCTGCTACAGAATATAAATCTTATTTGATTTTTTCTGAATAACAGTTATTCTTCAAGTTCGTATTAATATAGAAGTTGTCATTGATCCTTTCAATATTTGTTCAAAATTTCATGAAAATCTACTCACAAAAATAATTGAAGTCTAATAATTAGTTTCACTGGTTTTTTATTGTCTCTGATACAACAGATTTTTTGATCATATAACTGCTTAAACTCTTTTGAGTTAGGTAGTTTAATAACTGTTTTCCACCTTTACTTTTGATCATTTTGAGTAAATGTCATTTTAAAGAATTGAAATGAATACCTTTCTTCCATTTTATTCAGTCAGAATTTTCTCTGCAATTTTCCCCTTCTTTAAAACTATGTACTTCAGACTGTTGATTTATTATTCAAATAATTATTCATGTAAAAATTTTAGGTTAATTACTTTGTAGTCTCAATATTTAACAGCAATTGAAAATTTTCTTTTGTTTTTAAAAAATATTATTTAATCGAATGTTAATAAATTCACTAAATTTAGTAATACTTTATCACCTTATATTTATTGGCATTTTTTATAGGTCAGACAGTTGTATTCTGTAGAACAAAAGAGGAATCATATCGTTTGGAAAGTGCATTAGATGATGAAAATATCTCTGTTAAAATTCTTAATGGTGATCTTAAGCCGCCATCAAAAAGAAGTGACATATTACAACAGTTCAAAGAAAACAAAATTCAGGTATTTATTTTATAATTATTTTATATTTTAAAATGTCAGAATAGGTTTTTGTAGCAGCTTGTTAATGTACTTTGCTGATTTCTATGAAATTTGTTATATTCAGATAGTGCAGAATCGTCTGTCCTGCACTGTTCATTTGTTATTCTTTGTTATCATCATATACTATTTTATGTTTCTTGCATAAAATAGTATATGGTATTTTTTTTATAAAATATTTTATGAATAGTATTAATTTATATACATATTACATTCTTGCAGATTTAATTAAGTAATATAATTAGCAGTGATATATCTATTGTTCTATTTAATGGAAATCAAAAATAATGTAATGTTACCTATTTCCATTCACAAGAATGAATTTTTGAAAATTTTCTATTAATCTAACTAGTTTCCTATAGATTCTGGGGATAAGAAGATCCTGGGGTACTTTTTCATTTTGCATACTTTTTTTACCTTATAAATATTAAAAACCGCACAAAATTGGAGTATTTAACTCTTTGATTGCCACATGGTATACTTGTGATTCACAAATTCAGCCTAATTAGATGCCCCCCACCCCTCCACGTATGATTCGAATCACAGTCACAAAACATAGTAGCAAACGTGTTAAGCCAGAAGAAAAGTGAAAGCACTCTTATTTTATTTTTTTTTAAATTATGTTTGAAGATTTCAAAATCATTGATTATGATGTCGTGTCCACGTTACCGCGGAAAGGGGTGCAATAGCTTCTGAGGGTAAAGACCCCTGGGTGAGTTAGTCAGACTTCTAACTCATAGACCCTGGTCATATGAGTTAGAAGTCTGACTTCTAACTCATATGAAGATGACACTCACACACTCGCTTGCATAACCCCTTTTTACAGGGGGGCTCTTTCACACACCTCACAGATAGAACACAAGGTGAAGAACAACCAAGCCCGAACCAGGACTCGAAACCGGGACGCCCAGATCACGGGGAAGACTCGCTACCCTTAAGTAGGACCCCGACCGAAAATCATTGCATGAGTGCAAATACAATAAATACTTCATTTCAAGAAATTAAAGTTTTTATATGTATTTTAGCTATGTTAAACTACTTGAACAGTCATAGTCAAATAATAATATGTAAACATGTGCTTAATCTTCTGATCGAATAAATAATTTTTTTATTGGCAATTGATTTTTAAAAATAAAAATTTCGTTTTAAGTTACGAATTGTGCAAACTTTTAATTTTTCTTATATCTCACAAGATCTAATTACTGTAATCTTCACAGTCTGGAAATATAATTAATTACCTTACTTATTATTTCAGTAAAAATGCACGCCGCCTTATGCGCAATATCTTGACAATGACCATGAATTAGGCTTACTTATAATATCTTCTGAGGAATTAAAATTGTCAATTATTCGTTAAATGTAATATGTGGAAATTTCAAATAAAAATTTTTTGGATGTAAACGACAGCATCCTCTTTTAAAAGATGTCTCAATATTTTCAGTCAACAGCTCTGTTTTCAGTGATTTCAAAAATCGTTTTACAACATTTCACTAGGTGAGGGGGGGTGGGTGCAAACTTTCTTCATAAAATGCCATTTTAAGAATCCCATTTACTAAAATAGTACTTATGGAACAGCAAATCGGCACCTTGAATTATGAAATACAAAATTTTGAAGACTGAGTCTAGATCTTTTTTGTTGTTAAAATGAATTTATTTTAGCTTTGATTATATTTATTGTAATAAAACTCATAACGATTCAATATTTATTATTGATGTCACATTATTAATAATTATAAACTAAAATTATATAAATAGAAAATAAGTGATTTAATCTATTTTAAATTATTATTTTTGCCAATAAGTATACTAGATTGCTTTTATAATATGCTTAATTTATATGAATAATGAAATTTAAATGCATAAGCATGAAAATATATATTGTTTAATAAGATTTCTTTTCTTGAATGTTTTGGAGAACTTTGTTATCAAAATTTGACAACAATGAGCAGGATGTGTAGCATCATTAAAAGTCCTTAAAAATGCCAATTTTTAATGGATTTTATATATGGGCCTTAAAACTGCTTAGAAAAAGAAATATTGCGCCACACTAGATCTGCTTGATTATATGACGGTTTTTTTTTTTTTTTTTTTTTTTTTTGTGATTTCTGATCTTTCATCTTGTATGAAAATATTGGAAAAAACTGTCTGAACATACTGGAAATTTCATAAGTTTTCAAAAATAAAAATAAAGCAAAATGTTCGTGTTGCTCCAAATTTACTTGTAGTTCAGTAATTATTTCTGCTACAAGATACCAAAAAATATATTAATGTCAATAATCAATTTTTCCATACCACTAATCTATTCCCATTTTTATGTTCTTATGTACAAAGTATTCAAAGAAAACATATTGTAATCGCCCCCCCCCCCAAAAAAAAATTATCTGAACTTTACATTTTACCCAATCTTAACAATTTAAACCTCTGAAAAAGACGTTTTGGAATTATGACAGTCTGAACACAATAAATCAAGAACGCTCTCATCCTGAAGACTGTTTTTTTTTTTTTTTTTTTTTTTTTTCGTTTTTACACCGAATTTGCAGATTTCTTTCGCATTTTAAATACATTTCATTCATAGGAAATCTGTTTGACTGTCAGAGTGCAAGTGAACATGACAACTTCAAACCATATCGGTAAAATTTGACATACAATTTTACCATCTTAAGTATAGATCCGTATCAGACTTTGAACTAAATCCTTCGTCTGTCAGTCTGTACATTTGTATGCATATAAATGTGATTACTCAAAACTCAACAATTAGTTAAATGAAATTTTGCGTGTTTTGCTCTTTAATAAATTTTGGCCAGCTAAAAAGCTTTCAAAATGCATACTTGGTTATTTTTTTACTATACTTCGAAACGCAAAGTGCTCTAATGCAAATAAAAATCTCAGTGCTCATGGTTTTCTCGGCCTTCTCCAAGGCCACTAATTTTTATGAGAGAGAAAAGGCTGATAACACCTATTCTAGAGAGTATGCAAAACAGTCATGGAGATATATTTTCCACTGTTTTCTATTAAGTAAAAGCCGTTTGTGAAATGTTATGACCCAATTTTGCCTTTTTATGCATTTGATAGACAGAAGTTAATAAAGCAATTATTGTGTGTTTTTTAAAGTTTTGTAATTTCCAAGTTTAAATTATTTATTTGGCATATTTTAGTACCAGTTTTTAATTTTTCTAATAATGCATCATGTCCTGCAATTGATAAAGTGAGTGCAGGTATTAGGAGGGAAAAATTATTGAAAGACTTACATTCCTCAGAAGAATTATGCATTAAAGTTTTTTGTTGCTTGTCGAGTTTGATTGTCAGTAACTTGTTTAAAAAATGTCGAAATGCATGATGAATTATGAATCAATAAGAAATGTTATTTTGGCAAAGAACTGAAGAAGTGTGAAAAAAAAAAAATGAAACACGTTATGAGTTGCACATTCTTCAGAATAGATAAAAAGATGAGGTCAGTGTCATGGATATATCGTCAAATCATCTCCACTCGGTTTCGAGAATTTTAATGTTAGGAAAATGAGATTGGAGAAGCTTTCATCTTTATATGAAGAAAATAAATTTGCAAAACTTTAGAGTTCTGAATATTGACTTAAGTACAGTACTGATGGCACCAGAAAATCTCAAAACGCTGAAAGACGTGATTTTAAAAATGGACTGGTTTTTTTTACCAAGTATTTGAAAATTTTAAAGTGTTTGCCTTTCTTTGTTGTGGAACGAGAATTTGGTGGAATATGGAAAATTTTGGGGTGACTTCTTAATTGGCTTAAACTGGCTCCTCGTTTAACTGGATGATAGGTGTTCGGAAGATGTGGAAGGCCAGAGATTGACCACTTTATGGCTGGAGGCCAACCGCCTCGAAGAGGATATCAGTTCGGTGAATCAGCCGGTGTTTTCAATAAAGCCAGCAGTCGGCCACAACAAATCCTGTCGGTAATGCTTTGTGTAGTGGTGGCGTGGTGGTCAGCTGTACTAACAAGAACTGTATTTCTTTTTGGTTTAGGATGTTCAAGTTTTTTGGCTAGTATTTTGGGAAGGATAACTGTCTTCATATACAGTTAACTCACTCACTCACTCACTCACTCACTCACCCAACCAACCACCCATCTGTTTTCTTTGCAAGATTCTCTTCCAAATGAAACGATCTTAATTGCGTATATGATTCTGCAATTATTGAAAAACCTCATAAAACTATTTGTTTCTTTGTTATTTTTAGTTCTTTTGTGTATGAATAATTTCTGTTTTGATTTTTTGCAGCTATTAATTACAACGTATACATTTATGGAAGTACTGGAAGCAGAAAATGTTACCAAAGTGATTAATTACGAACAAGTTTTAAGCAATGAGACTAAAAGATTAGATCCTAATATTTATAATCAGATCGAAAATCTTTTGAATGGCAGGAAGAATTGTTTGATTGGTAGCTTTATTGAGAAGAAATGGGAAGACGTTTTGATTCAACCACGGCCTGGAGCAGTAAAAAAAGTTTATGCAAACGCAACAAGCATATCTGCAAATGACTTGATTGATGGACAGACATTCTAATAAATATTTTCAAATGGTGATTTCAATATTTTGTGTATGTGTATTGTATTATAATGTAATTTAATATTCATTTTAGTCTTTTGTAAACATTTTAAATAAAATTGATTTGTAATTATGGATATTTGTTAATTAAAAATACTATACTTCTCTGAAATAAAACTCAATGAATAGCAAATGATTAAAAGTTTCAGATTTTTCGACTTCCTTATTGGGGAATAATTATTCAATCCAGCGAATAAACGGCTCCAAAAAGTGAGGAGTATTTGCAGTTTTTTTTTTTTTTTTTTTATTATTATTATTATTTTCAACTGGTATACCGAAAGAAGGCCTCATCGGTGAAAAAAATGCTAATCTATTGTTTGGTGAAAAGGAGATAGAATGGACCAGATCGCATATTAGGAGTAATCATTTTGTATTATCCTGAGTTTCAGTGTTATTATCACCTATCTAGTTTTCTCACTTATTTCAGCTCATAACAAGTTTCATTCATGATTTAACCGATGATGGAGGTATTGGCTGGTTAATGGTTCCATCGCCGATGATGGACGTGCTTACTTACAAGGATTCCAAACTTTTGACCCTCATATTGGGATCTCTTTTTTATACTTCATTGTGCTCATATTGCTACATTCTGTGTGCTGGTTTTCGGTTTTGCTGGATGTCCTAAAGATTTGATAAATTATCCGATTATGATTTGGTCTAAAATGTGTCAGTAGGCGGAATGTTTCGAAATTTTTTGCTCTCTTATTCCAAATCTGTTTACAAATGTTACATTTCAGAGCTATTCAGCTGTCTTTTTTATTCCCATTTTCCCACTTCTTTATTCAGAGTGAAATTACATTCATTTTCAAAAATTTCTATTTTAATAATTAAGTCTTTGCATCTCCTTAAAAACTAATCAGTAAAAAGATTTTACTTGCTTGGGTATTATAGTGGTATTGATTAATATAAAAAACAAGACTTTTCTTTAATTTAAAAAAAAATATTATACATAATATGGTGTTTACATAACGATCCTCTAGTTCTATGCATCTTAATATATTTTTGATGATATAATTGAAAATATTTCTTATCATTCAAGCAATTGGAAACTGCACACTGCCATTTTATGCCACCATTTGCTCCATCATCAATATTAATATTTTCAAAAATATCAATAGTATTATATATTTCCTCTCCATCTTTGGCCTCTGAAAGTATTTTCGAAAAAAAAATGATCAAATATACTATGTTATTTTTTCTAAATCGAAATAGGCCCATTTATTTTTTTAAATAGTATATTTTGATCATTAGTATTAATTTTTGCATCTCATGACCACTGACATACAATCACAGAATATCTCAACTGATGAGGATGTATAAATGAAATCCATATAAAATATTGCTCATTCTGAAATACTGAAAAAATAATCTACTAGCGATTGCATAATGGATATTAAAATTTTATTGCACAAACGATACAAAAAGCAAGATTATGGTACTCTTCAAGTGATATCATACCAAGAAAATGTCGCTTCAATGGCAAAGATGCTGTACTGCTGTGACACTTTGTTCTGAAATTCCTGTACTGTACTTTGTTCTGAAATTCCTATTGTGCGCCAAAAGATCGTTTCTTATGCTATCTATTTATGTATACGATTGAGCAAGAAAACCCTGGCTTATATCTTACAAAGCTGTACATATGTGGTTGCAATATTAGAAAACTGGAATCGAAAGTGTAAACAAAAGTTGACATACTCGTCTTTGAATTCTTTCTTGACGGATAAATAATCGTTTTCCTTGGCCATTTTGTTAAAAACTAATGAATTCAAATAACTAGTAGCAAGAAGCAAATGACTTCCTTGTACAATTAGCATGCAACAAGTTTCAAAAATTGTTATAGTTCACAAGTATTAAATTATTCTATTGAATGATGGTATAAATAAAATAACCATAATCAAAAACTTTGTTTAAATCTGAAATGTTTGAAGACTGTATGATTTAAAATACACTCTTTGAGAGAGAAAAATCTTTTAAGTGCATTCATAAGTGTAATGTACTGATAAAACTCTGTGAAAGTACGTTTCCATTCCGTTAAATGCGCAAGACTTGTAGAATCATCAGTAACAACAAAAGAAAAATGTCAGTTCTATTACTTAAACATTAATTATCCGATTTTCACAAAACTGGTGTTGGTTGAAATGTTAATTAACCGAGTTAATTAACATTATTAATTAAGTAGTACATCAGAACTTTCTCATTACGGAAACCGGAATTTTGATGGTTTTAATCCTGTATCCCTTTTTCTATGTATAAATCAATTTTTTTTTCCAAAATTTCCCGTAGTTGCTGAGGTATATTTAATTTTGTCGGCTTAAAAATTTCGTCTGAAAGGAGCTAAATCTCTAAATATCTTAATAAATCTCTCTCTCTCTCTCTCTCTCTTTCACTGGTATTTCGAAAAAATTAACCAAACGTGATGCAGACTGATCTTTAGTATCTAACATTCGTTTTTTTAATTCCAATCATATCTATAATAATTTTATGGAAATTCGAGCATTTCATTAACTTTAAAATATTTTAGAATTCATCTTAATGACTTACCCTACTTCTAAAGGCATCTATAACACCTAGAAATTTTTTATTGTGAATGAAATGCATTGGTTCAGTTTTCAAATGAAATTTTAACTCATGGGTAAAAACTAATTCGAGTAATGATGTTTTAAACCAATGAATTTATCGGGATTTATTTAAATGATTAAATTTTCTTTTCATTTCGGAGGAATTGCTTATCCGATAGGAAATTCAATAAGCTGAGAATTACTTTTTGACACTTGCATTTAATAAAAAAGATATCACACGTTTGATTTGAAATACAGAGTAATTCATAATGACTGGAACAAAAAGAATAGCATAATAAGAATTTTGTAATTGATTTATTTTAATAAAAATAAATGTATTCTGAAACTGCGATTATTTGTTTTTTTTTTCAGGCAACAGCGAAAATTCTTGCAATAGCGAAATCGCTGCAAGAAGAAAACGTTTGCCGCTGTTATTATAAAAAAAATGGTCGTTAATTCATGCAAGAGAAAGCATTCTGGAATATGGTTAACCGTTTCAAAGACCATTTTTTTTCTAGTCATGGTATATTAAATTATTTTTAGGATTGAGATTGGCTTAAGAAAAGTGATTCATTTAACTTATTAAGATAAAATTACGGATTAATTAATTTATATTAGATAAGGAACTAAATCATCTAAATTTCTGTTTTATTGAAGAATTTGTCAGAACTTTAGGTAACCTACATAGCGTCACACAAAGATTGATGAATTTGGTAGGAAGCATACTTCCCATGGCCCTCGAAAGGGTTAATAGAGATTTCCACATGACATCGAACGGTTGGTAAAACAATTTTAGGAACTGGGTGCTTATGTAAGAAAACCAACCTAAGACAAACTCCCACCAAAATTGAAGTGTTTGAAAAAAAAAAAAAAAAAATCCTTGGAATATTATTACGCAGTCTCGAGAAATCAATACGTTGTAGGAGTGCAAAACTGAATGCGCTACACACAACTTTGTGGTGTGTGCTAAGAAGAAATGGCATGTTTAACTGTGGTGCTGGATTCATTAATAGGATACATGCTATCACGAATGTGGCAAGAATTGGAATACAGTATGGATGTTTGTCATGTCACCAGAGGGTTGCACATAGAACAGCTACAATTATGCAAATTTTTACTTGCATAATTGTAGTTTCGTGGTAAATTTGATTTATCAAAATACACTCATATCATTAAATTAAGAATAATGCTGGCTCTGGCAAATAAAGGCGCAGAAAGCATGACTTATTCATAAAGTTCATTTATTAAACAAAAAATAAATAACAAAAATACTGGTGTATATGTGATACCGTTCATAAAAACTACGACTTTGTGCTTCCTAGAGCAATTACAAAAATATTTTCCTTACAAAAACTTAACTTTACATGGTTGGTATGATGTTTGATGCATTGTATGACTCCCAGATAATGAAATATGTCCTTACAATGCTTAAGCATGTTGAGTATCAAATTATTGAGCTGATCTTGGTGAAGATTCACTCGGCAAGCAATGCTCTCTCAGGGTAGCCAGCCGACCGGGACTCGTCAGGAAATTCCGGAAGATCAGGAAAAGTCAGGGATATTTATTATAAAATGGCAGGAATTCATTATACTATTACCCAGTATTCATGGAATTCTACTGCATAGTATTTGATGCAGACGTCTCTCAAAATTGAATTATGGATACCCTATATATACATATACTATGAAGGCATTCGTTGTCACTGTAAAAAAAACAAAAAACAAGAAGATGTTGATTTGCATATTAGACAGGATGAACGAATATATAATTTAATTTTTTATATATACTTTTTTTTATTAAGGCTGTAACATTTGTTCTCTTTTTAATGTTATTTTAGTTATCTTCATGCAGTGATGTTATGTAATAAGAACAAATTATTTATTGTTCAATTTCAATGCGAAGGACGATATTGTTGCTATTTCTAATCACATTTAAACAAATGAATACAAATAAATAAAGTGTATTTTCTAATGACATACAATAAGAAGAGTCAGCTGAATGAACCTGAGGAGAGACATAAAAATGAATACATTTGAAAGAAAAGGAACCTACAAGAGAAGAAAATTGGTTTTGTTGGACACCATATCCAGTATTCCAAATTTCTAAAATGAAGCTATCTATGAATGTGGGCCAATTAGTAACATCGACTCATACTGATATAAAAATTAAAGATAAATTTTATTCCTTATAATAATTGATTCACCACAGTTTAACTTAGATTCTATTATACACCATCTTAATTTTCATATTTCAATATATATATACTAGGTATTGCCGAATTCGACCGACAAATTCAGAGTGGTGATAGTAGGAATCAAGAGGATAAGGAATCACCATACGACATGGGGTCTCAAACAACGTTTAGTAGGGGAAAATCGCAAAACTATAGGGAATCGGAGAACTGTTGGAAGCTAAAAAATTAATAAAAAAATAACAAATGGTATTTCAACTATGATTTTTTTTGTCAAAGGGCATTTTTAAAAGTTTTTTTTTTCATGTTGGTAACATGCGGATTTGATGATCTAGGAGGTCGTAAATTACTGAAAACGAAAAAGTAGTTTAGAACACATATTTGCAAATATATTAAAACTTGAAGAAAAATAAAAGCTTGAAAATGTAAGGAATTTTGTATTCTATAATTCTGAATTTATCATTCGAACTTGACAATGCTCTCTGCGAACATCGGTACTGATGTTGCAGCGATGTTTTCTGGTTTCCATTCAGTTTTTCTTGAATATCTTTAAAACTCCCCAGTTCTCATACTACACGCTTATATCAAATTATAGAATATAAAATTCCTTACATTTTCAAGATTTCATTTTTCTTCAAGTTTTATTTTATATTTGCAAATATGTGTTCTAAACTACTTTTTTCGTTTTCAGTAATTTATGACCCCTTAGGTCATCAAATCCGCATGTTACCAACATGGAAAAAAAAAAAACTTTTAAGAATGCGCTTTCACTTAAAAAAAATTCATAGCTGAAACACCATTCATTATTTTTTATTAATGTTTTGTTGTTTCCAACAGTTCTCCGACTCCCTACAACACACGTCCGCTCACAGCAACAGATTAGGCAAGAGAATAAGACAGAAATAAATTATCCCTGGTCTTATATAACATGAGATATCGATAGGGAAAATATTTTTTCACAGTGCTAATATACTGTTAAGGTTTTGATAGGGATTTCTGACACATGTCAATCACAAGCACGGGAAACACAGGGGTCTTTTAAAAAAGAATTTGTTTAGATCAGCAGTTTCTATCCTTTCAGTCGGAACGTGGGACCCACTGACTAAAGCATTTTACAAAGCTTCTCTTGAATTAAAATAGAAAAATCGGAATAGGATCAAGAAATAAGAGAATATTTTAGAATGACTTTGATATAGGCTAAATTGCGATGAAACTTGGGGAATTAATTTCGAATTGAAATTAGAGTTTAAAATATCATTACATCCCCCCCCCCACACCGCAAGACGTGGAAGGGCATCAGGGCTCTTTGACACAATCATACCCATACAGTGGTGACCAAGTAAGAAATTTAAATTTAAATGCATATTGAAAGTGATAACTAAGTTTAAATGCATATTGATAGTAATACGTAGGTTTCCTTTACCTTTACATTGATACAGAAATCGCATTCATCATTTTATATTAGAAGCATAAAAAGACCAAGAATTATATTTGTGAAAATATTATATAAATCTAAATAATCATCAATAATAACAACAAAATATTAAAGTTTAAATGATATATTTGCACAAATGTATTCAGGCTATTATTTTGTAGTTCACTTGAATATGCAAATAATAAACATGAGATTCTAACTATTTTTATGTTAACAAATGAATAGTATAAAAATGTTGAAGGTTGGAAGAAAAAACATTTAACCCACTAGTTAGCAAATCAATGGTGACTAGTTAACCCTTGTCCACCAATTTCTAGTAGTAGGTGAAATTGAATGACCTAAAAATGAGGACATCAAGAAGAGGGATGTAATTCTTATTCTCTTTCTACTCTCATCCAGGAAAATTTGTTTCCAAAGAGGAGAACAAAATATCCGGGATAAAAACAGAAAGAGATAGAAATTAATTGTGAGAATGACCCTATACTCACATCTCAATAAGACTGCTGTATTAGAATTTATGTTGTGATGGTGCCTATCACAACATCATTATAATGTAGAAAACTCTTACGAGCGGAGACAACGGGCCAACTTAAATTGGGGTTTATGTGAAGGAAAAAAAAATGGGAAATAAAAGGATTCTTTTTAAAAAATTTAACGTATTATTCAACAAAGATATTGAAAATATAAAAAGAAAGATAATGATATTGGTAAAAATCTTCGGTAAACTTAAATAATGAGCAGTAATTACAAAATATTAATAAATTAAATGGTATATTCCACAAAGTTATTTTGACTATTTTTCTGTAAAAACTCAACTGATGAACTTAATTTGATGAGGACAGTCTACGGTATGCTTGCCTATATTATTCTAAAATGCTAGGAAGTCGGGCTCAACAAGATTATTAAATTAGAAATAAAGTATTAAATTATTAAATTAAAAATTCAAATATTAAACTGTTAAATAAAATATCGATATTGTTATGATTTCATCCAACTGAAATATAAATATAATTATGATTTCAAATAAAGTATTTTAACTGTAAATGAAAAACCAAAGATTCAAAAACTGCAAATAAAAAGCTGGGAAATGAAAATAGTGATTGTAAGATTGAAAGATTTCATATTAAACACATGGAACTGAAAATAATAAATGCAAGATTTCATAAATATCAAATGCAAAACTTGGAAATAAAAATAATTGTAAAATTGAAGTTTTTATATAAAATACTTGAAACTAAAAATAATAAATGCAAGATTCAAAGATTTCAAACAAAACACTTGTAAATGAATGTAACAAACATAAGATTCAAAATACTCTTGTGATAAAATATTTCAGAAATAATAATATAAAAAATATTTTGTATTTGGAAACAAGTATTTTGACACAGTTATAATAGAGGGTAGCTTAATGACTATCAGAGGTGTAAACATTTCCCCTGAGGTATTTACTACATTGTTCTAATTATCACGTGCCATTATGTAGTATATAAAAACCTGGGTCTGTTACTTTTTTTCATTCACAAGGTCTGTATGCATATTAAAACATAGAAGCATTCTGATACAATAAATACCAGAATATAGTTTAATTACAATCAGAGGTGTATTTCCTCTGAGGTACTCACTAAATTTCTTTGATATGTGTCATGGCCTTTATTTATTTATTCTTTTATTTAAAGATAAATTTAATTTATTTGGGGAAATCATCTTTCTTGATTTTAATAGCATATAAATAAATTTCAAATTCGAAACACTTTAATATTATGCATAAATTTTAAATAATAGATTTGAAAAAAATTTTTAAACTCAATATTATAAATAATAATATGAAATTTTTTTTTGCAATTATGTTATAATTGAAAAATGCAATTCAAAACAAAATCAAAAGCACAAAATATAAATCTTGACTTTCACCCGTTGAGTCAGTTGATGGAGGCTTTTTTTAAAACACGAATCACTTTTTGATGATTCCTAAAAGCCAGTTTTGAGCACTGAATTTGAGAGTACAGCAGGCGATTATTATTTTTGATGATAATGTAGCACACAAATCACATCTTCGAAATTGGATAAATCAATTTTGCACAGGAGAGGAGCAGGAGCTTTCTTGAAAGTATAAGGAGCACGCACATGAAGATATGGAGCACAAACAAAAGGGCAGAGCAGGAACGTCTGATGATATCTCAGGTTACGGAAGGCATAGCGATGAGCAGCAGGGTAATTCAACGGGAACTGGACCAGACTCTGCGTACGGACGACAGAGGATATTGCATCGGCTGCGTGGAACGATGAGGCTGGAGGACGAAACCATCAGTTGACGTGGATTTTCAGCGTCACTGGAGACAGAGTGACCGAGCCAGTACGGAACTATTTTCAGAACAGGGCGAGTTGCGGAGGCACAATGCAACGTCAACCCGCGGATTTAATTTTAATTCTATTAATTAATTTGACAATTTTGCACAGATAAATCCTATCGACTAATATAATGTAAACATAATTTTTGAAGCAAAAGGCAGTTTCGAAGACAGTGAAGACACTTTGCATTTTTTAAATTCGCTTTAATCCATCCCGGGAAGGCATAATTTATTTACAAGAGGCACGGACAACGTACGTCCGCTCACAGCAACAGATTAGGCAAGAGAAGATGTTTACATTTACAAAGATTATCTTGAATTAATTAAATAGAAAAAGTGGAATGGGATCAGGAAATAAGAGAATATTTTAGAATGACTTTGATATAGGCTAAATTACGAAGAAACTTTGGGAATTAATTTGGAATTGAAATTAGATTTTAAAATATCATTACATATATATATGAAAAACCGATAAGACGGTAATTGCAAACACTGGAATATCTTAAATAAATATAAATTAAAATCATTTTAATCGTTGGGTAAAAAATTATTTTCATGATGCATAGAAAAAATATGTATGCATCATTGTACTGTATGCTCTTAGACTTTCATATATGAATAAAACAGTGCTCATCGCCCTTATTCGAAACCCTTGTGTCAAACAAAATCTCTACTAAGTAATTGCTGTTTAAATTTTGTTTTAAAATTCATATGAATGCCTTATTTGCACAACTGACCAATGATATTTAAATCTTTGCTCAAATAAAAATATAAATTGTTTAATTTTTTTAAAATTGCATTTCAAGAAAAGAATTATTCTTTTTTCTGATTAGATATTCTATTTTGATGTTCTACAACTTTTATATAAATTGATGAAATATATTTATTTTTGACAACAAAGTAAATATCACTGTATATTAAATTCATATAATCTGAAAATTATTCACCGGTGATGTTCTAATGGTATGTAAAACTTGTGATTTATGACAAGTTGACCAATAAAAAAAATTAGAAAACAATATGCGGTTATTCAATAAGTAAGCGTGTCAAGAAGGTTTCCACTCTACAGTGATTTTTTTTTTTTTGTGAATGTTTAAAAGAACTATTACAGATATGTTCGCATTTTTTTTTTAAAGATTCCGATGTTTTATTACTCAGTTTTATTCCCATGAAAAAATGTTACTATATTATTATTAGCTTTTTTTCTCACAATCGTGTTCAAAAATTAAAAAAAAAAATCTAATTATTTTTGTTTAGGAAATTATTTTATAATTTTTTTTGTTGTAGAATTATGCTTTTTAATCAGATAAAAAAAATTTTTCTGAGATACCACCTTAAAAATTTCTGATTTATTTAACATTGAAAGCTCATTTTTCAAAACTTTGTAATTGTCGAAATTATCATCAAAAGCATGAAAAACGGCGTCATGGGGAAATTTCAAGATACTAATTAATTAACCCAATTAATCAATTTGTCTGTCTAAACATACTTATTCTCTTGAATTATTAACATCGAAATACGTTTTGTAAAAATCGGATATAATAAATGCTCAAATTTTTGGAATGCCTTTTTTTTTTTTTTTTTTTTTTTTGAGGTCTGCACATATGAAGAAACCTTTTTTAATTATTTTTACATTAATGAAATGGCGAAAAAGTTTTTTTAAACACATTGATTTAGAAAAGGGAGTAGTGTTCGTGGTGTTCTCATATTGCATCTGAGCAGCTTGTCATGAGTCTCTCAATGAGGAATCGCGCTCTTTTCAGGAAGCTCTTTTACTAGAACAGCGACTGTGCGCTAGCAGATTGAAAGAATTTCCGGTCATTAACGAGTATGAAAATTGGCTGTGGTTCGATGTCTGCAAAGGGGGTGAAGAAAATGATTAAGAAGACTTAAGATTCAAAAAGACAGTTTCTTTTGAAAAGAAATGTGGCGGAGGGAGGAAATTAATTGCCTCGACGTTAGGAGAAGATGTGGTCACAGCATTACAGTAAGGGACGAACAATGATGAGCAGATAATTTCCCGATCTTTAGATATGTTTATGAGCACATTCAATAAAATTTTACGCAATATCCTGCATTGTTATCCGTACAAAATTACCCATGGTCAAGAGTTGTTTCCTGCTAACTTGTCAATAAGACACACTTTTGCTCTAGAATTTCTTGTACGCTTGAAAGTAGACAATGAATGACCATGGAATATCTTTTGGGCGAACGAAGCCCATTTCTATCTCCAAAGCTTTGTTAATACAAAAAATTGCAGTTATGGGCAACGGAAAATCCATTCGCACATGCACCAGTATAGCTTCACCAGTAACCTAAACTAAGTGGTGCATGGTGACGGCATCGTTTATTGTAGGGCCATTTTTTCGAGGAGATGTGCCCTGCGGGTCTCGTTACCTGTACCGTCAATGGAAAACGTTGTGAGAGTCTTTTGCGCAACCAGGTCATTCCAGGACTTCAACAGCCTGCATGTCTGGATAGAATCATTTTCATGCAAGATGGCTCTCCTCCGCACATTGCGAAGCTAGTAATGCAACTGCTAAAGAGGCATTTCGGAAAGAATTATCATACGTCATTTTTTAACAGCCTGGCCTTCAAGATCACCAGGCCACAATCCTTGTGACTTCTAGCTGGGGTTATCTTAAAAATGTTGTGTTCAATGGACCGACTGCAAATTTAACTGCATTGAAAGCAAGGGATTAAGCAACACATTCACAACGTGATCCCTGAGACACTCCAATCTGTTGTAGAACATGCAATTTATCGATTTCAACTTGCGGCGGAAAATGATGGACAGCATATTGAACATGTCTTGCTCAAATCTAGCGATAATTAACAGGCGTTTCATTGTTGCGTTTTAAGCTGTTTAGTTACGTACTGCAACTGAAAAATTTGCTGGTGCACCATCATGCATTAACCACATGTTCTGGCGTACAATGGTACCCTGTTCTAAATACGGAAGAACGTGCTGCAAGAAAAACAGATACTTTACGTCACTAAGGCGTTCGGGCAGAAGATATGGTTCCAATAGATAATCTCCGAGAATCCGTGTCCAGATGTTAATGTTAAACTATTAATCTTGGATATAATATTATGCTTATATCAAAATAAAGAGGTAAAGTTCGTTACTTTTTCATGCTTTTATTTTTCTTCAAGTTTTAATATTTTTACATGTAATAGTTCCAAACTACTTTTTCGTTTTGATGATCCAGGGGGTTATTTACGACCCCCTGAATCATCAAATCGGCAGGCTACCTACAAGAGAAAAACCTTTTTAAATGTTTTTTCACTTAAAAGACATTCGTAGTTAAAACATCATTTGTTATTTTTTTAAAATTAATTTTTGACAGTTTCCAACAATTCTCGGTTACCCTATATTTTTGCTATTTTCATCTAATAAACGCCGTTTGGGACCCTTTATTGTATGGTGAGTTTTTATCCCCTACTTCCACCTCTCTGAATTTGCAGGTCGAGAATATATATATATATATATATATATATATATATATATATATATATATATATATATATATATATATTTTAAACTCTTAATTTCAATTTAATTAATTTCCAAGATTTTATCTTAATTTAGTCCATAGTAACTTCATCCTAAAATATTCTCTTATTTCTTGATCCAATTCCACTGTCTCTACTTAATTAATTCAAGAGAAGCTATGTAAAATTGCTGAATAGGCTAAAAGTCTAACTTTCCCACACTCCGCGTGAAGGGACAAAATACCGCTGACGAGACACATTCTTTTTTAAAAGATCCCCGTGTTTTCCCTACCTCTTCGACACGTGTAACGAAAATCCCTATCAAAATCTCATTATATATTAGCACTATGAAGAAATATTTTCCCTATCAAAATCTCATTATATATTAGCACTATGAAGAAATATTTTCCCTATCAAAATCTTAGGTTATATAAGACCAGGGATAAAATGTTCAATAGCTTTTTCTTCATTCCTTTCTGTGTCGTTCTGTGTGCTCATCGCTTGTACATATGCCTGCTTCTTCTTCAAAATGAAATAAAACGACGTCACGAAATCGAAAGTCTTTTCACTGTCTTCAAAACTGCATCCTGCTTCACATAAAATAATGCTTACACACACACACACAGACACACCACACACGCACGCACACACACACACACACGCACACACACACACACACACACACACACACAAAGAAATAAACAAAAATATAAGCACTATGAAAATTCCAATTAAAAACTATTTCTGAAACAATCTAAAAAAACTAAAATTATTTCTGAATCAAACTAAAAAGCATAATTGTATTTAGAGAGCACTAGTACTGCTGCTACTGAAACACAGATGAACATAACCAATAAAAAGGAATAAAAATAGAATCAAAAGTAAAAAATAAATAAAGAATCCGACCTGAAGACTTTCTCAAGGGTCACCCTCAGACAGGGATTCAAAACAAGGGATTTTTTCTGTGAGGAATTTTTGTCCAACAATATTGACCCCTCGTGAACCGAAAATCCCCTGAAATTGAGACCTAAGAGATACACCATTTTTTACAGAAATAAAACAATAAATTACATAAAATACAACCTCTAATAAAAGCGAAAATTACAATAACATAATATAAACTATAAAAGAACACTCACAACTAATTATTAAAACAAAAAGGAAAGAACATACCAGTAGAAGGTAAAACATCTACCAAATAAAGTGTCCCATCGTGTTTCCCGCGTCTTATACTGCTCCTTACAAATGCCACGTCATTTAAAGTAATAAATTATTGTTGAGTCTCAGCGCCATCTATTGGGTTAGTTAATATGTAACGGAAAATCCATTTTTATTTGTGTCAAATGATTAGAAGCGAACCATCCCTTCTTTTATTAAAATTTCATTATTGCAGTAGTTTCTGGGAAATTCATTAGTAGTTAAATTTTTAATGAGATTATTTGTTGCTTCAATACAAGGGGTCAATATTGTTGGACAAAAAGTCAGACCCCTCACAGAAAAAATCCCTTGTATATATATATACAAGTATATATATATATATATATATATATATATATATATATATATATATATATATATATATATTCGTCTTTATCGCAGCAGTCGTCTGCGATAAATTTTAACATTATTTACTATCATTTTGACCACATGTTAGCTATCCACAGCCCTAGCGATATGTTTGAAAAATTCAGAGAGTTCTTATGCGGAGATGTTTTGCATCGTATTCGTACCATTACAACGATAAAGCTATTCAATTTTCGGATAGAATTTTTAATGAAACTCTGATAGAAATTGAAAACATATGCTTAACCATCAACCAGAAAACACTCATTCAGCTTAGCCTGGTTGTATTATAAGGTTCGTGTAAGACCTTAATAATCGAGATTTATTGAGGACACAGCCTTTCAATGCTGATAAGTTGTCGAAGCAAATAAACAATTCTTAGTTGCTGATCGAAACTTGACCTAAGGCAGAATTACATATGCATTGACCAATGGTAGAGACGATCTGTTTTTCTTAATGCACACGACGCCGCAGAAAAAAATATTCCTAGTTCAAATTCACTCTCAAAAGGAAATTGCTTTAGCCCTTACATCATCCAGCATTGTGACTATATTTTTGGATGGTGGACGAACAGCGCCTTTGGCACTGAAATTGCATTTGTATAAAGGATTTGCTGAAGCTCAAACTTGTGACATTTCCAAAGGCTCTGGCATGGCAAAAGAGCTTCAAACTTGCAAATTGATTGTCTGAGATGGATGTATCGTGGCATATAAGAAATTGTTTAAAGCGCTTGATCGAACTCTTCAAGATTTAAGAGTAAATACAAACCCATTCGGTGGAACTCTCATTTTACTAGTGATTTCCGAATGACTTTACCAATCATACTGAAATTAACATTAACTAATTAACTTAACGCTTGCCTGAAAGCATTGAAACTTTGGAAACAGGTACAGAAACTCACATTAAAGAACTACATGCTTGTACATTTGCATCGCAACCCGTCTACCCATCTTCAAAACAACTATTGGACACTGGTATTGGTAATGGGGAAATACTTGTT
The DNA here is from genome assembly GCF_947563725.1 of Argiope bruennichi. Taxonomy (NCBI): domain Eukaryota; kingdom Metazoa; phylum Arthropoda; class Arachnida; order Araneae; family Araneidae; genus Argiope; species Argiope bruennichi. The sequence goes on along the minus strand of NC_079162.1, from coordinate 132,336,285 downwards.
GATGCCGGCACAAAATATATTTCATTTCCATTGAACTTTTGTGTCATTGCTCTGTCAATCGAATAATTACAAAAATCACCAATGGTTTTGCAAATGTGCTTTGTTCGGCAGCGTAAAAACACCATCGATGCAATTAATTAGGCAGTTTACGAACAAATTGTGATTGAGTCTATCAACCAACAAATCGATTGGTAGCGTCATGAATGCAAACGAGATTTTAAATTATCCAACCGTCGTTTTTAATTCTTTGGATCTTTTTGGCTTACCACCGCACAAATTGCCATTCAAAATTGGTGCACAAATAATTCTTTTACGCAACATTAATTCACCACGATTGTGCAATGGAACCAGGCTGGCTGTCAAAAATTTGATGCCAAATATCATTGAAGCGATAATTCTGAATGATAAATTAAAAGGTCATGTGACAATCCCACGTATTCCCATCATTCCTACCGACATCTATTTGATTTCAAAAGGCTGTAATTCCCTATTCACTTAGAATTTTCAATGACCATCAAAAAGGCTAAAGGTCAATGGCTTCAAGTGTGTAGATTAAATTTGGAAAATTCACGTCAGTTTCTGAGTTCTAGGCATCAAACACTGAATGTTCTTTCTCAAAAGATGGCAGACTACGCATGAAAGACTTTAGGGCAGTGTATGGATTATATATTTCAGAAACACGTGTAGCATATCCTATAGCAGAAATATGTGCTGCCTTAGCAGATCAAAACCCGTTATATGGTATGAAAAAATTGTACCACCAAATGATTCATATGAAAGATATATCGAACAAATATAAAAAATAAAGGGCTGCAAATGATAAAGAAATATAAGATGGTTGCTGATTTAGTAAACAGTACCGACTTCCTTCTGGAACAAGAAAACAGAGACTTACAACAGGCTAGAGAATTGTTATATGCAAATGCATGTAATCCCATGAAGAAACAATCTTTAGATGTGTTAGATACTTTGTATGTTTCAAAGATAATTTCACCAAGTTCTGTAGGGCATTACAAGAATGCATTATGAAATTTCAGCCTTGAAACTTTTATTAAAGAAGCTAAAAATACTGGTCATATCACCAAAGAAGTAATGAGTGAAGGTGGAGGGGAGTATCAAATTTCATCAGTGAAAAATATTTTTGTAAGATCAGGAATCTCTTCACTAGTGTCAGTGTCTTAAACGTTTGAACAAAATGCAGCTACAGAGCATGAAACAAAGCACTGTTTTCGACAGTGCAAGATGCATGTTTCTTGTTGGACATATTTTCTTTTAAGTAGTAGCAGAGTAGAAGCAGTAAATATCTCTATTTTATGTATTAAACTCTGTTTTATGTTTTATTTTATGTATAGAACAGAGTCGATATTAGTCAAAGATAACAGTACTTATGAACCGAAGTTTTCTAAAGAAATGCTTAACATTTGATAACCTGCATACGATTTGTGCTTGTACCGAAAAATCTTGCTAATCATAGATGGGCCTTCAGTTTATAGTTAAAAGTCATATATAGAAAATGTGAAAAATTCTCTTAAAACACCAGACTTTGATGAGAAAAAAAGAAATAGGGGACGCCCAATGGAATGCTTGCGGGACAAGTTCATATTTAGGATGCTAGTTTTGTTTCGTTGGTTGAACATGCAGAACCTGAGACCTATAAAGAAGCAATGGCTTCTAAAGATAATGACAAATGCCCTGATGTTAAGAAAAGAGTTGGAATTTCCGTCAAATAACAAGATTTTTGGAACTTGTAAATTTTCCTGTAAAGAAAAAATCATTGGTAGTATTCAAAAAAACACTGATGGAACTGTATAACGCCTTCAAGCTCACCTTGTTGTTAAAGGATACGGTCAGAAAATTGGAATCGATTTCAGTGAAATCTTCAGTCTTGTGGCACACCATATAAATTTCCTCTTTATATGGCTCAACCTGAAGGATTCAGTGATGGTACGGGCAGGAATGTAAACTACTAAGTGTATAAAACAAGTTTAAAACAAGGTCTAAGATGTTGGAATGAGCGTTGTAAAAGTTTCGTCGAGCACGGTGGTTTGAAGCAACGTAGCTGTCACCCATGTTTGTTTCTAAATAATGAGAAATCATTTTTTCTGATCGAGTATGTTGACAATGAAATTATTGTAGTATATATGAAGCAGAAAGTGAAATTATCTCTCAATAAACGTGAAAATGAATTCTTTGTGGTAACAGGTGGTGTTAATTATTTTCTAGGTATGCAAATTGAGCATCTTGAAAGTGGAAAAATACACCTGGATGTTTATCGCAGGAAGATGTTGAATAATTTCGATATGAAATTTTCAAATTCTGTCTGTATACCTATTAAAATGGGTATTATTACAACAGATGATTCAGCATCTGCTCCTGCCGTAAAGCTGTGGGATGTTCCTTGCTATTTCACAAGACCTGACATATCTTTGGAATTTTCAGATGGGGTTACAGCGATTTTTGTGTGATAGTAGTTTTAGAAACTATCACTAAAAGATTTTGATGTTTTGCTAATTACTTCATTAAAATTATGTTTAAAGGTTTGGAAAAACTCTGGGTGTATCTTCCAAATCTTCAAAGTGTATTTGAGCTAAATTTGGTAATTCTAAGTTTAAACGGTCTCGCCTGTAATGCGTCGACAAATAGATAGACAACAGATACAATATTCTCTTTTAATATTAGAAAATATAATTGTATAATAGATATTAAATATAGATGGTTCCTTGATTTAAAAAAACTTATAAGGGTGTATCACAAAAATATTTAAAAAAAATACTATAATATCGTTTCTAAAATTTTGAATGACTTTTAACTAAACTTAATTAGAAAATTTGAATCATTATAACTTAAATAATTTAAGAAACGCTTCAATAAGAATTCGTGCAGTTGCTTCTGTAAAACTTTTATAATTACAAAAATTTAAAACAAATATGCATTTCATTGATACTGTAAATAAAAAAAACTTGATAAAAGGCACACAATACATTTAATCAAGTAAAAAAAATCACATATAAGGAAAATAATGAAAAAAATAATGTATACATTATTTTTTAATCCATAGAAATGTTAAATATAAATAACTAGGATTGAATTTCTTTACGTTTTACCAAACAAGTAACAGTTTTTTTTTCCAGTGCAACTTGAAAATAAGAATTATCAATTCTTTATTCTTAATTTGTCATCAAATGGAACAAAAGACATGAATTTGGAGGCTGTAACACTTTATCTCCAAATATACCTTAAAAAAACCCCTATTGAGTTCTTAGGATAATTAAGTACTATGTTTCCTTTTCTATAAAGCTCTTATGAAGGTCAAGTATACCCCTTCCCCGTTTAGACCCAAATCTTTCAAACATATCTTAGCTTTTCAGATGCTGTTTCGGTTAATAAAATTCTCTTAAAAATCCCTATCCGTTATTTTGCTTTGATAAACTTAATGTGAGTTTGGTTTCAGTTTGTAAAAAGGGCCATATTCTTTATGTTTTCCCTCACTTGAGTTGAATTACTTTAGTTTTTAAGAATGTGAAGAAACAAGAGTAAAAGAAAAGGTACTTTCCCCTAAATGTAAGAAACCAATTCCTAAAATTTGCGCTCCTTAGTAATGGCTCTCAGGTCACATGCCTTTCCTTCCCTATTCTAGTTACGCCACTGAGTGGAAGTGCTTTCCCTGGTTATAGATAAACCTCAAAAAGGCGCATTGAACATTACTAAAAGGACCTGACATGAAAGAAAACTAAAAGTGCTACATTTTGTTTTGGTATCAATTTAATGCAACCTTTGAATCTTTTAGTCCTTCAGACTTTGCTGGTGAGCCTCTAATCACAAACTCAACCTCAGGAATGTTGTTTATGTACAAGGATCAGGAACATGGTGCTTTAACTCGTAACTGATTTTCCTCACACGGCCAGATACATGGAGTCAAAATGACTCTATTGTTATTATTATTATTATTTTTTGTCTTTTGTTAACAGCATGGAATTTATTTTGGAAACACAATACATTCTGGAAGTCATGTAGTTACCAAAAATATTAAAAATGTTAAATGTTATAATATTAAATGTTGGAAAGATGTTATTAGAAAAACCAAAGCAATCTTTTAATGAGTATTGACTTCATTTAGATATTACGGAATTACACTAATGTTAATAACTATTAGAATTTAAAAAACAAAAATGAAGAATAAAATGTTTTAAAATGTTATTTTACGAATATTTCTTTATTCTTTTTTCTTTATTCAAATTAAAAGCAGTTTCAGAGACATGGAGTGAGTGACTCCATAAATAACACCAAAAACTTTGTAGAAGAATAACTCGGCTGTACTCTCGTGTTCATAATTAGATTTTCGCCAACATACTGCTAAAAGAACAACTTGAAGGTACTGAGGAGATTATTGTATTCTAGAACAAAAAAAAAAAAAAAAAATGTGATAATCAGAGCTAAAACAACGCGGAGTTATTTTGACTTCCGTCTCCAGTTACGAGTTAACGTGGAGAAATCAATGTTAGAATTGTATATTCTCTCCCCAACTAAGGCAGAATTTATTACAGCAACTCAAGCAGCAAAAGCAGCGATTTGGTTTAGCAATCTTATAAAAGAACTTCGCTGTATAACTGTCGTATAACCTAAGTGCCATCCATTGAATTAAAAATTCCAAGTTCCATTATAAAACAAAACAAATTGACATTCGCCACAAATTGATTCAGCAACAATATGAAAGCAAGCAATTTGGTGTTAAAATTATACTAGTGAAATTCAGGTTGCTGATTTATTTACAAAATCTCCTGCTAAAGAGAGATTTTAAAACTCACGTCAATTCCAGGAATGTGCAATTTCAGTGATTAATTTCATCAGCACATGTTAATATATATTATTTTTAGAAATTTCATTACAATTTTTTTTTACTATTTCTGTGTTTCATGATATGAAGGATGTAATTTGATGCCAAAAGTTATAGTAATAAAAATCAGGCTGCTAACATATTTATAAACTGGGCTGGCTTTTAGCCGATGGGGCTGATTGTTTCTAGTAGGCCCCCACGAGTAAGAGTGCTGCAAAAAGATAGTCGAATTTATTCAAAACAAATCAAGTATCAATTTATTTTTAGATCATTAAATTTAGGATTTTCCATGTTTTTAAATTCATTTACTGATTTATATGATCCCTTTTTTTACAGTCATGAAAAAAAGAAAAAAAAAAAAAAAAAAAACAGTGAAAAGAGAGAGAAAGAAAGAAACACATCATTTAATCACATCTTGCAGGGATTGCCGTTTCCTGCATAGAAGGATAGTTTCCCTTCCACTTTTCTGCGAATCTCAGTGACCATTAAAATCTGAATGGTCCTCTCGCCTAGGCCTTATACAGAAGAGTTTTTGTTTGTAACAAGGAATTTGTCTGTTTGAAAAAATGTACCGGATTTTTTTCTTTTTCTCCTGGGAGGTCCACACTGTCCTAGGACACGTTCACAAGCTCAGATACGACAGGCAGCAGAACGCGCATTGGTTGTGTTCACCCAGGGTAAACAAGGAATAAACGTCATAGCAAAAATACTGGTGAACAGATTGCAGTATTTGATATTACTCAAAAGATGCAAAACTCCGAAGTTTTGAGTATAAGAGACGAATTTGCAAAACGTTTTCATTTATAAACCGTTAGAGTGGTAAAGTGAAAAATATCTAAAAATTTATTAGCTTTAAAAATATATTTGATAAAATATATTTTTAAATGTTTACCTGGTGCTTTCTGTCAGGTTTCCTCATTTGTAGATTATAAATCAATGTACTACTAAGTTATCAGGTGACCAGAAAAGTTCTATCGTTTTTGTGAAGCTGCAAAGTTTAAAGAAAGTTACACGCAATACACATTAGATGGTACTAAAATTCCAGCAATATGTTAATCAAGATTTAATTCAGGCTCATCTTATATAAAGAGAAGCAGAAGGATTATCTCTTCTGCTTCTCTTTATATAAGATGGCTGAGTGAAACAAATTTTAAAATTCGTGCTCATACGCTGTATGAATTTAAAGTTGGAACAAATGCTGTGCAAACAACTAAAAAAATATGCCAGGCTTTCTGAGAATAATTAAATTAAATTAATAATTATTTTATTTCAAACTGAACTTATATTTATTCAAAGTAATAATACATTTAAACTGCTAAATTTATTACAATTAAAAATAACGATTTATTTACATTACGGCTTATTTAATAACTAGCCGCCTTTGGCGACCAGCCGGTTCGCCAATCTTAATGTTCGTTAAAATTTTAATAATTAAATATTTTATGCAATTTCTACTTTAATAGCTTCTTCATCAAAATATTTTAAAACTTCAAATTTTGATTATCATATAATTCATTCATAATATTATAAAGGCCTTCAGTCATAACGTAATATGTATCTCTCTCATTTTCTGTTAGCACCCGTAGAATTTATGCTTTAAATTAAAGTGGAAAGAATTTATCTTCAATTAATATAATAATATTTTTTACTGAAACAAAGCATTTTTTTATAATCTGATTACTGAAAATAGAGTCACTCAGCGTTTAAACTTTATGGGCACTAAAGAATATCTTTTTAAATTTATGTAATATCTCAAGAGTTGGTCAACAAAATTTTCTTAGATTCATTATGAGCAGATCGATTCATTAACAATGCTTAAATTTAAATGCATCAAACACTAAGAAAATAAAACGAATCGTTTAAAATAAACGGTTGAAAACAGGTTTTAAAAAAACTACTTAAAAAACGATGTACTTAAAACTATAAGCATATACAAAAAATATATAACTAACATAAATACAATTTACTTACAAAAGCCTGCAACTAACCCAAAAATAATTTAAATCATCCCTTGATAACGTTGTCATGGCAACAATCAGAACAGAATGCGCATGCGTGAATTTTCTTCGCCGATTACGTAACGCAAATACGTGATTTTTTCTACGCCAATTGGGGTAACGCTATGCGGATTAGAAATTTTTAATTTCCTTTATTCTGTTTTATTTTAATTCAAAAGTACTTCAGAATGAATCTGAAAGATTGATTCATTAACAATGTTTATTTTTAAATGCATCAAACATTAAGAAAATAAACAGAACCGATTGAAATAATCCGCCGAAAAATTTTAACCCTAGCCTCATTACTGTTGGGAGAAAAAAAACTGAAGCCTTTCTCGTTTGGCGCTGGGGATAATGGAAGATTTTTTTGGCGGAAAAGTTGGCGGTGGGGAAAATGGAAGACTTTTTTGGCGGGAAAGTTAATTTTTAATTAATAATTAAAATTCTAATTAAAAATTCGAAAAAAGAAACCCCAGGTGCACATTCCCAACCTCCAAGGTATACATGTACCAAATTTGGTAGCTGTATGTCAAACGGTCTGGCCTGTAGAGCGCCAACACACACACACACACACACACACACACACACATTGAGCTTTATTATAAGTATAGATTTGTCTTTTTTGTAACTACTACGGCATTTTTGCTTTCATGTACTTAAATCCACATAAATTCTTCTTTTCTTGAGTTTGGTTTCACTGATATTAATAAATAAAATGAATGTTAAAGATGATAAGAAACCTGATGTATGTATAACATATCTATTTCAATACTAGTAGAACCATTTTTATATTTAATATTGTAAGGAAACTTGTTCTAACGGCGCAAACGCAGTAGCTCAGTGGTAGAATGCTGTGAACTGAAAGCGACAGTGTGCAACTTCGCATCTGACTGCAGGCAAGTTGCCGAAAAATTGTTTTGTTATGGATTTACTTTCTGTTATTTCTCGTTTCTAGAATGTTCTTATCATTTCTGTATCTTTCTAAATCTGGAAGACTCGAGTTATTTCGTCTTGTGGATAAAAACAAATGTAAGGTTTAATTCCTTGAATAAAGTCTCGCTTTCAGATTGGCGAGTGTTATCTTTGACTTTAGTTGTTAATACACGGTTTATCTACACTAATTTCATCATCGTGACAATATTATAATCGAACATACTTAACTTTAGGGCTTGGCAACTATTTCAATGCAAACCTTTGTGGCAGCGAATGACTTTCTGGATTTGTACAATATAACGACTTTGATTATTAAAACTATCCAAAAAAAAAAAATGCTAATTTCTTGAATTTTTTTTTTTTTTTTTTTTTGTAAACTTTGAATTAGATTTTTTTTCTCTCAAGAGGAGCGGAAAATATTGCAAATAGGTTTTAATTAGTGTTTGTTTGGGTTTTTGCAATATAAATCTATTTAATTATATATATATTTCGCTTTGACATTGAGTTACGTGGAAACAGAAATCAATATTTATAGGTCAATAAAGAATAATATATCACATCATTATTAATAGACTTGTATTTGTTTACACAGAAATCAAAACTGTTACTAAATTCCTTAATGGATCAGGTTCGATTTACAAAGAATGTATTCACGAAATGGGTCGAAATTAGAAGGTGATAGTCCTCAATGAAGTTAGGGTTGGTATGTCTTTTTTTGTCGAATATCGGAAACTTGCTTCAAAGAAAAAACATTTAAGTCATAACATGTAAATTATGCCAGTTCGAGCACACAGCACTTCAGAAGTTTTTGTAGTGTTCAGTGTTGGCCTGTTACAATTAAAAAGCAGGATAAAAACGCATACAGACTTGTGAATTTTTAATTAAGTTTAATTAATTAATTAAACTTACTGTCAATTCATTGCATTTTGAAGTGATGATTTTTTCTACCAAATAAGAAATTTTCTTTTACATTTTTGGACAAGAGGAAACTTGTGAAAATTTCTCACACCATGGAACATTCATCACTAATAATACGTTAGATTATTTGTGGTGGTATAATTTTTACACAGGAGATTTAATTTCATGCCCGAGCTAAATACAAATTAAAACTTTAATTAACTACGGTCCTCCCTCTTAAATCAACTCTTGAGGGAATGTAGCTAGTAGTCATGTGCTAGTTACGGCTCTAGGATATTTTTCTGAAATATTTGAAAATGAAAATTGTATAAAAGATCCGTTTTCTGTTTTGGCCAAATGAAACTTTTCGAGTAGGAGCCAATTTGGATGGTCACAACAATATGTCAGATGCTCCACTCACCTTCAGGAGAAACACTGATCTGGGTTGGCCCAAAGTGACATTCTGCTCGCAAGAAATGATCACAGAGGTAGTCTTTTGGGAAGTTTTTGACGAACCATCGTTTTGTGGTCACCACTTCATTTAGACAACAATAAAGACAGCAATTACTATCCGCACATTCAATAGGTATAAAATCCTCCATGAAAATCATAACAAATATAAGAAACACTTTTACTTTCTTGTCGAAAATCTGACCAACAGAATTAAGCACTGCGATACCCAACTCTAAATGAATTTACCTCCCTTCTACGAGCAATAATTATTGAAATCAGCAATGAAGCATTTAAAATCAAGAAACTGAACCGTTGATTGAAAACCCAACTTGGTGGACAGATAAATAAAAAATTGAAAAGAAAAGAAAAAAATGCACTGAGGCGAAGGGCCCAAAGGAAGAAGAAAAATATTTGATGTAAAAGACAGAAAACCCCCAATATATATATATATATATATATATATATATATATATATATATATATATATAATCCATTGCATATTATTTTGTCCACGACAGGATTCGAAATATCTATTACATATTATTTAGTCGACAAGATAGTTTCCTGTTTTTTTAAACGCAAATTTTTAAAAAATAAAATTTTTTTAAAAAGAATTAATCCCCTGGATGAGAGGCAATTTGATGTTACCGTACGGCTCCTTGATTCGCCGTGTATCGAAGATGGTTCCGTATTGGTGCGGCCACCCACGCTTGTCTCCGATGGCGAAGCTTTTTCGGCTACGTCGTTCCATGACGAAGTTCCATACCAACCGATGCAATATCCTCTGCATTCCGTCATGTTACCGCATCGTCGATGGTACCATGCCTAACCTGTGATCTCATCTGCCCTTCCTGTTCTGCTGTTCAATATCCTTGTGTTTTTGGGCTCCTTGTCATCATAGAGAAGTTCCAGTTAATCAGTGCTCAAAATGTCTTAAAAAAGTGTTTGTGCTGCTTATCGTCAAGAAGTTCCAATCTGCGCCATGATTCGTCAAAAAGTTATGTGTTTATGCTCCTTAATTTCAAAAAGTTCCAACTCCGAGTGTGCCATGATTCATCAAAAAAGTTATTAGTGTTAAAAAAAAAGCCTCCATCAACTGACTCAACGGATTAAATTCAAGATTCTGTAATTTTTATTTTATCTTGAATTTCATTTTTCTATTACAATATAATTGCAAATAATTTTTTTATATTATTATTCAAAATATCATGAGTTTTAATTTAAAATATTATGTTGCTTTTAAAATTTTTTCAAATCTATTATTTAAAAATTATGCATGCAGACTTGGTGAACGAAAAAAGTAACATACCAAGATTCTCATATACTTAATAATTAATGGCACTTGATAATTAGACTAAGGTAGTGAATACTTCAGGGGAAATTTTTACACCCCTGACAGTTATTGAGCTACCCTCTATTATCACTGTGTCCAAATACTTGTTTTTTTTCTTCAAAATACAAATGTTTTTTATATTACATGTTTTTTTTTCTTCAAAAAATATAAGAGTATTTTGAGTCTTGCGTTTGTTACAAATGTTTTGTACAAATTCATTCACAAATGTTTTGTTTGAAATCTTTGAATTTTGCAATTATCATTATCATTTCCAAATGATTTATTTGAAATACATGAATCTTGCATTGATTTACATTTCCAAAAGTTTTATATGAAACCATTCAATTTTACAAGTGTTATTTTCATTTCCAAGATTTTCATTAGATATTTTTTTTTTCTTATATTTATGGTTTCAGTTCCAAGTGTTTAATATGAAATATTTCTATTTTGCACGTATTATTTTCATATCTAAGTTTTCTTACTTGAAGTTTTGAATTGTGTTTTTATTTATAGCTAAAATACTTTACTTAAAATCATAAATTATACTGTTATTTGGGTGAAATCATAGCAATATTGAAACTATATATAAAAATTTAATACTTTATTTCTAAATTAATAATTTTGTTTAGTCAGAATTCATTTCTCCCTAGAATTCAAGAATACTATAGACAAATATACCACAGACTGTATTCATTAAATTAAATTCAATAACTGAGTTTCTACGGAAAAATGGTCAAATTAACTTTGTGGAATACACTGTTTAATTTATTAATATTGTGTTATGAGTTTTATTATTAAATTTATCTGATATTTGCACAGATATCACTTTATATTTTTTATATTCTAAATAATCTTGTTGTCTGTATGAAAAAATGATGTCTGTATTAATGTTTGTATACAGTAAAGGTAAGGGAAACTGAGGTGTCACTTTCAATACACTTTTAAATTAAACTTATTCAGACACCACTGTAGGGCATGGCTGTGTGTCGAGGGCCCCGATACATTTCCAGTCTTGCGGTAGGGGGAAAAATGTAATGATATTTTAAACTCTTAATTTAATCCAAATTAATGTCCAAGATTTTATCTTAATTTAGCCCATCGCAACTTCATTCTAAAATATTCTTTTATTTCGTGATCCAATTCCATTTTCGGTTCAATTAATTCCTCTGTAAAAATAATGCGCCATCAGTACTACGTATCAAATGAAAGTGATACTTCCGTTACTCTTTTCAAGGTCAACATATCTATTCCCTTGCCGCGTGGCCAGAAATCCAATGTTATATAAGACTAGTGATCATTTGTTCGCCCCTTTTTGTCTTCTGCTTTTGAGATGCATTGCGCCTTCTTGTAAATAATCATGTTTGTCTCCCGGGAGAGAAGAGAGAGAATAAAACGAAATTAAAAATGCAAGTCTCGTCTATGTCTTCAACCTGCACTCTGCTTCAACCAAAAATAATGTTACATATATTTATTCAAGAAGGCGCAGCGTGTCACAAAAGCAGAAGAAAGTCAGGACATCCAAAGGCGCTGGTTGGAAAAATTTATGCAAAATATCCATATGGAAAGCATTTGAAGCTGCGTTTAGAAAATCAATTAATCCATTCCAACTGACACTCTTACACAATAGCAATATAGAAGGAGGACATCAGAAAATAACTCAGGATATCTTAGAACAAATTTTCCCGTCCTCAACCTCAACTCCATCTTTAATACATCAAGTTGCCACCACTCGCAAAGATTGCCCATTCATGGAAAAAGAAATAGCCCAGGTCATTAATAATCTCACTCATGGAAAAGCACCATGATATGACGGTGTCGATAATCTAGTTCTAAAAACAATAAACAAGAATTTCGTGACCTTTCTCAAAGAGTACTTCAACAAATGTCTTTTAATAGCAAATTCCTGGATCCTTTTAAAATGAGCAATACTATCCTCTAACAGACCCTAAATTAACCACATCCTATAAACCAATAGCTATCTTGTCTACAATAGGAAAAGTACTCACAAAGCGTCTTAATTATTTTCTAGAATCAAATAAATTCATCAACGATAGCCAGTTCAGTTACCGTGAAGGAAAATCCGTAGATGCTGCCCTTAAAAATCTTGTAAAAATGAAGGAAAAATGGAAAAAGACAATATGCTGGTACTTTCAGTAGACACCAAAGAGGCATTTGATAATATGCAACGCCATTCAATGATCAATAAACTCCAATACCGAAAAAATATTTAAAAAAAAACATCTTCGAAAACTTGCTACATACTAGAAAGATAATCCTCAACACACAAGAAGTCTGGACGTTGATGGAACGAAGACAACGTTGCCCCCCAATGATCGTGCAATGGTCCAGCTCTATGGAATTTAGGGCGAACGATCTGCTTAATAAAATCTTACCTGTTTACACAACTATTCAAGCATTCGCCGACGATTTTGTTCTGGTTATTAAAGCTAAAATAAAGACAGAAAACTCAAGAATCAATAGCACAATTTCATATTCTTTGTTGGAATAAAGAATTTAGAAATCTCGACGGGAAATCCTACTTTATACTCTTTAGCAAATGGACTACAGAATCCAGAATCTTTTGGCAGGGTGAAAGAATAAAGCAGGCACACGCCATTAAATATCTAGATGTCCATATCGACGACAAGTTGAACTGGAGCACCCAACTCAAACATTTAGCAATTAAAACGTAATAATTCAGTTTTTAAAAAATAATTGGCAATCACTGAGGAGTAACACTTTGACAGTGAAAATTCTTTTACAGGATTGCCATTGAAAGGATTCTAGCACATGGAGCAGGAGTGTGGTGCCTCCATCCTACAATAAAACTATCAAGAAAGTTTTCCTCAATCCAAAGAGGCTTTATCTTAGCAATTACAGGAGCTTACAAGCCCAGGCCTACAGCAGTACTTCAAGTGATCCTTGGCTTATCTCCATTTAATCTTCAGTTCCAGATGGAAGCAAGAATAACTGAACTGTACAAGCTCCGTCGAATTGTAAGTGATATACTACACATTAACCCAGATGAATACGAATATGTCCTGCGTATGTACTGTTCTTCATTGGACACGGCCCGTTGCCGATATACCTACACAGATTCCATCTAGCCAACCCTAATTACTGTAGCTGTGGGGAGATAGGATCCAAAATTCACTATGTCACCGACTGCATACTAACATTATGCCACCGAGTGCATGCCAGAAACAAGCCTCGAGGAAGAATGGTATAGGAGAGTTACATCAAATATATTTTCTTTCGTCAAGATCCACACTATAATAAATCATATTCACGAATACCAAGACCTCTTGAAGACCACTCAATAGCTAAGACCAAAATGCCACTCATCAAAAACAGTTTGAATTCTTCTCTTGTAACTGTAATACCCCACAGAACCAACTTACTCCGCTCTCACAAAGGAAAACAGAAATCAAAACCGTAGGACTCAGACAGTAGTAACAGGTTTCTATTCTATATACAATGTTTATTTATATATTTATCTATGTCATATAGATGTTTACAATTATAATTATCCTTTTTTTATTATTTTTTGTTTGTTTCTTCTTTTCTCTTCAATTAGTAATCTCTGTTTAGTTTACCCACAGTTAACGACCTCAAAAATGTAGAGAGGTTGCGTCTTAAGTTTCTCTTTAAGTTCAACCCATTGTGAATATTTGTTTTTAAGTATTTTTGTTCCCTTCATTTAATTATTATTTTGTTAAAACATTAAATATAGCTGTCCAGAATGTTCGATGGGATTTTTGGGGAGATCCCTTGGATGGTTAATCGTATCTTTTCGTTCCATTTTGTGCACGTCTAACCGGTTAGATAACTCATTGTTATAATCACCGAGAGCACAGGGTGGCATTATGCTATGTACCAGAAAATATTTCAGTTTAGAAAAGTTATCAAATTTTATATATTATATGAGACATGAATAAGTTAAAAATGATAACTTATGCACGCTTGGGTTCAAAGAAGAGATTAGAATTTTAATGCATTTCAAAACTTTATATCTTTGTGTTAACAAAAAATAAATATAGAGCGCAGCTGCGGCGTGAACCTGATTGATGCCGGAAACAAATGAAGTTAAGGCTGGATGCATCGTAATATTGTTTATAAGGTAACGTGCTGAATCATCGCTCTAACCTCATCAATAAACCTCATCAATCAACCATTATTTATAACAATATACAGTATATTCATATTTTATTCAGATATAAAAGTTTCATACTTGAATAATATAAGTTTAAATGCTTTTTTTTGTTTTGTTTTTTGATTATATTCACTCCATTTAGCATGTCTTGATTTTTAATTAGTGCATGCTTTTATGACAGTGCACATATCTTTGTTCTCATTTATGTAATACAGAACTTGGAAGTTCAGAGCTTTGTATTATAGGGTGAAAGGAAGGACTGAAGTTAAATAGTACAATAGTGGCTTCGCTTCTAGAACCAATTTGGTAATGTGTACCTGCTGTGTTTGCGAAGGGATTTTCAATCGCCTTCTAATGATTTTTCTGCTTGTTATACTGATCATCATATAAAAACATACGAAACATATTCTTATCCTATTTGTAAGGAATGTTGACTAGATCATAAGTGATCCATGATAAACCGGCAACATTTCTCAGCATGCCCTGCTAGCTTGAAAAAGTGTTGGCTGGTAAAAATGAGCAGTTAATTCGATCACGAATTTCAGAACTCGGTTTTCTGAGATCCAATCTATTCGTTACATTACACTTTTGGAAATGACGAGGGAAAATAAATGCGATTAAGGGATTTCATTTTTAATATTAATGTGTTCAAGATACTTTTTTTGTAATAAATTGATTATTGTTTAGAGCTTTGTTTCCTTTTTTCCTAACTTCGAATTTTGTCACTAGCTGGCGTTGTAAGTGGTTTCATTGTGTAATTTATAGCTACTTTATTATACCTTGACAACAAGACTCTAGCTATTTTAGTTTTTAAGATAAGAGAGATGGGGTCGCTTATATATATAACAGATATATTTCGATACTTGATTTAACCTTACCTTAAATAACCAATGCTGTTTTTTAAAACTACTAATTTTGAGGAGAAGAGAATTAAACGAAACATTTGGTACTTTTATGCATTAAAATGAAAGCTACATTTTCATAAAGTAAAATACAACAGTTTTAAGATATATTATGTTTCAATTTTTTATTTCATTTTTCAAACATACAATAGAAAATTGCAAACATTGCTTGATAACGAGTTTTAACAGTGTACTATATTGCACTCATTCACTTGCCACCACCAACTGCTCTTTACAGACGAGCATTCTCTGCATGCTTCAGCTTCTTTTTGAACCTTGGCCCATACTTCATCAGCAAACTTTCTGAAGAATGAAGCTGGACTATTGGATAGAACGAATTTTGTCAAGAAGACTGATCCTCTTGTAGCCAAAGCTAATTTTGCCAAATCCCCTTTGGGATAATCTAAAAATGCAGTTCCGTTTTTTGTTGATGAAGGTATAATGTGGCCATCTTCTCTTACTCCAAACACTTTCGAACCTTTTTCAATAGAAGAATAGCTTGACAACGTGTAAACGGAGATTCCGTTTTTTTCCATATTCTGCTGTAGATCACGAATTGCCTTTTTGTTCCTACTCTGCAAAAAAAAATTACAAAATGCGGTAAATTTAGAAAAACTGGAATTTTTTTTTTTAATTTTAAGAACAAGAAGCAACGGATTTTTTTGTTCTTGTAATAATAAAAGTAGACTAATTAAAATTGTGATTTAACCTCTATATTTCCATTCTCTATGTGGTTGCGCAAAGAAACTTAACTTCTAATGGGGAAAGTTTTCTTAACTTCTGATTCGAGGTTCTACCAAAATGCCGGAAAAAATCGATAAAACGAAGTCTCACTATTAAATATCTAGAATCATTCTTGATGAAAAGTTTAACTGGGCTGCACACATTAAACACCAAGGCATTAAGACCACACTCACTCACCAAAGAATTGCAAGAATAGCAAGAAAACCTGAGGTTCACACAAGAACATCGTAGGATATTATATTTCACTGAATCAGAGAGGATGATTCTCCAAATAACCACTGCTTGGGTTTCGAATATTACTTCTCGACTAAAGAAATTACTCTTGGCCATCAAAAAAAAAAAAACCTGTTATTTATCACAGGTGTGTATTATACCACCTCAACAAAAGCATTCAAACAATAACCAGAATATTGCCTCTTCTCATTAAACGGAACAAGAAGCTATTATGTTCGAGTGGGAAGTTTGAAAAGAAGAGGATATTCCTTGAAGAATCATTTCTTTCTGAAGAGCTCGAAGCCAAAGATACCTTTCTCAGATCACATCTTGCTAAATATGATCTCGACGATAAAAGTAACCTGTCTCCCACTATAATAGTTTCTGAAGGACTTAATATTTATACAGATGGCTCCAAATGCCTTCGTGGCTTTGTAGGATAGTATAAAGTTTGAATAGTCAAACAGCAATAAGAGAATAATGTGTTTCAAGTAGAGGTTTTGTCAAACATACATACATCTTGACATACTGCAGTCTGGAGTACTAACCTCTCCAGTCTCAACCATTTAATCTCTCAAAACTATTCTCAAATTAACTAAAACAATTCAAACTTTGCTCTCTCAACATAGAAACATAACTTTAAACTGGATAAAAGCTGATGATGGCCTCTCGGAAACGAAAAAGCTGACCACCTAGCTAGAAGCGTTGCGATTGAAGGAACTGCCACTGGTCTACAAAAACCAATAAATTATTTGAAGAAATCTTTAATAAATTTGTCTATGCAATCCTGACAGAGAGAATGAGAAGAAGGAACAACTAACTGTTTACAGTTTTGATACACAAAAAACTAAAAACATTTACTAATACCACTTACACAATGTAGCCCCGAATTTTTTGTAAGGCTCTAGGTACGAGGTTTTATTTATAACTGAATAGGGTCCGTTTCCGAGATATTTCGAAAAATTTGAGTGGCTGAGTCAAAAAATTGTTCATGCAGCCACGAAGGTTCACCCACTCATCAAACTACCTCGTGTCCTCTTACTATAAGCTACTGTTCCAAAACTCTTTCAAATGCTCGTAAAATGTTTTGATGTTTTCGACATTTTGTTTCAAATCTTCATGCAAGAAGTATTTAGTATCATATTAGAAGTATTTATTTTCCACACAAACTTTAATTTAAAATGAAATGGAATTGAAAAAATAATTAAATTATGGATTATGAAGCAGCAATAAAGAGTTTAAATTATTCTCTTTTTCTTAATGGGCTGAAAATTGTTTAATTAATAAATTTCGAAATATTTAGTATTTTATATCTGAATGCTCAATAATATTGATTCATATTTTTTATTTATTTCTAACACAACTCTGAGAATATTTTGATGATTATTATCTTAAAAAATCCTCATATTTTATGAAAATTTTAAAGTTTTATTTATAATTTTTTACATCTACCCGTTTCTCTCTCTCTCTCTTTATTTTGAGCTGCTGCTATGAAAAATTATATCAGCTTTTCTTCTATGGATGACAAATGATACCGATTCAATTTTCGGAAAATATTTAAATTTTAAATTTTGGAGATGTATAAAAAATTAAGTGGAAAGAAAATAATTTGAACTGTTTTTATTATCTATTAGAATTTTCTTACCTGTTTGTCTTTTGGTGTCAAAACGATGAAAATTTTGGAATGAAAAGTATCATAGCCCAAGACTTCTAATGCATATTCCAATGCTTCTAAAGTATCAGCATCTTTATCTCCTTCAAACAGCAATGTTTTCAATAAATCATCCAATACAATCTTGAGAGGTACCCACGAACTGCAATGATTAAAAAATATTGAAAATACAAATGTTAATTTGTTGACAAAATTCTATCGTAGATTTGGGAAAATATTTTATTGTGGAAATAATTGGAATCTGACTAAATAGGATCAAATCAAATGTATTACACACACACACACACACACACACACACACACACAAAAAAAAAAAAAAAAAAAAATGTAAGCTATCAGACACAAAAAGTCGAAGTATTAGACAAACCATCCATGAAATAATTTCAGTCAATGGTTTTGATCCGAGAAAAAATTTCAGTAACTTATTCTTGACATCTTTATTTCTGTCATGCTTTTCCGAATAGAATGCCTTTTTCCTCATACATAAACCTGTACAAAAAAGTGATTGAATTGTGATTAAATATTTAAACTCTGTGAGAATTTTGTATGGATTTACATTTTACGTTAATGCATTAACACTTAGTTATGCTCTAGCGGTAAGTATTATACAGGGTAACTAGTATAATCATGGCCCAATAGCTAATTTCTAAATTGTGAGAAATAGACGTATACTGGCAATTGGAAAAATGGTATTAAATTTTATTTTCTTTGAGTCAATAAATGCCCTGATGAAAAAAAAATTATTTCTAATTTAGAACGTTTCAGTGGGTGTCTCGAGGAAGATATATCAATCATCACATGACAATTCTGATTGCAGAAGAGTAGAACATTTTTTATTTAAAATTTAGAGGGATATTTTACAAAATATGTTTAACCAGACAGTATTCTGAACAAAAATTAGAACTTCATAGTCTATCAGCAGTACATTTACGGATTCAAAAAACATCAAATATAATTCTTTACGTCATTTAAAGCATTTCTTCAACTAGTAGTATTTGATTATCCCTTAACGGTTTAGAAGTTAGCTGTTGGGCCACAATTAGAGCCGCCATCCTGTATGTGACCAAATCCATTTCTTGCTCTACTGATTCTAAATTTAACAAATAAAAACTGTCCCTCTATTATCTCATGCGAGACTTAGTAATTTATTTTTACATTATGTATAGATTTATATTTGAATTTTTGCATCCACATTTATCCTCTCTCCCTATGTATGAACATAAATGTATGTAGTCCCTCGCTTATAAACTGATTTTGGTGAAAGGCTGAAATTTTTTTTTGCCTGGAATATTCTTGCATTGCATTTAAAATTCAATAATGACATTTTAAACTTATGAAAGAAATGTTTTAGTAAAATTTTTCTGAAGGATTTTTTTCAGTAAATTAACGAAAGTATCATTTTAGTGGAAGTGGAGCTACTATATGATTCTTTTTATATATAAAACGGTTTCTAAGACTTCCATTACGACTTCTACAGCTTGGACCCAAATGATTCGGATCATTTTATAAAATAATTTGTAAAATAAAATTGTAATGTAGCAGCTTAATAGCAGATTGGCTATATAGGAACCTTGTCGTATTTGTTTCATCTGAGTGAAATTGATTTTTGATCATTCTGTATTTTTATAGCGACGAGAAGCACAAGAAGCGAAACTAATGTTGTGAATCATTCAACAATGCAATGAAGTCGAGATTTCTAGATAACTGCAGTTGTACTTGGATAGATCGATACGAAAACGCTCACAAATATATCACAAGAGTTAATTTACCAGTTTGGAACTGGTAACTAAAAAAAAAAAAAAAGGTAGACATTTATGAAAAGATAAAATTTGTTTCTCCATCGTAAAATCCTTCTCTTTGGCTATACAGTTATGCATAATAGACCCTTCTTTTATCCAGCTAATTTGTGCCCATCATGTATTTAAGAAATAGAAATTTTATTATTTCCAGAAAGATAATAGCATCATTGAAATAATGTTCGAAGTATTTAACTTCCTATGGGCTGAATTTTTTCCTAAATATAAAAAAATGACCCAACCTAAAATCAAATATAAACGTAAAACTTATATAGAGAGATTAACTTATATATACAAAGATTTTTTTAACCACTTTTAACAATTTTATTACAATGAATTCACTTTGTAACTTTAAAGTTATGACAGTTTACAATGTTTGCACTTCTGTGCATGAACGCTTAAACGTGAAAATCCATTAAACAGTTTTTTACTTGACATTAAACATTGTAAGTTATATCTGGAGTATTTCATTTTTGGAATTTTTTTTACATCATAGTTTTTTGTAGTATGCTTTCTTGCCCCCCCCCTCAAAAAATTGCCAATTTGCTACCTCAACTTACATTAGTTTTTCGCGTTTTTTTTTTTTTTTTTTTTTTTTTTTTTTTTTTTTTAAATCCTGAAAATTGATCTTCTTTTTCTTTGTTCTTCTAATTGTTTATCTGTGAAACAAAATGTTATCTCTTCTTATTGATTCTCTTGTACTCCTGATATAAACAAGATACAATATCAGGTTAAATTTCTAATAAAGTATATTATCTCATAGTATTTGTAATATAAGATGAGCAATCTTGTTTATATAACAACCAAGCATTCATTACCATTATTGATAAATGGCTGTTTGTAACTTGAGAATCTCAAAATTTGTCTTATGCAATTAGTAACAAAATAATTACTGAAATACAAACAAGTTATTAATGTTATACAAAGCCAGAGCTGTTATGCATTTTTTTTGTTTTTGTTTAATAAGCACTCACAGAAGAACAAATAATGTTAAATGTATAAAATATAAGCATTGTTTATATACAATATGCAAGACATTTGCTTTGATATTTCAGGCTGATAGTGCTACCAACCTTCTCAATATTGTTATTGATTGTCTTCAAGACATTCAATACCAATGCAGAGTTGACTTATATTGTATATATATATATAAAGGGTTATGAAAGTTCGCCTATTGAAATGTCTCTAGAGCCGGTTCAAATGAAACAAAGTTTCACCAATATGTAGTACAAGTAATGCGCTCTGTAAAAATCGAAAAAAAAAAAAAAAAGCGAAAATTTTCATCTATAGGTGAAAGTGTACTAATATCTAAGGCGATTTTTACCAATTTATTGTAGAAAACAAAATAAAGATACATTAATTTCAGAGTTGGTAAAATTAAATTTCGCTAATACTGAAAGCTCTAGAACAGGACCTATGTCTCCAAACAATGCAGAAAAAAGGAGATAATTTCATGTGATGCAGACTGCAACAACAAAAGTAAGGCTTGTTGATCGGCAGAGATGAAATAAAGAAAAATAGCTTTACGCATGCTCAATGAACCCTCCATTATTTGCAATCACGTATTCCATTCTCTTAACTGTGTTTTCAACTGCATAGCCGACAGTGACCTATAAGATTGAGCGGATGTGAAGTCTAATGCTGTTCTTCAGATCAGTACATTCAGATCGTCTAACATTTGTCTTTAGATATAGAGTCTTTTAAAAATCCCGCCTACCAAAATTCGCATCGAGTAAGATAAGGCAATGGTGGTGGCCAGATTGTTTGAAAATAACGACTTATCATACGGTCTTGTGTGAAATGGCGTAGTGGGAAGATCTGAACAGTTCGTGCAATATGATGTAGTGCACCATCTTGCATAAAAAGGGTATTTTGAAGGCAGCCTTACTGTTGCAACTAGGGAATAACAAAACTTTACACCTTATTGTGATATATACTCCAATTTTTTCATTTACTGAACCCATTACATTTATAATGGGTCCAGGGGATTGAGTCCTCAAGAAATATAGCCCTATCTTAAACCTTAGCTGTAAAACCGCACCACACTGTCATTTTAGCTGTGTGCAATGGAATTTCTTAAACTACATTAGGTTTTTCTTTCGCCTGAATCTGATTGTTGTGTGTGTTCACTTGTTCCTTTTAAATAAAAATGTGCTTAATCACTCTACAGAAAATTCCAGGGCCCAAGAGTCATCCACACTCTTTCGTGCAATAAAATGTAATGAAAATGCTAGCCGACTTTCTGCATCGTGCTGTATCAGCTGCTTCACCCTCTGAATGTTGTGTGGATACTAGCGCAAAATTTGACGCACCACTTTTCTCACCTTGGAAATCGATGCATAGATTTCATTTGTAATAGCTGGCACATTTACATTACCACACGGCGAGTGGTTTGCTAAATCTATGTCAGCAGTAGCAATATTTTCAACGTTAGAAATATCCTCATGTTTTCATCCTCTGCTAGGAAGAATATCGAGTTTTCCTGTTGCCTCGTATTTTTTAATCATTTTGTGAATGCCACATTTCGACACTGGTAACATTCCACATCTAACATATTTCTGTTTCCGGAATTCTCGAAGAGCTGCCGCTGCGTTGTTGCAAGTTTTATAAAATAACTTTACGAGAAGAGCTTTTTCTTTCAGAGTTACCATTTTTCACAAAATGTAAATTCTAATGCTTTTCAAAAAGAATAAACTCCTTCAATATCAAAGGAATCGCAGACACAAACCTTATTAGCTTGTTTTAAATCGTCATTTGATTTGAATCGTATTTCAGAATTTCGAAGTTGTGACATGCCTGCCATTTCTACGTAGTTCATCGAAGATTTGAATAAAAAGTGATCTTCTTTATGCATTTGTCGAAATTTTGTAATTTTGAGTGCTTTATGTGGATTGACCGAAATTGATAGAATAAATCTGTAAAAAATTACTTTTATCTACTGTATAATAAAGTTTCATTTATTTCATTTTGTTACGCACGCACACACACAAAAAGCAAATATTGCCTTAGATGTTGGAGTAGTGTTCACCTATTGATGAAAATTTGAACCTTTTTTCTCTTGATTTTCGCAGAACGCATCACTTGTACTACACACTAGGGAAATCTTGTTTCGTTTAAAGCCATAGAACCGGGTCTAGAGACTTATGAATAGGCGAACTTTAATTATCACAACCCGATATATATATATATATATATATATATATATATATATATATATATAAGTATTATGAAATTAAAACCTATTATTGCAACAATCTAAAATTAAAATTATTTCAGAAACGAAACTAAATTATTACGGAATCGAAACTAAAAAAAATATTTCGGAATCAAACTAAAAAGTAAAAAAAGTAAAAAACAGAAAAAGCACCATTGTATTTAGAGAGCGCAAATGCAGCTACTACCAAAACACAGATCAATCTAGACGATTAGTATTAAAAACCAAGTTAATAGGAAAAAAATAATCAAAATTAAACCAAATAAAATAAGAATCCAGCCTGAAGACTTTCTCAAGGGTCACCCCCAGGCAGGAATTCAAAATAAGTTTTTTTTTTTTTTTTTTTTGTGAGGAATCTAGACTTTTGTTCAACAGTATTGACCTTCTTGACCCGAAAATCCTCTGAAATTAAGAAAATCTAAAACTTCTTTGATAAATTTGAAGATAACTTTATAATTAAAAGTAACAAAGAAGTTTTAGATTTTCTTAAAGATAACAGCATTAATAAACTCAATACTTTTGATTTCGAAAATTTATAGACCAATTTGCCTCATGAAAAATTAATAAATGTCTGTGCTTTTATATATGACGAATATTTAAATTAAGGTGTTATTCCTAAAAATAACTGGCTAGAATTTTGTAATTTTAATATTACTGAAAATTAAGTTTTTAATGGAATTAATTTTTATAAACAAGTAAAGGGCATTCCAATGGGAACAGCTTTCTCAAGTGCTTTAGCTAATATTTTCGTACATTATTATGAGAAAAAAATAATTAAATATAATTTAATTAACGGTTGGAGATATATTGATGACTTACTTTTAATAAACTTAGATAATACCAATATTGTGACTAGTTGCAATCCAAAAGATTTAATTCTAACAGAAACAAATAAAAATCAACTTGAGGCTACCTTTCTGGATTTAAAAATAAAAATAGCTAATGATAAAGCAATAGTTGGTATTTACGATAAAAGGGATGAATTCAACTTTAAAATAACGAAACCTTGTAATTATCATTCTAATCTAAACTCTAAAATTTCAAAAAATTTAATTTTCTCACAATTTAACAGGAATAATAGAGTTTGTAATAACAAAATTTCCTATATTGAAGCAACAAATAATCTCATTAAAAATTTAACTAATAATGAATTTCCCAGAAATTACTGCAATATTAATATTTTAATAAAAAAAAGAGATGATTTTGGATTAATCATTTGCCTAAAATAAAAATAGACTTTCCGTTGTATATTAACTAACTCAATAGATGGCGCTGAGACCCTCCAATTATTTTTACCTTGAATGGCGTCAGCAAAAACAGTTTCGGGCGTGGGAAACAAGAATGAGACACCTTATGTAAAAAAATTTTTTTGCCTGCTGCTGGTATGTGCTTTACTTTTTGTTTTCATAATTGTTTATGAGAGTTATTATATGGTTATTTTATGTTATTGTAGTTTTGCTTATTAGTGGCCGTATTCTTTTAATTTATTGTTTTGTTTCTTTTCTGTAAAGATGGGGTATCTTTTAGGCTTAATTTCAGGGGATTTTCGGGTCACGAGGGGTCAATACTGTTGGACAAAAGTCTGGATTCCTCACAGAAAAAATCCCTTATTTTGAATCCCTGCCTGGGAGTGACCCTTGAGAAAGTCTTCAGGCAGGATTCTTATTTTATTTTATTTAATTTTGATTCTTTTTTGCTATTAACTTGGTTTTTATTACTAATTCTCTCTCTCTCTCTCTCCCTGTATATATATATATATATATATATATATATATATATATATATATATATATATATATATATATATATATATATATATATATATATATATATATATAGTGACGAGCGCCTCTTGGCGAGCGCCATCTGCTGGTTGTTAGACGGAGTTGACGCTGGTTAGACGGAGAGCAGATCAGACGGATCTGGACGAGAGTAAAGACGTGTCAGATCAGACGGATCTGGACGAAAGTAAAGACGAGACGAGACGAGACGTATTTGACGAAATCTACTGAATGTTCAATTCTTTTATGTTAATGTATATATATCCTAAATGTCCTAATCGTCCTAAATGTAATTAAATGTGCGTTCTAAACTAGTAGTGATTTTTGAGTCCTTCAAATATACAGGGTGTTTATAAAGTCCCGGACCCATTTTGATGTTTAATAACTCATAAAATAATAAAGATATAAACAAACTTATGGCATTTATTGATGGAATAACTCATATATTTTCCTTTTCAGGTTTGAATATTTTTACTTTTGTAAATATCGTCTGCGCGTGTGGTTAATTTCAGATAATTTCATTTTCCAGTCTAAATATCTGTACTTTTCTAAATATTGTCTGCTTATTAATTGCATTTTTCTCTCTTTTGTTTTTGGCAACTATTGCAATGTTATGTTTACTTTTGATGTGTTTGTTCTATGTAGTACTTTTGTATGTGATATTTTATTCGAGCGGATATTAAGGAGAATGCATACACCACAAGAGAAAGCACAGATTTTATGGTGGTTCATAGAAATGAAATCGATAGTGCAAGCACAGAGAAATTTCAGAAGAATTTACCAAAAAGATCCTCCATCCAAAAACAGCATCTTGCGATGGAAAAAGAATTTTCTAGAAATTGGAAGTATCGAAGATAAGAAACGTTCCAGACGTCCTTGCACAAGTGATTTTGATGTTGAGCGTGTCAGAGAGACATTTTTACACAATCCTAGAATATCTGTGAGATCAGCGGCAACAGAATTGGATATGCCAATTTCGACGGTGTACAAGGTTATTAAGAAAAAATTAAGACTGCATGCATACAAAGTTCAAATTGTTCAAGTTTTGGAACCGAACGATAGGCCTAGGAGGATGGCCTTTGCAACAAATATGCTAAGAAGGATAGAAGATGCTGCTGATTTTCTGAAGAGCATAATGTTCTCCGATGAAGCATCCTTTCATGTTTCTGGCATTGTTAATCGCCATAATGTGCGCAAATGGCTCTGTGGATGCCGACATGCTTGTCGCTACCTGGCGTGAAATTGACTATCGACTTGATATTCTCCGTGCGACGAAGTGGGTACACGTGGAAGTTCATTGACAAGGGTCAGGAAACTTTTTGAGTCTATTTAACCATTTATGTTATTAATTTTAATCTATCTTTATTATTTTATGAGTTATTAAACATCAAAATGGGTCCAGGACTTTATAAACACCCTGTGTGTGTATATATATATATATATATATATATATATATATATATATATATATATATATATATATATATATATATATATATATATATACGCTGTCTCGTGAAAAAAAAACTAAAATTCTTTGCTAAAATATTGATATATTAGTATTTGATTTGAAAAGGGTTTATACTTACCTTTTTCTTGAATGGACTGTTGGTTGATAACGAGCGCCTTTTCCCCCAAAACCAACTATGCTAAAGGTGATCTTCAAATAACCATTCGTTTGAAATTTCTCGTTAAGAGCCGTGAGTAATCTTTCTATTCCTTTATATGGCGAATTTTTTTCCCCAGCTACAACAAAGGAGTGATGTTCTTGTACAATGAAAACAACCTCCAATTCTTGCCCTATTTTTTTGCTTTCGTGTTGCTTTCCTAGAAAATATTAAAAGAAACGAGCATGTAAAAGCACGAGAACGTATGTTTTTTTAATCTTCTTATACCATGATACAATTAACATTTCCAATCAGCATTTTCACAATAACTGATTTGAAAAATACGTTTGTCCACACGACTACTTTTATTTCCTTTTGTTACAAATGTTTAGCTTTCGAACACAGATGTTCAGACCTTAATAGAAGAAATTTTAACTTCAAAAAATATTTTATTTTTCTAGATACATAAGCCTAGGCCCACGAGTATGTTTTCTATTGAGATTTATTGAGATCTATCAAATGTACCGGTGATTCAGTTAGAATGTATCTCTACTTTTCATAAAAATGCAGCACGCTATCGAGTTCTAATTTCAAGATAAATTAAATTCCAATGAACTTTGCTGCATTTGCAACTCGGTTATTTCATTTCTTCAATTATTTATGCGCATCTGACCGAAAAGCTAAAAAAGCCATTTCTAATGTATTGGAACGACATTTCAAGTTTCTAGTTCGTTTTCATAAAAGGTAAAATTCCCTCGTTTTCATTTCTCTTTCAAAGTTCTTTTTTTTAAAAATATTATTTATTAGTCTAAGATCTGTGGAATAAGCATACCAAATTTCAAATGTTTTCAAGTTAATCTGGTATAAAACTCTTTTACTCTGTTATAAGAGAGTTCTGCTGTATGTTTAATGATCTCAGGTGTCGCCCTCGTCATTTGACAGCGGTACAAAATTACGAGGTAAGTCCCAAAATTGCCCTAGTGTTGCTTTAAAAACGGGCGACGTTAATACAACTAAACCAACCAAACCAACTGTATGCCCAATGAGGTTAATAAATTAAAACGAAGGATTTTCAGGCAAGGAACAAGTTTCTACTTGAAAGGTTTTTGAGTTCTTCCCAATTTTTGGAACAGTGGTAACTTTTTAATGCGTAGAATCTTTCAAATTAATTTTTGTTCGAATTTGTCAAGGGGTTGGAAGAAGATATCATTCAAATACACTAATTTTTAATTTTATTTATAGAGACATGTGACTTTTTATGATGGTGAGTGGCTTAAATGAGTATAGGAATCTGATTAGAAATGTCTTACTTAATCCCATTTGAGCTTGTGTTAAGCAATCGATTTCATTAGTAGAATTACAAAGCAAGTATTATATCTCTGCATTTTAATTTTATTTATTGCAATGCAGAAATGAAACTAAAGAGCTTTTATTAATGTTATTTTTTATTTGTGGTGCAGAAGCTTGGAGAGGGGGGTGTCAACTCAGGTGTCGTCCTCGTCATCTGACTACGACTCAAAATTACGAAGTCCGTCCCAAAATAGCCCTAATGTTGCTTTAGAAACGGGACGTTAATATAACTAAACTAAACTAACTCAGGCAGAAGTGAATTTCATAGATATAAAGAAGGTGCATTCATTAGTCAAATGATCCATTTTGTTTGCTTTTAAGATAATGAACAATAAGAAATATTAAAATATTTTTTTTTCATGGACTCTACATTTCCACCATGTAGTGAGTTTGGAAATTAGCTTCGTCATATAGCGAGTGCACATTAGTATTGAAGAATGTTCCACAAAATTTGGAACAAACTGCATATCAAATTAAAAATTTTGGTTTAAAGGTTATATACTAAATTTCACTCATCTAGTTCGTTCTGTTTTTGGATTATTTTTATTCCTTTACACATGAATACAGAAACAGACAGTCTGTATTTGAAAGAATTGGATCAGTATTTGACAGTATTCTTCAATTTTGGTATAATAACCATTTCCCGAATTCTATTTTATCTCTATCATTGCGTTTTTGAGTTGTTATATTCATATATAAACGATAAGATAAAACATGATTCGAAAAATATAGACTTTTTTTTGTTTCGAACATGATCTAAATCGTTAAGACTTGTCACATTTTGGGGAGTATTTTGATGATTCCAATACTTTTATTTTGTATACGAAGCGCTCCAAAACTTTAGGAGTAGGTCGGGCATAGAGAAACCAGTCCTATTTATAATAAAATGCATAGCTATAATGGACTCTTTTGTAATAAATGATAAACCAGATAAAGTGGCATAAAAATTCACACTAGCATAATATCAAATCATACAGAGCATGACGGAAACAATTTTAAGAAACTTTTTAGAGTAGGATTTAAAGGGAAATTTCGCAAATTATTTGCTCAACTGTCTACTTGTGCTATTATAAATTTGTATTCCATAAATGCTACTATACTACGTCTTAAGTTGCTTTTATAAAAGATGATTTCAAAGAAATAATATATCATACCATTGCAATTTGTTGTGCCTTTTAATTTCTTATAAAAGCACAAAGCAGAATATCCTGCAGCTGCGTAACATGCATGCTTGTTTTCTTCCAAATCCGACTTACAGATATCTTGGAATGATTTGAAACTATTTTCATTGAACCGACAGAGTCCGCTGAACTGGCTTGCGCAGTTTGATATGGTTTCATACGAAAAAGATTGTATCGGGTGAAGTTTTAAATTCTTGCATTCCGTTTTTCCAGAAACTTCGAAACTAGATATGAACTGCAGAGAATTGGTGATCATTTTGCCTTCTGGTAGCTAAAAATAATATAAAAAAATCGGTAAAATTTTCGTTAAGAAGTTATCGTAATAAACATCTAAATTGTTTTCAAGTTTAGTTATTTTTTTAAATTATGCCAAAACTTTTAAATTAAAAAAAGGGAAACAAAAAGTTACTATTCCAGATTAAATGGTGACTAATCTTATATAAATAATTAATTCTCCTGGAAATTTTACTCCGATAATGGACCTCAAATAAAGGCTTGTAAACTTAGAATAAAGATGTCAGTATTGCGATATTTATTTACAACTCAGAAGCGAAAAATCACACATTAGCAGAAACTTTAAAAACATGTTTCCAAATATTTTGTAAAAATTTATCTCAATTAATGTTTAAAAAGTTATTTGTTTGTGTTAATATATCTTCAGGTAATAACTAAAACTTACTATTTTATTCTGTAAAGCTAATCATTGGTTGCTATACTGTTAAAACAATAATATATTAGCCGCCTTCAGTGACTAGCTGTTCATTCATCTTTTAATTGTATTTATTTAGTCACGTCAACAAACTTTGATGAGCTACATCATTTACAACAAAAAAAAAAGTCAAATTTTAAATTATACATACAAATAAAAAGCTGTGTTTGCCAAGTGGCGTGAGGAGTTTTCGATATCGGTTCAGTTATTAAGGCTGTTGGGCATTCTATTAAAGTTTGATCCCACAATTTCTGTCGAAAGTAGAGAATGTCATTGTTGACTTATCTATGAACCATTAGATTTTATATGAATTAAAATCTGACAAAATCGGCATAATGGCTGGAGGACTTGTTCTTTGGTTTTGCCAATTATTTGAAATATATAAATAAAAATCCTTATAGAAAGTGATACATTTATAAAATTAATTGATCAATCAATTGAAAGTGGTTTTGCCAAAATAGCAGTTTCAATTCCTAATCAAAGCCGATGAGCACTTGAAATGTCAAGAAAATCAGCATCTCTGAATATAATTTCACAACTTGTTAAAACTTTATTCGTATTCGATTGGACAGATTAAAATCATCTCTTATTTGGACGGTGAATGCGAACTTCATATAGAAACTATAATTGCCCATACAGTGCCATCTAATCCTTGTTGTCCTGATTTGAGCCAAGAATTAGGACGCCAAGAGATAGGACCTCCAAAATGTGGGAAGTTACTGATTAAAAGTGGGAATGCCTTGTATCCAGGATTTATGACATGAAAGGCCAGTTAATTTTGAGATCAGAAGCAATGGAATGAATCCAGCAATTGGGCGACAGTTCCTACTCAATATAGTATTTTGTGTTTTGCATAGATTTAAAAAAAATTCTTATCGCGTGTTAGTATTTATTAACTTATTATTGTATGTATATTATAATATATTTGTATTTATTAACTTATTGAACATTTATTCGAGACATGATGGTGGTGGCATCCTCAACATCTGATTGCGTTCTAAATTCGCATCCAGCAGAGTAATAAATTGCTAAAAATAAACAAAATTTTGTGTGATAAATATATAATAAAACTTTCCTCCGAATTTTTTCAGTATTTATGAATAAATCTCTTTTTTTCTATCATGAGATAATTTTTATACATTGCATGTTTTTGATGCCATTAAAATATTCCGATGCATTATGCTTACAATAATATACTCTTTCAGTAAAATGCTCTTATATTAAGAAATAATAAGATGGGAATTTTATACAGTACTTTGAATGCTTATGAAATAAACTTTTTTTGTTTTTTAGAACTAAATAGATGCATTTTTTTTTTCAATTACTTACTCTGAATTTTACGATAACGTTTATTTTAATGAAAAGTTTCAAATGAGTGCATTTGTTTAAATTTTAAAAAGCGAAAAAAAAAAACCCATCTGAGGTTAAATAATAATTACCAATTAGTGTATTTGGAAAATAGTTTTTCGCTGTTCTCTAACCTGCTTCTCTTGAGTTATATTATGATGTTAGGCAAAAACTTTTTATAGCAACTACAATAATAAAATCTTCATTCTAACAATATAAAAATTTTTTCACTGGAGTACTTTAAAACTGGCTTGATAAAAAAAAAATAATGAATTTTTCTTGTATGAGCGGAGAATATAATATAGATATCCTCTTCATTAAAAGAAGGGATTCAACATTTTTATGAAACGTTTACTTAGTCACTACACTTTTGCTGACAACGACACAAAGCACAGTTTAGCAACTTAACTATTATGACAAATAATAGAAGCAAGAATTGATATAATTACCGAAAAGTCATTGAGTGAAGATCCATCCGCATTGCCTAATAAACCAAATGTCGCGCCGCTGTGTAAAGCATCGAGTTCCAGAATACAAAGAAAATCTTTCGAACTACATGCAACTCTCAGAGAAGGGGACCATATTTCCACAATTTCACTTTTTCTCACAACTACTTTCCTGTGAGAGAGAACAAACTATAGTTGAAACTACTTAGATTAAAAATATTATAAAAAATGGGTGAATATACAAGAATTGTTTCGTTTTACTTTCTCTTTAGAAAATGCGAAGATAATTCTTTTTCAATTAAATATATGATGCTTTCAATGCAATTGATAGAAGTCTCTTCTATGGCCTTTTGTTTAAAAAATATTATTCAATGATTATTTCGTTTTATTTTATATATTGCAATGAAAAGTCGACAAAGAAAGGACTGATGATAAAACGTAAGTTAAATTTTCTACAGTTGTTTTGAATATGTGGTATTACTTTTACCATTCATGTTATCTTTGTATGTTATGTGTTATTATGATTGTGCTTATCATATGTTATATTTGTCTCGCTGTAAAACCTTGATTATAGGTTTAATATACGTAAAAAAAGTGGAAAAAGTATTATTTAAATATTATAATTATGCATGCATTTCCAATTACAAATTTTTCTTAAATAAGGTAGACAATTACATAAAAACACTTTGGCAAATGAAAAATACAAAAGCGAAATTTTTATTCGATTCTTATATTAAAAAAGTGTTATGAATAAAATATTTTTCTTATACTTTCCTATAAGCAACGAAGTTTCATGCAATATTTGTTGAGATATCAAGAGGCAAATATATTGATCTAGACTACTTTCATCCTGAGACTGTATTTGAACAAGCTTCGAGGGTAATGCACATATCATATAGTTATAAGATAGAGGGAATCACTAAATATGTATTTATTAGCTCGCATTCCATTTCAACAAATGTTCACTAATAGGTTTTTTCAAAATGAGCAAATTCGACAGCTATACAAAGTGGCATTTTTCTAACAATGCTTACAAACAGGCGATGCAGTTCACCACTTAAAAAATGAATTTCCTCGAGACCCCCTGTTTATTCCAATAAGGTGTCATAAAAAAAGCATTCGTTCATTCGAAAAGACTGAACGTATTCTTATATTTTTATTTCAAAATTTCATAATATTTGGAAATCAGAATCAAACTTCCCATTGTTACATTCGTTTTTTTAATCAAATTTCAAAACTACATCAAACGTTATTCTAGGGTACCCAATTTTAGAAGTCGTTTCGAAATGATGAACTGTTAAAATTTTGATCTTCAAATATTAAAATAAAATTTTGGATTTTTATTGATATCTTGAAAAAGAATAATGTTTATTTTTTATTATGGAAATATAAGGCGTTATGCACATTTGCCATACCTTTTTCTATCATTTCAAAGTAATTTTGAACAGATGATGTCATTTTTCAATAAGCATTCTTAAATAGCAACAACTTGAATGTCGACATAAATCAATGAATAGCATAACAATCTATTTTGTTAGGATATGCCAAATTTTATCTCATTCCTACGAGCAGTGTTTCTGTTACAATCTGCCTTCTTTAAAATGATGTATTCAGGGACGCAGTCACAAATTTCAAACTTTTTTGACTCGGCACTCAAAGGCTTCATTGAATGAAATAGTCCTTTCCACGTTATTGTAATTTAAGTATATATTAAAAAAAATTCAATAGCAAAAGAAAATAGATGAAATCGAAATAAAATAAAAATGCTTTCTATATTTTATTATGAATCGTTATTCTTAAATCTGGTGGTGCCTGGCCTCATGTGTCCTTGTAGCAGCTAGAAATTTTATCTGTCGCCTCATATAATATCATTATAGAATATAAGAAATGAATGATAAAAAGGGATTTTATTTCTTAAAAAATATTTTGTAGAATACTAACTATTTAATTTTACAAATATACTGGACAAATTGTTTCTCTTTCCTATGAATGCATGATGAACTTCATATTTTATAATAAGAAAAAGGCATTTTGGTTTGTTTAAACTTATTGGTATACATTTTATGCACTCAATATTTCTTATAAAAGTTTTCAAATTTCATAAAATGAATCTGTTGCAATTTAATTGTTGTAATGTTTTGCATAATCATAAACGGAATAAAAAAACTTAAGAATTCAAAATATTGTTATAAAACGCATTTAGTATTCATTTTTGGATGAAAATTACATTTATTTCACGCACATGCGAAAATGAGCAGTTTCAATCATTTGAATGATTCACGAACTATTTATTAATATTTTAGATTACCACTATTTTTGTCAGTATAAAATGGCGCATTTTTTTTATTTTACATTTAAATGAAGGAAAGAAGGGGATCAAATAAAATTTTTAAATAGATTTCTAGCTGGTTGAATGTAGAAATGAATACATTTCTTCGAAAATAATTTTTGTTTAATTAATTTTTTTTGAAAAAATTTCTTTTGATTAGCAAATATATTTTATTACTATATAATACTAGCCGCCTTTGGCGACCAGCTGGTTCGCCAATCTTAATGCACGTTAAAATTATAATAATTAAATATTTTATGGAACTCCCATTTTAATTGCTTCTTCATTAAAATATTTTAAAACTTCAAATTTTAATAGTCATATAATTCACTCATATTATTATAAAGGCCTTCAGCCATAACGTAATATGTATCTCTCTCATTTTCTGTTAGCTCCCGTAGAATTTATGCTTTAAATTAAAGTGGAAATGATTAACTGCAATAAATATAATAATATTTTTTTTACTGAAACAAAGCATTTTTTTTAAATATGAGTACTGAAAACAGAGTCGCTGAGTATTTAAACCTTATGGCCACTAAAGAATATTTTTCTTAATTTATATAATATCTCAAGAAGTTTTCAACAAAATTTTCTCAGATTCATCATAAACAGATAGTTTAATTAACAATGTTTAGTTTCAAATGCATCAAACACTAAAAAAATAAACAGAATCGTTTGAAATAATCTGTCGGAAACATATTAAACCATCAAAACCAAATCCGCATCCGTTGAAAATATTTGTCAACAATAAGAAAACAATGCGCATGCGTGAATTTTCAACGCCAATTATGCTAAAGCAAATGCGCGAATTTTCTACTCCAGTTTGGGTAACGCTATGCAGATTAGAAATTTTTAATTTCCTTTATTTTGTTTTATTTTAATTCGAAAGTACTTCAGAATGAATCTGAAAGATCGATTCATTAACAATGTTTCATTTTAAATGCATCAAACATTAAGAAAATAAATAGAATCGTTTCAAATAATCAGCCGAAAAATCTTAAGCCTAGCTTCATGACTGTTGGGGGAAAAAACTGAAGCCGTACTTATTTGGCGATGGGAAAAATGAAAAGATTTTTTTGGCGGGAAAGTTAGTTTTTAATTAATAATTAAAATTCTAATTAAAAATTCAAAAAAAGGGCTATCCTATCTTTTAAGTTAGATCAAACTGCACACGGTGTGCAAATTTGATTAAAATCGGTTAAGTAGTTTAGGAGTCCATCGCGGACAAACAACGTGACACGTAATTTATATATATTAAGATTTACAGAGATGGCGAGAGTTTATAAAGGCATTTTAAAATTACTGGGGTTATTTTTTTTTATTTGAATCAGTTATATAAACAATCATGATTTGTCAAAATTCCGTTTAAGCGAATGAAAGTGCTGTTCTTATATCCTTTTGAAAATAATTTTAAACCTTTAAAAACAAATTTATAAATTAAACCTATATCTGTTCTCAAATCTTTTAATAAAATCATATATTTTTTTAAATATAAATTACATTTAGATGCATTATTACGATTTAAACTTTTTTTCTTTTCTTTTATTACTCCATTTAATATAAAGTGAAGCCTTGCTTAACTATCATAACTAGTGTCCGAATTTTACTCGTAATGCGAAACACTAGTTCAGAGAAAAAAATTCCATCAAAATTCGAAAAAATATTTAAAATTTTAATTATGTAAATTATTATTTATATTATAGGATTTTTTGCCTTTGGTTACGTTTCAATATTTTTCGAAAAAAAGACAACATTATCGTTAAATGAATTTATGGAACGCATGCTACTGTTTAATTAGCGTGATGCTTAGCAGCATTCAATGCAATAATTGCCCATGCTTTTAGCATCTCCCTTATTGAGGTTGTTATCTCCTCCTTTCCTGACCAAACCTCATCAGCATCATTTTAGCGTGACCCAGAATGCAGCTCCATGAGCTTGTAGTGAATAGCTTATAAGCCAGTTAACAGCTACGCTACCCGGGTAATTGCTTTTGTATTGTGGTCATGTTACTGGGATAAGAACCACAAGGTCCCAGGTTCTATTCTCGCTTATTCCAATTCGCTACAATGGTGACCTCGGACGATGAACCTCCAACCTTTGTACAGCTGTTGTGGTACCCACAGCAAACCACAGCATCTACCCACAGCAAACACAAGTCGTCAGATTCACTTGACGCAGCAAACCAAAGCCGTCAGACTCACATGACGCAGCAACAGCAACCACTCACCCACACTCGTTCGCCATAACGCTTGGCGCTACTCAAATGGGTACAGACGCATTAGAATCAGCAGCTAAATACATCACCACTTAACAGCCATATCGCTCGCCTCATCTCCGACTCACTGGAGGGAGAGTCTGTAGTGAATAACTTATAAGCTAGTTAACAGCTACGCTACCCGAGCAATTGCGTCATGTTACTGAGCTGCGAACCACAAGGTTCCAGGTGCAATTCTCGCTCATACCAATCCACCACAAGCTCTTCGATAGTTCTAATAAATGAACACAGAATTCATGCATATTTTCATACATTTTATCTTTCTGCATATTATTATTCCAAATAATTTTTCAAAGTTGAAAATCTTTGTAAACGGTTTCATCTCAATATTTATATATCTCACTAACGGTTTCATCTCATTTCTTATGTGCTTGTAAATTCTGTACATAGTTATTTTTTTCTACTGTAAACATTTTGGTATTTAAATAAAATTCCACTTAGCATGGCCACCAAACCGTTCAGTGACCAGAATGGTTACGGATACGCGGGTATGAGACTGCGTTCTGTAATCTTCTGGCCTCATAATCTTGACCAGTGACACAATCTCACACGAACTTCTCAAATCCTTCGGAATCTCGTACGACAGCTTTATTCGGTCAAAGTTTTTTTCATTCAGAAATAAGGATTCCCTTCTAAAACGCGTTCATCACAGACTGGTACCCGAGATACTGCATGTGATATCATTATATGTCCTTCGAAACCGGCAGTTAAGATAGCCACTATTCACATCTGCATGATATGCAAATGATTTGAAAATCACTCACTATGTGTTAGAATCTGTTTACTTATTAAATGAACAGATTATAAATATATTTGGTTGATAAATGCTATGTTTTTTTTTTCTATTTTTTCTATGTCAATTTCAATTCATCTTATTTTTTTTAATCAAACAAGTCATAATACAAAATTTTGATTTTGAAGCTGGTTACTTCTTAAAGACATCTACTGAAGTAATTATTCTCATAATTATATGTATTATAACTATACCTGCTATCAAATTTCTATTCATATCAGAAGTAGCTAAATATATGATGAATAATAGCTTAAAAATACTGCAATAACGGAAATTAAAGATATCTAGAAAAAATGAAAAAAGCCTTTGAGTAGAACAACAAATACAAAATTGCCGATACAAAATGGAAGATAACTGAGGCACATTGATCAGCTCTACCCGTCCACTCGTTGCTATGGCTCAAAGTGGTTAAATGGAGAAGGAAGAAAAGATAAAGCGCACATTTCCAGCAAGTTTCATTTCACAATGCTTGTGAATATACACTATTTATTGCCTACCATTCCATTGTCTTTGCAGATTATCCGGTTTGCTGACTTTAAAACATGCAATATATAAAACGAAATTTATATCTAGATCCTAACAGCACACTTCTAAATATTGGCCCTGAGCTTTGTTGATGGGGATTGTAAACACCGATAGAACTGAAAATTGCAATCTCTTAAATTGACATGACATGTTCTTTGGAATTATAGGAATGCAGACAGCTTCGACCTTGAGAGGTCCTGTCAAGATTGTTGCTTTTAAACATGCTTCATTATTATTATTATTATTTTTTTTTTTTACTGCAAGCCGCATGCCGCTGCAAAGCTTTGGCTTGTTGATATTTCGCAGCATGCTTATTGGCATGTCGGTTATCGAGTGAATTCAAAAATTCTGTTGGATAATTAACCGCGTCTTTCACTTCTTCTACCGGCACAAAAGACCCCTTAAAAGAAAATGTCAAACATCTCCCGATGTAATGATATCAGATATGAATCAAAATTGGTGATACTTTTTCGTTAAGGAGACTATTCATGACAACATAAAAGAGTCATGCGATAAGAAGCTTCACCATTTTAAATATTCAGGCAATATCTTATGAACATTTTCGGTACAGCTGCTTTTAATATATATTATTATCTTCAAAATACATTTTTATATACATGATCGATAGCGTAATAAAGCCTGGGTGGTTCCCGCGCCTGCACTTCGCAATGTAAATAACACTAAAAATGTTCCATTTTCCAAACTGTAGAAGATGAAATAATTCCTCACCCATTGTGAGCTTCTAATGG
The DNA here is from genome assembly GCF_947563725.1 of Argiope bruennichi. NCBI lineage: Eukaryota > Metazoa > Arthropoda > Arachnida > Araneae > Araneidae > Argiope > Argiope bruennichi. The sequence continues at coordinate 132,298,052 of NC_079162.1, read as the reverse complement.
AAGTGTACTGGGAACGTCACTACCATTCACAAAGACTTCGTTTTCTTCATTGACACTGACAACCATTTCCGGAAAAAGAATATGAATCGCATTCTTGTCACTCAGCACAGTAAACGTACTTTTTTGAAGATCGTGAGCCAGTAAGAAAGTGCAATCGTGTGAATAGTCGGCTGAATCGTACAAATGTCCGTCAAATGTATAAATATGACGAGGGCCAAATATCATAGCAATATTGTTTGACTTCGATGCCTGATATTGAGATTGAATTTCTTCATCTTCTGAAGGAAATAAAATAAGCTTGAATCCTTTCAATGAAAAGGATGGCCACTGAAATGAAAAGAAATAAAATTAATTTTAAATTTTTAAGGAAAGTATAAAAATTAAGTTAGTTATTTTTTTTAATTTATCATGATTAAACACCGTATTTCCGATATTGATAAATTGTCTAGTTTTGCCCCCATCGATACAATCTGTCTGAAAAGTCTTATTCGATCGCTTATTATTATTCGCAATCTACAAAAATTAAAATAAAACAAAATATTTCATTTGATTCATCCATTTGTACTCTTTAAATGGACAGAAATCACCTTCCATCAAGAGAGCATCTTCATATTTATTTTCTTATCTTTTTCCGACATCAGTCCTTGGTTTGTATTCTTTTAAACAATTTCTCACATTGAGAACCTTAAAAATATTTATTTTCTTGAAATTTAAAGCAAAACAATTAAAGGCGTGCAAAAGAAAAAATCTAGTGGGATATCTCAATGTACACAAATGTAGAAAATAAATATCTTTTAATTTTTCCGTTTTAGCATTTTAATATCTGATTCGACCATCTGACACTGGGCTCTTTATCTTTTATTAAAAAGATGTACAGCAAAGTCTATAACCGAAAGCATTAGTCAAAAAATGAACCTAAAATACGCATTTTCAAGAAAGAATTAACAAAAGCGCTTTATTTTCATTTTATTACCCATAAATAAACATTGAACGCATCCATTTGAAGTTCGCTTATTTATTCTCAGTATTATAGGAATATTCATAAAATCCCTTTGCTGATATGACCACCTTAAGGAGCATACTTTTCGAGGGAAAGGCGTAAAATTTTGAATGTATATGATATGTACTCGAGAATGAGGTGTAACACACTAGTTCAACACACATACTTATTGTTCTCGTGACAAAATTTCGAAATTTTTTAAGTGGTAAGACTTACTCTTTCCATAGAAAATTAATCCTCGCTGTAAAAAACTGGAAGATATTTTAAGTGTAAAAAAATCATAAATTTTTAGTGTAAAATAATTGTGGCATTCAAAAATTGGGGCACGAATTACTTTTCCATTGAAGTTTCAGTCTACATTACCATGTCTTCTATTCTGAACCTAGCTTAATGAATATGTCTCGAAATCAGAAGAAGATACGAAGGTATGCTGATTTCAGCTATGATGCTAGACATTGTCATGGATTATGTCATCGCAATACAAAAAGTCAAGCGACTTTATGATGTGAGTACTGTATCTTATTTTCATGCCTTTCGACTTGAACAATTAGCATCTTATAGGCGATATGTTAATGCTTTATTACCTGAATAGACAAATTTTTGTAGAACTAATATGCGTGTTCATCATAGAAACTACTGTCTATGACACAGTCCTAACTCAGTGCACATTCTACGGGAGATTTGATTCACAAATTTTGTGAAACTCTATGATTCTCACTCTGGAACTCTATGATTTCTAAGAAATATTCTACATATTTTACTTTTCGAACACTAAGAATTGAATCATTTTTAGATGAAATAAATTTTTTTCTCAAACGAAATTTTCTTTACTAAAATAATGGACATGAAAATAAATGGTTGTTCTCATGTGCTAATTTCTTGTTGCATTAATATGTGACAGTTTAACTTTATGGTTTGCCATTTGATTTAAACATAACATTTTCATTGGAAATAGTCAACTGAGGGAAAGTGGGACAGTAAATGAAACCTGTCGTTCAGAGCAACCTGGGTTATGTTTACCCCTGGCAAACACAAGAGTTTAAAATGAAAAAAAAAAAAAAAAGAAAAGAAAAGGGAAGGAGTTTGTTCCTCAAAAGCTTCGCCAGATTTAATCGTACTGGGCAGCAGTGAATGAAGTGTACCAACAAATCCAGATAAAGTAATAAAGCATTTAACATAATCCACAAACACAGAACTTGTAGAGAGATGTATGTGCATATTTATAGTAAATATCGCACTGAGGACACACTCATTTTTTAATACGTGTATTTATACTAAATATTGCAGTAAGTTTGATGCAGCTCCAGACGTGAGATCATATCCATTTACATCTGAACCTAATTTTATAAAATTCATCTCCATGAGACAAGCTCAAAGAATATAATAGAATCATCTCCATTTAAAAAAAATTGATAAATAATTTCCAACTTTCATCATAAGTTAATGCAAAAATCATTTCGAAGCTGTTTTTAGTCGTTAGCACGTGGATTAGTTAGTTACATTAACGTCCCTTTTGTAAAGCAACACTAGGGCTATTTTGAACCGCAGTTAGATGGCGAGGACAACACCAGAGCTGGCAACCCTCTTAAAACTTCCACACCACACCAGTGGGAGATCGTTTGGCCCAGACGAATTTTAAGTGCATTAGGTCCACTTACATAGCGGTTCTTCGGTGTAACCGGGTCTCAGACCTGAAGTCTTCCGGTTACGAAGCAGAGACTTTACCACCAGGCCACCGCGGCCTCAATTGAAAATGAAAAGATGTTGATTGTCCTGTAGTTTTCAAAAAGTATTTATTGAAGCAAGAGCGAGATAATATATTGCATTGCATTAAAATTTAACAACACTCAGCAAGCGAAGAACTTATCCAATGAACTGCTTTAAAGGTTTTTCTGTTCAAAAAAAGGACTCCCCCTTTTTTTTTAATCACAACATTCAGAGTGGTAAAATAATACGACTGTTTTGAATTTTATCATAATAAAAATCATTGGTTCAAAAAGCATTGAAAACTAATTTAAAAAATAATTAAAAACTTTTAAAAAGTGCATTTATTCAAATAAAATTGGCATAATTGATTTTAAAAAAATCCTCTGGCAGTGAAAAATCTGTTAATAAAAAGTAAATTATTTAGAAAGTTTTAACTCACCGACAGGAAGACAAATTACCTTATAGAAGTTTCTCATTTTTATGATTCTTCCTGTCACGAATTCCCATCGTATAATTCGATCATCATGCACGAGAATTTCTAAAAATTCTGGAATGTTGTATTTAAAGTATGCGATGGTATCGTTGAAATACTTTGGTAACTCGAAATAATGGAAGGCCCAAACTGAAAAAAAAATTATTATTTTACAGAAATGTGTTTCTTTTCTATTCGTATCAAATTTATACAAATTAATTAGAAACTTGACGATTTAAGATATATATTCCCCGCTTTTGCAGATAAAACAAAAATATATAATTCAGAAATACACTAAATACATAGAAACGTTAAACTTTGTAAAGACGTTAAGTCAGTCATGCTCATATTATATTTCAGAGTTCTCGAAATTTCAAAATGTTTTACAGGTAAAAGAAGAAGCAAAAATATATGTGCCATCATGTGCAACAAAAACATATGAGCTGAAGAACAAAATATTAAAACCGACGCTAATTTTTACATTAATTTAAATATTTAAGTTATTTTCTGACCATAAATTTTGCCATTCAAAGTTATTTGATGTACCATTAGTGGTACATGTAGCATAGTTTGAGAAACCCTGTTTTATTCTAATACTCAGAAAATTTGTTCACATTAAATGCATTATCTTTGCTTAAAACAATGGTAAAGTTAAATGAAAAAATTATCGAAAGTAAATTATTTATTAATAAAATTGCAAGTTTATGTTCAGATATACGAGAATTTTGAATAGTTCATGACAGAAGCTATGAGTCTGAATAAAACAACGATACTGTAAGGTATCAGCATTTAGATTTAGCTCTATAATTGATGGGGATTTTTGTCAAAAATTCAAATAATGACCTACAGATTGTTATATATATTCCTGGTGATTTCGCCCTAACCACTAGACAAGTGTTTCTCCCGCCTACATATTTACACTTGCTAAAATAAATAGCTTGAGCACTTTTATAAATAATTGCAAAAAGACGATTCGACGACCGGTTGCAACATGGAAAAATGAGTTCTCCAGTGCGTCAGCCAACACATTGAATGGTAATTGAAATGTTAAGATAATGAATCAGAAAAGGTTCTTCCGTTTTCCAACTGGATTACTGATGGAGGAAAGAGCTGGAGCCATTTTGGGTGAAATTATAATTGATTTCAAGACTCAATGCATATGAGTAAGAAAATAAATAAACGAAATAAATCATAATTCTACTGTTCTCTGATATACTTCCCCAGCCCCTTTTTTGCTCGCTCATGAGTATTGTAATTTTCATAAGAAAAATTATTTCTTGAGAAATTTTAGTTCTTGTTCTTGAAGGAAAATGTCATTTCTGATATTTTCAAATAGTCGATGATATTTTTAACTGGATTCGATAAGCCTCACTTGTTCACAAAAAACAACTTTTTATTTAATTGACATATACATACGAAGTCTAAAAAACAACTCGAATAAGAATACAATCGAAGAACTACTAACAGAATTCTGTAAGAACACCAGAAGAAAAGTTTAAAGGGGGCATCTCATTCTTTTTTCTTTGTTGTCCATGAACTGTAAAAAAGAGCTGGTGGTATTTTGCGAATTATTCATAATTAAAACTCATAAGCACTGGAAAATCATAACAAAAAACGCAACATATCAAGCATTTAAAATTATATGAACAAGAAATAAAATTTTACAAGCCTTTTCCTATAATTATACAGAATACTGTATGTTTTTTTAAACTAATTTTAACAGGACAAATCGTATAACTGTTAATAGGACTGTTATCCCGCTTTATTTTACTGCACAGTTTTACTTAAATTATAAGTCACAATTAAATCTAAGAATAGCTTACTTATAATCGATTTACGTTTAATGGAATTATAGGCTTGCCATGTAATTTCTTTCCCAGTAAAAGCAATGTTTGTCACCAGAATGAGCGGTGCTTCGTAAAACGGTCTTAGGCTTCTAAGCGTTTCTTCCATATTTTGCAATGAACCGAGCATAAACTCTTGCACCTGGAATTTAAAAATAAAATTTCTATCAGAAAAGTTGCCATTTGGTTTTCCTAAGGAAATAATTATAATCTTTAGTGCAAGGTATAGTCCTCATTGATACTTGAAATTCGTGTTATTAAGAAGTTGACATAAAATTGTGTTAGTTATTGTAAAATGTGAAAAATGTAGGCATTATAAATGTTATGCTGGAAAAGGTGGGCATTGCTGGATAGTTTTCGGTGTCACTAAAGATTGTTAAGATTTATTTTAATTTGTTGAAACTTTATTTTGTCTAAGTGAAATGCTATTTATTGCTTATTACAAAGTTTATATAATCTTCTGAATCATTAGAGTTAATTAAAAAAATTTGGAACGATGAAACCGTATGCTTCATAACTCTCGTTATGACAGAATTCTTGAAAAAGTGACGGAATTTTGCAGAGTGTTGAAAAAAACTTGTGAGTCTCGATTAACTACTCTACCAAATTTCGATATTATCGATAAAAATGTTAAGGACATTAAGCCTTTAAAATGAATTCGACTTCTGTGTAATAATTTTTGTAACATACAAATGAGTGCTATAATTCTATAAGAAAATATCATCAATATTCAGGCTTTTGCTTCGGAATAATCTATTTATTGAAAATTATTTAAGGCTTCACGCACTCTCAGATGTGATGAAAGTATTCCTGATTTTGCTCCAACTATTTTATTTCAAGTCAAAAATTATCAACAGTGTTCCTAGGATTAGATTGTAGATTAAAACGGAGACACGATGAGTAGAAACACTAAATTGCATTGTTATTTCTATTCCAAGTATACAAGGTGTTTCAAAGCTATTAGTGCATATTTAAAGAAGTAACATGAGAGACATAAATTTGCACAGACTCTCTTATGGTGAAAGCATGGTTAATCAAACAGGGAAACAAAGCGGGCATTTCCCACTAAACATAATAAAAACATTGCTGCCTTCACTACTAGAGATTACCAAAAAGCTAGATATTGTCACAAATTATGAAGCATTATCTAGAATAAGACGAATAAGTATTATTTTAAAGGAGCTGCTGATTGGAATACAAGACATAGGAAGCATCTAAAGAATGTACCATGACTGCTTTCCGGCAAGATGTACACCAGATTCTGGTCAATCGGGCAAGATGTACCTATCACATGCCTTCGATGTCGTCGAGAATAGCGGCAGTGCTGGCGATTTAGTTTAGTTTAGTTATATTAACGTTCCATTTCAGATCAACATAGGGTTATTTTAGGACAGACTTTGTGATTTTGAACCGTGGTCAGATGACAAGGACGACACCCGAGTTTGCATTACCCTCTCCAAACTTCAATACCACACCAGTAGGAGGACATTTGGCCTCGATGGATTTAATGAGTAGCAGACCCACTTACACGGCGGTTCTTCTGTAGAATCCGGTCTCGAACATTGTGTAGTCACATTTAGCAAACTTACTACTTGTGAATGATTTTTATAATAACTCATTTTCCTTACATTTGTCGATTTTCTTTCATTATTTCTCTGACATCGAAGTTTTTCATCTTTTCAGACATAGAAATTATAACTCTCACTGCTTCACCTCTTGAGGTACAATAATTCATTTTATGACGATTTTTCTAGTGTCTGTGTGTGTTATCATCTTTTGAACTTTATGCTGAGAGTTTTGAAATACTCTGTAAGTCCCTCTTTTAAGAAGAATATATTAGCTTTTAGATCAAAACAACGCCAAATTTCTGTTCTCCATTATAAATCCTAAAACGATTTTTGTATTTTATGATTTTTTGGTGGAATTAATTCGTTATCCGAAGCGTCCGAAACTATATCCGAAGGGTGTCATGTTCACGGCCTTGAACAGATCAGAAATAGAAAGTATTAAACTGTGATTTTAACAACAGAATTTTTTTCAAATGAATTTTTTTAGTATGCTGTTGATAGACCGATTAGATTTTCCCTCCGCAAGTATAGCAATAACGATAATATTACCCATCCATATGGCATCACAGAACCTTAGTAACTCATACTACTAATTATTGTAGATTGTAATAATGATAATTTTATATAAAATTATCCGTTGTATTGTAAGTGTATAAAAATCACACATGTCTAAAAAGTTGATAGTGGCCACATTAAAAGCCCAAATAAGCAACTCCAGATGATTAACCATTATTCTTCATTGAGAATCAAGAATAATTTATAAATTAATAATTAAAGTGATTTTTTTATTCAAATAATGCTGTAATATTTAATGCATAACTAATTTAAAATGTTTCCTTATAACATTTTCAATCGATATTTGCGATCTTTTTATAGATCAAAAATAAAATTAAATATAATGGGTTTAAGGATGGGAATGGAGAAAAAATTATCTGAATGAAAGATGCATTATATTAGACATATTTACCTGCTTTTGTAAATTTTTTACATACTCATACAATGGCACTTTAAGGCTAGGTTTCATCAGTTTGTTTACAGGGTGATAAGTATCCATAGCCATCCTAATGATGCTGTCTTTGACACTCCCATATGCTTTTTTAAATAAAGACTTAACTCTTTTATACGTATCTACGTTAAATTTTATGTTCCATATATGATGATTTTCATCCAATATTTCACCATGAAGCTGCAAATCTTTTGATACGTCGTCCTGAAAAAGTAATAACATATAAACAAGATGCTACTTAAACAAGGACAGAAGCTTACATAGCACTGGGAAAAAACACAGTTTTGTTGATTAAATATTCTTTCTCACATTAAATATAAAATTAACACGAACAGATCCAGACAGCTACATTAGCAGCACATTAAATAACATCATTACATTATTTCCTATGCTTGATTATCTGACTTTGTTACGATCATTTTTAATGTTAATAGCCTTTTCTGAAGATCCTTTAACTATTTTCTGTACCATAATTTCAAATTTCTAACAATACTAAATACCCCTATTAAGTATATTTTACAAGCCATCAATGCAATAGTTTCATATATACACTATCTACCAATAAGTAATTGGACATCTGTAGTAAAAGAGGTAAACACAATTTATTCATATTAAATAGTTGGCAGAGCTTCCACCTGAGATACAGCCTTAACCCTCCCGGGAATTCTTTCCACAAGTGTTTGAATGATAGACAGTAGTATTTTCTTCCACTCGGCTTGGAGAAGATATGTAAGTACTTTCACGGATTTTGGATGGTTGTTGCAACCCCTTAATTCGGCGATCCAACTCATCCCAGAGATTTTCTATAGGATTCAAGTCTGAACTCTGGGCAGGCCAGTCCAGTCGGTTCACGCCATTGTCACCATATTAATCCATGGTAGACCTCGCAACATGACAAGTGGCGTTGCCATCCTAGAAATAATAATGATCCAACCCGTAAAATTGCCACAGCGTAGGAAGCACATACAATGGTTGTCTAGAATAGTGGAGTACGACTCGGCGTTGAGCTTACGAAGAATTGGGTGAAGGGTCCCAGTCCATACAAAGGTACCATAAGAAATATTTCCAGACCATAATTTCACCTCCGCCAAACTTTAATGTAGGCACAATGCTTTCTGGTAAAAGGTGTTCTTCATGCATATGACAAACCCAGATTCTGCCATCCTACAGGCAGAGATTGATCCTTGATTCATCACTCCAGAGAATCTGTTTCCAACCATCTACGATGAACCTTGCACTTCCTCAACCGATCAGCCAGGTTGGATTTTGTAATAAAAAGCTTGTGGGTGGTTGCACGATCATGAAAACCAGGCAAATGTGCTTCCTTACGGACGGTATTTATCGAAACAACAGTCCCGGATGCTTGTTGGAACTCCTGGAGTATGCAGAACTATTGATTTGATACGGTTTTTTCGAATTTCTGTGGACAACACTCTTTGTCTTTATCTCTTAGTTTCGTGGGTCTACCAGGTTGAAGGACATTCTGACAATCACCACTCACCTTCCACTTCTTAATCACAATAGCCATGGTCGATTGTGGAATGTTTAACTTACCAGATATGTCCTTTAAGAATCGACCATTTCTATGATATCCTACAATTATGCCTTTCTCAAAGTCAGCCTGAATTTCGTGACATCTTGCATGCGATGCCAATGCTGTTTCCTACCCGATATTTAAGTACAGAAGGCGTGACAACAACAACAGACATCCTCACTTTCATGGGTGTCCAAATACTTATTGATAGATCGTGTATATTCTTAAGATACAGAAAGGCAAATTTATTGTTTGTTGGAAAAATATTTTTTATGTTGCATTTATCATTTCTTCCTACGTCCCAGTGATTGCTTTTGAGGTTAACGATATGTCTTTATATTTTCTGTAATACAAACATTTAACGAATAGTTAAATGATGGTTAAAGTATTTAATGATCTTCTACATCGTACAGGAATTTTCATTCCTTTGCAATTCCTAGTTTATGCTTCTTGTAATACTGCCCATTTAAAATTCTTGACATCATTATTGTTAATGTTCAATCCTTCCGCCTTCCCTTTTTTGCAGTAGAACTCTCAATAAATGATTTTAAAACAACAGTAAAATATAAATGATCTCACTATCGAGAAAATTTATGTTAATTAATTGAAATTTGGTAAATTAAGTTTCTAATCTCATTCTGCAATTTTTTTTATAAGTAAAAATAAGTTGGAAAAATCTATATAAATTAAATTAGAAATACAAGAATATGATTACAAAATTAACTGTGAAGCAAAATCACCAATTAAAAACAATTAATTTTAAAATAATTGTTTTCTTAAATAAATAGATTTCGTTGATGAGAAACCCTCTTACTTCAAGTCGAAAATATAGTAAGTATATTATCTAGTTAATTATTTTCAATTAATTTCATTAGATAAAACGTAAACAATGTAAATGTAAGTCACTTGCAGATAACGGTTACGTTTCAATGCGAATCAGAAAATTCTTATGGACTTAAAGTATTAAAAAAATAAAAAATCTACAGAAAAAGTCAATAATTTCATATCAATTGATAGAATGAAATAAAACACAGATCTAAAAATGTACCTCATCATCTGAGTAATTTATTCTGAACTTCACTTTCTTGCCACTGGGCGAAACGGTTTTTTCAACCAAAAATTTGTTTGGATCAGCGGGCATGGTTAGTTTTGCAATTTTGTAGGAATTTTTTAGAAACTTCAAGAGAAGTTCAGTGCTTTGGCAGTCCTCTTTCTAAAATAAAAATAAAAGAAATAACTGATTTTCACACCATTTAAAAAATTTTCGCACCTTCATTCATTAATAATATTGCAAATTATCATTAACGTAATTTAATTTCAGATTTAAATGTTAAAACATTTTCAATAATGAGCATAAATTAAACCAAAAAATTGTTTCATTTTGGTTAAGCAAATTCTATTGTTTTGCATTCAATTCAAAATTGCTTCCTATTATAGTCTTTAAATTTTGAAATACATAAAAAATGTTTCATTTTTAACTTAAAACTTTGATGCGCTTAATCGAAATACGACAAAATAAATGACAAAAAAAAAACACGCTGTACATTTTTTTTAGAGTGAAAAACGGATTAATAACATAAATGGAGAATAAAAATTTGTAAAGAATAATGAAATAATTTGTTGTTGAGTCTATGATTAACCTTAATTTTATTAATATTTCACTATATAAGGGTGATTATAATTAAAGTTACGATTTCAAAAATCGATAATTTTAAAACTACTGGTCAGAATGATTTGATATTTTAGCGGAACAATCGTGAGGCAATGAAATTTTGTTTGGCAAAGGAAAAAAGGGTTCCAAAATGAGCCAATAGATAGCGCTGTCAGGTTCAAATTATCTGGAGATATGCGCGTTAATTATACGTGACATGCGCAACGCAGACATAGCTGCCATAAAAATTTAAAGCACCAGCTCTTTGCCTGAATGCTTCATCATGTCTCTGACTATGAAGGATCGCGTTCTGCTCTTGAAGCTTTTTTATAAGAACGATGACTATGCACTTATAGCTATCAGGAAATTTCGGACATTAAAATCTATTAAAATCGGGGTTCAATAACCGCAAACGGTCAGCTAAAAATAATTGCTTAATTAGAAGAGACCGGTTCATTTGACCTGAAACGGGGTAGAGGAAGGAAACCAGTTTCGGCTGCGGCAGTGGAAGATGGGGCTACAACATTACAAGAACAGACTAACAGTGATGCTGGAATCAGCAGTGCACGGGGAGTTGGCCAAATGCTGGATATGCTGATCAGCAAGGTGCGTAAAGTTCTACGGAACATCTTGCGCTGTTATCCGTACAAGATAACTCATGTACAGCAGCATGTATTGTTACCTGTTAACCTGGAAGCACGTGAATCTTTTGCACTACGATTTCTTGCCCGCATGGAAGTGGACAACAGTTGGACAAGGAATGGAGGCCAAAGAATGGAGGAATCCATTGCAAAGGGAGGCCAAGGCACTCCATTTGCACGGTTCTGTAAATACGCAAAATTGCAGGGTATGGGTGACCGAGAATCCATTCTAGCTACATCCATCACCTCTTCAGTCTGAAAAGGTCACTCTGTGATGTGGAATAATGGCGTCGGTCTGTTTTTCTTCGAGAAGATCACATCTGGGGATCCCTTTACCTGCACCGTTACTGGCAAGCGGTATCAAGCACTTTTGCTTAACTATGTAGTACCGGGGCATTAGCAGCGTCAGTGTGTGGATAGCCCAATATTCACGCAAGATGGCCCTCCTCCACACATTGTTACTCCTGTGAAGCAGTTGCTGAGTGCTCATTTCGGAGATGATAGGATCATAAGCCACCATTTCCCAACAACGTGGCCGTCACGTTCCCCTGACTTAAACCCGTGTGGTTTCTGAATTTGGGGGTACCTGAAGAATGCTGTTTACAGCGGGTGGATTGAGAATCTAGCAGACTTGAAGGCAAGCATCACACACCACATCCGTTGTATCAGTACAGATACCCTCCGATCTGTTGTGGAACATGCAGTTTTGAGATTTCAGTTTGTAGTGGAATAAGGCGGAGGGCACATCGAACAACTTATGCCTTAACCATCCATCAGTAAGGTGTTTGTTCCATAAATCTCTCTCTTTTTTTTGTCATTATCACTGTTATCGTTATAAACATGTATTCTTGTCTTATCGCTAATAAATTTTGAGTAAACCCCTGAACTCTATTGTTTCCTTTTGGCTAGCAATATTCCTGTATTTAACAAATTCATTTTTGGTCTTTCCCCTGACAGCGCCATCTATCAGCACATTTTGGAATTATCTTTTTTTCTTTGCCAAACAAAATTCCATTGCCTCACGATTGTTCTGCTAAAATATCAAGTCCTTCTGATCAGTTGTTTTAAAATTATCGATTTTTGAAATCGTAACTTTAATTATAATCACCCTATATATTGAAACTGCCATTGGAATTTGATTCATTACCATAGGCTTAGTGTAAATATTCCCAAGCTGAATTTTCTCCACATTTAGAAGAGAAACGTTAATGCGCATAGTCTTTGATTGTTTTTATAGAATATAAAGTTTACAGATTGATATTGTAAATTATTTACGCATTTTCTTCATGAATTTCTTTTACATATCTGATTATGACTTGATTGCACATTTATGAATTGCATTTGCATACTTACTCTGCAGGTGAAAAGGATTCTTTTTTTGTGATTACGGGGTGTTCCTGTCCAGTCAGCAGTCACATTTATCAACAATAAAGGATGAATGAAATTGCATGTTTCATACGTGTAATCGGAACTGAGGTCTTCAATACTTTCTAGAAAGGAAATGTTCCTTTACAATAGTTCCTCATTTATGATATCCTTCAGTGAATTTAAAACCAAGCAAAAATAAGGTAACAATTATTTTAATTACGATTGTGAGAGCAACGATGATTTTTTTTTAGTTGTAGCAAAACACGTTTTACTTTATAGAAAGTCGAATTTCTATTAATGTTATTTTAAAAATTGCAGTTTTTTATGTGGAGTTAGGAGGATTATTAAACTTATTTTATAAAAGCAATTACTACGTATTTCTTGATAGAAATTGACTTAAAAATATGAACATGATTTGAATTTGCATTCTGAAATTATGTGGAAAAATTTAAATTATTCAATAGCTTCGTTTATTCCAATAAATTAATTCAAAAATTCGCTTCAAACGAAGTAGAAATTGAAGAAATTATTGGTAAAATAATAAAACAAAACTGTAAACTAACTCGTTTCTAAAGCATTTCATCCCAGAGGACTGGATGGTTTAGTACAATGCTTCTTAGTTTTAGATTTAAAAAAATAAAAGAAAAATTTTCTGAATATACAAGTAAAGTAAAAATCCAGTAACAAGGGCGTTGTAGTGCTTTCAAAAAGCTTTAAAAATCTTTTATTATATGGATTGTCACATGTTTTTTTTAAATATATAAGTTAATGAAATAATAGACGGTGATTTTGATGATTAAGTTAATATTTTTATTTTATATTTTAGGGGATTGTAACCCATGGCCAGTTTGAATGCTGCGCTTACAGTTGAATGTATCTTTTGTAAAAATAAAATTTCAGAAGAATGAAAACAGTGGTGGAACTTTTCGATACGGAATGGTGAAATATCCTTGATTAGAAATGCAACAGAAATTGCAGATATGTTGTTTTGTAGACTTACGACGCTCATCAGTAAAAAGATGACCAAAGTGAGAGAGTAAAATTTCAATAAATGTCTTTTGAAAATTCTGAATAAAACGAATTTATTGCATTCAGTTAAAATCTGTATTTTTCATACATGTAAGGTAACTTCCAATTCTAACTACGTGACTCTCACTGTAACCTAAAATTTATTCGTATTGCGTATCATTTTTAGACAATTTTTCTCTTCAAAGGAGTGATATGTCATCAGTAAAAAGAGCTTCTTAAATATCCAAACTTAAGTGCCCTTACATAAAAAAAAGTATTTTTTAAATATTTTTGAAAATTCACAAATCTACAACAAATCAACGTATGGAAAGAAAATGGTTCTATATATTGTTTAATAAAAAGTAAACAGCTCCTCCTGCATCTTTCATTTATACATCTTAAATAAATCAGATGCCCCACCAACTTTCCAGAGAAATAACAGCATTGGCTGGCCAGATCTGACCTTATGTTCCCAATCAATTATAGACTCTTCCATTAACTGGAAGGTTCTGGATGACATTTCCTTAAGTGGCCATAGATATATACAAACAACAATAGCATCCACTATAACTAACCAGTTCTACAAAAGATACAAGACACGCCATGGGAATCATCCTAGATTTCTCAATATATTTGGAAAAGATATTTATTATCTAGAAAATAAAATAGCAACAGCAAGAAATTCCAGAGAGCTAAATGACGCTACAATAGTTCTTCAAAACTCTATTAGTAATGCCTGCAACAAAACTTTTAAGATCAAAAAACAGCTTTTGTTAACGAAACCAAATTGGTGGACAAAGAAACTAGAAACTCATAAAAAGAAAGTTAGAGCACTAAGAAAGAGAGCACAGAGGGCACCAGAAATTGAAAAGCAGTGGAGATACCAGATCTTCAAGAAAGAGAAAACAGAGTACAAAAAACATATTAAACAAGCAAAAAATACGGGCTGGAGAAATTTCTGCAGTTCAGCCTCCAACCCATATGGAAAGCATTACAAAGCCGCCTTCCGGAAATCTGTTTTCCCATCACAAATTCCATATCTGATGAACAGTGACCCAAAAGGAAGTCTGAAAGAAGCAGCGCAAACCATATTGGACCAGATTTTCCCATCTCCTGCTATTTCAACTAACTATAATTTAAACACTTCAACGCAGCCACTTGACCCTCCATTTTCCCTACAAGAAATTTCAATGATTATAGACAACCTTCCGTCAGGTAAAGCTCCCGGTATTTATGGAATTGACAACCTCTTTCTTAAAATTATACACAAGCGCTTTCATAATATCTTCCCAACTCTTTTTAATAAGTGCCTAGAATTAAGTTGCTTCCCAGATTCCTTGAAAATAGGAAATATTATTTTATTCCAGAAACAAGGAAAAAATCAGAGACTGGCATCTTCATATCGACCCATTTCTCTCCTGCCAACAATCGGAAAGGTGCTAGAGAAATTGATGTCCCAAAGATTAACTTATCATCTTGAGACCACTAATAGCCTCAGAGAGCGTCAACATGGGTTTAGGGAAGGTAAATCAGTAGACACAGCCATCCATGAGCTGATAAATAAAATTCAAGCTGCAAGAAGAGAGGGCAAGCATGTCTTAGTGCTCTCTATTGATATAAAAGGAGCCTTTGACAACTTGCAACACAAAGAAATTCTCAAGAGTCTGGATGAAAGTCCCTGTCCTTTAAACATCAATCGTCTCTTTCACAGTCTCCTCCAAAACAGGAAAGTGACCCTAATGACTCCAGAAGGTAGGGCCATGAAAGATCAGAAACAAGGCTGTCCTCAAGGATCATACAGTGGTCCCTCTCTATGGAATCTCGTAGCCAACGAAATTCTCAAGCAGGTCTGGCCAGAAAATGTACACATCCAAGCCTTTGCAGATAATTTTGTACTGATTACCGAGCGGATACAAAAAATAGCCTGGAAAGAGAAACTGAACTTGCAATAGCTAAATTTAACTCCTGGTGCTCAAATAATCAACTTTCCATCTCCACGGAAAAAACAACCCATATTTTATTCAGCAAATGGCGAGAGGCCCCAGAATCATATGGAATGGAGACATCATTAAGAGAAACAAATCTATTAAATATCTAGGAGTCCACGTCGATGACCAATTAAACTGGCTAGAACACATAGAAAAACAAGGAGAAAAGGCCATTAAAATGCACCAAAACCTCAAAAGAATCGCTGGCAGCACATGGGGAATCTCTCAGAAACACAAAAGAGTTCTTTACAAGACAGTAGTTGAGAGAATGCTCGCCCATGGTTCATCAGCGTGGTGTCTAAACCCAACATATAGAATGAAGAGGAAGCTCTCCACCATTCAGAGACCATTTCTTCTCTATATTTCAGGTGCTTACCGCACAACTCCAACAGCAGCGCTACAAACCATTCTCGGCATTACACCCCTGCACATGCAATTACAGTTTGAAGCCAGACTAATGACAATATATCGCCTAAGAATCCCTCTTCCTCATAATGTAACAGAGATACAACCAGAAGTGCTTGAGAAGAAAACAACTGGTTAGTCTACTCACCCTTCACAACATCTCAATCCCAACCAAATCTCATTGGAAGATGAAGGAATAAATTTATCTCAAATAAACAATATCAATATCTTCAGAGATGGCTCAAAAACAGAACATGGAGTTGGAGCTGCGTTTTGTGTTCTGTTTAATGATTCCTGGTCCTACCACTGGTCTGCCAAATTGAATGACAACAATACGGTTTTCCAAGCTGAACTCACCGCACTTCATGAAGCAGTAAAATATACATCTCAGTTTTCAAACAACAATACTTTTAAAATTCATGTTGACAATAGAGCTAGTATCATGGCATCTTCAAATCCAAAGAGCACAAACCAAACAACAAGAGAAATTTTTGGTGTCCTGCTTTCAAAACCAACAATAAAACTTTCATCGGTTAAAGCACATGCGGGCAATATAGGCAACGAAAAAGCAGATCAACTGGCAAAGGACGCAACGTAAAATAGGCAATTTTATATGCAAACAAAGCTTCCTAAACCACACATAAAAGCCCTCCTCCGGAAAGACATGCTTGAGGAATGGCAAGGATATTGGAGCAATGGTGTCACAGGCAGAAAATTTTTTAATATCCTGCCTTCAGTCAACCTCAATCCCACTAACTGGATCAAAGAGGATATTATTTTCTTCTCAGAACACGGCCCTTTTCCTGCCTACCTCAAAAGGTTCAATCTGTCTGAGAGTGACCAGTGCAGTTGTGGTGGGATAGGCACCGCACTTCATTATGCTACGGAATGCATTCTTACAATCTCCTGGCATATGAAAAAACCATCACCAAGCCATGAACAGGAATGGCTGAAAAAAATCGCCGGCAACTTCCTTTCCAGGCAAAAAATCCGCAGTATAATCAAATTTATTAGTGAAAATAGAGACCTATTCTTGCCTCCATAGCTCTCAACATCAAGTCTCACACCAAAAAAGACTAAGGGAAAAAACAAGCACAGCAGTCTCCTGTCACACATTTCAATCAAACAGAGATTCTCTTCATTTCCATTTCTCAAATTATTTTCCATCTGATTTTTTTAACTGCATTATGATCTACTATATCATAAAAAATAAGTGAACACAGATTATATGTATATTTTTACACATTTTATCTCTCAGCATTATATTTCTAAGTTTATTACTACAAATTATATCTCTTAAGTTGAAAAATTATGTAAACGGTCTCATCTCAATATAATTTCTTATACAATTGTAAATTCTGTAAAAAGTTATTTTTGTTTCGTTTTCCTACTGTAAATATTTTGTTAATTATATAAAATTCCCGTAACATGCCCACCAAACCGTTCAGTGACCAGAATGGTCACGGATACGGGGGTGTGAGACGGCGTTCTGTTCTGCATCTTTCATTTCCCCCTTATTTTATGGAATCGAAGCGCTTTTGTGTAAAAGCGTCTTTGAAAACTATTCCTTTTTGACCAAATACATTATCTGTAACCAATGGTGCTGCGTAACGGAAAGAGTTTTGGATTTTTCTCATTTATCTAAACTATATTGGAAAGTTCTGTATTTAAAATAGTTAAGATAAACAAAACTTTACTATATTATATTTATTGAAATAAATCTCCAAATTGGATTTGGAGAAATTTCGCCAGAATTTTAAACTATGTCTTAAATATAACAACGATTATCCAGAAAAATCCAATCAAATATTCAAATGCAAGGTTTTGGTTAAAAAAAGCAAAATAGTATCATTAGTAGGGCATTATGAACAAATAAGTAAGATGTATTAAGCTTTTCAGTCGCCCTAATATCGTTTGGGATCATCGCATTCATTACTTTTTTATTCAGAATCTTAACATGACTACGATAATAAATGAATGTCATTAAATTCATTGAATGTCATTAACATTTAACTCTTTCAAAAATATTTTTATTCTCATTAATAGATGGCTGAAACTAACGATTTTATTTATTGAAAAAAGACCCGTTTGAACTTCTCTTCAGTCGGCAAAAGATGTCAAAATAAAAATCAATTTCTGCATAATTTCAATGAAATTACAGGCACATTTTCAGTCGTATTATTTTTAAATATGTTAAAATTTTTATTCGAGTTGTCTTTGATGAATATCTATTTTAAAATTCGGGTTTTTATGTTTCCTTAAATATTATGCCTTTAGTTGATATCAACGGGTCTAGATGAATGTAGCTCATTTTGTCTTGATGACTGTACGTGTTGCGTTTGTGTTTATCGAATGAAGCTCATATTGATTTTTCCTATTATATTTTGCAACTTTAAAATAATATTTAAAACTAAATATCAATGAAATTTCAAAATAATATTTAAAGCTACATATCAAACGCGTGATTTTATTAAAGAGGGAAATTTGATGCCATAACGTTATTGAAATTTTGAATAAAGGAAGTGTTGGCATGCTTGTTACATTCTATCATGTTAATGTGTGTTAAATTCTATCATGTTAATGTGTGTTAAATTCTATCATGTTAATGTTAAACGTGAAAAGCGAAAGTAATACACGTATTACTTTCGCTTTTCACGTTTTAGATATTTGCATAATATCGAATATAGGGGATATTTCCCTAACGAAGTATTTCTGCACTGTTAGTGAGCACATACATTGTGCTCCTGTTTGCAAAAAGTAGAAGATTCTAAGCAAGAAAAATCAGAAAATAGTTTACTTGACTAGTGACTCATTTATTCACATCGACCCACACCTTATTTGTATACAATTTCCGATAAGCAATTCCATATCAAGGTACAAATAAATTTTCTCTACTTTTCCTTGCGAGCTACTGATCGCTCACACTCCACGTGAACGTCTATTTTTATTGACTGCCAAGCAAACAAGATTTTCTCTTTCAGATTTTCTCTATCGAAAACACTCTGTCCTATAAGACGACCTTCAAAAATTAAAAACCATTCTCCCAAAAGGAGTTTCAGATATCAGGTATGTCCATTGGCCTCTTCACACAGATGCAGATTATGTATTCAATCCTATTCAAGAGTAATGTGAGAAAAAGGTGAAATGTCATTATGTCTGAATAACAAAAATAACTGTTTTAAAGACAATCATATAAAATAAAATTAGTCTAATCATTATCGAGTGTTTTGCTTCCGAAAGGAAATGTATACTACTATCAATAAATGAATATTTAGTTACTATATTTAATAAATGCCAATCTCTGTGAAAGCGTTTATTGTGTTGAATAAATTTAAATTTTATTTCAAATAATAAAAATAGTTTTTCTTTTTGAACTTATATCTTAGGCCAAAAATTAACTCATTTTGCAAATTTTAGAGTTTTAGAACTAGTTATAAAATCTTGGGATTGAAAGAGTTAAAAGAATAGTTAAACTTACGATTTATTTCAAGATTCAGCATATTCCAGTATGATGAGTTCGATAGCAAATGGAGCAAAAAAGTATGAGTTCCTTCCCCGTTAAAGTTGCAGCTATAAGTTATGTTAGATGACAAATCGAAGAATTGTGAATCGATCTTGTGCTTGAGCTGAGCTCCCAAGCAATCATTCGAGATTAATGAGGCTTCCAGAACTTGATCTACTTCGGCTTCAGTTGGAACATGCTTAAAATAGGACTTGTAATACAATGATGTTGATTCTTCATGCATTTTGAATAAGCCGTGGGAAATGAATTCGAATTCATTATAGCTACTTTTAGCAACAAAATCATTCTGAATCCTAAAAAATACATAGAATCAAAATGATCACGTTCCATGATTGAATTTAACAAAACTGATATAATTTTTTTTATTATATCCATGCAATACGTTCAATTAAACAAACTAAAACAACTTTTTTCTGAGGAAATATATTTAAGACATTACAATACAAACATAAATAATTTTGGCAATATAATTAAAATGCTATAAATTTTAAGCTATACATTCACTTAAAGATAATATATACATTTTCACTTTATCCAAATATTAATGAACAGTTTTAATCAATTGGGACATTCCTTTCTTTATAGATCATGTTTCTTTTTCGCTTGTTTGTACTAATTATTTTTCAAAATTATTCATAATTAAAATTGATGTGTTTCATTCCAACTCAATTACACTTGGGAGGGAAATAAACTCTCTCCAAAGAAACAAACTCAAATAAAACAGGAAGAATCGAAATATGCCAAATATTGCAAAATACCAAATCAAAATCAAGTATGTATAAGAATACGAATACTGTATTTGTTATTTAGAAGTAGCATGGATGAAGTTAAACGTATGCACAAGCACATAGATGGTCTTCAGCTTAAAATTTCTAATAAAACTTATACTGCAGAGAAATTTCAAACTTTTTATATTTCAAATTATTGCAGATCTCTGAAAGAAAAGCTTATTTGCAATCAGTTCCAGTCCTAATCTTCAATTAAACAAGTTAAATCTTGTATTTGCAAATTTTTCAGAAAACGTTTTTCTCCAAATGCGCATCGAAATTGAGAAATGAAATAGGAAAATAAAAAATAATTTAAGGTAGATAAAAAGAATTATTATTTAATGTTTATTAAATAAAATGAGGACAAAATATGGAGCTCCCATACTGAAAATGTTGAGACCACCCAAGAAACTGTTCACTCGATTCATAAAGAAGTCATACTAGTAACTTCATTACAAGATCTTCTGAACTCCTTAAAGGGCTACTAAAGGGTTTTCATGTTGATCACATTCTGGAGTACTGCTCATTTTGTATTTGAATGTGAAAAATGTTGTTTGAATATTTCAATAATTACATCGTTTATTACTTTTCAAATTTTATTGAAATATTTCGAACAAAATGGCTTTCTCAGATCGTTTTAATTTGTTAATTTTAAAGAGCCGAGAATTTTGGGATATTTTTCCCCGCCCTAACATTTATCTCCTTTTAAAATTATCACTCATAATAAACTAATGGGTAAACAGATTACGGTCATAAATATCTAAATCTGAAAGAATTAAAACATTAATTTAGCATTAAAAACTATGTATTATATATTTTTGAATAAATAAAAAATAAAAAAATTTAAAATCATGGCGCATATTTTAAGAACTTCTGTAGTAACACAATGTATTATTAGTTTTGTATAAAGTTTAACATGGCTGTTAACATTAGTTAACACGTTAAAGTTAACATGGTCCCATTTCACATTTTCAAATAAAAGACACAATAAGAAAGACGATTGCAGTTTTGAAAATACAACAAAATAATGACTTTTCTCACCTCATAAAATTAAAATTGTAGCGATTTTTAGAAAACACATTAAAATTTTCAACACTGTGCTTAAGTAGGTTTTATAGCATAAACTTCTAAATACCTGAACATAAAAGATCCACTTGAAATTATTATGAATCCATCCAAGGTTAAAGATTCTTGTCTGGAAGCTATAGGGTAATAGAATCTTATGGTTGCATCAATTAATTCGTTATCAAAATCACCGAGATTTTCGTTTTTTAAAACAGTATATTTGCCAGTCAGTTCGTCAGCGCTTCGTAGTCCTCTTGCAAATTTTACGATTAGTTTTAATTCTTGTTCATTAGCTTGATACCATTGATTTCCTTCATTGTTCCACCGTCCCGCCTAGATGTAAGCAGAAAGGAAAAAAAAAACTTTAAAATCAATAAAGTAAATTCAAATACCACGTAGATAAAAAAATCGGATGTTGTATGAATATGTATCATTGAAAATTTCGCATTACAGGAAATATATCTTCACAGGAGCCTATGGTAAATAAGGCTTTACTGCAGTTTCTTATAACGCGTATACATGTATCTTTAACTTCTTGGCAAATCATGTAAAATATACTTCATGAAAGACACAAACGGGATTTTCAGTAAATTTCCTTGTAACATTTACATTTTCCTCGGAACTATATAAACATTAAGTGTATGCATTAGCTATTTGCATTCAGCGTGCTGTTTTCAAGAAATGGAAAGCGTCTTACATCTGGGGAGGGGGGGGGGGAGGGGCATGTGTATGAGATACTAGAATTGCTGACTTTAATAATGAGTTTCGCTTACTAACAAAATAAGTATTTTTTAAAGTGATTGATATACATGAGTATTGTACCGTGGTATGTAATATCATTTCGAAGGGTGTAATACTCAAGCAGAAACAATATTCTTATTTTTCTTCTGGAAATTTAAAAATACTTTTTATATTTATTTAAACCTTCTTATATTTATTTAAAACAAATCATTTTTTATTAGCTTCATTTATAAATGCCAAAAAGCATTGAAAAGCAATAGAAATTTATTACTTGGAAGCAGACGGGATTACGACAAGAACTCGATGTATCCAAAATTTGAAAAATACCTAAAAATTGCTGTTTTGATTCAATACATCGTGCAGCAGTTAAGTTCTCGAACGAATGAATTGCCTTAAAAATGTATTTATTCACAATAACTGAGGACACAAAGTGTAGATGTATAGAATAATTGTTTTCGTTTGCATATTTAATTCAAGAAACAATACGAATCTCTAGTAAATTATTCACTATTTTATGAACCTATCGTGGGAATGAATATTTAGGAAGCCATTTTTTTTTTGACACGAAAATTTGGCCCAAAAGTATCGTTTTAACCACAGGATGACATACCAAGTTTCGAGTTGCATTTCTGAATTATTACGCTTGTGAAAGTGCAGGCCAACAGACGGTCAACGTTTGGTACATATGTTTCAAAATTTGAAAATTATCTCTATTTTAAATGCTAAACCTATGCGCCAAATTTTATCTACCTAGTTCTTTGAATTTTGTAGCTATCGAGTTGCGTTTTCAGTTATCGATTTGTAAAATCGAGTTTTCAACTAAAAACGAATTCCGAATCGAATGTTTTCCCGATTTGATTGGATTCAATTTCGATCGGATATTCTATTGCTTAAGTTATCGTGATTGTCAACACAGAAGGAGAATCGACAAAAATGTCGATTGTTATTTAACATAATACTTTTTCTCGCAGTTACTTTTATGGAATGTCAAACTAATGAAAAAAAAAATTAAGAAATGGTCCAACTGAAATTGAAATTGTTTTGAAAATGGAAGCATGTGTAAAAGGAGCAAAATTGCAATTTGCCCAAGAAAAGAAATTAAATATAAATAATTAAAAATAATATCATCATTTCTATATCAAAGTGTCTTATATCAAATCTAATGAAATATTTTATTGCAAAACATTTATATTAACTAGGCATATTTCCTCTGAAATGGTTGCAAATAATAATTGAATGTCGTATGTTGTCACAAAAACCCATGTTTTTAATATTTCACAAATGTCACATCAAAAATTCGTCTTTTTCCCTTTTGCGATAACAGTGACAATATTTGGAATAAAATATTTGCATGCATAACCTGAATCAACAAGATACAATTAAGTTCCAAACCCCTTAAGTCCAAAAAAGAAAATTTTCTAACAGTACTTACGCTGTTATCTATGCCTTCGATTTCTGGTGTCATTACAGCTTTTTTCAGTGTTACTTCATATTCCAATTGTTCGTCATTCAAAATTCTTTTGATTTGAAATGCCCATGAATTTCGAGCAATTGTTAGATTATAAGTTTTCATCTCCTTGTCATCAGGATTATTTCTTGGGCTTCTCCACAATTCATAAGTGTAATGAGCAAAACCCTAAAATAAGACAGTATATGTGATTTATAGGAATAAAAAGGCGAAGTATGTTTCATTTTGACTTATTCACCTTTATTATTCATTCACCCCAATTAAACATTTTTTGAATTTTAAATCCAATTTTAAATGCAGTTATATAGAAAATGAAGAAATGAGAACTTTATTCTGAAATTAGTATTGATAGATTAGATAACTGATACATTTTCTTCAGAACAATTATTTAGCGATCTGAATTTAAATATCAAACATAGTGAAGTATTATTTTCCTTTTGAGCCGGGATAGCCTGGTTGGTAGGGCGTTGGATTCGCATCCCTTGGGGAGTGAGTTTGAACATCACTGGACGAAGATTCTCCGCGTTCATGGTGGTTGGTGCACGCATAAATCTGTCGTAGCCACAAAGTCCTCCAAGTTTAGACAATACAACTGGGGGTACTGAATAAGAGGTGATAGTTCTATGATTAGGTCTAAATTATGATCTGTGCATGAATGAATGAAGTCCGTCCGTAATAAGGGCTGTGACGCATGAGTGGCAAAGACGTACTCTTGGTCCTAGATGGCGCTACTGAAACAAGAGACGCTAAAACTTGGCTTAAAATTGCCGACTACGTCTGCGGGCCTGTCTATGACAAGTGCCATAGGCAACAACATTTTCCTTTTATAATGTTTAGTTACGAATGTTTAACAAAAATGTTAGAATGTTCGATTCGTTTGTTGCGTTAAAGAACAAATTTTCCAAATGTGAATTGCAATGATTTGCATTCTTTCTATATGAAATTAGTAAAAGAACGAGAGCAAGTTATTAATATGTGTTTGCCCGTTGAGCTATTTATATTCAAGCTTCGTACACCGTATTCCAGTATTCGTGACTGATTTAGTAAATTGTGCATTAAATAAATTTGTAAAATATCACAATATCATGCAATAACTATAAAGATTGGCAGTACGTCCCTTTATCGGCAAGTTAAATGAACTGAACCATATATATTCATCCATCAATTCATTATTCAGCCAAATGGTATTATAAATAGTACTTATGATGGTAATTAACTTATGTGATGGTAATTGTAAATTTGTTTCATTTCTTTTTCTATGAAAATTTAAAGATAAGTAATAAATAGTGAATGCATATTATTCGAATTGAATATGATTTCAATAAGGTATATATTTGTAGAAAGACATTAAATCATTTTTCAAGAACCACATTTGGGTACTCCTTTTGGTAACTCCTTATTTTATCACCGTTTCTTTTTAGATTAACGTCTCTTTTCGGAACTGGTAATTTGAAAGTGGTGATTTTGAATTATAATCAGAATGATGGTGTCATTGAAAGATATTAAATCGAGAACCACGTGAATCGACCAGATTCGATTCAGAAGGATTTAACGCTCTCAATATTTTAATTTGAAATATTTGATGTGTATAATTGTACATTCATGGCCTGTCAAAAATGATAAAATTATAAATCTGCTGAAAGGGAAGTAACCGATGCATGTACATATACTTACCAACAACTTTCCTGTTGAAATCTCAGTTTTAGTTAAATTAATATTAATTTGTTCTCTTTCGTTTACTTCAAATGAGCTTGCGTTCAAATTAATAACAGTGTGAGGATCTTTTAGGAAGCAAACTGTACGCCAGTTGTCAGTCTCGATAAGGTTTTTTTCTCCTTTCCAACTAATTTGAAACTGAATCCAGGCCTTTGTCTCATTTTCCCAAAATGATGCAGGTAAAATAGTGTGAAGCCACTTCCTAGATGAGTTCAGACTGGAAGAAGAGGATTATTGATTAGAATTTTCATCTTGTGCATTGATTGTGCAAGATTAGAGATGTTATTACCAACGCCATTTATGAAATATATATTGGTGTTTTTTTTTTTTTTTTTTTTTTTTTTTACCTTTAGAATTTCGTATGAATATACGAAGTTCCGGAGTTGCTAACGGGCAACAAGTAACTGCTGAATAAACTGAATATTTTTAATAAGGAACACAAAAAATATTTAATTTTTATGAATCAAATACATTGATTCTTATTTTCTTTATAATAAGAAAAAATTATGATGCATATTTTATGATAAAATACATATAAATATGAAAAAAATCAAATTTATAAAATAAGTTTTTTTTTAATCTTTTGTAGGTGCATAGTTTGACATCATTTTTTACGCAAAATAATATTAAAGCATTGATTCAATCAAGAACTTCATAAAAACTATCAAATAATTTTCAATAAATGTTTATATTAACTGTCTTTTGTTTTCTCCCATATAGCAGTTTTTCAAGGCCTAAACCACGCTGCACTCCCTTTCTTTCTTCTGTTTTCAGAAACAAAACGCTTTCATTTACTGAGTTAATTAATCTTGTTTGCTTTAACGGGGAATATTTCAATAAAATATTTAGCATATGGACGGATGCATTAAACATTATTTGAAATATTTTTAATTACTGAAACAATAGTTATCCAGAAAGTTATATATCAAGAATATATAATCAGGTGTATGCTATTTCTGTGATCTTCAAATTCAGAATAGTTTATAATTTTAATTGGGTAATGAATTCAAGTTCATATTTTGAAATATTGAAACAATACCGAAAGATCTTCCTCTATGAAGAACAGCATTTGTATTATAGGCTTGGTTTATATTTAATTACATTGGTACAACTATCACACAAAATGAAATTCAAAATGCTTAAGTGAAATGGATAATTCTGCCTAATACAAATGATTTATGTATACCTATTATCTCTAAATGTTGGAGCTATTAAATTTTTTTTGTACAAATATTATTTATTTTCTTGAATTAGAAAATGATTAGTATATATGTGACGGTAAATATCATATCATTAATCAGTTATTATGAATAACAACCATGGTCTATATTAATAATTAGCGATAAATGACATTAATCAAAACATATGGATTACTTCAGCTATTGCAGGGATTAAAATTCTTTTGTCATTTAATATCTCTCTATCTATATATATATATACTAGCAATATGAAAAATCTTACTTTTCATATGAAAGCAGTCCTACTATTTTTTCATCATCTCCATTTTTATGATTTTCTCTTGAGAATCTGTAGCTGTTGTAGGGAGTGTCCAAAAACAGAAGATATTCATTCATTATAGCTTTTTCATCTTGTACTGATTGATTCGAAGTTTTACGTTTCCCTTCTGTTTGATCCAATCTTTTTTCTTCCTGTTTCCAAAATAGCCACAAATAAAAACGACGCTTATTGGATAGACCATATAAAAAGCTATCAAAATGTATATCGTCACTCAAAGTGCAAAAGATCGTAGTCATATGTTAGTTCTTTACGCCGTACGATATTTTGCACTTTGAGGGATTATGTAAAACGATAAACTATCCTATAAATGAAGGAACAGCAGCATTCTATGGAAAAGGACATTTGTAAGAAAAGAATTATGTGGTAGTTTTATGTTAATAAAGGTATGTGTAGCATCAAACGTCGAAAAAATATAATAGAAAAATAACAAATTTATGGGAATATTCAGGAAATACAGGGCAAGAAATGGTTTTTTTTATGGTTTTTAGAGAAATATATTAAAGACTCGAAAGAATTTAATTATAATTTTTACTTTCTTGCATATGAAGGACACAAAGAGAAAGTATTGTAATCTTCAGAAAATTTATCAAATTTCAAAGAATTTGACAAATCTCAATATTTTAGACCTCCCTCTGTCCGAAAAAACATTTTTGAAAATTTGTCTGTCTGTCTAAGTGTTTCGAGCATAACAAATGAAATTTGGTCTTCACAACCAATTTGTAGATTTCCATCAAATTTTGAATGAAATTCATTAAAACGAAGTGAATGGATCTGCTTCTCCGAGTGCGAATGAATATTTTAAATACAAAACGTTAAATAAACGCAGTATTTTTAAAAATATTTTTTACAAACGGTGGCTGATTGAGCTCTGCCATGGCCTCCAAAGTACATTCCATGTATGTTCTGTGAAGTGAGGGTTCGTGAATATGTTGTCTATATCACTTGATAAATCACTTCATTTTCAAGGAGATTGCCAATATACGCTTCAGAATGATAAAGGGCCTTAATATTTATGAAAATGAAATTATTTCCAACGGTACGAAAATGATGAACATGTGATTTATATTATCCTACAAATATATTTGGGCATTTTTAGTTCCCCTTCCTCTGAAGTAAAGTTGTTTATGCTCTTTTAACACTACTCTAGTACACCACTCCCTCTGTAGTGATCAGCTTCGAAGATGTTGGAGGAAGGATAACTTCTCCAGATTCGCGCTTAATTGAAAAATAAAGAAGAAAAAGTTTTGTATAAGAAATATAATGCATCACTGAACTTCCCTAACATTATCCGTCCAATTGGCGTGCTCCCCATACTGTTCATATTTTTTCTTTTTGTTATACATTCACACTGGAATGCATCTAACTATTTTACAGGTAAACAAACCAGCATTATTGAATTTTTTTTGCAAAAGGATAGCACAAATGAGAACATTTAGTTCCGGATTTGGCTTGTTATATTAGTAGTATACTTTTAGGAAATTCATTTATTAAAATATTAAAGTTCAATAGACAAACAGCACTGAGAAAATAACAATCGAATTCTCAGCATAGCTTCTAGGCAACTAAATTTGGCTGTTAGTGAGCGGTGAAGAAACTTGATTGGCAATGTACCCATTTACCAGACAGTTGGTCACAGTTCGATTATATTCATTCATTAAAAACATTCTTTATTTTGTTTGGGGAAAAAAAACTTGAAATAGATAAAAAAAAATTAAATTTTTTATTAAAATTTAATAATTATTATCCCTAAAATAATTTTTCATTATCACAATTAATGAATTATTGTTAAAATTCGATTTTAAATGAGTTAAATAATTATGTAAGCCACTTTGATAGTGATAAATAATAACCATAATTCTAATTATCCATTAAAAGTCATCAAGATTTTATATAATTGGATTAAAATAGTTTAAAAATTTCTTTCTAAATATACTGAACTGTTTGAAACCACATTTCTAAAAGAGAAAAGTTGTTAAATACATAGATGGGTGGTGGAAAATGTGTAGTTTATTTTTTAGCAAATTTTCTAAGGAAACGCTGCGGAAGGAAGCGGCGACAGGGGTTCTTCGACGGTCAAGCAAAATTTCTCTGATTTAGTTTCAAAATAACTCATAATAATTAATTTTATATTTAATTAAATAAAACTATTCAGCTTTTTTCTATTCAAATACTGACATTTCTCCCATTGTTAAAAAATTTGCTAAGATATTTGAAAAACAAAACAAAACTGTTCTGAGTTTTTTTTAATGTTTGAGCCCATTTTTATGAGACTTTTGAGATTTCATTGCATTTAGATTTAATTCTAAAAGAATACGGTAATATTTAACTCCTGTTTGTAATACATAGATAAAAACACAGGTGGAAATACTAAACGATCAAATTTGTCATATCATGAACTATTTAATCAAAGTTTAACGAGGAATACGTTTTTAACTACTTTGAATTGGGTCGGAATTCAATACAGATTTTAGTATTCTGGATCTTTTTGAAAACTTATAAAATATTTCAGTAACAACAAAAATGAATCAATAAAATTGGACTACAATCATTTTTAAATGCCTTCTATTGGATAGTGATAACGCAAACAAAATAATACTTTATAAAATGAAATAACAAAATCTAAAAACTCATTAAGCGTTTTCTTGATTAGTTAATTGTCTTGAAAAAGAAAAATTATTCTATAATATATAATTATATGAAAAGAATGAATGTATAAGACACTACCGACGCATGAAAAAATTCTAAAACATAATAAATCCAATGTTTATTTTTTAAACACCTTCCAATTCAGAGAAAAAGGGGGAAACTCATTCATTTTTGACAACGATAACTTGGAGAATTTTAGAGTTCTCTTCATTTCAAGCTGAAACTTTTAAATAATTGAAATAATTTCTCAAGTATTCTTCCTTTTCTTCATTCCCACTTCTGTGAACGGAGCTACCTCATTTTGTTGTACTCATTCGGGATGCTACACACTCGATTGTCATATGCAGTCATTTCAAAGAATTTTTGAAAAAAAACGCATTCAACTTTGCATGGATTATGCTTGGATGATGTGTAATGCTAAATAAACGAATGCATGCTCTTATAAAGAACGCTATATAAATGAACGTGGAAGCTAAATTCAGACGGTTTTAGAACTAAAGCATTTTAGAAATACATAATAATCAATAAGAAAATATTCGTTATTCTAGTAAAAAAATATTGATTTTTTTAGCGTAGTCACAAACTGAAATTTTTTTTTTTAAATAAAGATTGTTATAACGAGCAGGAATTGAGGAGTGTTTCCGAGTCTGAGGTGAATAAGTTTGTGTGCAGAAACGAAAATTTACTATAATTTGAACACGAACAATATAGAATGCGGAAATGATACGATGATATTATAGTTTCTTAAGAAGGCTAGAGAAAATATTTCGTAAATATATGCACACACTTTTTTTTATGTAATGCTTATTAAATTATGAAAAACATACAAATTAAACATTAAATTCTCCATGTTAAATCTAAATATATACATATATATGTATATTTAAATTTAAAAATCAATGTCAAAAACAATTAAATTATGAATTTGAACTCTCTTATCTTGACTTTTTGGCATGCACTCTTATTGTTAAGTACTTTTAGGTATTCATTTATTTAGCAATTTTAGTGCACATTTCATAAGCTCTTTTAGTGCAGCTAAAAAGCTGCCATATCATATATATTTAATTTTTGTCGTCAATTGCAATCGGTAGTATTTTATTAGTGAAATAATTATAGCCTAAGAAATTAAATTGCAAAAAAAACCCAGATATTTTACTGTTAAATAAACTTGACAATTATACAGTTTATTTGTTTCACTGATTTATTGTGAATTCACATAATTTAGATACATCAAAGTAAAACTTCTTAACAAGCATATTGCATTAAAGTGTCGAGAGAAAAGAGTGTTTTATTAAATGTAGTTTAACCTTTTATCAGATTTTAGTCGGGGAATTCTCATAATAGAATAGTGAAATGAGCTCCAAATTCATTTCTGAGGAAGTAACAACCAGATGAATAAAATGACGATTCTTTTCCGAACTATTCATTACCCTATTTATGTATAGCATAAAAGCTTCAATTTCCCTAGTAATTCCACCGACAAGTGATCGAAATAGTGATTGAAAACATTTTTTTTTTCATAAACCATGGTACCTTCTTGGCCGAAAGACAATCAATCACTTACAAGTTAGTTGATTATTATGCTAAATATAGTGGAAATGATAGTCTGAATGAACGACATTTGAATGACATGTCTGAAAATACGCGGACTTAACGTCGTCGACATTCATCATACTGATTTCTTAGTCTACCGATCAATAATTGTCTGCAAAATGCGATATCTTATTCACCAGCCACCTTATAGTGTCTAAAGCAGAGCATATTATAAACTGAAGAAACGACATCTGACTTAATGTCTCAAATCAAATAATATAAGCTGAATGACGCAGATATCTTTTTTTATAAGTTTTTTTTTCATTCGCCTTATTCTTTTATTTGATTTGTGTACCTTTCTCATAGTTCAAAATATTGGCATATTCATTCACCAATCATTAGCACCCTTTTCCCATACTTGACACCTAGGACAGCTTTTTTTCAATCCATCACAATTGATTTTTGTGTACAAATATTAGTATATTGTCTCTTCATTTATGGACACCAGCGTGTTCGTAACGTTGATTAATAATACCGACTCATTTTCAAATGCTTTTGAGAGTGAATGATACTTACATTATAAATGAAGCGATATTCGTGCCCTTTGTGTAATTGCAAGATCATTATTGTGCTGTGTCTGTTTTCATTATCTTCTTCAGGGGAGTTTTGTGTATAGGAAATGCCAAAGTCTGGTAATGCTGGAATTTCTACTAATAACTTTGTTTTATCTCCAGATTCATCCACATCAGTTTTTAGAAAAATTTCTCGTTTATTTTCGCTACCTGTCAAGAGAAATTATTGTGAAGGCATAAATGAATAATTAAAATACTGATAATATTTAAAATTGCGTATTTTATCTTGCAAAGGATTTTCTTGAAAAATTTTGTTTAGTGGGAAGAAAGTTCTTTTTGGAAGTCTCTATTATTTATTTACTGCCTAGGGAGGAAAACATTGCTCTTCCCAAGAACGTGTATTTTAATTCCTGCTCTTTCCGGAAGAAATACAAGTTTCGAATATCTTCAGAACCACATACATTTTCATCTAGCCAAATCATGTATTCCGCTAGCTTTGACGAGTTAGTGGCTGACCTTCCATTTCATACTGACGAGTGCATTTGTTGAGAGGGAGATAAATACAAGAACAAGTCGCAGCAAAATAACATGGTTATAATTAATCTGATTGTCTTGACGTTTCTTAACGTATCAAAATAGACAATTCTGATGTCATATAAATGCTTAGTTTCTCAATCACCTTCTCATCAGTTATAGGGAACCCTCAGCTAAATATGTACTAAATTCTAAATATTTCCTGAAATATTTTTATGAGTATGGATTATAAGTTTTCTAAAACAGGTAATGAACTTTATTTTCTACCAGATTTAAATGATCTACACTCACTAAAGATGAATGATGTTCAAGTTTATTTCATGTAGATTAATGAAGTTTAATTTATAAAAGGGGTATTTTGGGGCACACCTCGTCATTTTGAGCCGAATGACGTCCATGAAAATAAGCATTGGCATGAAAATGAAGTAGTGAAATGAAAGAAACTTTTGATTTCATAACAAAATACGAAGCTCAGATTTTCAAGCTTCTTCATTATTAAATGAAAAAAGATTTAAATTTAAAAATTCTTTTCAACATCATGTTGTTAAAGATAGAAGTTTATGAGTCATCCATTTTTAACTTAAAATGCTACGCCTTCATTCATTTTCTCTGAAATTTCAGTGGATATGTTTAAATGTTTGCTTCCTATTTCATTTTATAAAACATTTTAATGTTCTTATTAAGCATATTTTTCCAGATTATTATATTATCAGAGGTCCGACTTAGTCTATGAAATCATAACCAGTTACTTAATTGTTATTGAAGCTGAAGTAAATTTTGCTGTGTACCTTACTCTGAAATCTCCAGTTGCGGATTCATGCATGTTTCTCATTATTAGCATTTCCGCATCCATTTATCTGTAATTATTTTTCATCTCAGCGTAATTGGATAAAAGAGGATTTTTAAAATAAATAATTTTGTTTCTCAAAAACTTTCAAAGTGAGTGGATTTTATAATATACGAAAAAATAGAGAGAAACTTACCACTTGTGCTGAATTTTAAAATGACCTCCTTAGACTTTTTATTAGATGATTCTACCATTTCTACGCTGTATGCCTCCAGTTTCCTGTTGGAATCAAAATAAACAATTTATTTGAGGAAGTTGTAAAATAAGCATACAGTCTTAGTTAAATTAAAAAAAAGAAACACTTTAAGCAAAGTTAAAATGTGAAGAACAAGAAGTTTCCGAATTTGTTCTTTTTGCTTCTACATTCTGTATGTAAAATGAATATGATTTTAATCCTCAATCAAATATTTTAATTGTGACTTCAGCCTTGTGCACTGGTAAAATCATCTCAAAAGAGGTTCCCCATTTGTGATCACATTTCATGAGGAATGGGGACTTCGTTTGGAAAACTGTTTGTTTTGTTGTTATCTTTCATGGCATTTATGACAGACATGTACTCCATTGATAATCTAAGGATTAAATAGTAAATCAGTTTTCAATATTTTCTTCTGATTGACATTACATGATTAATAACTATTTTAGAATAAAATTTCTGAACGAGTTATTTTTGTTATAAATTTATATTTTCATTGAAACACTCATCTAAAAAATAATAAGAATAAAAGACATATATGAAATGAAGCGAGCGATGATGGAACTAAGAAACATTTTGAAGAAACTGTGGAAACTGCAGCAAAATACAAAATTTGGTTTATCGGAAGATCAAACATATTTCATGAAACAGCCACAAAATTCATTTTAATTTATGAGATGTTAATTTAAGTTACTCATTCCATCATCGATTATTAAGGAGCGAATTTCGCCGGTGAAGAAATTAAAAAGGAGCCATTCGCAACGTGGTCAAGGTTTTATACATTCAAAACAGGTTTTTCTCTGAAAAAGACCTGATTTAGCAGTATTTTGAGACAGCAGTTTAATGCCAAATAGTTAAAATGACCGTAAATGGATTTCAAGAAACATGAGAAGTGTTATATCTTTGAATTTAAGCGGGGAAATTTTACTAGCGAAGAGAAACTAAAAATTTATTCCACACACTCATGTATGCATACATCCTGTTTTTAGTACAAGAATTTTTCATTCATCGGGATGCACATTTCGGTTAGAATGATGAAATGTGTCATTTCATACATTGTAGGGTTTTTCAGTTATAAAAGAGAGAATCATACTCATCAAAAGGATTTATAAGAAGTTGCCACTTGCACCCTCCAGCTATCAAAGTCCAAGGCTTAATACGTGCAGTTACCACAGGATAAGATTTCGATAAACATGTTTGAAATCCCAACAGTGAACTCACATGGTCATCTGTACAAGATGATGAAGATGTTCTTTCTACTCCCCTGTCTTCTATTTCTTCATAGACATCATGTTTTATTAATTGATTCGTTCGGCTGCAAGGTAAGACATTTTAAGCACTGCAATTCATTTGATGCGTAATTTAAATAAAATGTAATAAGAAAAAAATTCTTTTAATTGTTTTTCTCCTATTGTAAGGTTTTAAAATTAGTAGGATTAGATAATTAGATTAGTAGAATTAGATAAAATTACGTAAAGTAAAAGCATAGACTTTCGTTTATTAACTGTAGGATATTTAATCGGTATAAAGTTTTAAAATTTACAAATCTGTAAAGTGTATAGAGCGAATAATCTTTATGCAAGTAAATTTCGGATTGCCAGAAGTTTAAAAGGATTTATCTAAAAATAACAAATAAAATTATAAAAAGTTCAAGAAACAACATTTAATATTTCTTAACAAGTATTTCGTACATATATTTTTTTTTAATTTACAGTTTCGTAGAGATATATGTTACAGCAAGCTTCCAACTTTAATGTTTTTTCAAAAAATTGTTACATAATAAGTGTAATAGGCTTTATAAAATAATGATGCCTAAACATATTTGCACAATCGAAGTCATTTGGATTTCAGTAAAATATGTATGAAGGCCTGTATTTATGTTAATGAACAGAATCCTAATTTCTGTGAATAATCTGGGATCCAATTCAGAAGATTCATTTACGTAATAAATGAATGGAGTTAACAATAAATGGAATAAATAAAGAAATCTTAATTAAGCTAAATTTTATTAAAAAGTAATAAGTCATTTATTTGCAATTAACATTAGCAAACTAATGAAAGTTTTCAATTCTTCTTTTATTGTAAAGTGGACATTTCCTTCAAAAAGAATGTATTAATAAAGATAATAAAACTTTTGAAAAATAGTAATAAAGGATTTTGGAGTAGAGCATTTTGTACAAAATAAGAATACTTACAAAATCTCTAAAACCTTTTGCAATTTTGTAGGTTTTATAAAACTGAAAATCTTTTTGCTCTTTGAATAATCTAACTTCGCTTTCCATTGCGTTGATGAATACCCAGAACTATTTGCTTGAACGCCAATCTGTGTAACTGTTGGAAAATCAATTACCATCCGATTCAAGAACGTCAAAGCGACACTGTTAAGATAATACACATGCATAAACCCATTTTATAAATATTTTACATGTAAAAGTGTACACAAATATGAGATTAAAAATCTGATACATTTCAGTAAATGATATTTCTACGAACCTTGGTTGTGTAAATGCTTCACTATGAATTTCAAAATCTTTTGGATGTAAATTCAGCTTAAATCCATTTCTCCAAGAAAACCCTAGAGTTGCATTAGTTGTCCAGTTCAAAGGCAACCCCATCATAGTAGGCACTTGATGAGAAGCCTCGATTATCCGTACTATTCTTGTTGAATTGTACACTAAACCCCGTTCCACATCATCCAGTAGAGTGTGAATTTCTAGCATTTTGGAAAATGATGCTGGATTTCCAGAAGAAAAATAACTTATTGTATTGCCTGTAGAGAGAATGAACCTTTTTGACATAATAAACTCTGAAAGATGCTAAAAGAAGGTTATTTTAAAATTAAAAAACGAATACAAAAAGATCAAGGAATAAATCAACTGTCGTAAAAAATCAATAAGAATTTTGCTCAAATCAGTTAATATATTTAAAATAATTTTGGTTTTTTTAAATAATATGCTCATGGATATTTTTTTTTATTTCGAAATAATAGCATAAGAATCGTTCAAGGCGTTTAGATATTTCAATTGCTATTTCGAATTCAGTCAGTCTTACTACTTTATTATAACTTTCATTTACAGATAATGTAGAAATATCAGATATGAATAAAACTGCGTAAAATTTTCTTTCCTTTTGCTGGATTTTCTTTTATGTCAAATGATTTTCAGTTCAATGGAACCTTTGAAGCCTTATTAGATTGGTGACGAGGTGAAAGCTTGAAACTTTACAACCGTGAATCAAGACCAAATTAAGTATTAGAATCTAGGTTTCTTTTTCAATGGAAGTCTTCATTTTAACTGAGATTTGATATTCAAAGCATTGCTTTATAGATATATATTTGTAATGAGCAATATCAAGCAGAAAAATTCATTTTAATCTTTGCAACCAAAGCTATAAATCTTTCTTTGAACTCTCCAGCTTTTTAAAGCTTTTTATTACGAAGATATTATATTTAAGTATAAATTTTCGATAAGGTTAAGCAACTGTTCAAACTGATAATGCAATATGCGATGTATAATGGCTAGTTTTTATGCAGTAGTTCTATTTTATTGCAGTTTTCAGGTTATCGGAAGATCTTCCTTTTTAATCCTTTTATTCATTCTAAAGAAAATTCTTCAGGAAGTGTAATAATTGCCCTCCTATTGCAACCGTCTGTTTTATACTACTTTAACAATGAATCGTACTCTTTAGATCAATAATTTGATGGTATCATGCCCGTTTTCAGATATATTTGATTGAATAATAGGTCCAATCTGTAACAAACGATCTTGTTCTTTGGAATGAATAGAATGATTTAACTATCTCAGCTAATAAAAGTAGCTGCTTTGCACCCTATAGAAAGCGAGGCTTCCATTCCTGACCCAACTCCTTTATGTCGATCCCTGTAGTCTGTGAGATATAAGATTAGAAGATATTTTAAATAATTTTCCTTTACCTCTCTCGGAAGAATCGTATGAAACATTTAAATATCTCAATCCAACACTTCTTGGGAAATGAATCAAATTTCTTTACTCCGAGTATATCAAAGAGTTATCACATCTCGTATTGGCAATGGTTTGTTACATGTTTGTGACTCGACATTGCGTAAGCTTTAACCTGTTTAACATTCTGTTCTCGTTTTAATAATAGTTAATTTTATTAATAGTTTAATATCTCTGCTCTCGTTAGTTTTTTGCAGATCTTATATCAATTCCCCTTAAAATGAAATCAGATACCTATTTGTAAACCAATATTTTAAATGAATGTCTCTAAATAGCTATCTTTTGAAAAGTATCCTTTTTT
Source organism: Argiope bruennichi (assembly GCF_947563725.1). Classification (NCBI taxonomy): domain Eukaryota; kingdom Metazoa; phylum Arthropoda; class Arachnida; order Araneae; family Araneidae; genus Argiope; species Argiope bruennichi. The sequence continues at coordinate 132,260,459 of NC_079162.1, read as the reverse complement.
GGGCTGAACGGTACTTATCTATCCAATGCTCGTTTATTTATCAAAAGAACAATCTTTCATTCTGGAAACAAACTTTGACGATCCTTTGGTTGCAGAAACTGGCAGCTTTAGTTTTCATTCATTCATTTTATTAGTCTCTAGCTTCATTTGACAAATATTCTATTTCTGCTGTCATTTTTCAACGCAGCTTACTTTTGCTCTCAATATGTTCTTGTTTTCATGGGTGATTTTAAGGTGACAGGATATAGTACTGTTCTGCACTTTGTTAACATGTTGGATACATTCTTTACTTCTACTGTTGACGCTATTGTTATCTCTTGTGCTTATGATACTTCTGACAAATTTTGAGTACATCAAAATAGGATTACTGTTGTGAAACAATTCGAGAAATCAGACAGTTTTTGCCATCCCTTATCGGTGACATTTTTATGCAGTCAGATGTTCTATAAAAGAAAGATTTGACACAATATTCTCTTTGTACCAAACCGTTTTGGTTAATAGAAATGAGCTGAAAAGTCCATTTCACCTTCCCCTCTTCCTTCAATGCCCTGACAAAAGGATTTTGATATAATATATTTTGGAAGAGCTCTTGTTACAGTACGGAGAAATAACTCATATTGAACAGACAGGTTTGGCTACAATCATTTCATCTTGAGTGGCAGAGCTCCTAATAAACAAATAATAATACAACCAAAAAGTAAGGGGTTTGACTCAATCCACTACATCTTAATGAACGACCCGAGATAGAATCGGAAATCCTATTTTTTATTCCAAGGTTTCACAAATAAATTATTTCGGGTTTCAAAGAAATATTAGCATTGAATAAAATATTAATAAAATACAACTCGAAATCCATTTATTAGTCATTTCTTACATTATTCTGCTAATAAAGAGTCAATCGAAAATTTTAAAAACAATACAATTTGATACACATAAAAATTATATTACATTTTGATGACAAATAACAAATAACATCCAGTACATTTTAACTTTGTACACTGTCTGTGTACGCTCTTTCGTTTAATACACTTGACTCATTCTAATGTGTTATAATATAAATGCGATTAATAGTGGGATAAATTTTGTAGTACTTACCAAAGACGTCAGAAAAGAAAGAAAGAAATGGTTTTGATTTTGGCTTGAATGTCCTGTACATTTGCTCTAATTTCCATATATTTTTCAAGACTGTTTCATTAAAATTGTATTCTTCGGGTGAATCCATGCCTTCTAATTTAAATTCCTTCACAGATTCTAATAAAGCCGAAAAAAATTTCTCATACGAAGGCATTTCTGAGTTAAAATCTTTCACAAGTCTTTGAAACACAATAGCTACTTTTTCAAAACCTGAAAATTAAAATAAATATGATAGCTTAGCAGAAAATCAGAAAAAAAATTATGTAATACAAGACAACTAGTAGTGAACAAGATGTTTGCAATGACTATTCATTCTATTTCAATCAACTATTCATTTTATAGGATCGATAGTATCAGAATTTGGAATTTACAATGTTTTTTTCTTTCAAATTTCTCGAAAAAGGCTTGACATACAACCCTTGAATTTCCAGCAGTTAAAAAATTTGCTTGAGCTCCAATTTTACTTCGAAAGTATCATCACCAGAACAATTGGGGAACTAATTAGGAACTGACGGAGAAAATTGCCGCTTTTTACAGAAATGAAACAATGATCTGAAACATTCATCCATATTTTTAATAATTGTTCGTGATACTTCCATGTATTTAAGTAAAAATAACATATCCATGGTGATATAAAGGTTGCTTCGTTATAATTCCTTTTTTTTTTGTATGCCCTTTGCCTACAATATACATAGTTTTCCAACAAATGACGCACAACCAAAAGAATACATGATAATATGCCAGCGAACATTAGTTAAAAACTCAAAATAAATCGTTTGATTATTCAAGAAAATATGAGCATTTGTAATAAATAAATTTTATCGAAGCATGAAAGAAACAGAACACATTTTTTTCTTTTTTATAATATGAAGTCTATTTACCATTTGGTCTCAAAGAAAAATTTACTGTTGAGGGTTTTTCATAAATAGATTTTTTTTTAAATCTTGAATCTTCGAGTACTTATATTGAATTGTTTAAAAGTTAGAAACATATTAAATAACACTGAATATTTATAAATTAAGCACATAATTTAAATTTCAGTAAATGAATAGCAATAAATTCTATTACATTATTCGCATAATTTGCACAAATTTTAGAACTGTAATATTACTTAACGATATGCTCTAAATAACTAAAAACATCCGGACTTTTTTTATGTTTTACTTATCCTCAAATGGGTCGATTGCTAATATGAAATGACCATTTTTTGGTACAGTGACGGCTGTTATTCGTCTACTCTGGAGTCTATCCGATAGTGTTTGTAATGTTTCTGCAGAAATTGCACGTCACTCTTACAAATAATAATAATAAAAAGAAATGATAAGCTTTGTCACTAATGTGGAGAATTGTGGTCTGGTTCGAATTTTATGTTCCAATTCTTTCCACAGGTGTGGGATTGAGATATGATAAGGCCAGTGCAATCACTAAAAATCCATGTCAGAAATCCACTTCTGTACAAATCGAGAATGACTCTTAGTTTGCGAATAGAAGCACAATAGCGTTGATTCAAGAATTGACTCTTCCCAATCTGCTTAGAAAATTTCAGAATATTCTTACATGAAGAATTTAGTAATTATATAGCTACAAATACGAAATAAATCAAATCAGATGACATAATAAAATAATTTCTTCGAGGAGAACTTTCCTCTTGTATCATCTATGTGGTAATGTCAATAATTCTTAAGTCTTACATTTCTGTAGCTTTTGTTAGTGTATTAATAATATGTTAGTAACAATATATTTTCACATCTCAATTTAATAAAATTTGCAGTATCCACTTAAAGACCTTTTCTAAATGTTAAGGAATCATATTTTTTCATCTCACGTAATAAATATATTTTATTATTACTCTTTATCGGCTTACCTTCAGAATATCCCTCTAATTGGAAAGCGTGGATAAGCTTACCAAACGCTTCAAAAATCATTTCGTAGTTGAAGTAGCGTGGAATCACATCAGAAGATTCGTAAATTTGAGAACTGATCGTTCTTAAACCAAACGTTTTCATTTGTTCCGGAACGAAAGGGATGTTAACTGACATGGAGTTCATTTTTGAGATCGACTTCACGTCTGGGTGATGTATAAGGGAATTTAAAGACAGGTCATTATCGTCTAACAATTGATTCATCGATTTGACGAACCTGAAAAGTGAGAAAGACTACTGTGAATCACATACAGTTTATGGAAGAAAATTTGAATTAAATATCGAATTGTGTTAATTTGTTGATATTAAAGATAAAAATAAAACCTTCTTTCTTAAAAATGAACGAATCTTGGAATAAAGAATTTTCATCATTCCCAATATCATTAAAGTTTCAATTTCAAACTAACATGAAAATCATACTGAACTTTAAGCAAAACATAGGAAGTAAAAATGTTAAATTGTAACCAGCTGAATATGATATCGAATTGTTGTTAACGATTAAAATCTGGGGTAAAACTCTTTATTTGTAAAAGATTTCTCTCATATTTCAATTTTCTTTGCGTTCAAAACCTTATAAAATTTGGAGATTGTATAATAATTAAATGACTTTCTTACTTATCTGCTTTTTTCAAATAATGCGGATCTTTGAACAAAGATTTTAAATTGCTTGCAATATAAGATTTCAGTTGTAAATTTCCGTCTCTTTTCAAAATTGCAAAAACCTCTTCTTCAAAGCCATATTTTTGAGGAAGTTGTACGAGATGCTCATAAGACAAAGCTCTCAAAGAAGTGGATTCAGCTGTGCTTAGTAAAATAGACAAAAGTGTATGATATATTTTGTCACAAGATTCATCATCACGGCAGGTATTGACGGTCTGAAGAGTCTGAAAAAATTAAAATTTCTAAAATTAAACTGATTATAATTTTTATAACCATAACTGAATGTATATGGTAAGAAAAATATTTCAAAAACTACTACCTCTAGAGCAAATGTTCTGACGTAATCAGGAACATGGGATTTAAAAACACATTTAGTTAATTGCTGATCGCCATCGGGGATAAGAAATAGGTAAGTTTCACCCATATTTCTTACAGTCTAGAAAATAAAGAAGCTTTTTCTCAAATATATAATGGATCTAATATATAAGAAAGCCTTTTCTCAAATATATGATGGATGACCAAAAACTCAGTTTACCACCTTTATAAATATCGTTAAAAATAAACACTTTCTTGCTATACTTATTTATATGTGTTATAAATAATAACTGAATACACAACCTTGAATTTTCTTCAATGAAGCGTTTTCATTAATTTTATATTGATCAACTTTCTTTCTTCTATGAAATATTTCAGGAAATTTTTCTTAAAGAATTGCCATTTGTCTGATTTTTACTGTTTGTTAATTCAATCGTTTACCTTGAGTTCTTCATATTTTCAATAATTCTGTCCCATATAGAACAGGTATATATCTTTATATGCATTTTAAAAATACAACTATGTCAAACTGTCTATTCTGTAAGTTGGAGTTAATTAAATATTTCTATTGGAGATTTGCATGGATTCAATATTTAAAATCCAATTTCACTGAAATCCGAAAACATGTCCTCTGGAAAGTACAAGTTCATACCTTTTGTCATCTTTATTCCTTTAAAAGAATAATAAATTAAGCGAAAAATCATTCAGAATATTTGGAATAAACTATCTATATAAAGCAGTGTGATATCTTGTTTAACCAAAAAATATCGATATTTAAAATTCATTTTGTATTGTTCTATTGAGAAATTCATAAAAACTTTTCAGTTTTCAATGATTTATTTCTTCTGAGATAAATCATATTCTTGAGCATGTCCTAACCTGAGGTATTCGAGGTTGATGAAATATTAAAAAAAGTGGCACACTTTGTCACGGTTTCTTCTTTAATCTCTGTATTTGTCAAGTGTCATGTGTTACCCTCATGAGTCATCGCAAGCATAAAACCTCTATTATTTCAGTTAATACCTCTAATAATCGAGAACATAGCTTAAAGAGCCTACATTGAAAGCATTTTTCTTTCAGTTTTCCAAAATTAAAATTATTGAAATAATACAACTAGTACTACAATGTTTTTATATTTTAATAAACTCTTATTGGCTATCAAACGTTCCAAGAAGATGCTCGAATTTTATTGATTTTTATTGTTTTCTATGAATTTGCCCCAAGAATTTTTAAATATCTTTTTATAAGAATATTTTCTCAAGATCAATAACGTGAAACCTTCTGACGCATTTTCGATGCCATTTTTTTTCCTTGAAAAAATTGTATGGAATTTACTGATGTCATAAATGAAGTGTTTAAGAATAGAACTGAATTTTTCATTCTTTTTTAAAAAATAATTTCTTGAATTATAAGAGATCCCATCCGAGGGAAACATTTTAAAAGCTTTCGCATCGTGAAATTGAACTCTAAATAACTTTGACACTTTTTGAAAAATTCATTGACTTTAATAAAAAAATATGACAAAACAGTTCGATTTCCTGATACTAGCTTGGTTAACAAAAGATTCGTTTGATAAGGATCTAGTTACATCCCATAATGTAATGGCACCGTAAAATAAAAAGCTATTTATTTTTCTGGATTTAAATTTCCTTAAAATTTCTCGAGTGTTGCTTTTTAATTTTCTTTTTATTATTTTATTTCTATATTTTAAAGCTTCTGATGGCATAAATATAAACTTTAATCATTACTTACTTAAATGTTTCCTTATGAACAATAACAAATCAAAATTACGGGTCCTTTTTAGATTCTATTGGAATTTTTGTGCCATTTCAAATTTTAAAACGTAATAGAAGGAAATATACCCTGTTTAAAAAGTATCATGAAGTGTCATGTCTCTTTTTTCTATATTAAAAATGCTAAATGCCGAAATAGTTGTTTGAAATCGAAATTTCTGTTGAAAAATAAGATAGTTTTAAAGTTTAAAAAATACGTCATCATACATTCAATTTTTTATAATTTTCACATTCTGAAGCGTACGCCTTTATTTTATTTATTTGAGATTTTGCTTGCAATAAAATGTTAAATACATATTTAATATCTTTAAGCATTCACGAGACAACAATATAAAACCACATTCTTTACATATTGCCATAATCCTCCCCCCCCCCTCCAAAAAAAACACTCAGTCAATTTAGAAAAACCTGTTAAGAATGCGAAAATTCGATCAATATGATTTCGCAAGCTTACTTTCAGATTCCTCAGTAGTAAAGAATATGTCTTCGGATTTGGGTCAGTTGATGCACAGAAGCGTCCAATGTTATCATGGAAATTCTGTACAACGTCTTTCAAGAGCTTATAATCCTAAATATAAATTTAAAAAAAATTAGTTCCTGATTGAAACCAATGGATGGTTTACGTAGATTTGAAATAAAAATCTTAATTTAAACACATTCTGATTTTGAAAAATAAACTGATAAACCACATAAAAATAGAAAGGTATGGAGCTTGATGACAGATATTGCCTTTTGACAGTTATATGTGGATTACAGCATTTATTACAAGAAGGATATTTGGGATTTAAATGCAAAGACATAAATATCTTTATAATGAAAATAATGTGTGGTACAGCAAATATTCTAATTTTAAAAAAGGCAAATAATTTCAAAATTTTATTTATGGATATTTGAATTTCTCTATTTTTTTTAATAGAAGGTAATTCATGCTGTAATATCTGAGCCACACTTCTTCACTGATAATTAACATGTTGGGGGCCATTTGACTCTCGCCCGTGATTTACACTTTCTACCTAATTAGATTTCTATCTAATTAGATTCACGAAATAGTAGATAAGGGACTACTTAATTTGATAGAAGCGTGTTAACAGCCTGCAAATTTAAAATTTCGAAACTTACATGAAGTCTAGATTAAATTAGATAATTAGATTAAATTATTAAATAATTTCTATGAAGTATGATACCTTGCTCCAAACAATCAAATAAGTGAGCAGCGTAACAAAATAATTCTTTTATTTACAGCCTTATATATGTACAAAAAACAACTTATTCTCCTATAAGTTAATATTATTTACAAATATCAAATAACAATTCAATCACGAAATAGTTCCTTGATCAAATCGGAGAATAAGTCACCAAAAAAAAAACCGCTAACAGGCTGTTAGTTCTAAACGGCCTTTCAGGGGCCGCTCCAGAAATCCAGCGAGAAATTCTTCGGACAACGACGTCTCTCCAAATTCCAATTCGAAGCCTCTCACTGCTCCCTCTTTTTTCTTTCTCTCAAAACAAAAAAAGTACCGCATTTTATTTCCGTCAGATATCAGCCTTCGCTTTTCACATTGGTGAACTTTGAGTTCCCTGTCACCCAATAGTTGCTCAGTAAGGCTTCCTGAATGGCCTCCATTCGATCGGGAGTGTTTGTTAAAGATCCATCTTTATAGCTGACCCCTATCAAACACATGTTGATTACAGTTCACAGCTAACACTGGCACCTGAATTTGACACTTAATGGCAATTGTTGCTGGCGATTGATCGTTTCTTGATGATTTGAGGAGTCTCTTCCTAAATGAAAAAAGTTTAGCATCTGGATGTCTTGACGTTCTTTTCCCCTGAAGACATGATAGATCTATTTGAAACGTCGAGACACTCATCTGTGTCCCTCTCCTGAATATAACAAATGACCAGACACAATGGCTCTACTAATGAAAAGGATACACATCTGACGGTCCGTATGCACTTAACTATGTGTGGGGAAACGAATGACACTATAGCTGGTTGGAATGCCAATTACCATGTGAGGAAAAGGGAGAAACGTCACAGAAGCAACTTAAAATGAATATGATAAAAAATCTCCATCTGTTGACTGTACGTTGAAACAGCATGAAGAGCGCAAATTGTAGTTTTGAGTATATACACTTCAAAAATAAGAAGGAGTTAGTTTAAAACTCATCTACAATATAAAATTAACCATTTTGCAGAATGAAAACACGCAACACTTTTTACAGAGTAATAAGATTTCTAAATGAAAGTGATTGACAAATGTTTTTATAAATATTAAATAAAGTACCATATCTGTCAGATCTGGATGAGTCAAATAGATTCTTCTGATTATGTTTCCCATTGATGTCCAGCACAAATCAGAATCAGTGTCATGACAAATACTCTGTAAAAAAGGCAGAAAATTTATCTTATTTCAAATATGAAAAAGCAAGCCCAATTGCATTTTTAAGACATTGCATACACAATGTACATTTTAACTTCAAAACCATTTGAGGTAGGCATAAAATTCCATTTGGAAAAAAATTATCTAAGTTATAAAAAAAATAGTATAATTCATATTGTTTGAAACAATAAATTGATTGCTAAAAAGTTATAAAAGCTAAAATTTTAGATAAAATTTTCATGATTTAATAATATTTTTAACAATATATTAATTTTATCATTCACTCTGATCGAATTACGAAGTTCGAATTTCGTTATTATAGGAAAATGGATGGAGGAATGTTATTCACAAATTGGCGCATCTTCCTTGTGAAAGTCAATGAAATTGTCTACATTAGTTATATTCAAAGTTTTATTAATCAGTTAGGTTCACTATTTGCAGGGGGCCGCGGTGGTCTGGTGGAAAGATCTCGGCTTTGGAACCGGAGTAGGGTTTATACAAAAACCGACTTTTTGAAAAACCGGTTTTCGAATTTAATATTTCCAAAAAAACCGGTTTTAGCCGGTTTTCGAATTTTGGTCAAAAAAATTGAATAGGGAAAAATAAAATATTTTTCCCTATTCAATTTTTCCCTATTTTATTTTTTTATTTTATTTTAATTTATATAAAATAACAAAAAACGAAATCAATATCAAAGTCAAAATATAAAAAACAAAATTAAAGATTACATATACATATTACTTACACAAAATAACAAAAAACGAAATCAATATCAAAGTCAAAATATAAAAAACAAAATTAAAGATTACATATACATATTACTTACACAAAATAACGAAAACTCAAACAAAAATTTCAAATAATATTTATATTATTTTTACTAATTTTAATTTCTCCTTAGAAAATAGGATTTTAAAAAACATAAAATATCTGCTGAACGGTGGCCAAGTCTCGTTCTTATTTTGGACACAATATTGCCTGAAATTGAAAATACTTGTTCACTAATTACTGAGTTTGGCATCAAATTACAAATCTAAGTTTTTTGTTCTTTTATTCGTTTGTTCAAATAATGAAAATTCAGCTTTCAGTGTCTTTGGATTTGTAAGTTTTTTTATCAGGGTCTTCAAAAAACTAAATGATTATATTTTTTTCCGACAATTAATTTATGAACTGCTTTCAAATGATTATGTAGATTGCTCGTAGATGATCCTTTGCAGCTCAACATTTTATTACAATGATTTCAGATTGCCTTGTCTATCCCGAACTTTTTGAAACTATCCCAAACTTCCGACTTACTCATTTTTATCTAAAAATGAAATTAAAGTTATTGAATAAATATTTTTGACGTTTATTTTACAATTTTATTATTTTACCTAGTCATATTAATGGAATTTAAAATAATCTAATCTACACATTTTCTAAGAATTTTGAAAAAAAAAAAAAACACTTCTTAATCTAATTCCGATGCTTGCTAAAGACATAATTTGTTAAAACGTTGCGAAAGAAAATATGGAATATTTTAACACCCTGTGTTTTATTTAAAATTCCATTAAACAGAGGCCAGAACTTCTTATTTTACGCTACTTTTTGATAGAAGAAATTTATATAATAAAATTTAAATTTTAAAATGTAAAATAGAAAATATAAACATAAAAACTAAACGTACTTAATACTTACGTTATTTTTACCAAATATAACAACTTTATATTTGTGTTTCCAGTTTTCACCTTCACAATATTAAGCAAACCTGTCGTGACTCAAAACGGATCGGATTCTGAGACCACATTTCGACAATTCCATTTCATTAGGGGGTGAGACGCGGAACGATGAGCACATTTGACCTTGGATTTCTCGCATTAGATACTTTTTTAGTTCTATTTTTTTTCACGTGTATGCGAGTGTTATGTGATTTCTGACAGCATTTTATTTTAACTGAATATTTCGTATTGATATGGCTAGTTCAAGTGGTGTAAAAAAGCTTTCAGGAGTGGTACGAAGAAAATTTTATATGATATCATTAAATACTGTGATCAGGAAGCAGGAAACGGGGAATTATTTATTCCTTTCACACGTTCTTCGAAACGAGCCAGTCAAATTGCTGACGTTTCTATTAGCACCGACTTCATACCGATAGACAAAACATCCGACGAGAAGCAAGAGATAAACTTTATCAAACTTTTGTTTCACCTAGGAAAAAAAGTGAAAAGGGATGTTCATAAAAAAACATAAATTGACGAATTCGAGGCACAACTGTGCAGTGCACAAGCACTGGCCAACGCAACTTGCAACATTGAAAAAATGTGTTTGCTGCCCGTTGCATAGAATGAATAGCAAATCAAATAAGTTCAAAATTAATTTTTACATAATAATATGAATTCTTAAAAACCATAATAATATGAATTCTTAAAACCGTTTAGGGTTTGAAAACCGTCAAACCCTAAACCGGAGTCTTCTAGGTTCGAGATCCGATTCAACCGAAAAACCGTCGTGTAAGCGAGATTGGTGCACCTTAAATCCATCGGGGTCAAACGCCCCCTCTCTAGCGTAGTGCGGAAGCTCGGAAAGGGGGGTACCAGCTCAGGTGTCATCCTCGCCATCTGACCACGGTTCAAAATTGTGAGACTCGTTCCAAAATAGCCCTAATGTAGCTTTAAAACGGGATGTTAATATAACTAAACTAAACTATTCGCAGAAAAATGAGGCATCTTTTGTTTAAATTGTTATTTACTAAACATGGCTGATAGGGCCAGAGAGCTTTATAAAAAATTTCACTTCGTAATTATTTCAGCAACAAATTTAAGGCCTCAAGGAACATAAAATATAATTATTCCCCTCGTTTAAAGCGTTTTTTTTTTCCACCCGGGAATGTGTACTATCTTTAGCGGTTTAGAAATTATCAACTAATTAGAGTGGGTACAATGTATATATGCACATACAAACCCGTAATACGATAACCGTATCGTGATTTACATACCATGATATATTTTATTATTGTTGGTTTAGAAAAATGCATGTTTCCCCAAGCATAGTAATTGAGGTATTCTCCTGAAATGTCTTTAGTTTTTACTAGATGCGATAAGGCTTCAAAACAAGCAATGCTGTTGCACTGAATCAAAGCATCCTTAAGATATGACATACCAAGACCCTGAAAAACAATTTACACTTTAGAAATCAGTATGGAAAGAGACAAATAATCTTTCAGTAATACAAATATTGACAAATACAATCAGCTGAGCAACAAACAATATTAAGAAATCAGAAGAATATTCATCTAATTTATTCTATTGAAAAGAATTGAAAGGACAGAAGTTTTAACTTAAATTACATTTCAAGGATGACTTTTATAAACAGGGAGGCTAAGTATGGTTTGAAGTTTATTTTTTAGTTTATAGAATTTTAGTTATATAGAAACTTTTAATATTTTTACAATATTTAATATATCCGAACAACTTGAAAATAAACTGATTGCTTAGATATATTTTTTTTATATATATATATAATTAGTTTTGGAAAATCTTGTTGGTGGTGATCATGAAAACAGCTTACATATGAGTCAAACAATTTGCCGTCGAACAAAATAAAATCGGTTATAAACAAGATTGCCGAAATTGTTTTTTCAATATATTATCTTTTATTGTACTGGTTGCCATTTGGCATTGCGTTTTAAATAATATTGTGGGAATAAGAAATAAATGAGACAATTAATGCTTTTACAAAATAGATATCATTATGAGAACAAATTTAAAAGTAAGAAATGAAAGTGAATAACGTTACCTTATACGCGGCACATGTTTTAATTACATGGAAGGCTTTTTATATGCTGAGATACTGGAGGTCTTTTTGTATCCCATATATTTGAAAGATTTTAACGTTGCTATTTTTTTCTGCAAGAACTCCAGATGACTTTCTGAATTATAAGTCAACATTTAGTAGCACCACACACTTAAATATACATCACATTTTACAGGAATAAATATTACAAAATATCAAACAAATTTTAAGAAATCGCACAAATGTTTATGGATACGACCATTAAGGTAATCTCAAAACATAAGTTGAAAACCATATAAATCAATACATTTTTATGTTAAGTAAAATTTCACGAGGAACCAATAAATGTTCAAAATATACTTATATGAATTATTTCCCGACTCTCTGGAGATGGCGCCTGACCTTCAACCTCAAGCCGCGTTCCGACGGCTTGTGGCCTTTACGGATTTGGTCGTAAATCCATCAACTGACCCATTATTAGACCACCCCCGCCTGTGGGCATAGGTCCGGAGCTTCCCACAAATTTTCGGTAAATTGAACAGACATCAAAGAACCGCCCAAAAAAACACAAGTAAGAAGGAAAAGTGTGCCAGATTCAAGTACGGCACGGGTCGCCAGAACAGGGCTTCAAAGCGCGCACAGGTCGTCGGAACAGGGATTCAAGGTGCGCACAGGCGTTGGAACGCGGCTTCAGACAGACTAGAGAATTTGTTAAGGGGGCAGGGGGTAACAAACGGTGAGTAAGTCGTTGAGAAATAAAAGTGGTAATCATTCTCCTAACTTATTAAAGTAGACTTTGTTATCCTATGATGCTTATTACTCAACCGTCTATACCTGGGAGCTGGGAAATATTAGTTGCACCAAACGAAGTCATTTGAAAGCCTGCGTTATAATACAAAAGCTACAATACAATATACTTTGGGTACAAACTTTGACAAGAGGCGTGCATTCTCTTTCTTGCAAATATGAGCACGATTTCACAGTATCTAATAAAGGAATTAAACTCTTCGCTAATCTTATCCAGGCGACAAAGTCTGTGAATTGAGAGATGGTAAAAAGTCTTATTTCATCTAAGGAATGTTCGACAAGTTCCGCAAACATTTTTTTGGCAACAGGCAAGAAATTTTCTGGATTTGATGTTGGATCCGGAGTACGTTCGTATTCGTACAAAATATCTATTTTGCGGGTGAGAGATGATAAATCTTTCCTTCCAGTCACAGGACTTGCATTCAGATATTCCATGGTGTAACTGTAAGAGAAAAGAATAAGTTTTTTTTCTTATTGTATTTTAAAATATACTCTTCAGTAATCTTGAATATGCTTAAGCCAACTAGTTAAAAACTGTGCTCAAAGAGCGAAATTCACTTTCACCAATTCAAGCAAGTCACTTTTCTAAATATTATTACTACCGTATTGTAGAGAAAAGACAAAGACAGTTACAATAAACAACAAAACAAATGAATAAATTGATTTTTCGGAATATTCTGTTTTTCTCCTAAACCAAATTGGTGAGTATTATGACATGTTGTTCCCCTTTTAATCATATGATTTTATTCTGAGAAATATCAATTTGTTGGACAAATGCAAATAGATTGACTTAAGTTTTAAAATCTTTTGATGAAGTTAGTAATCCTCACGATAAAGGTACAGCTTGTATTTAAATGAGGATTTGTATAAGTAAAGTTAAATCAATTGAAAATAAGACAGTTGAAACTAAATCCACCTTCCCCATAAAGCCCAACCAAAATTATAGGCAACTATTTACTGTGAATTTATAATTATTAACTGTTCAGTAAATAGTTGTAAAGATAATCTTCTTCTTGTCCTATCAAGATAATGAAGATACTGAACTAAATACATCAATGTACACTGATTTGATTCCCGAATCAGCTGAGACTAAAATTGTTTACATCATTCTAAATAAAATTTGCTTCAATGCATTAAATTAATTTTTAGGATTAAGACATTTTAGCACTGAAAAGACTTAATGGACTCGATCGTTCGGGAAATCACCAGATGTACTAAGGAAAAAATTAAGAATGCGAGATAGTATGACTTTAACATTTAACCATATTTTCTAAATTATCGTATAAGCTATAAGAAAATGCACGAGAAAAGCTTATAAATAAAGAAATCAGCTTATTTGAAATTTTGGATGGATATATGGCAGCCATAATTGTCTGTTGGAAACAATAATATAAAATGTTAAAATGCTATTAATTTGCATTTCCATGTCCTCTTATTCTTTTGTAAATTATTATGAATTAGATTCAGATTTTTAAATTCTATGTGGAAATATTTGTCGAAGAAACTTACTGAATATTTGACTGAACAAAGACTTCAGATTCCAACATTATAGCATGTCGTTCTTTACAATAAACTTTGTTCAATCTCTTTTCATTGATGTCAATATCATAATTACAATCAGCAGTGGAGTTAATGAAGTGCTGAATGAAACTCTGGAAACAATAAATATATGAAGCTCATTTTCAAAATAGAGAAGACAAATGATTATTAGCTTATTCTTCAGAGAAATTCATTTGAGATAAATTTGCATTTTGGAAGCTGTAAAACAATCTACTTATAGCAAACTCCTTCTTCGAAAATTCCGCAGTTGAAATTCTTGGATTTTAATTTTTTAACATATATTCCAATATCCTTTTCATTTTCATTTCTATTTAACAGTTAAAACTTCATTGATGTACTGATTCATGTTGAAATATTTTTATAATAAAATTTACTAATTTATTTTGTTTCGAAAATGATTATAAAGTACGTGATATCTTTATGTATTCTTTTAAAACATTAGATATTAAGAAAGATTAAATATAGTAATGCTGAGAGCATTTATAGTAAAATACGTAATTAAAGTTTGTCGAAACATAAATTTTTCTTAAGAAAAGATTCTGCCCCATTCTGGATCGTAAAGTAACTCTACAAATGCCAAATATGTTTAAATTTAACGGATAAGAATACCAATTATTTGTTACATGAGTTTTGGAAAAAAATCTGTATTACGTTTGAGAATTCACTTCACAATACATCGTCTACGTGACGATACATAATTTTTTTTATAAAAAATTGTTTAATGCTTTATACAAAATTATTTTAGAATAAATGGCATTAAAAAACAAAATAATATTGTCCACCATAAACCCTTAAATAATAAAGAAAATGAAATAGAATCAATATTATTTACACTTCTCCTTTATATGTCATTCAATTTCAGTGAATGTATTCATTGACGATAAGAAAATAAATATCATTCTTTCTATCATTCCTAATTAAACAAGATAGCTATTTCTAATTTCAAACGATATTTTCAAAACTATTTCTTCTGCAGCAGCAACGCGCCGAGTACCAGCTAGTTTCTTATGAAATAAACTCTCAAAATGAAAAGAAAGGTAAACTATCACCAGTTTAGATTTAAGTAATTACTTTATATCTCTATTATATTACTTTTTCATCTAGAATATTTTAGACTGTACATAAATTAAAATGTCATTATATTAAAGTCATAACTACGAAAAGGAATTAAATGCATTTGATAAAACATAACTGAAATAGTTGAAAAATCATTAATAAAAAAAAAACTAGGATTTTTTTGTATTAATTGTGTTGCATTTAAAAAGATTTTTCAGGCAGAAATTCGATTTCCAAATTTTGCAGAACTGTGGTCCCTTCTTCTTTTACCTTTTACAAAATGGTTTTATAAAATACATTTAAAATTTCAATCTTACTAAAAGGCATAATGATTAGAAACAGGAAAAGTGTTCAAAAATGATTCCTTTGTATCTCTACTTTTGTATACATGCATTCAAATTTCTGAGCACAGATATTTCGAAAGTTTACCATATTCCAAAAAAGAGAGTAGGGGCTGAAATTCCAATCTTTTCGCCTTGGGAAAGCACATAGCTGCATGTTTTTTGTTGTTCTCACTGATCCATTAGAAGCCTCGAGGGGTGTAGATACCAAAGGACATGTGCCATGAATATCCGTATGCATCTGTATTAGAAAATAATTCATTTTTTTCACCCTGAGGAAAATTTTAAGATAGATTATCCCTGTAAAAGGCAATGTTAATCAATGTGTGTGTCGGTTAAAAATTGAAAAAAAAAAAAATACTGGACTGATTTAAGCGTGGCTTTTTGCAGAATGATCCGTGATGTCTCGAGATTATTACACGCTATTGAAAAGTAATCTCACCAATAAAATCAAACTTGTGGCATTAGTTACTTCAATTAATATCAGTAGCAGTAATCTTGTTATTCAAATGTAGATGACACAAATAGACAGTACCTCTCACAAAATCTTGTCGCCAATGCATAGATGCAAGTTCGCGTGTGGTTGTTTGATACGCTCATTGTTCAATATTAATGGTGAGGATTTTTCAGCATTATTACAAACTTTTGCAAGTATTTTGATTTTGATTTTACATTCTGGCTCTTCAACTCTGCTGTTGTTGAATTGCTGTTGGAATTGCATTTTGCTGGCTTTAAAAATGCCACGAGAATGATCAAATATTGGTCGTCGCACAAATACAGCCAAGATAAAGCGAGTAAAAGAAAAAAATGAAACAGAAAACGTAACAGCACAAAGAAGTGAAAGAAACAGAATACATTCGTCTCAATTATACGCTGATGAATCATCACAAAAGCAGAAAGAAACGAATCGATTAAATGAAGTGCTAAAACTTGGTCGCATTGCATTTCACTATAATTCTGAAATTCAACATAGTTTGCATACAGCTATGGTTATTGGAAGAATGAATAAAGTTTGCACACATTGCAAAACATTCAAATTTAAGAATGAAGCATCTAGGATGTGTTGTTTGGATGGTAAAGTTAAACTGACGACACTAATGGCACCACCTGCGCCATTTCTCTCATTAGTCGCTGGTACTGCAACACAACGGAGGAATTTTTTGAATAATAAGAGAAATTATAACGCATGCTTTCAAATGAATTCGTATGGTGAAACGAATATAATGAATGAGAATTATTAGCCAACGCTCAAGATTCAAAAACATATAGATCATACAGCATGCTCTGTATTTCCATTCATAGATGATGGAAATAAATTTTTGCAAATACATTTCATTGGAAATTCAAGTGATCTAGTAAATAAACTTTGTGAAATTAACAAAACTAATAAAGAGAAAGTTGTTACATCTTTGCGACAATTATTTCAGGAGCACAACCAATTGGCTAAATCGTTCAGAACGATCAACGAATTAATACCATCTGATGACCATAAAGTTGTGTACCGAGTTGACAAAACACCGGTTGGAGAACACGCAGGAAGATTTAATTCCTCAACTATCGATGAAGTGACAATCGTCATTGTTGCAGAACAATTTGAATCACGTTACAGCTTACTTCATCGTCGAAAGTGTCGTGTTCAACATGTTGCAGAAATTCACCGCTCTTACGACGCATTACCGCAAACATATTGTTCAAGCAAAGAGAAGATAGGCATCATTTTAACATTAAATTGATCAAGCCGGCAAATGGTGAAGAAAGAAACAAAAAATGCACTCCTATGAATTACTATTCATATAGACTGATGATTTGGGAGAATGAACAAAATTACATTTTCAATTGCCGTTCATTAATACATTGTTGACATATATGAAAAAGACTGAATCTGAATATTTGCTATATACTGGCCTGAATGTACAAAAAACTACGTTCTAAGGAATACATATATTTCCGTGATGCAATAAACAATGTCTGCAATGTAAATGATAATGGGAAATTTACAATATTAAAGGCTATTGTGTCAAGATTGTAGGAGGTATGTCTAGTGTGTCATATAATTACAGATTATTCTTCCTATTGAGGTGAGTTACAAATCTGGCTCAAGAAATTTTGATACTTTTAGAAAACTTCTGTTTCCTCTGAATAGCAAAAGTTCTCGCTCCTCAAAAAGACAGTGCGTTAAAGAGATTGCAATTAAACAAAATGTTTTGACCTCCTTTTATATTGGAAGATATAGGTTACTATAAAAATACACAAATGAAAAATTTGAAATAAAAAAATGTTGCAGAGAACAGTAAAGCAATATTAAATCTTCTGATAAAGAACAATAAAACATATTTATGATGCAAACTGGTAACTTAGATTTTTAATACCAACAATATTTATGGAAAATATCAAGAAAACGTTTACCAAGAAAATAGTTTTATACAAAATATGTATTGTCAATAAATGTAATAATAAAATAATAAAGATGATACAAAAAATAATACAACATTTAAAAAAATGTTCTGAACAAAAATTAATATTAAATGTGTATTTGCAATCCATCTGTCTTCTAGTGAGGAAAACGTATCAGTCATGGTTGGTTACAAAGTTATTATAAAAAATCAATTGTAAAAGAAATTGTATTCAAAAAGTATTGGAAAAAACTATTCTAATCTGGTTATGGGTTTAATATGGTTTTTCCGATATGTTGTAAAGAAGATTATGAAGTATTTTAATGAATCATTTGTGTCATTTAATTTCAATGTGAACACCGCTAGTAGCTCGAAGAATGTTCCATTTCTCGCCACTTGTTGCCCAATAGTTCGTCTGCCACACTGAAACAGCATCTGTTATACTAACTGAGTGTATCACTATCTTCATTTGATACTGTAAGCTCTTTGTCCTTTACATAACCGCAACAGAAAAAATGTAATGGTGTAATATCAGGTGAGGTAATATACCATAACTGAGCATGGTCACCTTTGACACTATTTCGTGATGATTTTGTTGACATCATTCTATAACAATCGCATATAAAATCCTTTTTTTTTTTGCTTTAGTTGCGCTAATTCTTGGATAAAAAAAAATTAAGAACATAATTATTCAATACTAAAAATGCTTTATAAAAAATTATTCCTAAAGAATCCTTGAATACTTTACTGTATTATATTCATTGATTCTATAGAAATAATTTTTTTGTAATCAGTTAAAGATTTTGTGACCAATTGAATTCAGAATTTTTTGCTCAGATGAAATAATTGGAAGCTATTGTTAGAACATGATCGATCTATATAGCTCTTCATTTTTATTTGGAGAAACAGCTTTTCGAACTCTCCATAAAAACAGAGAGTGGGAATAAAATTCTGATGCTTATTGCCATATTTTCAAAATCCTTCTCTGTCTAGTTTTTATAATCTATTGGAGTATTTATTTTGCCGACTTTGACTATGTGCTTTAAGTTTTAAATTAGAATATTTTCTTCAAAATCTCCTTCATCTTTACATCATATATTGGTTTTGTTTATTTAATGAAAGGAGCTTTTTTGAGATTTCTTCAACTTCTTTTTGAGCTCCATCAAATATATGATTATAGTATAATAATAAAAAAAAAACATTTAGGATTTTTTGAAGGCTTTCTAGGTGCACTTCTAAAAAGTTGAGTTAATGAATTTGTGAGTGTGAAAGTGTTTTCTCACACACATGAGTATGAGTATGAATATGAGTTTGAATCATTCATTTTTTTTTATTTGTGTCATTCCATATAGTAAAGAAAATGCAAACACAATACCTCTTCTTTAGCGCTTGTAGTATAAGACAGCTTAAACACGAATGCTGATAAAGCTCCCCTTTTAATATTCACTAAGTGTATGGGGTCATTTTCGTCTGTATACATTTCAGAGACTTCGCCATTAACAAGAGAGAATAACACCGGATACCTAAAAACATTTGTTTCTTCAAATAAATAATCATGATTTATTGTTAAAAAATACCAGAACTCTGCACAATTTTGCAATATAAAAAATTCGGCAGAAAAATTTAGAAATAAGAATTTAAAATCCAACAGCTCGAAATTAAATAAAATCAAAAATCAAATTCAAACAATCAAACAATTTATTAATATGTAGTAGAAAAATTGAGTTGAATTAATATGAGTGAATTCTGAAGGGAATTAAGTAATGCACAAATTACCTTGTGCCCTTACAAATGACCCCTTTGACCTAAAAATGTGACACTAAAAAATTCATGCAATTATATACGTTTCATTCATACATTTTAGCATATTTGATGGATGCCTTTTTTTACCGATGTTTTAAGGATGGCGTTTTGTGGTCAATTTCCTGTCATTTTAAAGCTCTGAAATTTTGTAAAGTTCTTTATTCTAGTTGAACATGAAATATTTTAATCATTTTAGAGCTCTAAATTTTTAATTAATATATTAATTTAGCTAAAAAAAGGATTTTACAGATGTGAAACTATCACAAATTTAAATAATATTAATTTTTAGATTTCCATAACATTGGTAATCATGAGCTTTAAAATAAATTAGACTAAGAAGTAGAAAAGAATAAAAAATAAAACAATCTTTAAATATCGTTTCATTAGTGCAGTATAATATCACATTATCGGAAATATTACATTTTATCAAAAATTAAGTACCAGAAGTGCAAAATAGAATATTCGCTATATATATCGAATATTAAATAAATAGATGATGTACAAAATTGAATATTTACTCTCAGAAATTTAGAACACTGAAAAGTAATTTTCTTCTCGGTGACATTTTATATGACTTTTTAGAAAATGGATGTAAATTTAAAGAAAACGGACCAGAGTCTATATAAAGATTTACTTAGACTCCAGCGACACCGTGTCTGTTTTCTGAGAAGGTGTAGGTCATTACGAATTTCGTAAGAAATAAAAACTAAAAATTGAAAATAATGGACATAAGACCTTTTTTATTTAAAAAGAAAAAGAATTGAAAAAGAAAAAGAATTTTAAGTAGAAAAGGAACCTTAAAGAAAAATAAGGTTTTGTCAAAAATTTTGATGTGAAAATAAAAAAATTCCAAACATTCATAATTAGAAATTAAAAAAAAAAAAAGAAATTGAAAGTGATTACAATTCAAATGTGCATCAAGTATTTCTGTGTGCATTAAATGACTTTTTATGGAAAAAAAAAATTTTTACTCTTTAATACACAGAAAGAAAAAGTTTATACATTTTTATTACATATTTTATTTAATTTGATTTATTTCATGTTCGTTGAGATAGAATTAGGAATCTATTTTTTACTCTCACTGATGGTCTAGCACTTTTAAATTCTTTAAGGATTTGTATGTCCGAGGACAATAAAATATTTTAATAATACTTTCAAATTTCTTAAATTGGTTGTTTTTATTTAGTATTAATTCACTGCGAGAGATGCTATCGACGAGTAATGAGTTAAAATTTAAGAGAGAAACTGATTACAAAATTTCATAACATCTTCTTAAAATCAATATTATTCATATAATAAATTATGAAAATTATTTAAAACTACGAAATAGAAAATAATAAAACGTGAAGAATTGTTCTTCAGAAGTACATTTTTAGTAGCGTACTAAAATATTGCAAAATCTGAAAATGAAGGGAAAAATTCGAAAAATTTAAGGAACTAAATACAATACTATAAGAAAATAAAACTGTAATTAATATCGAAAGAAAAATTCTAAAATAATAATTGAAATTAAAATATGTTACGAATTATTACGATTATCATTTCGATTTACTGAAAAATGTTTATACACTGAGGTGACAAAAATCATGGGATAGCAATATGCAAATATACAGATAGCCGTAGTATCGCATACAAAATGTATAAATGGGCAGTGCATTGGCAGATCCTTCATTTGTATTCGATTCGCGGGAAAAGGTTTCTGATATGATTACAGAAGCATAACATGAATTAATAGACTTTGAACGTACAGAAGCATAACATGAATTAATAGACTTTGAACGTACAGAAGCATAACATGAATTAATAGACTTTGAACGTGGAATGGTAGTTACAGCTAGACGCATGGAACATTTAATTTCGGAAATCGTTAGGGAATTCAACATTCTGAGATCCACAGTCTCAAAAGTATGCCGATAATATTAAATTTCATGTATTGCCTCCATTCGTTGACAACGCAGTGGCCAACAGCCTGTTCTTAATGACCGAGATCAGCGCTGTATGCTTAGAATTATCAATGTTAACATACAAGCAACACTGCGACGAACGTATCTGTTAGGTCAGTGCTGAGAAATTTGGCTTTAATGGCTACGGCAGCAAAAGACTGATTTGAATGCTTGTACTAACTACACGACTTTCCCTGCAGCTCTTCTCCTGGACTCATGAGTACATCGGTTGAAACCTAGACGTTTGAAAAACATTGGCTTGGTCAGATGAAACACAATTTCAGTTGGTAAGAGCTGATGGGAAGATTCGAATGTGCCACAGACCCCACAAAGTCATGGACCCGTGAAAAATTATGGTGGCTCCATAATGGTGTGCGTTGTTTTTACATGGAATGTAGTGGATCCTCTGGTCCAACTGAACCCATCACTGACTGGACATGGTTATATTTAGCTATCCGGGGCCACTTTAAGCTTTTTTATGGATGGCAATTCACAATGTCATCACCGGGCTACAACTGTTTGGCCTTGGTTTGAATATTCTGAGAAATTCCAACGAATGATTTGGCCACCTATATCGCTCGAACATTTACAGGATGTATTTGAGAGATCATTTCGTGCACAATATCTTGTACCAGCAACACTTTCGCAATTATGGACGTCAATAGAGGCAGAACGGCTCAACGTTTGGTTGAGTCCATATCATGAAGAGATATTGCCTTCGGCGGGCAAATAGGGGACCGACACGTTATTAGGAGGTATTCCATGACTTTTGTCACCTTGTCACCTCAGTGGTGTAACAGCACCACATAGTCTGCCTTTGAATTGTACATTTTCATATTATACATATATATATATATATATATATATATATATATATATATATATATATATATATTATTTCGCAGCTCTCTAATTTATAAATATTTTGTCATATTCATTGATGTGTTTTGTGAAATAAATATGTTAGACGCTAAAATAAAACATAGCAGCATTTGTAACTTTGATTACTTGGAAAGTTCGTGAAGAGACTGATCTGCAATCCAAGCAACCTCAATACCAGTTGGGCCTCCAATGGCATTCAATTTGCAGTCATTAAGATTTAAGGTGTAGTAACAATCTGTTGTATGTGACAAAAAAACGGCACAATGAATTAAAATCTTGCTTTTATCATTTGTAGTACCAGGAGCCTCTGCTATCGCCTCACTTGAAAATTTGTAGTTATATTCGTATCCTGAATGCAGTACACTCTCTGAAAAACATCAAAATGATTATGAAAAGCACCTTGTGAGTTCGTGATACATTTCATTTTAAAATGCATAGTCTATACTCGCATAAATAAAATTGTAATAATAATATGAAACATAAAATATGACAACCCTGGAGTTACCAGCAATTAGTTTGCCACTTACAATTTGAATATCTATTAGCATATCGAGAAGTTTGATTTTTTAAGTAGGATAACATGATGTATAATAGTGTTCAATATTACATGATATTGCGAATACTGTAGAATGTGATATAATATTGAACAGTATTTATCTACTTGATTTTTTATTTCTATTTGATTTTTTTCCTATTCCGTACTTTACTCAATCTTCTAGCCGTTACTCTCAGGAAAGAAGAGATCTGCAGTAACTGAAAGTGCATCACTACAGAATGCACTTTCATTTCACTTTTCTACTTTCGATAGAAAATTGAGTTTATTTTCGTCCTGGCTTGAAGAATTGTTTTGTCGCCAGTTGGGAATATGGACTGGAAACATTCGTGGCGATTTTAGGTTTCCATTACATTGAATTTTCTAGAATTGCACGAAATTTCCTTTGAATGCCTTCTTTTGTATAATAAAGTTTGGCTGTTTTTATCAACATATTTTAGCACATAACAGCTATTTCACTGCATTGTACTAATTTAGTTACATGTTTAATTTACTGTTACTGCATTGTTTAATTTACTGTTTATCTGTTAAGATTAAAATGAATCTAATGACGCAGTTTCTATTTCGAAGCCAGCTTACATCAGGGGAAAAATTTCCATTTTGTTTGCAAAAGTTTGGATAGAAACATTTTGAACAAAATTTCTTGGCTCTGTGGTTGTATACTGGCAAAAATGGAATTCTCAAATTGTCATAAATTAGAAAATAAAGAGAATTTGCCGGTTTGATAAGGAGTTTTTTCCTATTTTTCCAATTCTATCCTTAGATGTTTTCACAATCCTTTAGCTCGACCCCTGTATTTCATATGAAAACAGAAGATATTTCATTTGTTAAAACACTAAGATAGATCTCATTGCAGTTCATTTGAACAGGCGTCGTCTTGAGAGCGGCCCTCATCTATTGCATCACTGATGCACTGACTAATTTGATCAAATCTTCTAAAAAAGAAATTCAGAGTAAAAAATGTCGCTCATTAAAATATACTGATTTTAAAACTTGGTGGTTAGCCTTCTTGAAAAAAAAAAGAAAGAAATTCTCTCCATTCAAAGTTATGGAAGATCTGTTTCTTAAGAGCAAAAATGTTGCTGGCAATAAACGATTATTGAGAATTCCATTTTTATAATTAAGTTTGGTTTAGTTAGGTTAACGTCCTGCTTAAAAGCAACACTAGGGCTATTTTGGAACGGACCATGTAATTTTGGACTGCGTTCAGATGGCGAGGACGTTACCTGAGCTGGCTCCCCCTCTCCAAGCTTCCGCACCGCATCAGCTGGAGGGTGTTTGACCCCGACGGATTTGGCGTGCATGAGAGCCGCTTACATGGCGGTTCTTCGATGGAATCGGATCCCGAACTTGAAGCCCTCCAGTTCCGAAGCCGAGACCTTACCACCAGCCCACCGCGGCCCCCAATTTTTTCAATAAGAATCAGAAGACATGATCGTTAAGCTTTATATCCTCCGTCTTGAGGAAAGGTTTCTGTTACTAAAGAAACAATATTAAGATGGCTCTCCGCAACTCATACCCAATCCAGAAAATAATTCCGCTTAAAAAACATTCTAGGAATATTTGGAAAATACATGATATCAAGAAATTCTACCAGTGCGAGCTAACAAGGATTTCAGTAATGGAATAATAACTGAGTGGAATACTAATACTGACTGTTTAGCTTATAATAAGTAAATTCAGTAAGGTTTTGTAGTGATATATTTTGTTCATTGTATATTTCTTAAAACGTTCATGTCTTTGTAAGTTAAAGACGGAGTGAGTTTCCCAAGCCTAGATTCATTTGAACAATTTTCGGCACAGGGAATTTATTTTTACCTGGGCATCCTGTAGGAGCATATTGTAGGCATTTTTGCATCATGGCTGGTCTCCTTTAATGATAGAAAATTACGTATTTAAAATTTTCTCAAAATATCAGGAAAGGATTTTTTTTTTTTTTTTTTTTTTTTTTGCTTTTGTTGTAAAATTTGTAAAAGTGGACATGGTCCTTTTTTCAAAATGGCTGGTACGATTATATGTATTTGAATAAAATTAAAGCAAAGAGCAAAATATCAACTCAAATGTTGCATTGAAATCTAACAGAATTATTATTTTGCTTGAATACACTTGAATTGACGATTCGATGAAAGGATTTTTTTTTTTTTTTTACTAAAGTCGATATTAATAAAAGTATTATTTTTCCATTACCTAGTTTGTCTGAGAATGGAAAATAAATTTATACTGTATATGCACATGGAGCCAATTCACTGGGCCTCCCAGCCGCGGTGGCCTGGTGGTAAGGTCTCGGCTTAGGAACCGGAGGGTTTCAGGTTCGAGACCCGATTCCACCGAAGAACCGTCGTGTAAGGAGGTGTGTTGCACGTTAAATCCGTCATGACTAAACGTCCTCCCGTTGGTGTTGTGTGGTGTGGAGAGGGGGGGTGCCAGCTCAGGTGTCGTCCTCGTGATCTGACCAGGGTTTAAAATTACGAGGTCAGGCCCAAAATAGCCCTAGTGTTGCTTCAAACGGGGCGTTAATATAACTAAACTAAACTAAACACTGGACCTACCTATCATATGACAAAAATTTCTGAATATGTAATCTTATACCTTGCGCTGAAAAATGCCCACCCACCTCACTTGATTTTTTTTTTTTTTCTGTCACAGGAGATTGCAAACTTAAATTGTTACAGCTCACTTTAACTAAATCATGTAGTGAAAAATTTACTCCATTTAATATTATGTTTGTAACTTGGTTACTTGGGATAATTAGTAGGGATTTTGCAGAAGTTACCCTGTTCTTCAATTTAAAATATTCTTAAGAGAAGGAAAGTAAGTCTGGAAGGCTTTTTTTCTCAAATTGACTTAACCAGTCTTAGTTATAAAAATGTTTATAATTACCCCTGAAAACACGAGGGAAATGAGAACACTTATGGTCGCAGTAGCGAACTGATTTGAAGAGAGTTTATATGTAATGTTACGAAGTTACTGCTTATTGTCTCTGAATTTCTTTACTAATCGCTTCCAAGTACCCAAAAAATTCTCTTTTCATACAGTTTTACAATAAAAATATATTTTATTTCATGGAATATCACTTATAAAATGTCATAACTATTTAATATCTTTAATTTGGAGTAATTTGTAATCACTATGTCCAATTTTGTCGGAAGTTTAGTTATATTAAACGTCCCATTTTAAAGCAATACAAGGACTATTCTTGGAACGGAACTCGTCATTTTGAGCCGCGGTCAGCGGACGAGGACAACACCTGAGCTGGCACTCTCCCTCCCCAAACTTCTACACTACACCAGCTGGAGTACGTTTGGCCCCGACGGATTCAGCGTGCACCAGACCCGCTTACACGGCGGATTTGGGTCTCGAACTTGAAACTTTACAGTTCCGAAGCCGAGATCGTACCACAAGGTCACCGCGATCTTTTTGTTGGAAAGGGGACCTTTATAAAAACAGAAATGATGGAACATTATGAGAAAGAAATATATAATATTTAGAAACTTACTTTAAAATGAATGAGTACTACTAGGTCATTTTAGCAGTAGAAAAAAAAAATGGCCCCATTTCAAGTAGAACGCTCAATCTCTCATTCAACTCATTTTTCTCTGGCATTTATGCTGTTTGAAAAAATCTACTCAACGACTGGATCTAGTAGTAAAACTTCTATCTAACTTTCGGCAGTCGTCATTACTAAAACAAATTCTGATTTCGTCAAATTGCTTATTTTCAAATTTATCACATGCACCTGACCTCCACCAATCCCTTAGACGAACGTCATCCATTTTGCACCTTCAGCATAATCTATTAAAATATACGTGTTTCTTGAAAACCCAACCATGGATCATTCTAAATTTCCAACTTTACAATCTTCGTTTCTTACTGAAAATCGTCGTCTTCAGATTTTTCTTTCGGCATCGCGTTTTTCCTTCCTTGAGGCTATTTTCTTCCATATGCAGCGTCGATCAGCATCAAACCATAATTAATAATGATGCGTGTAGTATGTGTAGATCACATGGTAGATTTTTTTTAAATATCAATTAATTTGACATGAACTTTATTTACAGGTCAGGATTTTACCATGTACCTACAGTTAATAGGACTTCCTTTCATATTTTAAATTAATATAAATATATGAAAATTGCAGGTTTTCATTACTATAAAGGCTTATTCCTAACTATCACACGATAAAAATTGTCAGAAGTAATTGAGAACGCTGTCCTGTTTCTCAGGAGAAACTCCAAAAATGAACACTGAATCTTATAATTATCCTACAGATCCAAGAAATACATAACTGCAATTGAACTTGCGAATAATCGATTGAGGGATTGAATAATGATTCTTATTAAAGATTTGGCTTCACTTTTTTTTAACACTGTTACAACTAAAGTGAACAAACGTTAGAAAATAATACTGAAAAAAAAGCGAGAAAAGTTTTGTTTGTCTTCTTCTAAAGTGCCTTAAAAAAGACACATATTAAAGTTTGCGAAAATTTCACTGTTGCATATTGTGGTTACTGTCCCACATTACTTTCACTGACCACATATTTATTCTTCAGAGTTACTTCATTTTTATTTAAAATGTGTTCTCAAAATGGAACAAACGAGTAAATCTTTTTAGATCATATTTCAAACAATTTTCTTGATCAAAAATACGAACAAAGTTTACCACTCGAATTTGTAAGAAATTTACTTCCTATACGTCAACAATATAGTAAAAAATATAATAAATAAAATCCATCATTTAAGTAAATTTATAGTTAAATTTTATATACCATTGTAATGATACGTAAATATATAAAATAAATCCATATTTAGTTTATTTTCTTTATAGTAAATACAGTAAAATGAATTTTCCTCTCTAACATTTGTATTCATTTATAAACTTAGAATATAAATTAAATTAAATTTAAATTATAATTTTTCCTTGTACATTTTAAGACTAATTTTCTTGAAAAATATTTCCTTTGCATTATTTCTTATATTTGTTTGCATTTAAACAATAATTACTCAATAAAAATATTTCATTATTTCAACGCTCTAATAATTAGAAATAACTCGGAGAATTCGGGAAGTGAGGGTGAGTACACAACTGAAGCATTAATGAATTAATAAGTGGAGTTAAAAAGTTAATTAAATATATCCATTATATTTATAAATTAATTAATTAATTTGGCAAAATAGTCAATATTCCATCTTTCAACATCAGTAATAAAAAATCATATATTTTAAGGTAATTAACGAATTATACTATACTCGCTAGTATCTACGTAATATACTGGCGAGATTCTTAGAAGATGTCACTTCTATGCTTTGATCCATTCCGAAACTGAGAATATATTTAAAAAACAAAGTTTTTCTGTTAAAAATTTTATACATTAGTTGATCATATTCTTTTGAGTTTTGTGTTAAGGCTAATGGTGTGGAAACTTACCTGCATCTGTTGGAGGGCATACTTCAGATTTGTGGCTACCTAGAGTAAGAAAATAATGTCACTTTTTGTAGTTTAAATAAACGAATTTAAATAAATTTTGCATTTTAAATAACGAAATTTGATTATTAAATAGATTTAAGTAGCATAATTTGATTCAAAGTTTAAAAAAATAATGCCATGCTCTAAATTCATATATTTCAACATTTTCTAAAGGTCATAAGTATTTTTTTACTTCAGGAAACAATATCCAATGGAAACAGCTATAAAATGTAGCAATATTAATTAATATATAAATATACGCAAGATGGCAAAATGCATATCTGGTGAAATATCTAATATAATTAATCGTCCTTATAAATTTTTAACTACAAATATTTATCAATTCCTAGACGAATTGTAGAAAAAAAAATTTGAAACAATTACATCAGAAATTTATTTATTAACTTATCATTTAAAGACAGTATGGCATAGATTACTAAATAGAAAAAAAATCATGAAAAAGAAAGAATTTCACCACCAGTATAAGTGAAATTTTAAATAAAAGTATTTGACTGTTGCATAAAAATTACCGTTAAAAGTAGTTAAACAAAAAAACATACTTACATATGCGAATCATTTTAGCGCTCAGGTATCTCTCAGGACAGAACTTTTTAATTTTAAAATCGCATAACATTTGCTCAAAATTGTTCATTTAACTACATAATTTTTAGTAGATACTCTTTGTTGCGGAATTTTTTTTATATAACTTTTGCTACGTTTGAATGACTTTTATTTACAACGAATGCTAATATACAGTTTCTTAATTTTTTTAAACATAAATAGTAATTAATCGGTAAATATCGTATTTTTCTTTACCTATGCAATTGCTGTTGTGGCTTATTGCACTTTTTAAGTCCGTTGACAGTTACCTGTCAGCGATTTAAGCCGAGTGAGCGTCTCTTTATTTTCAGTAGCGCCAACTAGAGCCAAGAGTACGACTTAGCTACTTGATACGTCACATTCTCTTGTAGAACCCCTTTTTATAGGACGGCACATTTACACACCTCACAGCTAGAACACTGAAGAAAAACAACCAATCCCGCACCGGGACTCAAACCCAGGACGTCCAGATCACGGGAAAGACGCGCTATCCCTATGCCAGGACGCCGAACCTTATGTATTTTATAACATGATGTGAATGATTAGAAATTACGCACAATAAGTAATTTTCATTTGAAATAATGGGTATTTTTCATCGGAAATCCTTTCCTTTCATATAAATTTTTACTTTTTAAAGTAATACCGATATTTTTGGGAAGTTATTTTATCGATTATATCTGAAAGTGTTTGCTTAAAATGAAGGAAATCAAACAGATCTCACCTATAAACAGAATCAGAAGACAGGATAAGATACTCAGAATCCACATCTTGGGAAGCAGAACTGCTACTGTGCTCAGACAACTTCAATCGCGCTTATATCAGATTCAATAAGGGGACGGGGTAAAAATGAAAATGAGTTACAGTTCGATCATTACGATGAAAAGATACGGAAGTTGAAATGCCATTTTTTATCATTTATAAAAGTATATTTGCGACAGAAATTCTTGTAATTTCATTGAGAAATATGTTAAATTTTTTTAAATGCATCAATATACTTAAAGAAAATCTTGCATGTATGTTTGTGCCTTTGAAAAGCTAATAATAACTTAAATAACATAATCCTAATTAAAATTTTTAGATTTTATATTTAGAAAAAATGAGGAAATTTAAAAAGTAAATAAATTCAACATAGTTTAAAAATTTTTTGTTTTATTTGAATGCTTCATAATTGTCCTTGACCAAAGATATACATTTTATTACACTCGATTGCTAATTGGGATTTTAATTGCTAATTAGCTGCAAAAAGAGAGGCGAAATCAACAAACGAATTAATCAATCATTTTGCAAAAGAGAATGCAAAAAACAAAATCTGCATTTCATGTACTGACGTTTTAATGAAATATGAAAGTACTTAAGGGAAATCTTTGACTGTTGCAATCTTACAATCGAATTCGTGCCATTGACAGTAAGCCCGTTGTCACCGAATAATGCATTTTTGCACTACGTTTGACTCTTTCATTATGTTTAGCTTCTTAGAAACCTTTCAGCTTTTTCAGAAGTAAAAAATAATCGAGGTATTCCTTGTGATTTGTTAGAGATTCGGTCCCAGTTCATTTAGACTTAGAAATGGGCCCCAGACTAAGTCAATGGGCCATGGGTCTTTATTAACCAGTCAAATATTTCATTTTTGTATGGTTTCCCCGATATGTAGATTGCAGAATTTTTCTATCACAGGGCATAGCAAAAATTAATTTCTGTTAATGATATATCTTTTTTAAAAGGCCATAAATATGGTTGCTTATTCACATATCACTTCATAATATTAAATAACAAATTTCATTATTTAATATCTTAAATATTAATTGAAAATACGCATTTTCTCCTTTACATATTTTAAAATATCTTTAACCTACAAACAGAAAATATTTCAAGGTTCAAGCGTAGTTTCAGCCACAAAAAGCAAGTGTTTTATTCATCGAAACATAAGTGATGAATATCTATTTATGAATAATATGAATTAGAAGTCACATTTATTGTCTGATCACCCTTTAAAAGACCGTCTTCAACAACCCACATGTATGATTTCGTTTAGCAGCCGAATTTAATGATTTTTCTTCCGAAGAAAATTTGCCCCAATAAAATCAGATGTAAACAATTTTTTAAAAAAACAGATTTAGATTATTTGCGATATGAATTCTGATTAATATCTCTCAATTGATTCAGAAATTGCTGAATGATTGATTAAATTTGATGATGATGTGGGTATTAATCTGCGCAAGATTCTTTTGTAGGATATCGATTAAATTTGAAGGTTGATTGAAATTTCATTATTTCTGCAGTCTACTAGGTAAAGAATTAGAATTCCATTTTTCTATCAGCTATAAGAATGTAGTTTTTAATTTTTTATTTTATTTCAGGAGACTTTATATATCAATAAACGTATAGTTTTTTCCATTTTCTTTTAAATACCGCCGAATGAGGCATTCGACTTAAGTTACATTTTGTAAATTTGGAAATTTTTAAAACATGAATAACCCAAGAACACATAGAAGAGAATCGAATATGCGTATAAAGTTTTTTTTTAAATTTACATCATTTTAATAAATTTATGACATTATTACATTCATTTCTCTTATTAAATTTTTATCTTACTTCTAAAAATATTCAATTTAATAAATTTTCTCATCAAAATTAATAAATCAAAGCGTAAATTCTCGGGAAGATTTTAGACAATTTTTCTAAAGAGAAAAAGTGGATTTAATTGTAGATGTCTAGTTATAAAAATTTTTCAAAAAATGAAAAAAAAATATATGTAATAATATATTTCTCTAATGGTTTTATGTGCCATTTTCTGTTTACAAAGTGCCAAATTATGAATAAAATTACCAACAATTTTTTAATGTGTTACTTTTAAGGTACTTAATATAAAGTGTTCTAATATTAATGTGGGGGTGTTGGCCAAGCAACAGTTTATATTAGTTGATATTTGAGAATTCAATGAATGACAATATAGTTACGTTAATGAAGATGCTCAAGTTGAAGATGACAAATTGACAGGATGAGAGTACGGTAATCAGGTGCAGAGCTAACATAAAAGTTCGTCTCCACATCTTAGCGTCAACTGATAGCAACTATCGTTTCCTCCGCTCAGTGGTGGGAAGTGGCATCACATTAATATTGTGCTATGTATTTTCAAATGTTTTACTTTCTGCCTCAGTGATGGAAGTAGGACGAAAAATTTCACAGAAAATCAGAATGATCCATTCTTGGATTAATATTTAATGCGTGAGGTACATGGTTAATGGATTTACTTGATAATGATCCTTGCTTCAATGGACCTTACGTTGGACTTTACGTTGTTTATCAAGTGATAAGTGGCAAGACATAAACTTTAAAAATAACAGATCCTGATCATAAGACATTTGTCGACCTCTCGTCATAATAATAAGCCATAAGAAAATTTTGTATCCACACTTTGAGAAAATAAAAACTAACTCACAATTTCTGGCCAAAATGATAGTAAAATATTTCAACATCATAAAATGAAGGATAATTTAATATTTCATTACGTATAAACAGCATATCAATGTAACTTTTCTGCTTTTTTATTTATCGCATTTTTTTTGTCATTTGTTGTTAGCTTTTGCTGGCTTTTGGACTGTTGCGCGCAGCACATCATTCTGCATCGACCAACTTATTTGCTTTTGATGCATGCACGGGTTAAGATAACTGCAGAGATTTGACACGTTGAAAGAATTCAAGAACAAATGAAAAGATTAACCGGCTTGTCCGTACGCCATGCATGCATCGATTTATCTTATTTTGCCTCTTTTAAACAACAATTAAGCCGTTCATAATTATTATAATGCTACACAAAAATGACATAGAATAAATAAAATCTCAAGAATTCTATATGAATTCTCAATTGAATCAAAACAACAAAACATTCCCAAAATTAAATACTTCATCTAATTTCATAATAAAGAAAATAAATCAGTGAAGGGGTTAATCAACGAGAAATTTTCAGTTTGAACTGAAATAAGAAGTCAGTCAATGTTTAGGACATATTTTATAATAAATTTCTATGAAGATATAATCGATTTTCTTTTATTCGATACTTGATTTACGGAGCGAGTGATTTTCATTCATTCATGGCTTTGTTATATTCCTAAAAATTTAAAAAATTTTTTTATAACATACTGTTTTTTAAATGTATTAAATGATATAAATTAGAAATTCATCCCGCCTCGGGCTCTTTAAATCCACGTTTTAGAATCTGGTTACTATTATGAGTCAAATGAACTCATTTAATGTTTGTTAAACATAAAAAAATTTGTGACGTGTAATAAAAATTTTCATATAAAAATATTAAACACTATCAAGGTGTAAGCTCCATGCTCAGTTTTGTGAAGTTATTTAATTAGCTGCGCATAAAATTTATTACCTCGATAATTAACTGAATCTAGCTAGAATACTGCAAAATGCAAGAGCATTTATGCTAAATAAAATAAAAATGCCTAAGTTAAATACATTTCAGAGACGGATTATAAATAAAAAACGCTTTCGATAAATTTTTTTTCATAATAAATTATTTATTAAAATATATTAACATTTTTTTCATAAAATATTTTGATATAGGAGTCAAACTGATTTCTTGTTGTAGTTAGTTAGTTATATTGTATAAACGTCCCTTTTTAAAGCAACACAGGGCTAATTTAGGACGGTCCTCGTTAGTTTGAACCACGGTCAGATGACGAGGATGACACCTCAGCAGGCACCCCTCTCCAAACTTCCACACCACACCAGCAGGTGGACGTTCGGCCCCAATGGATTTGGCGTGCACCAGACCCTCTTTCACTACGGTTCTTTTCTTCGGTGGAGTCTGGTCTTGAATCTGAAACCCGCCGGTTTTTTAGCTGAGACCTTACCACCAGGCCTCTGTGGCCCGATTCCTTGCTGTAAAATAAGTAGATAATCAAAAGTTTCAAATCTAATATTGAAGTACAATTCTCAAATCCAGTTTCTGAATATAATTTCAGTAATCTTAAACCCCTTTTGAGATACTATTGTCTAAGCTTAAATTTGTTATATTTAAGAAGAAGGGGAAAAAGAAAAAGAGTGTCCTGGCATCAAAGAAAAATAAGGATATTCAAGTTCAACGTATTTTGCATTTGAAACGACTTCTGTGGAAGGTGAATAACAAGAAAGAAGATAATATTACAAAAAAGAGAGAATTTGACTAGAAATCGGTCGTTAATCTGTTCTATGTGGTGTTGTAAACAAACAAAAGAATCATCCAGAAAATAAATACAAAAGGACTAATTAAATGATATAGCACATTGCTTTGTGTTCAAGTAAAAAGAATATCAATTTTCTTTTTGAATATTTTATACTCGTGCTCAGTTTATGGAAAAATGACAGAATCAAACTTTAAACAAATAAAACATATTTATTAAGATGTATATAAGAAATGTCAATGATAACAATCTGAATGAGTTTGCTTTCACATTTGACATATGCTCATTTAGTTCATAATTCTTTCAATATATTCGAGATACTCAAAGGCTCAATAAACTAAGTCAGAAATAATAGCAAAATTTCAAATAAACCATTAGGGTCGATCCTATAACAAATACATTATATTTGACAATCTCAAATAAAATTTAATATATAAAAAAGTATTTACCCCTTATGAAATAAAAATTCATCCCGTCAGAATTTTAACATTAACTCCTTTACCCCTATATTAAGAAAAATACATTTGTGTAAATTATAAAAATTAAATTCTTTGAATTTCTTATTTTTAGTTATTCAAACAAGTTTACATAAAATTTATGTCAAAAGGAAGCATATACCGAGTAAATTACAGTACATTACTCATACAAAACACAGCATTACATACCTAAACTTTCAGCATGCAGTTAGTCAAATTAAAGGGCTCTCATGAATTCTATAAGTCAAACTGAATTTGCCTTTTAATTTGAAGTTAGCTCAATTCTAGAAATTTAAAAAAAATCTCGAGTGCCATGATAATACTATGCCTAAGCATCAATCCTTTACTTCATTTTATTTTAATCGTTTAATCAATTTTCAGCCCTAGAAATTTCCATTTAAGTTACTACAAAAGTTAAACTTCTACGACTGAAAAAAAAGAGAAAAAAGGAATTCCTAAGCACATGTCACTATGCTAAACCTTCATATGTAAATTTATACTTGAATCCTTATGATACCTAAACATTTCTGTAATTAATTTAGGTAACTGATAACCTTTTCTAAACATTTTATTAATAGGCACATAATATCATCCGACATAGCTTAGTGAATATTTTAGTAAAGTTGCACAATTGAATTGAATTAATTACAGAATTTAAATAACGAAGACAAAACTACACGTTAGCTACTATTTTGCAGTATTTAAAAAAAGTAACTAAATGCTAGTAACTTGGTAAACTACATCTCAATGTAATAAATATTATCAAGGTATTAGAAAAAATGCTCAAATGAACCAAATCATCCCTTAACACCGAAGCATATATAATTCATAAAAAAATAAACATGGTTGGGCAAAACGAAGCTTAGATTTTAAATATCATCCAGGTTGCAAAAGTGAAGGATGCACTTTATGATGGCAACCTGAAGACGTTGGAGGTGATGACGATTTTAATGGTTGGCTATGTTTCTGCAGCAGCATTTCTTGTAGAGGATCCCCATGGAGTAACATGAAAGTTCTATTTATTGCAGGACAGGCACACAACACTTTCTTTAGGCTTTGGATAGAACGGGTCAAAGATGAAAACGTCGTCTATATTCTTGAGCAATGCAGGCAAGCAGACGTTTCCCACACTCATTACCAGGTGACGCCTCTGGTACTGAATCTAAATTTAATTGAATTAAGAATCAACTTATAATGAAATTCTCAAAATATTAAAATAGTGTATTATCATCAAGAACGCATAAGTGTATAAAATTTCCATTTTATAGAACACCAAGAAAGGAAAGAAAATTCAATGGAAAATTCCATCTTTACAAATTAGAAATATTAATTTAAATAAAAGTGTTTAATAACCTCCGTGTTTTAAGAAAGAAAACTTCTGAACTATTTTATGTAAAAAATTTATTGATTAAATATTCACACTACATTTAAAATATTTTCAACTTCTTGTAATAAATAAAAAAGATTCTCCGATAGTTATTACGAAGAGAGTAAGTACTACAAAATGTAGTTTTAATACTTCTATATCATAGTGAAATTTTCTCGACGATTTTGATTTAATACTTATTAAACAAATGTTGCTTTGGATAAATAATTACTATTTACAGCATTCTTCAAGAGTCCAATGAGCCGAAATTTTATTTTGCTTAAAGTTGATTTCTGAAATCATTTTTTCATAGTTTGAAAGCTGTGCCGATAAATGTTGAAACTGCCTTAAAAAATAACCTAGTATCTGTTATGAAAAAGTTTGTCAGTAGAAGTCTCAAGTTTATTTTCGGAGGATCGCAGATTCCATACTTGATCTGCTAGATATCAAGAGCTAGAGTACATTATGTTTTATAATTTTGGAAACTCACATAAGACACAGCTCGGAGAAGTGTAATATATAAGCATCAGACTTTACAAAGAATGGTGAAGTTTTGATCTCCACACTTTCTTCTTTCATGGTGTTTGCTGACTTTTGCAGGTATGGACATCGGTCTATCTTGGAGATTATCCTTCTATTTTGTTGTCAGTAAAATCAGTTCTTGACACGTTGAATTCACCATAAAAATGAAATTCAAAATTCTTTTCACATCTTGGAAGAAGAAGAATGGCGTGATATCATACAGAACAATGTAAGGCATTGCGCTATTAAGTATATTGTCACAAAGATACAAAAAATAACAAGTCACAAAGTAACACAATATCAAGTTTATTCGCTTTAAGCTACTCCTAACAAGCAGGTTAAGGAAAAAAAAACAAAAACAAAAAACGATTCCACCGCTT
Organism: Argiope bruennichi; assembly: GCF_947563725.1. Taxonomy (NCBI): domain Eukaryota; kingdom Metazoa; phylum Arthropoda; class Arachnida; order Araneae; family Araneidae; genus Argiope; species Argiope bruennichi. The sequence goes on along the minus strand of NC_079162.1, from coordinate 132,223,162 downwards.
GTGGAACGCCAAATTTATATCTTCACAGAATAATCAGGAATTATATAGAAGCTTCTATTACATTAACCAATGAATAACAATAAATTTAAATTAAAGTCTAACCTTAAATGAAAAGTCGCGTGGCTGAGATTTGAATTGCGAACCTCACGCTTTGCAAACTCGTGCTTTACCTCTCAGCCACGTTAACTATATACAGACTTTCGTTTTTGCAACAATATAGAAAGAAAATATTGTAATTGTCTAAATTTGTGATTTGAGGAATTAGACTTCATTCATTAAATTCATTTTTGGAAATGTGTTGGTCTGAACCTCAAAAACGTCAATGAGCCAAAGGATTAATAAATTTGCACTAAAATGCTAAATTTGTCTCACATTCGTCAACGTGAAATCCATCTTTCTGTCCCTGCAGATATTATTTCGACAACTCAAAAAGGCAACCCATTAGATCGATGAAATTGGCATATGATTTTTTTCTTAGAATTGTAGATCTCTATCAGCTTTTGGACAATTTGTCTATTTGGACATGTGTGAATGCAATAGTTAAAAAATGTAACAAACTTACTGGGGGAATTTTAATATTTAAACTTTCTACCAAAAGTGTAACTCTTTGTTTAATTTTGAATGAAACTCGTCAAAGACTAAACCATCTGTTTGTTTGTCTTTTCGTGAATATGAAAACAGAAAATTTTTTAACGTAAGTAGCTAGATAAATGAAGTTTGATTTAGACATTAAAATTGTAGATCTATATCAAACTTTGAGTGCAACTACTGAGAGTTATTACTTTCAAAATGCTGTATTCTCTTTATTAATCTACGGTATATACAACAATTTATAGTATTTTAATTTAATCCTAATTAGGTTTTATCTTAATTCAGACCATTGGGCTGAATTCCATTGGGACGTTTCCCGTTTGCCGAGGATGCCTATTACCAAGTTACAATTGATAAATTTTCATCTTCACCCCCCTCACTGTGTCTTACATTGACTGAATACCAAGCATTAATATTCTAACTTCCTATATAGTAAATATGAGAGACCCGATAAACAGAAGAGTGCTTTCATATTTGTCTATCAAATAGGAGAGCTATTCTGTCTTTACAGTACATCTCTCTTTCTTGTAGAGAATAAATATGGAAGAAAAGTGATTATGAACTAAAATTGAATAGATACATGTAATATCATGGATAATGGAGAAATATTCATAACTTTATAATAAATCGAACTTTTATCGACACTATTTAAACTATAGAAGCAAACAACCAAATTTTTTAGGATGAATAAAGAATTAGATTAAGTAATATTAATTTTAAAAATAAGGCCATTAAAAACTATAAATTCATTAAATGCAATGATGGACAAAATGACCTTTAGACTCGTTTTAAATAAAATAATTCAACATTATCATAAAGAAAAATACATCCTGTAGCTATTAGTGGTGTGGATAAAGAAGTGAAGAATGGTGAAGACGTTATGAAAAAATGAATCGAGCTCATTTATTTATTTTTGATGTTTCGTCTCTGTTTTTTCTTTCTTTCTTTCTTGAAGCTATCATTCTTTTAATTCAATCTCTTGTATGGTCAGAGTCGCGGTGGCCTGGTGGTAAGATCTTGGCTTCGGAACCGAAGAGCTTTGGTTCGAGATGCAATTCCACCGAAGAACCGCCGTGTAAGTGGGTCTGGTGCACGCTAAATATGTCGGGGCCAAACGCTTCTCCCTCTGGTATAGCGTGCAAGCTTGAAGATGGGGTGCCAGCTCAGGCATCGTCCTCGTCATGTGATCACGGTTCAAAATTATGAGAACCGTCTCAAAATCGCCTGGTGTTGCTTTAAAACGTAACGGTAATATAACTAGCCTTGTATTGTTTTAATTAATAACGTTTAAATATCAATAATTTAAAAGTTATAAAGTCATTCCTATCCTATCACAAATATGCTGTAATCCTTGCAATACTTTTTGAAACTTTTAATAAAGGAGAATTAATACACCTGCAACTTTTGTTCGACTGGTCTCCATTTCTGTGCATCAGTTGGCCCCTTTCAGGCTGAAATGTTCTCCTTCCAGAAAGTCGATCTGTACCCTAGTATAGTCGGGTCTGAAACCAAAGAGTTGAACTTCTTACATGTGTTGAATGAATGAATGAAACCAAAACTTGTAAAATACCGTTTAAATTACCTAAAGCTTAAAGATATATCCACCTGTCAGTATCTTGTGATCTTTAGAAAATAAAATTGTTTATAATTATGTCTTGAAATTTTTATCATAAAAAGGTTTTACTTCTATTACAGTTTGAATGATAAATCTTAATAATTCTGTTATATTTCTTAAATAATTTTTAATGGTTCAATTCTTTAAAAAATATTTGTTTTAAAGGCAAAATTTAAGTTTGTCTTCTGGAAAAATCTCGCGTCTTATATTTTAAACTCCAGTTATGAAAATAGTAAAAAAATTCCCTTATTTCATATGACTTTAAATTTTAGAATTTTTATATAATAAATTAATTAAAAATTCATAATTTTTGTAATAACATTCTTAGTATCGCTATTCAGTGCAAAAATTATCTAATGACACTATAGAAAATTTCTAGGTGTGAAAATTGTGGTTCCTTTTACTGCTTTTCATAAATATATTATTAGAATTTTTTATCCATAAATACTCACATACTACTGCTTTAATGTTTCAGTAGCAGAATTTCTTCTTGAAATTATCTAAGTGCAAGGAAAAAATATTTTTCCAATTCGCAACAAGCATCGTAAGCGAGAAACTCATTTTGATAAGAAATCTCATTGAACTTTCGCCTGATTTATCTGAAATGTGTCCAAAGGGTTCGAACATTACTTCTTAGAGAGTAAATTCGATACAGATGGGAAATACATTTTTCTGATTCTGCAAAAAAATGTTTGAATCTTTTTCTAATTTCTATTAAGAAACTTCTTTTGAGCTACCTATCGTTTTAAGTGTAATTGGATTGATATTCTTAGATGGCTTATTTTCATTTTATAATCAATTGTGTTTGATTTCCTCAACGAACTGCAACTATTAAAATTTTTAATAGAATCAATTTATGTGACATATCAGTCACAGGAGAAACGCAGTTAGCATGTTGATACATTATGTGATGATGATGTCGTGTCCGCGTTACCACGGAAAGGGAGTGCAGTAGTTTCTGAAGTTAAAGACCCCTGAGCACCCGATGGCAGAAGTCTGACTTCTAGCTCATCTGAAGATGAAACTCACACATTCGCTTGCACAACCCTTTTTTACAGGGAGTGGGCACATTCACACAGATAGAACACAGATGAAGAACAAACATGCCCGAACCGGGATTCGAACCCGGGACGCCCAGAGAAGATGCGCTACTCCTATGCAAGGACGCCGGCACGTTATGTGATAATCATTTAATATGAATTTCATAATGAAGCGATTCACTTCTTAATTTGATCTAAAATTGGTGCTTTAATATAAAAGCAGAAGTAAATGAAATGAAAAATATTAATAAAAAATTTAAGAAAGGTAAGTACAATCATTCAACATTAGAGTTAGGTGTTCACTGTCGAATATGTTTCATAAATTAGTTAATATTTTAAATGGAATTTACTTACAGATACAATAAAATGGAAATGCACCATAGTATGTATATATATATATATATATATATATATATATATATATATATATATATATATATATATATATATATATATATATATATAGACGAATTTAAATCTGTATACATTATAAAATTTATGAATATATTTATATCGACAGAAAGGGAAAATGTGTTTAGAAATGGACACGCTATAAAAATCTTAATCATTACTCAGCTCTGTGGTCAAACCTTATTTATTTCAAAACTGAAAAAAATATACAAAATCCCAACGAAAGCATATTTTACATTGCAACCAACACATTATGAAAATGTTCCTTCCTTAGTTTTTTTAAATTATAAAGAAGCTGCATAGTTAAATATTTGTCAATACAATGAAAACTGTTTTATTTCATTGAAGACAAATACATTGCAGGTTGCATTTAAAAATAGTTTTGGAATTAGGGGGGGGAAATTCCGCAGAATCTAAATTGCTGAAAAGAATATTTTCTGAATTTTTTAAATAGTGAGATAAAAATCTCTTTTATAAAATAATATTTACTAAATATCTCCGAAAAACGCCATCATTTCTCTAATTTTCAATTAATTATAATCCTAATCAAAAGTTGAAAGAAATCACTCGAAATGGTTATTACGATCATCCGAAACATAGCTAAGCTCAATTGAGTAGTTTTAAGTCGAACAGGTAGTCCTGTAGAGAGACAATTGGCTTATATATATAAATGTATTACATTTTTTATTATCATAGATAATATATGAAAATAAAAATTCAGCAAAAAAAATATTTAAAAGCTAATAAAGTTTGAAATCCAGATTTTTTAGCTAAGAATTAATAGATATATTGAATATTAGAAATGTAGATAATAAGATTTAATCAAACAAATGAAGTTAATAAAATAATTAGCTAAGAAAAAATCAAGGCAAGTAAATAGAACAGAAAATGAGCGAACAAGATAAATATATTATAAATTATTTCAAATTTTGTGATTAAAAAATGAGTTAACATTTTTTGCTGTTGGGAAAGCAATTCATTGCTAAATGTTTGCCGTATTTTGAAATCCTGCCATTGGGGTTCATTTTTTAGATTTTATATTTAGACGAGACATCTATAAACAGCCGAGGCAAGAGTACGACGAATGCAACACGATTTATAATAATAAATTTCTATTACTATTTCAGAAAAGAGAAAAAAAAATATTGGTTCATTTTATTCCAGCAGTGATGATAAAGATGAATAGGATTTTGTAGAATTTTCTAATTTCCAACGAAACAAATTTAAGTTTTCTATTTAAAAATGTTTCACGTAATTTTTGGAGAATTTTTGTGGCATTGTTCTCAAATATTGAATCCTTTTTTCACTTTCATAGAATAATAATATTTAATAAAGTTATTTAAAAATAATTTTTTAAATCATACTTTTATACTACAGAACCCGAACAGCGTTATTCATAACATGATGAATATTTGTGAAATCGTTTCCAAAATATCAGAAAATAGTAGAAATAACGTAGGTAGATTCGCAGAAATTACGAAATGGTAGTAAGAACGAAGTGACAACAAAAAAAGTAGTATTGATTTCGCACGTTTGTTTTTCTTTGCGGCAATGATATCATGTACAAATAAAAATCTAAACAAATAACCGAAAAAGAAAATTTTTATATAAAAAAAAAGCCGTGTCTGTGTTCGCCTCGACATTTTCTCGCATAAAAGGTCTGAACCCCCTTTCTTCGCATAAAATGTTGGTGCTTGAGTAAGGCCGTGGATATCCTGTAAGGCAATGGTGAACGATAGTCACGAAATATAGATATTCGGCATGCATCTAGCATTTTTACTAAATCTACCCCGAGAGTATATATTTTGGAAGCCTTTTTGCTGGTCGATTGATATCCAAATTTGACACAAAATTGCAATTGTAATCATAAAATAACATACAGAATTTTATTAAGTCACAACATTTATGAGTATTGCGCTTACATGCATGCAAAAGACAGATGGTCAATCGTTTGTCGGATTTGGTACAAAATTTGATAAGTAACTGTTTTTTGTGTATCAAATGTTATTTACTTTGAGTTTTATATTTAACGAGATCACTTGCACTCGAACAAACAGACTTCCTGTGAATGGATCACAATTTGATAGAAATCTGCAAATTGGGTCGTCATTCCATATACCGAATTCAGCCATATGGAAGCTCAAAGCATCACAGACACCTCCAGCAATGCTGGATCAACTGTGTTGTTAAAAATTTATCACAGTGACATGGTTTTGGTTGTCACAGAATTCTCCAAGTTGTTTTTCTAAAACGATCGATCGAAGGTTAATCTTCATTTGCTTAAAGTTGGTTTGTTTAGCTTGCGAGACTATTTAAGGTACTGCTTGCGTAGTCAATTATATCTCTTTTTATATCCTTTATAAGTTCAGTAACTATGCCAACTGAAATTCCAATTTCGTACTGGTCAATGTTATTAAATAAATTTATTGAAGCGTTTGAATAATTGGACTTCGGTAGAAAATGCGATTTTCATTCACACTTTAAGCAATGAACCTGTAATCAGTTCCATTGCATGATGCCTGCATTCTAGTGATAAATTTCAGCTCTAGGAGAATACATGTACCAGTATTGAGTGACAACTCATCCTGGATGCATTTTTATTGTTATATTCTCATCCCTAAGAACTTGTTGAAGATATATTTTCTATTATGTCATTCTTCTCATATTCATGTAAGGTTTGTCGACATTGCAAGTTTCGATCAGGGTTTTTATGAAATCTCCGAACAAGTGAATCTAATCTTTTGCATCACTATAATTATCATAAATTCATTCTAATCTTTTTTCCATGATATTTCGACTTCTATTTTTATAGCGAACTTTTTTTTTAAAAAAATGCCTCTAAAGATTAATTAACCTTATTGCAGCCAGAATCTGTTTTTTTTTTTATCCCTATTGATTCGAAATATTTTAAGTCAATTCCTATATAACTACAATCATAAATAAACCCGTAAAGAGTAATTTGCATTGTTTAATATTATGAATTTGAATTGTTATCAGTGGGATATAAAGCCAAACATAGAGAAACAACTTTAATTTAGAACTGGGCATTTCAGCTTGACTGAGTGTCTGTAAAACATTTTAGTTCCCAATAACACATCCATTTTTCCGGATCAACAAGTTTAACATTCAAAGGGTAAAGATCTTTTGGAATTTGCAAGGTATTGATAGGAATCATACTTGAGATTTTAGTAACATATAAAAATTCTAATCGCATCTCAAAATCATTTTTATTTGAAACTATAAGGCATATTCTTGAACTCACATTTATTTTATAACTATTCAAACTACAAACCGCAACAGAGATTTTTCCCCCTTTTTAATGCGGAATAAAATCGGTGAACTCAGTGATCATAAATGAAGAGTCTGATAAAGCCCTGGCTGCTATTAAATTTTCAAAACAGTCTCGAACAAAAATACTCTCAGTCGAAAGAATTGAGGTTTTCTATTGTCTTACCTCAATACCACTCACCGTTGCACGAGAAAATATATTACAACTTATTAGATAAATGAACTTCGCCGCATTTGGATTAAGACTTATCGATGTCGTTAGGGATGATTCGTCTGAACATCAACAGATGGCGCACTGAAAAGATTTAGAGTTGAATTCTCCTCTCCCTTTAGAGACATTATTATTCTGGGTGTTTTGATGTAAGCATTCACATACTGTGGACATGCTTACTAATATGTGACTTCAGGGTCGTATGCTCAAAATCTGCACTTTGAATTTTAAATCTTTAAGCAATTTATATTCCATATGTCCAAGACAATGAATAGCAGCTCTAAATAAATATCGAGATTTGAATGAAGTTATGAATCATTTATTTTTTTATAATATTCATATCTGTAGCTCTATTCATGATTTTGCATCTAATTCGTATATATACTTAATCATAATATTGATCCGTCGTTAGCTGCAGAACCTTATAGACAATGAATTCCGAAGCGCAAATCTTAAAAGCAATTCAGAATTTCACCAATGTCTGTAAAGCATTGAGGAAAGAGTTAAAAATACTATTGAAAAAAACAGACAGCTCAGAAGCATTATTCAATATGTTTAAAACGGAAGTGAGTATTTATGAGCAAAAATTGGAAAATTCAATTTTAAATTAAAATGTTAATGATAATAAAGAGAAACTTGAAAAATATTTGAAAATTCAGGATGTGTTATTTGATTGTGGTGTGATGGCTAAAACTAAAATTCAGAAAGTCTAGCTAATAGCTCAAATCTTAAAAGTCAGGTGTCTAAAAAATTGCCTAAATTTGAATTGCCGCGTTTGTATGGGGATATGGATAACATTCAAGGAATTCTTTCAGGCAACTGTCATTGATAAGTCAGAGTTATGAAACATAAAGAAATGACAATATTTATTCGCATCTACTAAAAATAAGGCTTCAAAATTAATTCATGAATTTGCAGTTCGAGAAGAAATTGCTAGTAATTACCATGCGAAAGATTTGAAAGCAAAAATTAGTAGCTAATTGCCAAATTAATAAGTTGTTTATATAAAAATACGTAACACAAATTCCTCTAAGCTATTATTCGAGATTCAAAATAATTGTAATGAATTTTGAATGCTTTAGGTTTGGAAAAAATGAAATAACTGAACTTTTTATAATAAATCTTTGCTTGTCAAAATAGTACGAGAAAATGATTCCCCTCTGGGATTTGACCATGAACCCTGATACGTTTCCGACTCTAAATTTCTTTCAAGTCTTCATCGAGAGCGAAGAGAAATCTTGAACCCTTTCGCGACGGGCGTGTCATATATGCATCACCAAAGAACATCTCTCACAGCCGGACGTACCACCCGTGCATTTCTGGAAATCGAACTCATGGGACAGAGATGCATATGTCCATTTTAAACTAGAACAATTTTTAAACGCCACAAGATGGCTCCCTGTGTCCATTACTTTTGAAATAAACATAGTTTTAGTATGTTGCCCTTCTTCTTCAGTTTGCTCATATTCATCCTTTGGAATTTTTCTCATCAGCTTTTGTGGGGGAGGGAGGTCATAGTAATATAAATAAACAGAGCTGGGTTTTGTAATTTTCCACTTGATGGAATCATTCGCGTTTCTGATCTTCCTCTGAATTCCTTTCTTCTTCATTTCTTTTGTTGCTATTATTGTGTAACCATAACTAATCTTTTTGAGTTTTACCTTCAGTTCTGTTGTATTTTGCGTAGGTTTCGAATACATTTCGGGCACTTATCTTTTTATTACGGAACGCCTTGGTTTCGGTTTATTATAACAAAAAAAACGCGATTTGTCAGAGGAAGAATGTGCTCGTATTATGAATGATATTATTTGCTAGGTATTCGTGCTCGTATTAGATGAAACTAATAATCTAAAAAAATGTAAAAAATGACGTTGTTAGGGCTTAAATTTTATTTTTTGTGATTTTATTATTATTATTTTTTTTTTTTTTTACAAATCTAGGCTTAGCGACGCAAAACTCCCGTCCTGTGGGATGATTTCTTTCACGTACGCTCCGTCCCGTGCTTTCGTCTACGATAGAGGCCTCCCGTCCCGAAAGGGCTTTAAACAAGCATAACTCAGCCTAACATAAATTACTCACAGTTAATCTAATCTCTGAAAAGAAAACATTTCCAGGTGACTGAAAATGCTGAGAGATTGAAAAGGAAGATCTGTTTAGTCGAAGGAATGCCGACCAAAAAAAAAAAACGTAGTTTATAATTTAACGGAGAAGCAAAACGATTATTTTTCTTGCTTTTTATGCAAGAAAAATTCAAACCACCCACTTTATAAGGGCCCTGTTTCCAATCGAATGAAAGTCGAAGCGCGCTTGAAAGCAATAGAAGGAGTTTGCTGCTAGGACTGTCCTCACAAAAACCATTATTGATCATTACAAAATAAATATCGGGTGTAAGATTTACAAAGGGTGGCAACATGCACTATTTCTTATATAAACAGTGTTTTGTTTATGACATATAACATTTTGATATGAAAAAATATTTTTTAAAAATATAAATTCATATAATTACACGAATTGATATCAAAATTGAATGAAATGAAATTAAAAATCTAGAAATCTAGCACCATGGATTTGCTAAATTTTGCTTAACTTATTGACTTGCTAACTTTGCTTAACAATTCTTACAATGGCTATTATGGGATGATTTTGTAATTTTCTACTGCTACTGGATTAGGTTATCAACATGAGGTTTCTTAATACTTTCAGAGGTAGTGGCCGCAAAAGAGGACACCAATTTAAAAAATTTCTGTAAAAAAATATTGGTTTTAAAACTCAAAAAAATGTTGGGAAGGTGCAATTGGTTTCTTTTCTAATGAAAAGATGCCAACCCGGTCAACTTTATATATATATATATATATATATATATATATATATATATATATATATATATATATATATATATTGGTATTAATTTTTTAGACGCCTCGATTTTTTTTTTTTTTTTTTTTTTTTTTTTTGCCTGAAATGTGGGGATTTTTTTGAGTTTTTAAGAATTGAAATTCTTTCAAAATCAGCCACCCGCTTTCTTACAATATCCATGAAGTTTTAAATCATAATTCTTTCGAAGCTTCTAATTAATTTAAGAAAGAATCAAAGTTGTTGATTTTTGGGTGGTCTCATTTGGGGACACCGCCCGTCTAGGATATCTGTTTCTTCTTTCGTTTATCTTTTGTTTTGCCGCCTCTCGTATCCGCGGGAAAGCTATAACTTGATAATTTTCAGAGAAGGGTGCGATGCAGATTTTGTGTTCGGGAGGGGGGGGGGGTGTTCATTGTCTTCGGAGAACCAGAAAACATTTCACATTTCAGATTTGCCTTTTGTTCCAGATGGGAAGATCGGAAGTGCGCCCACATTCTTTCCACAATGGAAAATTCAATAAATGAATGTAAAATTCAAAGAAAAGAAAAAGAGGGATCAAGAAAAGAAGTTTCTTGCTAGCAGTCTGTTGTAGACTATAATAAAAACGTGGGGTTTGTAGATCATCTTGATCATCTTAAAAGCCTGTACGAAATAGACCGTAAAAGTCGGAAGTGGTGGCACAGGCTCCCCCCCCCTTTTTTAGATGTATGTGTGATCAATGTGTTTATTTTACTTATGCAGCTGCCAAATTCCTGTAAAAACCCAGAAGTGAAAACCTGAAGGGATTTAGAATGCTATTCATTTCAGATGCTGCTGGAGGAGGAAACGTCAGTTTCTAAACGGGGCAGCACCTCTTGGCTCTCAATAACAATAAAAAGAAACAAACCATTTGTACAAGAAAAAACTAGATCCAAAAATGTCCATCACAGTTTTATCTGGCCATCAAGAGTTCCCCTCGAAGATGGGCTGTGTGCAGTTCGAAAAAAATGTATATTAAACACGAACAATGTACAAAACATGCAATGGACCATTCTGTGTTAGACAAAAAGACACTCCTACATGTTTCGAAAGATTTCATGCCAAATAATGAGTTATTCCTATTTTTTTTTTTTTTTTTTTTGCTTTCTATTTGATATTTATCAATTTTAATTTAATTGCGAAAATATATTTTTAGCATTTTAGTTAAATAGTTCTTATTCTTAATTGATATTTTGTATTAAATTACAATGGTTTATATTTTTTATTATTTATATATATAAGATATAATTTAGAAATTTCATAATAAATTGTTGCTTTGTATTTTTAATATTTTAAATATTTCTAATTACCTAAAACATAAAAAAAAAATGTTTATTAACCTAAAATATTCATAATGACTGCTACTATCATAAGAAATTTGGGCAATTATTTCAAAAGATTTTCTTACATAGAGATTGCTCTAGATAGACGGTGTCCTCAAACGAGGACACTCCCCGCTGTGGAAGGAGAGATATTAAATAATTTTTCGATTGCGAAATCTATATCTACACAACCTATTAATCACATTAATTGATTTTCATTTTTCAAAACTTTTAATGATCCGGAAAGGGTTAACCCACGATGACGGATTCCACTTACACTAAGATGACATAGATAGCGGATGATGTCTCGAATGACCCTCCTCCAATCCCGAAACTGAGACCTTATATAGAATTTGATGAATTTAATTGTTTTAGATCTCCCTCAGTCACAAAGCACAATTTTGGCATTATGGCAGTCTGTCTGCCTGTCAATGAACACGATAACTCAGAAATATTCTATGCTAAACTGAAGAAATTTAGTGTATGGATTTACAATCCCATTTGTGGATTTCTGTTCCATTTTGAACGAAGTCCGTTCAAAAGGCATCTGTCTGTTTCTTTGTTCGAGTAAAAGTGAACTCGATAATTGTAAAATACAAATGCAAAGAGCTAGGTAGTTAAAATTTGGTATATAGGTTTATCAGCTAAAATATTGATTCATTTCAAATTTTGAAAACAAAAATTGTCAAACGTCTGGGCGTTTATCGGTCTGTACTTTCGCATGCATGTAAACGCCATAATTCCTATTCACGCAATCATTCGAATCAATGAAATTCGATATGTTATCTACAAAGGTAGTTTTGTAGCAAATTTTGGTGTCAAATCCTTCCAAAATACGTATTTTCACGATCAATTCAATAAAACTACTAGACTTGCGCCAAAGATCTATAACTATCGTTCACCAATGGCATGTAAAATATTTGAGGCCTTATTCCAGATCCCCAATTTTATGTAGAAGGAATAAAAAAATGATTGGAGAATATGTGGGAAAGTTTCGAGCAGACCACACCCACTGATTTGTTTTTATTCGAACATGGACTGTTTCGTAGAGTAGCCACAGTAGTGACTTTTTATTTCCAAATCAATAGTTCGAATGGAATTTAGAGAAGCGACATGAAAATGCAAATGCGTGCAATGGGTTGAGCAACAAATATTTTCATGTTCCCTTTTTACTATGATTTATTTTAAAGAAATCTAAAAAAAGCTTCAAACATTTTGCATCCCTCGTTATTCATTACTTAACTATTTCTAATAACAGCATGAGTCAGTTTTTGAACAGAAAAGGATATTAACAACTATTTATTTAAGCAGTCCTAGAATCCATAAAAAATGTCCTGTCGTAACAGGCAAGAAACAAATTTAGGAAACTCTATTAACTTCGATTAAATTGAAAAACTTTTGAAGGTTTTCCCACTATGCGTAGCTTTACTTTAAAACCGTTTTTTTTTTTTTTTTTTTTTTTTTTTTAATTAGCGTATGCTTGAATAATTTTCATTTTATTGCAATATTTATAGCCAACGTAATTCACTCGAAACTTTTTTTCTATTGTATATTTTAGATATCTTACGAAGTATCAGAAGAAAATTGTTTATCTTATTTAACTTGACTGATCTTTCCGTAAACAACCAAATGGACTGGATATAATCAATATCGGATAGCAATGACTGTTTTTCGCCACAACATATTTATAGAAGTTTATAAAATCTCTCTATCTTATCACAAAATAAAATGTTTATTTTATTTTATTTATTTGTTTGTTGTTGTTGGCTGAAAATAACACTTTTTTTTATTGAAACTATGTTGACGAAAGCCTATGATTCCAGTAGAGACGCAAAAAAGAGAACATTCGGGGAAAATAAACATTGCTGGATGTGTCTTTTGGTTGTACAATCTTCTAAAGCATTATCAAATATAAATAAATAAAAACAGTAAGCAATAAGTATAAGATTTTTAGCTTGAAATTATAGAAAAAAATAATCCCAATTACATTTTTAGAAATATGTAGGTTAATTTGTATTTAGATATCAGAGGTGAGTGTTGCACCTTTATTCGGTTTTTCATATTAATCTTTATTGGCTTCATTTGTTCATTTATTCATTTTGGCTTCATTTCTTTATTTTTTCATTTCCTTATTTTGTTACGAATGCTGATCTTAACTCACATTTTTTCTCATTTAACTTTGATTCATTTTAAATGACCTAAATTTTCAGTTTCAATATTTTTAATTACTTTTTAGAAGAATCTTACATGATAGACAAGGTTATAACATAGAGTTGTACCTCTGATCAGGAAATGATCAGAGGTACAGCTCTATCTTTATATCTTTGACATAGGTCTATTATGGAAACAAACATAAAAGAGAAACTGACTTTTAATCATATGATACAAGTTTTTTTATAAGAATCTATAATTTTAAAACTATATTTTTAGTTTCTATTTAAAAAATGAAAAAAACCTTTATTCAACTTATATTTTAAAAAGTCATCATTTTCATAATTCATCTTTTTCAGAATGTTTTTTGCTTAGACATTTTTGTTAAAATAGCAAGATTTCTTTCGACCCCGTTTCTATGCCTTTTTCATTTAACGGCAACGTTTGATATCAAGGCTTGCAAGGCTGGTTTTCCAGAGTTTATTGTGACATACTTCAATTTACTTTTCGGCCTTCTTTTCTTTGCAAGCTTTAGGTAAGGGTCTCACATTTTCTGGGGATATAACTGAAGAGGTAGATGGTCACTTAGACTCACAGGACTTTGGATCAGAATCAGTGTTGATGAATTTCCTCCGACTGGATTATTTATGAGATATGGATGAATCATTGGTCTGTATGTCTTAAATGAACAAAGAAACTCCCGATCGGCAAACATATTCGCACCAAAGGAAACAAAAGATGTCACTTTCAATACTTCCAAGATATTATTTGGAGTTATATAATTGATAAAAGCAATTCAAGCCAATTTTGATATATGCATATGTTGAATCTGTAATTTTTATACATTTATTATACCGGATGAAAGTTGAACCGGAATTATTATTTTCAAAAACAATATTATTAATTCAAACAAACATTGAAGAAATAAGGAAAAAAAATACTTAATCCATACATCTATCATGTATAACGGGAAAATGTATTAAAAATAAATTTCAAAAAAGAAAAATGAAAGCATGTAAATATATAAACTTTTATAATACATGATGAATGACATCTCTATATTTAAAATACAATGATAGTCCTTGTGTGTAAGTTAAAAACTAAAAAACTATCGAACAGATTTACGGGATTTTTTAAAAATGATCCTCGATATCCAGACGTCATTTAAAGCTATTGAAATCCTTGATGTGACTAGTAGAGTCAAAGTAATGTCAATAGATAGGTCAGTAAATATCAATTGCAGTAGTACTATAATTTAAATAAAGATGGCGCCTTGAAATAGTTTTTCTCACCAAATCCCGTGCTTAGTAGTAAATTCGTGTTTGTTTGATAAGTTCGTTGAAATATGACTTTTTCAATATTAATTCTGAAAATTGTACTGCATTATGATGTAAAGTATTTTTATTCTGATTTTACATTTGACTCTGCTGTTGTTATATTACTGCTAGAATAGCATTTTGCTAATGTTAAAGAATATCGCGAAAACAACAAAATGTTTGTCGCACAAAAGAACTGAGAATACAAGAAGAAAAATAAAATGAAACAGAAGAAGTAGCTCAACGAAATGAAATAAACAGATTATTGTCACAATCACCTGCTAATAAATCATCAGAACAGGAGAAGTGAATCAAATAAATCAAATGTTAAAATTTGATAGCATTGCATTTGAATATAATTCGGAATTTCAATATAGCTTCTATCCCATTGTAGGTGTTAAAAGTATTGAATAAAGTTTGTACACATTATAAATCATTAAAATTCAAGAATGAAGCACCTAGGATGTATTATTTGAATAGTAAATTTAAATTGTCACCATTGATGACACCACCTGGGCTACTGTTTTCATTAGTCGCTGGTACCCTCACAGTCGAAGCATTTTTTTTGAATAACATATACAATTATAACACAAACTTCCAAATGATTTCGTTAGTGCAACGAATATATAAATGAGAACTGTATGACGAAATTCAAGGACAAATATATTATACAGCAGGCTGTTTGCCTCCACTTATGGATGCGGATCACAAATTTTTGCAAATATATTTTATTGTATATTCAAATGATCAAGTAAATAAACGTTGTGAAATTCCATATTTATTTGGCTGGTCAAGCAAACTACACCTGACAAAATTGATAACATGTTTTCAGAAGAAAGTGCTGGTTCACCTTCTGATCCTAAATTATTTGAAATAGTAACAAAAAATACGATTCATAGTCTACGGTTTCCCTATCATTCTTCGAAACATTTACCCACCCCATCCTTGCAATGGTACCAGTCAAACGATCATTAAACTTGTCATCATCGAAACAGCGATTTTAATTGGTGAATTCAAAGGGAAGAATGTGCTAATACCAAAAATGCCAATAGATAGGCCATTCCAATTTAAACAATTACAATTTCGATTCGACTTTTGCAATAA
Source organism: Argiope bruennichi (assembly GCF_947563725.1). Lineage (NCBI taxonomy): Eukaryota > Metazoa > Arthropoda > Arachnida > Araneae > Araneidae > Argiope > Argiope bruennichi. The sequence continues at coordinate 132,207,239 of NC_079162.1, read as the reverse complement.
TCCTAAATAAATCACAAGGTCAATCATTGCAACTATGTGGATTGAATTTAGAAAATCTCTCAGTTTCTCTCACGGGCAATTATACGTTGCACGCCTCAGTAGAAAAATCAAGAGGTTTTGTTTCTATGCCAAAAGGAATGATTAGCAAATGACACCTCATAAAAATTCAAGAATGAAGCACCTAGAGTACTGTGATGAACTTAAAGATAAATACAACGGTAAGTAAGTAAGTAAATATCTAATTTTAACTAAATACAACAATTGACACCCAATTTTTAATTTTGTTCATTCAATCTTATATACTCAAATCTAGAGAAGCATTGCAGCCAAACTTTATTTCACTGATGTTTTTTTTTAAACATATGTTCAGTTTATGTCATTGTCTTGAAGAAAAATAGAAGGAAAAAATAAATATATTTTTTGTTCTAATTTTGTATTCAATTCTAATTTTATTTTATGTTATTTTGGGCTTTAAAAATTCTTTTTATTGAAATACATAATGTCACGTACAACGCCGTATTACCTAGTCTATTATAAAAAGACAGGTTTTTAGAAAACTTTACTTTTATCTTTACTTTTTCCAAGAATTACAGGATAATTTTTTTAAAGGAATTTTAGTTTCTTTCGTATTGAAAGAGCGTTTCTTAATATTTATGATAAATGAAAAAAATAATATATAAAAAATATATTTTTATATATTATTTTAAACGAAATATATAAAATATTAATATATGAAATTAATATATGAAACATATAACGTTTTAGATAAATGATATTTGTAATGAGTTCTTGTCATCAGAGTTTAGTTTTGTATAAAATTTTGCTTCATAATGGTAGAAAAGAATTATTTATGGATGCTGTTTTATTCCCATTTTGAATTAGATACACTGATTGTTTTCGATTGGCTTGTTCTCCCAAGAAAATTTTAAGGAAATATTTGGAATAATTAAATACAATATTTCGCTTTATGTACTAGAAACCACTATCTTGCGTATAACAGCGAGTTTCTAAAATATAAACAGTATTAGCGACTTTCAACCATATAAAAGTTAGGACCCTACACACCCAAAGACTGAATTCCGACGACTTCCCGGCTTACCCAAATCAAGTATAAAGCCGTCAACCTACCGAACAGTCATCTCCGGGAAAAAAGATTAAAGAACAATCTCTAACACAGAGTGCGAGCGGACTCAGACACCTGAGGGCAAATCAGATCCGCCTTCACTCCGACCCGTAAAAAGCACTTACACACTTTGCGCCTGACAAACGACGCAATTCCTTTCATACGTGACCAAAAGAAAAATAATCGTCCTGGCATATTATGCCCTTTAGCACATTTTATTCTGTATAATAAATTTAGTTCAAACACCATTGTTATCTGTTTTTACTTTGCATGCATGTATAACTAATTCATTTCGTGGTCTATTGTAATAATAAGAAAAATTAAGTTGAAGAACTTAAAATTGATTGATATCATTAAATTTATTCAAATAATGAAATATATGAATCAGCTGATGGCCAAAGGCAGATAGTTTTAATGCAGCAAAAGCAAAGTGAAAATAGGTAAACAAAAATTTCAGTTCACTACTTCAAAAGAATTTTTTCTTTTGCAAGATGTGCACATCTTACTCTCTGCCCACGAAAAACACATATTCCACATTTTCCTCAAACTGTTTACCTGAAAGAAGCAGCAGAAATCTGTGCACTAAGATTTAGACACTTTTGTCTTTCAAACAACAATGCTAATTTCATATCATACGCTCATTATTTTTTTTAAAAAAATTGTTGGATATTTTTAAAAGGTAATTACAAAAAGTTGAATTTTAATTCAATACCATATGTTAATTTCAGTTCAATTTCATATCATATTCCAGCTTCATTTCATATTTTCATTAGTGTCTTCTTATTCAGTACTGATTTACCACATTAGCCTAATTATCCAATTTGAATTCTAGAATATCATCGTTTCTTGAAGACAATTTGGATATAGAGTTAAAGCAACTACAAACATTATCTCAATTCAGATCTTAAATATGTTTATTTGGCTTAGATTAAAATAATTGGTAGAAAGGTAATGTATTGAAAATTAGTTATGCAGCTCTTCATATTTCGAATAGTCTGGAAAATTTTTTTTTAGATAACTGAAAAAAAAAAGAGACTTAGTCTCAATGTGAATTGAGATTTAGAGATTTATATGGAAAAACTTGCAACTGAAATACTTTCATCTGCAAAGATATTTTAATTGTTATGCAAAACGTCCTCTTTACTGTTTTATTGCGATACTTTAAACAAAACAGTCGCAATTCAGAATGTAGTCAGAATCGATGGCAAAAAGCTCATAATCTTCACAAGAGAACTAGATCTGAATGAAACCCATTTACAGAAGTTGCTACATCTGCTGTGCTGTATGCGTTCATCTGGGCAAACTTGTTTGTAGCAGGAGTACCATAACATTATTAACGAGCTAAAATCTGGATGAAGCATTTTTTCCTGTTTTCTTACGTTCAAGCATAATTGTATATTTGTGTCAGGCCATTCTTTTTACTTTCCTGAAAAAACTTTTTGGTTTCTTACACCTTCATAATTTAAAAGTTAATAAAACAATATTCACATCATAATAGCTTTTTATAAAAAAAATGCTTTTGTAGATATGCTTTTAGATTTAAAAAAATGCTTTTGTAGATATGCTTTTAGATTAAAAAAAATGCTTTTGTAGATATGCTTATAGATTTAAAAAAAAATGCTTTTTTTTTAATTTCTGGACTGTCCTACGAATATTTTCTCTTAACTGGACTTCCTTCGAATTTTGCAGCCTTTTTCTAATGATCATTTCTCTGCACTATCTAGCCAATATTTAATGTGTCTATATCCCTTTTTATATAGTATTAACTAGTATCTGACGCCTTGCTGCCACAGAAGAAATAATTTGGAAATATCGTTTGAAATTTGAAACAGCTGTCTTGTTTAATTAGAAATGATAAAAAGAATGATAAGCCAAAATATTGTACCCGTTGAATGACAATATCTTGTGTAGACGACTATTCATTAACGAAAAGAAAAAAAAATTACTGCTTGCACTAAATATTTTCAGTTTCATTTCACTCATATTAACCGGCATCGATGATAATAATTTTATTTTGTTTAAAATATGTGCAATTAACTACGAATGACATGCACCGTTTACTGCTTTTCTTTTGTCGATTGTCGTCAATTTAAAAATAATTCTGAATAACAGAAATATATGAAACGATTTGTTTGTGAATTTTATTGTGTTCAAAATAAAAGCTAATAATTGTACTTTGTCTATAACTTTCGCGCAAGTGCAAACAATAAGTTGGCAAATTTTTATCCCGATCGGATGAACGGTACGGCAGCGCATAAAATACGAAAAAACAAAAATTCATTTTTACATATAGTATTTGGTTTTGTGCTTTCATACATTCTTTTTGTATTTGTTAATGCATAAACCTTGCTCACTTTTTAAATTGACCTAAGGCTCTGCTTTAGTTGGTTCAGCCGTCATTTTTTGGAGTTGTAAAATCATCTTTTTAATTGCTAAGATTTACTTTTACATATACCATCCTCAAGAATTAGAAATATTTAATCTAATTGCAATAGCGTAAAAATTTTACTTTTTTTATAGAAGCTAAAAATTACAAAGTTTGGGTATTGCGTCAGTCTAAAAATCAAGTTTAATTTTACTGTTACATTCCTTTACCAAACGTTCGGTTGCTTTGCACTATGCGTAACAGATTTTCACCTTTGTCTATAAAGTAAAAGAACCAAAATATGCGCTTGCGGAGAATGCTAAAATTGACTATACGTTTGAAATGATTATGAATTTGAGAAAATAAGAGAAATGAATATATTGGACAAGATTGGTTTTCAGAATAGTTTATTTAAAAAAATTGATATCATCTGAGGACACATTACATGAATTACAATGCATAGTGAAACTTAAAATATGATAAAACGAAGTGCAATAAATAAATAAAAAAATTCGATGTCAAAGGAGTTTCTCATACACCAAAGAGGTACGTCATATATCAGAAAAGTATTGTGCAATGAAGGTCAATGTTGTTAGACCAGCTAACGGATTTCAAGTATGATGGTTCATTGTCCCAATCGAGACTTGACAGCTTACTCGACTTCATTGCACACTTGGTAAACAGATTTGCAGTCATCTCCACTTCTTCCTCTTCGGGAGGCTGCGTAGTTTTCTTGGAAAACAGCAGATTTTTGATTTTCCAACGCGTAGCTAGCAGCATATCTGTGATAAAATAGAGAATTGTAGAAATAAATTAGTACATGCCACACAAGTAAAAGATAGAAAACTATCCGCTTATTATGGATTATTGTCTTAAGTCTTAAATTTCCGAATATAAAAATAACTTTTAGAATTTTGTTCAGTCAATTCATTAATTTGTTATATTTAAGTACTGGATGCGACTTACATTATTTTGCTATTGGCAAGCATTTTTAGGCAGAATAAGCCTTGGCTCAACAAAAGTGCATGTTTTGACGGTATGCCGTTTTCACCTACGCTTTTGCTTTAATTGTCCAAGTTTGCTGGAACTCGATTTAAATGCTTCGTGAATAATCTGTAAGTCAGTTTTTGAAGTCCAGTCAGTAAATCTTTTTTTTTCTCCTCTAAATTTGAATTTACATTTTCCCAATTTTTATAGGTGATAACTTCGTTTGTGACATCATTTTCCGATACAATTTTTATTCCTCTTGATATCCACTAACAAATATTTGATTCTGACATCGGAGTATCTGTATTCATCTGTATTCATTACCTTAAATATGCTTTCTACCAGAGACATGTGGATAAGTAAGCAGACTTGCTTCTGCGTTGTGGGTTATCCCCACTCTAATGACCAGACGTACCTCCTAGAGGTAGGGTTGGGTCGTAACTTGTTTCTTGTTAACTTGTCATTAAATTCCTTAACCAGAGTAATTCTGGTATGCGGGCTCAAACATTTTTACTCTTTCTCACGCAAAATATAATTTTGTCAATAAATACTTTTTTAAAAAAATATCATCGCTTACTGTTTCCGTTCTTATTTTAAAACTAAAATTCAATAACCAAAACATTTCCAATTTAAATATTATTTGATAGTTCGATTTTATTTTAAATCATAATTCAAAAGTAAATTGCAATGACCGCTTTTTATCATTCTATTTTAGAAAGGATTTATTTTCTGCTAATATTCAAAAATATAAGAAGAATGCATTCTTAACAAATTTATAAGTGACGATACGAATGCTTTTTCTTTAATTGCTGGTAGAGCCGTTGCGGAAAAATATGAAATATCTTTTTTTTTTTCGGAAATTAAAAAGAAAAATGTAAGATTACATTATGCGAAAAGCATTAAAAAAAATATGAAAAAATTGTAGTATTAGTTGGATTAATTGTAAATTCAAGAGCATTTTCCTAATAATTTGTTCAAAAGAAATACATTTCGTTATATTACTACTGTAATCAATACCCATTTACACTTGTTAAAAGGAATTTTAGATTAATCAAGCTAAGAAATAAAAAAAAACTGTCCTTTTCAGAAATATTTTAGAATTTTATTGCTCATTTAATTTTGAAAATTTACTTGGAATAAGGTTAGTCAATAACAATCAGAACTATAACTTTTCCGCTAGTTTTGCATTATTCACGTACACTATGTTCGGAAAGCATCCGGATACTTTCGGAATTACACATTCTTCAGAATTTCTTCAAAAAGGCTGGATTGTCTTACAGGGTCATTTAGGAGACCAATCAGAAATGGATGAAGAATAAATTGACTTAGGTTTCTTCCAATTTACAGAAAGCAGATGATGATTAGAAATTTCCAACAAAGATATTATTTGTTGTGGCGATTATTTGCATACATTTTCATCAAATTGACATGTATATTCTCGAAGATATAAAGAGTTTAAAAAAAAATCCGAAATATTACTAAATCACACGTACAGAATACGTGGCTAAGTATTATTAAGGCATTTTATTAAAATTTAAAGTAAATTCTTTAAATATTCAAGGAAATGGAAGTATTCCATTAACCCCACTTAAACTGTGCATGCGCAAAAAATGAATACTTTTCTTTTCTTAATTTCAAAATCAGATATGTAAAATAATTTATATTAAAATTCTCATTGAATAGCGTCAAAAAGATATCGACATTGCAATGAACTGCCTTTCAGTTGCTCTCTAAGACAAGCTAAAAGAGAAGAGATTTTCCACAAATTGCTCTTCCTTAAACCTGTGTCTTCGAATAGTTATAAGGGATTCTATGAAAGGTTCAAAATATACTAAATTCCATTTCTTACATATAAATTAAGTACATGATATGAATTTCCATAAATTAGACATCATAAATAGAAGAAACATGTTATATGTGCCAACAGTGCGCTTCTAACAACTCTATTTCCATTCTAATTAAACCAACTCGGACAGTTTGCTAAGATGAATGTTGATAAATTAAAATGGCTAGCTCAGAGTTCCGATTCAAATCTCCGAGAACATTTATGAGATGAACAGAATCATAAACTTCCAGCTAGACAGCAATGACATCATCAGGACAATGCTTATAGCTTTATTTTACAAAAAGGGCATGCAATTACTACAAAATCATTTCAAAAACCAGCGGATAGTCTTTCTCATGGAGTAGCAGCCGTCGTTACATCAAAAGACGACATCTCTTTATTTAAATAATTGACTTCATATTAATGAGCATAATATTAAATTAACATTTGCAGGATAAGCAAAGCATAAAGGTGTCCGGATGTTTTTAATTATATTAGAAATCAAGTCACACAATCATAGTTTAAGTGTAAAGTTTGTAGAAATAGAAATGAAACATGTAATTAAATTTTTTCTATTCACATGTACCTAATTTACTCTAATTTATGATATATATTTTATTTATAAATATGAAGTGGTAATTATTATATTTCTATCCTTTTATAGGATTCAGTATATTAGAAGATTCAAGTCTAAAGAATTCCAATTTGAGGAGATTTCCCCGTGCTTTAGCATCCTCCCGCTGGGTTAGTGTAGAAGTTTGGAAAGGGGGCACCAGCTCAGGTGTTGTCTTCATCATCTGCCCGCGGTTCAAAATTAAGAGATCCGTCCCAAAATAGCCCTAGTGTTGCTTTAAAACGGGACGTTAATATAACTAAACTCAACTGAACCCCTATTCTTTAGTTTCTATTAGTTAGCAATTGAAATTCAGCTCACTGCAAAGCAGTTACCTTTCTGAATGTAAAAGGTATTCAAATAGATTTTTTAATAAACATATCTGACTTTAAAATTATGAAAAGAAAAGTAGGCTATATTTCGCGCACTCACAGTTAAAATCTATTAATAAAAATGCTCATATTTCCTTGAATTTTTCAGGAATTTACTTGCAATTTTTATAAAAATGTTTGCAAGTGTTGTTCATAGCAGATGAAATCATTTTTAAAAATTTCAAATCAATGTCTGATTTATGTGAAACGGGATGATCCCAAACTGTTTTTTTCTTCATGAATTCTTTATGGGTCTATGTGATCGAATCTTCACAATAAAATGCGAGTTCAAGCATGTATTTTACGTAGTAGAAGTTCAAAGGCAGTTCGTACAGCCCTTTCGAATGATGCATAGAAAGTGCGCGTATACTTTTGATCACATGACGCCTATACATATGATAACAAATGCAAGTATTCAAGTTGATCAGTTATATCGATATCAAACAGTTAATCTATATTGTTGACACGATATTAAAGTAGAAATTTCATGTTCTCTTTCTACCTTACTTCTCAGATTTCAGAGTTATCTAGGTGCTGGGATAGTTATAAAGCTGAGTCAGAACAAACGATTTTCAATACAAAGACAATTGAGCATTATCAGATATCTTAGTTCGAGGATATTTATAGAATAATAGTAAACACCTGTAGGAGTATAAACGAATGCAGGGAGACATTTAAAGATAAAATTTTGTGAATTTTAGTGTTTTGTAATTAAATAAAACAGGCCGAACTTAAAAAGCGAGTTTATCTTTAAAAATATCTAAGATTTCTTTTTGTATAATAGTTCATTTTTCCTTTTAGGTATTATGAAAACCATCCCTCTGTCCAATGAGCATATAAAATAGTGGGAAAATGGTAAAAATTTTGTGAAATTTTCTTGTTTTATAGTTTCTATTTTGTTTGTTTTCACTGTTGAGCGTTGCTGCAAATATAGAAGTTTGAATGCCAATTATATATATATATATATAGAGAGAGAGAGAGAGAGAAGAGAAAGAAAAAATGCTCTTTCTCCCCAGCTATGCTTTATTTAAAATTAATTTAATATTTTTCCTTCATAATCGTTCAAGCCTCTTTTTAATTTATAAGTTTTTGCACTTTTCATCTACAATTTATTCTTCAATCAATATGTTCATCTCACCCAATAGGCCTTAACTTTCAACTGGCAACCCTCAAAAATGCGCGCCAAAGTCTTGTTGTATGATAAAATTTCAGCTGTAATAAGCTGTAAATTTCAGCTGTAAGAAATTTCTGAGAATTCGTTGAGTCCTTTTCTTTGTTTTTGTTTTTTACTTTTGTTTGCTTCCATTTTTATTCAACCTATATATATATATAAATATATATATATATATATATATATATATATATATATATATATATATATATATATATATATATATATATATATATATATATATATATATATATATATATATATATATATATATATATATATATAATTGAGGTCCTTTTGAAACAAAAGGAAGTAGCTCTGTACCATACTAAAAATTTGAAGGAGACATGAAAAGGCAAAAAAAAGTCAATAAATAAGTCTATTACTTCAGGGCAAGTATATTTTCTTTTTGGTATAATTCTTCTTTCAATATGGATAGGTGAATGTTTCTCCGTGTTATTTACTGAGAATTAAAATTATAATTTCTGTCAAAATAATAGCACTAATATTTGACTTAATCAAACGGAAGTTACTGTGATGAGCATGATTTCAGAAAACGAAAGCAATCATTATTCAGTTTTGTATGTACAGTGAAAGATTAGAGACTTATTGATGCACAATAGTCTCCACACTTAGAAGGAAGTGTAAAGAAATATTGCAAGATAGAGGTAATCTTACGCATCAATTGGGACTTATCATCTGTTCCTATTTTGCATACATTTGCTGATGTAATTTTTAAAATTTTGTATTTAATTCATGTCAACATTAAATCTAAAAATAAACATTCGATAAAAGTCTTTGTCTGTTTGAACAATGCTCTTCCATTGAAGAAATCTTGCTTACCATTATATATTAATATTCTCTCTCAAAAACTGTCATGTTTTGTTACCGAATATCCATTCCAAAATAAACCAAGCCTTCGAAATAAATTCGGCATTCATCCTTGACTATATACTGATCCGCTATTTTTATATTTACGGCATTTAGAATAAATTGAATAGTAAATAGTAATAATTTTAATAACAAAATGATGATAATTGTAAAATTGTTGATAGTAAATTAAATATAAATTCCGATAATGAAGTTTCTATCGTAGTAGAACAACGGGACACTCAAAAAATAATCGATCCGAAACCTTGAAACCAGAACACTTACCCTCCAATTTGTGCAATCAAATAGCCAACTTCATGTCCGTCGCTGACAGCTTCCTTACTAGCTTCACAGAGATATTTCTGGACACAGCTATTGTTGTTGGTCAAGAAAGCTTTGATGTAACCCTTTAGTAAAGAAGCACTGGCAGTCGCCGCATCCCCCAAAACAGCTCTACTTCCTCTAGATGTAGCAGACCGAGCTCGTTGTCCCAAAGTGCTCTTCAACATATCCAAAACGCTGACGAAAATGTTCAAGATTTGTTTAGAAGTTGCTGCGCTTTCCTCATCATTTCCAAAAATGAGCTTCACGAGAGTGCGAATGACATTTTTGGATGTCAAGAACTGGGATACTTGTTGTTTTTTGTTGACATCCAAGTCATTGGATGTGAGAGAATTCTGCTTATTGTTGTTGAATTTCCTTTCATCGTAGCGAGCTGCTCGAGCGCTTGCGGGCTGTGGATTGGTTTCTGTTTCGGCAGCCTTTGCTTGAGGTTCAGTTTCGGCGTTCGGCAGAGCGGAAGCTACTGCGATTAAGAATAGGCCAGCAACGATCCACTTCATTCTCTAAGAATAAATAATTACCTACAAAAAAAGCAAGGAAACTTTTATTACAATTAAATGAACAACGAAAAAATCATCTTATAAATCAATTTGTTATGTCACTTAACTACAATACTATTCTATCGATCTATATTCAAAGGGAAAAAACAAAATAAAAGTATCAACATTTTTTTCTTGCTTGCAACTTCATCAACGCCTTCATGCGAGAGATGTTTTATGTTATTATTTTGACAATTTTTTTCAAGTATGCTCAGAAGATTGTGCTTGTTATTTATAAGATTAACTAACAGTAATTCATATAAATATTAGTAAATTATTCAAGGTAATCATTAGCATTTCAATAGACGCATAACACAAAATAAAAATTTAATTAAATAAATTTCAACAATAATTCTATCAGATAAAATCAATCGCATCAGAAACCCCTTGCACATTATGGTTTTTAAAATCATAATCGGGGACTATATTAAGTATTATCTACTTCTCCTATTTCTCTTGAAATTTTTTAATTTAGAGGATATATTAAGTAATTTGGACAATTAGCATTTCAATCGCGACCTAAGAATTTCTTTTCCCTTGTTGCAATACCATTTCAAACTATATAGAAATTTCAACTGCAAGCACACATTAGTCCTTTTGTAGTTCATTGTGAATAATTAATTTTTAATATATATATAATTATTTTGTGTTGAGACGTTGTATGTTGTATGAGAGCTATGATGTATGTTATACTTTTAGTAGATTATTATTGATGTAGTTTGAGAGGATCTTGAATTGGGGGTTCTTTTATTCTATTTAATTGTCTATTTAAAACTATAAAATTTAAATTCCAAAAGAATGTATGTTTCAGTAAAATATTCACATTTAGCATGATTATGAAAAATTCTATACTATTTTTATGAAAAGAAAAAAAACGAGTCAAATCGAAAAGTTCAACAAAAATGTGCAGTCTTTAAAAAAAAATTCTGATCATATGAAAGAACACTTTATCAGCTCTGCATATATTACTTAAAAAACAAATAATATAATTAATTTACATGATTAGTTATAGAAATTGTTTTTTTTTCTAATGTCTTCTGTAAGCACCATTAATATATTCTATGTATCAATAAACTTATTACAAACAAATTAACAAAGCATAAGCAAGGCATTCTCTTAACAAAGAATGAGCTGACAGCCATATGTTATAGAAAGGATGAAATTGTATACTTGTATTAATTTCAGACATAACTTTGCTGTTAATAAAATTATAAACTTTCAACGAAACTGAGTTCATTAAAAATTCAGAATTAAATGACCGTCATTTGTATTAGACTGTAAGCAGATGAAGCAGAGTAGGTACAATTTAGGAATTTGAAGTAGTTAAATAATTTTATGTTCACTTCATTTTAATCAAAAGGACCGATTGTAGAAAGATATTCGAATAATCTTTTATCTTTCGCATTTTGCTTCCTTGGTGTATAAAACTAATAAGTTTTTTTTCCCCTTTCTTTCTTTTCTTTTTTTTTTTTCAAGAACCGTTCATTTTCCAGTTTGTTTGAATTATCAGGATGCATTTGAACCGATATGAATTATTCAAAAAAGTTATAAATCTTTCTATCTTTGATTTTAGACTTAGATCATAATCTTATATCTTCAAATATCTTGAACTTCTATTTATATGTGAACCATTTAAGAAAACAAAGTAAAGGGAGAAGTTAACAAAATCGTTGGTGTTTAATGGATATAGGCTATGAATTAAAGGGCCATTTATAAACAAATAATGCTCTACTTATTACGGAAGTCAATGTTTATCTATATAATTATAAATTGTGTTTAATATGTCAGGCTTTATATTCACCTATAAATCTTTTTATTTGCTGATAAAGCGACAATAGAAGTGAAATGACGAAATAAAATCTTTTTTTTATTACAAACTGATACTTGTTTCTTATTAAATAGCCCAAAACCTTAAGATATTTATTGTTGCTCTCACTATATTTTTGTATAATTTTTAATTACACATCTCTAAACGAATTTTAATGAAACGTTTCTTAATATGAATAATTCACTTTTTCAAGAATGATACATACCATTTTTCTAACAATGTTTTGAAATTTCTTGTTCTGCACAAGTTTTCTTTATATTTACATTGATTTTCGCTAGTTCAGGTGGATTTTTGCATATCTGTCATGGCTAATATCTTTTCTCTCTGAAATCTTACTTTAAGTAAGTCTTAGATGAATATTAAATCTTGAACATTGATAGAGAAGCATATACCTCCTAAAATTCATTAAATTTATTTCAGATTAAAACTGTTGATTATATCAGAATTGAAGAAAAAGGTTTCTTGAGAAAATCTGACAGAGTTTTCTAATAATCCCTCATTCGGTAAAGGCAGTTCTACAGTATTAAAATTCAACTTCTTCACCATCACAATGCATCTCTGTTGTTTTTATTGCATCAAGGTCATGATATAAAACAATTTTTTCGTATGACTGGATAATAAAAGAGCTCCAATGGCTGTAGGATAAAGAGGCATGCAATTCTAAGAAAGACGTAAGTTTGCTTGAGTTTCCTGCAACACGCTCCAGTTGAGAACTTTTATCTTCAGAGTGATGTTAACATCTTTTTTAGCGTTTGTCATGCGCTACTTGATTACGGAGACAACGCCCACTTCTATGGAGCATTATCAAAGGACATCAGAATCAATCTCAAAACTTTTTGTGTCTTTTCTGGCAATACTTCCCGAGAACAAAAGCTAATATATTTTGAAACTGTCACAGAAATTTTGCCTTTATCTTCTTCAAATCTGTTTTGAATGGTGATATAAGAGCCCTAATCATAAAGTTTCATTTCAGAAATCTTGATTTGAATGAAAATAATGTCTACTTTGGTGCAACAGAGAGTTATTACGTTTTAACTCAGCAAAGCGAGACCATTTCAAACGTTTTATTTTGGGAAATGTCATGTGCAAAGAAACTTACTTATTTTATTTTGACTTGAAGTAATCAGAAACATTGAAATATATTAATTTTTAAAAATAGCATTTTTTTTTTGGAAACAGTTATAAAATCAATATTTTTCAGAATATACTCATGCATAAAGTTTCCCAATTTTCCACATTTAGAATTGCAGAAGTAATTTAAATATAAACAATACGGTTGGAATCAAATCAAACGGAATAAAATTGTGTTATACGTTAAGTGAATTTTTCAATATAAATTAATTAGACAACAAAAAGGCACTTAAAAATGAAATGTGCCACGTATTTGAAGTGGCTACATTGTTGTTAGACGGAAGTGAGAAAAGAAGCAAATGTTTTGAAATTTCGTATTTTTTATGGGATTTAGACTTCTTGTTCTTAGGTCAAAACATTTCTTGATTTGAGAACTTCACTTGTAACGTTACTTTAAAAAACTTTACAGTTTCATAAATATATTACAGCAAAAATTCTTAAAATTTCTCTATAATTCTATAAACATCTCTTTCAAGAAAAATATTTCATAGTCTCATTTTCCACAGACAAAATTTTTAACCACTTTGCTTATGGATTCTGAAAAGCTTTTATGCAATTCTATAAAATGTTTTACCGAGAAATGAAATATTTCTCACGATTTTTTTCAAGGCAAAAAAATCTAATTGCATCAATGGAATAAATATGGATGCATATAAAATGAAAGAACGCGCCATTGATTCATTCGAGTTAATTAATGCGTTTATATTTTTGAGATGAAAGCACAGTTTTTCATATATTATAAATTTAAGATTGAATCCATTTCGATATTACATTTCCCTGGATTTATCCTTCTACTGTTCAATTGATTATGTTTCCCAGTTCAAAATGTATACATTTTGGATTAATTATATTTTTCAAACAATTATCTTTCATTCTGTACGTTTTGATTTAAATTATCTCGAAGTAAAAAAAATTTAGATTCGTTTTCGGTGAGCATGAAGAGCATCGAAGGAGTAACATTCCAAGACATTTCATGCAGAAAAAAAGCAGAAAACGCATTCAGTTCCGCTTTCTGAAACTGTAAAAAGCGTCCGATTGCGCTTTTCAAGGTTTTTAACCTCCGCGAATGTCAAATTTTTTCTCGTTTCTCACCGTGAACTTGCGTCTGTGTTCCTGTTTCGCCTCTTATGAAACCAGTTGCATGTGAGGTCATGGTAGGAAATCTTGGATGTCGCCCCACGATTAGATTCCTCAGAAGTAGGTCATTCACGAAACGCTTAGATCAACGATAAGTGATTAACGACGAGAAAGAGATTTTCATTTCACTTCATTATTTTTTCATTGTTTTCTTTTCTATAATAGTTAATTAACTTCTAATAACCATTCGAAGAATAGAGTGAAACAGAAAAAGAAATTTCCTAAGGGGAAAAAATAAGACTTTTATCTCCATTTTGTAAAAAGCACAAAATTTTATCATGATGAGTATGTTTTTGAAGACATTAAAACGAATATAGTCAATCAATTGCTAGTTTGGATCAATATTACTTAATATTAGGCAAAAACAAAAATAGATAAAAATAAATAAAGTGCTACTAAAAGAAACAATTTCAGAAAATAATAATGACAAATTTCAAGGTAATTAAAGAATTAGAAACATGTAAAACAATAATAAATCTTTCTAAAGTTAAAACATTGATGATAATTGTAAAATGAGAGATGTTAAATTTTATTTTACTTCATAAAAGAGTGCAATATTTATTCTTTTATTACTCTTTTTTTACATTATTGAATTTTTATAGATGTATTTACTCTGATATCATACTTAAATGCCTTATATACAGATATATTATTAATGCTGAGAAACTACATGTTTTAAGAGAATGTTTGTAATTTTTAAATCATTTAAAAGTAAATATTGAGAGCTACAAAATAAAAAGCTGATAAAGATGTTATTTTTATGTCTACTATATTCAGAACAATTTTTTATTCACACTTTAAAATTCGCTCTAATTTTTGTACTTATTTAATGTAAATTTTAATGCATTTATAAATAAGCAGAATTGCGAAATAAACAACTTTACTTGATTTAAGAAAGCATTTGTTGCAGATTTGTGAAATTTAACTATTCTATAATTCCTTCGTGATCTAAATATGCGTTTTGTTTTATAACATTTGTCAATTAAATCACATTTTAGAAATATAACATTTTTTTTTTTACTTAAAGTTGAAATGTAATTCATGCTTGTAGAATTATTAGCCTAAGTATTATTACCGTCTAGGTTTTTTTTATGACTCTTGATGTATTTTTATTATTTTAAAATAAATAAAAGGAAAGCACGATTTTCGGATAAATAAGTATGAGCGTTGCATATTTCCTTAAAGTATCTTTAATAAAAGATGATAAAGTTTCGCATTTCGGATTAATCTTCGTCGTTATTCAGAAAAACTGCTTTTCTGTTATTAGTTTTAAATTTACAATGATAATGTATTGTTATTTCACTAATTATTAAAGTACTTCAACATTGTATTCTTCTTCCAACTAGTCTACCAATAATCATCCTACCATCGAAGTCACTGTACAAGTTTTTTCATTTCTCAGTAACCCAGATTCCTGTGACACGTTGTTACGACATTCTCTGAAAAGGTCATGTTATCCTGCCCAGCAACATCAGATTCACTGGGCGCAACAACAAGTAAGAAGAGAGGGATGTCCTGTTACGTGTTTAATCGCAATCCAGCGAAGTATTTTCTTATGTGACGTAACTATGGTTTGCCATTCTTCTGAGTTGCTTCCACATGCCATTGACCTACTTGCACGTTCATTGACCTACAATCCTGGGACGTATCTCTTCCAAGAAGCCGGACATCCATTTTTTTAGCAGACATCCTATTAAGTAAATTGTTTTTTTCCCGCAACAAAATCCCAGTCTTGATTTAAATGCTTCAGTAAGTTTCCTGCAAATTTTGAGTAAATCTCCTTCAAAAAACATGACGAATCAGTTCACTATTGGAATTCTTTTGTTTTCTTGCTAAATGGCGAAATGACTGTTGTTTACAAATAAAAAATAATAATGTTAAATATTAAAAAAGTGAAATAGAAAAGTGTTATAAGAAATAATTTGGACTAATAAACAAGTGTGCATATATGTTTAATAAAGCATTTTTAGAATTCCCCTTCATAAATGCACTACATATTGTCAGAATTTTTTTTAAAATTATATCTATTTATACTCATAGAAAATCTTGGTAGCAGACGAGTAATGTATCTGTCAGATATTTTTCGTGCATTTTAACGTTTTTTAACCCCCCCTCCCCAAGATCTATGCGTTTTCCTCAGTAAGATATATTATTTTTATTTTATAACTTATTCTTTCACAATAAATTTAAGATGTATTGTTTTTCTTTAATATTTGTGAATGAAAAACTTCAGTAGAAAAAGGCATATTAGCTGTTTAAAATGAGATATTATTTATTCATTAGTTCATTCGAAAAAGCTTTGTTTTAATTGCCATATTTATCCGGAAAAGTTTTCACTCTACATTTTTAATACTCCAAGCAAACCAGCTGGTAGCCAAAGATGACTAATAAATAGAATAATACGTTTGGCAATCGGATGCAAATTGTTGATATGAGTTACTTTGTTGATTACTTTGAATTTTTATTTTTATTACAAAATAGCTAATGATTTTATTAATTTGATACCTTCAACTCGTACAAATTCGTTGTTGAAATTTTGATTAGTGAGAAAACGTCCATTTTGAAGTGATGAATGAATTTTCTGTTGATTACATGTAGAATTTTTGATACGGATTTTCGAAAATCATGGCGGATTATGTAAAAATTCTGATTGCTTTATGTCTTAATAGTTTTTGTTGACTGAGAATTATTTATATTAACAATACGGTTTTTTTTTTGCTTGAGCAAATAAGTAATAATTGGAACAGTCTCTAATAAATAAGTTTATATATAAATAATAATTGAAAAAATCTTTTTTAAAAAAAGAGTGCCCACATATTCTTTTGAGCAAATTTATACAAACCTAAATATTTTTCATTTTAATTTTAAGTTAAAAGCGTTGTTTTTCCATAACATATTTGACCTTTTATATATACAAATCATTACTTTTGCTTTCTAATCATTAATGATTCAATAATTACAATATAATGATAAACATTTAACTATCGCTATTTTCAGAAGTTTGTAAATGAATGAATGTATAATATTAAAATGGCGTTGGGCATTCATGTGGTCCAAAGCATGAAAAAGAACCGAGAAAGTTAAAATAACTGTTCATTAATATGATAAGCAAGAATTAATTTAGATTAATAGCAGGTTTTGAATTCTCCTTGTTTCCATATGATGGAGTAAAATTCTTCCTTTTTATTGGAAAATTCTTTTTGATTCTTACGAATGTAAATAACTCATGGAAGCATGCATCAGGCTTGCATGTGACCTGAAGGAACAACAAGGACCGAAAAGAAATTCCCATCCCATCTGACTACTTTGTTTTTTCGAAAAACTAATTAAAATAACTGTTGATCAAAAACTTATTATTGAATTGTGATTAATATTGAGACCTCGTATTTTTTCTCTTCATACAATCGGGCATTCTTTGTTTTATTTAGATTCCGAACGCACAAGAAGGATTGTTCTCAATGTAGCCTGAAGGAATAAAAGGAATCGAGCAGGAACTCGCATTTGAGCTGAATGTTACCTCAGTAACCGCACTGAGCTATTAGTTCCAGATGATTGCTGTCAGCTCTACTATTGTTTTAGCGGTCACAGAAGTGCAAGAATTAAAAAGAAAATAGATGTCAACCCCATCTTTCGTATAGAACTTTGAGCTTCGTCTGTAAAGAAGATTCTTAAATAGTCTCTTTAGAAACTTAAGAAGAAAGATTCATTAAAAAAAAACACTTTATAACGAAAAGTAAATTGAATTACACTTAACCTATATTTAAAAATAGTGCAAAAATTGCATTCTAAACTTACAAAATGTTTGTGCAAGTTGAATGATTTCGGGAAGTTTTACTGGTAATTTACAATTCTTGAATTTAAAATATGTTAGAATCCTTTGCAAAATAATTCATTTCTAAAATTCCATCCTAGTTAAAAGATAGATAATAATGCATGGAACTTCCATTGCCCCCATGAATTAACAATTTAAAATTTATTATATCTAAATATTTTAAAGTCGTGTAATTAATTTATTCTTTTATTCAAGGAATCGGATTTTTGTTGTATAAAATATTCATGCAAACAAAGAATAAAGTATTGATGTTTTACTAGAATTGAAATAACTTGTCGACAAGAATTATTTCGCGAAACATTGTCTCGTTGGGATATGAAAAAAAATTGGTTGAAGATCTTTCGTTTTGTGACACTTTGGTTAATTTAAATGGAATTTTCAAATTGAAATAAAGGATCTGGATGAATTTTGACAATTATTTTTATTTAAATTGATAATTTTAAGTGAAATTCTCATAACTGAATTTATGTATATTTTTTTAAATATTGAAAATTATCTTTTCAGAACTGGTTCCTAGCCCGTTATTGTTCCTTGTAAAGTTTTATCTAGTTACATATCTTTAAATTTGTAACATTTATAACAATAAAATATTTTACTATTTTGTGTAGCTGCTTTACAACTTTAAGTAATTGGTATAAATTTGGTCCAGAAAATACTGTATTTAGCCTTCAATTGAAACTTGAAGAAACATTCTACTTTCGAATGAACCAATATTCATGATTCACAGTAATGATTTAATTTACAAACAAAATATAATTTTTTCATCAAATTTAAGACTATCATTCGTGTGTTTCCTACAATACACTGACAAAATGAAATAAACCGAAAGCATGCTTAAATGGCTTTCAAAAACATATTATTGTGAATTCTATGAAAAACATATATTGTGTGTGTCTCTGTGTAATGAAAAACCTACAAATTAACTTAGACAAGATAATATTCAAATGAATAAAAAATTTCAAAGTTTTTTCCAATTTTCTACAGCGTGAACCAATTTTAATCGCCATGAAGACAATTAAATATGATGTAAATATGAATAACTAAAAATAATGATTTTATGACAATAATAAAGATAAAGAATGGTAGGATGATGATGATCATTTTCATATAATTTTTAAATAATATTTAAGAAAATAAATATTGCTAAGCTTTTCTCATATAAGGATTTATTTCTATTTTATTCTATTAAATTTTTCCTTTAAATTTCCTTTTGAATCATCATGTAAATAATAATTTTGAGATTTAATTCCTCCACAATTATAATGTTTGCATGAGTTCTATAAATTAAATTCCACATAAAATGAAGCAGAAATCCATGCCTTGGGGAAATGCATGCCGTTGTTCGTAAGATATGAATCAAAAGCCTTTTCCCACTATGCTGATGAAAACTCCTTCAACACATTATTTTTATTATATTCACTGAAAGATTTTGCTCTTGAAATGAAACAAAAGGAATACATTTCTGATTATTTTTATATATGATTTAAAATTTTTAAATAAACGTCATATTTTGAAAGGAATAAAAAAGAGGCAGAATTATTTATAAATATTTTAAAGCTCTGACATTTATAAATATATTGAGATATATTGCTTATAATGAATTCTCAACATTTTTAATTTTTGGTTTTAAGTATCACCAATGGAAATAGAGATATTTTCGAGACTAATTGCTTCAGTATTTATATAATATGACATTCCATATTCGGAGATCGCGTCTGTAAAGATATTTATTTAATAATAAATAATAAATCTCATTATTTACTCTCTAATACTTTTACTAATATCAGTCGCTGACAAATTTCTGGTTTTCTTATTACTTATACCGTTTACTGGCTTTCTAATGTAAAGATAATTATGAACTCAAAGAATCATATATGGAACTCTGGATCTCTTAGATGAGTATGTGCTCTGATCTAACTTCGATTCATCGAAGTTCAAATTATACCTTATTCTTCACTCAAAAGTGATTTAAATTTTGCTTCGTACTATCAAACTAATTAATTTCAGGTTTTAAAATGAAAGTGTTCCTTTATCCATGAGGACCTCATAGATTCGACCTTTATATAAATTTTTTATCATAGGATATTGCCTCACGAAAATACAGATGAAATTTAGATTCTTATTAAACGTATTTTACACATTCCTATGTTATTTACTGTGTCATTAAGAAAGCTAAATGAAATGTATTTTCATTAACAAAAATGAATAAAGAAAGAAAATGTGAGAATTAAAACATAAAATGAGCCATGATGAAAATTTTACGAAATAACCCTTAACATTAAATTAAATTAAATATGCATTAACTGCTAATGAAATAATTTCCGAACATGGCAAATCATATGGCTGGCAAAGAAAATCCCCAAAAAGCTAATCTGAGTATGATCAGTTAAATAGCATTTCTATTGTTGATTATTATAACTAAATACTACTTTTGTTGTTGATTATAACAATTTAAATCTTGAAGGTTGCACACAATTCTTTTCAAATGTGTACTGATAGTCCACAAGTGGATTTGGAAACTTTATAAGACTATTTGTAAGCAAGAAATATCCAGGGTGCTGGGAGCATGTACTCACCTGAAAGTAGTCAAGGTTCTTGCAGAAGAAGCTACTGAAGCTGAGGTACTAACGAAACTCGTCACTGTGAGACTGTCCGAGGGGTTTTATAGAAGATGAGGAATTCTTGTAGGGAAACCGCTTTTCGAGTGTTACCTGGAGCAAGATGGGTCACGTGACACCCGGAAGTAGATATAACCGAGTCACGGGCGAAAGGAAAGGAGGTGAAGATCGTGGAAGCGTCTCCATTTGAAATGAAGACAATCCATTCCACTTAAGCAGGATTCAAAGCTATCAGTAGACTTCCGATTTGGCCATTTTATTTCTTCCTCCTCATCGAATCGCTGCTGTTGTAGCTAACCACACACCATTTGGAACGAAAAAGAGGTCTTTCAGAATGCAAATAAGAAAACCGGCTGCTCATGCTTATTGCTTTGTCCGTAATTTATTAAGGCCTTTTCAGAAGAGTTAGTGGGAAAATTATAAATTTAGATACGTGGTGATGAGTTTTAGCTTGTAAAAATCAATTTAAATAAGCAAAGAACAGAACTATAAAGCATATAAACTTTGAGCTGAATGGATAGACTCACTAGTATACCTGAACTATGCCGGAGGTTAGAAAAATTGGATAGCTCTGTGGATCCCTGCGTATAAAGCAGTTAACAAAATGCTCCAAATTTGAAATTTTAAGGAAAGAATAAGTAACATTTTCTAAAACATGCAGTCAATTTATTTTTGAAGGTTTTAGTTATCAACTTATATTAAGGACTGTTATATTCTGATATTTAGCTTTTACATTGAAATTATATCTGGGATGCTTTTCAATCTATATCTCAATAGAATATTATGCTCGTACTAATTACAATTCATTGGCTTACTAAGTAAAAATCCTAATCAGATATAAGAAAGCTAGAACAATACAATATCTTTTTTTTTTCTTTCATAGGTCACAGTTAAATAATTGATACTATTCCTTATTCGCAAAGGTTGCGCATGTTCCGTTTTCCATTCCGATTATACCCCAAAAGCTGCCGAAAACAAATGATTTGTTCAATATATATTTGAACAAATCAGCATACAGATTGATACCTAATGCATTTCATTTTGAGAAGAAGAAAAAAGAGGACAGTTTCTCTTAGACTGAGACTTCCATGTCTCAATATCTGCATCCTTAAAAAAGGAAGGCACGCATGCTAAACTGCTTGATTATGGATTTTAAAAGAATGCGGAAAGGTTTCAAATCATTTTTCAAGTAAAGTTTTCAAGATGGTTTTTCAAAATCATCCAAAACCTATTCTGATTATTAAGATCATTTTTTCCCTTTGCCATCGAAGGTCAAATGAAGCTGTTTTATCTCTAAATGGTAAACTGGAAAAGAATTCAACGTTCATTTTCGACTCATTAAAAGTGTCAGGGGAGGCGAACCTTTATGGATCAACATGCCATTTTTTTCGAAAGAAATGTTTAATGAGGTACAGACGTGCCGCCAAATAATTTTGATTAGTGATTATGGAGAAAAGAATAAAACTAAATGCTAACAACTCAAAAATCTTTATTTACTAAGCAAAAAACATTTTGCACTGTATAGTAGTCAAGTATTTAGTTATACGTGCAATTCAAACTAAAGTAAGATTAGTATGACTTCTATTGTTGCAGATTAGATAAAAAATAAATTATATTAGGATTATAAGATGTTACTTTCAAGCAGAATGCGTGTTGTCTGCCAAACGGTTTATAAACGAGTCTTTAATGTTATTCATTTCTGAACATAACGACTCTCAGACAAAGATAGATGACAGTATCGTTAAAATAGCATGAGTCAGCTTCTTCAAATAGTTAAATGTGTCTGGAATCGAATTCCATGTTTCCAAAATTTAGGTGGGCATTTTTACTTATATTGTTTATTAATCTTTCTGATTCAATCAATTCCAACTTTTTCCTTGTTTCAATAAATTTTTGATTCCATATTGAAAACTAGACAAGCAATCAATCAGCTACATTTCAAACTCTTCAATTTCCAACGAATCGAATTGGGATAAGTTCAGTTTATCAAATGAAGTCTCATCAGGGTACATAATAAACTTGAGCGTTGCCGATAATTCTTTAAACTAAAAAAAATCTCGCTGAAAATTTCTTGATTGAAGAATCATTTACGGAAATAAATTCTTCAATAACTTTTTCTTCATCATGAACATCTAAATCTTTGATATTTTATTTCAAGTTTGAGAAGTATTTGTAGTTTCTTGTAATAATATCGTTTCTGAAAACATGCAGTTTAGCGTCAAAAGCACGAATGAGATCCATCATGACGATAATTGTTTTATATGTACCTTGAAGTACCTTTATATGTACCTTTTACATGTACCTTATATTCAATTCATTGAAATGTTGGCACATGCTTGTAAAAAACATCCATTTTGAAAGCCACATAACATCCAACAATTGTGGGTATTTACCCATCATTTTGCTGAAAGAATCTGATTTCAACAAATCTTTGAAGTGCATTCTCGCGACTCAACAGTGAACATTATTATAACATAAAGCCATTATGCACCGAATTAACTTCACCCAGCAAAGCATTAAACTTTCGCTTATTAAAAGCATGCGACGATTTGAAGTTGACTATTTTTGTGACTAACAACATTACATTTTCAAGAGATGTTAAACCACTCTTAGTACACAATGGTAGGGAATGGGAATATG
Organism: Argiope bruennichi; assembly: GCF_947563725.1. Lineage (NCBI taxonomy): Eukaryota > Metazoa > Arthropoda > Arachnida > Araneae > Araneidae > Argiope > Argiope bruennichi. Next base: position 132,183,847 of record NC_079162.1, on the reverse strand, counting down.
AGCACCGTGACCGATCACTCGCGTTCGTTCGTAATGCTTCATAGTGAACTTTGTTATTTTGAACTAAAATGCAAATCGTTTTGATCGGCGGCGTACCATCAATGACACGCCTGCCACTGGTTCGCCATCCCTGTACTAAGAACTAAATTTCTCTTACGATAAATGAAAATTAGGAAGTTATTGATTTAAAAAGCATTGTAATGACATGCGCCGTCTGCCGAAATAGCAAAAAGAGAACGATAAACGTATTCGAAATAATGACTTTCAAATTGTATGGTAAATGTTTTTAATGTAATGTTAAATATTTCAATGTAAAAATTATGTTATAATAATTAACATTTTTAAATTAGTGCTTTGTACTGTGGGCAATAAGAATAAGTCAATAATTTGCACTAAAAATATTTGAACTGCCACTGGTTCGCCATCCCTGTACTAGATAAAGCTCTGGAACTGTCACTGATTCTACAATAGAAAATATCAAAAATGCCAAGAAAATATTTTAAAAAGATTAAAAAAAAAAGATATTAAAAAACTGTTAACGATGCCTTAAAAGTATTTAAATGAATAATCTATTTTTTATTGACAAGAAATTTGCACATTAACATACGAGCATTAAGAAATGCTTGATTCTAGCTTGTTAAATAAGTAACACCTGTCTCTCGGCTTAAAAGATTTTTAAAAAATATTGAATTATAGAACAAGCCGTTAGAGTCTTTTAAATATTCAGGAACTAAATTTCTCTTACGATAAATGAAAATAAGGAAGTTATTGATTTAAAAAGCATTGTAATGACATGCGCCGTCTGCCGAAATAGCAAAAAGAGAACGATAAACGTATTCGAAATAATGACTTCCAAATTTTATGGTAAATATTTTTAATGTAATGTTAAATGTTTCAATGTAAAAATTATGTTATAATAATTAACATTTTTAAATTAGTGCTTTGTACTGTAGGCAATAAGAATAAGTCAATAATTTGCACTAAAAATATTTGAACTGTTGACTGAATAATTCCGCTCATATATTGCAGTCAAAATATAAGGTGGCATCGATTGTATTTGCTCTCTTATTTATTGCATAATGATGATTTTGTTCCTCTTAGGAAAAATCAAAGCTGAAATTAACTGTGACCTAAGGATAAAAAAAAATCATCGAGCATAGGTAGCAATTGAACTAAAAGTGAGTGTAGGATCCTATATGATGAAACTGTTTCAGCATATGGGATCCTCTCGCTGTCAAACGGCTGAGTTCCAAAAATTTCATTTGAGATAAAAAAATTCATTGGCAAAATTCTTGTGGAAGAAAAATACTGGCATGCTAATGCCTAACCGAAATGAAACTAAACATCTAAATTATCAATGAAAGTAAAGATTTGAAGGATTTTTATTTTGAATGACATAAAAAATTATCTAATTTAGTTAAGAATGATGTCATAGATATTTTCGTTTTGATTACGTATTTTGAAAGAACTTGTATTTTGATTACATGTCAGTTCATATATGATTCATTTAGATTAGATTTTGAAAGGTCGCTTTCAAGTTTATTTTGTGAATTTAGCACGCCAGTGTGGCTTTAAATTTTAGGTCTTCGGCTTTAGATCTTAGGTCTTTAAGTTTCGATATTTTACAAATCAGTAAAATATCAAAAACCAATCCAGTTACAATAATGAAATAAATTCAAACATATCATCATTCTCTTAGCACGTCAGTGCATTGTAAAAATTAAAATATTCCTGCGTCAGTACATACAAAATATTCGCTTAATTTTGGTCTTGAAAAGTCACTTTCAAATTTTTGAGATATAAATTTATCGAGATTGAAAATAAATGTTTCGTTGGGATTTATTAAATATCTATACGTATGAATATTTCAGCGAAATACTTTGTGTACTACTAATAGCTGATATAAGAAAAGAATAATGCGTCATATCTGTTGTTTGTCAATGCTTTGAGTAAATATTACTGATTTAATTGTTTTAATTACATATGTAATTAAATAATTGCGTTGGGTTTATTGAGCCATATAAAAAATCATTGATGTTATGATATTAAGGTATTATGATTATTAAGGTATTTGATTAAGGTATTATGATTTTAAGGTATTTCATAGACGCCAGCCAAATAAATCATCCCTTTTTTATTACCAGAAGTGAATGTTTCTAGTTGTTTTTCATTATTTAGAAAATAACTTTTTAGATATAAGGAGTTGTTATGAGCGTATGGATGTTCTTCTTTTTTATTTTGTCATATCTGAAAAAGAAAGGGAGATTTCATTTTTTACTGCAATTATAGCATGCAATGAAAAAATTATTTCTATTTTGGTGTTTATATGTTAGTTTATTATTTTTTAATTAATGGATGAAGCAAAATGTTTGAATTATTTTGATTTTTTGAGTGAGCTTCTTGAGTGTTCAAAAAAATTCTTTGGATGAAATTGTTCACATAGCGACAGACAGCTGAAGGAACAAATAAATTTTCAAAGTTATGCAAAACGTCATTTGCTTGTTACATGTTAGTATTTATTATTATACATTCTTCGTATTACTATTTCTTTTCCTGTATTTACTTTAGTTTAGTTATTAATGTCCCGTTTTAAAGCAACACTAGGGCTATTTTGGGACAGATCTCGCAATTTTGAGCCGCTGTCAGATGACGAGGAAGACATCTGAGCTGGCATCCCCTCTCCAAACGTCCACAGCACACCACACCAGCGGTTGGACGTTTGGCCTCGACAGATTTAACTTGCACCAGACGCACGTACTTGACGGTGTCGAACCTGCAACCCTTCGGTTTCGAAGCTGAGACTTTACCACCAAACCACAGTGGCCCTTCTTTATCGAGGAATTTAGTTACGAATATATATATAAAATGGCTCTTTTAGATAAATTAAGAAAAATTGAAATAGTGAATATGGGTAAAGATTTAGTTTAAATTTCAGCAATAGGTGACGAGTTGTTGATATTGAAAAAAATTAATGGGGGGGCATGATCAGAATGAGCAACATGTTAAATGACAGATGAAAACAATTGTGAAGCACAGAGATGAACTGGGACTAGAAAATAAAAAACGAGAGTGAAAAGATAAAGAAGGTAAAGAGCTGAAAAAGGAAAGACAATTTGAGTATGAAAAATAGAGAATATTAATTAGAAAAGTAGAAATTAAGTACTTCTCAATAATTCAAATGAAACTTCGAACTCAAATCATCAAAAGTATCGCCAAGGACCTCACAAAATTGTACCAAAGTTTGATCCTAACGAAGATGAGATAAGCTTTTGTTATTTTTTTAACGACAGGAGATGAAACTGAAAATAGACAAGCAAGACCGTGATTTGATTACATAAAAGTTTGTCCATCAACAAAAAAGACTTCAAGGTTCATGGAGAGATTTTGCATTCGAGCTGACCATTTTTTTCGAAGAATGGATGTTGAAGCTACAGTTTTTCAAATGCTAAATAAGCTAATGATTACCGACCCAATGAAGAAACGCGTTTCTTATGAGATGAACATTTTATTTTTTCTTATTCATGAACATTTTATGGACTCTTGGGGAAAAATAGATGTTTCCAACGGCATTAGCTGATTTGCTGGTTGAGTATGAAATGACTAGAAGAAATAAAATAAGGAAACTTTGGTGGGAATCCATAAAAGAGGAAATCTAATTCTGCGGATATTCATAAGAAGCAAAGAAAATTCTGAGCTAACTCCAGGTCTGAAGAAAAGCCTGCTTATCAATATTTAGAAATAATGACGTTTTTAACCCAAATATTACAATGAATGATGTTTCCTCCAAATATTACAAGCTGGAAGAATATGAAGAATTTTTAGCTTCTTCTACATGTATAGCAGAAGTGAATAGCCACCAACTGTCTCATTTGCATGATATCAGTGAAGGTATCGATCATTTTCAGAAAATATGTTACCTTATCGATATATACTAATGAAAGTATTTTGATTCCACAACCTCTTGACGAAAGTCCTGCGTGCTTACTATTTACTCAAGTCAAAAGAATCTCTCAAAAATAGAGAGGCATGTACGAAATCAGCTGTTTTTCTCAGTGAACATATTATCTGCTTCATTGCTAGCAGATGATCAACTAGAGGAATTCTCAGTGATATGTGCGATAAACGTCATTCAAACAAAAGCCTAGACATTAAGATATCAAAATAAAGAAAACAGCGAAAACAGAGAAGATCGCATTATAATAGATGTGAAACTGTCTCCAGAGGCCATCTCCGTTGACGGAGTAGATATTTCTTTACAAACTGCTTTGGAGTTACAAAGACGAAGGACTGGTTCGGGAGGCATTTCTTCTAGTCAAAGAGTTACAAAGACATAGAAGATTATGTGCGATCCTATGGTAGTTTTCAAAGGGTTGGAAAGCCTAACGAAAAAAAAAAAAAAAACTCAATTAAAACTTGCACCACCTATCCTAGAAGTGTGTTTCCAAATCGAACATCCATGCAGCTGGACTATTTCGCACAACGCTAAATGGTAAGCGATACATCCTGTCTTCCATCTATTCACAAAATAAGTAAATGCTGTACTTTTGATGATTTAATATCTATTTCAGTAACTGATACCTTACTGAATATTTTCGGTAGAAATGGTTTTCCAGTAAAAGTACGTTTGTAACCAAGGACATCATTTGTGAGCCATTTAACTTCAGAATTTTTTGAAAGTTCCGGAATAAAAGTGTGCTACTGTTCTCTCCACCTACCTCAATCAAATCCCGAAGATTTCACCAGACAATTGTATGTATTTTGCGAGTTTGTGTCTTGAAGCTAGAAGTGAGTAGGAAATTTATTTTTCCTCAGCTCTGTTTGTTCTCAGAACAGTGACTCTTCAAAGCGTTGAATTCTCACCAACAAGATGGGTGGATCGGAGACATATAAGAAACTCGGAGGCGCTGTTCTATGAAAAATGGACCCACTCGGGTCATCGGACATGCGTTTAAATGAATCAAGCATCTAAACCGATGTCAAGATCTAGCAACGGAGAAGTTGGAAGAAATGCAACAAAAGTGGGAAAAAATTGGTATGATAAAAATATCATTCAATGCGATTATTTTGAAAGGAGACCTTGTTTCGGTACTTGGAACCTCTGTACCAAACTCTCATCTCAATAATTAGGACCAGGTACTATTGAAAAAAATATCCAAAACAAATTATGTTGTAATATTTTTAGCAAATAAAAAAATATCAAATATATCACATTAACACGCTAAAATCTTATTATAAAAGAAGTGAATATGCAAGTTTGTTGTCTTTTAATTCCGGAAAATTCAGGTCGATAATGATATAAATTTTCTCATATTGACTCAAGTTCTAATGTATATAATTTTAAGGATATTGTTATTGATATCAATTTTGAAAGAAGACTAAATAGTGAAAAAAATTGATCAATTGTAATTCCTTTTAAATAAGTATGCTTAGAATTTCTCTAACCTGCCTAATAAACCAAATGCATTCGACATGATATCGATCTAGTTAGCAAACAATCCCTATTGACCAGGCCTTACTGAGCTTCTAAGAGACAAACTGAGATACTTAAATCAGAGATCCACGAATGTTGAATTTGGAAATTACTGAAGTTGGTAATTCCGACAACAAGAGTCAAACGATATTGCTAGAGGTATCTGAAAAAGATCGCCGACTTCGTATAGATTATCATCGGTTAAATAAAGTCACTCATATAATATATTTTCCCCTACCAAATTTGGAAGACAGAGAAGAAACAATAACAACTGAAATATATATCACGGTATTTGATCTTTCAAAAGGATATAGACAGATACCTCTAATCATTAAAATTCAATGGATAGCAGCTTTTGTGACAAGTTTTGGAACATACTTTCCCCTGAGACTACCTTTTGGTTTTAAAAACTAACCTAATTTTTTTTAGGTCAAAAGATTACTGAAGTATTAAAAGAATGAGAAGAATTGTCGTTCCGTACTTGGATGATATTGCAATCCTCACCGACTCTCCTTTAAAAGAACCATAAGAATCTGAAACCATAAAATGTAAATTCTCTCAAGTCTACGTTCTGTATTTAAGACGCATTGTAGGTCAAGAAATGAGAAAATCTTCGAAACCCAAACTAAAGGCTGTTGTAGACTTCGCAATACCCACATCAAAAACAAACATACGCTCTTTTCTCGGATTATCTGGACGCTGCAGTAGATATATACCAAACTATTCAGTCATTGCAGCACCATTGACTGATGCTCTCAAAGCCTAAGTGAAAAAAAGGAGAAATTTCATGGACTGAAGAATATGAAAAATCATTTCAAGCATTAAAAAAAAGACTTGTGTTGAAAGCACTTTACTCATCGGATTTTAACCGTGAGTTCATCCTTCAGACAGATGCTTCACATACTGGAACTGGGACAGTTTTGATCCAAATGAATGATGCAAGCCGAGAGCATCCAGCTCTTTACCTAAGCAAAAAATGTAGTGATATCGAAAAATGATATAGTACTAACAAAAAAAAATGTGAAAGCATCATTTTTGCTGTGAAAAAGTTACACTATTATTTGAATGGTAAGAAGTTCACTATTCAACCAGATCACAACCCTTTGATCTGATTTCAAAAGAACTGTAGTACTAATCAACGTCTAATGCACAGGAAGATGACGCTGCAAGCACTCGATTTTGAGATAACCCAAAGAGAAGGCTAGCAAGATAATGAGCTCAAATAGTTTAAGCTATTTAGCATTTGAATAAAATAAACCTGATTAATTATTAAAAATATTTTTATATGTGTATATTTTTACATTTGTTAAATATTTCTCGTATGTTGTTTTGCCTATTTATTAATTATTAAATAATTTGAATAAATATTATTAATGTTTTCTCAGTTCTTTTTGTAATTGGTACTCACGCCGTTTCTAATTCTTGTGAAATTTGAACTCTAAAATCAAGAACTTTTGAGACTGTATCCAGAAAAATTCTTTTTTATTTGTGGGGGGAGGGGTCCTGTAACGTCCAGCGAAATCTATCAAAATAGCAAAAAAAAAAAAAATCGACTTCCGGTTGTTGATTGTTTGAGAGAGAGAGAGAAAGAAAGAAAGAGAATGAAGAAAGATGATCGTTTAGAGTGAGAGAGTATAAACGTATTCAGAGACTTCTAAAATGTATGTTAACTAGAATAATAATCCTTAAAATTTTTTTAAAAATTAGTGTTTTGTGATGTGTGAAATAGGTATAAATGAATGATTTGCACTAAAAATATTTGGCATGTTGACTGCGTAGTTTTCTCGTAGTTCATTGCAGCACGATTTAATGAGAAAAAAAAATTGCTCTTTGAGAATTCATTATTTTAAGAACTTTAATTTATAGATACATAATTAACAAAGAAAATTTGAATCTCTATGAATAAATTCTCCAGCTTCGATAAATCTCAAAATAACCAAAGATATTTTGCTTTCGTATACATGTATTAAGAAAAGTAATAACTTGTGTCTGAAACAAAACTAATTCATAATGATTATTTTATCGAAAATGAACCTTTCAAAATATCACCCTATCCAGAAAAAGCAAGTCAAAGAAAATAATGAACAATTTTTTAAACAAATTAAATTTCAAAGAAGATAAACATATTTCAAAACAAAATTAATTACTTTTCTTATAAACGAACTTAAAAACCATTCAAGTAAAAATGATGTAATATTTAAAAATTAATTAAAAAAATTAATGGATATGGATGTTATATATGGAGGGAAAAAATCAATGAAGTGATAGCAGTTCAAGTTATTTCATTTTTTCGAATATCCATTTAGTAGGATTCTTTACTAATAGTTATAGGAAAACAGATTCATTTGAAAGATCCGAATCAAAATCGTTCGTTCACCATTTGAAAAGTTTTTTTTTTTTTTTTTAAATCGTTTGTCACCAAATAAATTGGGCTCTTTTGTTCGTGAATGAATGAATTTTTTTGCACTTTCGTTTGTTGCTTGAGGCTGACCACGTCATTTATTGCACTGGAACTTACCAGTTGTAGTAGAGTAGTGATGAGTCGGACCGATTTTCTTCACGGTTCCGGAGCCGAAAGCCGAATCCGAAACTCAAATGAAATTATTGCTCAAAATTACTTTAATAATAATGCTTTTAATGTCAAAATTTCAATAATTATTGAAGGAATCATTTGATAAATTATTGATAATTATATAATTTTCATAAGATTAATGATATATTTCTGTTAATTAATTCCATTTGTTAATTCTTAATTAAAATTAATAAAATAATATCAATTAATCAAATTCTTAAAAAATAATTAATATTGTATTCTTTCTGTATATCTTATTATGAATATATGTAACTTGATACAGTTTTCAGTAATCCGGTGAAGACGTGAGACATTATTAAATTGTAATGTATGGCTTAAAATGTAGTCTTTCCTTGAATTTGTTATTATTTATATGTTATCTGGAAATTTATTCAATGTATTGTTCAATGATGAAATTACACTTCAAACTTCTAATCAATTCAATTCAATTCAATGAAATTTTTAATCCAATCTGATTAACTCCATATTATATTATTAAAACCTACTAATAGAATATGGTAATCTACTACAATCATATTCGATCCCATATTCTATAACATTTTGCAATTAATGGAGATCAAGAGTTAATATTCAAAAGTTCTAATTTGTTGATGACTCCATTGATAAAATTTTATTTCATTAACTTGTCTACCAATTTAAATATCATTAAAATTTAAGCAAAATATTGAGCATATTTTAATATATTGTTACAAATCTGCAATGTTGCTTACCAGCATGGTTAGTTCAATCACTGGAAAGATCGTTTTACGATCAGCTAGCTCTGTTGGATGCTGGTCAGATGCCAAATCAGTGATCCCCAGGCTTTGCGACAAAATGGATGATACAGGAATCTTCAAGAATTTTGGTGATAGAGCCAATAGGAACCGAGATATGCTTGATTGTTCCAGAAATTTCTCTGTCCTGCTCCGGGTACTATAAAAGGCCGGTAGTCCAAGCCGAGGGCAGTCGTGCATTTCTCGCAGTCAGCGACTAATTAGTTGAATCAGCCTAGCGACACACAAGCGTTGGATGGAGCTCAAGCGATTGGTGAATTGAGCTGTGAGCCGCATCCTGGAGTTTATTATAGAAGCAGCATAGAGTTGTGTGTAGAGTAGCCAGTCGTGTAGTAGTGAGTCGGTAGTTGGATACAGCTAAAGCTAGGCGACAGTGGAGAATTGCAGGCATCTGGAAAGACTGTATAGATTAGATATGTAGATTCCCTCCTTCCTGTTGAATTCTGTCTGGCCGATTTGTGTGCTGTGATTGTTGTTAGCTACCGATTACTAATTGTGGGCTTATATTTGTATTAAGAGTGCTGTATTTTTTGAGCACGTCTCGTCTGTGTCTTCGTGCTTAATCAACGTCGTTATTTGCTATTGTGCCGTTTTGATTGTTTTACATCATACACCCACTACCTGTGAACCTGTTGAAATTACGAACTTAGCGGTGGAAATTCCGTAACAAAATTATTCGAATTATATCGAAAATTCGTAAACCATATGAAGACTCATGTTGGGGATAGATTTCGAAATTTTTTTTTTTTTTTAAATAATGGGAATATCAGTAGAAAATACTGAATTATGAAATATATTCCTACAAAAAATCGCTTCCTACAAAACATTTTTTTCCTTTTTTTTATTTCCCGCCCAAATATTTTATTTTTAAATTCAAGTATCGCTTTAAAATCCCTGCCTATTTCTTTTGTCGTTATTACAGAGGATATATCATATTCTCTATATTTTTCAAAAAATCATCTAACATTCTGCTCTAATATTTCTTGTTAACATAAATTCCTTTTATTTTTAGGATAAATGCTGTAAATTTTATAATTTTGTTACAAACAGAAGAATAGCGCTCGAGCGTCTATAGCGGAGAAAAGCAAGGTGCAGCCCTTCGATAATGTAGCGTCGTTAGGATTTGTCTAAATTGTTTTATGTGTTATTTCTAATTGTTTATGACTGTAGCTCATTAAATCTTAAATATAATATTTTTTAGCTCACCGCCGTCTGTCATTCTTAAATCACATCACTCAGACACAAATTGGCGGTCCAACGATTTTAGTCAAATAATTGGTAAAAACGAAGAGCTGGGTTCGATTCTCGCCACTTTTCCGTGGATCTCCATGGATGGCAAGAAAATTTGGACAGACGGATTCACTTACAGATAGTGATTTTTTATTTCATCGCATGCTGTCGTTTTATGTTTTGGTTTTATTTCACTAAACTTTTGATAGAAGGAACTTGTTATTTAAGCAAATACGAATAGATTTTGGAAAATCCTTGCCTGTGCTTTCTGTTTCGGTTTTGTTTCATGAAATGTTTCATAGTAAATCCTTTACTATTTTGAATAAATGGTGAATACAATTTGTATATCCTTGGATATTTTGAAACGTAATGGCTGAATATGATAGAAATTAAGGAATTTTGTTATAGAAATTTAGAATATGGAATACTATTAAGCAGATTGTAATCGAAAGTAAGAAAACAGATTACTTAAAATCTGTTTATTTGAAGTAGGAATCAGGAAGTAAAGTGAAATTTAAATAGAATTTATATAAGTTTTGATATGAATTAGAATTTATATAAGTTTTGATTTGAATTGGAGACATTTGGAATATAATATTTTTATTATTTGAGTGTTCAACTAAAATATAATATTCGAATTCTTATTCTGGTGTTTTCATATTGCATGTTCGGAATATTGTACTGATTGTATATTTTTATTTCTTGAAAGTAAAATTATTGTACGGTCATATATCCTTCATGAAGTATTAAATAAAGCGAATTGTTTAAATAGTGAATTGTAGTCTTGCATTGGTATTTCGATTCTGTACTTAGTTCTATATGTATACTGTTCGTTTCAATATCCTGAGACGACCACTTTTGACGATTCTATCTCGCTAAGGGATGAGAAGCGGAAGGATGTGCACATTTCTGGAATTTACTTGATGTTAAATGTAAACCTCTCCTTCTTTCCTCTCACCCCTATTTTGTCGAATTAAATCCATCCTAACACATGCGCAAAAGTGCAGACGCTTTTAGAATCAGTTGGAAAACAATATATATGTTTATATTTCATGAAATTGGGTATCAATAATTCTTGAATAAGTAGTACCTGATTTTCAAGAAACAGTAATTAATTCATGATGTGATAATATATAATTCTTGATGTGAAAGTAAATAATTCTTGAAGTGATAGTAATTATTGATGTGATGATAAATAAGTATTGATGAGACAGTAAATAATTCTTGATGTGATAGTAAATAATTATAGATGAGACAGTAAATAATTCTTGAAGATAGTAAATAACTCTTGAAGGTAGTAATTAATTCTTGATATGATAGTAAATAATTTTGACGTGATAGTAATTAAATTTTGAAGTGATCTTGCCATTGAAGAATTTAGACTCTAGTGTTTGATTTCAAGAGAGATTTTGATAAAAAAAAAGATTAAACAAAGCATCAATGACAATAACTGTATTATTTTATTGTATGCTATTTCTAGTAATTGCAACAGACTTTGACAACCAAATACTGTAGAACATTAATTTAAAAAAAATTGAGAACAATTTATAACTTTTCCCTCAAACTTTCTGACAACAGCTGTATCTTGCAAAGGGAAAGAAAGAAGACTTGTTCCTAGTAGTAGTGGAACTGTGTGAGGTCTTGACCGATGAAAACCTTAAAATTGCAGATTATAAAAATATTATAACTAAATATAAGAAATATGACTGGATTTCGTTAACGACTTTTAAAATACCATAATCGAAGAACGAAAGCAAAAAAAAGCCGAAAGAAAGAAGAAATCCTACAATAAGAAAAAGAACAAAAGGATATGCTAGTGAAAGAGATTGAAGAACAAAAACAAACGCAGACGAAAACACAGGGAAAAACTTGAGAAACAGCGTGTGTTTGACTTAGAGAAATTCAAATTGCAACTGGAAGCTCAGATATTTTCACCGCCAACAGATGCTGAGCCATCCGGGTTCGAAATGAAAAAAATTCATTCCCCACTTTTATCCAAAAGAAGATGATATGGAATTATATTTAGAGCTGTTTGAAAGGAAACTGATTTTTTTTTAAAGTGGCAATCGAGATGAGTTGCATACCTAATGGGAGCTCTGCCAACGGAAGTATCCAAGCTAACTGGCAGAGAAACTGTTGAAGTTTTTCAGGACTATTTCTTCATTTAAGAAATGTTGCTCAAATGCTTTAAACTCAGCGCGGAAAAATTTTTTCAACTTTTCTATCAATATAGGAAAAACAAAAACACATGGCGTGATTTTTATTTTGAATTCGGAGCCTATTTTGAAGGTTGGCTCCCAGAACATAAAATTACAGATTTTGCGAATTTAATGGATTTGATTATAGCTGACCAAATCAAGAGGAGAGGACCAAATCAAGACAAGAACCATTTGGATGATTGATCTACATGGAATTCATCAGGTGAATTGGCTGACAAATTTGACATTTATAATAATCTACAAAGAAACGAGAAGAAGAAAGACCCCACTTCTTCCACTTGTCTGAAAGGGAAAACTTACCAAAAATCAAAGGATAATTCATCCAAGTACCGTTTCGCAAAGGCGCCTCACAGGAGATAAGTAAATTCTAAATTCGAGGGAACTCGAGAAGGGAGAGCAATTCTGAAATGTTACGGGTGTGGTACACCTGGCTTTATAAAGCCGAAATGTCCTATTTGTATTCCATCTGTAAAGGACGAATCAGCAAATTTCAGCATTATTAAACTGCATACCTTTATCATATCACCACCTCTAGTTGCGGTATTCAGAATCACAGTGAACGGAAAAGGGGGTAAAACATGCACCGACAGTGGTGAGAGCGATTCTATAGCTAGAAAACTACTATACCACATTCTACAAAAAGAGGGAACTGAATTCGAGAAAATGCGTTTCACCATGTCCCTTGCAAACGGCCATTCTTCTGAAAAAGAAGCTTATAAAATCCTATAAATATGGCTTATAAAACCCTATAAATATGGGACTAGAAGGGAAATCAATAATGATAATTCTCATTGCCTTGCCTGAAGCGAAGAGAAATCTTACTCTTTTGGGAATAAACTTTTTACAAGAGGCTGGAGTGGTATTGAACCTTAAAGAATTAAACTGGTCTTTCATTGACAAGCCACAAGTAAAATACCCATTTGCTAAAGAAGAATACCTCTTCGCTTCTGAGAATCCACTCCAGTCCTGCGACACGTAGGGAGAATTCTACCCCAACCAGTCCTTATCTATTTCGTCCAGACAAAGGTGAGCATCTAACTATTGAGCAGTTGGTTCAAAAGATTAAACTGACTTCTGGAATAATATGAATCTAACTTCAGACCAGGTGGAGATGCAATTCCTTACATGGAACACATGATAGACACAGGGGATGCTCCGTCCAGTGCCGGCTGTTACCTGCTAGCAAGGAGATTCTGAAAAAAAAGAAATTGATTCACTCCTTATCTAGGGAGTAATCTAAGAATGTATGTGACTCGCCATATGCGGCTCCTGTTGTGCTGATACCAAAACCGAATGGGGAATTCCATTTCTGCATTGATTGCAGGAAATGGAAGGCTGATATAAAATCTTATCCATATCAAGTGTGACTCTATAGATAAAACTGCTGCTTACTTGCAATTTGGAGGAGAAATGGGAACAACAGACGATGTGACTAATGATTTCTGAACTATCATGAATTATGAAAATTTTGTGCCAGAGATTACACTATATTTGAAGAGATTGGCTAACATTTCTGCAGAAATTCGTGACAGAATTGAAAAGAGAAAACAAAGCAAGAGGCAAGTTTACAGTGACAAATATCGTCGTAAAGTTCCCCAGTATCTACCAGGTAATAAAGTCCGTGTATTTCTTCATCCAGTCTCTAGTGCTGCCCAGAAAAAGATTGCCAAATTTATCCTCAAGAGAGATGGACCTTACATGAATGTTGGGTGGTCCCCAACAACTTACGAAGTAACCCATCCGGATAATCCTGGTGAAGTTCTTGAACAGCATCATATTTCCGCTTTGCAAGGAAAATGACGTTACACCAATGATGCCTCTTAAGAAAAGAGGTAGACCCAAAAATGTAAAACCTGCTGGTTCTTTATCGAGGACGATTTCTCGGAACCAGAGGGGGAGCATAAGAAATAGAAAGATGGCCCTCTAGCGGTTATAGAGAGAAACAAGTAATCACCCTTTAGCAGTCAGAAAAGTAACTTCGTTAGGATTTGCTTAACCTGTTTTAGGCGTTAATTGTGTTTATCTAATTGTTTGTGACTGTAGCTTATTAGATCCTAAATATAATTTTATTTCAGCTGGCGTCTGTCTTTCTCAAATAACTCAATCACAACTTTTGATATTAGAAATGTATTTCAGTTAATGTTTGAATACTTCCTCTCTTGAAAATTCATCATGTTCTCAGAATCAGATTTTTAATTAAAAATTCCATTTTTTCTCTTGCAGTCATGAATCTGCTACTCTTAATAAATAATATTAAGTTCATAAAAAATAAATAAATAAAGATTGCAACAAGGTTTTGTCTTTTCATGGAGTCAAAGCAGTAATAATAATTTGGATTGCCATTAAGAATTTTATACCAAAAGTATTAAATCCTTTTACATACAAACATGAAGTAAAATTCCTTTGACTGATTAATCTGTTTTCGAGGTAATACAATATACCGTGTAAAAATGCACTCTTAATAAAATTGTAAATGCAAATATTATATATGTGCTGTTTCTCATTCTGTATTGTATATCCAGATATCATGGTACGTTACGTAAAAATGAACAGCTGCTTTTAAAAATTGCAAGTTATCTTGTTATAACTGAGTTCAAAGTATTCAATAAATGACTTTACGTTTAAACACAAATTACATCTAATAAGGTGGGAATTAACCTGACATAGCAATTACAGAATATTTAGTTGACTACCGTCTGGCTGGTTTTATTTTTTATTTCGGTTTGAACGTCAGCTATTTTAAAACGGATCTCTTATTTTTTAATCAAAGGTCAGATGGTGAGAATGAAATAAAAACCGGCATTCCCTTTCTAATTTTCACGTCACACAAACGGAGAGACATTTAATGACAGATATTTTAAGATTGTTTCGCAAAATTTGATTATTAATTTTATATAAGTTATTCATTAATTTCAAAAATTCGTTTTCAGTCTAAGAGCATATGCAAGTGAGCGTATAGATAAACAGTATTTTTTTTAATATATATATTACTTCTGAATATATTCCAAGATTTGAATAGAGATATTACAAATTATGTAAGATGGAGTGGGTTCTGTTATAAAACTGAAATAATTTAAATTATTATTTCGGTGAGTTAACTTATATTCTGAAGGAATGGGCTGTATTCATTTAATAGCAGAGATAGGCTATAGCAATTTTTGTGAGTGTTTTGTATAAAAGAGAATGGTTGATATGATGAATAGTAAGCGGGTAAATTCTAGCAGAACTGTAATTTTTACTAAGATACATGTATTTCACCGATGAGTAATAATTATAAATTTACCAGTAAGACACTGAGTATTGTGTAAAAAAAAATTGATTGTTTTTAAGTAAATATAAAACATATGAAAATACTATAATTTTATTTTGAAGTTAACCAATTTTTTTTTAATTGCACATGTTTTCGTCTTTTTTTCGGTTTGCTTATTTTTAGATATATGATGAAACGAAAAATAATCAAAATTATTTATGTCTTTTCGAAATTTTAAAAATTTATACCACACATTCATATTCTTAATTCGTGCAAAAATATCAGTGAAACAAAAAGAATATTTAAATAGCAGTTATCCATACAAAATACCTGCTACCCATTTTATAGTACTGCTACCGGTAAAAAAAAAAAAAAAAAAAAAAAAAACTATTCCTCCAGATATGAATTGAACCTTAGAAAAAGTGAACATGTCAATGAAAGTGCTATGGAATCTTTCATTATTATTGATACGTAGTTCCACACTGACCAATTTTCAATTTTTTTTCTCTTTTTTCACTGAATTTTTTCTTTGAAAATAAGACTTTGATTGTCTCTTCATTACACAAAGGGGAAGAGATATTGATGACGGGGAAATAAGAATAAAGTATTAAAATATAATTTTTGTAAAAGAAATTTTTGTGGGGACGCGAGGAGTGAGAAAGAAAAATAGATCAAACACATTAAAATAAAAGTTATCTATAATGAACCGAGGATTATATTGAGTGCAAGGACATTGCTTTGCCATACATAAAAATAGCAATGGACTAAAAAGAATATTTTATTGATGATTATGACATACGAAATACCAGCTCATCCCTGTTCAAACTTCTTAAATGAATGCTTTGAACATCAATAAATAATTCGCTAAATCTTTTACTGGCTATTTTGGCATGTTAAATCGTAAGAGTAAAGATAACATTTAAAGTCAGTTACAATTCAGGGAGCAAACAGTGACTGTAGAATTTTCATACACCCGAATTGGAACAAAAAAATAAAAAGCAAAAGCGAGGCTTTCCAACCTTTCACCATGCAACCCGGAGTGAAAACAATAAAGATGGTGAATATTTCAAATTTTGGGCTCTCTTGGATTTGTTGCCAAATTATGAAAATCTAGGAATTTTTTTAATTCCGTATTAACAACTATTCAGTTGGGGAAAGTCATTAAAATGCATATAGAAAGATAAGCAAACAAGATGACAAAAGTGACATTTTTAGAAAATTTTACTCTATAGTAGCAAATTTTAAAAATTCGTAAAATAAATGAAAAAATTATAATTATGCAAATTGAAGGGAAGAGGAAGATTTTAATCTAAATGGATGGTCATCAGAACTACTTTAATATTAAATCACTTATCCTACTTGTATTAGATAACAAAATCAATTTGTGCAACAAAGCTCATATGAAAAAAGTGAGAAAACATTAAATTAAAAATATTAAACATATATATAAAATCGTAGAAATTTTCAAGACTCAGAATAAGCTAAAAAAGAGCAATTTATTGTGAATTTACAAAAATATTAAAAAGTATCCGTTGCAAGCAAGTTCATGATAGTAAGAAAAACCTGTATTGCTAATGCCACTGTAGCTGCAAAATTACACAATCTTATTAATTAGCTTTTTATTGGAGGTTAATCATGAAAATTCATATATGCTGATTATCAAATAACTGAGATGGAAAAGGGTTTGGGGAATAATTTTGCACGACTCTATGAATCCAAACGAAGTGAATGGGGGGTATAACTTTAAAAAGAGAGATAGCCAATAAGATAAATTGGAACTTACGGACTATTTTTAAACAAGAAATATTAGCGTGTTCCAGAAAATTAGCTCATTCATCACATTTGAAGTATAAAAAGAAGAACGGCTTAAAATAACTGCAAAAAATTTATAAATCCAAAAATAATCTAAAAAATACATAAATAAAATTAATATTTTTCAATATTCATATTGAAAAATACTCTTTTTCAATAATAATAATAATAATAAATTTACAAAAAAAAAAATCCAAGCAAAAGCGTTTTTGATGCTTTGAAAAATTGTATTTTTTCTGATTTTTTTTTATTTAAAAAATTAAAGATAGAGGAATTTGGATTAGTTTTTAATATGGGAGAAACCAATAAAATGCCCATAAGAATTAAAATATGAGGACAAAAGATACAATTTCATATATTAACAAAAAATAATTTCAAGCTTTCTTATTGTTTTAAGGATTTTCTCGAACAATATCAAAAACCCACATTATTTGTCCCCCCCCCCCCAAAAAAAAAAAATTAAACCGATCTGGGATCGTTGAACAAAACCAGTAGCTCTACTGGTCTACTACTGAACAGATCTTAGCCCGCATCAGAATTGCTTCCATTCTAAAAGCAACAAATGCTTAGCGTAGTCCTTCTTAGCAAAGAAACTTATAAGCATCGGTAAAAACATGGCATTCATTTGGACGAAAGGTGTGATGCCTCTTCCTTTTCCCTCTCCACTGAAGCAATAATAACATGCGTGACTTATGTCTCCTCCCTTCAACTCATTCTGGACCGACGGTATTGGTACCGCAACAATAAGGACATTCCTTTCTTTTTTCATTCATTTCACGAATTCGATTCCGTTGACTAGCCGGAATTGGTCCATTCATTTTGCAGTCCTGGTAAGGTCCGGAATGAACAACACATCACTATTATCGACCTTCCGCTAATGCTCCCTGATACATAAGGAACAAAACCAGTCACACATTATGGTTGGCATTAAGATTGAACATGGTTGTTTCAGAATTCATTAAAAGATCTGAAAACTGTGGCAGACTGTCCAGGTTGCGTGCTTGCCCGATGGCAAGTGGGCCAGAAAAAAAAAAAAAAAAAAAAAAAGCGTTGATTCCTAAATTGTGTATGAAGGGGAAAAAAAAAAAAAAAAAAAAAAATAAAAGCTTGATCAATCAAATTCCCCACGCTTTTTCTCAAAATTTCAAGTTTTATTTTACAAACGCATGATTGCGCAAGATCGGAGATGTCGCTGACTTTCAGATTTTTATGAATTTCTGAAGGTCTGTAAAGGCAGAATAAGGGTTGGCATTTCTCTTTGTATGAATATTGCAGTTCTTACAGAGGGGTTCTTTTACTTTAACCCTAATTAGTTTTTCATTTTTCAGCTGCATTTTATCTGCCATGCACCTGTCTCGTAAGAACACAATGATCCGTTTTTTAAAGTACAAAAAGTGTAATGAAAAAAGTCGCGTATTTTTATGATTAAAAACAAAGGCTGCGAAAAAGAAAACTCGCTCACTCTGCCTTTTCTTAGATTTATGCATCTCAAGGTGCTTGTTTGAATATGATTACATCGTTATACAAAGGATAATCCAGTAGCTTGACTCTAAATCCAAAATCTTTCTAGGCCGAACTATTTATTTTT
Organism: Argiope bruennichi; assembly: GCF_947563725.1. Classification (NCBI taxonomy): domain Eukaryota; kingdom Metazoa; phylum Arthropoda; class Arachnida; order Araneae; family Araneidae; genus Argiope; species Argiope bruennichi. The sequence goes on along the minus strand of NC_079162.1, from coordinate 132,164,912 downwards.
GATATCCATATCAAACCCAAATTTGTATTTGATATGGATATCAAAAATAAATTTTTGAATCCTAATTCTTGTCAGCCTCAACTACTTTACACTGCATATTGAAAAAAAAATTACAAAAGAATACAGTTCTTGAAAACTAGATTTACTTCTAAATGGAACAAAATTTTCCAGAGTAATTATCTCAATTTGTATTTTAAAAATTATCGGTGTATACTTTTTCGTTGAATATCTACTATTAAAAGAAAACGATTGTGTATTAAATTAGATGTCCTACTCTTGTGACAACATCCTTGCAAAAACAATCCTTGCATGGCAGAAAGAGAGATGGAGAGAAAAGCTACATCAGGCAATTTGCCATGTGCTAAACCAAAACTGTCACCAAAGCAGGCTAGCCAGGGCCTAACACCATGAGAGAAATATTACATATTCGCCTTCCGTCATTAAGTTCGAATTTTTATACTTTCTGTTGCTGGTCTCCGAATTTCTCCAACTTCTGTAATTACGAGTTCGATGAACCAATGAAAATGAAAGTAAATAAATATTAAATGCAAAGAGAGAGAGAGAGAGAGAGCAGTCAATAGATAGGATATATGCAAATTGAGGCTACACGAAGATCAGCCCAAAAAATGACATCAAAATTCGCTTACGACGTAATATCTGCATAACAACTGAAAGTGAAAAAGAAAGATTCCTCTCATTGAGTTTAGAGATGACTGAGCTGCTCTATGTACAGACAAGTCTGTGCCACAACTAACTGTATGTTGTCTTTTCCCTCTCCTAAGCAAGGCTCGTCTTTGCTCTCGTCATTTGCTTTTTCTTTTAGGTAGCATTTGACTCTGCTTTCGCTTATGCACTGCTCTGGAGGAAATTCATCTGCTTTTATATGCACTTCGTTTTTAAGAGTTACTTATTAAAAAAGATACAAGGATAATTTTCTAAAATATCATTTAAAAAAATGGGCTATTTATAGGTAACGTTGTTTCTAAAGCATTACATTTCATTTGTTTTCTCTGGTCAAATATTTTTTGCAGTATTGCTCGATTTTGAACTGATGAGCCGTCTCTCTATACCATCCACACGAAGCAGAAATTCAGCTTTCCGCACAGCAAACAGATTTTCTGATTTCACCGAGGCAACAAGTTTATCTTTCGATAACTAAATTGTTTCTATAAAATGAGAATAATTTGAAGCGAAAATGCCTAGAGATATCTATCTTAAGAAATAAAATTACACTGCCTTTTTTAAGGTTATAATCATATTTACCGAAATGTCATTGATATGTAGAATAAAATATCACGTTCTAATATTATCCCTTCACATATTGCTGTCTGACGGGCAAGTTGTCGATTCGGCGAAAATCTGGGGGAGGGGTGTCACCATATCCCCTTGACCACATCTCTGCTTGTAAATTTGTAAAAAGTATAAATGTTAATGAAAATGCCTGAATAAGTATGTTTCAGAATAATATAAAATTATTATTTATCTTCGATTAAAATTTATAGCCCAAACAATTTTTCTCCTCACATTTATTCATGAGTTACAATATCCTGAATAATTTTGCTGTTAAAAGGCTGTTGTGATTCAGATTAAAGTCAATAATCCAAAATTTTCGATTTTCAGATATATAATGCATCGTCGTCTCCATTAATTCTCTATAATTTGCTAACTCTTTTGAATTTCTGTTATTGAGTAGTATAAATGTCCATATTTCACTAAATCGTCTGAGCACTACATCGTGAGGCAAAAGTCACAGAAATAGTAGATGACACGTTGGGAGGGACTGAGTATAAAATTTGAAAGAAAAAAAAAGCACTCGTGCACAAATATAATATAGCCCAATGATATTTAATAAAACCAAGTTGCAAGAGGCAAACCAAGGACATAAACTGGCAAAGAAAGAAAATTAGAGCAAGTCAATTAAAAAAGAGCAACAAATAAAATTTTTATGAATGCTCCGTTTGATCTCCAAACTGTTCTGCAAATTCCATCTAGGGTTGTTTCACCAACATATTACAGCAGGGAGTTGTGTTGTGTTGTAACTTAACATATGGAGCAGTCCGCGGAATAATTCTCATTATAATATTTGGCGTAAAGTATGTGGTTGGTAAGCATAGTAGCTTAAAAATTGGATCATGTTTGTTCAATGTTTTTGGTCACACTTCCAGAAAATAATAAAGAGGTGTCACTTTTCTCTGATACATGTGGCGGTCAGATTTGAAACCTAAATAGAGTATCTTTATTGATGGTTCAAAGAACTCGTATCGAAACTATTACGCAAAAACTTTTGGAATCCGGTCATTCATTGCTGGAGTGTGACAGCACTATTGAATCTAAAAAAAATATATATATTTCATCCTGCACTATACATAATTAAATATTTTACAAGACAGTCTACTGCAGTAGGAATAGGAAGAATGCTCTCCCGTATTTTGTACAGGAACTTAAATTCAGTGATTTCCTTTATCCATCAAACCTTTCTGGGATACTTATGCAGAATAAAACAATGGATACTGAAAAAAAATAAGAATAAATTGTGGAAGGTAAAATATTTTCACTTTGAGAAAAAACACTTTGGATCGATTTTTTTTTAGATACTGTAATTCAGGGAATAACTCAAAAGTAAATATCTATAATCAGAGGCGTTTAAGAATTCCTAAACCTTCAAATGCTTATACTTCTCTTTCAAATTTTTTAATGAAACTATAGTGACCTGATTAATTTATATTAAAAAATAGTGATACAATGAGAATTTCCTTTTTGGTATAGATCTTTCACAATTTCAAACCCTACAAATCTAAATCCAAGTCAGGAAAGTGACCCAGAAAATGCAGCTGATTTTGCTTATATAAGGTTTCACTAAAATAAATTTTTGTTTATTTAAGAACTGTTTGTTATAATGACCTTGTAAACACATAATGTGAAGGCAATTTTAAAGCTGATTGTTCATGCAATGCATAAGAATAAAATATTAACATAAATTATAAGCAAATAAATTTTTCTGTATAAATATTGTTAAAACATAACATTTATATAAATAAATCAAATTGAGGATATAAACAAATTACTTCAATTAAATAATTATTAGCGATTCAAAATTAGAGAACAAAAGTTATATAATCAATTTACATTTTGTCAGGTAAAAGTCACTAAATCCCCCCCCCCAAAGTTTTGACAAATTATTGCAGCAGATTAGAATTTACAATAAATTATCAAATAATTTAAACTTATAATCTCTATTCATCAATAAACCTACGTTGAAATTACAAGCATGCAAAATAATGTTCATTATTTATCATAACGAGTCAGAAACTTAAATTGGCTATATCTCAAAACTAAGTTTTGAACTTGGAGATTTTTATCTGAACGACGACTTATATGTATGCAAACTTTAAAAGAAATTCTAGTTGATTTTATAACAAATAACAAACACAAATTCAGAACAAAATTTTAAATGAAATCAATTTTAAAAACATTTTAACTATTAGTTTTTATAACTATAAAACTTAATTCATTATATATAAAGCATAATCATAAGTTTTAATTAATTCATATTGTTAATTATGTTGTATTTGATTTGTAACTATTGTTAGAGCTATTCGATTTAATATTAATAATTTCAAAACAGCACATTGTAAATTATCAAACGTTCCGAATATATCGAAGCTATTTTTCGTAATATCAAGAAAATTTCTTCACCAAGGGCTTATATGGAGCTGAACTTTCCTAGATAACAACGATGAAATATTAATCCACATTAAAATAAAATGAAAAAGTTTGTTTTTTCAATCTTAATTATTTATAAAAGAGAATGCGCATATATGTAAGTCGTTGCTCTTCAAGAAAAATTGTTTAACCTAGATTTATCAAATATTGTGTAAATATACATTGGTGGGTGGAAAGGTGGATCTGGAGTATTATTTACATTTAATTAAAAATAATGACAAAAATGTTGCAACTTTGTTTTAACTTCCGAAACTACTAATGCACAAAAATAATTTTTATAGCATATTAAAATTAATCAAATATATTATTTTATTATACATTGAAATCTCATGATTTTCAATTCTTGGAAGAAGCTCATTATGTCGGACATTTTTTTAGTCAGGAATTTCACTTTACTTTTAAGCTATAAAATAGTATATATTTTTATAGCTTTTGAATATTGCTTTTTTTTTTCTTTCTGCATGGTTTTCAGCAAATTACTTATATCCTAGGATTCGGTTTGCCATATTATGAGTCTCATTATTACGAGAATTATTTAGGCTATTTTCGTAATCCCCAAAGGTATAGATATATTTAACTGTGCCTATCAGAAGAAAATGGCACTTTTAATTATTTTAAGAGCAAAATCATCTATAGCTATAATTGCAGTTTTGTGTAATTATTAGCTTAAATATGCAATTCCGAATCAGCAGTTATTGCTTACGTATTGTTATTTAAATTCGAATTAGGCATGACGAAAATAATCTGAATAAAAACGCACTTTTTCGAGCATTATAGTTCTGATTAATACTTTTAAAAAAATAACCCGCATAAATCCTCACATTTATTAACTGTAGCATATTCGGTGAATTTCCATTCCTTTAGCATTAAAATTTAGTTCAAATATATCTATATATATATATTAAATTTCTCATTCCATTTCTTGGGTCTAAAATAGTAATCGATACTTTCATCTTATAAAAAATTAAATAAGTTGAACTAACTTAATCAAAGTTGATTTATATTACTAGATTAATATCCTTAATAAAGTGAGGAAACCAGCTGGCCTCCGAAAGCGGACAATTAAAAACAAAAAATTAAAAATGCAAAGAAAATTAAATAAGGAACTACACATGTTCAGGCTTTTCCAAATTTGCCACAAATACTTACATTCTTAATGAATAATATTTTTCTAGCGTCACAATTTTAAATTGCAGGACAAACTGACAATAGACTTCCTAAATTGAAGCAAGATTAAAAACCAATAGACGGCACCTTAGCACCCATTCTAACTCAACGTAAGAACTATTGACCCGTGGCACATTTAATATATAGAATGAGCATAATATTCGAAACTGGTCGACCTGCTTCACAATATGAAGGGACGTACGCATTATTTTCTACTTAATTAGCATCACACTTTTACAATGAAATGTAAATAAAATGGAAGTTTGACATTACAAGAATTATAGAACAGTTAGCTTAAATGCCGTTAAGTTAAAAGATTTTGGCGAGTTTAAAAAGAATCTCAAATGGAAACAAGCATCAAGTTAAGAAAATCTGACAGAAAAATTTTACAGAATGATCGATAGCCGATCAATAAAAAGGAAATGCAGCAGCAATATGAAAAAATGCAGAAAAGCAATATAAAATGACGAGGAAATAATATTAGAATTAATATTCTAGAAAACTTTGATTAAAATTTCCATGCTACTTGCATTCAGATAAATTCTTAGTGAAACTCTTTATGCATAGCTTAAATGAAAGACTACTATGTTCCAAGTTAATTTGCAGATGTTGTTGAATATGTATGTGATTAAACGTTATAAAATATATATTTTTTAAGTTAAAGTCTAAATCAATTTTTATTCAATAAGACATAAAACGGCTGCCATAAATAAAAGAAAATACTGAATGTTGTGAACTGAATATGGAATATCTATGGAAGTCTGACTGTAGTGGATGCGTCAAAAATAAAAGCATTAACATAGACATGAAATGCAAATTTTCATTTTTATTAAACAATATTTACATTAAGAATCATGATCATCATAAAACAATGGTAGAAAAAACCCACTCAAAACCAGATTTTATTTGAAAAAAAATTTCATTCACGTTCATTATTTCACAAAATATAAATTATAAAATAAAATTCTATTTTTACAAGAAAAATAGAAAAAAATTAATGCAGCCCAAATGACAATAATCCATGTTAAATTGCACAAATTCTTTTTTCCTTCTAAAAATAAATTTTCAACCTTTTAAGGCATATAAATTATTTAAATTCTTAACAATAAAATTTAAATATTTTTATACTATACACACAAACATAATACAGAAGCGAAACAACAGAACTACGAGTTTAAAATAGGCAGCAAGTGAGCTTCTGAATTAAAGATGTATTTGTCTAAAGAATACTTTTCTTGATTGTCACTGAATAATAAAAATAAATATTTTAACGTTTCTGCTAAAAAGAAGCTCTCCATTAAATCTCTTGGTTTAGTAATGAGAGGATTTCGGACATCTCCAATAGAAGTATAGCCTCCATCTGGAACTTTTGCATATTTTTCAAAAGCTTGAAATATCTGCCATCCCCAATCTCGATATGTTTCATTATGAGTAAGATGATACAGATACCAAAGACTTTCAACAGTTTCTGGTCGAAGTAAGTTATGGGCATCATTACTCTGAAATGATAAAAAATAATGTAATTTTGTAAACATAATAATATAATAAAAAACCTAAAAGAACATATAAATAAATTAACAAGTTAAATAAGAAAAGCATTTTATGCTTTTGATCCAACAACATTAAAAATCCCTTACATATGTTTTAATTATTGTATTATATAACAAAATCATAAAAAAATTAGGAATTTTTTAGAAGAATTTCAACATTTTGAGAAGGAAATTTTAATATATCCTGTACATTTTACTCTTGATAAAATGTTCAGTTCAGTTTATTTAACATTTAATGATTATGCCTATTCATAAGATTCTAAGGCGAACAAGCTTTTGGAAACAAAACTCCCCTCATCCTTTCAAAAAACAGACAAATGATAACGCACATGTACAGTTTCATAAAATGAATACCTAAAATAAGAGATAAAAAGAGGCGCAGTGTAATATTAGGTTAGAAGAAAAAGGTAACATTATTTAATATATATTAAATAATACAAAAATATTTAAGATATATTAATACTGTACCCAGATTGATGTAAATGCCTATAATTTTCCTTTCTATCCAAACATCATTGGTTGTGCGATTTTTCCTAAAATATGATTTCACTGTAGAAGTAGAATCACATTTTTTCTGATATAGAATGATTATAAATAACTAATTTATTTTATTTAACAGCTGACTTAGCTACTTTCAACATATGTTCATTATTGGTAAGTTCCTGCTAGTATAAATTATTCTGATAATTTATTTTTTCTCCTTGATGTACTTCAAACTCACTAAAGACTCCTAGACAGGGATATTGAAAATAAAAATTTTAAAAAATGGTGAAAGAGGTGAATCTTACAATATTTAAGCAGTCAAGATTATTAATTGATAAAAGGTAATATATTAGGTAAAAGTCTAAGTTGTTTAAACGACTTTCTACGTTAATATGAATATTTCCCAAGTCCACAACTCAATAAATTGGTATTTTATGAGTTTCGTATACTTTTGAAAGCATGAGTGGCGTTAGAGTCCACACAACAGGTGTTAATGTCTGCTCGAATTGGGGCGCGATCTACAGCACGTAGGTAGGAATGAAATGACGACATTCTCAACTTCTCACCAAATCTTTGTTTACCTTCTAGAGGAATAGTCCGCTGCGTGAAAGGTGCATTCAAATATTTACTGAGGAATTTCCTTCTATGTAGCTTGCAATTATGATAGTGCAAATTTCAAAAGAAATAATTACATTCACCGCTGATAAAATAGGTCTCAAATCCGAAATTCCTTCTTAGTTAAGAGTCCTTTTGAATTTAATTCAGGTTCAAACAATAAACAAAAATAGGATCCAAGGTCAGATTATAAATTTTTGAATTAAATTGCGATAACATGCCTTATTTGTAAAACACTTATTTGTATTCATGACAAGGGTTTTACATGCAAGAATATTAGAGCATAAAAAATGAGAAAAGCATTTCATTTACATATTTACAACAGATAGCAATTTTTGTATCAATTCCCACTTATTTAATAGTCCTTTTCAAGTAATAAGACTTTTAAATTATAATATTTAATTTATTAGTCAAAACAGATAAAACCATATATACAAAAGATATTACAAAACAGATAACATCATTAATGGTCAAACTTGTTATATTTGAAAAATATGATAAATTAGTTCATAGCGATAGTAGGTCTTAATGACACTGAAGCAGAATTCGGTTTTTTGGTACATTTTATCACGCTTTATCTTGGAAACGTTATGATGCAAATTTCATTTTCTTCATCTGCCATTATGCACTTTGAAGATTATGAAGCTTTAAGCTCAGTCTGAACCATAATAAAGATAATAGAATTTTTACCAATTTGAAATGTATTGAAACATTTTTTCACATGAACATGTTTATAGTGGTAGTGTACATGCAGTTTTTTAAAAATCAAACTATTGATTTCGTAAAATACGTCAGCAACTCGAGAAGCACAGTGCCGCAGTTGCAATAATTTTTTCAGTTTATGCAAAATTACCAACATATTTTCGATGCTTTTAAAAGTTTTTGTGATTTTACTGCAATACAATCAATTTCAAGCAATTATATCTTCTGTTTTCAAAAATGTTGGTGACTGTGGCATCAAAGCTACCAGTATCCAGGAGTTCGCTACTACTGTATGCAAAGTAAGACTCATAATGTCTATAGCGGTATAAAGAAAAATTGCCTATTGAGTGAAAATTGCAAAAAAATGTGAAATATTTTCCCCACAAAATATTTTTTAAATGGTGGATGGGTGGAAAGAAGCGCTTCATCAAGATAGGGCAAGGCTAGGTATTCTCCTTAACCCCTCTACTGGCACCACCAATGCTTGAAAACACTATATGTATTTTTCTCAGTCCATCAAGAAAGTATATACTTTTTAAACAAAATATGGACTTTAAATTTTTATGACAGCCTCTAAATGAAAGAAGATAAAAATTTTCACAGTGATTAATTATATGTTCAATAAAGAATTGAAGTAATTTTTGAAAAACATCTTAAGAGATTTCTCCAGCAGAATAACTTTGGTAGTTACGTGGCCTAAAGGAAGAGACTTTTTGAATGAATTTCAATTTGTTTTGCCACGTTATGGCATATTTTTTACACAGGAAAAAGGGAGATATGTACGTTCAGATCAGAAGAAAAGCGCGAAAATGACAGAAGTTTTCTCTTCAGTGGTTTTATTATGAGATGGCCAAAGGGATTTATTTTGCATGTGTCGATTTAGGAAAGGAAATCTTGCATACCGTTGAAACACCTGCTTGGGTGCCAGGAATTCGTATTTTTTTTTTTACAGCGCGTGTTGGCAATGATTAAATAAAAAAAGTGATATTTGGATCACGAAACAAGAGAAAATTTTAGAATGAAGTTAACATGGGTTAATTTAAGACAAAATTAGAGAATTAATTAGGATTTAAATTAAATTAAGTTATATCATTGCACACACTGCTGAAAACATGCGCGGGAGCACACAAACATTCGTGAACAACATTTTATGAATGAAAACAAAAACTGCATTAAAAGACAAAAGTCTTTACGGAATTTAAATAAATTCGATCTCTTTCTCCACTCCAAAAACAATAAAAACTACTTTACCTTTATAATTATATCACTTGTCCCATGAGGCTGTAAATTGAAGTATGCAATTTCAGGACTGAGTCGTGTGGCTGTTTGTGCATACATATTATAACAAGTATCCATTAAATCAAACGCTAATCGTAAGTGTGAAGATGGCATACCATAATGAAAGCCAAGAGCTAAAGTACCAGGCAAATAACAAACAAGATGGTCCTAAAAAAAAAAAAAGATTATAAAATCACAAAATACCATATTTAGAGTAATTTCATGAAAAGATGCGATACTGTATAATCCATTTCAACGTTTTTCAAAAAAGAGATTCAACTTTTTTTTTAAAAAGTGCATTTGCTTGTTAATGACCAATTATTATATAATTTGCGATTTTAAAAATGCTGAAAATTACTTTTACTTTCATTCCTAAAAATATTAAATGTATACAAAGCATTAAATAAAGTTATGGATGTAAACAAACATACTTAGCAAACAGAGCCAATGTCATAATAATGGAAATTTAGAGATTTTCTTTCTGTACTTACTTTATAATATATATTTCATTAATACTTAATAATTTCCTCAACACTTTTTAGAATAAGAGCAATTATTATAAAAAATTCTACGAAATAAAGTTGATTATGCATGGTTTTCTATAATCAGAATATAATAAGTAATTAATTTAATTTTAAAATATAAATATGCCTATTTTTTTCAGCTAACACTACTCAAATCCATCTGTAGCTCGATCTACCAGTTGAAAAGATTCCGAAATTTGGTAGAGAAGGAAAAAATTTCGTGAAAAGAAAATTAATTTTAGAAATCGCCAAATGAAGAAAATGTGACTTTTTTGTAACCTAGGCAAACTAAAGAGAATGTTAAAATATTTTTTGTGCAGTTATATGCTTTGATGTTCAGGAGGAAATACGTTAAAACTGCTTTCCATAATTTTAATTAAACTTCTAAATAAAATTTTGAAAAGTCCATTCTTAGCGAGCTTCTAATATTGAAGAAGCAACTTTCTGCCAAATTTCATGCTCCTATTTTCAATGGTTCATGTTGCATATTGCTCAGTTAATCAGGACAAGCCTTTATATAAGAGCGATTTCATTGGGAAAGAAGAAAATCAGTGTTAGAGGAAGAAAAAATCAAGTTAAAAATTATAGAATCTAAGCTCCGAAGAATAAAAGTCTTGAAAAACTTGCTTTCATAGCCTTAAAAATTTTAGTACTAGATCTAGTAGAAATTCTTTTATTTTTTTTAATAGTAACTAAAATTTGATAATATCAGTCCAATAACTAATAAGTTTCAAGCGGGTGGGAGCATTTTAAAAGTATACAGCGAACGAAATAACGATAAGTGAAAACTGAAATTGCTTCAAGTTAAAATTTCATCACATTGGATCTTATACAATTGACTAAGGTAATTACACACCACAATGAACTGCAATTCAATAATGTACAGTAAAATTCCTTTAATAGATCGTCCAAGGCATCGCTCTAAAACGATATGTTAATGAGAACGATGATCATATGCATAACATATTAAAGATGCTTCATTGTAAGCGTTTTTAGAGCAACTTTTCCCATGTTCGATATATAACTTTCGCGCATCAAATTCATCCTGCTTTATTTTTATTTCCCGCCCTTTTTTTTGACAACAAATAAATACCCATTTATCAGCCATAACTAAAATACATTCTTCACCATCTAAAGCACTAAAAAATAAAGTTCGAACGTTTTACGAGTTGCAAAAAGTATGACACAGTGCATATTTCGAAACGCTCCTTCGGGATAACCATTCCAGTATTTCTATAAACAGCGTAGTTGAAGAAAGAGAGACCAGCGAGGGGGGAAGGGGGGCATTAAGCTCTATATTAAGAAGAGTTCATAGCCCAGGATTCTTTTCCCGAAATCTTCCTTTTTGCTAACTTTCCATATATGTATATTCTGTTTTCTTTTCCTGATACATCCGAAAAACAAGGCCTTATAAATGCGCTTTCGATTTATGGTACTGAATGACTGGGGATAACATATTATATAAAGAATATCTTCTTTGCACTTGTCGAGAAAACTAAACAATTTTTAAAGTTTTTTTTTTCCCCCTCAAAAATAAGCACTTTTAAGGTGCTTAAAAATAGTTTTCAATTGCACTTTGCACCTTGTTTATCGTAAGGGGTACTTAAAAAAATTGTAGTTATTTGATATTTAATAATTCATTCATACATACATTAAGCTATGGTATATTTTTCTTTTCTATTTTTTCAGCAGAAGTGCTAATGTGTTTGTTAGATTTTTCATCAAATATCAAGTCAATCATAAACTCTTTGGTCATTGTTTCTTGAATTGCTTTATGCTTATCAGCTTTAACACCAATCAAAAAGGAACTACCAGTTATTTATAAGCGGTCAGTCAGAATGGGGAAAAAGATCATTAAGCGTTATCTTAATATGTACAGGGAACTCAGTATGTATTTCATCCTGGATTCCTTCTCCGACACAGAAGCATCCCCCCCCACACAAAAGAATATTTTCTCGAGAAAATTAAGCACTTTTATGGTGTTAAAAATGGCTTCAAAATTTAAATACTTTTCCTGACACTACACACCCTAAAAATATTCCTAAAGCGGGCACATTTTTATCAAGAATACATGAATGGCAATAACGGCTAATAGAGCTTAAAAAGGGGGTTAAATATTTGCCTAGTTGAAATTTATTGTGTGAATGCAAGAGAAATTCTGTATACCATGGACAGACTTTGAATAGTTTATGAATACTACAGAGATGAGCATTTTCCTCTACAACAACATTTCAAATTATAAAAATTTATTTTAAAATACAAGATGTTGCCCCATAATGAAAAATTATTTGAAAGAAGAGTCATTGCTGGAAAGAAAACGGTAAATTATTGTAAAACTTTGTAATAATAAAGAATAACTAAGAAAATTTCCACGTTATCATGCTTAACAGGAAAGCGTTCAGGGAAAACAGTGGTTTTTGCTCAGATTATGAAATACTGTAAAAAATGGTATTTAATTTTTAAAATTGCATAAGCTCGTTTTATTAGTAAGCTTCTTATATTTTGATGCATACATTTCATTAGGTGTATATATCTGAGTTTTCTTTAGAAGTATTCATCAGCTTTATTTTCGCAAAAAAAGTTTTGAAAATAAAAGAAAATGATATACTTGCCATTTTTGGACTATAGCTACGGCCACTTAACAATTCTCCAACAAATGTCAACCTGTTTGGATATGATTGTTTGACAAGATGTTTTAAAATTCCATCTACTGCTTCCATATAATCTTCTTTCAACCTTAGGGGGAGAAAATAACAAATATTTACAAAAAAAAATTAGAATCTGATGGATTACATTTATTATTTGCAATAGATCTAGCATATATGAAAAGCCGAAAAGAGTAAAGATAAAATGAAGATTACTCATTATGTACATAAACACTACAGGTAGAATTCGTAATTAGTGATGAGGCAGCTAAAAGAAATTAGTGATAAGAGAACCAATCAGTTATATTAAATATGACTTGACTCTGAAACTAAACGAGGTAATGAGTAATTATGTAATTGTTTATGTGATTTTATTATTTATAATATTTTGTTTTTATTTAATTACTTTATTTGTATTTTTGTTTCTTTGTATATGTATTCATACAGTAAAGATTAATACTGAACATAGATGGCGCAGTATGCGCTAACCCATATGTATGTTTGGAATGTGGGGGAAGCGCACTTAAGCTGTTTTTGTAAAGACTTGACCCTGAGAGTTGGTGTGAAACTGGTGCAAGTAGGCACCGCTCGCTCTTTTGTTAGTGGCAAAAAGAAGTATTCGTTCGCTCTTTGTTAGCGGCAATTTCTACTTTAATTGTATATAGTATTATGTGTTACCTTATATATGTGAAGTCATCGTCCATGTGTTGTTATATGTGTGTGTGTGCAAAATAAATAAGAAAAGAGACAAGAAGGCATCTTTCCTTGGCTTAAATACACACAATCAGCTACAGTAATTTTAACACATAAGCAAAATAACTAATTAGGCTAGAAAAACAGGACCAGAATAATGACACTTATTTGTTACTCGCCTATTTGATGGTCGATCTCAAAATATAAGTATAAGGTTCTTAAAATTCTGCAAATATTCCAATGGCGATGAAAAATGTGACTTCATAGTTTCAAGCCCAATCAGCAATATTTTGCGGATTTCCGGCGAGACTGGACATGAACAGAAATATGAAGTAAATCACGTTATCCAATGTATCACAATCAGGAACTCAGTTACGATATATTTTCGAACTTTTTTGCAATGATACTCATATACTCGGCACCCAGTAACTATTCACTCTTTTTGGTCCATTGACTTCATTAGAATGCTGCTAAATAAGTTTGAAAATTTATAAAAGATCATAAATATAGTAGTAGATTGGAGTGGAATTTAAAAAAAAATTTAGAAAGGATCCTTATATGCATGCCAATGAGGTAAGTACTGCCCACTTTTGAAGTATCTACCTCCTCAATAATACCCTGTCCAGCCAATCCTTAAAATGTTTTCGTATTCCTCGATTTTTTTCTTCTTTTCTTTAGAGGATTTGATGGAATTTACAAGTCTTTTTTCTTTTCTTTTCATACATGTCATCGCAGTTTGTTAGGGGGGATATCCTTCCAAGCAAGGTAATCGTATTTGGTACCATCTTTCTTGATTTCTGGTTACAGTTCGAAAAATTGCTGATCGTTCCAATTCTTCCCAAGTTTCCTTTTCACTTGGATCACAAATTCCAAGTATGTCTAAAATCTATAAATCAAAGATGATTGCATCATTAATGTGGCAGGATAGAACAGTAGGCGTAATGTCATTCTTTTCTATCTCATTTGTCTTTCCCATCAGCTTCCAACCTAATTTAGATCCTACACAGACTACTCCTGAACAAGTTACTTTATCTCTCCTGTGAGCAGTTTACCTGTGACATCAGCCCCAATTAACAAATGAATCTCTAATGGAGAAAACAATACAATAACTGGCCATCATAAGCCTGCACTATATCAGTTAAAAATATTCTATTAGATTTTAGTTATCTCACTCTAGAAATATCAGAAGAAATCATTTCCTGATCTAACACTTCGAAATTACAATGGAAACTTATCTACATAACTTAAGTTTACCAAATACTCTTTATGGTTTTCCGCTTTTTCAATGCCGCTAAATAAAGAATGCAAAATACATTCTTCACTGATAACTTCATAATTCATTCTTTATTCAGCGTATCTTGATATGTAGGATCTTTGAAACCCTGTATCAAAGAGACAACGAATTAATTTAACTTCACTGCTCCCACGAATTTAAACTATTAATGTTTGTAGATGAACTAAACGTAAGGATATTTTATTAATTAAAGAGCTGTCTATAACAATTTTTTTCTTCCGAATTTTTTTCATTTTTTTTATTACAGACACATTCATCATTGTATTACACTTGATACACAAATGTTTCTCGTCGTATTTAAAACAATTCTTTGATTACAAAAATGAGCAATATATCTGGGTTTAGAATTTAAGCATCGAAAACAAGTTCCTTCTTTTTTTCCTATGTTAAACCCTTTACAAATCTACAATCTAGAGTCATATGCGATTTATCGCAAAAAATGCATTCCTTATTTTTTGAATCGACTGGATACGAATTTCACTTCGATTTATTTTAAATAAATTGAAACCAGGTGGCCTATTTGCCTTTTCACGAACAAGATGATCGTTTTTTTTTTTAATTATGTTTTCCTAAATCGAAAAAAGAACGCGCAATAATCAATTTTTGTTCCGGTTCGATTTCTTTTTTAAGAAAGTTCAAGAGATGAGTCAGCCCTAAACTTTCTGCTGTAATTAACTCAGTTTGATTGCGTTCGTAAACTCTCAATAAATCCCTTGGTAAACAAAACTCTACAAGGTGATATAGCAAAATAGCTGAAAAGTTATCTTCTGCAACTCCTAGTGATTTTAATGCTTTAAGCTGTCCTTCTAAAGTATCCCACAGTTTAACTAAAGAATACTTTCCACCTTGAGGATTCGCGTTATTTATGACAACCGAAAGAAGTGCTTTGATGTAAACTTCGATCAACAAATCATCTCTTATGAAGTGCTGTTTTAGGCATTTGACAGCTTCCTCGTAATTTGTTCCTGTAGGCAAGAAAGATTCTACTAACTGCCTTGCAAGCGAACACTTTTGTATTGATTACAGCAAATGCTGAAATTTGTCACCATCTACAAAAACTTCATCTTTAAGACTCTTTTTAAACCGCCTCCACCATTTGAGTCATTTCCTGAATGTTTCCAGTAAATTGTTTTAATCCCAACCCTGAGAATTTAAATTTGCTATTAGTATTATCGACAGATTCTTTTATTATACTGACATCTTGTTTAATCTCCTTTGTAATTTCGTTTTTCTTCTTAAAAATCTATCTTCATAAGTAGTAATTGCTTCATATTCCAGATTAAAATTTTCTTGTGTGCACGTTGCATCGTTTTGCAAAATAGCTAAAATCTTTGTATCTAAACCATTTAATTCTTTATATTTTTGTTCTAAAAAAACTATCTGTGCTGCAAAATATTTATGTCCTCTACTTTCTTTTCTAAAATTTCAGCTTTATTTAACGCTCTCGTAAAATTACTCCACGTAGGAGTTCTAAACTTTTTAATACTTTCGACATCCATTTTTAAAAATTCCTAAATTCTAATTCTAAATACCTCGAATTCTAAATCTTTTTACGTAAATACCAGCAGGAATGCCAGATTTTGGGATTTCTAGGCTCCAAATTCAAAAATATCTAAATGCAAGAGAAAATTTACTCTTACCTTTCTTTTCAGGAACTTCTAAAACAAAAGAACTGAGGTATTCCTAAATGCATTAAGACCACAAAATATTAAAATCATTAATCTAATAACGGTTGAGTATTCTCAGTTTTATAATCATTTTTATTTTCTGGACGAGGACACGGGTACAGATAATTATTTACAAAGAATATTTGCATATTTCTTTTACGTGCAAGATTTCTAATATTCGTGATTTCTTAACCATTTTTATTTGAATCATCCTAAAGCTAGAAACCAAACACATTTCTCAAACTTTTTGACACTTGAAATTAAAAATTTATAGTATTTTAGAATTAAAAGTAAATAAGAAAGAATATTTACCAATCAATTGTTCTTCCAGTTTGAATCCACTGCTTCAGTAGATACTCATAATAACTATCAGCTCTAGCTCCCACTGTTATGGTTGATGTGGAACGAAATTGGCCACTTTCAGCATTAATGAACATGGGAACCAATCCATCTTTCTTCGGCAATTGATGAAGATGTTGGCACACTTTGAAGGCTGCAATCTATAATAACATAATAAATTAATTTATTGAAAATAAATTCAGACTGATTAATGAACATTAAATATCAAAAAGATTTCAGCTTCTTTTGCATAAAACTTAATATGTATTTCAAACAATGAAAATATAAAATTACAGTGATTTCACATTTTGTTATAAATTTAATAAGTTACCACTAATTATAAGAAAGTAAATGAGAAACACACATGTATACATTTTTGCAAAATATTTGCTAAAATCTTTATTATATTTTTTGAAACAAAAGATTTATAAAATAAATGTAAGCCTTAAAGAAATATGCTAACTCAGTTAAAAAATAATATTTCAATAAAAGTATTTCAAAATGTATTTTGCTTTACAAAATAGGTTATTAGTATTTACATATTATAAACCTCTCATTATAAATTGACTAGTAGAGTTTAATGGCACTAAATTCAGATATGCCCATTATATGGGTAATCAAATAAGGTGTGCAACAAACCATAGGAGTCTTATAATAACTTTGATTATTTAAGAAAAAAGTTCAAAAGTAAGATGAAACCAGAAAGGTAAGTTTCCACTCCTTTTAATGAGAAATCTATACTTATAATAAAGCTCAATGTGTGTGTGTGTGTGTATGTGTGTGTGTTGGCGCTCAACAGGCCAGATCGTTTGATCTACAGCTACTAAATTTGGTACATGTATACCTTGGAGATCGGGAATGTGCATTTGGGATCCCTTTTTTTTAAATTTTTAATTATTAATTCAAAACTAACTTTCCCGCCAAAAAAAAAATCTTCCTTTCCCCATTGCCAAATGAGTAAGACTTCAGTTTTCTTTCCTATGTTAATGAGGCTAGGCTTATTATTTTTCGACCGATTATTTCAAACGATTCTGTTTATTTTCTTAATGTTTTATGCATTTAAAATCAAACATTATTAATTAATCTATCTTTCAGATTCATTTTGAAGTACTTTTGAATTAAAATAAAACAGAATAAAGGAAACTGAAAATTTCTAATCTGCATAGCGTTACAGCAACTGGCGTAGAAAAATTCACGCATTTGCGTTACCATAACTGACATTGTAAATTCACGTATGCGCATTGTGTTCTGATTGTTGATATCTATTTTCAACGGATGCGGACTTGATTTAAATTATTTTTAGGTTAGTTGTATATTTTGTAATTAAATTGTATTTATGTTAGTTATATATTTTTTGTATATGCTTATAGTTTTAAGTACATAGTTTTTAAGTAGTTTTTTTAAATCTGTTTTCGACCGATTATTTTAAATGATTCTGCTTATTTTCTTAGTGTTTGATGTATTTAAAATTAAACATTGTTAATTAATCGATCTGCTCATAATGAATCTGAGAAAATTTTATTGCTGAATTCTTGAGATATTACATAGATTAAGAAAGATATTCTTTATCTATAAGGTTTAAATGCTCAGTGATTCTGTTTTCAATAATCATATTATAAAAAAATGCTTTGTTTCAGTATAAAATATTATTATATTAACTGCAGATTAATCATTTCCTTTTTAATTTAAAGCATAAATTCTACGGGAGCTAACAAAAAATTAGAGAGATACATATTACGTTATGACTGAAGGCCTTTATAATATTATGAGTGAATTATATGACTATCAAAATTTGAAGTTTTAAAATATTTTGAAGAAGAAGCTATTAAAGTAGGAATTACATAAAATATTTAATTATTATAATTTTAATGAACATTAAGATTGGGGAACCGGCTAGTCAGCAATAAAATAGATTTCATGGATAAGGATCAACTAACGGTTTTATAGGTATCAGAGCTAACTTTATGGCACTTGCGTCATAGAAAGGCAAAATAAGATATTTGTAAGGTGCTTTGCAGAAAGCAACCGAAATTAAGTAGAATGATTCTAATAATCAGTAATCAAAAAATTATAGTATTCATTATTTCATCGTTAGGTAGTACGGTAATTTGAAATATTTTTTTTTTTATTTTCAGTTTTTCATTTTAATGGAAAATTTATTGAAAATAATGAACAGATTTTGATTGATACATGATTAATTAAATAATATAAACATCTATGTACCATTTACATGATTCTTAAATGTATAATAACAAAAAGAATGCAGATAGTTATTTCATTTTTGCGTTTAGTTTACTAAAGCATAGTTACTCCAAGGACCAAAAATTACTGTCTCTAACATAATTTTTTCGGCAGGACTTTATAATTCTGCATATTTTTCATTTAGATGACTACAATATCAAAATAAATATTAGCAAATATATCACTAGATAAGAAAGAAACAAAACGAAATTAACCTCATATTTCGGGTCACCGGTCAAGCGACTCACATCTCGGAATTCTAATTGAACAGTTGAAATTTCAGATACAGTACTGTCTTGTCCCCAAGTAGGAGGATGTGCATGCCCAGTTAAAAGATTCACATCGGAATATGGTATTCCCGAAGAACTTCTAAATCCCGGCATCAATCTATTGGCTAAATCTATCTATAAACAAAGTAATTCTATTTACCATTTTATTTTGAGAACTCTATCAAATAAAAATGGATCAAATATCCATTTCAAAAGAGGAAAGTTAGAGAGAATGGCATTTTTAAAATTTCAGAAAAAAAAGGGGGGGGGGGAGGAAAGAAAAAGTTATTTAATAAGATATTAAATAAACTGGATAATGAGAAAAATATTAATGCAACATACCGCTTTTTCAAGAAACAAAGACTCTTGACTTAGATGAAAGGCACTGAGAAGACCACCCAAAACTCTAATTGTTGTTTCAAAGAAATTAACATCTTTATTTACATTAAAATTCAGCTTCTCTTTAACCCATTCCTTTGCTTCATTGAATTCTGGAAAAAATTAACAAACACTTGCTTACAACCAAGAAAAAAGAATAAAGAATCATCATATAAACAAAGAATGAAAAGAAACTCACCTTCTTCTAATCCCATAATATACATAGTGTCTAAAGAATCCACTATAGTAAGACCTAAACCAAACCAATTTTGAAATGTTTTGGTAATAGGTTTAAGGTGATCATGCCCCCAAGCATGGTTTTTGTAACCTTTCCAGGCATGTAAAAAAGCAGCGACGACTGCTTTCTGTTTTGCCTGAGATGAGCCTAAACAATTAAAAATTAGTAAATTTTACAAGATAGACATTTGCTTTTTGGAAACAAATACTAGAAATCTAGTATAAGGATCTGCTTGTCTTTTTTCCTTTCCTTAAAGGAAAAACATAAGATAAAATTTAATTTGCACAATAAAATATGGATAAATAAAAAGACAAAAAAAAAAAAAAAAAAGATAAATTAAAAGAAGACATTATTTTGCAAGAACTTACACAAAATTAATCACCTCATTTCTTTGAGATCATTTAATACATCAAACTAACTCATTTATTTCAGTATTTATAACAAATAAGATGAACTTATACGTTTTTTTTTCAAATGAAAGAGATTAATTTATTTTCCATTTGCCTAGGAGTAGCACCAGATGTTTTACAATATTGTAAATATCTTTAAACAGGTTACAATATTGTATAAAATCCATGAAGAAACAAAAATACTGCAAACTAACAATTTGACCAATCAAGGGTCAACAGACTTCAGATTAAATGGATAGTTTCATAGATATCTGAAAGCAATTGATTTTTTTTTTAAAAATCATTTTATGTAGTTGCAAGGAACTGTTTATATAAAAATGGGTTTGTATTTTAAATATTTTATCTCATATAACACTATTTCAAATACAAAATCTTATTTTAAATATTATTTATGTCACAGTTTACAATTTAAAGAACTTTCGATTTTAGGATCTTGCCCTCTCCAATTGCTTAATTTGAAAGTTTACATTACATTATTGAATGCAACCAACCAAACTGCCAAGTATCAGTTGCAATTCAAATACAAGGATAACTAAAAGAAAAATCTCAAATTTGTACCTGCACACAATTTTAAAAGAAAAAAGATTTTTAAAAACTTGATAAAAAAAATCAGTATACTCTAAAATAAAAATACACTGGTGAGCAAAACTTAAGCAACAATGTAAATTTTTGCAGGAAGCCATGAAATTGTAGAAAAGGGATTATTGCGATCAGTACAATGAAAACGCAATTCAGTAGAAAGATGATGTGTATGCAAATGTCGGGAACAAAACATCATAGGCGAAATGAGTATACTCAAAACGCGTACAGACAGTGCGCGCATCTCAAGACTACAAGGAAAGGAAGAACGGGGGTGCAATTCAAGACATTCGCTGCAAGTTCAAGTGAGTTCTTTTGTGAAATATGGTTAGAAGAAATCACCTGGATGGATTCACACGTGGAGGAATGATCGGAAAGCTGGAGGTGAGTCGTAATTTTATTAGTATAGCTGGAATTCGAAATCAACAAAAGTGTCGTTTCGTGCGCTTGGAAAGCCTTCCAAATCATAGGTACTGTTGTTATAAAGGTTAGAGGTGACCTCCCTAGGAAAACCATTGCAGTGGATGACTGATATATCGTCCTGCAGACGACAAGAGCCCGATACCAGTCAGAAAGCGCAACTGCTCAATAACTATGTACAGCAACAGGGTGACAAGTGACGTGGTTTACTGTTGCCAGAAGCCTTCACAAAGGTAGTCTATTCGCCCACCGTCCTGAATGATGCATCCCTTCGAAAGTTGTCCATCGGAGGCACCGTTTAGAGTGGTGTAAGCCGCACAAAAACTGGACATCTCATCAAAGGAGTCGTGTCCTCTTTACGGATGAGAGTCGTTTTAGTGCCACAAATGGAGGTCTGGACACTGTTTCATAACAGTAACATCACGGAAAGAATCCGGTACGGTGGTTCTGGAGTAGTTGTTGTCGGGGAGACATTATGCTGAACGGATCCTTCCCCATGTGCATCTGTTCCGAGATGCTACTGGACAATACTTCGTTTTTATGAATGACAATGAATGGCCAGACCGGACTGCTGATGTTCAGCAGCTACTGGAAAGTGAAGATATCACTCGAATGGATTGGCCAGGATTCTCTCCTGACTTAAATCCCATAGAACATATGTGGAATGCTTTGGGGAGATGCCTTGCGGCACGATTACATCCTCCGGGGAACACCCAACAACTGAAACAGATGCTGATTGAGGAATGTGCCCTCTTTTACGTCAAGAAATGTTGGTCAATCTGGTGCTGAGTATGGTGAGACGGTACGAAGCAACCACTGCAGTAAGGGGAGGGCATACCCATACTAAGAAACAACTGCTTGTTGTTCTTCCTCTTGGGCAATCATGTGTAGCGATACCATGAATTCAATAAAGCCTTTTTTTGTTTTGCTATATGTATTGTATTCATTTTTGTGCAACTATGCTTTCGTCATCGTTTTACAAAATGCTGTCTTTCATTCCTGAATTTCATGTCTCTTAGGCGATTTCTTGTACAGTTATGGCAAACAAAAAGCACCTGTTGCTTAAGTTTTGCACACCAGTGTATATTAGAAAGAAAAGCAAAATAAAAGTCGTTTACATTAAGCTAAAGATTGTGTCTTTTTAGTTTGCATTAAAGGGCACTTTTAACATAGACGCAATAAATCAGCTAATAGCATAAATTTATACTTTATATCTGATCCATCCTTGCCCAATGCTTTGAATCCTTTCTTGAAGACATCGGCTCAGGTTCAAAATGGAATTTTATATCAGACATCCAATTTTTAAATTTATAAATTATTGCCAATAATATATTATATAAAGTCTAATTTTGCATATAAGTCTTCCCTCTCCCACAAGGAAGAGGCATAAAAATTATGTTTATATGGCTTGGAAACATTTCTCTTAAAAAAATGGATTATTTTTCATACACCTTTATTTAACTTTTGCTATTTCATGTTAGAACAGATGGGATTTCGCTGTCAACTTTTCACTCACTTCCTAATGTGTTAATTTTTGAACAATTATGCATACTTCAATACAATACATTATTTTAAAATTTTCAGAACCAATAATTTAATCCATCCAAGAAATTAAGTTCTTATGCCAATAATATCGGTAATATCGGCACACTTGATAATGAATTTTAAGAAAATATTAATTTAAACATTTTGTCACTCAAATATGGGAAAAAGAAAAATCCCTGCATTTTCCCTGTAAATATATTCAAGATACAAGGAAATACGCAAGTAGCATTAATGTGCTAATTATAATGGAATATGGTTCGAAGGAGTAAAAAAAGTAAGGAAAAGAAGCACCAATTTAACATTATTCGAAATAGCATATTAAAAGAAAGTTATACATACTGAATTTTTTTTAAATCTTTATTTATTATCTAGAATTTAGCAAGACAAAATTTATATATTCATGGAGGGATATATTACATCCAATGTTCCTTAATTGTAAACCGTATAAAATTAAGGGTTCGGGTGAAACAAAACATTTTTGTTATCATGATACAAATCATTTAATGACTGCTTAACAAAAAATGTTACAAAGTAAGATTACTTTTTCATAATTATTCATTTTTGCCAATTCAAATATTTGAGCATCAATTTCTGCAGATTTTTCAGCCATCAGTTTCATGGAGCTAATGGATCTAATCCGTAACAAATAAGGTACATTTCTGTACGGCTTAACGTAGATTTTTATATAAGAAAATATTTTCGATATATTATTGAATGCAGGAAAGGACGAATGTGACGCCACACATTTTAATGTCCATAAAAATTCAGCTTTAAATGATTGTTCTTGAAATAAAAAAACTCGACTGAAAGTTCAAGAACTAAAGTATTTTTGAATAATAAATTTGACGCTTTCGGATTTGACGTGTGATATTTTCCTGCAATCCATTTAGATTCTAAGTCCAACATCAATGATTATTTTGAACTGGTACCAGTCTTGTATATTTTCCTCTTTCGGCATGATGACATTTCAGTGTTTTCCCATATTACTTGGGTTTATTTTCCTCTTACAAAGCGAGCAGTACGTAATAAATTGATTTCGTGGAACTTCTCTAACTCATTCATCAAAGTCAGGATTGATTTTTTTTATCCGTCCAATTCGTATTAATAATGATTTAGAGAAGTCCACTGTTTTACGAAAATTCTCTAATCTACTTTGAATAAGCTCCCAATTTCTTAAATAATAAAGAAATCATTCAATATACTCAAGTATGGTTGATTAAACACCACTGCGCTGCTTCCGCAGACTGAATGTTGCTAATCCTGCCAGAGAAATGTATTCCATTCTTTCACGCAGTTACAGAAATCTCATGCATGCTCATTAGCTGCAATTCCGGAATCTCATAGAAAAGGAACAATTGTCTCGCAAATCGAAACTGAAATGATGTACAGAAAAAGAAGGAAAAAAAAAAAAAAAAAAAGAGGAGAGTTCCCACATTACACAATCGCGAATGGTATTGTTTCGTTTTTAAAAGCAACGACTGCGATCGTTTACTGCATCTTTAGAAATAGGCAATTTTTAAATGGGGGGGGGACTAAGATATTTACAATTTAATATATTTTTCCTGTTTTTATGAAAATTCTCAAATTTCCTTGCATTTTCTAGGTTTTTTTTAGATGATTTTTAAACTCATCGCCTGAGTATTCGCGAGAATACACGTCGTTATTTGTTACTGAAGCCTGCTGACTGTCACCAAACACTCACTATAACAAAACCATAAATTTTAGAGGAATATATTCGTAGCAGTATTAATGCATAACTACAACATAGCACAAGATTAACAGGTAATGATAAAAGGTTATTTGACAAGAATATGAATTCATAGTCATTTGACAGGGATTGCATAAAAAATAAAGGAAAATGTTTCAGCACCTCATGGGCAGAGATTGGTAAATACAGATTTGGCAACAATAGACATACAAAGACATTTTTAACAAAATATTAGAAATTGTATATTAACATTTTCGAGGCTTAAATTAAAAAAATCAATATACAGCAAAATATTTAAAAACAAGCAGTTAAAATTAGAAATGGATATTTTAACTTCAGACAGGAGAGGAAGCCAAGACTTGGGATCGAATAATTATTAATTAAGTAAATATATGTTTTTGTGTTTCAAATACATATTATGCAAATTTAAGACAAGGGGAACACGCCTGTTTGTTGCAATAAAGAGATATTATAATTTCAATTTTTATCAGTTATCATCAATAAAAAGAAGCATAGTTTTATTACTGATTGTTGGTCTCAATAACTGTTTTTGATATAGAAAATTAACTTTTAAAAAGAAATTGTCTGTTACTTTGACAAAATCTTTAAACAAAATCAAATAAAAATTAATATTTTTTAATTTTGATTGGGGCAGAATAGTCAATACATTAATTAGGAAAGAATATGAATATATATATTTTAGTCATCTATATATCTAAGAAATAGGAAATTTAAAGAAATTTTGTAATTGTAAAAATAATTACAAAATGCAAATTGCAACTCAATATTCATTACAAATTACTTTAAAATAAAATATTATATATATATATATATATATATGAATGTTATTATTTTCCAACTTTTCTAGATGAAATCAACTTTAAATTTTCTTGATTTGATAATTTTCAAAATTAACACATTGATATTTTCGAAGATAATTTCCGTTTACTAAATGCAATTGACAGACAAATGAATAGACATTATACTGAATATATTGAAAGTACTCACTTTTTTGTTCTGTAGCAGCTCCTACAATTTTTTCCATAAAAATACCTCCACCACCATCAAAACTAACCTTCTCCATCTAAAAACAAACATTATGTTATTGATAAATGATATCACAATGTGATGTATGAATGAGTTTTAATCATTGAACTAAAACAGAAGGAAAAATTAGCATAAGATGGCAAAATGAAGAACATTTTGTGTTAATAAATTTCAAAATTTATCATAAATGATATTTTCAAAAACCATTACATATTTAAGTAATTTTTGACACAATTTCGAATGAATACATAAGGTTCTCAGAAATTTTTATACCAGAAAAATGCAAAAACTTCAACTACAGTTCTCTCTTTCATTCCAAGAAATCTTTCTTGATTTCTTTTCTTCAGAGAAAATTTCCATTTCATTATATAAACAGGAAATATTTGAGAACTTCTTGTTTATTAACAAATTACATCACCAAGTTCATTTTTGTAGTGTTCAACTTCATAATAGACAATAAATAACTATTTTTTGACATATCCACTGAAATTTAACACTAGGAATTAAGGGGAATTATTCTTTTCCCCTCTCATTTTCTGGAATAGATGAACCAATAAAGTTTTGATAAGTACAAAAGCAATATCAGAATGTTAACCTTGTTATTCACTGCTCTTCTGACAATATATACAATATTTCCTAAACTTCAATCATTAATAATACGGATATTTACTAATGTTAAGTGAATTTAAGAACATCAATTATTTAGAACAGGTCATGGCACTAGCATAAAAGTTACAAAAATATTCACTAAAAATATAATTTTATTCAAATTCTGAAGACAAATAATGTAAAGAAGATAAAGTGTCTGTTTTTAGCAATTATAAAATTTAGACTCACATTGAATAAATAATTGAAGATATTAAAATACCTTAAGATAAAAGTCATATTTGGCCAAATGTAAACTTTTAAAAATGCTAAGTGTCACACTTAACCAAAATATTCAATTCTGTCGTCAAAAATAATATGAGAATAAGACCGAAGCTGTAATGTTTGTTGCCAATAGGATACACACTAAAAATGGTTTTAAAATCAGTTTACAACAAGCACAGTCTCAGAACACACAATTTAATTCTGCTGTTTATCATTGTATATGAAAACTAAAAATATCACTTTAAAGCTAGAAAAGAATGCTAAAAGATTCTCAACATAAAATGTTCGTAGAGGAATGTTTGCATATTTAAAATTGTACAAACATTGTACATTATTATTAAGTTGTACATTATTTTTCACTTTCTATGGCAGCACCTTTTTTTCAATATCATGAATAGATTCATCTAGGAAAAATAAACCAGAGTGTAAACTACGGTTAATATATCATGATTACATTGGGAGACATCTAACGTTTTCTATTAAAGGGTTTTCATATTTATATGTGCAAAATTTAAATATTATCTTGATGTAAATAATATAATTTTTACTTTTTCGTATACGACAAATATAGAGAAAATATTGTAATCATTCAAAAATTCGGGTTCGTGATTACGAGGAATCTCCACGTTTTAGACCTCCCTGAGTTACAAAAACACACATTATTTGCATTATGTCTGTCTATAATAAAGATAATTCAAAACCGCTTTGAGATGGAGGGGAGAATAGATAGAGATATAGTATATGATCTTTACAACCAATTTGTAGATCTCTGTCATATTTTGAGCAAAATCCATTCATAGGGCCTGTTTGTCCGGCTATTCGAATATAAGTTAACACGATAAAAACAAAACGAAGCAGGCTAAGTAGTTAAAATTCAGTACAAAAATTTAACATCAAAAGTAGAGACATCCATCCAATTTTGAGCCAAATCCAACTAGAAGTAGACAGTTTGTCTATCGGTACTTTCAGAAGCATGTAAACGCAATGACTTAAATATCAAATATGGTATGCGATTTTTGATTAGAATTGCAGTTCTGTGTCAAATTTTGGTTTCAATCGGTAGGAAAAACCACATCAAAACACAAATTTGATTTTCGAATACTATTACCGCATGCCAGGAATTAAGCGGGGGGGGGACCCAAGGATCACACGTTAGATTTAATAAAAATGCTAAATTCACGCCAAAGATAAACATTTCGTAACTATTATACGCCAATGCCATGCAAGGCGTTCGCTACCTTACCCTGGGTTCATAATTTTTTGTGGGGTGGGGGAATAATACCTTTATTAGAGAATATGTGAGAAAGTTTTTGTGGAACCACTCCAACTGGTTAATTTCTAAGACACTGAAAGCATCCGAGAAATTACAATCTACATGTTAAATCATTTATAGCAAAATATTTACAACGAAAATTTCTGGGTGAAGTTTGATTCTTTTCTGCAAAGAAATATTCAAGAACATTGAAAGTTTGGTTTAAATTGCATATAATCTTGAATCGCCATTTTGCTGAAAAAATGAAAAGCTTTGCAATTTGAGCAGAAGAAATAAAATCAAATATATTTTTTATTGTTTAAAAAACACTCATTTTAGTGTAAAAATGAATACCGATAAAAAGAGAAAATTCAAGTGATTTTTTATCCTTTTTGCGTTTTATTCATCGATTTCTTTATCAGTATATATAATTCCTATCATCATCGCTTACTTCTCATAAATAGACCACATCATTTTATTTTACGAATATATATATAAAAAAAAAATAGTGCATTACATTTATTCATAAATGTAAATCCGTTTTCTTCTATGCTTTACAGACAACTTAATGTTCTATCCAAATACATTTTGATTGAGAAAGGCTTCATTATATGTAAAGATATATACAGGATATATGCTTGTTACAGACGTAGAACACAAATCACAGAACACCATTCTAAATATTCATTCATTTATCCTACATATTTTTAATTTCCATTATTGCTACACTTCTTAAAGCTATTATTCATCCCATATTTTGCTATTTCCGATATGAATAGAAATTTGAAAGCATGTATATTAATAGGAATAATCATCATATATCATCATTAAAATAATTATTCCAAAGGTTATCTTTAAGAAGTATCCAGTTCAATAATCGAAAACATATATTAAAAGTTGATTAAACACAGCAAAATTAATTTAGTTAAATTGGCATTTATCAATCAAATACATCAAACGGAGTAATAAAATCAATCAAAAAAGAGTTACAAAGTGTAATAAACCATCTAAATGTAACTTATCAAAAACAATTTAATTACTGTTCGTTTCAGTATCCTGAGACGACCACTTTTCGACAATTCTATTCTCATTAAGCTACGCGGTAAGGATGAGAGCATTTCCGGAATTCTTCGTCTTTTGACTTGATTCCTGCTCATTTAGATACTTTTTCCGTTCAGTTTTTTTTTTTCTTTCTTCTTCTTTTTTTCCCCACGTATATGTTAGTATCATGTTTTTTCTGATTTTATTATTTTATTTTAATTTAGTCAGCGAGTTTATTTTACTGTTAAATGTAAATCTCCTTCTTTCATCTTTCCCCTCGGCTCTATTTTAACCAATTAAACCCATCCTAACGCATGCGCAGAAGCACGGAGGGTTTTAGAATCCGTTATCAAACAATATACTTAGAAGTTTGATAATAAATATAGGGGGCGTTGGGAGGAATCGGACAGCTGAATTTATGTCTAAATAAAAGATTGGAATCAATTTCTAGTTTCTCCATTAGATAGAGCAGCCATAACACCTTGTTTGATCCTAACTGTTACACCAGCCATAATATTATTTGTGTTTAAAATAGAAAACATACTTTTTATGTCTCAGAAATAAATACAAATTCTTACTTCATCAATGATTTTTTTCAGTCATATTGTTTCTAAAATAAAAATATTTTTAAATATAGCTTGCTTTATGAGATATGTATTTTAAAAGAAAATTCTGCAGAGGGAGGAATGGGACATATTCGATTCCATTTGAATGCATTTTCTTAATGGCTAAATATGCTGACCAGTTAAAATTTTTAATTTTTCTTAAAGTTGTTTAGTAAAATTAGTTATTGGTGTGTTACAATGCAATAAAAAGTTGATAATTTTAAACTTATTCTTTATTTTTGTCAATAACTGTAACATATAAAGTATGAATACATTCTGTAAAATTTCATATAAAAAAATTCTTTCTTCCTAAAATCATATTTACCACTTAATTTCAGTTAAAGGAAATTCTACTGTAAATGTAATAAAGTAATAGGCAGTAATAATAAATATTAAGTAATGAAAAATATAAAGCTAAATTTTGGAAGTTATTTATTAAAGCTTTTGTTACTCTCAATTAAAAAACAAACAAACTATGAATTATATACTTTTTTTATGTAAAAATGTCATGAATATGGAAGAAAAATCATCGAGATGGGGAAAATATATTAAATAATAAAATACTGCAATCAATGGTTGTAAAAGAAAATAAAAGTTTTCAAGATGCAGCTGCACCAATAAAGATTTCAAAATTAATTCATGTTTGGCATGTACAAAACAGTAAATTATTGAATGAAAAGGATATCAAAATGCAATATCTATCAATTTTAATTTTCTCAAATATTGCCCCATTCCTTCTTTATAGGAGTCTCATACTCCCTCATATAAGGGAGTTGTGGTACAAAAATGTTACAGCATTTAACGATGCAAATAAAAGATAATTGTTTGTATTTTGCTGTACCGCACAGAAAATACAGTCATATAATCAGGCAGATCTAGCATGATTCTGTATTGGAGTGAAATTTCCTTTCCCCTTCAGAAAGAAAAATAAGCACTTTTATCCTTAGATATGAGCCATTTGAAATAAGCAGTTTTTAAGGGCATTTAATGACGTTGCGCACCCTGAATTTAATAATCATGCACATTTTTCCAATGCATATATATGAGAGGAGTAATTTACAAATGGGCGTTTTGCACACTTTTGATGATGGCTAGCAGCCAAACTTTGGTACGAGACGTCAGTAGAAAAGGGCTGGATTGAAGCTCAAAAAGAGATTATCCTCTAAAAAAAAACGCATCTGGAATCCTTGAGAAGAAGAGTTCCTATGCAAATTCCTTCTTCCTTATTGAATTCTCAACATGAAAAAATCCTCATAATTATATTTGTTAATCAAGAAAAATTTTGAAACCTAAGAAATTAATTAAAAATTCTGATGTGTTCAAAATGAAATCAAAAGTTTGTTCGTGGAGTCGTGAAATCGATAGCTGAAGATTGGACGATTAAGGCAGCTAATGAACAACCTAAATTAGAGATTGAAAAAATGAAATAGGTCCAACTCGAGAAAGAAACTGAGCTAGAAAAGTCAAACTAAATAAATAAATCATTACCTGATGAATGAAAAAACGCGCTTCTTAGTGTTGAAAATTTAATAAAAATGCATAAAAACACAATTTCTGTTGGGGCATTGAATTTGTTTTTTAATTCCTTGGAAAAAGCATTCACTACTAATGAAGTTCCTAAAGGCTTACAAGCCGCGATACTATTTAACTTCCTGCGGATTAAAGCCAACAACATTTACAATGCAAATGAGGAAGAATTGTCACATTATATATATAAAAAAATTATCTTTAGCTAAATTTCAACCTGTACCTCGAGAATGTTCTAGGAATTTCAAAAATGCTCAAAGCTTATCAAATGAAGCGCATGTGCAATTTGTATCACGATTAACTTTAACATTCGAATACTATTGTCAAGTAAGAAAAAACAAGAAGGATTAAAAAAAAAAAAAAAAAAATACGATTTAACTGTAGCAGATAAATTGTATGAAATATAGGATTTCAGAACGAAAGAACATACAGGTGTCAGTGACGGGAAAACATAGTTTCCACCATCTCAGTTAGATTGTGAATGTGATTTTTTTTTTTTTTCATCTAGTGGCAAATCATTATCTATACTTATATAAAGCTCAATGTGTGTGTGTGTGTTGGCGCTCTACAGTCCAGGCCATTTGACCTACAGCTACCAAATTTGGTACATGTATACCTTAGAGGTCTGAAATGTGCACCTGGGGTCCCTTTTTTTTGAATTTTTAATTAGAATTTTAATTATTAATTAAAAACTAACTTTCACGCCAAAAAAATCTTCCATTTTCCCCACCGCCAAATGAGTAAGGCTTCAGTTTTTTTCCCCAACAGTAATGAGGATAGGGTTAACATTTTTCGGCCGATTATTTCAAACGATTCTGTTTATTTTCTTAATGTTTTATGCATTTAAAATCAAACATTGTTAATTAATCGATCTTTCAGATTCATTCTGAAGTACTTTTGAATTAAAATAAAACAGAATAAAGGAAATTAAAAATGTCTAATCTGCATAGCGTTACCCCAACTGGGGTAGAAAAATTAGCCAGTTGCGTTACCGTAACTGGCATTGAAAATTCACGCATGCGCATTGTGTTCTGATTGTTGACAATATTATCAACGAATGATTTTTGATTTAAATTATTTTTAGGTTAGTTGCATGCTTTTCTAATTAAATTGTATTTATGTTAGTTATATATTTTTTTGTATATGCTTATAGTTTTAAGTACATCGTTTTTTAAGTAGCTTTTTTAAACCTGTTTTCGACCGATAATTTAAAACGATTCCTTTTATTTTTTTAGTGTTTGTTGCATTTAAAATTAAACATTGCTAATGAATCGATCTGTTCATGATGAATCTGAGAAAATTTTGTTGAGAAATTCTTGAGATATTACATAAATAAAGAAAGATATTTTTTATTGCCCATAAAGTTTAAACGATCAGTGACTCTGTTAGCAGTAATCATATTATAAAAAAATGCTTCGTTTCAGTAAAAAATATTATTATATTAATTGCAGATTAATTCTTTCCACTTTAATTTAAAGCATAAATTCTACGGGAGCTAACAGAAAATTAGAGAGATACATATCACGCTATGACTGAAGGCCTTTATAATATTATGAGTGAATTATATGACTATCAAAATTTGAAGTTTTAAAATATTTTGATGAAGAATCTATTAAAGTAGGAATTGCGTAAAATATTTAATTATTAAAATTGAAACGAACATTAAGATTGGCGAATCAGCTGGTCGTCAAAAGTGGCTAGTCTGAAATAATTCCTAAGTATACAGTAAGGAAACGAAAGCAACAGGTCCTCAAAAGCAAGCAACAAAATATGTATAATTCCGTCAAAACAAAAATCAAAATCTTAAAACGGAAAGAATTTGTTATGTATGCAGGGGAAAGTTTTCATACCGCACGCAATTAGGGGTATTCCGATTTTCGATTTAAAAAAAAAATGAAAAATCGAATTTTTGGTATATATAAAAATACTTGCTTTAAGCATGCCCTTTTGGAATAAAGCGTTGTTGAAACACACCAGCAACAGATTTCAATTTATATATAAATGAATTATCGATGTATCTTTTACTTTAAGATATATTCACAATTCACGCGAATTTTTTATGCTTAATTCATTTTAAATATCTTCCTGAAGTAATGATAAAACAGTTATTTAATAATTTTTAATACCTTTGTGAATTAAGTTTCAAAAACATGCAAATAACTGAACTCTACGTGTATTTGTTCGGCAACAGATGCTCAAAAATTATTTAATTTTAAATACATTTTATAGTATTTATCAAATCAATTAATTAAGATATTATGTAAGATATTTATTATTATTGTCATTAAAAAAATACACTTATTTGAATTTGAAATTAATAACATATATGTTTAACAAACTATTCGAATGCTGCCATCATTTTCCGAGCATTTTTTTAAAAAAATTTAATTCTTTCTATACGAGTTTTAAAAGTCTAAATATCTTAACGCATTTCAAAAATAAATTTGTAATAAAATTCGTTTTAAACGAAAGTCCCCTTTAAAAAAATGTTTTAACAATTTTTTAAAACTCTGAAAAATATTAATTTACTATAATAAAATTTATAAAGTTTTTACTGTCAAAATTGGCATTTCTTGTTTTTGTATTGTTGCCCTAGGCAGCCAAAAAGAAAGAGGCCGCAACCAATATATTCTTATCAAAATAAACTTCAAATTAAAATGTAATTTTCTTTAGTAAAGAATACAAATAATATATTTTACAGTAAGATAATACACTACTAACAACTAAACTTAGTCGAGATTTAAAAAGAAATTGTTCCACGAAAAGAAAGAAAATTTTCTCAAAATTAATATTATAGATAACTTTCAAATTCTATGTTCAAGATATAAATAAATATAAAAACAGGAGAGCAAAATAGAAATTTTCAGTAGTGAACTGGAGTTAAAAATTTAGTATACGTATCAAGCTTTATGTGATCTCATGCAATCTGGAGTAAGAAATGTAACAGCCTTTAAAGTCTTTCAGATCTCCTTACAATAATACACTCAAAAGAGATATTAGTATCAGCACTTTTAACGCAAGACAGAATTACAATGCGAAAGCTGAATCGTCAGCCAAAAAATCCTTTCTACATATATATGTTATGCACTTGTTCTAACATGTGTTTTTTGCATGAGGGGTAACAACATATGAAACTTTACTGAACTGAAACTTTATATAAATGGTCCTTTTTGTGAATGGAAATCCCTTCCCCTCCGTCTTAAGGTGCACAGGAAGTGCAATGGAAAAGAAATCAGCCCTTCCTAAAGCGCTGCTCATTAATGGCTTTTAGAAATTCTAACTCCTTTAAAAATTAATTCGAACCCTCGTTGGTCTGGATCGAACTTCCGAAACTTATCGAATCTTCGAACTTTTGATAATGACCGAATTTTTACCACAATCGATAATCAATTATGGCATTATTTTACGCCTGGATTTCAAGGTATTGTTTTGTTTATCTGTACAAATTATGTTCATATTTTTTTTTTTTTTAATTTCTTAATCCGCGTGCTTTTCTGCAGTATATGCTTTTATATTTTTAAAATTATATAATTTTTCTAGTTTTATATTTTTTTCAATTTCATAATATATTATTAGAAAATTTTATCTTGTATTTAAGTTTAAGATTATTTTTAATTGTAGAACGGTTCATATTCATTTCATAGCTATGTAAATTTTGACGCTCATCGAACTTGATCGATTGCTCGGTGATGGCGGGAATTGATGGAATTTTCGATAATTTTGAGTATTCGATAATGATCGAATTTTCAAGATACTCGAGAATCAGTCCTGGCAATATTTTATGAGTGGATTTCAAGGCATTGCTTAGTATTTAAGTGGGAAATATGCGATGTTTTTTTTTCTTTTTTTTTCTCTCTTTTCTTTTTAATCCGCATGCTTTTTTGAAGTATGTGCTCTTATATTTCTAAGTATGTATAATTTTTCTAGTTTTGTATCTTTATAAAATACTCTGTTCCAATTACATAATATATTTTTTATTAAATTATTTTATTTTGCATTCAAAATAAAGATTATTTTTAATGATAAATGTTTGTTACTCCTTTTTATTTCAGTTTATATAAATGGAATTTATGTTGCCCTTTTTTCAAATTTTCACGCAGTTTAAAAATGTTTCCTTTTTTTCCCTACTTTTATACATGTGCTTTTTTTTTTCTTTCAAATATGTAGTATTTTGCATTGATTTAAAAAATCCTGCATTTAATTGACTTAAGAAATTCTTTGTGGAAGTACCATTTTTTTATTTTTAGGATAAAGATCATTTCTGTAGTAAGTTTTCAATATTTTATTTTCTCCTTCATTTTAATTTTCAATTTTTTATTTAATTTTGAATATTATAATACGCCGAAATGACAAAATTAATGATAATATATAATAGCGTATTTTTCATTTATTTGACAATGTTATTTCATAATTGAATGAAAATTTGAAGACCTTTTCTAAAATTTTTAATTTATTGTATCATTCTTCCGTAAATAAACTTCCAATCCATAATATTTGCTATTCATGTTTTACTCATTTCGGAATTACTTCTTTCGTTTCTTTGATTTTTAAAACAGTAAATTGTAAGAAGGCTTCTTTAATTTTAATTATCTATTCGACCTATTGTTAAAATTTTTTGTGCATATTTAAATTAAAACTGCCAAAAATACCTTTAGTATAAGAAAAGTAAAGTATGCAATTCATATACGGAATTAATTTTTCAAGACATTAAACTTCAGATTTTGAATTCAAGTTTTATCAAAGCTACTTAATGTTACCTGTTAATGGCAATGTTATGGTTTTTTTTTTTTCTTTTCCTTTCTTTTTTAATGAGGAATGAAAGAAACTGACGTTTTCTGAATCAGACGGAAAGAAGATAAAATTTTAAAAATTACTATATAATTGAAAAAAAAAAAAAGGAAAAAAAGAGGAATATGATAAATTGTAAAATGCAGCCACTGCTTTGACACTGACACATTTTACTGAGCGGGATTTAACACAATTATTTTTTTAATTATTTGTACTGAAAAAATATATTATTATATAAAATAAATATATTTATTATATAAAATAAAAATTCTTTTTATTTGGAATCGTTTTCATTAGTCAGTATGTTAATAAAGTTATTTATAATAGCAATAAATCAATAATGAAATTGCGATATAACGAGAAATATCGGTATATGCTAGACAATATATCGCAATGATGAAGTTCGGTCATTACCCAGCCCTACTCGTAATCGTCCAAAACGGTTCGAAAAAACTAAATATGAAAGTGAGACAGAAAAATAGCTTGTTTCTTTATTGCATAAAAAAAGAAAAAAAAAAAAAATGTTTTAGATGTATAAATTTCAAAAAGATGGTATGAATGGAATTTTTAAATTTTTGTGGAATACATCAAACCTTATAAAAAAAAAGCTGCCCTTCTCTTAAAAAAAATTATAAGAGGCCTGTTTACCTATAATGTATAGAACAGATTAATTTCTCGAGTTTATTATTATTTTTTAATTATAGTGTGTTTTGTTGAATGTATCGGAAATTTTTTATTGTTAAATACTTATTAAAATAAATTGTTTCGGAATTATAATAATCAGTCAGTATTTTATATCCAGCTTAAATAGTTTTCAAATTAATACCCAAAATTCATACTTTCGCTTTCGTAACAGGTAGTATGATCGATTTGAAGTTCGAAGGAAGAAAAGGGAGGGAAGGATCATATATATCTTTTATTTAAAAGGAGACAGGAGACCAATTAAACTTTAAAATTATACCTGGTTATATTTCTATAAAAGTTGGGCTTTCTAATTAATGAAACATAAATTTTTACGTTTTAATTACAATTCCCATTTCCGTAGATTATTGAACTCTCAGAGTTAGCTGAAAAGTAAGGAAATTCGGGGAAAAAAATGTGCCATTAATAATAATTTTATGGAGAGATTGCAGCTCTACCCCCCCCCCCCCCCCTCCAAGGAAGATTTACCACTCAATTTAAGATATTCAATTGGACCAAAAAAAGATATATTCTGCATATAGATGCTTTTATAAGCAGAAATAATGATGAGACGCAGTTCTCGAAATGCAATGCACCGCAACAAAATGTGTTGAATACGGTTTTGGACAGTTACAATTTGGTTTTATATTCAATTTTAGAACGCAGAATAAGTTTAAAAAAAAGGAAAACTGTACATCAATCCAAAAATTTTCATTTCGTTTTTTTTATCGAATTAGAATGAAATAAAATTAAACACCTTTCAGCATTTTAAAAATTTTAAATATATATGAAAAAATGAATATATAAATTTAAGGAATATCATAATAAATATGAACAGAAATAGTTAAATTGTACTTAACTTCACAATCAATTTGTAACTATAATCGAACCAAAATATTAATTTTTAAAGAGAAATAAGCTTTGATTTCCCTAAATATTGTACCTACGCATATAGTTCCAGTTACAAAATTTCATTAAATAAGGTGGGCAATTGTCTAAATGCACTTTGAATTTTATAGAAGGAAATTATCTAAAAAAATAAATTTTCATACGATTCTTACAGGGAAAAAGTGTCAATGAATAAAATATTTTTCTTATGTTCATCCATACAAAATTTCACATTTCTATGTACAAAATTTGCAGATATGTTTATTTTTAAATTTAGAGGAACTCATCACACATTTAAATGAATATATATATATATATATATATAAAATGATATTTTAAACCCTTAATTTAATCCAAATTAATTTCCAAAGCCTTATCTTAATTTAGCCCACAATAATTTAATTCTCTTATTTCCTGATCCAATTCCACTTCCTCTACTTAATTAATTCAAGGGAAGCTTTATAAAATTGCTGAATTGGCTAAACGCCGACACTTTCACACGCTCTGCGTGAAGGGACAAAATACAAATTCTTCTAAAAGATTCCTGTGTTTCCCTTGCTTTTTGATTGACATGCCATGGAAATCCCTATTAAAACATCACAGTATATAAGACAGGAATAATTTGTTTCTCTCTCTTTTTACGCCACTTCTTGACAAATCTGTTGGTGTGAGGGGAAGTGCTTGTCCGCGTCGCTTAACATGCCTGCCTGTCTGCCTCTTGGGAGAGAAAATGAAGCGAACTTTAAAACTTCAATGAGTCTTTCTGTCTTCGAAACTTCATTCTGCATCAAACAAAATAATGCTTATATATATATTAAAAGAATTGAATCATCAGGATTTCAAAAAAAAAATTTGCTAATCGCGCAAAACTTTTCCACTTTGATCGGTCGACAGTTGCAACTTCAGTTTTATGAAGAAAGGAAGGGAAGCTTCAGAAACCGAACATTTAAGTCTTATCCAAGAAGCACTAAAATGCTGATGAAGAAAATTAAATTCTTTGCTCGCACTAAAAGAATGACATATTCAGTAACAAGTGGATATGCTGACGATTTATGCTACACGTAATCGTAATGCCGGCTTGGATATAGAAGAAAAAAGTATAATCTTCTAAATTGTCAGCAACTTTGTAGGTAGCGTATTTATAGAAATGCTTAGCGATTACAGACTACAGAATCCTTATTTTCCCGTAGAGGAACGTGACGAGAAGATTTCAAGTTACCATCATGCTAATGTTACGAACAATGCCGTGCTGAATCTTTTATCGAATATTACTCATATGAAAGATTTATGTAATGAATGCTTGATAACTCAATAATCTAAATACCTTTTTAAATTTTTAAGAACTAAATATGTACGAAAATTTTTTAATGCTGTACAACGTATCAATTTTGTTTTTGTTTTTAATTAAAACGAATGAATAATAAAAATGATGTTGTGTGCTGTTTCTCCTGCTGTCCTTGTATACTTACATAGTTGTATTATTTTAACAATTGTCGATGCACTGATCATTCGGATATAATGATCACGTCGGTCTAAAGTGATTACTACAAGCAGCGACCACAGTAATATCATTTTAGTATTTAGAGAAAAGACATTAAATATTTTTTAATAAGCACTCTCTACCCAATAAGTAATTGCCTACAAACTTTTAAATAGGTATCATAATTAGGAGATTTCATGATGAGTCAATAAATGAGTTGCATTTGATTTCTATAAATGCAACAACAAATAAGATTCGACAAGGCTGGAATGGAAAGTTTAACTTTTTTTCAGTTCAAACTCATTATATTTAGAAATCAAGAAAATTTTATCTGCAACCTTAAAAAAGTAAGAACTAAAGCATTTCTAGGTGACAACAATAATAAGATTTGACAAAAGTGCTATGAAATTGGTGACAGAACAATGCCATGCTCTAACTGAATTCATTCCAATTGTCTAATTCAATTTTTTGATCTAATTTTTGACCAAAAAAGAATAGAAACATTTATAAATTGTCAGATTAAAAAGAACAGCATCTTATTACTTCTTATTTCTGAAGTTTTTAGTTATTTCTGAAGTAATGCATCAGACCCGCTTACACAACGGTTCTTCGGTGGAATTGGGTCTCGAACCTGAAATTCTCCGGTTCCGAAGCAGAGACCTTATCACCAGGCCACCGCGGCCTCAAATGAAAAAAGTATTGATTGTACTGTAGTTTTCAAAAAGTATTTATTAAAGCCATTGCAGGATAATAATCATTGTTTCAGAAAGCATTGAAAACTAATTTTTAAACAATAATTTAAAAAATTCTAAAAATGGCATTCATTCGAATAAAATTGGTATAATTGATTTA
Organism: Argiope bruennichi; assembly: GCF_947563725.1. Taxonomy (NCBI): domain Eukaryota; kingdom Metazoa; phylum Arthropoda; class Arachnida; order Araneae; family Araneidae; genus Argiope; species Argiope bruennichi. Next base: position 132,125,413 of record NC_079162.1, on the reverse strand, counting down.
AAAAATATCCTCAAGATGATGAAAAAATAATATTAGAGTAATAATATGCTTTGATGTTATGGCACAAACAAGTGAAAATTCTGTTTATTTTTTAATAAAAATTCTAATTAAATTTTGCAAACTCTGTTATCTAACACCCAATAAGCAACTTCCTGCCAAATTTCATGTTTCTAGCTTCAATGATTTATTCTCTGCATTGTTCTATGCACAAACCATTATACAAAGAGTAAAATTTCACCGGAAAACTAAAAAAAAAATTTAAAGTTATAAACAGAGAAAAAGGTTTTAAGTTAAAAATAACAGAATTTGAACTTTAAATACTAAAAAAAACTACAAAATCTAAACTCTATAGCTTTTTGTTTTTTTTTTCAGTTTTAAATACCCAACTTAGCAAGGTCCGCCCCCCTTTATAAAAACTAAAATTTGGCACGGTTGAAAAACAAATAATAATTTTCAAAAGAATAGGGAACATTTAAAAAATATATATACTGTGAAATAAATTTAGATCAATGAAAACCTAAAATTTCAAATTAAAATTTCATCAAACTGGAATTTATATAGTCGATTAACATAATTATACACCACAATGAATTGCATTTCAATATAATTCAATAAACCACTTTAGTGGGCTGTTCCAAAACAACATGTTAATGAGAAAGGTGACTAAATGTGAAATGCATTAAAGAGGTTTCACTATAACAAGAATAAAAGGAATTGTTATATATAACTTTCATATGTGGTTTTTTTTTAGTAGATTATCCTATGTTCAATATATCTACTTTGCATACCAAATACACCTTACTTTATTCTTAATTAGTTGCCTTTGGGGACTAGTCTTTCCACCAAGATTAATTATGGCTAAAATTTTTTAATTAAATCCTTTCAAATAACTAGTCTTAATGGCTTCTTCACCTAAATATTTTTCAAGCTACAAATTTTGACAGATTTATATTTCATACTATTTTAGAAGCTTTGTGACATTATGCTCATTTCATTATGCATTTCCCATATTTTTTGTCAGCTCCCCTTAAATTCATAAAAAATAGATTCACTTTACTATTTCTAATCTTTTAACAATGTAACAATTTCAAGCTTAAAACAATTTAAAATTAGGCATTTTCCTCTATTACTAGTATTTAAAATATAAATTTAAATAATTTTTAGATAAGAATTACTTACCAGAGTTAAGTAAACACATTGCTTGCATCCCTTAAATCTGCTTAGCCAATAACGATTTATGATAAAGATAAGATAGAAATTTGATTGTAAAACAAAAACAAAAAAATATTTGCAACTTTAACAACGACTTTTATCAATAATGTGTTGTTCCAGAATTCTTAAATTATTGCCTTACAGTTCATGATACATTTGATATTCATTCAGAATTCTAATGATTCTTGTTGGAAAATATATTTAAAACATTTTTTTAAAATACCATAATATAATTGGTATCACTGAAAATATAATTTTTTTTTAATTTCATGGTAATGTAAAAATTATTTTTGTATTGTAATATTTTTGGTAGTTATCACAAAGAAAACCCGACCCTTTTGTTTTATTTTAAATTTAATTCTAATTACAATTTCAAAAAAATTGAAATGGGTTTCATATTTCCACCTTCCAAAGTATATATGAGCCAAGTTTGATAACTCTAGGTCAAACAACATAGTCTGTAGAGAATAAACACATGTTCATCTTTATTATAAGTATTTTTCATTTATTGGAGTTAACCCAGGTATTCTTCTTTAACACCCCATAAAGGGTTATACACTTCCCAAGTATAACTAAAATTCTTCACCATCGAAAGAGCAAAACATTAAAGAACTTCGAAAGATTTCTGAGAAAAAGTCTGACATAGTCCATATTTTATATTGTCTCTTCAAAATTATCATTACAGTATTTCAATGAACAGCAGTCATAATTGCTTTGCTGAAGAAAGCCATTAAGTGATATCTTAACAATTGTTCATACCTTTGGATTCCTTACCAGAATCCTTCTTTTTTGTCATATATATATATATATATGTAATGATATTTTAAACTTTAATTTCAACTTAATTAATTTCCAAAGTATTATCTTAATCTAGCCCATAATAAGTTCATTCTCTTATTTCGTGATCCAATTCCACTGTCTCTACTTAATTAATTCAAGAGAAGCTTTATAAAATTGCTTAATCAGCTAAACGCCGACACTTTCACACGCTCGTCGTGAAGGCGTAAAAAATGTCCAGTAAGCACATTCTTTTTTAAAAGATCCCTGTGTTTCCCTTACATGTGATTGACATGCGTCAGAAATCCCTACCAGAATCTTATTAATATATTGGCACTGTGGAGAAATATTTTCCCTATCAAAATCTAAGGTTATATAAGGTGAGGGATAATTTATTTCGCCCTTCTTCCCCACTTCCGCTTTTGGCCGCGCTGTGGCGGACGCACAATGTCCGCGTCTTTACTTGTAAATAATTATGCTTTCCCGATGGATTAAAAAGAATTTAAAATTTTAAACAGTCTCTTCAATGTCTTCAAACTGCATTCTGCTTCACAACAAATAATATTACATATATATATATATATATATATATATATATATATATATATATATATATATATATATATATATATATATATATATATATATATATATATTCTTTTCTTGATACATCTGAAAATCAAAGCTTTATAATTATAATTTCATTTTACTGTATTGTATTCAATAATGGGGAATCAAATATATATATACATATATATAACCAATCTAAAGTAAGAAATATTTTGAAAACGAAAACGAAATAGTTTCGGAATCGCAATTATTTCTTAATCAAACTAAAACCACAAAAGGAACAGGAAAAACATCATAGTATTTAGAGAGCGCAAATGCAGCTACTTCTAAAACACTGACGAATTGAGACAAAAGTAATAAAAACCAAGTTAATAGGAAAATCAAATAAAACAAAAAAAAAAAAAAAGAATGGATTAAAAAAAAAAGGGATTTTTTTTCTGTGAAGGAATGCAGAGTAAACAGTATAATAATGATTCTGCATGACCTGAAAATACCCTGAAATTAAGTCTAAGAGATGTACTATTTTAACAGAAAGTAAAATACAAAACAATAGATTAGAAGAATACATCCACTAATAAGCAAAAATACAATAACAAAAATAACAATAATACCATATAATAACACTCAAACCAGTAATGCAAACAAAAAGGAAAGACAATACCAGCACCAGGGACATGAGGAATCATTAGTCTGTTTTGTATGCATTCCTTCACAGAAAAAAATTCCTTTTTTTGAATCCCTGCCTGAAAAAGTCTACAGGCCAGATTCTTTCTTTTTTTTTTGGTTCAATTTTAATTGGTTTAATTTGATTTTCCTATTAACTTGGTTTTTATTACTTATATATATATATATATATATATATATATATATATACACCTCTCAAGAAAATTAAGCATTTTCACTACGCTATGCACTATGTTTCCTGTAAGGGATATTTTTAGAATTTGTAATTATTTGATATTATTTAAAAATCCATTCAAATTTCACACATACCTTAAGCTTTGGTACATTTTCCTTTTCTATTTTTTCAGCAGCAGTGCTAAGATGTTTGTCAGATTTTTCATCAAATTCAAAGTCAATCACAAAGTCTCTGGTCTTTGCTTCTTGAACTTTTTTATGCTTATCAGTTTTAACACCAATTATAAAGGAACTATCAGTCCATGGAAGTAGCACTATTACACACAATATCACAAAGAAAAACAGCATGCCAATCATAAAACGTTGTAGTCTAGACAGTTGATTCCATAACTAAAACAGATATTAAAAGAGCGTTAAATGCAAATATTAAATGAAATTCATTTCAGATTATAAAGTATTTCAGTTAATTAAAAGAAAAAAATCTATTTCATAAAATGCACTTGCATAAATATAATTAAATGAATGCAATAAACTAAAAATGTATGTATCATACTAAGTTAAAATACTACATTAATCTTCTTTTCAGTGGAACTATTTCTTTTCCATTTCTAAAATTCAATTCAAGAGTAGAAAATTCATATTTATATGTAGATTTCATTAACCAATCATGAATAAAGTATTCTTAAGATTTCATAGATATTATTAAAGACAAAACAAAAAGGCAAGCTCATTAATTTTAAAACATAATTTTTAAAACCTGAAAGCAATAAGATCAAAATAATATGGTGCTTGAATGGTTAAAAAAGAATCTCTGGCAAAGAATCTAAATTATTTAAACTATTCTTTATTTTGAAATTGATTTTTGATCAACTCATCTTAAAATGTTGCTTTTATGAGCATGCTATCAAAATTGTTACAAAAATATAACTTCTATAAACTTACAATAAATGTTATAAATGTATGAAAAAAGCATTGATTAAAAATTGAAACATCAAAAACTACAAGCAAATGAAAAACAAAATTCAGAAATCTAAATTTTTTAATGATTATGAAACAGATTAGGCAATAGATTGCTAACTATGCAACTTTGATTTCACTAATTAGTTTTAAGCTTAAATCTGATAATTTTTCAATTTGAATTCGTCAAATTTGAATTCCAACTTTAAAGGATATTTTGATAATACATTTATTTTGAAGATCAATATGTTCCATTTTAAAATTCTATTTATCACAAAATTGGTAAATCATCTAATGTTCTTTTAAAGAGGAAAAAGGTAAAATTATCTTGTACAAACACAGTCACAACAATTCAATTCGCCATGAAAAAATAATGAAACTGGAACTTCAATAGCTTTAGACTAAAATATGCAATATAAGATTTAGTTATTTACCTTAATCTGTTAATGCTCAATTTAATTTTAAAAACATAGATTTCAGAAAAATTCTTCAAAATTCTGCTGAAAATGCCAATAAAAAGTAGCGATGGATTAGGATGAGAAAAAATTATTTTTTAAAAAGTCATTTTAAAATATAGTAATTTTTTAAAAAGATTATTTTTGAATTCTTTTTATTACTTCAGAAATAAATAAAAAATTTCAAAGTGATGACATTTTGATTTCTAAATCTGACTAATGGGTGGTAAATACCACTTGAAAACATATTAGTTTGTTAAGTAAAGCATAATAAGACACAATGGAATGCATCATTCCATTTAGCTAAGGAAATAAAATGTATCTATCTTTAAAAAATATCTTATATTTTAATGGATTTAAAAATTTAAACAATATAACTAAAGATATTTTAGCATTAATTATCATATATCATATTTTATGAAATAATTTCTTCAAGCTTCCAAAAAATAGCACAATCAAATCTCAATTCATTCATTATTGAAACAAGTGTCAATTTTTTCCCCCTTTAGGAATCCCTATTAGGGCACATTTGTCATTAAGTATTTTGAAGCTATTTTTTTTTCTTTCTTTTTTCTTTTTTGAGCTTTAAGGGATAACAAAGCTTTTCAATCTTACATAAAATTCACATTTAGTTTACTAAGCATTTATTTGAACTTAATTTGCTTAGATAATCAATCTTATGCTCTGAATTCAGAAAACTATTTTTACTTTATTATTTTACTATAAATTATTTTTAGAAACAACTAGACAGCAAGGAATTTTCAGGTACAAACATATTTGTGCTCTTCTCAAGAAATTCTTTGATTTCTTTTACTGAACTTTAAAAATGTGTCAATATTTTAAAATAGATAAAGATGTGATAAGGGTGTGACAAACCATGATGAAGTTTGCTGACTTAAGAAAATATATTTTTGATGGTGCCTAACACACATACATGCTCATATTGTGAAGTATAATATAATTTTTGCTTAATTCAATTCAACTTACATTCAAACAATTTTAATTGGAAATAGCTTGAACATAAGATTTAGTGGTGTACACAATACAATCTAAGATTCTGGAAAGTGATGAGAGATTAAACAATAAAAAGATTAAAAAATATTTACATAAAATAGCAATCTAAAAAAATAAATTTTATAAAGAGAAATAACAAAAAATTTAAATGACCTTTTTTAAATAAAAGAGCAACAAAAATAGTCTTAGTTCATGTTTGTTCATGACAGTCTTAGTTCATGTTTGCTCTAATATGGTAGAAAGCAATTTTAATGCATTAAATTATCTTTCATAAATTGCTGAGAATAAAAGTAATACTAGAAGAGACAAACAATTTTTAAATCTGAAGGTAGAACATTTCATAATTTAAATAGTTTTTTTTTTAAATATCAGCAAAATTCAAGCATTTATCATTTGAATCTAGAATTATGAAAACATTGTAATTATTCTGATGGGGGGGGGGAATAACATCTTAGTGAGATTCTGTAATGACTCATTTAAACAAACATTTTTTGAAAGAACCTGAAAACTAAAAATTATTGAATCATCAGAGCAAATATAATATTTATTCTATTAGCATTATGATTATACATTTATAAATACATTTCACCTCAATACATCCAGCATAGACAGAGATCTCTTAAGTTTTTATGAGAGCATAATTATGCAATATTTCCATATAGCATGAAACTCTTAGAGCTCACCTTCAAAGAGAATTTAGTTAAATATATATTTTGTGGATTAACAAATAATTTTCTACAACTATCATAACACACCATAATGTTGTGAAGAAGTTAAAAAACTCTTGAGTAAAAGTAAGGCTGTTAATGACAGAGGGAAAAAAAAAAAAAAAAAAAGAGAGAGAGAGAGAGAGAAAAGCAGGATGGCTGGAGCAGATGCTGGGTTTTCAGATTATAACTATATTTGACAAGTACTGAAATTATAAAAATCATTGCTATATTGTTAAAAACCATCTCATAATTTTAAATATCTAGTATTATACAGGAATTTGGATGACATGAGAACTGAAATTTCAAATTATATTAGAAATAAGACATGATAATAACAGAGAATAATGACAATATATAATACAATATTTAAAATTTACTTTTACAATACATAAATGAATGAGATTCATTTCATTACTTTTTTCTTCTTACTTTTAATTTAATTCATTCTTTTACCTTACTTTTTTTCCTGACCAATTCAGGTTTTTATTAAAAATGCTTTTAGATTTTTTATGAAAATTGACAAAAAAAAAAAAAAAAAATCATTTAAAGATTTTGTTTGATAGCATCTAAGACAAAGATAAAATTCACACAAATTATAAAGCAATTCCAAACATTTCCTCAAAATCTCATATCAAAGTATGCAACACTGCAATATATATATAATTGTTAATATATGGATAACATATCTGAAAATGATTGCCATATAAATATGGTTTTGCTACTACATTCTTTTGGCAGAGATAAACTCTAAACATTTAAATTTATAGAATATAATAGTCAAAATAATTTCGAACAAAATAAAATAAAAATGTTTTGATTTTTTTTAGAAAAGCTTAATTTCTGATAAGTAAATTTATGCTATCACTCAATTATTTAAAAATTTCTAGGCTGAGGCTTTTCAGGTGGCATATAATTTCATATTAGATTAGGAATGCACCCAATTTATTTCAATAAATTATTTATTATCATTATTATTTGACAACTAATCTCATTAACTATGCAATCTCATGCATGCAGACTCTAGAGAAACAATAGATATTTAAAACAAAAATATGTGAATTTACTCATAAATATAAAAACTTATTTTTGAGTTTGTGACTAAAAAGTTGATTTTGTAAGAAATAGAATCAAACTTTTGCTTAGTAGCAAAAAAGCATTGCTAAATCTCCAGAGACAATATTTTCTTTCAATAAATAAAATTTTTTAACTAAATGTCATAAATATTTTACTTCTTTTTATCATACACAAATGAAACAAATTTTATATCTGACAATTATTCAGTATGAAAATTTTAAATTTTTATTTCTTTCATTTGTTTTATTTTCATTAGTTTAGAACATGCTATTAGTAAGAAAACCATAGAGTCTATTTGTGACAGGATGATGGTCCAGAATATTAGAAGTAATAATTTCATGCAAATTTTACTAACCCAAGTGATACCTTCATGATATTATGTAGCATTCAGAATAATGAACAAATAGTAAAATACCATATGCTAATAAGTTATGTACAAATGAAATTTGTATTTTCTACTCTGTATATAAAACTGTCATGGGTATATTTGGGTCATAATTTTAACTAATACTATAAAAATAGGGAAATATCTGACTGAAGAGCATAGCGAAATTGAAATTAAATGTTTAATTGAGAACTCAAAATTTTTCTTACCTATAAACATTCTCATATATATATTAATGAATTGCATTTTTATGATTAAGGGTTTGGGTGGATCCTCTTGGCGTCTTTTTGAATTCTCGTAAAACGAGTGGCAATAACGTCGCCAATTTGGCAATCTAGACAGATTTTTTAAAATTTATTTTTATTTTATTTTTTATTATATTTATTTTATTTTTATTATTATTTATTTATTATATTTATTTATAATTTTATTATCTATTTAATATATTTATTTTATTTTTTATTATTTCTGGCCTTTAAGTATCGTTTTTTAAATGAAAAATAATAATAAATATTCAATTAGTAGTCAACTTGGCGAGATTTCAAATAAGTCGCCAAGAGGTGGGCCCATCTAGGATTTCAAGGAATATGTAAAGTAAATAAAACTGATTATAAATTCAGGCTTTCTTTTTTAAATTTTTGGAAAAAAAATATTATATATTTATGAAGAATTTGATAAATTTGCAGGGAAAAATTGTTTTGAAATTCTCTAACATGTATAAGATTAATTATATATATACCAAATGTATTTTCTATTCAAATTTTTAAAATAATTTCCCACAACAAAAAATCTCCTTTCATGAAATTTTTTTTTTTTTTTTTTTTTTTGATCAGCATGATTCAAGAAAATTACAATGGAAGAAAAATATCAAACATTGCAAACTGAAAGCAATAAAAAAACTGCTGAAAGCAATAAGAATGCTCATTGCATTCCTAAGGTTGATAAACTATAATATTCATTTATGTATTGACCATATATTGGATGATATAGCTAATTTTTAAGAAATAATCATAAAAAAAAAGGTAGAAGGAAATGTAAGGTACACAACATCAAAAGAGAGGAAAATAATAATTTTTTTTTTCAAAAACATCAATCTTCTGCATTTTTTATTAGTATATATTTTGTTTAATTATTTTTAATTTTAAAAGTTTTAAATTAGTTTGGGAAATGCTGATATATATATTTAAATATATCTTTTCCTACTAAAATGCGAATTACATAATAAATATAAAATAAGCTACAGAATTGATGCAACTGTTATCGAAACCCGGAAACTAAACTAAAAGGAGGGGCATTTATATACATAATTATACGCCATGTTTTGAATGCTCTCTGTGAAATCTGAAACAAAATGCTATTTGCATAAAAAAATATTCTAATACAAAATGTTCATGAAAATCAACAGCACACTCCTTTCAATGCATGATTATGTATATAAAGAATCTGAGCTTTAAACACAGAAATGTTAAATATCTTACCCGACGAATGCTTCGCGATTGCGGATGTGAAATACCGGCACCTCTGGAAAATAAAAAGTTGTCACTGATGTGGTCATCTAATAAGCGTCCTTTTTCTATATCACTATCAATATTCAAATGAGTATTATAGTTCGTCATTTTATCAGAAAAATCATATCATTAACAAACAAGTCATGATGCCGCTTCAATCCTTAAAATAAACAATCCCTTGAAATAATTACGCATTCCTAACTGATGTCGTAACACAAACACATTTGGCTTTTTAGAACGTTCTATTCTTGAAAATTTTAAATAATTTCACTTCCTTTGAAATCTGCTTACATAATCAAAAATAGTTTTCTTTGATGCTGCTCAGACAGCAATTATTATCTATTGAAGTTATATTATACACGCATATAATGATCAAAATGAGACGAAAGGTTTTTATAAAAGGAACTGAGTAACAAAACTGTTAAATTTCAAAGAACACATTAAATATTATATTATTGATTCCACAAAACATGTGTAAATCGTATTAAGATGGGAAGGTCTGGTTTGGTTGATTGGAAGACTTCTGCTTGAGGCAGTTATTTAGAAATTGAAAGTTTCGTTTCATGATGGCAACCTAACCTGATAAATTCTAAAACAATTATAAAATGATTGGCTTTTAAGAAGTAGCAAAAAAATGAAAGCATTTTTTTTTTGTTATTATTCTTCAGCTAAAGAATTGATTTTCTAAAGTTAGAAATCTCTTCTTTCCGATAAATATTTCATATAAACCGAGTTTTTAAATATATTATTTTTCGAGGAGTTTTCTGTTTGGCAACATTGATATGTTTCCATAATTTATTTTGATAGCGGGAACCGAAAGTTTTCTTAACTTTGTAAACAGTTTACGATGGAAAGAAACAAAGACGTGCATGGTTGGGTTAATTAGAATAATTTTTCAGTCACGAGCTTGGTAAGATATTCAGTTATTATTAAAAAATAGTGATATTTATGATTTAAGCTAAAAAAATTCCATTAATTTCTGAAGTTTATATATTCTAAAGTTATACCTTCATATATTAATAATGTTTTTCATTCAATATCATCTAGAAATTAATTTCACATGCTTCTCATGTATTGTAAGAAATTTTTTTTTTAAAAAAATTCAATTTAAAGTTCTAAGATTTGTTTTATTTACTTGGAAATGGCTTCCGTATCTCGATAAAAAATATTTTAATTGTTATATGTATTGTTTTATCATTGAAAAATCCTAGCAGCATGTTTTAAGCAAGAATTTAAACCGTAATTGTTCCATTTATGGAACTTAAAAAATTTTAAATGGCCAAGAGGAGTATTTCATAGCAATTTTGACAACTAGATTGGAAATTTTCTCTATAATTAAAAAAAAAAAAATCATTTATGTTCCGCATTTCAATATTTCTTCTGCTTTTTGTATATAATAAAAATAAAGCAATTTTTTTAATGTAAAAATACCTTTGATGTTTCCTTCCCTGATGATTATTTTTTGTTTCAGAGATCTGGAAGAATTTCTCATTTAAAAGTGTAGTGACATGCAGTGACTTTGAAAATGGAACGTGCTTTTCATTGGTCAATTTGGAGTGCTTCAATATTTTATTCTTTATATAAATTTAAGAAGTCTTGTGGTAAGTTTTACATTATTTTGCTTTTCCTAGGTTATAATTTTTAATTTTTGCAGTTCAGTACTTTCAAAAAACTTCAAATCTAATATTATTTATCATGGTTAAAAATTTGATATAATTAGCTTTATTTTAAATTTTTAATGTTGTTAAACTATTCATTTAGTGCACAAAATATTAAACAAGTAAAAAAAAATGTTTACTTAATTTGTTGACAAAACAAGAGAATCGGATACCAGGTTCTCATGAAAGCAGAATAAATCTCAAACCAAATCTATCAACTTGCTAAATTAATTAATATAGTGAGAAATAAATAAAAAAAGATTAATACATTTGGTAACTTGTCATCTTCAAAAAGTTACAACATGGCTCCAATTGCTGTCATGTACCAGATTCTCTTGTATGGCCAATTTATTTGATGTTATATTGCTTAAAAAGTCTTACACTTTTAGAATATCATCCAAGACTCAGCCCTCACGACTTTACTAAAGGATGGAATGTTTTCTCCTTGGAGCATATCATGAAGGATAATTCGGATCTCGAATGGTTAATATTGACATCTACTTTTAAGAAATTCTACATGATTCTTTTATTTCAAGTAGTCTGCATACAAATCATTTTGAGGATAAATAAATTTGTAAGTTTTACTTTGCCATAATAAGAAATTACATTGTCTTTTTTTCACTCAGAATTCTTTTTTACAGAAAATGTGATGTAATAAATGATAGTTTTGTAAAGCTCTCATAAAAGATAGTGTCATATTTTATATGAATGTTAAAATTTGTTTTTTATTTGGTATGCAAATATTATTTAAAATTTGGAAAACATTTTTCTTAAAATATGATTGATCTTAAATTCTTATTGATTAAAAATAGTTATTCTGTTTCAGAGTACTTGTTTCAGAGTACTACTTTTTATATTTCTTTCATGAATTGCTTGAAATTTCTTAATTTAAAATTTACTGTCCAAGCACTCTTTAATTTTTATAAAATTGTTTTTAATGTATATAATTAAATATATAAAAATATCTATTTTTTTATTAGATGGTGCATTTATAAATGATTTTTAATTGTTACTAAAATGATCCCATTAGAATTTTAGGCAACATGATGTATGATTTAGAGATCGTTTTACTTCTTTAAATCACCAGGTTGTTAAATTAAACATAAGATATAGCATTGACTAATCACTAATTCTGTGCTTTCCTTAATTTTGTTGATATAAAAAAGTGACTTATATTACATTTTCTGTAATTATAGACTTTATAATATATATATATATATATATATATATAGTGTGTAATATACAATATTAACAATATTAACAATTATACAATATTAAATCAACATTCAGTTTTAATTCTAGGTTGGAGAAGTCCAGCAAGTTTTTGCTATTAATTTCATTGCTTTTATTTCTACCTGCTGTAGATGGCATATGCTTCTCTGAATAACTATTATTTTTTTTTATTTTTTTATACTGAAACTTTAAATAGTTACTTACTTGTATGTTAATTTTATTTTTGAAAAAAATATATATTGTTTATTTTTAATTCAATGTTCCATTTTTTATAATTATCTATATGCACTTGTTTTCTTTTAAAAAATTGAATAAAAATTTTCATATAATGTAAGTTAAGAAGAAATTTTGAGTTTTTGAATTTATTAATATTTATTATTTAGTTAATTAAAAGTTTATTTTCTTCATATGTGTATATATAAATATTATACTTCGCATTATGTAACATATATAATAATTATATATGTGTATATATAAATATTATATGCAATGGATATTGATGAATGCATTTGCAGTTAATATTATCATTTGCTTCATATTATGAAAATCCTTGAAGGCCAGAACCAACTTATTTATATATGTACATAAAAGTGTTTTAACTACATTAGTGTTCATTTAATGTTATAACTACATTGTTTGTCATAAGATTTAAAGCATAGAATTGACAGATCCTTCATTTTCAACTAATGGTAATGATGTATTTGAAATTTCTTACTCTGCTTGTAAAAAAACATCTGGTGCCATTTTTCTTTTGTGATAGTTCACATTCTTTTGTCTGGACTAGGACTGTCTGAATCAATTTAAATGTACAGCTACACTGCCGATTCTGGTTTGAAATCTGTTGGAATAGTCATACCTTTGTTGCTTGTGATAAATTATAAAAGTAAATTTTTTTTAAAAAATACTAATTTGAGTGTTAAAAATAAAATTGAATTTCTTAATGTCTGAAAATTTGCTAAAAATGTGTACTGCGGCATAGTTAAAAATTCCATAGCTTCTTCTTTGTAAAATTTTTTAAAAAATAATTTGCTTTTCTTGAGCAAAACGAAGCAATAAACTTTGACAGGAACAAATTTATTGAAAAAATATTTCATCAAATTTTAAAATGAGATAAATATTTGTTGATTTCAAACTCAACTTACAACATCTTTCAACAAATATATTTATTAATATATGAAACAATATCTAAGTGAACTGTTCAGAAGTAATTGTTAAGATAGATTTTTTAATTACTTTTTTTGCAATTATAGATAATTTTGATATAAAAGTTTTTTTTCTTCTCTTATTCTCTTGATATGATTATATATAGTTAATGTTATTTAATGTTATGCTCACATTATGCAGCATTACTGTAAATTGTGATTGTCTTTTGAGAATTTAAAGTAGATACTAAAGAAAATAATGCATGAAAAAAATTTAATTTACTGAAATATTTCTTATAATTGAAATAAAATTTATATGAATTTGCAGTTTATTCTTAAGATTGCTTACATAATTAAAAAATTTCCTGCATATAGAATTTATTGTTAGTAAGAATTCATCAGCTAACAATTGTTTGAAATCATGTTTGATATATTTGTACTTTTTCCTGATATTTTTTTATTCTTTGAAATTATCAAAGAATATCCAGTTATGACAAAGCATAATTCTCTAGTCATTTGACTTATTTATGTTGTATATCTAGTTTAAGATCCTCGATTAGTATTTTTCAAACTGTCTGTAAAAGTATCTAAGACGCCTGTATTCATTAACTACCTTTTAGATTCAATACAAAGCTAACCTAATATTATTTTTAAATTTTAATATGCTGTCATTATATGAAAATGCATTATCAAATATAAATTTGACCTCATGAGTTGCTGAATTGGTAAAATGGGACTTATAGCTAAACGAAAGATTAATATTCATATATGTTATAGTTACAGGATGCTTAAGTCAATTAAAAGCCCTTGAAAGTTGCTTACTTTTTAATGATCTTTGTATAAAGGTCTTAAAAGTGCTTTTATTAAAAAAAAATATCCAGGTGATTATTTTTCTAAATACTAAAAAAATATCTTCATGCTAAATCAGCCAAATTTTATTAATGTATTTTTCTTTGCGATGATTAATTGTTAATCATTGTGGAACACCCATGAGTCCAGAGGTCAGTGTAAAAGGTTTTCCCCTCTGTATAAGCAAATACAGATAGTTTGGGGAAAATATGATTTTCATTTTCTTGAAATTTTTATCTCCATTTGTTTGTCTAAGAAGGAATAAAATAATTTTATTTTCAGAGATAATTAAATGTATTCCTAGAAATAATGGAAGTTTATTTTTAACTTGCTTAAATGCATGTGGTTATTTCATTATCGAGAAATTGTTTATTACATTTCAATATTATTAATAGTGAATTACTTATCTATTTTTACTACAAGAAATTTTTGTGCGAAGTTTTAGAACTTTTTTTACCGATGCCGGGAATCTGTATTTAATTCACAGTAGGGTTTCCAAAGTGTATATATTGAACGATGCAAGTCCTTCAAAAATAAAACTAAAGTATAAAGTATTACTAAAGAATTGAGAATGTTGACTCATTAGAAAAATCGCCTATTTTGGGAGGGGAAAGACAGAGCTAACGAAATTGTTGCCAGTGACATAAAGAGGGGGGATATTTTTTATCTTAATACAGAAATTGAAATCTCCCATGGATAAGGGAATTGCTGATATTGAATAGAAAGTAAATGCTTTTACTGAACAAGCAAAAGATTTTTCTTTACCAACAAAATTTATTGTAACGTGAAAAGCTGCTTGTGAGAAAACTGGATATTTGACAGAATTAAATAACAAAATTTCTAAAGTGAAATAGAAAATTATTTGAATAGTTGATAAAATGAGCAGATTTTTATGTTCTAAATATTTTTACTTATGTACTAGGCCTTTTTTTTTTTTTTTTTTTTTGTCCAAAAGATTGAAATTTTAATGAAGTGGCAAGGTAGTCCCCCCCCCCTTTAATACAGCTAACTGTAGTGTAATGCACTGAAAGTGTTTTGGTAAGAATTTTTATAAGAAAATTGCGCAAAATATATTTTCTATAACTTTACATCATTTTTCAGCGTCGCTGTGAAAAGTTCTTAAATTTGAAAACCAATTTTAAGCACCATAAAAGTGCTTACTTTTAGTAAAAAGGTCCTTAAAAGTGCTTAATTTTTTTGTGAAGTGCAAGGAAGATATTCCTTTTTGTTTCCGCAGACGATCAATATAATAAATCTTAAATAGTCATAAATCTTTGTTTAGTGAATATATCATAAAAGAAAACCGAAGAAAGGGAAATATTCGGCGAAGGGATAATGTAGTTTCAACCCATGTTAAGATAATGCTTAATTAACTTTTCCCCTCCTCCTTTTTTAAACAATGGGCACTGGCGTATATTGGAATGGTTATTCCGAAAGAGCGAAATAGAAATACGCCAAACTGGTTGCAACTCGCAAAACGTTTGAACTTTTTAACTAAAACAAACGTTTCAATTAATATTCTAAATAGTGAATAATTTATTTTCGTTATGCCTGGTAACTTTATGTTCTCGTTATGTGTATTTAAAGACTAAGCAGATTAGCTCCGATCGACGAAAAATATGAATACAGTATGGTTCGTAAAAGAAATAGATACATCAGAGATGGGAAAAGTTGTTCTAAAAGCGTACATGAAAGATACTTATGATATTTACCTGTTTTCATTCTGATTACCATGAAGTCTCATTACATATTCAATCATCATTCTCATTAATATGTTGTTTTGAGCGATCTTTTGAACGACTACGAAAGGGATTTTACTATACGATTATTTATTGCGATTGTAATTACTTTAGGCGAATGTCTCCATTCCTTTGAAAATTATCATTTGTTGAACCAATCTTGTCAAATGTTAGTTTCTGTTTTTAAAAAAATTCTGCTAGGTCTGGTATTTAAAATTTAAAACAAATAAAAAGAAGTTTTAAGAAACTTTTATGATTCAGATTATATCAATAAGAAAAAATTTTAAAAAAAATTCCCTTTTTGTAACTTTGCGATTTTTTTCTTTTTTGTTTCCCAACGAAGATATAAAGATTTGCCTGACTAATACTGAGCGTCATTGAAATAGGAGACATGAAATTTAGCGGGCAATTACATTTTGGATGTTAGAGGCTCACTCAGGATGGATTTTGCAAAATTTTAATTAGAAATTGAATTTAAAAATTAAAATTTTAACGTATTTCCCACAAAATATTAAGAAATATTATGGTACAAAATATATTTTTACACCTTCTTAAAGGTGTTTATATAATATTTTCCTACACTCTTCTGTGAATTTGGTTGCCTCTTGTTACTTCTCATTTACTTTGATTGCCTTGGAAGGCTTGCATTAACTGTGATAGTAATAGAAGGATTTTCCCATTAACAGCTTTCAAATCTGACATTCTCCTATAGTACTTTGATGGATTTCGCTCTTTTTTAAAGCTTCAGAAAAATGCTAGCCACTCGCATTCCATCAATAAATTCTTACCACTCTCCTCTGTAAACCCATTTTTTTAGAACGAAAGAAGCGAATTCATAGTTATTACATATGTTTGGAATTCAGTTCTGATAAAGAAACCTGATACAAAAATCCGTTAGTGAACACAAAGCGGAAATTATCGCCTACAGCATTTGTAAATTATCCTCCATAAAAAAATTAATGCTGCCGACTTTCCCTTGAATATATTCTGCAATTCACATACACTATACACTGTAGAAATTAAAGAACTGCCAAGAAAAGCTAATGAAGCAACGGATTTTTCATTCGTAGTGAAATGCAACAAAATTCAAAATAGAGGGATTTATAAGGTAAGATAAGGTAAACTTTTATAAGACAAGATAATGAGAAATTTTTTTTAAATGTATAATTAGCTGCAATAATAATATTTCTCTACTTACATACCTAATTAGCTGTGATATTAGTGTTCTTGTTTCTATGCTGATTAGTTCTATTCATATAAATATTTATATGAATAGTAAATGTCTTATATAATCAATTTTTTTAATAAAAATAACATTAAAATTAAAGTTGTATTAGTTAATTTAATTTATCAGTACAAAATAATGCTGTCAGATTTTTGTCATTTTAATTTTCAAATTTGAGTTGAGTATTTTAAAAATTAGGAGAGGGAAACAGTCAGTTACTTTTTGTGTGTAATTTTTTTTTTAAATTGTACACTTAGAAAATTAAAAATTATTAAGACCTAGAACTTACTTAATTATATTTTTTCAGATTTTTTTTTTAAAAATTTAAACTTAAATTTAAAATTATTCTGATAAAAATTTATCAGCATTATCTAGTATTAATAAATTAAGTTTTCTGAGCTAATATGTAATTGATTATAGTTTTTCTTGTATAATTAGCATAATTTTTTTCATCCGATGTCTTGTGAAAATAATTTTATAAGCCCATTTTTGTTGAATTTACCAATTATTTGAATCTTTAATGTTTGTAACATATATTGATTATATTCAACTTGCTCTTAATTCAAATTTTCAGAGTTTCTTTGTATTAATTATTGCTGAAGATAATGTTGCCAATTTAAATAAAAGATGCAGCTGGATTCAACATCTAAACATCGATTAAAATTTAAAAAGTTTTTTAATCAAAGATTAAAATTTTAAAAAAATTTAAAAATAGATATATTTAAAAAAAATTTTTTTTATGAAAATTATAATTTATTATAAGACAAAAAAAAAAATCCATGAGTAAAAAATTCTTATGTATTCATGCATGTGCAAAAGTGCTTAACTTTTTTGCTACAGTGCTTAAAAAGATACAAACAGAGGTATCACAAATTCTTGTAAGCTGTGGGAAGCAAACATTTAATTAAGGAACATTTCTGATAATAGTGGAACAAAAAGAATATTAAAATGAAGTTCATAAATTATTTTGTTTGATTTCATTACTATTATTGGATTTTCTCTCTCATTAGACACAGTCCTAACAAAATTATTTCTATTCATGCTTCAATTTAAACTCTTGTCCATTCTTTATATTACTTACTCATTTCAGCATTTCTTCAATTGCATTTACTGTTTGCCATGACTAGTGTTTTCTTTATAGTTTTGAAACTTCACAGCTTGATTTTAATATTTAAATCCTAAGAAAATAATTTTTTTGTAGTGACATATATATATATATGTAGTATTATTTGTGAAGCATGATGCAGTTTGAAGGCAATGAAGATACTTTTAATTTCGTGACGTCGTTTTATTTCATTTTGAAGAAGCAAGCATATGTACAAGCGACGAGCACACAGAAAGGAGTGAGGAAAAAGCTCTTGGACATTTTATCCCTGGTCTTATATAACCTATGATTTTGATAGGGAAAATACTTCTTTACAGTGCTAATGTATTATGAGATTTCGATAGGGATTTTCGTTATACGGGTGGACAAGGTAGAGGAAACACAGGGAGATTTTAAAAAAGAATTTGCCTGGTCAGCGGTATTTTATCTCTTCACGCGCAGTGTAGGAAAGTTAGATTTTAGCTGATTCAACAATTTAACAAAGCTTCTCTTGAATTAATTAAGTAGAGACAGTGGAATTGGATCACGAAATAAGAGAATATTTTAGAATGAAGTTACTATGGGCTAAATTAAGATGAAGTTACTATGAAAATTAATTAAATTGAAATTAGAGTTAAAATATCATTACACACACACACACACACATATATATATATATATATATATATATATATATATATATATATATATATATATATATATATATATATATATATATATATATATATATATATACACATACAGTTGTGGCCAAAAGTGTGGACATTTTTTGAAAGTTTCATGTTTTTCAACTTTGCGTGCTTGTAGAATATATTAATTTTCACTTAAATACAAATGTTTATATATCAAATTGAAGGTAATTTAATGTAAAATTTAATAACAAAAACAGTATTACAAAAAAAATTACGCTCTTTTTAGTAAGATCTTAGATTTGCATTTTTTTAAAGTGATACTTACACAATCAATACTTAGTAGGATAACCCTTATTTTTTAAGACAGCTTCACAGCGTCTTTTCATCGAGTGAACGAGTGTTTGGAGTTCATCTTTCGTAATCACATGATGTCAAGAATCAATTATAGATTCAATAAGTTGTCTTTTATTGGAGGGACGTTTTTTTCGTACAAGAATTTTCAAACGTTGCCGCAAATTTTCAATTGGATTGAGATTAGGACTGTTTCCTGGCCATGGTAATACATCTATGCCTTTATTTTGAAACTATGTTTTGCATACTTTTGCTGTGTGGCATGGAGCTGAATTCTGCTGAAAAATAAATGGTGATTTGTTGGGGAAGAAATCCCTGATGGAAAGTATCAATTTTGGTTCCAGGACAGTTTCGATGTATTTTTTGGCATTCAGGATGCCATCAATCACTTGAATTCGGCCCACACTATCTGCAGAAATACATGCCCAAATCATGGCATTTGTTGTAGTTTTTATAGTTGCTTCAATGCAATCAGGATGAAGTCCTTCACCTACTCTACGTCTCACATATTTTCTACCATCACTACCAAAGAGAGATATTTTAGTCTCATCGCTCCAGATTACTTGCTTTCATTGATTTTCTGACCATTTAATGTGTTCTTTTCACTTAACTCGTTTTTCGCGTTGCTTTTGATTTAAATATGGTTTTTTCCTTGGAATTCTAGCTTGTAGTCTAAATCCTGATAACCTTCTTCTTATTGTTCTTGAACTTACTGCAATACCCGCTGCATTCATTTAACATCTAATGGCATCTGATGAAATTTTTCTATCTTGAAGGCATAGCCGTTTGATTTTTCTATCGGCAGTAGCACTTGTGCACTTTTTTCGGCCTGATTTGGCCTTATTTTCCACTGATTTCGTTTTTTCATAACGTAAACAGAACTTTCGTACACCAGAACAAGTCACTGAACCATCAACTTGTCTTACCATTTCAGCATAAGAGAGGACAATTTCTCTCAATATGACAATTCGGCTTCTTTTTGTAGATGTCCAATCAGTTCTTCTTGTTGGTGACATTGTTTAAAATTAGTTTAATTAGAAAAAAAGGACTTAAAATATTCAAAAACAGCAATACTCTATTTAATTGTACTTGTATGCATCATTCCGCAAAATATTTCCACAACAATAACTATTTTACATACCAAATAACCTAAATTATAGTTACAGACATTTGATGGGGTCCTCAGAACAGTGTTTGTGATTGGCTAGTACGCTTTTATTGCAAAACACGTCATTATTCAAAACGATTTGTGTTTGTTTGTTCTACTAAAATGAGCGTAACTTTTTTTGTAATACAGATATTATAATACTGTTTTTGTTATTAAATTCTACTATAAATTACCTTCAATTTGATATATAAACATTTGTATTTAAGTGAAAATTAATATATTCTACAAGCACGCAAATTTGGAAAACATGAAACTTTCAAAAAATGTCCACACTTTTGGCCACCACTGTATATATATATATATATATATATATATATATATATATATATATATATATATATATATAATATAAAATTTTAAAATGGATCTTTTTGTTATTTTCAATATTATCTTTTTTTAAAAAAAAAAATTAAAACTGCTTCAAACTTTGCTAATTTTATAGTTTATTTCAAAACAGTTGAGATGCATTTAATAAATTAGTAATATATATATATATATATATATTGTTGCGAAATTTCTGGGTTCATTTGGATAGTGGGATTTATATGGTGTGGAGAACGCTCAATCAGCATGCGACAGTAGAAAATAAAACAACGACGTTTATTTACACGAAGACACACAGGACAGCACAAAGACGGCAACTATATACAGCACAGAAGACGATTATCTTCAGCTGAGACGTGCAGCATACAACCAGACTCTGCTGCAGACAGTAGCGCACAGCTTAGTTCAGCACTATCTTCACTCCGTCGCTGCTCCGCTTATCTCTGGAAGGCCAGTTCTTTACCGTCAATTCCGACTACTCTCGCGCTGTCACTTCCGACTACGACTACTCTTTCGCTTCCGACTACTCTTCGACTCCACTGGTTCACGATGACTCTGGCAGTTGCGGCTGCTTCCATTTATAGGTCTCAGGAGGCGGATCTAGGAGCCTCTCAACCAATCGGGAACGTTCGAGACATATCTCGGTTCCTACTGGACGGTTCGGGAAAATTCTCGATGTTTCGGGTATAATCTATTTTGGCGCCAAAGTCGCCAAGCTCTAGGACCTCCTATGGAACCAACTATGCTGGAAAGCCGCATCACAGATTCGTAACAATATATATATATATATATATATATATATATATATATATATATATATTAAATAAAATCCTTTATGTAGTTGTAGGTTTGCAAATTGATTATGAAAGAGAACAAAACAAATTATGCCAAAATATTAAATTATATACATATAATACCAAATATATTTTCTTAATTATTTTTTAAAAGATATTTTTCTAATAAATTTTTTTGAATCTTTTTGAAAATTCTTTTTTTAGTAATGCATCTTCATCATCTGATGCATTTTTTCTAAGTAATTGCTTTGTTCTTTAATTTTTTTTTCTATTCTCTGATTTATTCATGTATTCTGTTGGTTTATTTTTTTTCAGGTGTATATTTAATCAGTTTTTGATATTAAATGCTTTGGTTTCTAAATTCATACTTCATTAATATGCTGTTATGTAACAGCAAAATTTTTAAGATCCTGATAATTTTTTACCCCTTTAAAATAATGTGCATGAGACTGGTTTTTTGGCATTCTATTTGTATAATAATTTAGTATTAAAAGGCAATGAAATTGCCCTCTACAAATTCCTAGTTCCTTTAAATGTTGAATATTTTAAATTTAAAAATGAGTAAAAAATACTGTTTGACATTGATTCCTTCTTACTTGGAATTTATTAATGAAATATATTGATTACAATATATAAGTATTTTATATTCAATTCAATTTTAGTTTAATGATCACATTTTTGAAGTGCCTGTTTTATATTCTTATTTTATTGTTTTATTTATAATTCTGCTTAAGAGTGTGTTTGATGCTTATAAGTAATTTTCATTTATATTATAGATAATTCTTGTTTTTTATTCAATTTTTTCCCTGATGTGCCTTACAATCATTATGGGATGTCCAGCAGTTCTATTATTTGTATTATATCCTGCCCTAATGTTTATTGTCCATCGAATAGGAAGAAAACTTGTATGTTATTTCTTGACCATATGTACATTGTTACTTGTACATCAACCTAGTTTCCATATTGTAAAGGTATGTTTTATAATAAAATTTTATCACAATCTTTTCATTTATTATATTTTTTCTATATTTTATATATGAAATATTTTTAGAAAGATTTAAAATATTTTAAATTTTATGCAATATATTTTCGTTTATCTTAAATTGAACATCTAATTTTAGAATTAGTAAAAATTTCAACTACTTCTTTTAAATCTATTTTTATAGGAAAGTTTGGCTTTGAAAGACTCAGAATCATTTTTATTTGATGTTGCACTTGCTTGGTTAACTATCAAAAGCTTGAGTTTTGCTATTGACCGTATTGATGCAAAGATTTATGGTAGTTGGACATCATCTGACATTTTTAGCATTCTTGCCTATTGTTTTTATCTTCCTGTTTTCTTTACCGGGCCTGTAATGAATTATGAAACTTTTTGTGAGGTTTGTAATATTATTCTTCTGAGTATTTTTTTTTTTTTTTTTAATAATGCTAATTTATAGAGTATGAATGAAAAGTGTTGGGAAAAGTCATTTTATGCTATTTTTTTTTCTATTACTATTAGTTTTATTTATTTCTAAAATTTGTGTTTAATTTTTGCAGATGCACAAGACAAGTCACCCTATTCCATTAAAAGAATTTTCTTTACATTTTCTGCATCTTCTCTTTTGTCGAATTTCGTGGTACTTTGTATACGAATTACTTTTACTTTTCATATACTCATCATCTGTGCAATTTTATCCAGAAGAAGTAACAAATTATGACAGTTGGGCTTTGTGTGGCTTAGGGTATGCTCTACCAATGATGTTTTTTCTCAAATATTATGTTATATATGGCACTGCAAATGGTATTGGGAAATTAGAAGGCTTTGAATTACCTCCACCTCCTAAATGCATTTCTTGTATACATTTATCATCTTTCTTGTGGAGGTAAGTAGTCTGTAATTTGTTAAAGACTAATTTCTTCTATGATCATTGATATTTTGGTCTTCTAATGAAGTTTTAATTTACTTTCCTGTAGGCATTTTGATAGGGGTCTGTATTTGTGGATATTAAAGTAAGTAGCATTTCATTAACTAAAACTTTTTTACTATATAATTGATATTCAGTTGTATTTCTTTTAATTTTCTTTTTTTTTTCATATATTATTACATTTTTTCACAGTATATCCTTTATATAACAGTTCTTTATTAAATTTTGTAAAGCATTTCACAAAAATAGAAAGCTAATTCCCTTTGAAATCAAAAAATGTAAAATGCTCTTCTTTATTGCTGCATTTCCTACTGTTCAGCTGCCTATGACTACATGACCAGAGGTGGGAGTGAGGTGGCAGATCAATTAAAAAAAAACTGCTAGCCAAGTTGCCAAATAAATTGTAAAAATAATGCAAATTCTGTTAATCATAAAATATAGAATAATATTAACACTTTGAAAAAATTGAAAGATGGCCTAACACATGCATTATGTCCCTTTCCATTACTTCTGTTTGATGCATATGAAATGCAAAAGTTGTAAAATCTTTATTGTACAAAGCACTCAAGCCATGTGCATAGGATATTAATACTGAAGCCATCTGTATGTTGTTGATGGTGGGCATTTGCTACACAGTCATCTGATGAAGAATTTATCAATTTCATCAATCTGTGACAGTTGTGTGTCATATGTTCTTTCAAATTACAAATCAACTACTGTTGTGATTTTTTATGGATATCCTGAAAATGAAACAGGGAAGAAGCACTAAATTTGTAGAATGTACCAGAAGATAATGGAAAATTATATCAAGTGAAATAATGCTTGTTGACACTATAACAACATCTTTAACAAGAATAATTCCCTTAGAACAAAAATAGACTCATCTCAGTCCTGATGAAGTTCATCTCAGAAAATATGACAGTGAAATTAAAGATGCCGATTATTCATTTGTGAACACAGTCCTAACTGTGGCACCTACACATTCATCTGTGATTGTCTTAAGTGAGGGTATCAATCTGTTATTCATCTCTGCTTTTAACTACTTATGTTTTCTATACCAGAAAAAAGGAAAATACACAAAAGATATTCTGCCTTCATACTATTGTAGAGAAAACAAAAGCTGAAAATATTCTTTTTATATATGTCATGAGCAGTTGACATATAAAATCAGCTCTTTATAAATGTGGCAAAATAAAGTTTATGCAGGCTATAAAAACAATCCTAATCACCTCAAAATAATTAATTTTTTAAAAAATCCTGAAATTGTGGATGTAGGGAACTATTTTGTCATGGCATTGTTTGGCTACCAGACATCCATCTCCGATATACCTTCTCTAAATGAAATTTGTTACTAATGCTACATAAAATCTTCATTTAATAAAAATACTGGTATAGCTTCACTTCCTCCAACTGAAGCAACTTTCCCTAGGAGCTTATCATCAACTACAGTACTGGCTTGGAAATAAAAAAATGGGTCTGATGATAGGGGTAGGAAAAGAACAAGCAATGGGCTTTAACCTATCACAACTTTAAAATCTCCTGCACCTTGTTCTATCCTTTACAAAATATTCTGCAGATTCATAAAAGGGTGTTCTATAAATTGTAGTTATAGGAAAGCTTGACTGTGTTGTTAAGTGTTGTGCCTCCATTTTTGAAATATTTGCAATAAAATGTGGGTGCCAGATCTTAATAGTGAGAATGACAATAAATCAGTAATACTTGATAATTTGATTGAAGTGTCAGATATGAAGATGCTGATGAATTTCTGGTTATTATTTTATTATGGTGTGTGCAGTTTGGGATAATTTTTATCATTTTTTTCATTTCATTCTTTTTCTTGGTCTTTAATGATCCTACATACAAAATTATTTAAATTAGTGATAGGAAATTAATAACTTTTTCACTAAGATTTGCTTGAAAATATTTTTAATTTTTTATTGATAAATTATTATTGCGAAAGGGATTTTACTTGTTCATTAACATCAATTCTTTTCGATATTGAGGGAATTTTAAACATGTTGCACAGATAAAAACTTATTTGCATCAGTACTTTGAGATAGAAAAGTTTTATTAACTAAAACAAATTTGCTAGTTTATATTTGTACATACATTCAAAATGGTTTCGTGTTTTCCAGGTCATGCTAACAGTTAAGCCAAACATTTGTAAAACTTCAGTTGCCCTTAAATAGTGCATGTGACGAAAAAGGTTGTAAGAATCTAAAGTTCAGGAATTTTTTGTATGAATTCTTTTAAATAGAGGGATGTATGCCAGAAGTTGACAGGTTTTTTTTTTTAAATTTTATTTATTAAAAAAAACTTTCATAGAAAAAAATTTATTTTTGGGCTATAAAAGATTTTTTAAAACTAACCTCAGATTTGTAATAAGCACCTTAAAAACATAAAATATCCAAAAATTAAACTATCTCTGAATTGGCACTGATGATGGAACAATTAATCTTATAAAGGATTATGATTATTCAGAATGTCTACTTTTTTTTATTTCTGAAATGAATAAAAGGATTACTTTAGTAGAAAAATACTATCTCGAATCTCACTTATTTCAGACTCTGAACTCCTTTCCACAAAAACTTAAAAAATAAATAAAAATAAAAAGCCGAAGTGTACATTTTTTCCCCCTGATCAGTATCTTAGTTATGTAGATTACATCAAAGTATGACCTAGGATTCCGTAGAAAATTCTGATACATTTGCTTTCAGATTCTGATTAAATGATTAAAAAAGAAAATTTTTATTAGAAACAAAGCTTTTAAAATTTTACTTCTTAAAATTTAGGAAGTAAAATAACAAATTTAACTCATTAAACCATTACATTTGACACAAAACTGATCTTGTATGAAATTATATTAATGTAAAACATCAATAGAGCGACTTGTATATTGTAGTTACAAATTTGCAGCATCTAATGAAATTATTCTTAAAAATGACATTTTCGGTTTTTTTTTTTTTTTTTTTTTTTGTTGTTGTTGAATTTGTTTATTTTTCCAGTCTGCGATTTAGTTGATCAATTGGAATGCAAATAAATAAATAAATGCCTAGAAATAAGGGAAATGAATCAATAAGCAAGAGCCATGTTCTGCAGTCTATAAGAACACATAAATGGAATGGGCTCAAACTTAAATGATTTATCTGAAGACTGAACTCAACACTTTCTCCCATTGAATTTAGAGATGCTATAACTGCAGAAAAACTTGACCATGTTTAAAGTGCGGCCTGATGATTTTTTCCCCCTTCCTGAAGTTTGTCTTCGTTCTCTCTCTTTTTTATCTCCCTTTCTCTTTGGCTGTTAAGAATTTTGAATTCTGTTCTTTGACAGAAAAATATCTGGTTTATTGATATGTATATGTAATGATATCTCTTAATTTAATTTAAATCTTACCTAATTTCCTAATTTTTATCTTAATTCAATCCATATTTTCATTCTAGAATGTTCTCTTATTTTCTGTTCCAATTCCTACTTTTTATTTAATTAATTCAACATGTTCTTTGCAAACTACCGGATTCAGCAGGTTCTCACGCTCTGAATGAAGGGGTAAAAATCCTTAATTCTTTCAACTTTCTTTTAAAAGATACCTAAATTTCCCTATCTTTAATCTACACGTGTCAAAGAAATCCCTATCAAAATCGCATTATAAAATCACTGAGGAAAAATTTCTTTCTGTTTTGCTATTCTGCTCTTAGATCGCGATTTAACGGGCGTCAATTTTATCATCGCTTCTTGTACATAATATGCATCCCGTGATGAGTAAATTAAAGTTTTGAAATTACAAAACAGAGGCGGCGGCAGAGATTTGCCGTCGGGGGGGAGGTCAAGACAAATCCGACAAGGGGGCAAGCACAATATCTTTAATTTGGCTTCAAAATAACTCATAATAATTAATTTTATATTTAATTAAAGAAATTCAAGTATTATTTAGCTTTTTTTATTCTGATGCTGATCTTTCATTGTTAAAACTTTACAAATGTATTTGTAAAAAAAAAAAAAAAAAAAAAAAAAAAAAATGTTCTCAGTTTCTTTTACTGGCCATCAAACAATTATCAATATATGAGTCTATTTCTTTGTGAGACTCTTGATATTTAATTTCTCTGAGATCTAATTTTAGAAAAAATATGTTTATATTCCATTTTATATTGTAGTGTGTAGACAGAAACATAGATTGCGCCAGAATGACGTGACATGCTAAATGAACAGATGCAAACTCTTACTATTTTATATCGGAAGCTATATAAAGAGAATGTTTAAAGAAAAAGCTTTATAAAAGTAACTTTTTTAGAAATCCAAAATAATAAATTTTAAAAAAAATAGATGTTTTCTGCTTAGCCCCCTATCTAAAATATTTGTTAAGTAAGGATTGCAACAACGAGCAGGAATTCAGATGTATTTCGAATGCGAGGAGAATAAGTGCACGTATTGAACAAAAATTTACTATAGTTCGGACACGATCAATATAGAATGCGGAAAAGATACAATGATGTTATTTCTTAAGAAAGCCGGAGAAAATATGGACTACTTAAACGTTAGATCCCCATGTATTTATTTTTTAATGTATATTTAGGCTTAAAAAACCAATGCGTTTTATTAAAATCAATTAGGTCTTGAGTATAAATTCTCCTATCATCATTTTTAGGTATGTGTTAAATACTTTTTTAATTCGAAGTTATTGCAAGCTAATATTCTTCCCAAAAAGTGAATTTTATCTCTTCAGCTGCATGCACTGGTTTTTCTTAATTTCTTCGTATACAATGACGAGTCTGACTCGCGTATGGAATTATTAAATTTTTAATTTTAAAACTGCAATTAAGTGAAAGTATTAAGTAATTTAAATTGCAAAAATCACTTAAAAACACATCATTACCTTAAATGTCGTTATATTATTCTAGGGATTAAAATAAGAATAATTGTCCAAAATAAAATCCACCATCTAATTAGAAAGTTAAGTAAATTCGTATGTCATGGGGTTAATGTGCTATTTATGAGTATTCTACGAATAACTATTTAAATCATCTTTTTATCAAGACATCTTTATTCAAAGTCTATTAAATTTTAGAAGCATCTGGAATTATATAGTCTTTGTCGCGAATAATAATTGAAAGAAAAAACAATTAAACGATACATTCCCGATTACATAGTCATATTATTAAATACAGAGTCTGAAGAATTTAGGTAGTAATTTATTTAACAAATTTAGTTCATACTTCGATAGAGTCAAAGATTAGTCGGGGAAAATGTGACGTCTTATTCCATTGACAGCTTATTGATTTTTCTGCTAAATCATGTATAAATTATTTGTTGAATGAACATTTTAACATTTAAATCAGATGACTGAGAATTTGGACTTGGCTTCATCGACATCCATCGCATTGAATTCTTATTCGACCGATCAAAATTTTTTTTACAAAATACTACATGTTTTATGTTTTATTCACATGTCGCCTTGTCGGTTATATTGCCAAAAGTAGTGCAATTAAAAACTTGATAAATTTAAAAGACATTTGAATCAAATGGACAAAATCCAAAAGACAAATTTAATCAAAAAGGAAAGGGCCAACAATAAATGCTGCCGTAAACCCGCACCACACAGTGACATTTTAAGAATGAAGAAGCAATGGTTGCATTTGGAATGGTTTTCTCTTGCCTATGCTTTGCAGTTTTTCAGATTGACAGAACCTTGGAAATGGAAATGAACTTCGTCTGTCCGCAAAACATTTCATAGCCACGCATTGTCCACTTCCATTCGAACAAGAAATTTCAGGGCGAAAGCTTCTCATTTTGGAAGGCGACTCCTGAACATGGGTAATTTTAAATGGATAACATCGCAGGATATTTTGTAAAATTTTACGAACCGTGCTGACAGGCATGTCTAAAATTCGAGAAATTCCCCATGAACTGGATGATCTCAAAGCACTGCTAGACGCTTCCTGCAGTGTTATAGCCTCATCCTCCCGTGATTTTGAAGCAAAGTCTCTCCTTCCTCTGCTATATTTCACGTCAAATGAACCCGTTTCTTCAAATTTAACAATCTTCTTCGGATCGAAGCAGAGCCGCTCTTTAAACCCTTTAATGTCCGGAATTTCTTTAATGCAATTGCTGCGCAGTCACCGTTCTTGTAAAAAAAAATCTTAGCAAGCAGAGTCCGATCCTTCATTGATGGAGTCATGACTTTTCCTTCTCGGACGTAGAATAGCAAGAATATTTATCTTTTAATTAGCATTTTAAAATCCGCGTATCTTTTAAAACAATCTACCATCTTGTGAGAAATACAGCACTATCTGTCGGTCAGCTTTTGAACTTTTTTTTTTCTTTTGCAGCATAAATTTTCATTGTTTCACGTATGCTTATCAGATATCGGTTCATTCTGATCAATGTTTTTTACAGCCTTTTGGAAGAGAAATTTTAATTACAATCACCCTGTATTTAAATGATGTACAGTAAGTTCAAATAGAATTTTAAAATATAAATACCAATATTTGCTTTAATTTAGAAATGAATAAAAGTAAACTCTACTCTGCTAGTAGAGAGACGAATAAAGCGCCTTTCCTACAACCACTTGAAAAGAATGGAAAAATTAAATTGAGATCTGTTTTCAAATTTTAAGTGTAATTATATTGTTTTCCGTAAATTATATTTAAATGTATTATTATGATCAATTTATTTAGTAATTTTATTACTCTAATATATTTGATTGATAAATGGTATGCTTCTTTCAAAGCCAAATAAATGGATTTATTTCACTGTGTTTAATCAAAAAAGTTACAATATATATTTTTGATTGTTATACTAGTTACTTCTTAACTATGAAATAATTGTTCTTGTATATATATAATTCTATAACGAACCTGTTTTCCGATTTTATTCATGTCGGAAGCAACAAATTGTGTGATAAATTAGTAGCTTAATTACCTAAAAATGCTATAGTGAAGGAAATCAAAGATAGAATAAATAAATGGAAGTTTTATGTTCTACAATTTTACATTTGTTACACGCATATATGGTGTATACGTGTTGTCAATAGTGAAATCTTCCACAGTCAAAAGGCATTTGTATAGAACACTAAGCTGCCTGTAGAGCATGATAAAAAAAATTAAAAAAAATAAAAACTGATTAACATTTATAAGAAAATGAAATGCACCACTTTTTTATATGCTTGTAAAACAAACTGGTAAAGCATTTCATGTCTATTATTGAGTAGTATGTAGTAATGGAAAATGATGATAAAGAAATGCAAAAATAATATTTAATTTTATTTCTTTAGCCCATGGAGCAAAAGTGTTGCTTTGGACATAATGTCAATTCATGCTCAAATGCAATTTAGACAAATTTTTTGATGCTCTTGATTATTTGTGTTATGGAGAAAATCAGACTTATGAAAAAATTTCCACAATAATGTTTTTTTGTACATCATATAGCAGTCAATGGCATCATGTGTATTAAAACGTTAAAGTTGCTTTTGAAGTGTCACAAAAATGAAAAATAATATTACCAACGTCTTGAGAATATCTAAATCCTATATATCCAAATATGGAAACGACTCTTAAGTAAAGAATGTCAAATGTCTCCGATAGAATCATAAAGAATGTCTCCCGATATAATCATAGTGTCTTAACCAAAAATTGTATTCCGGATAATGTTTCCAAGAGGAATCTATTCATGACATCAAAAAAGTTTTATCATAGGAAATTCAAAGTTTTTAATATGTAGATAATCCTTCATGAATATTTTGAATACAGAATCGTTTAGTATACATTACTACCTTTAAAAACGTGGCTTTTTTTCCATGTATGGTGACAGACAGCAAAATAAAACCGGATGTTTTTTTTCCCACGGTTGTACCTAATTTATATTTTACCTTTCTATTCTCCCCCAAACGCAAGAAAAGGAAAATATATATCTTGTTTCATTATCATTTTTCCTTTTTTCATTATTTCTTATGCCTATATATCTTGGATCAGCCAATAAAGCTTTCCTTAATCTGCATTTAGTACCCCAAATCCTGATACTTATAATTGCTTTGATCAATACATTTAATTATAAAATATCTTTCTATAAATTTTGCCAAATTGCATTATGCATTAAATTGCATCCATTTTTATTATTATTATTTTACTATTTATATTCTTTAAATTATTTTATGTCACATTTGTGTAGCTCAAAGGTAAAAATATATTTTACTACTTAATTCTATTCAATTTAGTCTTAATGTACCTCTTTCTCATGATCAGCTGTAGGATTTCTGTGTATGTGAAATTATTCAATAAACTCTTACTATCATAGAGGTGTGATATAGTTTAAACTTGCCAAACTTTGTTAAACTTTTTTTTAAAAATGCATGAATTAGCATCATTACTCTACTTTAAAAACTTTTTTTATGTTTTGTAGGTACTTGTACTATCCTGTTATAAACAGTCAATGGAATATCTTGAGAAAATTGCTAGCACTTTGTATATGCTTTGGATTTGTTTGTATTTGGCATGGGATGGACAAGTCAGTATGTTTATCAACCACTATAAATTGTCTTTTGGTTTCATCCGAAATTGTTGTAAAATTCATCTTGACTACAAGAAATGGAAAATCTTTTGAAGTAAAGTTTCCTTTTTCCTTCAGAAAATTTCATTATGTATTGACATTATTTAAGAAATTCTATGCTATAATGTTTGGGAAATTTAAAGTTCATATGGTGCATTTAGGTATGATTATGCTAGATGTATTAAAACATATATTTATTTTACTACAAAATTATTAGTAATTAAGAAATTCTATAAAATTACATTCTTGTCTAAAATGAAAGATTGTTGAATCTAGTTCATACAACACATATTTAACCTTTACTCAACAGAAACTTTCATCTGCAATGAAGACCAGAATTTCTGCTGCTGTTTCTACACCTCATTTTCTGATGATGTGTTTATCATGTTGCTTCTTTTTATCTAACTATGATATTGGGATGTTATTAGTTAAAAGAATTTTTTCAGGTTAGTTTTTATACTTTAAGTTAAAGAAAAAAATTATTCATGTATGACCTTAATTTTATGATTTGAAAGTATTTAAAAATGTAAACATTTTTTCCTTCTAGGTGATTTGTATCCTCTTGGACCTCTTCTCATTATCATGTACTGTGGTTGTCATGTATCTATGGATTCAAAAGCAGTGATAAAAACCATGTAAATTTTGTAAATAATAAATAGTTAATGGTTTTGTTGCTGTATATGTTACTTTGTTGTGGTACTAATATGAAGTAAAATGAAACAAATTTATATAATTTAATAAAACACGTGTAATAAATAATAAAACCCTTCTGCTAAATTAATCTCGGAAGTTCAAATGAATTTCTTATATTGTATGCCATGTTTGCCGTATGAAAAATTCCAACTTTTTAACTATTTTTTTTCTATGCATATGCTTTATTTTCTTAATCGTGTATCTCTTAAGAAGATATACAAGATTTATTCTATTCTATTTCAAGAAATGTTTAAACTGCCTAATTAACTTTTTATTTAATAACACGGAGTTATTGATAAATTTCCTCCCATTTTAATAATTTGAAATGATGACAATATGTCTTTAAATTATAATAATTTTTTTGAGAAAGATATTATGTTTTGTATATTTATATGAAAATCGTCAGGCTAATAAGTTGGATCATTGTGTCTACTCATCTGGGAATTGCTAGGGAATTCCAGTAGATGAAGAAAAGTAAATGCAAGTCAGAAGGAAAAATCTATTATAAAACTGGAATTTTTTTCATTTTAATAATTCTTATTATGCTTGAAGTTTGCTGGTATTTTTCATAAATAATTTCTGATTTTCAATTCAAATAACTAAAATTTGGTTACATAGTGCTAAGTTGCCACGGTAAACAGACGTGATCAGTGCTCCGAAATTGGATATCACAGTAAAACATATTCAATGTCCTCTCCGAAGTGCAAACCATCCTGCTTTCTCCAAAAAATTGTTCAAATTGAATACAAAAGCAAGAAATCCGAAATGCAAGAATAATTCAGAATCTGCTGTTCGTCGGAGCCCGCAAAAGTGTCTCCACTGGAATTTCAACAACTAGTAGATCTTACTCTTTTACCCTTCAAACTTTCATCAGATCTACAGATATGCAAACCGAAATATCTCGTCAGAATATCTGATCTGACAAGGGAGGATGATGCTTATTTCTGCAGACTACAATTTGTGCAGCATTCCAGCTTATTAAGGCAAATTATCACAATTAATACATCTCTATCTATCGATATTCCCATCGAATGATTTCAGACTTAAGTATCTTATAAGGTAATCTCTGAATAACAGAATTATCTTCCTGGTCTGTTTTTAGCCAATTTGTCTTTACCGATGTTTAAAAATTGTAACCCGTTGTACCACTACAAAAAGCTGTAAAAAAAGACTAGAGGCGAGGGAAGATAGAGATTTAGTAGACTCATCTCAATGCCAAGTCAAGGATTTTCCCTAAAATTTAAAGAAACGAACCTTATATTTGCAGGATTTTTTTAAAAAAAATAAAGATGAAAAAGCAAAATGTAATAATTCTCTCAAGGCTTACTCATCTGAGGATAGTTCATGTCTGAGGCTTATAATCCGTCAGTCTGCAAGCATTTGTTAGTATTTCACACACCTTGCCTCCTTTTTTTCTGGTGATGGAATTCGGATACATTTGTTTCTTGGAACTATCGTGGAGTGGATCAGAAAATTCTGATTTCAAAGATATGAATTCTTGCTAAGCTGCTTGCATTGCTCTGCAAGAAAGCCTAATGACATGTTTATATTATTCCACTATAACGTTTTCCATAAAGCCCGTGTTGCCGAAAGAGCTCGCTTCGGGAGGAGTTGCTTTCTTTATTTATAATTCCAGGCTTTCGTATCCAATGGTTCTGAACTCTCCATCACAAGTAGTTGCAACCTTAATCCACATGCACTCCTTGGTTACTGTTTTCATTCCTTATCTACCATCAAACATACATATTGATCAGTGTAGTCTGAATAACCTTGTTTCTGAACTCCCTGAGCTTTTCATTACTGTAGGTAATTTCAATAAATGCAAATATCTTTGAAGAATCAATGACAATAACCGCAAAAGTCGCCAGAACGGTTTTTAGCCGACCATGATCTTCATCTATTTAACCCTTTGCACTCGAATGGTGCCATTCACTCACCATTCAAAACGGTGCATCATATTGTCGTTTTATTTATTTATTTTTCAATTTTGATTGTTAAAAACGCTTACAGAATGTTAAAAAGATGTTGATCAATTTTTCAGGGAAATTCATCTTAAAAACATTATGCATGTATTTCTTTTTCCGTACAATAAATAAGTCTTTCTACTAGGTGAATAATATGCATCGAATTGCTTTTCCGAGTGCAAAGGGTTAATAATGATGAGCAAACTTATTTTTATTAGATAATAAAAAGTTTCCATGCATTTGATTTGGCAAAATGTTCCCCATTCATCTATCCTTTTTTCCCCCTCCAAATAAATAAGGATTTACGTAACAGTGACAATTTCCCTTTAATATTACGCAATAATAGACACCATCACTAGACCAAATTTACTTCATTAGACAATGTTTCGAGGGAAGTGGTGAAAAGCATTGATAAAGAGGCAACAATAGTCCTAATTACGCAGGTTTGCAAGTGCAAAATTTAAAAAGCAATGCGAAATATGTTGGATAATGATTGCAGGCAATTGTCTTAAAAAAAAACTTAGGATACGTTCCATAGGTGCCCTGAGAGCTTTGTTAAAAAAGCAAAAACTAATTCTTGACGGATTTAGAGACGCAACAAGCGGGATTCGTGGGCGCGTTATGTGAGCTAGATCAACATTTCACTTTCTGACAAACAGCTTTGAAACAGTAAAAAAATTTGTTTGGTTCATTAACGAGTAATCGGATTTCTAACCTATTTACCAAGTTATACGCCTATAAGTTCTTTACGAAATGTAACAAATTTGATGACTTTCTCTCACAAAGTAGCAGTAGCTGTTACACAAATCCATTCCAAAATTGTCAAATTTTAAAGAAAAAAGAAGAGCTGGAATTCCAAACTGCAGCAAACTCCCCATATGACAAGAAAATTAACATTCTAAAAACATATCTAAATAATATACATAATTCAATCCTTGGATCTCACAATATAAGTTATGATATGCTTAAACATCTTTCTTAAATGCCTTTTAAAAATTTACTTTTTATATATTATATAATAAAATCTAGCAGGAGCAATATTTTCTTATTTTGTGACAAAAAGCAAACACCATACTTCTTCTAAAACCTAATAAAAATGTCTATACCCTTCTTACTACCATCTAATTCCCCTGAATAGCTGTTTCTGTAAGCTGTTGGAAAGCATTATTAATCGTAGTTTATATATTTTTTGGAACATAATAAAGTGTTAAACCTTTTCAAAGTGATTTCAGACTAGGATGATCAACTATAGACAATTTTTTGATTCTTGAAAATGGTGTGCTGAATACTTTTCTGTACAGAAAATATTTATTGGCAATTTCTTTCGATATTGGAAAAGCCTATGACATAGCTCGGACTTTTGACATCTTGAAAGACCTCTATGACTATAATTGAAAGGGGAAAGGTGCCAATCTTCATCCAAAATTTTTTGAAGTTAAGGATTTCAGAGTTAAAATGGACTCTGAATTTTTTTATGTTTTCGTACTAGAGGAAGGTGTCTCTGAGGGAAATATCTTGAGAGTGCCTGTTTTTGTTTAAAAAATTAGCACTATTTTAGACCATTTGTCTTCATTCGTGAAGATACTTTTATACGTTGACAACCTCCCATTTTTTGATCTATGAAAGTATGTCTTTTATTGAAAGACATTTTCAAATTGCTGTGAATCAACTCACAGGAGTTATAGTAAGAATGGCTTTGCATTATTTTCCGAAAAAACACATTGTATGCATTTCCGAAGAGTAACTTAGTCTCTTTCCTGAACCGGAGATTCATCTTATAGGTCAACCTGTAAGAGTTCCTAATGAGGTTAAATTTTTAGGTGTGATCTTTAATCTTTTAAGCGTTTACCTTTTATATAACTTATTGAAGAAAGAAATGTGAGAGATCTTTGAACATCTTAAAGATTCTTGCAATGCTTTATGAAGCGTTAATTATTTATCGCTACTTCGCATCTACAGAATAGTAATTTTATCGAAACTGGATGCAAACCGATTGTGGATGCAGTACTTATGATTCTGCAAGGTTTAATATTCTTCAAAGACTAGATACTGTCTATCATACTGCTCTGCGATTGTTTTTTGGGCATTCCGAAATTCGCTTATACAAAGTTTGTGATAAGCCTTTTCTGCACATTTGGCGGCAGATTTTGTCATTTCATTATTTTAAAATCATATCAACCCTGATCGTTCTTTTTATAATTTTAATCAAAACCTTTTTTTTTAATGTCCTAAGCTACTAGATTATCATTAAAAACCTTCATTCCTTGAGAGAATGGCTCGAGTAGTTTCAGCGCTACATCTATAGGAGGTGTACATTGTTTCTTAACAATAATTTCCCTGACCACTCTGGAAAAGTGATGGTATCCAAAGCTTAAATCATTTTCTATATTTTGACAAGCAAAACATTGCAGATATCATTTATCAGCAAATATTTACTGATCATCGTCAAAAATACCCTCACTTCAAAGTCAATTTTTACAAATGGTTCGATAAGCTATAATCCTGCTTATGCTTGCATCGTTTTAAATTCAGCAATAGTTTATAAAATTCATTCATTTTGTTCCATTTTCACAACAGAAGTAACTACTATTTTAAGAGATTTTCATTTATTTCAGTCTGTTTTGTTGGTAACTATATAACACATACTGATTCATTCAATCGTCTGGAATAGCTTTTATTTCCACATATCTACAGCCATCCTTTGCTTTTCAATATTTTAGACTTGTATAACTAGCTTACCTGTAAGAGTTTTGTTTATTATTTTATGCTTATTCTCTGCATATGTGGGAATTTCGGGAAATGAGAAAGCCGACATGGCAGCTAGAGTAGCTACTACTTTCTTGCTCTGTACCTGTAAGAATATGACTGGCGCAGTATGGCCTCACATGGCTCTTGTTCCAATAAACCCTATATACCTACCTGTACCTGTAAGAAATATATGTCAGATTTTATATTTCCAGTGGCAAATTGATGGGGCGCACAAATTCCTTATAAGCTCCATATAATTGGGCCTACAATAGGTCTCTTGTTCATATTACATAGTAGAAAATTAAGACACCATTTTAATAAGAGTGAGAGTAGGCCATACCCGATTTATATATCAGCATATGCTTCTGGGGGAACCCGTTGAACCAGTTCAATTTGTAATTAGTCCATGTCTGTTTTGAACATTCTTGTTGAGTTCTAACAATTTGTTTCACAATGTCTAATATTTTTTTTCAAATGCCTTACTCTAATTTGGGTAATTTGTTTTTCAAAATTTCTCATCTTAACCTTTTTAGTTTCTTTTTTTAATGCGCGGGTTTTTACAACATTAGCTAAATCTTTTATTATTTTACATTCAATGTTTCGATTTTATAATAAATTGATATAAATATATTAATGCTATAAATGTGGCGTAGCTTAGTCAAAAATGGCTTTTATGGGATAAAATACAAATTCAACTCAATCTGTGACAATAAAAACCTCTGATAATGATTGGCAAGCACACATCGTTCAGTGTTGTGTTGATTAATTAACATATTTGTAAAAATGGGGAAATGTTTACAAAGACGAAGCTTATGTGAAATCTAATAAATGAAAATGATTTTTTCTATTTTGTTTTCTGAGCATTAAATTTGCAGAAGTATTTTTCGCATATTATTAACAGCATAGTGTGCAATGAGTAAAGCGAAGAAAATTAAATAAGATTGTTCTGGAGATTTAGATACATCCAAAAAAACTTTTTATGCTTTTACATTTTTATTTTACATTTTTTATAAATTTTCCTTTTTTTTTAATACATAAAACTGTTAAATATCAGGAAAATCAAACAAGAAAAATGTGAGCCACCCTTTTGGTATGAAATGAAAAGTTTTCTTTCTTTTTATATGAAATGAAAAACTCTGAAAGTCACACGATAGACTTTTATTGCTAATATGTTTTAAAAATAAATTAACACATAAACATTGTACATAACTGTAAAGTAAAGTAAGGAAATTAAACAAAATATTTTCAAATATTGTGAATACATCTATACATTAGAGTATAGATATATTCACAATGATTAATGATTGTTTCAACTGTTGAGAAATTGGAATTTATAATATATCTCAATTTATTAATGATTGAAAAGTCGTGTTTTAATTTGTATGGACTTAATATTTTTTGTAAGAATTTAAAATGATTTTTTTAAATGTGTGAACCCTGGTATAAATAAGAATTGTAGTTAGTACTTTTAAAAATTTAATTGGGAACAACATTTATCTTTTCATCTTCTGCTAATATGAGGTGCATTTAATATGAATATATTACTGATATTTGAAAGATATATAGATACTGTATATTGTTGGAAAAATATGAAAGCATTCAATGAAAATCATAAATAATATTATGGCATCAGTAGAAATTCAGAAAATAAGTGCTCTATGAAGAATTTTCATCCAACCAAGCTTCATCGGAGTGTGCAAAATCTTTTTCCAAGCTTTTCCTCAGATTTTCTTTGCATTTCTTGCAGAAGAGTTTCAAATCATCCAGTTCAGGAATCTTAGGTGTCTCAGCTGTAAAAAAAGAAAAAAATTTTCAGAGTTATATTGGACGTATTCAGAAAATATATTATGTTTCCAAAATCTGTAAAATTAAATGTGCCACATAAATATCATGTTACCGGTTTCCTTCTTTCACTTTAAACTATTAATAGCATAACTATGTTAAACAAGTTTTATATAAATATATGTTTAAGTGAATGAATTTTATTATACTGATAAATGCTTTAGTTAAATAAATTGCGAAATAAATTCAGTTTTATAAAACAGGAAATTCAAAAGGTAAATCAAGAATTATTTTGCATAGAAGCACTCATTATGCAATTATAAGTTGCATTTTAAGAATGCTTGATGTTTTTACTACATTTTGCTTATCACTTAAGATATTGTTCTGAAAACTTTTTCAAGTGTATTTAAGTTATGTGAATATATTATTTAGATTCCACGAAAAGCATAACTTTGAAATACACAGATGAAAATGGCAACTCCTTTCTTTTTTTATGAGCTGTCTAAAAACGATTGAACGTTTTTTATAATTTACCTTCTACTACAGATCTAAATTACTTTTTTCTTAGTTGCATTTTTATTTCTTCATATCATTAAAAATTAATTCTTATATTTTCTCTTCTGTAGAGTTTTCATCAAGGGCGAACATATATCCCTTCTCTAGTATGGAGCTCTTATTTCATTACATCACAGTCGTAGTCTAATATTGAAGATAAGTTGAGTTTGGTGGTAATAACAGTAAAGTAGACATTCTTAAACCTTTTGATCTCGAGGAATCATTGTAGATATTAAAAATTCTGAATTCGAAAGTCGATTTTATTAAATAATATGCATGATTTAAATTTTTGCCATATCAATATTAGAAAAAGAAAAATACTTAAAAATCATGATGCCTTTTTAGTGAGCTTGCTCTTCTGAAATGTTGTGCGTATTTAATATCAATTAAATACCATTTGTTCTTCTTATGAGGCACTTCTAGTGAAACATTTGACATTTCAGGTACAATTTGTGAAAGGAATAACCGGTTTGTATCGTTCCTATATCTTATACTTATATTCTTGCCTAATTAGAGGTTTGTTATCTGAATTAAAATTTTAGCTTTAACGTAAAAACTGAAATGATGCAAAATTCAAATAATAGAAGTCATGAAGTCACATTCTCATAATAAAATGGAATATTACTTATATCGATGATTTAGTTAGGATATTATATATATTTTAACACAAAAAAATTTACTAAGTTCAATAAAAAGTAAAGTGTGAGGCTTAAAGAGAGTTTTTCAAAAATTAACGAAACAATAAAAATTACTTCTCTTATCCTTTCTGAATTCTAAAGGTTTAACTTTAACTTTAGTTACTTGAACTTAAAATATGTAAAATTTCAGTAGGAGTTTATTTTATTCAACATAC
This sequence comes from Argiope bruennichi, assembly GCF_947563725.1. Taxonomy (NCBI): domain Eukaryota; kingdom Metazoa; phylum Arthropoda; class Arachnida; order Araneae; family Araneidae; genus Argiope; species Argiope bruennichi. The sequence goes on along the minus strand of NC_079162.1, from coordinate 132,084,630 downwards.
AACCTCTGTTCAAATCTTAAGTTAAAAAAACATGGTTAAATAAAGCGATGGAAATGATTTTATATTTTTTTTTCTTTGTAATACCTTGTAAGAGGAAAGCGTCTGCCTGAATTATAGATTCTGCCAAGTTGTAAGGAAGCTGAAAATTGGTATTTTTGAAATATAAAAACAGATACCGGCTGTCATATTTTAGGAAGTATAAATTTGAAGCTTTACGAAAAAAATATTCCAGTTTTCTTAAAAATTTTAGAAACATACAGATAATAAAACTAAAAATTAAAAAAAATGAAATAAAAGACTTATAAGTTGGCCAGATTGAATTGAAAAACAGACATTAAAATGCCTTAGATATTAACTGAATTCACTGAAAAATTAAATATGATCGAAAACGAAGTTTAACCGTGTGTAAGAAACAACACACGAAATCCGAACAGTTTTAAAAAACTGTCGTATATATATATATATATATATATATATATATATATATATATATATATATATATATATATATATATATATATATATATATATTAGATGGGTTTACTATGCAATAAGAGCGAAAGTCAGGTCTCGGTTTAGAGTTAATGCCCAAAGAAAAACAAGATATATATATATATATATATATATATATATATATATATATATATATATATATATATACTGAGATTATCTATCTTTGTTTATCTCAAAATGTTATCAAAAAATACAACAACAAATAAAAAAAGATGTCTATTAACATAAAAGTTATTATTGTTTTGTAAAAAAGTGAACTGCCAAATTTTAAAAACAGAAATTGTCTATTTATTCATCGTAAATTAATGTTTATGCCCCTTACAGTAAATAAAAATTGCTCTAAAGTATTTCATTGTGAATTAGTATCTTTTTCCGACAATGTTATTCGTTATCCGCAGTTTTTACACCTCCCAAATCCGCGGATGATCCGAGTATACCTTATTGTTAAATGTAAACATCTTCTCCTTTCATATATCTTTTCACCTTTATTTTGATTAAATAAACGCATCCTAAGCATGCGTAAGAGTGCAAAGGGTTTTCGAATTCGAAAACGAACAATATACATAATATTTGAAACTTCTGTTTACAGATATTTGCAGATATATGTTTACTTATATATTTAGAGGAGCTTAATATAAATTTAGATATAGACATTTATTTTAGAAATACAACAGAAAAACTGTCATTTGCAAGTATTTCTTTATTAGTACAACATCCAATCATTGCGATTTGAAAGAAATTTGCAGATAACGCGTGGTCAAGCCACTGTATTTACCTTGACTGATCAACAGTTGCAACTCCGAATTTATAAAGAGTGAAGAGAAACTTGAGAAATAAACATTTAAGATAATTCAAACATCAAAGAAGCAGCATAATTTTAGCAAAAAAATAAAATTCTTTCCTTTTAATTGTGCGCATGATATTAAGTTTTTCTAAAGGAGAACGCATTGCTACAGCGAAGAACTTTCGAAATGCTAATGCCTTATGCTCTATATAATCGTGATGTTGTCTAGTTGCCGAAGAATACAAAGTTTTAGAATTCCCGGCGTCATTTTAGAAAGTGCACGACAGTGGCGGATTTCCAACTAGGCAGGAATGAAAGAGGTTGGGTTGAATGGGGACCACAGTCATGTTGATTAAAAGATTTTATTAACCTAGTTGTGAAATAAATGAGTGTGCAAAATATATAACGCTATGAATTTTAAATTATTACGATTACAATATGCATTTTACATTGAATTTTTAAAATCATAATTAAATAAACTCCAGTAAAGCTAATTATTTATAATATACTGAAATGCTTAATATTTTTTAACTGGTTATGTTATATTCTACTTGACAAATTCTGTTAAAACTAAATTTAATATTTATTATTACCTTAGAATTTATCACGGTAATTAAATGCTTTTATATGTAGTTAATGAAATTTTAATTTATAATTATGGTTAATTTTTCAAAATTTGTTTATTATTTAGTCATTTATCAATGACATAAGAAAATCAATCAGTAAAAAGCTTTTTTTTTCAAACTTAATAAAATAAAAAACAAAAATAAATGATTAACATGTTGATAAAATTAAAAAAAATGTATAGAAATATGTTACTAAATTGGCCATTTACTGAAAGAAGGTTTTCATACTGTGTACTCGCTGCAAAATGCTTAAATTCGCCAATGCAGAACGGTCCAGTCGTTGTAAACTGCAGATTCTTTCTATCCTCGGGGTGGCTGAGACATTACAAAAATGATTAACATTTTGACCTGTCACTTTCATGCTAATGTGTGAACAATCATTTCAGAATTCACCATTCATATGTAAGTCTCACGTCTCTCAAATTCCACATCTGTTTCAAAACCAGTAAACTACACAGGGAGGTTGAAGCGAGACACGATTAAGTTACAAACCCTTCAAATCCAAGGTATATGGCACCGATCTATATAGGTACTAATAAACAACGTAAAAAAAAAACCGTGTAGAAAATGCAGAAAAAAGTGACAAAAGAATATCAAAAATCAAAAATTACGAGATTACTTTTTTTAAAAAAGTGTTCCGTATTTTTCTTTAAAATCCTGAATGCTGAATTTTATCAAAAATGGAAAATTGCATGGAATCTATTGTATTATGTAATTCGCTCTTTCAGAATAGAAATTTTTTTTATTTGCTAATATTTTGCACAAATTTAAGTTAAATAATAATTAATAAAATTTATTTAAATTTTAAAAAGAGAAGTGGAGGACATTTTTTGAAATTTTTTTATATATAAATGAAAATATGTATATTTATTTATATATAATGACTTTTTAATTTTTTTATATTTGAATCAAATTTAACTAACTCATATTTTCAAAAATAAAAAATCTATATTTAAGTCGTATAAAAATATTTAATATTATAATTTTATAGTTCAATAAAGAACAATAGTTAAGATATATCGAGAATAAACACGTATGTACTATATACCGTTTTGATTTTTTTATGAAGCCGTGTAACTTATCACTTTCAAATGAGCTGTTAGACTTGCAAATTTACCACTTTTACAAACTTAACTCTGCAACTAATCCAATAAAAAAAAGACTGCAACGCAATCACTGACATCTAGATAGCATTCGTAGTCTCTATAGCTATAATCAGATTATGACCGACGTCTACAATTGTGTAACTTGACTCTACTTCAAGTAGAATCAAATCATTTTTTTTTCACTGAGAAGTGTCATTTGGACAGACGAATGTCAATTAATTGAGATGGAAACAATCCCTTTTGGAACGATAAAAATTCTGCATACGAGAGGTTCATTATCAGTGGCAATTTCCCCTAAATATATGCTGTGGCGTTTCTAGAAATTCATTGGTTGCTCTCATTTGCATAACAATACGCGAAAGATGACCAGTGAGTTAATTTAGCTTTTGCTAAACTAATGGATGAATTACTTTTGGTAGTACTTCCATACAAATGGTTATTTATTAGATGGTGCTATTTCTCAACACTCCTGAGGTGTAAGGCGATGGTTGAATGTGGAATTCCCTGAAAGGTGGATTTTTTATTCAACAAGATTGTTACGATATTTTGTGCTAATATGGTTGCTTAGTTCTTTTGGGTAGCACAGACGTCATTACAAAAAAATTCGACCGTGTTTATGTTTGCTTGTGAATATTGAAAATGCTTCAGTCAAGTGAAAATCCGATTGTGAATACCCTCTATCATATTTTTTAACGCAATAGATATGAAAACGGATGAAATTCATAGGCAGATCATAGGCATTTCTGATGGTGGGGGAAGCAAAATTTCTCTAATTTAGCTTCAAAATAACACATAATAATTAATTCAATTTTTAAATCAAGGTATTTAAGTATTTAATAACTAATTTAATTAAAATAAATAATTATTCACACAAATTAACTATTTGTATGGCATCGAGAAATAAGAATTGCATGGCCGAACGACGGGGAATAATTGAAAGTGAAGAACACAATTTCAAATGACATGTATGACACTGATGTTGGAAACGAATTTTCACATCGTTACTTAAATTTAAGAATAAAATAAAATAATAGCCGAAATAAATGAAGATAATTATTAACTTGTTATTAAACTATTGAACGATATATTTCGTGGACTGAATTAAATTTATTTGATTAAATGAACGCTATATAAGTGAAATTAATTAAATCAAATGTTTAAAAATTTTCAAGTTTGAATTTAAATTTTTCGCCCAAATATCAATAATAGTTATTGTTGTTATTTTTAATGAAGTAAATATATACTTATTTAAAATGAAGTTATCAAAATTAAAAATCCCCAAATATTAAATTGTTTGAAAAGTTTTTTTTTCTCTATCTTGGCTATATTAAAAGGTAACAGAAGAAAACTTTTAGCTTTAAAATATAAATTACACAGTGCTAAATTTAAATTATAAAGTACAAAAATAGTTCCAATTAAAATAAACTGAAATAATTCAAATAAACTGAATTTCCGAAAAGTTGAAATCATTATTTTTTCATATTTAAAAACAAAGAAATCTGCGTATGTTAGAGATACCAAAAAGATAAAATTTAAAAATAAAATATTTCATCAAAAATTTAATAAAATTAAAATAAAATTAAAAATAATATAAATTAAACTAAAATAAATAAAATTTAAAAATAAAATAATTCAATAAAAATAATAACTCATAATTATGAAGATATACTGATAATTTCAGTTCAAGACAGTTAAATCGAATCAATCTTTAAAATGCTTCACATATTTTATTCATCACAATAATTTGAATATGTAGTTTCTAAAGAAATTAACAAAAGGTTATAAATACATCCTACTTCACATTGAAAAACACACTGCATGAAAGAACAGAAAGTAAAAGTTAGGTTTGCTAAAAGGGAAAAAAAATATTTTATTTGAAATGTATACAGTTATTACAAATATTAAAAATATTGGAGTAAGAGACAAAGAGGCAGCTAAAATATTTTTTGTATATATTTTTTAATTGGGAACCTTTCACAATATTTGAATCTTCTTTGTGAAAATATCAAAGGAAAGGTTGTTTAATGAATAAATAGAAAAAAAAAGAAGGAAAAAATAAATAGCATATCTGAAATTTGTCTCCAAGAACAAATGCAAAACATTTTCTTTTGCTGCATGGTTAATAATCAAAAAACAAAATAGCTTTTCAACTAGAAAGATTTCTTGGTTTCCTTACTGAGTTTCATGCAATCCAGTGGCTCAGATGCAACTTTATTGGTTTATTTGTTGGGCAGATGTAACAAATTACTTTTTAATACATAATTGCAAAAAATTTATAGATGTTGGATAAAGACCCCCGAAAGCAGGAATACTCCATCATTTCTTGAAAACTATTGTCATTTGTCTGTAGAACTATCAGATTGCAAGAGAAAACACATTGAATTTTATCTCCAAGTTATAATACTTCTTTTCCTTGTAAATGCAAAAAAGTAGGGAAAGCCAAACTTTGTAATTTCTTAATATAAAGATGAGATATGAACAAGACGACAATGAAAATGGTGGATCAACACAAAAGTTTTTCCTCTGAATGTAGTAATATCGTAAATAAGAAATATATTTAATGTTATCAACAACAGTTTACCCTCAAATGGCGGATGGGCCTCGATGGCCTGATGGTAAGGTCTCGGCTTCAGAACCGAAGGGTTTCAAATTCGAAACCCGGGCCTGGTGCGAGTTAAATCCGTCTGGGCCAAACGTCCCCCCACTAGTGTGGTGTGGAAGTTTGGAGAGTAGGTGCTAGCTCAGGTGTCGTCCCCGTCATCTGATCACGGTTCAAACTTTCGAAGGCCATCTCAAAACAGCCTGAGTGCTGCTTTAAAACGGGACATTAATATAACCCAAACTAAACTCAAATAGCGGATACCCAGTTTGTATTGTACCCTCCCATCACACCAAAAAATTGTAATCAAGCGTGCCTGGAGCTACGAACTGTTTAACAGCTGCACAGTGATAACTTTTTTATTTTTTTCTGTACCCAAGAATGGGAAGTTAGAACTGCACAAGCAGATCTTTTATTGACTTTTTGTCCAAATGACACAATAATTACTTTTCTAAACAGATCTTTCATGAAAATTCTCATAGGAAGGGGAAAAAAGAACCTCAATGTTTTTCTTTTTTGAAAAATAATTTAGCGCTTTATATATGGATTTTGTATTGGTATTTTATATAAAAGTTGATTAAAAAGATATTTATATAAAAAGTTGTGACTGGAAAATGTGAATATATGGAATTATTTTCTGAAATAGATTTATTCAAAGATGAGAAATCAGTTCTTAAATTTGAACTTGACTGTCTTTGTCTTTAAATGTGTATGGTTGTGGGTAGGTAAGGGTATTTTTAAGAACTTTTTTCTTAGAATTATTTCGTGCTTAAATGCTCTCAGAAATAGGATTTTTTTCCCAATTTTTTTAATGTGGTGGATATGGACATTTTCTATTAATCGTCATTTTAACAAGACACATTTATCCGTATACCATTAAAAGAAATATTTGGTATAATACAGTTTTTGTCAGGAAGTTATTGGCAAAAGGAAAAAGAAAACATCACAGTCCAATTTCATACTTATAATACTGAATAGGAAATCTAAATAATTTCGCTATGAACTCAGTCAACAACAATAGTGTGTTTTTGGATAAATTCTCTAACCGTGTTTATTAAATAATATATATAAATATCATATACATTTGTTTTTGTCATCAAACTGAAATCAGTAATAATTTATTACTAAGATAATTTTAGTCTAATGAATGAAATCACAAAAAATATATTTTACATTCAAGTAAATCCAGTTTCATTTACTCATTTTGCTTACAAGACTAATTTATGTTGAATTCATATTATTTAATTGCAAAAACAATTCTTAATAAATCTGTATGGCAAGAGAGTAATGAGAGCAGCTGCCCATGTTTTTACTAGACTGACTTTAAATATTAGCGGGACAAGAAGTTATCATAAGGAAGTAAAGTATAACAAATCAGAAAATCTTTACAATTTTATTGCTGAAAAAAAAAAAAAAAAAAAAAAAAAACGACTGGGAAATAAAATAAAATATAGCTTCTATATAATTTGAATCGAAGAAAACAAGTCGAGTGCGATGCATTCTCTACATTATCCTAGCCTTCCCAGTTTTGTATACTTCCCATACAATTCCACCAACAATTGATGTTTATCACTAACAATTCCACCAACAAGTGATCAAAGCAATCGATTAAAGCAACTATCCATTAAAATTTTGTCTGACTTCTGATTTCATAGTCTATCAATCAAAAACAGTCGACAAAATGTAACATATGATTCATTTGTAGCCCTACTGATTATTCTGCAAATTCAGTGTAATTTGCATGCTGAATGGATGGCAACAAAATTAGATGTCCCGCATTCTACAGATTTAATTGTTGTTAACCGGGTCGTCAAATTTCCACAAAGTTCGTTGATTTTTACTGTTCACTATGTAATATCTTTAAGAAAGGATACAAATAATCTTTGGTATCTGGCTTTCTACATTTCCTTTTTTAAACGGTGAAGAGTTTCGCCCGCTGGGGAAAAGGGCAAGCGGTCACTGGCAGGGGAGAACATTGCCCGCCTTTCCATCTAGTGTTGCTGTGCTTGCCAGTGAAGTGTATGGAGAAAACATTATGAGCGAAAGAATGATAAAAAAAATGTATTGCAGCATTTAAAGAATTTGAAATTCAACATTTTAAGCCGAATGATGTCAGAGTTTTATTATATTTCAAAAGTTTATGAATATGATACGTCCGTATTTAAGAAATGCATTTATGCGATAATTATTATAATTATGGCATTTAATTTGAATTCACATGAAATTAATTCCATACTTTTCATTTTCAAGATTTAAAAAAAATTAGAATCGAAAGAAATATTATCAGTGTAATTGTGAAACAATTACACTGAATTGTCTCACAATTGAATTTTAATCAAAGCGTCTGTCTTCAAACTTCTTATTTTCTGTAGCAAATTTTATGCTTGAAAATTATATATTTTTTTATATGCTTTTCAGAATTTCTGTAGGCAAATTCTTATTACTGTTTCCGTTTTCAAACAGATGAAAACTAAATGCACAGGAGTTTTGAAAAACTATTATTGACATTTAGATAGACTGATTTCTTGATAATTCCTCCTTCTTAAGTGCAAATGGATGAAGAAAATGTAATGAACAACATTTTATTACAACAACATGCTTACAAAAAGCAACCAAACGTTTTTTTTTTTTCTTCTGTGAGTACCATTTAAACAATGCAAGAGTTGGAATGGAAATAATTGAAGTTTGGGAAAAAAGCAAGCTCATTAATCTACTGAAAAAAGAATCTATGACTTTAAAATATTTATAGCCCGCATAGGGTTTCAAAAATTTTAAAAAGTCAAAAGGTAATATTCTCTGGAAATAATTTTGTATATGATTTTTCATATTTGATTTGAATTATGTTCATTCTTTTGGAATCAAGTACTTATAAGTTACTCCTTTACTCTTTAAATGACTTCTTTTTAGTTCTTGTCATCACATTTATCCAATCTGAGGTCACTGGTCTGAGTTGAAAATTGATAAGAATAGCCAGCATCTGGAAAATGATATGAAGTCAATCATTATTTGATGACAGAAAGTGACTAACTTAATTAGAGATATTCTTGTGAAAATCAGTCATGCGTATTAGCTGACAATGCAAATTTTTTTAATGATATTTTTACTCTCGAACGTATTTCTTTCTTTCTCATTTTATGCAATTAATTTCTCGGTACTAATTTTTAGATTCCCTGATTGTGACAAATTCATAATTTTATAAATCTCCCTCCCTTCCTTCTAAAAATAAGTAATGCAGCAATTTGCAAATCAAGGAACGATTAGAAGCACAAGATTCATCATTCAGTGCGAGATCAAAATGTAATTTTTATTTGACTTTGAGAACATGAGTTTTAGTTTTAATTACAACGCTTCGTTATTTCTTTTGTATCTAGAAATTGAAAGGAATTATTTATTGATCCGGATTTCATAAAAACAATATTTCGTGCAGTTGGCAGAGGAACTGTAAGTGTATTAGGAATTTCAATGCTAAGAATTGGCTTGAAAGTATGTTAATGGTTTGGTGTCATATGTTTTCAGCAATCACTGATAAAATCTGAAAATATAGTTAGTAATAATAATTAGTAATTAATAGCTTTTGGACTCATATGACAATGATTGGATTTTTAAGAAAATTTAATTAAAATCAGATTCAAGAGTGGCTGCGATGTATTTCCTTTGCTTAGCTCTTTCTCATCAAACATTATTTTTTTTTAAAATGAGGTTTAATTTTTTCATGAGGGCTGTTTAATACAGGAAATTCAATTCCTTGTTACTCTAAGAATATATCTTAGGTTAAAACGGATAGTTCCAGATTATTAACAGGCCTATTATTAAGGTATCTGTATACAAATAAAACTTCAAAATGCATAGTTATCTTTACATTCTCAAAATAAGAATTCACAGAATTTACATTAAAAGTTTAAAAGTGCAAAAAGAAGAAGGATATTATTTTTTAAACTAACTTACATTTTTTAAAAATGCTCATTATTTAAGGATGCGGAGATGAGCAAACTTATCTTTTAAACATATGAGTTATAGATAAAATCGAAGAAGCAAGTGATTTTTTTTAAAAAAATGAGATGTTTCTTTAAAAAAAAGTGTGTGAGAGAGAGAACATTTTTACTCATTTCGCCTAAAAGATTTACAATCTATAGAATCAACATGATATCATTCGACAATGTCATTTTTTCTTTGAGAAAATATAAAATGCCCTAAAATTTGAAATATTAGGAGCCTTGACTACTTTGAGACATTTTTTTCAATATAGAGAGTAATTAGTGCTCATGTGAACTTGAATAAAGCGAACAGATAAGCAATTCTTTACAGCCTTTATGGGCCGCAGTGGCATGGTGGCAAGGTCTCGGCTTCAGAAGCGGAGGGTTTTAGGTTCGAGATCCGATTCCCCCGAAGGGCAGTGGTGTAAGCGGGTTTGGTGCACGTTAAATCAGTAGGGTCAAACGTCCTCCCGCTGGTGTGGTGTGGGAGTTTGGTGAGGGGGTGCCAGCTGAGGTGTCGTTCTCGTCATATGACTGCATTTCAAAATTTCGAGGTCAGTCCAAAATAGCCATAGTGTTGCTTTAAAACAGGACGTTAATATAACTAAGCTCAACTGAACTAAATTTTACAGCCTTTATTTCAGGTTCTCATTCGTGTGTAATTATTCCAACCGACTAGATTTTGATTTCTGAGTTGAAAGGACCTTTATGACCATAAGGTAGTCTACTGTTCTTTTAACTATAAAAATTGTGATGATTATACGGTACTTTTCCAATATATTTAGCAGAATACAAGCACATGAGCTTGACTGAAATGAAGGAATATAACATGTTTTTCAAAAGAAGTTTCTTACTTTTAATTCATTTGTTGATTTCATTTATTACTCATATTTGGACAATTTTTTTCTTTTGTTACTTTTCGTATCCGTGAATGGAATAACGGAAGAAATCATAAAAACAAAATATATATTAAAATAATACTAACTTTTAAGTATTTCTTTATAAGCTGTGCGAAAATCCGCGGTGCTAGCAATTTTAGGATAGCTTTAAGTAAACTTACTTCTTTGAGTTGCTGTTAGTGAAAGAGCAATGAAGGCACTTGGTAAAAAACAGAACATAGCTCCCATTAGAGAATTTCGTAGAAAACGTTGCATGGCCTTAATGCCTTGCATACCTGAATTCAGAGCTTGTGGCGAAAGCGGTTTACTCAGAAGTGGCATGATAATGGAGCTTAAAAAAGGCATGAACGGCAAATTGGGTAATACCGTTTGAGGTGGAGCTGGCTGTTGTGCGACTCCTCCTTTAATTGGTACTTGTTGGGATGCTTGATGGGGTGCTTGTTGAACTTCATGTTGTTCCCACGATGGCCTTGAAGGGATGGGAATGTTTGACCATGGATCCATCACTGGAGCTACAGAAAAATTTCCGAGTTGAGGCAATTTGTTTGGTTTTCCTCTATTGAACTTGATTCCATCATCAACATGATTTGATGTAAATGAATCTGTACGCTTCTGAATTACAATTATTTTGTTGTGTTTAATGGTTGTTTTTAAATTACTTGGAGCATCCAAGATATTGAGAGTAGCTGATTTGACAACATCTGGTCGTTTTAATCTGTCCCCCAAAACATCTGTACTAGTCTGTCTTGTGGGTACTGCATCAGCAACAGTTACTAAAGATTGCGGCTGATGTGGTCGGATGGGTAGTTTGTTGGATTTGTGATTGTTGATAACTAAAGATTCTTCCGTCAAAGGAATTTGATGTTTCGTTTTATGAGGAATTGCTGTTGTGCTTCCAAGTTTATGAAACCATTTATGATTCCAATGAGAATTACCTGAAATAAGAATATATACATATATAAATAAGTATGTATTTATGTATATTTTTTATTCTTGATTTTAAAGATTTTGTGCAATTTAGATCTTTAGAAGTTTGATGTAAAGACCAAAAAATTATAAATACTTGTACCACAATTTAGTCATAGAATTCGATGACCAAGTAAAACATCTGAAATAATATAACAAAATATTTACAAAAATAAAGTTACAGTGAGTCTTATCTCTTTCTGCACATTATGGAGGGTGTTTTGTTAAAGAAATGATAAATTTGAAGGGATATGAGTACACAATAAGTGGAATAAAAACTGCTATGGAAAGTGGTGTCGCAAACGAAGCTCAGAGAGTGAAAATAGCGTAAAACAAACACAGGTGTCAATGTCACGCAAGAACAACAAAAAATAAAATTCTAACTACAAAACCTTTTGTTTGATTAATTATTACAATATTTATTGGAAATGGCTGCCGCTAATGCCCTTGAACAGTCTATAGCGATATAAAAACATTTTCTGGTCACTCTCGAAGATACCAGGTATGCTGTTGATGTCAGTTGCAGCGACGGGAATCCTGTTGTGCCTGTAGGCATCACTTAAACGGGTGATTTAAGGTTATTTCATTGGAAAAAAGTCACACGGATTAAAATGCAGCTCAAATTGAGCCCAAGCAATGGGTTCACATGTCTAGTTCAGTAAGTAGCATCTATTTAATTATATATCTTGCTGGACAAAATGTGCAAGGTTACATGCAATGCGCATGAATCACATGCCTCACTGTACTGCAGCCGACACGTTTTGCAAAATTTCCGGGAGGACGTTTAGAAGAAAAACAAATTGTGTTACTTCATTTTGACACTAAACTTTCGGTTAAGATTTCCATGGTAACCGGCATGAGTTTTACCATATGATGCATTAAGTATATTAATAATGCGCTTTATACTCAGAGCCTGCATGCAATTTTTTCGATTTTCATCCACTCTGTTCAATTACAATTTTTATTTCTCTCGATGCCTACTGACAACCCTCTGAGTTTGTCGGTCCATTAATAGAGCACCCTATATAATACAAATAAATTTGTTAGAATGAAGATTTCAGTATTCTTTTTGAATATTTAAAAAAATCAGAGAATAAAAATATTCTCGTATTTGCTAAACCTCTTCAAAATGAAATTATTAAATAAGGCAGGATATTATATAAGGATTTTATATATACAGTGATATAAACTATTTTTAGCAATACTTATTTTCCAATCTCACTCCGGTTGCAAGAAAGAAATATTTAGTAATATCATTTCATACTTCCTTTAAACTACACTAAACTACAATAAAGCATAAATAATTTCTATTATAATTTAATTAAAACTAAATATTTTTTCTTTTCAATACAGTAGAGTTTTTCTACATATACTCAGTCTTTTATATCAGTAATTTAACTCTTAAATGGATCTCATTATGATATTTTCAAACTGTGAAGATAACATTTCTCTTTGAATTTTGACACCGCTCTCTTGTTTTATATTAGATAGATTAAGAAAATTATTTTGATTTACAGTGTCAAAGAAATGTATTGATTTTGATTGAAATAGAATCATTCTGTGGAAAGATAATGAGATATAACATAAAAATAATTACTAAGAGAAAGGTTTCCTCACAACCATTATATATTAATTATCAGCGAACTCATCAGTAAGAAAAGAAAAGAACAATAGCGTATTTAATTAAAATAAATTTCTTTTTATTCCAATTAATTTCTAATTTCTAATTAGGCCTATCTGAGTTTCCTTCTGTCATCCGTCCTTTCTGTGAGTCCTAATGGGGTCATCCGTTTGGTTATGAGTAATCCCGCGTTATATATCTGCAATATTTCATAAATAAGTACTTGTTCCTTCGGTGTTAAATGTGAAATATTGTGCTACTCATCATAGAAGTGGTAATTAGATTGTTATTTATTATGCTGAATTATAAAAAATTATATTTATAATTATCGTTGGTTATGGCTCAATAAATTGTTTCTAATATAATGATTATACTGAAAAAAAAATAACAGCTTGAAATACACATTTTTACTTTCGTTCATTAATTATTACCCCCTCCTCTCAAGGAGTTACTCTCAGAAGGTGAGTGCGTTTGTCCTGATCCCAAGGTTCCCATAGGTCTTTACTCAATTAAAATTTATGCGCCCAAAATCGTACTTCTTTCTTTTGTTCAGTTCTATTTCTCGACCGAAAGTAAAGAAGCCCTCTATGATAAAGCCCTCTACTTCTCAGATAGAGCACTATTACTCTTTGAAGCTATCATGCCCAGATACTTCATGTGCTGCTAATTCACGTTACATTTATTGTATCTTCCGGTCACAGTATGATGCCATCTTTCTTGATGATTTCAATGTCTTGGTAGACCAACTATCTGCGCCACTTCTATTCACTGAGGATTTAAAGGGCACAATACTTTAAGGAGCTCTAATAGTAAAAATTCTCGTGTGTTGCCAATCAAAAATTTACCCTTTGACAACTGTTTCTGCCTACTCAATGATAATGAGAAAACACAGTTTCATGAATCTCGTACACAAATTTCATAGCTTAAATCTGACCAGTTATTCTCCCTCGTTGTTACCGATGTTGACTTTCGCAGTGGAATTGTTAAGAGTGATCACTTTCCTTTCATTGCCTCCTATGTTAACAGTGCCTGTGTGATACAACACTGGCAGTGATTTCTATTCCAGCGAGCGGAATCGTATACTTTCACGCGACTTCCAGTGATTTCTGAAAGAATGTTTATATCGTACATTATTGGTAAAGCTATTAAACCAGTCTCGGAACAGATAATTGGTACTGATGATCTTATAATCCTTAAAAGTTCCACCAATCCCAGAAAATTCAACAAATTACAAGGACTTATGCTACAATAAAGCAAAGAAAATCATGGAGATTTTTCGAGATCATTCTACAGTGGAATTTCACTTCACACTCAACGTTGCAGTCAAGGTGAATCTTGGATAGCATATATCTCTTCCATTACTTCAGATACACCTAGTGCACAATCTTGGGTAAAAAGTGAAAGCTTCCAATGGGGTATACAAAGAATTTCCTTTTTCCATATTACGTACAGGAACCATTTTGTATATTTCCCCTATGGAAGTTGGCAATATTATTGGACAAGCATTTGCTAATTCCCAGCGCTGACTCATACAGTCCAATTATTTTATGTATGACAAAAAGAACAGTTTAAAGGAGACCTATTCAACTTAAGACCAACAGAATTTTTTTCATACAAATGTATATTTCAAATATTCGAGTTAAAGAATGCCTTAAATCAAGTTTATGATACTAGTAAAAGACCAGACTTATTACGCACAGCACGCTTCACTATCTAAACTCGCTAAGTATTGGGGCACTAAGTATCCATAGCATGTAAAACTATTTATAAGAATATTAAACATTAAAAGAAAAACAATACTTTAAGATTTGGTATACAGAATATATGAAAAGGTGTCTTCCTATTTTGGAATTACAATTCTATCTATTCTTTTAACTATAAGTTAAACGCAAACAATTGTCAAAAAGTATTGGTACAATTTCGAAATGAAAAATGTAAGAAATACATAGCGCATCAATAAAATTCAATGTAGTACCACTTCGTTAAGGCTATAATTTTAAACATAAAAGTAACAATAGAAAAAGTTACGTATGCAACCATGGTGAAAAACAAAGGCAGTGTGATTGATATGCAAAATCTAGTGATTAGTTATTGGAAAAATGGGAAATCATTTCGTCGAACAGAATAAATCTTGAAGCTCATTAAACCCACCGGTTTTAAACATTATTCGTAGATACCCCCTCCCCCAAAAGACAATTAACGTTGAAAGCAAACAACGATCAGAGTGTCCAAGAGCATTTAGTAAAAGTGAAGAGAGGTAGAATATGAAACAATTCGCATTAATCCAAGAACCAACGCAGTAAAAATGACTCTAAAATATAAAAGAAGAAACCTGAAAATCTTGAAACTATCATAAATGTTTTAAGAAAACGTAAGTATCATGGCAGAGTACCAGGGAGAAAACCCTATATCAACAATGCAAAATGAAAAGCTAGACTGGCATTTGCTAAAATGTACCTAAAGAACCAACAAAATTTTTGGAAGATGTCATTTTTGTGGATGAGAGCATAACATTTTTGAATGCGATAGCAAGAAAAAAATTTTGCGCACGTCGAATGTAGCAATGCATATTAAAAATTTGCGGTGTACTGTAAAATGTGTAGATGACAACAAATTAGTCCGAGGTAGCATGCCAAGTTAGGTGAGGGGAATTTAAAATTTGAACTTTAGAGACAATACAACGAATATTTATGCCTACCTTGACATTCTCAAGCAAAATTTACAAAATAGTGCAGGGAACATGGTAATCTCAAGGTATTTTAAATTGTACCAGGAATAATGATTTGAAAACATGTTTTTCATCTTCGAAAGAAATACGAGAAACTATTGAATTTTCTTAAGGTTTTCCCCAATAGTTCTGATGAGCAAATCGAAAGTCTGTGCTTCACATTTATAAACCAATGATATTTTCACGGATTGATTATGAATGCAAATTTAGGGCTCAACTTGTTGTAGTGTTTTATGGCGGCTGGATTCGATCCCCATCTGAGCATTACTGATTTGCTTTGGAGTTTTTCGCGTATCACTGGTAGACAGTCTGTACACGATATGTCGTCAAGTCCATCTGCAAGGCAGAAAACAATGTTTACAACAATATTTCTGCATTCACTCTCATCTGAATAATTCCGTTTTATCTATCTATCTCTTGAAGAATGAGTTTTTGCAATTGCATAAATCCATCGATTATAAAAATTCTGTTTTGTCTTTCCGTCTGTAGGAGATTACACATTTCTTAATACATTTTTTTTTTAATTTTTAACAAATCTACTACAAACACAGCTTTTTGTAACAGCTTTCTTATTATCTCATCATAACCAGTTTTTCATTTATTGTCCCATTTTAATGGACGTATCATAAACAACTTTACATTGTTGGTTATGGAGTCGGTGAAAAAACTCAGATTATATACAGTTGCCTTTTGCATCCCAAGATCTCTATTTTAACAGCAGAGTTCACGCACCTGAAATATTTTCTACCTTTCTAGAGCAATCATTTTGTATCTACTCGTACAGCACGGACACCCTAGAGATTTTTGCCCATTCTCAGAATTTAACATATCATATAGTTTAGTATACGCTTTGTTGAGAACACTTTACGATATTTTATTCTATTGGATCCCTATTCATGTGGGTTTTTATGACAGTTAAATGGCCGAATGCTGCAAGGGCAGCTTCCGTCCCTTCAAATCATCCACTTCTCTATGCAGACATAAAAAGAATTATTTTCCGATTATTTTCACTCATCATTCCTGGAAGATTGAGATCTGCAAGTCCATTAAAAGCTTCATTCTATCTAACCTATATAAAGCTTCTGGCCAGTCACTCCAATGGATACATGTGCTTAATATTGAACTAAATCAATTTCCGTTTAACACATAAACGTCTTTTATTTGGTAAGAGGTGCCCTGCTTGTACAACTTACCACTGAGATTTTAGCGTCTATCAGATTTTAGTTCATTGTCTTGTTTAAAAAAATTATAATTAGCAGTGTTTTAGCTCAATATCTATAAACATTAGATGTGGTGGGAGAACGTCCCTATCTATATATTTTTTTCATTTTTACAAGCCATTGATATTTATAATTTTACATAAAAAAACTGTTTCAATTCTATAATTTTAATTAATCTTTTTAAATGATCTGTTAACGACTTTTAAATTTGATTCAGAATTTTAGAAAAAATAAAACTTTTCTCGTTCTATGCTCACAATTTCCCATTTGAACATGGTATTATTTTTATTATAAGCTTAGGTGAACATTAATTCATATGCCATAAAATCGAGAAACATTATCAGTTATTATTTGTTATTTTATTTTGTATTATTTAATGAGTATTTATTTTTATATTCAGTATAAATATTTTTGAGTGAAAATTTCATGATGAAAAGCCGTTTTTCTGAAAAAAATGAAAGGAATTTTAGTATTTCAACTCCAGTTGAGATTTGTTTGCGGAAGTGGTCTTTTGGTAATAGGAACGGCAAATATGCATAAAAATGCTGCTAAAATAGAGACATACTTAGAGATTATATTAAATAAAAACCATTTACATATCATACTTGATATAAAATAAACATTAGGGCATTACAGTGCTAATAAAAGTTTATCTGATTTTCTTACTCTGCATGGGATCCACTCAGAAGTAGAACATTTTAGAAAAAATACATGATATTTTAACTTAAATTAATTATTTCGAATTTTTTTAAATATATATATATATATATATATATATATATATATATATATATATATATATATATATATATATATATATATATATATATATATAAATATATATATATATATATATATAAATATATATATAAATATATATATATATATATATATATATATATATATATATATATATATATATATATATATATATATATATATATATATATATATATATATATATATATATATATTTAAATATATATCTAGACTCTTGCATAATTTAAAACGATTGATGGATATTCTTCAGTCAATATACGTATAAGGCGTAAATACGTTTTACTTTCTAAATTTAATAAATCATGTCAATAAAACGCATCCTTAAAATATGAATAAAATATGAAAAACGAACTGAATTTATGAAAAGAATATATCAAAACTTTTGTTCATATGCGACACACTAGAAAATCATTGCATTTCATTTTTCTGAAGGCATGGCACTTCCGTGTAACAAACCACTTCTTCAACATAGTTTTACTCTTTTTCTCTCCAGATTATCACAAAGATTCAAAATGCTCGAGATTCGGAGAAACTGATAGAAGATATTGTTAGTTCATTATATAAAAAAAATTAAATGAAATGCAGAATATTAACTAGAAATGACATCAGAAGTATATAGATGTAAGATTGGGTACGTAAACATAGGCGAAAACGAAAATTGATATGATATATCCAAATACGCGCGCTTAAAGAGACAGACGAGGAATTAGCTCTATATTTCATGAATGAAGATTCTGCTACTAAAATAAGCACAACTCTTAAGAGAAAGCAGCTAAAAATTTGCATAGTCCTCTCATCTAAAAACAATCAAATAGCTTTTTTAAAAATAAAATGAAGATACTAGAAACCAAAATAATAGAATGGAAAATTAAGAATGAAGATATCTTTTCAAAGTGAAAAGTATATTTCATTTATAGCGCTTAATGGTAATTGATGGCGAGGTATAATTTATTTATTGCTAGTATTAATGCGTTATATTTTGGTGAAAATCGTTTTAATTTAGATATTTTTCTTCGTTATATTAGAATAATAGTGCATTGTTTTTAAAATTTTTGCATCCAGCCATAGTTGCTTGTTTTAGTTCATTGAGTCATGAGAATACTTCTTCTTGTAAAGTGAGGTCGTTTAATGAATCCAGCCACTATTTTAGAAGGAAACTCCCTGTATCAATAGATGACATGAATTATTCACACGAAAACAATATTACTTGAATTATGATAAAAACAGAATGTATTTTAAGTCATTCATTTAATTATATATTTAGTAGCTCAATGACCCTGCAAATAAAACGGATTAAATGAGTGTTTAGATTTCTGTTCTATTTTTATGGCAAAAATGCTACAAGAAAGTTCAACTGACTGAATTGTTGAGATCTACATTTTGCATTTAACCAATGCAGATTTTAAAGTAGCTGATCCACCAGATTCTAATTTAAAAATAAACAGATTTTTATTCATTAAAAGATTTCAGAAGAATGTTATTTAATAGACTAGAAAGTTACTGTCTGAAATAACTTCTTGGTGTTTAAATCGCAAGAGCATAAAAAGGTTGGTTTATATACTTTTCCAACATTTTTTCTTTATTTTCGGTATTGTCGATTCTTCCGATAATGACTAGACAACAAATTTTTTAACACTTGCAGTATCAAAAAGTGAGTGTGATATTTCAGCCGCTTTAATACTCATTTCAACAAAATGCTTACTGTTTAATATAACAAAAACACTCAAGTTCGAAAAGTTGTTCTTAAAATTATTTCATTCTAACGCATTGAGCCGAGCATAGTTCACTGATTCTACTATGATTTTAAATTATTATACTATGATTTTAAAGATTACGGCTGATATTTCTAAGCGGTCGTAATTTGCTTTCATTGGATTGGATGACATTTCAAAGTAGATATACAGTGGGTACCGCTTAATGTAATCATTTGCTTTATATTATCAAGAATCTCTGGTCTCGAACTAAAGTATTCAAACGTATACAAAAACAGTCACTTAGTGTGATTACTACACCGTTTAATGGTATGAGTTTCAAAGTAGAGAATTCATTTTCAGCAAGTGTTAATGACACATAATACTGGCTGAATTTCTTGTTACGCTTGTAAGGAAATATCTGGGGAGAAAAGGAAACTAAGGAAATATATTTCCCCATTAGATGTGTTTTACATTCTTTTGTCAGGACTACAGAGTTCTGGTTTCACTTAAAACATCAGCTACGCTGCCAGATTAAGCTGGCAGCTGATGAACGACCATAAACCGTTGTTGCCTGCGATTGAATTATGAAAGTAAAATGAATAAATAAATAAAAAAAAAACTTTTGAATTTTAAAGACGAAAATGTTAACAAGTATGAAAGTTCACCTAAAATTAGTCAATGCGACGTTGCAGTGCAGTTGAAAATTTGGCGGCTTCTTTCCAAAATTTTGAAAAATCTTTAGCCTTGAGTGAGCAATACTAAGCAATAAAACGTTTGTGGCTCAGACAAGAGAAAATGATAAAAAATAAATAAATATAATTTCCGACGAAGGGGGTCAAATGATATTTGAAATCCAGCATCATCGTTCAACAGTTTTTAAAAAAATACAAGTAGGAACAATACATAACCGAACCAGCCATTAAGACATATTTGTCGACAAGCAAAGATTAATAAAGTTATTAATTGATATTTTTGAAATAAATGATGGATAGGCCTAAAATAAGTGTCTAAGCTTTTTTTTTCCTTCGATAGGATAAAAATTTAGTTCATTCTATCCATTTCGTTTATTATTGTCAATCTGTTTCTGCTCTCAAAATTGTTAAATTCGGAAGTAAATACATTAAGAGGCAGCTATCGTACTAAGATTAAAAATAAGTATGCAGATTTTCCTACTTATTACCATTAATGACTTTACCCTTAAGTTAAGTGAATATTAACAAAAGGTTACAATTGTATAATATACACTTAAGTAAAAAAAAAAGCTAAAATAAAAAGTACCATACGTGAGTATAAGTGCCTTATTAATTTAATTATGCTAAAATTCTCAAAAAAATCTTAATTTTTAGAAGTTTTAAGGAATAATTACACGAATCATAGTTTTGACAATGATAAAATCAATTCTTTTTAGTTTTTCATTTATCATTGAGACAAAATATTTTATAAAAAAAATGCAATGTCCTTTTTTCTTTCCCATTTTTCTAAAGAATTATTATTATTATATTAGAAGTTCAAATAATTATATCCAGTTTATTTCTTATCATTTGATTTTTTGAAACTTGAGTACTTGAAATAACTTTCAGGGTAAACTTCTAGTATATTCATTTCATTTAATAACAAAGTTAACTCTGAAATATGACTTTTTAATAATTCCGTGAGCTATTTTATTAAAAATTCATCATGCAAAATTTTCTTTGTAGTGTCCCGGTACATCATGATGCTGCTTTTCGTTTTGGTAATTTTTGCTATTTTATGAATTGTTTTATTAGCTTCTACTGTGATTTATAAAAATTCGTGTATTTTGAAAAATAACCAACCTTTTGTTTAGGAATATGTCAAAGCTATCATGCTTTTGAAACTGTGATTACTCTATACCATCTCTTTGAAGATTCTAAATAAAGAAAGATGAATTGATTTTACTTTTTGCCATCAGTTGGGCTTTAAAAAGAAGCATTTGTTATAAGTAAAAATTCTGATCGAAGGGCACACTATTTTCTTGGATTAACTATAGTTAAAAGACAATTAGATTTTCATGTTAGCGGAATTTCAGCTATAAAAATATTATTGTCAATAGTCAGTTCAAACTTTTTACTGCGTACTTTCTCAAATTAACTTTTTCACAAAGTCAGTAAATGATGATTAAATATTTTTCAATTTTTCAATTTCATACATGAAATTGTTATGCATCTCGTGCAGTATCGAAAAAGAGAAAAAGGAGGCAGTAATACTCTGCAATATAAATTAAGTCGTAATTACTCACCTTTATGGTTACTGATGACTAGTGATAGAGGTGTTTCCGGTTGCTTCCATACGGTTCCTATAGAAGACATAGGATGATTGCTGACGGTATAATCTGGCTTTCTTGTATTGTAATAAACAGGACCACCCACACTAGCTTTCTTTTTAAGAAATTGAGTCGTATTTATGATTCCAGAATCCGTGTTCTGTCCATCAGCGAAAAGAAAAGGCCGGCTATCTATTAAGAAGCGGCCGCTGTCCATTTCGGTACTCGTCGACAGCGACATCAACTGCAACGTGAGCAATAGGATGAATTGCATTCTTGGGAGTGAAAAGGCACCAGAAGTCTTACTGCTTCGAATCCGTTTGATAAGAGCCTGATAACTGCATTTTCCCTTCATCCTGTCTAAAGTTATTGTGGAAGTACCTGAAGAAAGATTTACGAATTACTAGGTCGGTTCGTTATACGGCTGAGGAATCAATCATTGGTCCAAATCAAGCTATTTAAATGGGTCACTAGATCAACGACGGATGTTTGTTTTGAGACGTCGGTCGTACGTCTTCAACTTATGAATTGTTAGCGAAGTTATGGGTACTACACAGAGAGCCAACCACACGACGGTTATGTTACGGTCGACAGGGTCAATGCGGCCAAGCGCATCGCCTAACCGAGAAGTTCACAGTCAGGCTCAAATGGGTCAAGATCAGATTAAAAATCACCTTTGATGCGAGTTTTAAATCATTTCATGGATTATCCCGATATTTTCACACTTCATTTGTTTAATTAAGATTTAAATTCTATCTTCGTTAAAATAGATACATTTCTACGAGAATTATGACTTTAAGAAGTGAAAATGACTGACGGTGTACTCATGTATTGTTCGACGCTATTAAGAAAAGGTTGAAAAACATTCTGATGAATAGAAAGTCGCTTACCGAAACTGACTCGGAAGTCGAACCTCGGAACACATCTCGTAAGTCTTACAAAGCATCCTCAGAAAGGCGGAACTGGACTCCACCTTTATGCCCTGTGACGACCTACCGCCCACAGAGAGATTACAAAAACTGTGCTCATGCTTTGAAGAAAACACCGGTTTTCTGGAATTTCTCTCGTTCTAAACCGCAGTTTATTCAGAAGAAACGGAGATTTTTTATATTAAACTACAATGGATCAAATAAATAAGTGCGGAATGAAAATGAGACTGCATGTTGTGCAAAAAGCAAAAATCTTTAAAACTGTCAAGTTACAAAGAAATCTTTTTTTTTTCGTTAATGTATATTGTAATTTATAAGCACTTCTCCCTTTTTAATGAGAATGTTTATGGAAAACAATACAAAATGTATAAGCAATAATGGTTAAAAAGAATGAAATAAATTATTGTTTTCCAGAAACTTGTAAAAAATTTGTCTAACGGAACTGCAATGAATAAGCTTTTATTAAATCAAGAATTTATTCTCATCTTCTTTCACAATTATACAGAATAAATATACCGGCTGAGGATACTTCAAGAAGAATCCACTTCTTTATTAAGTTTAACGTAATGATTTCAAAAAAGTATTTGTCTTACTAACTGGCAAGTTGTTTATTTCTTCTAGTGTAAAAGCAATTTTCTAAAATCTGAAAAAAAAAATGGTTGAAGCAATAAGAAATAGTTTCAAACCTTACTTTTATTTTAAAGTTAAAGAGCCGTTTATCAACAGCAAACATAGCCGAATTTTTTTAAAAACATTTCAGAATTCAGAAACTTTTCCTTTTCTATAGTTTTTTATTATACAGCCCGACTATACAAGGATGCAATCACATTTTGTCAGAAAATTCATTTGCCCTTCTTTGTAGAGCTCCTTAAAGTGTTTAATTTTTTGCAAAACTAAATGCATTCACTTCCAAAAAATCTGTATTCTTATCAAAAATTAGTATATCCAACATTCCATTATATGTGATTTAACTTTTACTTTCAAAACTTAATATTTCCACGCAGCCTTTACAAGGTCTCAAAACAATTTCTCGTTCTAGATTGACCTTCCAATACGATATATCGTTTAGTGTTTTTCAACATGATTTCTGATGACAGGCAATAAATGGTGTTGCTATTTTTAATAGACAGCCTTATCATGTCCAATGTGCTTGAGAAGAGAATTATTTTAGATCCAACGCTTTATAAAATAAACAATGCCTAAGTAATTTTCTTCAAAATTTCCTTTTTATATATATTTATAAAATAGAATTCTTTGCTGGTTCGGGTATAGTAGCTTTTATAGCTGAAATTCCTGTCTTTTCAAATTTCATTGCTTCAAGTAGCTTGTTGGTAGATTTGTTAGTGTTAAAAGTAGACATTTTGTTTATCGACGGTTTAAAATGAGACATTACGTTAAAGATCTAAACCATAGATAAAAAAGCAGAAACACTTTCCTATCGAAAGAAATAGGCAAAATGTTTCAAAGTATTACAAGTCAATACTAACTTTTCAGCATTTTAAAGATAAACCTTGATCATGCAATCAGAAATTTAAAATGCTTCGCCATTTATAATAATGATATTAAATTGTATCGATGGAGTTTTTATTCAATGGAAAGGAAAATAAATGTATTATATTTTGATGCATAAGCCGAAAAGGACCAGAAATAAGACTCCTCAAAATGGATTTCATTAAAATATTTCATGAAGTTAAAATAAAATTATTATGCCAGATGACAAGAATTCTCGTCATTTGCTATCGGCATATTAAAAGAAAAAATAGAGAGAGTTGGAAAAATGATAACGCAGAAAACGTTTTTACCGTTATAAACAATGAAGAGTAAGTACAACAGAGTTTATGAAGACATCGGATCGTCGATTAAGACAACATTGGAAAGTTGGATTTTCTTTAAGAGAAGACATCATTACTGTATAGAGCATGGCACATTTCCTGCCTCTTCTAAAGAGTTGAACTTGTATATAACTGCTATTTTACATCTAAAGGTAATTAAACAACACTCCATTATGTAACAAAGAACATGATCGCGATCTCATAGCATCTAAGAAGGTCTGGACCACATCTCATACAAGAATGATTTAGGAGAATTGCGTCTAACAATTTCTCCAGGCGAAGAACCATAGAATAATAAATTTCACTCTCCAGAACAGAACATTATCTCAGTAAATCTCAGCCCTTTCAATTTTCAAAAGATCATAATGACACCTTCAACAGATTGATCAATATTCATCACTTGTTCTGTTCAAAAAGTTAGTAAACGAACATAGCAAACTTCAGCAAACCTAAGATAATGTTTCACTAAAACTGCAATATTGAGCTTCGTATTATCAGCAGACTTGGACATTTTGATTCGCTCGGACATCGGAGGTGAGGCACAAAATTGACCAGCTTTTTTAATTGTTATTTTTTCACAATGACGAATTTTTAAAACGCTCTTGAGCAATATGCTTTAGATATACATGCATAATATGTGTGTGTGTGTGTTTATGAATAAATTTAATTGTTTTTCTTCCTCTCTTAATCGAGAAAAAAGATTCATGTAGATTATGATTTAGTATTATTATTAAAAATCTTTATTTTCTTAATTATTATTGTTTTTAAAATAATGTATCTTTCTTATTTTTAAATCTGTTGCTTTATTTTTAATGCAAAAACCTTAAAAAGTTTCAAATTTTCTGTGCTATATTTGCTTTTCATCGTCTTAGAATTTCACATGCCTTCGATATTTTTATTCCAGATATTTTAATCATTAGCATCAAAATAATCATTTAAATAATATTAAATTTTGTGAATTATTTTTGTGTTCTTTACTGAAGTTGAAGCTTTCAAATCCATTTAACCGTTTCAGTAACCATAATGGTTCCAGGCACATGATTATGAGACAATATTCTAAATCTTTATGAATATACGTGATATTTTTACTAAAAGGCATGCAAGTATTTCGCACAGCAAACAGAACAATTGATATCATTATCAGCTTTCTGTAAAGCGGGGAGAGCTCAAATTTTTCTTCAATTTGTGGGCAGTCCTCTAAATGGTCTGTGAAATGTAAGGTAAAGTTAAAAAAATGTGAGTTAAAGAAAATTCTTTTCGTGGCTGGAGTTCAAGGATTTATACGTTCAGACTTCCTGGATAAATTCGGAAAAAAATATGCTTATTTGAAAGTTAGGAAGCATTTGATTGTATACTGTATACAGTTATTCCTAAAATTGTGAATGGAATGTTTTTCCATGTCTATACAATATATATATATATATAAATTTGAAGCTAAAAAGATAATATATGCATGATTTTGCTTGAAAATGCAGACATTTCATTATCCAAATATATAAAAGAAAAAATATTAGACTAAAAAACGTTTTTTTTAAATAAAACTTACAATTGTTACTACACAAAATTTGCTTTCAAAAAATTGTGAATACACAGATGAAAAAACGCGTTTGGTTATTAATATGTTCTTTTAAAGCTACAGATTTTAGATAAAGGGCACATAGATACAGATTTAATTGTTGCAGGTAGTTCTTGTTTATTCTTCGAAACGAAACTACTTCCTATTTTTTATACTTTAGTTATGCGTTTTCAAAGATAATATGAAACCTCGAAGTGAAACTTGTATTAGCGTCACGAAACTTAATGCTGTCAAAAAATGGTAAATTTTATTCAGAAATTGCTAATACGATAGCACGAAGTCTCATATATACCCAGAAAATGATTTTAAAGTATGAAAGAGAGAGATATTGGTTGAAAATGAAAGTGGAAGAAGAAAAATTTGAAGTACAGTTGAAAAATGCTCAAAGAAATCACGTTGAATCCCAAAATAAATATCACTGACCTTGCTGTAGAAACAACTGCAATCATTGGTAGATGTATTTGTAACCAAGCCACATGCAAAGCCATGGAAAGACTTGTTATAATATTAAAGTGGTGTGAAAAGAACCGTTTAAAGTTTGTGAAATCAAAGAAAGTGTTTAAAATTTGCTCAATCACATGGATTAAAGATTTTTTGTTGATGAAAGCAAATTTAATATATTTTATATGATGGTCGTCACATGGCTTCGTTTCGTTTCGGTATATTTATTTGCCGTTTAAAAGCCCCACTAAAGCTATTTTGGGATCGACCTCGTAATACTGAACCGCGGTCAGATCATGAAGACAACAGAGCTAGCAACTCCTCACCAAACTTTTGCGATACAACACCGGTAAGCATTTGATCCAGACTGATTTTACGTGCCCTAGGCCCGCTTACACGGTCACACCGCTTTCTTAGGTGGAACCGGATCTCGAACTTAGACCCCCTCCAGTCCTTACTTTTATTATTTTTCTTCCTCTGTCTATTATTTGTTTTTATGTATTTTGTGTATGTCATTTTTTTCTTTTTGCTTTATTATTTGTCGTTTCATTTAAAAATAAAATTCATTTCCATCCATACAAACCGGAAGAGAATCTTTTAGCTCTGAAAACAGAAATGGAAGTGGTGTAATGTGAGGCAATAAAGTTAATATTATTCTATAATGATGAATATTTGGAGGAAACTTCTCGACTTAATATGCATGTTTCAGCTTCTTCTGGAAGAACAATTAGTGTTGGCAATGAGTCAGTGGTCCTATTGCCAATGAAAGGACACAGAAGGGGTCTACGCCGTAAATAATAGAAACTGTTTTGTGTAGACCATCTTGCCTGTAACAATATCTGTGCCCGTAAGATCATACATAACACACTGCACTTATTGAGTGAAGTCTCTCTTTATAAAATACCATTCCATTACAACCCCGACGACGGGGAGTCACCTCTATTATAAGAATGAAAAACTGCCATATAATTTAGCAGATTCTTAGCTTTCTTTGACCGCACAATAATGGTATTGTAGCTGATTAGTAGATCCCAAATATTTTTAAGGCCTCTGGGAAATGTACTTCCTTCCGAAGGTCCTATGAACAAGATGCTCGTAATGGAGTCTATTTTGTACAGTTTTTAGAGTTCATGTATTAGTTTTTGGAGTTCCGGCCTTTCGTATTTACTATGTTATTCAATTATGCTTTACGTAATGAAACTAGAATATACTCCATAGATATAAAACGGGGTTTCGTAAATTATTGGTGACAATACCAAGTAGAGTCATGAGTATAAACTTCGGAGTATCAGAAAAATTGGCTTTTTTTTCCTTCGGATTTTTTAATGTTATTACACAATAAATTTAATTTAAAACAATTTTTAAAGTCCAGTATAATTAGCGCACTAACTAGCAGATCTGTATCATGCTTAAATTATTTCAAAACTTTTAATCCTTATATCTAATTTTTGAAAGTAGCTACCAAATAGAACCACTGGAAAGAAATCAAAATTAAACATAATAATTAAATTACTTATAATTAAACTCTGTAAATATTAAAATACTGTATTGTGATCCAGAATGCGAAAATGGAAAATGTTTAAAATATAAGGTATAAAGAACACATTCCTCAAACATATAATCCTCTGACATATAAGAAAGTGATTGAAAAATCGACTGCAAAATTCAGCTTTATAAACATGAAACAAGTCAAGTTAAATAAAAATGTTAGTATTCATAAGCTGTCTGAATTTAGAATAATTCGATAAAATATTCCACATAAATGCATAAGTTTTAAGGTATAATTATCCTTATTTCATTTATTTAAATGAAATATTATGTTTGACGAAACATATATTAAGATTTTTTTAAATTGGATTAATGAAGATATTTTCTTCTCGCAAGTTTTCTGAAAGAACATTTTAGTTTCACTTATGTAAAAAATACAGATAAAAAAAGCAGATTAATAAAAAAATAATGATGAAGGAAAATAAACTTCAGGTAAATTTTAATGGAATGGTTTAAGCCAAGAAGACATGGCTCTTTAATTTATTTTTAATTTCTAACGTTTAAGAATATAATAAAATTAAAAACTTCCACGTTTTTGAGATCTCAAAAATTTTCCACAGGACACACAATTCGAAAACTTTGACCATAGAAAATTTTCTTTTCAGATTCTCTAGCCAAGATTGAATATCTGTCTCAGGTGTCGTCCTCGTCATCTGACCACGGTTCAAAATAACGAGGTCTGTCCCAAAATAGCTCTAGTGTTGCCTTACAACTGGACGTTAATATAACTAAACTAAACTAAACCAAAATGGTTGAGTCTGCTAATGTTAAAATTTGCACATTCTATTAAAATATGTTTTATTGAAAGAATACGTTGGCAACGTAAGCATTTAGGTGGGAGTTCTGAACAAAGAAGATACTTATGTGTGATCCTGGTATGACCAATTCTTAGACGCATCAATATAACCGATAAAAATCATATTTATACGAGTGTCTGACAGAAGGATGAAACGCGTGCAATTTATTGAATTGCTGCTCATCCCAAATACTCTGCCATTTTTTCAACATTAAATTCCTAACAGTCTGTAGAGCATCATTTAAAGGGACAAAATTTTCCAGTACTAGTGAAACAGTTTTTGAAACTTGGTCAGCCTTTTCGTTGCCCAATATTCCTGCATGTCCAGGAATCTAACAAAAAGCGATAAGCCTTCCCTTGCTAAATAATTAACTATCTCTGCACACTTAAGCACTAAAGGATGGCTGACAGGATTTATATTTTTAGAGTTTCAATAGGACTTTTCGAATCCGTATATACAATAAAGTTTGTATTAAAATTTTCTATTTTTTGCAAAGCTAAATAAATGCTATATATTTCCGACGTAAATACCGAGCAATAACTGAATTTCCTATGACACCTGCTGTTCCTACATGAAAAGCGTCTTTAGAGCCATCAGAGAAAATGGGTTCATATCTAGAAAAGCGTTGTCGATGACCATAAAATAAAGTTTTGTATATTAAACAGGATGTTGTGGATTTCGGTAAATATTCAAATTCCTCAATAAAACTAAGCTTAATATCTTCCTAAGGCGGGAACTCGTCAACTTTATCCAAGATTGGAACGTCAATAATATTAAGATTTCTTAAAATTTCTCCGACTCTAAAACCAAATGTCGGGGTGAATGAGAGCCGTAATGCAAAAAGCGAACCATAAATGGGGTTTAAAATTTTATAATGCAATGAATTACTTTTTATTTTAAAAAACATATTAAGAGCAAGCCTCTCTCGTCTTAACTCTAAAGAAGGTTCATTAGTTAACACATAAATACTCTGAATCGGAGATGTTCTAAAAGCCCCTATGGACAGACAGAGACCCTGGTGATGTATTGTGTCGAGAGCTCTTAAAACAGATTTTGAAGCTGACCCATAAACAATGCAACCGTTAACTAGCTGGGAACGTACGAGAGCTTAATAAACTCTAAGTAAAGCAGAACTTTCAGCTCCATATGATATCCCAGAAAGCAATTTAATAATATTCAGAGACTGAGTGCATTTTCTTTTTAAGTAGTTAATATGAGGTTTAAACTTTAGCTTCGGATCAAGAACCACTCCTAAATATTTCGCCTCCTGAACAATGGGAATTGTGGAATCATTAAGAAAGAGTTTTGGATCCAAATGAAGTCCTTGTCTTCTTCAAAAATGCAAAGCAACTGTTTTTTGTGTTGAAAACTGAAATCCCTTTTTCCCTATCCATCTCTTAATCTTAAGAATTGCCTCTTGCAACTTTCTTTCAACAAACCTCATGTCCTCCCCGGTGCAGTGAATCTCAAAATCTTCCACAAACACCTGTCGGTAATTGATTGATGATGCCATTGATTTTGATAATAAATAATATTACGCTAAGGACGCTGCCCTGAGGAACACCTTCTTCCTGATGAAATTCGCGGAATAAAGTATTACCTATTCGAACCTGGAAGGTTCTTGTCTTTAAAAAGTTTAGGATAAAAATCTGTAGATCACCTCTAAAACCAATTTCGTATAAATCCCTTAAAATACCATATCTCCAAGTCTTGTCATAAGCTTTCTCCATGTCAAATAAGATTGAAACAAGATGTTTCTTGGCAATAAAGGCCTCACGTATGGCCGTTTCTAGTCGTAGAATATTATCTATTGTACATCTACCAGATAGGAATCCGCTTTGGAAGGAGATAGCCATTTCTTTTTCTCTACAACATGCAATAATCTAGCATTGACCATCCTCTCAAGGAGCTTACATAGGCAACTAGTGAGGGCTTTTATTTAAGAATGATACTGATGTGCTTTCATTATATTTACCAGAAAATCTTTTGATCTTATCCCAATTTTAGAATGAGGAATAATAAATACTTCCAGTCGATAGTTATTGGGATTTCGTTTATCATCTTTACCAGGTTTCAAAATAGGGATTATTAGGGCTCTTTTCCAAAAATTAGGAAATTTCTGCTCCATCCATATTCTGTTGAATAATCTTAAAATATTGAGTAATGAAATTTCTGTAAGGTAAGTGAGCATGTTTAGATGAATATTATTAGGACCTGCCGACGTCGTATGAGATTTAGATAGTGCTCTTTTAAATTCAATGAAACTAAAATTAGAATTATATTCATCATTTGTTTCGATGTTAAAATTTAATTTATGGCTCTCTTCATTTTTTTTGTATAAAATAAAATCCTGTGAATAAGAATTTGCACTGGAGACTGCAGAAAATGCTTCACCTAATGTATCTGCAATAGCCTTGCCGTTTGTTATTATTTGTCCACTTTTATTTAAGAATGATACTGATGTGCTTTCATTATATTTACCAGAAAATCTTTTGATCTTATCCCAATTTTAGAATGAGGAATAATAAATACTTCCAGCAGGATGGAGCTCCTCTACTTTTCTATTTCTACTCGAGGTTCTTCTGGATGGTATCTTGGTGAACATATGTTACGACGAAGAGGCACTATCGAACTTTTCCACAATCATCAGATTTTAACCCTGCAGATTTCTTTTTTAAGGATTACATGAAAAAAATGTTTTCTTCTCTAGACCAATACAATCAATTCAAATGAAAGCAACCATTCTTAAAAAATGCATCAAAATGACAACTGAAATGTTTAGTGCTATTTACAATTATATTTTGTACCCGACAAGCACTGTTTACAAATATTGTCCCCCACATTGCTGCGAAATGCTTGGCCTTTTGTCTGATAACTCACAAAATCCTAAATTTGTATGAATTAAAATGAATTTTGAAACTTTGATGTATAGTATTAACTATCCATATAGCAATTATTGAAAGTGCATATGGATTTTTGGTAAGTGTATATGACACCTCTGAATGGAAATTTTAATTATTTTAATTAAAATTTGAGAATACTTGAAAAAAAAGAAAGAATCTAAAAGAACAATTTAATCCTACTTCCGCTATTTATATAACTGAAAAATATTGATAACTTTCCCACCAAATAAGTGTTTTTTTCTCCACAGAAATAATGTAAAGTTGATGTGAGATCATAAGTGCTGCGGCCACTACACATCAACTATTATGGACTACCAGTATTCATAAATACAACACCTGGGAAACAGAGTTTCATTTAACAGTTTTTTTTAATCCTAAATAAAATCTTATCCTACGGCTTGTTTAAGAGTATAAAAGAAATCTAATTGAACTGCAAACACGGAATCGAACATAAGAGCTTAATCCCTATTCCATCTCTGATACGCTTATATAGGTTATGTATAACGACATGTCAATATTTAGTTATAAAAAAATGGGGGGGGGGCTGTGTGTGTAAAATCGCATTTTTCCAGGAAAAACACCTATATAGATAAATTTAAAACGCAAAAAATTTTCCAAATATAAAATTTGATCAAAATCGTTAGTGCCATTTCCGAGATAGACGAAATAAATTTATATAGAAACAAGAATTACTCGTTTAAATTTTTAAGATTGATTTTTGGTGTTGATAAAAAGTCCACTCATCCATTCAAAATGTACGCTGTCTTTATTTCATGTGTGAAAATATATTAAATAATGAATTACGGGAGACAGAATTGAATGCCGTTTTATAAAAAAGTTACTTGCTTAAAAAAATTAGTAGGCTGATATTCCTCTGATACCCAGAATCTTTCACAGTTCATCTTCTGTCGGATTAATGTTATTTACAGCAATTCATATTTGAAAAAATTAAATGAAAAGCGCAACTTTCTGGAGTCAAAAAGAATGAATTCCAAGTTTTATACCTCTTCTTCTGAAATATTGTTACTAATTAATGAGATAACACAGCAAATATCTACTCTCAAATAAAAATTCTAAATATTGCATAAATCTTGATTTTGTTGCAGCTTCATAAAGTTGGTTGAGGAAAATTAATAACTAATAGAACAGAAAATTTCATAGGGATATGAAACAGTGTAAATAATATTTCTTATACGTGAATTTTATGACCATTAAACTTTAAAAATGTAAAAAAAAATATTTGCAAGATCAAATGATACTATTTAAAATCGAGTAATAGAGTCATGCACTGAAAATTATTATTTTATTTTTTCATCTCTGATTCTCATTTCAAGCTGCGATGGAACATTCATTTGGTAGAAACTAAATATCCAAGAAAATGATTTTTGACACGCTTCAGGTAGTTTAAAATTGCTTCTTCACTGCTTTGAAACATTTGATTGCGTGAAATTATGTTATTTAAATTCAGTAAAAGGATCATGAAATGCATTAAAAATGAATATTTTATTGTGTCATCCGGAATCATGCTAAGGATATTAGAGAACATTCAATTAGAAGGAATTAAATATTACAGAAAGAATTTATTAGAACTCTTCAGATGCTGTGTATGGGCACCTGCTTATGTGCAATGCATTTTCAGACGCTCAAAGTGGTTAACATTTGTCACTATATCTAGAGTCGTTAATTGACAGGAATTTAATAACGCTTGAATTTTTGGATGCTAGAAATTATATATAAATATATGCATGATATGATTGAAGTTTTTCACAACAGCATAAATTTTATGAAATATTTTAAAATTTTTATACTTACCCCTGTATATAGATATCTCCTCAGTTGTTTTCTCTATGAGTTTACACGAAAATTTCTTTGGAATAGATCTATTTCTTTCAAAACAATACACCCATCAGTTAAGAAATAATATATAACATAGATTTCATTTGTATTTGCATTAAATATATCAGTACAAATGTACACTAATCAATAGATGAGTACAAACGAACAGGAAAAAATCCAGATCCCTAATTGCTTCCAATAAGACCTTCTGCACCTTAGTGCTATAAAAAAAGGCATTGGAAGTTGTTCAAAACAAAATCAAGTATCGATTTATTTTTAGATAATTAAATTTAGAATATTTTTAGGTCTTTAAATTAATTTGCTGAATTATGTGATCATTTTTTCCCCCCTACAGCTATCGATTTTATAAAAGTGAGAAAATGGAAAGAGGGAAAGTGAAAAGGCACATCGTTTTGTCACCTCCAGCAAAGACCACCGTTTTCTGCATTGAGAGATAGTTTCCTTTCCGATTTGTTGCCGGCCTCAGCAGCCATAAAAATTCTGAATGGCCATGCATGAAAAAGTTTTTTGTAGCATATTATTTGTTTATTTATTTGAGAAAAGACACGGGGCGTTCTAGTATAATATATATGTACCAGACCTTATATATGTACAAAAATATCTTGTTCTCATCTAGGTTAATTTTACTTACAAATATCAAATAACAGTTCAATCACGAAATACTTCCTCGGACAAATCGGAGAATAGGAAGTCACCAAAAAACCGTTAACAGGCTATTAGCTTTAAACGGCTACTCCAGTGCCGTTCCAAAAATCGGCCGATCTTTATCGGGTGGACCCCACTACAGAAACCCGAATCACGCGGAGCTTCTAAAAAAATCAGGAACAACTTTTCTGCACCCGAAGTCTCTCCAAATTCTGATTCGAAACTTGTCTTCTCTCCTCCGCTGGATAAAGAAAATGCATTTTATTTTCATCAGATTTCCGCTTCCGGTTTTCTCATTAGTGATCTTAGTTCCCTATCACCCAATAGCTACTTAGCCTCCTCAGTTGTCTAAAACCCCACCGAGGGAGTGTCTCTTAGACACCATCTTTGTGTCCGACTGCCTCTTGAGCATATGTTAATTACAATCAATTCGCTGCTAACGCCGGCTGAAGTGCACCTAGGTTTGACACTTAATGACAACGACTGTTGGCGATTTATCGATTCCTAATGGCTTGAAGAGTCTCTTCATAAAGGACAAAAAGTTTAGCATCTGGCTGTTTTGACGTTCCCCTCCCTTAAAGACCCGATGGATCTATTTGAACGACGAGCTACCCATTTGTGTTCACACACTTGGAAAGTAACAAAATACCAGACACAATGACTCTACTAGTGAAAAGGATCCACATCTGGTCGTCCGTAGGCACTTAACTATGTGTGGGAAAACTGGTGACGTTACATATGGCCGAAACGACAATTACCATGTGAGGAAAAAGAGAAAACGCTACACTAGCAATTCTCTGCAAGTGGAAGTTATTTCTTTTCTCACCTCACATACCAGGAAGGTCCATACAGTTTTATTTATTAAGAGAACCACTTGCGGTCAGGCAAGCTGGTAAAATGCTCAGCCGGCAACTGGCGTAATTCGATGATGACTTCGGATTGCAACATTTGAGAAAAAGAGGTTCGAAGTAAGCGAACTCTAAAAACACCTAATTTTCTCCTTGTTGTTTCCTTATTAATATAATGTTAAAATATTGTTTGCAGGACTAATTTATTGTATTTAATATAAAATCAAACCCGCAAGTCATGATTATTTCGATAAATAAATAAAAAAAATGCAATACATTTTTTCAATAATTGATTTTAATAGTAAAGTACAGCATACTTTATGTCCACAGTGATCATTTGTAAATAATTTTCTAAGGCCCTTAATCCAGTGCACTCGATTGCTATTTAATGCGTCCAATAAAAAAGATAAATTTTCTTATTTTCTGAATTTTTAAAAAAAATGATGTTAGATTATTAGATTTATTACTTCAAAATTAATAAATTTTTTATGAATAAATATTATTTCAATATTTCTTTTTGATTTCATGGTTTATTTATTCCTTATGTAGTATTTACTAAAACGTCGAAACATAATGCATGAATCACACTTTGCCTATTTTAGTTAATTTAGTTTACTCTTGCTTATTTTTAGTACACATTTTTCTCAATTCAAATTTTTGGATAAATCGAGTTTTTGCGACAGCTTCGAATTTGTCAAATTCCGTTCTTTTCATTACTTTGAATTGTCTTTTTGTATTATTTGCTTACCAATACATATTTTTCTATTAAAAGTGTCAATTTATACATATATAAATTGCCACTGGATGTTGATAAAAAATAAATGAATAAGAACAGGTGATTTCAAATATAGGAGTCATTTTTTTTTGTTTGTTTAAACGCCATGCCTTTAATAAAAATAAATGAAAATTCAAATTGAGGTGAATTTCCAAACAGTGCTTATCAACACACAGATCGTTATTTTTTTGTTCTTTATTGCATTTCCGAAATATTATGATTTAACTCTTTTCTACAGAGTCATTTAAATAAAAGGGGTATTAAGTATTTTCATTTAAATCCTCTAGATGCTTATTTTTATAAATCATGCATTTGATATACATTACTTATGTCTCTCGTATACTTCGTAGTGGCATTCGCAAAGGGTTTAATGAATGGAATGCCTCTCCTTGAATGGAACATTCACTCACTTCTAGATGTGGCAGAGTTTTGAAATTGTATACACATTTGTATTCTCTATCTCTATATTCAATTTTAATTTTTTCAGAATTTATTTATGAGTTGCTCAATTATAATTTTAATTCCGTGTTAACAGTAGTACTTGATAGAGAAATTTAAGAAAAAAATTTCATTTTAAGATTCCATAATGTATATAATGATAATTAATGACTAAAAAGTAAGCAACTACAACAAAAAAAAAATCTATTTCTTTATTCACAAATACATTTATGTTTTAAAAAGTGTTTTCTAATTTAATTAATTTTACGCCCTAGGTGAAAGTTGGCTGGGAACGAGATAGTATCGAAAATTGTTTCCAAGTGGGCTCTGCACCTCCTAAGACCGGCCCTCATAGCGCTGACAAATATGTTACTTTGAACGATGGAAAGTAAATGGCAATCAGCCTGAGAAAGCTAAATTTATGATGTATCTTTCCGAGAAAGTCTGTTGTTAATAAAATTGCCCATTAAAAACTGCTTCAAAATTAAAGTTTTAAAAGAATGTATAGACCTTGACTGTTTCCTTCCACCTGGACTTGTCTTAGTTTTCTTTTTTTTTTTCAGATAAAAAAATAGGAATAATGTTATTTCTTTTCATTCCTCGATATACTCTGAGACTGTAAGGGCCTATAATACATACCTTATATCGGATGTGTGAATTTTTTATGCTGTCACATGTTCACAACTTACTCACTTGAAATTTTTTTCACATTTAAAAACGTTAGCAACAAAAAAAAAAACCCATTTTTCTAAAAAAAAAAAAAAAAAAAAAAAAAGACGAGCTTATATATAAATAGTTATTCTTCAGAAAGAAACACTCTTTAAATAAATAGACAAATATGGTGACAATAGACAATATTAATTAGACAAATCATATGGTGACAAAAGAATGAACGTTGAATTAATATCACTCATGAAATTCTACAGAAGAAATAAAACTTTTCGAAATGACCTTCATCACTAAAACCTCCAGACTCGGCTATTTGAGAGGTATCCTTGGAAAGTATGGTGATATTTTGAAGAGCGCTTACTAGCGAACATTCTCCTTTTTTTTTGTAAGCGTAGACGTCTTTCGTTATTTCCCGACCTTTTAAGGAGAAGCGAATCTCCAGAGGAGTATAATCCGGAAATAGGGCGAGAGGTTCCTATGAAACGCGTGTGCGCGTTTTTGATTATCAATTTTATTGCTTCGTGAATAAGTTATTATTTTTATCAGACAAATTGAAACAATTCAGCATAGGTATAAATGAATTTGTACATAAAAATACATCGAAAATATAATTTAAGGCATCAAATTTTCCTGAGAATGTGCCCTATTAAGCTAATTAAGAATTAGGAAAGACATTGCTGCAAAGATTATGGATTAATTATTAATACAAGAATCGATGATATAGTCGTGATGACGAGTAATTAAATATTTCTCTAATCAGGTCTTTGAAAATGAATTTTGAATTTTATCTTCAGACCAGCGTCACATTTCGAGAAAAAATTTAAAGGATAATGAGTGATTTATTGGGTGATTACTGAAATGATGGACAAGATTCACTAGATAATGCCAAGACAGAAAGAAATTAAATTTATAATGGTTTTAATTATGTGACTACTGTAAGTAGTGCATCGTCGTCATTAACAAGAATGCTAATATTGAATAATACAAATAAAATAATTTTCAGAAGATTAGGGTCTCTCTCTACCCTTTATATTCTTTACATAAGCTATGCCAGAGAGAAGGTTTTTAGTTCCAGAAGTCAATTGGAATGAATCTTCTCTTATTATTCTTAATTTTAAATGCAGAATAGATACCAAATCAATATAGCTAGTAACTGCATGGAGAAAAATGAGAAAAGTTTCTTAGCGTTAGCTGGCACAACCGCCAACTCTGAGTTATCTCATAACTGTCAGCGAACGTGTAAAGAAATAAAGATCATTTTTACCCATCCTATTTAAGATAAGTTTGCAACAATAAACATCAAAGTACGCTGCAGTTCACAACGCAATGCAAATATTTATATGAAAGGAAATGAAATGACATCAAGATTGCTTGGAAATAAAAGATCTTTAAATAAATATTCTGTTTTTACGAACAATTACTAATATGTATAATTATTGTTTCAGGAGGCTTAATCCCCTGATAATAAAAAGCACTTTTCTAAAGAAGCATTTTAAAGTTGCTCTACTTTCATTTCTGCGTCCATCAAGATTAAGGTCAGAGAACAACTCCGAAGAACCTTGACAAAAAATGAAACTATTTTTACGTGAGAAGAATCGCTACGAGATACGATATTAGTGATATAATTGAACCAAAAGAAACGAAGCGAAGCAAAGTGGAACAAAACGCTAGATATAGTACTCAGTCGATCACGAACACAGTAATGGGAAACACGAAAAACTCACGGAAATGATAGTGTATCGGTAAAACAGATCATAATTCATCAAATTGAAAAATGATATGGATGATAGCGTGTAGAGTTTTTTACTCATCCTATATTCAAGCATTGTGCAGTTTTATGGAAAAAAAAGGTCCTGCATAATGTCTGAATTTCGATATTTCCTAGAGCAGATTAAAAAGCGAAAATTTGAAATGTCATCAGTTTCTTTATTTGCCGAGGGAGGTCTCTGATTTGTGAGATATATCAATTGTGGAAAGCTAGCTGAATTTTGGAGAGTAAAAATTGGTTAAGATTACTTACTTGTTTTGAATTTCTTCTGAGGTATGCCTCAAGTATAGGAATGAAAAGTTGCCGTATAAGTTATAAATTCTCGCTTGATTGGTGGGTACATTAATGGTGATGTTGCCTGGCTAATAGGTCATTTTCTGATGACAGAGCGTAGGGGAGACCAGAACAAGTTGTTGCACGTAGCAAATTATTATATTAAAATTTTAAACTAACCACTGGTTGAAATTCACCTTTCTCTCGCTAGGTGGTAGCTCTCATTCGTGTCGTTTCCTCAAGAATTTTCGGACAGTACTCAGTTAATAACAAAAAAATGCTTACGGAAATATTAATTCTACAGTAATTTGCAATTTTTTAAGATTAAATTTTTTATTTGTGCCAAAATCTTTAGAAGTATCTATATACGGTTAGGAGCAGTAGAAAGTCTGGATTTAGTGATATCATATTTAAAAGTTCTGTACAACTATGTTATGCCACTCAAGTTTCAAGATACAAAATGGCGCCACATGTGTTACTTGCTATAATTCCTTTGGGGTTAATTATTACAATGTAATAATATACCCCGATTAAGTTTTAATTTTATAGTATATGCTTTCTTTTCAAAGTTGATTTGACAAACTTAAAAATAAAATGGAAAGGGATAAATCCGCAAAAGAAACTTTT
Organism: Argiope bruennichi; assembly: GCF_947563725.1. Lineage (NCBI taxonomy): Eukaryota > Metazoa > Arthropoda > Arachnida > Araneae > Araneidae > Argiope > Argiope bruennichi. Next base: position 132,044,913 of record NC_079162.1, on the reverse strand, counting down.
CTGGAGGAACTGATGAAGCAACTAGTTGTTCACTGCGATAAGTGGTTGGATAATGTGAAATTAATTTCATGGCACTTTTGCATGAGATTTTGCAGTCAGATGAAAACTACTAGTAATAATTCAAATCAACATCATTTCTAATTTAACTGCTTTAGGGTTAATTAAATTAATTGAATAAAGAATATAGACAAATTTCATTATTTTTTAAAGATATTCTTAGGAAATGTTGCTTATAAATTACATTAATTAATCGTTTGTATTTTTCTCAAAAATATATTTTCTCTTACAACTATGTATTCTTTTAGTTTTGCGAATACTTCACGTTTTCTTGACATCAAATAAATCATGGTGAACCGATTATAATCAACAACAGGAGTAAAGAAATATGATTTCCCACCAACTGAATTTTGAAACGGACCACAAACATCAGAATGTATCAGTTCAAGAGGTCTTGAATTCAGCCATTTTATCGTATGGCATATCTGTTAATTTTGATTTAATAAAATTTTGGCACGAAATGTTATGTTAATTATAAATTTTGGTGCTTCTTACTGAATTTTCTGAAATTAACTATTTTATAGAATTATTATTTCTGCAACCAAGGCGCTTTTGCCAACGATTTAAACAGCTGTTATTTTTGCAATTAAATGCCATCTGGGTAGACATTTTAAATTCGGAATTATCTAAAATAAATTCATAAAGAGAGTTGTTTAATTTTCCTTCTAAAAGCACTTTATCATTTTGTATAATTTTACATTCATTTTTTTTTCTCGAATATCATGCTGCAACCATTCTCTGTGGTTTTTCTAACTGATTATAAATTTGTTTCTATTTTCGGTGCCTATGAAATGTTATTCAATAGAACGTTATTTTTCCATTCCTATTCGTATTTCGAAGTAGAATTTCGCCCCGACCTTGAATTTTCAATTTCCAATTATTCGCCGCTAATACTGAACACGATTGCTCGTAATTTATCTCAAAACAAATGTTTGCCTTTGAAAATGTGAGACCTGCTATCAGAATCAATGACCAAGTTTTCTGTTGTAATTCTATTAGCGAATACCGGCTAATTAATTTTTGATGACTCATTTCCCGTATATGCACACATTTTATTTATTTTTCTTTTGAAAATATTGTTACTAGTTTCGTTTTGAAATGCCTCCAAGCGTCTTGTATTTACTCTTGATAAAATCAACACTCAATTCAGCTACTAGTCTTGCTTCAAGAGCAGACATTAAATTATTGTAATTGTGTGGTACGAGTAAGAGTAACGCTGCGACATGTAAGAGATTTATATTTTCACCGATAGCGGGATTGATTAATTCCATTAAATTCATAATATAATTATTCATATTAAATGCTTCTTCTAGTTTTATAATATAAAGTGTTTTTTTAAATAAAAAATCATTTACTAATCAGATTGTATCTTTCATGAATTTTCTTTAGAGCGTCTCGAGTTTCTTTTGGTGTTTTTTCATGTCGTATATGGATAATTTGATTATCTTCAATGGATAAATTTATACCTCTGACTCTGACCATCAAGTTTCGGTTCCCGCGTTTTTTCTATGAAGTGATCAAATAGATCTTGAATAAGAATCATTTCTATTTTGAACTTCTAGTTAGCATAATTACTGAAGTTCAATTTTTCAACATTATTTTCTTTATTTATTAATAATGCCATTCTTTTTTGGGGGTGTCTGACTTATATGAATGCATATTTACTTTATACAGTATAAATGTCACTACACTATTCATGTAAGATTGTTCACAATTCAGTCTCATAATTATAGTGGGTGAACTTTATAAAATTTCATTGAAAAATAGGTGAAAATGATTCACTTGCCTGTTAATTTTTGTAGCCATGATATTAATATGAAATAATAATAAATTGTTAATGTCCATGAAGCCATACTGAAAACTCTCAGATGAATGAAACATTATTTAATATGTTAGACGAGCATTGCATCTACTTTACTACTAGTTCTACATTAAAAAACACCATCTGCAGGATGCCATAAAGAATTTGACAATCTCTGTTGAAAGAAAACATATAAATCCATTAAAAAATGCTATGACCATTGAAGTTGCAAAATGTCAAACTATAAAGAGAAAATGATCAAGCACTGAAAGAATAGCAGCATCAGTCCAGACAAATAAACAAAGGAAAAGATTCCTTAACAAGCATCTTTGAATGAAGAAGACGACAATTGATACTGCATAGGTTTCTGAATCATTCTTAAAATTCAGGGTGGTTTAAGTGTCACAACTGATTAGAATGGGCTCATGACCATAGAGCTAATTTTGAAAATTACATTCTTGTAAAAACTGTAACTCAGACATTAATTTTAATGTTTGTTCATCAGAATGAAATTAAGTGCATTATGAATAAATCTCATAACCTATTGTTGTTCTATAGAACCTACAAAATAATAAAAACATTTTATTTTTATTATCACCAGCATATTATGTGTAACAAATTACATGATGTAGTGAAACAACATATCTCATTATGGAGTTAGTTGCTACTATTTACATTAACATAAGTTTGCAGATGCTCGACCGAAAAGAGGATAATTTTTGAATTATTTTTGAAGAAATGCACTAGTCACCAGTTTTTTGGAGCGAGTATTAGAAATAATTAAATAAAAAATAAGATTCGGATTAGGAAATAAGAGATAATTTTAGAATAATGTAATATGGGCTAATTTAAGGTAAAAAAATTAAGAGATAAATTAAATTAAGACACATTTATTACGTACATATTAAAACTGTTAATACTTTTGAATTATCGCTGTCTAATTGTTTTTAAAAATATGTTTCGCATGATCAATAAGCAGAGTAAGTTTTAAAAACGTTTCATAAAAGCACTTATAACAGATTCTTAAATAAAAATTCTTCAAAAAAATGTATTAACTAACCCCGGTCTCCCTTACTTCTGGTATGCACATGTATATGGACTGTGTAGTAAAGGGAGATTCTTTGAACGGATGACATCACCAGTAATATTTATTACCTGCAGGTACCGATCATTCCGCTTTCTTGCATGCTGAGTTTGACCGGAGGTATTCTACACTCATGTCCAAAATTAAGGTCACAAAGATGTTTTTCAAAGTAATTCTAAATGGCTACCGGTAAAATTTAAACAAATTATATTTTATATATTGTGAAGGACCGGCAACACGATATTAACCTTTGTTGTGGGAAAAATATTGTTTAGCATTAGGTTTTGAGGAACTTCTGAAATTAGACCGTTTAGGCATCTGGGATTTTTGTCTGCAATTTTGTAAATATTGAATTAAAACAAAAAATTTAACATGTTTTCAGTGAGAATGAGTTCTCATAATCCTTTAGACGATTCATTGAGATGGAGAGCCGTTGGCAGGCTTGTAGCTGGGCAGTCTTAAGCGGAGGTGACTCGAAGATTACAAGTGGCCCCGAAAGTGGTATCCAGGTTGTGGAATCAATTCCAAACAAGTGGTACTGTAACCAGGAAGGCCGGCCAAGGCCGTCACAGAACAAAGACGCCTGCACAGGATCGCTATTTAGCCTTAAGCGCATAACGGCATAGGCTGACAACGGCTCTTCAACTTGCTCTTGACCTTGCTGCTGCGTCTGGAATAAGAATTTCCAGATAAACAGTATACAAATGTCTAGCAGAGAGGGCCCTTTATGCCCGGTGACCAGTTGAGTGTGCTCCTTTGACTGCATCCAACAGAAAAGCCCGGTTCTTGTGATACCTAACACAAGAGTCTTTGGCACATCTAGAACGGGGGTGTGTTCTTTTCATTGATGAGTCGAGATTTACCACACAGAGTGACACTCGTTGAATCTTCATCTGGAGAGAGCGAGGAGCTCGCGATCATCCCTCCTACATAAAAGAAATCGACAGACTGGATGGCAGAGGAATCCTTGTCTAAGGTGGCATAATGTTGGGCAGTCGTACACCACTGCATGTCTTCGATGCGGGTACTGTCAATGCACATCTCTATCGAGATGAGATCCTTGAAGCCTATGTGAGGTTGTTCCGGGGTGCTTTTGGCCGAGACTTCATATTTATGGACGGTAACGCGCTTCCACACAGAGCCCAGATCTTTGATGATTTTCCTGAGGAAGAGGATATTCGACGTATGGACTGGCCTTCGAGATCTCCGGATCACAATCCTATTCAACATGTTTGGGATGGTCTCGGAAGACCCATTGCACAGCGTAACCCCACTCCTAATACCCTCCAAGAGTTAAAAGCCGCGCTTTTGGAAGAATGGGCTTTGTTGCCCCAAGCATTTATTGACACCCTCATAAACAGTATGAAAGCTCGTTGTGAAGCCTGTATAGCAGTGCACGGTGGTCACACTCCATATGAGATAAATGCTTTATCTCTGATTCATAATGTAACACTTTTTGATATACCCTATTTCTTAATTCCCAATTAAAATCTTTTTCATGTTGTTATGTGTCTATATTCTTTCTTCCATTGTAGTGTACCTCTGTGCCAAATTCCGTGGCAACACAGTGAATAGTTTTTCATTTTTCTCAGATTTTATGTTTGTGACCTTAATTTTGGACATGAGTGTATATAGGTATTCTGCATGTTTTTAGTAGTAAATTTCTATGAGAATCTTGTACTAAGGAATTTTATAGCATGGAGATCCATTCATTTCTGATGGATTTTTTTTCAACCAGCAGAAGTGGATAGTGTATTGGTTTTGAAAATGCTTCTGCTGTATGCGAAATACGGACTAAATATGTTTTTGCAGATTTTATTTTTTTCATCATTATTTAAATATAAAAATACGGAAATGAAGAGCACATAGTTTCATTATATATTAGATATGCTCGTATTTTAGTTTTTAAGTTTCCATTGTCACTAGATTATTGAAATATTTTTTACGCCATGATGATGTTATCGCAATGATATCAAATATTCTGGTTCATTCTATATGAATTTATGATTATAAAAATAATAATTTTAATTTAATTTACTTCACTCACATTTAAGACTTGCGAAATGAAATCAAAGTGAGAAAATCTATTTCCTGATATGCTATTAAATTCAAATTATTGCTTTATTGTTTCAAAAATGTATGATCGAGTCTAGTCGGTGGCACTTAATAACTTCCATCTATCCTTCTTATTCCATCCAACTACAAACTGTGAACTCTGGCTAGTGGACGCAGGGATGTGCCGTAGCGTAATACCCGGACTTGTGAAACCAATAACTGCCAGTCCCTCTTAGATATCCTAAAGAAGATCTCAAACACTGCCATTAAGATCAGGGTCGTTAATCAAATTAACAGAGGGAAAATATTAATATGGAAGACAAACTGTTTGCTAAGATATTTTGTTGATTTCCGTTCTCCAGGATATATTCAGCCGTAAATGCTAATAGTTCAACCTGGAAAGCATTTAAAACGAGAATCTAGTCATTGCTTTACCTTTTCTATTACAATGTAACTATAATGAAAAATGCATTTCGAGATGTATAAACCTAAGAAAAGGCTGAATGAGTGAGTTCCTCTTATCTCGTCATTTGTCTTTAGTCATAAAATGACATGATTTTTTCATTCTACTTTTTGCACTTTAAAAAAGGGCCTACTACATTTATTATAAGACAAGTCAATTAGTTGCGTTAGGTCCATAAAATGCAGTAGTAAAATAAAAAATATAATTAGGGGTAAGTATAAAGAACTTTTTTCTCAGAAATGCAATATTCATATAAAGATGATGCCAACTCTTATTCTGTCTTGACAGGGCTTCAGAAATCAATAAAAATCTTTAAGTTCGCAGCATTTTCGATCTTGCACAAAAATTATGGGTTTATAAAATTAAACTTTTTGAAATCTTGAAAATTTAGTTAAGGAACAGAGCAGGAAACTATATTGATCAGGCTCTTATTTTCTTTCCGTCACACATAACCTGGAACCCACGCTGTCTTTTGTGTATGGCGCCCTCTTGTCTTGGGACAAGCAGATAATATGGCCACTTCGTCACAGACTGCCGTAGGCCAGTGAAAGGTGTTCCATGTTGAAAACTCATTTTACATCCTATATTGATTCGCTATTATGCACTTGTTTTAATTTGGTAATTTGGCTCCAAAAGATTGCGCAATCTAGACATGTTCTCTACACATTTTTTTAAAATTATTTGTGGTGAATACACTATCAAAAATCAGCAAAGCATCATAAGTGATTTTGTGGAGGAGGTTTACTTTGTTTACTTCAAGTTGAAACTTGAGGGATCAAGACAAACCATATGTACTTCAACAGGTGGGTAGAAAATGTGAGAAAGATCTTCCTTTGTGGTTTAAGGGTAAAAAAACTCCTTTCATTTCGGCATCATTATGATGTGAAGTGAGCAGCAATACCACATTACTGATTGCTATTTCTGTTCGGTAGATGTAAGAGGATTTAAAACTGAAAATAATAATCCAAAATCTCGTTAAAATTCGTTCAGTTCCTCATGCATACAGAAATACCAGTTCCACACTCACTTCCAAGTTTAGATGATAGCCAGAGTGATTCTGAAGATGGAGAAAAATTACCTCACCCCGACGAATGTAGTTCAGATTTTTCTATCGATGAGGGACCCCGATGATTTTCTCAAAGCGAGCTTAACGATTTACTAAGAGATAAGATCTCTTTCAAAATGGAACTGGATTGCTAAAGTCAAGATTGAAAAATAATATTATGCTGACACCTGGAATTTCATTCTCCTAGTAAAGGCACCGAAAGAAGAAATTCACTCATCTTTTCCCCAAAGAGGGAAATCTCATTTTTTTTAAACATTTGTTCAAAAACTAGTGAAGTACTTTGACATAGAATTTTATTGTTTTATTCATAAATTCTTCTAAAATTTACTTAATTCAAATTAAAATTCATAAATTTATCTAAATATTTTTTCATTGCAGTTGCGCTTTTTTAATATATACTCCTCATAATTTGCAATAAAAAATTGTACGTGATTGATGGAATATATTTGGAAATTACTGCCTCTGTTACAGAGATTTTCTGTTTAGAAATAATGAAGCCTTTAACTTTTAGACTGCAAAATTTATTTTGCTCTTAACACCAAAATTGTCCTTTTCTACAAAAATAATATATTTTATTAGAATCCATCTATCAGATAAAATACTTGAAAAAAATAAGTAAATTGAAAATCAAAAATGATTAACTTTTAAATGTTGCATATATATAATGAGCAGATTAAATTATTACATTATTTTTTTATTAGAGTAGAGATAACGGATTAAAAAAAATACTTAATTTTAAAAAAGAATGCAAAAAGCTGTGCACAAACCTTATAACGATTAATGTTAATCTTCTGTTTTTTTTCTTGAAAGATTATATGTATCATGTTGAAAGCTTTTGTACAAAAAGCCTGGAATTCGGCAAAGAAAATAAATTTATTTCTGTTTGAAAAGACCCAAGCAATAATTAAAAATTTCGAATTCTCAAAAAATGTTCCGGGGGAAAAAATGAAATTGGAAATACGAAGTTATTAAGTAAGTGCACAGTATCTTATCCTTCCAATAAACTTAAACAGCAATATATATCCTAAAAAGGTTTTCTTTAAAATTTATTTAAGATCATGTAATTAGTTGTCTTTTATCGCATTTTTCTGACTTCAATGAAACATTAAAAAGAGTTCATATTTACAGTTACACCTAACTTACTGTTTCATATTAGGCATTTTATTGCCTCCGAAACATGTACTTCTAAAGAGACTGTTGCTTCAACACATTCACCGTTATAAAAGAGATACCATGAAATATTCTCTGAATACTAGCGACGAGTTATCTTCATTTAGTTTCGTTTGTATTTAACATCTTCACCATATTCTGGCTGAATGATATGTATTAATTGAGATTTCAATAGTTAAAAATGAATATCATTTGATTGAAACATTATGCAATTAAAATAATTGAATTTCTTAATTTTACAACAGAATTTTTTCATTAATAAATATTCTACATTATATATATATGTGTGTGTGTGTGTGTGTGTGTGAGAGAGAGAGAGAGAGAGATTCAAGTTTCCAAGCTAAATAAATCCACTTTGTAATCTACCATACACAATTAAGATTAACGTCATACCCAGGTGAATGTTATAAATTCATTAATAATTTGTTACTTTCACGTTTATTTGTATGAATTTAGAAAAAATTACTATCTTTATTAATCTACAATAAAAATTTAAAACTTTTTTCATATTTCAAAGTATAATTTAATATTTTTGTAAATGGAAAAGTTTCATTGACTGAAGATAGAACATTAAGCATATATTTGAAGCACAGAATATGTAATGTGTTATATCATACCTAATTCTTGTTTCATGGAAAAAAGGAAAGATTTCAGTCATAAATAAGTATTTTCCGCGTCGTTGGTTTCTGCCAACAACCACAATACGTTTTTCTTGTTTACCCAAAACTAAGCGATCTAATGCTTTCAATTCTTCTTCATATTTCTGGTTATTTGTTATCTATACTTATATAAAGCTCAATGTGTGTGTGTGTTGGCGCTCTGCAGGCCAGACCGTTCGACCTACAGCTACCAAATTTGGCACATGCAAACCTTAGAGGTCGAGAATGTGCACCTGGGGTAACTTTTTTTGAATTTTTAATTAGATAATTAATTATTAATTAAAAACTAACTTTCCCGCCAAAAAAATCTTCATTTCCGCACGCTAAAAAGGATAGGCTTAAGAAATTTTCGGCAGATTATTTTAAAGGATTCTGTTTATTTTCTTAATGTTTGATGCATTTAAAATTAAACATTGTTAATTAATTGATCTTTCAGATTCATTCTGAAGTACTTTTGAATTAAAATAAAACAGAAGAAAGGAAATTAAAAATTTTTAATCTGCATAGCGTTACCCCAACTGGAGTAGAAAATTCGCGCATTTGCCTTACCATAATTGGCGTTCAAAATTCACGCATGCGCATTCTGTTCTGATTGTTGACAATACGGACTTGGTTTTGAAGGTTTAATATGTTTTCGACAGATTATTTCAAACGATTCTGTTATTTTTTTTTTTAGTATTTGATGCATTTAAAACTAAATATTGTTAATTAATCCATCTGTTCATGATGAATCTCAGAAAATTTTGTTGAAAACTTCTTGAGATATTATATAAATTAAGAAAAAATATTCTTTAGTGCCCATAAGGTTTTAATACTCAGCGACTCTATTTTCAATACTCATATTTAAAAAAAAAATGCTTCGTTTCAGTAAAAAAAAAATAATATTATATTTATTGCAGTTTAAACATTTCCACTTTAATTTAAAGCATAAATTCTACGGGAGCTAACAGAAAATTAGAGAGATACATATTACGTTATGGCTGAATGCCTTTATAATATTATGAGTGAATGATATGACTATTAAAATTTGAAGTTTTAAAATATTTTAATGAAGAAGCAATTAAAATGGGAGTTACATAAAATATTTAATTATTAAAATTTTAACGTGCATTAATATTGGCGAACTGGCTGGTCGCCAAAGGCGACTGGTACCTAATAAAAATGTACAATGCTGCTTAAGAATATCTTCCATGTTTCAGCGAAACAAAAAATGCAATGAAGTGATGAGTTCAACAAGACTTTTCAACGCTTTGTTTTTTTCTTGTGCTTTTTCTTTTACAATTTATAAAAAATAGTACAAGAATACTAGATAATACCATATTTACCATTTTTCTTACTTGTTTTTCATTAATTAAAGTCAGATTGAACGGTGGCCTAGTGTTAAGTTTTTAATGCTTTCCGTCTTAAAGGTAGGCAATTGCATCTGCACAGCGTGAAATCTAGAAAGAATAGTATCTTAATAATATAAAGGGCATTCACACAAATTTATATTTAGCCGCAAAAATCTTGTGATACATTATAAAGAGGCATGCGGTTTGTGAGGGGAGAGCAATAAAAATTAAAGAAAATATATCATATTTCGAAGTTAGACGAATTGTTTCATCCCAGATACTGACACTTGCTCTTATTTATGCATTCACTTTCTGTTTGCGAAAACTGACTCCAAAGAAATTTCGTAGATCGTGGTGGAATGAAGCCTGTCAACACAGTTATAAGAACAAAAAAAAAAAAAAAAAAAAAAAAAAAAAAAACATTGGAAAATATTTAGAAGGTACTCGACGTCAGAAATTCTGGCGCTTTTAAAAGCACCAAAGCCTTTGATCGTCACATTCACCATCGTAGTCAGAGTTAATCTTGGATATAATTTGTTCCATACATTACATTCTCTAGTTCCAATAAAACTTTGTGGAACAAAGTGAAGATTGGCAATGGGATTTATCGCGAATCTTTCATTTCTGCCCCATTAGACATAACCAATTTTTTCGACCAAGAATTCGCAAAAGTTTAGGCACATTCATTACTGCCGGATTGATTTGCCTTATTTGCTGGCAATTAAGAATCGTATGGAATGGTTGCCTTTGCGTTTCAATGACCAAAATACCTTTCCAAACAATTTTGGATAGGTCTTGTCTCAAGTTCATGATGCTAGTTACTGGCCAGATGGAATTACCTACAACGTGTTTCTCCATTTGAATACAACTTCTCTTTTCAATATTTTGCTATTGTTTACAGAATCTTAAATAATCAGATGTATCCTTCAGAATGGCACACAGCTACTGTTATTCCAATCTTGAAACCTGTAAAAAAAAATCCATCTATTTTTCTGAACTACAGATCGATTGCTCTAACGAATTACCTCTGTACGACCTTTGAGCGTATGGTCAAATCTTGTATAATGCATGAATTAGAGAATTAAATGTGCATCTCCATGTTCTAGAATGGTTTCCGTAACGGGAGATCTGTTTTTTGTTAATATCGTTTTACTGGAAACCCAAATATTCAACGCATTTGTTAGGAGGAGCCAATTTGTCGATACTGATAAAGCATATGACCATTCCTGGCGTTATGGCATACTTTCTACACTGTTTAAAAATGGTTTGAGGGGGGGGGGAGAGAACGCCTGTATTTTTTTGAAAAAGTTTTTTATCTTATTGAACTTTCCGAGTTCGTGTTGGCAGGTTTTAATCCGATTCTTTCACTTGAGAGACTTCTACGAGGAAGTGTCTTCAATGTTACAGTTCTTATAGTTCTTCTGAGTGAAATTGTCGTTTTCACCGTTTTATTTTCATAGAACTATTTATGTCGATAATCTTCAGATCTCATACTAAAGCATCGATATGAATTTCATAGAGAGACAATTGCAAAATGTCGTTAATGAAGCGGTGATTAGTACAATAACAATAGCCATACTACCTCTCTTAAGAAAAGTCATTTTTACGAGTGTGATCAGTTTTGTGGAGTGGTCGCAAATCATAAATTCACCTTTCTTCCACATATCTTACATCTGAGGAGGAGAGATATCTTAAAGGTGCTCTCTAGAACATTTTGTAATGCCTATCGAATATCTTTTTTTCCGTGTCTACCAAGCAGTCATTCGCTCATACATAGTTATAGCTGCATGGTGTATGAGTCCCCCTATTCGCTCTGCTGTTTTTTGGCAACTTGATACCCTTCACCACTCTACACAAAGGATTTGCTCTAGAACTTTCCGCCTTTTCAATTAGAGAGTTTGTATGTTATTTGTCACCAATCGCCACTTTACGTCGAAAAACATTGTCTATTTTATATTATTTTCATGCAAAGTCTATACCAAATCATTCCATTTGACGCACCGCTTTTCATGCTAGTCTTCGAAGAATCTATAATGCCCATTCTCTCATACCCATCTTATTTGTAAGAGAATCAAAAATTTCTTGCATTGCTCGAATATTTATAATGCTACTGTGGCAAAAAAATTTTTTCTCTTTCCGCCTTAAGATGTCCAGCAATTTTCTTTTATCATTCTCTTCTAGGGATTCGATTAAATTGCAACTGCTACTGCTGCTTTCTAACAGCTTTTTTATCTCTTTCTCTGTCAGTATTATTCATTTACATCAGTGTTTTATAGATAACTCGATATCAGATGGACATGTTGGTGTCAGAAGGACAACAGCTTTCTATGCTCTTCATGGAAATTTTGTGTTTTATTCGGAGTAATTTTATCATTTAAACTGAGAGTATGAGTGATTTAAAAATATTTTCTAATTTCTACAATCAGATGCATCGAACTTTTGTCCGTATTTTGCCACTCTGCTCTTCTACAAAATAGGGGTTTCAGTACCACTCTTTCTTGAGATCCAGATCTTTCGGTAATGAAAAGGTAGATTTTGTAGATAAATCTGAATCATTCTTTCATTACAATCACTCTCATATGGTGACTCTAAAATATCGTTTGTTTGTATAGTCTATTCTATTTGGCAAAAAATATGGAATCCGCATATTCAGAATAAGGTATATTCACCTAAACCCATAAATGGCTTATGGCCTAATCTCCCTATACGAGAAGTTGATATCAAATTGAATCGCCTCCGTATCGGACACACTCGTTTCGGACATTTTCATCTATTTTTTAGTGAGAGGGCACCAATATGTCACTCATGTCGCGTAAATTTTGCTGTGAAACTCAGTCCTTCTTTTAATTCTCATTGTCATTTCCATTTCCATTCATGTTCCCTTAGTTTGAAATACTTGGTTGGAGAAAAGCGGCATCCAAATGTTTTAACTTTTTAAAAATCAATCATCTCTTTTATGTACATTTAATACCTTTTATCATCATTTTTTACTAAGAGTATATTTGATTCTCATTGAAAAATTTTACCTTTATTCTTTTTTCTGGGGTTTTTAATTACAAAAGACAATCATGTTTTTGAAATTTTATTTTCATACCATTTTATTTGAATCCATCTAAGTTTTTGGCCCAGTTTAATAAAGAATGGCTCTTGCACCAAAATATCTTAAAACACAAACAAAACAATTGCAGGAATATATAAAAGCAGGTTATATGCGTTTTTCGGTCTCACTATATATCCCAAATCTATTTTGATGGTTTAAATCTATTTTAGGTTTGATGGTAGCGTTTGGGACATTATCAAACTTCCCACCTCGGAACATTGACTTACGGCCATTGTGCAGAAGCTGGCCACGAAAGAACAGGCTGCACATTGAAGGAAAGATGCGTAAACTGCAAAGTAACCATATTCTTGAAACTGCTTGTTATGGAAAGTCGAAAAAGAAGTCATTGCGACAAAAAAGTTTCTTATATAGAAGCTCGGAAACTATTTGCGTCTAAAACACTTATTCTATGCAACAGCTATGCTTTCATAATCCAGATCACGTTCAATTAGATGAAATCTCCAATTACAGTGAACGAGTCTATTACTTCAAGGAAAACACTTCCAGTTGCAAACAGGCATTCAGTTTCTTATTCTGACCAATCTTATTCGTCTACTACTTAAATTGAGAAACACGAATCACAAGATTTGTCTGGTTTTACAAGTGTTACTTGATAGAAGCTAAAAATGTATTTGACCCAACAACCAAAATAAAACTCCTAACTTCCTCATAAACCTCCAAATTTTGGAAATCATCACCTTTGCAGATTGAAAGTTCTGAAATCAGGCGAGGTGAGTAAGTTTCTCATTCAAAACGAAGAACATCAACCTCTTATGCAACGAAAGACATGATAGTTCGGAACTAGCTAGTTTTTAAAGACATGAATTTTATCAGATAACTCAGTCAGAGTTTAGAGTATTTGTAGATATTTTAAAATTTTGACAATTTTATATGTTATTGTGGTCTTGCACCAATTTAGCCAAAACCTTGCACCAAACCTTGCATTTTAGCCTTGCACCAAATTTAGGTCTTGCACCAATAAATTTCAGTATTCAATCCACAAAATCAATGCTTTGTAACTATCATCTATCATAACGATTTTTTTTTCTATTTTCAACCTTTTAGAAAATATTAACAATCTCTAATATATTTACAGCAGTTGTAATTGACCATAAGCCGTATTTTTTTTAATCAATACTACTGAAGTATCATTTATCAAGAATACATCATTATTATTAAATCTATCAACATAATTTTAAGATTGCCGAATCTGTGCGAAAACACACACACACACACACACACACACACACACACACACACACACACACACACACACACACACACACACACACACACACACACACACACACACACACACACACACACACACACACACACGAGAAAGCAATTTTTTACGGGGAAGAGTCACAGAAACAATGAAAACGTAATGAAAATGCAACACTTAGAGAAGGGAAAGCGCTAAATCGCCTCAATGCGGTCCTGTATACAGTATTTATATATCCTGTATATTTTCTTATATAAACGAACTCCTTTGTTATAAATTTGCTTTGCAAAAACATTTTAAACTTAAAGAGTCTTTAGCAGGTTAGCTTAAATTCATTCATCTAAAGGATACTTAATAATTTAAGTAAACTAGATCTGATAAAGTTCTTATTTTATTTCAATTTTTATTTACTCGTTTAAATGGTCAATACAAAACATTCATTGGTCTTGGTCTGCCCCACGACATCCGCCTACTCGAAAGGATGTAAGATCTTGAAGGTCGCCGGGGAGAGAACCATTATTTATTTATTGAAAGGCTTATAATCATCGCCAGAATATGGGAGGTAATTAAGGGTATACATTATAGTTCATTCGACTAAAATAAGATATTTAAATTAAATAGTTAACAAACCAATTCTGGATTCAAGAGACTAAATTGAAAAGTACAGAGAAAGCAGTATTACACGTAAACATAAAAACAATATCACAATGTCCAAAAGATATAGTATACTGTACAGAACATCAAACAATGTACCAATATCTAAAATACCAAGTGAACCCATTATATAAAGTGAGTAATAACTGAATGACACAAATACAAGGTAGAAATACAAAGCGGATCTAGAATGACAAAGGCATAAAAAAAAAGCCCCGCTAGAAGGTAAATCAAGAATATGAGCAGAAACGTACAAAGTTTTTAATAGCTATAATCCTGCATAAAAAACAACTAGAAGCGATTAGATCAGCTACTAAAATTGGCCTTGAATTTTATTAATACACATAATTTTACTTTTACTCACTCATATAAGCATTACCAAGTTTTGACGGAAAATTTTTCCATAATTTTTTACTTATTTGTTAACTCCTGCTTTTTATATTGACAATATAATTTACTATTTATAATTGCGCAGTATCGTCAACATATTGGCCCTTGCACCTAATAAACCGAAACCAACCAACCATAGAATTATATACGGCATTGACTGAAATGTTTGCTTTAAAATGCTTTGGCCAAGAGTGCAAGATTATCTCTGTACTTTCCCAGTTATGGACGGCCTTTAATCGATTGGGCCAATTGCTCTCTAAGGGGTGCCGTTCCAGAATGCTACAAAAATGTGCTCGAAAAATCTTCAAAATAAAATAAAATCAAGTATCGTTTTTTGATCATAAATTTTAAGGCTTTTCTTGTTTTTAAATTCGTTTGTTGGCTTATGTGGCCCATTTTTTAAACCGTCAGTTTTGAATAGCGAAATGCATTTGCAAAAGAAGGGGGGGAAAAGAAGTGGGGGAAATACGTTTTGTCACCTCTCACAAGCCACAAAAAATTTGTTTGGCCCTTGCGCCCTGGCTTGTACAAAATAGGCTGCCTGTCTGTGACATAAAATTTATTATCATTTTATTTACTCGTTGGGAGAACGGCACAGAAAGCTCTAGCAACTTCCACACAGACATACACACATCCTGGAGGTTTCATACTGTTATATGAGTTAGGAAAACCAAATAAGCTGGCAAATTGCCCAGTTCGCCACTCATGTAATTCAATGATGCCCTCGAATTGCATTTCTAAAAAAGGGGTTCGAAATAGAAAGACCCTAATAGTTTTAAGTTCTGGCAATGCATTTTTTCTTGGATAAATCAAGATTTTATAGCTGCTTCGAATTACTCAAACTCACTCGTTTAATTATTTTACACTATTTGCTTACAGGAACAGGAATTCTTTTAGTAGATCTAAGATTGTTCGGTACGGATATAAATTATCATTGGATGTCCACGATAAAATGAATAAATTAAAGAAAGGAAAACTTTTCAAATATTTGGACGAAAAATAAGATTTCTTTGTCGCTTAAATGCCATAAATATAACAATGATGAATGGAAATTCAATTTGAGTAAAATTTAAAAAATAAAGTATTTTTCACACATCAAAAAAATTATTTTTTTCTTCTGTATAGGAATTTTGATTCTTTGGAATAATATTATTTGACTCTTTTCTACAGATAATAATACAAATTTTGATTTCAATCTGGAAATTATTCATTTTTATAAATTATGCTTCTTCTAATGCACTGTGTAGTAGAATTATTAATGGTTATTGTAATGAATGAAATGTCTTTCCTTGAATGGAATTTACACTCACTAGGTTTTGAAACTATACACACGTTTGTATTCTCTGTGATTATGCATAATGTTAATTTTTCAGCATTTATTTAAGAATTTATTCAACAGTTTATTTATATTTCAGTTCCATGTGCGTCTACCACCTGCTTGTGAAACTGAGAAAAAAGTATTTTAAGATTCCATAAACTATGTAATAATAATTAGACTAGAAAGTGAAAAAAATTAAAATAAGGAATTTTTGTTTCTTAACTCACTAATAAATGTTTTTTTTAAAAAGGGTTTTTAATTAAATTAATTTTATATTCTGGGCGGAAGTTGCCTGGGAATCAGGAACCATTGAAAATCGTTTCCAATTAGTGCCCATACTTCCCATACTTCTGAAGGCTGCCCTTGTAAAAATAAAAACAACTTGATGATTATGAGCAAGAATTTCACATTCATCTGAAATGATTAGCACGGTCAACATTATTTACATCCTTAATTCATGGATAATAGAAAGATTTTTATAGCATACACTTTTGAAAAAATTTTCGTTCACAGAATGAATTTTAAGGCTATTAATTTTCACCGTAAAATAACTGTATACACTCATGATTATCATAAAGGAATGTTAATATTTTAGACATTCTTTCGAGCAAACATTTTTTACTGTATTTCGTGCTGCCATCTACTGGCAATAGAGCAAATGTTCACTTCAAATCACATGAATGAAAGCATTGGAAATAGGAACAATGTATTATTAAATAGCAAAATTAATAATAATAATAAAAAAAGCACTTTTAAAACAGCTTCAACATTTTGCGTCCAAAAATGCGTTTGTAATTGCTTTTGAAGTTAGTTTCTGGTTACTTTAGCTCGCTTGTTCTCCGGCTAATTGAACTCGCTTATCTGAATATGGATATACGAGTTAAAGTGTTGATCCTAAAAGACTGGTGGCATACTGTTTTTATAATATCCAATAAACTCAAATCAAAATATGACTTAGACTAAATATATATTTGATTTTAATTGACAGGAATTAAGTATCTTTTAGATCATTAGTAAAATAGTACTCATATATGCAAGTAAATTATGAAAAATTTACACATAAATACTTAAATGCATTTAAGAATCAAAAGCATTACTTGTGATTGACTAGAATTTTCTTTATCAAGGTTGTAGAAACCGTTGAAGATAATGCCCCTTGTCTCTTGAACAAAGCGAGCAACATATAAAGATATTTTATAGTAATTATTTATTTAAGTAGAAATAAAGTTTATTTTTAATGAAATGAAAATACAACATCTTTTTATGCATCGATGATTAAACATATAATGTATACTCTGTTATCAGATCGTATCACATAGACCGATTAATATGACACGTTTCTTGGCGAAGTTACGGTTTATCAGAAAATTTGACGAGGAAAAGTGGTATTTCAAAAAAAAAAAAAAAAAAAAAATGATAGAAATCAGTTGTTTTAAACAAATATTAGGAACAAAAAAGAAAAGAGGGCTAAGACAGGTTGTTTTCTTATTAAAAATTAACTGGTTTCTAGCAGTTATTGAGTCTAGCAGCTTGCTGGACTGGGATTTATCCTGGGATTATAGACTGGGGATTTTTTTTGAAGTGAATTATTAAAATGTTGCAAAAGTCTGCGACAGCCAATTTTCCCTGAATTTATCAGAACAACCTTATCTCTTGCTATATACAGTCTCGCTTCCCATTGGATTAGCGTCAGATACATATAACAATAAGAGAAATCTTCTATCAGTCTTTGAATTCTTGTCAAGGCATGGATCAGTGCCGTGCGTAGAACCATATGGTTAAATAAAAAATTATACTAGAGCAAATTTAAAATGAAATTTAAACTAGAATATTAGCTAATTAACTTCTTAGCATCCGAACTTAAAATGAAAAAAAAAATACTTCGAATTACGCAGATTTGATTGAGTAATAGATTCGGAATTTGGTAATTGTGTTTTACCAAATAATATTTTATGCTCTAGTTTATTTATCCTTTTCAAAGTTGGAAGAATATTTTGACTCTTACCAAGTTATTCAGCCTGAATTTCTGAGGTAAACAAATTGAAAAGAGATCCGCAAAAAAGGCATTGATTTTGTGAGAAAGTTTCCAAAGAATGTATCCTTCCACTCTTCAATGTTTGAGAAGACGTCGTTGAAAGAGGATAATAAATCACAGCTCACATTCATCGAGTTTTCTTGATGTATGCTCAACATGCACTATGAACTCAATGCTTCTTGAATTGTAGTTAAGATGGGTCGATTATTCTCGAAAATGATATTCATAAGAAACAATATTTGAGAAGCAATACAGGACAGGAAAATTTTGCTGCTTTAGCTTCGCTCGCAATTGAGATGAATCAAGCCCAAAACTGAACCTTAATAAAACAATGAATGGGTTTCCTTCTTTAACATGAACAGAACAAAGACTTGAAATTGAAGCGTGAAAAAAATATGCTAAATAATGTACTGGTTAAAATTTAAAATGAATTATATATTGCGTATTTCATATTATTCTCTGTATGAAGTGAAATAGTGGACAGTGATCAAGTATCGTATTCTTTGTTTTTTTTTTGTTTTGTTTTCGCAAGTTTAAATAGGAATAACGAATAAGAGACACACAAATGAGACATTTATCTATTTTTTCTTTTGATTAAAAATAAAAGATCTTCTTTCATTAAGAAAATGATCAACCATAACTAGAAAAAAATGGTTAATATTGAGAAACAATAGGCAGGGCATTATAATCTGGGAATCCAAGCCTCTCGTTTCGGGCTTGGCTGGAAAAAATATAGAAGTATAATTCTTTTCTTTTTTTCATGCAATAAATTCTTCTTTATAAAACTTTTAAAATCAGTTATAATTTCCGACTTTTCAAAATTTTGAGAGATACATGCAAGATTTAAATGTGCCGGTATTTTGTATAATGAGTAGGGAAAACGATAGTAGTATTCATTTTAAAATATATTTTACTAGGTTTATAGGAATTCATTGCTCAATTCTTCACATTTATTCATCGTCTTGATCAAAACTATCCATTCATTGTGTTCAGAAAATTCAATTGAAAAGTATTTCATATGATTCTCAAATTATTAGTGCAAAGTACAATAATTATCATTGCTGTAAACAGCTTTTAAATTGCATTATTAACTAAATGAAAGTAGTATACGTCATCAATAGTGGCTAATTTATGATATGAATCGTAAAGAGCGTTATAGTTAATTTACAGAAAATACTAGATAAGAGCTAAACCCAATGATTTATTTTTATGATTCGATTTTGGGAAAATTAAATAAATGTATATTTATAAAAAATATTTCTTTTGTTAGTAATATTAAATTGAAAGTAAGATTTCTCTGATGCTATGAAAGATTTGAAAATCGTGTTGAATAATTTCTAGCTTTAAATAATTATGTAATAATTTCCAATTATTTTGAATGGTCAAACGAAATAAAAGAAACATTATATTTCACAATTTAGAGCAATTCCAAAGAATTATCCAATTTTTGATGGTCGTTGAATGGTACTGAAATGAAATCATCTATGAATATGACCAGTGGCTATTCGGCAGGATTTATAATGAAGAACGGAATACTTTTTAAAAATGGACTCATTGCACTTTTAAAACTCGAATGTATGCAACATTGCATTTTGATATGGAAAAGTATAAGAATAAATCTTTAGTTGTAATTGCAATCACTTTTAATGATTTTCGCTAAACTTAAGCTATATTGTATTTTGTGTTGCATTTTTGAATTTGTATACCAATACATTTTTTTCTTCTTGATGTCTCTTAACAACCTTTTGAGTTTGGCGGTCCATTAACAGAATACCTTGAATATGTCTGATATTCCTATTGATTTGATTGATCTCTATATTTAACTATTATAGTTCTCTTGTATATATTCTTACCGCCTGTAAAAGACTTTTGATGAGGGCTCAAATAAGTATTTTAAAACGATAAATAGGGTAATCAGATGCTTAAAATTCGATTGAACTACCTTAATAGTCCCGAAATACATTAAGTCTATAGTTAAATATCATTTAAATTTAAAAGTGGCAATTTTGCTTACCACTGCCCGTTCACGATGTAAGGATTTTCGATTCATTCGGATTATGTTCCAGCATTTGCCATTAAATTTTAACTCCTGAAAAAGTATTCAGACATGAAACGCTACTATGTTGTGTTCATTATGTCTAAGATATTCTTATATTTAATTATCATTATATGTTATTAAATTCATCTAATTTAAATTCATTCATTTTAAAAAATGAACAAAAACTGGTAACGCAACTGCAATTTCTTAAAATTCAGAATCTTCCTGTTAATGATTTTATGCCTATTTTGACTTCAATTTTGATTTATTGATTATTTGAATACTGTAGTTTACGTCATTTTAGTTAATTTTCTAAAGAAAAACGTGGCTAAATGTTATTAATAAAATTGCATCAGACTGCAAAGGTTTTATTTTTATGTAATGTAGCAATCCGCTCAGCCAGCCTAATAAATGTAAAATAAGCTACAAACTGTCATGTAAGACATTACTGAATTAGAATTACATGATTTGTAACTAAACCACTGTATGTAATGTAACTGTATATAAAAAACTGTAGTTATCAATGACCTATAATAGAGTGGTAAGTATGCTTACCAATGAAAATTTGATTATATTTTTACTCTTAAAGTTCAGTGCTAGGTATGTTTACCACTTTCAGTTTTACCTGAATGATCTCTGATAAGAATATTTACCTCCCCGTATTTCATAAATTAAAAGGAAAATCAACGAAACTTCTGATGTTTTAGTATTTACATTTTCACTTTATCCTGATATAACTCTAAAAAAATTTAATTTGTCACTGTCCCTGAATTATGCCCTGTAAAGGATTAAAACACAATGATTATTATTGAGTTTTGGGATGTAAAGGTTTCTGTTTATCATTCCTGATAACTAAATAATAATAATGAAAGTAAAATAATTACCCGATAAGCTGAATAAGGAACTATGCATACTTCTATTCTAGATTTAAGAATTCAACAGTTTCCTCTAAATTATTCCCGGAAGATTTTTAAGAATTTATGGCTAAAGAAATCGAAAGCAATTCCCAAGGCGTGGGCAAATAAAACTTTCTTCTCAAAAAGTAGTTTAGTTTGCAAAGATTGAAGCCGAAAATTTATGATCTTCTTTCCAATGGATTCCATTCACTTCAGCTATTAGGAGAAGGGATTTTCGTATCTACTGTCTTTCAATAAAAATCCCAAGTCACTTTTTAGATTTCGTGTCCTACATTGAAAAAGGAAGTATCATAAATAGGAAAATATGGCAAAAAGAATACACTCTCCGTGGCAGTTCAGAGATAATAAAACAATTCTCCGGGAAATCAAATAGAATACAGAAATTTTAAAGATAAAAAATTTTTGCATTGTATTTTGAGATTTTTTCAATATTTGTTGTTTTGATGGATGACATATTCCAAAAACATGTTATTGAAATGTTGATTAGAAGCTGACAGGGAAGGGAGAATGATATAAATGTTTCAAGAAAGTTCTTAAATGATCCTTTTCACTCATGTTGACCCATGAAAACTACTTCGCAAATTATTTTTTTCTTCTTTCTGTGTTGAAAATATTAGCTTTTAAATGTGCATCCTTTCGACAAGACTAAAAAGACACAAAGCGACTCAAGAATTAACGTAAATGCAAAATGAAACCTAAAATGTTCTTTAATCTGATATTTAGATATGTCATGTATATACGTTAAGTTCGGATTACAAAGAATTTGGAGAGCCAAATGACTGGTAATTATAAATATCGATGACTAAAGACATTCCATTTTTCGTTTTCGGAAAAGAAAGAAATATGTGCATCGTAAAAGTCATAGCAACGAATGAAATAAAGACTGAATTAAATATTTTAATTTTTTATTTTTAAAAATCTTATTAGATTTTTTTAGTACAATTAAAGAACTTTTTTTTTTGTCAAATGTATATAATGTCATGCCAAATTTAAAAATTAGCCTTCTTCCGGAAAGGCCATAAGTTTGCAACAAAACAAGATAATTATCTGGTAGTTTTACTTAAACCTGGTCACTTTTAGGCTTATTGGTATTTAGACTGATTAAAACATTTAAAAACTCAATGTTAATTAAAAAATGTTTGTATAAGAAACAAATTAGGTATGCTTATCGAAGCATTAGAGTAGTTGAAATAAATGAAATCAGAGACGAAGTTAGCAAATGCAGCTTATTGATGACTGTAAGAAGTATATTAAAAACTTACATTTTGTTTTATTGCTTTTGTCCTCTGTTTAATCATAATCTTCGTTTTAGCAATCAGCTAAAAATAGAATATTCATTGCTTTGTGATAGTGATAATTTTTTACAAAATCAATTTTACAGTTTACAGTACAGTTATTTTAATTTACCAAAAATTGTAAATTAAGGCTATCTTTTTAGCCCTTACGTAGCTTCAAAATAATTGAAAAGTTCACTGAAGTATACACAGAAATAATAGCTTTTTTTCATTTACGAATTTGTTAACTATTTGTAACAAGCCTAGATAAAATCAAGCTGTTAGAATACATATAGTCATTCAAAAAAGCATTCATCAGATAAAAAAATACTAAAACTATACATCGCAAAAAGAATCTTATCTTTAAATCCTACAAGATATGAAAATACATGTATAACTAAAATAATTTTCTTAAGAATTAAAGTATGGTTAAAGCTAAAATACTTTTCAAGTAAATAAGTAAAAATAGTAAAGTACTAAAATAATTTTAACCCGAAAAAGTATTCGGACACTTATAAATTAATTTAAAAAGTACTTTTACTCCTTGGAAGTAATATTTTAGTATTTTGTTGGCAGATGTTTTTTTTTTCACCATTTCTTTCAATCTACTTGGCAATCAATTAGACAATTGCTTGCATACACTGAAATCAGTATTTTGCCATGTTTCAGTTAGTTTTTTTTTTCAAGATATTTTTACCCTTGATATTATAGGGTGTCCCACAAGGTATACGGCGTTCAATATTTACATATTCTGATAGAAGACTTCAAAATATGTATTTTGATGTATAACTCGTGGGGCCCCCTAATATAGCGTCATAGTCTAATTACTCAAATGTTATACATCAAAATACTCGTCTTAACGTGTTCTATCCGAATTTGTAAATACTAAAAGTTGCATACCTTGAGGGACACCCTGTATTATCATGCAAGCGGTTTTGCATACTCACCCATAATTGTTCTATAGTATTATAGACTGGATTTTGAGCCTACAATTTTGATAATATAAGACAATGACAGAGAGCTTATAATTTACTAATATATGACTATGCTTCGGATCGTTATCGCACTTTGTCTTATATTTCTTTTAAGAATATCTTAGTAGCAATATTTTTTTTTTTTTTTTGCATTAAAGCGGTTTTGAATTTATTTAATTTTCGTCACGATCTTTCTGTTTCTTAGGTGTTGTTATATTATCATAACATCCATTTTTATTAGGTTTTCAAAAAATAAAATCTTTGTTTTAATAATCTGCTACTTTTTGTTTCGTAATTCACTATTATGGACATTATGGAACTTTTAAATGAATTTTTCCCAAATTCAGAACCAAGTGGTACAATATCAAAGTGTAATTATATTAATATACTTAATAAAAGTTTGAAAATATTAAAATAGTGCATTGTCATCAAAAAGACACAAGTGCGCAAATTCTAACACACCAGGAAGTAAGAGATAAGTTAATTACAAAATTCTGTTTTACGAGCATGTTAAATTAATTAAAATGTATATAAATACAAACGAACGTCAGCCGCTACCTGCTATATATTTTAAATTTGCTTAATGACATATACTTAGAAATGTCTGATAACCAATTTTTGCTGCAAAACAGTATTTGAAATAATTAACTCATAAAAATTTCCATAAGTAAGTAAGACTTAACGAAGTTAAATGAATGGTTTTAACGGGCAATCAGTTTATTACTTTTATCAAGTCCGAACCAAACGATCCCGATTTATTTTCCTCCCCAAAACCAGCTTTTCTGTTCTTAATGGGGTACTATGCTACGAACAACTTATCGGTTATTCAACCTATTTACTTCTGCTCATCAAATGTTGTTATCAGCGTTACGCATCCATCCACTTACGTATAATACCTATTTTCTCTTTTGATAGTTTGACATACTTCACTTATTTAAATATGTATAGGATAGATCTAAGAAAGAGATATTTGGGTCATCAAATGAAATGACTGATTTTTTTTTCTTTTTGTGAATCATTTTACTGAACTGCATATTAGTAAAAATATAAATTCTTATACCAGAATTGACTTATATAAAAATAAGTGAGTATAAAAATGCAGCATTTTTTTTTTTTTTTTGAAAAACACAAAATAATGTATTGAAATAAAAGAGATACCGTTGGTGCATATCTAAACTTATAAAAGGAAAAGTTTCTGGAATAAAATATGGCCAAGGAATTTAGAATACAACTCAATGAACCTTCAATAATTATTGACCCGTTATGACTGAAATTTATTTTTCGGAAATACCTGTTGAAATTTTCGCCTTTTCATTCTATTAAAGTGACCGATCTTATTGTCCTATTGTGGATTCAATTTTTTACCGTTTTTGAACTCATTTAATAGATACCGCCATAAAACCTCCTTTATGTTCATCAAGAATTTCAAGTTATTCGTTGGTAGGATCCAGTTGGTCAAAGTACTTCATAGATATAAATTATACCAAACAAAAGGTTTTGAGGTTTTCCTAAAAATCTAGTTTGTTTATCTAAAAATCTTGACATGTTTTCTCTTGAAAAAAGAAATACATCAGAGCAATATCTCCATTTGGCCCCTTCCTTGTTTGAATAATAAGTTCAAAATTTCGATACTTGAAAGCAATGGCTTTGTCATAAAATATATTCCCAAAACTGCAGTGTTATTGAAAAAGAACTGTGCAGAATCAGAATATATATTTATACGCCTTAAATCGTTATAGATAGCTTAATAAAAAGTAAAATTTCAGTCTGAGAAAGGGAATATTTACTAGATAAAAATTCAAAAGCGAAATCAAACCAAATGAGCGTTCCATTGCGGATTGACACAAGTTTTATTTAGGATAGACCTCGCCATTTTAAACTATGGAATAAACTATTTTACTTAGTGGAATCAGGTCTCGAATCCACAACTCATCAATTCAGAAATCCTGGTCCTTGAACCAGGCTGAAATAAATTTTCTATATTAAAATACTTGTAATTGATAAATTCGTAAAATAATTATATTTTAAAATTTTCAATTTTTAAAAAAATAATTATATTTGGAAATAATTAACACCTTGAAATTTTACGAAAGTGTTAAGTGTTAATTATTTTAAAGAATAATTAAGTACACCATTCCTTTATATACGACTCATCTTCCGTAGTGCTTATTATTTCGTAGCAATATTAAAGATAAATCTGTAAAATTTGTCAATAAAGGGTGATAAGTGGCAACTTTGAATTCTGAAAACGATTAGATGCCTTCTGTCTCAATTTTTTTGAACACGATAATGTTTCTAAGCTGGTAGACAATCGTTAAATTGTGTCATTCGGGATAGAAAAATCTCATTTCACACGCTTCTGTATATTTTGATGAAGAGAAGATAGACGAATCAAACCTAGAGCCTAATTATGTTACGAGGTTCCGGACTAGAGTTTCGAATTTGAGTTTCAGTTTGATTACTCATTCATGTACTCGTACTGCCTTTCCCTCCTCCTGGTGAGGTAGGCAGTACGAGTACGTGAGTGAATAGTTATCGAATTAGTAAACTGGTTCTTACTTCCTTGGATGGTAAAGCGAAGGGCCATATTTCGATGGCGGATTGTATTGGAGAAATTGATGTGTAGCTTGTGATGGCTATTTTGTAACTTAGCTTTGATCCAGTATATAATTCATCGCGGTAGATAATTCAGATGGTCTGAGATGCCAGGGCGGGGTGATTTCTATAAATTCCTTTTGACTGTGTTCAGGCCGAGACGAATCTTTTTTTCAGGATTCCTTTTAATATTATTTACTCATGAGAATGGTGGTGGGTAAGCACAATCAGTTGTTATAATAGACCCTTTATTATCAGACGTTAGCTTTGAGAAATACGGGAGTATGAAAGAAAGGAAAAAGATAAGGCGTTCTCTCACTAGGGATAACATTTTCGCCAAAAGGCGGCCATTATTTCCGCTATCTCTTTCTGATGCTTAGCTGTGGGAGTAAAAGATGACTGATGAAGTTACAGACACGTTTGCATTTCATTCATTGCCCTTAAGCACAATCAATAACATTTCCCGTTCTTTGGCTACCAAAAACTGTTTTTTACTCTTTTTTCATTAACTAGTAATTAACACTGTATATGGACCTTTGAATACTTACCCTTAAAGCAAACAGAAATTCAAGATCTTAAGTTCGTAATAGTAAATTCACGCGTCTTGATTTATTTGCACTTAATTGCTGCTCATATATCTGAATTTAAGATTGCAGCATTATTTATATATTGTTTACACTTCAGTTCAGGTGACAAATTTATAAACCAAGTAATGTCTTTACAAACTTCTGAAACAGCATATAACTTTGTTTTACATGTTGAAAGGCTAATACTTTTTTTCTTATGACATTTCCAGGAAATGAATGTATTACCTAATCAAATTACAATACCGGAAAAGAATTTACCATTTTCCACATTTTCCCACCTAGCATCAGGATTAAAAAATCAAATTTGGTATCATAAAATAATCTTTTTAATTTTGTGCCCATCAAATATCTTAAGCACCATCTCCAAGCACCAAATAGCACACATAATATAAATTTTTCTGAAGAAAATGAAATCGGAAGTTTCATCCCACCCACCATACAGTCCTGACTTAGATTTGTGTGATTTCCAATTGTTTGGATAAGTAAAAAAAAAACGACTTCTACGCCCGACATTTTTTATCTCGTGAAGTTCAATTGGCTGTATGGAATTGAGTGGAAACCGTTGGAGCAGATTTCTATTTCATTGCCGTGAAAAAATGTAATGTATTGCAGTGAAAATGGCTTGTGGTTTAAAGAAAAATCTTAAATTACATTTTTTTTGTTATTTTTATTCAAGTGCATCTTCCTTGATTCATTAACATCGTATCAATCTATTCATTAAAACTCTTACCTTCTCCTTTTGCAATTGAAATTTTAACACTCTCACATTCTTCTAGATTATGTTTAACCAATAATGAATCAATATAATCAGATTGCGACCAATGAACACTATTTTCATTCTTTTATAATTTCTATCTCTAAAAACTTACCAGCTTTGTTCTCAAGCACTTCAAATATATTTTTATATTAGTTACAATTTCATGGCACATTTCATCATTATTAGAAAAAAATACCTAAAAGCATCTACGTATTTGTATATATAAGATATATTAAGGTAATTTTGACTATAATTTTTAATGAAAATACAATTGTCAGAAGTCAACTGTATTTCCACAAGTGGTTCTTCCAACCCTCCCGACACGCTGGTGTGGTGTGGAAGTTTGGTGTGAGGGATGGCAGCTCAGGTGTCGTCCTCGTCATCTGACCATGATTCAGAATTACAAGGTCCGTCGCAAAATAGCCATAAGGTTGATTTAAAATAGGACGGTAATAGAATTAACTCTAACCCTCACGAAGACGCACGGAATATTTGAATGATCAGAAAAACATAAAAATGCTTTCAATTTACAAATCTCTCTTATCTCATAAACTGGCATAGCATATAAACAATTTCTTCTGTGTTACTAGATAAATATGCAGTTTTTACACCACAAATAAATTGAATTTCGATGTAAATACAATTAATAACCCGAAAAATACTATGTTTACGACTGTTGAAAATGATTTTGAATAATCTTCACATTTTATTTAGTTAAAATTAGCTGTAACAAGCCTAAATTGGCTGGCATTTGTTTAAATTTGAGCCTTTCTTAACTTCTGCGTCAGATTTGATTTACGCATTACTCTTCAACTCAACATCTGTTGTCTGGCTTTCATCTCCTATAGCGTCGTCGGCCTGATGAGGAGTTCGAATATGGTGTGGGATTGAGTTATTACTTTCACTTGCTGTAGTTTCAGCAGGAATTTCTAAGTGAGTAACATCATTTTTTTGTTGTTTTTTTCATCAATCTCGTTTATTTTTGGAAAGGCTTCGATCAAGTAATCTATATTCCGAGAGTCTACTTGTGCTATTCCTAAATCGTTCTTTCTTTTAAAGATTCGTTGAATTTAACTTATTTTTCCACATGTATTTTTCAGATTTTATTTTCTCGCATACGAAGTACAGAGGAAGTATTTTTAATTGTCAAAATAATCAAACTCGAGATTTTCAAGAAACTTCACGTTTGAGACTTCTCTAAGACCGAAAAACCTATTTTTGTAAATAGACCTGCCTGTATGTAAACACGATAACTCTCAAAAGTGTTTCAAGAAATTTGGTATATGGAGTTACGACCTTATTTGTAGATTTCTGTCAAAATTTGAACGAAATCCATTCCCAGGAAGGCTCATTCCGAGTGATAGAAACAAAATTACTGCCAAATGATACTGTCAAAAACGATTAATATAAGGAAAAATAACGTTTTACAAATTTGGTTTCAGAAAAATTCGAGGAAGAGCCTACATGAGGTTGCAAAATGTTAAGAGGATAGCTTAAAAATTTTCTAAAAATATAAGTAAACATCTGAAGATTTTGTGTAGATTTAAGGATAATATACAGAAAAACTATAAAAAAGTACTTATATGTAAAAATCATTGAAACCGATAATATCTACGAACTGCAGTTTTACATACTTTCATTCAATTCATTAAAAAGCAATATTAAAGGCAAGAAAAATTTCGAAAATATGCTGATTTCCGTCTTTGAATATGAGAAGGCATACATTTTATGCAGTGTATAAGATTTTTTGAAATGATGTGCATGCATCTTATGCAGTATTTCGAAATGAAATTTCTCTTATGTTATATATTTTCCTGCAGAATAACTAAATTTTTATTAGAGATATTACAAGCAATTCTATTTGGATTCAGTGGAAACTAATGAGATAGAGATGGTAATTGTTTTTTAATTAAAAAAAATCAAACTAATTTTGCCAACTTATACCACCTATTGTTGTTAATTTATTTTGATGAATCCTTTTTCATGTATACTGGTAATTTGAAAATGGCACTTTTAATAAGTTTACTAACGTGAACCATAAAACTCAAACATTGTAACAAGAATCAAGACAAGCAAAAACTCATCGTTGGCTATCTCCCATCTCTTCTTAATCATGCTCTCTATTAGGCAATGCATGATATATTATCTACCAAGAAGAAATTGGAAACATGTGACAAAAGAAATACACACAATTTATTCATATTCAATAGTTGGTAGAACCTCTACCTGTGATAATTACAGCCTTAATCCTCCAGGGTATGCTTTCCACAAGTGTTTGGATGATGGATAGTGGTATTTTTCCCACTCGGCTGGAAGAAGTTCTTTCACCGATTTTGGACAGTTTCTGCCCCCTTTAATTTGACAATCTAACTCGTTCCAGAGTTTTTCTTTAGAATTCAAGTCTGGACTCTGGACAGGACAGGACAGTTGGTTCACCCCATTGTCATCATACCAATGCAATGGACCTCGCAGCATGACAATTGGCGTTGTCATCCTTAATCATCATTCATAAACTCATATATTCGAAAAGACTTTTTCTGGCCATGAGATAAATTGTTTGCAATGAAATAAAAAAATAAAAAATGTTAATGACATCTTTTTAATGTAAAGTACATGCAATAGGCTCCAGAAACATTAGAAATAAGACTTTGTAAGGTTCTCGAATTCCAGAACACAAAGAAAGATTTTGATACAAAATGAAAAACAAATGAAACATCGCGAAATAATTCGCTACGAGTATGAAACCTGAGCTCGTACCTATCTCTCCAAACTTCCATACCACACCACACCAGCGGAAGGACGTTTGGCCCCGACGGATTTAACGTGCACCAGACCCGCTTACACAACTGTTCTTCGGGGGAATCGGGTCTCAAAAACTCTGCGGTTGTGAAGCCGAGATCTTACCATCAGGCCAAGCGGGCCTGGTAGTGTCAGGGATTGATCGTCAAAAAAAAAAAATCGATGAAAATCACAATAAATTTGGTAAAAAATTCTAAATTTACTTAAACATCAATATTTCGTAACTGTGGTTCGCCATTTTCCTCCATTTCGCAGCCATATCAAAGATGCAAAATTTGATGTGAAGGGTGGGATATAACATATTAGAGAATATGGGAGAAAATTTTGGGCAGATTATTGCTGCTGGTTAAAAGTAAGTTTAGTATAAAAGTTGCTGTATATGTCCCAGTATTCTTTTTCAGCTTCAAGTTACTTTCTATATTGAAACGGGAATGCTTTTTTCTAATCCGCTGCCTTATTCTTGGTAACTATTTGAAATATTTATCCAACAAGAATTCAGGGATTTTGAACTGCATTCCTTGACCATAAATCTATTCGAGTCCTTCCACGTCGAATCCATTTTTCGCAAATGTTGCAATCCGAAGGCATTATCAAGTTACATCAGTGACGGACTGGCCGTTTTGCCAGCTTGTTTGACGGTCAGTGGCTTCCTTTCCATATTAGACAGTATGGTTCCTCAAGGATGTATGTGCGAAAAATAGAAAGGGAAGATCTTGTTAAAACAGAGAATCGCGAGAAACTCCCGCTCTACTTCTCAAACAAATAAACATAATGGCAATAAAACTTATGTCACAAAAAAACCTCTGTCACATCCAGGCCTCAGGAGATACACAGATTTTTTAATAGTTATCGGTGTTCTGATGCAAAGTGGAAGCAGTACAAGTTCTCTTTAGAGGAAGTAACAGTCCTTGTGAGAGGGACTAAATGTACTTTATTTTTCTTCTCTCTTTGCTTCTTCCGCAATTACATTGTATTATTCAAGTCTTATGATTATTTTTTTTTAATTGGACCACATAGACCAGCAAGGGAATTTAAAAACAAGAAAAACCCTAAAATTGACGATCGAAAAATAAACCGATAGTTAATTTTATTTTGAATAAGTTTCGATTTTTATAGCATTGTGGCGAGGAGTCCTATTGGAAGCAATCGGTCCAGTCGGCTAAAGGCCTGCCCGGAAGGAAATATAAAAGGGGACTTTCTGACTAAGACTCAAAATCAGAAAGTCCGTGTCATGATGACTCTCGTGTCGCTTTAAACGGATGATGAAGTTAAGTGTCTGCAGCAAGCCCACTGCAAGATGTGATTGTTGAGTTTATTCTAATAGAAGATAAAAGAGTGATACTGTTGAACCTCAGAAGTAAATTAAATCCACTTTTCCTGACTTTTATGCTTTTATCACATTTGCATTATGCAAATCTCATCTTCGGGTGGCGAAGCGTCGTAGTTAGAAATATTAAAAAATAAGAAATCAACTACGCATTGCAAAACACTGCTCTCTGGATTGTCTTTCTGTTCAGCCATAAAATATTCCTTAAAACATTTTACCACTGACGTATAAAATAAAGTATAAAAATTATGGGATAAATAGATTAATTTTTATAAGATTTGCGTAAGTATACAAAAGGGTGAAAGGATTTTTTATTCTAATTTTCTGATACACGATAACCTTTAATTGATAATTGTGAAGAAATGTAGATAAATATTTATAGAATTTTTTTTTATAAATGATGTTCCTTGTATTGTTTGAAAGACCCACGCCCCTAAAAGGTATAAGATTTGATGCATCATGAGATGCACATAGTCTCTGGAGTCGTCATTGCTTTATTTTATTTTTAAAAAGAATGTTAAACATCACCTGAAACTCTGGTAATTAAATCACTTTGGTCAAAATAACTTAAAGTATCAAGAAAAACCATACGCATTATCAATGAATTAACATTAATTCATAAAATTCTTTAAAGATGCACATATAAGCAATAGATGAAAGAAATGCGACAGTTCCAATCTTTAACACGTTCGCTGCCACGGTTCAAGCCTGATATCCGGGCCTTCTGTCTAATTAGATGATCCCTTCTTTGCAATCTTTTAACTGCAACAGAGAAGGTATCATCTAATTTTTAATATTTATTTCAGTCATTCGCACGAAGACGTCACATAATCTACTATAAAAGAATCCAATATAAAATTAAAAAACTCAGCCCTTATTTAAAGATAACCATCGGGTATAGCCTAGGAGATGCTAGACCTTTCAGAATGAAAAGCTACTAAAGGTCTTGATCAACTTTGAAACAGGAAGGCCAGTATAAATCAAACAAAATATCTCCAAAGGAGGCAGAATCCATGAAAAAACAAAGTATCATTTATCATAAATATAATAAACACATTTAATTACAGTCAAGATGGAGTTAAGACATCTATCACCACAATTCTGTGGTTTTTATAGTAACTACCGATGCTAAAAATCACATTGCAAATTTAGACTTTGAAAACTAGATTGGACCAATGCATAAATTTCGATAAACTGTTCTAGATATCATCGTAAAACAGAAAACACGTTTTCTTTCCTAACCAGAAGGAAACAGATGAGTTCGAATTGCAATACAGTAAATAAATATTGATTCACAATCCATAATCATGCTTTCTGGTTGAGTTAAACGAGAATGATGGGTTGGTCGACTCTAGTTTTTAAATGCCTGAACTGTAAATAAGATCTTCTCTGAGTTCCTTAACATAAAGAAACTAGATAATATGTCTCATTTTAAAAATAGGTTCAATTCTGGATAAGTACAAAATATGATTTTGATCTGTTCGCTTGAGAATTTCAGAAATGCATTCTTTTCGGCTTTAAACCACAGATCAGATGTTCTCTGAGAAATAATGATCCCGTTCATTCCTTACATTGCCCAAAATAATGGGAGCTCCTTCCCATTTATCAATGAGAACGTAGAAGAAATTCATTTTGAATCATTTCAATTATAGTCGTATGATAGCTCAAATCTGGAACTCACCAAGCCACACAAACATTCGGAGTTATTTTTGCATCCCGTTTTGAAGTAACATGACAGCTATTTTGGGACGACTTCGTTTTTGAACCATGGTCAAATAAGGACGTCATCTGTGCATCCCCACCTCTAAAATTCCGCGCCACGCCATCCGATTCAAGTTACTGAGTTGTTCTTAGATTGCATGTGCAATAGCTTCGTAACCCAATGTTTTATTTGAACGTAATCAAGTCCCAAACACATGATAATTTTTTATTATTACTATATTTTTACATAATCAAGCCTCGGTGAACTCGGATACAAAAACAAATAAGGGATATTAATTAATAAAATGAAATTTCTAGATTTTATTTGGTGTCGCTCTATACAATCAGAAGCTCAAATGATTTGCTTTGAAGCGAGCTGTATCTTGAGAGTTGGATTCAATCCTTCATTTCACTTTATAAATTAACGAAAAAACTAGAACTAACTCAATTATTTAAATATAAAAAATATCATTACTTTAGATTCATCAGGAATGAAACCGACAAACTTCTTCTATAGGGAAATATGATCTCCCCTTCTTCTCTAGCGGGATAGAACTTATAATCTTCCTACCAAAGGGTGGTCAACAAAGATATCACGGCTTAATGAATAGGATAAGATTGTTACACCATGAAATATGGGTTTTAAACTAAAAAACAATTTATGGAAATCTGTCTATAAAGATTGCATAGAATGAAATAATTAATTAGAAGTAATCTTTCACTATGACTGAGCTAATTAAAAGAAAGGAGGCAGATAATGAAACGAATCGAAAGAAGATTATGGTTTCAATATAAAAGCAAATCGAATTTTTTGACTTTTACAGGAAACTATGATATAAAGTAAAAAGAAGAAAACTGACAGCAAAATTCACTGTAAAATTAAATCGAACGAAACAAATCCCATTTTAAGATTAAAAATAGTTGGAGTCGCACAGATCTTCAGATTAACCCGCTTTATTGATTTTCTGAAAATTTCATTGAAAAACAATCATCAAACTAATGTAAAAGAAAATGAAATGAACATATTTAATCATTCATGATGAGATCAGTTCAAAGGTATTCTTGATTATAAAAGAAAAAAAAATTGAATGCTGAAAGGGGATTTTTCCTAAATTAATAAATTCTTTAAGATACACTAATATCGGATGTATCCATGTTTTTTTACTGATTTCGATTAATACTTTTTTATTTTAACGGAAAAGAGTATATCATTTCTTTTTCACTAGTTAACTCTTGCACGCTGCTGGAAGACACGTAACAGCAAAACTCGGAACGTGCCTGAGAATTGCGCTACAAGTTGACACTTCGAACAGCTTTGTGCGTCAACTTCCGTGAAGACGTGACTTTCACAAAAGAATTCTCAGTATGGTATAAAGTAGCTCCATCCATCTTATGAGGGAGTCTCCAGGAAAAAAATCAGGTCTTCATTAGTCTCTTGAGAAGAGGAAAGAAAATTTTTCACCGACATCAATTAGTTCTCAGGATTCGAATGCTTTTTTTAAGCTAAAGAAAAAAGATGAACATTTTTTTTTAAATCTGAAAGGCAGTTTTTTATATTGTATCTTGACAAGACAATTTCCGATGATTAAATGTCCTGTTGATATCGACTGTAAGCACTTAACGTAGTTATTATAAACCTACAGTTTTATTTTATTTAAATTATGCACAAATATATATTTATTATCCTGTCAGTGAAGAATGTGAAACACAGTATCACAGATCGTAGCTGCTTCAGAAAATGTGATATTGATTTGTTTTGAATGCTTACATAGCTTATTCTGGTTACTCCTTTGCTCCAACTCGTTTTTCTTTGTTTAAAAGTGTATTATTTTTGAAGCGAATTTTTAAGAACAAAAATAAATAGCCAGTGTTCATGGAACTAAATCGACTAAATGCACGTTATATTCAGTCTGTGCTAAACATTTCGACGGAGCCAAATTCGCGTGTTTTCATTTAAAACGGCCTTTTTGGGGCCATTACCCCCACCCCCTTGAGGTGCCAAAGGTAAAATCTAAACGTCCTGGTCACGAAAACTCTGAAATGAGAAAGATTTCGGGAGGTTTCGTTTCGTCAACTTTAACGATTTATGAAGATAGCCAAGTTTGGCGAGATTTCCTCTGAAAGTCCCCCTGAGGATCACAGATGGCACGCCAAG
Organism: Argiope bruennichi; assembly: GCF_947563725.1. NCBI lineage: Eukaryota > Metazoa > Arthropoda > Arachnida > Araneae > Araneidae > Argiope > Argiope bruennichi. The sequence goes on along the minus strand of NC_079162.1, from coordinate 132,009,381 downwards.
TCCAAATCAATACTGGGAGGAATCGGAGTGAGAGCAGTTGAGGGGAAGCCAATGAGAGTTGAACGAAACGAGTAACAGTGTGCTCGCGTCTCTCTAGCTTTCGAGAAACACCGCTTCACGTTTCTGGAACAGGCCCAAAGTGTCCAAAGACTTCTTAACTACTTTTTTAACCTAACAGGTGGCCGAGCAGGGGAAAGATTCCCCTAGCAAAGAACGGGTCGGGATGTCAAGATGCCTGGTGGACGGAGGGGTCTCGTCGCACCGCAGAACACCTTCCTCGAAAACATTATCAGAAGATACAACTCCTTATGTAAGTTCTGTTTTCTCCCTTCATTTTTATTGAACATGATCACGGTCCGCGACGGGGTGCTGGAGGTTGACTTTCTGGAAATGGTTCGGTTTGATTGATGTTGCTAGGAGACTTTCGACCACCTGTGGTGGACAAAAGGATAGGAAAGTTAGTTTGAAAGCAGATTCATAGTTTTGTCGAATTTCACTCTCAAGATCGATGACCGGCTATCGATCGTTGTGTCCTGGTCGACCTCTGTCCCTAATACCTCCATCCCCCCCTCCATTGAATGGAAGAAATGTCATAATATTATACTTTTGAACACTTCCCTTTCCCCCCGCTGACGATGGTTATTTTCATTGCGAGATCGCTGCCTGTTGCAAGGGCTTCTTTGACCTACATTGGATGATGTGGAAAAAGCAGCCTGGGGACGATTGGACAGAGTGATACTCATTTTCTTCATTAGTCCTCTATCAAATAAATAAAAATCGGCATCCATTGATAGGTTTGCAATAACTTGAGAGCGATGATGGTGTTCATGCTTTGTTTACACATTCGCGATCTCGCCTCTCATTGAAAAAATATTTCACTACAGCTTTGAAAAAAAAATGTTGAAAACTATTGAATGAATTTACTTAAAAGTTTTTAAATAAGGCATTTCGGAAAAATAAATATTTCATTCAGAATTTCTTTGAGCTATTATTTATTGATCTCTGATGTGTGTGTTTTTGTTTCTTATTTTTCAGCTTTTCAAATTATATCAAAAATTCTGTATAACATTTTCCGTTTAACTCTTTGAAGCCAAAGTCTATCTCGAAACAGTTTTTCTTGAATGCCTGTATTTCTAAATTTATAAAAGTTTGATACGAAACGATTGCAAAGTTTTGAAATAAAATAATCATGATTTAATAAGTAAAAATTTAAGAAATGATAAAAATATTTTCATTTCTTCTGATAGAAATAGGTTGATTTTTCAAATATCAGTAAATGATCATTCGATATCCATTTTTTCTCGATAAAAGATGCAATATTTTGAATTAAAGGAATGCGTATGTTCAAATGGAAGTGGAATCAAAGATTTATAATAAAATTTAGATAAAGAAAGTAGATTTATGTGAATTTTGTTTCCTCACTTTTCTGGTTTCCATATGCACAAAAAATATTTTTTCGAGAAATTATGCAATGTCATGAAACGTCCTTTGTTTTTGATTGTCTGAAAAAAACTGCAGATTACTTTGATAAATTCTTATACTTAATTAATGACGAAGATGAATTTATTGGTTATTTACCCATGGTCATATTAAATATATACTTTTATTAAAATGTTTTCACATCTCTATATAAAAATGTTTAAAGGCTTTGAATCTTGTTTATGGCTATTCTTTTGAAATTTTTCATAGTGTCATTTTGCCATTCATTTTTTTAAAGTTTTATGCTATTTGATTCTACCTTGTAGATGACTTTATATAACAATTTTTATCTTATAAATTATAGTCTTTTGACGTTATATAAAAATACTTGTATATGATTGCTCAAGTAAAGAAAATTTAAATGTATACTTTACAATTTAATAAATTTTGTAAATACTGATGATACATTAAGAAAAATGCCATTCTAAATGTTCATTTTTTGTACCATAAAATAATTTTATTTGTTTTAGTGCTATAGGTAATAATTGTATTCAAAAGGTTTCTCAGCTGTGTATATACTTGCGAAATTGTAGTTCACGAATTTACATTTGGTTAAAATATATTATCGACAGCTCTTTAAAGCAAGTTATTTGTTGATTTTTGCAAAAATCCTGCATTTTTTAAAGCCTTCATCCCCCCCCTTTTTTTCGAAAAAAAGTTTCATTCATTAGTACTATTTTTGCTCTTGAATCCAATTGGATTTACATTTTTTTTTTTTTTTTTGAAAAAGAAACGCTCAAATTTTCCAATTATTTTAAATTTGACAGGAACTTAATTATTCTTTAGTACAATTTTTTTAAATATTTCATGTTCTAAAGTTTTATGGATAACATTTACCTAAAAATAAACAAAATAGTACTTTGACAATATTACTTTCCTCTGTTCCTGAAGTATCGGGACCATATATCTTTCGTAAGGATTGATTCAAATGATTAGTAAATGGACTAATCTAGCTGGTTTCATATATTTGAATTCTGCTTAACAAATTTTTGAATTCAAATATTAAGAAAAGGGCGAAGGCATCATTTGTAAAAATTTGTGAAAAATCAAAATATTACTGGAAATTTGATTCTTTGAAAATATAATGTACTTCGAACGCTGAATGTTATATAGTAACTTCAGAGAACTTTGATGAATACACATTTCTCCATCTAAGATCTGGATTTTAGTGAACTAGAAAATGAGAAAAATCAATTGAAGACCTTAAAAAATAAGAATATTTCATCAACATTTAATGAAAGGTCTGTGTAAAGAGTGTCGGATGTTTTGTTCTGTCACGCAATTCATCATAGATAGGCATTAGCTGCTATCCATGTTTTTTAAAACTGTTGCTGTACGATAAAGTTGATATCAACATGGTTTTGAATGCTTGCGCTTTGCGAGTTAGTTTTAAAACAATAATAGAAAATAAAACAAGCTCAGAAATCTAGAATATATTTCATAGTGAATACTGGCAAATAGTAAAACAATCAAATTTTTAAAGAGTTTCAAGGAATTTGGATTTAAATGTAAATGAATTACCAAGTAGTGCCCGAATGAATAGTTGTTCTGGACATTTGATGCTTTTTTATAACCAACATTTCCTAGAAGTTAGTAAATAGAAACAAATAAAAAGAAAGTTTTTAAATCTGAAATTAAGAGAATTTTTTTTTTCTAGAATGCTTTTCCTAGATATTTAATTATTTGCTAATGTTGTAGTTTGCAAAATAGTAACCAGCCTATTTAAAGAGAACAGATGATTGATAAAATATACTTACATTAAGTGCTTTTCGTTAAAGAATTATGAAGATTGTGAATATAAAATCTTCGAGATAATTTATGTAATTTAAATATAAACGGCCGTTTTTTGACATAATCTAATTTTAAAAAAAATTGTAAACAATAAAAGAATTGAGTACGGCTTATGCAGATTTAAAATTTTTTAGATTTCACTCTGTTTAATCAAGTTTCTAGAATAATATCTCAAAGGAAAACATTTGTTGCTGTATTTTTTTCCTTATTGCTATCAAAATACAAATCCAGATGTCTTTAGGTAGAATGCCTATTCGCCACAGCTGTTGTTAGGGTTACATTTTATAAAATATTGATTGATACTAAGAACAAATTGGCGAAAACCTCTATTACATAAGAATTCTTTAAAGATCTACCAGTTGATTTTAAAAAGTTGAATACTTCTTTCTGAGGGATCAGATTTTGGATCTTCTAATAAATAGTTAATGTCCTTTCACATTTTGAAATTTTTTCTGTCAGTACTATTTTTAGTTTGGTTTTTGTATGACTGTTGTACCTTCTTACTTTAATTCTCAGTTCTCTCGAAATATGAATTGTTGAATTGAAATGAATCTGAAATGGTGTTTTTAGATTTTGTGGACAATTATACGCACCAGAGGCGAATGTTGAAAGCAGTGCGCTTAGGATAGGATCGTTATCCTAAGCGCAACTCAGATATTGGGCTGAGGGCTGATGATTTTAAATTGTTTTGAAAATATTTAAATAAAGAGTACGATTCATTATTCCATCAATAAATAACAAGTTGTCTAATCCTTATGCCTGGCATGCACTTCACATACTTATACATCACCGTAAAGGTTCTTTAGATTAAATTCCTTGTTTTTGCATCTCCGTATAATAAAATACCTATTAGAACCAAAAATATTAAACGTGCTTTCATCTGCAAGTAAAATAGAACAATGTGTATCGGGCATTTTTCCTATTGATTTCGCGAAGGGAAGTCTAAGCTTTCTATTTTTTGCATAAACAAATTTTTTTCCCTATTGGACATCTATGTAATCCAGCTGATATGGACACTAATCGAACAGTTTCTGGTGAAAATGAAAACATTTTGGTAAACTGCAAAATTTTTTACAGCACTCAAACATGGATTATTCACAAATTTTTTAGTTATAAATCTCTTGATAAGGTAAATTAAATTTGCTGGGCAACCCTTTTTTACTTTGTTTTCGTTTCGATTTTTAAAGCATTTTATGACGTACTGTACCGTTGAATGGAATAAATTTACTAACATAGCGACATGCCGAATTGATTTAACACTGCTATGTTAAAAAAATAATCATTTTTCGAATGCTTCTTGTTGTTTCCTTGCGAATATGTGCTATTTTGAAATAATAAATAGAACATAGAGAAGTAAGCTAGCAAGGAGGAAACTCAAACAATTTTAAAATGTCACCAAACTACAAAAATGAAAAATATCTAATAGACAATAATTTTAGTTATTAATTTAACTAAAATTTTTTCGAGGAACGAACAATTTTGTAACATGCTTTATCCCTTCTTTCATGCGTTTTCATTTTTATTAAAAACTATAGTAAAAACTCTTTTTTTCAGAGAGATAAAAAAAATCACGTGAACATTATATGAAAAAAAAATATTAGACTTCACATCTGAATTCAATTCTAGGCTATATCGCGTTTTCTTCATATTTCAAAAGTGTACGAAAACTATTGGAGCCACAATACCTGAAAGCGATGCGATAGTCCCGTCAGAGGATTAAGGATGTTTGGTTCTGATCTAAGTTTTTTCCTCCCTCATTTAGTTCACATTTTGCACAGCGTTTTTGATCATTCAGTACTGGTACTCTCCTGATGATATTATATGGAGTTAAAATACTGTATGGTCCTCTCCTCATGATACTATAGGGAGTTAAAATACTGTATGGTTTTAACATTTTAACCCGGCAATACTTTACCATTTTAACGCTAATTGTAGTTGTAAGATATGATTCACAAATAGTTTAATACTTATTTTCTTAACAGTATGATGTAAAGTTGACGATTGAATATGGCTTTGAAATAAGACGCTGTCATTTTCTTCAGTGTTGTGATGGATTAGTACATGAAACGATGAACGGTGATGCTCAGTCCTTACTTGCGGAACAAGGGTTTTTACAGCTCCAGCACATCTGTTTTATATTTCACAAAAAAAAGTATTCTTGTAAGATAATTATACAATATTTTTCATAGTTCGATATAATTGTTACGCAAATCTAAAGAAAAGGATAATGTTTTCATGAGGGTGACTATACTCCTAAACTACACGTCTAGATTAGATTATCAAGATTACCAATTATGATAAGGATTAAAATTTTCAATATAAAGTTTTATAAAATCTTAAATAAAATTGAGCATTCTAAAATTTTTATTTATTTAGGACAACTAAAAAAAATGAAAGGCTTGAAAATCTTGCATATCAGCTAAAGTGTTTACAAATTTATAATATTTGAGTAACTAAGTCACATCTCATTCGAAATATTAAATGTTAACAAAATGTATCTAGTTCCATTTTTGATTCATGAATGAGTTGTGAAATTTTATACATTGTTTGCTTCGAAATACGTTTAAAAATGACTCATCTTAGTTTTAAATATGTTAATTCGATGCATATGTAAGATTCTGTAAAATCGGTTAACATTTTAGAGGAAAATTTGCATAAAGAACGTTTTGAAAAGGGATACAATACTTATTTTTAAAAAATCACATTTACTACTTAACCAAAAGTGAACAACGAATTCACAAGACCTGAAAGTCTCTTGTTTTTAAAATAAGGATGACAGTGTTCTTTGCATACAGTTATTTAAATAGCTGTTTTAATTTGAAAAAAGAGTGATATTCTCCCTTTAGAGTAAGAAGCATGTCAGAATATATATTTTGCGATAGAGATATCATGGATTTTAAGTTTTAATGTTATACTTGAAATACACGGATCGCTGTTAAAGTTTTGTTAGTCATTATATAAATAAAGCTTCATAGAAATAATTTTATATTAGTATGTTCCCATTAGCAAAATCAATCAATTCTGTGGTTGAAATTTCGTAATTGAAAGCATTTAGGAAACGGTGAAGATAACACTAACTACAGTGCGAAGCCCTAATGACTCCCATGAAGTGAAGTAATGATATGAATATCGCTACAGTTTTATGCAACTGATGCTCAGTTGCTAAATGTCTTCTTTCCAATGATTGATAGTAGCGATCTTTTTAAAGCTGTTTTCAGCCATTTAATGCGATTTTTGTTAAATGCTAGTTTTTATCATTAAACTATGTTGACTAATTCTGTTGAAGATAATTGTTTCAGTAATAATTTATTGATAAATGAAGGTGTGAATAAAACTATTTGTAAAATGTGTTTTCAAGATGACGAAAAGTTTTTGGGAAAAGTGGTTAGTTCATTTTGTTCTGAAATTGTTCCAGTGAATTACAATATTGCAGAAACATAGTTAAGAAACAAGATTTGATTTTCCTTATCTTACACTAATTATAAACTATTTGATCATGTGTAATGTTATTGGAACAATAATATAGTTTCTGCTTAAGAAATTATATTTTATGAAAGTAAATAATTTTATTCAAATCCAAGTCCCAAATTGAAACTAGTTCTGATATTTCCCATTCCAAATTCTCTACGCGTTTTCTTTTGAAAGAGAGATGACTAGCATTGATTGGGTATCATCTGTTGAATTTATTATTCAGAATCAATAATTTTGGTTTTGAAGAAGACCATTCTAATCCTTGCTACCATTTCAACCTAGCACGTATATGATTACACTCCAGTAAATACAAGAGTTGCAACCCAAATGGAACATAGTTTTGTTTGGGGTTTTTAGTTAGAAACCCATAGTTTTGATGCCAAACTCAGTAAAGGGTAAATAGTCTCATTTATTCGACGTATATGCGAATACTTTTCTCTTTGTGAAAAATCAGGACCCACATTTTAGAATCCTCTTATTGTTGAACCTTTTTTGAAAAATGACTTCTACTTGACAACGATTGTTTGGCTTCTATCCCATTTAAAAAGGAAGAAATATTATTCTGTTGAAATGGATATTTTAGCTATATAAGCAATGAATGTGCTTGCAATATAATCATTGCTGTGAAAGAACTCAAAAGAACTCCTTTGGTATTTAATAAAAAGACGCGTTTATACTCTTTTCAAATGGCATCTCTCATTTTGTTACTTTTTTGTTTATTGAAGGACATCTTTTAATTTGCTTCTATGTTTAGAAAAGTATCTGCTCATGAGATTGTTTGTCTTTAATTTTTAATTACAATAAGATGAATCACAACATATATTATTCAAAAGAATCAATTTATTTTTTAATTATTATCGATTTAATTGTTTCTATATTATCACTTTGATTGCCGCATTACGTGACATCCCTGTGCGTTCGATAATTGTACCAAACTCTCTCTGTTATTAGATGACCCCATCTCTACTATAGTTAAGAGATAGCAAAGAAGGGCTCATCTAACTAGATAGAGGACCCGAATATTAGGCGAGGGGCGTGGCGTTAACTTGTTCTTTAGCTTTCTGAAATGTATTTAGTAGGATCGAAATAATTTCGATTTCTTTTTAAATATTCTCTGTTTTGCGTCTTTCTGAGGAAAAGAATTTGGTATTGTAATTCTTTTGTCATTGCTCCACGTAGAAGTTTTTTAAAAAGGCAACTTCATTGTGTCATCAACTAGCATATTGATTCCAATTCAAATGCAATGACGAGGAAGATTTGGATTACTGAGCCTTGTAAGACCGCAGTGAGTTAATTTTCAAATATGACGTACCCATTTCAATCAACATCTGAATATGGCCAAGTGTGGCTTTTGTTTCATTAAATCTATCTCCATCAATTAAATGTTGAATAAATTAGATTGACTATATTTTACCAAATCGCAACAAGATCGTAAGAAATGAAAGAAATTTTAAAGAAAGAAAAGGCTAGGAAATTCTGTGGATATTATTGAACATGAATTTCAGTGAAATGAGGCAAGATGTTGCAACTTTTAGCAAGTTGACGGGAGTGTTTCAGGTCTTTGATTCGGACATTCTATCTCATTAAACGAATCCTTCTGTTATATCTTGGCTATAGTAGAGAACAGGAAATCGAATCAGATAGAATGATTCCTACATGCAAATCAGATTGCGTCTGTGGCAGCCTACTTACTGAATGCATGAAACGTTCTATATTAAATTATTATAAATGTTTATTCTACTGTGCACTTAATTTACTTATAATCATGAATCATATGATTTGATGACGTTATTGAGATAAAGAATATGATATTAAATATGAAGGTTCAAATTTTTCTCGAACTACTATAGAAACTATATCAACCGTTTTCTCTTGAAAATTTTTTCTTCTAATACTTTTTTTTGTAGTGACTCATTTTTTGTAATAATGCTCTATTTAAGAAAATAACTTTTTCTGATAGGCAAGCTGAAGATCAGAAATGTGATTATGGTTTAATGAAGGTAATTTTTATTATTTAATGAATAATTTTTTGCTCGTAACGTTTTAATATGTTATGAAAGCTGTTTCAAAATTGCAAGATTTCAATCTCTATGGGGGGCAAAATGAAAACCCATTGAACGCATTTTCATCTTTTCAATAAAATCGATATTTTAAGAAATAATTTGTATAATAAATAAAATCTTCTCACTGAGAAATTGAAGGAGAAACTGAAGCTATATTCACTTATACAAGAAAGATTAAATTAAGTTGCGTGAAAAAAATTTCAGACAATTCGGGAATGTCATTGAGATTTTCACATTTTCTTACTGACTAGTTAATTGAGGACAAATTTAAATGATCGAAATGATCATTTTAATTAGACTCTAAGCAAAAATTTAAAACGTGATAAAACTGAAGATTTGGGAGGCCAGACTTTGTTTAAAAATTCATCAAACTCTACTAAACTGCAAGATTGATCATTTAAAAGAAGAACTTAAGGTTCTGACGAGAAGTTATTGTATATTTTCCGATTTAATGTGACTGAAATTTCTAACCAATTTTCTCACTAAAAACCATTACTTAAGAACACATGTTCTATATACAGGATATTTGCATCGTGTGCCATTATAGCAAGTTTCTAGTGAATTCATTTGATTCATGTTCAAAACAATTTTTTAAAAAAGCAATATAAAAGCACTACAACACATTTTTCTGGTTTGAATTCAATAAAGATAAAAAATAAAGAATAATTTTTAAGTCTAAATTATTAAGAATTTACTAAATGCTACATTTATGGTGCTTTTTGAAGAACATTTTCGAAAACTTCAAACATGATAGGATTTATACAGATTCAAATAAAATTTATCGTAAAATAATATACAAACGTTAGTTTAATGTACTAAGATCTTAATATTTTATCAATCAACATTTAACAGTTAACCGAGCAATTATAATAATGTTTCTCATGAATATTTTACTTCATTTTTCATATAAAATATAATTTAAAAATGTTTACACATTATACATTATTCTTGTACATTCTCTTGATTATCATGTAAAAATATGTCTGTCAGTATGAAAATAATGCAAAAGAATATGATTCTGAAAAAGGTGAAGTTTTAGTTTACATTTCAATAATATTATTACAAACAAGAAATTATCAATATTACAATTCTTTACATTTATAGCTGATGCCGCTATCTTGTTCAATTTTAGCAAATTTCTTTTTTTTAATGGCTCTGTTCTTCTTTTTGGCTATTTTTGCAAAAGGCAGCAAATGTCGTTTAGTTTTTATTCAGTTGTTTTATCGAATTTAGCAAAGTCTTTAAATCTATGCATACCAGGATTTATACCAATAACATAGTACAGCATAATGATGTCATCACATTGTACAGAATTTGGTAGTTCAAAATATTGTCTTAATCAACAGTATTTTTTTCTTCTGTTACTGATGAATCATTTTTTCTGTTTTGATTAACTAACAGTGGGAATGAATGTATTAATATTATCCAAGCTGGAGACATTATTTGCAAATCTATTTCCTTTGAACTTTTACTTCCCTGAATGGCTTTATTTATATTATTGCTCATAATCGTAAGAAATAAGGATGTTTCACCATGCAAACAATTATGGTGCAATTTTTAACTCAATTAAAAGCGGCAGAATATAAAAGAAGCTAAAATAAATGTCCCAAACAAATTTGCAAAGAATGTAAGCAAAATAAAACTACCAAATTAAATAATGAAAAAAAAGCAATCTGTTGGCATACTCTTAAATTATATACGAAAACTTTAAATACTTTCCTAAAAGTATACCAACAACACATTAACTCAAAAAATACAGTTATAAGAGTTTTTGACAGGATTTTGTATCTTTAAATGTCAACTTCCAGTTATTTAAATACCCACTTCCCTTTTCAGTTTCTGATAAAATAATAAATATCTCTGTTTCTAATTAGAGACGAAAGTAAAAGTTTTTAAAAAACTAAATAGATGAGCAATCTAAAACAATCTCAATAAAATAAAAAATAAAAAAAAACACCTGTGAATTTTGGACGAAAATCGATTTTTCAGCGTGTTCGGATACTTTAAATAAACAAGTATAATACATCTGATGCTTCAATACACCGTTATTTATTGTCCACGATTATTTAATTCTCAAAATGAAGTCTAGTACTGAAACAATTATTCGTATTCGGAAACTTAAATTTCAAATATTTAAAGAAGACAACATTCTATGAAATACTTTAAAGAATGTTCAGCGTAGTCACGAGTGCATAAAACGAATCCTTCACGAATATAAAAGATCTAGACTAATAACAAAAATTAGCCTAGCAGAGGGAGAAAAGGAATTCTCAGTTGAAAGACTAAGAGAAACATTAGTATTAAGTTAATACATTTCTGTTTGTAAAACTCATTAAAATAGGGTATCATGATATCAGGTTTTTTGCAAAAGTTGACCGTGAATTTTTATTTGTAAATCTAATGTGAAATACAGTTTAGTGATTATCTTTTCTAATATTAAATATTAGAGTTTAAAAAAATCATGTAAAATTAATGCATACAGATTGTAAAACAAAACGGCTTAATACGCCGTTAATTAACCATTAATTAACCATTAATATTGCAGACTAATATAAATATTTGCGTAAATATTCACAATATATATAAATTTAAAATCACAGATAGTTCACATATCAAGTTCATTCTACTAAAATAGTAATGTCACCCAGCATCGATTTAGATATTTCTTTTAATTTTTTTTCTGTGCTGAAATCAATAATTGCTACATAAAGCAGAAAAATCAGTATGAAAACACGAAAGAATAACTGCTCAGAAATGTGCACATGGTTATCAAAATAATGGAATCATCTATGAATAAAAGTGACATTTAAGAATGACATTAAGAATGTTTTATTATCGATTTCTATCTGCTTTAGCTATAGATCGGTTCGGATAAATCAACAATATCATTAACTTCGGTTGAACAGATAGACAATCCGTCAATACATATGCCATTATTGTTAAAGAGCGATCCCAAGAGCGATTTCTTTCCGTATGACTTCTGCTGAAAGGTCAAATGGAAAGATGACTTTATCCTCATTTTCCATTTGTGGTCTGCAAATTCTGCTTTTTGGAAGTATTTTTCAAAATATTTATAAGAAAATGACAAAATCTTTGGGATAGTGGAAACCCTGGCCGCTCTGTTTATAAAGTCAGCAAAACAGTAAAAGTGCAACCACTCTCCTGGACTCGTGAAGAAATCCTGTTTATCACAGGACATGGTCCATTCCCTTCTTTTCTTCACCGTTTCCATTTATTAGAAGATAACTATTGCTCTTGTGGGGAAGTCGACGATCCCATCCACTTTGTAACGTCCTGCCCTTTCACTCTTTCATGGCACCTCCTAGGAAGTCCTTATTACAAAAAAGTCCTTAATAATTCATCTTCAAAAAGAAAGAATCATAAACATGATTAGATTCCTAATTGATCATGGAGAACTGTTCCGATTAGATTAATCCTATAAATTTTAGGGCAATATTTAATATATCTTGCATTCTATTCATAATATATCCTTAAGCCGCCCCCAAGTAACTAATTTTTATAATTCCTTCATACTTTCGATCATACTGTAAATTATCATGTTCATTCATTCAATTTTATTGTACTCCAGGTAATTTTCATTCCAGAGTTTATCATTTCTTGTTATGTTATACTTATTCATATTTTGTCATTAGTTTGTTTCTTTCAAATTGACTGCTGTGTAATTTTTTTTTAAATACCGTCCACCTACATCTATACCAAACCGGAAAGACCTAAAGCAATGACATCAGGAAAAACATCAGGAAAAACATTTTTGACAATTAAGTAAACCTAATTTCCGTTTACACATTTTGCATAAAAGAAGGGTTAATATTAAATTTTATAATTTTTCTACGATAAAACAACTTTTGTTTACATGCCTATGTTACAAAAGAATGTCAACAGTTGCTGCCTGTGTTTCTACTAAATTATTTTTAACCATCAGTCAGACAAAGAAGTGTTACAATGAAACAAAATATGATAAATTAGGAAATCTTACAAATTTACTGCTTCAGAAAAAAACGGTTGATAGATAAAATGTCGCGTCATTTTTTTCCCATTAAATAGGAATTGGGGAAAGCAAGTTGAAAAGCACTCAAAGATTAATCTAAGGACAAATTTTTGTATAATACTGACTTTCTAACAATTCCATCAATAAGTGATCAAAACAGTTGATGAAAGTAATAATCCTTACAAAGTCTCTTCCATCATGTTATTTTCTTAGTTGAACGTACAAAAAAATTCTGCAAAATGCTACATCTGATTCATTTGTCTCTTATTCCGCCAGTGTGGTGCAGACAACTTGCTGAATGAATATGTTGCGTATTGTTTGGTGTTTATTTCGTTTTGTAGTGAAATTTGTTTAATGGGAATTTAATATGGGAAATTTTGCATTGATATTAATATCATTTATTATGCTGAAATATTATACGTCAACTGGGGAGAATTTTTAGGTATTCCGAGGTGATTTAGTTCCCTTTGCCAAGGGTGAAATTGCATACCTCATGGTAACTTTTTTTCTGGCATATTAACAATCCCAAGGATGAGAACCCGGATAGACCCTAGATGTTTTTCTCTGTTTTTTGTCCTATGTTTCTTTGTGTGTGGTGCGAGTTCAAGCCAGCCCAATAAATACAACTTTAAAATGGAATGCAGACCCCTTTTTCCATGTGCTTTCAACATAAAACAACTCTCTTTTGCGTTTATCGGTTTGGTATTCCCACCTCCAGATGTAGGCTTGTTGAGATTTTTCAAAATCTTGAGATAAATTTATTTTTGATAACTTCACTTTATATAAAGAGGATATGCGAAAGTAAAATGGATCCTCCTTTTTTCTACAGTAATTTTACTGTCCTTGAAAGTATGAGGGATTTCAAATTGATATTGAAATTGAAGTATTAAGATGCTCCCATGGATTTCATTGCATATACATCTCTGGTTTAAAACTTCTGGCATTAAGGAGATTTCTTCACTCTAGGATCAACTTTACTGTATTCGATAATGAATAATCTCATGATATTTATGTAATGCCTTCTAAATGAACATTGACATCTTTCACGCGCGTATTTGGAACAGATGCATACTGACTGCACATAAAGTGCACGAACCATATGAATCTTTCAAAACTAGCACTTTTTGAAACAATAAAGAATTTCGAAATTAGACTATATTCTCATATATTGGTTGTTTTAAATGTGTTGTTTTAAATTTGTTGTTTCAAATGTGTGTTTAAATGCTGGTCATTTACAGGAGGAGTATGAAAAGAACCTCATACAATAATCTGACAAATTGAAGCAATTGCTTAGCTGTTTAACTAGCTTTAATGGAAGCATGTCCCTTTTTACAAAATAAATCTTCTTTGAGTAAAATATGTTCAATAGCTCTCGCTACTGTTTTCCATCAATTTAATTCTTGTTTACCATTAAGTATGTGATGTTTTTATTGTAACTATTTAGGAATAGAGAAACCATATTTAAATCATCTGGCTATAAGTCATAAATTAATATATGGATTTTCATAAAATACCAGCTATTGGTTTATATGAATATATATTCGAGAATGGATCCATCAAGGAGACAGTTCAAATTTCGAAAAAATTAGATTGATATATCAGATTGTAATTTTATCAAAATAAAAAAAATAATCGATTCAACACGTGCTGCCGTATACACCATATCATGCTATTAATGAAATTTAGTTTTTACAATTCAAGAATTTTGAATTATGTGAAGAATTGTTTGTAAAATGAGCTAACTATAATAAAACGCGTAATATGAGGGTGTAAGAGTTTGATTGCAAGTCTTTAGAATATAAAAAGAAAACAAGAATTATCATTCATTGAACTAATATTAAACTTTCTCCCTCATTTCATTTCGATAGATACCCACCCAAAGATTCCTTTAATAAACATACAACATGATTGCAGCTATCATTTAACATAAATATAGGAACAATTCTACTATCCGCTGAAAAGATAGAATTCATCGCTGATTCTCGATATGTTTTTTTTTTCTTCGGATTTACAGATTAATTATTATTACTTATGACTAATTTTTATACAATTTTCATATTTGTAACGCAATTTGCAACTAATTTTCGCCTCACTGATTAATTTCATTAAATTATACTTCTATAAGCATGGGATATTTGGTAGTGAATTTAAAAAAAATATTTCAAAATTCCATTATATTTATAATAACGCATTCTAAATTATAGATTTAAAATTAGAAAATTATTCAATGTAAATGGTGTTAATTTTTACTATAATAACAATTTTTCATTATTATTGTAGTTAAGATTAATACCATACCATTTTGATTATTAATTGATTTGTTCAGTTTGGCTTATGAATCTACAACCTTAGAAAGTTTCTTTATTTTTAATGCAAGGAGAGAAATTAGAAACGGTAAATGAAATATTTCGGATAAAGAAATTATTATCTTTCATGGAAATAGTTTGCTTATTAATGCCTATCTGAATTAAGTCTCTTCTAGAAGTGAAGCATGTATTCTCGTTCGAATCTTTCACTAATCGAATAAATAACTGGCGGTAGGGCATGCTTCGAAAAAACAGAATTTTAAATACAGAAAATTTTATATTTCTTATTTTTTCATAATCATGCTAATAATCAATATGTGCTTTATTTCATTAAGTAAATATGCATCTCAAAACTTTAAAATTTTTCTTTCTGTCAAATGCTGAATCATTAAAGCTGGTTATTAATTTCGTAATATCTGAAAATTATTACTAGCAAATTTGAATTTGCTTACTCAGAAAAAAATGTAACCCAATTTATGGAACAAATTGCAAATAAATAAACTTTTAATTTAGAATAAATAATATTAAATAAATTTAACAAAAACATTTTCAAAACACATTTTTAATGATGAACTGAAATGTAGAATTTTTTATTGGAATTATTTTCTAATTTTTCCTTTTTATTAATCAATACGAATCTTGAAATCATTGTTTTTTCAAACTGTCACCCAGGTGACATTCCTTGAAAGGGCAGAAAATTTATTTAAATCAAACGGTTGATTGAAAATTAAGTGCTGACAATATTAACTTATTGTGTTTGTTAACGAGAATACACACGTGTATAAAATTTTAAAGATCCTGAACATAAAGAAGAAAGTAGGAGCATTTTTACACACATGATGCAAATCAAGTTAAATAAAACTATTTAAAAAAGAAATTTTCTCCATTTTATATCCATTTGAATCAGCATTTAGTGATATATAGTTTTATTTTTGTTGCATTTGGACCCATTCACTAACGGTTCTCTTTTGAGTTCATTTACTTGAGATGATATGAAAAGAAAAAAGTATTTTTTAAGAATTCTTTTCAACTACAGTTTGAACCCTTTGTTATATAAGATGCAATATTGAAGTAATTGTAATCTAAGAAGCATTCCTACATATTTTGATATTAATTTATATTATTATATGAGACTTTTTGAAATTTTGAATTGCTCATATTGATAAGATAACTGGTGGCGAGAAAATCCTGGACAGAAAGTCTATTATCATTTAACTCTGCCAATTAGATCAAAATGTTAATTCTAACTTATTAATTTCAAGATATATTTTAGCAAATAAGAACTGTATTTGTAATTTTGATGAATGCACTTATATGTAACAAATTGATTACAGGATATGTACTGTAGCTATTTTTCAATTCCTACTATTAGCTCACACTCTCTCTCTATTTGTCTTGTTCAAATTTTCAATCGTTAATAAAATATTTTTTATTCATTCACTCAAGTTCAGATACATATTTAAAAATTGTAGTGGATGACACTTGATGCTAATACAGTTTTTTTCAAATATTAATTAATTAATTAAATATGTCCAGTAATTTCTATTTGGTCGTCGAAGTCGCCAAATCCGTTGCCAAGTTTGTCGTCAAGCTCTATTTTGCCACTTAATATTGTAATTCTGTCATATGTATATGCATATTTATATTAATTGTTATTATTTAATAAAAAGTAACTAAAATAAAAAAAAGTTGTTGATCTAAGTAGGAATTGACTTAATTTTTTTTTATATATATATTACTTGTTTCTTCTTGAGATCATAAAACCTACACTAAAATCTTGTATGGTTCTTTATTCTGATATTATATCGCCTACTATACACGTATAATTTTGTTGACTAAGATACAATTGTTCTGGTTATAATCTACCAAAAGTGATTATTCTCTTAATTTTTAACACCGATATATATTTTTAATAAGGAAAAGGAAGACAAATATTTTTAAAAAAATCTTTTATCATTTCACCTTTATTTTTAATAAAAAGAAATTGATTTGAAGTTTATTTCATGTGTGTAAAGATGCAGTTCATAATCGATGTTTCAATGAATTTCTGATGTGCTTAGTTTTTAAAATTTTTGTGCAATTGTATATTCTCGATGACAATAAACTATATTAGTAAATTCAAATCTTAATTATCAGTTGATTGATATGATCAAATTTTGATTCCATGCAGTGCCTTCTTCTACTACAAAAAAATTAATTTCAAAATTCCATGAAATTTTTAATAAGGAATTATAAATAAAACAAGGAAAAGTGGAAAATTTCTACTTTTTAATGCACCTATACAGCATATTTAAAGTAAGTACTTCAACCATGCGTGCATTATGAATCCCTGGTCTAAAATGAAGTTCATCCATATTCTTTATTTAATTTTGGTTTCAAATTCTAAGTATCTGGAGCGTTCCGAGGATTTTTAATTAAATAAATTCCCAAAGCATGAAATTGTGTATAAATGACTAAAAAATAATACCTCAAAGTTCCTAGTTATCGATACACGAAAAAAAAGAAAGAATATCATACTCTGTAGCATTGCTGTTGACAAAAATCAACAGTTTATACTTAACATATATCTTTCAGTTGGTGTGATGTGTAGATGGTTGACGTATTTTTATTCTGTTTCGAAACTATGAATGACCTTTCTACTGTTGAAAATTGAGATATAACAATTATAATAGAGCCTATAAGAATATCAGAAATTGTATGTATGCATTCATTATCTAGAAATGTATACTTATTTTCAAAAATATATCATTGGGTCTAATAATACTTCCTCCGGCCAGTATGATTTTAAGAAATATTAGCTTTAAAGAACTAGAATCCTTCTGAAACATAATTTTGTTATCTCAATTGATGGATGAAAATAGTTTACAATTCTGTGAGTATTCATGTCACAGATGTACCCTTCGTATTGTTTCTTTACATTGTAGAGTGATAAGCTTTACTATTGAGTGTGTATATACACTTAAAAAATCTTTCTCATTCATCATTCATTCAGCAGGATTCTAAATGAATAAAATACAATGTATTGGTTTTTCCTTATCTTTCCGTTTTATCTTTTTTGGTGTCAACGGAATCTGTTAAGGAAGGGGTTGCTACTTTCAAATATCAACGGAATCATTGAACTCTTTGCCATCGAATGTCTTCTGTCAGCCACCCTTCAAGGCGGTGCCTCCTTTTGACATTTTATTTATTTTCTTTCATTTTAACTGTTAAAAATACCTACAGAATGTTAAAAGGATGTAGATTTCTTTTTCAGGGGAACTCAAAAAAGGAGCACGTATTTATTTTTTGGTGTCATAAACAGTGAATGTATGAAGTGAATATGGATGCATCGAATGATCTTTCCGACTGCAAAGGGTTGAATTTCTAATGTTCTCTTGGAACTCTTTTGGAGTTCTGGATGAATGACATGAAAATTATAATTATATTGACTCTTGCTTAAAAACGGTTCAATAAAGCTGTAGGAAATGAATTTCTTTTGAATGAAATGACGAATTGAACGTATCGTTAAGGAAAATGGTTTATTTTTTTGCTGAAAGGACAAATAGAATGTTAATTTTTGTAACTTCGCACACAGACACACAAAATGAGACCCCCAACATCCGGTCGCAATATTTATAAATATTTTGAATGTCATTTCTAAGTGAGATCCAAATGATTATTCCTCTTCACCATTTTTCTTGAAGAGCCATTCCACCTCCTATTCAAATAGAAGAGATTTCAAAACAATCTTGAGAGATGGGAGAGAAACTGGAGCCCATCCATTCATCAGTGGTATTTTCGAGAAAGAGCGCATTTCTCCTCCATTGTTTGTCTTTGGATTATATGGATGCCATCTTTGTTCCCCCGAAAATGAGAGTCGAACTTTTTTTTACCTGGAGACGTGAGTGAGGGGAGGAAAAAAAGAGGCAGTGGCGTCCAATGAAGAAATGAAAGATAATCTTTAGGGCTGTCACTTTGCTTTAGAGTTTGGCCTAATTTGGAAAGGACATCATGAGTTAGAATGGATAGCTTTTTATTAGAATGCTGAAAGGTTATCTTCCCTCTAATCTCGAAAAATAACTCGATGTACCTTCAACATTTTATGAATGGCGTTGGAAAGAGGAGGATGAGCTGAAAAATTCAGATAAATATTATTTTAAAGTTTAGTAAATAGTATTTCGTACAAAGCACACATCTTGGTTGCATTTTTAGCAGAAATGTTTTTCAAATTGAAATCATTAATTCTTCAAATATAGAATTTTTTGAATAACCGTTGAAATGAAAATGTTGTATATGGGATGACGTTCATTTGAAAGAAAAAGAATGATTATTTATAATAATATATTTCAATGCTGTCATTTCAAGAGGCAAGTACTTCAGTCCGTAGAAATGGGTAGTTGAGATATACATAGGTGAGACCCCAATGAGCGAAGTACACGGAAGGGAAATAATACATCCATATCTTTTACCAAGCAAACACTATTATTTTGGAGAGTCATTTTTTAAATAATCCAATTAGAAATGAGAATTTTTATGACTGAATAACACATAAAAGTAGTTCTGAAAAACAAGGGGATTTCTTTTGTAATAAAAAGTAGTTTCCATGTTCCTTAGGGTCAATGCAGGTCGTATGTTTCCTTATTGCCATTAGAAAAATGTTCGCCGCCTGAATCTATTCAATATTGAAAGTAATTATTGAAACGGTACGGCAACATATTAACCAATTCAAATCAAAATTTCTTGGGAAATGACGCATAAAGACAAGAATATCCTAGAAGATTTGCTAGATAATTCGACTAAGCTTGTAAAGGTCCTGACTTCGTTTTTGAATAAGTTTCTCTTTTGGAGTGAAAACCTAAGTAGTGGATGCTGGGTATTTTGAATTCCATTAAATTCTTATTTTAAATTTTAAGAAATGAGGAGCAATCGTTTTGTAAATTGGAATTCAATCTGCTTAGTTTTCTGTCAGAGAGCAATGATTTTGAATTGGCACGAGTTCTTAACGTATTAAAATAAATTTAAATTGCACCGGATCGGACTTCAAGTTAACTTTAAAAAGAAACATTTTCATGTCTATAATTTATAATATATGAAATTTATTAAACGTCTCTATTTAACGTATCATTTTGTAGTACACTCTAGGAATCAAATAATACATAAAAAAAATACATGTCTAATGAAGTATTTTTATGGCACATTTTAGGGAGCAGCTTTAAACATTTTAAACCATCAGCATTTTGCCCATTCTAATTGAAACAATAGCATGCTATATGAACCAGTACAGTATTGATACAAAAAATGACGTGCTTTCTTTCAGTGATTGATACATTTTGACTTAAAGTATGTCGTGTTTAGTACTCAGATTATTACAGGAGGAAGACATCGATACATGCTTTACAGAGAATGGTTATCTCATAAAGGGTCACTATCTATTAAACAATGTACGAAGCAGAGACCGATTAAATAGATTTTCGTCTATTGTTCCCCGGAGCAATTACTTGGTACTTAAGAGGAGGAGAACCACTGGGACAGTAAACAATAAATGAGAAAGCGTATCAACTGGCATCAACAGTAGTTTGGTAAGAGATTGGGCAGTGCTGAAAGTGAGAGCGAGGTAGTGTAAGTATAATGTCACGATTGCACTTGAACCAGATTATTCCATAAGATTATAAACTTAATAGTCAGATGACAAACAAGATGTTGAGTGTTCTAATCAAGAGCGAAATTTAGTGCATTTTATAAACCTTCCCATTTTCGCAGCTAGATGAATCAAAAGGCATCATAAATGCATTAAAATTATTATATAATCACGATTGATTTGAATGCCTGAGAGGATCTATAAAATTGAATAATACTTTCGATAAAAGCGTTTTTCAAATCATAAATATGGATATGCTGTTCTTTTAGTTTAAGTAGATTTTTTTTTTCGTTATCGAAAACAAATTATCAGGTGTCAAAAATAACTTAAGAGAGCATTTTTTCCCTTGAGAATATCGATTTTTCGGTATTAAAATAAGACTTTCTGCATCTCAAGGTTTAGATTAAAATCCTTTTAAGATCTCAAAAGTTTCTTCTGAAATTTTTAAGCAATTATTAATATATTTAGTAATAGTACCTTTGAGAAATGTTTCTATATCATCATCAATATTTTTTTTTGTTTAGCTCAAAATCACCGAAAACTATAAAATGTTTAAAAGTATAAAACTTCTTAATAATTTAAGGAATTGCTTAATACTTCCAATCAAAATTTAGGAGTGAGAAAAGTCAACTTGAATATTTTATCATTCTGCTGTTAAAATAATTTCGGAATTTTAGTATTATCCAGAATTTTATTCTTAACAAGATACTGAGAAATGAGCATAAGAATTTTAAGACCTCTCAGTAATATGCAAAATCTAAAAAAAACCAAACAATTATAATTAATTTTTGTTACCTTCTAACATTACGCCTCACAGATTTTCTGCACTGATAATGGAACGTGACTGACTCTGCATGTGGTGGAAATCATTGATAGATAACTGACAGATATCTATCGTAAAATCTTTATAATCATTTTGACTGCCTTGACTCAGCTTTTCTATCCAATTAGATAGAATTACCCCTTCTATGCTATTTCTTAACCGTAGTTGAGAAGGATCACCTAATTAAGAAGAAGAAAAATGACTTTGTCGATGGTCTCATTGCAGTCAATGTGTTAAGGAGGCAAGCACTATGTTATCAGCATTCTCTGATTTTTCAGAAATAGTGATTTTTAAAACTCTATAAAAATGTATCCTGTTTTGTAGAACTATCTATTGAAACATCTGTCATGACGTGATTTCTCTTAAGTTTCTGTATATCTCCCATAATCATGGTCCCTAAAACTCAAAACCACCTTCCTTACAATAGCTTGCCTATGCTGTGCATACCAAGTAAACTTTTAAACAAAACAACTCGAGTAATTTTGGATGGAATAATTTGAATGGACAGGTAATATATTACTACAACAAATTTTAGAAACAACCCGCAGTTTATTTACAGCTACAGAGGGCTCTGTATAGAAAAAGTTTAACTCCGACCACTTTACATTAC
Source organism: Argiope bruennichi (assembly GCF_947563725.1). Classification (NCBI taxonomy): domain Eukaryota; kingdom Metazoa; phylum Arthropoda; class Arachnida; order Araneae; family Araneidae; genus Argiope; species Argiope bruennichi. The sequence goes on along the minus strand of NC_079162.1, from coordinate 131,987,212 downwards.
AGTTAAGATGGAAATCTGATAATTTCGTGGATGAATCATCCAGTTCGAAAGGGAAGCACAGGGTGCGAGCTTGAAATAATTTAGTTTAAAAAATAAATATATAAGCAAGAATTTTGTTTTACATTGGAAGGATTGCAAAAAAATGAATAAGCTCTGAAATAGAAGTAAAATTATTCAGTGCACAGGCTCGCAAGTAACACTACTCAAGATGCCCTTTCCGTCATCCAAGAGATAAGTCAAAGATTTTTTTAAGTCATCTATTTTCAAAAATTCTGAGAATTTTTGACTAATATGTTTTGTTTGACGAAAGTTGTAGGGTTGTTTCGATATTGCCTGTGCCGGAATGAATACGACGGAAGGTTACTAACGTTGGTATTGCAATTTATTTTACACCGGTACTTTATCACGAAAATCCAGCCACGATAGTGAGAGATAGGAAACGTCCTTTTTTTGGTTTCTAGACACAAATTTACCATTAGAAACTTTATTTAAGAATTTTTTTTTGTAGTACTTAGGCCATCAAAAGGTAAAAATATGCGTAACAATTTCACTAAAAATATTACGTTTTTCTTCTTAAATTTCTGAAGTCTCTATCATTAGATATCAAGGAAAGACCATTATTGGAAATATTTGGATAATTTCTATAAACTTTTTCTCCTCGAAAATTGTATTGTCTGTACCAAGCTTAAGTCTTATTTTTATATATTCGGAAGAGTTTTTCCCGAATATAATCAGTTTTTGGATATCCTCACCTATTTTATTTTAAATGTGCCAGTAAATCATCGAACACATCTCGTTAAATCTTTTTCCATTTTCACCTTCCTGCTCCTAAAATGCTTCATTTTACCGTTTCTCAAATTTTAAATGCAGAAAATATTCAACAAGGGCACTTACGTCAAAAATGAATAAATAAATAAGACACCATTAAATCAAACAAAAAGCATTAAAGGGAAAGTATCGAAAAAATAAGTACATACCATCCCTTTATACACAAAAAACATAATAGTAATAATATTTTCCATTAAATCAACATCAATAAGAAATATCGTTTTGTTCTGTTACAAATTTCTTCAATTTCTTCCAAAATTAAGGACGTCTTATTGCAGACAAGGAACGAATCCATGACTTGTTCCCATTCTGTAGTAAATGCAAATTTTATCCTGCCCTTGCAGGAAATCAGTTGGCCAAACATGTTTATTTTCTTCATTAAGCCTTTCTCAGCAATTAAAAAAAATAATCACAATTATTTAAAAGGATTTTGACTCGTATCCTTCATCAATGAACGTTTTATTTGTGGTAATTTAATTAAATAACTTTCTTGCGGTGCGACAGTTAGTTGCTAGAATACTTCATTTAGTGTTTATTAGCTCTTATACTAATTTAGATGCCTTTTGTTATCGGGTGCTTGTAATATCGTAGCCTGATGCAGCTCTTGCTTCAATGTTATAATTTTCAAAACAGCCCTTGTAAGTTTCAAAATCAAATACACTTTTTTCACAATACAAAGGCATAAAACATTATAGATTAACCTTCTCAACTGAGTGTCTAATTTAAATTTAAATTAAATCTAATTTAAATTTCTAACCGTATGTGCTTAAAAAGTATATGAATTGATTATTAAATAAAAAATAAATATGTATCCTTATAAAACTTTAAAAGTAGTTTCATTATTTATCAGACTGTGTCCAATGTTGTTGGAGTAAGAAAGAATGCTTTTCCATATACGGAAAATGGGCAATTTTGTAGTCATGTAAAGTATGCAGGAAAAAAAAATTTCTTTTGTATATTATTAAACTTTTCCAAATAATTTAACGGTCATTTGATGGCTGTCGTTTCATATGTCAATAACAGTATCCTAAAAAATCCTAATTTATTAAAAATGAGGGAATAATGAATATTTTATGCATCTTAAAAAATGAATACGAAAAACTAAAAAAAAAAAAAAATGCTAATATTAACTAAGACTAAAATTAAAACCAAATATTTTTCTTCAAAATTTATTTCCACTACAAAATTATTATGTTAAAAGCAGAAATTTTATGAAATAAATTTATTGATACGTATGCTTTCAATAAAACTGGGCATTCCTTTCAAAACTCCCTAAAAATCCGAACAATTGATTCGCTCTTGACTGTGATTGCTAACTTCCCTCGCCAGAAAATGCACCTGCTCCAGCTACTTGAAAATAACCGATTCCATTGGAAGAATTTCACTTTATCAAATGCTAATAGGGAGTTATGGTAGACCATAATAAATTCAAATGAACATTTTGCGAATACTAGAGTCAAGATTTTTATCTGGCTCAGTGAATTTTTCATTCAATAAAATTTGCTTTCCTGAAAAAGATGAATGTTTGTTGTTCTTTGGATGGGAAAGTGATGCTTTGCAGACCAGTCCATTCAGACTCAAAATTAAGTAAAATAAAAAAATAATAAATTAAAAGATTTAGACAAAATAAAAATATTATAATAAAATGTTAAAAAACACTTTTTGAAGATTCACATTTATTTATGTAATTTTTTTATTTTCTAACTTTTATCTTCTAATTTATTATTCAATATATTAAATGGTGCAGATTTTAATTTATAAAATTTATGATTTGGTTCCTAAAGTGAAAATCTTTCGGAGTTGTTGTTAAATTTTAAATGTTGCATGGTAAATGCAGGATGTCAGAAATGTAAAAAAGTATTAAAAGCAAGATGTCGGAATTATAAAAAAAGTGGTAAAAGCAGGGCGAAGAATATTAATGATAAATTGAGAAAGAATTTTATGTAATGTTTTTTGTCTTTGTATATAGTTTGAGTTTTGTATTTTTTAAGTTAAATTTAAATAAAATATGATCACCATTATTTTGAGGGAAAATTCATGTTTGTTTTCTCGTTGTTTAATTTTCTCAGTCTCTTTTTAAAGCAATAAATATCTCAAACTGATCTTTTTTCAAATTCTCTACCTAATGACAACAATCATACGAAACCAAAATTCAAATAAATTAATAGATTTTATTATTCTGAGAATTCAATTATCAATTGTCATCGAGAGCACACAAATGTACAGGATTTTGGAGCTCGCAAACACCAGACAGTGAAAGAATAATTATGAAAATTTGTCTCTGCAAATTTGAAATAAGACGACTTAAATAAATAAAAAAGTGTAAACAAAAAAATGCGAAAAAAAAAATAAGAAAATCTCTCTGATAGTTTTATTTAAAAAAAAAGATTCCTAATTTCTATTCTTTGTGACTGACATATCGTGAGAAATAAGCAAACACTAATATTTTCTTAGGAAATAGTAAGTGCCTTAGACGATGAAGGGAAGAAACATCTTTCATCCAACGTATTAGGCGGGGTTTGAGAATTTTAAAAACTACACAGAAAGGCTTCGAATTTTTTACTTGAAAGTTAATTAAATTTTCTCGAAATAACTGCCTCTACAGAAGTCTTTTAATGTTGCCACCTGGGGCTGTTGTCTTTAATATATATTCCGCTCCGTGCAGCAATAGTCAGAATTTTCCCTCTCTAGAGAGCAATTATTCATTTCCAAGGAAACCTTCATTTCCTGCTTCATTATCGGAAAGGAAATTGCACCCCTTTTATTTATAACTCGTAACAGTCAATCTTATTTAAACGGAGACAAGAAATTATTTCTTCCAACTATTCTGCTTAGAAGTGATGAATCCTGGTAAGCATGGTCCAAATATTGAAGCCCGCATGATGATGCGAGGCAAGGTACGAAATTCGTTGCTTATATTTCAGAGAAACTATTTAATAATACTGTTGTAGAAAAAAGCGGCATTCATTATACTTGGCACCTTTGGGTCGTCTTGAATTATGAAGCTTTGTGTATGGGTGTACAATTTATTTTTGTGGAGACAGCATCCTCTCGACGTCTGTACCTGTACGCCATGATCTTCCTTTAAAAAAATTATGAAATTTTAAAAAAAGATATTGAATGTTACATTTATAAATTATATGTAACAATTTTAATGATTTGCGTCCCACTTATTACTGGCGGATCTAGATTTTGACTGTCTAAATGCTTTAAAACATACCGAATCGCTTAAATTAAAGATGTTGTTTTTGTCTTTTGTAGGTGATCAAGGAACTATGCTAGAATATCTATAAGCAGATACTTTGATATTGGCTACACTTGCTCGAAAATGAGATAAAAAAATAGTTGAGTACCAATTAAGAGCTTTAAAGGATAGATTCATTATTATAAAGAAAATAATTAATTATCAAAACCTCATTCAAACATTGCTCAGAGGAATGGATAAATGGTCTAATGGAGTGTATAAATTTCCATTTTTATATTTCTGGATGTTTTATAGATAGAAGCATGAAAGTTTCTATCCTTATAGATGAGTGGATATAAGTAAAAATTATATAAAATTAGTAAATAATCCAACTAGTTAGCGGAAGCAGCAACACAGGATGTTCTGAGCTACATCAAGATCAAACTTCCCTTTCCATTAATAATAATAACAATAAAAAAAATAGATAAAAATAATGCTCGAAAAATGTCTTTAATATAAGTAAAAAAAATTATAATTCAGAAAAATAACAAAATATTAAACTGAAACCAAAAATATTTAAAATAGCAGAGTAAGAAAAACCACACAAAATATCCAGGTGCATATACACAAAAACAAAAGTTACATTCAAAAGTATAATTTAAAAATTCGTCGATCTGAAATAATAATAACAAAAGAAATGTCATTACTAAAGCTTGAGTGGATCAAAAGCCATCGGACTATTGGTGATTTTTAATTCTCATTCTCTCATGAGTCCAGGAAAACAAAAGAACCAAGTCTTTTATCGAATTAAACAGCCTCCATATGTTGAGGCTGTTTAATTTGATTACTCTGCTTCTCTTTTGAAAGGAAACAAGGAATAAAACTAGTTAATGAAGAATCCACCTTCATCTTTCGCAGAGAGCAAAGGATTATTTATTGAAAATGTGTTCTATATTGGGGATTTTACGGATTTTTTGCCAGGAGAGTCTGTTGGACACTACTCTCCAAAGTTAGTCTTGCATTAGATTAAGAGCGGGTTTCCTTAGATACCAGGAGACTGTAAAAAATGTACTCAGCGGCATAGTTAGTTGCATTTCAATATCTCCTCATGTGCAGAAGCTGTTGTGTGCAAACCGAAATCTTTTGAGTTAGAAAAGGAAGAGGCCATACTCTATAAAGAAAATGGTGTCTTCTTTTAACCAATTCGCTGGAGGTAAACTGACTTTTGAAAGAATGCTAAGAAAAGCCTGTCCGTTCCACTTTTATTCCAAATTTACTTGCCATTTTTCGAGCTTACTTTTATCGATTGATTTTTTTTTTATAAATGGCGTGGGAAGTTTGATCTTGATGTAGCTCTGCCTATCATGCGTTGCTGTTTTCTCTAACTAGTCGGATTTCTTGCTTTTGTTACTGGTATAGTATAGTTCAATTAATATCCCCTTTAGAAACTACTTTGTAAATATGTTGGTATGAATATCATAATTTAGAACCGTGGCTAAATAAATATAACACAGTTTTAGTCATTTCCAACCTTCTCAAGCTATTGTATGGCGCCATTGGTATTTCCGTAAATGTTTTTTTTGCGACATTTTAATATAATAGCGACAATATGATTCTTCATCAAATGAATTTATCTCTTAAATTTTTCTCATTTAATGCATTATTAGAGTATTACTGCTAAAGAAAATGGTAACCCTTTTTCATACAATCATGTTACAAATTTTTCAAACGAATTATAGTATAAATTTCTTTGGACATGAATTGTGTTTCTTCAAATCGTACAAGACTAGAAACACGTATTCACGCATCAGTTCAAATGTCTACGAAAATTATCGGGATATCTGTAATGCACCAACGTTATAATCTTTAATCTTTTTCTTTTGATATTTAAATTAACTTCAATTCAACTTTAGATTTGATTTTTTTTTTCTTTTCAACTAATATACAGGAAAAAAATCCTCTTTTGATCATTCGATCCGGCGCTTTTTAGAGTTTATTTCTTCAAGCTGTTTTAATCCGCTGATTTGTTATTGTTAAATTATCGTTCATTAAAATACCTTCATTAGTATTCATAAATATTAATTTAGAAGCTGGAACAGAATTTTTTTTTCTCCTGATACCGATGAGCTGACTAATTTCATTAAGAATTCCTGCTTAATTAATTCATAGAAAAATAGCTCAATCTCAATAAATAAGTAAATAAAAATCTGCTTTGAGGAGTCTGAAAAGAAGATATACACTTATTTTCGATTGAGTTTCAAGTCTTTTCTTCAAGGTACAGAGCAATTTCTTAGGGTTTGCACAGACTGCAGCTAAATTTAAAAAAAAGCTATTGAATGTTTCTAGGTTTATTTAATTAAAATCTTTACAAAGAGTATATGGACATTGCGCTGTTTCGTACTAAATACTGCACCAACAAGAAAATATTCTAATAGGCATAATACTGCCCTTTTTATTGATTAAATGCATTACTAATCACAGAATAACGTTAATTTAATTGAAATATTCCTTTATCAGCACATCTTCGAGAGCCTATTATTTCTTCGCAGCTGGAACTTTATGGCACAAGAGTTGATGATAATTGATAAGCGGATTATTCCGCTAATGGATGCAAATCTGTAATAAAATGAATTTTGCTTTTATTATATTTACGGTGTCATTATTTTTATTTCTGAACTAATGTGTTTTGAAATAAGATAATATTTGATAAAAGATTATTATTTAGAGTTGAACAATGGTAGTGCACAGTTTTTATTTATTTTTTAAAATTACAACGTATATTGCAAGTGAAAATCAATATTTTATAAGAACTAAAATGTTCTAGCATGATGATTCTTAGACCGGCATACTCCGTAAATAATGTGAAAAAAAATATAGAAATGTTACTACAAAGAATTTTTATAAGACAGACAGATAGTCATTTTTCCTGTATATTGTGTGATACAGAATTCGATAGATACAGAAGACAATGGCCAATGCAATCACGCCAAACAAAGACAAGACAAATAGTTCAAGCCGAAAACATTTTCATACAATGATTTTCGAATGAAAGGTCCGAAATTGATTTTTTTTGTTCATTCATGCAAAGCAAATTTTAAATGATATCTTCTGAAGAGATATTGGGTAAGTATTCAATTCAAAAATAGGTTGGGAATTACGGAAATTCCTATCAGGTTAATATTTGCTAAAGAATATGAAATTATACGGACGAATTTTTCTCATATATGTTAAGCAATTCACAACATATTTTATACAAATTCTGATGTATCATCACTGAATATCACGATGTAGGAAAACTAAGATAACAATTAATTCTATAAGAATCAGAAGTAAAAATGGACATTTACATTTAATTTTTGAATGTCGAATATTGCTATTTAATAATATGCTTTTCTATTCTAATGGAACAATTATTCGCCCATGCTATTTTCCGAAATATTTTAATGACATTTTTTTTTTATTTAACACAGTGTCATGAAAACAGTAGATATTGAGGCTTTAATATCTTAATCTGCGATGTTACGCAAATCTCTTTATTCATTCTGGACTCAGATGTACCGGAAAAAATGCAATGATTTATCGTATTATACAATATTTTGAATTTAATCTCCAATTTTTATTCATGAATACTTTTTACATTGCAATTAAATTTCATATTCATTTACGTGTCTTTTCATGTGATACCACCAGATAAAGTACTTTCATTATGTTCCAAAATGCAACATCAAAGAAGTATAATCAGAATTTCAAGATAAGTTGTAATCTACTTGGTGGGAATGGCAGGGAGTGTCTTGGCTTCAGAACCGGAATATCGTTGGTTTAAAGCAAATATCTGTAGTGTATTTTGGCTTGATGTATATTAAATCTTTTCAAGTCAAATCTCCTTAATTGAGTGTGGTACGAAATTTTGGATAGATTATTGCCGGCGGCTCATCTGCCCATAGTTTAGAATGAGTCATCATATAACTATACAATTGAAACGTTCGCTTCCATGCAGCTGCTTTTGTTTTGAGGGAGATATCTCTTATTGACGTCTCAATGACACATGCTTTTCCCTAAGAAATTTCTAAATGTAGATTTAATTAAACCTATTCAAAACTAGGTTGTTTTTCCTTTTAATAAACATATAATTTTAACCGACTCATTTCGAAAAAAAATGAACAGTAGTATTAAATGAGTGATACATTTTTCAGAATACATTTTTTTTCTCCACTGGCAGAATTCTTTTTGATTTCTAATTTATATTTAATGGAGCCATTTCGTCCATATTGTGGGATATTTTTTTATGAGATAAAAATGTTCTTCGCTATTCAAAACTTCAGATAGCTTTCTCAGCTTAATTATATTTTATTTTTGGAACTTTTGAAGATGTTTGCTATAAAAACATCATTGCGCTTCAATGAGTGTATTTGATCACACAATCGAAGAAATCGAAGCACGCTCACGGCAATTCTACTGATTGCTTCAGATGTAGATCTACTTCTGCTTGCCAAATCGTTCTCTTTAGTGAACAATGACGAGAAACACGTCTTTAAGTGTCCATTGAGATAATGGAAGAAAGGAAACATTGAGGAAGGAGAAGGAACATTATGCGTGCTTCATTTTGTTTATCAAAAGAAAAAACCCATGGATTAGTTTTATTTTTTAGTTTTTTGGGTATCGTGTTCTGTTGGGTATTTTGCAACTACTTTGATATAAATCGGAAAATACAACAGATTTCGTTTTCAAGAAAGTTTAAGCATAGTTTACTCAATACAAAAAAAAGTGTTCACCAGATTTTTTTCCCAAAATATGTTTTTCAGTCTTATAATATATGATGTATGTGTATCAATTACTTTTCAATTAATTTTGTAAATTATTAATAAAGTTTTATTTTAACTTTAAATAGAAAATTTTTTAGATTCACAAGTTTTAATAGAATAACTGCAATTTATGCATTATTTATAATATAGATTTTAAGCTCAAAAAATGTTTAATCACTTTTCCTGAATTTTTCGCATTTATTTTCACAGAATATTTTGAGAATAATAAAGTATCAAGGTTTACCATCGCCTAAGAACGAAGAAGTGGGCTGCATTATGATGCGTAGAATTTAAGGATTCAATTGAACAGATTTTTTGATTTTGCGAAATACCAAGCTTACGTCTGTTTTGCATTACTGAATGTTTCCTGTTTGTCGAACAGAAAAAAAATGAATAGGCGCGGAATAAATATTGAATAGTATAATATGTACAAATCGAATATCGTAGTAAATGCTTCATTGGTGTATTTAATAAAGAAAACATTTTATTTTTATGCTGAAGATCACATCTTCTATAAAATACTTCAATACAACAGCATTCCAACAATTGTTCGTGGCATCTTATTTGACAAAACCATTTAAATACGTTTAAAAACCAAACAGCCATCGTCTTGTTTGCATAGAAAAGTAATGTTTTCTTTTTATAGGCCATTCATTTAATAAATGGCTCTCTATTGACATTTCATTGACGAATCTATTCATTTAATATTTCATATAATTATTAAAATAAATAAGGAACAGCAGAAAATGTATTTTCTAAATCTGCTCGAAGACTGAGCTATCTCGTGTTCGTGAGAAAAAAAATAGACATACGAGAATGATTTAGAGCTAATCAATGACTCTATCATTTATCTTTGTGCTGAAAAAAAAAAGATGAGTTAGTACAAGTTCGTACAGTGTGGCAGAAAAATCTCTCATGAGAATCAAGGTCTTTCATTCAACTTTTTTACTGGTATAGAAAACATCTAATAGTCATGTCATAGTTTGAAAGGAATGAAATCTGTAAAATAGGAAGAAAAAAAAGATATAAAAATGAATCGCCTCTCCTTCGTATCACTTTAACTCTTGAAATCGATGAAGCTCTGGAATCGATGCCGATCCGAAAAGCTCAGCTAAGTTAATGAAAATAAGTCACGAAAGACGAAGGATATATTTTCTGCTCTTGCCTTATGTCTGGTGAAATCACTGGATTTTTTCTGTATTAAGTTACATGGGAACATTCCTATTTGATTTTAGGAATAATAAATTCCCAATAATTTTTTTTCCTGAGTGAGATTATGCAATAAATTATGTACAGGTATCGATTACTCTCCGAACGTTTTGTATTAATTGCTCAAATAATTAAAGGTTGATGAGAACTCTATATTTATGGAAAGATAATAACAGCGAATGAAATATTTTGGAAGAGTAAATCTTTTGTTAAAAACACATACATAACATTTGAAAAGTACAAATAAAATTCTGACAAAGGGAGCTTGATTAGAATGCTTGCAATAATTGAAAGAGAATGGCAGTAGGGCTCTTGTAAACCAATAAATAAATATATGAATAAAATAAATGTTTGATATTTCAAAATAGCAGTTTATTATTATGGTTTTTTTTTCACGAAAAATATATTTTCCTAATTGAGAGGATAGAGTAAAACATTTTCGAATATCAGTTTTATTATTGGATATTCTATAATTTCCATTCAAACTGTAACTATATTATTTGAAAAGTGAAGATAGGAATTTGAAAACGGTAAAACAATTGGAATTGCTAGAGCGCATGAAATTGCTGAGGAAAACTAGTAGTAAAAAGAATATGGGATATTTTGAAATCTATCGCTTATTTTGTTATCTCAAAAGCTTCACTTTTTTATGGTTTTCCAAAGCTTTATCTGTATATAATTAAGAAAATAATAATGTAATATTTTATTACTAATATGTAATATTTTTTAAAGCAGGGATAAAATTTTATAATCATTAACATCTGATTAATGTCTTAAATGTTTTCTTACATTATTATAAAATAATTTGGATAAATTCTTGTCTTCCTTTTTTTAAATGAAAATCCAAAGTAGAGGTTCCCTAATGGGTGCAGATTGGCACAAATCTTTAGAAGAGAAGATTTCAATGATCAGCATTTCCAGCATAAAAGCTTTTTTTTCCAAGGCAAGAGTCAAATCATCTATAATTTTACTTCTTGAAATAATTTTGAAAGGATACACTTGACACATTTCAACTTATAACCTTGACTTCAAAAATTTTGCTTCAATTATGTTTTGAATAAGGGAAATAATTTTTGTCAGATTTCATGGACCTGATAGGCTTCGTGGTGAAGTCTTGCATTCAGATCCGAAATGCGAGAACCTGAATCTGTCAAATGTCCGCCTTTTAGACGTTGCGTGTTAAACAATCGAAATTACTTGTACGAGTGCGATGATGAAGAATACCAGAATAAATGACATCCTATTTTGGTTCTAAATTCAAAGATTGATCCCAAAATGCAGTTACCTAGCCTCCAAAAGGTTTTTTAATGCAATTAAAATGGCACAATAATCAGTATCGCAAGTATGTATTGTACAGTATTTATGATATAAAACAATATTCGACATATTGCATAATATTGTTTAACATTGAATAATATTATATAATATCGTACAATATTGTGCTACAGGCTGTGCTACCTGGGTTATTGAGAAAATGAGTGGCAAACAAACTCGTTAGTGCTGAGTTACTTTATTATTCTCTTGAATGGTAGAAGCCTTTTCTTTTCCCTTGTTCTTCTTTAATACCACTATTATATCGAACAGAAAAGCTGAATACCTTGTATGAGAATGAATTCTCCGTTGCATCTGATGGCATTTTCTCTTCCTTTACATGAATAAAATATGGAAGTATTGATCACGTCGCTTTCATAGTCTAGAATTGAATGAATGAAAGAATAATTATTCGTCCGCAAACTAATAGGAATCTTTTAAAGGAAAAAAAAATATTCTTCAATGCATTTTCAAAATAATGAATGCTGTTGTCATGCACTGATAGAAACAACTTACTTTCTTTAACTTCCTTGATGAGCCAGTGTTTTTAATGAATCTTCTTTCTTTAATATTCTGTGGGATGCTAATGTTTGGATCTGGCTGTAGTTTCCATTTCGGAATCATGGGTTCGGCACTCGATTCTTCTAAAATATCAGTTGTGTTTGTGGATTAGATGCCCCTTTTGCGCCACGCCGATTTTGCCTTCCTTTCCATTTGGCCCGTGATCTTCGGCTTTGCCGGTATGCTGCCAGCCGTTAGATTGCCATCAGGCTGAATATATTTACAACACTATTTCATGCTCTTTAAATGAATCTTACATACAAAGTTAAACTTTCACAATGTTCACATTCATTTTATACAAAAGATGCTTACCGTATTTCTCTAAAACTAAGTAATAAATTTTTGTTGGAGAGTATAACTTTTTGGTACATTCTTGATATGATTTGAGAATTATTTAAATTTATTAAAATACTCCATCTTCGTAGAATTTTGGGATTAAAATAGTTCTATATCCAAAAGAGAAAATATAATTTTTCAGTTTTAGATGACATACCTAAAATGTAAAAATTTAATATTGCTCTGATCCTCAATGATAAATTTTCATGTGGTTATTTCGTTGTAACCTCCTGCCGCACATGAAAATAGGCTTTTGAAAGGGGGGAAAAAGGAAAAGAAAACTCTTTAAATCGGTTAAAATCAGTTCCTGAATGCTTTGAAATGGAGATGTTGAATTAGAAGGGGAAAAATGAAACTTACTCATTCTTTTTTACATTTACATAATGGGATCAATTCACGTGACGTTGAAGTGACATGACATATACAATTGTGCATATCTACTAACGTTTCATCCACATTTGAAGTGATGATCGGTTTTCTATTAACGTATTCCACAGAATGTTTGTTCAAATTCTGTATGATACTTCAAAGTTGCAGAATTTTAAAGAATTTTCCGCAGCATAATTATTATATACTTATTACGATATCTAAGTTAAATCTTGTAGTTTATGAACGTGAATTGTTTTTTTTCTGCATTAAAAAGAACTTTACTTGCCGAAGCAATTGTTCTTAATAACATGTTGTCGATTTGAATTCTTCTGAATAATTCCTTTAATTTCTCCAAACGAATTTCATCAAGAGTTTTTTTTTATTACGAGAGATTATTTTAGATTCAAAATCTTCGATTTATTTTAGAGTAAACTTTTACAAAATGTAGTAAAAACAACCATTTAACTTTGAATCAATTTCAAATAATACTGCTATTTAAAATGGATGAATTCTGTGTTTTATTAATTAGGGATAATGTAGACATTCCTTAAGCAGGTTCTACTTAGGGTGCAAAGCTTTGTGGAAATCTTCTAAATTTTAACACTATATTTGAAGATATTAAAAAAAAGGATATATTGAAAATATCAAATTTAGTATTTCCTGATTTTTATAACTTTCAACTTTTATTTCAAATAAGAGTTTAATTCATTTAAAATCTTAACAATGTGATTAAACTAATTTAAACCGTTTAATTTGTAATCATATCATTTCATTATTATCACGAAAACTCCACCTCCATTCAGAAAAGTTCGAGTTTATTTTTGGAAAAGCATATGAAATATGCCATAAACCTATATAAAATTGTAGCACATAGCAGTTAATAGAGATAGCATGAAATAGTCTCGTTACGTTAATGCGTCTTGTTGCGCAATAAAGTATACTCTTGTGCCTTTTCATGTATTCTTTTGTATGCTTATTTTCCTAACTACACCTAATCATTAGATCTCGTAGGTGTAAGCGTGTTGTAGAATATTTATTTATAAAACACACGCTCAAATTTCTATATAAATTATGTTATGAAAAACACAACTGTGATGGTTCGAAAATATACCCTAACGTTATCAGCAATTTTTAAAGTACATAGCTCATTATAGAAGCTTATCTAACGTTTTAAATTTAACTTAAACAGAAACTATACAGATATAAAATGATGAGCGGTTTAATTTCCATGCTTTGGTAAAAATAAAAAATATATTCCTGAAGATACTTGCCACTGTAATATGAAATGTTGAATCAATTGTTAAAATATATAATTAGAGTCGTAATAGCATTCGCTGATGGCTGAATTTCACGTAATTCATAAAATAAAACTAAAGTTATGAATATCTTTTTTTGTTTCATATATTTATTATTAAAAAACAAGATTCTGAAGTTTATTTGAGATGCTGATTGAGGAGTTTTCCCAATTCTGACATTAGCATTTAAAGTGAAGTGCGTTTTGGGGTAAGGAATAAGTGCCTTCATACTTTTCTAATGAATTAGCAGAGATTGCTGCATGAATTAGCAGAGATTATATATCTCTGCTAATTCATGCAGCATAATATATAAAGATAACAGATGATTAACTATTAAATAGCTCTTGTAATTTTAACTAAACACATAATAAAAAAACACTACTTACTGCGAAATAATGTTAAAAAATTGTATCTTAATGCTAATTTTCTGCGCATCACAAAAATTTTCATTGTTATGCATTGTTTACATTTAAAAAATGAACTGAATTTTAGTAGGCGGTCTTTTATTTAAAATTTGTTTGGTATAATTCAAGATTATGTGTTCAACAAGTATAAGGATATTTCAACAATAATATAGTAACTGTCATATTTCTGTTTGAAATCCTAAATCTTAGACAGTTTCATTTTACTATTTAATAGGTGTTCTAAATATGCACTTAAGTAATAACAAGTAATTATACTGAAAAATAATAAATTGCAAGAACAAGGCATATACAGTATTTTTTCTTTTAGTTAATACACAGAATATCATTTCTTTTAAAAATGGATATAATTTCAGACATAATATATTGTAGGTATGAATTAAATCTTTTAAAGTACAAAATACTTTTACTTCAAAATACTATGGTTTCCTTACTGCTATCTATCCATTTTATTCAATCGCTTAAAAATATCTTTCTTGGTATAAAAAATATTATTTTAGATTTTTTTTTTCACTCATTCAACATACTATGTTATTTTTAAACAAATAAAAAATCTTTTCCTAATAAAATTTTTTGATCACTTAAAAACAAAATTTTACAAACTTTTTTTTCCTGTTTCAAATATAGACACTAAATTATAAGATATTTTGTTTTTAAGTGAAACGTTGAAATTCAAATTTCAATTTCAAGTAGAGGGAAAGTAGTATATTTGATGGATGGAATTGTATTTTGTTTTTAAAAGTTGTCTAAACAGATATTTACTTACTTTTAATGAATGTTACATTTGCTTTTTTTTTTATTAAGGTTACATTTGCTCAATGTTATTAACTTAGTGTTATTTTCATATTCATACGCATCTTACTTTTGATTAGGGATTGCAATACCGGTATACCGAATACCGGTATTTTGAGTCATTTGTACAATTTTGTAATACCGGTATTCACAAGTTTAAATACCGGTTTTTCTCTATTTACTAGAAATTTTTAAAATTGTCTACACTATATGTTCACGGATCGCCAACATAGCAAAATAGTATATGTTTTTGTTTTTATGTCACCTTAACGGGCGAAATTAATTAACAAATTAATGGCTTAATTAATTGCTTAAATCTAAATTAACGAAACATGGATTATCTCTGAAAGAAGAAATCGTATCCATAATGACTGATGGAGCAACAGTTATGAAAAAAAAAGTTGGAAAGTTGATTGGTGCAAATCACCAATTCCGCTATGCTCATGGAATTCAGTTAGGAATAATAGATGTATTATACCAAAAAATAAAGAACAGAAGAATCCAAATACTGTGGATATAGAAACTTCGGATTCCAACTTTGAAGAGAGTAAGAGTGAGAGTGATATTGACAATGAAGATAATAACAATACATACTAACTGAAAATAAAACAGAATATATGTTAATATTAGATTTTAAAACACGTTGGCACCGTTTACTCCTAACAGCATACATCACACTAGAAAGCACACATCACTATCTAAAGATTATATATTACATTGAAAAATCGCACAGAAGAAAGGCATATCGAAATAGAAAATGTCTTATGGTATTTACATAATTATAATGATTTTAAAAATGAAGAAGAAGAAAAGAAAATAACCAATTCAAATCTGATTAAGTTTATAGTAAATTTTCTTAACATTTTTCACCCACAAGCCTATCCACATTCAAAAGAATTCTGTTCAGTTATCGAAGATTATGATGACACTAATGTCGATAATGAAAAGGAATTGTCTCTTAAACAAAAATTAGAATTAGTGATAAATAAGAAAATTTCAACGAACCAAAATACAATACAGAAATCAGCTATATCCAAAACCGTCCGATAAGAAATCGATTTATTTGAAGGTGAGGGATTTAGAGGTAAATACTTGGAAAAAGTATATCGCGCATTGCTAACAATACCACCAACTAGTGTTAGATACTGAAAGAGCGTTTTCGACCTTTCATAACATGGAATCAACGAAACGGCTTCAAATATACTACATATAAACAAAGATATCAGCCAACTGTGCTCTTGTTATTTTGACTCGTAAAATAGCAAATAGTTAATGATTAATACATCACTTCTTTTTCTGCAATATACATGGAAATTCTTTCATTGGCCTAATATTTCCCATAAACTTTCCATAAAAATAAATTCCCATAATATTTTACCATAAAAATAAATATAATTATTTCCCTAATATTTTCCAGAAAAAAATATTTTTTGACTCACATTTGGAATTTTCTTTCTCAGAAAATGTACAGAAATGAGTTTATTTGTTTATGTACAATATAACAAAAGCTGGAATGAACTATACAAACTGGAATTTTGTTTCATCGAAAAATTGGAGGAGGGCAACCTATCTATTTGCACAGAAAAGGGAATGCATTTGGGGAAAAAATACTTCTCACGATTCTAGAAAGGGTTAGGCAGCTGTTCATTCAAAAGAGCAAAACTAATTGAACGCATTCGAAAACTTCCTTACATGCATAGAAATGCCGAAAATAAAATAATTTCGCAGTGCAGGGATTTAATTATTGCATTTTGAGTTTTGAATGATAAATGATGAGTTTGTAGGTGACGTTTTGAACAATGAATTTAAAATAGTGATTCGTTTTTTATTGCACATCTCATTAACCCTCATTACATATTCCTCTTATGCTTAAAATCTAGAAATGGGACACATTTTATAAACTTACCATTTCTATTCTCTTGACAGAAAGAGTTGCCGTGCAATTCCATAATTTACAAATGAATCACATATAGAAAAAAAGCGAAATAAATACAAATACTGAGAGCTGTTAAGATGAATATATAGGCGCCAACGAGTGCTTTGAATGGCAAAGGCTTTTACATCATTTCAGAAAATAATGTTGATTTAATCAGATAAATGTTTCATTTCCAAGCATTTTTAGATGGTATTTATTTTTCATGTCGAAAGGTTTTACTTGTACCCGTTGAATAGTTTTGTAATTTTATTTCTTTTCGAAAAGGATTAAAATCTCTACTATTGATAGATTTTTTTAAGATATGGAATGATTACTACAAAGCCAAATAAAGCAAAAAATGTAAAAAGTAAAAGTATCCAAAAAGTGTCACCACTTTCAATTCAGAATATTTATTTTTTCAAGAATTAGGTCTACACCAAAAATGAATGTAAAACTGGGGAATTTTGAAAATTATTTTTCCTTTTTCGATAAATACAATTATGCTCATGTCATTCCAAAAATACGAGCAAAATATTTGATTTCGCATTAGTTCTGTTTTCATAATAGTTTAATTGAAGATCACGTGACAATAACTAAATGATCCGTGTCAGACAGTCTTTCGACATTTCTGCGCTGTTCCGAGTATCTGTCTGCTAGGATAATGTTTGTTAACTTTGCTACAGTCGCGAATCCAATCTTAATAATGCCATCGATATGTTTCTTTTGCACAACACATTTCCTTTGTGAGTCATTTCATTTGTGTAGTTTTTATTTTTTTCATTTGTTCTGGAGTTGTTAGTTTAGAAATATTTATTTCTCTTTTATTTTATATTTTTTTTCTAATGCATATAAAATCGCTATCATATGCGTAAGATTTTAGTTCGTTCTGCTGAATGAGTTCATATAATCTGTAATGCTTCGATGTTTTAGGAACCGATTATAAATGTTATTTAAATTCGTTATCAGATTATTGTATAAAAGTGGAAGCAAAATAAAACATCTAAATATATCCTTTGAAAATTAAAACTTTTGACTTTAGCATAAATCTGTTCCAAAGTAACAAAATATTGCATCCTGAGTAGTAATCATAAAGGTCAGACATTGAAATATTTAGTAATACACATCATTGCGGGAATTTTATTAGAATAACATTATCGAGGTTTTCCTAAAGTTGAATAAGTTTTGCTTTGTATCAAAAATATTTTATTGAATGAATCTATTTGATTTTCTCCAGTTATTACATTTACTCCAGGTTTAATGTAATATCTAATTAATAATGAATGGCATGAAATATACATTTACTGAAAATATTTGTTGGGTTATAAGATGATGATGATATTATTGGGTATAAAACGCATATTAATTTATTAATTGTATAATGGAAAAATCTAATAACAATTTATTAAAATCCAGTTTTAATTAAATCAAAAGCATTTCAATAATTTTTTTTATTAAATTGTGTATTCAATTATAACGCTTGCCTGTTCATAAAAACTTTTACAAAATCTGCCAAAATAAAATTGCAATTAGCTTTAAATGTAATTTTCAATGACTTTTCCCTCTGGCATTTTCTACTGTGTTATCGCTGTCTTTTCTATTGTGGGAAAGACCCAATGTTACTTGAAAAGTACGCAAATGATATGGATGCTATCATTTGTCGGAAAAATGGATTCTTTCGCATTCTTCTATGATTTTTTGGTGGATAAAAGGTCAATACATGATATAATAAGAGTAATAAAAGACTCCTGTGATGAAACAGAAAATTATAAGGAATCTACGAATTTTATACTGAAGTATAATTTTTCATATTTGATAACAGATTATGATGAGTATATAGAAGTAGATGACTGGATTATTCAACCTGGATGGATGAATTAAAATTTATTCTTGTACAAGAAAGGTTTTTGGGTTCAATCCTGGTTCCTTAGTTCGAGCCTATTAAATGAAATTTTTAATATGAATAAACACTTATTTTTAAAGATATTTAAGGAATGCTTGATGAAAAGCTATTTTGCTGTTATAAATGAAAGGGTAAACGTAAATTTAATTACAAAATAAAGCAAGGATTTAAGGATTGTAAATAGTTGGACTTGTTTGCTTGCTACCAGTATAGAGTAAGCTTTGGGAAAATTGGTTTTATTTAGAAGAAACAGATTAACTACAAAAAATATCAATATGGTTTCAGAAAATCTAGAAAAACTTCTATGGATTTCGAAGAAGAGATTTAATCAATAAATAAAAATGCAGGTTAAGAAAAGCTTTGGAGTGTCTAATGCATTAAATATGGAAAAATTTGAAACAGATACTCACTGAAGAGCATTCCTGACCATCTGATAAAAATGATCCGTTGTTTTCTTACTGATAGAGTAACAGTTTATGAAGAAAGGGAGACTGAATTCGAATATGATATTGAAATTCTCGCCTTGGACCTATTTTGTGGTATTTAATTGCAGACAGGCTCCTTAGAGGGACGAATTTGAATGAAAATTGTGCTATATTCGCGGATGATATTGTTACTCTTAAAACAGAGTGATGTATTTATAGATTCACCTGTTCTACTAAGAAAACATTAAATCAGGTTGAGGATTGAGAAAATAAGTATGGACTGCCAATGAATCCTTCCAAATCGACATATACCATATTTCTGAGAAAATCTCAAGAAAACTACCTATATTATTACAGAAAAATAATATAAAATATGTAAACGGATTGAAATTTCTTGATTCTATTATTGACTACAAATTTCTTGATCCTATTATTGACTACAGATTACCTTGGATTCTGCATTTGTTCTGCATTAGAGATAAAGTAAAAAAGGTTAAGATAAGAAGTTGCGAATCTTCACATGACTATATCTACAATTTTAAAGGCTATCTAACTGGAAGTTATTCAGAAAACGATTTTCTACAGGATTACGATTTAATTTAAAGGTGCAATTTATATAAATAGAAAATATTAAATTGATTAAATTTATTGATCAAACAATCGATTAAAATTAATTTCCCAATGAGAGGTTTTACGTTGTGTTATTGAATCATACCAAATAGTAGCTTCAATTGCTATTCAGTTATTGGTAGGATACCTTCCTTTAGATATTGTTTCAAAAAATAAGGTTAATAAATTTCAATTATTGAAGCTAAAATGGAATATTAAAATGGATGGAAGTGAAATAAGAACAAATGAAGTAAATGATTTTGTTTGTATCGACCCCCTTAAGGAAATATTAAGATAATACCGAAGCAGATAACGCGTTTTCTGACAACTTCAAGTGCCATGGGAATTGGTATTATATCGAATGGAAATAGTTCAGAAAAAAAGTTTTTGAAGGTTAAGGGCTGAAGCCTTGCTCTAATGAGTGCGAAAGCTCTGGCTATAGAGAATGCTTGACTGAAAATGTCTGACCTAAATGGATCTATTTACGTGGGCCCAAGATCTGTCTTACAGGCATTAGAATCTCCAAGGCTCAAAATTAAATTACCCAAAAGAATGCATTAATAATTAATCGAATTCTAACTTATATTGATTAGAGTTCATATTGAGTTAGATGTAATGAAAGGACATGTTTGCTTTTAACTACTAAGAACTAAATTGAATTCAATGAAGGCTGCAGAAAAGTTGAGACTTAAAAAGTTTGCTTTAAAAATATGCCAAGAAAGATAGGAATACATATTGGAGATAGAATTTATTTTCGAACTTTTACCCAGGACAGATTTAAAGAAATTCAAGGAAATTTTTTATTTGAATCAATTATTAACTGGGAATGGAAGATTACATATTTACTAGAACATATTTTTTCAGACAAAAACCGATTGCCGTTATTGACTGAATAAAAAGGCACATTTAGTCACTGTTAGGGATATATTTTACTGAAAGACATTAGAATTCAATATTTTCCAATTAATTTTGGGACTCTCAGTATTTTATATTTGATTGGACTTAATTTAGTAAGGTAAAGATTAGTTATTATTTTCAAGAACTTACTGAAGTTTTCTCTTCAAGAATAATTGTGCTTTCATTGATAAATGATAATTTGATGGATTGTAAATTGTATTGAAAATTTTAATTATTACATATTATAAAATAATTGTTCATCATCATTTTGTATATTGTATGTCATTGTAAATTATAATGATGTCATTACTTTTTTTTGGATGCCATCTTTACAAGAGGTAATTTTCCAGAGTTGTCGAAATTTTTTTTAGAAAAAGCGATTATGAAGGCGGATATGGAGATGTTGGCGATTGTCCATTCTGATCGTTGAGATGTTTGAGCATAATTATAGAATGGGTTTCTTGCCACGAGTATGTGTCCAGTATCCTGTATTGGTGGGGTCTACTTGGTGACGGGTATCAGTATCAATTCGTTTGCTTTGTTGGATGGAATCTCTGCTCATACTAGTTATAGATGTGACGTTTCTTTCTCGCTTTTGGAATGTATTTTCTATCCATCAATCTTAATCGAGTGAACCCATTTCACTGTTTGATACCACAAACGCATTTAAAAATTTCCGTATCCTCTTTCACAATTCTTTTCACTGCTTGTGTAAGCGAAGGAATTTGTCACTTTTCCAGAGCTAATTTGTGTTTCGATGATCAACTCTAGCTCTTGTTTGCTTTAATCAATTCTGATGGGTGGTTTCACTATTGTTATAGATTATTAATTAATAAAATCTTTGGAATCCTCTGTTTCAAAATTCACTTGTGGTGGCCTGAAAATTATCTTTGCTTTTAAATCTGTTTCTTGAGCTTTTTGCGTCCTTTCGCTTGCTAGAAATCTAGAAGTTTTTCTTCAATCAAACAGTATTTTCAAGAAAAGATATGCTGAATGTGCCATAGAAATATTTCCTTGTAGCATTGATTAAACATTAACCTTAAAATAATCTACTAGGTTCTTGATGCATTGCATATCTTGAAAATATTTTGTGATGCATAAATAATTCTTGAATGACATTTTTCATTAAATCATAAGGAAGCATAAACTTTTATGACAAACTCGGGTAATTTTTTCAACTATGCATTTTGATCAAGTGAAACCAAATGCAGATGTAAAATTTGGTTTGCCATTGTCACCTCTCTTTTGGACGAGAGATATTCTCAAAGCTTTTTTGTCAACTCCTGAAGGCATTCACCTTTTAATACAAACTAATGTATATCCCAAAAATATTTATCGTTTGTGTTCAACATTGAAATCAACTTCTGAAAAAATAATAATCTATTTTGTTATTTGCAACCGTTGGTAAATCTAGACAAATTCTTAAATGTTTTACTGTTGGGTTTAGTTCAGAAGTTAGACCATCTATTGCAACTAAAACTTTCCTAAGAAGCAACTCGTCTAAATGAAGCAAGAAAACTATTGCTTGTACAAAGTAATTTAAAGATTTTCAAACAATTAAGTTGAAGCATTAGAGGTTCCAGAATTTGTTGTGGAGCCCACTAAACGAAGAGATTTAATATTTTCTCATTAGTGCAATTTTCTTTCATAAATATTAATTATCTTTCCCAGAACCATTGTCTGGAGTTTATAAGTTTAAAATTTGTTTTTTAAATCTAAAATATGAATTATTCTTGTGTCGTTAGTCTTATAGATTTACCACTCACAATTTACTATCTTATCGTTTCATTTTTCTTCATAAAAATGAAGCATAGTTGTTTCTGAGGCGCGAGTTGAATTGACTGTTATTCACCCTTTCATGAAAACTTTTGATTTATTGATTTCCGCTAACTGATTTTCTGGCTTTATTACTATAAATTCCTGAAAAAGACTACTTACTGGTTGAGCTCCTGCTCTACCAGAAATTGCTCTATGGTTACATGCTTTAGAAAAATCATTATGTACCCGCCATAAGTCAATACTTTCAAAATATTGGATAAAGCCGAGTTTTATTCCAGGTGCTTTGGTCTCACTGGAAAGCGTAAAAGATAATGTTTTCTTACGCTTTGGATTATGACAAATTTTATAAATATACGCACTTCTTAATGCAATATTCATTAGCCATAAGGAAAGAAAATGAGTTGCACTAGTAGATAGTCCTAGGTGTATTGTTTAAATATATTTGAAGACCATTATTCAAATAATATAGAGCCCGGCATTCTGTATTACGAAAATGTATCATTTCAAAAAGCTTATGGCTTAGGTAAAATATTTCATCGTTTGCTTCTAATAGCTTTGGTATTCTTTGTAGAAGGTAACAAAACCGTTGGGAAACAAGTTGTCATCACAGGAATAAAAGTAGTTAACTATGTCTTGTCTTGAAAGAGCTTAAAATAGCCTTCGAAAAGAGAAGCTCAGAAATTGACAGAAAAATAGCCCAGAAAGTTGTTGATCATGTGCAGGTAATAATAACGTAGCTAAAATATAAAAGAAAATGAAACAGTAAAAGAGTACTACTTTATCCTAAGTACGTAAGTTGAGCTGTCGAGATTCTCTGAATCTTAATTATATACATTTTTCGAGGATCTTTTGAGTGCATAAAATCGAAATTGGAACTTTTTCATTTATCTGCATTCAGTCTCCCTAGAACGCAGAAATATTGTACATTATTGTATGACATTGATTAATATTCGCAATAATGTTATATATCATATAATATCGCACAATATTGCGCAACAGGCTATACTACCTGAGTCAGTCGTAGAAAATGGATATTGCTTTGAATTCCATTAGTTGTCGAATGTCTACAATGGTGGACTAGTTGAATCTAATATTTCCGGAATTGTAGAAGAGTGTCTTGATTTGAGTCTTTCGAAACTTTATGTAAAAGCAGATAGTTTTCTCTAATTAACCTCCCTAGCGCCAGGTACGAAAATCTTTGCGAACTTTTTTGTAATGGCAAGCTCCAGTCTGCCTGTGAAAAAAAGGATCGCTTATAGGTGTCAGACCCTAGATTTCCCATTTACTGGTTTTCTCTCCAAACCAGATGTCAGACTACGACGTAATTAGAGGGAGTGCCTGCTGTCATTGCAGGAACCATGATTGACTGAATAGGCATGGCCTTTCAACTCGCGATTCACGCATTTTTTTAACAGCCGTTATTATTTAGATTTAAAGAGTAAATGCGTATCCAAAACAATTCTTAATTAATAAAAAAAGGAATGCATAAAATCGAATGTATGAAACATAAATCTTGTTTAACACATATGCACTTTTTAACTTAAGAAATTTTAAAATGACAACTTTATACCATTTGTAAGAAATTAATTTACACTGTTAAGATTACATGGTTACGAAATTACATTCACTTGAAAGGTTGAGTAGTCAAAAGAAAAACTTAAAAAATGCTACTCAAAGTGCAACTGTTGCCGTTAATTATTAATCGATGTCAAAATGTTTAATTTTTTATACTGACTCTATAATAACAAGCTAAAACAAATTTGATATTCTACAGGAAACTTCAGCAGACCACAAGGAAATAATAGAATTGTGCTTGATACGTGGCTCTACTCTGTAGACATTCATGGCAAACAAGCCAAAAATTTGATTTAAAGTACTTCGGAATAATGTTAAAATCTGAAAAATATTTTTTAAGATCCCCCTGTATTGTCACTGTCATCAAATTTCGAACTTATTTTGATTGTTTATAGGGCTTCATTGTATATATAACTTTAGAAAAGAAGTTATTTATACAATCCAATCATAATAAAATGCAAAATAAATTGTATTTTGTTCATTTTAAATTTTTTTTTGTTTTTATCAACAAATGCAATGATAAACTATGAATCAAATGTTGCAATATTGTACAAATCGAGCTTAGCATATTTTTAATCTGAATTTCTTAAAAAATTCTAAATGTATCAATAAATTCATACATATTTTTATCCAAATAATTGTTCCAATGCTTTTAATAAGTTGATTCTAGAACTTGTGCTCTGACGGTACATAACTACATCATGAAGGAAGATTTTCATCCCATAACTTTTTCTTAAAACATTTCGAATCATTTAAAGAAGAAAATACTATCATTATTAAGAAATGAGTGGAAGAAAAGACCTGTAAAATATATTATACTTTTTTTTCAGGATAAATAAAAACAATTTTCAGAAATTTGAAGGAAAAAATAAACAACCTTTTTAGCAGTTCTTTCGATGTTTATACTATGCTTAATTGCTTTTCCTTTTTCTTCGTAAAATTAAAGAAGATAAAAAAAAATTATGAGCATTTCCATTTATTCTGGATGCTTTTAATTAAAACTGTTAAGTGAATGCTTAAATGGTTGCAATAATTCTCTATAATAAGATTAACAAAAAAAGAAAAACAAATCTATAGCTCAAAAACGAAGAAAATCAATACTTACTCTAAGAAAGAAAAATTAGGGCTTTAGAATGTTTTGAGAAAGGGATTTTTTTAAAAATTCCTAATAATGCAGAACGAATGTTTCCTTATTTTACTATAAAAAAATTGAAAATTACTTTTAAACTCTTGAATATTGAGAAAAAGGAATTTTCCTTTATACTTTAAGTAATTGATCACGCTACTCTAGTCAGTTATTTAACCATGGAATATTGCTTATGACGTATAGAAAAAACTTATATCTGGATTCATGCACTGAATACGAAACGAAATCTGTACGGCTTCGTGAAAGAAACTAAAGAAAATCTCTAGAGTGCATCTATTTCCCTAAGGCAACATGATATTGATTATTTCATTTTATTCTGTTAGAGAAAAACCCATTTTAAATGTTTAGAAATTTAGGCTTTTTATACATTAGGTTATCTCATTAGTAAAATGTTAGTATCACTCGAGTCAAAGTTATATTTTAAAGTGTGCTGCGTGTTTTAAAATTGTCTACCGTTTAATTAAATTTATGAATAGTAGAATTTTTAACATCTGTTGAGCTAAAAGCAGTAACAAAGCAGCATTGCGGGCTTAGACTGATAAGTTTTCATGAGCAACATGAGCTGAAAATCATTAATTCGTCTGATATACATGCTCATGCTGTGTGCGCATTGGCCCTTTAAATCTATTTTAAGTACGAGAATTAACTATATTTTATTTGCATTATTTTCGTTAAAAAATAAACTTCACAAATTATTTTAAAAATGTCAATAAAATGAATCAGAGTATTTAAACCATTTGAAACAAAATTATTTTTCATAATTTTACTGTTTGAAAATTGTAGAAATGAAGTGATTAAGAATATAGTTATATTTCTCAAGACTGAAAAAAATATTTTTGTGGTAACTAGTCCCATGATCATTTTGTGGTATTAGATTTGCAATGGTGATTGAAATAGTTCTAATAGTTCTGAACTACAAGGCTTTAAAAAGCATGTAAGGAAATAAATAAATAAAAAAAACAGAAGCAAATGAAAAATGGTCAACTTTTAATCAATCATTCGGAAACATTAGAAAGCAAAATTTAAAAAAAAAAAAAAAAAAAAAAAAAACTTAAGATATTCAATGGAATAGTTAATGGTTAATCGATGCAATTATATTATCGAACAGGATATACAAAGCAAACTTAAAATACAGAAATTGTTAGTTGTAGGGTATTAAAAAGTTTGTAAACATATAATCTTGTTAGGTTGAATTTCAACATAAGAATAAGAAAAAGCGTCAAATAAAATATAAAGAACAAAACCTGGTCTGCATTTGGCAACATTCTGAGAATCCTTCAAAGACATTTTTTTCGCAATCACTGTCAGTCTATCAGTGTCTTCCCATATACAATTTCGCTTTCATCCATTACAAATTCGCCCCAAAATCGTCCTTCACTTTCATCATCTCATTTCGCCCTAATCATTACCTCTTTGGCTACATTTATATCTTTGCCATCTACACATTCCATACATAAAGAACAAAATTTCTTTTCTATTAATATTTTGTTTCAATTCATATATATTATTAGTAAAGAATTATTTAAAGTTAGTAAGCACTTTTTCGGGACTTCTATATTTTTTTCCCAATAGATTAATTCGCATTCCTTTGGCATAATATCTGGTCAATGCATGCAAATAAATACCTGTAGGAAAGGTGTATTTGCGTGGGAAGAGTAATATTTGAACAAAAAGCAAAATTGACAATAAGTCTTCAATTCATTCTAAACTGCAGGCATAAATTTGTAAATCTGATGAAAATAAATATAGTAAGATTAATTCTCAGATTAAGAATAACTTAATCATAAACTCACTATCCGTTGAAATAAAATTTCTTCATTAATAAATTTCAAATGAAAAAATGCGTTTAATAATTCATATTATGAATTATAAAACTATTCAAAATTATTTTTTGAAAAAGAGTCATTTACTAAAAAATGGAGGGGTTATATACACACTTTAAATTATGTAACCTAGCTCTATATTCATTTGAAGTACAGAGCAGCTGCTTTGGGACAAATACAAGCCCTAAACGTAATCGTTTTTTGAAAAACGATTACGCTTACGATTTATAAAAAGAAAAATAGCAACAATTTCAGTGATTTTTTTAACTCCATAGACATTACATGAGATAATTCTATCTAGAGTATTTTTTATTACCTCTAGGGGTTTCAAAAATGTCAGGAATTTAACGTTCATAACTGTGAAAGTGTTCCATTATATGTCAATATTAAATGGGTGTTCGATCGACTGTCATTATGTTCTTTCTTTTGCAGCTGACTGCAGTTTTTTACTGGCCAACGCCCAGATCGTTGACTTCCCCATCGTCTACTGTTCCGAATCATTTTGCAAAATCTCGGGTTACAATCGAGCCGAGGTGATGCAAAAGTCTTGCCGCTGCAGTTTTATGTATGGAGAACTCACAGATCGATCCAGTATCGTGAAAGTGGAACATAGTCTGGAAAATCACGATCAGATGCAGGTGGAAATTCTACTGTATAAAAAGAACAGTAAGTATGCACACTCAGAGATATTATTTAAAACATTCTGGGGATTGAAATTTTTATTTTCAAAATCTTTTTCTCATCAGAAAAAAAAAATACATTAAAGGGCAATGAGAAAAGTCGTCTACAATTTTTTAAAATCTTCCAAGCATACGCTTTTTTACTTATGACTAAAAGAAAAGAGTTGATTTAATTTAAGTACATTAAATTCACATTTGGAAATTACGTTAAAGCGCAGAGTGAGGGTAGTTTTGAATCCATTATTGGTGAACTCAACTCTCTAAAATTTTACACCGTATCAATGTGAGAATCCACAATACCAAATACAACAGACATACTAGGTGATTATAATTCATGTGACTCTTTTCGACCTATATAGAGCCCGTTTTCGTTGAAGTACTTGAGTGAAATTTGGTTTATGCGTTATATGGGCAATAGGAAAAGGAAAATTGCGAAAAAAGTGTTTACATTTGAATCACTAGACGGCGCTTTCCATGCGATGTAGAAAGGCTGTTGTACAAATTATAAACATATAAAATTGCTAGGAGTTTGGGTCATAAAATCAATCTTCACCATGAAAGGTTTTCCAAGACCCTGAAAGAGACATTGATTTTGCTTACCAGTTTCTGGCTAGAATAGCCGCTGACAATGAAACGCCTTGTAACATCTTCTGATGGATATATGGCCATGGTCAGATATGGTCATTTTACTCTAGAAGGAGTCACGAATACTAAGAGCTGTCACGTATACGATACATCACGTTCAATTGTAGCATGAATAGCTTCTACATTTTGATTACATTATTGTATAGTTTGCTATTTTATTGCTGATTTTATTCTTGGTTCCTTTTTCTTTGCGAAAAATACTCCTCAAGGGCTTAAATGGAGTTTCATCATGGGCGCTCATTACTGCTCTAGATGTATGTAGTAAGTTATTCCTGCCTTGACAGAGCATGAATGTTAAGACTATTGATGCAAGATGGCGCAACATCCTATATTATTAGACAAGTGAAAGCACTGCTTTGTGCCTACTTTGGAATTGATCAGATAATTTCGAGACATTATCTGATTGTCTGAACTCTTCATTCTCAGATTTGACCTGTGATTTGTGATGTAACGTATCCCTTTTTTTCTCACATGGAAATTGCATTCTGGTAGATATAACGTCACCGGTTTTCTCACACATAATTAAATGTCTACGGATAGCCAGATGTAGATTCTTTTTACTAGTATAGAGTCATTGTGTCTGGTCATTTGTTGTATCCAGGTGAAGGACCACAGATGTTGTAGAAATGATCAATCACCAAAAACCGTTGTCATTAAATGTCGAAGTCAGGTGGACTTTAGCCGGTGTTAGTTGTGAATTGATTATAATTAACATGTATTTGGGAAGGGTCAGCTACAAAGGTGGATTCTGAACAGACATTCCCAAGTTCGACTGGAGACCATTGAGGAAGCATTGTTGAGCAGCTATTGGGTGATAGGGAACTGTAGTTCGTCAATGATAAAATAAAAGGCGAAGATCTGACGGAAATAAAATGTTTTCAAACAAAACGAAAATACAGCAGAGAGAGAAAGGAAGAGAAGAAAAGAGCATAGCAGTTAGAGGCATCGAAAGAGAAGTCGGTGTTCGAAGAAGATGTTTTTGATTTTGTGAGAAACTCCGTGTGATTCGGGTTTCTGTGTTAGGATCTACCCAATAAATATCCTTGGAATAGCCATTTTGAGCTAAAAGCCTGTTAGCGTCTTTTTAATGTCGATTCTTCGATTTGACCGAGGAACTATTTGATGATTAAACTTTCAAATGTTGTATGAATTTTGTAAATAATATTAACCTAGATGAGAACCAGTTGTTTTTATGTACATATATAAGGCTGTAAATAAAAGAATTGTTTGATTGCGCTACTTTCTTATTTGATCATTCTGGATCATTCCTGGAAGATCTTGTCTTTGGAGAAAGAGTCCATATTCTTTGGAGAAAGAATATGGACTCTTCCTGATTGAAAGCAAGAATAATAAGCCATGTTTCTGCAATTCCTCCAGAAATGCTTCACGTTACTGTTAAATATACTATAACAAGTTTTGAATAAGCGATTAACTCAAATAGAATGCACAATGAACAAATAATGTGATTAAAAAACGCTTTGTGTTTCTTGATCTTTATGCTCCATCTTGCCACCTGGTGTTCGATATTTCAATTATTAATTTTTATTAGATATTTGACCTGTTGTTAGAGTCTAAATTCGTTCATAAGCTTCGAACTTGCATGCCCTATCGTTCAAAGTTATATTAACTTAAAGTTTAAGGATCATGGATTCGAGACTCTATTTCGTATAAAATCCATCATTGCGCTAACGTGATGCTTATTCAGTCTTGCCGTGACCCAGAGGCAATTGTTTTGATATGGGGTGTCTGCTAATCATCTGAAATAAAATCCTTCCCTCACTTGTAAAACTTCAAAATAGGATATTTTGAGAAGCATGTAAAAACTGACAACTCTTCAAATATTAGTCACAAACTATTTTAAATTTTCTGAAGCTATATTTTCTAGCGAGAATTTAGTTTCCAGAGATTCTATATGCACAGTATATCGATTTTCTTCTTTATGGACAAATAATATCCTATCAAGTGCTCAAATATTTTAATTATCATTTCTGATAGAGCAACTAGTTTACAAGATGCCAAAAGTCGAAAAATTTGAATTTTTCAACTTGTTGCAATAATCCTTTATTTAAATGCCAGATGACATATATTATTCGAAAAAAGATTATATTTAATAAATTCTTTGTTATAAGAAAATATAACACGACACTGTCTTTTTTTGAAAAAAAGCCTTTGAGGAGATTTTATATAAGCGCTATATAAACGAGTTAAGAGAGATAAACTGCACTTCCAAACAAAACTTTAAAATCCTTCATATTAATAGCAATTTATTTTTTATAGTAACTTTTCATTTTGTTTCCTACTGACACAAACAAACTTGAAATCTCTGAATATAATGCATATCACTGAAATAAATGACTTTTTTTACATAGAATTTACTGCTTTTACATGCGGGGGTTGGAACTTTAATAGTGGCACCACTGCTGTAAAAACGCCAAGCAACAAAACCAAAGAATGTCAAGCATACCACACGTTAGCTACATACCTACCTTACCTCTTAGCAAAAAGAGTCGTCCTTCCTACTTCACGCGCATGCGGAGTGACACGAAGTACTGATCCTTCTATTAGCTTGCTGTCTAAAGTAAGTGTTGTCAGGATATTTTAAAAACAAGAACAACGAAGTTGGATAAAAATTGAATGTGCCAGAGGTCGTACATCATGACAATGTCATCTAGGGCTTCAAGAGGCTTGTGGGTAATCTGCTTTGCCTTAGAGAACTGTTGCAAGATAGGTAAAATCCTTCAATGAAGGATGCCAAAATGTGGCAGATATGCATCGGCCAGGTCGTCCTAGTGTCAGCAAAGCAGAAGTGCATGCTGCTGCCGCACTAATGGACAGTGATCGATGTTAAACCATTCGTGAGCAGGCCCGACAGACAAGATTTGCGCATACGACTGTGCTGCACATTCTGAATGAACGCCTGGGCATGAGAAAAATTGCTTCACGATAGGTTCCACATCATTTGATGGAAATGCAGGAATGGCTACGATACGATGCTGCTCAAACCTACCTGGAGAGCTATGAGAGCGAAGGAGAGGCCTTTTTACGCAGTATCAATACGCTGGATGAGACTTGGGCCAGGTCGTACCAGCCAAAACTGAAATGCCAATCAAAGGAATGGTGTCATTATGGGTCTTCACGAAGTTCGAAATTTCTTCAGAACTCCAGCAATGTGAAAGTTATGCTGATTTTCGTGTACGACTGTGATAGTGTCATCCTAACGCATACCATTCTCCCATAGCAGACCGTCAATGCACAATATTACTGCTCATTTTTTGGAGCACCATCTCAGACCAGCTTTGAGAGAAAAACGGCGACACTTTCTGAAGAACGTTTCTATCATTTTGCATGACAATGCTCGGCCGCATGCAGCGCAAGCTGTAGCTGATTTACTCGATCGATGGGGCTGGGAAGTACTTTACCATCCACCATACTTCCCAGATCTAAGCCCTTGTGACTTTGACTTAATTCCTAAGATGAAGGAACTATTTCGTGGCATTCGCTTCAAAACTGTTCCAGAGATTCTTGCGGCAGTAGATTCGAACTGCCGCAATTCCACTGCCGGTCCATTCGAACTATCAACAGAACAGGCGCTGCTTCAGGTGTTCTGCGATTTTCACATCGTTGGAAACGGATTGTACACAATGCTGGCGACTCTATTGAAAGACTGTAAAACATGGTGACATGAATCACTTTCTATTCCATGTAAATAAATAGTTATCACTATTCAAGTTCCAACCCTCGTACTTATCCATGCACCAGCAAATTGAATCTGTTTGAAATAAAAACGCATTTTCAAAGATCTGCGAAGATTTCATTTCAACTGATATGGTTATTCGTCAATGACCAGAGAGTTTATTTTCATCAACAGAATGTGTAGAAGGAATTTTAGTAATGGCAAAAGAAGTCAAGAAGGCATTTATTCTTTGAAAATTATTTTTTAGGAAGAATTTTTTTCTGACAATAAAATTTTCATTCGACTGATTTTTTTTTAAACATTGATGCAAATACAAGATTTTGTAAACGATTGTCTCTGAGAAACGAAGTCATATGTACTTGTTCAGAGCAGTGCAACAAACTCTATTATTCCCGAAAATAAGCAAAAATATCTTGAATTTTTTCTTTTCATTTTGAAATGGCGATATAGCAAAATGAAATCAAAGCACATTTGTGTTCATTAAATGAAACCAAATTGTTTACATTCATGTTTGAAAAACTTAGAAACATGGAGTAATTCTTACCAATTGCATCCATAAAATGGTTGAATTTAATATTTAAAACAAAATTTATAGTCTTTGGATAGGTCTAATCTAGATCTAGGTAAGAAGAAATTTGAATTCTTTTTGAAAGTTAATAATTCGATATTGCATAGATCAGTTGAAAAACCGAAAGGCGATTAAAAGAATTCTTAATAATTTTACATTTATTTTCAACGAAATTCGAAAAAAATAGTTAAAATCAATTTAAGATGTGGTCATTATTTTGAAATGATATATTTGACATAATATGAAAAATCAGATACTAGACAGAGTTCCACGATTTTTCCATTGCTATATTGCATATAAAAAATTGGAAAATCTAGGATGTTTTTTTTTCAGATGCTTCTGTTTGTTGAAATAAAGTAATTAATAATTATATGATGTTGCAAAATCGCTAGAACTAAAAGTGCAAAAAAAAAAAAAAAAAAAAACATTGTGAATTCTAATGTTTGTGTATCAGGTTTTGATTTTGATAGAGAAAGAACTGAAGTTGTCATTAATTTGAATGGCAGTAACTATATCAGAACAATTATATTTATATATTATTACAATAATTTAACGGTAAAATATATTAACAGGATTTTGGCATATACAGTAGTAGAAAATTCCCACTATAGATTTGATTTGTAGCATGCTTGCTTGATTTTTTTGAATACAGAGAGATTCAAACTCTTTAAATTTTAATTTAATTAAGTAATTAAATCTAAAATCTTAGCCATAATGTGTTGTCTATTATATTAAATCTTGATGATACTTCTTTTCCTTGGAAAAGTTATCTCATTGTAAAATTATCCTGTACAACGTAAAATTCAAATTAATCTTCTTTCAAACAACTGAAATGATTCTCAAGAGCATGGCGCAAAAGCTGTCTAGCAACAAATCCTTAGGAGTTACAGAGTATTGTAGACAGCTGCATACAGTAGTATAGTCTCTCGTTCTGCAAGAATTAGAAATGCGAGGCCTGTCAAAAACAGAATTTTAATCAATCAAAAAATTTCTAATAATTTTGTTTAACATTTCAATTTTAATTCTATTTGAACTTGATGTTTTTAATAAACTGATGCTCTAAAAAAGAAAAATTCGTTTTTGAAATTAAAAAATTAATAGAAGGAAAATAAAATTTAAAAAAAAAACTGAATGTAAAAAGATGAATTTCTTCATAGTACAATCGAAATGTATGCTTATTAATCGGACAGAATGAAAGAAAATTAAGGATCTCCTTCTTATTTATCATGCTTGTCACAACAGAAAATGAATTCCTTTTAGAACTGCTCAGTTTGTTATAAAATTTCAAGTATCATAACTAACCTTTAAAATATAAATATTTTAGGAGCCCAGTATTGTTTTTAAATTGTTGAAAGTTTTCAAAGGAAAATAGCGATTTGGTAAAGCAGATTATTAATTTAAATCCTTTCTAG
Organism: Argiope bruennichi; assembly: GCF_947563725.1. NCBI lineage: Eukaryota > Metazoa > Arthropoda > Arachnida > Araneae > Araneidae > Argiope > Argiope bruennichi. Next base: position 131,953,034 of record NC_079162.1, on the reverse strand, counting down.
TTTTGAAAAGTTTGAGTTTGAATTTGCGTTGATCATGATAATACTGTTGCAGAGTTTCATTGAGAAACTGTTCTTTCCTTGTTTGTTTCTTTTCTTGGCCACAGATAAAATCTTTCAATAGTGTTTATATCTCTACATATTTTCTTAATTCATTCATTCATTCAATCCTTAATTCTCTTCTCTTTTAAAGTTTGCTAGGCAACTACATTTACATGAAAGATAAAATTGTATTTTTCAAAAAACTTTCAGATACAAAAATTGGCCATATGATTTCGGATTCTTCTATCAGTCTTTGAAAAGCCAAGTAGTATTTATTTTGAAAAATAGGTCTTTCCTTCGGAGTCAAAGACAACATTACTTTTTCAAAATTGCGTGCTGTTATGATTGAGAAAAGGCTTAAAAATATTTCGGAGAAGGCTTAAAAATATTTCGATTGTTTTGCAGAACCTTGTAAGAACCAAGCAAATACGACACGCAAATAGTCGCTCGATATGTAAAACTAATTAATTCAACAACAATAAAATTGATTCTATGTAAATCACAAAGGAAATCGATCATATGATTATGATGAAAATGCAAGTTTCCACCTTAGAAACAGACGCAAACGTATTACACAGTCTGTAATGCTTTCTGCAACATGAATATGTATTTTATCACTAGCAGTTTCTAAAATGGCATATTATTTTGAAATAATTTCGATAAAATTGAAAAAAACAAGTATGCAAATGATTGAAATGAAAAAGGAAATTTAGATGTCGCTACACTAGATGCTATTTTTTGAGATCATTTTTGCTTTTTATTATTCATTGAAATACAAGATGGTCACGAAAACACTTCCCTGATACAAGCTCCAGCGGCCTATCCGCACAGCAATCGAAAGGAAATTTCAGATATTGTTATTTGAAATATGTGTTCTTGGCGATGATTTAAATCAATAGAGCTCTGACGATTGCGGTTGTAATGATGATTGTAATGATTTCGAAATTTTCGAAAGCCAAACCCACTTTTTTTTTTTTTTTTTTTTGCTCAAATTGATCAGCACAGTGAAATATTATAAATTGTGTTGGGGCGATACATCTATGACGGCCCAAAATATTTGCAAAGAAGAGCATTGTAAAGAGCACAGGGAAGAAAGGGAAAAAATTGCAATTCCAATTAAAGTTTTAACATACCCACCTTCGCAGTTAACAAGTCTTTGCATTCGGGAGAAAGTTGACAACAATGACGAATGTAATGATGCAAGAGGAATATGTATAATTTGATGTTTTATATAACATCTTTCAATTCTGAGCAAATCTCGCGGATTTGATGTGTATGTCTTAGATTTCTGATAACTGCATAGCCAGAAATCCATCGTAATAAGGTCGGTTGCTCGCGGTAGCCAAGAAACCGAAAAGTTACGAAGTTGCCTCAAACAACAAAGTGTTATTGCAGCACTTATTAAACATCTTTAGCTACGAGTGGAAGAGCACCATTAATCCATACATTGTCATTCAAGACGTTTCATTACTGCCATCCTGGAATTGCGTAATTCTACAACATTATTATATACCAGGCACTTGAAATGGATAACATTTTCTTACCTGCAAAAGTGACTTTTTCGAAGAACGGATTGAGAAGGATTGTGATTGCGATGCCACATTTCGGCACCTAGTCACTTAAACTTAGTGTAAAGTCGCTGGTACCGTATCATAAGGACTTTTGCAGTGAATACATTTTTTGGAGTTTACGTTCTCAGTTAAGAAGAAATATGTCTTATCCGTCTATTTTATCCGTCACTGTAGTTCTAGAAAATTATAAATTGCCCTTTCTCTAAAATATACTCCTTCTCTGGGAGTGATCCAACTTTACTTTTTTCACCTATGGAAGCTTTAACTTAAAATGTCAGTAATTGTAAGAGTGAGAATATTTCTTGTTTATTAAATCAAATTGGCTGGAAACAAGATTACTAAAATGAAATTTGAATAGTAAAATATCGCCTCAGATTGTGCAGCTACATTAAATATTTTCCATAAGATACCGTCAGAATATTTAACAAATTAATAGCATCTTTGTAGGTTGAAAGGGTTATTAAAAAGGAATGGAATAAAGTAATATGATTATTATAAATTGAAATTCTAATAGAATAACATAATTTAGTTACCATAGATTTAAATCCTATTTCTCAAATTACATGTTTTGCCAAAATTAATGAATTTAATTTCTTGAGATAAAAGCACAATGCTTAAACTTCATTGCAATTTGCAGATAATTAATTTATAGGAACCATGTAAATATGCAAGTAAAGGGACCATTGCTTTCTTTTTATCTTTATCAAAGACCTAAGCTTAAACGAAAGAAGCTTTATGCATCAAGTTAAGCAACTCCAAATTTTGTGCGAGATGTTTCCGTTTTACATTTTGGAGTGACTTTGCTATAATTAAGAATGTATTATCCTTCCTATGATAAAATAGGCTTTTTTATAGTTCGGGCTTGTTAGATTTCAGTCAGAGAGTTTACTAATCTTCAAAACTGAGTAGAGAAAATACATATTCTGTTATTAATTATTTATTTTTATCTTTTCTTTTCTTTTTAAAATATATTAAAAGGAGAATTAATTTCGTATTTTTTAAAATTTTTCTTTAGAAATTAGAACAAATGCAAAATGTAGCATTAGATAAACACTTACATTTTTCACGTAACATTTTCAAGAATACGTTATAGATTAATAATAAAGGCTAAGAGTTTAGAAATCCCGGGTTCAATTTCCCTTTTTCATTTTTTAAACGAGTACTTAAATCTCGCCTGCATTTTGAAAATGTTTATAAAGTATTTTCTCTTACAAATTGTGTTACACAATTTGAAATGACTCGTTTTAAAAATAATTTAATGTAAATTTTGTAAATTTAACGCACATTTATTGCTATTCATTTGCTTTGTTGCAGTTTCATTTTGTTTTTATATCATTAGAAATTTAAAACGCAATCGCTAACTATAAAAATGGCCATGTCAATTTATCTAATTTTTTTTTATATATTCCAAAACCAGTTTTTCTTTTTTCTTTTTTTCCCGCAAAAGCTGGAGTTAAAGAAATCAATATTTTAAGGCTTTCTTTTCTCTTTAAGGCGCCCATTTCTTTTCTGGCAAAGAAGCTAAACACATATTTCTAAACCGTATAAAAAATACCAAATTTTTCAAGCGTTGTCTGGAGTCAGTACCAAAATATATTCTAGACAGCTCTCCAATCAGATGAGCATTTTGCCATCTTTTCTGGCAGGGACCATTATTTCGGTCAAAACGGAGCAATTTCATGACATCACCCAAACAGTTCACTCCCTAACTCTTCGAATCAGGCGCTGCATGAAATATGGTTACCGTGGCAACCTACCTTCATTACGATTTCAGCATCGTCGTTCTGGATGCATCCTTGTTTCATGCTATAATCTCTAGCTCGATTCAAGCGTCTCTGACTCATATTCACTGAAGCATTGCAATACTCCAAGCAATAATGATGCTTTAAGTATTGTTTGATTTCATTTTTTTAGCAAAATCATACACAATTTTTTTTATTTATGTTTATAATTTCTAGCTGATATTAATGTTAGCAAATTTATTTCCTTTTGTTTTAATTTGCATCAATTGGCCTGTTAATTCACTTAAAATATTTAAAATTTTATCTTGCTGTAAATTACGCAACGTCTTTTTTCAAAAAGAGCTACGTTGGAATGAAGATATTTCATAGCGCTTACTTACCTCATGTCAAAAATAAGCTTAATAAAGCCATTAAAACATCTTCAGTACTAAGGCTATTTCCACAGTCTTTTCGTTTGGGAAATTTCTTTATTAGAAGGCTAAATAAGATTTCCGTATTTTTGTTTATGTTTCTGAAATCTATCTTCAAAGCCTTTAAAAAAACATTTTGATGCATAACTTATATGGAAGCAGTGTTTTAATTGTTAATAAAACAAATATTGCCAAATACAATGAGGGTATTATGTATTTTGTCTAATCATGCACAAAATATTAATATATTATTCGCATCAAACTTTAATACGCATACGTGAACATCTGGCTTTATAGAAATTTTTTTAAATATTTATATAAATCTCGGCTTTATAGATAAATTTTTAATATTTATATAAATCTCAAGCTTCATCTCATCCTACATTATTAGAAATCATAAAATGCGAAAGAATGTTTTAAGAAAAAAGTTTTCAAAACAGATACGTTATGTGACTTGATACGAATTTTCATTCGTAAAAAGTTTTATAATATAAAAATTATTTTCAATTTACTCGCTCGCTAAAAGATTGGAAATAAGCATTTTAAGCATGTATAGAATTAAAACTGAAGATTACCATGATTCTCATAATAATCAGTTTGTATATTGCAAATTCTTAATGGTAAATATAAACATTAATGCAACTGAAAAGAATAGAATAAAATTCACTGGTTAAGGTCGGCCTTAATCGATTGGACCAGTTGCTTCCGATCGGATTCCATGCTTAGAGTACTGTTGACTCTCAGCTCAGTATAATTGTATTATTCAAGTTGCGTAAATCGGAGCAAATGCTCAGCACGCATTTTTAATTGCAAAATTCAATTAAGAAATCTAAAAGCCACTTTTTTATTACTTTGCCGCATATAAAATATACAAAAGAAAAATATTGCAATCCTTCTTTAATCCTTAAATGGGGAGGTAAAAATTTAGGTCTTAAATGGGGAAGTGCAGTCTACGAGACCGCATTTTCTTTGCTCAAATTAAATTTTCTAACGAAAGTGTTAATATGAAAATCAGCCAATATATTCTACAGATATTTTTCTTGATATATAAATATGTTTAAAAAATGTTTCAAAATATATTATTATTGAAAAAAGTAATTGCGTTTGAACATACACTTTCCGCTCAAATTGCATGTTACAATAAATGATATTTTTGAAAAACATATTACTTTTTACTTTTTAAATCACATTTATTTTTTCGGTATACAAAAGTATATAGAAAACAATATAATGGAAAATTTAACAATTATATGAAAAATAATAAAAATGACAATGGGTAAAACTGACCTTTATTTTTATCAGCATCATCGTATTTCGAGGGCATTTTAAACATACAGGTTAAGTACTAGTGCAAAAATCGACCCTTAAATTCTTTAGATATTTCTCTTGGAATATTAATATAGTCTAGAAATTTTTCAAAATACATTAGTATTAGAAAAATTAATTATATTTGAACATACATGTCAGAATATGTCGAATACGAACTTTCATCTAAAAAATCTTCTATACAGTTATCCTTCTCATCACTAAAATCACTTTCTGCTTCATTTTAAAGCCTCTGGAGCTCTGCTTCATAAGAGGATCAGTAAGTTAAGTGATGTTTCGAAGGCCAAGTTTTAGAGCCATCTGCTAAGAGTTGTATAATGATGGAACACTAAAAATTACTTGCGGTCTCATAGACGTCGGGCAAGAAGTAGCTGAAATATTTTATAAAGCATCCGCTGAAACCGGTTGAAAGTGTAGTAAAGGTCGCAAAACAAGAAGCTGTAGAGTCAATCCATTCGATTGAGTTAAAAATAAAAAAGGAGTGACCAAAAGTCCATCTTTAGCTGTCTGAGATACCGCACTACCCCAGTTAATGGTTAAATTCAATCAAGAGAGTTTGGCAAATCTTCCTGTTTTAGATTTTTTCAATGAAAAGAAAAAATGTCCCTTTGGAATAATTAAGTCTGTATAGTACGATAAATCAAACGCAACCGATGAAATTTGTTTTGTATTCATAGCACTAAAACTGCAAATATCGATCAAATTTTAAATACTTTTACATAAAACTTGTCTGTACGCCCGTTTGCGTGTGGGTATGTTAACTCCAAAACGAAAAGATCTAGAAATATAAAATTTAGCATAAAGTTTTGTCATTATAATTATTGCATCATATTTTGAACAAAATCTATGAAAGAGTGTATTGTCTGTCTATTTATTTGTTCTTGGATATGTGAAAACTGTAATAAAAAAATGGGATATCTTATTTAAAAGAAATTGAAAGAATTTTGTTCTTATCAACAAAATTCTTTTTCTGAATGAAATGTTGTTTCCTGATGAGAGAAAAGGACTGCTTAGTTTGTTTACATTTTACAACGAATCATATAACATTTCAAATTATGCAAACATAACAGAAAATCGGAGCAAACAGGGCCGATTATTTTTTTCTTATTTCTAAATCTATATTTTTAAAACATAAAAATTTTGAGGCTAAATTATTTTTTTAATAGGGCTCTGGTTCTTTTAAGGCCGATTCTGTCATTTGTGCTATAATTGGCATAATTATAATTAATATGGAGATAATATATTCACTGACATATATAATGTATCAATCGCTAGAATGTGGGTATATTCAATCTATTAAGATCGCTTTTCTTCTTTCTGGCATATATTCATAGCAGTATTAGATCTCAATTCTTTTTCCTACTTTCAATTCTGATACATTTCTTTCGAATAGCCAGCAATATTTTATTTGATGAAAATGAAATAAAATTATCGACGATATTTGTCAATAAACAAGAAATGTACAGTACGTTCACATTTTTGTTTGTTTATAAACTATGATTTTTCGGCTAAAAATGAGTTTCAGTAAGTAGTAATGTTTTCCCTAACCGAAAGCAATGACACGCCCCTACATTGGAGGCATGGAATCAATGAGAGACTGGAGTTTTAGCTCCCACTCCTATAGAAGAAACTGCTGAATTGTTTCTGAGGGTGATAAGCAGCTAGCATTTGTTCTCCCTACAATGTCCCAAACATATTATATTGGGTTGATGTCTGAGGAATATGTTGTATAATTTATTCGGAAAAATCTTTCGTCGAAAAGGAAATTGTCCACTAGCTGTGCACGATGTGGCGTTGTGTTATTATCCATGAGAATGAATTTACCAGATTTCTTCAGCGTAGAGGTCCACAATTAGTCTGAAGTCATAATTATGTTGCTGAGTCGATAGTGCTCCATTGCTGAAAATGCACGAGCCAATGCGGCCATTGATAGTAATACCGGTGTAGACCATCTCTCCAATTTCACCAGATCGGACACTTTCATGCACAAATATAAGATTATTACAAGTACCAGGTTCCCTCCAGATGGGAATCCGTTTATTGTCAGGTTGTGCACTGATGTGGGACTTGGTCCGTGATGACCGTGTTGCTCCATTGATTTTCTTATCTGAAGAGCCCCCCTCCCCCACAGCAGAAAACGAGCACAGAATGCTCGTTTGCTGCTGGGGCGGGGGCTACCTTTAAAAACTTATCCTCATTTTGTGTTATTGCAGGTGTACAACCTTGCCCCAATGTTCTGTGAACATTTTCAGTTTTCAAAAACCGATTCCATTGCCTGGAAACGACACTTTGAAAATCTCCAAACATTTCGTAAGAATAGATTACGTTTGACTTGTTTCTAAGCAACCAATGACCCTCTAGTTTATCTATTCAGTCAAGCCATGTTGCTGGGACATCGTATTCACTGTTACAAAACAATCTGTGCCTGTTAATTCTCTCAACAGATTAATATATTGTGCAGAAAGAATGTCGTTTTATAAATTGTAGAAAAATTTGCATATTCCAATTTAGTAGGCATTATAATTCTCCTTTTAAATCTTTTCTATTTCCTTTTTGTTAAAAAGAAGTTGGCTGTTATAGGGTTCTTTCATACCAAGCTCACAATATCCCCTCAAAATTTTGAAACTTGTATATCCTATTATTAAATTTTTATTAAATTAAGAGGGAAGCAACGAACTTCAAAGTTCATCGTTGAATAACATTTGAATCAATCTTTCAGTGGCACTTTATTGAAAGATGAATAAAAATTGGAATAAATAAATAGATAGATATTTCAGAAAATTCATTTTCCCTATTTGAAAACATTTCATTCATTGCATAACTTACGTTGCCCTACTATGTGATAGAACTGGCAATGCCAATTTATAATCTCTACATCGTCGGAGAAAATTATATAAAACAATGAAACCAAAATAATTATATTATTCTACACTATCCAGAAAGAAAAATTATAGAATACAGTATCCTCAAATAAAAAGAAATAGTTATATTGAAATATAACCGAAACTTTTTTTTCCCATTTTCAATGCAAATAAATTTTTATGACTATATTCTAAATTTTCTGTTTACAAAGAATTTTGTATGTGATGTTTAACAAAGCTTTGGGTTTAAACTATTTTATGCGTTTTCTATTGTAAAAGGCAATGAGAAATTATTTTTAAACAGCATTGACCAAATCGTATAGGCATTTAAGAACAACACTAGTAAAACAAAACATAAAGCAAATGCTTAACTAAATTTATTTTATATCTTCAGTTCAATAAAATATTTGTTTGGTTCGTTTTAATAAAAAATATTATAGTAATTATATTTACTGATACTTTTTTATATAAAATATATTACAGAAAAGTTATATAAAATATATTACTTGTTTCAATCTAACTTAATAATGCACAGAAAAATGTATTCCTTATATTTATGAAAAATCAATGTTGTAATTCCTAAGCAAGATACAACCGGTTTGATCTTTTCTTAGTTTTGGGAGTGGGGAGAGTTCTCTCGAAAAGATGGGAATTTTCACCTTCTTGAAATCAAAGCAGCCTTTGACTAAGTTTCAGAACTTGATAAATTTTTCGCCTTTTTTACCTAATTGCAATGGACCGATTTTTTCACCTATTTTGTAAAAGAAAAATGTAACAGCTGCTCAAAAGAGTGAAAGCTCTCTTCTGCGTGATTTATGAAACCGATACTTCTTTAAGGTTTCGGTTTCAATGCTTAAAACACAATTTTTCTTAATAAAACGAAAAAGGCTGAATAAATGGAATATTTGGCCCTTTTTCTTTCCCTTCATTTTCTTTGTATAATTGCACCGATGTATTCAAATTTCAGCGTAACGCTTTGATGAAGGGTATATAATTAAATTGAATCGATTTTGGAATGTATCACTATACAGCAGAGCCAGAAAATACGAAATAAATTATTGTTGAAAATATTCTTGTTAAATTTATCAGCTAATGTGTTTTTTCGATTTCGACAAGAATATTTTTAAATGGCATTTAAAAAATAGATTTTATTAATATATATTTGTACCAAGCTTGCATCGACAAAAATTATTTTTTCCCTGAAAAAGGAAATTTGAATACATATTTTTAAATTTTTATACGAAATTAACATAAAAAAGGAATAATTCATCAGAAAATTTCATTGGTGTTTTTCCAAAAATTTGGTGAAAACATAAAACGTTTTCCCTGTTAATTTAACGTTTTCTTTCATACACTTTATACCAAAAATATTTGATCACAATGGTATATATAATTATTTAAGCATTGTCTAGAGGTTGGACAAAATATTTTAGGATTTCTCTAATCAGATTCAAATGATTTGAAATTAGTTTTTTAAAATAAGAGTTCTTTTCGGAATTTCGTCCTTTTTTCCAGTTTCTAAGATGCATAGCTTTATAAATGCTCATTATTATATTTGGAAATCCGAAAGGGTATTTTTCGTATCACGCTATATTTTTCAAAACATATTTGAACTTTTTTTAATGCAATGTTTTTTTATTCCTTTTTATGCAAAAATCCTTTTCAGTCTTTTGCATTGTGGGAGATTTTTACCAGTGATTGAATATAAAATAAATTAATTCTTTAATTAAAATCCTCTCGAGCATTCAAAATCCATTTTTCAGCAATCATGTGTTGATATTTATATGAAATGTATTCACTCTTTCAATACTCATTACTTTTACTCATTCATTTAAATTAGTATTTTTTAGTAAAAAAATGAAACAAGATTTTCGAAATATTTCTCAAACTAAAATGATTGATTTCTTTCCGATTCATTAATCAAATAACTGGTTAATTGTATTTAGATTAATATTAATAATTAATTAATTAATTAATAATTAAAGATATCCACCTTGTATCCTGATAATATTGCCATCAAACCCTGTCAAGCCCAAATTAAAATCAGAAATATTTCGAAAGGCGTACTGCTCTGATCATGACAAAGGGCACCGAAAAGGTGTAAATAAATAAGGAATTTTGCGAAATATTATTGGATACATGTTCATTTTATTATTTTTATAAATTTATATCCCTATATGGTGTATGTATTAAGTTTCAGTAAATGCAATAGCGGATACAGCAAACATCCAATATATGGTAAAATCAAACCACTAAATAGTTTCATAGACAGGAAAACACAAATTTAATTAAAAAATATTAGAGGAAAGATTTTCATAGAATTTCGCTCCTCTTTGCATACTTTATTTTCGTAAAAACTTATTATTCATAGATATTTCTTGCATTACTGCGTTTTGAAATAAAAATAAAAAAAAATAATTAAAAAAAAAAACTTACTAAACTTTGAACATTTGGCGTCACGTTTTCTCCTTAGACTTTCTTAAAATATTAGAAATTGATAGTTCAATCTTTCATGCATTTGATTTTTCTGAGACAAAATGTATAACAGACTGATGGTATATATTTTAGGTGCTGAATAATTGAAATAATACTGTATATTTTAGGTAGCGGATAGTTGAAATATTTATCAAAGATTTTATAAATCTTCACTATCGCAGCTGCTCTCAGTTTGATTAAACAGCTTTATCCTTGACTTTAATATTTCTTTCTATCTTTAATATTTCTATTCCATTTTTGTTTTACATGCTCATATATTTGAAATAAAAGAAATTAGCAGAAATTAGAATTTGAGGTATGTTAAAAGATTTTTTTTTAATTATTAATAATTAAAAGAGAATGAATGAGAGAATGAAGAGAATAATTAAATGAGAAGAAAATGATGTTAATAACGTTTATTTCTCCATTGTACAGTACAATAAATAATTCTATTTGAATGAAAATTCTTATATATCGTGATTAAATCGTAATTTTCTGGTTCTTTTCTAGCTAAGGTGAATATTACTAATTTTATTAGAGGCAAGTAGAAATACAGCAGCCCTCGTTTTCTCAGTTACTCACTGTAAAGAATAGTACATAGATTTCGTTCTTCGCCATCAAAAATTAAAACTATACAAATATTTTACATTTAACATTAATCACCGGACTATGACTTTCTTTGATTTAACTGCACATCATTCATCATGAGTACCCCCAATATGAATTGCAATGAATATGCCATCTAACTAAACCTGTTTTCTTTCTGTAAGGTACAGAAATTCAGTTAGCCCATGCACGATTTTTGTATCCCTTGCACATAATGAAAATGGCTCATTTTGGGTCATTGATATGTTTCAAATATCCTTGATGATTAGCGTGGACTCCCTAGTCATGTTAGATGTCAAATGATAAATTTCATTTTTCCGCAGGATCTCCGCTATGGTTGCTTTTGCATATCGCACCCATCAAGAACGAGAAAGACATGGTTGTGCTTTTTCTTCTCACCTTCAGAGATATAACAGCCTTGAAGCAGCCCTTGGAAGACGATGCATCCAAAGGTAAATTCCCTTCAATTCCCTTTGTGCGAGCTTTCATCTTAGGAATTTTCATCCATTTCCTTATGAGATAGAGTTATGATTTTAGTGTTCTCTTCGATATTATAATATTTTTGTAACTTAATAATAACTAGGAACTTAATAACTCTTGGTTGGAATCAATTAACTTTGAAAGCACGCCCTGCCAGTGAATATGAAAAAAGGTCGATTATAAAATTCTCCACTAATTTTAATGATAGTTCATGAAATCACAAAAACGTGAGGTACTGTGAAGAAATGAGATGAAAAACCGGATTATAGGAAAGAAAAATCCGAAACATTTAATAAAACTTAAAATTTGTATTCACTTACATTGTTTTTATCAGCATCATGCGCTTTTGCTATTTTTAATCCATATATATTATTACATGAATATTTTATGCTTTTTAATAAATTTTTGAAAGTCTGTTTTTTCAAATTTTTATTTTTTATTTCACAATAGTTTACTATTTATTTATAAGCACCTCTAGGGGCATTAATTTATTGAAAAGTATGCGAAAAAAAGATAAAGCGTATTTTCTGTGATTCGTCAAGGTTTTGAAAGAATGCTTTGTTCTGCGTAACGCATTAGACGATAAAAAATGCCCAATTACCTAAAAATGAACTTCATGACAAAAACTTGCTAACGTTACACTTTTTTTCCATGTCCTTCTCTCTTCCTAATAGGCTTGTCACTTTTCATTACATTTACATGAGTATGTGGATGGAGCAACTGGATTTTAACATGAGTTTTAACATGAGCTCTATATATATATTGCTCAAAGCTTTATCCATGATTTCAATTGCATTCATTGTTTTGACTGTGCAAAGTTAATTAAATGACATACTTTTAGGAGACAACATTTGACTGTTGTGCCATATAAATTGTAAAAATGATCAGAGGAACTGTTTTCCGTTTCAGGGTTGAGCAAGTTCGCACGACTAGCGCGGTCTGTGACGAGAAGTCGATCCGTTCTTGTTCAGCAATTTTCGATGCACCTGCCTATAAAAACAGAAAACACAAAACAATCACAGATCGCTCATGTAAGTACATATTTTAAATAATTAATAAGACTTATTATATATATATATTATATTCAGAATATAAAAATATTCTGAAATAAGATTTGTATAAATACTTGATTATTAGGGTGGAATGAAAATGGCCTTAATTTTTTTCTTTTTTTTTCGATTTTAGTTTGGTAATAGTGAGGAAAAGTCGCCTTTTAGCTAAGAAAAGAATTTTTTAAAATTTGGTTGCAATCAACAACATCTTGAAATGGCGCAAAAAGCTTAAAATTTGTAAAAAAAATTGAATAAAATTTATAAGTTTTAAAATAGACCTTTAAAAAATTTGTTTAGATTTTAGTTTCGTAATAGCGGGGGAAAGTTGCTTTTTAGGTTCAAATAAATTCAAAAAAATTTGTTGCAATTCTACAACGACTTGAAGTGCTACATAGAATTTGTAAAAAAAACAAAAACAATAAAAATAAAATAAAAAAATAAAAAATGAAAAATTATAAATTTTGATCAAATATTTTTATGATATTTTTTGTTCTTATAATGTTACAAAAGATGGTTTTAAATACATATATAAACATTACAATTAGAAAAAAAATTATTAATTACAAAATACGATAATAGTAATAAAATATTTTTAATGTCAAATTTTCAATTCCTTACTTTATAATTACAGATGTTACTGCTTCAAAATGTTTGTTTCTACTTCAATGCCGCATTAAACTGTCATTTTCTGTAATAATTTTTGGCATACTCACAAATGAATCAATTTTTGCTCTTAATGTATCCTCTCTTACGATTAAACCATAAACATTTTGAGCCGATTCGGTCACCAGTTTCACAGCTCTTTCCACTGCTTGCGAGTGACAAGGAAGCCGGGGAAAGTCGATAACCGGGTCCACTATACTATTTGGCTCAGTTTCAGATGCCTTGCATATAAAAATATTATCAGTTAAATATAATATCAATATTACCTAAATGGTTATAGGTAATATTGATATCTATTTAACTACCACAAGCGCTTTGAGGAAGAAAGAAGTAAGAAAAAAGTAAAGAACTAATAGAAATAGTTAAATTTAATCAAGAATGGACAAAAAATACTAGTGTGTTGAAAACGGTTACTGGCGGCTATGACAGCGCCGAAGAAAAACAGTGTTCTTTACATAAAGAGACAAACCAATCACATCCTTCAAATATATCTTAAGACTCTGACTGAGTACATTGTGAAAGTGTATGTGCTTGTGTGATTTAATATTAAGTTAAAACCTTCAGATACTGATGGTTCCAAACATCTGTTTAACCTTATCTCATTTTCCAGACATCTCTACGACGATTCAAAAACGTTATAGACCCGATTATTCTAAGAAATGGGTACTTTGATGCTCCGAAAAATATCGTTTTGTTCATGCTAAGTAATGAACGTAAAATTCAACGAGAATTTGGTTTATGATTTGTTTTAAAAGCAAGAACAGAAAATAAAGACGGAATCTGGAAGTTTAAAGTTATAAAGATAAACTTCGATGCAAAGTATTGCATTGATATGATCTCATAGCTTGCAAATGACAAAAATGAAATGAACCTCTCGTCCCTTGTCAAAACATTTTTCCAGAGGCTCTCTCAAAGTGTTATATATTTCACTTACAGAAGGATCCTTCTCTGAAACAATTTTTGGGTTATATCTAATTTAACAGTAGCAATTAATAACAGATTCGTAAGCATGCAGTTCAACTTCAAGCAATTCACTAAATTTCCCAAAAAAGGACATTCCGAAATTTGTCTTGACTTCACTAATTTAGTCTGAACCATTTTTACTCACCATAAAGCACAAGCACGCAAACTAAAAAATGAGATACGTTAATTAGTACACAATAGACGTAGCGGAGACGCCAACTTAGTTGAACTCGGCAACGTTGCTGACCTGACACCAGGTCTGAGCTTGTCACCACACGCAATCTCCGCTTCTTCTCAATAACATCCTCTACGGCGATGACTTATTGTCCTAGATGTCATACCAATGTAATAGCAAAACTGTTTTTATATTTCTATTCATATTGTAACGCCTATTTAAATCTTTTTATTTCATAATAAAGGTATGCAACATTTTTTGAAAAAGTTCGAAAAAGTGTGTTTTTATGAAACTTTAACGTCTTTGCGACATTTAATTTTTGTTATCTACACCAAAAGGCAACTTTTCCGCTCTATTACCAATTAAAAATCAAAAGTGTTTTTGTTTTTTTTTTACATTACTGATTACCTATTTATTGATCAGTACAAATAGATTGCTACTCTATGACTGTTAAAGCGATAAAAGTTTTCTGAACCGCGACTTTTGAATTTGCGGTTTTATCTAAGAATCTAATAATTACGCATTATTTTAGATAATTTTTACAGTAAAAATCTGGAGTAGATTTTACATGTTTTCATCATGATCAACTCCACTGTAATAATAAAGGTGGAACACGATAATTAGCTACTAGTAAACATATTAAGACGCGATGATAATGCCCATTCGTTTGAAGGGCGGAAACGTGCGGTTTTTTTTTTCCGTTTTTTTTCCTCTGATGTCACCTTAACACCTTTGAAAATTACAAGGCACCAGGAAGCTCTAATGGAGCTTCAGAACGGGATGTTAACTTAACAAATAAATTAACTGCGATGCAAAATCCAAAATGCAATTATATTCCTGGCGCTTGTTTTACTTTTGGATAACTTCAGTGATGTCGCATTATTTTTTTTAAAATATTATTTATGTTATCTACTAACATTTCGATTAGTAGCTTCTATTATTTGTGATATTTAGAGAGCAACTTTTTAAATCTCTTTATTGCTTTGCGCTCATTCGCATTTGAGTTCGCTCATTAACTAGTGCTATATGCGCTCAAGAGTAAAAATGGTTGCCATATAAATTTTATTTTCGTCTATAAGATTTGGCGCATTGGCAATGAACGACATTTGGTAATCTATTAATATCAGTGTGAGAATGACAATCTATGTTCTAGATAACGGAAATGTTGGTGGTCCTAAGTTTTGTTCTTTTAAAACGAGCGACTGATACCGCGTTTAGAAGAGCGTTGAAAACAATAAATAAAATGAGAGGAATTTGTTTCCACAAATTTATTAAGGAACATGTCAATAACTTTTCCGTACCGAAGACATTTATAAAAATTAAAGTTTTGATGTGAATAATACTAATTGAATCTAATCAATTGACAATTTAATGCAAATTTACTCTTTATATCTTGTTTCATTTGTTTAATAGAGAGAAGCGAAACAGACAGAAAGTATTTTAAACTCAATAATATTTATTTCTTCTACTTGTTCTCAAAACTCATCAACAGCACTATTGTCTTCTAGTTTTTGCTTCATACTTACTAAGTGAAGGCTATGAAGAAATTTACGTCAGTTAAATATAAGAAAGAAAGATTATTTCATTTCGTCGTCGTAAAGAATATTATATTAATGGATAAATGAAACAAAATGGATGATTATTGCATTCTTAAAGTAATTTATGCTCAACTTAATTTTGATCTACATTTAAATACAAATTATATGCCAAAGATTTTTTTTTTATTTCCCTTTCGATCACTTAAAAAAATGGATTGAAAGAATTAACTTTTGATCTGTCACAATCTACTGTGTTGAAAACATCTACAAGACCATAAATCTCGCAGGTTATAATTATTTAAAAAATTATGAAATTAAAAAAATATCAGATGATCATAATTATTGCTTTTAAAATAAATAAATTTATTATGTTTCTGAACTTCCTACTGTAGAACGTTTGAGCTAGAGAAAAAAATTGTGTCCGTTCAAACATCAACCTTTGCTACAAAGAATAAAAATAATAAAAAAAATAGTCTTATTCTTTGATATACGAATCTTAAACATTCTTTTTGGACTTAATCCTTTTACTTTACATCTACATCCCATCAAAGAAATTCTAATCTGGCAGATCCATGGTAGTTTCAGCTCTTAATCGAAGGATGCGGTCAACTTGTTGTCCTACTTGAATCTTTTCCAATTCCTGGATCTCGCTGAATAATTGATATGGATGAGTCGCGTTTTAATCGGAAACTCGTTCTTCCGAAAACTCTTTATCCAACGGGTAATGGGATTTCGACTGAATTCAAGGAAGGAAAGAACCGAAGAAAGATGATCTTGTAGTACATTTGTATTCAATATTCTGGTTTATTTGAAACTATATTTCCAGAGGGAAAGTTTTTCGAACTTCCGATTTTTATGTTAGAATAAAGAATAGTGGAATTTCGACGTGAAAAAGTGATAAATTCTACTTGAGCTTAATTTGTAAAAATATGGTAGCAGTAAATTTTCTTCATTTTTCTTTTCATTTCCAAAATTTTTAAACGATTCTTGATTAACTTGTAAGAAAAGAATCCTAAGATGTCGTTAAAAAATCTAAAGTACGTAAATCATATTGCTTCTATTATTTTCATTAAAATTATTCAAAAACTCGAATTTTATTTGAAGACATAGGAAATGAACGCATTTGATATTTCATTCTGAATCTATCCATGCAAGTTATGACCAGAATCTATTTTTATCAAAAGTAATGTTTTTTCCATCGAAATCTAATTTATCGCATTATATTGATTGATTAATAATGCAAAGCGAAGCAGTGTCAATCTTATAAAAAGGCTTAGAGCTGAGCGCCGCAATTTCCAGGTGTTGGTTTAAGGATCACTTTTTTATTTTTCAAAAACGGTTACTTCATAATATTTACTCTTTCTTTGCTGTATCTGCGTTTATTAATAAATATTTTTAGCCTTTTTTAATAGATTCTCTTTCTTTGATTTGTCATTTCTATTTATTCATATATTATCTGATGTTATTTCAAACACAAACTCATATTGATGTTAACATTTCTATTTGAAATACTGAGTGTGGAAAATGCAACTTCAAACTTTTAATGAACAATATAGGCGAACTAAATTTATTAAGAGAAGTTATGCAATCTCAACAGTGAAAACAAATTTGATTATTATTTTAACTTATATCTTTGACAATGACACAGTAAGATTCTACACATGGAAACATAAGATAGAATTGGACTTTCTTAAATTGATGTACTTTATTTCGCTGATTATTAACAGCTGAATATTTTCCCCAAATAATAAAAATTTAACATATTTTAGTATATTAAAATCTTGTTAAAAATACTTGTAGCATAAGCCCATTCTGGTAATGGTTATTTAATGCTGCTAATACCCTCTTTTATTAAAGGAGCAAAATGATTTGTTGATTAGTGGATTCTCAGCTTTTAAATTTTCTTCCTTGAATACCTTGAAGTTCTCTTCTGTACCGGCTCCCATTCCTTAATTAATACCACGGTTTTGCTGTTCACTACACTTCCTTCCTACACACCAACTCCAACCCCCCTTTAAAACTAGAAAAAAGGCCCAAAACAGACCTTTTGAATGAGGGCAAATTACTAGCTCAGTGTTATCAAAAGTATCAAAATATGATAAAAGATACTTAAAAATATTTTTATTGCTTCTATTTATTGGGTTGACCATCCAGATTATGCCCTTATATTAACATATCCGGCTAGGAAGGGCAAGGCGGGATAATTATTAGTTTTGAGTATTTGAATAAAAATTATGTCTCATTCGTAATATCCACATGCAAAGGGATGCTCATTGAAGCAAAATATTGATTTCGAATTTAATTTTCAACATACTTTCTGATTAAAAATCAAATAGAAATCATCTGGAACTGTCGAACAGTTTTAGAATTGATTTTTTTTTCTCTTCTCTGTGTTTTCAAACCGATAGAAAAGTACATATTTGAAATTTCTCACTGCCGACAATTCCCCCCCCCCCTTTGTTTTTCGAAAAAGGAAGCAGATAGGGTCCCGAAATTGATGATGTAACTCAAATTTAGAAAATATAATTATTTTTCAAAATTGATGTTTTGTAAAAATTTACTCTTGGCGTAACAAAGCTATGTTAATATCCGTCGACTGATTTTATAATTTTTTTTATTACTTGTGACTTGCTAAGTTAAATTTTTCCTCTTAGATTACTAGTTATTTTCATTTAAGAGTGGAAAACTAATATTTCAGCTTCTCCTCTCGTGTCCCTTATCCGCTCCGATATCTATATGTAGCATATTTCCAACCTCCACATCCAACGTAAAGCAAAAAGATGTTATGTATTTTTCCCTGTACTTTACCTATTTACTTTACCTATTACCTATGTACTTACCTAGTACTTTACCTATTTATTAAGTCTAATCGGAACAAATGTCTCTCTGTTTGAAAGCTACAAGATAAATGGAAAAAAAAATTAACATTTATACTAATTCACTTTGTAGATAGACACCTATTAAAACAAGTTTCGGTTATTTGATTGTGCTACTAGAATAAAATTTTAGTTGTATTGTAAGTCGAAATGCATTTTCATGCTCGATCTCCCCCCATTTAAAAGTCCCATTATTATGTCCAATTGCCTCTTAATGCTTGGCTCAGTTTGTTCAGATATTAGGTTAACGAAAAACACTGCCCTGAATACGTAATGATCTGTCTGGTTTTTCTTACTGCATAACGTAATATATTATTTTAATTCTGGCTATGATGATGAATGAAGTCTTAAATTTAAGCTATTAAATATTATGTAGTACTAAAAAGCAATAAAGTAAATTAAGAAATTCTAAATGTAAACATTCGTTTTGTTAGTATTGCTCAGATTTCAATTTTCGGAATGCAGTTCTTGACTAGATAGCATAATTAAATATGGCCTTTTCAAGTTAATATTGTAAGTTTAGAAAAGACAATTCTTCCGACTACTTCTTTTGTGCATCCAATGAGAAAACTCCTTGATGTATGCGAATACAAATACCGCTTCAAATATATGTCACCTTATTGTTGTAATATAAAGGGAATGTGCATTGATTAATTCACTGGTTTAGATATAAACAGTTATTTCATATTGTTATGAATTCAAGGTTCTTTCTATTTGTTAGTAGGTGAAGAAACACAATCAACAGGCCTTAGTAACAAACGAAGACTTTTATTAATGCGAAGGCAAGAATACGCAGACAACAATTGCACAGCCGCAGACAACAAATGCACATAATCAACACACAGCAGCACATTAAAACAAACAGTAGCCCACAAGTAGTAATCGGTAGTAATAACAAGCACAGCACACAAAACGACTAGACAGAATTCAGCATGAGGAGGGGATCTTCGTAGCTACTCTCTACGGTCTCTCCAAACACCTACAATTCTCCACTGTCTCCTCACTTTATCTGTATCCAATTGCCGACTCACTACTACGCTACTGGCTACTCCTCACAGTAACTCGATGCTGCTTCTACAATAAATTCCAGGACTAGGCACACAGCTCAATTCAGCAATCACTTGAGCTCCACTCAATACTTGCGCTTCGCTGGAATAATCCAACTATTTCGCTGTTGACTCGCTAGGCGACTCTAAACTCTCGATGACTGTAACGGCTTAGATTGCTAACCTTTTATAGTCTCCGAAGCAGGGCAGAGAAGGTTCTGGAACAATCAAACATATATCGGCTTCTATGGTTTCTATCTCCAAAATTCTCGAAGATTCCGGTTTTATCTATTTTGTCTCCAAATTCGTCGCCAAGCCCTGGGATCACTGATTCGGCAATCGATCATCCAACAGAACTGATCATAAAACAGTCTTTTCAGTAAATGAACTAACCGTGTTGGGAAGCAACATTACAGATTTATAACAATATGAATAATTGACGAAAATATCTCGCCTCTGAATATGATGAAATAGATGAGTTTCAAACCATTTTTACAAATGGCTGAAGAATTTTGTTTCACCTTGAAAATTCCTTCTCTCCAGTTTTAAATGATCTGAACGTTTTTCATGCGGCAGTGCGTTTTTGGAGTTGATTTCAATTCAGAATTCCTTATCAATGTGAGTCGAAATGAAATGAAACAAAAGTAGGTTCTGAATCTCTAAATTTAGCACTGAATTTCTGTTTTTTGTATCATGTTTTTATCATAGAGGAGTTGCTCTGCTTAACGTATTCTGAATTATTCCATGTACTTTGCTCAAGTTATTCTACTTTAGGGTACAAAAGTCTGTAACTCTGACTAGAAATAAATGAAAATCGATTAAAAATGGTAAAGCTGCAATAAAAAAAACATAATTCTCATTTTTTTTCACAGACTTATTAGGAATGTCATATTTTAAAATTATCATCTAGTTTCAATTTTAAAATGTATTACAAATAATAGCCCTTAAAAATAAGAATATATAGAGCTAAAAATCCATTGCGCTCAAATATTTAACATGATCAATTAAAAGAGCAGCCTTTCAAAAATTGAGCTGCTTGACAAAATTTACTTATATGTTATTATTTCATAAAACCAGATTAATGTTAACATAAATGAAAATTAATTAGAAAGTTCGAACTTACAGAATATTTAGAAACTGCGCAAGTCACTTCTAAGTATTAACCTGGGTTTAATAGCTCTATGTAATTCTATGATAAATAAAATTAATGACAATTTTTTAATCTAATGATTTTCTCCTTTTAGTCTTCACTTTGTAATTCATTATTATGGATAGTATGAATTTTTAAAATGAACTTTTCTGAACTAAATGGAATTGCTCATATGAATCCAAATTTTATTAAATCAATCGATAAACCAATAACTAAATTCTTAAAGTATTGAAATTGAACACTGCCTTAAAAA
This sequence comes from Argiope bruennichi, assembly GCF_947563725.1. Classification (NCBI taxonomy): domain Eukaryota; kingdom Metazoa; phylum Arthropoda; class Arachnida; order Araneae; family Araneidae; genus Argiope; species Argiope bruennichi. The sequence continues at coordinate 131,931,808 of NC_079162.1, read as the reverse complement.
ATATACTAAGTTTCAAAGTTCTAGCATGTCGGGAAGTAAGGGAATTACTTAATTCCAATGTTACCGTTACGGATCAAGTCAAATTACATGCAAGTATTTTAAACAATGGAATACGTTCGCCAATTTTTCGATTATGCAAATATTTTATTAATAATAAAATTAATCAAAACTTTTAGTTGCTTGCTTACTTACTGCACCTTGTTCACAAGCGCAAAAGTGACAGATTTTCATGAGTACTTAACATTTTGACATCATCATTTTCACTAAAATGAAACTATTTTGCGAATTATTAATATTTTCTGTTTTTATATTTATGCAGGAATAGAAATAATCATTTCAACATATATGAATCAATATTTGGATTTTAAAAAATGTAAGGAGTAACTGCATAATGAAAAGATTTCAAAAATACATGTGCTTTAGCAATAGGAAATATTTATGACTAATCATAAAAATGTTATGGAATACATTCTGTATGAGCTTTGAAAACTAAGCAAAAATTGTTGGCTTTCCCAAAGTAAATTGGTAGTGTAATTTTCTTCCTCTATATTTTTTATGTTTATTTGTGTACTTTGCTTACTCTGCATTTAAATATACTCTGCATTTATTTTTATATTATGTTTTCTCAGTCTAATTATATTTTTCCTTCTGCGTTTATTATTTTTACAAATATGTGAATTTGTAAATATAGAGAAAGAGAGAATAATAATAAAGAAACAACGCTGACTTAACACTGACAACATTGATTAATTTTCACTGACTGGAAAAATATAACTTGTTAGAAATAATTAACTTTGCAATGTGGTTTAATCTTTATGTATAAGCATTATTTATACTTCATCCTTATATAATAGGTAACATGCTGTGACAGAATAACTTTGACATATAATATTAGCTCATCTTAAAAATCTCTTAATGGTCGTAAAATTCTCACTGAGTGAATGACAGTGATTAGAAAATTAAATCCCTTGAAGTTCGCAACATTTCTTAAGGGGTGACACGGTACCTCAATTTTTTTTAAATTTTAAAGTTTAAAATTATATTTTTATTTTATTTTATGTAAAACAGTATTCCATAACTCTCCCCTAAATTTTTTTGAAATAATTTATAATTTATTATTTTTTATAAAATTTTGAGCTTTTTTTTAAAACCCTAAGGCTTATTTAAGTATGAAGATTTTTCTCCAATTTTTACCAGGTACCTATTAATATACTATATAAAACTTAGTATGGATTTCCTCCTGCCAACCGTATTTAAATTTATTTTCTTTTATTGTAAAAAACACGAAAAATTCTGAAAATTGCAGAAATTCTGACTTTGGACCTTTTTAATAAAATTATTACATACCTTAAAGCTAATTTCATACTAAATTTTATAAAACATATATTTCTGAACATTTACAAAAACTTTCACACTCCTACCTCCATTTTTAAGAAAGCCTTAGGCTTTCGAAATGTAGCATATAAGCAAAAACACAACATGGAGAAAAATGCATTTAAAGTTTCGATTAATCTAAATCATAATATAAAATTTATCCAATTTACCTGTAACTTTTAAAAAATGTAATTCAAGTTATTCAAAATTATTTAAAGTTAAAAAATGCAAAAATTTATTGTAACAAAATAGGATTTTTTTTATATTGAAAATCTAAAGAAAAACTAACGGAAGAGCAAAATTACACAAATCTATATCAAAACACCCTTAAAAAATTAATAAGTATATCAAAATTGATTAAATGTATATTTCTGCTACTCTGCTTGATTGATGCAGTCGTAATTTGTGAGCATTTACTCCAAATGACACTATGGAGAGTCTCGTTGGAATTTTGTATCATGCACCGATTACATCGCTCTAATAGCTCATTTGATGCAAAACTTTGGTAAATTGGTAATATTTTTGCCGAATGAGCTTCTTTTGAAGATGTTTGAATCTGAAAAGTGGGCGTGGCAACATTGTTTACTCTCCTGTCATGCATCAAAAATTCTTCAATAACTTAATAAAAAATAAAGCTACAGCTCTAAAATTTTGCAGGCACATTTAGAAAGACTCGATTTATCATATGAGCCAATAAAAATATTCGACTTTTTTTTTAATCGTTTTTCTAGTACTGTGTCGCTTTAAGAAGACATTCATCCGCTGATTCTGTATGTGGCCGTACACCTTACAGGATAAGTTGGGTCGGGTTTTCTTCATTCGATGCTATCAAATCACAGTTTCTTTGTAATACTGCAATGGCATTATTGCGATTAGCACTGTGAATTCTTTGAGATTTCGTTTTTTGACAAGTAAACACACATAAAAAATGTTTTACTTTCCAGATGATCAGTTTGAACTCCGAGGTCCTCCCCCAGTATCGACAAGAAGCTCCGAAAACGCCACCTCATATTTTGCTTCACTATTGCGCATTCAAAGCCATCTGGGATTGGGTGATATTGTGCTTGACATTCTACACCGCCATCATGGTACCGTACAATGTGGCCTTCAAGAACAAGACGTCCGAAGATGTATCACTTCTTGTCCTAGATAGCATAGTCGATGTCATCTTTTTCATCGACATTGTACTCAATTTTCACACAACATTCGTTGGACCAGGGGGCGAGGTCGTCTCGGATCCAAAAATCATTCGCATGAATTATCTCAAGAGCTGGTTCATCATCGATTTACTCTCTTGTTTACCATACGATGTTTTCAATGCATTTGATCACGAAGAAGATGTAAGTTTTAAGGAGAATATCCTATTTAACTTTCATTAGAAAGTGCATGATTTTTTTAATGTCTTTTAACCTTGTGGGCAACCAATGTTAAAAATATTTATCTAGAGAATTTATTTAACTTCCCGCATTGACTAAAAGAATTAAAAATTTATAAATTTTTTTGCTTTATCTATCTTTTAAAAAATTTTAAGTTTTTAAAGTATGGAAAATTTTGAAAACAGGTTTCAGAGTAATAAAGTTTAAAATGAATTTTGTAGTTAGGATTAGTGTAACTATTTGAAGTATGAAACTTTAATTTTGTTTCTTATTGGTTGATACATAAATATTTTCTGATTCATATTTTGAAAAGAAGAGATTGTCTTTCATTTGTGTTTAGCAATAGTATAAATTTACTAATTAAGCAAATTTTTTGAAGATATGATTCAACACTAAAAGAAAAAATAGTTAATTTATGATATTCTATTTTATATCAATTTAAACTGTGTTTAATCATATAAAAAAGTGGATTCTTCAAAGCCCCAATTCCTTGTTTTAATGTCGATGAGTATTATACGGCAACAAATCGATTCCGTAGATTTAAATTGTTTATTTTTGGAACACCACTGATCTTTTTTTTATTCTGTTATTTAATGTTTTGTAAGCTAGGAGAATTTTCTTATAAATCCTTCAGGTTTTACTTATCTTATTCTTAATTTTAACTGATAAATTTTATTATTTCTTTTAGTTAATGGTTTCGTTTCATTATATTTCAAAACCTAACAAATCTTCTTTAAAATAACAAAACAAGATCAGAGTCTCTTGTTGTTGTTGTTTCTTATGGCACTTGCCATGGACAAGCCCACTGTTACGAAGACAGCGATTTTAAGCCGGTGGGGGAGCGTCTCTTGTTTTTTTAGTAGTGCCAATTTTGGCCAAGAGTGCGACTTTGCCACTCACGCATCACTCATTCGCTTGCGCAACCCCTTTTTACAGGAGGGCACATTCACGCATCTCACAGATAGAACAACGGAAGAACAACCCTGCCCAAACCGGGACTCGAACCCAAGACGCCCGGGAAGGGGAGGAAGACGCGCTACCCCTATGCTAGGACGCCGGCAGATCAGAGTCTAACTTATGTCGGATAATCTCCTTCAATATTTTCTAGTTCGGAAAAAAAGAAGTTCAACCAGTGAAGGTTTTTAAGCTTAACACTATCACTCTATAAATGTTTTATCATAGAATTTTCTCTTTAAAACATTGCAATTATTTGTTAATATTCATGATTATTGAAAAACAATAAATTTTGCTTTTATGTCGAAAAATAATTCTGTATCTAAATTTTTCAATAGCACAAGAAAAATATTTCAGCAATATAGAAAATTTTTTATCTTCGAAGATAAAAATTAACTAAAATGTATTTTATTCATTTGCATGTTTTATGACAGTTTCATTGGCAATGATTCCTAGTATGATCTATTTCAACAGTCAGACACAACTACAAAAACTAAGCCTTGCCGTTCTTTCAAATTTTTCATTGATTTTTATCTCTGTATTTACGTTAGTTATGAGAATTCAATTTTGAAAATCAACAATATTATGTTCTTCAAATTTTGGATCTATAAAATTGTACTCTGGCACGCATTTTCTCCTTTCAGAACTAGGTCTTCCCTCTAAGTATGTGTTTGAACTTATGTCAAATGGTCTTAAGAGTCTTAATTAATCTAAGTTATTTAAATTCGTGATGTAATCTTTCCTGGAAGAATAACGTGATTTTTGAAATAACTGAGAATGCACCTTGAAAGGCTTTAAGTTAATTAGCTACCCAAATTATTTAGTACAAGTGAAAATAATTGTTTATCAACAGATCTTCCTAACAACCATTAACAACTTTCTTCAGTATTTTACAAATTTGTTGATTCAATGAAAATATTAATATAATCCTAGGATTCTTCGTTAACATTTTAAATATAGATACTATCAAGAATTGTTTTATTTTTTGCTCCTTAGCGTATATTTAACAATTTTATACGGAATAGTTTATTAATGTTCATGATCAATCTATCCAATAGTTATAATTCTTCATGATAAATTGTTGTTCAATTTGTTTCCAACTAAATTTTTATTAACTGTATATTCTATAGTATATATTTAAGGTATTTATTTATGTTTATAGTATGTAGTCATCTATATTTTATTATCTATAATTGAATTCTGGTACATTTTATTTTTAATAAATCGTTTGAAAGATTTTAAAAAGGAAACTTTCTAATGGATTGTCATATACTAATCGCACAATTTCGAGAATATTTGTAAAAGTGAAATGCAAGTTTTCTCGATTATCTTCCAAATTAGCATAAAACAGCAATAATTTATACAGCTTTTCTCTAGAACAAAATTTCTCCTTGCATTCGCGGAAGTGATGAATGCTTAGAAATATTATCTGAATTTCTCGTTTTGCATTCACTTAGGAAATGAAAATTTGGATTGTAGGGTGTTTACATCAGGAGTAAAAGATTCTCAACCAAAATTTCCCTGTTGCTGCATTTTAATGATTCCAAATTGCATTTAAGATCAACTAAATATTTGCCTACTTTCTGAATATTCAGCGATGCTTTGTTGTTGAAGAAAATAGCATGTACGTATTCAAAGAATGCCTTGAAAGTTACAAAATCTACGGAACAAATAGAAAAACATTTACATTCCAAAAATCTGCAAAATTCTGCTAAATTTCGAAGCGGGAACACTTAAATTATTCTCAGTGAAAATATGAAACTTTTCTTAACAGATTTAATAATGTCAAGAAAGAAAAATCTGCTAGTTTAATTTAATTTAATTATAATCCTCTCCTAAAATGAATACGAAATCATTCACCTTTTTTTAAACTAAATCGAATTTTTTAATGGGTCGCAATCTTACAAACGGTGAGCATAAGTTAGATCCAAATCTAAAATTTTGTCCAATTTCCTCCCCAAATATCTATCTTCATTAATATTTTTTCAATCCCATCTCTTACAAAAAAAAAAAAAAAAAAAAAAAAAAAACTTTTAAATCGCAAAAACCGAAAGTAGTATTAAGAAATGGCGTTTTTCTCACAAAAGGCGAGGAAAACAAAGGTCCTTTTGATTGTTGGTACCAAGGCTCACTAAAATGCACGTTGTGTCCCGGTAGCAAGGTATTGGAAGCCTGTTCAGCGCCTTGAAGGTGGTCCGGTTACTGCGGTTGGGTCGCGTCGTCCGAAAGCTCGACCGCTACTTGGAATATGGTGCTGCAATGCTCATCCTTCTTCTGTGCTTCTACATGTTGGTTGCCCACTGGTTAGCCTGTATCTTCTACAGCATTGGACGCAGCGACGCTGAAAATGGTGTCTCCTACAGCTGGCTTTGGAAGCTGGGCAATGTTACGCAACAACAGTTTAACTTCAGCAGAATCTTAAACAAAGATGTTGTTAAATATGAATTGATTGGAGGTCCGCCAAGAGGAACTATGTACATAACTGCTCTTTACTTTACAATGACTTGTATGACTTCTGTTGGCTTCGGAAACGTCGCAGCAGAGACAGACAATGAGAAGGTCTTCACGATTTGCATGATGATCATTGGAGGTAAGTTCTGATTTGATACCTAAAGAAAAATTTTATTCAATCTACATTAGTTCTGATTTCTATATGTATTTTATAGTTATCTGATGTTTTATTTTACTTAAATGTAATTTGATACTTTCATTGAATAATAGAGAAAATTATTCTTTGAAAGATGGCATTGTAATTAAGAATAAACACCAGCTCTTTTTTTTTTTTCAATGCTTTACTGTTTTAAAAAAATTAGAGTGACCAGAATGAGTATTCTTAATTTCAAAATATTTGTAAAGGATATATATCTCTTCTTTGAATTATTCTTAAAAAGGTTAAATATTATAAATGCGGAGGAATTCTTATAATGAATGTTTATACTATGAATATTAAATGTGTAATATTTATTTTTTATGAAATAAGATATTACTGAAAACAATGAAACAACAAATAGAGAATTCTGTCTTTTTCATGATAATTAGGCGCGATTGATGATGCAATGGAAGTTATTTTTCGTCAATCATAGATTCGTTCGACTGTGAAATGAAGTGTTATCCAGAAATTTCTGCTCAGTGACACTTCTGTGGGCCGATGCCATTCACGGAAAATCCGTCGCCCTGGTGGTTTGATGTTCAGAAGAAAACATGGTTCAGCTGATGTGGCGGGAAAATTTGAAAGGGGTTTCTTTCAGATGTCATTCTCATCATCTGACCATTGTTCACAATTAGAAGGTTCCTCTCAAAATAATATTAATGTTGCATTAGAATGAGATATTACATAATATAACTGCAGTGTGTTAAAAACATTTTGTAGATAGTTTCCTACTTCTTACTTACATCGATTGGGGAAGAAATTCTATTTATGCCAAAAATGTTAAAATTGAATTCATTAGATAAATTGTATTCACTGATTTTATCTCAAAATTGTCTCCATTATACTCTGCACAGTTGAAAATGGGAAGGTATTTTTCCTTTGACTTTTGAAAGAGGAGTTAATGAGTCGCTTGAAAAGCAAAATAATAAAGACTTCTCATATACATGTCACTTCAGTTAAGTTTAGAAAGAGTTACTGGAACATTCTTGCTCTTGTGCTGTTGAGCGGTATCTTATGTAGAAAAAAATATAGAAATGCGTTCTTTGAAAACACACTTTTAAAACATGTTAAAAATGCGTTAAAACACTTGTAAAACTCTTTGCTTAGTGTTATAAAACATTTTAGCTATTTTATGAACTATTATATTATTAAAACGCTTTATCCATTTTTTTTAGTTATGTTAAAAGTATTTAGCGACTCTTGCAGCAGAAATTAAGATGGCGTATTAATATACTTTAGCTTCAATAAAAATAGAGAGGCAAGAATCTTCATGGATTTTTGTTATCCAGCAGTTCTGACTTCCAATGCAATCAAAGTATTGTCATAAAATGAGTACAACAATCAGCGAATCAGAAAGTAAAACACTGCAGTGGAAATAAAGCAATTTGTGATTTAAATATTAGAAAGTGATAAAGTTTCGTGATATGATTGCTCATAAAAGAAGGCACGAGAATAAGGAAACTGAAAAAATGAATAGCAGAAAGAAAACAAGAATACAAGCAGGCAGAATATATAATGTGTGTTGATATTGTTGCTGTAGTTACTCAAATAAGCATAATGTACAAATATCCCGAAAAATAAACTATAATCTTTAGTTAGGATTTGACACGAGGTTAATACATACATACATGTATAATAATAATTTATGAGTCTTATTTTTATTGTTGTCAAATGATATGATTTCAACATAAACCAAATGTTTAAGTAAAATGTGTAAATAGAAAGTAGATTAAAATATCTGTGTTTTACGATTTAATTTATTATAATCCACTTATTTCTCTAATAAAATATTACTGCTTACGATTTGACGACAAACAGTATGTATAGATAATATGGTAGGCTATTATCAACAGTTAAAGAATTTATACAAAAATGTACAAAATTTGTTGAATAAGCTCATTTCAAGATTATTTAGAAATCATATAAACTATTATAAACAAAAATTCGGTTATGAATGTATTTTTCTTCAGCCAATTATTTCAAGACAAACGCTATTTATTCCAAATGTTTCTTCAAATGATAAATGTGTCTTGTTAAGTAATTAATGAAAACATTTTGATGAAATATTCATATCTACCACAGTAAAAAAAACTATTTAAGCTGTGCAAAAAAAAAAATCCTTATTTTTTCGATTATTAAAGCTCGCATAGTTCTGAGAAAAAGAGTTCTTAAATGGGAGAGATCCTCCCCATACACCCATTTTAAAGATTAAGACAGGCGATGACGAATTTAAGATCTTATTTCTTGTTTTTGGATAAATTAATTCCAGAATATTAAATTCATAAATTCGCATTTGACAGTGAAGCATTTTTATTTAAAAAATCCTTTTAGCCAATTTTATATAAAACGCCAATACAAAAACCAAGATATAAAATCTAATGATTTTTCAAAAAAGAAATACCTTGAGTTTTCTTTTTTTATCTGACGATCATCGAAGATCTGCTTAGAAAAGTAATAAGGTTATCTAGTGGACAAGAAGTCAACAATTCCCGCTTCTGTCTAGAGAGTTTTAACCTTCTCAGGTACATATTTCTATTTCTCCGATGTAACAAATTCTGAAAAAAAGTTATTCCTTGAAGAAAATTTAACATTGTGCAGTGCTTAAAACAGGTTCGAATGTTCCAGGTACACTTGGTCACTCTTTTCTGGTAGGACGAAAGCGGGAATAAATTGCAGCTCAGAAAATTTAATATATCCCTTGTTTCAGAAACTATTGCATTCAGCATAACAAACTTAAATGAGGATCCAACGTTACCATCGTCATTCTGTCTATATTTGGACTGAACTTTTTCAAAGAATGAGTTATATATAATATATACACACACAAGGAAAAGAAATGTTGCGAATTGTAAAAAATGAAAGCAATTCCTCTTCAAATCTAACATTTCTATGGACGTATGACTAGAAAACATCAATTTGCGGGAAATAATGGAGTCTCTCGCTTTTCTTGCTAAATATGTGAGGGAATTTTTCCACTATGTATACATTAATCGTAAATATGTATTAAAAGGTAGTCTGATACATCTGCTCCTCAATGATCAACAAACGAAAGGATATCGGAGACAGTAAATTTCTGAAACACAATAAGGAACGCAAGAAATCTTCTTAGTAGCTTACTTTACAGTCAAAAAGTTGTTTCGTATAGGAAGTATTAGCTTTGATGCAAAATAAAGTATTCTGCATTTGTATATGGAGACAAATTTCAATTTACCATTTTTTGTTGTATTTTTATATTTGTTTATTAAACAAATTTTTCCCCGATAATTTCAAAAAGAATATTCAAATATTGTAATAGATTATCAATTTAAAAAAATATTTATAAAAAGACAATTAATTTTATCTTTGTTTCTGTATCCTAATATCTTTTATTCGTAATCTACATTTCAAATAAAAAAGATTTTTTTACCAACTACAATTTTTGCTTTTTATGCTTTCATGTAATGTGTTTTTCATTATAAATTGTCAACTATTTAGGACCTTTCATAATTGTTTTTAAACTTCATATTAAAATGATTGGGATTAATTACAAAATATGTTAAGCATTTTGAGGATTGATCCAACTTAACTGTCCTGATCAGGAAAGTATGAGTGGGTTTATAATTAAATAATTATCCATTTTAAAATTATTTTATTCGTTAGTTGTGTCGTATGTAGATTTCTTGTTTACAAATGGAAAAAAAAGAATAACTTTAATTTTCAGGAAATACAGTTTATGGTTATATCTAATTTTGAAGAAGATCCAGTTCTTCATACGGAATGAAATGTCATTTGAATAATGAATGCATGCGTTACCATCGTAACTTGGCAGAAATATTGAAGGGTGGGTTGGGGAGATTAATATAATTAAAGGTAATTTTATAATTAAGGTAATAATGGTAATAAAGATATATAGTTAAAGGTAATTTTAAGTTTCTTCAACTTTCATATTTGAAACTGTTTTTTTACTATCATTTTAACACTGTGATTTATGTTTTCAAACTAAACCTTTTTACTGTTGACCTTTTAACGACACACGTCATTTTTATGGAAAAACAACTGGAGTGTTCAAGAGATTTGCGTGAAATTTAGATAATATGTATATTTTTCTGTGTGTTTTATATAATTCTTATATTTAAAAAGACTTATAATAGATTTAGTTTTAGAATACAAAAAAATGCAAAATTGTAGCTAAAAAATACTTATATTCAAAGATTTCTCAAATCGATCAGTTAAAGTAATCTTAAGTAAAATTTTTAGATTGTACAGTTTTTATTCCCATACATTATACAAATAATTATTTATTTCAGTTAAATTAGTTATTAAATATTTAAATATCTTGATATAAAAAAAGAAATTAATTACTGCGTGTTATTTTGAAGCAAAATAAGAAAAAAATTGCTTTCCCCTTCCCTTTAAAGGGTTTTGTCCTCCTCTCAGAAAATATCTGCCTCCATCTTTGATACATATTTCAATTGCAATTTTCTCTTTATATATATATATATATATATATATATATATATATATATAATAACTCGGAAACTGTTGAAACTCGGAATGATGCCCATAAAAGCTGGCTAATCCAGATAAATATTTTTAAAACTCAAAAGCTTGCCAATTTCTGACGAAAAGTAGAAACAAAACAAAAAGAAAAGGCAAATGATTAAAAACAATAAAGGCGGCCAAACGGGCAGTAATTCGTCTTCCGTAAACAGCACTCGCTTTTCTATCCTGGACGAAAAAATAAAAACGCCAAGGGAAACCGCCAAAACGATCCCAGAAATGTGCATTGCTTAGCCAGCGGAAATGCTCTACATTAATAAATCAGGAAGTTACAATGCGGAAATTCGCATTCAATTACTTCTGGCATGAAGGTGATGCTGCTGATAGAAAAAGAAAATGAAACCGCCAAATAAAGTGAGTTTATTATAAACGAAAGTTCCTAAAAAGATAGCACGAATGCACGGAGTATACGTTCCTTGTTTGATATTAAATATGGATGAGTGGTATACATTTTATTTTTAACGGAGTTGGAGAAGATTATTAATGCTTGTAAACAAAATGCAGTAGATCACTAGGCAAAGAGATACCATTCGCGCATATCTTGACAGTGGGCCATATTTTCAAGATTTTGACCTAGTGACCAAACCTTTCAGATACGCTGGTACAATTTCGCTCTTTGACTCAAGCATGATTCTGAAAAATGATTCGGATAATATATATATAATATATAATATTCGAATTTTTTTATTTTCATCAAAATAAATAGTTCCCTTTAGAAATGAAAAAAATCCAGATGAATTGGATTCAACGCAAATAATGATGGAAGCGGTCATCTTGAAAGCAAACAAAGTTTATGTGTTCATATTTCACTTGTCTAATTTTGTATTCATTAAGTAGACGTAGAACTTTTTTTTTTGCTCAGTATTATAAATGCTGCAAATGTATATACTTAGAGCGGTTGACTGCGGTCATTTTGAACGCTGAGTAAACATCGTAGTTTATGTTATGAATTCTCTTGTGATTTTCGTTATTTCTGCACTATAGATATTATTTTTAATTAAAATACTATTTCTCCTTTTTAGTATATAATCAGTATAATAAATATTGTAAAATCCAGGAATAATTTTCTCTTAAACTTTTCATACGATTTTTTTTTCTAATATGGAGGCAAAATTTTATTATATTTAATAGGTTAGCTGGTAGTTAAATTTTAAAACATAATCAATGTATTGCCATCGAAAGCGTAGGAAGTATTGAAAATTTCAGAGCGCTGCCAAATCTAGGAGTAATAAATCGATTTAAAACTTCATCTCAATTAAAAAGAGTAAGTTAAAATGTCTAAAAATGGGTTTAACAATGTTTTCTCATATAATATTTTGGTGGTTGTTTTCCCTTGAAATTCATGAAAACAATTTAAACATTCCATTTTACTCTTCTGACAAACCGCATATCTTAAACAGAAAGAAAAATCAACCGATCCTTCTTTTATCTAATTAGAAATTCGTATGTGCTATCATAAAAGAAATAATTAACATAAGAATTAGTTCCTCTTTCATTTCAGCTCTTCAAAGAATTTAAAAGAGCTGGAGAGGACAGGTTGAACGGAATACATGATTAACACCATAACAGCATCATGACAATGGGAAATGTTAGCAACGAAACTTTAAAAAAAAGTGACTCTCACATAGCTGTATTGTTATTCACGTATTGTTACAATTTAGTTTTCCGTTGCATTTCCTTCTCTTTTCCTTTTACTTCATTCACTGATCTTCCCTTTAATTTTGTTATCCGATATTCTATTATTAAAAAAATAACTTGCTTCGCTATTTGTGATTAACTTTTAAGTTTTTCAAATGATCTTTTGGGATATCTTGTGAATATCATTGACAAGTCATGTGAAATTTTCGAAACCCAAGTAATTGGAAAAATAACTTGAAATGCGATTGATAGAGTAAAAATCGATGCACAATCAAATGGGAGGCTTCTTAATTTTTTCCCCGGAGAATATTCTCTGTTTATTGCTCATTAGTAGACTTCCGTAATTTAAAAGTAATGAGAAATTAATTTATTTTTCTGGCATCTGCATGTAAAGAAAAGGAAAGCGCAAGATCGTCTATAAAAGGTGCCAGTGACTTCATCAAAATCGAAAAAAAGGTTAAATAAATAGAGATCGTCAAATGTAGTGAAAATTTGCTAAATATTTGATCACAATTCAAATTATGAAATATCTATCAATTTTCAAGTTAGAAAAACAAGAGTTGGTATTGATTAAACAACTCAAATCAATCACCCAATTTTTTCAGGTCATGTCATATCGACGATATTACTGCATGAATTGTATAGACATCAACTTTCTATATGTGGTACTTAATAAAAACTAATACTGCAGAGATTTGTTTGCTGAGTATACACAATGAATTTTATTATTAGGTGAGACAGTCTTTTTTAAAATTATTTCCTTATTATGAGTTGCCGAACGTATTTCAAATGTTAGATCAAAATTTCTTGGATGTTGCTGACACAGAAGTTGCTGCTAGTGAATAGCAAGAATAAACTAGCAATAAACATTTCAGAAAGATATTTTTTGTATCAGAAATGATTCCGTCTCTCAAATCATTGATATGAATCAACAAAAGGTAAATACGCCTAATGTATATTTGTCTATAGATATGCCAATTAAATTGAAGATCATCAAGATCAAGAAGAAGTGGTGAGTTTATTATAAAATGCACTTAAATAAACGAATCTTCTCCAATTTAGAGCGGTTTCCACTTACCAAGTACTCTAATATTCCTGCCGCTAATCAGGACAGAAATTTTTGGATATTGAATTTCACAAGTACTGAAAGCGAAAAACTTCATCTAAAAGTTATACCGCAAAGAGAACATTGTTGTGTGCATTGGCATAGAGTTGCAATCTTGGTACGGACATCACAAAATAAGAGACTGAATTCATTAGAACATTCTACTTGCATTTGTCCGTGGTAAATGTTGAATTTGGTATGATAAAGCAACCCTACATTCCTTTTATGTTGAAGTCATAAGATTGAAGTTCTATCTCAAATGTCACTCGTGTCTATGAAAAATAGCCATCATGTAGTTTCAAAACGGGATGTAAATCTAAAAATTAAACACTATAAATTATTTCAGTCACTTCTTTAGTTTATTTATATTTCCGCTTTGTTCCTTACATAAAAAAATGGTGCCAGAAAATCACTAGGTTCAGTTTGTATGGATCACAAATATCTTAGTATTAAATTCAAATGAAAGTGTCTTTTAGAAACATACTGCTAATCAGCACAATTCTATTTTAATTATTTTCTGATGTGTAATTTTGGGACGTATTAGTTCTTAACGTCACTACCACTTGCCTCCATTGTCCCGAAGCCAAATTTTAATTAAATGAGTCGATCAACTGATAACAAAGCTCTAAAAATATTAAAATAGAATATTATCTTCGAGAATGCTCAAATAATCAAAATTTCAATCCATTAGTATATTAAGAAATGAATGAGAAATATATTGCATTATTCCATCTTTACAAACATGGAACAAATCAAGTAAAATAAAATTGTATAAAAAAATCTAAATATTTTTAATTGTATAAAATTCTAAATTGTATAAAATCATCTAAATATTTTTTAAATAAATGTTTTTAAATCGAAATATCAATTTATTCAGCCAGTAATCTAGCTCTAGCTGTCTTGAATCAAAATGAAATAGTTTTAAAGATTTAAAGAGCGATGAAATCAATCGTATTGAATTTAACCAGGTAAAGATGCGATTACCTCCTACTTCCTCTAAAAACATTTACAATTAACACAAAATAACATTATAGATTTTATAACATTATGGAAACAAAATATTATTAGATGAAAACGCCTTAGTAAAATTTCGCTCTAACGCCTTATTAAAATTTCAGATAAAAATAAATGGTGGCGGAAAATGAAATGGTTTCATTAGATTCATCATCTTTACTTCATGGAAATTTATTCACATTTCATTCATATGCATGCAAGTTAAAAAAATGTTTATTTCAGCAGTTTATGAGAAAATGTAATTCTCTAGGAGTATTCATCGACTGTTTTTTCAAATATGCTCTTTGTCCGAGGCTTAACTAATTTTCTAAGATGAAATAAATAAATAACGTAGTGCATCTGAAGAATCTGACTATTAAATAACCATTCGTTTTCGATATCGATTAATAATGAAAATGATAAAAAAAACATATGCATTTAAAAGATGAATAAATTATTGTAGTTCATTTTAAGCAAATGAATCCCTTATTATCCGCAAAAAAAAAGGATTCTGGAGTAGCTGAAGATTATTTGTGAAATGAAACAATAAGAATAAACATCTATTAAATGCAGCTGCTACTCATCCTCCTGAAACATAAAATTGAAATTTCAAAACAATATTTAATTTCTAGTTGTGTTTTTATTTAGAGTGCGTAAATATTGTGTCTAATTATACTCCGTTATAATCCGTTTGGATGAAAATATTATTGGAAAATATTAATCCGATATACGATTTATCAGTCGAAATGGAAAGTGGGGGATCTGTATTTTAAAAAAAAGTGAAAAGGAAGTTTGACTGCTGACCCAGTTCAAATTATTACTCATCTAATCGGAAATAATATATAGAATTTGATGGTAAACAATAACTAAGCACTGATTAACAAGCATACTCAATAAATGCATGATTCAGTACAAATCTTCTTTGCTAGCGTACTATTTCCCTGCGATTTGAATTAAAATAAAACCGGATCTTTTTGCATAGCAGCTCTTTAACTCTGTTCACCAGTTAACATAAATGTTTATATATTCCTTAATGTTGATATCTTGAATGAAACAAATTTCAACTCCTGTAACTGTATTTTTCGTATTGACTTCTATTCGTCGTTTGTAATAACTAGATGAAACCTGATATACATATGTTCGCCATTTTTTTTCTGCATTTATCTTCCTAACACACAGCACTTCTTTTAAAAACAGAAAAATAGCTATGCAATTTTCCATACAATATATATATAATATTGCTATCATTCGTCCCTTTCAATGAAGAGAAAACCATTATACATTTTCATAATGAATGTATCATAACACCATTTTAATGTTATGTTGTAAATAATTTCTAATATATTTATTGCTTTGTGACGCAACATGCGTTTTTGTGTAATAGTTGCTGAACTAGTTTATATTTTTTTATAAACTTTACAAGTTCAGATTTTTTTTTCATTGCATAGGGTTTGGTATAAGAAAACACAATCTTTGCTAATTTTGTGTAATGCATATAACAGCTTAAAATGGCCAATTACTTGATGAGGCAATATTCTTTTTCCCACAGCATTTTTTATTAAGCACACTTTGATTGCACAAGTTGTATTCTTGCGAATGGAAATAAAATAATCTTGAAATGGGGCCACGAGACAATCATTGCTATCGTAAAATGCAGAAACGGCGAATGCACTTTATACAGTCGTTTTTACAAGAGCAAATGACAAAGTTTGACATTTCTTACGTACGTCCTTATTTAAAAATCAACCTCGTTGTAATCATAAGAAATTTATTATTTTTGTCAAATTTATTTTCAATTACCAAATGTGTTACGCTTCTAAATGCATTATTTATATTTGTCCTTTATACTATGCCACTATATGCTTTTTCTTTCTTGACAGCACTTTTATACGCAACTATATTTGGCCATGTGACAACCATAATTCAGCAGATGACCTCAGCAACTGCCAGATATCACGAAATGCTGAATAACGTCCGAGAATTCATGAAACTTCACGAAGTGCCAAAGGCTCTGAGCGAACGGGTTATGGACTATGTGGTATCTACATGGGCCATGACTAAAGGAATAGATACTAATAAAGTAATCTCACATTTATATCTGTGTTATGTCAAATGCATGACTTTATTGAGGCTTATTTATAAAACATGTTTATAATTCAAAAGGCTTACCTAGCATGATCTTCAAAAACAAAGTGCCAACTTTTAAGTACAATAATTTTTATGTAGTGCCTCTTGTTTTGCATACCTTGATTAGATATATGAATACCGATATTTAAATAAAATGTTCTTTAAGTAAGGACGTTTCCAGATGCAATTTTCTGAAATAAAATTATTGCTTGGTTCACTGCAATATGTAAATTTAACAGAGCTGATTGAATTTTTTTACTAATAATGCCAATACTAAATATGTACTATCTTAAACTTATGGCGTAAAAGTGTGAATTGCTAGTCAAAAGGTTAATCTGCTTACTATATTAGCACAAGTGTAACTTTATCTTAAAACGGTTGTAAATTCGAATGCCCAGTTCTATGTAAATAATTTTAATTTATTTTGATCTTATGCCTGATAAATTGGGCATATACTTATTCTTTGTTTTCAGACAACATCAAAAATGTTATACTGTTTGCCTGACTCTAGCTTTTACGAAAAACTTTCTAGAGTGCAAAATAAATGAAATGTGCCATTTATAAATTTTACGCCCAAAGGAAATTGAATGTAAAAGTAAAAATTCTATAAATTTCGATTTGATTGGTTTGGAGGTAAATTCGAAAGAAAAAGTTAAATTATCATTGCCTAATGTGAATATATATTCAATCAGCGGTTCTCGAAATCGTGGGCATGAAATCGGAAACTTTGATTAGAAGGATGAAGGAGGTGGAACGATGAAAAAATCAAATATTACAAATTGCACGCTTTTTCTTCAGACTGATTCATTCACTGAGTTATGTTATGCAATTTAAAAGTTGGGAAGACAAATTCCTCAGAAAACAAAGCTTAAAAATGACATTTTTTCAACCATTTTCCGTTTTTTAATACACACATTTTTGCTCTTAAAATAACACTAAGGTGGGGTAAAGTAATACTAGTAACAGTCAAGAATGGAGATTGTCCTGGCTAAACCAAAAAACTTGTTATTTTCTTCAGATTGTAATAGTTAATCCATAGAAATTATCCAGAATCTAACATTTTAAATAGTTGAATATAATTCATCCATTTTGATCTTTATTGAGAAATGTGAAATAAAAATTCTATGAGATTGAAGAAAACATTCCTTTTTAAAATGCCGAATTAGAAATAAATATTAAGTTTAAATGCAAAAAAAGAACTATAAAGAAATAAATAAGGAAATGATGAATCCGGCCTGAAGACTTTTTTCAAGGGTCACCCTCAGGCAGGGAATCAAACCAGGGATTAATTACAATGTATCTTTTATTAGTTGTTCAGGAAATATTTTTTAATTGAATTTCATAATGATTGCTTTTTAAAATGCTTTATTTTATAAAGTAAATATTACAAAATTATTTAGGTAACAACTTATATGCAACAAGCAATAGTTATATTAAAACAAGAGTGAAGCAAATTTCATGCGTATAAACAGTATAAAATGAAAAAAAATAAATATGAAAAAGTAGCAATTAATATTTCGAATGTTTTCTTTGGGTTTCACCTTTCAACAGTAGTAAGTCTTCTGGGCAGGTCTAGGCATCTTCTACGAATTTTTTTTTTTTTTTTTGCCTCCTTTTATTACTGTTCTTCATAATAATTCTTTTCATATCTTATTTATTCCAAAGGATTCTTTGGTGTATTTTATTATCAAGATACATTCATAAACTTTTAATGTGATTAAGATCTAGAGCAGGGGTGGGCAGACTTTGCCAGGGGACGGACTGCTTTTAACTTTTTCCAAGGTATTGCGGTCCACCCAGTGGTGTAGGTGTGGGAAACTAAAAAGTTCCACAATTTTTATTATAGCCTAATAATAAATACGGAATATGTAGTTATCTACATAAATGCAAACTTATTAATAATATCCACAAATCTGATAATATCAAATGATACATTTAATATCATATAATTCAAAATATATTTAAAAAATCATTTTCATTGAAAGTTAGTTCAATTCTCGTAGTTATAGTTAATAGAAGACTTAGTCTGAAAACTATCGCCAATTTAGAATATCTCTGTATATAATTACTTTCTGCTAATCTTTAACTGGATTCTAAGGGGTCGTCTGTGAGAAAGGAAAGACATGTTGTCTTAAATACGTTCACCGTTGAAAATGCTGATTCACACAGGTAGGTAGAGTCAAAAAACCTTGTTAAATGATATGAACTTTTTTTAAAATTAAAATACTTTATTTCATCCATTTGATTCCCAAAGTTATTCTTAGTTGATGAACAACGTGCTTTTAAAATTATGTCATTTTGAAGGAGAAAAACTTCATTTTCCTCAAGAGATAAAGATAATATATAATTTATATTTCCAGTTATTTCTTCCACATCAACATTGCCAAATGGGTAACACATAAATGTAACAATTGGTTTCGTTTAGTATGCACGTCTCAAGTCTTAGTAAAGGCAATCACTCTAAAATGTCTTGGTAGTCCATCGACTTAATGCCCACTACGGTGGAAAGAAAAAACCAATTTTCGATTTTTAATAGGTAATAGCACGGAAAAGTTGCCTTTTGGTGTTGATAAGATAAATTAAAAATATGAAAAATATCTTGAGGTGCCACAAGGGCGTTAAAATTTCACAAAAACACACTTTTTGGAACCTTTCAAAGATTTTTGAGTATTTTGATTATGAAATCAATTTTTTTAAATAAGTGTTATAATATGAATAAAAATATAAAAACAGTTTTACTATTGCATTGGCATGTCATCCGGAACATTGAGTCATCGCCGGAGCAGATGTTATGGAGGGGAGGTGGAAATTTATCTGCGTGTGGTGACAAGCTCAGAGCTGGTGTGAGATCAGCAACTTTGCCGAGTTCAACTGAGTTGGCGTCTCCGCTCCGCTCCGTCTATTATGTAACTATTTAATGTAATTAATTTGTTATTTTGTGTGTTTGTGCGTTTTCTTGTTAGCAAAAATGGCTCAGACTAAATTAGTAAGACAAGACAAATGTCGGAATGTTTTGGAAAATTTAGTGATTTGCTTGGAGTTAAAACTGCCGACTTACAAATCTGTTATGAAATGCTACTGTTATATTAGACATAACCTCAAAATTACTTCTGAAAATGAAATATGTAACACTTTGAGAGAGAATCTCTGCAAACATGTTTCAATAAGGAGTGTGTGTGTGTGGGGGGGGATTCGTTTCGTCAATTTTCAAGTCATGAGAACATGTGGATGTAATCCTTTGCATCGAAGTTTATCTTTGGAACTTTAAACCTCCTGACACCGCTCTACTTTCTCTTCTTTCTTTGAAAACACGTAAACCAAGTTATCATTGAACTTTAAGTTCATCACTTAGCATGGACTAAAGGATATTTTCTGGAGTAGCAAAGTACCCATCTTTTGAATGAGGTCTGTAACGTTCGTCATAGAGATATCTTGAATATGAGATAAGGTTAAACAGGTATTTGGAACCATAAGTATACGAAGGTTTCAACTTAATATTAAACCACATATGCACATACACTTTAATAATAGCCAGTCTTGGGATATATTTGAAGGATTAGGTTGGTTTCCCTCTTTTTGGCAATAACACTATTTTTCTTCAGCGCTTTCATTGTTGCCCGTAACCATTTCTGAAACACTAGTGTTTTTTGTCCATTCTTGATTAAATTTAACTATTTTCTGTAGTTCTTTACTTTTTCTTGCTTCTTTCTTTCTCAAAGCGCTTGTGGTAGCTAATTAGGTATCAATATTACCTATAACCATTTCGGTAATATTGATATTATATTTAGCTGGTAATATTGTATTTATACGCAAGGCATCTGAAACTGAGCCAAATAGTGTAGTGGATCCGGTTATCCCCTTCCCCTGACTTCCTTGTCACACTCAAGCAGTGGAAAGAGCTCTGAAACTGGAGACCGAATCGGCTCTAAATGTCTATGGTTTAATTGCATGAGAAGGATACATAAGAGCAAAAGTTGATTCACCTGTGAGTATGCCAAAAATTGTTACAAAAAATGGCAGTTTAATGCGGCATTAAAGTAGAAGTAAACAGTTTGCAGCTGTAACATTTGTAGTCATTAAGGATACAGAAGTAAGAAACAAGAAATTTGACATTAAAAAAATATTTTATTACTATTATTGTATTTTGTAATTAATATTTTTTTCTAACTGTAATGCTTATATATGTTTTTAAAATCATCTTTTGTAGCATTATACTTACGAAAAATTCATAAAAAATATTTTCTCAAAGTTTATAATTTTTCAGTTTTTTTACAAATTTTAAGCTTTTTGCGGCACTTTAAGTTGTTGTAGTTGGAACAAAATTTTTTACAACTCTTTTTCTAAAAGGCAACTTTTTCCCACTATTACCAAACTAAAATCTAAACAAATTTTTAAAAGGCCTATTCTAAAATTTGTCAATTTTTTACAAACTTTGAGCTCTTTGTGGCACCTCAAGATGTTGTTGTATTACAACCAAATTTTGTAATATGTTTTTAACCTAAACGGCACCTTTACTACACTATTACCAAACTAAAAATCTGTAAAAAAAATGAAGGCCATTTTCGTTTCACTCTAATGCCCACTACTGATCTAAAGGACGACAGAAAGTTTTTGATATCCGATATCGCCAAACATTCCTTCACAATTTGTAATGTGTGCTTCAGAT
This sequence comes from Argiope bruennichi, assembly GCF_947563725.1. Classification (NCBI taxonomy): domain Eukaryota; kingdom Metazoa; phylum Arthropoda; class Arachnida; order Araneae; family Araneidae; genus Argiope; species Argiope bruennichi. The sequence goes on along the minus strand of NC_079162.1, from coordinate 131,910,386 downwards.
TATGATTCTGAAGGTAGATTCAGCTTCGCGATAATGCCAATTTCTCACTGATAGAGGTAATATTCTTTTTTTGCTCATCTTCGAAGTCTAAAAAGAGAAAGTATTGTAGTTGTCGAAATGTCGACCTCGTGAGTTTGACGTATTTTACTTTCATATCTCCATGAATAATAATAATAATAATAATAGAAAGACACTTTTAGCTTGACAGATGAAATTTGGTCGATTATATTGCCAGTCAAGTTTGTAAATTTCTATCAAGTTTGGAATAAAATTCATTCGCAGAGGTTTGTCTGCCTGACTGTACGAAAAGACGTAAAAAATAAAAGTTGGCACTTTTGTTTAGCTTCTAAAGTGAAGATCCGTATTAAATTTTGAACTAAATGCATCCTGGTTTTAGCAAGTTTATGTTTTAATAACTACTCATCTCTAGAGCAGCTCTTCCCACAATTTTCTTGTATTTGATACCTTTAATGAGATTTACAAATCGATCCTTTTTACCTGTTTAAGGCTATTAGATGTTGCTAAATTATTAAAAAACAATAACTCAAAATTTCTCATTACTAAAATTTTTCGAATAGCGTTGGCCTATTTTTTAATGCACACATCTTTTGCGATCTAAATCTTCGATCATTTGAATTAGTTTTCATTCCATAATATTATTTATCATGAATTAGAATGTAATGGATATTTTCTTCTGTCGTATGATAGTCATTTAATTCTCGAGCTGGCAAAATTTTATAATCTCTATTTAGAAATTAGACTTGTAACTAGATCTATATAAATTTGTAACGAAAATAGCATAATAGTAGTTATATAAACCCGTTACTTTGAGGATATTGCAAGACCCCCCAGCGGAAAGAATTTTACCTATTCCTTTGCTGATTATCGATTATGTAATAAAGATATCTCTAGTGTGGCTTTCGCTGGAGTGTTAATATGACAAACTAATATTCAGAAACACATAGGAATGAAATTCTTTAAATACCGTTTTCCTATCTTTTGAGGCACTTTAATTGTCGGGAATCTTAAATTTCAATTTAGAATATTAGTTTTAATTCGATAGTATCGTTTATTATAATTAAAAATGTAACCGATATTTTCTCGAAGCAAATAGTAGTTTTTAATTCTTTAAGTGGAGAAATTTAAATATCGTTATGTAGATGCTAGGATTGTAAATAAGTCTAATTACTTTGGAATGAAGAGAATTGCTATTTCTAAACAACACCTAAATAGAAATAAACCTAATAATTTCACAAAAGAAGAAATTTTTATCTCTAAATTACTTCTTGCACTTGGTTTACAATCTACTATCTTTTCACCTAAATGCAGATATAAGGCTCTTAACTAGTTTCGGAGCAATTTATTTAGAAAGGGAATCTCGCCCCTAAATAACATCTGCGTATTAATCTGATCTGTACGAAATTCATTTATATTTGAACCACCACAATCACTCACTTCCATGTAAACGTTCCCTGTCATTTCATTTCATTTAGATGGCTTCTCCGTTTACACCGCCAGACAATCTGAAGGTTGGCATTTTTAATCCCTCTTAATGTTCTGGAAATGTAGTTACTAAAGTGAAATGCATAAAACGCTTATTTGTATTTGATTAATATCGATTTTCACCCTTCATTTGCGAAAATGCAAATTCAACTTTTTTAAAGATTAAATTAGAATGAAGTGCCTGAGCAGTCCCAAATGTTAAATCTTTGTCCTGGATCATAATTCCTAGCAAATATTAATATTAAAAATGAAAATTAGGTTCAAGTTTCAGAAATCTGATTTCTGAATAATTTTGCATCTAATCTTTTAATGTACGTTTTTATTGTGGCACAATTACGTATTTCTAAACCGCTAACAAATAAATATATAGCTCCAAAAGAAAGAATGCTTTCAACGGCAAGAAGAAGAATATTTTATGTCATTTAAATCAATACATATATTTCTGAAGAAGTTAAGGATTCTAACATTTTTTTCTGCCCCGTTATTATCAATACTACTTAATTAAAAAAAATGTTCATTCCTTAAAATATATGATTAAAAAACACTTTTTATGACTAAAATTGGCCAAATTATAGCTGTTTCACCTAAATAAGAATCTCATATAAATGTATTTTAAAGAACAATTTGAAAAATAAAATGCTTTGATGAAATTAAAAATATTATTATAATTTTTCAATGTTTCATCTATTCAATAGAAAAATATAAAATATATATTCAACTTGCCTATAATTAACAGTAAAAATATATTTTATTCCATAAAAATTCATAGTAAAGCTAAATCATATTTATTACAAAATTAAGTAATTAAAATGCAGTAATTAAAATCATTGATTCTAAAGACAAAATAAGAGTAACTTTACTGTTAACTTTTAAAAGTTACGTACATTTAAGAAAGTTTAAGTTATGTGGTTAATTCTTGGTCAGGTGTATAATCTCACAGATAAAGTGTAAATAGCGGTAACAAAAGCGTGAGTATGAAGACGCCTTTTTAATCCAAAATCAATTACCCAAATGAATAAGTTTTCCGTATAAAGGAAAGTATAGAAAGTAATATGTTATAAGCAATTGAAATTTTTCATCATAGAAGAAAAATTAAATTTCCGTTTCTCCGTTCACAGCTTGTTTGTAATTTATGAAAAATAATTATTGTTTTCATTTAGAAACGTAAATATTTGCTTTCCTTTTTTTCCTTTATGATTTCCCAAGTCTTCTTATTGACATCAATTGTTTTTTAATCTGAAAGTGTAAATTTGCGGCTAAGCAGAGCACAAAAAATATTCATATATAAAAGAAATGCAAATTCGGTAAATTTAAAGTTTCTTTTTAAATAAAATACCTAAAAAAATAGTCAAAAGAAAGTAAAAGAAGAGAAAAGAGTGACTGAAAAAATAATCATAGTCTAAAAATATTTCCAAAGATGTAGTAATACTTCCTTATGTAATGTATTCGACACAGCTCGGTTTAAAAGCACAACAATGGATAATTTCAATTTGCAAACAGCCACTTACAATTTTTGTTGAAATAGCGAATTTAGCTGTAAAATTCATCTAAAATGATAATTTTCAATATTACCTAAATCTATCAATTTCCAAATGAAAGAAAGTTTTGTTTAAAATGCTGCAATGATAAGAATATTTTACTAAATGTAATTGATTGGGCCTGGGATTTGAAAAAAAAAAGTTATATTTCGTAAATTTTAGAGAAATATATTTATTGATTCAAATCCATAATTCTTTCCATCTTTTAAAGCATTTTTCTAATTGGAAGTAAATGTCTGTCTCTAACGGTTTAGAAAATCAGGTCACAATAACAGCAGACATCCTGTATATAAAATAAGTCACTCTGAATCGATAAATAAACCGGAAGAAAACTAGTCAATCGATGATAAACTTCGAGGAAATGAGTTATTTCTCTCTTCCTTTTTTTTCCTTAATTTTTTTTTAAATTACTTTTTATTGTTTCTAATTTTTTGTATATATTTTCTTAGATTTTATTTAGTATCCCTGCAGCAAATAATATTCTAATTTTAGAATGAGAATAAGAAAATATAGACACTTTAAATTAATAAGGCTCTAAGAGATTTTTAAGATGATCGCTTAGAAACTACCGAAAATGTTTATGGAAAACGCCAAAACATGTAATAGATTTTAAATATCACCTTGAAACCTTTAAACAGAAAGAATGAACCAGAAATTTGCCACAAATACAACCCTAAGCAAGATATTTTCTGCATTCAAACATATATGAAACTTGAATAAGTAATATTAGAACAAACTTTATAGATTAAAATTTTCAAATCACATTATTTGTAATGTTAAAAAATTTAATTTCTCAATAGCACAGCGGCATTCTTTCCACATTGCACTCATGCTTTATTGATGAAAAAATGCCTCTTGTTGTTTTTTTATTATGAATCTAATAAAATATACTAATTCATTAAGACAAACACTGTTTCTTCATTAACAAAATAAAGAATATTAGATAAAGTAAGCAATATCCGACAAGATGGAATGAATTGGTTTGTTTCTTACAAAACAGTGCCGAATCATTCACAAAGCCATTTTCTCATTAAAAAAAATCCATAAAGTTTTTATAAAGAGATGTGAGGGTATAAAACCAAGAATGGAGGTTCTAAATGGTAGGAAGTTGAGGAATAAAGATAAAAGACAGTACTAAATTTCCTGAAGTGACAAATAGTGTGCTATCGTTGCTTCTTAGAAAAATCTCCAAATGTTCACAATTCCTTCTTTTTCTGTTTCTATTCGCAGAAATACTTCTAGAAAAGTTTCGTTGAGGATTTATTTCAAGTGTTATTCTTGTGTGCTTTAAATATTTATATTGTGAATGCCTTTATAATATGTCTTAGTATTTTATGAAATGATAGATATTTGAATAAAATATCAAGCAAATTAATTTGCAATGACGCTGAAACAAATCTTAATAAAATGAGATCGAAATTGCCTAATAAAACTCTAAAGATAACAAACATCTGTACATTTTCCATTTTTTTTAATACTGTGGTCTCAGTGTTTGAAGCTAGAAATAAAATTAAGATCATTATTTTTAAGAATTACTGCTAGAAAGCTTAACATTTATTTTTCATACCTTTAATCAATCATTTATTAAAATTGTTTTGTCCGTGCTAAGCTGCTGAAAAAATATTCAAGTATTTTGAAAAGAGAAATGGAGGTTGAGGGTTAGTTAAATTGCAAAATGTAACATTTTGAAGTTCTGTGTAATCTGTTTCAAGCTCTGCATTTATCCGTAGTTTAACTTAAACTATGAATTATGAATAAAATTTACCATATAAATTGAATTAATACAGTACAGTATAAATCCCTAAACTGCATTCGATATCTTCTTATGATGAATATGAACTATTTGCATTTGCTCTTCTAGGTCCTAAGTTATTGTCCCAAGGATATGACAGCTGACATCTGCGTACATTTAAATCGGAAAGTTTTCAACGAGCACCCAGCTTTCCGTTTAGCTAGTGATGGTTGCCTCAGGGCCCTTGCGATGTACTTCACAATGGAACACAGTGCTCCAGGAGATCTGCTCTATCATACCGGAGAAAGTATTGACACCTTATGTTTCGTAGTGACAGGATCTTTAGAAGTGATTCAGGATGATGAAGTGGTTGCAATATTAGGTAATGAAAGAGTTCTTAATATTGACCCATTAACGGCCTCCTTGAGGAAACGGTTGAATGGATAATCGTCCTTAAAGCAGTCGTCGGTCTAAAATAATGATATCCAACGTTTCATAACAAACATTTCCTTCCTTAAAGCAATACTTGACTAGAAGCCTTGTAAACTGGTCTTTACCTCTTTAAATACAGTATGATTCAGAAAACTATTTCAAATCAGATAGAGATATTCCAGATTCCTTTTTATAATATCAGAATGAACAAAGGAGCACATAAATGAATCCTTTGATATTTCGCTAAAAAGCTACTGATAATTGTTTCCCCAGAGCAACTCAATCACGAAAGAATGTGATTGAATTTCCTAAATAGACCTCTTTCAGCATGAATGCTCTGTAATACTGCTAATATATATCTATGATATTGTACAGCATTCAAAATATCTAACAACATCGTGGAAGATGTTATACGGTATCTTGTATTAATATGATTATAAGAAATAGTTTTTACACAGTATTTTTTATTTAATCATTTTTATTCATTATTTCCACAGACATCTATTCGTTAACGTGTAACAAATTCGTTTTTAAGTGAAATTGCAAAAAGTTAAATCTGCTATCACATTGTAACTCATTATAAAGATGGATGATGTTTATTTATATGAAACACTGTGATATATCGTAATTTCTTCCGAAAATCCATTTGGTTTTTCAGTTTTCAAATCTCAGCCTATTTTTTGAAGGAATTATTAGTAATTACTTTCTCTTTTAGCACAAGATATTTCTACGATTTTCTGAATGTCACTTAATACTGTGAGTATAACGCATAAAGGAGCATAATAATGTAGTAGTTAAATAATGTAGAACGGATTTTGGTAATAGAGATACTTTTTATATGAGTATCGATGAGAGAGACCATCGCCACTGATTAAAAATTTTCTAATTTCACAATTATTTGCTACAACGCATTATTTAAATTTCACTCTCTCTTGAAGTGTGTATGTTTCATAAAAAATTAAATGTTTCATTTAAAAGCATAAATTTTTAATGGACGCTTAAGGCAAACTTGATCACGTGTACATTTTATGAGAAGGCTTTCCAGCAATGGAAAATTTTTTCCATGAAATTCATTCTTTTTCAGATGGCTAATGTTCATTCAAATGAGTACTTTTTGTGGCCCAAAACATGTGGAGCTTTAATACAAGCAACGTGAGGTATTTTGTGAAAGCATGCAATTTGAAAAATAGGAGAACACATATACCTAACTAACGCAAGTATTTTGCAGCAATGAAATGTTTTCACATTTTGATATGACAGGGACGATTAGTTAATTTAAAGGGGTCAGTTTTATTAAAAATTTTTCAGATGACATCCAGTTGAAAGCAATTTTTATATCTATTTATGTTTCATTCCCCCCCCAAAAAAATGTTATGTAATTTTTACATTACTTTGAAAATCTAATATTAAAAACGTACTAAATTGTGGTTTCTCTTTTAGGCAAAGGAGATGTATTCGGAGATGCATTTTGGAAAGAGCCCACTATTGGTCAATCATGTGCCAATGTTCGTGGCTTAACCTATTGTGATTTGCATTCAATCAAGAGAGATAAGTTACTTGAAGTGCTGAATTTCTACCACGCCTTTGCAAATTCATTTGCTAGGAATCTACTTCTCACTTATAACTTGCGACACAGGGTGAGATAATTTTTTCCCCGTTATTTTTTCTTGCATTACTGATGTAAATGTTTTATTTCATAACCAATAAGATATTCTCTAAAGCTGTTGTAGCTGAACTGAGTCTCAAAAGTAAAAATCACAGAAACAGTGACTCCGAAAAAATAATGTTTTATTTTTAATTGAATTTATTCCCATTTATAAATAGCTTGATATTCATTCCAAATAAAAATTTAAACTTCTAAGAGATCAAAAATTTATTTAAGATTCTGTCATTTTAGTTCAAGCTTAGAAACTGAGAGACCTATCTAAAAATAATAATAAAAATTAATCAGTACAACTATTTATTCTTTTAAGAATCTTAAACTGCTCAGAATAGAACATTTCTGCACCAAATTCTGTCACTTCTTTCATTTAAATTTGTTAACTTTATTAATATGTTTACTTAGCAACATGTATGTTATATCTGAAATAAGAAAAAGCAGTTGGAAATTGATTTCTTGTTATTTAAGATCATATGCTGAAAAAAGGGAATAGTTATTGTTACTAGTGTATGGAATGAATTCTATTTAAAAGATTTATTATATTAAAAACCATTTTGATTTGTATTAAAGAATGTAGTCAAAACTGTATGGGAACTTCACCACTTTATTCATTAGATGCAAGTAAGGTAACGAAACCGAAAGAATCCTGCATGTACATACACATCTTCCTGATGTTATTCGATACTTCAAAACTTGTACACTTTTGTGAAGATATCAAAGTAACACTATGAATCATCGTGTTCTGTTTGTGAATGTTTCGGATAAAATACATTCCTTTATAATTGATAATATTTTCCAAGACTATCAAAATTCAATAAATTATTTTATGTTTCTTTATAGATTATACATTATTTTATTTCCTATGAAAGCTGGGAAAAATATATAAAAATCTTCATTATACTGTATTAAGACAAGATTAGATAATTTTAAAAAATGAATAATTTTGTTTTGCTGTAAATTTATTTTTAGATTTTTCATTTTTACAATCTATATTTTTTTTAAGCCGAAAATAAATTTAGTTTAAAATATTATAAGTGTTGTATGATATCCTGTCATTTTTTCGCCAAAATTCTGTTCCCTTATTTATTTGATTGTTGAAATTAGTTCCCTCTTACATTTCACTCTCTTTGTAAGAAATAAAAGAGGCAAATGCATTTCAATTTCAACTTTGAGATGGTAAAGACAATTCAGTAAATTCGAGATGGTTTTTGCTAACTTTGTTATTTTCTTCTCTTTGAAATGATTGTATACGATGGAAAATAGATCTATAATTTATATTGGTGCCTAATCATGTTCTAGAGGGATCATTAAACAAATTGATTCATTGGTTAACCACTATCATTTACAGCAACTTTCAATATTACCCCAGAATCATTGGATTCTGAACACACTAACATAATGAGTTGAAGAGCATATATTTGAGATAAAAAGAAACTACTACTACTTATCCCATAATATTTTACCACCTGTGATCAGCAACCCCGAAATATTGTTTTCTTACTGTTTTTCAATACAAACATATTCTGTTTAATGGTATATCAGCCATAAACTATCATTAAACAATGCCTTTTTTTTTTCAAATTGATTTATTGATTAAACAATATCTTTTACAGCAACTTTCAATATTACCCCAGAATCATTGGATTCTGAACACACTAACATAATGAGTTGAAGAGAATATATTTGAGATAAAAAGAAACTACTACTACTAATTATCCCAGAATATTTTACCACCTGTGATCAGCACCCCCGAAATATTATTTTCTTACTGTTTTTCACTACAAACATATTCTGTTTAATGGTTTACAGGCCATAAACTATCATAGCTACTTAATACCTTCAATTTAAAGTCAGAAAATGAACCTTTATAAAAAGACAAATAACAGAATTTTTGAGACATGACATATCTTATAAACATACTTCAAAATGAGTATGACTAATAATTCAATTTAATAGTATAAAACATAGTACTCACTTCAAGTTGAACTTTTAATCCTCTACTTAGTTCGTTTTTCTCTGACATGAAGAAGTCTACCTAGGCGATAGGACCTTTTAGAATAACATTTATACAACTCTCAAAAATCGCGAATTATTATTAGCCACCAAAACAAATTTTGATTTAGTTGAACTTATATTCTCTACACCTGTCACATTCAGCTGTTCACCGTCAACTCCTTTAATACCTCAAGTTTATCAATAACGTGTCTTCAATCTGGTGCCTCCAACATAAGCATTCAAAACATATATATATGTTGAAAATCATCCATGGATGATTCAAGATAAGTTACTTCCTCTATTTCTACTACTGCCATTTCTTAGTGAAAAGAGTCAAAATCATCAGATTTCTTCCTCAGCATCGTATTTTTTTCTTCCTCGTTGTAAATGTTCATGCTTTCTTCCATACTTGACGTCAAACAACTTCAAATCCTTAATACTAAAGAACTTGCATTCGTGAACAGTAATATAAATGTAGATTCATGGCAGTTACTTTAAAATTGTCAGTTGATAGTTTGACATAAAATAATGACAATTATTGGTGGGACGGAATGCAACAGCGCTCTTAGGTTCTATCTCAGATATTTTCATCCTACTGGTGTGGTGTGGAAGCTTAGAGAAGGGGTGACAGTTCAGGTATCGTCCTCGTCATCTGACGACAATTCAAAATGACGAGGTCCGTCCCAAAATATCCCTAGTGTTGCCTTAAAAAACGGGACGTTAATATAACTAACTAACAGATCTTTTCATAAAATAAATAACCCCAAATTTCTGAAAAATATAGGTTTTTATTATAATAAATGCCCTTTCCTGATTTTCCCAGGATGAAAATTGCCTGAAATAGAACACTTCCTATTCCTCAGAAGGAAGATCAAAATTGAAAATTGAGTTTTTCTCGTAACTATTATATCCTACAAGGTCCAAAAAATGTATAAATTTGTAAATTAGCGATGTATGAAATGTATAACGATGTTTTGAGTACGTTGTATCTAAAAGAAACAAAAGTTCGGAAATAACACAATTGCGAGGAAGTGTTGTTTGGCTTTTCTTAGAGTTTCTTAAAGAAGGTACATACTTCCCAGCTCCCTAAGGCTTCACCTTATCAGGTATATCCGATGGAAGATGAAGAATGTTGTTCCAATGTAATTTCCGTTTTCCAGTGTTCCTTGACCCGATTTACCCTTCCTGGCACTAGGACAGTGCCTATTTTCGCTTTATTGAAAAAAAAATTCAATTCGAAAAATCGGGTCTGTTTTCGAAAAATCGATCTTTTGATGTCTGTTTTCGAAAAATCGATTTTTTGATGCCTGTTTTCGAAAAATATCGACATCATGATCAGTTCACGATGAATCGCGATACAATAATTCGATATTCACAATTAATATACATTTTCGATTTCGCATTGGTTACCGGTTAGTATTTATTTTTGTTGCTTTTCCTTCTTATTGAACTTCATACAGAATTTTCGGTAATATTTCTAAAAATACTATCATATACGATTACATAAAAATACTTGTTTGAAGCTTGCCATTTTGGAATGAACTGTTTTCTGCTCCCTAACTGATTGATACCATTATGGAAAAATAATTGCAGTTATCAGAAGGTTGTTGGTTGTCCTTTGGTCAATTGCTACCTATCCATCACCAGAGATAAAAGCAAAAAGAATTAATTCAGATTAAATCCACAATTTTATTCAGTGTAAAATTAGACTATTTTACACTGATTGAAAATTTGAAAAAATCGCAATGAATAATCCAATCACATAAAGTGAAATAATTTGAAGTAATAAAATTCATCCATTAAAAACAATCTTTATCTTAAATTTAAAAAAATGAATAAAAATATGGAGTAAAATAGTCTGACTCCATATTTCCTTTTTTATTATTAATTTTCTTTTTTTTATTTTCAAATACACAGTATTTTGAATTGATTTAAAAATTCCTGCATTCAATTTGACTTAAGAAACTTTTTGAGAAATTATTATTTTTCTGTTTTTAATGTAAAGATATCTTAGTAGTGATTTTTTAATCTTTTAACTGCTTTTTTTAAAATCCTTTTTTCATTCCCCCTTTCATTTTAATTTTTCATATTTAATTTTAATTTAATTTTTTTATTCCATTTCAAATTTTATAATATGCCAAAACTTTGACAGATTACTAAGAATTAAAAGATAATTAGCTAGAATTTTAATATTCAGAAATATAGAGTTGTTCTAGAGTGTTGATAATTTTTTCATTAAGTTTATATTAATGATGATATGTAATGGCATGTTTGTTTTTTATTTGAACGTGATCAGGACTTTTTCTAAAATTTTTTTTGTATTACATCATTCGTCCATAAATAAATTTACCTTCATAATATTTATTATTAAAGTTTTACTTATTTCGGAATTACTATTTTTCGTCTCTTTTTGTGTTTTGAAATAGTAAATGAAGTATATTAATTTCATATAAATAGCATACCTATTGTTAATATTTATATTAAATTCTAGTTCATATTTATATTAAATCTGCCAATAATATTATTAAAATAAGAATGAAATTTTATGTAATGCATATACAAAATTAATTTTCCAAGACATCAGATTTTGAATTGATGATTTATTTAAGCTACTTAAATTTACTTGCTAAAGGCATTATTATGTCGCTTTCCTGTTTTTTAATGAAGAAGGAAAGAAACTGAAGTTTTTTTTCGGTCAGCAGTAAAAAGGGTAAAATTTTAAAAATTATTGTTTTGAAAAAACTCATTATTATAAATTGTAACAGGCAGGCATTGCTTTGGCATTGACACACTTTATTTATATTCCAACTCTTTTTATTCAATAGAAAACGAATATTTTTATTACATAAATTGAAACTTCCATTTATTAGGAATCTTCCTGATATATGACAAGAGATGCTATTTATAACTTATAATAACTATAAATGAATAATGATATCACGATATATCGAAAAATATCGATATGTGTTGGACGATTTATCGCGATGTTCAAGTTCGATTATCGAACCAGCTCTTCTACCTGGCTGCATTCTCATCTAGTTGCCACGGTCACACCATACATTAATTGAAATCAGTAAATTTAAAAAGTAAGATCAGTCATCCTAATAATCTCCATCTGATGATAGAAAACTGATAAATTCGAGGTTCTGTTATTACCGAAATTATAACAATTTCCGAAAAGTGAGATTACTATGATTATAAATCTTTACATGTGCAATACATAGCAAGTTATTTGCATGTCGAACAAAATTACTTTTCAAACAATCTTTTTTTACAATTGATATTTTTTTTTTCTTTTTCTAATCAAGAAATTTATTTGCCTCTATTTTTAATGATATTTTCAAAATTATCTTTTATAATTTTCATACTTTTATTCATTTATCAGGCATATGAACTTCATATGTTTTGAAATCCCGTAGTTTCACATTTTGTAGATTTAGTAGGTGAGAAATATCTTACGATATTTGCACAATATTATGTATACCGAAGAATACCAATTGTCGTACGAAAAAAATTGCATAATATGTAACATTATTTTCGGAACACTAAAAATTATTATTTTCGAAAATTTTCCCAGTCAAAATGCTAAGTTCTACAAAAGTAAAGTCAATTTTGCCAAAAATAGGTGCCTGCGTAACATACAGTACAATGCAATAAAAACAATAGTGTGAGTTATAAGCTTGTTGGTTGTAAAATATATTCAAAATAATATTGTAGCACGTATATTCGGTAATTTCAATACTTCAAAAATATTTAAGACGTTGATTCATTTCGTAACACATTAGAAGAGAATTTATCCTTAATTTCTCAAAATTATTTTGCCTTGTCAAGCTATAATATCAACAATGCGTTAGCACTCCGCATTTTATGCAGAATTCGTCTTTAACTTTTTTTTAATTATGAAGTTTTAATGCTTATAAACTAAATAAAACACACACACAAATTTTTATAATAAACACACACAAATATTTCAGGAGAAATAAAAACTCTTTTAATGTCTCCTATTTTTAAAAGCAATTAAATTTTAACCGTAATTCCTTAACTTATTCCATGTACAAATTTTAGTTGTGAATGAAAATCGCATCTTCTTCGATTTCAAGTTGGGTTTTTAATTCAAACAACATATTTATTTCATTGATATGTCTATTCGTAATTTGATATGGAGGTGAATAACAAATCGTATCAAGCAGAGCTTCTAAATCAACAAACCGTTATCATAATCCACCCATGTCATTTGAATTCTGATTGATCTAATGGATAGGAATCTTTATCTAACTAAATGGAGTCTTAAGTTCGGAATCCCAGGCAGCACATCCTGTTGCACAGTATTATATAATATTGTACATTAATATATCATATAATTTAATATGTAACAATATTATGAATGTTGTTTAATATCATACAATATTGTACAATATATATATGCGCAACTTGGGATTCATGATAAATCATATGTGCTTTAACAAGACTTCTATTGAAATAGATGATTGAATAACGTAGTTGTTAAGAATTTGTTTTCCATATTAAAATAATATATGATATTGTATGACATTATACAAAATTCTTAAAGCTTTACATTTACATTGTTTAAATATTCTGAACAAATATAATCTAATATTACTTTTGCAAATACCAATACTCTGTGTACTGCTTGGAAAGGAAATAATAAAAGAAAGAATGAATATGTGGATACTATTCTGGCTCAAGATCCATTCTCTAGCTAAACTACATCAAAGAATAATAAAAGAAAGATACATAGACGCATTTATAGATAAACTTTCTGAAATAGAATAAGATGATTTACAATATCGTTACAATATTTTCAAGCTAGTGTACAACAAGCATTCAGAACATCAAATAATATCTTTGTGTTAATAGTGTTTAGTTATAAGGAACAAACAATAATCAAGACTAGAAACTGATTTTTTCTCATATCAGAGCATGATTAAAATAAATAAACTGTTTGCCCATTTTAATGTAAATTTTGAAGTCTTCCGAAGTATCTCACACTACAGAAAGGTGAATTTCATAAAAATTGAAATCCTTATAATTAGTGATCATGTTGTGAAAACACAAGTTGCTAAATCCGCACAGAAAAACCCCCCTGCTATCTGTAAAATGACATCTGCTTTTAGTGCCGATTTAATTTGTTGATACTAAATATAATTTAGGGAAATATGTATAAAATAATATCACAGATACGCAATTTTCAGCTACTTTTTATAGAAAAAATTTTGGTAAGAAATATTGAAAGATGTGAAAATTAAATTATGATTAAATGTTTTGTGATTTTTTAACAAGGATTCGTTAAGTTTTTGGAAAAAATTAGAATGTATGAAAAGAAGAAAAATGAAAAAAAAAAATCATTCCCATATTTTAATAATCAGCTCAAATTCAGAAATTAGGAGGCTTTTACTTGAAAAATTTGTAGTAGTTCATCATTTATGAAATTTTATAATGATAGGTTTGGAAAATTAAAATAAAATAATTTTTTTATAAATTATAAACCATTTACAGAACATCTGAATTTTTCATTCTGATTTTAACTCGTGATAATCAATAAGAATTTGTTTAGTATTATGATGTACTCTTTGCAATATGAAAAACTAAACAAAAATTAAATACATAATAAGCTAAAACTCTAAAGAATTTATCCTATTAACTTTTCGGATGTATCAACAATTATCAAAAATGTTATGGTTATGGGTTTAAATAATTATTATTTTTAAGTAATAATGAAGTAAACAGTTTAAAGGTGAATGGATTTAATGACATCTGTATTATGTGGTATATTTTTATAATAGTATTGATAAGATTTCAATAAAAATAAGTTTTATTTATTTTCTTCTAAAATCTCGTTGAGAAATATGTTTAAAAGACTGTTTACAAAAATAGAATATGAAGTGAAGTTTTCTAATCTATACTTATAATAAAGCTCAATGTGTGTGTGTGTGTGTGTGTGTGTGTGTGTGTGTGTGTGTGTGTGTGTGTGTGTGTGTGTGTGTTGGCGCTCTACAGGCCAGGTCATTTGACATACAGCTACCAAATTTGGTACATGTATACCTTAGAGGGCGGGAATGTGCACCTTTGGTCCCTTTTTTTGAAATTTTAATTATTAATTAAAAACTAACTTTCCCGCCAAAAAAATCTTCCATTTTCTTCACCGCCAACTTTTCCGCCAAAAAAATCTTCCATTTTCTCCACCGCCAAATGAGTAAGGCTTCAGTATTTTTTTTCTCCCAACAGCAATGAAGCTAGGGTTAACGTTTTTCGGCGGATTATTTCAAACGATTCTGTTTATTTTCTTAATGTTTTATGTATTTAAAAGTAAACATTGTTAATTAATCCATGTTTCAGATTCATTCTGAAGTACTTTTGAATTAAAATAACACAGAATAAAGGAAATTAAAAATGTATAATCTACATAGCGTTACCCCAACTGGCGTAGAAAAATTCACGCATTTGCGTTACCGTAATTGGTGAAGAAAATTCACGCATGCGCATTCTGTTCCGATTGTTGCCATGACAACCATTATCAACGGACGATTTAAATTATTTTTAGGTTAGTTGCATGCTTTTGTAAGTAAATTGTATTTATGTTAATTATATATTTTTTGTATATGCTTATCGTTTTAAGTACATCGTATTTTAAGTAGTTTTTTTAACCTGTTTTCAATGATTTAAATTATTTTTAGGTTAGTTGCATGCTTTTGTAATTAAATTGTATTTATGTTAGTTATATATATTTTTTGTATATGCTTATAGTTTTAAGTACATCGTTTTTTAAGTAGTTTTTTTAAACCTGTTTTCGACCGATTATTTTAAACGATTCATTTTATTTTCTTAGTGTTTGATGCATTTAAAATTAAACATTGTTAATGAATCGATCTGTTCCTGATGAATTTGAGAAAATTTTGTTGGCAAATTCTTGAGATATTACATAAATTAAGAACGATATTCTTTAGTGCTCATAAAGTTTAAACGCTCAGTGACTCTATTATCAGTAATCATATTATTAAAAAAATGCTTTGTTTCAGTAAAAAATATTATTATATTAATTGCAGATTAATCATTTACACTTTAATTTAAAGCATAAATTCTACGAGGGGTAACAGAAAATTAGAGAGATACATATCACTTTATGACTGAAGGCCTTTATAATATTATGAGTGAATTATATGACTATCAAAATTTGAAGTTTTAAAATATTTTGCTGAAGAATCTATTAAAGTTGGAATTGCGTAAAATATTTAATGGTACGACCGGCGTTTAACCCCCTGCTTGGCACAATTTTTTAAAATCGCCAACAACGGCTTAGCGAAATGTTCAAAAGCAAAGGAGCAGATGTTCAATTATAGTGCATAATAAAGATTGCCAGCTTTGGCGCGTTATCGCAACTTGGCGAAGAAGGGGGTTAAACTCCGGTTCAACCTATTTAATTATTAAAATTTAAATGAACATTAAGATTGGCGAACCGGCTGGTCGCCAAAGGCGGCTAGTATATAATAAAAACAGCCTGAAAATAAAGAAAACGGGATAAAACGGGTGACACGAATTAAACACTCTTTTCTTGTCACAATTTGTTCCTCAGACAAGATAATGCGGAAATTAAGCTAAAACCCCATAGGACTTGTTTATGAATAATATATATTATCAGCAATTATATGTTCAGCAATATACGAGACAAAATTAAATACATCTTTAAGAAGAAAAATGCTGTTCCATTGTTATATAATTATTTGTATTTATGAAGTATTACAAATTTCCTACTAAAGCAAAATCTCATTTGGAACCGCAATGATTTAATTCAGTATTTTCGATAAAAAATGTCCGAGGGTCAAATAATTCCATCAAAAAACTTTACAACGTATAATTGAAGAATTAATACAGTCTAGTATATTGTGCCTAACAGAACAAACGCATCTTCAATTCGATTCGAGAGAAATTAACGATATAGATTTAAACTCTTTATTTATATCAAATGTATTATCTTTAAATAACATATCCCGATGACAACAAGGAATTTCGTTAGGAGTTAAAAAACATTGTTAATATCGCTCGAAAACATGAACAATTTAGAAGCGTGCTTCGACGTTCATCGAAAAAAAGACTAATTTTCAGAAAAATTACTTTTTTTTTAAGTGAAATTTTGCTTTTTTAGTTAAAAGTCTCATATATTAATTTCTAAAAGTAGTTCTGTAGATGATTTCTAGAGCTTTAACTACAAATTAGTATTTAGCCGTTGCATGAAATTGGTAATGATTAAAAGAGTTTCGATTTGTACTTATCGTATTAAAAATAAGGTCTTGATGGTCTTCAAGATGATTCCTTTTTAATGAAAGTTAAATAAATTTATTGAGTAATATTATAAATGTTTCACAGACAACAAACAATAAAATACAACAGAATTTAATTCTTAGAAAGGTTTCTCGAAGATTAAGAATTATTTGATAAATTTAAGGAACCTACATGTGTTATTTTTAATTTCCTAAAGTGACTTGATATCTTTTTCAGCTGATATTTCGCAAGGTGGCTGATGTGAAACGTGAACGAGAGCTGGCAGAACGTCGGAAAAATGAACCTCTTCAGGAGTTGTCTCAAGATCATCTCGTACGGAAGATTTTTTCAAAATTCCGCAGAAACGGTTCTTGCGAGAATCGGGCTCTAAGTAGTGATTTGGAAAGAGGCCCTATAACTGAAACTACTGAAAATCGAGTTAGAATAGCACAAGTCAATGAGAGTGGAGGGATGAAGTGCCCAACCAGGTGGACCGTCACCACAGATCCTGGAGACGACAAGGAGAACGCTCATTCTGAAAATGTGTCCCAAGTTGTCAAGAAGGATGTCCAAAAGACTGGAAACCGCTCTGTTTCCAAATGGTCTCGAGTTCTTGCTAAAGAACCAACTATTGAAGAAGAATGTTCGCCTCATTCGGAAGGAGAATCATCACCAGAATACCAAAAAATTCTTGCAAATCTTGTAGATTTAAGAGTTGATTTGAAATTAGAAATGCAAAGACTCAATACAAAAATCTGTCGCGTTGATGAACAAATTGGACAGTTGATTCGGTTGGTGAAACCTCAAAGAAATGAGAAAATGCCACATGCTTTGTTGGGTTTACGGGCTCCGGAACCCCAGCGAAGCAAATCCCTTACTAGAAAAGACTCTTTACCCAAAAGAAGGCCCAAAGATGCTGTTAGAGCAATGCTTGAAAATGAAATCTATGAACAAGATAAAGATGATGTAGAAAAAAGTAAGATGCAATAAACTGAAAAGTACATATATTTTAGTTATCCGGCATCTCACCATTTGATAGGCTGTTTGAAGCTGACAGTTTTTTACCATTTGTGCGAGTTCAGTCTTCCGATTCCAAGGTTCCTTTTAATTCGGGCTCTGTGGATCATGTCAATGAATTGAGTTTTTCGGGGTTTTTTTTCTTTTTTAGTTTTCTAATGTTTATTTTTAATACTAAAAATGTAATAATTTAATAATGACAATAGATAACATAGAAGAGTTTGACTTGCACAGCATACTTTAGAAAATAATTCAAATACAATTCTGTTTTGTGACGAAAAAAGTATTTTATAATTTTTCTAAATACAGAAATTGTAAACATAATCAGTAGTTTTGATTTAACGTTTGCAATATTTTTATCGTTTTGTTTCATTCTAGAAATCGTTTATTTTACATGTTATAATATTTTCACTAAAAGTATAATACTGAAGGCAAATCGAGAAAGGGGTACTTTATCTCCTATTAACAATAAATAAAACTTATTTTATAAATCAACTTGAATTATTGGATGTAAATTTTTTAATTACCTGAATGTAGATTCATGCTAAGAAATTTTTTGTAAATTTTATAATTCTCTAATCGTAAAATAACTGTTACCGTCAAACTCGAATTAATAAAACGTGATTTGGAAAAACTGTTTCTTTATTCAGAGCTTTCATTTAAAAATCTGGGCCTTTACTGGTTACCCGGGTATTAATTTTTAAAAAATCAAATAAAAAATCATTATTCGTTCTATCATTTAATCCTCTGACTATTGAAGGTGGTCAAAACCAGAATTCCGTTCCATACGGACTATTTTTTTCGCATAGAAAGCGGTGAAGTGGACTCGCCCGTCTTCTGCCATCCTCAGTAGCACTATGGGTGAGGAAAAGCAACAATGGAATTATTAATCGATTGATAACATTCCCCAGCTGAGCTTCAACACATGCCACTCTGCTTTAGTCTGTGAAACGAATAGCATGTGAAAGGAGAACACTAAGGATATATCATAAGGACTCATTATTGCATTGTTGACTGCTCTCTGAATGAGAATAGAAGCTTTTTTTACATTACAAGACTCTTAGTGTAATAAAAAAAAACATTTTCCATGTATTGTTACCTTTCCTTACGATACATATTTTCGTAAAGGAACTATTATTGCCAGATGCCATGTTTTTTGTTCGAAGGAATATCTGTTGAATACAACCAGGGCATGTTCTACCACTAAAAATATTACACTTCGGTGATTGATTTGAAGTAAATTTTGGATTAACAGTACAAGCAAGTAAAACGACTCTTTTCACTTACTTTTATGTTTAAGAAACATGTGATTCATTTTAAAACACGGACAAAAATAGTAACAATAGAAAGGAATGGATTTTTGAAAAAGACACAAGCTTTTGTAAGTAAATCAAACAGAATTTTACTGTGCGTCTATATGTTGTTATTATGAGTAATTTAATGATTTCATCTTTTATATGCTTATGTAGGAATATCAGCTGTCATGATATTCTGAGAAACCTACATTAATTTGTTTAACCAGTAACTGGAGAAATGAAATTCCTCACGCGGCCAGAGACATGGAATCAATATGACTCCATTGTTATTGTTCTTTTTTGTATTTTGTAAACCGCATTGGGATTTATTTTGGAAACACAATATATTCTGGAAATCATGTAGTTACCAAGAATATTAAAAATGTTAAATGTTATAATATTAAATATTGGATAAATGTTATTAGAAAAACCTAAACAATCTTTTAATGAGTATTTACTTCGTTTAGATACTACGGAATGATGTGGATTTTAATAACTATTAGAATTTATAAAAAAAATGAAGAATACAATATTATAAAATATTATTTTAAGAATATTCCTTTATTCTTTTTGCATTATTCAAATTGAAAGCAGAAGAAAAAGAATAACTCGGTTATATGCGCGTATTCATACTTAGACTTTTGCCAATATACTGTTTAAAGAACAAAAGAAAGGTTCTGAAGAGATGATTGCATTCAAGGACAAAATACCACGTGATAATCAGAGCTAATGAACAACGCGGAGTCATTTTGACTCTCGTCTCCAGTTAAAGGTTAAAGTAATGTGCGCAGAAATCTAAAAGTTAAAGAGTTGGACTGATGTCAGTTAGTGAATTACAATCAAACGAGTTAAATACTTAAAACAAATATGAATTATATTGTGTCCAATATTGTCGGATTCTATTACTTTTGTATCAAATTCAATACTGAATTCTTATTTATTTACAAACATTATAAAGCTTCCAAATTGTTATTATAAAGCCATTTTCTTGTAGAATTATGTGCACAAAATGGACGCAAATCTTATGTGTTAAGATTTGCTTTTACTTAATATTGCTAAGATTACAGGCATTGTGATAGTGATGTTATTTTCTTAGTTGCATTTAATTTATAATTGATGATGTTTAAAATTAACTGAAGATATAAAATAATCAATTGTAAATTACATATTTTGTTTCATTAAGGCAAAACAGCTTGAGTTGTTTCTATTGATGCTTATCAAAGTGAGTTATTATTCAATGTGTTATGAGATAACTCAAGGTAACAGCATAATTTCGAAAAGAAAAAGTTCTAAACATCAGTAAGCATCCTGAAGTTAGAGTTTTTATTTTCTCTGAATATACTGCAGAGAACAAATGCAGATTAGCTTAGAAATTTTATTTAAAATAACATGATAGAGTTAGATCATTTTTCTTGCGTATTTTTGCTTCTAAATTTAATAGCCTTATTGATAGATAACAAATCTACAAAAAATGACCTGAATTCGGGCAGTGGAGTGTTTTTAGATATACTGCAGAGTCCGAATAAGTTTTCTTTTTATAACAGAAAAGTAGAGATGTGATAGGATTGCATTTTTTTCTTATTTCTTTTTTTTACTGCCTGCACATTTTTCAGTCATCTACTCTTCGAACACTGAAATTGGGATCATTCTTACAATATTCTATCAATGACAGAAATATTTTATTTAATTGTCATATAGAAACAGTTGAAAGATCGGAAGATGACGATATTTTTATTCTACATTCTGAGTATACTGTACATATATATTGTTCATAGACACTCCTATCAAAAGATGCACTATTTTGAACTGTTAGGTCAAATTATGCGTATTTTGTAATAAATATTATGTGCTGTGTAAATTTGTGTATTGTCTGCTTATTTATTTTGCAAAAACTTCTGTATAATGATGGATATTTCCTTTTGTTACCTTGTATCTATTAAGAGAATAATATAAATTTAATGCCGATTTTAACCAATTTGGACTATTAAAACATTTTTAATGTAAATTTCATGAATAAAGGAGTTTATTGATTTATTTTCAAAATAATTTTAGCTTCCTAAGAAATACATTTAAAAATTGAAAAAAGTGTGTACTGAATGTATGTCCGCGGTCCAATTAAAGAAGCCGATTTCCCAAACAGAAACACACATTCATTTAAACTCAATGAAAGCAAAATTAGTTTTACAATCTCAAATTCATATCAGCACAAAGTGTAAAATCCTAAGTATGAAATTTATAATCCTAAGTATGAATCCACAGTATCATTTTTTTCTTTTTTCTCAAGTGTGATAAAAAAAACCACGTAGCCACAGTTCTAAAATGCCTGTGTGGGAAAGAAAAAACTGCCTAGCCTTATTTTTTGAATCAATATTTGTGGCCTTTAATGTTCTTTTATTGTGTTTTAGCTCATTCCACTCATTAAGATGGAACAAGCAAAGTAAGTGCAGCGCAGAATTAAGCAATCAGAGTCCTAAAAAAACAGACAAAGCTTTTATTTCCCTAAATATTGCACCTAAATATACACTTCCAGTTATAAAGTTTCCTTAAATAAGATGGGCAATTATATGAAAACGCTTTGACTTAATTATATAAGTATAAAAATTTGCAAAGACCACATTTTTATACGGCCGCCATAGTGTCAGAGTGTCAAATAGTAAAAAATGTTACTCTTCTATTCATTTATGCACACACGAAGTTTCACATTTCTGTCTACAAGTTTTGCAGAGTTATTTTTAAGTTTAGAGGTAATAATCACACATTTAGAGGAAAAGATTTAGTACAGAAAAGAAAATGTGTTCAAAACAGAAAAACTGTCATATTTAAATATTTATCTAATAACCAATCATCCGATAATCCTGTCTCGAAAGAAATTTGCTAATCATGCATAATATTGTTTACATTTATTGGCCGACTTTATAATTAAGAGTATATGAACTTGAGAAACTGAACGTTTAACATACTTCAGACAAGTAATAAAATGTCGAACAAGAAAATAAAATCATCTCCTTGCTCTCGTATGCTTTCTAAATGAATGACATATTTCTGTAACAAGGAACATTTTTTTTTCTTTTTGCTATTTACTTTGTAATTGTAACACCGCCCGAGTTTTAGAAGTCAAATTTCCGAATTCTCGGTGTTCCTTAATGAAATGGGTTTACAGAACGGTTTAGCGATGACAAGTTACATGAACCTTATTTTCTTTTAGAGAAACGGGGTGGATTAGATATTATACAAGCAATTCATAAATTGACATTTTGTTTCAAGTTACCTTTGGGCTAGTGTATTAAAACTCAGCTCAGAACTTAACATCCCAAAATAGGCAGTGATTAAAATATTTCTACTTAAAAACTGACAGAGTATTCGATAAATCCATGGAAGCTTACAGGAGTTATATGGGTAACTATACGGTCGAAGTTCAGAATTTTACAATTAGGTCTTAGTTCAGGTAAAATCACGTCCTTGTTTTCTGAAAAATGCAATTTGGAAAAACGAATTTTGCTTTAATCGAGACAGAAATACTGACATTCAAAACTATCATTTTTTAACTTAGACCACATTTTCATACCTCTGGCTGGTATTTGAAAGAGAATTTCGTTGTACTTTTCAGGGTCAATAGACATATCACATCAGGTTATTAGAAAGGCGAGATGAGAAAATAATGCATATCACTTTATTCAATTTCATAATACGTAAATTGAAGTATTTACCAAACATTCAGAATGATCATTTTCAATACTTATACAAAACTGCATTTTTCTAACAATTTTCACTTACATATGTAGCTGCGTTGCGACTACAAGTAGGATGAATCCTCCAAATATCACAATGTTCCTCGTTGCTCAAACGTGTAATATTTTTAGGAAAGTTTTATGTCACGCACATAATCGCGAGTTAATCTTCTATTTATTATTAGTTTTAACTGTTGTAAAATCAAAGTGAACAGAGTGATTAGCAATTTTCTATCAAGTCATGATGAATGAAAATGTACAAATAGGCAAATATTTGCTTATGACAGTTTTTATGTATTGAATAAATTTACATTTTAAAAGTAAATGTTTCCATCTACATTTGCGATCCCTTTAAATTCACAAATAAACCTATTTCTATAAGTTTTATAAGTAGAAACGTGAAACTTTGCGTGTATATAAATGAATGTAATAGCAACATTTCCCTAATTGACACTTTTACACTATGGAGACCGTATACACATGAATTATTTTACTTTTTATTATCAACTTCTACAAACGCCAAAACAATTTCGTAGAAATGCCCACTTTATTTAAGGAAACTCTGCATTTGGAAGTATGCAGTAACTCAAAAAAGTGTTGGATACTTGGCATGAATAGTTACGAAGCTATTTATCACATTAAAATAAAAACAAAATGATCAAAAAAATATTTTAACATATGGTGTACAGTCTGTAAGGAAAATTTTATTGGTGTTTTTGAATTATAATTTGATCTATCTTTTCAAATATAATTAAAAGGTAAATATTAGTCAAAAAAGTATTGGGATACTTTTGAAATGAGAAATTCAACAATTATATAGCACATCAATAAAATTGAGTTTGCTACCACTGTTTTAGACTTTAATTTTAAACATAAAAGTTTCAACAGATAACTTCTTATTTAATTTCTAATAGAAAAAATGGCGAGAAACAAAGATACATCGCTTGATGTGCGAAATCTTGTAATAATTCATTGGAAAAATGGAAAATCAATCAGCTTGTTAGGATAATTTTTAAATTGTGTAATTGTTTTAACGTCATTCACAGGTTCAAGAAAATAAACAGTGTTGAAAACAAGCAAAGATCAGGGCGTCCAAGGACGGGAAGAGAGGTGGATTGGGAAAAAAGTTCACTTTCATCCAAAAACTACAGAAGTAAAATTGACTCTGCAATAGAAAAATAAGTTTAGAAAATCTGTACATTCTGAAACTGTCAGAAATGTTTGAAGAAAACCTAATTATCATTGCAGAGTATCTCAAAGAAAGCCCTACATCAGCAAATCAACAAGCTAGGCTTGCATTTGCTAAAATGTATATAAAGCAGCCAAAAGAACTTTGGGAAAATGTAATTTTTGTTGAAGAAAGCAAATATAACATTTTCCAATCGGAAGGCAAATAAAAAGCTTGGCGTAAACCAAATACGGCAATGCATGCTAAAATATAGTTTGTATAAATATAGCTAGTATATAAATATAGCCAAAATATAGTTTGACCAAAATATAGTATTGCAAGCACGGTGTTGGGAACTTACATTTTATTGATGGAAAAATGAATAAATATATCTATCTTAACATTCTCCAGCGAAATTTAACCCTTAACTGGGGACGTGCGGTTGGTGAGACCGCTAGAGATGGATTTTGGGTCACCCCTTTTCAATTGTTAGCTCAATTGAATGGGTTGACCCTGTAGCTTCCTGTTTTGTGATCTTCAATACATGTGCACTTTTTCAACTGATTTCAGCGGATGCTTTTTAAAATAAATCAGTTATTTCTTTGAGCGTGGTCTCTAAGACCGCACCCCCCTGTTAGTGTCTCAGTGATAAACAATTCTTAGCAGATGGCGCTAAAATTTGGACTCTGAAATATCACCCAATTTACTGATCCTATTATGAAGCAGTGCTCCAGATAGTTTTTCGATGAAAGTTCGCATTCAACTGATTCTGATATGCATGTTCAAACATAATTAATATTTCTAGTGATAATGTATTTTCAAAAATTTATAAAATATATTAATATACCAGGAGAAATATATACAGAATTTATAGGTTGATTTTTATACTAGTTCTCAACCTGTATGTTTAAAATACCCTAGAAAATCGTGCTATGAAAGTCACACAAGCCGATAAAAAAAGGGCCAATTTTACCCATTGTCAATCTTTTTTTATTTTTCATATATAGAAGACAATGAATTTTACATTATATTGTCTTCTATATACATGTATATACTGTAAAAATAAATATCATTTAAAAAGTAAAAAGTAATATGTTTTTTCAAGAATATTATGTGTCGTGGCTGGTTCGTGAGTGCTTTGAAAAAAATTAGGCAAATAGAAAACTTAACAGATTTATTTCAGATTCGTTCGAGTTACTCTGCTCAGTAACTCCTTCTCCACCAAGAGCCAACACTCGAATGACATCACTCTTTGAATTACACTCGCGCTAGTTGCCTAGCGCCATCTATGAACGTTTATTTTCTTAACGCTTCAAAATCCAATCACTACATTATGTATTGTAACATGTAATTTGAGAAGAAAATTTATGTTCCAGCGCATTTACTTTTTTTAATGATATATTTTGAAAAATTTCTAAAACATATCTATATATCAAGAAAAATATCTGCAAAATATTTTGGTAGTTTTTCATACTAATACATTCATTAGAAAATTTAATTTGTGAGTAAATGAAATGCGGTCTCGTAGACCGCACCTCCCCAGTTAAGTCCTAACCCCCCCCCCCGTTAAGGGTTAAAGCAAAGTGCGAGCAACCTGGGAATCTCAAGACATTTTAAATTGTACCAAGATAATGCCTCGAAACATAGTTCTGATATTTGCTGTTATGGGTCCTCTATCACTTCCTAGAGTTATTAAGACTTCTGCACAAAGTCCAGACCTTAATCCCATATAGAATGTGTGAAATTATTTGCAGCAGAAACTAGGTGAACGTCAAATTTCTAATAACCAAGATTTAAGAAAACATTTGTTTGAAGAATGGGCCAAAATCAAAGGATCATTTTGCAAAAAATGGGTCGAATCCATGCCAAATAGACTACGAGAGATCATAAAAAGCAAGGCGGCCCAACAAGATATTAATTTTGTTTTTCTTAATTTATTGGAAAGTGTCCCAATACTTTTTTGAGCCTGTGTTTTTACTTGATTTCTTCTTTTTTCACTTATAACAATAATTGCATTAATATGAGAGTTTTGTTTGAATTATTATAATCTGTATACATCAAAATAATATTTAATTCTTAGTTTTGGTTTCATTTGTATATTTAAGTAAAATATTATGATAAAAATCTGTGAACTTGTCGTGTCTCCCAATACTTTTTTGACAGACTGTATGTCTGGATTCAATATTTAGGGAAATAAACTCTTTTTCGCGTTTTCTAGGACACCCTCTACATCGATCAGTTCTAGAGAGTGTTTCAAAGTTTCTCAGATTATTAAAGAAGATAAATTATTATAGCCTCTAAGTTCAATACACAGAGAGATTATTAAATTGTTCTTACTGATTGGATATTGGCTTCTCCTGGGATTTGAGACAAATGTTTTTTTTAAAAAAAGTGCCATTCCTACTCTCAAAGACTAGAGAAAATCAAAGGAAGAAGCATTTATACTTGGTTGATCAAATCTAAGGGAAATTCATTCTATGTTAATAATATTTAGTGTTTCTTTAGATTAAAACAGCGATTCTCAACCTGTGGGGCACGCCCCCCTAGGGGGGCGCGAGCACACAAGAGGGGGGTGCAAGAATATCCAAGAGAAAATATTATTTTAAAAAATTGATTAACTGACTGAAAGGAAGGCACACATACACATAGAAAACAAAATACATTTCGACATATTTAATAACTTATTAAAGTAAAACAACTTACTTAATCAAAACATACTAAATTAAAAATAAATTTAATAATTATTAGTGATTTCCTTGGGCCTGTCTTGCAGAGCAAAGTTTTTTGTAGGAAGGCTTAATATTAGAAATAGCCACTCTCAGTTCTGTTTCTATATTTTGTTTTCAAAGAAGCCACAGCAGAAAATCCAGTTTCACAAAGGTAGGGTGTTGAATGGTAATAGAATGTGAAATGTCCTTGTTTTTAGTTCAGAAAAATCAACTTTACTCCTGCCCAAAATTCAAATAGTGATTTATTACAAAATTGCCTTTTAGTTTCGCCACTTGTCGTGAAGTCTATGAATTTTTCTTCCTCATCAATTGAGAGTCCTTCGGGAGTCTTATGAAATGGATCCCTAATCCACTCGTAACTTGCTATCAGTTTGTCGTCAGCTTGAAAATACTTTTTAAAATTCTTTGCCAGCATGGCTAAATGATTTTCAATGGTTACAAAAACAACTTTTACATGTTCTTCTTCAGCCTTGTAAGTTTTAGTACAATCATCCACATTTACAAACATTGTTAGCGTTTTTGCTTTAAATTTCTTCTCCACAATTTTAATTTTCTACAAAAAGCATTAACTTTATCACTCGTATCCAACATATGTGTATTTGCTCCTTGGAGTTGAAGATTCAATTTCTCGAATATGTCGACCAAGTACCTCAATTTCATCACAAATAAACTATCGCGAAAATTCTCGGTCTCCTGACTGTTTTCTTCTTCTAGGAAAATGGCGATTTCTTCTCTTAGTTCATAAACACGTTGCAAAAATTTCCCACGTGATGACCGTCTTGCCTCGCAATAAAATAGTAACGCTGAATGTACTGAACTCATGTCTTTACTAAGCGCGAAAAGATTCTCGATTTCAGGGATCTCATTTTTATATAATTTACTACGGTTACAACTGTAGTTAACACAATATTCAAACCAGGACTCATTTCTTTCGAAGCCAAAGTTTCTCTGTGGATCATGCAATGTTGCACTGAGGCGATTTTTGTTTTACAAGTGCTTGTATACCTTGGAATCTGCCGGACATTGAACGAGCACCATCGGCGCATATTCCGATGCAATTTTTCCATTCTATGTTTGCTTCGTTCATAAAATCATTTAAAATAACAAATAATGCGAGTGCTGATGTTTTGAGTTCTTTTGGTTTGCAGAAAAGTAGTTCTACTACTGACATATTATCACAAATTCGAACATAGGCAATTAAATGAGCATCTTTATTACTATCTGTTGCGTCGTCAAGCTGTATTGAAAGCAATTTGTCACAAAACTTTGAGAAAAGTTGACGCTGTACATCTTTAGCTATATCGCCAATTCGACGGGAAACAGTATCATTTGAAAGAGGTATGGACTGCAATTTTTTTGAAAAATTATCTCCAAACATAGTTTATACAATCTCAATTGCTGCTGGCAAAATAAGCTCTTCACCAGTGGTGTGAGGATTTCTACAATTATATGAACTTTGTAAGATGCAATTAAAGCTTTTTTTATTTACAAACAAAGTTTCTTTAAAAAATGATTTTTGTTTTTTATATGATTTTAATTCGAAGAATTCTCTGGGTTTGTTGACGTACTCACTATGAAGCGCTTCCGAATGTCGTTTAAGTTTATTACGTTTCATGCTGACTACGGCCAACATTTTTGAGCAAATAATACACAGGGGCCTTTCTTCTTCATTTACTTCAGTACTGGTAAACCCAAAATTTAAGTATTCTTGAGAATATTTCCTTGATTTTATTTTCGGAACCATGCTCGTCTGTGTACTTGTTGATGCTTGACTATCGTGTAATGCTTGCTTACTTCCGCTTAAAAATTTATTCATGAGTCTGCATAAATAATCTGCTGCTGTGAATATTTTATGTGGTGAATTGCAATTAACACGAAAACATATATAACATACAAATTCACGATAGATTCGATAGCGATAAAAGGATCGACTAGAATGACACTGGCTGGAATTGAAACTTGCGTTATCGAATATTTTCCTTCTTCTTACGAGAAAACATTTGCTCCGCGCATGCTCGAGACGGCATCGGTCGTGTGTATTCCCTTCCACAAACATTGCTATTTTTTCACTTTTGTTTTGTCATGCGTCTGTTTTATTTCTTTTTTTATTCGAAAAAATGTATTCCCAGTTTCTAAATTCAGCTCACCCTGTCTAGGTTAACTTTCATTGATGAATTTTTCTACTTTCGTATTCTTTTAACGTTATCTCCCTGTTTGGCTTTCATTTCAAATATAATATTTAAATTTTCTACACTTTCATTCACTTCATCTGTTCACCGCACTCTTATACAAAATGCAAGATGTGGTTTCTCGCCAACGTTGGCTCGCTTTTACTCTTGTTTTGGCAGTTAGTTAAAAATAGTTTAAAAACAGAATCCAAAATACTCAATATACATTATTGTTATATACATTTTATTGTAAGCGGGGGGTGCGATGAAAATTATGATTGAAAACTAGGCCACGAATACTGAAAGGTTGAGAAACGCTGTCCTATAAGGATGAAATCGGGCGACTGGTGAGTAGGGATTGCAATACCGGTATACCGGGATACCGAATACCGGTATTTTGAGCCATTTGTACAATTTTGTAATACCGGTATTCACAAGTTGAAATACCGGTTTTTCGGTATTTACTAGAAATTTTTAAAATTGTCTCTACTATATGTTCAGGTATCGCGAACATAGCAATATAGTATACGTTTTTGTTTTTATGTCTCCCTAACGAGCGAAATTAATTAGCTAATTAATAGCTTAATTAATTGCTTCAATCTAAATTAGCGAAACATGGATTATCCCTGAAAGAAAATATTGTATCCATAACGAGTGATGGAGCAACAATTATGAAAAAAGTTGGAAAGTTGATTGGTGCAAATCAGCAGTTGTGCTATGCACATGGAATTCAATTAGGAGTAATAGATGTATTATATCAAAAATATAAAGAACAGAAGAATCCAAATACTGTGGATATAGAAACTTCGGATTCCAACTTTGAAAAGAGTAAGAGTGAGAGTCATGTTGACAATGAAGATAATGACAATGTAATTGTTGAAGAAGATATTGCTAATGAGGATGAAATATTAACCTATCAAGAATTGCTTCCTATAATTTATAAAGTTCGAAAAATTGTTAAAAATATTTAAACGTTCCCCTATAAAAAGGATATATTACTAAAATATATACTAATTGAAAATAAAACAGAATATATGTTAATATTAGATTCTAAAATACGTTGGAACAGTTTACTCCTAATGATGGAATGATTTTTGAAACTGAGAAATCCAATCCAAAAAGCAATAATCGTCTTAAATCTGTAAATTAATTTTTCAGATATCTATCCAGAACTATATCAGCTCTACTTCCAATAAAACTGACTATTGAAGCATTATGTCGGAGAGATTCTAATTTATTAACAGCTAATGCAACAATAAATTTAATGTTGCAGTCACTGAAAGAACAGCGCACATTAGTATCTGAAGAATTATATATTACATTGAAAAATCGCACAGAAGAAAGGCATACCTAAATAGAAAATGTCTTATGGTATTTACATAATTCTAATGATTTTAAAAATGAAAAGAAGAAAAGAAAATAACCAATTCAAATCTGATTAAGTTAGAATAAAGTTTCTTAAATTTTTTTTCCCACAAACCTATCCACATTCAGAATTCGGTTCAATTATCGAAGATTATGATGTCACTACTGCCGATAGTGAAAAGGAATTGTCTCTTGAACAAAAATTAGAATTAGCGATAAATAAAAAAATTTCAACGAACCAAAATACAATACAGAAATCAGCTATATCCAAAACCATCCGACGAGAAATCGATTTATTTGAAGATGAGGGATTTAGAGGTAAATACTTGGAAAAAGTATATCGCACATTGCTAACAGTATACCACCAACTAGCGTAGATGCCGAAAGAGAGTCTTCGACAGCTGGTAATTTTTACACAAAATTACTTTTCAGGCTTAATGACAGAACAATTGATGCATTATGTTTTTTTAGATCATATTTCAAAAATTTGTAATAGTACCACAAACTGAATAGTGATATTTACATTTTTTTTTGTGATTTAAATAAATAAGATGTTTCTTTACTTTTTTGTGATTATATATTGTTATAATTTATAAGTTACAAATTATTTTTTGTGATATTTACACTCTCTAACAAAACTGGAAAATAAAAAGAAACACCTGTGTTGTCTTTCTTTTTCCAAAATTTCTAATACCGGTATTAAAACCGGTATCCCGGTATTAAGATTTAAAAAATACCGAATACCGGTATTGAAATTTTGGTCCGGTATTGCAATCCCTACTGGTGAGGGCTATGAAGCTGTTTTTTAACATTATAGAGATATTACTCTTGACAAATCTAGGAGGCGTGCTTAAGATCGCTGTCCTGTTGAAAAATAAAGTCTATTCCAAGGGACAGTTTATCTGTATTGGTTAAAACGTTTTGTTTTAGAATGTCAAGATGTATGTACCTATACGTATTTCCATTTCTAAAACATAAATATCCGACACCACCCGTACTATATTCCAACCATCACCGTGCTTCACAGTTCCACATAAATTCTTAAGTGCTGTTTTGATTCCCTCCAGATCATAACTCGACCATCTGACCCAAGGATATTAAATTTTGATTCATCACTAAAAAGGACCGATTCCCAAAAAGATAGAGGCTTGCTTATATGCTTCTTTGTAAACTAGAGACGCTTTTTCTGTAGCAGAGACTTATAACAGGCTTCTTACGGGTCCCACATCTATTATAACCTTTATTTAAAATGACATTTCGTATAATTTAAGATGCGAATTTAATGTTGTAATTAACCGTTAAATCAGTTGCAAGTTGAGGTGCACTAATCCGAGGGATTATCTTGCAACTTACACATGATATTTCTTTTATGCAAGCGATTTAACTTCGGAGTTCTTCCGGTTGATCTCTATCCTCAAATGTTTACACATCACGGTATCTTTCAATAATATACTGCACTGTAGACTTTGGTTTGTAAGTCATTTCACTGATTTTTTTTTCATAAATAATCTATTTTTTCGCAACCGAATCACTAACTCTCGGATGGATTTCTGAATTTCCATTTTAAGACGAACAGAAAAACATTGGAATTAAACAACTGTTGTTATGTCATATTCTTCACTCCGACAAACCATCAAACTTCGAATATTTACTGTGGATTAGTTGTAGAGCACGTCAGGAGGAATTTGCATATTGCGTACGGAAACTTTTTTGCATGATACTTCGTCATTTATCTTAAAATTTGCAAACGGACTTGCTGAGTTTTGTAAAAAAGATAAATTTATTATGAAACTCCCTTTTAAAGACTCATATTTACAATATATAAGTAGTTTATAAAGATAAAATGCAAAGATTAGAAATTATACTAGTTCATTTTTATTTTAGTCTTCCGTACGGAAACTTTTTTTAACCACTGTATGTATATTTGCTCCTTGGAGTTGAAGATTCAAGTTATTTAATTTCTCGAATATGTCGACCAAGTACCTCCATTTTATCACAAATAAACCATCGCGAAAATTCTCGGCCTCCGGTCTGTTTTCTTCTGCTAGGAAATTGGCGATTTCTTCTTTTTATTCATAAACACGTTGCAAAAATTTCCCACGTGATGACCATCTTGCCTTGCAATAAAATAGTAATGCTGAATGCATTGAAACCCATGTATTTACAAAGTGCGGAAAAGATTCGCGATTTCAGGGATTTTTTTACTTTCATATTCTTTTAACGTTATCTCCCTGTTTGGCTTTCATTTCAAATATAATATTTAAATTTTCCCCGCTTTCATTCGTTTCATCTGTTTACTGCCGGCTTGTCCAAAATACAAGATGTGGTTTTTCGCCAACGTTGGCTCGCTTTTACTCTTGTTTTGGCAGTTAGTTAAAAATAATTTAAAAACAGAATCCAAATACTCAATATACATTATTGTTGTATACATTTTATTGTATGCGGGGGGCGCGATGAAAATTATGATTGAAAACTGGGCGACGAATACTGAAAGGTTGAGAAACGCTGGATTAAAAAGTAAATAAATATTATTTATTCGTGATTATTCGTATTTGTGAATTTCAACAGTAAATTCAGTAATTTTTATTCATTTAATTTTAATTTTTCAAGTATGAAATCGATGGAAGGCATGTCTGTTGTACACTTTTCTAATATCCCAGGTAGAGAAGCCCAATCATTCCAAAGCGGATCTCCGAGTAGATTACAAATAGTTTGGCGAAAGCCGGCATAGACAGAGCAAATAAGATAAGTACAGCAGAGGACTTTCATATTCGTCATATTTTATAACTTTAAAACAATATCAAAACATATAATACTATATCTATCTATTTTTCGTGATACTGAACGTGCACTGCTGGTACCCTGCTTATTACTTATTGCTTGAACCACAACGGCTGTTGCAACTTCTTCAACTTGTTCCTGCTTGCTTTCTTCTTCATTGTCGAGAACAGGGTATCTGTTTGTCGTGATATTGAATGTGCACTGCTGATAAATCTGCTTATTAGCTATCACCTGATCGATAACGGCAGTTGCAACTTCAGCTTGTTCCTGCTTGATAACTTTACGTCTTCGGCCTGGTTGCACACCAAGAATTCCTGTTGTTTCAAATCTTTCAATATTCTTCATAAGTTAGTTACGGTCATTGGTCCTCTACGTAACTGTTTTAAAAACCGTTATTCACGAAGAGCAGCACTGGCATTTTCATCCCGCTGATAAAACAGCTTTACTAATAAAGCGCGTTCACGTAGTGACAACGCAATCGACGAGTGAATTATTGCAGAATGACATAAATTCCCACAACCCTTCTTTTTATCTTCGATGTCATGTCACAAAGTACCCGTATAAGCAAATTACATAATACAATTTTCGATCGCAGCGCCAGGATTTTCCCTATCGGCGTTTTTTCGGTACTAATTTTTTTTTCTTGTTAAATCGAAACCGCATATTTTAATGTGTATGGTAGCCAAATTTTGTTATGTTTCGTCCAGTACATAATATACTACAGGGCTCCAAACATCTTTTGTTATTTCCTGATCATCCTGTATTTTACTAGAATAAACTGATCTTTCAAACGCTTTAGAATTCTGTAGACTTGAAATCATACCGCAAACATCCCATGATTTTCTTACATAAGTTACGAGTCATTATTTAAAGAATAGACTCCAAATCATACACAGCAGATTCTTTTTTAAAATATCTTCAGGAATAAAACCGTATAAGTCTTCTCTGAAACAATGCGGATCTTATTACTACTTCTTAATTTCGCTTATTTTGATCATTTTGACAGAGAGATATATATTTGATTTTTTCCATTACTCTACTTCGCTTTTAAACCTCCTTCATCTTTATCTGTTTCTCGCAAAGAACTTATATGCAGAATATCGAAGTTTATCAATAAAGTTTCTTCATTTTTGTGTTCAGAGAAGATATTGTTTTGCAATTTTCAGATGAAATCAGTATTCGTGGGCTGAAGCTCACTCACAGTTATCGTCAGGAATATATTCACCTTGAGATTAATAAGATTTCATATCTGAACTAGAATCAGTTTCACATAAACTCCGCAACACTGTGAAAACTTTTCCCAATAGATTTATTTTCACAAAGGTTCTGTGTGACATCTAGAGAGAAAAAATATATCGAATAAGTGAAGAAATAAGTGAATCAAAATAAAAATCGTTAAAAGAAATGATAAGTAGTCATTCCAATAAAGCAGATGCTTTCAAACACAAAAAGTGTTATAAATGACCAACAGGTGCGTTTTACCACTATTTCTATTTATTTATATACTTTCCAATAAAATCATATTCAATTACCCGTGAAATGAAAGGCACAGAGTGTGCATGTAAATTTAAAATAGAATAGAAAACTCTTCATAGCCTGAGCTATTTTTGTCATCGGCCAAAATTATCAAGGTGCATTTTTCTATGTATATGCATTTATAGTGGCAATAATAACGAACAAAATCAAATAGTTTTTGTCCTACACATTCTTATGAATGATTAGGAAAAAATCACTGAACAGATAAAAAATCGAAGAATGAGAAAGGAAAATATCAACATCTAAAATTAATGTGGGATCAAACTGGCCGTTCCCATCTTTTTATTGTTAAAACTATGTAAAAACTATTAGTCTTTTTAAAAGCATTCAATTGATATCTAAATGTAAGGACTTGTTCCCTTATTCAATCCAAACAAAGCTTTTTCTAAAAAATAATTTCATAAATCACATTTATATAGTTGTAACATAAGTTGTCTGTTTTACAGCACAACTATTTAATAGAATTAAAGTTACGATATTGTTCCAATCTAGGCTTTGGACCAAATTCACTTTCTTCAACGATACTTGTGTAATGCCATATATCCTTGTAGTATAGCATAGTATATATATATATATATATATATATATATATATATATATATATATATATATATATATATATATATATATATATATATATATATTATATTTTTTTAATAATTTTTTTTGGTTTAATTTTTATTTGATTTTTTGTTTTTCCTATTAACTTGATTCTAATACTTTTGTATATATATATATATATATATATATATACAGGGTGTTGCCGAATTCGACCGACAAATTCAGAGGGTTGATATTAGGCATCAAGAGGATAAAGAATCATCATACAACATGAGGTCCCAAAAGACGTTTAATTGGTGAAAATCGCAAAAATATAGAGAATCAGACACTGTAAAAAATTAATAAAAAATAACAAATGGTGCTTAAACTATGATTTTTTTAAAGTGAAAGCACATTCTTGAAAGTTATTTTCATGCTGGTAACATGTGGATTTGATGATCTAGAGGGTCGTAAATTACTAAAAACGAAAAAGTAGTTTAGAACCCATATTTTCAAAAATTTAAAACTTGATGAAAAATAAAAACTTGAAAATGTAAGGAATTTTATATTCTATAATTTGATATAAGGGTGTAGTGTGAGAACAGGGAAGTTTTAAAGTTATTCAAAAAGAACTAAAATGGGAACTAGAAAACATCGCTGCAACATCAGTGCCGATGTTCACAGAGGGCGTTGTCAAATTCGAAAGCCAAATTCAGAGCAAGGATAATAGGCATTAAGTAAATGAAAAATTACCAGAAAACATAGGGTCACAGGTAACGTTTATTCAGTGAAAATCTTAAATCGGGTGGAGTTCGCACGCTGGATGCTTGATGCCACACAGAAAGATGCGCACTTTTCTGCAGGAGTTTTATTGTGAGATGAAGCCTGCTTTACGAGATAAAGTGTGTTCAGTACGCCCAATGTGAATATTTCATCATTTGAAGATCCTCACGCACATCACTATCTCCTCGAACGTACAACACAAGTTTGATATTAACATATGGGCAGAGTCTTCTAATTGGACCCTATCTTCTGCTCAAACGCCACAGCGGCGAAAAGTACCTCTTTTTCTTGTCGCACGTTCCTCCGGATTAACTTCAGGAAACGCTGACAATTGTACGCCAGAAAATTTGGTTAATGCATGATGGAGCACCAGCACATTTTAGTTACATTCGTGAAATCTGACTTGTTGTTTGCGAATAAAGTATAATGACCATCATTTCTAAAACGCTCATAAAAGAATACTTGCTCGCTGCTTTTATTTTCCTAGAACGTATGAAAAATTTACATACGAGAAGGCTTCTTCTCGATTACATTGTTCCTAATCCTCGCATTCATAGGGCCATTCTC
Source organism: Argiope bruennichi (assembly GCF_947563725.1). NCBI lineage: Eukaryota > Metazoa > Arthropoda > Arachnida > Araneae > Araneidae > Argiope > Argiope bruennichi. Next base: position 131,873,572 of record NC_079162.1, on the reverse strand, counting down.
TTCGCCAGACTCATTGTCTTTCCGACGTCTGTTTTGCGATTTTTACTTAATAAACGTTACCTGCGACCCTATGCTTTCTGGTAATTTTTCATCTACTTAATGCCTAATTGCCTATTATCCTTGCTCTGACTTTGTCTTTCGAATTTGACAACGCGCCCTCTGTGAACATCGGCACTGATGGTGCAGCGATATTTTCTAGTTCCCATTTTAGTTTTTCTTGAATATCTTTAAAACTTCCCAATTCTCACACTACACCCTTATATCAAATTATAGAATATAAAATTCCTTACATTTTCAAGTTTTTATTTTTTTATCAAGTTTTAATATTTTTGCAAATATGGGTTCTAAACTACTTTTTCGTTTTCAGTAATTTACGACTCTCTAGATCATCAAATCCACATGTTACCAGCATGAAAATAACTTTCAAGAATGTGCTTTCACTTTAAAAAAATCATAGTTTAAGTACCATTTGTTATTTTTTTATTAATTTTTTACAGTGCCTGATTCTCTATATTTTTGCGATTTTCACCAATTTAACGTCGTTTGGGACCTCATGTTGTATGGTGATTCTTTATACTCTTGATGCCTACAATCACTCCTCTAAATTTGTCGGTCGAATTCGGCAACACCCTGTATATATATATATATTAGTTTTTTGGTGTGTATAAAATAGAAGAAGTAAACAACAATGAATTCTTTCACCATTGATATTCAACAGGTACTACCATACAACTTTTTTTATTTTGGGCTCATAGACCTGTCACAAATAGGTTCAAAACACTTTTAAAAAATAAGCTGAATGTATTCACTTTGTGTGCAAAACATTTGAAATCAATGTGAAACATATTAGAAAATATCAATAAACAATTAAGAAAATATAGAATAAGTAGAACTGTGACAAACACAAAACGATTGCTTATTACGCAGTTTTAATGAGAATTGCAAAAACATATAATAATTTTAGTACATAATAATAATTTTATGTGAGAACACTCATTACTGGGACTATTGGTAGCCATTTTAAATCAATATAAAATATTTTCATTTATCTTTGGCGATGTACTTCATCCATCTTATTGCTGAAAGAACAAAATCCAACTGGAATGATCCAGCTACATTTCTGAGTTTAATACCAATTACCAGCAAATTAAAAATAAGAAATATGATTAATGAATGACATTCGCATAGAAAATCCAAAGACGAAGTACTACTCATAAATCATCAGTATCCAAGGACTTCTTTAATTTTCTTCGCTTCTTGGGTTGGTACTATTTCTTTTTGAGCTTCATTTATGCTACTGTAAGATTTTAAAAAAGTATTCTAGATAGCTTTCTGTAGTGTACATGTTGTTACTTAAATATACCATCATTTCTCACGAACCATGACATGGGGTTAATTTAATAGGGAGAGTTATTTTTTAAGGATCTTCAGTTCTTTAATTTGAACAATTTATTTACTTATCTATGAAGTGTTGATAAATCTTACATGATTAACATTTCATAAAAATTACTACATTATACTCATAGCTTATGTTCCATTTCATTTCAACTATGCTTCATTGTAAAAAAACTAATCAGTAGTTTATCATTTTTGAATATTGTGAAGTGAGTGGTTTAAAGAAGATTTAGTTTTGTGGAGAAATTCAACAATCCAGTCAAGATCTGTACTTTTCTGCCCTCAAAGTCAGCTTAAGCCATTAAAAGCGGTTGAAGTCAGTGAATTGTTATTTTGGTAATCTGTAAAAAGAATTCCCGACATTTAAAATCAGGGAATGCGGATAAAGGCTAGTCTGAATAAGTGAGCACCAAGTGTTCTTAATATGAATGAAAAAAAAAAAAAATACTTCCCACGTTAAAAATACGTTAAAAGAATTTTATACTGAGATTCTTTAATACCAAATACTTCGCTGCTTAATATATCCTCAAAGGAATTCAAACAGGGCTCGAAAGGCAATTCATTTTGATGTTGGGAATGTGAAAACAACATGCAGAATGAAATGAGTTACCAGAGTTTGAGTTGCCAAGGGTTCAAGGACTATAATGCCAGTTTTGTTGAGAAAACAATTGATTTTGTAAAATACACTTTGTATACTATATTGATAATCGTGATTTCTTTCAAATAAAAAGACTTTGACTGAAAGTGATTTTAGATCAAGTTAATTATTATAGTCAGGCGCTTATGATATATGAATGATGATCAGTGATTGAACAAATCCCCTTTCAATTTATTTCAATTTTCAGGATAAAGTTTATTCAAAGAAATGAAATATCTTCAACAGTTTTTCTATTGTTTTCAAGAGTTGTAACTGAAGGGATTTCTAGAAAAATACTACGCTAGCTCAAATAATAACATACTAAAATACTTATAGAAGTTAATTAACAAGAAATATTGTTAGAATAATGGTCAAAAATTTAAAAGTTATTTGATTTTACTTTAAGTAGAAGCTAGTGCATGGTTATCGTAAATGAAATCAAAACACATAATTCCAATACTCCGAAAACGGTTAGGCTCATACTTAGGGAACCGCGGTGGCCTAGTGATAAGGTCTCAGCTCCGTAGTCGAAGGGTTTTAGGTTCGAGACCCGATTCCACCGAAGGGCCGTCGTGTAAGCGAGTCTGGTGAACGCCAAATCAGCCAGGTCCAAGGGCCCTGCCACTGGTGTAGCACGGAAGTTTGGAGAGAGAGCGCCAGTCCAGGTGCCGTCCTCGTCATTTAACCGATGCTCAAAATTACGAGGCCCGCCCCAAGATAGCCCTAATGTTGCTTTAAAAACGGGAAGTTAATATGACTAGCTATCCTAACCCGAAAGCTGCCAAGGAAATTGCTTCTTTATTTATTTGATTATCCATTCCTCACAGGAATGAAGACTTGCAGAAAGTTATTGATGATTCCATTAGTTCAAGCTTTTATTTTCAAAGTAACAAGTAAATATAAAAGTAGGATCATTTAAGTTCTTAAATTTTTACTTTGCACTTCAAATGACATTTATCATTTGCCATAGAAAGTTAAATACATTTTCTGAAAAGTCTATATTTAAATTATCGTTCTGCAGGAGATGTCTAGAATTTTGTAACATTTAACTGACGGCTTTATTCAGTCTCCTATATAAGTACATAAAGAACATGTTCTAATTAGGAGGTTGTTCCTATGCGAGTCCAGTTAATTTCTATTATTAATTATGAATTAAAAAAATTCTGTGATTCTATGCGCAAGTCAGACATATCATTATATGCGAATGAGTTAACACGTTGACTGCCGTATCACTTATATTTGGCTGACAGTAAAAGTTTCTTATTCTGTGTAGAAATTGATGAGAGTAGAATATGCCTATATTTAGCTTATATCTTCTTGTTTCAGCGCACTATTCGCCATGTGAATCGCCTATGATTCACATATGCTGTCCAATTAAATGTTCTTTTCCCCTCAATAATTAAATGATAAAAAAAAGAAGTAAACGTCTTATTAGATAGTGCTAAAAATCGCAGACATGAATCATTGCAGCGAACGTGCAGAGGAAATCATCATCTGGTTTTATTAGATTTGATTTTTCGACTATTTGACATAATTTTAAAAGGATTTTTGTATTTCTTTAGAAGCTGAAAAATTTCGATAAATAATGAAAATAACGGGAGAAAGTTAAGTGTTAAATCCTTTCAAAAGCCATTACCATTCAAAGTATGGCATTAGGAATATTATTAATATGTATTTTATATTAGCATGGTTAACAAAAAAGTATTATAAATCTATAAAAGTACATGATGAAAAATGTATGTAATAATAAAAAATAAATAAAATAATAAAGTGCAGGAAATAAATAATAGAAGTGCAGGAAAAAGTTTCATGAAGTTATCTGCAGAACTCTAGGAAATATTTAAGATTAAAATTAAGAACATTGCGGAATTTGAAAAAAGGGTTTGTCTAAAATTGAAAAACGGCGAAGTGGAATTTAAGTAATGAAGAAAGTAAACAAAAATAATTTTTAAAGAATCTGGAAATCCCATTCGAGGTGGGGGTTGTGATATTTTTTAATTTTACGACGAACATTTTTTCAATTCACAGAATTTCAAGTTCATAATTTTAATCTCAAACATCGCCGTAAATTTTACAGATATTTCCATGAACCTTTCCTCTATGTTTTTGTATGACATAGAATTTATAACTTATTAATTTTTCTAACTGAATTTTTTGACCGATCTCTTTTTTTTTTTTTTTTTTTTTTTTGTATGTGTGTGTGTAACTTCGTTATTTGGCCTCTAGTGTCTGAATAAATTTAGCATAATCACTTTACTACAGGTACAAGTTACTTCCCTGGCTATGCAAGACGCCATATTGAATTTAAAAGGCATAAAGGACTTTATCGATCACCTTGTATATTGAATATTCCTTTGTTTATTTCATACAATTCCATATCCTTTGACAGATTCTAACGAAATTACGTCATGTATTTCTTAGCACCAAGAAGGATTAAGTGAGCTATTAAAACGTTTCTATGCCCTTCTAAGAGGGATGAAATGGGAGTAAAAATGTTTTAGGCTTTCTCTGACATGACTTCTGAACAAATCATCGTATAAATATTATTTTTACACCACTTTAAAATTAAAAAAGGATTTTATAGTGATATCAATTTTATTACCATACAATTCTTCTCTGACTCTTATAATCAATTTTTCAAAGTTGATTTAAACATAACTTTTATCAATTCCTTTTTTTTTTTGTTTCTTGTACGACATAAAATTGTTCGACTGACAAATATGCATGTTTCGCTCTTTCTTACATATATCAAGAATAAATAGATTTCGAAAATTATTGTAATTAAATGAAAATGTTCATAACTTAAATATTTATGTTTATTTATACAAGTTATAGATACTATTATGCAAGTTTTAAAAAATAATTATATTTATGTGTACAATTAACTATAAAATTGATGTGGAAACCTGATATTTGATGGAATTTTTATACCTTTTCAAATGTATCTGAAATCTGAAAAATAATGCCAAAAAAAATATAATAACACAAAAAAATATAAATATTTTATTTTAAAAAAATAATTTTTTAAATATAAATATATTTTTTGAGAAAGTAGTCTCCCTTTGAATGATTTTCAATACATATTTCGATAAACTAAATTTTATAACATGATTTCAACATTATATTTATATAACATTATAGTGTCATACTGCTTGCCACCTATTAAATAGTAAAATTAATTATAAAATAAATGTATCATTTATCAAAGCAAAAACAAAACATTATATTATATTTTATAGTGATGTCATGTTTAGTTAGTTCTTTATAACTTTTCAAACATTTCCCCTGTATACTACGGAATTTCAGTTCAAATTATCCAATTACTGAGTGTTATAAATGTTAATTGTAGCTTTCCTGTAGACTGCAATTAGCACTAATAATACTTTGCATGATGCAGTGCTTAATATTTTACTAGTTATAAAGTAAGCTATGACGAATTTCTCATAACTCTATGAATGAAAATTGTGACTGATAAATAAAATAGATTATAGTAATGACAAAAATAGAAAGAACGTCTTGTCTATCTGAACATAAAATTAAAAAAAAAAAAGATTGCAATTGCTTTAATTATTTTAAAAGGTATCCGAACACGTGTGGAGCACCTTTTTTAAAAATCATGGTGTAAACATACTTTAACCATATTTCTGGGTTTCAGGCTATTCAAAATTAGTAAAAGGATGTCAGGATGTTTGAAATAAACATTAAAACTTTTTGAAAATTGGCATTTAATAGCATAAATTTATGCAAATTCTTTAAAAAATTCAAATTGGCTAAACCAAGAACTATTACTCTCAACCGAACAAAACTTATACCAAAATAAACTACATAGTTTTCTCTAAGGAATTAACTACAATCGTATGGTTATAATAATAAATGAAAATTTTAGAACCAGCCGAAGTATTTATCATGAAAGTTTTAGTAAATTTATGACATTATTGTTCAAACAATAGGCTGTAAATTAAAAAAATGTTAACTCAATCTAAATTCTTTTAGCTCATCCTCTAGAAAATAGTCTAAAATCAAAGTCCGCCAAATATTATAGTAATATGATAATTATATTTTGAGTTATTTGATTTAAAGTGAGCAAAAAATAAGAAAAAAGTCAATTTTGAGAAAAAGTCAGTTAAAGTATATATTAACATGTTTTAATAATAAATTATGTGAGTACATACTTAAAAATCACCATATTTATAGGTTATACCTTCTTCCTCCTCAACAATAAATAATTTCCCTTTTTTAGTCATTTTATTTTTTTTCTGTCAATTTTTGTGTTTGGCAGTGAATGCCACCTAGATTCGTATATTCTGTTTTTGTCGAGCTCAGCCAATGCTCTAACAGCATTTGCACTATTCAACTTTTCGGATACCTTAACCGGCATAGATTTTAGGAAAAATAACATATTCGATGTAACATCTTTAATTATATCACTTACTCTTGATGCTAATCGAAATGGCTACATATCATCTCTATTATATCAAAAAGTCTGGAGCGAAAAACCCCACACAGCAAAATGTATGGAATTTTGATGTAACAAGTGAAGCTACAAGTGGCATATATTTTCAAAAATCGCAAATCACATACAGCCATTTGAGATCAAATGCAACAAACTTATACAAATATTCTGCATCAATAAGTTATTTTGGTATAATAGAGACAACATAACATTTAATAAACAAACGCAAAGCACCAAAGATGAATTCTACGTATGGATTAAATGAAAAAGATCAATTCCTGTGTTCCCAAATATTTGCCGCTTAGCTCGAAAGGAGTGAAACCTGCAGGGATTCGGCTGGGAAGTTTTGCAGCACCCTCCATACCGCCTCTCCTGGAATTTTCATTCTCAAATTTTTGTTTATTTAAACCCATGAAGAGGTTTTTCATCGATCAGACGATCTCATATGGGCTGACGGCGTTCTATGAGACCAGGATTTTCAAACTGATCCAGAACTAGGACAAATGCCTCAATAGAAGGGTAACCATGCCGAAAAGTAATAAATTTGCAATACTTCCGTTGTCGTGAATTGCATTTTTTTTATCATTTTGTACAAAATGATGTGAGTACTTATTCATAACTACTCGTAGTTGGTCCCTGAGATTTATTGCTAATAATCATAAAAACCAGTTGAAGTGAAAAATGCTTCCTTTGAAAATACAGAGCAACTCTACTTTGGAAGATTTTAGCTTGATTTTCAGGATAATTGTCTTAGAACCTTGTTATCCATCTGTTAAAACATAGAAATCAGCGATGGGTTTAATTTTTTAAAACACTTAATAGAGTTGTATTGACTGAGCCAGCGTTTGAATGAAGGTTTCTATTCAGTAACAGGTAACAATTTTACTATAAATATTTTCATTTTGTTTATATCAATTTTATATAAACATCGCTTCGCAACGCTTGATGGTGGCTGAAGGCAGAGTTTCTGTTCATAGACGAAACATTGAGACTTTAACCTGAGGATTCATTGAAACATTTTTTTAAAAAGTTACTGTTGTAGTGATGATCTAAAGCTGGTCATTCGCGTTCGTTCCACGCCAGGCCATTTTATTTTTTCGTCTATCCATTTAGATCAATTATTCACGAGCATTCCACTCCAGTTTCACTCCAATCCCTTGATGAATTCATACATCCACACTTTGCCTTCCCAGTTCACATTCAGTAAGCTCCCATTCCATTTAATACGTAATCAATTCTTAGGAAATTAAAACGGGTTAGATATCTAAGCTTTCAGACTACACAAAGCCAATTCCAACCAGTTTTTCATAATGAAAATTAATTTGATGTGCCATTACTACATTGGATTTGCACGAAGTGATCCTGAATATCCGGCTTAAAGCACTAAAGGCTAACACGAGAAAAAAAAAATGAAGGTTTTTTTTTATGTATTAGATTTCTTACTGTTGCCTTGGCGATGGACGATATTGTCTTCTAATTACATTAGGTTTTTGTGTTTGGTCTTTTAATTAAAAATATCATTAGGTAAACGGTCATTTTCAGGTGGTGTGAACTTTCCTGTATGTGTCAGATGTCATTTAGGGAAATGTAGAATAAAAAATAGTTATTTGTATTTGAGCTGAGATGATTTTGATAAAGGAGTTCTGAAGTACAAACATTCACAAAATTTTATTTTCTAAAGTACAGTTTTATATTCATGTATTATACAAAGTTTCGGATTGAAATCCTACACGAACCGTTGCATGTCCAAGTTTTCAAAAAAGGTGAAAACTGAAAAACATACTTCATAAACAGTTTTCAGTTCCATAATTTCTGTTGTTTGGAAGCCTGCACAAAATGTGGTAGTTAGTATTTTGTATTTAGAAGAGATGATGATTCTCCACTAATGAAACAAACAGTAATGAGTTTGCAGCTGACTTTCAGTGGTCATATGAATAGAAAATATGAGAAAAAGAAGGAAAAAAAGTGACGAATCTAAACAAAAGTATAAAAATATAAATGATAAAAATGACAGTTGATATTTTGCGAATGATGGAAGGTTTTTGATACTGGTGGGAGAGGATTGTACACGAATTTAAAAACGTCATCAGGGTTCCGTCTATGATTTCTACTAATGATAAAAGAGTCAACTGGACCGGAAGTCATGACAGGAAGTCCTGGCTGGAGACAGTGTTGAAGCTGGTCGCTGAATGCATCACGAATCCATTGTCCGTGCTACCAGGAGAGAAGTCCCCGTCCAAATAGTTTGGGGCTGGACGACTGGAGCCCCGACATTTGCAGATGTCTTGCAACTCGTGTAGCATTTCCAGGAGTACCATCCTCTGCAATGAAGACAGTTAGGAAAGAGTCAAGTTAGATATTTGTACAAAATGTTTCATAGATTTAACTCTGTACATAGAATAGTTATTAACTGATTACCTTCAACTTTTATAAAAGAATTCTACTGTAAAAATATTTTTATAAAAGCTCTTAAATTACTGGATTAAAAGGTGTGTTTTTTTATTTTGATTATTTTCCACATTAAGTCTTTAATTTATAATCCATTACTGTTAATATTATGGAAGGCTAAAATCATATTATGGAATTCATATCAGCTAATTCCTTGTGTATGAAATTAAAAATTAAAGTTATTACTAACTTTTAAGTGTGGAAAATATTTAAATGGTGTTTTGTAGAATGAATGTACGCATGAATATATAAAGTTTAAACTCTGAAATTAATGGAAAATTGATTACAAAATTCCATCTGAATAACGTAAAACAAGTCAAGTTAAATTAAAGTCTGTAAAATTGAAATTCCATAGATTATTTTCAATTTTAGTTAAGGATCATTTTTACATTTTAATTTCACCTACAATGGATTCTTATCGCAAGAGATATTTGATTGCATGTAAATAAAGCATTTAACTCAATTTTTATTTTTCTATTAATTCTGCTTCTTGCAAATGATCAAGAGAATTCTTTTTTTTTTTTCAATTAAGGAATTTTAAAAAATACAAACATTAAGATAAAAATATTCTAAGACTACTAAACTTTGTAAAAATAAGCTTTTTATAAAAGCAAAATATTTATATAAATGTCTTACCTTTTGATAACTTATCACTAAGAGAAAGGCTTTGCATCAAAGAAAAAATAATTCATTTACATTAATAGTTATGAAAATATGGATTAAACAATATTAATAAAAAATTTCCCTATTAATAACAATTTTTCCTAACAACACATTTCTTAGAGATGGCTTCTATTGAAGTACATCCTTTTTATAATTTATACACAAAAGCAAATATACTATATTCTTAACTAATAAATTTTTATTATCTATATCTTCATTTAAATGAATAACAGAAGATAATTTGATCTACTTTTTACCCTAAGTGCCTCCATATATTAAGAAGAAATCAATGTCAGTTATAGGATAAAAGCTTTTGATATTTTTTATGTATTAAGAACAAAAATTAAATGCAACTAGCCTACAGCTCATGACATTCTATTATAAACTGAACATTTTGAAGATATGAAAATAAAGATTAAATTTGTATTTCGTTTTTAACGTCATGAACTTTAAAAATGAAAATGTCTTGATATATCTAGCGCAATCGTAAATTTTAAATGAAAATTTGGATTTATAAAGAGAAAAAAAATGCTTCTGATACGTCATAATTCTTGTGTATTAATGCTATCATTTTTCCGTTCGCTTTCATCTTCAGACTTGTGTTAACATACAGCTATTTAAAATATTATCTTAATGAACGAAATTATTCTAATATTTTAAGGATTTGTATAAGGACTGTATTTCATAGCATGTTTTGTCTCAACTAAATACATAAAAAAAAGGATGTAAGAAAAGTCTTTCGATTTCAGAAGATTTTCATGGTAATGCGAATAATAAATAACCTATTTTAGAACATTCTACATCCGAAACATCTTTTTAAATGTTTCATTTCATATTCTATAAACGCAATCCACTACAATGAGTAATATTTGATTAAAGCCAATTTGGAATCCACATGACAATTTATTCAATGTCATGCGTGTCTTCCTAAAATAAACAAATGAAACCTACTCGTTCATCCCGAGGTATGTTTTTCGTTCTCCAGATGAATTCAATAAGAGCTACATAAGCAGCCATTCCGAGTCCGGCTAGCAGAACTACAAACAAGCCACCGACGTTTGGCAAATCTAATTGACTGGCAGACGACGTCTTCTTTTTAGTAATAAATAAGAAATAATAAATAACCCATTTTAGAACACTCTACATCCGAAACATCTTTTTAAATGTTTCATTTTACATTCTAAAAAATCAATCCAATACAATGTGTAATATTTGATTAACGCCAAGTTGGAATCCACATGACAGTTTATTTAATGCCATGCGTGTCTTCCTAAAGTAAACAAATGAAACTTACTCGCTCATCCCGAGGTATTTTTTTCGTTCTCCAGATGAATTCAAAAACAGCTACAATAGCAGCCATTCCGAGTCCGGCAAGCAGAACTACAAACACGCCACCGACGTTTGGCAAATCTAATTCACTGGCAGACGACGTTTTCTTTTTAGTTTCATCTTTGCACTTGGTTTCTGATTTCCACCATTTATCTTTTAGTACATGAAGGAAGCCTTCTTCTTGAAGTCTCAAAATTTCGCTGGAAATCAAAGCCCGGTATGGGGAACCTAATTTGTAAAACGTTTATGTTATGTTTCAGCATAAAAAAATGTACAATATGCAGGCGTAGTTACACAATTCAGGGATGACCATGGTTACCAATTCATGGTTTTCGTATTCACTAGTCGTGTACGAGGCATATTCGGAAAGTAAATACTGTTTTGAAAGAAAAAAAATAGAAAAATTTTTTTCAAGCCAATTTTATTTTTATATCAAAGAGTATATTTTTTTAGCACTATTTTTCTACAAAGTTTTCATCAATGTTTAAACACTTGTTGCAGCGGGTTACCAGCTTTTCCATACCTATTTCATACAAACTTCCCACCAACCCATTGCGAACACACCATGTGATAACCTAAGCGGTCTGTCACAATTTCGTTCAAAACAGTACGTGAAATGTGCGGAAATTCGTCTGAAAGCGTCGCTATTGTAAAACGTCTATTCTCATGGATTTTTTCATCCACTTTCCTTACCAGATCATCGTTGGCAACAGAAGGCCAACCAATCCGAGCCTCATAGAGGACATTTGTTCGACTTTCATTAAACATTCTAGCCCACTTTTTCATCATTGCATCACTTATGGTGTTTTCACCATAAACAACATCTTTAACTTCACGATAGATTTCAGTCGGTTTCACGTCCCTTGCGTTCAAAAATCGAATGACAGCACGAATATGACAGTCGATGGGATCAGTCATTGTCTTAAAGATTTTAAAAGAGTACAGCAACCTGAAAACACAACATAGAGCAACCAAAGTGGCGTAAGTTAAAAGCCAGTGAACAAGGAAGACGAGTGCTCATACGCGGAACGCCGATTGCAGCGTTGTGGAGGCGGTGCAATGAAACGGTACTTACTTTCCGCATACGCCTTGTATATTATCTAATTGCAGTTCTTTGAAAACACCCACACACAACAACTTGGAATGGAACAATCGAATTTAGCATTGATTTTTTTTTAAATTCTGTATCTCAGTATGTTCATTTGGAAATGGCCCCTTATTGTATAACTACACCCGAATGAAAAAGCTAAGATATGAAGATCTCATTCAAGGTTAGAATTTATTTTGTATGAAACTATGAGCTTATGAGTATCATTTATATAAAATTTAAAATATAAATTCATGAATAAATAAGAAAAGCTAGCTAAAATATTCTCAATGGTATCCTAATGCTTAAAATTTTCAAGCTTGGAAACATTCAATTTTCTATTAATTTTAATGAATAATTTTCCTTCCATTGATATACTAATATGAAATGCATTTCTAGGTTACCTTATAACTCTACGGCTGACAAGTTTTCTGCATTTTGCATTTAATAGAACCATGTGCTACTTCATAATTAATTATAAAATTTATTATGGATTTTGGGATCAGTTTTTCTCAAATTATTACCAAATAATGAACTCTGCACATAATCAAAATTTAATTTAATATATCTATAAACTGACAATTAAACTTTAAATATTAAAACAATGTCATTTCCATCACCAATATATTGTCTGACAAAAAATTTCAAAACTCCAGTCCATCAAGAAGTAGGAGAAAATCATATACAAAATTAAATCGTTACAAATATGAAACAAGTTAAATAAAAGTGTTTAAAACCGCATTCAGTAAAGAGTAATGTAAGAAAATATAGTAATATAAAATCACAGACTTTTGAATTTCAATGTTGAGAAAATCCAAAACTGTTGGGGAAAGCTTGATACTTGTGTTAAACGCTTCATTGGGACACATAAACTGCATTTCTTTCGCTAGTTAAATGTCCAATCAGTTTTTTTTAAAGTAACTTGAGGGTTTGTTAAAGAAACTGGATGGTACAAAAGGAATAAAGAATAAAACAGATTTTAACAGGTTTATGTTTTAATAACATCTCATTTCTAACTCAAGTCTGTTCTATTTTATATATTTAAACATATTTCTGAATCAAATGTTTGCTATCCTGGAGTAATTAGATTTTTCGCTTATTAAAATATTAAAATCATTTCCTTACAATTTTATGTACCACAGTGGCTTAGTGGTCTCGCCCCAACTTCATGGTCAGAGGGCCCCAAACTCGCAACTAAATTCCTCAAAGAACAATGTATGAGGCTGTATGAGTCGTGTGTAAGAGGAAATGATATCGCAGGCACCTTCGTCGTCATCTGAACATGTTCGAAATTACAACTTCGCTTGCACATAGCTCTAGTATTGCATTCAATAGGAATATTAAGATAACTAAAATTAAATTCTTCGTCAGAAGTTCTTACTACTTAAACTCTTTGAATGCTGTTGTTTATCTTTTAAAGCACTTTAAATGTTCGAAATCTTAAATGTGAATTAAATAAAATAGTTTTTATTCGATAATATCATTTATTATAAATATTTTCAAATTCTCTAATCGCTATTTATATATTAGGATTCTAAATAGGTCTAAATGCTATTTATATGAAACAGCTAGGTAAACAGCGGATATTCATCCGGCGAATTGCTGGTTTTTAATTGTTTCAAAGGTATAAAAAAGATATTATTCCAAATATATTATTTTTTAATATCGGCAATTTCCTTTATCGTTTATTACCATTTGTTTTATCTCTAACCACAGTAATCTGAAGAAAAAACTACCACCATGAAAAAAAAAAAAAAAAAAAAAAGGAACTATGCAGATAGTAAGAGAATTCTCTCAAGTGATAAATATTAAAACTGAAATTGCGACATTTGGTTTCGGTATTAGATTTCACATAGGTATACTGTTTTTCTTATATTTTCAGAATTTGGATTACTTGTTAACGTGTCACGTTAAAGTTTCTCTTTATGCTCCTCAAGGTATTTACTTGATAATCCTTGATAATGGGACAAATGATTGAAAATTAACCCGATAAATTGCACATCTAATATATAAAAAAAAAGCTTAAGGAAAGAAAAATAATATCAAAATGCAGGTAGAAATAACATTCATGTAAAAAAATGTCATACATACTGTTGTTTTTGTATTAAATTTTTTATAATTATAATCACAGCATCTTTCATTTTATATATTATTATCATATGCATATAAATTTGGAGTTATTAATAACAAAGAAACCGATTCTTATAAGTTTTGACATGACATAAATTTTTACGAAAAGCATCTCCTTTATAAAATTAAAATATTTGCTTCGTGTCAATTTTTAAGATAATTCTACGCATTTCATTTCCAGCGACCCAACAATTTTGCTTTAATAAAGTTCCAAAATGAAGTAACTCTACGAGTACTTACCAGGTGGCGTTGCTATCCCATACCCTTTCGAATCGAGTAAGCCTCCTATCTGAGTCAAATCGCAATCTCTTTCAGTGTAATATTCAATGGTGGTCGATTCCATAAGAAAAGCATAGTTTCCCTTTCTCACTCTTTCAATGCCTTCAGGGTTGTCTTTAGTAAATACATTCGGTTGAGCTGATTGCATTACTGACCACATTCTTTTGTAAGGTTGCAACTGAGAAGACTAAACAAAAAATAAGATGGATCGTTACATTTCATGCGAAGAAAATCATTACTTCTGTCCCACAATGGAATGGAACAGGAAAATTTTTTAATAATGTTCCAGAAATGGTGCATATCACCAAAGTTTTTTAATAAGTAAAAAAGTTGAACCCGTTCAACAGAATTTTTAAGATTTGTAAATTTTAGTGCTGTGTGCGGATTAATTTATCGGCACAAATGAAAGCTGTATGAATGTGGTAAACTGTGTTATGTGATATGCAGTAAAACCTGTTTTTATGCGGTAGATAAGGACCGCTTAAAAGGAACCGCACAAAGAAATATTCGTAAATTTCATAAATTATTGCATATAATAAACACTTTTGTACGACATACTACAGATTTTTTTTTTTTATGCTACGGACAGGGACAGCATAAAAATGTTCCACTTGGAAAACACGTCAATTATTTACGAAATACGTGAGAAAGTGCATCCTAATAAAATAAATAATTAAATTACGCATGGAAACATTTTAAAAACATTTAACTTCTCATCGTATTCACGGAGAAGTTTTTAAAATGCACATTACGTAATTCACATCTACTCATCGTAATCCAAAACACGAGAGCCTTTTCCGTCTTTTCTATTACAATATTTCTTGAATATGATGCTCTTCTACTGCTTTCGTTTGTTCCACTATCAATAGATTCATTTATTTTACTAGCACGTTTTTGCATAACTCTTATAGTGCATTCACCTAATTTAAATTTTAGCAGCTGCCTTCTGCTAGTCTATTTAATATTAGAATTTTTGTTTTTAATGGAATTGTCTTTCTTTTCACTTTTTTTGCTACAATTATTTATTTTAGAAGCATCCGCTGCTAGCACATCGAGCGAAAATAATTGAGTGTTTATTGTCGGGAGACTGTTTAAAACAAAGGAACATAGAGTCTTGAAGTGTACTTGTATATTTATGCTGATAGAAAACATTACAGTGGTGTCAACGCTGTTGAAAAATCTCACAAAAATAAAATCGCATAAAAAAGGACCGCATAAAAACAGGTTTTAACCGTATTAAAGTTTTACATGGATTTTTCTATCAGTTTCATGCTGTTAATTTTACTTCTGCGTATACTGTCATCTTAAGACTAACGTTCACAACAGTCGAAGTGTCATGTTAGATAAATATGTAGAAAATATTTCAGATGTAAATGTATTTCAGAGTGGTTCTCCATTTACTTTCAATACTTTTTAAAAACAATTATTCGCAATATTAGATATGATTCTAAGGACAGACTTAGTAAGCTGTATCCTCTTTTTATTATTATTTGACTTAGTTACGGTTTATTTAGAATCTGGTGTTTTCATAAATTATAGTTCGAATAACTTTTATTCATAGATTTATAAAAAAAACCTTGCTTGTTGCTGTAGTTATGTATGCGGTATTTGTACACGATGGCCATAAAATAACTTTCCCTGTTCGGCGGCATCTACAACTAAAACGAATGAATGAAATGAAGCCACGTTTCTTATACAGAATGTGGAAAGCATGGGAAGATGAAATCCGCAGAAAAATAATTAGTACCAAAAGTTGCCGAAAGGGGAATTACTGGCGCTGTGGGAGCACAGTTATGAATGAATTCATGAAACTCACAGAAAATAATCTTTTATTCATCAATAACATCATATTGAAAATGTTGCACTGGATACCGTGCAACATTTTCAATATGATGACCTTCCCTGTGTACAACATTTTGCATACGTATTTGAAGTTCTTCACTGCTGCTTGTAAACAGTTAGTTTCCATGTTCATAACAGCCCGTCTTATGTTCTATTTCAAGACATGCAGGTTTGCTTAAGAGCAGCCACAGCAATACACTATCTAGTGTACAACAGTTTTACCAGTAAGCATGCTGAGATAAGGTAGGGCCGATATTCAGCACACAAGAACGAACTGCTAAGCGATCGTTTGCTCTTTTCTTTTTACAAGGAATGAATGGCGCTGCTGTCACGCACGCACTAGAAATTTTACATAATCCATCTCGATATGCAAATGTCCTCGTTCGTACGTGACAGCAGCGCCAATATTTCTCCTATCGTCAACTATTAATACTATTTTTTTTTTTTAAATCTGTGGAAATTATCTTCCAATGCCTTCCACTGCCTGTATATGAAATGTGGTTTCACTTCGTTGATTCGTTTTAGCTGTAGAGACCGCCAAACAGGGAAAGTTATTTAACGGCCACCCTGTAAAAAAAGAATATGTCTTTTTTTCAATTCATTTTACATTCAGCCGATAGATAAAATACTAAAATCACTGCAAGTTGTTTTGAAACCGTATGGAATAGGAGGGGCATCGGGGTGAGAGTATCACTATTTTTTATTCTGTTACATCGCAACTGTGTTATTAAAATGCGTCATTGTAGAAGTGATATCACTATATGGAAGTAGTGTTATCAGATATAGATTTGTTAATTATAATTGGAAAACTGGCTAATCAAAATTCCATTCTTCACTAAACGTTTATTTCTGAAATTTCTATTCGGAAAAAGTTTGACTTAAAATTAAGCGTTGGCATACACATTAGCTGATCAGATGAATTCTCTTGTACGCGAAGAAAACAAAGAATTAGAGGAGAAAAAAATCCATCAAACCTCAAAAAATGATCGAGTAGATCCTCTTTCTACGCATCCGTACTGTATTTCTGATTGTTTCGCTAAGTCATCTGCACTTTCAATGGGACTTTTCATTCGTTCAGCTGTCAAAAATGCAGCCAAATTTGCTGTGTAGGATGAAATCATGATTAGAGTGAAAAACCACCACAAGGCAGCAACCGTTCGTGTTGAAGTAGCCCTTCAAAAAGAAAGCAAATTTAATACATCACAGGAAGTATGTATTTGATCGAAATGATTGACAAATTACATTTTTAACTGACTTTACATTAAAGTACAGGGTGGGTATAGTTAAAGTGGCCCGATGTAGAGCCCGTTCTGGTTAATGTACTTTATTGAAATTTAATTCATGGGTTATATGGCGAAATATTATGAAAGGAGACTAAAAAATAGCATGTAATTTTATCCATTATTGAATAAATAACAGTTGTTCAAAGATGATGTTTGGTATGCCGGGCACTAGGTCTGAAAGCGCTATTGCCATATTCTCAAGTCAAAACACGTAGAATGGAGACGATTCTCAGATATTGAACTTAA
The DNA here is from genome assembly GCF_947563725.1 of Argiope bruennichi. Lineage (NCBI taxonomy): Eukaryota > Metazoa > Arthropoda > Arachnida > Araneae > Araneidae > Argiope > Argiope bruennichi. The sequence continues at coordinate 131,855,780 of NC_079162.1, read as the reverse complement.
CTCCTCCCACAAAAGCGCCTAAAGTTACAAAGCCATAGATCCAAACGCTTTCGTATAGAAGAGCTTTGAAAAATGTGTGCATTACACAGTCATTTCAGTTTTATGCCATAGATAGTTAGACAGTAAATTTGCATCAAACACTTGCGATGAAATTAATTCATAATTGGAGAAAGAATGGGAAAAATTGTTATGACATGCGCAAGAATTTTTAATTTATTCAAATGTTTCTAACATGAAAATATTAAGAACTGCGACTTTCAAAAGGTTTACAAACGTCGAAGCATCCAAAATGTACATGGAAATTTACAATTCACTTTTCGTCAGTTATCTGAAAAGCACAGAAATAGCTATGGTAAAATTCAGTTCATTCTGACTAAATATCTTCATAGGAGGCATGTATTTACGAAGTTCGGGTCGAAACTACTCCAGGTTGGCCAAAGAGAAGACCGACATTAGCTGCACAATTTTCAGGGAATTCATCAAATTTATCCTGCCATAACAACGTTGTCGTCAGCACAGTATATGTATTTCTCAAAGCTCTACTGCACAGAAGTGGTGAGAATTAAGAGTCACTTTAATTCAGACATGGAAGGTTCGAAGTAAATATCTATCTTTATTCTGCATGCTTTAGCCATATAATTTGAGTCTCCATACTCTTTGATCATATTTCAGATTGAATAATTCAATAACATTTTGCTTTAATTATGTTTCCTTTGCATGTGTATAAATTAAATATCTATTCGCTAAATTCAAAATTTGTAAAATTTTAGATTTCATTGATTCTTTTTATGTTAAAGGATTTTCAGCATGTTGCTTATACTCACATTTACATATCATTATTCTAAAAATAAATACAGTTGAATAATCAAATAATTTCATTGCACTATTTGTAAAGTTATCATTCATCTATGTATTAAGCATAGTATTAAAATCTCAAAGTGGCTACATTGCCGAAAATTCGATTAACTCGATCACTATTCGAATAACACTACCTGAAACTTCCACATAAAATTTCTGTTATAGTTAATGTGGTAGATTAGGCTTACTGGAATTCAAAAGGATGGAGATATTTTGTAGGATAGTAAAAAATATTAAAATTAGAGCTTAATATCTAAGAAGGATAAATCCTTATCAGTTCCTATTGTTCAGATATAAGTTTCTAATTTTTAAAGTGCGTCATTTTGACATTCATGTTTTGTTAAAAATAATTGCATCAAAAGTCAAAGTTTACCTGGGAGCTATATCGGATCCTTGTTGCATCAAAGAACCAATGGTGAACCAAAAACTGTTGAGTAGAGAAAAAGTGTTTTCTAAGTATTCTGTTTTAGGATTACATGGATGAGGGCTCACCCATTCGTATGGAGAAAATCGGGCCAGTACGAAGAGTAGCAAACTAACTCCTAAGTAGGCTGTGGCCATATAAACCCACACTTCAAAAGAAAAAGGCGCCAAGAATGAAAATAATTTTGGATTGCTCTTGGTGGGCTTTTTAAAAAGAATGCTTATTCCGAGATTCATAAAAGGCATGGTGAAATCAACAAATTCTTCCCTTTCTTGAGTGATGGTTAGATCCCCAATCGCAAGATCAACTTCCTACAAAAGGGAAAACTTTTAAATAATAAAATACATTTCCATTTATGATAAATAATAAAGTATATTTCCATTCATGATAAATTATTTTAAAAGACATTCAGCTATCAAGTTATATCACTTCAACATTTAATATCTTAATGCTCAACTGTCAATGTCTATAGAACCCAATGCTACAACTTTTTGTTAGTAGATATCAGATCAGTAAAAAAGCAATATACTACATAAGATATTTTATTGTTTTGTCGATCAACAAGCTGCTTGTTAAAACTCTGAAATAATTTATTAATGATCACTTTAAACTAAATAATTATGGTAGATTCATTTAAAGAGGCTTCTTCAGTTTGCATAAGCTAAATTGTCAAGGTACGTACATAAAAATTTATATGCAGATAACTGATTTATTTTGTTTCCTGTTTTGTTCATTTAAAAATTTGTAAAAATTATTTTGAAGTAATCTTTTTTATCTCTAAATTCTTTACAGTGATGTAAAATATATTTTAAAACTAAAAAAGTTACAATTAGTTCAATTATTATAAATTTTAAAAACTTAATTTGTTAAAATTATTAATTTTATATTAAAAACTATACAACTGTGGAAAAAAGTATAACGTCAAAAAAATAATTAACCTAAGACTTGAAATATGTAAACATTTTAATGAAATGTACGGATGCCTCATATCAAGAAATTATAGTAAAATACATGTGCACGTATATTTTACAATATTTACTTACAGAATTTAAGAAACTACCATACATTTGAAATTGGGAAAAAAGCATAGAGTCAATATGATTTATTATTTAATAAATACGGTGGGCTTTTTTCTGTTACTTGTATTAATCATTGGTTCAAAGAACATTGATAAATATTCGGATCAACGATGTTTTTGCAATTTTTATTTCGATTTGTAGATCGGAATTGCTTCTATCAGGCTTCCCATAATTGAAAGCATTTTGAAAATGCCTCCAAAGATTTTTTAATGGATTAAATCAGACTTAACGATGATTGCCATTGAAGAGATTTTATGTCATTCTCCTTCGTGCAGAATTTTAGAACACAGGAGCAGGTACATTATCCTGTTAAAATTTTCAACATCCTAATGTAATTGGAGAAACAACCGGCAACAAACTAATTGTTACCACGTCCTAACATAACAGTGAGTTCATTTTGTTTCCGACAAAAACGATTTCAGTGGCATTACCAGCTACAAATGTGCTCCCAACCATGTCAGATTGCCATCCTACTTGGCGTTTTGAAAAAAAAATGATAATTTTTTATTCAAATTAAATAATTAAAATATCCATCAAGCTCATTTAAATTAAAGTTTTTTTCATCCGAAAATATCACTTTAATGAGTGGCAATTATTAATGATTTCCGAGACAAATTTAACCCTCTGCACTCTGATGGTGACTCTCACACTCCATTCAAGACGGTCCAACATTCTGACTTTTTATTTATTTATTTAATTGTGATTGTTAAAAATGCCTGCAGAGTAGTACGAAAACTTGAAACAATTATATATATTTATTTTTCGGAGCAATAAACAAGTCTTTGCATTAGGTGAACAATTATGCATCGAATTACTTTTCCGAGTGCAAAAAGTTAAATATAAACTAATGCGTCGTTTAGAAAGCAGAGATTTTCTACTTTCACAGCATTAAGATTTATACACAGCATTAAGATTGTATATAATATGTGTGTTATTATTCAGCTGGTCTGATCTTTTATTTGCTCTAAAGACATTTTCTACTAAAAGGAGGTGTCTCTGGATCTGACTGTCTTTCCCAGAAAAAATTATCTTTTACTTTCCTGCTTGCTATTTTGTGCCTTAAATATCAGGATTAATGAGAAAGCGGTTATCTACAGTTTCCGATCTATTAATTTTTCATGCAATTTCTGGACTACTGTAACCAACACCTTTAAGTTTCTGATAAGTGTCAATATTTTTCAGCGTTCAGTTTCTGATAAGTGTAATCTTCTCGGTATGATAATAAAATGCAAAGCAATAAAACAATTATGTATATAAATATTTGTTTCTAGAATCTTTGTACAAATATTAATTTCCACAAAATATTTGTTTCTATAATCTACAGAAATACTTCCTCAGTTTATTTATTCTTCCAGCTAATGTAATCAAATGGCTATACTTTGATCCAAGCTGATATCCCCTGATTTTGATAATTTTTAAATAATTAAAAAATATTGGGCGTTTTAGAAACAATTTTTAGTTTATTTTTCAATAGTATTAATTTAAGTGGCGCTTAAATTTGAAATCGAAGCAGTTTTACATCATTTGAAATCATAGTAGTTGGGAAGTTTTCCGTCGGACGTTATACTTTTCCAAGGAATTCATTGATTAAAAAAAATAACTTTGTAATAAGAATTTTATATTGATTTAAAAATTAATAATTTATATAAATCAGTTAACATAAAATAACGTGCTTATTCTAATACATTAACGATTTATCATACAGCCATTATCATAATCAGTTTAAAATTATTTATTCGATGGGTATTTATTACTTCAATGGTTTTAATTCAAATATTTGTTTTGAAAGCTATGAATTTTTAATCAAGTAATAACATAAAGGACTCAAAAAGCATACTGTTCTGAATTGAACAGAATGCCGATATTTATTTATGAGGATTTTTTAATAAATATGGATGTTATAAAATATATAAGACAGAATTTTAAGAATGTAAGATCGGAACTCATAATAAAATAAATCGGAGCTCCTATCCACACATATGTCATATTATTAATAAATTTCCTATTTTAGAGAAAATAATATTAATTATTAGAAATCAATAGATACTGATGTGAAATGATGAAACTACGATACTTTACATTGCTCTATATCCATGACAGATATTACTAAAATATAAATAAGATTCAAGAATTTATTTTTCTCTGCTACTCATATTCGTATTCAAATAATAGAGTTTCTTCAAATGTCTCTACAATCACAATTATTCCTTCATTTCTTCCAATGAATCACAATGAACTAGTTTCAGAGTTAGTTATTCGCTAAAACGACGCATTTCAATTGAAATTTAGAATGAAACAATCTATGAAATAATTCTTATAACACAAAATTATACAGAGTACCCACTCTAATCATGGTTCAATAGCTAATTTCCAAACAATTAGAGATATGTGCATATTTGAAGCTAGAAAAGGATTTAAATTATTACTGCACGCTTTAAATGAATAGATTCTGTATTGCTTGAGCCAAAAAAAAGTATTACTGAAATAAGACGATTTCTGAATTTTTATACAGACTTCCGATCCTATGAGTCATATTTAGAAAAATATTCTTGACACATTAATATTTGAACAAAAAAAATCCTTTTTTTTTCGCTATTAAAACTTACAGATTAATAAATGAAGTGTTGAATATCTCTGTTTTAGACCATATCAATAGCCACTTTGAAGACAATCTGCCGAACCATTGGCGGAACTTGCTCGAGTCGACCACTCATAGTCTTAAGATAATGACATTCAAGGCTTCATACCTCAATCAGTTTTAGTCGAAAAAAGATGGAATTTTCTCTGTTTAAAATGTCAAAAATGATTTACTAAATATGAAACTGGGGGATTGTACAAAAATTAATTGTTCTCCTCAATGCATTTATTGACTAAAACAATATTAAATCGAATTTTCAGTGTCATTTGTTGCCTTTTTTAGTTGAATAATTAAGAATTCCCTTTGTTTATATAATATTGTTACAAAAGAAGAAATATATGATTTTCCCTGTGTCGTGGAAACGAAAACAAAATTTCTCGACTTATTGGGTCACACAACTGCCAAATGCAAAGAGATGATCGGACAGATACACGTTCAATAAATAGCATATGTAATTTCAAACTTTTGATTAAAAAATGAGGAAGTGACTTACTCGATTGATAACTTCACCAATCATTCCATCCCATGTACCATTATCATATTTCTTTCCATAGCTTTCATCCGCTACTATTCGATATTCGTATTTACAATGCAGGCGGTTACATATTTCATGGATTAAATCGACACAAAATCCTTCATATCTTTGATTTCCAGACAGATAGTCCCCTTTCTTTATTATTGTATAGGGAAAACTCTAAAACAGAGTAGAAATGTTAAACATGTAGTTTAATTTACAACTGTTTAAACTATAAATTTACTCAAGATTTTAAACCACCTATGCATCAGTATTTTTATTCTTCGAGAAGTAGTTAAGTAGTAGCTATTAAAAATTTTGAGATAAAAAGAAACATAAACTTGTATTTTCATAAGTGTGAATTGATGAAAGGATTATTAATCTAAAAAATTTAATGGCAATTTCTTATTCACAAAATTTTATACATTTGCTGAACCTTAAGATATAACCAGCATGAATGAGTTATAGCACAAGTGTGATGCGTAGCATTTTAGTTTCAAATGGAAATTTTCTATTAATAATCCTTTTTAAAGGCATTTTCAATTCGAAAAACCTACCATTTGACTTAAATGATATAAAGCAATATAACATATTTTCACATAGCGGGGTTCATCTGGTTGTGGTTGTACGTACAGTAAGGAAGAAACTCAGCTTTATTCTGCTCTCAATCGTCATTTATGAAAACTAAAAATATCATATTAAAGATAGTAACGTTTACTAAAAGATGCTGTGCCTCGTAGGGGATTATCTACATATTTACAATTACAGAAACTTTCACATTTCCTACGGCAACACCCTTTTTTCATTTGAAGAATAACCCAGAATACGAAGTTTGGTTAATACACCTTGATTACATTTGGAAACACTTGATATCTGCTACACCCTATTAAGAGGTTGTTTCCATATTTAGATGTGTAAGATTTAGATATTATCTGGACATCAATAATAGTATTTTTATTTCTTATTTTTATGGCATTCTAGAAGCATCTGTAAAATTACAATTTACAAATTAAAATCAATTACTACTTTATGTGTAACAAAGTATTTACAGAGAAAATTTTTGGAAGAAATCTGTTTTCTTTTCCGCAAAGAAATATTCAAGTGCATTGAAAGTTGTTTTGTTAAATTGCACCAGAGCCTGAATCCCACTAAGCTGGAAACATCAAAATGGAATGACTTATTGTATGAGCGAAAGAAAAATAATTCAAATTTTCTTTATTGCTTAAAAGAAGTATTAATTTTTGTGATAAAATTAACTCCTTCACTGATTTATTTTCTTTACTATGAAATTAGATGAAGTTTTCAATTTTGGAATTTTTGCCAATTTGATTCATTTAAGAATTTATATAGAACAATTGAGATATTTATTTTTCCATGTCATTTTTGTATAACATTATAACAATTACGAATACCTTCATTGTTGTTTGAAAGAGTAAAAATGAGATAATTCAATGCACGCAAGGGGTACGGGCAAACCGGTTAAGATGTTAATATCGCATTGATAGATAAAGAAAAGAATGAACTGATTCTTCTTTTTCTTGGCCTTAATCTTGTATTTTTTAATCCGTATATATTGTTCCTATCATCATTGATTACTATTCATAAATAGACATAAAATAATATACCGTTTTATTTCACAAGCATATAAAAAAAGTGGTGTATTTCACTCATTTTTCAATGTAAATCAGCTTTCTTCTATGTCATAACCGCAACTTAGTTTTCTGCACAAAAACTTTCTGATTTTACTTTATAAGACATGCATCAGGATATATGCTTGTTATAGATGTGGAATGCAAATTGCAGAATATCATTCTAAATGTTCATTCATTTATTCTTAATATCTTTAATTTCGATTGTTATTGCACTTTTTTATACTATTATTCATCACATATTTTGCTATTTCTGATATGAAAAGAAATTTGAAAGTAGATATAATTATAAGAATAATTATATATTATTACAGAAATAATTATTATATGCATCACTATGTGAATAATTATTACAAAGATTGTCTTTAAGAAGTATCGTGATTCATAATCGAAAATTTATATTAGAACATTTTTGATTCAACGCAATAAAATGAATTGAATTAAATTGGCATTTATCAACCAAATATATTAAATGGAGAGTTAAAATAAGTAAAAAAATTACAAATCGTACTAATACATTTAAATGTAGTTAATAAAAAACAAAATAATTAAGCTTATAAGGTTGATAACAGCTACATGTTTCATTTCTGCATTCGTACTTAAAAAATTAAAATTATTTTCAAAAGGATATAAGAATAGATTTTAATTCACTTAAACAGAACTATTTCACAAAACATGATTGCTCATATAATTGAGACCAAATAAAACAATTACTGCAAATATTTTATACAAAAGTCACTTACAATGTCTTACCTTCTTTGTAATTATCAGATTTTTTTAAAAAAGAAATAGCTTGAAAATGAATTTAATACGAAATTTCGTGCCAATTTTTTGATATAAAATATTTTATCTGATCAAGAAAAATTCTTCCAAAACTTCATTTTCAAAGAAGTTTATTCATTTCGACATTTAAGTAAACTGAAAATTATTGTTTCAAAACTGTGCTTGATCCGCTACTACCCTTCCTTTAAATATTAAGTAAAAAATGCATAATTTATACTGACAGAAAGAGTGGTAAACTAAAATATAAATCAATATATCGTGAGAAAATATAATTCTGGTCTCAGATTTCAGTAGTATGACTAAATGATTATTGGTAAAATTGTGTTTTCGTTTCATTCACCGTTCATTTTATCTGAGTTCGATAGAATTGTTTTTCATACGGAAAACAATCAATCAGGTAACGTTTGCCCATTACCCATTAATATATGTATGAATATGAGCTACTTACCTCCTTAGAAGTTACACGTAGCGTTATGTTTTGCAGATTGTCCTTTGCTTCAGAGTAATCTTTGGAATAGTTTCTGGTATAAACGAGATGATTCTTCGTATCCCATTCGCCTACCTAAATGAAACGCATTGGCTTTGAATTGGTAGAAAGCACATTTCACTGTGTACAAAAAGGAAATCTAGTCATTTTCATTCAATACATTTTTCGACTACACATTCTGTGAAATTCATATCCAAACTTCTAACTGCATAGCTTCGCAGAAACAGATAAACAGATATATCATTTTAGAAAAATATTTATTTCAAACTTTACCTCCGAGACTTTCTAAATAGAAAATTTTCTCACTTTATTACCAAAATAAAATTTTAATTTCACATTAAGCTATGTGTCTCCAGATGAGAGTGTAACTTTTTCTGAATCTTACTTAGTAAAATCATCAAAACCTTATAATAATTTACAATTGTTCCTTTATTCAAAAAAGCGAATGAGTAAGCTATAAGAACAAAAAATAGATGAAACATTCACACAGAATTGTTATTTCAATAAAATATTTGGCGACAACAGACTGGTTCAAATAATCTATATCTAGACTCAAAATACTTAACAATGAATAATTTTAGAAAATTTTTTGAATGAGATTTTTGCTTCATGTTTTAATCGCAAATTTCTTCTTTCAGAGTAGAAAAACTTTGAACTTTTACAAGCCTAACATTCATATTTTTGATTATTGAAATCTTTCTGTGTGTTTCTTTGAAATTGTCTTAAGATATAGATTACTATAAATATTCATGAAAACAATGCTCAAGAAGAATTAAAGAAAAAAAACTGTTGAACTCAAACTAGGAACAAAACAGTGCGTTAAGTTGAAAGATAAATAAATTTTCAAGGAAGGGAAAAAAAAAAAGAATTTTTCAAACAATATAGTCTGCAATCAAACAAGTGATAGTGACAAAATATGTCACAAATCATTGCCAGGTTTTTAATGTTAATGAGTAAAAATAAAGTGATGAGTTATTAGAAGATGTAAAAAAATTTTTTTCGCCAGTATTGTAAATTTTTTCCTTTCATATCAAATGCATTATTCTCATTCTAGAGTTTTTTTCTAGTTTCAAGTTTTGGTCTGTGATATCATTCACAGCTTTAGAAAAGAAGAGGAACAGAATAAGACGTGGGCATTTTAATATTATCAAACTTGAGCGAATTGCGCAAGATCTATGTTTGCATAAATTCTATCGGATAACCTCAGATACTCAAATATGAGCGCTCACTTGTATCAAAATTGAAATATTTCAATGTTTACTTTAGCTACTTAGTTTCATTAGTGTAAATGAAATAATTGACTTATTCTGTCTAAATGAATTCAGTTTTCAGATAAATCGCTTTTTGTTGGATGCACGTAGTTTTCAGAGTGATCTTTCAATGTGGCATAATATTTTTCTAAAATGCAATATTTCAAAATTGTGTTAGAATAAAGTGTTTCATATTTTAAATTCTTACTGAAATAACAACAAAATGTTTCTGTTTAAATGAAATTTGAAACAGTTGCCCATGTACGCTAAGAAATATCATTCTTAATGTGGTGTAAAGACAAAAATAAGTCGACTTCAGTACCACATTTAAAAATCTTTTGTTAGTAATTGCTTATCAGGGTAAATTTTTACCATTTGAGTGCATTTATAATAATATGCAACTCTTCTTGTACTTATGTAATAAATTTAAGTGATTAGATGGGAGAAACAGTAACGATTCCTGATTTAAACATATTTCAATAACTGTAGAGATTTATGAAATATTCAAAATATTCTATGAATTTATATACGATTCAATGGAGCAGTTAGATTCAAAATTATTTAATATATGAATTAAGTATTGTATCTAAAATAGATTTTAATTATTCCTACCTTGTTTATCTGTGATTTGAAACAACCTTTTGAATAAGAATGACACTGCAATAAATAATTTCCCTTAAAACTGCACTAAGAAAATTGTTTCTAGAACATTTTGTAACCTTCAGTTGAAATAAATAATGTTGATTCTTTTAATAGAAACGAAGAAAACATTGTGTTATTTAAAAAAACAAGATTTCTTTCATTTTAAACAATACGGAATATTTAAAAACCAAAATAAATATTAAATAATAGTTTCCTTATTACAAGAGAATCTTCCCGAATTTTCATTTCCAAATATAAATATCTCGATAGTTTTTGCATTTGTTCGTAGACACACGGGCATTTATGGAAATCAGCGGGCCGATTGGCTTGAAAAAGACTGCCACTAAGCGCAAAATTGACATTATCGTTAATATTCCAAAATCCTTTTACAAGAACATTACGAGAGAAAAAATGGCGAAGTCTTGGAATCAAGAATATCTCATTTCAAATAGAGCTTAACAAAGACATTTTTTCCATCCATTAATAAGAGATTGCCATGCCATCATTTTAATACTAATTACAAAATAACCCAATTTCTCATTATTCATCGTAACTTTAAAAGTTATTTGTACAAATTTAATTCGAATGTAATATTGGTGGTGAGGGAAATGTTGAACACGTGCTCTTTCTATGTTCCAAGTTTGTCAAAGAAAGACAGATCCTAAGACTGACTCTCAAGGGCATTAATATAAATTGGCCTCCAGATTTTCACCAACTTATTTTCACCAGAAGTACTTTTGAAAATTTCTGTCAATTTATTGTTGACATCTGTAATCCTTCCTGACTGTTAAATTTTCTTCTTTTTCTTTATGTAATGTGTTGCATACTTACTTCTGTAAGTTCCGTGTGGTGCAGAGGGGTTTTATAAATGTTTTAATATATATACAATATGTTCGCACATCCGATGCTCCAGTTTAGTTTATCAGTTAGGAATTTGAGGAAGAATTTTTATAAGTGCAATAGAGATAGCTGAAAGTGGAAAGAGAAATTGGAATTTAGCAGACAAAAAGTAATTCTTGAATAATTACAAATTTTTTCGAAATGTATAGGAATAATTTTATGCGTTATGGCGTGTGAATTATAACTTTTTATCAAGAAGGATAAATAGGTTTCATATTTTTCGCAATGATTATCTTCAAATTATATGAAGGTTATTATAGTGCTTTGTTCAGAATTCTTCAAAATTACTTTTTTAATTGTAAAATAAAATTATAGTCGTTTTTATTATTTTAAAAACGGGCTAGCTAATTTTGATTTATTTTGACAGCAAATTTGCTAGTGATGTAACCACATATAGCGTTTTACATATCAAAAATAAATGGCATAACGATTACCAGGAAGGGAAAATGTAATTTATTAAAAGTAATTATGATTTCTTCAAATTGCTGGACTTAATGCAAATCCATTGCAAGCGTATTTTCAATCAGCTTGAACGTTTGTAAAAAGATTACTATGGGAGGAATAATAATAAATGTTTAATGAAACTTTATTATGTAACTAATTTAAAACTTATTATTGTACTTGCCAAAGTTTAAATAAAAGCTACACTTTGATGCTTGTTAAGCTATCATTAATAATCTGAATTGAAAGGACATGTAAAATAGGATCATTTGACAACATAACATACTCTATGAAGATTTATTTTTAAAGTACAATAAAAAAAAACTCTGAATGCGAGAAAACCAAATAATCGATTTAGTAAGCATAAAATTTCAAGTTGTATTTTTCAATATGCAATGAACAGTTCCCATTTTGAAACTGTGAGATCAGATAAGTAAAATTAAAGTTACATTTTTGATTACTTTAATATTGACCCTTCGTCGATATGTGTAATAAAATAAAGTTAAACAAGCAAGATAAAAAGTGATTAGAGATTTTTTTAGAGGAGCAGCAGTCGTTATTATTTTATTTCAAGTGAAATTTTGAGGTTTTGATGACAGATAATTTAAAAAATTTCCTGAAGATATTTTAGGCAAGCACAAATAAGCTGGTTTAGCTGAATTGAGGACAACACTGAAATTGGATCTCAAACAGTGGAAATTACAGTAATTAAATTTTGAGGGATGTGAGTAAAACTAAAATACCGTACTTCTTACTGAGTAGTAGTGCTTTTAAATTGATGTTAAACTGGAAATACGTTGATTTTTAAAAACTAGAGGTTTGAAAAAGAATTATATATATTTGTCGTTTGAAATTGGTGTGAATTATCAAATATGCAACGCATTGCGCTAATTTGGTTTCATTGACGAAATTTATTTTTCATAAAATATCATCAAGATAATGTTTGATGCATTTTAGAAGTGTTTATCAAGTTAGAGTCACGTTTTAGTTTGAAAAATGAGTGTGCCTTTTTTTTTTTTTTTTTATTTCGACTTCATGATTTTGTACACCTGATCCCAATGAATGTTTTAAAATTCTTCATTATTCTTTTTTCATTCATTTTACTCTGTACGGTTTTGAAATAATAAAATAATATGTTGTCCCTAAATGACTGAAAATCTGCCAGTTTGTTAAGCTGATCCCATTTCACAACAATTATACCCTGCCATATTCTTTGTTAAATTTGGCGGAATGAAGTGATGCCCTAATGTATATTTTAAATAATACATTTCCAAAATATATCCTGTAGATATCCTTTTCATCGCCACAAAGACATGCCATCGAAAATTTTCAAACATAGAAAATGCAGTCGATAGTTAATATGAAAGCATCGACTCAATGGTAATATTTTTGTGTATAAGATAAATTCAATCAGATTCTCGAACAAGTCCATCTCAATGAGCCATTCAAATAGTAATTCGTAGCTCTAATTCTCATTCCAAATCGAATTTTCTTTGAACTAGCAGCAGTTGAATTTTTACTCTGTTTGCAACAAAAAAAAGTTACCAAAAATTTACAAATGTACAAAATGAAGTCGACTGCCAACCTCAGTACCTTGACGGTCCCCTTCGGCTTTAATTCCAGAAGATCGAAGGTGAAGTGTATACGTTGCCCTTGATTGCCGATTTGAACATCGCCTGTTAGTCCTTTAAAGCGGACCTGAAAAATATTTTATTTGTTAACATATTGAGAAGCTGTTAAAAGGGCAAAACATGTGAAAAATTACATTACTATATCTAAAAGACCTCTGCTGAATGACGCTGAAAATACGATATCATTTCTGAAAAGAAGATTGATATTCTGATAGGGGCACTACAAACTATATGTTGATTCTTATTCATGAGAGGGGTCTACCACTGAAATACTCTTTCTTTGGAGTTCAAAGTCACTTTAATCAAACTTTTTAAAAACACTTTAAGCAATCACTTTTTCACAACGTCAAAATGAATAATACATTCAATACTTGGTTAAAGTTACGTCAGCAGATTTTTCTGAATTTTAATTCAGGATGTTATAGATCTGGGGATGTAAGTGTGAAAGGTCTAGTTGAGAGTCAAAAATAACGACTTCAGATGACTTTATTGTTGCCTCTAATAAAATCACGATGTTATATTTAAAAAATGAATAATATATTCAAATAAAATGTGAATAATAAATTATAATATTAGAAATTATTACTCTGGAAATATAATTTCTAATTCTAAATGTATTCAAAATTAAGAAAGAGAATTCTTTAGAATTTAAATTTTTAAAATTAAACCAAGTGTGAATGTTAATTTTTAACTAAGAACTATTGTTTAAGATTGCAATTACACTTCCATTTTCCAACACATTTTATTGGTCCCTCAACTTTTTCACAATTAATACTTTCTATATTTCTGTGATTCCTTGATACGGTACTTAAACGTGAACAAAAAATGGTGATAGTCTCTAAAATTTTTAGTCTTCTTCCAAGCGAGATGTAACTTGCAATCAAGCCTGCCGTAATCATTTGTTTTTCTCAGGATCTGATTCTGCGATGTTCCTTATTTCCTAATAGCAATTTCTTCGTGTGTCTTTGAAGCCATGGATTGAGAATTTTTTGAGATATCTTGCTGAGATATGAGGTGCCTCATTGACATCTATACTATCAATTTCCAAATGGCATGAATGTTAAAGTTCTCGGTCGCATGAGTGATTCTGACTTTGTTTCCAGCTCATTTTTGAAAAGAAAAAAAAAACTCTTTTTTACTTTAGGAAGTAATTTTTAATCTCTTTTTTGCCTTATGCTCTAAAATGTTAAATATTCTAAACGGGTCGCAGTTCATGTAAATCGAAGTATTGCTATGCTTTACTTAAAATCACACAAGCCTGCGAAATTGATGTTTTTGAAAAATACAAGGGAAGTTTTCGTTGATTTTTGTGTTATTTGATGCGCTGATTTTGAAAATGACCTCAATTTTTTCCCATAACGTCAGGATTTTTTGTAAAATCGATATCGATATTTTTGCTAAAATCCTATTTGAAAAGGAAATCTCTCGAACAATTTTGCATGTACTATCCCGGATTAGTGATCATTATTCATTTAAATCGACATAAAACCTATTCTTGTTGAGGTAAATTGATTGAGGTTTTGATCGGTAAATATTTTATAGGTTTAAATGGATGAAACCCTCTATTGCCAAATTCTACGAGCCGCCTCTGGTTGAGAGAAAAACCATAAGTTCCCTTAAATTTAAATTTTTTACTTCAAATTTTGTTGCACTTTCTAGAAGAAAATCGCCATTATATTACTACAACGACAACATTTTCATAGCAATTGCTTTATAATCAGGATCCTTGTAATTACCCAGAAATTTAGTGACGACATCTTTGAAGGCAACCCAATCTTCTTTTACCTTTGTAGTCATACTGGTCTCAAAATCTTTATTCTTCAGGAGCATATGAATATCTGGATCAACAAAGATTCGCTCTATCAATTTGGCTTCGGATAAAGCGGGAAACATTTTGCACAGATATTTGAAACAATGGCCATCTTTAGGAATAGCCTTGATAAAATGCTTCATTACGCCTGATTTTATATGCAAAGGGGTAACAATACTTTTTTTGGCTGAACTAAACTGTTCCGAATAACATTGTTGGTGCCTATTTCAATATTTTGTGCTACCGGCCATTCTTTTTTGACCCAATGTTGAGTCTTATCATGGCTGTCCAATCACAAATGAAACATGGAGAAATTTGTATATCCGCTTTATTGATTAGGAAGCATGGAGATCACTTTCTAATCACCACAAATGGTTCAACCGTGGGCAGCATATTTTATTTTGTTATGGACGAAAGACAAATTTTCATAGCATTCTTTTAAATACACCGTGTGTCCAACTTATACAGATGTATACTGGCTTCCGTGATGAAGAAGGACAGCTTGGAGGCTCCTTTACGATGAATCTATGAGCAGCGTTCATTCATCTTTATCGTAGGTGATATTAAATTTGCTTATAAAACCGGGAACATCAATACAATAAACCAGGTTCTCCTCTTCCTTAAAGTACTTAACAAATTCCTTTTCTTGATTCCTGTACCACTAAAAAGAGGTTTCTTTGGCCAATAAGGTTTTTTTCCCCTTTCAATCTAGAGCCAAACAATTCAGCTGCCTCTTTTGAAAGGTCCAGATATCTAATCAGATCATTAAGCTCAACCTCAGAGAAAGGCGGAGGGGAATCGGCTGCAGAAGGCTTAGATTCGGCCTTGCATTTCTGGAAACTCTGAAGAGATCAAGGTTTCACCTCAGTAGAATGTTAGTCAGGCAGGGAGGGAATATTCAACGTCGAAAAACAAATTTTTATGGTAAATATTCATAAAAATCCAAGTAAAGTTGAATTTTTCAAGAAAATGTGACGTGATAGAATTTTTCATTGGTTTTTTTTTATTTATTTTTTTTTATTTATTTATTTCAGCACCGAAAAATACATTAACTATCAATTCTCTTGTATTTTTTTCATCTCAGTCCTGCGTAATTATAGTAATGATCTAATATTTATTTATGTCATTTAATTCTAGATTCTTCTCTAAATTAAGTAGAATTTTGGAATAGAATCACACAATTTTTTTTCATTTCGTTGTTTGCTAAAATTGTATGAAACATAACAGCATATTGTTAAGAATAAGATTATATATGGAAAACAAATGATTTTTTAAAGAAATTAGAATGGATAACAAATGGATATCTATATATTTTTACATTAAAAGCCATGTCTATTATAATTTGAAACCATAGAAAACGCAAAATTATTAGAATGATTTTTGAAAATTCTTTCATAATTTTGAAAATCTTTAGCAGTAAAAGCGTTTCAAAATCACCGATTCTTGGTGTTAAGTGAGTGAGTTCCAAGGAAAAAAGAATATTTACCTTTTTTATGGCTTCTATTAAATCAGATCCGTATGGCCAAAGCCCTGGGCTGTCGCAAGACACGCTACGACTGGATATAGTTTGTACTTCGGACACAGCGTGCAATGCTTTGGCATACAAATTCACAGCATCGACCAGCAAAGCAGTCTCCGTCTAATATAAAACAAAATAACATGGATTCATTTTCAAATAACTTATCACTAATCAATCATCAAATAACGCATTATCAGTCTATTACTTGTCAAGTGAAATCATTGAAAATTTTTATAGAAACCTGAAGTTCATCTTTTAAAACACACAATTAATTACATAATGAAATTATGTAATAAATGTCTTTAATCACATAATGAATTAAATTACATATGTCTTTAATTGCATAACGAATTAAATGACATATGTCTTTAATTACATAATGAATTAAATTACATATGTCTTTAATTACATAATGAAATACAAAAAATATTAATTAATTCCTCCGCCCATTCCTTAATTTCGAATTTCCAAATACCTATTTTTACTTCTATGATCCTAGAGTGATTTTATATTTGCTTTAAACATGTGAAATTTATGAATTATATATATTCTATATCTGACTTATTATAGAACTCTAGTAAAACTACTAAATATAACTTTTGCAGAAACTTTTATGTCTATTATTGAAAGCGTAAAATTTGCCATTTGGATAAAGCAATTGAATGTTACTATATTGCCGTTGTAAGTTATAAGAACATTTGTGCCAAGTACAGCTAAAATACTTTTTAGAAATGCATTTAGAGGTAAAAAGTTTATGAATAAAACATCTTTATAAAGTCCTTTTATAATAAATTGCTTAAATTGCTTATTTAAATTAAATTAAAGTAGTTTCTCTTTATAAAATTTCGTTTGATTTGTGAATCAAAGTGACTTATTTCTCAAAAAATGTATAATCAACTGTCGTAAATCTAATATTAAGCAAAAAGGATAAAATATACTACCTCTGTCTGCAAAGGAACAAAAAATAAATAATCAAAACATGTCATGCAGCTCAAACAAAAATCACCTACTGAGTAAGTGAAAATAAAAAGGCACTAAAAGAAATGTACAATATAACTTTCTTTTAATTCATTGATTTATTCACGAGTTGTACTTAGGTATTGTAATACTGTTTTCTCAGTAAAATGGTAAGGAGCTCCGAATTTAAAAAAACCCAATTAAAGTTAAAGAGATAAAGGACAAATCATTCATTCAATTATTGAATCTTCTCTTCTACAAAAATGAATTACAGAAGAAATATAATTCAACAAAAATTTAAAAAGAAGTGACGATTTTTTTAGATGTGTAGACATTCGTTCTTATATGATTTTCAGAAGAAAAGAAATACGTTTTATTCGAAAGTAGAAATATGTGATAACTTCAAAAGAGTTTGTTCTGCCCTGCCATAACGTCAGGGGTAAACTGAATGATCATCATTGTTACCTCAACATTTTAGAGAGAAATGTGATAGTACTCTCGGCCGTCATTGACCACTGCAAATCTTTCAAAAGAGGTATTTATTATCATCGGTAGGGAGATAGCAAGCCCCTCACCATTACTTTATCTTGAAGCGAAGCGAGGCCAACCACAATATTGGAAGCTTCCCATCTTCATTTTTGGGATATCCTCTGTTGCAGGAAGGAAGGGCATAGTTAAAAAACTTACGTGAACGAAAATTCTGTTTGATTTCAACATGTGAGGTATAAGTGAAGCTTAAATCGATTGAATAAGTTTTTATGATTTTATATAAAATAAGTGTCGCATTCAGAAGACAAAATGGCCGTATCTTAACAATTGAGTTTATTTATATCTATGTTAAAACTGCTGGTAAATGGTGTTGAAAACTTCCAGTAACATAAAAGAATATTAAGTATTCGAACAAAGAGAAAAATATTTAAATATTATAAAATTATATTTTCTAACAAAGAAATACCATTTCTTCTTTATTTTTCATGTGAAACACCCGAATTTGAATAAATAAGTCATTAAAACAATTATTCATCTTGAAACATGAAATTCTGTTTTTCTGAATTACTCAATATTCGCATATTATGAGAAAAGTACATCTCTTAAACGGATTTAGAAAATTTTTCATTTATAAATAGTTGCCTTAAAATTTCTTCTCGAACTTATATTAAACTTGTTTCATGTTTGTAATGATGGAATTCTGTAAACGATTTCTCGCTCTTATAACGTTTCCCCTCTTCCCTCACATTGTTAAAGACATCCAGACCAAATGTAAAGTCTCCCGTTTACCCACGCATAGTTAAGTGCATACGGACCTCCAGATGTGAATCCTTTTCACTAGGAGAGTCATTGTGTTTGGTCAAGTGTTACAATCCAGGTGTGGGAACACAGATGTGTATCCCGTCTTTAAGGAATAGATTCACCATGTCTTCAAGGGAGAGAAACGTCAAAATATCCAGATCTTAAACTTTTTTTCCTTTATGAAGAGAGTTTTCATGTCATTAAGAATCGATGAATCACCGGCAAAAATTGTCATTAAATGTCAAACCCAGGCGCACTTCAGCCAGCGTTAGCAGCGAATTGATTGTAATTGACATATGCTCAAAAGGCGGTCGGCCACATAGATGGTTCCTTAATAGACATTACTTCGATAGGGTTTTAGACCAGTGAGGAAGCGTTGCTGAGCAGTTATTGGGTGATACGGAACTCAAGTTCACCAATGGAAATCTGATGAAAATAAAATGCGGGGGGGGGTCAGAAGAGGAGAGGAGACAGGCCTCGAATTAGAATTTGGAGAGTTTTCGGGTGCGGAAAAGTGGCTACTGATTTTTTAAGAAGCTCCGTGTGATTCGGGCTTCTGTATTAGGGTCCACCCGATAAAGATCGGTCGATTTCTGGGGCACTGAAGTAGTCGTTTAGAGCAAATAGCCTGTTAATGGTTTTTTGGTGATTTCCTATTCTCCGATTTGTTCGAGGAAGTATTTCGTGATTGAACTACCATTTGTAAATAATATTAACTTAGATGAGAGCAAGTTGTTCTTTGTAAATATATAAAGCAGTAAGTAAAAGAATTATTTTGTTACGCTACTCTGTTATTTGATAGGTCTGGATCAAGATATTACACTCTTTTCCAGAAGTATTACTTGAAATTTTGTACACTTATTTGTTATTGATGCAGTATATTATTTTAATATTCTCAAATCTAAATCATCAGTTAATTCATTAATTGAATTGAATATATTTTCCATATATGTGGTGCCTGTTGGTAGTAAATTTCATAAAAATAGATTCTGACATTCCATATTATATATGATTATAAATCTAAAATTATTTAGGTGAAAATATTTAAAATGGAAATTTTTACTTTTCAAAGTATGATTTTAAAAACTGTTTTATAAAATTCGTTATTTGCCAATTTTATAACGTTCATAGCGAGCACGAATATTGTTTGTTACTTGACTTTAAATCTTATACTGCAACCAATGATCTTCCCTCGAGAAATAGTGACTCAATTATCCGTTACAATTTGCCTGGTTACAACGTTAGCTATGCATTACAGCGCTACATACGCATTACTGTGTAGCATACATAATAGGATGTGGCTTTATTAGAAAGCATTTGAGCAGAATCGCCAATATTCTATATGAAAAAGTTAATTTTGATTAAATAGGTGAGCTATTAGCATCAGTAAGAGAAGAAACATTTTTTAGCGAATTCGCTAATTTAAAAACTATAACATTTCAATGGGACGAACTATAACAGCATTTTTATTAAAACAGCAACACATAAAAGTCCTTTGCTATTACATTTGTATGAATACATAACATATAATGATAATTTAAGCTGGATATAAAATAAGAGAAGTTATATTAAGCTTTAAAATATGTGAGAAACAATTTCTATCGTCCGTGAAGTATCAAAAGAGGAAACAAATATCAAATACACTAACTAAAATAACGGACATATTACAGTTTAATAAAATAACTTGTTGATATGGATGAGAATTCAACCACTTCAAATTTGAATAATATATAATATATTATTTCCAGTCTCATAAAATTATCTGGAAGTCTGAGAAATATTTATAAATTTTACAGAAGCAAATATGCTAAAATATTTTATAAGTTGTTGTTATTTATAGCGCTTCACAAGACCGCTGACAGATCTATCAGTGATTTAAGCCAAGTGAGTTCTTTTGTTTTTTCAGTAACGCCAACTAGGACCAAGAGTACGACTTAGCTACTTCATGCATCACATTTGCTTGCACAACCTCTTTTTACAGGGAGGACATTCACGCACCTCACAGATAAAAGAACAATCATGTTCAAACCCGGGATGCCCAGCTCACGAAAAAGACGTGCTACCCCTATGCCAGGACCCCGGCATGTTTTATAAGTATTTGTCAGAAGACAAACATTCTTTTTCCCGTCCTGAGTAGACGATTTTCTAGACATTTTCGAAAATTGCAGCTATTTTAAAGATATAATAGACCCGCTTTCAGATATCTGAATTTCGAAAGTTACTCCAGTACTGGAATTTGGTCAGGGAGCAGGGGAGCAGGGAGCCTCAGGGAGCAGTCGATTCTTAAATATTTGCCACTGTTGAAACACGCTATTCTTTGAAAACACTTATTCCTATCGCAAATATTCTAGATCTCCATCAGGTGGACACTTTTAGATTTGAAATCAATCAAAATTCGAATTCAAAAAGAGAAGTTTAAAAATTGAGAGGAAATGATCCTGCCCTTACTGTCAATGGTATTTCCTTCTTCAAAGAGTTTTCCTTGCGACCAAAAATCCACGTTCTTGCTTCTCTACCGTAATACTGACTTTCAGGTGAGACGATTCTGAACGCTGATATATTAGAGCGACTGTGCTGAAATGGAGTTAAATCCAAGGTATGAAAATCCTGAAAACGAAAAAAAAATTCTTTAAATATCGATTAATGAGATGAAATGAATTAAAATTTCAATTAAAAAGTCTACATCGTATCAGTATACTTTTAATAATAGATAATTAAAGTGACTGCTTTATTAGAGCTTTATTTGTAGGTCGTGGAAAATTAAAATCGAGAAATTAAGAATTGTACTAAAAGTTGAATATATTTAAAGAAACTCAAAATCTGCATTCCTTTTAAAATATTCTAGAATTAAAAATTATATTCTAGAAGTAAGAGAACCAACATATCAATACCAGAATCAGAATCATTTTGAAGAAAATAGATTAAAAAAAGCAATTTACTTAAACAAAGAAAGAAGCAATGGTGTATCCTTATATATATATTTTTTTAATTTTTATTAGCAACATTTATTTTGAAGCTACAGTGTTATTAATTGTTGATGTCATCTGTTAAAGAATCAAATTTTAATTATTCAATTTTCAATTGGCGAACAATTATCTTGAAAGGTGGTAAATGTTTGAGACTATAGTGTTTTTGCAAATCTCCCTTAAATGGGCTCTATGAGTGAAATTTTGCGAATGTTAAGTGAATAATCACGAGAAATTTTTCCCATCGTTGTTGATGACAAATGCTTGAGGTCTCTTTTGAAAAAATTACACTGCATGTTAATGCATACATTTTATTTTCAAAAATAATTCTATAAATATAAAACTGATTTAAAATCTATGAAATCCCTACTTCCCAGGTATAAATATCTATTGATCATCAAATACATTTTTTTTCACTTTTCAAATTTTCTTTGAATATACTAGTACTAAAACTTTCTTAATTTATGTGATTAATTCAAATCTGAAAAGGCAATATATTTTTTCGGCACAAACAGATTCAATGGCTTATTTTAACTTTTTTCTTCGATTTCGTTCCATGTCATTTATTATAACTTAAAAAAATAAACGATAACTAACATCAGACATTTCAAATAAGTTATCCGAGGAATAGGATGTGTCCGTAATCCAAGGTGCACAAGAGGTAACAGTTTATAGTTCTAATACGTGATAATTTTTACAGGTTGTGTTCTAACTTATAAACAACGCGTAAATTTACTTACTAAATTATATTGCAAAAGAATATAATAGGAATCCTCAAACAATTCTTGAAATTTATAATTAAAGAAATATAATTTTTTCAAAAATTTTGCCTTTTATGTAGTAAAAACAATTTAATAGCCATATTCATAAACAAAACTTAAACGGTGAACAA
This sequence comes from Argiope bruennichi, assembly GCF_947563725.1. NCBI lineage: Eukaryota > Metazoa > Arthropoda > Arachnida > Araneae > Araneidae > Argiope > Argiope bruennichi. The sequence continues at coordinate 131,833,050 of NC_079162.1, read as the reverse complement.
CAAATTTTCTACTGTACTAATATTTGAAGTAATTTAATTTTTTGCTACGAGAAGGCAGCTCATACCCAGCTAAGACTTAGTGATCTAAGTTACACAACTCATACCCAGCTAAGACTTAGTGATCAAAGTTACAATATTTGGTTTAGTTTCGCTTTTTTTTTCCAGATTGTTGTATATTGCCATAAAATATCATATATCGCTAATAGATCATAGATCGCTAATAGATCAAAATTTTGTTATGTTTTCTGTGTATGGCGTTTAGCATACAGCATTTCAATATAATACCAGCAATATTTCATTTGTTATCTACATTGCAAATGGAATTTTTGCTGGTATTCGTATTTTTAATTCACTTTCTTTAAATCTGTTTTAATTCAAAAAATTCCCAGATATTCATTTCGAATTTTGTTTAGAAATTTTTTGTGCGTTTGATAAATGCCAAAAATAAAAATGCTTGGAAATCGTAAAAAAAAAAAAAAAAAAAGATTGATCATCCTCAGGGATTTCTCACTTGCTTTATCTTTATACGCCGTTTGAAATTAATTAGAGGACTCTGAAGCACTTTTCACATTTTCAACTTTATAAAAAGTTGCCGATTGAACATTTTGTTATTCAATTTATTTGGCTTTTACATCTTCAAATATCGATAGGTTATACAGCAGTTTTGCATTTTATTTTAAAAGTTCATAATTATTTTTATTATTTCAATAATAAATTAATAAATTAGGAGAAATTATTTTTAAATAAAAATAATTTCTCGCCTTAACTCTCATCGAGATGATAAAAAAGTTGAGTTGATGAGCTGTAAAAGAGGATTTTTTATTGTGTATTCATAAATTTCTGAAATAAAATTTCAGCCTTATTTCGTAGACTTCCTAAAAATTTAATGTCTTGCAGAAATGAATGAATCACAACCATTATCTTAAATAAAATAAAGAAAGAAAGAATTTAGCTTACTTTTACAATAATACTTACTAAAGATGTTATCAGGTAATTGTGATATTCAGTAAGCATCCCAGCTTTCTGTGCCTATAAAATAGGGAAAAAAATTTCGTTATACAATAGTTCAAAATGCACCAAGGTAAAATAGTAGAGATGGTTTAAACATGTATTTAGTTCATTACTTCTGACAAGACGTCCTTAATACGTGAAGTTGGAACTTCCAGGACGATATTGGTCTCTCCCTTTTTCTTTATGTCCTTAAGAATTTTATTGTATTGAAAGTCAACTGTGAACTGCTGTAAAGATATTTTCACCTCCTTGTTATTTCTCAGTTTCATCAACTCCTGCAGCTTCATCAGCTCTAAATGAAATAAAATACGATGACATTTTTTAATACTCTCCACTATCACATCAAAGACAATTTGATCATTTTTATCCGATTTTATAAACGTTATAAGCTGTTAAAACAAAGTAATAATGAGATCATATTCAGAGAAATTTATAAATTTTCAACTATTTTTTAGGATGAATTTATACATGTTCCATTTTTAAGCTCATACAAGCTTGAAATTCCACACATAGTTGTCATGAATGTCTTTTTCATAATATATATCATTGTATGATTTTCTAAGCATCTTAGACTTTTTAATACCTAAATAATGACATGTGTTTCAGTTTGTTGATCCCATTTTTCAATTGAAACTTCTTTGTATGTTCTAAGTGTTAATCCCATATGATTTTTATTCGCTATAAATCGTAATATAATTTCATGACATATTATATCAGATAGTTATCGGTAATAGTCAATAAATTATGAAGTCTGATACTTTTAAATATACAAATTTATCTTTACAAAAAACAGCACAGGGCAAATGAAAGTACGGGCACAATAGAAGAATGGGTTATGTAACTCAAACTAGTAAAGAGTTTAACATAGACGTATTTGAGGTAGAAAATTTTAGATATCAGCTTCTGTGTAGAAATAGTTTTAATTAATATTTGGATATGCTTTCAATCGTTCAGGTATTCTTGTGACAAAAGAATGATACACCAATGAAGCGCAATTCAAAACGAGCTGAGTATTTCATTTATATTTTTCATTTACTAGATAGAATCGACATTTTATTTTATCTTTAATGAAAATGCAGAGAACAGCCATATGAAATAAAAATCTATAATAAAGCATAGATTTATTTTCGTCACAAAAAAAGTTTTTATCATTGTAAATATAGGGATATTCAGTACAGTGGATGTAAAATATTGTCGAGAAAAGTTTACGTAATGAAGAATAGAAATCGTATATCAATATATGCCGTGAAATGTTGTTTATATATGCCAGTGTGAAATGAAAGAGTAGCGTGTAAATGAAAAAATACATTTTATGAATAAAGGCATAAATACTGGGTATCCCAAAAACTGTAACAAACGTCTGTTTCCTTAAATGTTGTAATTAAACATATACTTCCAACTGTAAAGTTTTATTCAATAAATTAGGTAACTGTTTGAAAACGTTTTGACTTCTATATCTGTTAGTAATAAAAAGTTACAAGTATTAAATTTTTATAGAATTCTGTAAGGAAAAAGTGCCAACCTAAGAAATATATTTCTTAAGCTCTTCTATAAGGACATAAATTTCTATATTTTTATCTCCAAAATTCGCTGAAATAATAAAAGCCATATTTATTGACTTAGACCACTTTTTCATATCTCAGACTGGGGTTTGAAAGAATCTATCACTTCGCATATACGAAGCTTGTTAAAATAAATCCCTTTAAAAACTGCGCAAAGATTATTTTTCTAACAGTATTTGTGTGCATGTGAATCAGTTCATCATCAATGATATGACTCTGGTTTCTCTCATTCTTCGACAAAGATTTGCTATATACCGAAGATCCTAAGTGATTCCATGAATCAAAATCAAAATAAGAATATCCAAGCAATCCTTCTACATATCATTGTTTGCCCTTTTATCTGTAAGGGAAATCTGCATTCAATTATCGTCTTACAGCTTTCGTATGGTGACAAGATCTAATTGCAGGCACATGTGTGGAAATACTACTAAAGGGAATTCATTCGTTAGTTCAGTACAATGTCACTCAAAACTAATGAATTATATCGGTTATTCTGCATTCTTCTGTACAAAATGGGTCCAACCAACAAACTTTTGAAAATGCCATACCACACATTTCTAGAAAATTGTCATTAATGATAAACCACTCTTGCGAAGAGCACATTTTTATCGCTCAAAAAAATAGGCGACCAGCAAACTTCTTTCGATTCATGCACTATTCGACAAATATTTGAAAAATGGCAATTTTTCAGCATTGAATAAATGTGCATTTCTAAAATAATGCCTCCATCTAAACATCTATAATTTTCAAAATATCTCAGTAAATTTGACAGATTGGAATGAAGCGTGAAATGTTGTGTGGATAAATGTAAGAGAAGCATTCTATTAATTGATACGATTAATTATTATTAATCGATATGATACGATTCATTTTCTACTACGATGGCCGTATAAAATTTTAATTTTACTATCAACCTCTACAGAAGAAAAAGTGCTTTCGTATAGTTGCTTACCTTTAACTTTAAATTCAACCTTGTTATTGAAATCATATGTCTTGGTGCAATATTTAGAAAATGAAATGCTTGTTCAAACTTTTTTCCCCTTGACTTGTATATGCGAAATGTATAGACATCACCGAAAATATTCTAAACTTTCTTTCAAAACTTTTGGAGAAATCATTCTATACAAAAGACGCATCACCCAATTATTATACAAAAGCAAGAATTAAAAACGATTCTATGACATTCCTCGGAAGATAATCCTATCCAATACAATCTACTGTATGCATCATAAAATTGCGGACTTTCAAAATTTTTACATGGCATGGATGCAAATGGTTCTTGTTCAGTATCAGTATGATAGAATAATTAAGGTATGTGATTGTTCAAGCGTACACTTTGGAGTATGAGGGGACACATCTTCCTCAATATCAGGTTCTTTACCCATCGTTCCCAATTCATGGCAAGTCTGTGTGAGGAAAAATCACTCATAAAATTATGTTGAAGTCAACGAATGAAGTTTGATGAAGCAAATATCTGTGGTTGTTAGAACGTTGTATCGGCTACCATTTCTGACACGACACCCGCTTTAGAGGTCCTCTCTTTCAGTCTTCAGCCTCATACACGTTCTTTTTACCTTCGAGAACGATTCTCAAATGACTTTTTTCTTCTTTCGAAGAATTTGCAATGTCCTGTCCCATGCACAGCATTTGCTCTTGAAGATGGCATTAATAACCCTTCAATTTCTATGATTTTGATTTGTTCCTGGTTAAGTTCACTCTTCACAAATGATTCTAATCGTTGTACTGAAAAACGTCGTAATGTTTAAAGATAAAATATATGTTAATCTTAATCGTTTATATCCTTACAGTACTTGAAAGAATTTTTCTATCTTCGTAATGTAGCTGTTTTACTAGGAGTTATTCACAGGGTCACTAAGCGCATAGTTTTGAGAGCAGGCTGTTGATAAAAGCTGAAAGCAGAAATCATTTTTCTTTATGCTGTGGACATTTTATTTTTGCAATGCAGCATTTCGAAATTATTTTGTAGTAGAGATGATGGCTTGGACATGTTTTTCATTTAAATTAACATAGTGGTTTAATATCAATTTATTTTGGCTATAATTTTTCATCCTCTCTATACTGTACAAATAATCACTCTCTACGTTTTATTTGAAAATTCCTTTATTTTTAATCACAAGATCAAAACTGTATGCTGGCCTGGAAAATACCACCAAGTTAGGAAGGTAATTTTTCCCTGCCTTATTTTCAGAAAGAAAAAATACAAATTTAGGACGAATAAAGATATTGTAGCACCTATGATAATCAAGATCTGATCAACAGCTGCAGATGAATATGTAGATATGCTTCGTCCTCTACATGACAGGAGTTGAAAAGGGTGGCACAGACCATCTTTATTTTAAATTATGTATGTCACTGCCTATGACTTTTATACAGAAATGACCAAAGACATCAAGTAACAAAATATGTAAGTTCTTTGATGCACATTTATTCTGTAGAGAAGAAGATGTGCTTACTTCGAAATATTTAATCCAAGCTTTACTCAAAATGCATTTATCTGCTGCATTGAAAAGATAATTGCTTGCAGAAATATCATCTCGAGCAACGTAAATAAAAATAATTGAACTTTTTCCCTTACATATTCTTATAATCCTGTCTATATTTTTAAGAAACAGCAGCCTAATTAATCACTCAAACAATATTTGCAAAAATTTTCTCCTTCCTGTTTTTCTTCCCTTAGAGTTTTTTAACCCAAATAGTATCTAATGATGTTAAAATACAATTAAAATATCCTAACAAATTCATTTAGCACATAAAGTGCAATCATTTTTATTCACAGAAAGTTGACGAAAAGGAAGAAGTTAAAAGTAATTTTCACTTAAAAATTATGGATTAAATATTTTATTTCATTTCTTGATGTTAGTGTACGAAATGTATTCATTATACATGTTTAAAATTTCAATAAGGATAAGAATTTCTTTATTTAATGTTCATCTTTTTTATATTGGATTATAAATTAAATTTTAATGATATATGATTAATTTCCACCTGTCAAAAAACCTCTTGAAGGCAGATAAATTTTCTCCCTCTTCTGTTTAAAAACTCTTGGGAGAAAGGAGTTTCCATGCTCATTTTTATGATGTGCTTAGAAAGAAGCCTCGAGAACAGTGCTTTTCGTAGAATTTCTAACGAAATTACCTTATAGAAAAAAGCTATAAGGTAGCCTCCATGAAAGATACACTAGTAATCGTTTTAACAACTAGCATCCTTAGAAAAAACATTAATGGTTATGTTGAAGATAAAATTGATATAAAGCATATGTTTGTGGGCATTTTGAAAATGAGTTTTCTTAAGACATACAGCTTTAAAGAAAAGGCTTCATTTGAAGAAAAAAAATAGTGTTAATTTTATGTATCAACTTGTTTTCAATCTTAATATTTCTGAGGAATTTCATTTCGCAGATTAAATAGATATGAATTTTCATATGTATAGGTATACAATCAGTTTATTCTCATACTTATCTCATTAGTTGATTTAATTTTAACAATACGATTTGTTTATGAATTATTTATAAGAAGTTTTTCTAATCTTTTTATTTTCAATGCAGAAAGAAAAAAATATCTAAAAAAAAGAAAAGAAACTTTAAAAAAATATTATTTTTTAAGAAGTACCTGTAGAGAAAGCATGTTATCGAATTTTTTTATTTTCTAACATATTATCAAATTCTTTATTTTTTAACTTTAAAAATGTATTGCTAGATAATGAGAAATAAAGAAAATGTTAAGTTAATCAGTAAAGATTTAAAAAAAAAGAAATCGGAATATACAGTCAACATACTTTAGTATTTGAAGAGAAACATAGAATTCAATCAGGGCCGTACTGAGGAATTCACGTACTTTTGATAAACCTGCCAAAATTGCACCTCCCCCCCCCCCATTCACTAAATGCTACATTTAAAAAAAAATCATCCTTTCTGTGACCCCTTCCCAACAGAAAAAGAAATGATCATCTTGCAATTTTTTACTTTACATAAATAGTAAATTTTATAATTTTGTAAATAGGTTTAATAAAAAGTCCTGTATTCCTGAAGAATATTATGTAATTAGATGCATTGATGTAAAATACTGTAAGAAGCAAAGTAAGTTTACAACAGCTGCAAATAAAATATAAATCTCTAATATCTACTAAAAGGTTGAAATTAAAACAAAAATGTGTACCTTATTATATATGCTGGTGACTGAATACAGACATTTGTGTGATGCACAATAAAAAAACCAACCACTCCTATCAAACCAAATTTTTTTAGCTGTTAGATTATTGGCAAGAACTTGAAAACTGTTAAAAACTGGATGGAAAATCAACATTTACCAAACTTTCTTTATTTGTTCACAAAGTAAGGTAGATCCAGTTGAACAGAGTATGTAAATACATTTGAAATGCTGATAATGAATATTAATATCTGATAAGTGGAAATGGATGGAAATATAAATGTCTGTAAATTGAATTTATTATGAATATAAATAAATACGTTATTGTAAGTAATTCGTAATCTAAAATTCGATTATATATATATTACGAATTACAGTTTATATGTATTATGCATATTTTTGGAATGGTAAGTTATAAACACATATTTGTGATTGAATTTAAAATAATAAGTTGATAAATATATGACTATCGTGCTCTCATTTTGGAACTACACCGTTATTTTGATAAATTTTTAACCACACTGAAAATAAAGTTCTCACAAAAATTGTTAAATTCTAGAGCAAATTAAAAAGAAAATGACTTCTGCTATACAACAATTTTCTATTTCAGATAACACCAAATTGAAGACACTGTCTATGAATATTTTGAGCACGTTAACACCCATCTTAGATCAACAAGTTTATTTTATAAATTATACTATAAAAAGTGAAATTCATACTTTTTAATGTCTTTTTAATTTTACATTAATTAAAAATTAAGCGCAATTTCGCCATTTCACAGCGTTGACAACCGAAAATATTATCCCATAAAAATAATTTTTACACCAGCTGAAATATAAAAAAAAAACACTCATTTTTAAATGATACTAGTTTAGTTGCTGTGCTACATTTTCTTTAAATTTTGTAATTTTTAAAAAATTATGTATTATTTTTAAAAACAATTTGCTGTAATGAATAGCAAATTTTTATTGTTTCATCAAATTAAATCGGATGTTTATCTTTTATTAAAAAGCTGGATATGAAAATTTATTTTGAATGTAATGAAATAAAACTTTATTGTAAAAAATGCAGTATTTCTTCGTAGTTTTGTCAGTTTAAGTTCAATTTTTTATTTCTTGCTTCAAATAAACTTTATAAATTTTCTTTTTTGGTAGATTAACTACACAGTTTTAGAAAACCTTTCTTTTATCTACGGTCTTAAAATCATCTCTTTACTTAATACGAGAAAATATTCCCTCGAGATTATGCCTGATGCATTTTTCTGCTTTATAATTAACCCAATAATAAGTAATAATTCTAATTAATTTGAATTTATGTAGGACCAAAATAAAAATTAAATGAAACTCAAAGCTTTTTAATTTTTCTACCAAACACATTTTTACAATTGAACACAAAGACTAAAATCACTCATTTCATTACATTAAAAATTTAACACATGAATATTTAAAGAGATCAAATAATATTTATCTAATTTAACTTCAGAATAAACGGAATAATTAATTTTATATTTAAATAAAGGTAATTAACTATTAAATAGTTAATTTATTTATTATAAATAACTATTTACAGTAATCAGCTATTTGTGATCAATTATATAATTTCACATGAAATGAACCGAACTGATATGGAACACAAATTTTCATATGGTTGTTTAAACTTTAATATAAACGAAAGTAATACCGGAAACAACTGAAATTATTGCCATTAAACTTGACTATCGAATAATAGTTTAAGTTAATTTAATCAAATTTGTGTTAATTAAATGAACGCTACATGAATTGAAATCAACCAAATCAAATGCTAAACATCTTTTAAAAATCAAATCTAAGATGTTCATTAAAATAATATTTTTGGTGAAGCAAATAAATGTTTAAATTAGTTACTATTTCTTATTAAAAATTTGAATGCTTGTACCAAATTTTCTTAATTAAAAATATTTTCTAGAATATTTCTTCTGATAATACATATACGTAAATACTTTTAGCTAACAGTTTGTATTTTTGAATTCCTCAAACTAAAATAACTATAAAAAGTGAGAATTATAACAGACGACACCAGAAAATATTCATATGCTGCAAAATTCATGTAAATATATTTAATTGTTGTTTAAAAAGGATTTTCTATAAGCTTGATACAGTTTAAAACGTAGCATTTAATAACATGTAACATTTAACTTGGCAACATAAATTATAGTTCTAAAATCAAATTAGAAAACACAAAAATTATTTCAATTCCTATCTCAAAACATGGGAATTGTATAAACAAATTAACTTTATTTTAAAATCAATTTTAAGTTAATTCAATTTCAATGTTTTGAAATACGAATTGAAAATTGAACTGTAGAATCGTCTTTATTTTAGATTCTGCATCCTCCCCCTTTCAACTTATCTGCAATTTACGATGACAGCGTATGCATTCATTATTGAAACAGCATTTCATACCGTATGAACAATAGGATATTTTTCAAATTCAGTTATAACAATAAAATGAATTTCTTAAAAGTTGAATTCGTTCTTTCTTCATATTTAAAAACAATAATCTGTATATATATTGGACTACAAAAGTTAAGTTGCAACCTGCTTTTCTAGCTCATTAGTAAAATTCTCAGTTACATTAAAATTCGCAGTTTATATGCATGATAGTAAAGAAGTTTAAGAAAACTTATGTGAAAGCAATTGCTACTATTTTTATTTTAAAGAATTGAATACTTATATAGGAGTGGGAGAAAATATGTAAAAATCTAAACTTCGTAATTCGTGTGTAAGGTTCGAGCCGGATAATTGGTCTTCAATTGTTGTAGGCAGTTTCATTGACAATATCTAGGAAAGTCTAGCAGTGTCAGGAGAAGACGTTTGCCCGATTCGTTGAGGTGGCGGTCACTCGGATGGATGGAAATGGGATTATCACAAGCTGATGCTGCCAGACATCTCAATGTGCTTCGTAGTGTGATTCAAAAACCATAGGATCAGTTTCAATCCGAGGATTCTGTGTCGAGAACACATGTTTCAAGCCGATCATGAGTCTGCGGTAGACAATTATTTACCTCTTTCTGTCCGAAGGAGGGGAAACACTATTTTGCCTCAGCTCATGGCAGATCATTTTGTGGCAATGGGGATAAGAATCTCAATGCATAAACACCTTCACAATACAGATCTGTATGCAAGACTAGCAGTTTTGTGTCTCCCATGAAGCCAGGAGACACAGAGCTGTCCGTCAACGTTGCGCAAGACAACACGTCTAGACCAGCCAGCAATGAGTTTCTGTATTCTTCACAGGCAATTGGATGATGCGGACGATACTAGGCTATAGCAGCACTTTTCATAAATACATATATTGATCATTAAAGGAAATTTTTCCCCTTATCTAGCATTTAAGTCGCACGTTCTCGAAATAACATATGTAGTGATTTATTTACAGTAATCAATTTAGGATTTAATAGAAGAATAGAAAGATATACTAAGGATAAAAATGCATAAAAATGACAAATTATAAAATGTTTATAATAGATTCATGTCATTCATTTTTTGAAAAAAACTATTTCACACTTCTCTATAGTAAAATTAAGATAAGACAGGTTTTTTTAAAATTCCTCGACAAAGAACTGCAGAGAGTGTACCACAACACCAATTTATCCCTTAATTCAAATATAATGTCAATCAAAATTAACTTTAATCAATATAAAAGTTAACATTCAGCATACTGTTGTACAAAATGGGAGCAACCAAAGTGCTTCTAAAAATGCCTCAAAGCTTATTTATAGAAAATTCCCACCGTTGATGAACATGTATCTGTACGCGAATACAGTATGGATCCAGTAATTACGTTGATATATATATTTTTTTTTTTTTTTACATTGCCGGTTTTGGAATGTTTAATTGTAAAATGACTGTTCGTTCATTGAAATGAGAATACGTTGAAACATAAGCCCACATCTCAATTTCTACATCATATGTATAACGACTCATACTTTTTTCACCTCTCCGGAAAGTAAGGATCTTGTAGTTTGTAATCGGGTAATTGTTCTGTAAATATTTCATAGAAGGATGATTTTTTTTTGATGTTTTAAGAGTATAAAAATGAGATGAAAACCAAGAATCTAAAGCAGAAATTTACATAATTTCTTTCAATAATTTTTAACAGTAATTCTTATATTTTCGAAATAAACGTAGGATTTTTAATTTTACCATATTACAAAATAATGCAATATAAAATTTTTATAATATAGTTTAAATAGAGAATTAATTTAAGTCTGTGAGTAGAATGTTAAACACTAAAAAATGATAAAATAAAAAGAACTTGAAATAAAATTCTTTGAATATAAGAAGGAAAATGTAATATTTTCGAACTGCATTTCAACGAGTGATGTTTTCTCGAAATCATTTACTAAACATTTTTTTTAACTGCAGAAATTTCTAAAATCATATGACGAGAAATATGATGGACCATAATATGAATTATTTCCCCTTTTTCAAAATGCTTGAAACTTAAAGGGCAACAGTTTTTAAAGCGAAAAGTAACTTTTTACTTGAAAAAACACAAGACAATTACTCTAAGCTGACAGATTTATTGCTTGAACGATAAAGAAAGAATGATCACTCGGTAACAAGATTCCTACTCAAAATCCCTGGTGTTTTCCGATCGGCGGGTAGAGGGAAAGTTTATCCCCTATTGTTGTTTGGCACAATAGGGTGGAGAAACCAAATGAATATCAAACCGGCTTGCGTTCCGGTTTTTTTTTTTTTTTTTTTTTTTTTTTTCCCATGGCAAATTGAGTTTAACGCTTAGCAAGACTGGGACCTGTATAGGAACGTTCAGTCGGCGGTCAATGGGTTCACAGAAATGATTAAATATTATTAAAATTGCTAATATTATAAAATTGCTTAGATATTATAAAAAATGCCATTTCGAATGCCTTTTGTTTAAACAGTAAAGAACACCATGCATCTTAATACAATAATATAAAAACACAAGTGCTAAACGCGAAAATATTGGAAAACCAGTTTTGATTGAACCTTTATTATTTGATTTATAGCAATAAAAATAAGCTGCATTTTGGGTTTCACTTCACAATTTTTCTACGCATTTTACATTGAAATAAGTTCTTTGTATCAAATTTTGCTAAAACAATTTCGCATCATTTTGAAAACTGTGGACAAAATATAAAAATCACAACATATTTATATCAAAATTTTCAGTTTTTATTTTATCCTTCAATATTTTTCCTTGAAAATAAACTTTCTATAATAACTTTTAAATATACCTACCGAGTGCAGAATATCAATCAAATACATAAAAAAAAGAAGAAAAAATAGCTTTTTTTTTATATGAGTTTTAAAGAAGTTTTATCGTCCATTAAAGAAGTAAGAAATAATTTGACAATGCAGCTTTGAATGACCAGCAAGAATGAGAGACGAAAAAAAAAAAAAAAAATATTTAAATGAGTGAAGTGTTTGATAAAGTTCACAGAACATTTTTTTCGAATAAGAAAACACTTTCTCCGAATGTAAATCGGTTTGTTTAGACTACAGAACAAACAAACTGATGACAGGCATTTAAGGAAAAAAGCTGTCGGCCCAAATTTGTGATAAAGTGTCGCAATTTATTAGTTTATTCTTATTTAAAAAAAGAAAGCTAATAATTTTTCACTCAAAATGTTTAGGGCCTTTTTTTTTTTTTTCTTCTTCACGTTTAGCTTTTTGAAAACGGAATATTTGTGGCAGCGAGTTCAAAAAATAATAACTCTGCACTTGTTTACTCTTATACTAGATTACATAAGATCGAACTTATAATAAATGATTTCTAAAGAAATCTGTATCATACCATAATTGCGATTTTTTGTCTAAGATTTTCTTTCTTCATTTCGGCTATTGTAAATTATTCTATTATAGGCTGTTTCCAAATTCTTTAACTTCTTCCTCTGTCATATCTTAATGATCTAATAACACTATTTCAGTATTCGGAATTCAACATATTTTTCAACATATAATCGTGGTGTTATACTTATCTAGTAAATTTAAGATTAGCTTATATTTTCAGAGATATCACTTTGAACAGCTCCTGGGAAAATATTTCGTCGGTCTATAGCTTAAAATTGTCAAATGCAAAAGAAAAATGAGTTAACGTGTTATAGTTTTGAAATAATAGAAAAAATTGTGCAACATATATTGAATGCATGATTTTTCCTATGACATTTAAAAGTGTCATTCATTTATTCATTCTGTTACTTTTAGCTATACACAAACGATTTCTCTCTTGACTAACAGTGAGTATTTCAAACTTCAACTTTATTGCCACCCAAAACTTTGAATTAGAAAATAATTAGTTTATTTTTGCAATCATACTTTGAAAATGAAATCCTTAAATATTATTGGTGATATGGAGATATTGTTTATATTAACTTTAAATCAGTACCGCAAAGCAACTCTTATTCCAAAATTTGTAATTATTTGATGATAAAAGAAAAAAAATTTTATAAATGGCATTTTATACGGAGAGAGTGAAATTAATAAGTTTCACGTTGCATTGAATTTCCTCAAATTCCTTTCTTACTAATGTAATGAGAAAAAAACAATTAATATTTTAATGAAATAATGTTTCTTCAATAAATCTTCACTACGATATAAATGCCAAGAGAATCTAAATGAACGAAGAAGAGGTAAAAACGTCTCTTATAGAATTAAAATATATTATCTAAGCGATGTGAAAGGGGAAAATAGTCTTTTTTAAACTGTATTTTGAAAAGTTATATTAATTGAGTCAGGAAAAGAAAAGGTTTGCAGTAAAATATGCGATGTATTAAAAAACATTCTTAAACAATTTATATTCCAAGGAAATATTTATTTATTTAAAGCCTCTTTCAATAAAGCATTTTATCTGATTTGTTTCAGAGAATAATTTTCTTTGATGATGAGCAGTTAAAAGCTACTACTATAATAATGACATTCTGTAAATGTACTAAATGCTGTTTGTCCTATATGCTATTTTTTGTCTAAGATTTTCTTTCTTCATTTCGACTTTTGTAAATTATTTTGTTATAAGCAATTCCCAAATGCTTTAACTTCTTCCTCTGTCTCAATGACATGTTAAGAAATATGCAACTAATCAATGTGGATTTCCAGATGATAAACACTTAAGCTAACTAAAACATTTTACACCGGAGTGTAATGTATTTTATAATAAATGAAACATGCATCCCGCATTGCAACATTGTATTAATTAACCTGAGTGAAACTCTATTTTCAATTATCACAATAATTTTTAAATCTGAAATTTGGTTTAAAAGCAATTTAATGCAATGAATATCCCGTTAAGGATATGCTGAAGATGCATTTTCTAGTGTAAATTCGCATATACAAAAAAAAAAAATCAACAACAGTTTTTTTCAATAATATTTATCATAATAACTTTTCATTAAAAAAATAAAACATAAAGAATAAAAAAAATATAGCATAAAAATAATAACTGACAATAGCATTCGGTGATGTTGTACTGCTTTCCTATTTCTGTTATAATGGCAAAACGTGAAGAGATGAAATATTATATCGAATATATTGAAAACTTAAACAAGTTCAACGTATTGAAAAAGGAACTAATTGCACGTTTAAAAATGAAAAGAATGTCAACATATAGGTGTTAGTAAGAATGATAAAGTAGCTATCTGAATGCTTACAAGATTATCACACGCCATTCTGAAAATATGAGTGGCAAAAAAATGTTATGCAAAACATTCGCTTAACAGCTGCTCTCTCACCCGATAAGTTATTTTTAAACTTCCTTTCGTTGTTACGCAAATGAAGACACAGCAGAATCTACTGGTTTCTTTATCATAAAGCGAAGTTATGCCTTAATGTTTGTTGACGGACAGCTTATGCTTATTTTTATTCTTTCACCGCTAAAAAAAAAGTGCTTGTTGACAATCTCAGCTGCGTTAAAAATGAATCACTTTCTCACTTATAGTTTATTAACAACTTTAAAAGCATAACATACGGAGTTTTAAAAGCATTATATATGTGTATACCAAATAGGCGTGTTTAGAAGATGAAATTTTGTTTGTTCCTTAAAATTAATTGGCTGTCATAAAATTCTTATTTTGGTATGTTGTTTTCTTGAAATTTGAAAAAATAACCATTTTAAACCATATATTAAATGTAAATTTCTATATGAATATGAAAAACTTGTGCCTTTAGCGTATTAACTAAAACATTGTGCCTTGTAGCGTAACTTCTTAAATTCATTCTCAGAACTTTGTAGAAAATTATATGGAACTTGAATTTGGAAAAACAAAAATAAGTTTCTGCCAGATTTGCAGTATTAGAAAATAAAAATAATTCGGAAAGCCATCTGTTTTAAATCCTTCTTTAGAAATTTCTACATTATAGTAATATTAATATTCTTAAATTTTTGATTTTCATTAAATAATGCTTCTTTCGTCAAATTTGTCTCTTACTTTGTTTATGGATCAATGACAAAAAAACATTATCTTGTATAATTATTGAGATAATGGAATGTTTATAACTGTAGAGTTATTTTAAATGGAAAAGGTTACAAAAACTGTATTCAGTAGATTAGTAGATTTCATTGTCCAAAGAACTTCATGAAAATGACTTAGGTTTCACTTCAATACCCACATTACTTATCTTTTATAAGTCACAGGTCTTATACATTTTCATGCTTATTTGTTTGAGAATTATATTTCTTAGTTTTAAATTTACAATCAGAATTTGTTCGATTATAGTTTTGAGATAAAAAATAAGTATATATTTATCTCACTGTTTATTATTGGAGAACTTAAATCTTTGATTTACATTCGATGGCCATTTTTTAAAAATAAAGCATTTGTTTTTTTTACATCAAAATATATCTGAAATCCCATGAAAGCTAGTCATTCATTTTTTTCCATATTGTTTGAATACCAAAACATAGTCAGTTCAAGAAAAGGCAATTTATAATTTTTCATAGAAAATCGACGAATAAAAATCATTTTATTATATATATATATATATATATATATATATATATATATATATATATAGGTCGACTACTAAAACTTATCGGACTTCTTTAGTTTAAATAGATTTTTTGGTGAATATCGCCTAACAGTCCAACTTTCTCAAGACACAATCTATAGAATCATTTACAATAAGTGATTAAAAAGTTAATAAATATGTCATAAAGTCGCTGAAAATATCTTAGATGAACGATTTTCATTGCGATCATACCTTAGATATGGAACTTGAATTATCATTTTATAAAAAAAAAAAATATACAGCCATTTTCTCTTTGATGAAACATGAAAATCTATTAAATCCTGTAATTACATGTTATTTCTGCCTTCCAAATCTTCTTTTGTTATGATAATTTCTTTTTTCGCATGAAAAATTCTAAAAGAGAGCATTAGATTGGCAGGTATTAGATATTGTGAGCATGTAAATGACATTTAGAATATTTAATATGATAATGCCAGGAGAGCTGATGAAATGTTTGAAGGGAAGATATATTTTGCTTCAATATTCTAAAACAAACATTTTTTTTTATGTTTTTCAATAAAAATTGTGAACATCGATATAAATTAAAAGGCAAAAATACAGGAAAAATTATAATTTTTATTTTCGTTTAAATATTTTTTTCTCTTAAAATGTTCCTTCTTTGAGTCAAAAATAAAGCTAGTAAATGAGTTAAATTTATTAATTATTAATTGAAAAAAAACAAAAGTGCCAGCCATTCAAATATTAAACATTATGAAGTGTAAGGTCTATAAATGAGATACAAACACCTTCGATGAATTTGATTCCTAACTAAACACAAATGAATCCACAAAATCTCATCCACAAAATAATCATATATTACCATCATACAAATAAATAAACATTATGGTAAAATGATAGTAAAAGAAAATTCCTAAAAATAATATTTAGATAGTTGTTGAAAATGCCACAGCATTTATGATTTTGTCTCTTGTTTTCATTATTAATTTGTCTCTTGTTTAAGTTATTAACAAGGCACCACATTGATGTTTGCTTTAAAAGATTGATTTCTAGAGATAACACGTTATGACATGACATAAGAAACAAAAATTTCAGAAAAACTGCAAAACATTTAGATTAAATACATCACTAACGATCACATTGCGACACATTTATTGCTTTACTTTTGGCTAAATATGCATGTTGTCAAATATATTACATCAATGCTCAGTCATTTGTTAAGTCCAACATTTGTCGGATTACAATGATAATTCTGCATTTAACTCACTTCATATGCATGAAACATTGTTCTATATCTACATGATAGATTTACTTTCATTCTATGGCTGCATTTGAATGACACTTGGCACAAGTATTGATATGAATTCTTAACTGTTGATTTACTCATTTTGTTTCGAAACTTTTTTTACTTAAAGAAAACTATAAATTTTCTTTATTTCAACAGAGCAGACAGTTGGAATTTTAACTACTAAATTTGGCGTGTCATTTTTTGTTAAATAGTTGTTGCTCACAGAGAAATCTTTTGAAAAATTTTAATGAGATTAATATTTAATCAAAAATTATTGGGGTAATCATAACTTAAAACTTTTCCTCAATAACTTCGGAGCATATTGACACAAATTTTTTTTAGTTGAAATAACAGTATAAGATTAAATAAATTTCAATAATGTAGCTAAAAATGTAACGCAAATTTAAAATTTCTACATGACTTTTGTCTACTCAAAGTAAAGACTCCATGACAAATGGCCTTCGGCTATCCCTTTCAATTTTTGAATTATCATGTACAGGAATAAAAAGAAGGACACCTTATTACAAAAATGGCCCTTTGTGGATTTGGTGGGGTGAAAAACGTGTTAATTTCTCGAGGTTAACTTTTTTGATAATTTTATGTAATGCATTTTTTCTTTCTATATTTGGTATACGGGACAGTAATAACTATATATCTTGTTTTTTTTTTCCTTTCATTCTCAGCGTATTAAGAAATGGGTTGTTTATAGAACTGTTCATCCAATAAAAATTATGGGTAAATGCTTTCATTTTTTTTGTCGACAAAATGAACACTAGCGTAGTTTGGCTTCATCTCCGAAATATTAAAACATTATATCCTTTATGTAAATTATATTAAATCTACCTCTGATATTCACTTTCTTTTCTTTTCTAAGTAAAATTATAGTACTAAATAACAAATATTCAGTCTTTTTAAATATATAATTTTTTGTTATATTTGTAGATAAGTAATAAAAGTCATTTTTAAAATTAATAATTTTAAAAAACTTATTTTATAGTATTGTAATAATTAACATGTTTGATTAAACACGTTAATATTTTTAGTAGGAAACATAGCCATTTCATCTTGATAAAAATGTTTCTTTACTTAGCTGCAGTTCAGAAAATACAAAATGATTTCTTACTAAACAAGATTACGATCATACTTGTAAATATGCTTTTAGGATATTTTTAAGAATTAAACATCGTAAAAATATCAATTATGAAAGAAAAAGATTTTTTTAAAAATCTCCAATATGCAGTTTATATTACATTTTTGATTAACAACAGACATCACAATACATTTCCTCGAAATACAAAAACAATACCTTTTAAGTGTCATAATTCAAATATATTTATTTTGAATCTTCTTTACAGAAATACAAATTTTTTAAAAAAAGTTGCTCATTTGAAACGTGTAGTTGTTTAGTAAGAAAGCATTTCAAGATTAACTTCGGTATGAAACAAGCTTTCAAATTACTTTACTAATGGAAAAGAAATCACCCATCTTACCATCTATTTGCATCCCATGGGGTAGATACCTGCTATATGATGAGGAATTCTTTCTATATGGTAGTTGGTTCTGACTTCTGTGGTAGATGTAATAATGAAGCGAATTATTCTCATTCAGATGATGGGTCATACCTCTGTATAAGAAGTGGACACATGAGTCGTAATGGGGACTATAATGAGCTCATCACAATGCCCAAATAAATTTCCAGGTGTCTCGGTCATTCAGATTACCCTGGACTCTAAGCAGAGTGAGGGAACTCATAATGATGTTGCTTTGCCAGCAGTAAAAGTGATATAGTTTCGATTATTTTTGCTTGTTTAATAAATAATTTATTCCTTTAACAATGCATGTCACTTAAATAAAGTTTATTGCGTGTTTTTAGAAATTAAAAATAAGTGAAATTTTAAAAAAGGGAAAAGAAAAGAAGACCTAATTTACTTTATCACAATAACATAGTATGAAAAAATTCTAAAGCGTATGATTTTTATTAAAGCAAAAAGGGAGAAGTACTGATCATACAAACAAAATTCGTGTTCTTTAAAATAAATTCTGTCCATAAAACCGTATATTTTTAGGAAACTTTCTTCATTAATTATATTCTGAAAGTAAATAAATATTATATGAGAATGTATTTTTATAAATAGCTTTTACAAAGAAGCCTTCTTGAAATTCTTTCCAAAAAAAGCAATTATATCGAAGAGTACGTTCCTTCTTACTCCGAATGACCTTGACATCTCACGTTCTCCAAATTCTACGTTCGTACATCCTTAATCATTGGCAAAAATCACACGGTTGTCACTAAATACATTACACAGTGACTATAGCCTGTCTGGTTTCCATTCCAATGATCAGCAATTCATTCGGCTCACCAAGTGGCGTACCTACATAAAAGGACACCCAGGGCAAATATGGAAACAGCGCCCTTCCCCTATTTTGTGAAAACATGACCTTCATTTTTTCCTTATACCGAAGTGTGCAAAAATTGAAAGGGCCAATTAATATAAATAATAATACGTAAAATATTTTGGAAAACTGATATAATTTGCATTTTAGAAATAACTTCACTTTAAAACTAAATTAACTAACTTTAAAATTAAGTTATACAAGTGTGTTGTAACGAAACTATTTTCAGTAGTCAGTTTCCTATTTCAAATATTGAGATATTTTTTGAGAAGTAAATGACGCATATCATATGAATAATTGAATAGATTTAAGATTTAAACTAAAAAAGTTCGTTCTTTGAATTTCCTTGTACGAAAAAGAAAAAAAGCATCTTCTTTTTGCAAAAAGCGAAATAAATTATTTTTGATCTAAACAATGGATACTCTTTTAGTCTCATGCAATATTTTTTACCTTCAGGACGAAACACTTCGATAAGTGCATTATATTCTACCATTTCCCTTCCTCTGGAAAAATTTCAGACATCATTGTTCTCCCAAAACAGGAAGGACTCACAGTTAAAAGAAGGTACTCGTTTTTAGACTCATCAGACTGGTCAAAGTTTTTGAAAAAATTCAACAAAACAGATTAAAACATCATTCTAATGACAACACCACTATATCTCTGGAGCAATTTCACTTCCGTTAAAAGAATTCAACCGGTCATCAACTTCTTAGAGTAACCACACCATAATCGATGGTTTCAACCATAATTTCTATAAAAGTGGTATTTTTCTTGATGTTCAGTGATCTTTGGCAAAATGTAGCATGATGGAATAGAATACTCTTCAAACTCATAACATTTAAGTTCCTAGATTACATGATCTGGATCATTTGTCAATTTCTTTATAAAAGAAAATTCAAAGTAGCCATTCATGGGGAGATCTCTCTAGACGATTGGGAAGTCTCGGAGAGAGTTGTCTGATGCCCTATCCCTCTATATAGTATTCACAGCTGATTTCTCTTAGTCGTTTACATATTAATAATTGTTTTTTAGCAGATGGTTATCCAATTACTGGCATCCATTTTGTTACCAAACCCTGCAACAATCTCTCAGAGAGCTTTAAACTTAGTATACCAAGAGAGAATCATTGTGAATACATAAGCAATTTCAAGTCGAAAAATTTATCATTCGCTTCTCAAGAGAGTTCTTCACGGGAACCGCAAATCATCCAAATAATTTAATTGCCTGTCAGATCCTATTTGTCCTTTTCCTTATTCAATACTCAAGTAGACTCTCTCACTCAAACAACCCTAATTTACTTTCTTCATTCGACCTCATTTTTCTATGGCCACAGTTTTTTATTGATTCAAATGTCCCTTTTAATTTTATCCGGAAATCATCACATGATATGAAAAAAGTATCGAAAAGTAGGTAAAACGTATCAAAACATTGCAATTTTTCAGAAAGAAATCCAATCAAATCAAAAGAGATTTGACGATCCTGATATATTGATTTCAAATCTGGCTTGAATTGGAATCTGGAAAATTGAATGTATTTGCGAATTAAAGATGGTTTGGGAAAAAAAAAGAAAACTGACTGTCTTCTTAGATAAAGGTAAAAAGAAATAATGAGGTGCATTCAGTGTAGTTACGAACATGAAATGTGTCGTCTCATAAATAGGACCTTGGGCATGAAGAGATTGATTAAATATTAATTCCTTACTCTTGGCGCACCTGGTAGGGAGTTCGAGAAACGATAGATTCCGAAATAATAAGGTGGAAATTAATTAGAATACAATTTCTAAGGCATAGCACACTAATAAATGTTTTTATTAATTTCTAAAATTCTTGAAGTAATTTTATTTGAAGCAAAGTAATTAAGCATCATACTGAAGATCGTTCCACATATTTATCCCCAATTTTATTCAGCCACTTTTGAAATGAGAGATTTTCAACCTTTTATCTTTAAACAGAGAAAATATAAATTACGTGGCATTTTTTAAAAAAAGGGAAACTATTTCTATTCAAATTTAAATAAAACAATAACAATAAAACATTAGACTGTAAAATTACTGTGCTAAGTACAAATGGATAGGTATACAAAAATAGTAGATAGATGAGATTTTTCCCAATTTTCTTCTTGATTAAACTTGCTCTCATTGGTCTGACAAACTGTGCGTGAACTCTTCGATGATGTTATTGCAATTAATGAAAACTTTAATTCGCACTTGTGGAAAACAATTCATGTGTATGCTACTTTTACGAAATGAATAGCAGTATTTGAATAGTTTTAATAAGGTCCCTTCATTTTTCAGATTATAAAATCATTATACCAGCAAGAAGATACATAATAGTAAATCAATCACGTACTTTTAACCGCAAAATAAATTTTATAAATTGATAAAGAGCTCTAAAGGCTAATCAAAAAGGTCGATGTAACTTTCAAATTTAATAAAATAACTATTTTTTATGCTTGCAAGACACGAAATTGAACTCCCAATAAAAATGATGACACTGGAATTACCAATTCAATTTTGTTACATGAACTTCGCATTTTGAAAGAAAAATAAGGATTATTTCCAGACAAACTTCGAACTATGGTTAGATGATGAATATGACAAGGGAACCTGCACCCCCTTCACCCGATTTCTATACCACATCAGCTGGAGGACGCTTGATCCTTTAAGAGATTATATTTAGTATTTTGAAACTAAATCTTCAGTAAATGAATTTAAACTCACAAAAGGGCAGTATCACAAAATAAAGTATAAGCATGCTTACTTTTAAATTAAATATCTTTTTTTCATATTGCATTAAATTGGGTATCATAAATAACAATAAATTTTATTATGTTACTCCCAATATTTACACAAAAATTAGAATTGTAACGTGATTTACAATATAAATTCAAAAGAGCCCGGTCATCTATATGTTTTGCAGATGCGCCAGCCACTCATATGAAGCGAGTGCCATAGATATTGGCACGAGACTGCAATATAATTACTTCGTGAGCTGACTTGGGATATCGAATTCGAGTTTGATCACAATGCCTTATTTCAATGACGGTGCTTACTAGTTTTCTTTTTCAAGAAAGACATACAATTTCTTCGGAAACTTTTCAAAAACTAGTGGATAGCGTTTCTCATAGAGAGCAGATACCAAAGCAGAAAAGATGCCCTGTTTTATATTCTTAATTGATTCATTTGCGGGAGAAACAACTCATAAAAATAATTTCAATACATTTCATTTCGATGAAGTCCTTCGAATCGAATCAACGTGAGTTCGTTGCCTAAAGGTGTCTGGATGCTTTTAATTGCATAGAGTCAATTGCATTACCAGATACTTAATTCGAATGTTTGTGAAAATGTTAGGAATAACGTATATAATTTCGATTCATTAGTGATGTTTCATTTACTGAAATATAACATAATTATTTAATATGTAAATAATCAGGGATTTTAACCTATTTCTGTCCTTTTATACACCTGAATTCAATGACTCAAGATTTTATTTTAAAAACCATTCATTTGAAAAATGTCTCATAAATTTAGATGCTCTTAGAGAGTAACTCAAATTCATCTTTCTTTGTTTCTGAATATTATTTGTATTCACCTGGAATTTTGATATAAGTTGTCCGAGATATCTGCCTTCGAAATTATGAAGTAAATATTAAGCTTTGTTTTGCACATAAAGAGTTAAAAATGATTTAAAATAAATATTCATCTTTTCAAGACATTCAAAGTATTTACTTCTGATTTTAATATAATGTTTTGTTTGTTCAAGCTTCGCATAATAGGGTCTAACATTTCTAGTGTTGAAAATGCATTATTAATGCGTTCTTAATATCTTCCCAAATATACGAGCAATTTTTAAGAAAAGGCTTCTAATGTGGCATGCAGCAAATAAAGACAGGAATGAAAGTTGTAATTTATAACCTGTAAAACGGAGAGAGTCTACATCATTTCGTCTTTGTTCATTTCCCTAAACTTAGTAGTGAGTGAATCTTCATTGTAAAATGAAGTTCATACAAATTCCTTCTATTCGATATTCAATTTGTCCTATCTAGGAAATTCGAAAAAATGCCTCATTTCGAAAAACTCTGGTTACTTTAATCAAATAGAGTATTCATATTAGTAATTTATAACTTACGCATAAATTATATTATTAAGCTATAGATATATATTATTAATCTTAAATAATAAATAATAATAATTTTTCATTAAAGCTGTGAACAGGATGGTTTAAATTTTATTCTTAAATAATATGCTATCAAATGAATTTACAAAGGTTTGAAAAAAGATTGATTTTCCGTATCTGGAAACCTTATGAATGAGCGTTAATAAAATAACGGAGCAACTGCTAATAAGACGTGTTCCATTTTGCATTGTTGGACTTATTATATACATAAAAATCTGGCAAGAAATATTTCGTTCATCGGCTAAATTTTCTAGCTGTTATTTATGTTTACTATAAAACTTTAAATATGTACGTTTATAAAAGGCTTCCTCAAATTTTTACGATTACGATCAAGTATCACTTATCCTAAAAGTCTTTCCTTATTATAATTTAAATAAAATTTTCAAAACTTTCGCCGTACATATAAAGATATCGAAGATTATATTTTATATCTCACTGAAAAGAGGTTTTTTATTGCAAAAAGTAACAATTATTTAAAAGTGAAGTGGAACGCATTCGGATTTTCATAATTCAATTTAAATGACTTTGAATGCATTCATTCCCAAATCTGATGAAAAATGAATGATCTAAACTAGTTTTGGACTGTTTCTCAAAATTTCGGTAAATACAAGAAATAAATACCTGAATCAAGGAGAACAAAACCCAGTTCAATTATATATTCTGTAGATCATAAAAAATTGATGTTATTATCATCTGTAGAGAAATAATTTGTTTTTCGAATGAAAACAACTGAAACTTTTTGAATTAGTGAAAATTGTTCAAAGTGCAGAGTTATATAATCTAAAAATCTTACCATTTATCTTTTTTATAATAAGCATCTAATTTTTAGTGACGAAATTGAACTAATTCCATTTATCTTTTTTATAATAAGCATCTAATTTTTAGTGACGAAATTGAACTAATTTATAAATAAAGACCTTTTTACCACGTAAAATGAAAGTTTAGGGATACTTTTCGGAAAAAATCATGTAAATTATAAACATATTTAAAGAAATTTCCGTTTAAGTTTAAAGAAAATTATTAACAGGAGTTTGCTTACTTTCATAAAAAAATTCTCTCTAAATTGGATTTTATTCTGTATAAAAATAAATCATTTTTATTGACGTTTCCTTCCCTTAATTTTTGTGTTTGCGACGAAATTTTCTTGTAATGTTTAAGGACAACATTTTTTTAATTTTATATTTCTGAATATTTTATGTTAAAGGAAGAATAAAAACTAACATATCTGAAAATCCGATAAATTCACCCTATAAGTCTCAAATCACTTAATTTTTCTATATATACAAAATATGAATTTTTATGAAAATATAAATTCCAAATATTTAATTAAGCACTTTTCAAGTGAGCGGATGACTGTAGAAATAAACATGATGCTGGATTTTAAATTCCATTATAATCTGAAAATCAAATAGCAGCTATTCATTTGCTTTTGCACCTTTTTTTCTCGGAAAATTATGATCACTTTGAGTCTCGGCTTCAAAACTGGAGGATTTCAGGATTCAATTACAGTACATTCCCGAGTATCTGGCTCACTACTATCCGACCTGAAAGGGCCGAATGCAATGTAATGCTTCTCATTTGCAGTGCAATGAAAATACTACAAACAATCTATATGTTAACAATATTAGTTCTATCAGAAGACACTTTTTGTTGTTTGCTAGTTATTTGTTAGGTATTCACAGTAAATTTAAGGTTTAAATGATGGAAAATTTGAATTTATTATAGCTTCTTCAAAATCCCCACAACGTTACTAAAGATTATCGTTTTAAAATTTTTTCAAAAGAAACCCTTCAAATTTATAAAAAATTAGACACGCCTTTCTGAAATATTTATTATTATAGATAGACTCCTGATTTTTCTAAAAAAAATACAATAGGATTACAGACAATACTAATTTCGGTAGGAAAATTGGATTTATTTGAAACTTTAATGTCAACTTACGTAATTCTTTCTTTAAAGAAATGTAGTTTAAAACTCTTGTTTGAAATTTATTGTAAAACAATAACAAATAAGAGTTTAACCAAATAGACAAATTTCTGTTTGGATTTTTGAATACATCATTTGAATCTGAAGCATAATCTCTTTTCTTTACAAAAAACCTTCCTTCAAGTAATATGTCAAGATTTCTTTTTCATAATTCAGCAATTATTAATCACAAGAAAACCATAAATTTAATACTTTTATAAATTTTTAACTACTTCAAAAAAAAGAACATCACTTTTAAAAATTTAGAAAATTCTTTTTTACAATAAATGTTTTGGTTTAAAATTTGAATGCCCAATCTAAAGTTAGAATTTGAATTAAAATTACAAATTTGAACTGAATAACATTTGCAGATTAAACTATATTTTTTAATTGAAGAGAAAGCTGGAAAAGAAAATCTTTCCGTAAATCGCAAAATAGCAAAACAAACAAAACAAAATAGCATGACCTCGACAAAAAATATTGTCACATAAAGATTCAAGTGCTCCATATTTATTCTTAAATATGAGTCATAGTTAATAAGGTTTTTCGGCTTCACTTTGTAAATCAAATCTTTCATATGATTCCAAGTATAAAAAACACGTGGATTAACATATAACGAATAACGTGGTAAAAATAATGTTCCTGGATAACGGTTTGGGTATCGACAGATGGGCACTCGTGTTCCAAACTTGCTATTTTTGGCTTAGATTAGTTTTTGAATGTTGTAAACCATTTTTATATAAATAGTGTTACATATTTTGCCACATTAATCAATTTTTCAAAATGTAAGCGTCAGATTTTTTATTGAATATTAATGTTTGGGAGACATTAGGAAAAAGAGGATAAATGAAGTTAAACTATTTCCTTGTATACTTTGTCTTATCTCATGTATTCGTTGCGACATGTAAAGCCCTAACACGTTATTTCAGTTCAAAGTTTTAAATTCATAAAGACTCACATTTTATCTTGAAACGAACATGCGAGTATTTTAAACGCTCAATTCAAGAGAGTTTGAATAACGCTGGAATCATAATCCAATAAAGAAAATGAATGGTCAAAACATGACTCATTAAAAATTTTGATTGTTTCATTTTTTACATATAGATAAGCACACATCTAGCACAACTCTTATTTTAAATAGTTGCGAAGTGAAATGGATACTAATTTTAAGTTTTGCTTCTAAGCAAATAAAAAAAATTGATTGCATTGATATCAACATCATTTGGAAAATTCTATTTTTATTTTTTCTATTAATAATATAATTATAAGGTAAAATGAAATCATTTTGAAATAGATACATCCGAACATTGACTCCCATCCAATCCGTATCACTTAGTATTTCCCATAAGCATTCTAAAAGGATGTTTATCTATTTTCTTCCGAGAACTCAGCATATTGTTCTCATAACTTGCATATCGAATCAATGAATGGACTCACCTTCCGCATCTTCGTAAATGATGGTAAAGGATCTCCAATTCTTGGATTTCACCAAATCGTAGATAGCTGTTCCAAGGCTTCGAGGAAACAAGGAAATGGTGAACGGAGCTTTAGCACCTCTTTCCAAATCCCAGTGAGATTCTAAATGAGGGATATGGAGGGCGGACGCCGTGGATCGCACTAAGGCACTGGAAGCCACAGAATTCGGTCCAAAGATAGCCACAACCCCTTCACCCACCAAGAAGCACACTATAAGAGCAGAAAAACATTTATAGTTTATTTTTATTTCAGTTTTAGGATACAAGAATCTGTCATTGAAATGTCACCATTCATAATTCCAATTATGAATATTTTCTAACAATTCAATACTTAACATACTTCATACTTAACAATACTTCCCTATTTTGAAGACTAAAAAATGAGAAATAATACACATATTTCATTTTCTATTGCAGTGAGGGATATATTTGAATCACTGCTGTATGCTTGCGAGAAATATATAGACTCTTCTCTTTTACAAAAATATTTCATTGATTTTGTAATTGGGAAATAAATGCTTCTACCTCTTTGCATTGTGCTCATCTGCACTGCAAGCTTTGAGAGTTTAATAACAAATGTAAAAAATATACCACTCACCTACATAAAGATCTCTCATTATGTTGCATGAACCATTGAAAGAACCTTGCTTCGAATTATAATGTTTTTGTACAAATAAAGTATTCAGGGCTGTACTTCAATAGATAGACTGTATAAAATCCATAAATGACTCTGCGGAATTTTAATTCATTCAAAATGATGACTCATTCCTAAAACACCGTATCTAAACTTTTAACATCAAGAGAAGAAACAATAGATTACATAACAGTATCTAAATCGATATCATTCTCAAGATCTGTAAAAAGCATACCAAAAGGAAAACATATTTTCCTTTGGGAGAAAAGAAGAGCGCTTCTAGTAAAAGAAACTGTTTCGCTAGCATAGGAAAATCTATTGTAAAATGCTCAAATGAATCAACCACTGTATTACAAAAAAATAAATAATAACCACCTAACTCACTTTGGAGATTTGTGTCATTTGTAGAAAGCATGCTAGGACTGTAAACGACATTGAAAAAAATCCACTTGTTTGCCATCTTTTTTTTTTTTCTCTCTCTCTTTTAACTGAAAGGTGGAAGAAATGCAGGCTCTAGGGAAAGGGGAGGGGCGACAGAAATAGCTGTGGCAGGAAGTAAGTTTTCCACCCACGAATAAACAATGTGGCGGTTGCTCTATTTTTGGTGTCTTTCCCAACATCATCTAATTATTGTAGCATACCTTATTTATTTGAGGGATTTAGCGAGATGAGGTACTTTTATATTTTTCGTTATTTTTTCTAACTTGTCACTACGCCATCTTGTAAAACATTCGATTCTTTCTATAGTAACCAGGCTGTAATGAATTTTAAATCTTACTGCGATGTGTTTTCGCCATTGTTTTGGTACATTTATGTCAAAATGCGCAACTGCGCAATAATTCAGGAGAGTTTCATCTTCCAGAATTGTAATGAGAAGTCATTCATTTGAGTAAAACTATTCATAGAAAAGTTGCGCAATCTTCTTCATGCGAACAGTTGCGTAAAAGGAATAATTGAAAGTATAATAAACTTTCTATTTGAAGCTTAACTATTTTCGTTTCAATTTTCCATTGGTCAAAATTTGTACGTTGCACAAAATTCATACTTTTCTTTTTGTTTACTCTTATTACTACGGGATTTTTCATTGATTAATTAAAAGGTCTAAAACAAAACGAATTAATCAACCAAATCGCAATATATTTTCTACAACTAGGAATTACTTAGAGGAAAAGTATTACTGATGACTTTTGTCCTCAGTTGGTTCACTGTTAATTTAATTAAACCAATTTAAAATAAAGCCAATAAGCAAAATAATTTGTTTAGTTGTGCCTTCAGGAAATCGATATTAAAAGCGACAAAAATTATGTATAATAAAAGAAACATCCGCAAATAACTATCATATTTATAGAAAAGGATTTCAAAAAGGAAGTGGAACAAGATCTTATTCCCTAAATATTGTATCAAGATATATAATTCAAATTACAAAATTTGATTAAATAAAGTAGACAGTTGCATTAAAACACTTCTCTACTATGAAAGTTGATAGTAAATAGTTAAAGAATTAAATTTTTATACCTCCTACATAGGGTAAAAGCATCAAATAGCAAAACGTTTCTCTTGCATTCATCTACACACATAAAAGTGTAAGATTTCTGAAGACAAAAATGCAAGAATGAGCTAATTTTTAAATTTGACTAATCACAAGTTCAGAAAAAAGAAACTTATTTCAGAAACGTAAATTTATGCAGTTCAGTAAAGCTTTCATGTGTAAATATTTGTCAAGTAGTATATCACAGAATCATCATTGATATAAATAGAAATTTGTTAATCATGCATAATGTTGTTCACTTTGATTGGTCCACAGTTGCCTCATCGACTTCATATAGAATTTAAGAAACTGAACGTTTAAGGTTTCTAAGAAAAGTACTGGAAAGTCAAGCAAGAGAATAAAATTCTTTGCTAGCACTTCTGTGCATTGCAGAAGAATATTATACTTTAGTAACAGGGAAATCTTGGGTACGCTGTAGTTTTATGCTGTATGTAATCGTAAAACCGGCTAATTTGTAGAAGAATACAAATATAGATTTTTGAATTCCATGCATCCTTTTACGAATTGTATTTACAGAACAATTTAGCGAGTACAAACAACTAGCTCTTTATTTTCCCATGAGGAAAGGTGAGGATGAGTCGTTATAAATGGCTTTTGACTATTTGGCTAATTTTTCGACTTATCCTCATGCTAATGTACGAGGAGTCATTCTACAACCAACATAGCAGCAAAACTTACAACAAAAGTATATCAACATAATAATCTGCACAGTATTCGTGGAAGCCCGTAGACTAATACAATGAGTTCATCATAAGAAGCTATTTTCTAATAGTAGAAATATATAGAGAGAAGGTATTTATATTATATATAATAGGTATATATATATAATATAAATGGCATTTTCATTATATATATATATATATAGTTCAAAGCCATATATAATATATATGGCATTTTCAGAAAATGCTTGGTTCGTTTCATTTTGCTCAACAGTGTGCTGAATGATGATTATTACTATTTAATTTTGATTGGCAAATATTGTTAAAAGAATGCAAATTAGTGTAGATGTAAAAGATGTTCATTTTAACAAGCTTTTGAGCCATTCAGTTAATATAATACCTGACCATTTTTTATAAATTTAATGAAAGTTAATCAGTGCATTATTATATTCTGCTTATTGCCTTTTAGTAATCTTTCACAATATGTATATTATCTATGAAAATTACAAAGAAAATTTCACTGAGACCGATCAGATATATGGAAAAATGCTATAAGTTAATAAATATGTCTCTCAATATATCAGCAAATTTTGCAGACAGAATCATGAACTTTGAACTATATATATATATATATATATATATATAATGAACAGAGAGCAAATAGAATGCATCATCTAATATATAAAGTATATTGCTCTCATGTCAGACATATGTACATTCGCGGGCAAGAAAGAGCCCCAAACTTTATTCTGCTGCCGTTCATCGTATATGAAAACCAAAGATATTATTTTATAGATAGTAACGTATATTAAAAGAGGTCATGCTTAAAATGTTCGTAGGGAATTGTATACGTATTTGCAATTGTGCAAATCTTGACATTTTTTATGGCATCTTTTTTTTTTTTTTTTTTTTTTGATGACATGAATAGATTTCCCATGGGAAAATTACGCGGAGTACAAATTTTAGTTATTATACCAGGATTACATCGGAAGCTAACTGATCATTTTTGTTACAGGGTCGTTTACATATTTAAATGTGTAAAATACTTTTTTTTTAG
Source organism: Argiope bruennichi (assembly GCF_947563725.1). Lineage (NCBI taxonomy): Eukaryota > Metazoa > Arthropoda > Arachnida > Araneae > Araneidae > Argiope > Argiope bruennichi. Next base: position 131,802,131 of record NC_079162.1, on the reverse strand, counting down.
AAGTCGGTAACAGAATTTTTTATTTTTGTGACATTTTAAAAGAATCTATAAATTTACAATTTACATGTTGAAAGCGATTTTTACTTTTTCCATGACAGAATATCTGCAATGAAAAGAAGTTTGATTCTTTTCCGCAAAGAAATGTTCAAGGGTATTGAAAATTGAGTCTGAATCCCCATTACACTGAGACCATCAAAATAGAAAGTTTTATTACCTGAATATATATTGTATGAATATATTTTACTGTATAAAATTAATATCAATTTTAGTATTAAAATTAATATCTTACGAATAGAGAGAAAGAAAAAAATTAATATATTTTTCTCATTTTGCTCTTTATTCCTGAATTTCTTAATCAGTATATACTATTTATCTTTCGTTATGAAATGATACACCGCTTTATTTAGTGAGCATTAAAAAAAGTAGTACATTTCGGTCATTGATAAATATAAATCAGTTCTCCTCCTTGCTTTACCAGCAACATAGTGTTCTAGACAAATACTTGACTATTTCTTTATCAGTATATATTATTCATCATTCCTTTCTACTCATAAATAGACATGAAATGACACATTACTTTATTTAGCGAGCATTAAAAATTTAGTACATTTCATTCATCAATAAATACAAATCGGTTCTCTTCCATGCTTTACCAGCAATTTAGTGTTCAATACAAATTCTTTTTGATTGCGAAAGATTTCCTTACATTTTATTATTTACTCGTATACAGGATATATGCATTTTACAGAGATAGAACGCAAATCAAGAATATCAGTATATATTATTCATCATTCCTTTCTACTCATAAATAGACATGAAATGACACATTACTTTATTTAGCGAGCATTAAAAATTTAGTACATTTCATTCATCAATAAATACAAATCGGTTCTCTTCCATGCTTTACCAGCAATTTAGTGTTCAATACAAATTCTTTTTGATTGCGAAAGATTTCCTTACATTTTATTATTTACTCGTATACAGGATATATGCATTTTACAGAGATAGAACGCAAATCAAGAATATCATTATAAGCGTTTATTCATTTATTCTTAATATCTTTAATTTAGATTATTATTGCACTTTTTTTAAGCTATTATTCATCACCACATATTTTGCTGTTTCTGATATGAATAGAAATTTGAAAGCAGATGATGTAATAGGAATAATTATAATCCATCCATCTATATATATATATATATATATATATATATATATATATATAGAGAGAGAGAGAGAGAGAGAGAGAGAGAAAGAGAGAGAGAGAGATTATAATTATTTCCCATTATTACATCTGCTTTCAAGTTTCTTTTAAAAAAAAATTCAAATTTTCATATATATCTCGTTTTATAGGATATCTTTAAGAAATATACAGTTTAATAATCGAAAGTTTATATTAGAACTATTTGATTAAAAATAACAAAATGAATTAAATTAAATTGGTATTTATTAAACAAATATGTTAAATGAAAGTATAAAATCAGTAAAAAGGAGTTATAAATTGCAAAATTGTAATAACACATCTAAATATAATTTTTGAAAACAGCATAATTATATTTAAGATTTTGATAAAGATATATGTTAAATTTTTGCATTCGTTCTTGAAAGTTACATTTTTTTCAAAAGGTTATAACAACAGCGTTTTTATGTGCTTAAACAAAAATATTTGACAAATCACGATGGTCCACATAATTGAGATCACATAAAATACGATTGCAAATATTTTATAAAAAATTCATGCATAGTCTCTTGTCTTCTGTGTAACTATAAATCTTTAAAAATAATAACTAATAACTCAAAAATGAATCTCATTTGAAATTTATTCAAACGATTATAAGAACAGTGTTTTTATGAGCTTAAACAGCATATTTGACAAATAAAGATTATTCATATACTTGAGATCACATAAAATATGATTGCAAATATTTTATTAAAAAATTCATTCATAGTCTTCTTTAAAAAAGTAATAGCTCAAAAATGAATCTTATTCGATATTTTGTGCAATGTTTTTGTTATAAAATATTTTTATTCATCAAGGAAAATTCTCGCAAAATTTTATATTTCAACTATTATATTGATTTCAGCATTCAAGAAAATTTAAATTTTTTATTTTAAAATTTCCTTTTATCCATTACTGCCTTTTACTTAAATATTAAGTGAAAAATGCTTCATTTTATGTTGACATAACAGTGGTTAAAATTTTAATCATTTATTTGTAAATCATCAAAATTATTTGAAATCTTTCGTTTCTGCTTGTGTAAGAAATGTTTTGTATTAAAAAAATTAATAGTAAAGGCGTTAAAAAATATAATTAATAGTAAATGCGGCAAAAAATATGAAATATTTTTTGCCACTGATGAAATTTTCTTGTATGTTTTTACAATACAACAACGTCAAAAATGAAATTTGATTTTAGAAACGTATATAAGTAGTATTTGAATGCCAAATAAAATGCTGTCGATATTTAAAAATTTCTTAACGTGCCCTTAAATGCATGGTCTTAGAGGCAATACAGAAAATGTAATGTAACGGAGAAACTGCTTAGAAATATGCTGGAATATTACATGCTTGCATAAAATGGCCTTGTCTTTCGATTTATGCTGAAATTTAAGAGTCTTACTATTTAAAAGTTTCTAAACTTCAGTTCTGAATTTTTTTTTTTTTTTTTTTTTTTTTTGCATTTTAAAAATTACTTTTTAATGAAACGTTTGTGTGTAAAATCTATAGAATACGTTATACTTTCATGACAAAAAGAGTTTCGGTCAATAAATATATTATCATTTAATACATGAATAAATGTTCCAATTTTCCTTTTAACCTAAGAAAGTCAAATTTTTTCTTAGCTTATAATTCCGAAACAGTTACACTTGACAAATAAAATTTGATTTCGTGGAATTTTGAAATACGATGAGAAAAATGAATTAAAGAAATGAAATTAAAGAAAAGAACTTTTTTCATATTTCCATATATATATATATATATATATATAAACGGTCCCTTATGATATTTTTAATCAAAAATTCTTTAAGATTACGCTAATTCTTTTCGAATGATAAATTTTTTTTTATGACTGTATGACGAACAATACTAAAATTCAGCTAAGAGGCTCCATTTTTCTGTGACTGTACATACTTTTTCACTCTCAAAATACCTCTAGGAATACATTTATATCTGACTGTAAATTTTCGCTCATCAATAACAAATTAGCAATAAAATAAAGCTATATGATAAAAAAAACACTGTTATCAATATTGCTAAAAGTCTTAAGTTTGTTTTACATATGTTTTGTAGTCCTTTTATGCAAATAACTGATTTAATGTGATCCATTGACTCATTATCATGAATTCAATCTCTTCATTTATTCATTCAATGACAGCAATGTTTTGAAATTGCATTTTATATCAACGTTATTGTGCTTACATAGTACTATTGTGCTGTTTTCACGTTTCATTGAAAGCGGTTTTATGTAAATGTTAAAAAATCGAAACAAGAAAAGAAAGTGATATTTTAAATGTGGGATATGCAGTTGCTAATAATAACAATTTGAAATTTCCATTGAATTTTTCATTCATTCTTCAATTCATTTGAAATGGCTCCTTTCAAATTCATATTTATGACAAGATCAAAACAGAAAATTTAATGGGTGAAATGTGTATTATAATTCTGAAGCAATAGCTTCTCCAGTTTAGAAACTAAATTCATGGAAATACCCGAATGAACATACGGAAATACTGTACATTTCTAGAATAGATTTAATGGAGGTCATTAATGTATGCATGAACATTTTAAAAAATCCTTCAAAATTTCTGACACTTAACGAATTATAATCCATCAAATTGATTTATAATATTTCTATGGTTCAGAACTTTATTATTTATAAAGAATTCCCGAATTCTCTCTAGCCTAATTCTATTTTCAAGATTTAGATCAGATCATTCTTATTGTTGAATAATTTACTGATGCTCCTAACCTGTTCAAACACGGTTTTTTTATTGATAAAGAAATATAACATGTAATATTTTTTTAAAGAACTTTCTAATCTCTAAAATATAATATGCTTTTGGTGTTTCATTTACTTTAAAAAAACATTTTTTACAAATCTGTATTCCAATTGACTATGAAGTATCCTGTGGGCAGAATTGGAATTTTCATTTGTCTTATTTTAGTGGATATGCGTATTTCTCTGCAGTTGGGATCATCTCATTATTTTGCCTAATAAAATATTTTCATTTTTCTTGTTAAGGATTATATACTCTAAATTTCTTATTTTCTTTTTAGCTCAGTACTGAAAATTGAAATATTCAATTTGGAAAACAGTCAAAAAGCTGAAAAATGCAACTAAATCTAAAAATGTTTCTGATTACTTTATTTCTATCTGCTGTGTATCCAGTTTCAGTGCTCAAGAATACAATTCAAGATCACATGTTTCACCCAGTAGAGTATCTTTGCATGAATGCTGTCAAAATAATTGAATCAGCAAATCGAAAATTATTATTGTTAGTAAAGAGCCCTTCCTTTTTCATTTTGAATAAACATGAATGTTTGTATTCGTTTTATGGACATGCCATTATTAGAGAAAAACTGATTATGGTATTGTTTCCACTTTTATTTATTTCATTCTGAGTATTAATACTTTCCTTGTTGATGGGCATTCGAAAATGAATGGCTGATTGAAAAATTGCATTAAGCAATGGAAATTTTAAAAAAATAGCTTACTCAAATAATGACTTTTATTTTATTAATATACTAGCCGTCTTTGTCACCCAGTTGGTTTAAAGGGAAAATTGTTTGTGCTTGATTTCCATTAAATGTCTTAGGCATCACTTCATATTCCTGAAATCCGTTATTCCGTCAATAAACTATTTTTAAATATCAGATTACCATTAATATTAAAGTCATGTTATTTTAATAGTTTTACACGTGTTCATTTCCTACAAGAGTCCCCCTAATAGAGTCAAGTAACATGCCGTTACATGTTACTTCAAGCAACATGGCATTTCTTCTTTAATTAAAAATTTAATTAAAGAAGAAATGAAATTTTGGTGGTTTTTCCCGAGATAATTTCTTAAAATATCTCTCAAAAAATATTTGTTTACCATTTTAAAAATTAAAAAATAGAATTAACTTCTAATAATAGAAAAATAACTTCGTTTCATCCCTCTGGCTCTATCATTGCATTCCCTTATTCCTTATGTAAATGGCATAGGTATTAAACTAACTCTTCCTTCTATAGGCTCTGACAAAGGAGGAATATCAAAAGTTCATATGTTTTAGGAATCGATGAAAACTATTTAAATTTCTTAGCAGTAATGAAATTCATTCTTAAAAAATTATTTTCTTAAACTAATCAAAATTGAAGAAAAATGATAAGTCTAAAAATTAATAATATTAAAAAGTTTTTTTAGGTTTTAAAATGGTGAAAATATAATTTTTGTGCAATAATACTTTCGCTTATTATCTCGGAAAAAACCGTCAAAATTTCATTTTTCCTTTAATTAATTAAAATTTTAAAACATCGGTACAGATTAAGCATTTCTACTCTCTGAAGTATATTTAACTAGTTTTCTTAGCTCTATATCATACAGTCTGGCTTGTAAACGGCCAACACAAACACACGCAAACACACAAATGCGCATTTCCAACTTTACTGTTAGTAGAAATTGTGTTGCTCTCTTATTGTAATTAATGTCGCAAGAATAAAAAGTGTGCATTTAATATTTTAGAAATCAATTAGATATATGATCATTACATAAATTATCATTAGATAAATTAATAAATTACAAACGAACACTTTAACCCTTTCACTGCCAACGGGGCATATACATCCCACTAACCGTTTAAAATCAGCTTAAATAGTTCTTTTTTTAGTGAGGGGAGGGTGTATTTGGCTATCATGTACAAGCCACAGGGGTTTAAAAACATTTGAAAAAATCGAATAGATAGGTCTAATACAGAAGCTATTATCTTCATTTTCAATGGGATTGGAAAGAAAAGGATTTTTTTTAAAAATTGGTAGTCAAAGGGTTGCGTGAATTTTTTAATGCATTTGTTTTTTAAATGTTTCCCCGTTTTAAAAAGGCTAAAGTTTTTTCCTTCCCGTAATAGGGGATTCATTGACTGCATTATTTAATTAGATTGACGAATTATTTAAACTTCATATTCTAATTTCTAAAAAGCTCGAAAACAGAATTCCCACATAATAAATAATTTGGAAAGTTTCAAAATGCATCTCAGCAGAACAAAAAAGAAAAAAATATTAGAAAACAACAAAGAATCTAATTGTATAATCTCATATCCTTTACCTTCATCAATAAGGAAGGTTCCTGCATTATACAATGAAGTTTTGTATTTTTATTAAGTATTTTTTTCACTGCTTATTTAGTTCGAATTTTGCATTTTCTGAAAAAGACATTACTAACGAGTAACTTCAGAGAAAAATCGATCATCATGTAGAGAGCAAAATGGTTGAATCCAATTTAGTTAGACTTATTATATAAAAATGTACTAAAAAATGTATTCTTGAAACTAAGCATTAAGATATATTAAATCATTTAAATTTAATCATAAACAGCTCTTTTGCTGATATACAAATTGATGCGTTAGGTATCAATAAAGAGTTTCACTCTAAAATTGAAAAATGTCAATTCAATATGCCAGAAAAGATATTGTCCTAAGAGTGGGAAGAATTCCATACTCAATAGAAGCACTGTCTGTGTGCATTTACTGATGTTTCCTCAAATATTTTTTCTGGAATGGCGCCAATAACCCACTCATCGATGTTAATCCTAGAACAGGTTTAATAAAACTTTGCAGAGTTCAGAGATCTAAGCATCTTAAAGCGATATTAATCAAACAGAATTAAAAGAGAGTGCACGTTTAATATCTGGCAAAGAAAGGGTTAGGAAAAGTATATAAAATAGTTCTCAACAGCGTCATATACTAATCTTTAATTAGAAAAATATTAATTTTATTAAAATTACTTGAGGAACCTTTTCACCTGATACCATTGCAACAATGAAAGAGTTTTCTCGATTAAAGAATACTTTAAATTAACATAATTTTGACTTGCCTAATTTAACAGATATCAAACTGTATATGACGTAGATGCTGTAATTTAAGAAATGTTAGTAGATTTGTTATACTATGGGAAGGCATTACAAATTTGGTCGCCCCTTTGGGAGTAAAATTTGAGCTTCTTCAAATTTTGATTCTGTAGCAATGCATAGGGCTTTGTTTATAACTGATGTTCCTCCAAAAGACTCAAAGGATAATATAAACACAATGACCAAGTTAAAAGGGTTCACAGATCCCTGAAGATATGACAAGAGAAACACCCCTTTCTAATATTTTAAACAGATGTAGTTAATGGTTTTATGATGCAATAAATGTTTCGTTACTATTTTTGATACTAGAAAAAAATTCAAAAAAATATTAAAACGATTCAAAAGCAAACATTGAAATTCATATGTAATTTCTGAAACTTTATATGCTTTTGTTATTATCAAATGAAATAAGATGAAGATGTAGGAAAAAGAAAGAAAAAATCATTCGATTCTATTTTGTATTGAGTTTGTATGGAATAAATACATTTTACGTTTCTCGGTTGTTGTTGTTTTGTTTTTTTACAATGTAATGCCTCATATGATTTTAACAAAAATAATTAATGTATTTATTAGTTGACGACAACCAGAGTTCAAAACTTAATCATAGCAAATCTGCTGAATTCAAATTCTTCAAGTACGTAGAACGAAGGGTAAGGCGAAAAATCTAAATGACTGTAGCTGGTAAAATAAGAGTCTTCTCTCCTCGAAAAAAATATATTCTCTCTTTTGATTTGCATATTTTTATAATAATCTGATTTCTGAACCTAATTAAAAGTAGATGAAACTGAAATTCTGTGCTAACTTTTCCTCCTGTGTTTACAAATAAGGATCCCCCTCTGATATTTCAATCTTTTATTTGACTTTCTTTTTTGATTCACGAAATTCTAAGAACTGACTTATTGTCGCCTTCTAATAATCTCATCAAAGCATATCAAAACACTGAAATCTCAAGATAAAGATGAAAGGAGGACTACCTGATTTAGCGGCATGAAAGCTACTCTGGGGCTTCAGGCGTTCGATCTTCGCGGAGAGTTTGGATTTGGGAAGCACGGCATCATCCGCGTTGATCCGATCCACAGCATACCGGAACGCCATCTCCCGGTCATCGTCGAAATTTTCGAAAAGACCTCCTGCGAAAAATAAACAAAAGTTGAGCCATCTTCCTCGACACAGCTCCTGGAAGCAATTCTTCCATCAAAAGTCTGCTTACCTATGATGATGACCTCCGGTAGGGAGTAACGAAGCCCCAAATTGAGGAAGAGCAGAGCTACGCGGAACACATCCACGGTTGTCCCCATCTCGACACCCAAATCCTGCGCCTCCCGTTAGTCTCCTCTAGTCTCCACTCTGCGCATGCTCAGCATCTGCAACACTTACTCCCCCACTGCCGCTCCCTAGCATTAGGGGAGAATTCTTTCAGTACACATTTTCTTTGTGCCCCCACCCACCACCCACCCGCGCGAAATTGGCTTTATTTTCTGATTTAGCTGGAATAGTTAACGCCGGCCTTCTCAATTATGTATTGTTTACCTTCTGCTTGAATAGAAAGACCACTCTTTGAGAACTTAGTTTCTTGTTGGGGGTGAAAATTGAATTTCCGGACGCCACTGCAAAGAGATAGTTTTATTAATATCCGTTTCCTTGCTAAACATGCTTCGAAAAAGAAAGGTGGAATATATTAGGGACACGGAAAAGGGGTTAATTTAAAATGAATTATGCTTGGCTGTTGTCACGAATCTTTTTTTAATGAATTAAGTTTCATTCTTTTTATTCATTTTAGTTATCAGATTGTCCAAGAAAGAGATGTAATCAATTTTAGTTGTACATATAATTTGAACAATTCATTAAAGGAGACTGATTTTCCTTTTTTTTTTATAGAATTACACAAGTAATGTAAGCGCTGAAAGGATAAGGATTCTACTTTTTAGTTGATACGCAGTAGAATACTTCGTCTATTTTAGTAGCAAAAATATCCTTCCTTTTGATTTGATTTCATAATAAAACTTTTTGTTTAATATCCAACAGTTAACATTTATACATATAATATCGAATAAAGGACACTTCTCCAAGTTCATATTTATTCTCTTTTTAATTTCCTAAATTACAAATAATTACACGTACTCATTTAAAAAGAAAACAGAAAGGCTTCAACACGTCTTTCTTGGAACTGAAAATGAAAATAATGTTAGTACTTAAAGGGTTTCAGTTTACTTATTTTTTTACCTTACGTATTTTGTTTTATACGACTTAAGAGATTTTCTTTAAAAGAATTAGTTTTATCTCTCCTCCCCATCAGCACTTAGACCTAAAATGCTAAATGAATGCTCACTCACGCCAAAAATAAAAAAGTCAACATACGTACATGGAGTTGGTCAAAGGTGAAATCGATCAAATCTCTATTTTTAATAACTACTTCAATTACATCATTCAGTGTTTCTTCATTATTTTCATTTCATATGGTTCAATGAAACAGGAAAGAACTAGGGAAAAGGTTATGTCAAACGGTCTATCTGAAACAACTATTTTAAATGATCTGCTCTGAAAAATAAACACAAATCCTTTTCGATTTAAGACCGATTAAGACCGACTTAAGAAGTCGTATTTCTGTTTTTCAACCCCACTCTCATTCATGCGGATTATAAAAATTGTGCACTAAAATTCTGTCTAAGCTGTGCGTATTCAAACTATTCTTCTGTGTATTCAGGCACCACCGGATAAATAGTGCAGAAAGAAAATCCTGGCTGAGGGACTCACCGTTTTAAAGAAAATTCAAAAGTTTCGCGTCAGATCTAGTATAAGAAAAATAAACCTTATTGAACCTCACGTCATTGCAAAACGGATGAGAAACAGAGATTAAAAGGAACAAATGTCATTTGGCTCGCTTTAAAATTCTGTAACTAACTGGTCGCTGGATTAGACGTGGGTTCGCGTACTATCGCGATGACTTGAATTCGTTCTATTGCTTTCTTATGGCGGCATGTAAAACTCCAATGACTTCAGGAAGTGACATAGACTTAGTTACATCAGTGACATAGTTGCATGCTGTCTTCACATTTGTCGACATTACGTAGCTGAGTGGTGTGCAGTTAGCCATTACATTGTTCTTGTACTCATGCCTTAAAATACGTGGAGGTGGTTTTAAACAACTGTTTATATCAAATGTGCGTTTTGCTATTCTTGTTTATATTAGTCCACCTATCGGCAGATATTCTGATCGCTTTGTTTACTGAACGTCTTTGTTTGACACGCCTAAAATGCAGATTAACTCTTAAAAGCGTCACAGCCTGGACAAAGGGGATGTTTTCCCCTTCTGCGTTTTTTCCGCATATTGAATGTGATATTTAACTCGGACAACAAAAGGCAGTGTCAGTTGTTCATAGCACGTGTCTTTCGCTTTGTGTGAGGACCCTTCTGTTAGTATTCTCAAAATAGTTTGAAATTGCCTTGTAATTTCGAAATCCAGCAAGTCCGTATAGGAATAGATGATCGTGTTGCGATTGTCTCATAAAACACTACGGAAACTTATTTAAAAAATAAATGTTTAGAGTTTTTGATTTCATATGAATCTGATTATTACAGATTAAATGTGTACATTTCTCTTTTCCTTTATACATACCTGTGACAACATTTTTATTACATCGAACTGTAAAACTAATTAAGTACGAGAGATTTAATTTCTGAAACAAAAACAAATATATATATATATATATATATATATATATATATATATATATATATATATATATATATATATATATATATTAATAATTTTTATTAGAAGTAAATAAATTTTCTGTTCTGCCATTTAAACATCTGTATTTGTAAAATAACAGTTCTTTTATGCGTTTTTAAGAATAAGTGAGGCTGATTTCATTTCATACTATCGAAAAAATATTCCTGTTAGAATCGTTTATAATCATTAATTGAATTACAATTCTTAATTATTTATTTTGTGTTTGGCAAGAATTTTTATAGTACCACATCATCGCAGCATTTACAAAAATGGTATGTTTCTTGTAATCTATTGAAAAATTAGATTTTTTTTTAATTTAAAGCTTTCAATATAGCAAATGAATCATCGGGCCGCAGAGACCTGGTAATAAGGTCTCAACTTCAGAACCGGAGAGTTTCAGGGTCGAGACCGATTCCACCGAAGAAACGCCGTGTAAATGGGTCTGGTGCAAATCCGTCGAGGATAAACATCCACCCACTGGTGTGGTATGGAAGCTTGGAGAGGACGATGCCATCTCATGTGTCGTCCTCGTCATCTGATTGTGGTTCAGAATTACGAAGTCCGTCCCAAAATATCCTTAGTGTTGTTTTAAAACGAACGTTAATATAATTAAACTCAAGCTAAGAGAAATAACCAAAATTTTTTCTAGTTTTTTTTTTTTTCTTTTTTTTTTAAATAAATAAAATATTCTCAGAATATTTCTGCAACATCTAAAAATTCAAAAGTTTACCTTATATCTTTTCTGGTCAATTTTTTAAATCGATTTTAATCATTTAAAAAATTTAGTGCCCACAATTCCGAAATAGGGACATTTATAAATACTTCTTTGCTATGTAATGTTAAGACTTTGAATTATTCTACATTTTTTTTATTTTCTCTTTTTATGCTAATATATATGTGTTGGCGATAGCTTTCGTTTGTTTTAAAACAATGATTTAGAAAAGGAAACATAAGTGCACCACTCATCATCAAATGAAGATTCGGAAAGTAAAATGTTAATAAACAAATGAAACATTTTTAACTATTGATGAACAAGAATAGAACAGAAAAACTATTCATTTAATTTATTTTCAAGTTTTTCATTGATGAAAATAAAATATTTAACTATAAGTCTCTTAACACATTTTTATATTTCATCATTTGCGAACAGAATTTGCAGAACTAACATAACGAATATCTCAAATTTATTGGAAAAATCATGTATGTGTGATTTTTATAACTGTCTGTTTGTTATATAAGTGTTTTTAATATAATAATATATTACATAAATGCAAAAAGTAAATATTTAATATATATATAAACTGGATGAATTGAAAATACATTCTATCATGAAATTTTGTAATTATTTTTCCAATAATCAGCAGCCAAAAAAAAAAAAAAACTCTAATTAGATTTAAAGCAATTTTTCCATCTCACCTGTATAATTACATTTCTCATTCTGAATTACTGAACTGAAACAGGATAATCGAATCCAAGAAAAGAATTAAAAAAAATGTTCACGTTGCTTTACAAATGAAATAAATGATAATGGAAAGTTATTGGAAATACGTTTTATAAAATTTGCATTTAAGTGTTGTGAATATTTTATTAAATAATAATAGCTTAAAAATTTTGCTTCTTTTCTTCAGACTATTGTCCGAAAAGAAAGGCAACCTTCTCTGTAATTCTTAAAGGCAGCACAACAGTTTACCTCTATAATCATCAGTTTAATATTTAATGTCACCGTCATTGTGGGCGTCAGAAGGTATTTCAACAAATAAAATTTGTCCGCATATTATTGTAAATTTGTGTTTTGGCTATTGAAATCTAAATTGGTATAAATTAGACTTTTGTTATTGACCGTTTTGTTATATTCCTATGGAAACCTTTGAACAACAAATCAGAACATTAATTTCCTTTCTTTAAGAAAAAATCAAAACCATACGTTTTATTAAGATGAATGTAAAATAAATATTGATTTCAGAAAAGAAATAAAGTCAGATTTCTCAAGGTAACCGTTTATTCTCAGCATTTTTAAAGTATCTTGAAAGCACGTATCTCTAGCATTTACAAATTGTGGCTTTTGTTGTAATTAGTTAAAAAAGACTGACTTTGAATTTATCAGAAGTCATGGATTCGTCTACATTTAATAAGAAAACTAGAAATATTCACGACAAATCTTTCGGGGAGAACTTCAAAATTTATCCTCAACTTATTTTGAGAGAACAAATTGCTGCAGATAATTCTTTGAATCCTTTAACTCCATTTTTGACATCATTATTTATATTTGGTATTTATATTTCTGAAAAGGATGAGACAATTGGAAAGTGTCGCAAGATTTTACGTTTCATTCATTCAGCGATTATTGCAATGCCTATGCATTATTGGATTCTTCTTTACCTATCTTATTTCTTTCGGAATGAAGGCTCATGGAAAATTTTTAGCCAAACACTAGTGATAGGAACGTCAGTAGCGACGCTTGATCTGGCTATATACCGAAAAAAAGAAATTGAAACCTTCGTTCGCTATTTTACTTTTGATAAAACAGCATCTTTACGTAAATCTCAAAAACGGAAATATTTCAGATGCGTTCGGATTTTCAATGCCGTCGTGTGGATTTACGTATTATTGTGGATGACAACATTTTTAATAATTCCCACGAATAAAAAGCCCGAAGAACATTTCACAGAATTTTTCTACCAACACGTAGTGAATAAAACATCTCGTCAGTTTGCGAAATATTTAATTCAAGTAAATGATGCTTACCTTTGCCTGATGACCGAAGGATCTATTACTTCATTAATAGGATTGTACATAAGTTCAGTGTGTGCAGCTAGTTTATGGTTCAAAAAAATGGGAGAAAATGTGAAACAATTTGCTAAATCCCAAACAATGAATCTTCTTGATTTGAATCACTTACAAAGACTTTATGACCAAATTCTTTCTCGTATTATCCTTTTGGATGTAGCTTTCTCGCTGTCAGTACTTTTGTGGTACTTCATGGTGATGCTCACTCTTTGTATCCGCGTCATTGCTATCATTGGGGAAACTGATTCGCAATCAGATATCCAAGGAATGCTTATAATCAGCTTTGGATTGTTTAGAGGAACTTTTATGATTTTGATTGGAATTGCTTTTTGCGCTCAGTACCTTACAGACACTGCAAAAGCAGCAGTTCTGAAGATCGAAATTCTCACAGTATCAACGAAGAATTCTGCTGCTTACCAGGAACTCACAATCTTACTGCGGATGCTTGAACTGAAGCCACCAGTAGTTACTCTATGGAACTTCTGTGCTATTGGCAAGCCTTTCCTTATGTCTTGTGTGCAAACGATGGTGACTTATGTAATAATATGTTTGCAAATGACTCCAGCTGGAAAAACTTTATTGCACATATAAAGACTACTGAATTATATCAGTTTTCAGTTCAGTAATAATAATTCGTCAAATACTTTGTTGTCACTATTTGTTTAGAAGACAGAATTTTCTCATGTTTAAGGAGACGAAAAATTTCTTTATATTTATGACTTTTTGAAATTATGCATTGAATATATATAGAAGAAATGCAATATTTAATCATATATTATAAGATAAATTGAAATATTTCAAAAATTGTGAATCTAAAATTCACTTTTTATGCAATTAAAGTGAGCAATTCACTCAAGCAATTAAAGTGAGCAATTCACTCAAGCAATTAAAGTGAGCAATTCACTCAAGCAATTAAAGTGAGCAATTCACTCAAGCAATTAAAGTCAGTCAAATCAAATAATATTAATTTGCGTAGCATTTAGCACCTACTTTGTTCCAGCTTTACAAAACAGACTTGCTTATTCAGCTGTATATTTATTCAAATATTTTTTTCTAAATTAAAAATCCAGTTAATTAAAAAATATCTCACTTATTTTTTAAATCAAAAATTGTATTTTTGAATTATGACTATTGGAAATTCTAATATGCTTACAACAAACGAACCTCTATCAAACATCCAAAATCAACTAAATTAGCTTCAAATCCTGCCTGGCAGTGTAACCCAATTTATTGGTTAGGTAAATGTTTTTTAAAGTTCTCTCATAGTTCTAAACAAGCAATAATTTTTATTTGTATCACCTTCGAAATATGTGACTGACATAATGAAAGTGAAATAACAGAAATGTCGTTTAATATTTTGTTATTGATTCAGAAACCAACCTTTCGAAATTGCTAAAACTCGCTTTCAGGTTTCAGCTACTGTGTTCACACAAAATTAAAAATAAAAAAACGAATGAAACTTCGAGTGATTTCCTTAAGGAAAAAAGTTGCTGTTCGTTACCCCCTATTCATTTCGTTTATCGAATTTATTCAACCGTTAACTGTTATTAGACTTTCTGAAAAGGGAACGTAAGTACGTTTCACTTTTTCATTTTCTCTGTTGTCTGAAAATGTAATTAGATGTTATTTTCCGCGAAAGCACAAGGAGTTCACAGAGTATTTCAAATGTTTATATAGTTTTCGTAATTTTTTTGCTTTTTCTAATAAGTTAAATTAAACATATAAATTTGAAATCACGATAATCAATCAACGTGTGATGCATATTACACGGTAGTTAAGAACAATGTAATATACAATTCAAATATTTTCCGACTAGTTCATAAACGAGGAAAAAACTATCTATATTGTTAGATTTAAAAAAAATTACTTGTTTTCCAAAAATATTTTCCTTTTCTTCAAACCAAAATGTGCATAGCCAAATTATTAATATGACTCCTTCCTTAACTACGAATAATCTAACCCTTAAGTTCTCAGAACATAGAAAGATGTTTTATTTTTTTATGGTATTTTTTGCAATTAGTTTTATGACAAAATGTCTTACTGAAATATAATAAATGTCATCGTTGAATGAAAACATGCTTAAAATTTCGTCGGAGACACAAGAATTTTTCTTTTACTGTCTTCTAATCGAAGTTGATAATTGCAAATTTAATGAGAGTAATTGCCAAGAAATTGCATAAGTTTCTTATTTCTTATATTCGAAGTTTGAATATGAATATACAGTCAGTATAAAAAAAGACAATTTAATTTTCCAATTTCTTTCGCTTTACAGGCTTTCCAAATCTCAGAAAAACTAATTTCATGAAAAATTTGAAGGCGGACATGGGATTTATGGAGCTTGCATAATGTTTCTCATTCAATAATTTCTGCGTTTTCGAGGAAATTTGAATTCTCATAATTATTAAAGTTCCCATCTGTTTTTTATTGTGTATGTAATGTATTTTTAATACTATTTTCTTGAGAGATAATTTGATTGATTTGAATACTCTTTCTGTAAGCATTCTGTGAAGTGCAAATTGAATCTTATTTCACCTTAGAAATTCAAACTTTTTTAGACATTGATGTTAAATGATAAACAATTTAATTTCTGTCTATTTTTTCTTTAATTTTTCATAATTTTCAAAAACTCTGCAAAGAGTTTTGAAAAAATATGTTGCAGAAAAGTAACGATATCCAAATTGTCTATATTGTTTCATTTGTTAATTTTTTGTAATTGAAAGTTGCTTTCTCTCTTCAAAAAATTGACTTTTACATATTTTTAGAAGTTACTTCGAAGTTACATATTTTTAGAAATTTAGATTAAAATTTTCGCTTTATTTTATAATAAATTTAGTATTTTCACCTAAAGTATAGAGCGTTTTAGCTTATAAGAATTTTTCAAGTGAAATATTTCTTCAATTTTGCTTGCTTGTATCTAGTATGATTTTAATCATTTGAAATTGATATCCTTTCTGATTCTTTACTTTAATGACCGAAGATGTGGTTATTAATTTGTCATCTCCTTGAAATAATGGATTTTTAAATACTTTCTTTAAATAAGTTTTCTCGAAATATAAATTCTTCCAATGTTGATAAGATTTCCTTAAAAACATATAAATTATACAACATTGAAAGAAATTGACGAAATTTACAAAATCTTCCTTAAAAGGTGAAAAAGGTTCTTTTTTAAAAAAAGTTTTTTTAGGTATGTGAACTGCTAATTTTCTCATAAAACTGCTTAAAAATCACCTAGCTCTCAATTTCTTTTTGCTTTTTGACGGATGACCAAATTATACTTAAACTATTTACCTTACATAGGCGTCCTTGCATAGGGGTAGCGCATCTTCCCCGTGATCTGGGCGTCCCAGGTTTGAATCCCGGTTCGGGCATGGTTGTTCTTCATCTGCGTTCTATATGTGAGGTGTGTGAATTTGCCCCCCCCCCGGATAAAGGGGCTGTGCAAGCGAATGTGCGAGTTTCATTTTCAAATGAGCTAGAAGTCAGACTTCTGCCCTCTGGTGCTCAGGGGTCTTTACCCTCAGAAGCTACTGCACCCACTTTCCGTGGTAACGCGGACACTGCATCATCATCATAGGTTTTAATTCTATTTATAGGTTTTATTTATTTATTTATAGGTTTTGATTCTGAATAATTCTAATAGGGATTGCCACTTTTTACTTTTCTCAGGATTTGTGTCGCTTGTATGAGCTATCGTTTAAAATATATATGTAAGTAATAATTTCTAATTAATTTAAACTCTAAAAATAATTTTCTTATCACTCGAACTTCATCTTGATTACAGTTTCAACTTCTGAAATGCGGGGACTATTTTTTCCACCATGGGACCAAAATGCTGCGAATTCCTTTCATAAACTATATAAGCGTAGAATATTTTCTCACGAACTGCCTTTTTAGCTTTCTACTTTCGGTTAGATACATTGTTCAAGTTATGGGTTGGATAAAGAAATCTTGACATAAGCTAAAAATCGGAACTATTTCGTTAAAACACGAAAAATAAAAATGTGTGAAGAACTCTTCGCCTGCTTCTTCAAATTATGTTTTATTCATGAATCAACAATACATACGCACTCACGCGCATATGTATTGTGAGTGTAATTTAATCATTAGAAATTTTAAGAATAAATTCATGGAAAATTATCTTAGCTTCCTATAATTATTTCTAGTTGTTCGAGCATTATGAAATAATTTTACAATTTCATTGCATTTTTCAATTAAAAATCAATACAACTTCTGATAAGCACTTCTAATATAAATTAAATCAAAATTAATTATAACTTCGAGCCACTATTGAACTTTGAAATTATTGAGCAAGCAATTTAAACAACGAGGTAAAATTTTGAAATATTCAAAATCTAATATTCTTAGTTTCAGTTTAAATTTCATTCATCCACATGATAATTATAGTAAATATTCTTTCGCTTTGAATAGGAAATTTTCATTCGATGAAATGTTATTTGTATCTTATTTAATCTTTGAAAGAAACTGAATGTAAATGAAAGCTGATGATACGTCATTTCGATTTGAATTAACATAACGCTGAAATGAGATTTTAGGCAATTTGAACCCTGAAGAGAAATGTTTTTGCGGAATCCTTAAGTAATATTAAATTTTATTACTGTGCTTTATTTTGTTGAAGAACTATTAACCCTCTATTAAAATTATTTCTTTTTGTCTATGTGCATCTAAAAATTCAAACATCGCAATGGGTTTGGCTTACACAAGAGTTTACACTTTATCAAAGAAATCTAAAATGCAGCTGCGGATATAGTATTCTGATGATGATTAGGTGTGTGCCAAAAGTGGCGTTACACCGGTAAAAAGCTCATAGTTAAAATAAAAAATAGAATTTAAATAGCTATCAAAGGACTAGATATTCAAAAAAAATATTTCATATGCAAGTGTACTACTAGATGCAAAAGAAACTAAAGGCAGCCAAAGGTGAAAAAAAAAACCCGGAACAAAAAATAAAAAATCCGGAACAAAGTTCAAAGGAGCAGGCATAAAAAGAAAAAGTGGAAAAGGTCTACATAGCTCAAGCAGAAGAGCCTACATAATATTCCACAGTATCATTATAACATAATTAGTATATAATAAAATTTACCAAGAATAGGTAGTTTAACTTTAAAATCAGAAAAATAAAATAAAGAAATTAAAGCAAAGAGGAAAATATAAATACATAAATGAAAAAAAAAAGTAATCAGGAACAAAAGGCTAGATAAAAGTTCTTTTTGCATTTTTTGTTCTTATACTCTCAAGATACTGTCCACTTTGAACAGTGCTTTACTTTCTCTGTGCATACTTTGAAAGGCTCAGGCAATAATAGAGTCCTATTTAAAGTTTGCAACTGTTAAAAAAGCATTAACACTTGAAGTACTAAAAGGAATGCAAAATTGCTTTACCACAAGGTATAACCGACAGAAAGTCCCTTTTTTCTTGTAGTAAAATGACATATGGCTCCAAATGCATTTTTTTTCTTTGTAGTAGTAAAATAACATATGGAGTCCAAAATGGTTTGGGGTTAAGAGCTTGAAAACTCCAAATATGAAAATCAATTCCAATACCGAAAGGTTGTGCATGAGGGCTTGGTGCACGCTGAATCTGACATAGTAGGTTTAACTCTCCTCCCTGCTATGATGCGGAAGCTTGAGGAGAGACTGTTATCGAATCATCAAATCATGATGTAAAATTATGGTCTATCCTAAAACAGCCCTTGTGGTGTTTCCAAACGGGGCACGAATGTAACTAAACTTATCAAAAGTGTAATTTGCAAAAGAAACCCATGAAGCATGTATTTCTATAAGGAGAGTGCTGATTGTTAAACACTATTTACTAAATTTCAATGTTAAAAGAAAGGAAATGTATCAGTTTTTTGCTATATAATACAAAGACAAACTTTTTACTTATATACAGCTGTTGAAATAATTTTGGAATCAATGACCTAATATAAATTTTTTAACCTATAGAAGAAAATTATTGGTTTATTTTCATACCTTTCAAACTGATATGAGGTACTGAAGGTCATTCAAGTGTTAAATGTCAATGAAATGTTAAAATCGTAAGAGTAATAAAATTAAAGAAATTGCTTTTACTAATCATCGCACAGAAGCTGTTTTTTTTTAAATACCAGTTTAATATAGTAATCAACTGTAAGTTGACAGTTTTAATGACTAATTGAATAAATCTGAAATGATATCAAATGACGATGCCCAAGTTGACAGTTCTATAAAAAATCTGGCATACCCGTATTGTGAATGTTTTTTAATCTACGAATAGAATAAGGAGACTAATTCATATGCAAGTTTCATGAACATACATTTGTGAAGAAATGAGGCTTGAATGAGTGATTTCTAATTCAGCATTTTAAGGCTTTGGCTTCGACGTATTTATTCTCAGAATTTTAAATAAAAAAGCATGAAAGTTGTTTATTTTTCTCAAGAATATATTTTTTAATTAAATGCTGCCACCTTATTATACACTGATTTATCCACTTCTTCCACCCACTTCTTTGTTATAGGAAGTAGTTTTCTTACACTATAAAAGGGTTTATTCGTTTCTGAGTAAAATGCCAATGGAAAAATAGAGTTATATAATGTTTTTTATCAGCTTTGTCTCGGGCTATTCAACGATTCATGTTCTAAGCTTTAATAATGCAAAATGATATGAAAACCTAAATTTTGTAAATGAACTGCCGCCTTATTAGCAGTAATTTGTTAACTTTTTATGGAGACTTTAGCAATTGGTAATCAGCTGACGTGATAAAACGTGTTGAACTATGCTTTGTGATGAGGATTTGCATAACAATTTGGAACAGCATAACAATTTTGAGTTAAAAATACCTAATGCATGTAAGTTTGTAGTTTTGTTGTGACCCGTAAGAATGAGCAGGAAATAAATTCAGCTTTAAATAAAATTAGGTAAGTTTACTTTGTCACTATTGTTTCCTGTGTTTTTTTTTGGATTTTTTTTATTTATTGCAACAATATTTCGACATAATTTCAGAAAATTATTTCATAAGAAACAAGACCATTAAGATATGAATGTTTCTACATAGCCTATTATACATTATATATTACAAAATTTCTTACTATCTTCGAAAATGAAACGTTTAAAACATGGTCTATCAAAATGAAATGAATAATATTTCTAGTGAATTATTCATTAGGAAGCGATAGGAAAGACAACATCAAAATATCTCAGCACATGAAAGCGCTAGTAAATCCTGCATCTCAAGACTTCTTTGAACATTTGCATATTATCTTGGTCTCCATCAATACCATCTGCGACGCTACTGTAGTTGCTTTAATGAAAAAAAGAAAAATAATTTATATGTTAAAGAATCTAGAATAGTTTAAGTAAAATTTTCGATAATTAATAGATATTCATTTGTTATTCACAGTTATGCAGAGTTTCGAATGCATTGTTGTAGACAGTCTTCATATAGCAATTACATCAAAATTATAAATTCTACCGCTTGGAAAATGTACAAAATTTGATTTTTGCATTTATGCAAACTATTGATTTTCTTTTTGTCTTTGGCTATCGCATAAAACTCATAAAGCATTCAGACTGTTCTTTATTTACAATCTCCGTTAAAAACACATTCGAGATGTTCAAAAGATAATAAGAGATGTGAAAATTAGGAAAATCAAAATATATGGGAAAAACAAAAAAGAAAATAATGAGAATAATTCTAAGCCAAATGGATGTAAAAAGAAGAAAAGAGAAATGATAGAAAAAATAAAAGCTGGAAAAAGGATAAAGATCATAAAAGAAAAAATATTTTTGTTTAATAGCTCTAATATAAAAATACCAAAATAGATATTTAGTTGATCCAACTTAATAAATAATGGTAAAACTAATGTAAAATTAGGAATCGTGCTTCAAATTCAAAAGCCAGACTTTTAAATTAATTGAATGAAATCGAATATACAATATTCTAAATTTGTCATCCTATTCTACTTTCAAAACTGCAGATGTGCTTAAGTAATTCAAGGAAATTAGATCATTATGGGCCCATAGGAACACACACTTTTTACCATGGCGTCACGGTAATGAGCATTTTAATACCATCCATTGAAATTATTTATTCTCATAATTCACATAAAAAAGATATTCTCTTCCAAATAAGTCAACATATCAAACACATGAATTATTCAGACGATTTCTTGCAAAATAGCGATTACCAAAGTTTTAATAGCACAGAGACTTCCAAGAGCCTTCATTTCTGTCTTAATTGAGCATTTTAAAAATTATAAATCAGTATCAATACGTTATGAAGAAATCGTAGTAATAGAAAAATTACAGATTAAAAAAATATGAAGTAATAGCCGTTGAGTTAGTTGAATCAGTTCATATAAAATGCATCAATGAGATATCTGAAATGATCTACATATAGAAAAGAGATTGGTTGAATAATTTTAATTATCAGATGTATGATTATCTGTATATATTTTTTAAAATTTTATCTATATTAATTAAAATAATAAAGATTAATAGTTGCTTACTAGAATTTTGTTATTAGCTTGTTGTCGATTTGGAACACCACATTCAGCAATGACTTTTACTCTGTTAATCCAGACATGAAGAACCAACCCAAAAGACTTGATATAAAAAGTGTTTAAGATGGAGTCTTTGGCATTTAAAATAGTTAACTGATGTAACCTATTCTTTTATTGCAAAATGCATCTTAGAATGATGTGCCGAGTATATTCTTCCTGTAAAATAAAGATAAAACCTAATTATTTTTTCCATAACTGCAGAACTTCAGATTCATCGAAATATTTAAATATTAATTCGTTCAATGAAACCTAGTAGCCATTTTTGGAAAACGAGTTTTTTGTCATACAAATAAAATTCAAAGATACGAAATTCAATTGAAATGATTTATATATCAATGAAACCAACTTGACTCTACAGTGCGTGCTATTTTATTTTTTTTACAAAAAAATATATGTGTTTTGAATAGCTTCATATATTTCAAGAAAATTATTTAAAAATTTTATAAGCATTTTTTTGTGAAATTTAAAAAAATTAAAATGTGCCAAATGGTTACATTATAAATTAAACAGTATCCCAGTGACACAAATCACATTATAACAATTCTGCAATAAAAATAAAAGCCCCTTTTCACCAATATATTTTTTACGAAAGAAAAAAAAATTATTGTATTTTCAATGGTAGAACTATTCGTTTTTTCCAAGTTTCCAGTTTAAATCTAATCCCAGTACTGTTATTACAAACAATCGATCTTTTCTACAAATTTTTATCAAAAAGAATTTCCAAACATTCATTGTTACTTTTGGAACAGTCATGTGAAACTTATAAATGGAAATAAAAACATGTAGCCAAATGGCTACACGATGCACTGCAGAATTAATGAAAAATATTTTTTGTTTGTTCATTTGCGTTTTCTTTCAATGGTTCAATTCTTACTCGAATTCTTCCCCTTTTTGTGTCAGTGACATCCCTTTTGTTAAGGAAATTGTTTCTAGCTCTTCACGATCAAGTTCAGACAGCGAAGGATATGTAGAAACCAAGACGTTCTTTGTTATTCAGTCATCATTCAAGGCAGCCGATATTCGGTTAAGAGGAAGTAACATCCGCTGAAAAGCCTTGCGAGTAAAATTTGATTTGACGCCTTTTGTATATGCATGTAATAAATCTTCATATCCATTGAGACGTTTAGCGTTCCATTGATATATGCTTCGAATTCATATGTTTTGACTGACCCAAAACTTCTTCACATGAAACCTTTCTAAAGCGATAACTAAAAAAAATTCACTTTGCATTCCACTCAAAAATGGGGATTCCCCTTTTTTCCTTAAAAAGAAAGATGGGAAATAGAGATTATTATAATCACCATGTTTAAAGATTAAATTAATTTAAATTAGGCTCTCGTGTTTTCTCTTTATATATATATATATATATATATATATATATATATATATATATATATATATATATATATATGGAAAAACAAAAAATCAAATAAAAATTAAACCAAAAAAATTATAAAAAATATAAAAAAAGAATCCGGCCTGAAGACTTTTTCAAGGGTCACCCTCAGGCAGGGATTCAAAGAAAGGGATTTTTTCTGTGAGGAAATACAGACATTGTCTAATAATGATTCCTCGTGACCCGAAAATCCCCTGAAATTATGCTCAAGAGATATACTATTTTAACAGAAAGGAAATATAAAACAACAAATAAGAAGAAATTAACCACAACAAAGTAAAAAAACAATAACAAAAAAAAACAATAAAAACAAAAAAAATAGCACTAAAATTAAAAATTAAAAACGTAAAGGCCAGTACATACCATCAACAGTGCAGGAAACTTTAAACTATTGATTGTGATTCCCTGTTTTTAAAAAACTAGCGGTAAATTATGTAAACAGATGTAGGCTCCCAGCGCCATCTATTGAGTGATCCAATATGCAAGGAAAGTTCTATTTTTATTTAAGCCAAAGGATTAATCCCAAACCATACCTTGTTTAATTAAAAAATTGACATTACAGTAATTTCTAGGACATTCATTTTTAATTAAATTTTTAAGGAGGTGGTTTGATGCTTTAATATAAGAATTTTTATTATTGCAAACACTTTCGATCCTGTTAACTTGTGAGAAAATTAGATTTTTGAAAATTTTAGAGTTTTGATTGGAATGGTAGTTACATAGTTTTGTTATTTTAAAGTTGAAATCATCCCTTTTATCGTATATACCAACTATTGTTTTATCATTAGCAATTTCGATTTTTAAATCCAGAAAGGTAGCCTCAAGTTGATTTTTATTTGTATCTTTTAGAATTAAATCTTTTGGATAGCAATTAGTAATAATATTAGTATTGTCGAAGTTAATCAAAAGTAGGTCATCAATATATCTCCACCCGTTTATTAAATTATATTTAATTATTTTTTTCTCATAGTAATGCAGGAAAATATTAGCTAAAGCACTTGAGAAAGCTGTTCCCATTGGAATGCCCTTGACTTGTTAATAAAAATTAATACCATTAAACACGTAATTTTCAGTAATATTAAAATTACATAACTGAAGCCAGTTATTTTTAAGAATGATATTTTCATTTACCACCTCCTTAAAAATTTAATTAAAAATGAATTTCCTAGAAATTACTGTAATGTCAATTTTTTAATTAAACAAGGTATGGTTTGGGATTAATCCTTTGGCTTAAATAAAAATAGAACTTTCCTTGCATATTGGATCACTCAATAGATGGCGCTGGGAGCCTACATCTGTTTACATAATTTACCGCTAGTTTTTTAAAAACAGGGAATCACAATCAATAGTTTAAAGTTTCCTTCACTGTTGATGGTATGTACTGGCCTTTTCGTTTTTAATTTTTAATTTTAGTGCTATTTTTTATTTTTATTGTTGTTTTTTTGTTATTGTTTTTTTACTTTGTTGTGGTTAATTTCTTCTTATTTGTTGTTTTATATTTCCTTTCTGTTAAAATGGTATATCTCTTGAGCATAATTTCAGGGGATTTTCGGGTCACGAGGAATCATTATTAGACAATGTCTGTATTTCCTCACAGAAAAAATCCCTTTCTTTGAATCCCTGCCTGAGGGTGACCCTTGAAAAAGTCTTCAGGCGGGATTCTTTTTTTTTTATTTTTTATAATTTTTTTGGTTTAATTTTTATTTGATTTTTTGTTTTTTATATTAACTTGATTCTAATACTTTTGTATCAATTCATCTGTGTTTTAGAAGTAGCTGCAATTGCGCTCTCTAAATACTATGAAGTTCTTTTTTGGTTTTAGTTTAAATAGGTTATAAATTTTAGTTGCGATTTCGAAACTGTTTTTGTTTCGTTTTCATTTTAGTTTCGTTTTGAAACTTTTTCTTACTTAAGATTGGTTACTTGTTCTTGCATTGGTTGGAATTTAGCTGCAGGAGCGCTGTTCCACGAACTGCAAATTTTTAAATAAAATATTTTTAATAGTTTTTTTTTGGGGGGGGGGAGGGTTCAATAGGTTTTTTGGTGTATTGCCTAAAAAATTTAAGAATTTTCAGATCATATTTACTTTTTCGAGAATTCCTTGTTTTTGGCGTTTGGGAGATATATTTTCATTTTAATAAATAAATTAAACTATGCAAAAAGTTAATAACGAATTTATCATAGCGCATGGCCCGTCGCGCGCTCTACCAAGGGGCACTGTGGATAGCTTTGTGTCAGGAGCATTCAGGGAGAAAAAATTACTGACACAATTGTTTTGTTTAAAAAATCTTAAAAATACAAAAAAAATATAAAATTTGTGGAAACGGAAAGTGTCCGTCCATTAGCAGATAAGGAACAGATCAAAAATGAAAACTCAAAATTACAAATATTCTGTAAAAACAAAAATTTGATTTATCTCCTTAATTGTTCAGAATGTAATTTAAAATATATTGGCCAAACTAGCACCGAGCTTAATTTGAGAATTAACAATCACAGATCCGATATAAAAAACTTCATAAAAAATAGGAACACTGACTTCGAACTGGAGCATTTTCAAAACCATAACTTTAACAATATTAATATCTACACTCTAGAAGACAATATTAACGAATTAAACAAAAGATTAGATCTGGAAAACATTTATATTTGCAACCTGAAAACTTTATTTCCTTATGGTCTCAATAGTAAATTAAATGGGGAAGGTTATGCAGATTTAAACAATAATTGCATTTATAACAAATTTAACATATTTAAAAAATTTTTAAATAAAGATAACTTTTCTAAAAGATTTAAAAGAGGTAAAGGGAAAGGAGGCAATTTTCAAATTATATTGGAGGAATTTCAAAATTACTGTAATCTGGAACACAATAGTGAAAACATTCACAAAATTAGGAAATACATTTTTGGTCTTAGAAATAATAAAATGAAATGGTTTTTAAATAATAAATTCGGGGAATTAGAGTTTAAAAATTCGTACACTAAATGTATTATTCTAGATCTTATTAAATGTAAACTTAACATTGAAAAAAACGATTTACTTTTTAATAATAAAAATAATGTTTTCAAAGAATACTGTGTGATTAAATTCTTGGATATTTACTTCGAATATCTAAAATTACCCAAAATTATACATAATAATAATATATTTTTTCCTCTTGCAGATAAAACAACTATATCAATAGCGTTTAGTTACACTTCAACTTTAAAGAAAAAAATTTGTAGTTATAATTACTATAGCAAAAATTTAGATAAAATAAATAAAACAGATTGTTACTGTAACAAAGAAAAATATAAAGATTTTATAGATATTGATAAAGGTCATATTATTACAGGTAATTTAAAAATTATTGAATCCAACTCTTTAAGAGATTTGATGGGAAGAGGAACAAATTTTAGCTTAAGAGAAAAAATAAAACATAACAAAATTTTGATTTCTATTCGTAATGATTTGGATGTTTTTATTGCCAAATTATCTAGAAAATACCATTGGCGTGCGGAAGGTTTCGGGGAATGGAAAGTGAGAATTTTAAAGGAAATTAAACTAAAAATGAATACTGATTTTAACAGATCTAAAGAACGTGGGATTTATTTTAGTAAAACATTAAAAAACGAAATAAAAAATTTAAAAGAAAAATTTGTTATTACAGTAATAGATAAATCAGCAAAAAATTTCTGCTTAATTTGTAAATATTATTATAAAGAACTTTTAATTAATGAATATAACTCTAATGCAACTTATATGTTAAAGAACACCGGGAAAAAGGAATTAGATAAAAAAATGCTAGCTTTCGCAAAAAAACCCAAAACTAAGACTTGCTCTCTTAACTATCCTTATTTATTCCCAACAGTTAAATTTCATAAAAATCCATTAAAATTCAGATTCGTAACCTGTAGCACTGGCAGTTATAATTACTATACGGGTAAACATTTCTTTAAATACTTAAAAATTATCCTGGACAAAATAAAAAATGAAGACAACTTTATTATTTCTAGTAACAAAGAAGTATTGGATTTTCTTAAAGATAAATACATTAATAAACTTAATACTTTTGATTTCGAAAATTTATACACTAATCTACCTAATGAAAAATTAATAAAGGTCTGCACTTTTATATATGACGAAAATTTAAATGAAAATATCATTCCTAAAAATAACTGGCTTCAGTTATGTAATTTTAATATTACTGAAAATTACGTGTTTAATGGTATTAATTTTTATAAACAAGTCAAGGGCATTCCAATGGGAACAGCTTTCTCAAGTGCTTTAGCTAATATTTTCCTGCATTACTATGAGAAAAAAATAATTAAATATAATTTAATAAACGGGTGGAGATATATTGATGACCTACTTTTGATTAACTTCGACAATACTAATATTATTACTAATTGCTATCCAAAAGATTTAATTCTAAAAGATACAAATAAAAATCAACTTGAGGCTACCTTTCTGGATTTAAAAATCGAAATTGCTAATGATAAAACAATAGTTGGTATATACGATAAAAGGGATGATTTCAACTTTAAAATAACAAAACTATGTAACTACCATTCCAATCTAAACTCTAAAATTTTCAAAAATCTAATTTTCTCACAAGTTAACAGGATCAAAAGTGTTTGCAATAATAAAAATTCTTATATTGAAGCATCAAACCACCTCCTTAAAAATTTAATTAAA
Organism: Argiope bruennichi; assembly: GCF_947563725.1. Lineage (NCBI taxonomy): Eukaryota > Metazoa > Arthropoda > Arachnida > Araneae > Araneidae > Argiope > Argiope bruennichi. The sequence continues at coordinate 131,773,879 of NC_079162.1, read as the reverse complement.
AATGAATTTCCTAGAAATTACTGTAATGTCAATTTTTTAATTAAACAAGGTATGGTTTGGGATTAATCCTTTAGCTTAAATAAAAATAGAACTTTCCTTGCATATTGGATCACTCAATAGATGGCGCTGGGAGCCTACATCTGTTTACATAATTTACCGCTAGTTTTTTAAAAACAGGGAATCACAATCAATAGTTTAAAGTTTCCTTCACTGTTGATGGTATGTACTGGCCTTTTCGTTTTTAATTTTTAATTTTAGTGCTATTTTTTATTTTTATTGTTGTTTTTTTGTTATTGTTTTTTTACTTTGTTGTGGTTAATTTCTTCTTATTTGTTGTTTTATATTTCCTTTCTGTTAAAATGGTATATCTCTTGAGCATAATTTCAGGGGATTTTCGGGTCACGAGGAATCATTATTAGACAATGTCTGTATTTCCTCACAGAAAAAATCCCTTTCTTTGAATCCCTGCCTGAGGGTGACCCTTGAAAAAGTCTTCAGGCGGGATTCTTTTTTTTTTATTTTTTATAATTTTTTTGGTTTAATTTTTATTTGATTTTTTGTTTTTTATATTAACTTGATTCTAATACTTTTGTATCAATTCATCTGTGTTTTAGAAGTAGCTGCAATTGCGCTCTCTAAATACTATGAAGTTCTTTTTTGGTTTTAGTTTAAATAGGTTATAAATTTTAGTTGCGATTTCGAAACTGTTTTTGTTTCGTTTTCATTTTAGTTTCGTTTTGAAACTTTTTCTTACTTAAGATTGGTTACTTGTTCTTGCATTGGTTGGAATTTAGCTGCAGGAGCGCTGTTCCACGAACTGCAAATTTTTAAATAAAATATTTTTAATAGTTTTTTTTTGGGGGGGGGGAGGGTTCAATAGGTTTTTTGGTGTATTGCCTAAAAAATTTAAGAATTTTCAGATCATATTTACTTTTTCGAGAATTCCTTGTTTTTGGCGTTTGGGAGATATATTTTCATTTTAATAAATAAATTAAACTATGCAAAAAGTTAATAACGAATTTATCATAGCGCATGGCCCGTCGCGCGCTCTACCAAGGGGCACTGTGGATAGCTTTGTGTCAGGAGCATTCAGGGAGAAAAAATTACTGACACAATTGTTTTGTTTAAAAAATCTTAAAAATACAAAAAAAATATAAAATTTGTGGAAACGGAAAGTGTCCGTCCATTAGCAGATAAGGAACAGATCAAAAATGAAAACTCAAAATTACAAATATTCTGTAAAAACAAAAATTTGATTTATCTCCTTAATTGTTCAGAATGTAATTTAAAATATATTGGCCAAACTAGCACCGAGCTTAATTTGAGAATTAACAATCACAGATCCGATATAAAAAACTTCATAAAAAATAGGAACACTGACTTCGAACTGGAGCATTTTCAAAACCATAACTTTAACAATATTAATATCTACACTCTAGAAGACAATATTAACGAATTAAACAAAAGATTAGATCTGGAAAACATTTATATTTGCAACCTGAAAACTTTATTTCCTTATGGTCTCAATAGTAAATTAAATGGGGAAGGTTATGCAGATTTAAACAATAATTGCATTTATAACAAATTTAACATATTTAAAAATTTTTTAAATAAAGATAACTTTTCTAAAAGATTTAAAAGAGGTAAAGGGAAAGGAGGCAATTTTCAAATTATATTGGAGGAATTTCAAAATTACTGTAATCTGGAACACAATAGTGAAAACATTCACAAAATTAGGAAATACATTTTTGGTCTTAGAAATAATAAAATGAAATGGTTTTTAAATAATAAATTCGGGGAATTAGAGTTTAAAAATTCGTACACTAAATGTATTATTCTAGATCTTATTAAATGTAAACTTAACATTGAAAAAAACGATTTACTTTTTAATAATAAAAATAATGTTTTCAAAGAATACTGTGTGATTAAATTCTTGGATATTTACTTCGAATATCTAAAATTACCCAAAATTATACATAATAATAATATATTTTTTCCTCTTGCAGATAAAACAACTGTATCAATAGCGTTTAGTTACACTTCAACTTTAAAAAAAAAATTTGTAGTTATAATTACTATAGCAAAAATTTAGATAAAATAAATAAAACAGATTGTTACTGTAACAAAGAAAAATATAAAGATTTTATAGATATTGATAAAGGTCATATTATTACAGGTAATTTAAAAATTATTGAATCCAACTCTTTAAGAGATTTGATGGGAAGAGGAACAAATTTTAGCTTAAGAGAAAAAATAAAACATAACAAAATTTTGATTTCTATTCGTAATGATTTGGATGTTTTTATTGCCAAATTATCTAGAAAATACCATTGGCGTGCGGAAGGTTTCGGGGAATGGAAAGTGAGAATTTTAAAGGAAATTAAACTAAAAATGAATACTGATTTTAACAGATCTAAAGAACGTGGGATTTATTTTAGTAAAACATTAAAAAACGAAATAAAAAATTTAAAAGAAAAATTTGTTATTACAGTAATAGATAAATCAGCAAAAAATTTCTGCTTAATTTGTAAATATTATTATAAAGAACTTTTAATTAATGAATATAACTCTAATGCAACTTATATGTTAAAGAACACCGGGAAAAAGGAATTAGATAAAAGAATGCTAGCTTTCGCAAAAAAACCCAAAACTAAGACTTGCTCTCTTAACTATCCTTATTTATTCCCAACAGTTAAATTTCATAAAAATCCATTAAAATTCAGATTCGTAACCTGTAGCACTGGCAGTTATAATTACTATACGGGTAAACATTTCTTTAAATACTTAAAAATTATCCTGGACAAAATAAAAAATGAAGACAACTTTATTATTTCTAGTAACAAAGAAGTATTGGATTTTCTTAAAGATAACAACATTAATAAACTTAATACTTTTGATTTCGAAAATTTATACACTAATCTACCTAATGAAAAATTAATAAAGGTCTGCACTTTTATATATGACGAAAATTTAAATGAAAATATCATTCCTAAAAATAACTGGCTTCAGTTATGTAATTTTAATATTACTGAAAATTACGTGTTTAATGGTATTAATTTTTATAAACAAGTCAAGGGCATTCCAATGGGAACAGCTTTCTCAAGTGCTTTAGCTAATATTTTCCTGCATTACTATGAGAAAAAAATAATTAAATATAATTTAATAAACGGGTGGAGATATATTGATGACCTACTTTTGATTAACTTCGACAATACTAATATTATTACTAATTGCTATCCAAAAGATTTAATTCTAAAAGATACAAATAAAAATCAACTTGAGGCTACCTTTCTGGATTTAAAAATCGAAATTGCTAATGATAAAACAATAGTTGGTATATACGATAAAAGGGATGATTTCAACTTTAAAATAACAAAACTATGTAACTACCATTCCAATCTAAACTCTAAAATTTTCAAAAATCTAATTTTCTCACAAGTTAACAGGATCAAAAGTGTTTGCAATAATAAAAATTCTTATATTGAAGCATCAAACCACCTCCTTAAAAATTTAATTAAAAATGAATTTCCTAGAAATTACTGTAATGTCAATTTTTTAATTAAACAAGGTATGGTTTGGGATTAATCCTTTGGCTTAAATAAAAATAGAACTTTCCTTGCATATTGGATCACTCAATAGATGGCGCTGGGAGCCTACATCTGTTTACATAATTTACCGCTAGTTTTTTAAAAACAGGGAATCACAATCAATAGTTTAAAGTTTCCTTCACTGTTGATGGTATGTACTGGCCTTTTCGTTTTTAATTTTTAATTTTAGTGCTATTTTTTTGTTTTTATTGTTTGTTTTTTTTTTGTTATTGTTTTTTTACTTTGTTGTGGTTAATTTCTTCTTATTTGTTGTTTTATATTTCCTTTCTGTTAAAATGGTATATCTCTTGAGCATAATTTCAGGGGATTTTCGGGTCACGAGGAATCATTATTAGACAATGTCTGTATTTCCTCACAGAAAAAATCCCTTTCTTTGAATCCCTGCCTGAGGGTGACCCTTGAAAAAGTCTTCAGGCCGGATTCTTTTTTTATATTTTTTATAATTTTTTTGGTTTAATTTTTATTTCATTTTTTTGTTTTTCATATTAACTTGATTCTAATACTTTTGTATCAATTCATCTGTGTTTTAGAAGTAGCTGCAATTGCGCTCTCTAAATACTATGAAGTTCTTTTTTGGTTTTAGTTTAAATAGGTTATAAATTTTAGTTGCGATTTCGAAACTGTTTTTGTTTCGTTTTCATTTTAGTTTCGTTTTCAAACTTTTTCTTACTTAAGATTGGTTACTATATATATATATATATATATATATATAACTACATTAATAATCAAAATCTTATGAAACTTCTATTGGGATTTTAAAATTTCTTCAATAATGGTCCTATTTTTTGGAATTATTAGTACAGAATGTAAAAAATGACCTTCCAGGCTCATTAAATAGTACTTTTTTATATTAAAAGATTTTAATATACTAGTAAATGATAAAATATGTAAGCAATAAAATACTAATACTTTTTATAAAAGTAGCAAAATGCTAATGGTAAAATTTTCAGATAGATTTTAATTTATAAGTAAAGTATTTTTTAATAAATTATGAATTGCTGTAGTAAGAAATTCCTGTCAGCAAACCGGATAGCATTTGTAATTGATAGTATTCCTATAATGAATTTACTTAAAAGGCTTGTAAAAAAGTCGAATTAATACTTAGGTGAAGAATTTTATTTATTAATTAATATTATGATCAGCTTAGGCAATCATATATTCAACATTAAGACATATATTCAAATTCTGAAAAAAAAAAAAAAAAGAAATAGAAAATACATATTAGGACGAAAAATCTCTTAATAATTCACCTTCTTATCAGTTTCAAAAGTTAAAGAAATTCGGTCATCAGGGCTGCTGCACGTTTAAATATATATATATATATATACATATATAATTTCCACACCATTTTCAGTATTCAAGATATTTCAGTGAATATAATTGGCAGTCAAATTTCAATTAGTCACCAAAAAACCGCAAGATAGTTTGATCTTTTATTCGACTCTACTTTCTGAGTCTGAATTTTCGTCACCACTCTTAACAATTGTTGGACATCAATGACAACAGATTCTGTTTTGTGTAATCACATTGCATTTAATATGGAGGGTAGTGTTTAGAGAAAAAATCTGCCATGAAAATTGGTTTGTGTTGGTGTTGAGGATCAAATTATACAGATTAACTTTTAGAATGGCATTCTGTACAGTGAATGAGCTTAAAGTATTCACCAGCAATGTCAAAATTTGAAACGTATGAAGTAAAAAAAAAAAAAAAAAAAAAAAAAACAATTTGATGATAAATAATTAATATTGTTTTCATATCTTTTATTCTTGGAATTCCAATCATTTGTTCCATCGATTGTAAAGGCCGGGATAGCCTGGTTGATAGGGCGATGGATTCGCGTCCCTTGGGTTGCGAGTTCGAACCCCTAAGACTCCCCGTGTGTGTAGGGGCTGGCGCACGTATAAATCTGTCTTGGTCACATAGTCCTCCATATTGAGAGTAATACGAAAGTGATCATTCTCTGATTCAGTTCTAAATTATGATATGTGGATGAGTGAAAGAAATCCATGATTATCTAGAATTATTTATAATTTTTTATGAGGAAATTTAGATAGTATATCACGTGGAAATTCAATGATATTGTCATATTGGCCATAATCCATTAAGTAAAACTCTTATTCCATTAAGTTTTAATTTAAAATCACAAACCGGAAAAAATCGAAAGAACCAATTTTTCTGGAAAATTGATTTTGGTGCTCAAAAAAGTAAAACACATTTATAAGACTGTTAAGCATATTTCTGGACTAAATTTCGTTAGTATGGAGAGGTTCCCTTCGTTAAAGAATGAAAGATTTCCGGTATAACCTTGGAGATAGAAAGAATATTTATAATAGATATATTTTGTAGACACTAACCAAATTCATAAATAAAAAAAATGTATTTGCGCTGTTACGAAAATTTTGAAGTTGGTGCTCATTTAAGTGCATGAATTTTTCTCTCTGTAGCCTTTTATTTAAAAATTCTCCCTTCTTTTTTCCTAATTGCAGCTTTGTATACTGTGAATAATTATAAAATAACGAAAGTTGTTTCATGGACCTTTTTCATCTGGATTCTCCAAATATAACAACTTCGCATACTTAATAACTAGGTAATAAATACAAAGGAAAGCAAATTATTAAAAATAGTTCTTATTCTAGTATATTGCGTAGATGCTTTCTCTTGTTCAAATGAAAAAAAGAGCGGTAAGAATCCCTTAAAGCTCAATATCAACAAAACTCAATGTGATAAGCGAAGCTAAAACGTGGCAATGACCACATAAGTGTAGGTGATTTCTTTAATTACTATTTATTTTGTACTTCTGTTATTGCTATTATTCGCTGAAGTTCAATAGCTGAATATTTCAGAGCTTTCGTCCAGCGACACAAAAAGACTCCCTTTCCAATACATTTCGTGCTTCACTTCGTTTATGGCTTTCAACAATAATTGTTCATCGTAACCGGTGCAACGAGAGCCATTCAGTACGCGAAAACTGCAGGGAGGTTTGACTTTTTTCTTCCTTTCTTACATTTTTTAAGTGTCATTTTCTTCTGGGTGTATTCTGTGTTAGAGAAAGGAATGATAAGATAATTTCAAAATAGTTTTCATTTTATACATATTTTTTTATTTTTTAAAACTACTCTCTTAAGAAAAAATTATAAATTCTTGTTTTAAATTCTTTTGTTAATGTTTCTACATTTTCTGAAGACACAGGCGTCACAGTAATACATACGCTTAGATATCGTTACTTATCAAAATGTCGTATACCAAATTTACCAAAACAATTTATCGATGCGAAACAGTTTCCTAGGTCAATGACACTTAGTCTCAAATTGTTGTATGTGATTATTGCATGCTATTTTATCAACTAGAATGGGTAGAATCATTGGTAAATATATAGGGAAACTTCACCTTGATGGCAACACTACAGTGAATCTTCACTGAGAAGTTTTAGTTTTACTGCTTTTGTGTTAGGATACGATTCATCACAAACAGAAGCTACATTTCGTTTTCTATTTCCATCATAAAATTATAAACTTCAGTATTTAGAATGAAACAAATATTTATAGAGTTATTTATGATTAAGGTACATTTCATAAGCTGTACGTCCTTATGAATAGAGTTTATTTACCGTTGATACGTTGTTCAAAGCGACGATTTTGTGAAGTCCAAGAGTTTGCAACAACTGTTGACTGCGTACTCTTTCCTCCATAAGCTTACGTTAACATTTCTTTTTCTAGTGAAAACAATAAAATGACTGGATAAGTGAATATATTTAAAGTAATATTTTACCATAATATAACAGTCATATTTTAACACGAAACAATTTTATTTTTACATGATATTTTTTTTAATTTAACTATACAAAATTTTTAACTTCCATATTTTATATTTTGTTCATACTTGTAAAGTTTTGATGTCTTTCACTTGCTTTAGCAGGTTATTTATTACAAAATAGCTCCTTATGAAATGAAAACAGATGGAAAACTTGTTAGTGTGTATCTAATTGGTCACCGCAAACTGAAGGCTAAAAAGAGCGAAAGAAAAGTGATTCAACGAATACACTTTGCAGGAAAGATTGAAAGCTGTAAGTTAATAGGTTAATAGTTACTTTGTGTGTGTGTGTGTGTGTGCGATTTGTCATATTTATGTACTGTATGAAAATGGGTTGGTTTAAATTTAATTATCATTACTAACATTATTTTCTACGATTTCAATTTACAAACCCTTTTGTTTTCTTACAGGACATAGGTTCGGCATCATGAGGACGTTTCAAAAGGACACTGACAAATGAAGTATAACAACATCTGGCTCAACATTGTAGCGATTTGAATTCCTGATTCTATAACTTAACATGTAAAATGAAAGCTGTCCTTTACTGAGCTCAAATTAATTGAATTTCCACTAGATTAGGCAAAGAAAAACAAATCGCTGGTAAATACTGCCTTAAAGCATTTTATAAACGCAATAAACTTTCTGTACGTTACCTAGAGAATTTCAGCATGGCTAGAGCAATAAGGTTCAATAGGGAGCAAGTGTAGCGATTTGCTATTATAGCATAAAAGAAAGTTGCCTTTGAAATAAATTTCTTGCTCATAGAAAGTTTAATTTAAGTTCACAGTTCCAAATAAAGCACTACCTGCTGGAAAAAAAAACTGTTTACAAACCTGCTAGATCATAATGAAGTGAAAATGCAACGGCAGTGTTTCACTTGAATGTGACAGGCATTTTCGGACCACTAACTAATCATTTTTTGGAAAGAGAATAAACGTCTATTGTCCAGAAATGCTCCTATCGGGGCTTTAGATTTTGTAACTGGACCTGGCTATATAAATTCAGATCTTTTACTTGAGAGGATGAAGCATTTTTCTCATAATGTAAGAACATTGGCAGAAGATCCTGCCTTTCTCCTTGTAGACAATCACTAGCTTCATTGTTCATTACCTGCAATTTAATTCATTATCTGCATTAACCGCAATCTTTTATGAGAATATTCTTAAAGCATTTCCACAGAAAAATCATTTTATTCAGCCTTTAGATAATGAGCCTATAATGCTAGATGTCTAAATCCAATGCTGGAACGGAAAAAATACAGACAGAACAAGAAACGATGGTTAAGGAAACAACAAATGTTGCCTTCAATAAAATTAAAGTTATCATTTGTTCAGTTTTATTGCTTCATAAATAAAAGGAAAGAATAGTATGAAACAGAAAAGGAAGAGATCTATTCTTAATTCTAAAATCATGACATTTTTACCCTTTAAACCTATTTTGAAAGAAAACAACAACAAAAAAAAGCAACAGGCGAAACTGTTAATTTAAAAAAAAAACCAGGAAAGGGAAATGAGAAATTAATTATAATTTAAAAAATAAATAAATTAATAAGCCTATATAAGGGTAAAGAAATAATCTATTTTATTATGACCATCAACTATTATCATTGAGCTGAATATAAATTATGGTTTCCACTGAAGATGATGCCATTTTAACTATTTGCGCAGCATGAAGAAATTCTCAGAATGAAAATTGGATTCATTGTGAATTGCACAAAGAGTGATTGTGCGAGGATTGCAGCACTTACGAAAGCATTGAAACTTTTATATGCTACAATATGTTTAGACCATATTCAGCTAAAACTTTTTACCGCCTTACATACGTACTCTTATTTTTTTTTTTTTTTTTTTTTTGCTTAAGGGGCGTGAGACAATATCCTGTAGTTTAGATTCCTTGATAAATAAAGAACAATATGTGAAATTTTGAAGTTTATATCCTAGTTACTTTACCTTTTATAATTATAAATCAATCTCTCTCTCTCTCTCTCTATATATATATATATAGGGTGATTAAGAAATAACAGGGGGCGTTCAGAGCCCTGTAGCGTGTCAAGTACTGGACGAAATATAACAAAAATTGACCACCATACGCATTAAAGTATGCGGTTTTGATTTATCAAGGAAAAAAATTAGTTCCAAAAAACGCCGATAGGACAAATTCTGACGCTGCAAGCGCATAACACGTGGAAAAAGAATAAATAACTGCCAATGAAAACAGTAAATATCAACACACCAAATACCAATGAAAAACGTTTATTGTAACAACTTACAAATTTGGCTCAAGATGACCACCAACTTGATGTTTCAATAATTGCATGTGATACACAAGGTTTTCGACGGTGGCTCGCCATACAAGTAAATTATATAATACAGTTTTCGATCGCAGCGGCAGGATTTCCCCTGTCGGCATTTTTTGGTACTAATTTTCTTTCTTGATAAATCTAAACCGCATGCTTTAATGTGTATGGTGTTCAAATTTTGCTATATTTCATCCAGTACATAACACGCTACAGGGCTCCGAACAACTCCTGTTAGTTCTTGAAGATCCTGTATTTTATATATTATATGTGTGTGTGCGTGTAGGACTGTGTGTAGGGATTGCAATACCGAACCAAAATTTCAATACCGGTATTCTGTATTTTTTAAATCTTAATACCGGTATTAGAAATTTTGGAAAAAGAAAGAAAACACAAGTGTTTCTTTGTTTTATTTGCCAGTTTTGTTAGAGAGTGTAAATATCACAAAAAATTATTTGTAACTTATAAATTATAACAGTATATAATCACAAAAAAGTAAAAAAAAAACATCTTATTTATTTAAATTACAAAAAAAAGTGTAAATATCACTATTCAGTTTGTAGTACTATTACAAATTTTTGAAATGTGATCTAAAAAAACGTAATGCATCCATTGTACTGTCATTAAGCCTGAAAAGTACTTTTGTGTAAAAATTACCAGCTGTCGAAAACGCTCTTTCGGCATCTACGCTAGTTGGTGGTACTGTTAGCAATGCGCGATATACTTTTTCCAAGTATTTTCCTCTAAATCCCTCATCTTCAAATAAATCGATTTCTCGTCGGATGGTTTTGGATATAGCTGATTTCTGTATTGTAATTTGGTTCGTTGAATTTTTTTTTTTATTTATTGCTAATTCTAATTTTTGTTCAAGAGACAATTCCTTTTCACTATCGACAGTAGTGACATCATAATCTCCGATAATTGAATCGAATTCTGAATGTGGATAGGTTTGTGGGAAAAAAATTTTTAGAAACTTTACTCTAACTTAATCAGATTTGAATTGGTTCTTTTCTTTTCTTCTTTTCATTTTCATTTTCAAAATCATTAGAATTATGTAAATATCATAAGACATTTTCTATTTAAGTATGCCTTTCTTCTGTGCGATTTTTCAATGTAATATAGTTGGAATCCGAAGTTTCTATAGCCACAGTATTTGGATTCTTCTGTTCTTTATATTTTTGGTATAACACATCTATTACTCCTAATTGAATTCCATGTGCATAGCACAACTGCTGATTTGCACCAATCAACTTTCCAACTTTTTTCATAATTGTTGCTCCATCAGTCGTTATGGATACAATATTTTCTTTCAGGGATAATCCATGTTTCGCTAATTTAGATTTAATCTATTAATTAAGCCAATTAATTTCGCCCGTTAGAGAGACATAAAAACAAAAACGTATGCTATATTGCTATGTTCGCGATACCTGAACAAATAGTGGAGACAATTTTAAAAATTTCTAGTAAATACCGAAAAACCGGTATTTAAACTTGTGAATACCGGTATTACAAAATTGTACAAATGGCTCAAAATACCAGTATTCGGTATCCCGGTATACCGGTATTGCAATCCCTAACTGTGTGGGACAAAATGCCCATTCAATCTCATTTGGATCAGTGTCTAGAGTAATTAAAGTTAGAAGTAAAATATTTAGATGGCACCAAGGGCGAAGCCTAATAAGATGTCTGCCCATAGCAAAACTATGTGACGCCATTGCGAATTAAATACTCATCGTTATCACCGAAACGAAGAACTCTCTCTCTTTCTCTTTTCTCGAGCGGGTGCCAACCGCTCGCCTTTTGAAAACATACGGTCATGTGAGTTTGGATTATAGAACCCATATTGCCATCTATTACAATAAAACTAAATTGAACTGGTTATAAACTGGTCACTAATTAAACTTCTACACACACACACACACACACACACACACACACACACACACACACACACACACACACACACGCGCGCGCACACACACACACACACACACGCACACACACACACACACACACACACACATGTATCAGCATCAAAAAATGAATAAAATCTGAGCAGACGGTAGCTTAGATGTGAGATGGAAAAATTATGCCACAAACAACTTGGGGATCTTATTTTTAGTCATCTCTAAAAACTAGAAGAAAAGAATAATATTGACAGCGATGATAGGGAAAAAACGTGATATTGAAAATGGCAAGCTGCAGATTTATCAAAACTACCGAAGGGATTAAGGAAAGAAAATCTCTGGGTATTCCAAAGCGGGAAACAAAAGAAATCCACAGTCTTAATGACTACATTACAAATCTCTGAGTTATGCTAGAGCCTTTTAACTCTCTTGCAAAAAGGGTGAATATGAGAGGATCGTGCACATAAAATCTACGAGAAAGTACAATGTCACCTGGAATGACTTGGAACAGATTTTGACCGGAAACAATAATAAAAAAATAACAAAACGGGCGGTAGATTACTATGGCTCCATGCAGCAGTTATCTATCATAAGAGAATAATTACTTGGTAAATATGGAGTAGAGAAGTTCATCGGCATCCTAAGATGCTTCCAAGGAACCTTTAAGATATTTAAAGATTTCACACACTTCTTTCTCAAGCATATAATATACAGAAGAAAGGCTATAAAAGCATGTTTTATTGTGTTCATTTAAAATGCATAAATTATGATTTAAAATGAGTTTTACAATTTGGACACTTTGTGAATTTGCGTCACCAATTTCCCAAATGCAAATGTGCCCTTAATATATCCTAAAAGAATTTTTTTTAAAAAAGTGGTATCATACTTATTAGGTTATCCAGTTCAATTTGAGAAATTTCTTTACTTGGCGGTAAATATATGGTGCATACTGTAATAAATGTATTAATATGGGTTTGTATGGCAACAGTCTGAGACGAAATATTTAAAGGAATGTTGTGTTTAGTTGAACTATTCAAGAATATCAGTGCGTTTCATGAATGTTATTTGTTCTGATTATTCAATAATTAGCAATTTGAATTTCAAGGTCAGAAGCCAGGCAGATCTCCTGTAAACCAATAAATACGGGTTGATATTTATTAAGGACACGAGATTAATAATCTTGTTAATGGTATTGAATTTTAAGAGAATTCTCTTTCCTATCATAAGACATGAATTCCTCATGCACTGTAATTCTATCACCTGATTTCTGCTGTTTATTGGTGCAAGAGCCCTGTTCGGCTACCCCAAGCAAATGTTAAGCTCTAAGAGAAAATTATAAAAGAACATTAAATTATAAAATCAGAAAGCCGATATAAAAATAACATAAAACATGACGAAACTGCAATGGATGCATAAAATTTTCAAATGTTAAGGCTAAACAAGTACAATTGATTTAAGGAAAAAGATTAATTGCAAGGTAAAAAGAAAATGGTTTTAAAAAAATTAAATATATTTCAGTGGAATTTCTCACCCACCAAGACCTGTAAAACTAAGGATGATGTGTGAAAGTATTGGGGATGATAAAAATTAAATATATGGTATTCAATTAAAATGAGGTTTACACTGAAATCAAGTTTGCCTACGGGAACATTCTTACCATTTTGTCAAAAATAAGATGTTTTTGCGAGAAGCAAGTATATCCTATAAGGAAAAGAGTCAACTTGACATCAATCTCTTGAATTGCAAGAATACGTCACAGGCTAATATTAGGCTACATTACACACAGTTTGTTATAGGTCTGCAGATCGCATGTGTTTTGTCAAACAAGATATATGCAACAAGTAAATAACCTCCTAACATCACTGTATGAAAGTTTTGGGGTCAAAGACGACGATGCAATTTTTGTAACAGAATCCACAGTTTCATTGCTAGAAATGCTCAATTGAGTCAGGGTCTAGCAAAAAATTATTTGGAATTCCTCATTTTACAGAAGACGTAAAGTGAACGAAATTGATATAGCTATCGGATGCATCGGATTATGATAATGGAAAAGTGTTTCCAAAGCATTCATGCTATAGATATAAATAAAAAATTTACATTGAACAGGAGATAAAATTTTCGGTAGATCATGGAATATAGCTATCTGTTCAATAATAAATACTGAGCAAAATTCATGCAGAAAAGAGCCCAGTGTATCAGATGAAAATATTATGCTAGAACCAATATATCCATGCGATTTCGAGACATACATGATAATTGGAACAAAGGAAGAAAGACAATAACGATGATATAAAAAGAACTGTTGAAAAATAGACAGGGATGTCGATCATTTGTCGTATCTTGAAAAGGAATTCAAAGATGGAAACTGTAGTGTATCCCAAGGTGGGAAGCAAAAGAAATCATCTGATTTAATGTTAATATTACCAAGGTCTCAGTTATGTAGGATAATTTAATTACAGTGGATCCCAAAATTGAGTATACACTTTACTCTTTCTTCTTTAATTTTATTCTTTTTGATCTTAACATTCCTATTTATGGCTAATATTTATAAGAACGACAAAATATACATTAACAAAAGTATTAGGCTAAAAAACAAAACGGTGGAATCAATAATATTTTTATTACAGAAATTTTTATGTCAAAGTTACAAATTCCAAAGTCGCAAAATTGAGTATACATCTAGTAAAATCTGTCAACAAAAAGAGAAAAAGATAAATTAATATTTTGTTGCATATCCTTTTGCATTTAGAACAGTTTGTAAACGGTGTGGCATTGAGTTGACAAGAGTTTGAGTTGTTTCGCCGGATATTTTGGACCATTCTTCTTGTAATACTCTTTTTAAATGTTCCTTGCCCTAATATCGTGTTTTTGAACTGATTTTCCTAATTGTGCCGGCAAATTTTCAATCACATTGAGATCTGGAGATTAAGGAGGGATGTGTAATTGCATTTTACAATTATACATCAACCATAACTTAACTATTTTAGCTGCATGTTTCGGGTCATTATTTTGTTGAAACAGAAAACTTGACCCTAAACCCAAATTCTGGGCACTTTGTTTTAAATTGTTCTTCAACATATCCAGATATTTAATTTTGTCCATGATTCCACTAATAAAAACTAAATTTCCCACTCCTTTTGCAGACATACAGTCCCATACAAGAAGTGAACCACCTCCATGCTTGACAGAAGGATTGGTGTTTTTAGGAAGAAGTTCAGAATTGGGGCTTTCTCCAAACATAACATCGACCATCACTACCAAAAACATTGAACTTACTTTCGTCACAGAATATTACTTGATTCCAGAAGTCAGGAGGCTTTGAAATATGACTTTTAGCAAATGAAATTCTTTTCTCTCGATTTACTTTGGAAATTAATGGTTTTGTTCTGACTACGCGACTATTATAATTTGCTTTTCGGATTACTCTTCGAATTGTTTCTGCAGAAATACACTTTCCAATTGTTCTTGAAGTAGATGTAGCAATTTTTGTAGCACTCGCTTTAGGATTGTTTGCTACCTCTCGAATAACTCTTCTCTTGGTCGTGGCACTGAGGATTTCTTTTCTTCATCTTCTAAGTTTATTAGCAATTTGTCCATAAATTTTATACTTCTGGGAAATTTTTTGAACTCATCCGTGACTGCATTGAATTTCCCTTGCAATTTCTAGTAGATATTTACCATCTTCAGACAATTGAATAACAAGTTTCCGAATTTCAACATTTGTTTCATTTCTGGAGCTCATTATGATAACCAAAACGTTTGTTTTCGCTTGGAAATCAATGATTACCAATTAAAGTAACAAAACTATTTTACTTATTCATTTGGAAATAAATAATGGTAGTCAAGTCGCATATTTTAAAAGGTGTATACTCAATTTTGTGACTTTGGAATTTGCAACTTTGTCATAAAAATTACTGTAATAAAAATATTATTGATTCCTCCGTTTTGTTTTTTAGCCTTATACTTTTGTTAATGTATACTTTGTCGTTCTTATAAATATTAGCCATAAATAGGAATGTTAAGATCAAAAAGAATAAAATTAAAGAAGAAAGAGTATAGTGTATACTCAATTTTGGGAGCCACCGTATTTCTCTAAATGGAAGAATGTTCTTCATACAATCTGCAAACACCAACTGGCTGTGTAATCTGGCGTACAGGGTGCCCTGGCACAAACTTAATTCGGAAATGATACAAAGCCGAGAATTTCCTACGTCTTAAATTAAGGTGTAGTTAGTGACAGATAACGTATAAGTTATCAACTGGAGAACTATGAAAAGCACCATAGTAGATCCGTACAGTAGAGAAGCGGTTACTATCTAGTGGCCGCATACAGAAAGTATAGGCATCCGTAAAAATTTGTACAAAAAAAAAAAGAATACCGATACATCCATACATAATATATATGGGGAAGTATGGCTGCTTCTTAAATACGGAATAGGGAGGTTCGATAGGCAATCTAAATTGCTTTGGGGGCCACCTTCAAGATATTTTTCTCACAATTCTTCGAGTTGTAAATTATGCTGAAGGAAAATGAGCTTGCGATCGTAGATCACTCCCAAAAACTGCATTTCATTCACTACAGGAATCGAAATATTTCTGATGTGAATATTCGGATCCAGGTAAATGATCCTCTTCCGTCAGAAAAGTATGCATCTACTCTTCTTAATAGGAATTGTGTGCCCGTATTGCTGTATCAAGATAAACCTTATTAAATGCAATTTGTAACAGTTACTCTATGAAATTTATGTTGATGCTTTGGCATGAGATTTTGAAACCATCTATATAAAAGCTTCCATGAACAGATGGCATTTGATTAAGAATTTGGCTAATATGGACGATAGAAAGTGTGATACTGAGGTCAATTCCTCGATGAAGACATTCACCTACTATAAAACAATTTGAGTAAAAATTTACTCTGAGAACTCAAAATGTTCGGTAAAATACAAAGTTAATAAAAAATGTGGGCAAATGTCATCTAAAACTAAATTTTAAAATGTGTTGAGTAACTAGGCTTCCTGTAAAATGAGGTTATCAAACGTGATTTATCTAGTGGCCGGATGATTTCTACTGAAATCACTTTGTAACGAGCAGTCGTATCCTTATTTCTTTAATTCTCAGACTAGACAATCATTGCCCATCCATTCCAGAGTATTGCATAAACAGCTCCTCAAAGCAACTGGTCTGTAGTGTAGATAATTTTTAGGATCAATATCAAGATCTAAGAATAGAATCAAAATAGCGTTATCCATTGTGAAGGGTGTTTCTACGCAATCTAGTTTCTGTTAACACATTGATTGCCGCAGACGCGTTACAGATAATATGTAATTGTACCAAACCATCTATGTTATTAGATGAACCCTTCTCTACTACAGTCAGGAGATAGCAAAGAAGGGGTCATCTAACTAGATAGAGGACCCGAATATTGGGTGTGAGTCGTGGCAGCGAAAGTGTTAAATAACAGCAATAACTTAGAAAGGAACATTGTATTCAAATGGGTATAGGTGATTCCATCTGGCCAGGGATTGGTATCATTGACTTGTGACAAGGTCGTTTCCAGATCAAGTATCCTAAATTCACAGTTGTATGAAAAGCTTCTACGATCGTTAAAAAGCAAATGCAACTGTAATAAAAACATCATTATCGTCATATAGAAACTAACTAGCTTATAGGAAAAAAATCAGTTCAGATATTCTTCGAGTATTTAATTTTTTTTAAACTCTTAACTGTTTGTCACAAAATATTGGTTAAATCTAGGACGTAAACGAATAAATAGTTCTAAAGTTTCACACCAACCCTTCTATGAAACTTTTGCAAGTTAATTTCGCCAATCATATTTTCTTTATGGCTTGAATTCTACAACTCCATGTTATAAAGCTATGAAAACAATTCTTCGAAAGCATTATGATTAAAGGAACCTATTTATTTCTACTTTAAATATTTTAAAAACATTTAAGTCTAATTATGGTTTAAATTCGAACTCTCTTAAAATGATCAAAAGCAATGGCTTAACCCTCTGGCTGGGTAATTCTTTAAAATCCTTATTTAGATGTGATGTTTGCAAATAAGTTCAAATAGTTTTCAAAGAAAGTGAACTGATACTATATGTTTCCCGATAATAATATAATAAAAATCTGTAATCGTAAAAATAAACATTCTAAACTGAAGAAAACAAAAGGATTCAAGAAAAAATGGACTAAATGCCAACCCGCAGAAATCGTGGGATACGCAGCTGGAGGGTTAAACTCGGTGTTGGTTTGATTAAGACTAATATGCACTGGTGTGTAAAACTCAAGCAACAATGTAAATTTTAAGCAGATAGCCATGAAATTGCCGAAAAGGGGTTATTGCGATCAGTACAATGAACACGCAATTCAGTAGAAAGTTGATGAGTATGAAAATGTCAGGAACAAAATGTCAGAAGCGACGTGAGATTGCACAAAACGTATGCGGTTGGCGAGTGCAGCTCAAGACTACAATAAAAGGAAGAACGGAAGCCCAATTAAAGATATTCGCTGCAAGTGAGTTCTTTGGTGAAATACTTAGAAGAAATCGTCTGGACGACTACACACGTGAAAGAATAATCGAAAAGCTGGAGCTTCCAAACCATAGGTATAGTTGTTAGGAAAGTTGGTAGTGGCCGCCTCAGGAAGGAAAATGCAGTTGATGACCGATATATCGTCCTGCAGGCGAAAGGAACCCGATATCAGTCGACAAGCGCCACTACTCAGCAACAGGGCGACAAATGTAGCGATTTACTGTGACCAGACGCCTTCACAAAGGTGGGTTATTCGCCTGCCGTCCTAAACGCTGCATCCCTTTGAAAGTTGGCAATCCGTGGCACTGTTTGGAGTGGTATGTAAGCAGCACAAAAACCGAAAGTCTCGTCAATGGAGTCATGTCCTCTTTACGTATGAGAGTCGTTTCAGTGCCACAAGTGATTCTCAACGCCAGTTGATTTGGAGAGGTAGGGACCCAGTAACATCACCGGTAGAGATCGTTGCGGTCCTAGAGTTGTCGTCTGGGAAAGCATTATGCTGAACGGGTGGACTGAGCTCCACGTTTTCGACAGAAGTTCTGTAATCGGAGATCGCTATTGTAAGGAAGTGATCCTTCCCTATGTTCGGAAGTGTTATTGGGCTAAACTTCATTTTTATGGATGACAATGCGCGGCCACACCGGACTGCTGATGTTCAGCAGTTACTGGAAAGTGAAGGTATCACTCGAATGGATTGTCCAGCGTTCTCCCCTGGTTTTGTTTAGTTACATTAACGTCCCCTTTTAAAGCAACACTAAGGCTATTTGGGGACGGACCTCGTAATTTTGGACGTTGGTCAGATGACGAGGACGACAACTGAGCTGGTATACCCCGTCTCCAAACTTCACACCACACCAGCGGGAGGACGTTTTGCCCCGACAGATTTAACATACATCAGACCCGCTTACACGAAAGTTCTTCGGTGAAATCGGGTCTCGTACCGGAAACCCACCAGTACCGAAGTCGAGACCTTGCCACCGAGGTCCAGCATTCTCTCCTGATTTAAATCCCATAGAATATGTGTAGGATGCTTTGAAGAGACGCGTTGAGGCACGATTACATCCTCTGGAGAACACCACACAACAACTGAAACAGATGCTGGATTGAGGAATGGGCACTCTTACATCAAGAACTGTTGGAGACTCTGGTGCTGAGTAAGGGGAAGGCATATCCCGTACTAAGGAACATCTGCCTGTTTTTCTTCCTCTTGGACACGCAATCATGTGTAACGATACTATGAGTTCAATAAAGTCCTTTTTGTTTTATTCAATACTGTATGCATGGTATTCGTTTTTGCCCAACTATGCTTTCGCCATCTTTTAAGTACAAAATGCTGTCTCTCATTTCTGAATTTCATATCTCTCGGATGATTTCTCATGGAGTTATGACAAAAAACACCTGTTGCTTAAGTTTTGCACACTAGTGTAATAATACATGACATGCAAAAAATATTTAATTATTCTAAACTCGGTTATGATTAGTGAGAAAAATAAAAGAAATCATATGCATCAACTAATTGCAGTTTTTGATAAAGAAACGAATGGCGTATTGCCTAGAAAATAAGATAACATATTCGGGGTTTTTCTTTAAAATTATTAACCCTAGTGGTCTTATACGTATAATAAATAAATTCTAAATTTAGTGTAAGAATGTAAGCAGTAAGAAATAAAAAGTAAATACATGATATTCATTCAAATTAAATACCCCCAAAGTGCATTATCTCAATTAGCAAAAGTTAAAAAAGAAGAGCCAACAAGCGTTTTAGCTGAATTAGCAAATTAAATTTGTTAGAAGTAAAAGTGGATCACGTTTTTGAAAAGAAAGAGCCATAACCT
Source organism: Argiope bruennichi (assembly GCF_947563725.1). Lineage (NCBI taxonomy): Eukaryota > Metazoa > Arthropoda > Arachnida > Araneae > Araneidae > Argiope > Argiope bruennichi. The sequence continues at coordinate 131,753,888 of NC_079162.1, read as the reverse complement.
TATCAGAGAAGGGAATCGAAAGCATCGTACTTTTATTGCAGCATGATGAAAAGTTGCCTTTTAAAGGATAGAATGCAAACTGATTTCAATTCTTTGATTTATTAACCATAAATATAGTTGTTTGAAAGGATATATTCCTTTAATGAATCTAGTTTTTATCATCCACCGGGGAAAAAGGTAGGTTTTTTGCAATTTTTACTCACTAAATGCAGTGATTGACGCAGTACATATTCTGAGAATAATGCTATTTCCGGATGTATCCTTTTTTTAACTTTTCAAATTTTAAATAATTTTAAACTATATATATATATATATATATATATATATATATATATATATATATATATATATATATATATATATATATATATATATATATATATATATTATTTTAAAAACTCGTTTTCTACGAAAAATTGAAGAAAAACAAAATTGTCGAAACCAATAAAAAATGTGTAAATACCTGAAGTTCTGAATTTATCTGAATATTGATCAGAGGAAAGCATTTTTAAAGTATATAATATAAAGAAAATCAGTGTGGCAATTGTAAAATAAAATTTTAAAAAATTATTTCAAAAATCTCATTTTTTCTTTTAATATAATCACAATCCATATCTCCTATTTCATAATGAATGAGTGTATTCAGTAAAATATCCCGTGATTTAATTGCCTTTAACAGTAAAATCAATTTATTGGGATCTTATTTCAGAATGCTACAATGTTATATACTACAGATACTTTAAGGAGAAAGAATTGCACATTCCATTTTAAAAAATAAAGCGAATCTGAGAGTAACTGAAATATAATGGGATTTCTTTATTTCGTACTTATGTCAAGTATAGATGAGAAATACAGGATATTTATTATAGATTAAAGTAAAAAAAACAAAAAAAAACGGACAGCTGAATAAATAGCATTGGGAGGACTGTAAATACCAATTTTTTATCATCTGATAAGGATGTGTGCGATTGGGTCTTGTTTCCAAAAACTAAAGAATTCTGGCGAAGAATCAAATCTCCTAAAATCTCAGACTATCCTTTGTTCGCCAGAAACCATGTTCTAGAAACCATTTTTCGGTTCTTATATGCCCGACAAAGGACTCAATATATGTGCTGCAATTATGAACTTTTCAAATGAGCATTTTCTTATTGTAGTCTTTTAATTATTTGATGCTATGATTTATGTTGCTGCTTATTTATAAAAGAATTCGTGACATCATTCTTGCTATTTATATAATTGAAAAACTATAATTTTTATACTCCGTTTATCACATTAGTAATGATTGCTCAATAAAAGATTTTAGCTTTTCATAACTTCTACTCTATTCATGTATTAACAGGAGTTGTCCTAAATATACAAAATATGGGTTGAGGCTATTCCGAAAAAAATTCTATAAATATTTTATGAAAAAATTTATAATTTTTTCTGGTTTTGTGTTAATGCTTCTATGATAAAAATGTAAAATGTTCTTATAACACTTAATATGCAATGTTGCATCCTAACTAGAAACCTTTCGAATCCGCACACTCTTCTTGGTCACATCGGTATTATCCTGCCACCCATTGGAAACTTTTGGTACTATGATGTCCTTGGCGCGATTTACTCTTCGTCTCATTAGACGTGAATGATAAATGGATCATCCTGTATGACTTCCTTTTTAAGAGCTCTTCTACTAAAACGCTCGTTTTATTTGAGAGATATTTCACATTTGCATGTAACTTTCCCTACCAAGCATGACGAGCTTAATATAAACAGTAAAATGAAAATGATAATAATTCTATTTCATATACAAGATTTTGCCTTATCTCCCGTCGTCATTCCGGAAATCAAAACACTAACGTATAGTAAACAATGCTGATAAAAAAATTTCTTATGTTTACTCATTTCTCAGAAAAACTGATAGCTAATCTCGTACCCGGACTTAGGACAGGTAAAAACCTTCCATTCATAAGCTTTCGAGACGTTCACTCGAACAACATCTGACGCTCCGTTTAAAACTTCTTCCGACTACAGTGTTTTCATTTTTCCCGTTGGCATTTTTATTGGAGAATGCTGGAGGCATTTTCGAACGAAGTCATATGGATTGTGGTGTTTAGTTTTATAATTGCATTTTTCTTGGCTTTCGGAGTCGGGGCAAATGATGTGGCTAATTCTTTTGGGACTTCTGTTGGCTCCGGTGTGCTAACTCTAAAGCAAGCATGCATTCTGGCGACGATATTTGAGATACTTGGAGCCCTTTTGATGGGTAAGTGAAATTTAATATCTTTGGTCTATACAATACATGCTTTGTGAAATAGTATGGATATTCTTAAAATAGTTGAAAATAGAGTTTTTTTCGATTACGTGTATGATGTTAATTACCTAATTTTTGGTACTTCTCAAAGAAAACCGCAATTTTGTATTCAACTACATTGGAGATATGTTTCTGTACTTTTTTCAGTTCATTGCTTATTTTTATAATATTTAAGATGGGAACATATCAAAATGCATCTTGAGTTCTTATACAGTGGAGTTCGTACACTTCCTATGGATATCATTTTTTCTCACCTATTTATCTACTTAGTTGCCAATAACTATTTTGGTTTCAAATAAATTCTTATGTTATTGAATAAATTAGAATTCTACTTTAATACTAATATGGGGAATATATAATGCATAAAAATAGGTATATTTGAAATTTTTCAGTGATTTGATTTAAATTTACTTTAAACACTTATTTTACAATAATTATATGTATTTATTTCCAATTTTAAACAGAAAATATCATTGAATTCATTATGGGAAGCAAAATTTACACCTTCATTCTTTCTTATTTTTGTAATGTCAAATGTTAGCAGGATTTTTTTCAGATTATCCTTATTTTAGAATATAACAGCAATCCAAAATTTCCTTGTATAAGTAATTTTTGGTGTGATTGATAGAGCTTGATGAAAGTCGGAATTATATTTCTCATTCAAACGGCTAATAAAAGTTGAATACAGAAAAATTCAACGTATAATTATTGTACATAATGTGAGAAACACCTCCATTGTACGCATTGTAAACAACAGTGCAGCCTGAAATTTGAAATGTTAAGTGCAGATAGTCGTAAGTCGATCATAATTCCTTACTATTTGCAAAGCTCGAAACATTGGGGGGAGGGAGATATCCTTTTAAAGATGGCATTATCTTCATCAAATCGCAAGAAGTTAGAAATATGTTTGTGAATTTAATCGCATTTTTAAAAATACTTGTTCTAATATAGACATAAAATGTGTAAACATTTGTCGTAAAATGAAAAGCGACTCCCGATAATGATAGAGAAATTTGAAAATTTTCTCAAGGATTATTTGATTTGCTGAAGGAAGAATTTTCACCAAAAATCTATTAAATCAAATCAATTTTTTAATTCTATTTATAATATTTTGCTATTCCATTGAAAAAAATGCCTAAATAAAAATCCCTTACAGTATAAATAATGTTCTTTCCCATAAGATCATTTAAATTCCGATGAAAGTGTTTCTGTTCATTTTTTAGTTTAAATTCTATTTAAAATTATATAAAAATATTCCACTTAATGTTAAATAATCTGTAAAATCCTGACTCAAAATAGACTAAAAGAAAAATTCAAAGCAGTATTTATGAAATTTACCGATTGAGGAGAAGCTATTGGCTCAACTGATTAGATAAGACTTATTGAGATGTGCTTTATAACTAAACAAAAAACAAAAATTAAAACGTTACGATGGTAAAATGCTGACATTTTTCAAATAGAAATAATTAAAAGGGTGAATTGTTTAATTAAAAATTAATTTTTAAATTCGAATATCGAAGTGCAGTATATGAAATATGGCATTTTTCTGTAGAAATACTACGAAGATTATGTGTGAACTGAGATCAAAAACTGAGTGAATGCTATAATCCGTTTGTCCAAACATCAGCAATAACATGGTTTCAGCATCCACACAATGCATCTTGATTTGAATGAATAGATCATGAGTTTAGATTATGCTAAAATTTCATTGTAACCTCAGCAGCTATACTAATAATTATTGATATATGCCTAAAACCTCGGCGTTTTATGAACTTTTTAAAGATGATCTTTCAGCTTTAGAATATGCCATTTTTTTTTTTCTGTTGCCTTCGATTATTGACCAACTATATTATTCTTTTAAGTCAAGTCAATAAATTTTCTCAAATTTTTGCAATTTGTACTTAATAATTCCATACGAAAAAAAACAAGAGTTGCTTAGAAGTGAGATTTTGAAATTTCCCCAATAGTCCAATTAAATATTTGGAAAATAGTGTTGAATCAAGAAGCATCGAAACACCATGAAAAAACATCGGAGTAATGGAAGTTTGTCTGTCGGCATCCCCTTTCTTTATATTTTATTTTTATGGTAAATATGGTTCAAAATATATTTCATTGTGAAACTCCCACATATTATTTACATTAAAATAAATATATTTACACTATAATATATATTTACTATATATATAATATGTATTTACACTAAAACATTATCAATAAAAAATCTCAGTGAGGCTTCTAAATTTTGAACTCAGGCTAACTTGCAACACTGAAAGCATATTATTTTGATTTGAAAATTTTACTGAATTATGCGCATGATGTTTCATGATTAAGAAAAAATGAAGATGCTTTTATAGTATTTATATCAGAATCTTGAGAATAAACAGTTTTTTTTTCTTGCAATACTGTCTTCAAAAAAAATCTAAAATTAGTTAAAGAACTAAGTATATTATAAAAATATTAGAGTTAAAATGTATTGCTAAAACAGAGATATTAAGAATATGAACTAGAGATTTTACTATTCTAGAAGAATATAAAATATATAGAGTATGTACAAATTATAATATTTATTCTTAAAAACCTAGAATATTACTGAAAAATATTTTTTTTCTCAATGAAATTTTAAATAGCTGTAGAATACAGACGTAAAGAAAGCCTGTCAGTTTCTCTCAATGTTTTGTTTCGTTTAATGGCAGCTTTGCAGCACCAGAGTGGTCGCATTCAATTCACGGATAAGGCTTAGATGTTTATATCATTTTTTAAGCCATAACAAATATACTAAGTAATAAAGACTAAAAATTAGAAAAAATTAAATATTAAAATATGGTAAGCAAACACATATATTAGTGCATTGTAACTCATTTTTTAATCAAATTTTGGTGGTCAAAATATAAATCGTTATATTATGAACGAAAAAAAAAAAGATTTTCAAATGCTCTTCATATTTCTATCAATAATCCATTTAGAAAAAAAGACTATCAAGAATTTCACATTTTTTGATATCATCATTTAAAAACTAATTGTTGATTTGAGAAACCTAATTGACCTTACTCTGATTTGAAACGCCGAAGTATAGAATGTGAGGCTAAACGGTGTTTTGTATTAGATAAAAAAAGTTTACTTTCATTCATTAAAAGCGTATAAATCATACATGAAACTTTTAAGAAGATCACTGTTCTTTGATCTTTCGTTACTATTATTTGCAAGAATGTGAGCATTCAATTAACTATGAAGCAATTTCTTCGATTAAAATTCCCTGGTTTAATATGAATCTAAACTACTTCAATAGAAAGTATGGAAACACTGAAACTAACAACAGTAAATATCTTTTCAGTAATAAAAAAAGAGAAGCAGAGTTTTTTCTGACCCAGACGAACATTGAGCCAAACAGAAACGCTCCGTTTACGTCAAATACTAATAATTATAATAAAACCCCAAAACTTCTGCCTTAACATAGATTTAGATGCTATGTAAATATTATACATAAAAATCAATCCATTGCAATTATTTCACTTTTCAGAACTTAAGAAGCGAAGCCATAAAAGAAAAAAAAAAAGCTATTTAAGAAAATTTAGTTCACTAGGGGGTTACACTCCCTGCTCTCCGCTCCCCAACCTTCAAATGGGATCACTACATGATCCCGGCTCGCTCTTCTCGATCGCTATAGAGTTAGGCATTTCTGCTAATAATCAGAAATTATAAATACATTCATTAATAAAAGCAAATTTAAATTATTTCAGATTGCATGAACTGCTAACTTTAATAATACATCAGTTATTAAAAAATCAATTTTTCTAAAATTAAAATTTTCTAGTAACAGAGAGGGTAAGACTTAAGATTAATATATGATTTTTCGCCAAGCAAGTCATAATCGTGCCAATCACCAAAATTTTCCCAAAGCCCGCCAGTTTGTATGGACATCGGAAATAGAGAGAAAAGGCCTTTAGAGTTGCAATAAAATATTGTTACAATTACATTTGACGAGAAATCACCCGAAACTAATTAAACTCTCAAGAAGAATTCTGAACAGTATATTCATTTTCAGCCTTGCCTTTACATTTCCCCCTGTTTTAATATGATGTTTTTCATTGAAATTTGTCGAAATAATGGTAATAACATTGAAATAATCGCCGAAGACAGCGAGTATTGATTAGATTACTGTGGTCATACCCATCAGTTTTGATGAATACATCTCATAACAAAAAAATAACATATTATTTTATTATTCTCATATTATTATGAAATAAATTGGCAATGCTCTTGTTGTTCGGAAACTTCGTTCGGTAAACTAAAACGTACACACCTCTACTTCATGCATGTCGACTTGATATTTTTATGAATGATTCTTTAATATTTTCATTTCACTAAATTCTCGTTTTCGACGATTTTGAATTATTATTGAAACCACTAGATTTATTCTGGTTATTTTTGTTTTATCCAGCACAAAAAAAAATATTCTTGCTCTGCATTTTTCCAGCCGAGACAAGTAGGTAAACAAGCCAAACATTCATCTTAAAGAGTTTAATCGTGTCAAGTGTTGCTCAACCTGCCAGGCCTTCACCTATACAGCCAACTCGGGCCAGTGCAAAAATGATATCCCATTCTGTGGTCGCTGCAGTGGACGACACCACACCTGGAAATGCTTGTCTAATGAGCACTTCTATATACACTGCTCAGAATCGAACAGACTCAATGGAACTAACCTGCACACCTACCATATGGCCATAGACCCACGATGCCCCTGCTATTAAAAAAAGCTAGCAGCATTTTAATGGACCAGATATTATTAATGGCAACTAATAATCTCCAAATTAACCTCGGCAGAGCTAAAGCAGCAACCACTCACCTCCACCCTGTTGTGGTAAAATTGAAAACGGACATTCTCTTGGTACAAGAGCCATATGAGTATAGCAAAAAGAAAAAAAAAGGTTTGCCGATGTCTTGGAATATTTTTACATCCACATCAAATAAAGCTGCAATTTTTATTCCCCAAACCGTCCATAAAGCAATTACAGTAGTTAAATTGGAAAATACTATAGAAGTCAAACTTCACACTGACAACAAACCTATAACATTCATGTCCAATAGCGGATATCGATGAAACTTTACAAGAGATATGGGATATTACAAGAATGCTACCAAATGGAAACTTCCTGGTAGGAGCCGATCTGAATGGCCACAATTCTCTTTGGGGATATCATCGCACCAACACCAGGGGAGTTGCAATAATGGATTTCTTATTGCCTAATAACCTTTATATCAACAATTCGTCAGATACCTCACTTATCTTCACAAGAAATATAGATGTGGGTTGGCCCTATTTGACATTCTGTTCACAAGAAATGATCACAAAGGTAGCCTCTTGGGAAGTTCTCAAAGAACTATCGTTAAGTGATCACCACTTTATTCAAACAACAATTACTAGCCACATTTTCAATAGGTATAAAACTCTTCATGGAAATCATAACGAATTCCAGAAACACTTTCAGTTTTATGTCGAAGAAGTAATAAACATAATTAAGAATTGCTTTACCCAACAAGAACTTGTGGTGAAAGATTATAAGCCAGTTAACCAGTTAACAGCTACGCTACCCAAGCAATTGCTTTTGTATCGTGGTCATGTTACTGGGCTGTGAACCACAAAGTCCCAGGTTCTATCATCGCACATCCCAATCCGCCACAAACTAAATGAATGTACCTCCCTTCTTCAAGCAATTATAATTCAGGTCAGCAACAAGGCATTTAAAATCAAAAAACAGCCATTGACTGAAAACACAACTTGATGGACAAATAAATTAGAAATAGAAAAAAAAAGAATTAAAGCACTAAGGTGAAGGGCCTGAAGATCAAGTTCGGAAGAAAGAACAGAAAAGTATTTGCAGTGGAAGACAGAAGCCAAAATATATATGAAGGAATTCAACAGAGCCAAAAGCATTGGTTGGAAAGATCCATGCACTGAAGCTTCAAATCCATACGGGAAACATTTTAAAGCTGCCTTTAAGAAAACAATTCATCCATCTCATTTAACAGTCTTGCACAATATCAATCCACAACAACAAGGAGTTTAATATCCTGAGAAAATATCTCAGGATATTAAACAATAATTTCCCCACCCTCTTCAAAAATATTTTAATAAATGTCTTTCACTAGAAAAATTCCTGGATCTATTTAAAATAAGCAATATCATCCTATTTCAAAGAACTGGAAGAGACCCTAAATTAGCCACATCGTACAGACCAATAGCTCTCTTGCCTACTATAGGAAAAGTCCTATAAAAATTACTCACACAGCGTCTTACATATTTTCTAGAATCAAATAAAACTATCAACAATTGCCAGTTTGGATTTCGTGAAGGAAAATCCATAGATACTTTTCTTAAAAGGCGCATAGTAAAAATTTACGAAGGAAAAACGGAAAAAGACAATATTTTGGTTATTTCAGTGGACATCAAAGGGGCATTTGATAAAATCCAACATCATTCAATAGTCAAATATCTAGATAAACTCCAATTTCCCCAAAATTTAAGAAACATCTTCGACAACTTGCTACATGCCAGAAAAATAATCTTCAACACACAAGAAGACTGAGCCATAAGAGAACAGAGGCAAAGCTTCCCCCAAGGATCGTGCAGAGTTCCAGCTCTATGGAACTTGATGGCGAACGATCTGCGTAATAAAATCTGGCCTGCCCACACAACTATCCAAGCATTCGCCGATGATTTTTGTTCTGGTCATTAAAGCCAAAACAAAATAAATTCTAATACAAAATTCCCAAGAATCAATAGCACAATTCATATCCTAGGCTGACATAAATAATTTAGAAATATGCACGGAGAAGTCTAACTTTATTCTGTTTAATTAATGGGCAACAGGACCCAGGGCAGGGAGAAAGAATAAAGAAGACACACGCCATTAAATACCTAGGTATCCATATTGATGACAAATTGGATTGGAATACCCACCTCAAGCATTTAACATTGAGAGCGCAACAACAACAATTCAATTTTCTCAAAATAGCTAGCAAATCCTGGGAAATAACACTTAGACGCAGAAAAATCTTATACGGGATAGTCATTGAAAGGATGTTTGCTCACGGAACATGAGTTTGATTCCTCCACCCAAAGGTTAGACTAACAAGAAAGCTCTCTTCCATCCAAAGAGGGTGTCTGTTAGCAATTACGGGAGCGTACAAGACCACGCCTACGGCAGCACTTCGGGTTACCCTTGGCTTGCCTCCACTTCATCTGCAGCTCCAGAGGATTGCAAGAATGATTAAATACTGATGGATATGCCACATATCAACCCATACGAGTACGAAAACAGAGCTACGGGCTGAACATCACATCCCCCCAAACATATGCAAGCACATCAAATTTCGTTGGAAGACGTTGGGTCTCAGAATTTAGGACTTGGGATCTATACTGATGTATCAAAATCCTCAGCAGGAGTTGGTGTTGCATTTTGTGTCATGCAGGATGCAATCAGTATAAACCAGTGGTCAATCAGCCTATTGAAAAAAAAAAAAAACACGGTCTTCCAACCTGAACTACTAGCACTCAATAGAGCAGTCAAATACGCAACCTCTCTTCCTTCATCAGATCCAATCACTATTTATGTCGACAATAAAGCAAATATACAAGCTTCAAGAAAGTTCTCCAGAATCCAATAGCTAATTAGTAAGAGATACATTTTCCCTATTTTTGTAAATTTTAACATTAAAATCTCATGGATCAAGGCACATGTAGACTATAACGGGAATGAAGTGGCGAACAAACTAGCCACAATAGCGGCTAGTGCTAATCAAGATCGGAATGTAATGAAACTTCCAAGATGTGATCTGAAGAACATCCTCCAAACCGAGATGATGACAAGATGGCAAAAGGAATGGGAAGAAGGCGAAACAGGCCAGTCCACATTCAACATAATACCAAAAGTTTCTCTCTACGCGGTCAACTGGAACAGAACGGATGTCCTTTTCTTCATTAGACACAGCCCATTCCCGACATGCCTGCACAGATTCCGTCTGGAAAACTCTCCTTGCTGTAGCTGTGAGGAGATAGGATCCCCATTTTACTATGCCACCGAATGCTTAATGACTCTTTCATGGTACATGAGAAAGCCAGAAACAAGTCTCGAGGAAAAATGGTACAGGAAAGTTGCATCGAATACCCTTTCAGGCGGCAAGATCCACGCCATAGTAAATCATATTCATAAATACCAAGACCTCTTCAAAACTACACAATAACTGAGACCAAAACGCCACTTGTCAAAATCAGCCGAAATTATTCCTTCAAAAGTGCAGTTCTCACGAAGGAAATCAAAACACTGGACATAGACAGAATCTACAGATTTCTGACTCTACAGTGTTTGTTTATATGTTTATACATGTCATACAGATGTTCATACAGCACGACACAAGAGTGAAAAGAGAAAAGAGCGACAGAAATATTTTCCCGATGATTTTATACCACGAGGTTCTGATGGGGATTTTTTTTACACGTGTCGATTTAGGTAAGAGAAAAATAGGTATATTTTTAAAAAAATTGCACAGCCTCACAGTTTTTATCCCTTTACTTGGAGTGTGGGAATTGCCGATTTCAGCAGTTTTACAGAGCTCGTGCTAAATTAATTTAATAAAAAAAAATTTAATTGGATCAGGAAACAAAAGAACACTTTAGAATTAAGTTAAATTAAGATAAAAACTTTGGTAATGTATTAGGAGTTAATTTAGATTTAGAGATATCCTTACACACACACACACATCATATATATATATATATATATATATAACCAAAAATATTAGCATTAGGCAATTAAAAACTATAATTGAAACATTCTAAAATTAAAATTATTTTGGAAACGAAACTAAATTATTTCGGAATCGCAACTAAAAAATTATTTCTGATTCAAACTAAAAAAGAACAGAAAAAGCACTATTGTATTTAGAGAACGTAAATGCAGTTACTACTAAAACACAGATGAACCAAGGCAATAGTAATAAAAACCAAGTTAATAGGAAAAAAGTATCAAAATTGAACCAAATAAAATAAGAATCCGGCCTGAAGAAGTAGTAATAACAAAATTTCCTGTATTGAAACAACACTACGATATAAGGGATGAATTCAATTTTAAAATAACTATTCTAATCTAAACTCTATAATTTTCAAAAATCTGATTTTCTCACAATTTAACAGGATCAAAAGAGATTGTAATAACAAAATTTTCTATATTGAAGCAACAAATAATCTCATTATAAATTTAACTAATAATGAATTTCTCAGAAACTACTGCAATATTGTCATTTTTAATTAAAAAAGGGATGATTTTGGATTAATCCTTTACCTAAAACAAAAATAGACCTTCCGTTGCATATTAAATAACTCAGTAGATGGCGCTGAGACCCTCTAATTATTTTTTTACCTGAAATGGCGTTAGCTAGGGCAGTTCAGGGATCAGGAAACACAATGGGAGTGCTTATGTTAAAGATTTTTTTTTTTTTTTTTTTTTTTTGCTTGCTGCTGGTATGTGCTTTCCTTTTTGTTTTCATAATTGGTTTGAATGTTATTATATGGGTATTTTATGTTATTGTATTTTTGTTTATTAGTGGTTATATTTCCGTGGATTTCCGGGTCACGAGGAATCAATAGTTGGACTTTTTTGTCTGTTTTCTTTACAGAAAAAAATCCTTTTTTTCTGAATCCCTGCCTGAGGATGACCCTTGAGAAAGTCTTCAGGCCGGATTCTTATTTTATTTAGTTTAATTTTGATACTTTTTTTCCTATTAACTTGGCTTTTATTAATATATATATATATATATATATATATATATATATATATATATATATATATAAAATATTGTTCAATATGATTCTTACAAGAGTGAAATTATTAAATCCATGTGGTTGGTGTAGACGAAAACATAAAATTTCTGTTTTCGTTTTATGGTAAATGAATTCTGATTTAAAAGTCGAAAATAACTACTTTCACTAAACATCTTAAGACATCCAAATAAATAAGAAGAAATCTGCAATAAAATTTTTAATCTTTCTGAGAAAATATTAGCATTTTGTTATTGATTTCTGTATTTACTATTGCTTTAACTTTTCTTTCTACGCTTATTTCATGTTTTATATTTCTTTCCGTTTTTGTGATGTTTGCAACTACAAGTACTTCGTTGTCTTTTATTTTTATAAGCATATTTAAGCAGAGAAAACATTTAAGCATATGAGAGCATATGTTGATTTTTTTTTTATTCCAATAACAAAGATGAAACAGCAATTCACTTATTTAACATAAAAATTACTTTGATTCATTTGAAGAATTTAATGACAGATTTCAATTCTTTGTTTGAAAATTACATATGACTATAGTTAACCACGCTCAAACTTTTATATAGAGGGTGTAACTAGAAAGTGAATCTAAAAAAAATCTGAGTTTATAAAACAAAAGGTAATATAACATACGAATTTTAGATAATTACTACATATTTTAATTCCTTATTTGCAGTTGCCTTACATTTACTCAAATTTCTTTTATTAGATTTTCCGAACTATTTGCACATTTTCTTAGATAATCTACACACCGTTTTATAAACGATGCCATTTAATGTTTATTCTTACAAGGTCTTAATCATTCCATCTTTATCAAAAGATGGCTAATCGGAGCATGAGAAAAATCGGTATACAGAAAGATATAAGCAGCATTCTCTGTACTTGCATTTTAGAATGCATTTCTGATGGAAATTGCATTAGATTGGAAATGCAAGCAAAAGTTTGTCTCTATATTGGATAATTAAATATGTTGTTAAAAAAATATGTTAGATGAGTAAGACAGTTTGAAGATTATTGCAGATATTTTTCCATGAAACAGAAATTAAGACAATAAAGAAGAGAAACTTTTAAGAAGTTAAGATCCTAAATTTAAAACAGTTGAAAGTTAAGTTCTTAATTGCTTATATCTATTTTGCAAGATGACATCTTCAGTTTTCAGAATGTTTTATCAGATCACTATAGATGTTCATACAAGATTTGAGATAATTCGTCTATGCATGATCTTATAAGTTTATAAGTGCAGTGGTATGTAATAGTTAAGCATATAAAATTGTCGAATTCTAAAATATAATTGAATGGGCATCTTGAATTCCAAACTGGCTAAATTATTTTCTTATATAAAACACAATTGTTTCTTGATTCTTTCAAATTTCAGTTCTAATGCTGGTTTCACACAGAAAACTTTTATATTAATGGAAAAAATCGACGCTATTGTAATTTTTAAATTAGTGAACAACAAATATCGCCAGAAATAGTTAGATGTTAAATTATCTTTGGACTAAATTAGCAAAATGGATTAATGACGGCAGCTTAAGGAATATATCTTTCTTTTCTAAATAAAGAGAATCGTCGAGTGTTTAAAAATATTACAAAACAGATTGCTCGTATAAAATTGAAAAAAAAAATGGAGTAACTTGAGAAAATGTTTTCATTCTTGAAGTAGATATATTTCATATAATAATTTTAAAATGCTGTTAGGCAAAGTCTTTATATTTAAATGTTTACGCTTAACAGGTATGGAATCTAAATCTGAATGGCAACATTAAAAAAATATATAATTTGTATTTTTATTTTCCCCATGAGATTCTACAACAAAAACTCTGTAAGTGATATATGTTCAACTTTTAATTGAATTGAAAGATATTGACCCAAATATTAAATTATTCCATGAAACTCCTTTGATAAGAAATTGTTCTAAAAAAATACATCCTCTGGCTATGGAAATGAATTAATTTGTAAAGTATTCATGAGACGAAAGATTAGTACTTGCTCTCCAGAAAACATCTATTAGATATTGATCCATTTCTTTTACTATAATAATAGTTTCCATTGTGTTTGTATGAAATCACGAAAGAATAAATTGAAGGAAATTTATAATTCCTAAGTCTACGGTACTGTGATTTATTCCAATTTTACTATTTTATAGAATCTGGTCAAAGATATTTAACATCATATTCTATTCTTTCACGAAATTAAGGAAGAAAAATGCCCATGTTATGATCATTTGAAAACGTTAAAATTCATAAAGAATCGCCTGGCCTTACGACTCTGCAAGACAACCCTAAATATGCTTAACTTTCTTCGACATTTCTTTCAGTTCGTTTATTAAACGAAATAAATAAAAATCGTCATCATTATTTGAAGGCACCGAAAGCAATTGCTTACTCAAACCACAACGTGTCATGTTAAGAATTTTTATTCATATCATGACTTTATTATGACGCGTTTCAATGAACTTTGTAACAGGATAGAAGAAACATTATAAACCTCTCGTCCGTTGACGCGTCATTTAGCTACGCATCTTTCCTGATTCTTTCACGAAAGGAAAGAAATCAAAATCTACCATAATTCTTTGAAGGTGCCAAAAAAATTCTGTGTTTCTAGAACATGATCCCATCCATTGGCATTCTAAGGATTTTCCATTTATGTCATAGTTTTGCTATGACGCAATTCTATAAACTTTACTTCTGATGAAAAGAGATATTATGTCTATCAAACTAAAATGAGTTACTACGTCATTTTCTACAAGTCATGAAACCGTTACTGATGGAGTGATTATTCATTTTCGAAGACAGCTTAATCCTGTTTGCTTGAATATAATTGCAACTCAATGTCGCATCCATTGAATTCGGGAATACATTTGGAACCGAAGCGTGATAAGAATTGGATGCATGTAGAAATGTTTAATCATCGGCCATTTCGTATTCTACAAAAAACTGAATGCTTCTCAACAGTTACAATATTTTGAATCCTTGCGTATTGTATATTTTAATATAGATTTCATTTTTTAAAGTTCATTACATGATCTGAAAATACCGTGCTCTTTATCGTCCAGTCGAATTATCATGAGAAACAGAATATATGAAAAAAATACATATCAGCAGTTTTATTGGCTGAAGTTTTTGAGTTACCTTCCAGAATAGACCTTTAAGTTCGGGAGGGAGGTTGTATGGAAATTTTAACATTTGTTTTTCGAGTTTAATTAAAAATCCGTCACAATATATTTAAAACGTAATGATAGCTTAACTATAAGGAGTACATTTCTTAAAAATGTTTATTTCAAAAAATATTTTTTATTTACTTTTCATTTGAGCAAAATATTTGAACATATGACATAAATATAAATAAATGGTAAATTATGGATTAATATCTGCATTATTTTTTGAAATATTCGTCATCATTGAAGAAAACGTCGAAAAGTCCTATAAGTATTTTTTATCGATCAGAATTAAAGAATCCCAGATTTGTTTCGTTGGAGACAGTCTCTTTTAAAATTCTTTTCTACGTGGCTCAATATGAATAATCAATGATAGCATTTGTGACATGCTAAGTTTTATGGCTTTAATAAATGGCGAGAGTAATAGGTACACCACTATTATGGCCTGTACAATTAATTTAAGAAATTGTGAGATAGCAGTTTTGACTTGAAAGATGAAAGACGCAGCGGTCACCCGTTAACGACGAACACGGGCCTCATAAAAAACATGCCATAAGTATAGTATAATAAGAACTCCTTCCTCCAAGGGAAAAATCAATTCTGCCAATACTGTTGTCAGCTTGATATGTTAAAGCAGCCATAGCAAATAATTAAATGAAACTCCGATTCGAATTAGTAAACTGATGAGGAGTTTCTCATCACGACAATAAAAAACGCAAGTTACATTGGCTGTAAGAAAAAGCTGAAGCAATTTGATTGGGACGTTCTACCGTATCCTTCGTACTTCCCAGATTTTGCTCCATCCAATTCACTGGTGACGATTGGGAAGTGAAAAAATTGTACTAAGCCACAGCCACCATCATCTGTAGCTGATTTTTCTACAAGCATGTTTATTTTGAATGACAATGAAGAACAATCCAAAGTGAAGATTCATTATAGAACTCAACTCTGAATTTATTGTCAATGATATTATATATAAGGCACTTGTCGCAATGAAATTATCTCAAATATAAATAATGAAATTAAATAAGCACCATATATCAACCCATAAAATCTGCATAAACTATCATTTAAAGAATAAAATTGAAAACAATAATAATTAAAAATAGAAAATATGTTTCAACCAATTGTTACAGAATCAATAAATCAATAGTAGTAGTGGTTATTTAAATAGTAATGGTATTCTGAAAATGCTTACTAATATTGCATAAATGAGTTGTTCCATTTATTTATGGAATGAGCGTGCCTTATATGATTTCGTTTCACGAGTAATGAAAAGTTCGTAAAAGGAGACTCCAGCAGAATTTTCATTCGTATATGCATCCCACTTTTCTTGGGATTTTTTTCATTGCTTTTCCATATTTTAGTGTCATTTATCTCCTTTTATAACACTAAAATGATCAACAGATTGACAGGAAATTTTGCGTTTAAAAATTCTTTGTGCTCATACTAGCACTCATTTTTTTAAATTTTTAAATGCTCTGCACCCATTCTTCTCAGTTTTCTGCTTTGTAGTTATGCAAAAAATATCTAATTATTATAATGAAACATGACCAATCAAAAAACTCAAAAATAGTCAGAAATGCTGAAAATTTTGAATTTTTAAAGATCTTACAAATTTGTGGATCATCGAAAATATTTCATTATAGTTTTTTATTGCTCAGCACAATAAATTTTTAATAAATGTATTGGAAATAATCACAAACTTTCTTAAGTGCATTAATGAATTATTTCATTAGGCGCAGTTCTATAAGAAGTGATGGTAGAATGATCTATATCAAGAAGGATTTTCTAATAACATTCCCTGCTACCATAATCACTATTTCTTATTAAAACCATTTCATTTTTTTCCAGTGATCTCCGTGGACCATAAAATCCAATAAGCAAATGAAACTTTACAGCTTTGTTGTCTAAGTAGGAAGTCGAGCATCTTTGATGCATTTAAAGGATCAAACTTTTCGTGCAGGATTTTCGATCTTTTAAATGCTTTAAAAGCTATATACAAAAAATAAAATTGTCTTTCTTTCAAATACTCAAAGGGAAGGGAAAAAATCAAGAGGTAATATTGACATCAATGAAATGTGAAAGTTTTAAAACTCTCTTAGACAGCTTTCTCTCTTAACTTTCTTTTACAGCTTTCAATTCTAAAAAGATTAGACTCTTTAAAATGAGATCCTTCCAAGTTTTAAGAAGATAAATAAATATGTCTCCCCAAATAAGCTTCTCATCGAAAATCTTCTTCATTTGTTTTAGAGAAACTTAAATATTTTTATTTCGATCGAATTCTTATCACATATCTCTAGATGGCATTTTGTCTTTGAACGAATCATATCTCATTTACATATCTAGTTTTAAAAAAATTATTTATACTATTTTCAGTACAAAGTAACTTTAAGTCTTTTAAAATATTATAAAAATCGTTTAATAACCACATTATTTCCTTCAAGCGAATTTTATATTGGAATTACTTCAAAAAATATATTTTGTTTAAAGATGTCTTTTTAATATTTTGCTACTTTCAAGTTTTATATCTTTGGATATGATTTTTATGACTTGTTGAAACATTTAACGTTATGAAGTAATTCATTTTCTTCGTTTTGAGGTTTATGTATATCTTATTGGGTTTTTTAATAAAGCCAAATGCACTTTAAAAATTTAAAAAGTACCCAAGGCCATTAAAATGGTTTAAATATTAATTGCGATGTAGGGTTTCTGTACAAGATGTTAATTACTCTATTGTCAATAAGTTTAATGGCTGAAAATTCAGAAATATTTTTCCTAATTACTTCCTTCTTCTGAAATATTGAAAAGTACCAATGAAACAAATTCTTCTCTCCAAATTTGCAATATTGTTTGTGGAACAGATTTACATGCTGTAACGTATTTTTAAACTCTATTTTTATTTCTTAATTAAATTAAAGATTAATTAAAAGAAAGTGAATGAATGGATTAAAACTGGGCGAAGAAGGAAACTATTCCAAAGGGTCTCCATATCCAATGATGCTCATTCAAAATCTATTGGTCAGTAAAGAGGTTGGATAAAAGTAGCTGCCAGCCTCAGAACTCTCATGCTAGGCCATATCCTTGACATATCCCATACCTAAACAGGTTTTTCCAAATAATTAAACAATGGTTCAGATAATATAGTTTGATGTTTCATCAAAAAATGTCTCATTTCAAACACAATAATTTTCCGATCAGCGCACTTGGAGCATAATTGATTGTATTTGACGAAAATTTTCAGTGGCCTGAGAGTAACTTTTTATTTAAATGCAAAATTATTAGTTATTTGTCTTTAAATTTCAGCTCGTTAAGATTTTCTCAATAAAAAAAAATATATTGGGCTCCTTATATTTCAAATATTCTTACTTCCAATTTTCAGTATTTTGAATGAAATATACTTACTTTAAATTCTATTTTAATTTCTGGAACAAGGCAAATACTGATGATACATTTATAGTAAGGACACTCCCTACCAGCCAATAACTAGATCTGGTATTCTATGTCGGAGAGGCTTACCTCAATTCATACTACACAAGCACGCAATCACAACTACTTTTACGGGACCGAAAAAAAAACAGCGGAGAGAGTTGAACCCACACATTCAATAAAGAAGTAGAGTTTGTAGAAACACTGAGACATGTAGTCATCAAATCCTACAATGAATGTCCAATGCGAATCCAGTCATAATACAGGGTGGTCATAAAACGACTTTCCCAGTTTGGCGGCATCTGAACTTGTTTGGTAGAGATTTCGTCGATAACATTAAAAACCTTAAATCTATTCAGCAATATATAAAATTGAGAAACATATTGTCAAAGGTCATCGGTTTGATATTCTGGCCACAGAATACGACTCCGTATTCCAACGACCACGACAGCTGCTTCTATCGTCTTATTATAAACTGTAATGACTTTTTTGAATCTTCCATGCTTCCGTTAATATAATTATTCTTGTGCATAACTGACAGAAGATAAACTCACACATTCTTTCTTTGGCATGTAAGAAAATAACATTATACCCTTCTGAAACCCTAAGAAAGACGTGCGTTATTTTCTTTTCTTCTGTTACGCAAATTCATACGAGGTGACCTTTTTGTCATTACGTATAGCTTCAACAAGGGAAATATTATTTTTATCTAAAAAATTGGCCAATTCATAACTGGCATATCAATTGTCTGTGATTTCTTTTCTTACAGAATTTTATAACGGATCTATCTTGCGCTTTGATATTTCACAAGAAATATTGACTTTCTTTTGTGACCCATCTTGTTACTGACTTGCGTACATTTCCATATTGAAAGTATAAGATATTCTAGAATCGATCAAACCAAATATCTTTCTGCCGTATTTTACAAGTGTCTTCGGCATACACTGCCGAAAGGAGCGACGTCTTCGAAACGACTCTAATTAGAAATACTTAAAACTCTTTCGTCTGCCATTACAGGTTTCAACATCGTAAAAAACGAAAGAGAAAACGAGTTCATAGGTTTTACGAATAATATCAAATCCTGTGGCTCATAAATTTGTAGCATTCACATGGGTAGTCCTGCTAAATACCACCATACACAAACCATATGCCAAATTATTATAGCTTTTAAGAATAATTTTTAATGATATTTTGTGATGCTATGCCTTGAAATTGAAAGAATTTTACCAATTTATTATTTTATCTTTTGCTACAAATTAACCAGTTTGTTTAGAAGAACCTTAATCCGAAGAATTGCTTTTACTCTAATTCAAACAGGTGATCACTAAATGTCTCTTCATTATCTGAATTACCTCATTTTCATTCGACAAAACCCCACTAAGCCATATTTTGTTTTAAGTCTATTTTAAAGCAAAGTTCTCGCAACTGATTTATTCAGTTATGTTTTTTTCTCTGCAGGCTTGAAGAGAGTACTTTAACACGTTAATCAAATTCAGTGTGTTCAAACTGTCAGCTAGTTTATAAACATTGCAAACGTTTATGCGCTAGAAATATGTAGTATACCCGATGTTACTTTTTTTTCTGAATGCTGAATTTGAAAATTTCGAAGGAAATTAATTTCTTCGGATTACGCAATTTGAAAAATTTGAAAAAATGCAATTTGTTTTAATTTAAAAAAAGTATATTCTATAAACTCCTCTTAATACGGATCAAACATAGGATATATATCCCAGTTGCAAAATAAATTAGGAAGAATACAAAAAAAATTGATTGAGCTGAATAGAGCTCTGTGCTTACAAAGAGAAAATTTTATAAAAGTAAAATATGAAAATAATGTATACATGTGTGTGTGTTTACTTATAATAAAGATGAATGTGTGTTGGCGTTATATAGGCTAAACTGTTTGACCTAGACATATATACACTTGCTACATATATACTTTGCAGGGTGGAAATTCGCATCTCGGGTCGAGTTTTTTGAAATATTAATTAAAAATGAAGCAAAATTTTAGCGTTTTAGCGCGATAACCTCAAAAAATATTACGGCACAAAAATTATTTTTACATCATTTATGATTCAAATTTTTTTTTCAATGATACCAATATTTTACATATAAACATTTTTTTACTATATTTCATCAACTTTTAAAAAAATTAAGCATTGTTTCGTACAAGAATCGTTAGAATTCTGAATGAATACTAAACGTATCATGAGCAATAATATAAAAGCCTAAGAATTCTAGAAGAACACCAAAGATCTCGATAAACGTCACTATTAAAATTCTATATTTCTTATCGGTTTTGCTTTAAAATTCGAATTACTATCCTGTCCTTAACACAAATCATTATTAGCAAAATAAATTTCAGGAAACCATTCAATATATTTATTTAATTCAGGAAAAAAATCTGTAAAAGATTTAAATTTATATTTAAAATTTGAAATAAAATGCATAATTTTATTTTGTTTCAGGTTAAAAATTAGGTTATATAGCTTAAAGGCTATAGATGGCAAAATGTATCAATTTTTATTACAAAATTTAGGAGAGCTGACAAAAAAGAAGCAATGTATAGTAAAATAAATAGAATGTCTTAAGAATTTTAAAATAGTTTGAATCATCTATCTATAAAAATTGAAGGCCTAAGTTTCTTTTGTTAAAGAAGACCAAGTTACAAAAAATAAACGCATAAATATTGAATTAAAAATTTTAGCGAACATTAATACAGCGGAACCAGCTGATCCCCAAAGGCAACTAGTAAGTAAATATATCAAGATGTGATATCCTCTAAACACAAATCAAATTTAATATATAAATAAATCTTCAAATCAAATATACTTTAATAATTTATCTACAATTCAAGATTACCCTAATGAATGGAAAGATCCTTTGATTGCACATGAACATTGACTTGCTCCCATTCATTGACACAATAATGCAAGAAAATTATAATCATTTTAATAATGAGGTCATAAACATTCTTATTAAAAAGAATTTTCGTATGTTTTTCTTCATTTTTTAAAAAAATAGGCAACCAGAAGTTGCTGACAGATTTTAACAAATACTTTCAAAATATCACATTCGTAAGAACTACATATATGGCGTTCAAATAGCGAAAAAATTGATAGGTAACAATCTATGTATTTTCCTCTCCTTTAGCTGAAAGACACTTACCTATTCATTGTATTATTCGTTCTTACTTTTTTTATCGCACCAAATCATAGCTTTACCTCGCTATAAAAAACTTACCTTGCTTTGGTCAAAAAGTTTTTTCTGTCCATTTTATGCTTTAGATGATTAAAATTTGATTTTGTTTGTGTGCCATTCATCGTATGTATAATTTTAAATAAAGGAAGAAACTGTTAAGAAAATTATTAACTTAACTGTTAAGAAAACTATGAGCAAAAATTCCTTTATAAGTGCTAATTTTTATTCGGCCGAATTTTAATTTTATTTACACATTATACTTATCTAACTCGCTTCTAGAAAAATTGAAAATGAAATTTTGAAAATTATCTCAAATAAAGATATCCACTATTTAAAAGAAACAGTTCCGATTCCATTTCAATTTCAAGACTACAGATGCTTGTGGAATACCTTCTGGCGTCATTACAAATTTTCAAGAGCCTTGCAACGTTTTCTGTTTGCTCTTATCAAACAAATCTACGCATCTTCGAATGACACTTGATTTCTTTCATATGCTACTAGTGATAATCTCTTTCAGCTCTTATGAGAAGTGACATTATCTTGACTGCAGACATTACACATAAAAAGCCCTTCAAGATTTTTTTTATTGTAATTTAACCGTTTAAAAATATTTATGCAAGCAAAGATGAGAAGAGCGGAACAGATTTGGCATATATGATACCTTATTGAAAAACCTCTCATTTTTCCACTTATTGTAAAATGATTCACATGAAAAGGATGCTTTTACGGATGGTTCCAAAGTTGGCGACCCTGTTGGCTCAGATGTAGTATTTGATCACATTGTACTTTCTAGGAAACTGAACAAACATTGTTCTGTTTTCGCTTAGGAGACTTCTACCATTTACACATTTTTAAGAGTGATCCGACTATTATCGAAGAAAGACTGAATCATATATACCGATTCACAAAGTTCAATTGAAGCAATTTTGAACTCAGCCAGAAAAAACCATCCATTGGTGCTCAGTACAGTAAAATTATATTTTAAACTGCTGGATCTTAACTCTGTCAGCCATAGATTGAGTTTCAAGTTAACAAGACTTCGCATAGATCATACTTATTTTACTCACAAGCATTTACTTTATTCGGATACAGGTCCGATTTTTTCAAGATACAGTACCATAATTTCTGTTCGGTATATCAAATGTGAATCCCTAAATACCATTTTCTAAGAATGAAATATTTTGGAAGAG
This sequence comes from Argiope bruennichi, assembly GCF_947563725.1. NCBI lineage: Eukaryota > Metazoa > Arthropoda > Arachnida > Araneae > Araneidae > Argiope > Argiope bruennichi. The sequence goes on along the minus strand of NC_079162.1, from coordinate 131,730,792 downwards.
ATTATCCAAATTTGTAAGATATAATAGGCGAACCTTACCATGTTAATGGGTTTTCACTTTTACTTGACATCAATTTCATGCGCAATATTTAATTTCTATTTTCACTATGCTCTTTTAACTTTGCATCTCCTTACTGTTTTTAATGAATAATTTTTTTGTATTTTAAGTTAACACGAGTTTGGCACAACTTGGCCAATATTGGCCCTTGCGCCAGAAAAAATCAATCAATCACATGAAAAAATCTTAACAGTATTTATATTTCTAAGAATAATATGTATTTCTAAGAATATATCGCTATTTCAGATGATTTTCAACCATTTCAATGATCAATTAAAGAATGTTCCACTAGTCAACAAGTGGTGCTTACTTGAGATGGTCATTAATTGGTTAAAGGAATGAAATGCATAATTTCATCCTCCAGCCTGTTTTAGTGTAAACGAATGAAGCTTTATTTACTAACAATACATGTGTAGAAAAATACAGTTATCCATATAAAACGCAACCTTTAATATGCAGCTGCGAACAGCGAATATAATCCGCATATCGATGAACGACAGTAATCTGCTTATGAATGGGAGAGAGAATACGAAATGCTGTTATGATTTTCACTTTGAGATGCGACATTTTATTCTTGAAATAAAATCTTACCAAATAAAAAATTAATTTAGAAAAAAGAATAACCCGCAAATGATAGATGATCGCCAAAAACACACTGAAGGCGTCATTTAGGTTTCGACGCTCAAAAAGCAACACATGTACTAGCAGCACAGAAAAGGTCCATTGCGAAGAAAATGTTCAATACTTATTGCAAGAATTGACACTTATGTTTTGTATTTCGTTTAACATTATAGTATAAGTATATAATATTAAAGTATGCGTTTTATAAATATTACTATTATTATTTTGATTTTGATGTGCCTTTCAAATGACTAACCGTATATTTTAATTAATGGAATTCGGAAGCTATATAAAAATTAGACTACGTAAATTTTTCAGAAATATATTTATTGACTCAAACATTTTAAATACAATTATTTACATCATTTAGAGCGTTGCTTCAACTGGGATATATGCTTATCTTTAACTTCTGAGAAATTAGTTACTGTGCATTGATTAAAGTGGACTCATTTTCACTTATTTATATAAAGTTCTTTACTGACACAGACAGGTTTCATTTCATAGAATCTGCGCTTGCAGAATCTGGAAATTCGGATGATATATTATATTGAAATTTATATTTTATGTAAAGCAACTGAAACATGGGCCAATCCTTCCTGTGCGCTAAATAAAAATTCTTGAATTAAGCTTCATGATATGTGCTAAAAATATATGTAATTAGATATATTTAAAATAGTTTAGTAATCGAATTCTTATTTCTAATACTGTCATAAAATGGTGATTTTATTCCTTTTTAGCAAAGATAAATTAATCGACAATCGATATCGAGGGAAGGGAAGTTACAGGGAAGAGCACTATATTAAGTGAGACTGGAGGCATAGCAGGATAAAATATTGTTGCCGCATCCCCGGTCTGAAATAAAGATCATTTATTTTTCTGGAAAATGCAGACGTTTTTGAAACATTGTAAAGGAAAAAAGTATTACATTGTAGATGTATGCAAAGAAATTAAAAATTAGTCTTGAACGAAAGCAGACGCACTTGAGAAAGGTGTGAATATGGGGTGTGTCCATCCTGGAGAGTTTTATGCCTCGTGTCATGCTTTGAACAACATTATTTAGCAGCTGTTTATCCCACTCCTCAGTCAATGAACGGATGAGGCTGTTCCTCTTTGTTGGAATACATTTTTCGAGCCAGCAAAGCATCCCAAACATTTCCATTGAAGTTTACATTTGGAGAATGTGCTGTCCATACGTAATGAAGCTCATCAAAAGTAATTTTAAGATGAGGTTGTCTTTCTCAGACATTAGAGGTATAAAAAGAACTGATAAATGAAACCCAGAAACTGCTAGATTATGTCTACGAGCATCTATCAGATGTATTCCTCCAAATGTAGAATTGAACTCTCTTTGTCACACATATCAGTTCTTGAATGTTTCTTTTCTTTTTTTTTTAAATTTTTTATTTGTTTTATATTTTAGTGTATTTATCTTTATTTACTTATTTATTTATTTTCTTTCTCTCTCATAGCTTTACTTTCATTTTTTTAATTCAAAATTTAATGTTTTGTGCGCCATGTAGTGCTGCTTGAATACCTGTACCTGCGATTCTTTTTACTTTCCCATTTTACATATCTATTATATCAGCACATGTCTTTATGTTCTTTTAGAGAAAGAATGTTTCTTCCTTTCTAAATTTTAAATTTGTAATAATTATTAAAAAACTGTTTTTTGCAGACACCATATAATCTATAAAATAAGAGATTTTAAATATTATCCATGTCTAGAAACTCCTGAATAGATACTTTAGATAGTATTCAAAATAAATAACACAAATCGTATTAAAGTATACAGGCAAATGTAAAAGCATTTATAGTGTACAAAATAAACAGTAAAAGCACTCCAAGATCACACGCGCCAATTCAAATTTCAAGTAAGACAAAGCCTTCCAGCACTAGCTTAGTAACTTAAGTATTGGGACATTATTTTATATATTACTGTAACTATGCCTACGATATCTCAAATATATATCTTTCAAATTCCTTTTTCTATAAACAATCAAATACTAGTGAAATTGAACAACGATTAGGCAAATAACATTAAACTTTGGCCGATGATTATACTTAAAAGTTTTCCATAGAGCGGCACTAAAATCATCATAAAACAAGCGAAGAAGCTTACATTATAATTATTTTGTTATTAATTACTATCACATAATAATTTCAAACGAGCAAATAGCATTTAAATACAGATTCAAAGAGATATTTTCACAATGCTGTACTTTTTTTTTGTTAAGTATATATATTTTGTAAAATAAATATTTACCAAAAAAAAAAGAAAATTTAATTAAAAACCTAATATGAATCTTAAATTCTGTGTACTATTAAACTGATGACTTATGACAGCTAGATTAGAAAGCAAAATATGAAAATTTTGTCTCATTTTGTTTGACGAAATACATTTCTGAATGAAGCAAATATTCGTGAATCATTATAAAAATGACTATAATTAAAAAGTACCATTTTTAGCACAGTGCTGAAATTTATTCTTAAATAAAGTATAAACTTATTTGGTTCACATTAATTACAAAATTATTAAATTCAACGTCTTGCATTTAATTATATATATAAATATGAATGTTATATTTCATTATGTATGTTTAAGCTTATAGATTCTTCAAAATTTACGAGAAAAAGTAAAATCAATCTTACTTTTATTTTTCAAAAATATTCATTATTAAATTTATTAAAAATTTTCATTAATTAATATCTAAGTTTTGATCGCGAAGTGATTGTTGTAGTTATGATTACTAAAACAAAATTAAATTTTTTACAGTCCATAAAATTGGCGAAATAAAAAAAAAATTATATAAAGCAATTTTATAATCATGAGTAATTCTGTCTGTTATGATTAGATGCATCCCTTTAAGAAAAACTGCAATTATTCCAAAAAGTTTTCATGTTTCATTGATTTTGCTGGACAATACACATTTTTGGTTTTGAGTATTAGTCTCTTACAATGCATTAAAACATTTATCAGTTATTAAAAACAACCTTTGTAGGTAATATATTAGAACTGCGATATAAATATAAAATTCCGTTAATCATGAGTAGGATTATAATGCAAACATCCTTGTTTCAATTTGTGTTTAGTATTTAGGCTTCAAATTCATAATCTTTAGTTAATTATTTCAAAATTCATAAAAAGTGGTTTAATGATTTCATTTGTCATTTTAAATAAAATTTTTAATTTATATATAAATGAAAGACTAAAAAATAAAACATTTCATTTTCATAAATTGAATTGGTACTCTATTAGTTTAGCCTCATAATCGACGTGGATTGAATGTTTGTATTTTTTAAATTTTAAACTAATATTAAGGCCCTTATAAACGTTATAATTCGATTCTAAATTTGAGTGGAATCCAAAAACATCTCAAACATTCGATAAGATTTAAGTTGAATCTATACGTTAACATATTTATTTAGATAGTAAACAGAACAGTTAAAGGGTGATGTTTCAAATAATTCTATTTGTTGATTAGATTTAATTTTATAAAATGCTTTACGTAAAGATACCTTGCGTAATATTTCTAGGTCCTCAAAAATACATAGGCTTGATTATTTATGGTTTATTACAGGTTATAAGGTATCGGATACCGTAAGGAAAGATATATTTGATCTTGAGATGTATACAGATGAAGAAAAGCATTTAATGATGGGAAACTTGGCTGCTTTATTTGGTGAGTATTCATATTTAAATAGTACATGTCATTATAAATGAAATAATTTGTCACCCAAGAAAGATATTTTTATCTGTAATAGTGATGTAAAAACGAATAAGCAAAAATCTCATTTTTAAGATAAATAACTAAATGATCTATATTCTTTAGACAAGTTGATTTCGGTAACACTTTTTCTGAAAAAGTGATTGCCTTCCTAATGATTATTCAATGTTATTTCTTAGTCTGCATCTCAATTACATTTAAAATAACGATATATAAATTTTATTCTGTTGTTGTTACGTATGTACTTGCCATAGACAAGCCCGCTGACGAAGTCAGGGATTTAAGTCAAGTTTTTGCAGTAGAATACTTCTGAAAATAAAGACTCTCTAGCACCCGAGGACAGAGGCTGGATTTCTAGCTCATATGAAGATGACACTTATACTCTAGCTTGCACAGCTCCTTTTTACAGTGGGGCTCTTTCACACGCCTTACAAATAGAACACAGGAGAAGAACAACCATGCCCGAACCGGGGCTCGAACCCGGGACGCCCAGAGCAAGGGGAAGACGCGCTACTCCTTAGCCACGACGCCGGCCGAATTTCGTTCTTCAAAACAATAGCAGTGATAGAAATGCACCGCTTGTTCTGAAAGGGTAGGTCAGACATACAATCATTTTTGTGACAAAATATGAGATTCAGAAAATTAAGTATAATAAAAAGATATACCAAATCAAATGTACACTACAGCTTGAATGAAATGCAAATGAACAAGAGCAGGTCCACATAGTCAGCAAGTAAGTGATGTAGATCAGATAAAATCTGAAGTCTGAATCTGAATCTGTCATCTGAAGGCTTCCTATGCTGTTATTCACTCGATTAGGTAGTTGTACTGTTGTATTCTAATGCATTCTTCCCTTCATTGACAAAGAATCTCCTCCTCCATAAGAAAAGGACTTCTTTACGCATGCCTGACCTCCTTTGAAGTTCTCGCCTCTAGAAATTAGAAGAAAAAATGGAAGAGTGAGTAAAAGTTTTCTTCTTCCAAACGTAGAAAAAGGGTTTAGTAGTGCTTACTTCAAATTTCTGAATTTATGTTTATGGTTATTTTTTGCATAATTAAATTGTTTATAATAAGATGGGACAATTGGATACCGATTTTATAGCATAACAAACTGCTTCCTGATGAAAACTTTTATGCTAGTTATAATCTTCCTTCTTATACAGGGTGGTCATAAAATTCCTTTCCCTTTTTACAGCTAAAACGGATGAACGAAATGAAACCACATTTCATATACAGACTGTGGGAGGCATAAGAAAATGAATTCTGCAAAAAAAAAAAAAAAAAGTACTAAAAGTTGCCGATAGGTGAAATATTGGCTCTGCTGTCACGTACGAACGAGGAAATTTGCATTGTATATGGAATGGATTATGTAAAATTCCTACTGCCGGCGTGACAGTAGCGCAATGCATTCCTTGTAAAAAGGGGAGAGCAAATGACCTGTTAACAGTTAGTTCTTGACAGTTGAAGTGTTCTTGACTGTTGTCCGTCATTGATTGTTGATGTGTTCTTAATATGGTCCCTACCTTAGCCTGCTTTACTGGTAAAACTGTTCAACACTAGACAGTGTAATGCCATGGCTGCTCTTAAGCAAACCTGCATACCTTTTGTACAGAACATAAGACGGGCTGTTATGAATATCGAAACTGACAGTTTACACTCAATAGTGGAGAACGTCATAAAATGTCGTTCCTACTAGGATTGACTTAGAAAATAAATGCAGACAGTTTTGTTAATTGATGACAATGCTGAAGGAAACATGAATAACATATATTTGAAACAAAACAGCACAGCACAAACATTAAACGATTTTCTCTTTCGTCATATTTTCAAAATCTCTCTTACTTCTGTGATGTTCTTCTTATCTTATGTCTCACGGAGTTTGATCGTGACGCAACATTCTCCCCACCTTGAGTTTGGGGGTATAAACTGAAAAACAATAAACATAAAAATAATATATGCATACAATTTGAAATAACAAAGAAGTACAAATAACAATACAAATATTTCAAAATATTGGAATGCAAATTTAAAACAATATTTTAGGGTTCAAATATAGAAAGTTCAAAAGTTTGTTTAGAAATTTATAAATCCAGTCTTTTAACTGGTTATAATTCCCGTCCTGAGCGAGTCACGGGAACTGTTTCATTAGAGTCAGTATTAAGCTCAGGATATTCAGTTATCACTTCCGGAACCTTCTGAGTTTCCGATACGACTTGCTCGTAGTTTGTTGTCAATTCCAAAGGATACAGTCATTGGATTGGTCTTAGTATGTTTCCCTTTTCAATTCACAATCTTACAAGATTGATGATTCCATCTTTTCCTGGAAAAAGTACTCTCCCTAGCAGCCAATGCAGCCTTTTTTTTATCATCAGTACCAATTAACACTATGTCACATACATTTATTTTACCTTCTCTTTTGGTAATTGAAGAACGAAGGAAACCCAGATACTCCCTTTTAAACCTTTGTTTTAGATTTTCACGAACCTTCTGAATATGTCTCCATCTCAAAACAATATTAGTCTTTTCAATTTGATCCAAATCGGAAACATCATTTAATGAAATATCCTGAAGAAACATTGAGGGAGTCAATGCTTTCAGCTCTTGTTCCTCGGATATGTAAGTTAATGGTCTGTTATCCATGACAGATTCGCACTCATAGACAAGAGTCTGCAATTCTTCGTAAGACAAATAGGAGCACCCAAGATTTTTCCTTAAAAGATCTTTCAAAACTCCAATCAAGCGTTCCCAGAAGCCTCCCCACCATGGAGAGCAGGGTGAGTTAAACTTCCAACGAATTTCGTTGACTCTAAATTCACTTTCAATTGTAGTCCAATATGTTTCAAAGCTTTGATTAGTCCTGTGGAATAAGTTCCATTGGCTGAGTACATCACAGATATTAGTCCTCTTCTGGCAATAAACCTACGCATAGCTTGAATGATGTCATTTGTACTAAGTGAAGGTTTTAGGTCCAAATGGACCGCTCTAAATACGGCAGAAGTCAAAAGTATTATCCACACCTTTTGTTTAGATTTTATCAACAGAGGTCCATCTAAGTCTACACCCGATACTTGAAAAACTGCTGCCAACTCTGTTCAGTCTTCCGGAAGAGGCGGAAAAGGACCTCTAGATGTTTCACTCCTTGCCGTTTACATGTTAAGCATTCATTGATAACACTCCGGACAATCTTTTTTCCTTTGACTATCCAAAATCTTTCACGCAAAATAGTCAGAAGATTTAATGCCCCAGCATGTTTGTTAGCAAGATGTTCTTGGGCTATAAATCTTCTCACTGCTAGGTATTTCGATGGTAGAATTATGGGAGAAATAAATTCTTTCGATTCTTCCTCGTTTATCAATCTGTACTTCAATCGTGAAATTCCTTCTTCATCTTCAAATATTAGAAGACCTTTCGAATTTTTCTGTGTTTCTTCATTAGAGTGACGTTCCTTTTGCACTACACGAAAAATAATCTTTTGTGAATTTCATAATAAATGTCTGAGTTCAAGATATAAATACATCTATAACTTCAAAATGGAAATTCAATTTTCTTACTTTACCAAACTTTAAAACAAAATCTGCCCACCCGGGGAGTCAGAAATGTCGTTCCTTCTAGGATTGACTTAGAAAATAAATGCAGGCAGTTTTTGTTAATTGATGACAAAGCTGAAGCAAACATGAATAACATATATTTGTAACAAAACAGTACAGCACAAACATTAAACGATTTTCTCTTTCGCCATATTTTCAAAATCTCTCTTACTTCTATTGCCACTCTCGAACAGAGAAACTTGTGTCTCACGGAGTTTGATCGTGACGCAATATACATCGTATGCAGTATGTTGTACACAGGGAAGGTCAGCAAATTGAAAATGCTAAACGACATCCAGGGTACCCTAATATTGATAAATAAAAGACTATTTTCTGTGAGTTTTATGAATTCATTTATAATTATACTCCCAAAGCATCAGTATTTCCCCTATTGGCAACTTTCGATGTTAATTTTTTTCCTGCGGAATTCATCTTTCCGTGCCTTTCACAGTTTGATTATGAAATTGGTTTCATTTCGTTCATTCGTTTTAGCTGCAGATGCCGCCAAACAGGGAAAGTTATTTTATGGAAACCCTCTATATCAAAATGTTCTGAGTACATAACTTTGAAAACTGATATATGAAACTTCTTGAAGCTAATCACTTGCTTTAGTCTAAGAATCAATTTATAAATTTGTATTTACAGATTTGCCATCACACCAGGATAAGTGTGTGTCTTTCCTATAATATTTAGAATAGTAAGGAATATTAGTAATAGTGTTGATTTGTTACAACAATATTTCAATAGCTTCATCGTTAAAAAATAGCTCTTTTAATGAAGTTATCACTAGCTTCTATTTTTGCAGTAGATTTAGAGTATCTCAGATAATCTCAGCTGATTTCTAATGCGAAAGTTATTTTTATTCATGTTTTAAATTATTCTGAGTGAGTGCACATAGGTATGAGCATGTGTTTGGAAAATTTGGATGTAAAATAATTTTGGATTATGACTGCGTAAACGCTCGGTTTATAGAAAAGTCTAAGATTAAATTATCATACCATTTTCAGACACCTCCACAAGTGTAAATTGTTGCTTACATAAGTTTTCCGAATTTACGAAATTTTAAACAAACTCTAAGAGAATATTTAAGGGAATTCATTATATCTCGAATATATTCATTTCACTGCTGAAAAATAATGTGTTATAACAAGAAATTGTACTTAATATTCAATGAGTTAATAGTGAGTTTGAAAGCTAATTTATCCAAAACAAGTTAAACATAAACACTATTTGGAAAAATAAATTTGTAGATTATAAAACGCAAGTTAATAACTTTTATGATAAAGGGTAATCAAATATGTTATGCACGTTGCAAGTGATGAAAAGCACACGTCGAAAGTCAAGTTGAAAGAATTAAAAATCATTGACAGATGTATAGGAATAACAGAAGAGGTCCAAATCTAAATCAAAATTACCAAAGAATGCAATGCATACTTAATTGCAGAACCATAAATTATAATGTAATAATCTAGTTTTAACAGATCCGAGGAGTTATATATTTTTTGTAGATAGGATCATCTGATTCGCGTAATTTGCTAGAGATAAGTTTTAAAAGATCCAATATCTTGTTGCATTTCTTTTTGAGGTTACAACTTGAATGTAAGTTTTGAATCATACAATATTCTATAATTTTTTTTTCTCTAATACGACAGAAATTATAATTCCATTGAGCAAAATGTCCGGATTTGGATGGAACTGTGGAAGATTGTACTGATCGAGGATAGAACCTGGGACCTTGTAGTTCGCAGCCCAGTAACATAACCACGATACAAAAGCAATTACTCGTGCAGCGTAGTTGTTAACTGGTTTATCTGCTATTCACTACAGACTCTCCCTCCAGTGAGTCGGAGGTCAGACGAACGATATGACTGTTGAATGGTGATGTATTAGCTGTTGATTCTAATGCGCCTGTATCCATTTGAGTAGCGCCAAGCGTTATGGCTAGCGTGTGTGGGTGAATGGTTGCTGTTGCTGCGTCAAGTGAGTCTGACGACTTTGGGTTGCTGCGCCAAGTGAATCTGACGACTTTGGTTTGCTGTGGGTAGATGGCGCCACTACAGCTGTACGAAGCTTGAAGGTCCGTCGTCCGTGGTCACCAATGTGGCGAATTGGTAGGAGCGAGGATAGAGCCTGGGACCTTGTGGTTCGCAGTCCAGTAACATGACCATGATACAAAAGTAATTGCTCGGGTAGCGTAGTTGTTAACTGGCTTATGAGCTATTCACCACAGAACTATGACGTTTTCAGAAAAACATGCATTTTGTCGTATCAACCGAAAATACAAATACGTTTTATTTGTCACGTTCCGTTATCTTTCTTGAGAACAGCTTGAAATTGCCTATTTATAAATGTTATGTAAAGAAACTGTAAAATGAAATTTTAAAGGAGTTCAGATTCTATTATAGTAAAAGATGAATAATATTCACAGATGAATGGAGTTATTTCGAAAGCGTTAAAAAATTTCTAGAGAAAGCAAACCACTAGTGTATAAAATATATAACTTGTACATTATATTCTTGAATTTTGATGAATTAAAATTATAAGATTTTGCTGGATTCCTGGATACATCGGTTTTTCAAATATGTTAGCATTTTTGAGTCGTAGACTTTCAGGAATGCACAAATAAATAATAAGCTACATAAGCTATCGGAGATTTTAAATCATGCAATTTTAATAAACGCAAAAATAACAACTATTTCGCATTAGGTCTACGTATGTTTCACATAATATATGCTTCACTCGGAACACCGCCAATATGCCAAGCATTTACATCTTTCTTCATATCTTAACTGTGTGTGAAAGGTTTAAAAATTGTAGAAGTAAAGGATTTGGTTATATCCATTCTCATTAGCTGGGTGACCCTCCTCATTCTAATTTATTGCAGAAACGGGCTTAATGAAGATCGTATCATTCAGAGTACCTGCGGCTCTTCACTTGTTTTTGTTACAACTTTTTCATTAATGATTCTCCTTTTAATTCCATAAGCACATCAGTCATCATTATACAACAATTGGCGTCGCATGACTTAACCTGTTAACTGGATAGGACAAAATATTTCAATGGAAACGAATTGAATATAAGTTAATTACCCGGTTAACAAGTTAAGCAGATCCTAGTGTCATAAAACAATAAACTCACACTCCTACTCACTTTATATTTTGCTTCCTAAAGGGCTTCACATAAAATGTACACATGCAGCATACATATCATTTTTATAGAAGCCATATATAAAGAATAAATTCTAACAAATTGTTATATTAACAGCAAATAATGCATCATTTGACAGGAAAAAGTGTTAATTTCAAGTGCTTAGAAGTTAAATTATGTGATTTTAATGAGACTGATTTTTCGGATTCGTTCTGATGAATAAAGTAAACAATAACAATTTCTTGCTCACAATACTCTATGTACTATTAATCACATAGAGTTTCTTTTAATTTATTACACAGGTCTTAAAAATATTTCAGTTTTAAGTCGTTCGATCTTCTCTCCCATCATTTTTTATGACAGAAAGCAGTGTTAATACCAGTAAAAAATAAAACCCAGTCTAACATTTCGTGAGAAAATTTTCCATCAATTAAAGTTACCGAGTTAATAACCTTAAGAGTAAAGTTAAATGATCTCGAGTTGATTGGTGTTTCGGGATTTTTAGTGAACGGTGAAAACAGCGCAATGGTAAGGGCTCATAGAACTGGACTATGTGCACGGGATTTTTAAACACACTCTAGAGAAAAAAAAGGAAAACACTTTCTCAGTTTATGCAGTGTTATCTGTTTGCGTTTGTTTACTTAAATTCAGTTCTTAAAGTTTTTTACTTAAATTCAGTTCTTAAAGTTTTTACTTAAATTCAGTTCAGTTGTAAATTAATTAAATAAAATATTTTCAGAAAAAGTGAAACCAAAACTTTCGTCAGATTCATTATGTATTGTCTTCATCGTCTATAATAATGGAAAATTGCTATGGTATCTATTTCTCGAATCTATAGAAATAAAGATTGCAAGGCAGCTTCATTTTTTTTTGTATTTGTCCTTTAAGAAATAGATAAGTGTTTACATAAAGTTGCTTCTAAGTCATAATATGAAGTCATTTGACGTCATCTTGGGAAGAAAACAACTAAACTGATAACGAATAAGATGAAAACATGATCCTAACGGAAGAATCTGAAGATAATGATTTTGACACTTTTCAACAGGAAATAAAGGCTTCAGAAACAGAGAAAGTAACTTAGATAATCCATGTTTGATATTTCGACAAACATTTATTGATTGATAAAGCGGAAGATGTCAGAACGAAGAATTATTATTTGTATATCTGCAAGATTTACAGTGGTGAACTGGATATCTCAGGTTTAAGGACCACTCATTTTGCTAAATCAAAAGTTGTTCTAATGGCGAATGACTTCAAGAACTTCTTAGTTTAGTTTGGTTATATTGACATCCCGTTTTAAAGCAACACTAGGGCTATTTTAGGATGGACCTCGTAATTCTGAGCCACGTCAGATGACGAGGGCAGCACCAGCCTGGCACCCTCTCTCAAAATATTTATCGACAATTTCTACACCACACAACGGGAGGACGTTTGGCCCCGACTGATTTAGCCTGCCCAGGACCCACTTACACGGCGGTTCTTTGGTGGAATCGGGTCTCGATCTTCAAACTCTCCGGCTCTGAAGCTGAGACCTTACTACCAGGTCACCGCAGCCCCCCGCAAGAACTTCATTGCCATAGGTTAGGGAATATTTTGCCCACTTTTCGATAGAATTTTATAACATTAGTCGCTACTGCCCTTTAGAATTCATTTTAAATTGTCAAATGCGATAATTGTAAGATAAATATTTATTCCTTGAAATGAAATTCAACGACCGAACTTTGAAATAAATTAATAAAGAATCGCTGCAAGAGTAAATTAATAAATTGAATAAATTGATAATAATAAAATGACTCACAAAAGATATATAATAATGATGAAACCAATAGCAAATGGCTTCCTGTTTGTAATTTACTGAATCTCACTACATTCTGTTTTTGAATATACAAAGAATCCAAAAGAAAAAGATCTCCGCCATTATTAAGTACCAAAAAATCGATAACTGCTGAGGCACTTTCCTAATTAGGAACATAATCTATGTTTCAGTCATGTCAAGATCAGAATTCTTTCCTCCGTGAAATATATTAGATCCATCCTTGTCATGTATTAGATTTTTCAGGAGTGGGATGATATGCGGGCTTTTTTTTTAAATCGTGGAACAATCTCTCGAGACACTCTGTCAAATTCCAAACATGCTATGACAAAAAACTTAATTTCTCTACTAATTTCGAATTAATCTGCAGTATAGAAAATAAATGTGTGCATCAAAAAGAAGTCCAGCTCTGAAGGAAACTTCCAATAATATTATTGCATTATAAATACATTATCGATATTTTTGAGAATAACTATGTGTTTGTTGCTAAATCCAACTAAATTCACACTTTTTTAAACAGAGCAGAAACCAAATGTTTTTCTTCAAGGTTTGTAATAAATTTCTCCCGATTAGCTCTCATTCGAAATGAGCAGTAACGTTTTCTTGTGGAATTTATATGCGTATTAAAATAGGTGTCCAACTGTGGATTTATAATTAAGAAATGATTAAATTTTAAATAATCAAAATGCAATTAATAATTTTACGGAATTTATTTAAAGTTTAATTTATTTAGTGTTCTGTACACTGAAACGATATTTTATCTCACGTGTAGAATATTACAAATGTTTTCGCAATAGTGGTTGAATGTCTATTGTAATGACATCACTTTGTGGTTTTACTATCACATTACGTTGAAACAATAAATTAACATGAATCACTAATACCAAATGAGTTTTCCATAAAGTCGGAAAAAATTATGGCACGATGGAGGAACCATAAATCATGCTTATATTATACATTACTAGCCGCCTATGGCTACCATTTGCCCAGATTATTGATTATTTTTTGGCTATTTAGTGACTCATATAGGATGCATATATTTTTTAAAAGAAATTCGTCTTGCTATTTGTTAACCACTGAAAAATATGAATCTGTAAATTTAAAAGCTTATATTACGAAATAAAGACAGAAGTGGAAATCCTACCTCGGAGTTAATAATTGGCAAAAGAGCAAAATTGAATATTTTGATGTATGAACTTCAATTCCATCATAACTTTCAAAAAAATACATCGAATTAATTGTATATTAGATTAAAATAGTATCGAAATTCGGTTGAAAATTGTATAGAAATGAAATTGATATGATTAAAAAGAGAATTGCTTTTAGTCTTTAGATAATACAAAGACCCCTTTTGTAAGATAATCTTTTTGGAAGATATGAACTTCAATTTCCTTTTCATCTTCTTTCCTCTGATTGAATGGACTTTTTGGTGACACGAAAAAAATTTTGCAGTACATTTCTAGCAATATTTTGTACTTCTATTAATTAGTTAAGCAAAATGTCGAATTCAGTGTAACTTTAGAAGCGTTCAATGAAGCAGTCTGAAATTCTTAAGACTGTTTTTTTATATTTAACTGTTGCCATTCCATAATAAGTAATAAGAATGATTTTAGTGCCACGTACATTAGTATTATATATTTATATAAGGTAAAACATATTTTTGAGCAGTTCCGTGGCCGAAGAGAGAGAAGCCACTTTGAATTTTAAATTTTGCTTTTATTCCATCCAGGAAGGTATAATTTATGTACAAGCAAGAAGCGACGAGGTACTTCAATCTACATCGTAAGAACGAAAAAAGAAGAGAGCGCGAAATATTTATCCCCGATCATTATATAGTATGATATTCTGATAGGAATTTCTTTACACATGTCGATTTAGGTAAGGGAATTATAGGTATCTTTTAATAGAATTTGTTTAGATTGATAGATTTTTATCCCTTTATTCGGAGCGTGAAAACCATTGATTTAAGCTTTTCTACAGAGCTTCTGTAGCATTCATTAAATAAAAAAAAAGGTGGAATTGGATCAGGAAATAAGAGAACATTTTAGAATGAGGTTAATATGGACTAAATTAAGATAAAAATTAGGAAATTAATTCAGATTTAATTTAGACTTATAGATATCATTATATATATATATATATAATACAATACAATACAATAATTTGTTTGATAATCAGATAAGGTTCTTACAAAAAAATCTTTCTCTACTAAATACAAAATTATTTTTTTTTATTTAAAAAGGGCATTTTTTAATAGCAAAAGAGGACAAAGCACAAAAAAATATCGTGACATTATGATTTAAACACATTCAACTCTTGTAAAATTATGCCTTCGATGTATGATTTCAGACATTTTGTAAGCGAAAGATAAGTTGGTCTTATCCCCTTTTATTTCATTAAAACAGATTATGATAATCTGCCGTAAAGGACTATATGATTCTTAAATTACTCATGAAAATAAGCGGTACATTGCGAATGTAATTGAAATATTTGGCTATTTTATTATAATATCCTCTCACAAAATATTGCTCTAGTAATTAATGCTATAGCACTGAGTTCTATTCCGATTTTTAAAAATTTTTGACTTGTAGGAGACTATGAAATAAATTTGACATTATTTCAACGCATAGTATATTTCAGAATTTATTTTACGCGTTTACAAGCTAGTATACCCGGTTAGAAACAACACATTTTAAATTGATTGAAAAATAAAATTTCATTCATACATTGAATTGAAAAAAAAAATATTATTTGTGATTCTGAAGATAACTTTATTTTTTTATTCTTTAGTTATAAAATGTGCACAAAAATTTGCCAACTTCTATATTTTAAGATGTTAACACTCTTGAAATTTATATAAAATTGATAATCCATCCAAACTTTTTGCAAATAGCTTAAGAAATCCATGTTAATAATAATATTCATAATAAGAAATGCATTCGATATAAGGCATCAGTGGCCGCAGTGGGCATGTGGTAATGTATCGGCTTCGGGACTGGACGGTTTCAAGTTCGAGGCCTGATTCCATCGAAGAACCGTCGCGTAAGTGGGCTTGGTGAACGCTAAATCCGTTGGGGCCAAACTTCCCCCTCCCGCGTGGTGGGGAAGCTTGGAGAGGGGAGAACTAGCTCAGGTGTCATCCCCGTCGTCTGACCGAGGCTCAAAATAACGAGATCCATCCCAGTATAGCGGGTTGCTTTAAACCCGGAAGCTAAGATAGTTAAACTAAACAATTATCCTCTAATTGTACACGGTTAACAATACATAAGCACATTTATTTGAGAATATTATCACTACACTAGATTATAAGTCTATTCTACAACAGTGAAAATTTCTCTTGTTTTGAATTTTCACTGAAAATGAGAAAGAAAAGAAAACCAACGGGCAAGGAATCCCTTTCTGACGTAGAAAAAGAAAATTCCTTTATTTTATGTATCACTAATTTTCAGTATTTGATTATAAACGCTGTGGATTATCATCTATGTGCAGGCGTCAACAAGAAATAAATAGGAAATATCTATAATCTCGGTATTTATTACCGTATCCTCACAAGATTAATGAGAATGGCTTAAAGATACAGGTTTATTATGTTAATTTATTATTTAATTAACATGGTTAATTAATTAGTATTTCGAAGTTTCCTTATTACAACTACCGTTTTTCGCTCATCTTAGCCCATATCCTATCAAGTAAAAAAGTTTTTAAAAAACTACCTTGATTACAATAGCGCTGATCATTGTTTATCTAAATGCGCTGCTGTTTTACTTCCTTGCATGGTTTCATTCCTTTTCTCTCCAATTTGTTAGGAGCATTTTGCGTTATTTAACTATTGCTTCTTTTATAATGCTAATTTCTTTCGAATGTGTCCAAAATCCGATTTGTTGCTAACATAATATTTTATTTGATCTTCAAATACTGACTTTCAATCTGTATAATAGACAGTCCTCGTAACTTTGAATACGCTTGGATGGCTCCAGAATGAATTCTGTGCTAGCATTCCACATTTCATATTTGTACTAAATGCAATGCGGAAAATGTATTATAAAATTTATTTTAACTTTAAATACTAAATTATCCCAAATAATACTCTTGTTCCTATGTGGAATTTTCAGGACTATTTCGATTATCCAACGTTCTATCTTCATTTATTTTGAGCTATTTTCGTTATTTAAAAATGCTTACATTTTGTTCTGCAAATCAATATAAAATGATATTGGAAAGAATGTTTGGCCATGTTTCTCCAGCCATCAAAATCTTTGGATTAAAGAGAAAAAAAATACTTTATAAGTAAGCAAAAATTATTGAAACACATTTTTATTAATGTACTAAATAGTAGAAATTTCCAATTTTGATTATTTTTAATTTTCTATTTATTAACCCTTAACTGGGGAAATACGGTATCTCAGACCGCTAAGGATAGACTTTCGGTCATCCATACTCTATTTTTAGCTCAATCGAATGGATTGACCTTGTAGTTTCTTATTTCATGACCTTCACTTGGCGTGCACTTTTCCAACCGGTTTCAGCGGATATGTTTAAAAATATTTTAACTATTTCTTTGTTCTACCTCGGTGAGATCGAGCCTCCCTTTTAGTGTTCCAGTATTATACAAGACTCAGCAGATGGCTTTAAAACGCGGTCTTCGAAATTTCATCTTACCTACCGATCTTCGTTATGAAACAGAGCTCCAGAGACTTTTTAATGAAGCAGAAAGTGATTTTAGTGATGAGGATAATTGTACAAAAGATTTTTTCGATGAAATTTCGCATTCGACTTATTCTGATATGTATGTTTAAATATAATTAATTTTTCTAGTGATAACGTATTTTGAAAATTTCTAAAATAAATTAATATACCAAGAGAAATATCTACAGAATTTTCAGGCTGAATTTTATACTAGCACTTATTCTGTATATTTAAAATGCCCTCGAAAACCATTCTAAGAATGTTCATAAGTTTCTGCGTAGAAAAGATGAGGCTAAAAAAAAAAAGGGTCAATTTTAACCTTGTCAAATTATTTATTTTTCATATAATTGTTGAATATTCCATTATATTCTTTTCTATATACCTTTGTATATTGGAAAAATAAATATGATTTAAAAAGTAAAACGTAATATGTTTTTCAAGAATATTATTTGCTGTAACATGCAATTTGAGAAGTTTTGAAAAATTTCTAAAACATATTTATATATCAAGAAAAATGTTTGCAGAGTATATTGGCTGATTTTCATATTAATTCTTCCATCAGAAAATTTAAATTGAGTGTAAAGGAAATGCCGTCTCGTAGATGACACCTCCCCTGTTAAGTCCTAAATTTTCACCTCCTCAGTTAAGGGTTAATATAAATATCGTAGTATCTTGAAATCAATTTTTTCTCAAATTCATCACAGGGTAATGATACGCATGTGATACCAAATTTCAATCCACCTATTTACTTTTAATGAAATTATGTGAATACCAAAGTATTGTATGGCTATCAAGAGTGCATAATCATGAAAAGTGAATATAATAAGAAAAAATATCGAATACTAATAAGAAATAAGTTATAAAAAGAAGGAAAAAAATTCCCAATTATGATCATTCATTAAATATCGTATTGTGTTCTGTTCATCTTCTTGCGTCTGTTTTCATGCATATTTCGTTTATTAGAAATACGAAACCACAATGCAGAGGGCAGCAATACACGTGTCTTCAAATTCAATTTTTCAAGTATGCATTTTCCTCCACATTAATCCATACTTTCCCCATTTGGCACTTGAGCTCGGAGATTCTATTATGTGCATCAAAATTTCCATTGGGTTCAAATCCATTCATACCATGAACGGATGCCACATCACCAATACTAAAAAATAAAATGACTCATATGGTAAATAGAGCAAACGCAATCTATGAATGTCCAACAGAAAAATTTATAAGATCTCTGGTAAAAAGAAAAATTCATTTAAATTTAAACAATGAATATTTAATTATGACAGTTTCACTGCATTATTTACTTAAGCAGCCGTCTTAGTTCGAGTATTAGCATTCGTTTGTGATATTAAGAGGTAAAATGATATTTTGCGGTCAGAGACATAAGAGAATGTGTGAATCTTACCTTCTTATACAATTTTCAATAGACATAACTATTTTGAAAATGGTGGGATGTGCCGATATAAACTATGAGGAATAACTTATCATATTCTGATTTAGTTCAAATTTTTACAAGATTTATATGTGTGGATGTTTTACAATTTAAATAAATCAAAGGAATATTTTCACGTCGAAATATTCAGGTTTAATTTTGAAATATTGCAAACGCAATTCGACCGTATAGGATGGCTGAAATAAAATATTCCGTTTTTATTGTTATTATTATTACGTAAAGTTCTGTTTGTACTCAGCTTGGAAGTGAAGCACACCCTCCATATATTTATGCTGACAGTGTTGGCAGCTTTCCCAATTGTGTTGCCTTCATTGAGAATACTTCACATTACGTAGTAAAAACAAAGACATTTGGCTCCTGTCCCTTTTTTAGATGGTCTTTCATTGAAGAAAAAGCTCGCTTCTGCTTGTAAGCTTCTTTAATCGATTTTTGACAAAAGTAAAAGCATTCGGAGGCTCAAGATCATTATCCTTTTCAGTTGTACCTCCTCTCTTTCATGAGTGCGACTGGTCTCCCCAAAATTTTCTCGCATCCTCTGAAGTAAAGGTGTTATCATCCACCCGCACAAAAATTTATGGAAGTTGGGAAAGACGGAGAACATCTTGCATGGCACTGAAGCACAATAGTTACAAAATATTAAACTTTGGTGTGGATTTAGAATATTTACAAAATCTATAGCGAGATGATTGGCGAATTTTTTGGCGATTTATCTCTGGCATGCGGTTAATAGTGTCCTAAAATCGAATTTGTGTTTTAGAAATTTTTTTCTCAACCTATTGAGACCAAAATTAGCCACAGAGTTACAATTGTAGTCACAATATCACATACCAAATTTGGATAGTTAAATCATCGCGTTTCTGAGTTATTGGGCTTACATGCTTCTGAAAGTATGGACCAACAAACAGTCAACCTCTTCTTAAATTTAGCTCAAACTTTGCTATGTTTCTTCACCATAGATGCTCAATCTGTCGGCAGAATTTTATCTCTCGAGCTTTCTTTATTTGCAAATATCGTGTTCACTTATATTCAGACAACCGGACCCGCAGGATTTCTTTCAATGGGGGACAAAAATGTAAAAAATTGTAGTAGAGACTATGTGTTAAATTTCATCCGCCTAGCTCAAAGCGTTTTTGAATTCTCTTATCTAAAGACAGACAAAAATGTGTTTTTTCGGACTTACGGAGGTCTGAAACGTGGAGATTCGTCAAAATCTCTACTTCAAATTTTTTGACGACGACACTACTTTCTCTGTATTACGTATACGAGAAAGTAAAAATCAGTGAACACTATTTTAACGGAGTGATGGAACTGGCTTTCTCCGTTGTTCGTGCCCAATTCAAAAACAGAAAATTTGCATTTATTTTTAAACATCTGTACATAAATTATTCTTAAGTTTTCAGAGAATGATCAAATAAAAAAAAAGTTAGCCTCATTTACTTTAAAAGCTAATTTTCTATTCTGAAAGGTATAAGATCAAAATGATCATGCACATAGAAGGTTAAATATGTGTAAAATAGTGCCCTCACAAAAAAAATGTGCAATTATTAAAATAAATTTCAGAAAAGACTGAAAAGGTGAAACTAATTTTTTTTATTAAGAAACAATAAATCTAACTAAACACTCCCTTCTTATTTCACTGCTTTTGAAGCCTCTTTCAAAAACTTAAAATTGGAAAAGTCATCATTTTTGGTGAAATAAAATACATTTACATACATCTAAGCACATTTAGTGCGTCTTGAAATGCAAGAAGTTCATATATCAATTTATAAAGATGCATCTGACTGATAACGTTTCACTGCATTGCATTTATCAAACAAAAATGAAACACACTGAGCATCCCAAACTATCTGCATGGTTTCTAATGGATGAAATGGAAACGCGAAGTCTTTGATATTATGACAATCCAAATTCATAGCATTCGTTTCATCAAGTAATACTAGGAGCAACATTTCATGATATCAATGCCATATATTTCAGTATTGGAGTCGATGCATTGAGATTGTATACTAAAGACTTGTAAAATCTTTTTTTGCGTAGAATCTTTTATGTAGAATTTTCAAAAATTATCTACAAAAGCTTTTAATGCATGTATTCACATATATATAATAGTATATATATTACATATAATTATATTTATGTAATAAACTATAAGGAGATCAAAATGTTAAATAAATTAAATGCGTCATGATGTAAAAGTTGGTTTAAACCTGGGTGGATTTTGAGAATACAAGGCCACAGGAGCAACATTATTTTGAGTCATAACTCAGAAAAACAATATGGATGCTAAAAATAGGAAATTAAATAAATTTATGTGTGCTTTTAATTTGAAGCCCATATTATTTTTCTAATATAAGTTATTCATCTGAAGACTATTCTTATATTGTTATTTATCGGTTCCTAATGTTTATTCTCTACCGTTTCCACAAAGTTTATATTTTAATATTGGCAAAGACATGTGAATGTTTTCCTTCGTCATCTTCAAATATATATGAAATGGATAAAACTTTTATGACAACCTGCCTGCTCTTACACTTTATTATTTCAATCTCAAAAACGTTTCTCATTTTCCACGATAAAATAAAAAAATGAGGGTCTCTCCGAAAATTCCCCGCATACTCAATGAAATAAAGATATTATCCTCCTCCCAAGCATCCATTTGTTAAAGGCCGTGCATGGCATTGGCGAAATATAACTCTTTGGCGTGACATTAGCATTTTTACTGATTATAGGGTGGCGATTTTATTTGGCAATAAATCCCCGGCATGCGGTTAATACGTAAGTATTTGAAAGGCGAATACTTTGGGAATTTTTTTTTCCATCTATTGACATCAAACATTGACAGAGAACTACAACTGTAGTTAAAAAATCTCATACTCCATTTTATCCATTTAAGTCATTGCGCCTTCGATTTAATTCATTTACATGGATGCGAATTTGCAGGCCAACAAATAGTCAGCCCTTAAATAGAATTATTTAAAAAATTTTTTATAAATTTACACTTTAGATACTAAAGATATAAAACTTCATCTGCCTCATTCGCCTCCCTAATTCTAGTTTTCACTGTTTGGAATGATCGCGGAAATACAGGTCGATAGATGTTCAAGCCCTTGATGGACTTTGTTTAAAATTTAATACGGATCTCCTTTTAGATGATACGCCACTCTCATTCTTCCATTTGGTTGCTATCGTATTAACTTGTTTTCGGAAATACAGATTTCCTCAGAATGGATTTCTTTCAAAATTTTACAGAATTCAGCAAGTTTGGATTTATACCAAATTTCGTATTTCTGGCTTCAAGTGTTTTGAGTTTTCGTATTCTCAGACAGACAGAAGTATTTCGAAAAATGTGTTTTGGGATTCATGGAGATTCGATAAAATCTCGAATTCGAATATTTTGACGAGCACAATCCTTTTTCTTTTCAACTTCATATACTAGAGACTAAAAACTAACAGTCATATCTTTCGATATTTCCGTCTTTTTAAATGGGTTGGAATTATAATATGAAATGATTCAAATTTTCATTTAAATAGGAACAAAAATCGGTAAATTGTTCTTATTTTATATTTGTTTTTCTTCATGGAAGTTAAGAAATAATGACAACTTTTCAAATAAAAAATGGGAACTGAGTTCATGAAATGAGCCAACTTTTTTATGAACTCTAATGATAATGAAGTGAATATTTCATATTCTTTCGGAACATAAAGCTCTGTCAACTTTTTTCAATACTGAAAGTGCATTCCATTCAAAATACTGACAAACAAGGAAGCACAATAAAATGATACCCCAACTTTTCTTTTAAAAATGAGCCATTTGGGATACTTGAAAATATTTCTTAAGAAATAATATCTAATTGAAGTACAAAAGTTGAAAATGTTTCCGCCGTATCTTTCTTATCCTCAAAAAATTTTGTTCAAAAACTTGAGTGAATTGAAATGAAAAAGAATTGTGTAACAAAACAAAGTTAGACAGTTTCAAACATAACTAAAAATAAACGCTATAAAATATAAATGGTATCCTAAATTCAATTTGCTCGCCCATTTTCTGATAAAAAATGTCAAATGAAAGGAATGTCTTCGAATGGCAATGAATGAAATAAAAGCACTTAATGATTATAAAAAAATAGAATTAAACTTTGGAGTCAGACAGAAAATAATAATTAAACAGTGCCGTTTTTGAAATTATAACAAAAGAAGTAAAGACAACAAATTATTATAAGAGAAATCGGAGCAACATTTTAAAAATACAAAGACATATTGAAAGGTATTAAAATACTAAAATATCATGATCTTGTTTTAAATTTGGAGATCATGTCTGCTACTTTTGCTTTCATATATATATATGTATTTTCATTCCTATGATTTTCCATAAATCAGAGTTCATTTAAGTGAAGTTCACTCATGCTAATGTGTAATTACACTATCTGATGAAAAGTATGCGAACGCTATCGAAAGTACATATTTTTTTGAATTTCTCCATAAAGACTAGATGAACTGCATTTGAATTGCGCCCAATAATAAATATAAAAAGGAAATAATTTCGAAACAATAAGTATAAAAAAGGCATGAAATCACATTTCACAGTGAAGATTCCGTCACGAGAACATAATGGCCACTGGCCAGAAATTAATGAAAAAGAAGAAAAAAAATTAGGTCACAGAAAGCTGATAACGATTTGTAACTTTCATCAGTGGTTTTGTTTATTATGCGAAATACTTACATTCAGTTTCTTAAAAAAAAAAAAAATGTATTCAATATACAGTATATGTATTCAAATAATTTGGCTTATGACATGCCTAATTTCCAATTAAATTGTTCGAAGTTTATAAAAAAGATAAAAATATGTTATCAGTACAATGTATTAAAATTGAAAGTTAATTTTAACTGCATGTAAGGCATAGCGTCATTTCAATGCCAAATACATAGATAAACTGTCATAAAAAATGCAGTTGAATGCAGGAAGATAAAAAAGATACTATTATTTCAGCTAGCTAAATTTCTGTTGCTTTCTAAGAGAAATGAAACGATGAAAGATTTTCTATAAACTCATTAAAAAAAACTTGAATCTTCGAGTCACTGAATTAAAATATAAAAAGGAAGAAAAAAGCTAAATACCCTTGCATATTTATAAATTAAGTACTCATTTAAATTGCAATAAATTAGGCAATATAAATAATAATAAATTTTATTACACTATACCTTTTATTTACACAAATATTCGAATGTAACGTCAGATAACTTGATATACTTTTATGTAATTAAAAATATCCAGATACCTTTAGGCAAAAGGAAAGGGAGAAACAATTACGGTGTTGGTTGTCGTCGAATCTCTGAAACATCGTAAATGTTCCATAGATTCGATGAAAACCTTGCCTCACCTCATCGGAATGAAATGAATTTAAGCGTCTTTATGCTTTGTTTATCTTGCAGATGCATTTACTAATATGAAGTGAAATGACCTTTTGATGATGACTACTACTCTATGAGGAAAGCTATCTATTAGTTTCTGAAGGAACTGCACGCTATTCTTGGGAAAGAAAACTCCGTTTCTGAAGTAGGGAGTAACTCGAATTCCACTTTCCCACTCATGGCATTCACTTCATATTAGAAACTTCCGCTTCATATTAGTAACTGGCAATCTGCAAGGTAAGCAAAATATTCCGAATGCTTTTGATTTGATAATGCAAATAAGCTGATCATTCTAAATGCTTGTACAAATAAGAGGAGTAATGTAATAAAATCTATTTTTATTTACGATGCCTAGTTAACAGCAATTTAACTTATAAGTATGCTGAGATATTATTGGCTTTTATATTTAATGACTCAACGAATCAAGTTCAGAAAATAGCCATTTCTTGAAAATCCATCATCAGTAAGCTTCTCTCATCGGGAAACTGGGATTCAACTCGCGGAAATACCAATAAATGTCTTCAGAATCTGAATGGTATTGAATTGGAATGTTTTATATGAATTTCCTTATATATCTAGCTTTGATATTAAGAGACAAAAATCATATTATGTTTCGCGTACATGTAATTAAATATTATTTGAAACAAATATTGATGTTACTTAAAGTATTTACTTTCATATTTAATACAATATATTGATAGCACATTTTCACATATTCTGCGAATTTCACATGATTTGGTTGATGCTTTGTATATTATAAGCAAACCCTTTCTGGAAAATTTGGGAATTTTTGATAAATTCTTCATGTCTCGCCATTGATAACACTACTTTTACAGAAATCACGAGAGTTTTTACAAAAGTAATGCTTACAGCAAACAAAGCCATTGCTGAAAATTCCAAATCATTATCAGTTTTATGTGAAACGGGGTTAACTAAAATTTCTTCTCCAATTTCAAATTCGTCCTTTGAGGAGCTTTTCTGAATGAATGTGAGTAAATGCATATTCTTTATATGGTCAAAATTCGAGAGAACTTTTTGAAGTCTTTCTAGAGAAATTTGAAAAATTGTGTCATTTCAAAAAGAAACGGATTACTTTTGATCAGATAGCATAGTTCTTGAAGCGTTGTAGAGAGAAAAGTAATATCTCTTTCTGCTTACATTACAAATTGGTATGGCGTGAAGGCAATTTGTTTTAGTTATAATTGAAAACGTATTACAGTTCACTCCCGAGTATCTGGTTTGCGACTATCCGGCTTCCATACTATACGGTCTGGTTTTCTTTTATCATAATTAAATAAGGAAGGCAAGGCGTCGCATTGACAACATTCCCAAGGTATGGGAAGCGGGAGTTTGCTATGACCGTCCTACGTGTTGTAGGCAAAATAGTTGTGACAGGAAAAGAAAGGCGTTCTGCTCGTTGTTCATTGTTTCGTCAGTGTGTAACGGACCTTAGTTGTCCCTGATTATAACTGCACAGTACGTACAGGATTCGTAAATTGTTCTTGGGGTATATTTAATGTTTTTAAGGAAAATTTCGAAAGAGGAGATAAACAAACAAAAAGAAAAAATAGTATGGAGGAGAAATGACGCTCTATTCAGCGACTATATTCTGGTGTAACTGCAAAAAATATAACTTTGAAGTTAGGAATTGGGAAAAGTGCAGTGGGGGACTTTTAAAAAATAGGGCAGAAATTGAAAAATGGTGTGTTGCATAAGATAGCGGAAGTGTAATAAACTATTCACATTCTACGTGGCTTGAGATAAATAGAAGGCCTAGTACTCAATAAGAAGTGAGAAAATGCGTAATATAACAGAGTGTTTTGGTATAAAAACTTTGTCCTCTGTTATTGGTGGACAAAGAAATAAGTTCATATATATACGGCCTCTCCGGCGTTTTTGTTACTCGATCTACCCTTTAACATTAGGTCTCCGGCCACATTAAGCCGGAGACTCGGGAATGTACAGTATATGAAGAGTCAATTGATAAGAAACATTGCAGGTAAATTTAAGTCCTTTTTATTATTTGACACAGACATAAATAAGATATAATTACAAGAGCATAAAAATGTCCTTTACCTTTTTCTCAAAAGTCTCATTTTTCAAAAAAAATTAATTTTATCAGATAAAGCTTTGCACCATTGCTGGGATTCTGCACTGGTCTTGATTGAAATTTCATCATTGCAACCATATAAAAAATCAGCCGACTGACTCAGAATTTTTCGGTTTCGATACTTTTAAATCACGTAAAACACTAGCAATTATGTAATGAGAGCGTATTTCTCAACAATAAGAGAGGAGGGGAAATATGCTTTCTTTCGTTTCAACTGAGAGTTTGTTATTCTTCTCAATCATATCATTTTGAGTTTTGATTGCAATCTGAATCATTTCCTGTTCCATTTGATTGCGATTTGAGTCATTTCCTGTTCCATTTGATTGCAATATGAGTCATTTTCTGTTCCATTTGATACGGCTCCATGAAACTGTTTGGAATTAAAAATTCGCCTTCATAAATACATGATTTGTTATCAACTTCTCGAAATAACGAATCGCTTTTAGTCAAGATTATAAATAGGAAAGCTCTCAAGTTATCTGAATAACCTACAAATGTGCCTTTCTTTGATCTAGAAAAAAATTTGTGACTGGGTTTGTTAACTAAATAAGATGTCTTCCAACCGAATGTCTTAAGATAGCTTATATTAGAAACAAAGTTATTAAATAATTCCTATAGACTTTTTCCAGAAAGAGTTTTTATCCGGCATCTATTATGCATGTAATTAGCAATATTTACAGCTTCTACCCACATATTTAAAGGTAAATTGGATTGTTATAAAAGGGTTCGGGCCATCTCAATAAGTGATCTGTTTTTACATTCAGCTATACCAGATTGTTCTTGACAATAAGGAGCTATCAAACTGCGTTTTCTTCAATTCCTTTTTGAAAATTATCAGATTCAGTATTATTAAATTCTCTACCATTATTACTCAAAGATTTTAATTTCAACATTTTTTTTTTTTATTTTCCCATAGACATTTCTTTAAATGTAGATAACATTTCAATTTTAGATTTCAAAACTACACAATATCGCGAATATTCTTCTATGAAAATCTTGAATGTCACTCTTATTGGACCGCACAGATTAGAATGGACCACATGTGTATGCCATGAAAGTTTGAAGAGATAAGTGCTGGCTCGTCTTTTTTACCTGACCACCTTCAAAATGACGAAATGCGTTCGTGAAAAGCTCTCATGTTGCTTCAAAATGGGATGTTAATCTATTTGAGCCTATGCCACTATCCCCTTTCTTAAAAATATATCAGAACCCAATCCTAGACTTTGACGAAACAGTAAAAAGACGACGCGTCATAACATTTACCACGGAGTTCTCCTGTCGAATGGGCCACTATGAAGCTCAAGATAAATATATCCCCATGCACTAAATTGGCCATCGAAATAATTAATTCCTACTTGCAGATAGCCCAATAGCTTTAAAATTCCATATTTTTTAACTCATACATATCTTTAATCCCTAAAGATATGTATGGGTAAAAACAGGCCCATCTTACAAGATTAAACGCATTGTCCAGGTAAAAACAAGAAATGTTGATTCATTGCATACTTATAACACTGATTCCCATACAGTGCACAGTAAAAGTGCTGAAAATGGAAATATAAATCAAACTTAATTTCTAAAAGAAACGCAAAAGGCTGAGAGCTTATTTTCTCAGCTTTTCTATCATAATATCAATAACACAAGTCGAATAATATTTATGTCCATCATTTGTTTATTCTTGTATTCTTCAAGTATTTCCTTTGAACAAATCGATTCTTTTTTTACTTCAAAAAAAACAATACTTAAAGCATTTATTCAAAATCTGACATGCTTTCTTTATCACTGACTTTAAAATACTTAAGAATTTTTAATCATCTTTTGTTTTCTTTAGGTAGTGCTGTATGGAATATTTCGGCAACGTTTCTGAAACTTCCTATATCTGGAACCCACAGCATTATTGGAGCTGTTCTCGGCTTCACTTTTGTAGCTAAAGGATTCCGTGGGATATATTGGAAGACTTTGGGTTTCATAGGTAGGTTCATGATTTAGAATTCTGATCAAACGCGCATACCCTCGTTTTGATATTTCTTTATGCATTCTTCTTATTGTCAAATTCTTTTGCAAATATGACGTGCCATTTCATTCTCATCTGTCAACTGTAACCCATTTTACAGTAACACTGAAAGTAAAACACGTTTTTTCGTTGGAATAGCATAATTTATGGTTTTCACTAACTTTTGCATTTTTAAAAATGAACGAATGGACATTAGACCGTTCCGTGTTCGACACGGATCGAATTACAGAACTTTTAATATTTAGATATGTAATTAACTCTTCGGGCCCTACCGGGACATATATCTCCTGCTGATATTTTTAAATCATCCAAAGGGAATTTATTGGGAATTTAAAGGGAAGGGTAAGTGGGGAATTTATTGAAGCGCATTTCTCAATGGTTTTCTGTGATTACATTTATATGTTAGTGTAATTTTTAACTACATCTTAGTAATAAAGAAACCCGAACGAAAACTGTATGTGCCATGAGTAAAGTTACACTCTGCAAAAACTATTTTGCAATGTATCATACATAGAAATGATGGATATGTAATTGTTAAGAGTTTTCTTGCAATAAAATTGTTTTAAAATATTATAAAAACTGTACACACAACTTTTCACTGTATTTTATATGGTCACTTCAACCCCAAAACACGTGTCCCCTTTAAAAAGACCACTTGGACACATATCACCAACTTCAAAAATTGCACCTATAGTTAAATTTTGTTTTTATTTTAGTAGAATATAGCTATTTATACTTTGTTTGACCCATTAGCGCCCTAAATTATCTTAATTTTTGAAAAGAAAAAACTGCTGCTGAAAAGGGTAAGCAATTAATTCAAAAGATGAAAATCATTTTAGCATATCAGTTTTTTGTTGTTGTTTTTTTTGTATGGATGCCTCAAGTAAATAAAATATTTAATTTGAATTAGAGTTTAAATAAGAAGTCTTCAATCTGAAAGTTTTCACTCATCTAAATTGATGATTTGGCTTCAGACCCCATCCTCCTGGAAAAGAAGTGTGAATCTAAATTTCTCTCTTTTCTAAAATATAATTCTATTCATATTAACATGGACTTGTCTAATATTTTAAAGATTTTTTTTAATTTCTTTCAAATCATGTATAATTAAAATTTAAATAAAATAACTCACCGGAAATTCCAAAACTCAAATTGAAAAGGCAAAAAATGAGTTGACCCAACTGATGAAAAGAAAGCAGTTTTGCTTTTGTATTTTTTCATCGCCTGTAGGATGTCTAAAATTTCCCCAGCCAAGTATGATTTCTTTCTTAACTCTTTACCACTTTCGAACAAAATACACTTTAAAAGAGCTCTAACACTTGGATAAATTCCAAAACATTTTGTTTGCTGAGAGATAACAACCAAAAGAAAAGCTATTGATACGTATTTTTATTTCTTTATTGCTATTGGGATTAAATGATTCATTGCTTATGACAGATGTTTCACGATTCGCTCCTTTTACTACAGTTCGTTGCTATGGTGACCATTGTCACACAGTCACAATCAGGTGTTTTTTGTGCAATATCCTACTTCCTTTGTCACTTGTTTCGGAGTTTGATGCATTTGAAATATTCGTAGATATAGTTTATTCGTCTATGTTTATTAGCGGAAGATAAGATGTATATACATTTTGAATAACAGCTAAAAGTATACAAAATGATTTATGCATTAATTATCATCTGAATAATTATTTTCATTCATCTGATTTATGAAATAACTGAATGTTGTTTTTGCAGCAACTTTGCTAAAACGAAACCCAAAAACACACTCACCGGATCTCACTTGAGGGATAACGTGTTAGTAACATAAAGAAAGTGTCGTTTATAGTTCAATGAATGGGATAAGTGCAGAAATGGAAAGAAAATGCGTCCCAACTTCAACTGATGTCTTTAGTTTTGAATAGTTGATTTGCGCTATTAATTTAAGAATAGCTATTTATTTCATATGTATATTTTTGGAACATCCTATGTTTTTATTTCTGAACCACTCGATACTTTTCAATACATACTGTTAATAGTTGAATGTATTTTGAAATTCTGTTTTTGAAAAATAAAAATAATAAAAACTTGGGACTATAAATCTTGAAACTCCAGTGAAAAGAAAAACACCCTTATCTAAATATAGCATTCATTATGCACAGCATTTTGAGATTGCAATAAATATCAACAATTAAAAACTATTAGCCAAAAATTGAGTTTCAATATGTAAGTGCTTAATAGTCTTCTAATTTATTGATAATACCGACTTTGTAGATTATAGTCTTTAATTAAATACAAAATCTTTATTTGAGATCATAATAATGTCGAATATTTTTTTAAATATCCTTAAAATATCGGCGAATGTTTCATCCACAGGATGTTTCTGAATTCATGAGGACAAGATTAAAGGATGGATCAAAATGCAGAGAAGCATTTTAAAGAAGTTATTTTTACAATAGAACAAAACAATGGAAAGGACGTAGGGAACTATTGAAGATTCTTTGTCAGTGAATTAAGAAAAAGAAAAGAATACACTAGATTAAATATACAATAGAGATTGAAAGGATACAAATTTTCAATAGTACAAGGTGGATGCATGCATCCCTTTGAACAGCTCTTAAATTCAGTTATTCAAAAGTTTGCCCTATTTTCAAACCCATCTTACCTTGAACTATTGAAAATTTAAAACTTTTTCTTCATTCACTGACGCTTGGGACAAAACTGACATGTTTCTGTATGCTTGAGTTACTATTAAATGATTTTTAGATCTTGCTCCCGTTTACTTTGTAAAAACATGGTATTTTAACATTCGGATGTCATTGGTAAAATCATTCAATTTAAAAACCTATGAATCACTATTTCTTCATCTTCTAGCGTGCGCACCATAATTTCTTATAAGAGAAGGAGAGTGTCGCACTTTGTACGACACAATAGTTTTCTTCCCCTATACTATTGCAGTCCCAAAATATTCCATGACAATAAAAGCATACGAGTTAGAAAAGCAAACCTTTACGTCAAAAGTGAAAATTAAATTTTTATATGACATTAAAACAATAAAATTGTAACAAAATCAAAGAAGTTAATGAAGAATAACAAAAAAAAATTGTAAAAAAAAAGCATCTCATTGATACTGATGATACCTTTTTTCCTTCACACATAAAACGGAAGCTTCACATTTCAATGATCGTTGTTGTTGACTTGCGTCTTCAGGAACTAATGCATAATTTAGACGTGAAAATGTCATGGTCATTCATCGGAATCGGGCTGTCGTTCTTTCATAAGACGTCATATTTTATCAGTTTTCGAGCTAACTAATTTTCTGAACTAATTTTTTTCGGAAAGGTCAGCAAGCAATTATTCTTTATAATGCTTTTTCGATATATATTTAATAAAATAAAACATTAAAACGTAATACATATATATAGAAAGAGAGAGTTAGTTTAGTTATATTAACGTCCCGTTTCAAAGCAACACTAGGACTATTATGGGACGGACCTCGTCATTTTGAACCACGGTCACATGATGAGGACGACACCTGAGATGTCGCCTCCTCTCCAAACTACCACACCACACCAGCAGGAGAACGATTAGCCCCAACTGATTTAGCGTGGGCCAGACCCCCTTACACGACGGTCCTTCGGTGGAATCGGATCTCGAACCTGAAGCTCTCCGATCCGAGACCTTATCACCAGGCCGCCGCGGCCCTTGTAGAAAGAAAGTGAAAGAGATTTGCTCGAGTTAGAGGCATAAACTTTATGACAATATGAAATCAAAGAATACTATGAAATGTCACCTTGAAAATGGAACGAATCCATTTCATTCCGAAGGGAAAGATGATATGAAGGAATAGCAATGATCGTTAACCGTGTGCGAGAAGGTTCACTCAGATCTTGAACTCGATGTCCTTCACTTCCGGAAATGACAGAAGAATAGGCTTTGCCATGACAATGAACGACGCCGTATGTGATAACGGAGTAAGAAATACCCTATTTGTCTCAAAATTTGAGCAGGCACACCTGCTGAGAAGTTGTCTTAAAAACTCACATCGTAAAAATAATTTACGAAAAAATAAAACAACTGTAGAAAACTGCTTTATCGGCCACATATCAATCGATTAACGCTTTTACTTATCATTTGAAATGAACAAGTAATGATCTATTGAATTTTCTTTTGATACTTATAAAGAATGAGACCATCAGAAAGTCTTCTATAAAAAAACAGCCAAACAATTCATAATATTAAACAGACAGTTGATGATTTTCTACCTATTTTTTATTGCATGAGTCGATTCATCAATCAAAATAGGATTTTATTTAAAAACAATCGAAAAAATCTCTTATTATAAGGGGGAAAAAAGCATTTTTTAAACAAAATATTTATGAAATACATTTTCGGTAAGCATTTTCACTGCATTTGGTGCAAATACTCTTACAACAGTATTCAATTATATCATCGAAAAGATAAATTTGAAATACAAATAATTAAATATTTCATAAGATCAAAGATGAAACATCACGTATCCATTGTTTGTAGGATGATTATAAGAAATTTTGGTTTGCAACAAAAATATGTTTAAAATGAATAATTGTAAGCTCGTTCAATGAATCAACTTGACTCGATCCTCGAGTTTTTAATACAGGGCCGCAGTGGCCTGGTGGTAAGTTCTCGGCTTCGAGGGTTTCGGATTCGAGATCTGATTCCATCGAAGAACCGTCGTATAAACGGGTCTGGTGCACGTTAAATCCCGCCGGGACCAAACGTCCTCCGACTGGCGTGGTGTGGAAGTTTGGAGGGGCGGTGGCAGCTCAGGCATCATCCTAGTCCTCTGACTGCGGTTCAAAATGAGGAGGTCCGACCAAAAATAGCCCTACTGGTGTCTTAAAAATGGGACGTTAATATAAATAAATTATACTAGACTAAACTTTTTAAATATCACTCCCAAAAATCTGTGATCCTGAATGATAGCTATATCAACTGAAGAGTCAAAAATTAGTTTTGACAACTATATTTCATGCATGTAAGCTGCATTTAAATTTATGAATTAAAAAAAATTTCATGTGTTGTTTTTTTTCAGTTGCATCCTGGTTTCTGTCTCCTCTTCTCTCTGGTCTGGTCTCCGTGGCAATCTTCCTTCTCATCCGAAGATTCATCTTAAGCAAAGTAAGAATTTCATGAGGTACGAATACGCTTTTCGTCATCGAAATGCATTTCCTAATGAAAGGGAAGTGTTTTCGAATGTAAAAAGAAAGCCTTGAAAAGAAAAACAACTTACATTTTTATATTTTTCTAAAAAATTATTTTCTTATGTGGAATCTTTTTTTTTTTCTTCATATTCTAAAATTTTTCTCTTTACAAGCAAAATAACTTTCTTGTTACATCTTAAAATAAAGATAATCAAATTTATCTTAACTCACATATTTCTCAGGAGACTTAACTTACATATTTCTCAGGAAGATCTAAAACGTGGAAATTTGTCAAAGGAACGAATTTTTCGACAAATATGATACGTACTCTATACTTCGTTGACGAGAAATTAAAAAAAAAAATGAAGTTTTGCTGAAATATTATCTCGTAGAAAATAATATAGGCACTGTGCAACTGTGAGTTCTGCGACATCGATATCGCCTTTGAGAAAATCGATATTACTTCTTCAGAGAACGATAAATACTCTCTTTTAGATACTCAATCAACGTTCCGTCGTCAGATATGATGATTTCCAGAATCTACTTCTTCTGATCATTGATCTCGTCCCAACAAAAAAGGAAAAAAAATACCTTGAAAGGAATTTCTCGGGTTGTTTTGAGGAGCGGAAAAAGCAAAAAGAGAGGTACCGTTTATTCTTCCTATTCATTCATTTCTCGCTGAATCGAAGTGATTCTAAATAAACTTTCGTTTTCTGTTATTTTTTAAGCTTGCTATAAGATAGAAAGTCGTGCAAAGGCGAAATCGCAATGATTACAAAGTTTTTAATGAGTTTTAAATTTAAAATTATTTGCATTCTAATTAAAATAAACTCAACCAGTAGCAGGAATCTCCCTTTGACAGAGGGCATTTTTAATTTATCTTCGTCATATAATAAAAAGTTCGAGTTAATTTTGCCCCCTTATTATCAGACATCAGACATTCATACATTAAGACTTTCCCCAGTTAAAAGGGATGGCATGAACTCTTATTTTCATTTACATAAAGCTGCGGGATTAGTTATGAATGTTGATCTGGTGTACTTAAATTCGTCATTCTGAGTCAAATGATTATATCTTAATGTGGTGAGGAAAATAAGTAAGATGGATTTCTAACCACATGTCTATCTGACAAGAATTTTAAATTTAAAAAAGACAGTCCTCATTTTCTTAATCTAGCTACAAAAGAGAAAATCAAGGTAACACTGTAAATTTTAAACAGAGTATAAGCATTTTTTAAAAATCAGTTTTAAAAATGAAGCTTTAAGTCTTTATTTTCACTGAGAAATATAAGGGACAATTTCAATTAAAAAAACAATATCACTCTTTTAAACTTGGGGTCTTTCAATGTTAGAGTTCATATTAGTAGTTTTGTGAAAAGAATTTACCTGAAAGGAACTATAATCAAAGGGGAACTTTTGATGTTTCTCTCGACTATTATTTAAAATCTCAGTTTATACTGTGTAATTCTATATGTCTTTCTACATATTTCGCATCCTATGTTTTTCAGTGTAGTCTTTTAATTTACAGAATTATTCAATAGTTTTTTTTCTTTCCTTGATATATCAACATTGGTAACGCTTTTTAAAAGTAATTCTTTATAATTTCAACGCCAAAGACAACTCAATTTTAGGATATTTTATATATTCTTTAATCATTTATCAGTCTTTTTATATATGCACTTCTGCGAAAGCGATAGTTTTTCGGATTATTTTTATTACATTTTGGGAAGAAAATAAGTAGAAAAATTAGGAGTGACCAGAATATTTTCTTTTTCATAGGATTTTATTTTACTTGACTTATTTCATGTTTGTAAAACTGAAAATTTGTAATCGATTTCTATCTCACTTCCGAAAAAATGAGAGTTTTGAAATTTTTCATATTTTTGTATCCGTGATGAAAACAACCGTTGTAATGTTTTCAGAATTAATTATCAATTGATCTATTAATTGAATTAAATTCAAATTCCATTCGAGTAATGCCATTAATAGCGATTTCGAGAAATAAAATTTTATTTTAGCAATAAAACAACGGATTAATATTTAAATGCAAAACATAAACAAGAAAGTAACAATATACAACATAGAGATATTTTAATTTCGTTGTGTTAATGTTGTATTGAGGCTAACACTACATTCTTGGGGATGAAGTCTCGTCATTTTGAAATACTGTCAGATGAAGAAGATACTACTTGACATGCCATAACCGCGCGATATCATCGCGAGAATTTTGTCTCCGAAGGAAAGTTGAAATCAGACCAATATAAACGTTGAGTTTATTATGAAATCAGAAATTACCCCAGTAATCCAGCAACGAATACCCTTAATTTTGGATTATTTTTTTATTAAATCGTGTTTATAGAATTTCGAGTTAAGAATGCAATTTGAGGTCAAATACAGAATGATTTTCATTTGATTTGATTAGAATAAATTATAGAAGTTATTCTTAAAAATAATAGGTTTCAAAAATTTAGAGCATTATAAAGAAAATTTCCGTAACCGTTTACTCTGTTTGATTTTGATTAAGTCTATGAGAATTAATTAAAGTTGCAATATTAAGAAAAATGTGAAACAAAATTTTTTGTGAAACAACAGTTGCTTATAAATATTTTAATAATTTGCTTAAACATAATAATTTCTCATGTTTTATTTATAAGAAAAGTTAGGGTAGAAAATTTTTCAAAAGCACAAATTTTTTGCAAATATATTTTGTTAGTTTTCTTTTTCTCTTATTTATTTTAATTATCTTTATTTTTTTTTTTCAACTTGAATGCATTTTCCTTAAAAAATAATGGATGAGATACAAAATGTTAATAAAAATCTGATTCTTTTAAAACTAGGGCAAACTTCAAAACCAAGGTATCAGTAAATTCTCAACAGATAATCTGTTGCCTGCTTACTCTTGCTAAGACACATAAAAATGAGTATTAAAATGTTAAATCATATTGTTATATGCAGAAAGCCGAATTTACAGTAACATCATCGTAACGTCGATTAACGCTGCTAATGTAGAATTTACAATAAGGTTTTTCGATATTGTACTACTTTGATCTATATAGAATTTTCAATACCGTTTCCACAAAGCTTTACAATGTTATACAAAACTCGGTTTTTAATGAAAAAGTTGTTTCAGTGAATTTTTAGAGTGAAATCTCAAATAAAATTAACAAAAACTAATATATCTGGTAAAAATTTTGAGATAATTTTTTTAATAATTTCCTGCTTTTTGAAATGTCACATATTGTATTTATATGACATTCGATGTTTCTCAGTATAGACAATATTGGACATTTCTACCTGGGATATATGATCATGCCCAACGTTTCTCTTTAAATTACTTGAAACTGGAATAATTAGTACAGAAGATTCAGTAACATTTCCTGCTTTTTCCTTTTTAAAAAACATGGAATGAAGAACTAATTACGTAAGACAAAATGCTAAATTATTAATCAGTAAAAATTCCTGTAGATTTTCTTATGTCACAAAAACAATTTTCCGAGAAAAATGACAGTGCCACATGCTGCCGGCGAATCAAATTTTTTCAGATATATTTTCTAGGCCGATATGAAACCGTGAAAGATCGAGAAGAAATTGAAAAGTGGGAAATTCACAAAGAAATAGTTTTTACGCTTGATTGATATCGAGAAAGCTCCAGTTCCTTACTTTTCAACGAGAAAATATTCTTTCATCACTTTTCCTACAACATATAAAAAGTTTAATATAGCAGTAGAAAGAAAAATTGAGAAGGTTATGAAATTTTCCATTCTAAATGTAGAATTTTTGTTTTATATTTATATTTAGGGTAACACTGAATAAAATCTGGATGAACGGATTTCTCTTTAAGATTTCTTTAATTATTTTTAGAGCAATAAGAATGTAAAATATTTATAAATGTGGTATAACATAAATCTTCCACTGCAACGTATTGCAGTTTCTTGGGTTTGGCATGGAGCTAACAGTATTATCCATATAATACATTTAAATTTGCTACCACTTTTAGTAAAATCTCGATGTAGGAATTCTTCTCTAAGATCCCTTTAATCATTTGTAGGGTATAGTGTGGAAGTTTGAAGGGGGGTTGTCAGCTTAGCTGACGTCCTCGTCATCTGATCGTGGTTCAAAATGACGATGTCCGTCCCAAAATAGCCCTAGTGTTGCTTTAAAATGGGACGTTAAGATAACTAAACTAAACTAAACTTAATCATTTGTAGAGCAATTAAGTAAATGTGTAATGCAATCTATGCCATGGTAAAACAGCATATCTGCGGAAAACACATTTCAGTTTCATAGTTCTGGCTTAAAATCGGCCTTATTGGTTTTATAAACACAATTATTAAATTCGCTGTAACATTGAATCCCCAAAACAAAAGTTTTATTCAATTTCTTTGTTGCTTATATTAGGTACTTCCATGTACTTTGATCATTTCTTCTCTTTAAAAAGGTATTTATTGAGAAAAATTGGTACAATATATATCAATCAAAATATTTTCCATCATTTTCTACAACCTTTTCCCATTTTCGTTCGATAAGTCCTGCGAATTATTATCTCCGAATATTTTTGGTCTTCCATGCCGTTCTTTGTCATTGACCTCGAAATCACTACTCTTAAATAGTTCAAACCAAAACCGACATTTGGGATATGACGGAGCAGCATCACCATAAGTTTCTAAAAGCGTCTGATGAACCTCGGCAGCAAATTTCTTCAAAACAAACAAAAAAGAGCAATGAATGTCGCAAATGCAATTTGGAGCGTTCCGTGATTGGAGTCTTTATACATTGAATAACTCAATAATAATAATGGAGAACTTTCAAAATGATAACAATAAAATAATAGTCAGTTGATAAAAAACAAAACCATTGTCGTTTATATAGATACTTCGCATGTTTATCAATAGATTTCGCTGATTAAAATGTATGCAAGCACCTTTCCAATGTGCGTTATTTGTTTCCTAAATTTGGGAAATAAAATACTGATAATCTTCTTCATTAGAATTTATAGAACGATAGTCGATTCCTGCCATTTTTGAAAACATATTTTATTTCTATACAAAAATAAATCTGGTTGTTTCCGTCTAGCCTTAGAAAAATGTGAATATTTTTATTTGATTTTATACTGACACTCCCCTATCCAAGCTTCCGCACCACACCAGTGAGAGGACGTTTAGCCCCGACGGATTTAATGCGCACCAGGCCCTCTTACACGAAGTTTCTTTGGTGGAAGCAGGCCTCGAACCTGAAACCTTGCCACTAGGTCACCGTGATCTTCCGACCGTTTGTGAGATCACCCATCAAATGAGTAATTAGCCTCGCTCCATAACTTCAACTAAACTAGCACTGATTCATAATTCCACGGATATTTTATACTTTTGCTTCAAGATGTGATTAAGAATGGTAACTACAGCATGCAAATTAGTAATACGGGATTATTTTGGTAACAGTAATAATCTTATGCCGTTGAGAGAATATAATTGCTTAGAATCATTACAAGTTCAAATGTTTAAAATGATCTTTTGTCTGTAAAATGCCTTTTTTACCGAAGAACGTTTGAGTTTAGTTATATTAACGTCCCGTTTTAAGGCAACACTAGGGTTATTTTGGGGCAGACATCGTAATTTTGAACCGCAGTCAGATGATGAGGACGACACTGAGCTGGCACTGCCCTCTCCAAGTGTCCACAAGACGCCAGTGTTTGACCCCGACGGATTTTAGAGTGCCCCAGACCCGCTTGCACGACAGTTCTTCGGGAAATTGGGACTCGAATCTCAAACCCTCCGGTTCCGAAGTCGAGACCTTTTCATCAGACCACCGCTGCCCCGAAGAACGTTTGAAAAAGAATAATTGAACTTTGTGAGGAAACATTTCTTTAAAGCGTAAAATGCTCAGTATTTTCTTAAAATTTCTCGAACTGGATTCACCTGTTAATTTACTTCAGAGTTAACAGAGATTTCTTTAATTGAACAGTAAAAAAGCATCAGTTTCTTTTAGATCTCTGTATTGGAACAGGAATCGCAAATAATATGCAAAAATACGAAAGATTTTTAATAATTAGGAAAATTTTTCAAATAGGTCTTGAAAAATTGTATTAACTACACAAATGAAAAAAGAAATTGGAGTTTTTTTGAAAATTCGTGAAGAGCGAAGCAGTTGTTTCAGAGGGCCAATCGCATTAAAATCCAAGAAAGAATTTCGGGCCATTATATAAATGTATATAGTATACTAAGTATACGAGTTTTTGACTTGTTTAAAAGGCCTAAAGAAGATTGAAAAGAAAATAATGAAAATCCATTTCCTGGTTAAAAACCACTTTTTTTTGCCTCAGAGACATTCTACTCATTGAATAGACATTCTACTCATATAGACATTCTACTCATTGAAACAATCAACCAATAATATATATACTATAACTGTTTTTGCCTGCATAAAAAGGTCGGAAGAGAAGGTCTGACCACTTGGAAAAGAAATCATGGAATCTAGACCAGGCCAATGCCTCAGCTCGCGATCCAATGTCTGCCAAGACGTTTTTAGCTTAATATGGATTCCCTATTCTTTTTATACCTCTTGGTTAAGTCAGCGGTGAAAGGAACTGTGTTCGATTCAGTCGATAGTGTGAAAACAAAAGAGACAGAAGAGATGAAAGGGGTAGTAAGAAATGACATGAAGCGCTGCTTCGAACAATAGAAAATTCGTACAGAGCGGTGTAGGTTCTAGGAAATGAAATACCTTAATTCCTAACCACCGCCATTGGTCAGGACCAAGAAATCTTCCCGATTTTTTTTTTCTTTCATAACAGCAAATGTCTGTTATCAGTGAAAGATCAGTGTTTGATTGAATAAACCTGGTATTTTAAACTCATAAAACGTTAAGCAGCGCAAAACTCAAGTATTTTTGTGAGCCTTTTCTGTTTAGCTTTAGAGAATAAATGTGTATCCATAATGAGTCTTGATTAACGGGCATAAAATCGAAAATGTGATATCTTAAACCTCATATACATATATTATACGTATTAATTTTAACCTAATTTGTAGGAGGTTAAAGCTTTTTAACTTAAGAAAAGTAAATTATTTAAAAATCAAATAAATCGAAAATTTAAAATGTTGACAGTTTTCTATTATATGGATTACTGTCTTTTAAAGATATTCGAATTGAAATTGCTTTTTGAACTTAAGATGAAATATAAAATACTGTGCATGCAAGATTTACTTGACATATGAATGCGTTTATAACTTTAAAAGAAATCATTTTCTTAATTTTGATTGAGTGGTGTATTTAAAAAGTATAATCCACAAAATGCATATAACCAATATAATTAACTGCTTTATTCCGAAAAGATTAACATTTTACACTAAATCGGATATTTTCATATCGTAATAATCTGTATATCAAAACTGAGTATATGTTTGATTACTTAAACTTTATACAATTCTACGCTCTTTGATAAAGTGAAACAAAATTTGATATAAATGATTTTTAGCATTTGGAACAATTAACTAATTAACTATCCTATTAAAAGATGCTACAAATCTCTAAAAGTCTGGAATGGGAGTTGAAATATTATACATTCTTCAGCTATAACTTCTGAACATATCTTCACACAAAAATATTTTTACATTTTAAAATTCAAAAAATAAGTAATGTAGTGACATCCATTTCATTGTCGTATTATTTTCTCTGATTTTTTAATATTTTTTCCAAGTTAAAACAAACAAAATTTTTAATCAGTTCCATATTTTTTCTCGAAATATTAAACCTATTTCATTGTTTAACCATATGCATCATTCGCACACTTCTGCCAATGTCAAATTGCTTTCCACTCATTTTTTTCCTTTTAAAGAGTAGAGAAAAAATTATTTTAAAGTTATTTCAAAAATTTTATATGCATGTGCAATAATTAAGCACTTATTTTTAAAACTTTTACCATTTCTTTAAATTTTTGATCGAATTTTTCTCATATTTTATCTCTTTTAAAATATTTGAATGCAACAACTGACATATCATCTCCCTTTCTTTATTGTTTAGTTCACTAAATATAATTTTATTTTACCTCATAAGTTTGTTAGTTTTAATTGCTTTATTATGTGCTAAATAGGATAAATAAAATTGCCGCTTATCTCAAATCTTTAGAGTAATAAGTAATTACTGTTAATTAAGGGTCCGAATCCTAAAATCTCTTAAGCGATTTAATATGAAAATTTGAAAACTTAGATTTAAAAGAATGTTCTTTTCTTCTCTTTTTCTTACAAACAAATAGAACAAATAAAAACAGGACGAGTAGAGTGTTCTCCAGCTAGTTTGTATATTTAAACCTGAATGCCTGTGTTTGTTTGTTTCAACCTTTATACTCCTTGACGTATTCTAAGAAAATTTGGCACGCATGCTCCTTAGCGTTTCGAAGGATCAATTGCACTTCAAAAAAATGTCTTTTGAAGGGGGTGAAGTAAGATAAAAAATATTTTCTTGGATCTATAGTCAATTGTTCCAGTTGTTTTTTATCGAAATATTAAGCTTATTTTACTGTTTAATTACATATATCACTCGCGAGGTTTCAGCAATGTTAAAATTTATTTGCTGTATTCCTACATTTTCACTTTTGCATCGATTGTCTATAATAAGAAATAACACTTGTAGTGATTGGATTTTGAAGCGTTAGGAAATAAACGTTCATAGATGGCGCTAGACAACTAGCGCGAGTGTAATTCAAAGAGTGATGTCATTCGAGTGTTTGCTCTTGGAGGAGAAGGAGTTACTGAGCAGAGTAACTCGAACGAATCTGAAATAAATCTGTTAAGTTTTCTATTTGCCTATTTATTGAAAGCACTCACGAACCAGCCACGACAACACTTTAATATGCATGTGTAGTAAATGACACTAAGCAATGTCTTAAAATTGTAGTTCTCTTTTTTAACTGTTTGGCCCAATTTTGTCTCATATTTTTGCACTTTTACGGTTTTAATGTTTCCAGTTGACATATCATATACTGTCTACTGCTGAATTTTCTTTTTCAATTCATTGAATGAAATTTTATTTCCCTTGATAAGTTTACAATATTATAAATTTTATCGTACTAGCTTTCAAGAAATATTTTTTTAATATGCACTATTGGGCATTTCCGATTATCTTTTTTCCCCCTGACTACAAGCTTTCTTTTCGTTAACTCCATAATATCTAGACTTCTTTTTTTGTTGTAAATTTTCTGAATTTGTAATTTATTTATTTTGTGCATTATCTGAATTTGTACTTGCGAAATTCTGTTTTTAGTATCAGTTTATATTAAAAAATTTGCGTGTGTTTTTACATCAAGTATTAAAATAAGAGACTATTATCTGGCGTTAAAGAACTTTAAGTTTGCCTCCTGTTTACATTACTTATCTCTTAAAATAAAATTTAATCTCTTACAAATCCTGTATAACTGGAACTAAATGTTTCGCCAACTGCCAATTATCAGCCCTAAATGTCATTTTATTTCTGCTCCAAAATTGAGAATAAAAATGCCATTTATCTGAAATCTTTACATTGATAATTAATTGAGACTGTGGGTCTTAAAACTTCCGAAGAGATTAAATATAAAAATTATACGATTTAAAAGTAACGCGTTTGCTTTTTCTTATATACATGTAATATAGATAAACGTTAGTATCATACCAATTTTTTTATAATTTTGAGTTTTAATGCAGTTGAGCATTGTATAATATTTTTTATTTAGTGTTAAATTATTTTATTTTTATCATATTTTTTATTTAGTTTTTTTTTTTTTGAATTGCTAAATGAAATTAGTATCTTTTATTTTTTATGAAAACGCACGAAGGAATATATGCTTTCAATTTAATGATAACGCAGAAAGTAAATTTATCCCACAGAAATTTTTTAGAAAAAGTGCAAAATCTAATGCCCTCTGTGGTACCTATAAAATAATATTATAGAATCATTTATTATAGAATAAATG
Source organism: Argiope bruennichi (assembly GCF_947563725.1). NCBI lineage: Eukaryota > Metazoa > Arthropoda > Arachnida > Araneae > Araneidae > Argiope > Argiope bruennichi. The sequence goes on along the minus strand of NC_079162.1, from coordinate 131,687,076 downwards.
ATTCATTCAAAATATTGACAGCTCTAAATACCATGAAAATCTTCATTTTTCTGAAGGTTGTAAAAAGTATAACATTTTTATGAATGTTATGAAGAAATGTGGTACAATAAAAATGAACGCAAAGTGCAGAATAAATAATTAGGAATTTGATGTCAGTGAATGTTTATAAAAAATTCTAATAGGACTGTTTTTTCGGTTCTATGATATCAATTATCGAACTTACTTATTTTTAAAAATTCACAAAAGAACAGATCCAAATATTTTAATGTCCGAACAGGAAATACATTTATACCATATAAAAGTTATAAATATATATTTGTTTTTGTTTCAAGAATTAAATCTCCCGTACATAATTTCGAGAAATAATCGTGTATTTCAACGTAATAAATCTATTTTCTTATGTATTGAAGAGAAAAAGAAATGTAAGCATTCAATTTAATAATTAGTCTCATATTAAAACTAAAATAATAAAAATTTATTTTTACAAGTAAATTTTATATTGTGTTTTATGAAACAATTGAAAGGCCCACATAGACGCTGCATTTAGGGGATTTCAATCGCCTCTCCGAATATAGAAGGAAGGGAAAAGACGCGATAAGCAACTAATGTCCTGACACTGCCATCTGGTGGTCGGGTTAATTAGCACTCCTACTGTATGGGAAAGCCGCAGAAGGAGAAAGCATTTCCTTTGTCCAGACCTTGATGCTTTTAAGAGTCACTTGTATTTTAGAAATTGCAATTTCGTTAGACATAGCAATCTGATTGTCTACTTGTAGGAAAGTGAAAGGTGATAGAATCATAGTTACAAAAATGAATATTTAAAAGCTTTCAAAGAGCAAGCAAGTTGTTTTCAAGCCTCATCTCGCAAAACTTTTTATATCGAATAAAAATATAATATAGCATTAGCAAAAAGTATAAAAGTATTTTTATATACAATTTTGAATACCAAAAAGATAATGAGAGACTTTACTTTAGAAATGCATGTTCCCTAAGCTTCTAATACCTTAAATATTCTATAAATAAAAAAAGTAATAGCAGTTGTGTTTTAAAAATGAATACTTCTGTATTTTAGCTTTCATATTTCATTCTCCGTTAATTATTTTTCTGTTCATTATTTTTAAGTGATTTATTTCATTTTCATTGTGTATCGTTAAGTTTGTTAATAATAATCTGCTTCTTTCAAGGAAAAGCCAGGGGAAGCCGGCCTAACAGCTCTTCCCATTTTTTATGGTTTTACGGTTTTTGTGAATGTCATTTCTATTGTACTTGATGGATCACCGGGTAAGTTTTTAAAAGCTCAATTACATTTCAGAAACTCTCTTTCAAACAATTAGCATTCTTTTTTCATTTAAAACACCTGAGATGAGCGGTAAAAATTTTAGAAATAAATCAAGAGTGATTGTTTAAATAAAGAAAGGCTTTAGCCATCTTCCTTATCTTTTTTATGCCACTTTTTCTTTACAAGTAATTCCTGCTTTTGAAATTTATTTCAAGAGCAAATGCTTTTAAATAAAGCAACTTTTTTAATGGGAAGCTAAATATTTTAAGCTAAAATATTTTCTCAATTTTCTGAATTCTTAGCATGAACAAAAGAAAAAGATGAATAAAATTCTCAAAAAAGGTCTTGAAATTAAGATTTATAAGACGTACAGTTCCGTTAGTGTGGGCTTCCATAAATAGGTCAAAATAATGTCAAAATTGGTAACTTTATAATGAAATAGACATCTAACATTATAATTGTTGCTTATGAAAATAATATGATGTTCTTGAGAAATATAGCAACCAAGCTTTTTCTATTGCTTTTCTTTAAATAATTCCAATTATAAATTATTCATTTTAATTTAAAAAACTTTCTGTAGTATATATTTTTTGAATGAAAAAATAAAACGATCCATCAACTTTATTTTATGTGGAAAACCTCTTCTGTTATAACAATTTTCTACCAAAGACATTTTATTTATGGTAATATTCTAGTTAGAATTATAGTAATTTAACTGTAGTCATCGCAGAGAAGCCATACTGTGGCATCTGAAAAATTCAAGTAAAATGGGCTTTTATGTTATTCTCTTCATTATTTTGTGATCATTAAATAAAAGACTATTATAAAATGACATTAAATGTTGAATACATCATTCAGATTCAAAAATATAACTCTGTTTCACACAGTGTTAATGGGTCGTTCAGTTACAGATTCCACATTAATAAATTTTGCACGTCTTTAACCTCGATTTAAAACTATATAAAATGAAGAAAATGACATGGATTATGTGAACATAGATTGGAGTTTGGAGACTGACATAAAAATCGATAAAAGCGCGCACTATACTATATATAAAACTTTCCTTCAATTATTAGCTGAACCAAATGTGTAGCTTTATATTCGCATGAGATGGAGATAATATACTCATAAAATATAAGCAAAAGTCGTAAATTAGATAATTTTATGTTTTCATCCTCGCAATATAAGAATTAGATTTTTATTTCTCATGACATAGAGTGTTACAATAAATACGATCCGAAATTTCGTTAGCTGAATCTTTTTGTAATTCAGATAGATCGCAGTTTTAGTTAGAATTTATCAAAACATTTGTTTTCAGTAACATTTCAAAGAGAGATTATAAAAAAAATGACGATAAATAATAATAAATACAAATAATAATAAAATAAAATCTATTGTTTGATTTAAAAAATTGCATGTGCCTTGATCATTTTTTCCCTTACTCTTAATATTTTTTTTCATTCATTAGTTTTTTGCAGTTAGTATTTTAAATAGAAAATTAGTAATAATAGGACATTATTTCGTTGCATTGTTTTTGATAAATAATAAAATAAACAATTCAAAACTTTTCTATTGTCCTTTTTAAATGATTTATTATTTCAGTTGTAAAGCCTTCTTTCAGAAGAGTAGTGAATTTAAATATGAGTTCCTCATGATAGACTTATTTTGATGCTTTTATTTTCAATTTCTAGTAAACCGCATAAGTGTATAAAGTAGACAATAATATCATATATAATCAAATATATCAAATTACATAATTCTTTATGAGGCAAACACATGTCTTTCATAAAAGCTTGTTTAGTGTTACTTTATGAAAAAGTATTTGGGATAAAATATTTGAATAATACATTCCTTTAGTTGAAACAATACATCCCTAAGTCGTATTGTTTGAGCTAAGCAGTTTGAAAATCGTACTAAAGTTACGACGGTCTCTTGTTGAGTCATTTCATTGGCTACATCCTGAATGAAATCAAGTACAGGGTGGTTCAAATGAATCTGACGGTACTCAATCAGAGACACGCAGTTACGTTTCTACAGAACAGATCAGAAGGAATACAATGGAGCCAAAATTTCCGTCGGTTTTTATTTTAAAGTTTGCCAATTGATGCCGCTGTATTGCCCATAGGCTAATGAATAGGTCATTTAAGTTCGCTATAAAAGTGATGGGCATAGTTCGGCAAAATCATTTGCCCGCAGTGAACATGCCGCTGAATAAGAAAGCATTCATTGATCGTATAAATCTTATATCGCAATACGAGCAATGTTTCAGTAGCACTCAGTGTTTACTGGCGGATGGAAAATGTAAGGAAAGGACCCATTTCCACAAAGGCAGTTAAAGGCATATTGCGCAAGTTTGAAGAAATCGGTTCTCTGGCTGTTACAACAGGGGAGAGGATGACGGACAAAGGATCCACCAGTTGTGGAGGAAAGTTGCAGTCTGGCATCTGAAGCACCTGCAAGTTCATCACAATGGTGAGGTACTGTTAGTAGCCGCTTAATAGCTAGAGCACTTGATCTTCCATGAGCAACCATGTGCATGCTTTTTTGTAAAATTCTGAAGTTGAACCTATAAGGTGCCATTATGATCTGGGGACCATTCTGAAAGCTTGATGAAATAAATGAATCATCAAGTAGGGAAGGAAGGGATGAGAAAAAGTTTAGAGAGGAGTTCGACAGAGAGAAGAGAGCCGCAAGGCTCGGAAAAGAGATGGTCTGATATATAACTTGTATATATGTGGTGTTGTGTACCATTAGCCTAATGTGCAAATAAATAATCTAAAAAAATCACCATTCCTTGTCTCCGATTACAATTCACTCATTTACAAAAATGTTATAGTTAAAAGAACCCTCATTACAGTATTCTTACAAGATGCATTCCGTACAACATTTCAAACCGCGCGTTTTACACTGTGCGTCTTGATTTTGCCCTGCGTTTTCTAGCGAAGATTCATGACGAAAATACTGGCATTAGAATATCTTATGGACAGACGTGGGTCATTTTCTCTTAGATGGTGCTATGAACACACAGAACTCCTGCATATGGAATTCCAATAATCCTCATGCCGTGCAGCAACTATATTCCTCAAACGTCACGGTCTGGTGTGGATTCATGGTGAATTTCATCGTTCGTCGTACTTCTCGGGTATGTCAGGTGTACAGTCATCATTGACCGGTACAGCAGACTCGCGTAGCCTGGAGGATCTCCTGCTATCCCAGGGTTAAGTTTAAGAGGTTGTTTGGGTACAATAGCGTTAATGCAAGACTGTTGCAACTATTCACTCAGAAAGGCGTGTAAAGAACGTGATTCAAGTTCACTTTCCTGATGAACATGTCATATTATGTACTTTCCCACTTGTCTTGTCAGCGCGGTCACCAGATCTGGATCCTCGTGATTTCTGGCTATGGGGTTTTCACACAGATCACGCTTATCAAGGATATGTAACTAATCAAGTGGTCTTGAAAGCCTGCATCGTTCGAAACGTCTCCCTCATTCTTTCTGAAATGTTGCGTGCGGTCGTTGATAAGGCGGTAGTATTCTTGCAATATATTGTTGATAGACAAGGTATGCACATATAGCACACAGCTGTGAGAATAAATAAAATATTCTGTTATCACTTTATTTTTAAACTAAAATCTTTCTTTTTTATTTCGTTACAACGCTGCTTGTTGGCAAAATTTCATATTTTTTTTTTCGGCGGAAACCTTGGCCCTATGGTCTATGTAACAAATATATGAAGTTTCATTCGAATCTGCTCAGAAATAACAGAGTACATATCTCTGAATACCGCCAGTTTAATTATAACGACTCTGTATATCTTAGTCATCGGCATTTGACTTCGGATCTAATAATGTTAAATTAAAATTCACATTTGAAATAATAACATCAAACATTAAATTACAGAAAAAAAGTTTATTGACGCCAATGAATCTATATTTCTGTGGAATTTTTAAATTAAAATCAAAGGGATTAAATAACAATTGAATTACACACAGAAAAATAAGCAAACGAAGTGAACAGTTTTTTACATTCTAAGAATCTTGAAGTTCAAGCTTTTTTAAATGTTAAACTTTCCACCATCGAACCAAAAATATGACATGGCTGTACATTCCCTAACTCAAATATATTAAACCACACGCATTTTTATTAACTATGAATAGAAGAATATACAATTTATTATTGGTCCAATTTAAAGATATTATAGTTTACCTTTAAACTAAGGCTGGAAAAAAATCAAGGGGGACTTTGGAGAAAACAAGGTAGTACTTACCTCTTTCTAAGTTAATAAGAGATAATTCTATTCGATAGTCATTGAGGTTCATTAACAATAGTAAATACACAAAGGATAATGCAATAGAATAAGTCAGTAAAATCATCAGCAGGGTGATTAGCAGAAGGTGAATTCAATTTTAATGAATAAGAAGCACAGATATGATGAAGACACAGCATTTGTCACAAGGAGTTCAGAAGAAACGGATTGAGAGAAATGGAAAAGGGGACCATGAAATTAAAATTCAGATTATTATGCCGATAAATTCATCATGGAAATTCGAATTTCTAAAATGAATGAGCGATAGAGAATGTTGAAGTTTTAGATTATCCTTTTCCTTTAAAAGAAAGAATGCTGATGATGCTGAGTTCCCAGAAATATCAATCACCAGTTTAACTTGGAATCACAAAATAATTCGTTCTCTTCGATGCAAAACGAATTAAGTATTGGCTAATTGCATTAACCAAAATTCTATATCACAACCCTTCTAAAAGGGATATAATGCATTTCATGAAATCTTTTATAAATATTTTGAATACACAAATAAATAATGCCAAAGAGTGTAACCAAAGAGCAGTATCTTACTGAGAGATCTTCATTTTAAAGAGCACAACATTAATTCAATTATTTCAGTGATTATTTTTAGACTTATTGTTTAATGTTGCACACTTTTCAACTTATTATAAATTGTGATTTTTCTTTCAAATAATCAGGTTTCAGTCAGTATTATTACAATGTGCCTTGTCTCATCCCCGTTTATTAACAACTGTTCTATATACGTGTAAAAAGAGATAATCCTTTCCTTTAAATTTGACGTAAAATTAAACAACAATTACTATTATTAAACAATGATTTTATAATGGTATTTAATACTAGTATAATAAGTTATTGAAATTGAAGGTTAAAATAGTGAAGAAAATGAAGCAATAATTGATGCCCACATATTGAAAAAATCACGTTACAGTACTAGATTGAAACGGAATTTATGTATATAGTTCTAGCACAATATCTTTAGTGGTTAACTCTAACTCAGCTGTGATCTTCTCTTTTACAATTAGACAGCACATTTCTTAATTAACCTAAAATTTAACCTGATTAGAAAGTTTTCTAACTATCTAAAGGATAGTTAAATTTTTTTCTCTGATCCTAAATTGAGAGATCACATATGACTCGGTTTTGATTTGTCACGTGGATGAAAAATACATATTAATAATACACCTTGATGTGATTTATAGCGATTATAATGAGTAATAATTAATTCAGGTGCTATTCAGAGTGATATATTCATTCGTTCAGTGAAAAGCAGTAATAATATATATTTTTCATTCATATAATAATTTTTTCAACTTTTAAGAATTGGTATGCAAAATAATTGAACTTAACTGTAACCATTCAACAAATGCCTTCCTTTTTATATTTTTTAAAGAAAAAATTAGGGAAAATGTTTTCATAGTATTAGAGGAAAAATTTTAACAGAGAGAAGCTATAAAACAAAGTTTGGTAGCCTTACTCTGCATCATAATGAGTTATAGCTATTCGTTAATTATATAATGAAATAATTATTACTTCTTTTACTTAGTGCTGGCGCTGGACAGGATTCCGTCATGGGTAGCAGTGTTAATTGCTGCAGTTATCGCTATTTCAGTAGCCATATTTATCCGACTTAAAGTAGTTCCCAAAGAGAGAAATAAAGGTAAATTTCTGCTTTATAAAATGCGCAGTATTCTTCGTGTAAATAGAGTTTCGTATATAGTTATAAAATGAATAAAATTATCCTTTTTGTACAATAGTTTCTTTGATTTTACCATTATCTAATTGTTCATATTAACAAACTTCTGCAAAAATCTTATAATTTCATTCAATACCTAAATCAGAAAAAAAAGAAAGAAATGAAAATAGGAAATTCAGTTTGTTTGAACAAAATTACTATTTTAAAATGAAAGCTGTTACCTTCAATGGACAATCACTTACTTTAGCAAACTGATATAATTTTGACGACTACTTATTATTTACTACATATCTAACCTTAGAAAAACTTGACAAATATTAATCGATCTTTTTGTAAAATGTTTCAAGACAATAATTAATAAATTTAATTTGAGCATGTTCTTTCGAATCTATAGCCTGCGCCACCTAGCTTTCAAACGACTTCTATGAGTAAAACAAGCAAATTCTGAATGTTCCTCTATATTCATAACAGTATTTTTTCTATATAAATCTATTCTTACGAATAGAAATGTTGAAATTTTTCGTATTTTTAATACTATAAAGTAAATAAAACAACAACAACAAAAACATTGATTTATTAAAAATCCTAAATTTCCTTTCATATTCCTTAGTTATGAATAAAAAAATACAAGAAACCGTTTTCTGAGAAATCAAACTGTCTTCATATATCACTATCGAACACAATCAGTTCTCGTATTAATTTTTACATAGCAATTAAAGCGTAAACCTTAACAAACCTCTAAAATTATCTCGATATGAAAATTTTGTTAAATGGTATATCTATAGAAAATCTAATACAAGTATCTTAATATAAATGGAAAACTTATTATTAAATTATGAAAATTTTCCTAAGAAGTAAAAATGTATAAAACTTAAACCTTACACTGCCCGATTTTTTTCAACCGCACTTGCATAAATCTGAGTAAGGAACGGGATGCGTCATGTATACAAGCTATTTGGAACCTAAAAATGTATTAATAACTACATTTTCATTGTTGAAAAAACTTCCGAATTTCAAATAAAAATTTTATAGTCTTGTTCAAAATAAACGATTTAAATAACACAGATTTGTATCATAGAGAAAAAAAGCAGCAAGGAACGGATCAAATGCTCTTTGTCTTAGCGCAAAATAAATATTGTGCATCCAACACATTCTTCAAATTAAAAGCAAATAACCAGTTAGAAGCAACTAGGTCAATAACCTTTCTAAGAAGACAAAGCAGAATTATGTTAAATATCAATGAAATACCTCAGAGCTCCATTCTCTTGGAAAACAAAATCTGGGAAATTAGGAAAAATATTACTCATTTTAATTACTAGAGTACAATCACATAAATCAGTTTGTTCTTAACTACAATATTAATTTATTTTACCGTAATATGGCAAAAATTTCACTTCAATCCATACAGAAGTGCCGAGTTCAAATGCGTTTATTTTGCAGCGGCTACTACGCGAGAACAAAACGAGCGAGCTTTAGAAAGTCCAATCTCCCCTGATGAAGATGTCGATGTAAGTATAAGACTCCTTTTTTCTTTTATCTGATTTTTAGGTCTTTTTTAAAAATTAAAAAATACACAGCGTGTTAAAAACTGTGGTTACTGCTGCTTGCAATCGTGCATGTATAATAAATCTTGATCTTCCTTCTTCCTTCAAGTATTTTCCATTTAACTTAGAAGATGAGAAATATGTCAAATGACCTGATTCTTCTGAGAACTGTTGAATAAACGAGTGATTTCGTCCCAAAAATATCCCTATTCATCATCGAAAAGGATTTGAAAATGTTTGAGTATCAATAAAGAAACGATTCGAGCCTTCTTCAGGAAAAATTGAGTAGAACCAAAGTATGTGCTAAATTCGTTCAACACATTTTAACCAATAAACAAAAAGCTATGGTAAATGAACATTGCAGAAACGTTAGTTCAGCATATAAGACAGTTTCCTTATTTTTCGAAATCGATGTTACATGTAAAGAAATATGATGTTTTCCATATGATTCCAAAACAAAGAGACAAAAAGGGGAATGAAAGTAACAAGCACAAGTCAATGAAGAGAAAAGTTCCATCTAAAATCGAATAAAAAATGCTCGTAACACTCCTCGATAATAGAGTGTTGCTCACAAAGAATATGCTTCAAATGTGTCAACAATAACTGGTAAATATTATTTAAACGTTTAGAAGCATGAATTCATCGCATTCTTCTGTGACAATAATTATTGTTTGTTGTATAATAATGCATTCAGTCACTTAATGTTCAAAGATTATTGGACAAGGAAGGAAAATAATGTCTATTTAAAATGATCCACAATATTCATCAGGTTTAGCACCTTGCAATATTTTTTTTATTCTCAAAATATTTTGTCAAATCAGTAGTGTGTTATTTTGATGATGTTCCCGGACCACATAAATAACAACGACTCTTGCTTTGGAGTCAGTATTAAAACAGAAACTTTGAACAAGCAAAAGCTACAACAAGTGTATTGAGGTTGAAATACTTGTTTTGAATTTTAAAAAACAAAATGAAAAATTTAGCGTTTCTGTTTCATTTTGCACATCTAATTTGAAAAACTGTTTGGCACTCTAACACAAATGAACATCAAAATTCTTTCAATCAAAAAGCATTCTTCCATTCGTAATCACATTTTTTATTTATTTATTTATTTTGCTATTCAGGTAAATATCTTCTGTGCCATTTATGGTAAAATCTTTGTAATAGAAGCTTAAATCTTGAGCTGAAACATTTTTGACGCTTTCATATTCCATGAAATATTGAAAATAATTCTTTTGAACAAAAATAAATATTTTTTACTATAGATGGAAAAAATTTTAAAAGAAAGGCTACTTTTTATTAGGCTACTTTTCTTACCTTTCCTAATGTCAATATTTGTCTTTACTACAATTTATATGTTTAGGGTTTTCTTTTCCAGGATTCTTGCTAAAAATGCAAATCAAATTTAATAACATTTCAATCTTAAATTGTGAAATAAAGGAACTTTTAGAGCAGAAAGCAAACATCTTAATTTATTGGAATTTTTGAAGCAACTTTTTATTCTAATCAACCAATCAAACCTAAGCGCTACGTTGATCAGCACTTTTGAGTTTGAAATATTTTTGATTCAATCCTTTTTGTCCCTTAGACAACCGATGATAACCGTCCTGAGGTTTCAGTTCTTTTCAAGAATCTCCAAGTAATGACTGCAGTTTTTGGATCATTTGCTCATGGAGGCAATGATGTGAGGTAAAATAAATTTATTTCTTACTTTTGAAATCTTTAGATACGAAATGAAGTCATTTAGCTTAATATTGTAAGTCAAGTAAGTATTGTAATGAAGTCTTTTAACTTTTCAGTAATGCTATAGCTCCTCTTGTCAGCCTATGGTTAATCTATTCTAATAACCCTGATGGAGAAACACCTGCTTGGCTTCTGGTCTATGGTGGAATAGGCATTAGCGCTGGATTATGGATTATGGGTCGGAAAGTCATACAAACAATGGGTCAAGATCTGACTAAAATAACACCAACAAGGTATGTGATGTTTCAAATACATAAATAAAAATCTTTTTAAAAAATTACAAGCGTATAAACGCCTATAAGACTTTACTTTTCATAAATGAAATTCTAAAGAGTCTGTTCATTAATTATCTAACTTGTTTATCACCCCTTGTATTATTATTCTAAACTTATATCTATAGTATCATATTTATTATTTTCCTATTATATTTTTGTGTCAAGAATTCATTTCATAGTGTCTACGATATTTGAAACATAATCGCCGTACTGAATATTTTGAGCATTTGGCATTTGATTAGTATATTTTCTTCCATTCTTTCCCTGTCCCAAAATATCCTTCCTTTAAATATATTTCACTTCAAGAAAAGAAAATGGGACATTTCAATCTTAAAATAAAATAATAGATTTGAAAAATATGGTGACTGGTTGAAAAATTCTATTTCAAAGTGACGATATGCTTTATCACGAAGTGGTTGTGAAAATAGCAGATTCCCTTTCTAGAGTTAAGATTCAAAGATCGTGAGTGGGCCGCGATGGGCTAGTAGTAAAGTTTCTGTGCTGCTTGCTCTATGCTCGAACCTCGATTCCACTAAAATCGCTTTATGTATGCATGTCTGGTGTATGTGCGCGAACACTAATTTCAAAGTCTTCTGTCAAACATCCACTCCTTGTTGTGGTGCAGAAGTTTGGAGAGGAGCAGCCAGCTCAGGTGTCTTCCTGACCTTCTGAAAGCGTTGCAAAGTTCCAAACTCCGTCTAAAAATAGCCCTTGTGTTGATTTCAAATGGAATGCTCATATAACTAAAAATCATGAGACATTCTTTCAAAATTTTGGCCCCTGTTTTCATTTAACTTTCAATCAATTAGAAAACAATCAGTAGCGATAATCACGAACAACGTTCATTTGTTTGAAATATTTTAATAATAAACAACGTAACAGAATAGTTATGGAATGAAGACCATGATTTGAATAAATTCATATTGGAATGACGCTGATAGATTAACTATAGTTTCTGAGTTTTTAAAAATATTATTTTGCTGATTATTTTCCATTCATTCTTTCAGTTCAGGAAGTTAAAGTATCGTCGGAGTTTAGTGAAATTAAAAGTTCCAAGACCAAAAATGAATGATAAAAATATAGTGGGCCTTCCGTAATAATAGTTATGCGTCAGTTTTTGAACTGTTTTAGCAATTAATAGATAGACTATGCTTCTTACTAGAAAAATCAGAGAGAGAATGTGAAAAGCATCTGAATCTGTACATTTACATTTTATCTACTTACAATGTGTTTAGCTTCAGTTTAATTTAGTTACATTAACTTCCGGTTTTAAAACAACACTAGGGTTATTTTGGGACGGACCTTGTCATTCTGAATCGCGGTCAGATGAAAGGACGACACTTGAGCTGGCACCCTCTCTACAAACTTCCACACCCCACCAGGTCTGTTTACACGACGGTTCTTCGGTGTAATCGAACCTAAAACCCTCCGGTTCCGAAGCCATGACCTAACCACCAGGCCAACGCAGACCTCGTGCATTGTGGGTTAAGTACTTCTCTTCATAATATAGATACAGTGCATCAAAATGGTATTCGGATACTTTTTGTTATTCCGAAACTAATTACCGCTCAATAAAATTGTCACTGTAAAATAATGGTCGCCATAAATGTATGAAATGTTTTTATATGCAAGGGGATGGATTCATTATTAAATTTACAAGAACTCAATTTTTCAAATAGCAACACACATTTTCGAGTATATATTAAAATGACTCAAATACATATAACATTTTGTAATTTTTGAATAAACAGCTGAGAGTCATAAACAGTTGAAATTTTCAATTAATGATGTTAAATGATATTTCCGGTTTATTCAGAATATTTCCTAATATAACGAATCGTTGACAATAATTTTTATTTTACTTTAAAGCACTCATTAAAAAAGCAAAAATGTCGTATTAGAAATATAAAAATATATTTTATATTTATTCTTAAATTCGTAAGTTAAAAATCTTTGAAAAGAAAATCACAAAAATGTTTACGCCTATTGAAGGAGCAATACCTAAAACATATTGCTTTGAATTTTTATCCGATTCTATCTAATAAATTTTAAGATATATAGCAAATTCCAGAAACAGAATAGCACAATTTTCGCTTTCTTTGGGGAGTATCTTAACTTAAAAAAAGGATTCTCTGGCAGGAATAAAAATTCGTAAAATGAAACAGGAAACAAAGCCTGTTTTTCAATGCTGCTTTAGATTCATGCATATTTCTTTTTCAAATAAATGTCGAGGTGAGGGAAAAAATCAATACATGCAACAGATTCTACTCTGCTGACATTTCACACCAATTTAGTTTAAGACAAATGGTAGCTGATTACGATTGTAGAAATGATTTCAAAAAATTTTAATTAATAAAAATGTAGTAACAAAATTCGGAACAAAGTATGAATTTATATAGCATTAAAAGCCTGAATGAATAAAGCATTATCGAATAAAATATAAAAGCAATTGCTTGTTGATGGATAAGACAATATTATTAGGTTTTGACAAAGTATTTTTTTAAATAAAACAAAAGCTTAAAAGAAGTTTCGGTAAATTAATTGTTATTATTTTATATTTTTTCTTGTTAAAAGAGATTAAGTATAAGAAAATAGTTTGAGGTATAGTTTAGCGGAAACTTGAAAAAGTAATTAAAAAAAATTATGCCATTTATACTTAATTTATAAAGGTTTCAGGAAATAAACGAGTTCCTTTCACTTTTTATTTACACCAAAAACTGTTATTTAAACTTATATCATTAACATCGATTACTGAAATCCAATATTTTTGATAAATAGTATTCTTGATGCATATGGTTTAAAATTAATTCCCATTTATTTATCTGTAAATAAATATGCGAATAAAAGCAAGTATTTCGAATTCATATTTAATTGCTTATTATTAGTTTTTACCAATCTTAACGATTACCTTTAAAAAAGACATTAATCTCATTTACAGCAATGTTACTGCTTTCAAGATTAAAATGAATATTTAAATGAAGATATGTATTAATAATGACTAATTAGCTACATTAGCATATATTGAAACAGCTTTTAAATTTTTTTCTTGTATATCACCGATTATTTTGAACCGATTTGCCTACAATTTTATATCTGGGAATTTCTCATTTTTTTAAAAATAATTTAGAAAACGGAAAATTTGTTGTTGTAATAGGCAAATATTAAGATTATGCAAATCTAAATATGTAGACGGCCCCTTATGTGAATTCAGTTTGTAGAAAATATACTTCCAAGTTGTATGACAAATTTTACTAGTATTTGGTTTTTATAGATTACGAATAGTAAGAAGTGTTCGGATATTTTTTAACGGTCTGTATAAGAGCATTCTTCAGTAGTTAGTTTCTCTTTTCAAGAGATATAATTTTGATTCTCATGTTATGCCACTGAATAGTTTGAAGATCACATGCATACACATTTGTGTTAGATTGATTCTTTGAAGATGACAGAACTATTCGTCGTGATGTCTATAGAATGAAATTTCTGATTTTGTTATAACCCTATTAGCAATAAAGATCTCAGCGATGTTTTTCGATATTCTGAATGCTTATGGAGGAATGAAAAAGAAATTCCTTTCTTTAATTTTTAATAGTACGGAAAAGTTTCTTTTTCATGCTAAAAAGGCAAAAATATTTGGTGTATAGATATGATTCAGTCCATTATTAATAAATTGCATTAGTAATACTGCTTGCTTGCATATAAATAAGGAAAATTGTATTTTAAAGCTTTGACCTCAACCTTTAAAAATTAGAGAGAACTCGAGTTAATATTTAAAAAATATTTTTTTTAGATTAAAAAAAAAGTATTTTTTTAGATTTTAAAAAAAGCATTTTTTTAGATTTTAAAAAAATATATTTTTTTAGATTTTAAAAAAAGTATTTTTTTTATTAGATATATACTTTTTTCGAAAATGCATTCGCGAGAAGTATGTTACATTATTTCATAACATCAGCAGAAGTATTTCACTTGCTGTTTGATATTTATGGTGGAAATGCTCCACTAAATATAACTTGCAAAGAGTGATATTGACAACTTAAAAAAAAATTCAAATATATGACAAAATGCACTGTAGGTCATAAAAAAATCCAAGATGAAGATCTGTAAACATTACTTGATGAAGTTCCTTGCCAAACTCAATCCAAATTGGCTTCTGTATTAAAATTTACCCAACCATTCTGTGTCTACATGCAGTTGGCATGATTCAGAAATAAGGAAGTTGGGCCCTATTGGAACTGAAAGAAAGGGAAATGAACCTTCGAAAAACTATTAGCTACAAAATATTCTTTCAAAGACAGAAAAGGAAAAGCATTTTTTCATCGCAAATAATGGAGAATGAATTCATTAGGATAATCCTAAGTGACTGAAAGTATGGGCGCGTTTTGGAGAACCAGGTTCATCATTGCCCAAACAGAACATTCATGACAGTAAGGCTATGCTGTGAATCTGATGAAGCCAAAAGGGCTTATTTTATTATGGACTGTTGTACCCCAACCAAACGATCAATGGTGAAAGAAGCAGTTAATAAATTTGATTGAAGCATTAAAAAATAAACATTCACAAAAAAACGAAAGACATGAAAATGTTTTATTCCAACATGATAGTGATCGCCTATTTTAGAATGACTTCGCTGTATTTACCAGATATTGCTCCTTCATACTGTCATTTGCTCTATTACATGCAGATTGCCCTTCTGAAGAGACGTCATATTCCCATTCAGATATCAAAAACTAACTTGGTAATTGGATTGGATCTAAATAACCAGATTTTTTTTGCTGCAGAATTCGTTTGTTGTCCGAAAGATGAGCAAATATTGTAGTTTCTGACAGAAAATAATTTAAGGAAATGGATCTTTAATTTTTAGAACAAACAAGTGTCTTTTTGATTTAAGAAAGACGGAGTCATATTTACACACACAATACTATTTGGTGGTTATCGGAACATGTTTTGAGCGGACGCAAAAATGACAAAGTTCCATGAATTTGAAATATCAAGCTCTATTTTAACCTTTTTTTTTTTTTTTTTTTTTGTTTTTTCTATTTTCTTAATTGTAATTTAAAAACCCAAATCAAAAGGCAACTTTATTGATATTGATAACGGTTCTGACGAAAAATAAAAAGTGAAAGAAAAGATGCGTTTAATGACGATAAACATGAGGGTTCTTTAAAAATTTTAGAAAGTCCTTTAACACTATATGAATAAAATGTTTCAAATGCGCATTAAACTGCTGCCTGCTGCTTCCGTCGAGGATAGCTCAGGAGTATACGATAGAAATGGTGCAGCAATAATAAGTGCTGTTTTGCACAACTTGAGCTTTATAAATAATGATTCCAAAAATAAAGCAACTGACCGGATGAAAATTAGACGAGAAAAATACACTCCCACCCCACCCCACCCCACCCCAAAAAAAATCTTTAAAGTCTAACAGGGTAAAGAAGGGTAACCGAAAAAGAAGAATTATTTTTCAATGGAAGAAAACACGACAGTTATTAAAAAAAGAAATGAATTAACTTTACAAAATAATTACTACCGAATGGACAATAGAAGAATGAAAGTCTTTCGACCATGTAATGCCAATATCTGGCGTAAAAAATAAATTTAGACCACATCATTGAGTTTTGATCGACAGACAGAAGTGAGTATTGATATCAAACAGTTTAGGAATTGAGTCGTGATTGAATCGTCGTAAATTCTGTAATCTATAATATTTTAATTTCTTTGTTGGAAAACCAAGAAGTTTGCTTATTCTATAATAATAAACTGCTTTTAAGCTACCTTTTTATTTTTTTAGATGGGAAAGCTCAAAATCTCAATACTTTAAAGAGGAACTGGATAAATAACTGAGAAGCTGTTATGAGCTTCCTCGGGTTTCCTACTTGTCAGCTGAAAATAGCTTTCCGTCATTACAAGATAGAAATATTTCAAGCGCGGATCATGAGTATTTATTAGAAATGCGCATCTAATGAAAAAATGATAATTAGATTTATTTTTGAAAATCCTTCGAAACCTGCTGACTTCAAATGATTCACATTTGAAAATTTAATATTTCGATTTTACGTGGCAACTGATAATACTACTAATAATCTTTATACTTTAGCTAAGTATATTGTAAGTTTATATATTGTTATGATTTAATATTTAGTCAAAGCTTTCATGTAAAAATGCTTCATGTTCTAAACACCTCTTGGGAGCTTATTTTTAACTCATGCTCTTTAAATGAGTAACAACTGAACTAGATTGAAATGAATAGATCCATTTATTCTAAGAAGTAGGTCGAAAACATTCTTTGGTCCACGCTGTATGATGAGTATAAGAGAACTCTCTGTCTGTTGACAATAGGAAAGGAGAATAACGGGGGAATTAAAAAGTTGACACCTTCAAAAATCAAATTGAACGTTAAGTATCATCTTGGTATCATCATATGGAATAACAATGGATGAATATGAATGGATGCAACACTATTAACGATATTATTTATTTATTTGATCTTCTTTCTGAAATCTGTGAAATACTGTCTGAACAAGGCTTTTATGTCTGTTTAGGCTCAGTATACTCATCCGATTTTTATCGTATAAATCATTTTTATAAAAGTGAGATAAGCGATGAGTAGCCTGAAATACGTTGGGTATTCCACTTTGCGCAATGCGCAGAAATTCGGATAACTCATTAGTAACCGTTTTGCTTTGATTTTTTCCCAGAGGTCGGAACGAAATGGAATAACTTATTACAACGCGCACATTCACCTTTTCTCGCTGATAATTTGTCTGACATTACTCCGGAGCTTATGTAAAAGCAATCTATTATATATGTACGTAATGGCCATCTTTCCAGCCAAGGCTACCTACCTTGCGTCTATCTTTTTAACCACGCTAGGAAATGCCTCAGTCTTGCATATAATTTAAACTAATCAGCCCGCATGTATACTGTTACGAATCTGTGATGCGGCTTCCCAGTATAGTTGGTTCCATAGGAGGTCCCAGAGCTTGGAGAGAAACTTGGCTACCATTTGGTGACTTTGGCGCCAAAATAGATTATACCCGAAACATCGAGAATCTTCCCGAGCCGTCCAGTAGGAACCGAGATACGCCTCGAACGTTCCTGATTGGTTGAGAGGCTCCTAGCCCCGCCTCCTGAGACCTATAAAAGGAAGCAGCCGCAGCTGCCAGGGTCGTCGTGAACCAGAGTAGTCGGAATCGGCGGTGAAGAACTGGTCTTCCAGGGATTAGTAGAGAAGCGACGGAGACAAGCTAGTGCTGAACTAAGCTGTGCGCTACTCTCTGCAGTAGAGTCTTGTTGTATGCTGAACGTCTCGGCTGAAGATAATCTTCTTCTATGCTGTATATAGTTGTCGTCCTTGTGCTGTCCTGTGTGTCTTCGTGTAAATAAATGTCGTTGTTTCTTTTTCTCCACACCATATAACTCCCACTATCCAAACGAACCCCGGAAATTTCGTAACAATACTATTTCGATTGCAATGCAACTACAGCATTAAGTGGGAACGGAATTTACTTTTAAGATAACATATACCTACAAAATTATGTCATAGTTTGGAGAATACAGAATTTACAACAGAAATGCAAAGGACAAGGCATTCTAATAATTTTAATAGATTTAAATATTTTATTTGAGAAAGAGAGACCTTTTTTGTATTAATAACTGAAAATTCGATTTTTATGAAAATTCAAGTATGAGATTTCATTTAAAAACAGCTGAGGATAAAGGGTGAAAGTTGCGAAATGTGAAAAATGGGCTGGATTTAATATTATAGAAGGATCTGAAGTCATTATAATAATTAAGGTTTGCAATTTACAGATCATACGATAAAGAACTGCTATATTGAAACATACCAATAATAATTATATATTTGCTAAAGTATTTGTGTTCTTTTATATATTTACACAGAAATGCTATAGATTTAGATCCTTTTAAAAGAATGCGAATGATATTTTTTTCTTCTGTTGCAGTGGCTTTACAATTGAAATTGGATCAGCAACAACTGTTTTAATGGCATCAAAGATAGGCTTGCCTATCAGCACAACTCATTGTAAAGTTGGTTCTGTAGTATTTGTGGGAATTGCTCGAACCAAGAGCACAAAAGACGTGGATCTGAAGTTGTTTCGAAGTATCATATTAGCCTGGCTTGTGACACTGCCATTTACTGCCGTTTTCTCAGCCCTCATGCTTTTTATTTTATATGCAATCACAGTTCCATGAAGAGCATTTTAGGACATTTGAAAGACGCTTGTGATAAGACAGATATAAGAGACTTGTTGAAATCGCAGTTTTATTTGGTTTTCACAAGCCAAAATACAAGTAAGGCATGCCAGCATAACATTAACAACAAAATATTGATTATCAAATGTTCATTAACAGGGAAACATTCATAACGAGAAATGGCTTTACAATATTATATGTATAGAGTGAGCATAAATATATCAACATTACTCCATAGATGCTGAACGGAAAGTTATATTCTCTTGAGTCTAGCACTACTAAAAATGAACAAATACTTAAGATTTATTAAAGAGCTTTAAATATAAATTTCATAAACAGTGATGACATAAGCTAAAATACTGAAATTATAAACCATGAATAGGGTAAGAAAATTTAAAGACGGTTCTGAACAATTCTCATTGAGCACCACTTCGTTTTCAAAAATCTCAGAAATCCACTTTGATAACACAAATTACCTCCATGGTAGGAAATGGAACTCATAACATGCGTTTATACAAAATTCTTTATTTATATGATTTTTTTTTCAAAGGTACTTATTTTTTACACATCTTCTTAGCTTCAGAATTTTGTGATAGCATAATAAATTTCATGGCAATACTCATTTGCTACAAAAAATATTTTAAAATCAAAATAACTAGCAATAAACACAGATTAAAGTTAAAATTTTGTATCAATATATAATTAGATTTTATAAAGAATTTATTTATCAATAGAGAGAAAAATTCGTTGAATATCGTTTCGAAAATATTTTACAACCTGAAGTTCTCAAAAAAAGAAATTTACTTCCTTCATTATTCTTAAAGATTCTTAGATTTTGATAAGATAATAATAAATTAAATTTAGAGAATAGTATTTAGTAACCTATAAAATAAAATTTCTGATACAATTTTAGAATGCTTTTATTACTTTTTTCTTTACTTTTTACTACTTTATAACATTTTCATATATTTTATGTATTAAATGTATTTATTTTATGTATCATGCTATTTAAAAATGTATAAAAACTCTGAATTTCAAACTCGAATTTACTTAGCGTATCCTATCTGTTTTTATGTACATTTAACACATCTAATGTAAATATAAGCTATTTTGTGAAAATAAAATATGCTCTGAAGGCACTTCTGCCACATCTTGTGCTTAATTAATAACACGCAGAAAAGAAGTGCAGTAAAATTTATTAAAATGATCAAATAAATGCTTGCAATTTTTTTTTTATTTTCTTGTAAGGCAACTAATATGAAACTTAACCTTAAAAAAGTAAATATGTTAAATTTGCTTCAAACAATAAAAAACACTACTACTGAATAGAATATTTTTTTTTTCAAAATTTTCACATAACACCTTTTTAAATTTAAATAGAAAGATTTTTTTCAAGCTTCCTACATCTCACTCATTTATAAAAAAATATTGAATACTATATATTTAATGCATACGCATAATTATACCACAAAACTGCAGATCGTTGTTTTAGAATTACCTTCCATTGGAACTTGTGCAGAAGGCTTATATATGCAGCAATAGAAATGGCCTAATTTCATCTACATGAAATATTTTCAATACTATATATTTGTACACATAAACTCCGTCATTTTAGAGATTTTTCTGTAAGCTAACGTCCACATCCTAATAACTATACTTCAATTTCTATCAACAGTTTTTCTATACTCTGTTACACTCTCAATTCCCAAGAAATTCCTATAATATCAATATAGATGAAAACACTTATCATGCATTATATATATTTTAAGAAATAACACCAATAACTTATAACCTAAATTTTAAAGACATCTAAGAATTGATTTAGTTCCCTAAAAAGCAATTTTAATCATCGCTGCTTTTAGCTCCTAGTTTCGCATTTTTTAATATAATATACAATTACATGAAATCCTACATTTTCATCCTCATTGTGCATAAATCATAAAACAGATAATATATCTATAAAGAAAACCATTCATAGATAAATAGCAAAATATAATTTATGAACAAGTAAGGTGGTAAAATTTATACAAAACATACAAAAATGATATAATTCACATAGATGAAGTATTGAAAAAGAAAAGTGAAATATATGAAAGATTTCTGACAGAGAATCTGTACCAACCGAAGCATTTGGAACAAGAAATGAGTCAATCGAAGAAAGTTCACATAATTAACTTTAAAATCAAAATTTTTCCTTTTATTTTTGCCAATTCAATTCGAAATGCCCAAGCAGGCAAAATCATGCATAAAATTAAACATTTAGATTTTGAAGGAAAAGTTTGGCAGTTGTCGAATTAAAACTACAATTGTTTATTCTCTGCGTTAAAGGAAATTGTAAGGCACAACCAATAGGACAGAGAAATTTAACGTATTTTCTGCTCAAAATATCTCTTTTTTATTAAAAAATATTATTCACAGAAAGTCTTTATAAGAAACTTATGTGGAAACAACTATATTAATGAATACCATTTAATATTTTTTCAGAATATTTGCTGATTTCACTTCCAGATAGTAACTAAAAACATGAAAATTTATTGAAAACTTAATTTGTATCAGCATTTTGCCCAATAAAATAAAGTATCATATTTATTGACAGATTATTTGCTTATAAATTGTCACCTGTGTGATAAAAGTATGATAGCTATGTATCAAAACTCAACACATATCGTATATTACAAGTAACCATATTTTGTACACAACTAAATATCTGTGCCATATAGTTAAGTTTTCCTAGTTGCAAAATATTTTTCCCGTTGAATAAATAAATAGTTAACAGCAATGCTTAAATGTGTGATACATAAAACTCTGAAAAACAATACATTGAAGTGTCGAAAACCACAGTGCAGCTTAATACCATGAGAATATGGAGTAATTTTACATAACACTTATATATTGAGAACTTCTGTAAAAGCAGATAAATATTTAAAGGAACTTTTGTACATCTAATACAACAAGCAATTTTGAACAGTGAAGTACACAGGCATCACATGCAGATATTATTGCATAAACATAAGTGCAATTAATATTTATACAAAACTTAGAAATTCAAAGACAAACTTTAAATGGAAAAGTTTGTTTCAGTAGTTAAAATAGTGTACACATAGGACGGATGGAAGTGCCAAAATTCTAAAATTGAGTCGCACAAACAAATTTTAAAAAAAGAATAAGAAAAGTGCAATTATGATGATATATCTACAAGAAACAGGAACCGTGCCTTGCAATGTAATTTACATACCTATTTAGTTAGATGGCACTTTGGCAATGCATACAGATTAAGATTAAAATTTTAATGTCTAAATTTTTAAAAGTAAATACACATAAACAGGCATATCACAGTGATACATACATAATGGGATTTTTTGGCATAATTCACGAATACAGAAAATTATATTTAATAAGTGAAGTCAAAATAACAGAGATTCTTTTATTTATAGCCAGGAAAATTTAAAGGCAAAATATCTTTTTGCCTTTTATGTATTTTTGTTATCCCTAACTATGACAACTACAAAACATAATCACATAGTTTCTGTATTACATAAAGAGAGAGTGTGAAATTTATAATTGAAGAACAAATTGTAATTAATGTCTTAACTTTCAGGATTAAACATGTCGGAAGAGGAAGTCAAATGCTTACAATTACAAGAAGAATCTAACTCCAAATAATTTTAACATTAAATATCACTGCAGATTTTTATAAGTGATGAGAATGTACGCACTGAGTTAGCAATGAAAGCTCAAAATCCTGAACGAAAATTTTATTCCTCTCCTTAAAAAAATCAATGCATTTTAAATGATATTGCATATCAAGCTATTTTAATTTTGAGTACGCATGTGAATAAAAAACACATAAAAATGTTTTTACGGAAGAACTAGTCTTGAAAATCAATGATCCATTTTACTAGATTGGACCGTTATACCTTAACAACTAGGAAAAACAATGAATTACAATAATAAACGAAAATGAAACAATTTTAACTAATTATGCATCAAAATTATATTTTATTGGTAGAACCATAAATATGAGAGCATTTATTTTACTAAATATTAATAAAATTGCCCTGAGAACAACGCTCTTTTCAAAATAAAAAGCCTCCTAAAAATTTAAAGGTCATTTTTGAAGTATATAATTTTGTTTGTTTTATAGACATAGTTTTTATAGCATTAACAATACATAATTTACTTCCTTGTTCTTTTAAGAAAATTTAAACATGTCGGTAAAAATGTACATAGAAATTTTAACTTAGATTTAACATGAAACCTGATATTCTACCTCCATTTTGATCAGTTCCAACAATGCAAAATCTTTTAAAAAATGTTTTCTTTCTTAAAATCTGTTTCATGCTTCAATTAGCAGCCTGTTGTGTCAGAGGCACTTTCTTTTTCTATAGACATTACCCACAGTAAAATAATTAATGAAAACACCGTTCAGTATTTTCTAATTTTTTTTTTTTTAAGTTAGGGACTTTTTATACGTTAAAATATGAATTCCTAAGTCACATTAACTAGTTACTCAAAACTGATCTTTGTTCATTTTATTTACTTTTTGAAAGCTTTCTATTGTAATTTAGCATTTGAGAGGCAAGCACTACTAGTGCTGAACACTAATTGAACATTAGTGCCAATGCTATATTCTTTTATCGTGCGTTTGTGAGTAATGCCTGCTTTCAAAAAACATTTTCATCACTTAATAGTTATTGCACTATAAGGTGTTTAAAGACATATATATATATGAAAGACAAAGTAATAAGAATAACGTAACACATGTCAGCCTATTTCACTATCTTCCTTTTCATATTTTGAAGGTAGTCCAAAATTTCTTGTTATATTATTTGATAAAACTCTGATGTTTTCTACGTTCGGATCCTCTAAGTAATCCAAATCAGGATCACTAGCACGTTCATGGTGGAATATATCCTCATCACTTACCATTCCCGGCCTATAGTTATCATATTCTGAGTCATACATAACATTCAAACTATCAACACTTAGTAGTTGATCACTATCAAACATTCTACTGCTAGCTCTTGAAGATATGCTGGTATCATCCATATCCCCATCTCCAGGATTCGGATCGTTGATAATTGAATTTAAATCACTCAAAGCTCCTTCAGCATCAGTAAGACCATGTTCATTTAATAAAGATGCATTTTCCAAAGCAGGATCATCAGTACAATAATCATCAATAAGAGGTATTTCAGCAGATTTCTCATCGTCGCTTTCATCACTGTCTGTGAGTTCGACTGACGCTCTAGGTACAATATTCATATCTTCTTGTAAAATTGGCATAGTTTCTTCATAGGTCAAGTCTTTATGATTTTTATGTGTAGCGGAAGATAAACGTGAATTATTATTAATAGCCTGCCGACTATTTAAACTATTTTTAGATAATTTTTTAGTACACATCTCAGATTCGTTTTTCTTAGAAGATTTAGGTGAAGAATCTGAAGAGCTGGGAAAGCTAGAAGACTTCATATCAAAATAGTCTAAATAATCACTTTTTTCCTTTGCAAGTAGATTTTTAGATGAATTATTTTTAAACGAATTATTATTATCAGCATGTTTATGGGTTTTTTCTGAACAAAGTAATGAGTCATGAACCTTATGAATATTTCTGTCAGATGGTAGATCATTGGATGAATTCATTGTCTGGATGTTCTGCAAAGACTCAGGAAGTATTTCACTAGACTTATTTTTAACTTTAAAGCCAACACTTACATTCGTTAAAGGACAAACAGACTGGTTTTCAGGGACATTTGTTCCATTCAAATATGATTTACCTTGCTGGATAAGTTGTTCATCAATAACTGATGAAACAGGAGCCGAATTCATCGAGCCATTTGTATGATTAAAATCCAGATTTGGCATAAGACCTTTGTTATTAATAGATATTTGTTTTCGCTCAGTTTTTTCCCTATCGTGAGAATTTTCAATTTCGGTAGCTATATTTGAAAAACTACCGTCCACACTAGAACTCAACACCATTTTATTCTCCTCTTGTCTGTTTTTAACTTTTTTTTCATCACCACAATTAGTTATACTTTTGCCATTGTGATGAGAAGGAGACAAGCCAACTTCGGGAAGTACCTGTTTATTATCAGTCAAATTGTTAGAGAAAGAATTTTCTTCTGTTTCTCGACCTAAAGAACCATTTCCAATATTATCTGCAGGATAAATCCATTCAACATTAGATCCATTACATGTATAATCATACAATGCAGGAGAAGGTGCATCTCTATCTGTTCGCGAAAAATCTGTACGAATATAGCTGTCACAGGATGAAGTTGAAGAACGATTTAATGAAGATGAATCGACATAATTATTTTGTTCCTGTCCTAAGAGACTGTCATTACTGTTGTTGATAGCAAAGCTTGTATCATTTGGTACAGAAGAAGAACTTGATTCTGCATGGTTTGCCGAGTTCACTGCTGGAAAATTGAACATTTCTTCGGGTGGTGTAAGCACAGCAGGAGATTTATTTACAGCATGAGCCCTAGGATGCGTATACATTTTGGATGGTCTATAGACTTTATTTGTATATAAACTAGACCCAGTATTGAGTTTTTGTAATTTATCTTGTAAGTCATCCTTTGATTCGGCTGATGAACTGCAACTTTTTGTATTGTTTTTATTATTGGCATTAGCATGATTATTGTTGAAACGTGGACGGGATTGTGAATAGGATTTGGTTGGGGCATTGCCAATTATTGGTTTGGGCTGGTCATACAAGTAGGATTCTTTATCACTCGAAAAACTTCTTTGATGGCAACGAGGTTGCCAAGGTGGCAATTGCATTGATGGTAATCTTGGACTACTAGTCGAATGAATTTCATTAACTGGTTCCGAGTGGTATAGATGAGTTTTCCTAATTCGATTGGCATTCGTATTTTCATTATTTGTTTTAGAGGCAGAAGACTGTGTTGAACTCATACTGTTGACACAAGCCTCTTTTTGAACATTTTGGCAAATTTCATTCTTTTCTTCTTTACATATAGTTGGTTCATTTTTTTGAATTTCATGGGGCTCTTTTCTTCGAATGAGAAAATACGTAGTCATATCACCTTTCCCCTTCACTTTGACAATTCCTCTGCATTGAAATACATATGTATCTTTTAAAAGGTTGTAGACTTCTTCAGTTACCTAAAAAATGAAAGTTTACAATTAGAGTTCGAAATATTTATTACTTTCCAAATGTTTCAATTAATACACGCTACACTATTGAAGCCTGCAAACTGCTGCATTATTGAAGACTTAAGGTCTCTATGTAATTTGACATAGTTACCTTATAACGACTATAATGTATTAGCTACATAAATTGTAAATTGTACAGTGTAATCAATTAATCGACATTATTCCTTAATATTATGTTCTGTTATGGGTTCTTGATACATGAGATTTATTTAACTTCGCATACCCTTTACTTGGAGATAAATTTAGATGTAGGACCAAGTAGTTAACATAGAATAATATAGCATCATTAAGTGCAGGCTTGTATCCTCTTCAGACATTTCAGAACACAAAACGAAAACAAAACTCTTTTAAATCCCGTGCACGTTTATATTCGGTTTATAGTTAATGTTCACAAAAAATGTCTAGACACAACATATGCAAGAATTATGACTCCTGATCAAAATTAAAACATTTTACTTTGAAGGAAAAAAAAACACATACACAATTTTTTTCTCTATTAAGATCATCTAACATCTATGGCTTGGTGAATAGATATTGTGTTTCAATAAACATAATCAATCTTCTTTTTATTGCAATCTAATATTTGAAATAAGTGGCTAAATTACAGAGATGTGATTAAACTTCTAAGGAACCAATCCGGAATACTGTCCTAGTGGGACCCTTAGAAAATTAATCTCATCATTATCAGTAATTCTAAAAATACTTTATTTTTTAGATATTTCATCATTTTCACTATTATATAATTTGAAAGCTTAAATCTTTAAACTTAAAACTAAAAAGCAGTATGGAAATTATTCTATATATAAACTTTTCTATTTCGCACAAATTATTTTTATTTAATTATTTATTTATTTTGTAAATTAAAATAATTTTTCTTAACCCTTCACAGATTTCTAATTCCATAAAAATTATCGAAACAATTTGTAATTGTGAATTTTTTAAATTCATATTCACAAATTTTAAGAATTCAGTCACAGATTTTCAGGACAATCTGTACGGGGCTATCAATCTGCGTGGGGCAAGGAAACTTTATTTTATACATTTTAGCACGTTTTTAGAACGTGGTATATGAATTTTCTTATTTTCTGTTTTTCAGTCTTGTATGAATGACATTACAATTTTAACTAACTTCCCGATTATGACTTGGCTTGGCGCCATATGTCGATAATGAAAGTTTTAATCAAATGCAACATTTGCACCAAACAAACATACAGAAAGAAAAGAATGCGAGTTAATATTGCATCGTCATCCAGTTCAAATCTCTAGTCTAATATTTAGTATCAAATCTCTAACTCATCGGGGTGTTGATTTAAAATCGATTGCAAAATTTGTACCTAACAGACAAATAGACAGGGTAGAAGGCGAGTTGTCAAATATGTGTTAATAATATCATATTAACATAAATACCGAACAACAAATTACATTTCTATAAATTTTTATCTATGTTCCTAACATAATTACAAGTGGAGACTAAATGATTTTAACAATTCTTAAAGCTAAATAGATATTATATTAATATAAGCATGATATGCTGCATCATATTAATATACGCTTTTAACAAGCTTTAGTTGTCCATTCAGTTGTTCATGTTTGATCAAAAATATGAAACAAGCAGTTTATTGAATGCGGTTTCATTTGATAGCATGGCAAAGAATTATTGGATGCATTAAGGAAACGTTGCCCAGCAGGGACTTGGATGATGGGGAGGTGAGATACATATTTCTTCTCCAGATTCGGCATGTATGAGGTCATATAATCAATGCGATTAATTAGCAAAGAATGATACTGCTAAAAACAAACAAACAAAAAATGAATGGAAAATATTTGCAAAAAATTTCATGATCGCAAAAAATAACTGAAAAATAAAAATTGATAAAGTTTCTAAATATAACATACTTAATTTTCAGTAAACAAATGTTGTTTTCCTTATTTTTAAACTATAACAATTTTTCAGATTGTATACACAAAAATTGATGCAGCAACTTAAGAAAATCCAGAAAATTTGGGGTTATCAACTTGACCTTAATGCATTATAAATTAAACTTTCATTAAAACAAAAAATACAATTACCTGTATGTGATTAGGAAGACCAGTACTATCCATTCTACTTGCAACATTTACTGTATTCCCCCAGATGTCATATTGTGGCTTACTAGCTCCAATAACTCCAGCAACAACAGGACCAATATTTAAACCTGCAAGAAATATTTCGATTAACATTAATGGAACTCAAACTGATATCCTTGGTGATGCCAATATGCGTGGATAATATTTCAGTTTTTTTTCCATTAATGTTAGTAGAATTTATAAACATAATGTATTATTATACTTTTGACAAAGGAAGAATAATTTATATTTACAAATATTACCTCATAAAAATGTGGTCTAAATAAATATTTCAAATGAAAGGGTGAAAAGAGAGAATAATAGTATATTTACCAATTCTCAGAAAAAAGTTGTTATAAGAATTTTCATTGATGTCGGCTAGTTTGTCTTTAAATGCAAAAACCATTTCTGCCAAGATACTCATATACTCAACAGCTGAGTCGCGATTATCATCCTAAAAACATTACAAAACATATATCATGATAATACCTATATTAAATCGCAAGTAAATGCATATGATTCAGAATCTTTCTAAAAGAGATTATATAAAAATTTTAAAACATCAGTTACCAATATATTCTTTTGGGAGATAATAAAATGTCATCCAAATAACAAATTCTGAAGTTCCAAACTTAAAAAAAATGAGCAATAATACCGAAGTTAGTAAAATTCTATTTGTTTCATGAACAGGGTCAAAAATTCATCTCTAACCTCAGATCTTATATAAAGACCAATTAAGCGTTAATTATGGCTGTTGTTGCACATATAAAGAAACATCGACGATGCTAATAAAATCTAAAATGTTGTTGATCGATGTTTAAATTTTCCAAATATTATCTTGTTTTGTGCTCACACAACTTTCCTCCAAGTAGGAAAATTCCTACATTGTTTAATAATTAGCAAGAAATTTTTCAAAAACATTTTCGAAAAATGAGATTTTGTAGATGTGTGTAGAGGAAGAGAGGCAATCAACTTTAGCGACGAAAAACACAGAAAATGCGTTGAATAACCTATTTTACCTACTACTTTTACCATGGAAAAACGAAAGAAATTCATTTAAAAAAATGTGGTAAAACTTAATTTATCAAATAAAAGTTGTACTTATTCCATTTATGTCGAGTGATTATAAAATTTGTTGATATATGATCCCATAGAGAACATAACATTCAAAGGAACAGAATAAAATTTTGAATACAAACGTTTTATGGTTGCGATCAAGAAAGATGTGAAAATAACAATCTGGATCTCACAATTATAGTTCCAGGGAAATTTTCAAATGAGAAAGACGTTTTTTTATCCCACGGAACCGTGATCCACACAGTAAGAAATCTTAAACTGGAATGTTGATTGAAAGCTGCATGGAATTTAATATGCAAATTTAAAGAAATGAATTGCACCTATGCGTCTCGTTTTACACGAACTTCGGCTTCTGTTAAGAAGTGTATGTACGCTAGAGGGCCGTCGTGGTGAGGTTTTAATTTCGGATCCGACTCCACCGAAGATCCTCAGTGTCGGAATCCCAATGACTTCTCGCTGTTGTGATATGGAAGCTTGGAGAATATATGTCAGCACAGGTTCCGCCCTCATCATATAACTGCGGTTTAGAATTACGAAGGCCGTTCCACCCTATTGTTGCTTTAAAAGCGGAGCATTAGTGTAACTACAATAAACAAAAGCAAAACACATGCTAGATGTGCCAAATCCTACGTTTTGCAAATATTCTGTTTGATGCCGCTTGAAAGCAAAATTGTGCTGCCCCACATGCAGGATATTCTGACAAACATTTTTTTAATATTGAGTGACAGAATTATCTTCACTATTCTCCTAATCTAATGGAATTAGATTAGGAATCCTCCTCCATTCTAATGGAATTTTGGCAGAGGAAATACCTGAATCAAATTTTCTTCATATGGTTGGTGTTTTGCAGTACAATTCAGCATCTGCCACATGCAAAGTACCATCGAGTGTAAAGACGGGAAGTTCGAAAATTTGTGAAAATAAAAAATGTTTGCTTTACTTTTATTTTATTTATTTATTTATTTACTTGTCTTTTTCTTCGATTTTGCTAAGCATTGAAATTTTTTATGCTAAAACTACTGTTTCAACTCAGTTTTAAGTTTTTTTACTGTAAGGATCGAACTTCCACGAAAATAAAATACGTGTTCTTATTTGAAAGTTTTGTTATTTTGTCATAGCAACATTAACTGTGAAAGCTGGACTATTGCTTTTCTCATAATTTTTGAGTGCATTTCATATAATACTTCCATTCAAAATTTTATTCCATTCCCTCAAATTCACTAAGAGGTCATATTACTTTAAAGAATTTTATTTTTTGTTTGTATCATAATCATTATGTTTTTGAAAATATTTTTCGAAATCTGGCCCCATAAATTTTATGCACTTTTCCCTTCATTTTAAAATAAGAATTTTTACCTCCGGATAATTTAGTCTGAAATATTTCAAGGAAATTGCCGATTAAGGGAAAATAATATAGATGTTAAGAGAAAATTTACGATAAAACTGAAATTTGAGAACTTACTTAGGAACTTTTAATGAACCGAGTGTATTAAAGAGTGAAGTATTTCTATCTAAATTAACAAAGAAAGGATAATTCGTAAATTTTCTAATCTCATAAGTCCAAAGTAATTTTTAGTATTGCATGAAAGAATTATTCAGAACTTTGGATCTCTGCGAATCTAGCTGTAAATACTTTTAACAATCATTTTGATGTTAACTCGTTACTGACTAATTGTTTTCACAGTTGTTTCATCAGTTATTTTAATAATATTTTCAAAATATATAATCCCTTAAATCATCTATAAATATTAGTAACTGCAAGTCAAAAATATGAAAACTTTAAAGAGTAATTACTTACAATAATTCTGTAGTCAGGCATTAGACCAATGGCAGCCATATATGTACTACCAACAGTCTTAATCTTATCTATGGCCTTAAATCTTTCGTCATCCAATAGCTATTTAAAAAAAAATATATATAAGTTGTGAGTTTTTATATACTATTTGTGAGTGAATAAAACATCGAAAACACAAATTAACTAACCTCATCGAAGTCGGCAATTATTTCATTTAGAAGGCGCAAGCACTCCATTCCTTGGTTATTTCCATCCAGTTCCATGTAAAATTCATGAAAATTTGGTATCGATGCAAATACCACACCAACTTTAGAGTAGCTTTGATTGTAGAGGTCCTTGAAAATACAGAAATGTTAAGCAATTCATTCCTTTTTGTGTGTGACGAAACTAATCAAATAAAGATAACTTACCATATTATTTTTAAATTGATTGTCCAAGAAATGGGTAGCAACATGAGCGGGAAGCAAGTTAAAAAGAATTCGTCGATTGCTACTTTGCAATTCGTGCATTTCCCTCTTTTCTTCGTTGGCCTGATAATATATAAAAAGAATAAATTAATACAAAATGTCTAAAATGCCTTTTGGGGGAAAAAATATCATTTTTTAAACGCATTTCTGCTATATATTAGCCTTTATTAAATTCCTTCCATTAACCCTTTGCGATCATATTAAGGTTATAGATAGGTGTCATGTTGGTCGGATTAATAAATTTTTACTATTCTCTCTCTCTCTCTCTCTTTCTATTTCCCTGCCACTTGAAATTTCACTTTCTTGGTACTTCCAGAATCACTAGAATAAGTATTTTCAAAACAATTTTTCACTTTCTATATCTGCGTTCAAATAGTCAAAATCAAATTCATACTTGCTACTTTGAATTTTACAGTGCACTTCTTTCTGTAACTTTCTTTTTGCCAATTTAGAGTTTTATTTTTAAAATATTAAACAGGAAACGAAAATGCATAATTTCATGTTTGTACAATTTGTAAAATATTATTTCGAATTTATTTATCTTCGAAGTTTGTAGACTTAGCATAATATAAGCTGCGGTACTCAAGAACAGACGTACAACTCGAGCCGTAAAAACTTTGAGAATAGACATACGATTAAAAAGATTAAAAACATTTGGTGGCTGAGAATAGACATACGACCGCAAAGAGTTTAGTAAGTTAATATATTCCTCAGTTCCTATTTGTGGATATGCATGCCACTCATTTTGTGTGAGCCTCGCGATTTCGTCCCCTTAGTTCCAACAATATAGATCTATCTTATCAAAAGCTTGTATGCATTTTTAAAAAATTGATAAATTTATAAAAGGCACCTTTTAAGATTTTAATTTAAAATTATTTTCTTAATTTAATCAATCCTCAAAAATTTATTTTTGACTTCAAGCATAAAAATTGTTAAATTAATTTAGCGACATTATTTTCCTCCAATTCCTTTAGTATCTAAAATATGTACATGGCATACCAATTACTAACATGAGATGTGTTTTAACAGCTAAAGGATTTCATAACACTGGTTTTAAATCATTTTACACAAATTGTATATTTCTAATATATAAATAGAATTGAAATGGCAGCATCATTTCAACTCTAACCAGATGTAACAGAAATTAGAGAAATCCACTGTATAACATCTTATATTTAGTTGTTGTTTATAATGTTGTATTTTACTGTAGGTAATTGCTGGGATTCATTCTAAAAATAATCATACAATAACACTCTCATTTTTCAATTCTGATATTCATTTTGGCAGATTTCACTCCAAATATATATTCGTTGAAAATCTTAAAAACAAATGGCTGATTGTAAGTCTACGAGAAAGTCGAAGGAAGAACTCTCTTGACATTTTCAAGAAGATTTTTAGATAATACCTTTGTCAGCATTTAAGATTTTATTTCATTAAAAAACTGCAGTTTGCATTTATGAACCAACAACTTCATTGTACACTGGTTTCTAAAAATTAATGAAAAACTCAGAGCGAATGCAGTTACATTGTCAAGTAATTTTTTATACTAATTCCAAAGCATATGTAAAAAGTAACGCTGCATTGTGATATAATATATAAATTATAGTTGCAGTAATTGAACATTACTGATTATATATGCAAGCAAAAGCAGGGTTTAAAAGTATCAATAGTTTCTGTAAGTAAAACTGTTGTGAAGTTTCGAGATATTACTTTTTTTAGATATACGTACTCGACATTTGGTGGGCCATTAGGCGAATAAAATTATGTAATCATCAATGGTATGTAGTAAGATGGTTGAATTTAAGCTCTTCTGTACTTCATAGGCTATGGACTGCATTTCTGAAAATAAAATCAGGTTCTAGAAGGTGCAGCCGAGGAAAATCTAGAGCTACAAGTGTTGCAGATAATCGCTATTTGCCGCTTAGCATAATGAAGCACATAGCCCCTCGGGTCTCTAACAGCAGCTCCTGGTAAGCTGGTATTCAGATCAATTATGTGAACAAGTCTTCAAGAAGTTGAATTTTTGAAAGATTTCCAGCTAACGTTCTACGTTACTTAAATAAAACACAATTATGCTCGTACACTAGTCAATTAGAGTGTGAACAATGGTAGTCTTTAATCTTTACAGATGAATTCAGATATTACTAACAAAGTGACTTAAGACGGTTGTTATTCTGCTATGAATAGATAACCAGGTTTTACTGGTGCTGCATCTATGAAACAGACAAATTTGGAAGGCTACAAGTATGATGAAACATTTTTCAGAATGACCACACTGATCTGAATTTCATCCAAGAGGCTATGTTAATGCTCAGTTTTATACAAACGAGATTTTTCATCCAATTGCTCACATTTATAAAAGTTGAATGGTCTGTTCCTTCTACAAGATGATAATTCTACACCACACAGAACTGAGTAATAGAGGAATTACTTTCTTAAAAAGACTTTTGTAGGTTGGACAGCATATTTTCCGAAAGTGAATCTGATTAAATATATATGGAATGCCCAAGGGAAATGTACTGCTGCATTTCATCTAATATCTGCTCCCTTTCAGGATTTTCAGATTGCCTAGACATAACAATTGTTTTTACTACCACTAACATACTATGTACCAGCATTTTGAGCATGGAGTTCTGCTGTTGTGTTACAAGTGATTACACATTACATGTTATAAGTGATTACACTCAATTTTGAGGGATACATACAATGGACTCGGATGCTTGTTTTTATTAAGGCATGCTTTTAATACGTGTATTTTAAAGACAAAAAAAATCATTATTTCTCTTTCGTCTGTAATATTAGAAGCATTGTTTAATTTACATTTTTGGCATATTTCAACAAATAGAAATTTCACAATAATATTTTCCACTTAATTTTCAAAAACCACTGTAAATGATATTCGAACTTTCAATGAGCAATGAACTTTCAATGAGTTGTTTCGAACTTTCAATGAGCAATTAATGTAAGAAGTTTATACATATAATACAGAAAAAGAATGTCTCCATAAATTTGCTTGATTATTAAATTAAATTTCGTAGACATATAACATAAATGAATATTCAATGTAAAGAAGTTATAAATGACAGCAGATAGAAACCTGAAGATTCCATAGAAAGTCAAGTCTTGCAGTCCATTCTACTTGTCTTCCATGTATCAAAACAGCTAACAAAAAATGTATAATTACAACAAGCCCAATAAGATGTTCAGGGACAACAGACCTACAAAAAAAAATCAAATCATTTAGGAAAAAACTCGAATTTCAAATAAGTTTTATGACACAGTTTATGATATTAAACGAAAGTTAAATTGATAAGGAAAGTTCGCATTTATTAACATTAGAAGTAACAAGCATTTTTCATGTTTTATTTTCAAGTGCAAATAATTTCTAATAGAAAGTTTTAAAACTTTACTAATGTAAAATGCATTTTCTTCTAAAATTTATATTCTCTTTAAAATGTTAAAAAATACGTATAAATAAAGTAAGGCAGTAATTTCATGCTGTTTTTGGTGGTATACAAAAATAGACAAAGAAATAATTAATAAACTCACCTAACATGTTCATCGTAGCATTCAAATAGTGGCAATTGTATAACTTCAATAGTTACTATCGATATAATCGTCAATGGCAGAAGCAATGATACTTTAATCAGTATTGGAATTCGAAGAAAAACAACAACAGAGAAGAAAGTCAAAATACAGCTTATTACAATATAATGAGGAAGGGGACAATAGTAATGATCATATAGTAGTGAAGTCAGAGAAATATTTGCTGATGGACTGCATTTCGGCTCCTTAACGCAAGCAAACTAGAAGAAAATAAACATTTTTACTCATATAGTTAAAAAGAAAAAAAAATGTAAGCATAAATACTGCAATGAAAACAAAACTAAAAACAAACAAACAAACAAAAAAGAATTGCTGTAAATTACATTTTCACGCAAAAATTCCCACTACAACGAAGAAATGTTGGAATTAAATCTTTTTTGCTACATTTCTGAAACTGTTTATGTCAATTTTACTACATTTTAAATTTACATTGTTTGATACCGATACAGAAAAATATCAATTATTTCAAAACACTGTATTGAGAAAATTTTAATCTTAATCTAATTAGAATCTTAATACACTTTTTAATCTAATTTTAGGAAACCAGAGTTTATTATTACGATTTCAAATTGTTTCCAGAAGAATTTTTTGCTATTTTTTCTGAGCTTCATTCTTTTCATATAATTAAATTATCTTTTAAATTCAAAACACCTTAATACTTTACCATATCTGAGAGACATAATAAGAAAATAATAAGAAAAAGTTCCGGAAAAAACAGACAATATGATTTCATTAATTTCCATTACTAATTAACCAACTAATTGTCAACCAACTCATTTAAAATATAAACGAGAAATTAATAAAATAAATTCAAAAGAAGACGGATGATCTTTACTTCAATTTTCGAGAATTTTTAGCAAAATTATTATTTTTAAAAAAATCAAATGATATTGAACTGCTTCATGTATGCACTAAAAGTCTAAATATTTAACGACTGAAGTGACTTCTCAGACAACTTAGTAAAAAAATGTCCGTTTTCCGCAATGTTCAAACAAAAGTATAATGAAATTAAAATGAAGCAAAGAAAATTTCAGCTGCAGAATTAGAAGATTTTAACTATCTTTTCAACGATCCCATATGATTTTCATCTCATATAATCTGAAAGCAACTCATGAAAATTAAAAATAGTAGAATTAGCAGCATTCCACTAATGCCGAACATTGTTTGGCGAAACGGATTGGAAGCGAAGAATATCATAAATTAATAAAGTTTAAAACAAACCCTTTAACAAATTAATATTCTTTAATAAATTTTATAAAGTATTTTATTGAATTGAAAAAGACACAATAGCAGCTAAAATAAAAATTAGAAATAAGAAGAATCAAATATGAAGAAGAATCGACAAACAGTTTCCCCTGCCCGAAAGCTCTGCAGTTCAAACTTCTTCAGTAAAATTTGTTTATAGGCTTTTTTCTAAAGATTCTGATAGCAATCAGCCTTGATATGGATATACCATCAATCTTGATAGGGTCCTCTTGTATCTTTAAGTCCTGGTGAAATCGTTCGCCCTGTTTAACTAGTATCACCAAGCTTTCCAGGGAAAGTATGTACATAGCTGGGAAAGTAATAAGCCTATTTTTACTCATTTTACAACCAAAGTTTGAAACTGTTAAACGTTTTGCTAATTAAATAAATATAATTTTCTGGCTTTTGGTTGTCCAGAAAGATGTTGACAGCAAGAACAAATGAGACGCGTGATTTTCCCTCTGTCTTATTTGGGAAATCCACCAGAGGCGGCGGCAGAAGTTCACAGATGGGGGAGGGGGAGCCAAGATAAACCCGACAAAGGTAAACACAATTTATCTTATTTGGCTTCAAAATAAATCATAATATTTTTTTTTAGTATTTAATTAAGGAAAATTAAATATTATTTAGCTTTTTTAAAAATTCAGATACTAACCGTTTCGGCTGAAAAATCTGCTGACTTCACCTCATCGCCAGCCATCGCATTGAGTTTTTAGTGAGTCGACCAAATATTATCGACAAAATACAGTATCTTATTCATTTGTCACCTTGTCGGTTATATTGTCAAGCGTAATCAAACTGCTTAAACCTTATTTGGATATTTCGATTGTTAACAGTATAGTAACTTTAACATGGTTTTTAAATTATTGTATTCATTATTGTCCAGCTCTCTACAACCGTCCTGAAATCGAGAAAACTTTTGACGACGAAACTCTCAATCTCTCGCTGACGGGGGCAAGCAGATGTAGACTGGCAGCAATTGTCCCCTTTACTCCCTTGCTAACGCCGCCTCTGGCCCAGAAAGATGTTGAGTGCAAAGACAAATGAAACGAGTAATTACGCCCTTTTGCAATTTTAATAATTAACGGAAATTCTTCATGTGCAAATTTATTTTGAATACATGCAATTGTTAAATGCATATTATAATGTATATAAATGTATGCGTTAAAACTTAAAGATTTCTTTTCCAATAATCATTTACTCAGAAAAGTGTTTTGCTATATTACAAATAAAGAATTCCACCATCTGAAAAGTATTGGATTTAAAATTACTTTTAAGACACTTTAATTAATTTTAAAGATACTGAACTCTTTTTTTTTAAATATAAGAAATATTCAACTATCCACTAAAATTATTTTTCTGAAAAATGAGAAAAAAATTAATAAAAATAAACCTTAAAGGTTTGATAGATGCTGTGCCACCGTCTCTCAAAGATTTAAAAAATTCATTCTAATTTATGTTTAGTCTTTAATATACTTCATAATTCATGGTAATAAACATAATAAAATTTTAAAATTTTATTATTGAATTCTAGATGCCACCATCTCTGATATATTTTAGATAAATTAATAAATGAATTGATAATTAATTGCTCTAAACCTATTAAAATATTCTATTGTCATCGGGAACCAATGACGGTACGAAATTTCAGAACATGAAGTACATGAAGAAGTAAGAGAAATGTCCATGACAAAATTGTATCATTACAAACATAGAACACGCGAAGTTAAGTAAAAGAATAAAAAAAATTAACATTCTGAAATTCTGCTGCTTTACTATGCTTATATTTCGTTTACTGTTGTAGACTTCGTTACTGTTGTATCAAGGTGCAATGCAAAGGTTTCATGAATTCATAAACTTTTCAACTAATATCAAATTCGTTTCTAGAAATTTATTTGATTAATATTTATTATACTGAGTCATTCATTAAACAAAAATCGGTAATCGCTAAATGAGAGAATCAGATAGGTTGTTTTTGGTTCATTTTGAAATAAAGAAATTAAAAAAGCAATTTTTAAACAATAAATAATGTATAAGATAATACGAAATTAAAATGCAAGAAATGTATTTAATAAATTTGATTACTTACAACGTTTACTTGAGCAACAATATAAACGAAGATTATAGTCAGCACAATGGCAGACATACGAAGGAGAAAAGATTGACTAATATCCCATGAAATAAGCTGCAAAAAAATTATAGCA
The DNA here is from genome assembly GCF_947563725.1 of Argiope bruennichi. Classification (NCBI taxonomy): domain Eukaryota; kingdom Metazoa; phylum Arthropoda; class Arachnida; order Araneae; family Araneidae; genus Argiope; species Argiope bruennichi. The sequence goes on along the minus strand of NC_079162.1, from coordinate 131,648,342 downwards.
TTAGTAAAATAAAAAATATATATATATATTTTTAAAAAAGGGAAGGATTATAAGAAAATAAATTTAAACATGTTTTTTGAATAGAATATTTCCCTAAAAAAACAGCAACTTCTAGAAACTAACATCAATTCAACAATTAAATTATAAAAAAATAAGTAAATTCTTATCTAAGGAAACAAATAAAGTGAGTAATTGGATTAAATATAAAATCTGATTTAAAAAATTTAAGGAATTAAGAAACTGTTTTCAATTCTCTCAGCTTCCCGTTCGTTATATCGATAACTACGATAACTTACTCGGATTTTACAGTAAATAAATGAATAAGAAAAAGGTTTTGAAGTCGAAATACCAAATTTGTTTTTCTTTAAATTAAATTTAATAATCCCTATATCATAAAACAGCATCTAATAAAAATAACAACAAATAGAATAATGAATGAAAAGTTAAAAAAAAGTGATCTAAGCAGAATCTACGAATTAAGAATTTAAGAATACAGTGAAATAAATTAACTACATAGTTCGCTTTACTCAAATTTTCCATAAAACGGACTCCAATCTTAATAGAAATAAATGCCATTGAGGCCATATATGTATCTTCCCAATCTCCTCCTAAACAACTGGGGCGAATTCAACCAAATTTTGAATACTTATTATTTAAGACAAGAGAGAAATACTGTCAACTTTTCAAGGTACAAAAATTTATTAAATATTCAATTAATAAGAAATTATCCAAGATTTTGACATTTTTTTTCTTAGTAATTTCAGAGAAAATTACACCAGAGAAAAATATCTTTACATCATTTAAAATTCGAAATCTTACCTTTCAATGATACAATTTCCTTTAATTATTAACAGTTTTGAAATAAGGAAATATCTAAGTATTGCTTTGCTAATCAACAGACAGACTACACAACCACTATTTTTTTTTATTATTTCTCCTTATTTTAATATCCTTAGACAATGTTTTTATTAATTTTAAAATAGTGATTTAATGATGACTAATAGAAAGCACAATTCCATCACTCAGATACAAAGGCTATGAAAATAAAGCTTTCATGAAAAAGCTGATTTTTTTAAAAAATTGCTGAGGAACAAGAAATTGTATACGAACAGCTTTTTCCAAAGCACATCAGCAAAATACTAAAAGAAAACTTTAAAAGCAAAAAATGTATATTTAGATTAACTATTGTTTCGATTTATTTATACACTGCAGGCCATTAAAATTGCAACACCAGAAAGGTATAATCTGATGAACGTCAAAATCACATTAATGGAAGAAGAGATAGGAATATGCAAATGACTAGTATTTCAGCGCGTTTAGACGACGCAGGGGGGAGAAACTACAGCTGAAGCACTGCATAAATGAAAAATTGTCTAATGGATTTCTCATTCATAAAGCGCTTTGTAAGGTTCGAGTTTGCTCAGAATATCATGTTATGTCTCGAATTAAACGAAATGCTTACCAGCAAGTGTCGGAATTCGAAACAGACAAGATCGTTGCTGAGAGTCATAATGTACGGCATGCAGGCTCAAAATCCTCCCATGATTAATGCCCGAGAGGGCAGACATATTGTGAGGCCAGCCCTGCAAAACAGTGCAACCACATCGTAGACCATTAGTCTGGAAATGGGGAATTAGCAGCACACCCAGTATCCGCTCATACGGTGCGACGACGATTGCAGCAGCATGGATTGTCAACACGGCGGCTATTACTTCAGCTTCCCTTGACAATGCAGCATAAAGAGAGAGACGGCGTCTTTGATACACCTAACAACAAGACTGGATAAAAGAAGGGCAAAATGTCATTTTTTAAGACGTGCCCTGGTTCTGCATGCAGTTTTCTGATGGCCGCATACGTGTCTGGAGACTCCAAGGAGACCGCAGGCCATATGCTTGCATTCGACATCGGCTTAGAGGTCCTGCACCAGGTTTGATGGTTTAGGAAGCCATTGGGTACACGATACGCCCATCTGTAGTTCGGATCGACTGCAATTTGAACGCAGATTGGCGCATTTCAGATATTTTACGTCCAGTAGTTGTGCCCTAACAGGGAGGCCTACCAAACGCCATCTTCCAAAAAGATTGTAAGACCACATGTTGCACGTCGTGTTCTGACTTTCTTCGATACACAGGATATTCAGTTGTTTCCATGGCCTGCATGGTCTCCAGATCTGTCACCCATTGAAAACCTCTGGTCCTAGGTTGCTGAGAGACTAGCCCGCCACCCCACTTTATTTAGTACGGTTAATGAAGTGTGGCATAGACTTGAAGCAGCATAGAATGCGTTTTTTTTTTTTTTTTGTCCTCCAAGTCCAGATCCACTCTATGTCTATCCGGGTAAAGGCCGTTATAGCTACCAGGGTTGGTAGCTGTTTCTACCAATTTCTCACCCTTGTAAACCCCCAAACTGCTTACAAATATAATTATTTTGTCTTCATGCCATTATGCTTACGTACATTTTTTTTTTTTTTTTTTGTATTTTCTTTCCTTTATGGTGTTGTAATTTTAATGCCAGCAGTGTATATTTTTTTATTGAAAAATTAACTATCTTACTGTCTCAAAATGTTTTTTAAAATCATTTTTTAAACTGCAGTATTAATGAACGAATTTGAAGAATCAATTTAGCAAATGTTAATAAATTATGGAGAAATCAACTTGCAGGGGATTTTAAGAATTGCTTGGGTCAATTGATATTTTAATTTTAAATTTAAAAAAAAAGGTGATGCAACGATATTGCATATTATAATATTTCATACAAAAGCATTACGTATGTTAAAAATCTTACGTTAAGAGTTAATCACGAAAGAGTTTTAATCGCAAGCAACACCAGGTATATTGACTACTATTTATTAAAACTTAAATTCATGCAAAATTTATTTACTTCTTTCGTTGCTTTCTTGCGATATAATGCATTTTAATATTAAGTATTTTGAATTAAATGTCTGTATATGGCGAAACTGAATAGCAAAAAACACAGGAGAAAGTTGCAACAGATCCACCCATTATATCACATATTGGATGAAAGTATAAAATGATACATTGAAAAACTAAATGAAAAAAATTGAAATAGAAACTAAATTTTCAAACAAAAGTGTTTTTAAGAAAAATATTAAAAATAGCATTTAAAGAAGCTAACTGCCGGAATTTTTCAAATAATATATTCTGTGAAGATTTTTTTTAAAATCGTTTCTACTTAGTTAAGGTGTCTAAAAAAGAAGAAAGCTGAATTGTAATAATTACCAAATAAAAATTAAATTGAAAATCGGTAATTAGAAACTGAAACAAAAAGCAAATGACCATCAACTCCCAATAGAAAATATCAATTTGATATTTCACAGCACAAAATTTATCAATGGAAATAAAAATCTTTTTCTTTGATAAACTTAAATTGAAAAACATATTTGAAAAAAGTGGAAAATTCATACGACGGGTACGTGAAAATCTAATTTATATCCAATACTTATAAATATATCAAAGAAAGCAAACGTCATAGCTAGAACAATGGCAAACATAAGGTGATTAAATGATTTGAGGAAAGAATGACATCAACTTGATTTCCATTGCAACAACAAAAAGTATAGTTACCAATGATGAAAAATATTTTAAAGCATTTGTTAAAATTATGGGAGAAATTGTAATAAAATTGATATTAATAAAAGTATTATTTTTTAAATTTAGAATGCCATAAAAATAATTTTTGTGAGACAATGTTTTTGGAAGATATCGCAAAAAAACACCAACATCTTGAATAATTTTTAATTAACTAAAATTTTATTAAACGTTCGGAAGTTGACAGTGTTTTCCTTCTACATATGACAAACATATATAAACTTTTATTTTGAAAAATCACAGTTCAGCATCACAAGACTTTGAAATGTTATTATTATTAACAGACATAAAACATATGCGAATGACATGCATGTTATACTCTTCATCAGTTCTCCATAGAATGATTAGGAGCAATCCAGTAAAAACAAATTAGGTACACAGAAGGATTTCTATCTTGATCCCATATTTCAAATTCTGGAATTTAACGCAATGAAAGTAAGTTTAATTACTTCCAATGTCGTAAAACTAAATGCTCACAAAAATCTACTCCATAAGCATTTTTTATGACTACAACTCCAATATAGTATTGAAAAATAACCCAATTTTTAAAAAATAAAATAAAATAGACTGTAAAAATAATAAAAAAATAATATAAATAAAAAAAAAACTTAAATAATTCTCATAATAGAAAATGCAAATTAATGCTTTTCTTAAATATCTAGACACTGCAATTATAATACTTTAATATTTATTGAGCTTCCTTTTATTTATTTATTAGAAAACTAAGTCTTTTAAATGAAAAATTACATCTGTTATGTAATGTTATCTTTATAATATACAGTTAATTTTCAAGAATTAAATTATGATTTGAAATAGAAATCATAAAATCACCTGTTTTTTATAATTTTTTAATTAGTCAATTAAAATACAAATTGCATATAATAAAATATGTAAAATTAATTTATTATATTATATATTGCATATTTCTAATGTGATGGTATAACTAGATTTTAAAAAAAGAAAGAAAATGGAAATGTGGTTTACATTTTTCATATTTCGATAATTGTCGACTTACTTTCATTTTTGCTCCAATAGTTAAAATAATCAAAAAGAACGTCCAACCAAACGCAGATATAAATAATATCACCATCAAAAGAGATCTAGACGAAAAATAGAAATAAAAAATTACACAGATTAGTGGAAGAATATTTACAGAATATTTATTTATAGTTATCTATATTAATGACACCAGAATGCATAATGACAAGAGCTTTAAAAAATGATTTTTAATGTGTATTTCATTTTTTAAAAAATATGAAGCTTTTTATCTATTTTAATGTGAAATAACAATATTTGCAATTTGACTGATATGAAAAAAGCTTATTTGGCCATTTTATTTACCTTTATATATTGAAATGAGTTCTGTTTGTAAGATCATAATAATTTCAGTTTCAAGATATAATAAAAGTTGAGGTTTCAGCTCTTATTCTTATGAAAGCATTCATACACAGTGTATCAAGTTTATTCTTTTTATATGCAATAAAGATAAATAAAAAGATTTTAGCTAAACTTTAAAAAGAATTTTGGATGAAAACTCTCTGGAAATTTATCATGCTCAGCTTTTTCAAGTTAAAAAACGTTCTCCCAATTTTCAAGTTACATCCAGTCACCACTAGTATTTTATTACACATGTTTAAATTTGTCTGAAAAAATATCAGCCTCACAAAGGAAAAATACCATTGTTTTTATGTCCAAATAAAAATTCGGAAAACCAAAAAAATAAATATATTTTTAAAAAGTTCCACATTCATAATTATATTATTATATTTGAAATTAATTGATGAGCATTTCATTTATTAATGAGCTAAAAAATCACAATTAGAATTTTCATATTGAATAAAAGTTCATAAATTGGGTAAAATTTATTTTGTTTATATTTATTTAGAATTAGACACTAACATAGAGACCAATTTTATAATTAAAAATTCAGGATTACCTAGTCAAAACGGTAGCTTGCAAACAACCCAAAAGTAAGAGAACAATCAAGCAGCATATCATGCTGTTAGTAAATCCTTCATCTCTTTCACTGTAATACTATAAAAAAAATAAAAGGAAAATTACATATATCAAGATTAATATTATTTCATTAACTAAAATTGATTTCTATATTTATTCCAAGTGCGCGTTGATTTTTCATAGTAGGAAATTTTTGTACAGCATGCTATAATTCATTCATGGAAATGTTGCTTCAGTTACATACATTTTGGAATTGATTCTGTTATTAATAATCTACAGTTACAATAGCAGTGTCAGCTCAAGCCTAGTAAAATTTAATTTTAAAATTACTTTCAAAGTACTTATCATGTAGAATCGGTGGGTGCGATACCAGAAATTGTTGAAGTGATCTCGAATCTAAAATTTGCCTCACGAGATATCTAAGTAATCATTAAGAATTGTCATCAATTTGTGTATATTGAATGGATCACCATAACTAATAATGCTAGAGGTGAGAAGACAATAAATTAGGTCCCATTCCTAGTGTCCAGTAACTTTAGCCAGAAAATAGGCATTTCCTAGGAAAAATTTTAAGCCAAGATTTTTTTTTCCCCACAAAGGCATATCATTTTAAAGGATATTTCAAAAATTCCTAACATTCTATTGTTCGCTTTCCCAATTTTTTTTTTTTTGGGGGGGGGGGTACGGGGTAAAAATATTGTTCTCATAAGCTAGGTTAGTGACGAAGGATTTTAAATGGGGAATAAACTATTGCTAACGGTTTATTGCTTTAATCACTTCAGTAAGAGACCAATATGACTGCCTCAAATTTTCTCCCTACCTAAAAGTGAACTTTGGCTTATAGAGGGAAAAGAGTGAATTGAAATGGAGTGTTTTTCCATTTTTTTTCGTCTAAATTACTCTAAAATCACTTATTAAATCCGGAAAAATAAGATAATAAAAAGTTGCAGAGCACTAAAATCTGTGTAAAATGAATTCCAACATTTTGTATTTTGCTACAGAATTATAAGTACTAGTAGCTCAAATTAAAATTTCAATGATTTTTCACTCTTTAAAAAAAGGTTTTCCTTCCGAAAGATGACACATATAGTTAAATTAGTTGTCTAAATAAAGATTCTGCGCAAAAATATATACTTTTACATGCACAGTTATGTTGATTTACCAAACCCAGAGCATTAGAATAGTGTGGAATGAATACAAAGAGTCATATGGGGAAATTTCATACATTGCCCTTTCTTATTTTTTTATCCAAGTTAAAAAAAAAAAAAAAAAAAACGTAGTAAATTCGGTAGATACTTTGGTATTGGTTTAGAATTATTTAAGTCCAATTTAGAAACTACATAGAAGCTATTTTGGTATGAACCACATAACTTTGATCAGTGATCAGTTAAATATGGTGCGAACTGGTTGGAACTCCTGTCCAAACTTCCACACTACAAAAAAATGACGCACCCCCTCTTTTTTTTTTTTTTTTTTTTTTTTTTTGAAGTTTGAAAAAATCACCGGAATTTTATTTAGAGATAATACTTATAATTCTGTGGCAAATTTTAATGTTATGCAACATTTCGGTGCAGCATGTTTAGGATTTAATGTAATGTCGAGTAATTTATGAAAAAGCGAAAATTTCAATTCATTTTCATCACCTAGATATCAAAGTTTACCTTCCGTTAAGGAAAAACTTGGAACCGCTATTCTGGACCTTTACTGAACTTGAAACAGCCATACTGGACCCTTGCTTAACTTGGAGCACCCATGCTGAGCCCTTGGAATAGCTATATTGGATCTTTACTGAAGTGATTAAGGCATTAAAACTTCAGTTACAGTTTATTCCCCATTTAATATACCTCATCACTAGCCAATACCCAGACTGTTAAAATACAAGTTTCTTACCCTCTCAAAAAATGAGGAAGCGTACAGCAGAACTTGGAACAGATAGATTATTTAAATATTATTTCAAATGACATAAAGATCGCCCTTGCAAAAACAAAAATTTGGCTTCAAATTTTTTCGAAGAAAAATTCTAATGTTACTAGACTCTCCGTGGATGTAGAAGAAGAATCTCCTCTGTTTGGTGATAAGGCCGTTAACTAACTAGAAAATCGATATTGTGCCACCAAATAAAGATGAGAATATGCTAATATGACAATTTCTCATTCCTCATTTTCAAGAATGAGATGCCGACATCCTCGAATCAATATTCCTGTGAGTGTTGCAATTAGAAAAACTTATTGAAACAAAATATATGTAAAAACAGATAATTAATCTTTAAAAAATATTTTTAATTATGAAAGAGGCTATACAATATTACTATACATACATACAAAACATGGGCTATACATAAAAAAATTAGAAATATCAAATAAAAATATTTAAAGCATTCCAAAGAATTTTTATGGTGAACGATATGCGGAATAAGGAGTAACATTTAGATGATACGATTTAGGAATCATTCTTATGGAATTTTATAAGTACAATAATCAAAAAAGAAAACACATTTAATGAGTAAATTTTTAGCTGAAGAAGTAAAATTTCGTCTTTAGAAATATTAACTACATAAATGAGAGCAGAATTAATATTAAAATGTTTTCTAGTACCTATACGTCGTATACAACGAAACAGTTTTTCCGTCTTTGCATTTCTATGCAACATTTTCAAAGCAAACGTTTTTGTTTCAAAGCAAACGTCTATGCCTTCAAAAAATATATTTTTATTTTCTTCAGCACACATATTGATCGTGTTTGGTTAGTAAGTAGTTTATTCCTTACATTAAGAATATTGCAAATGTTTTTGATCAACTAAACACTTCCCTTAATGCATGTTTAGAAATCAAGAAATGTATTTTACAATAATTGTAACAATTATATCTAAATCCAGAAAAAAAGAAAAAAAAGATGAAAAGCAGGATATAATACCATTAAGCGCTTTTAAAAAGCAGCAATTTGATCATAAGTGAAAAATTATACAGAAAATTTAACATAAAACAAAAATTTCATATGGCTGTTTAAACTATCAGATAAACATCAGACTTTAAAGCTATATGACAGACTATCTGGAAATTTCGAAACATAAATTAATGATGAAAATGGCCCCTAAACTGACATTTGAATCAAGGCAGAACTCAAAAGCACCAAATTATACATAAAATATATTATGAATCTTCAGAGGAATCGAGTTTTGAATCCGTGATACTATTTGACCTTGAGAACAAGATTGTTCTATTCTGCCTCTCGTCACGAAAAATCTATGCTTTTAGGATTAAACTCTATCATACACACACACATAGAAAACATCCATGCACAGAAGTTATGGAAATAACATATACTTATATACAACTCCAATCAATATCTGAAATTTGCGTATATGAAAAAAAATTATTACATACCTGTTTTTCTTTTAATCTGTCTTTAAAGCATAAAGTTATAACATTAACATGAGTTGATTTTTCTTGATCTACACTTCTGGCTTCAATAGCTTGCGCAAGATACTTATTCACTCTGCTAGTAGGCTGATGGTAGACTGTAGAATGCCTAAGAAGAAGAAAACCAACAGATTATTACAATTAAATTGCAATTTACTTTAAAATCAGTTGGATTATGGTTAACAGTTGACTTTATTATTTTGCTTTGAAATAATAAATCAAAATATGCAGAGCCATAAAATTTGTATACTACTAACCTCTTTTTAAAAGGCTTCCTTAATTTATCAGCGAAAGTGGACTGAAAAAATAAAACAAAACATACCAGGTGAATGTTGAATGCAAGGTATACAGTTAGTCTATAACGATCTGATAAACAAACAAGATACAGCATACAAAATAATCACCATTTTAGTTCCTGGCTTTTCTACAACTGGACCACTGGTTACAGCCATATTTGAAAAAGGAACATCCATGCTATATTTAATAGAGTGGAGTAACTGCACAACAACATTCGAAACATTTTTGAAAGACAACTTGCGGCGATTTCCCCCAGGACGTATCTGGCTCTGGGCGCTGAACATCAAGGGCTAAATAAAAGAGAGAATAATTAGTTATTACAATGACAATAATTGCATATTACTCAAGTTAGTCAAAAATTAGGAATGAGATTTCTAATTCATTCTTGATTTAATCACATCCCTTCACTTAAGCATGGTCTTTATGGTTCACTTGAAAGTAAGCGCAACAGAAATGCCTGTTATATCTGAAGTCTTCATTCGGACTGAAATGCGAACTATCTCTCTTCGTTTATTTCATTTAACAATGCAAATTCGGGAATCAGATTCTACTTTTCTATTTGTATTCTTATTTAATACTAGATGATAATTTAAACCTTTCAATATTATAAAGTGCCAAATCCTTTTAAATGACCTTTATCCTTTTTAAATGACCTGTTATCCTTGCACAGAAACAATAAAAAATATTTATTTTGTGCACGGAAGATTTATTAGCCTTAATCTAAATCTGAGCGGAGCACTCAAACTTTTTTCTAGCTTTGTCAAACCACCACTTTAAAATAAATAAAAACCACACATTGCCAATAAATATGTATTAAAATAAAAGAGAAATAAAAAGATAGAGATAAAATGATTTAAAGTCGCAACGCTGCATAGTAAAAGAGTATCTATAAATATCCTTATATCAAGATTGTCTGCTCTAAATTTCTTTTAAAAATTTAATAACAACTGAAAAATATTGCATAAAAATGAAATTGAAAAATTCATTGAAAAAAAACCCCTAAAATTTCGAATTTTAAGATGGTCTATAAATATATCTCTGATCATTTTCTCCAAAGTTACTATGAAAAAGGGCAAAATTTCGATAGTTTTCTCATGGCTTGAAGCTACTGCTGTCCTTGAACATCGGTTTCATCTGTTGGAAAAACCTTTATTGTTCTTGACTTCATATGGGCGAATTTTATATTTACCTTCAAACAATATTAAATCATTGCTTTAAGGCCAATAAAAACATTGTCAAAAGATATGTATAAAATAAAAGAGAAATTTAAAATATAGTAGTAGTATAGATCAAAGTTTTACAGTTACCTAAAAAATGCGTGTCTTTATATTTTCTCATCGCAGATTCGCCTGCGAACAAACAAATGCGCGTTTTAACAGTTCGATTCTTTGCATTAATGTTCATAAGGTGTCTTTTCGTAATAAATCGATGATTTTCCACAATCTCGTTCTGTTTCCGAGATGCATGCTATCTCCGCAGCTTTCCACCAGGTGGCGCCGTAAGCGGGTTCATTCAGTAGCGCATGGTAGCACTTTTAGGAATATAGCAGCAGCGGTTCCGAAGTTATGAAGGTGGGAAGGAACTTAGGAAGGAATTTCCTTAAAAAATAAACTTCAAAATCGGAAAAGAGCTGTACAGGTCTAAATATAGATACAAGTGACAAAATATAATTTAATATTCCACTATAATTCAGAGGATTTTAATGTTTTTAGAGTTCTAGCATTCGGTTCAGATTAATAAGGCGAATTTGAAAGTTCTTCAGATAGTTTACTTGCAAATTAAATTGTATTATATCTTTATTGGACAAATAATGAAAGTGAGACATTTAGTACAAAAACTACTTAAACTATTATGTAAAGGAAATCAACTTTATAATTAAAAAAAAAATCTTTGCGAAAACGGCGAAAAAATGCTTTATTTTAAAAATCAGTTTATACGAAGCTACCGGGACACTTTAAAATATTATGAACTAGACACATGATTTTTTTTGTTAAATGCAATCAATCGAGAAGAAATGAAAGAAAAAAAGTTATGTATTTTAATCTCAAAATAGTGAACATAAACTTCATTGAATTAAAGGGTTAAAGATTGAAAAAGGTCAATTATTTAAGGTTGTTTTTGCATTCACAATGTAGAAAAAGGAGAAATTGATTCCTACTCATTACATATCAATTAAAGGGGAAGAATTCATATATATCGTTAAAAATTGACATTTAAGCAGGGCCGGGCTGAGGAGATGTGGGGCCCAATTGGAAATAATTTTCCAAAGTACTTGGTCCCCAGTCGAATAGCATCCAGAATTTAAAAAAATTAACAATAAAAACTTTTAAAAAAGAAAGTTTATTAGTAAACTAAAAAATATAATTTTTTATTTTAATTTCTTCTTTTATTTTTAATCATTAATTATTATTATATACATTATGGAATTGTAAAATATTTTATTTCAATCCCCAATCACGTAATACGACTCATGCGGATTAAGTCAATGGATAGATCAATTCATAAGTAAATTGTGAAGAAGCTAAAATTCTGTAATCATAGTATATAAAAACGTGTGTACAATTTCAAAATTCTATCTCATCAAGAAGTGAGGAAAAATTTCATTACAAAATAATTTATGCATTATATTTAATAGTTTTAATAAATAGTACATCTCCACTTATAATAAAGATGAATATGTGTATTTTATTATTCTGTAGTATTTTATTATTATGTAATATTACTATTGTGTAGTGTTTAAGGCAAAAATAGTTTATATTAACATAACAGGGTCCCAACTGGAAATGTCTAAATCATTAGTCATAGACATGCACCATCTACATCAGAAATGGATTTAAATGAATTAAAGAGTTATATTTTATGTCATTTAAATCAATAAATGTTCTGATGAGTTTCGAATTACAAATTTTTACACAGACCCTCGATTCTATGCATCTTATTTACTAAAATATTCTTGAGGTGCTAATAAGAAAATTCCCCTATTTTGCGACAAAAACTGATTGGAGTTATGAAAGTCTGAATATCACTTCAAATGAATGCTCAAATTTTATTGGAGATCACAAAAATTTAGAGGAATGCATAATACAGTAAACAGAATAGTATAAGGATTTTATAATAATATATGTTAATCAAAATTTAAAGCTTAAAAATATTTTGCTAAGAAAGTCATTACGACTAAGTTACATAAAATATTTAATAAGAAAATTTAGAGACAATTAATCCAGTGAATCAAAAGCCACTCATATTGGATAAATAAACCATGAAGTTTTAAAAAAATAATGAAATAATATTTATTGATAAAAATTTTAACGATTTTATAATAATAATTATAATAAAATGAATTAAATTCTTAAAAAATTCAGAAATTTGCATTGAATAGCAATCATAGAATGCAAAAGTACGGAGGGCCTTAAAATGACTTATTTAAGATCACTTTATTTAACTAATCACGACTTTATTTATATCCCGACTTTTTTATATCAAGACTTTATTTAAATAATGAAAATAACTAAGATTTTTTAAAATTATAATATGTAGGCTTAAACAAATTCGCATGATGTTTTAACGCCTTATTCATTAAAAGCTTGAGCCGAAATGAGTTGAATTATTTGCATATGCATCAACAGAGAGAAAAGAACAGAATTATTTATTCAATTTCTTAAGAATTAAAAAATCTTCCTTTTATTTATGAATAGAATTTTTTCTCATGCATCATTTCAAGGCAAAAATACATGTTATATCTTATAGATATAAGGGCTTTCAGCTGTAGAAATACGAAATAAACTCGTTTACTCGATTTCAGATTTCATTTATTTTTAGACATCTTTCTAATGGGATTATCCTCAATGTTAATACATAGCATACGGACATTTTTGATGAAAAAAATATATATTTAAGAAGTTTATTCCAAAACAGAAATTTCACTGCAACTAATCTATTTTTCGCGGATGTTTCTCCTTCAGAATATTTTAACACTTCCAGATGTAAAATGTGCAAAAGAAAATTTAACTTACACACCACTTATGCTTGGATGAAATATATGTGTTGTTTATACATATATGCAACATATATTTATATGGGGCGCAGCGATTTCGCATCATTTCCAAAATAAGATGAAAATAATTCCAATCGATGAAATTCCCGTTCTTAGTCCATTGGAAAAAGCAATGGATTGTTGTCAAAACTAAATGATGAAAACAAATTTGATACAATTACTTCTGCGCTATTTCTTACAACTAGATATTGATGATTTAAGAATTAATTAGTCGCTCAAAAGACCAGCTGGTTTAGTGAAAATATTGGTTATGTTTGATTTCAAATAAAACGTTTGGATATAACTTCATGTCCATGATTCCAGCAAACTGCCTGACATTAAAGCCATGTTATTTTAATTATTTTACATAATTTCTGTTTATTGCATATATAAATCTTTCTAATGGAAACAGTCCCATGATGTCATAGCACTATTAAACACTTAAATATCTGGCTCATCTATCTTCTAAATTTCACAATATTATAATTTCACTTTTTTTTTTATTTATCTTGTAAATACGTAGATATTAAACAGAATACTTCTTAGTTTTCAACAATGGAAGAAAATCACGCGATTAATCTCTTCGTCGTCCGTAACGCGTCTAGCGCGTTCAAGTGAAATTTCTGCAGCGCGGCTGTAACGCGCTTCAAGCGTTATTCTACATTTTAAAATTTCAAACATTTAAAACGCTCTGTATATGTTTACTTGTTTGAGTTTTTATTTTTGTTTGTTCTAATACGGCGAAAAAAGAGGAAAAACAGAAATTTTCGCGAACAGGAGAGGAGGGCGAAAGGGTTAAATATTTTATAGAATAATGAAACCGACTTGGATTTCATTTCAGGGCAACAATTCAGTACAAATCATGAAAAATCATGCAAAAACATTAATTTTTTTTTAATGAAGGAAAATAAATTGGCATATTTAAAAAGACAATTTTTTTTATAAATTTTAAAATGGCGTAAAATTTCTTTTGAGGCAATAATATATTTTGAAATTTATCTTCGGAAAACGCCGAATTTTTTCGTTTAATGTTTAATTAATTAAAGCTCAAATAAAAATTATAAAAAAAATAGCCCCGAGGCAGAAATTTGCACTCTCCAAATTACATATGTGCCAAATTTGTTAACTCTAAGTTAAATGGTCTGGTCAATAGAGAGCCAACACACACATATTTTCATCCTTATTCCTAATAGAGAATAATGCATGAATTAAGCTCACAAGTGAAATATTAAAATATCATGTTAACACTTCAAAATCATTTGCAAAAATTAATTCACATCGACATTAGTTTTGTGCCTGATAACCAAGATGTCATTTCTATCTAGCCACATTTAAAGAATTTATTCAATTCGCTCCAAAGAAAATATTGACATAACTTTTTACCTTTCTACGATGGCTCGGTGGAACAATGAAATAGGAAACTACATTGTGTTCCCTCAAGTAGGAGTTACGGTCAGCTCCTCGTCCAGGCTCAACTTCATATTCTCCGTGCAAGCAGTCATAAGTGGCTTGTGTCACATGAACTCGGCTTAAAACGAAATTTAAAAAATATATATATGAAATTTCCATGAAGCACAGAGAAAAAAAATCTTAAATTAAAATTTTGCTTTAAAATATTTAACAAAACAAGCTGCTAGTTTAATTCGAAACATTATTTCAAAGAAAAAAAAACCTAATAATATTTTAAAGACTAATATCCTAAATGGAAGAAAAATAAAACAGATGAAAGACTTAATTCCAATTTCAGTGTGTTCTTATTTAGCTGTCTATGATAGAAGTAAATGATAGAATATACAATACTCCGGGTATTAAAAGAGTTCACGTCAAGACGAACGACGAAATGAGAAAGAAGAAGCATTGGAAATGCATACGGATATTTCTACCAAATCCATCTCTGAACAAAACATTTTTGAGAATAAAAGGGCCACGGGAAAATATTGAAGTACGATATTTATATCAAGGAAATATAGTTAATGTATAGTATTTACATAGAAGACAGATATTTATATATAATATTGGTAAAAATATTAAAAATTAGTAGAAAGAACATTACCATGTTTTCATTCAACAACAAAGCAAATAGAGAATACGCTGGATGAGATGTTTTAAAAAATTCAGGAGAGAGCTTCTAATGGGAGTAAGATATATTGGCTGCCATGGGCAAGGATATAGATAAGAGTTTGTTCAGAGAGATCAGACTGCAGAAATAAGCAAGCTAAAATGTTCAATAACTGCAATTTACAAAATTTCAAGTATTTTACATATAGTTCTATAGTCTGTGTATTTTCTGTAGGCGGTTCAGGTTCACATTTTCTACCTCGTTATTGGTTGCCTGGCACCAGTAACGTGGTAGAAAATGTGACCTTGAACCGCCTAAAGAAAATACACAGACTATAGTAAGAAAATAAACCGTGCTAAAAGCGAAATTCAGTAAAACGCTATTTTATTGAAATAAAACTTAATAAAATGGCTCGCAGGGAATGCTAAAAATAAGCATTGGGATTTCTGAAATTTCACTCGCCCAAAAATTGAATCAGCTAGGGATCTACTTCAATTTCATTGAAAGGGCGGAAGAGATCAGTAGCGTAACTAGATTGGGACAGGTAGAGCATGCGCCCTGGCCGCAGTTGCCAAGGGGTGCAAAATTAAGGAATCAATTCGTTGTATTTAAAAGAAAATTAAATCTCTAATAAAGTCTTATTTCCAACATTTTTTTAAAATTAAAACAGTTTCAGGAAGTGAGAGAAATTTAAAGACTTTTGAAAGGAATAGGCATCCTTAATTGGGAATAAGGGCTCATTAGAAACTTGTGGAAACCAAAGGGTGCAAAATTAAGGAATCGATTCGTTGTATTTAAAAGAATATTAAATTTCTAATAAGGTCTTACTTCCGACATTTTTAAAAATTCAAATAGTTTCAGGAAGGAAGAGAAAATTAAACGCTTTTGAAGGCCTCCTTAATTTGGAATAACTTCTACTAGAAACTTCTGGTTGTCAGCTTACGGCTTAGAGCTGATGGTTATTTTGAATAAATCATAGCAAAGTTTATATTAGATAACTTTGCTTTTTCGTTGTCGCTGTTTTTTCATGAAAAATAAAGAGAGAAGATTTTAAATCTTTTAGATTTATGCGAAAGGAAATAATAATATTGGAAATTTTATTGATTTTCGATTCTCGCGAAGACAATGAACACTCGAAAACAGCATAACTAGAGATCGCATGAATTTCAAAATTTTTTAGTAAGAGTAACATATGTGTTTCAGAAAAGAATTGTTTTACGAATATCTGGGCAGTAAAACAGATGATCGGAAACTATGTTCCTGGAAATCGAATCATGAATATTATAAAGTATATTTAAGATTCATATAACAGAGACATATATATCAAGATAAAACGGAAAGTACTCCTAATGAAACTAAATTTTCCAGCTTTTTTTTATTTGGAGTATCAATAGAAGACGATGGGAAAAACGGCAGCGCCAGACTAGATATAAATAAGCCAAAAGATCACATTTATTTTCATTCATTGAAGCCTCTTTTAATAATAATAAAAAAAAATAATGTCAATAGTATTCTGAATGGCGGATCTGTTGGAATTTGGACTAATGCTTTTGAACGCGAAAAACTGGAAATAACTTTCATTAAAAATAAAAGGGCTTGGATTGATTGATTGAAATGGGATTAGAAGGGAATTTCTGGCAACAAAGGCCGTTATCCCTAATGCCAATAGAATACATTCAATAAATGTTAAAAAACTTCAGAGACTGGAGAAGCTTTTTCCTTAGAAACAGCTTTTTGAATAAAGGCTTTGAATGAAGAACAAGAATGAAGGTCAATATTAAATTTTGCAAAAAGATTTGATCTATGAGTTGCGTATTTGGAATAAAACAAGATGATATGTTCAATGTTATTTTCACGATTCAAAACTTGGCAGTGAGGATAATTGTGTAGACCAAATCTATTTAACAGAGCTGGAGTTCTAATCATCCGGGTTAAAAGGCGTGCAGTTATGATATTTTCTCTTATTATTTCTCTTTTTATTCTTGGGCCGCTGATTAAAGGAAAACATGGTGGGAACATCGCAATAGCTTCCTCATATTTGCTATTTTTAAAAACGTTTTTTTCAGTGAGGTTTCCTGATAATGTGAAATTCTATCTCCTGAAGCAATACACTTCCCCAACGGGTGCGATTGCGTGATCATTTTTGCGAGTACGTCCGCTTTTTCACTCCAATGTATCTGTGAATGTCCTGGAAAACATATTACCTCCCTATCAGGGATGATCAGCAACAAAAATGTATACTATGATTTAAGATGGCGTAGATATAATTACCAAACATCGGATATTTTTATCACGCATATATTTTCATAAACTTATTTCTTTCCTTTCAAATTATGTAAGGTAGTGCTGGTGATACTTTGGACGATAGCAATTTCAAGTGCAAGATCTTTTAGTTAAATGCATTTTCGAGTCAATAAAAGCGAAAGAGGTTGATTTATAACATATCAGACACCTAAAGTTTAAAAAATTTTCGGAAGCAATGTCGCCTTTTTTATATCTATATAAATAATTTTTACTACAATTATAACGAAGAGCACGTTTACAAGTTATAAACAAATTAATAACGTGTTCATTTTAATTCAGCTTTGAATCAGATGTGAGTTTGTGTGTTTGTGTTTGTGTGTAATACGCTTTTATTTCATGTAATGGTTTTAACTTTATTACAGGGTCCTAGATATATATTATTACAGATATAAATTTTCCAAGATTTTTGAACGATTTTATATGTGTTAAAGTATTTTTTTCAATATTTAGAGCTTCCATATACTATCTGAAAGCAAAATGAAATGTTTAAAACTTTTTCATTATTATTTGTATATATATCTCTTTTCCATGGATATTTACATTTATATTTTACATATTTTCTAATTTTTTCAAGTCTAAAATAAAAAAAAAATCTTTTTTTGATTTGTATTTTGTAATGTATAAAAGTTAACTAACCACATTAACTAATATTCTATTTTTTTTATTTGGGCCTTATTTAAATTATTAAAATTAGAATGGAGAAAATTATCTGAGTCATTTTAACATAAAACTTTTCCATTGATTCTATAAAACTGGTTTTACAAAAATATTTTGAAATATTCTTATGATATTTATTTATATTCAAGAGCTATCCATATATAACGATAATTGCGAAGTTATCTGCAATGTTTAAATCATATTAATTCCCAAATATTTTATACGTTATTATTTAGGTTTATTTCCACTTTCAATCTTTGCACTACGCAGCATAATAGACTGGAATAATAACTTTTTTTTTTTTTTTTTTAAAGGAAAGGGCGCAATTTTGGAATGTGTCCTAGGCGCTCTATTTTGTTGGCACACCACTGAGGAGGATACAAATGAGTGAAATCGGTAGACTCCACAGAAGTTATATAGTTTTGTTGTTGTCCACAGTAGGTCACAACAGCTTATTAATTGTAATGTCCTCATAGTAATATTTACTGGTCCTTATGTTTTTAATGTCCTCAGTGAACATCATTGTTCCCTCAAGCAATGACACATTTGGCACATTTGATAAGGCAATTATAATGAAGCAGCCGACAGAATTCTTTTAATTAATTAATTATCAAAAGGATTATCTAGGAAAGCTCATTAAACGTAGGAATCTTTTTTGATGTATTTTTTGGGCTTGTTAAGAGTATTGTAAAATTACATTTATTTCAGTTAAAAAAAAGCTTAGCAGACCCATTTTAAGTTATCGCCAAAGAAATTGTAGCAAGGGTTACTTTGGATATGAAAGTAATTGATTTTAAAAAAATATTATTTTGGACAGTGAGGTCTACCAAAAGGATCTAGAAATTGAAAAAAAATGTAAGCTCAGAAGTAGATAGCAGAAAACAAAAAGAACAACTCGATCATTTGAAAATATAAGAAATAAAGATAGAAAAAAACCCTAATAGAGTTGCCATTCAAATCTGGAAAAAAAATCCCGTGTGTTTTCTTTGTCCGAATATTCAAAATACAAGGTAATGCGCAAATAGCACTCATCAATATGATTTATAGGAGTGAGAAAAGCAAGGACAGGAAACAACAATTTAACATTAGAAATAGAAGCATATTAAAAGCAGGTTTATATTTACATACAAAAATATTATCTTTATTTATTATCCAGAATTTGGCAAGACCAAATTTATATATTAAGTGGGAGGGGGGTATAGTACCTCTCATTTTCTTTGATTGTAAATAATATAATATTAAGGATTCAAGTGAAATAAAACGCAAAACAGTTTTGATATCATGATACAAATAATTTAGCGATAGCGTAACGAGGAAAAAAAACTTTACAAAGCAAAATAACATTTTTTTTTTAATTTATTCATTTTTGCCAGTTCATGCATTTGGTCATCAATTTCTGCAACTTTTGCAGATTTTTCTTCCATCAGTTTCATCCTTAACAAATAACGTATGATATTTTTGTACGTCCTAATGTACATTTTTTAGCTATTTCACTTTCAATGACCATGTGTGAAAACGTTTCCGATATATCATTAAATACATTGAAGGACAAATATGACGCAATAAGTTTTAATGCACATAAAAATTCAGCTTTAAATGACTGTTCTTGAATTAAAAAGTTCGAAATCGGTTTATTTTAGAACATTAAATTTGACATTTTTGAATTTAACATGTCATTTTTGCCTGTATTTCTTTTAGATACTAAGTTCAACGCCAATGATGACTTTTTTGAACTGGCACGCAATTTTGTATCTTTTCTTCTTTTGGCATGGTAAGTAAATGCCTCTTTTCCTCCATATTATTTAGGTTTATCATCATCTTACAAAGCGAGCAGTAAACAACAAATGGATTTTACGGGATCCATTCAGCAGAATAAGGATTTTTTTTTTAATCCTTTATTCGTATGAAATACGGATTTTGAGCAGCTCATTATTTAAAAAAAATTCTCTAATCTACTTTGAAAAAGCTGATATTCTCTCAAATAATAAGCAAACCATTCAATAGACCTAAGTATGGTAGACTAAACACCACGGCGATGCTTCAGTAGATTGAATGTTCTGACCAGAGAAATGTATTTTATTCCTTCACGTAGTTACAGAAGTCAGATGTATACTCATTAGCTGCAATTCTGGAGTCTCATGGAAAAAGAACAACTATCTAGCAATTCGAAACTGGGCTGATCAATACAGAAAAAAAAGGGGAGCGAGTAGAAAAGGGGTCAGTTTCCGTATTACGCAATCGCAAATGGCATTGTTTCGTTTTTGGAAGCAATGACTACAATCCTTTATTCTTGCAATCTTTAGAGATCAGCATTTTTTAGATGGCAAAAAATTAACTGAGAAACCTCAAATTCCCCGTATTTTCCAGATTTTTATGATCATTTTCAAATTTCCTTATATTTTCCAGGTTTTCTCTGCCTAAATTCGAAACAAGAATTAGAATTAGAGATAATAAAGTTTAGAAAAGTGAAAATAGGAAGCAGGTGAATATACCGGTCCCGATACTAGAACTGCTGCTGAAAATATTAATAGTAAATAAATGCCTTGAAAGTTTTATTCATAATGTCCGAACTCTAATGCTGCTTCCGATTTCGGAAAGAAAAGAAAAATGAAATCTTGCCCCCCCCCCCCTCATCGTTAGAAAAAAACATTCAACGTAAAAAAAAAAAAATGCTTGATAAATTTTAAGGTAAATTTTGTCGAAAAACAATAAATATTCTAATTTACCTTAAAGAAGATCATGTGAATGAATATAAAAAATAAAAGGATTTGAACAAGTCCCTCTAGCTTGTTTATAAAAAATAAATAAGCAAATTGTTCACAGAATAAAACTCATGTTCAGTTCGATTCGTAATAAGCGATTATCATTGAAAATTACGTGACGTTAATGATTTTGAAACGTTAAAGGAATCGATTGTTACCGATTAATTACATCAATCGTTATATTTAGAATTTTTAGAAATCTTTTCACAGTTCATAAGCATATTTCCAATGAGTAGAAAGCGCAAGAAGAATTTAGGGCATTATATTTCTCCTCGTCTCTTTAGAGACCAATAGAGTTAAAATCAAAAGATAGAAAAGAAAAGCGAATTTTATATTTGTGGTAAAATCGTAATTGCAACAAAGTGTATTCTGAACCCGAAACAGAAAAACAGCTGTCCTTGCAAGAATAAATTCCGAATATTTTAAATAATACGAATCGTTATGCGCAATTCATAACAGTTTAGACCAAATCAAAACGGAAAAGCATTTACTACGCAGAGAAAAATGCTTTGCAGATGGTTCAGATAAAAGCAGAAGAGAAAAATAAAAATGACTCAGCCTGTGTGAAAATGTAAATTATTCAGACGATTCTAAGTTGTATTCGGATGCGGTAAAATTTAAACAAAGACCGAATGAATATTTAACATTATAAACTGTTAAGAGCAAAACAAAAGACATTTAATGTTAATCGAGGTTTGAAGTTCAAATTTTTAATGAATCTGTAACTTAAATAGTATTTTACTCTACAATAAGGTAGAAAAAGTACAGAAACTCATACAAGCATCTTTTTGGGTATCACATGGAAGTGAGGAAATTGTAAGAAAAAATTAGGTATGATTTTTATTGAAGATTTTAATTTACGAAGTGTGCTTGGAGCGTACAAATACTATATGGAATACATTCCTAGCTACTCGGCGTTTCGGATAATAAGCATAAGGATAACAAGTCGGATAAGAAGAAAGTTCTGGATAATAAGCATTTGATTTACAAAGGTATAATATAATTATACAATATCCTCAGTGGTGTCATTAAGGTGGGGTAAGCAAAGTAAATGCACTAGGGTTACAAAATTGAGGAACCATTTGGTTCAATTTAAAAGAAAAATATATGTGTTTTTTTTTTAAGTATTCTCCAAAGTCTTAAATATTAGTACGGTTCCAATCAGATATGGACATACTGTCCATTTTACAGCTTGGGAATCAATTCAAGCAAGATTTTTTAAAACAAAATTGAAGTATTATACTAGAGGGATATGATAATAAAAATCACCTTCTTATCTGGAAGGGAGAATTCATATGTATTAAGATATTTTTCAAAAATTTGTGAATTTAATGACGGAGGGGAGTATATTGACTACTTTCAGTTGTCTTTAAAGAAGGGAAAATAAATTACGTCTATTAACGCCATTGGATTTCTCAGAGTTTCTCTTGGTACATTGGAAGTTAAAATGTGACGGCTTCCATATTTGTTCTTATTGGATATCAATTTCTTCGGAAGTGTATGACAAATAATTAGAAGTAAAGCGTTTTTCTTACTTCAAAGTGCTGAATAAAGAATTAAAAGAAATACTTCTTATCCTTTCTTATACTGTAAATATAGAACATTCAAAATTATCATCATTTAGAGTTTCTATAGATAAGAAGTAGTGTATATAATTTCTTTATTGTTATTCGTATTTAAAGGGTTTTTTTTTTTTTTTTTTTTGCAGTGGATAATGTGTTTTGTATACATGCAGGTGCGATATCAATGGAATACATGTCTGTTTCTTATTTCTCTCATACATCAAAACTTCAATGCAAACAACTATTCAATTTCTTATTTGCACTCTTTTTAAGAGGTCAATGAATTATATTTACTGCGCCTTTTAGATTTTATTTCTAAAGCTGTAGATATTTTTAACCGTGCATTTTATAAGAGAATTACAGTTCTCCTTATATTAAAGGTTAAAGAATTTCCATTATTTAAGTTAAAGGTTAATTTATTTATGCAATATAATTAAATTTCACGTGACGTTTCTAATCACCTTATAAATTCATTTAATCCATATATATATATATATTAGGAACAAATGATAATTTATATCTTAGAATTATATTTAGCATGTTATGCATTTTTTATGTAGATGAATGAGATTGAAATTATTGTTTTGTCTTTTATTTTCTAGACATATTTATTTGTGAATTTCAAAAGATAGTTTCATTTGTTTCTATAGTCTTTATACATTTGTTTAGATTCATGGTAAAGATATCCACACAAAAAAAAATTTCTGTACAATTTGTAACATCATTTGCTGAATTGTGTACTTTACATTTATCAAAGTATTGTGCATTATTGTAATTTAGATTAAATTCATACTTGACCAAATCGATAATTAGTCAGAATTAAAACTCAATTTTTTTTAGAAATAATTTTGCGTGCTGCTTCGTTAACAGTTAAATTAAAGTTAATTTCATTTTAGCTACAAATCATCCAGTTAATAGTCAAATTTAAACCTTACATTTGTTTAGAAAATAATTCTACGCAATGCTTCTTTAAGAGTTAAATGAAAGTTAACTTCATTTTAGCTTCAAAACATCCAGCACATTTCCATTTTGTTCATGTTAAATAGTAATTCCTTTACTGTACCCGTTTTTTTTCTAGTTTTCCATTTTATTTTAGGAAGCAATAAATATGGCTGTGACAATTCATATTTTGAGCATACTCAAAATAAATTGGTTCAACAACTAAATTAAATGGATTGACATTACATAATTGAAATGAATACAATCCATTTGATAGTGTGAACCTTCTGATCGATGACTATTTAGGTTTCATTGAAATTTCAGTCTTCCCTTCATAATGTTTCAGATATGCGTAATGTGTGGGGAGGAGATGTGCGGATTACAATTTATTAAAAAAAGAGGTAGAACAATATTTTGATATTTGCCCTGGGCTTCCTTGTATATACATAAATGTCTGATAGCCTTGGAGCAAAAATGTCAAAAACAGATAAGCACTCACATTATGATTTCTGTAATGCTTAAAAATATTGGCTTACAAATCATTTTATTGCCGTACAGTTATATTATTTATAAATTTAATGAATAGGGTTTACATTTTTACTGTTTTGTAATCCAATTATAAACATAAAAGTTTGGTAATAATAATAAATTGTTACTTTTTAAGTTTTTGGATATAATAAGTTTAAGAGGACTTTCCCTTTTGACATGTCCAAGGCATGCCGTTGTGATCTGTGAATTGGCTGGAGATTTTATTGAAGAAACGCGAGGGAGAACGCTACGTGGAAGTTATATATAGTTTTTAGTCGCAGAGGACTGTAACAACTGATTAATTGTAATGTTCTTATAATAAAATCTCCTCAATCATGTCGTCTATATGTGTTTAATATTCTCAATAAACTTTGTTGCTGTCACTCTGAGTGTTAATTGAAAGGGCAGCTTTTGCAAGGAAATATTTATATAACAGTATCTTTGAAATACATTATTGTGGATTTTAGAGCAGGAACTTCTATAAGATTATGCACAAAGACTGTTATCAAATGCTCGACAAAAAAAAGTTGACACTTACAACTTAACTAACTGAAAACAGCATAATCGTATGAAAATGTCTTCTGCCGGACCTTTGTGATTTAAAAAAGGTTTTATCTGGTTCTATGAATTAATATTTCAGTTCATATGTTTAATACAGAAATATGTTTGTTGATGAACCAAATGCAAATTTGTCAATGAAACGTTTCTTTCAACATTCAGAGATTTCTTATACTTAAAATCCATCACTGATACTTGGGGCGTAAATAACCAAAAAGTAATAAATAGAGTTTAAGAAATAAAAGCGGTTTTCCAAATAGGAATTTATGCAATAAGTTGAAAGGCACAATTCGAATACTTGATTCAGTGATAAATCCCGAGAAACTTGTGAATCAAGGAGAAAAATTTGCCACCATCTTAGTTCTAATGTTTCTTTGAAAGCCAGAGAGGAATAAGTTATTTTATTGAAATGATAAGTGAACTTTAACTCGATAAGTATACTGAGATTCATATGGACATTTAACAAGTTTCTACTTAGTTTAGCTGTATGAAAATCGCCTTTGAGAGCAATACGAGGACTATTTTGAGGCTGATGATATCTCAACTGGTACCTCTATCATCACCTAGGCGGGACAATATTCGAGGTCGACATTTAACACCACATCTTTGTTGAAATTGTTTTCCAGATCTCTTGGTCCTGAATCTAACAACCAAGTTGTGATGCTTTTTATCTTTCGTTTGGGAATTAAAGGCCTATACACATTGCAAATTAGGAAATGCAGAATCTCATTAAAGTATTAAAATTTATTAAATCCAAATTAAAAGAAACTTACCCAGGTTCACCGCCAGCTTCCATATAGTTTGCAAGGGTGACGTCATTACTCCATACATCATATTGCCATTTTCGAAGACCCAGAACTCCACACAAAACGCGACCCGTATGAATACCTACTCGCATATTCAGATGTACATCAGTAGCTTCCACTACAGACCTAGAATTTCATAGATAAATGTTAAAAAGCGAATTTATGTTAAAAATGCGATGTTAAATGTTAAAAAGCGAATTTATGTTAAAAATGCGATGTTAAATGTTAAAAAGCGAAAGCAATTTTCAAATTTATATAGATAAACTAAAAAAATATTACAAGTCTCATTTATATTAAATTTAATAAAAATTGTTTTCAAAAATTTTAATAAATGTCATAAAAATTATAGTTTTTATTTTAATTATTTTCTATTTTTTAATCTTTAATTTATAAATCATTATTATAAATATTACAAGAGCTTGAAATAATCATTTTCTCAAATTCATCGTCATCCGTAAGGAATCAAAATGTTGTGAAGCGATAAGTTGATAATTAAGTCCTAAAAATATTAAAATACTGTACGTTCATTAGCAAATGCAAGAGTATAAAATTTTAAATATTTAGCACACCAAGAGGAAATTGAAAAATTTACTATAAAATTTCATCTTCAGAAACACGAAGCAAATAAAGCTAAATAAAAGTGAGTAAAAATATCACGTACAAAAGAATAAAATCAAATAAGTCAGTCAATTTTTTTTTCGTGAAAAAAAAATCGATTATTCAATTATTTGAGAAACACAGGAAGCGGCGATGAAAACTGAAAACATCTGGGCTTGAATATAAATATGTATTCAATTAATATAATGAAAGACAAAGCCATTTAAGCTACTTTCGTTTTAAACTCTTCAGCATGAACGAATGTATATACTTGTAGAAAATAATGAGGACACTGCTAATAATTCATTTTTTAATTTGTCTATAATGAATGCTAAATAAAAAAATTACATATTTATACCAAATCGTTTATTAATTTTGATTTACATTATTATCCTGTTTCCAAACTTTTGAAGCAACCAGAGTAAACTGGAAGAAAGCCTAAATCACTTACATTAATCCAACTTAATCTGAGAGGGCCATTAAAGCATATTAAAAACAAAGCGTGGTTATTGTTTAATTAAGTTAACTTAACACTCCAAATTAAGAGTAAGTCTATCTTCAATAAAAAGCTGTCCCTTTATTTCCACAATAAATAAGTAAACACAAATATAGTAAAAAAAAAAGTGTACGGAAAAAAATAAAAAGAAATCTTACGCAATAACATCAATCATATCCAGTCCCATTTCAACAGCGCAATGAGCGTGATCTGATCTTGGATCAGGCAGACCACTCACACAATAATAACAATCTCCAAGAATTTTAATTCGCAAGCAGTGGTTATCCTAAAAAGAAAAGTAACTTAATGGAACCAAAATTTATTTCTTCTAGATAGAAGTTTCCATGCACTTTGAAACTATTTCTTACATTGGATAGTTGGTCGAACCTTCCAAATAATTCATTCAGCAATCTTACGAGCTCTTGAGCTGTGCACTGCGAGGCTAGTACAGTGAAACCAACGATGTCAGCAAAAAGAATACTGTTAGAAAAGAATGTACATGCATATAATAATATACTTAAAAAAACAGTCAAAAAAGTTGTTAAATGGTAAAACAAAATTAAATTCTAGTGATCTCTTTGCATTTACAAATCTATTTTACATAAAATAAAATTTGCACTTTAAAATATCCGCATTTAATAATTTAACAATTCGTTTGAAAAAAAATATGATGTTACTCAGTGTTTAATGTATGCTTTTGCTTATATTAATATGTTGTCCCTTGGGGGGAAGGAGCACTTTGTAATTGCGAGTGAGAAGCTTCCAGTATGGTGGATGGTTCTCGCCACTCTTGATGGTACACGAACGGGCGGGGATGGCTACTTCTCATTGATGACGGGACTTACTTCCTTAGGGAAGGGTTGTACCGTGGTCGGTGATGGACAGTGGTTGTACCGTGTCCCTTAGGACTCAACCACAGTTCCCACCAGAGTTGTTGTCGCGCCGGTCTGGTCATTCAAATTTTTTTCGTGTGCCTTCGGATGGGTCGGAGTAGTCAGTTGATGATGATTATGTTAATATGTTTGATTCACTACTCAGTAATGACAACTGTATAATTGCGTATCATAACAATAATAAAATAACTTTCTAATTCAGAGGACAGAGTCGGCTTCGTTATCGTGATCTGATTGCACTAAAGATCCGCCGTTAATGGGTGGACCTGTTAAAACAAGACCTTCCATCTTGATGGCTTCAACTCATTCACGGGTTTCAAGTCCTATGCTTGAAAAATATACCTAAATATCTGTTCTTCTATCGCCATAAAAACTTCCGGAAAAGAAACCGGAACTAATACTTTAAATAGTTGAATAATCTCCCTATATCCCATACCCAAAATTATTATATGATTTAAAACAGAAACAGTATAAGAAAACGCCAGTTTAAATATAATTCAACGAAAAGTTTTATCAAAAATAAAATTTTGCAAAATTAAAAATATCAGCCGACTTAGACGTCATTTCTTTGCAAACATGCGTTTATTTTATGCAAAATCGAATAACTTAAATTTTAAGCTTAGAGATTGCCTCATAGAACTTACGAATCTTTACAATCTTCAAGTTGACATTTATCCAAAAGTAAAGTTGGATATATTATTTTTTAATTCTAACTATGGAAATAATGAAATATTTTATACAAGCACGAAAATATGAGCTTTTCGTCTCAGTACACTTCTGAGCTAAATGTATTGTAGATAGATAAAATAAGATGAGAATGTGGAAAATGACACACATTTGATGCAAATATTGATCTCATATTTGCATCAAATGTGTTGTTACAAATACACATCAATGTTTACAAGTTAGAATTGTTTGGAAATATCCAGGGGTGTTTGTGGGACCCCAAAAAATCCCCTGAAACTTTTACGGACTTACTACCGGCATTTTGGAGTTTCGAGAAGGGGGGGGGGAGAGAAATGAAAAATTACAATTATGAAACATTGAATGACCTAATTATAAAAGTTCAATGAATTACTTTTTTTGCAAAATTAATAACCATAAATTTTCAAACATATAAACTACTCCATTTTATGCAAATATTTTAAATTACCTGAATTAATTCTTTAAAAAAATTATCTAATTTCTGCTGCTTTTTTTTATTTTCTGATGTTTGTGGGCTTGTCTTTCTTTTGTGGTGAACTTCATAATTGCAGGAAGATTGACTTTTATTTTCCTCATTTACAGTTGAAGAAATTTCCTCGAGAACTGCACATGCAGAGGTAGAAGCAGTTTGCTTTTCTGCTAATGTAGAAGGTTTTTCAGAGACTTTTATAGGTGACTCATCTGAAATACATGTTTTTAAGTCCTCTTGATATGTTTTCCAACTTCTGTTCATATTCAGTAAGAGATCTTTGTGAATTGGATCAGTCATTGGATTTTTTGAGCCATATTTTTCACATGAGGTTTCTTTAGAAGCCATTAAATCATATTTAATAGTCTGCACTGCATCTAGGGAATCAATCTTAAGAGAGGTTCTATAGTCAGTGACAAGTGTATCCATTAAGTTGAATGCACTTTCCACTAATGAGCCATGGAAGCAGCTAAGGCAGGCTTTGACCAATTTAGCCAATATAGGATACTTATAATCATTTGTGAAATCACCTTTTAAATTAAAAACTTTAGACCAATATTTATCAATTGTACACTTGACTTGATTTCCACTTTCATCAGATGTGTAGAGCATTTCTTTGGTGATATCAATATCACTCTGGTATAACCTTATTTCAGCTTCTACTTTTGACTTTTCATTATCACTAAAAATATGGGACATAAAAGATGATAATTTTTCAAAAGCTAATATTGTACTGGTTTTACCTCTTAGCTCTGAATCTAATGCTGTAAAACTAATTAGATATGAATTTTTAAGGGGTAATTTCTGTTTCATATGCTGAAATTTCAAAGTGAAATTCTCTTGCGTACATAAATAAAAAAATATTTCAATAAGAGAAACGAAAAATTTACACGTGCATCAATAAATGAAACGAAAATTTTACACAGAGGAGAAAAAAAAGTTGCGAAGCGATCAATGACAAATAGCTAATACGGCGAAAAATCCCCCTTCTCTACTTATTGGCGCCACGCCAGGAGAGATAAGACTTTTGAACCCAGAGTCACGTGATCGCACATCTGGTCGCGAAGTCTCTCCCTTTTTTTTTCTGCCGCGCCTACTTGCCGAAAAGAATCCAGAAGAGAATGTCCGAGAAACGGGGGAATGAGTCATAACTCGCAATAAGGAAAGAACAAAAAAGAAGTTTTTTCCCCCTTTTCACGCATTATCACTGCCTTTGGAGAAAGAAAGGAAAAGTTTTCACCACACACGCTGACCTTGCGTTTTCTGCTTTCAAAGCAAACAAAATCGCCCAGATCAAAATAAATAATTCATTATTATTCCTACTTCCTTTTGAACGACGATCCCCGGAATTTCCGGGTATCGAAGTTCAAAATCCCCGGAATTCCGGGGTTTCCCCGGAGCACAAACACCCCTGAATATCGAAAGACATATATTTTCTTTAAAGAATTAAAATACACGATTGAAAGACAGAAAAATATTTTTATGGTCCTTTTGTTTCCAAAGTTCAAGATATTTAAGTGCCTTAAGTTTCTAAAATTATTTTCGGCATTCTTAGTTTTAATATTAGGGGACCGGAAAGTAATGTCATTTTTTTTTCAAATTAAATTCAAACAATTTTTTAAAGTTTTAAATTCAATCAACGATGGAATCGCCCCCATTATCATTTTGCTATTTAGTATGCAAAATCTCAATGCCGGATCAATAAAAATCAATTGAGTTTTGAGCAAAATATCAGGAATATTTACTATTTCAAATACTATTTATCATATTATTATTTCACTTTGTCCTCTTGGAAAACGGCTCTTATTAGATTTTGAATTAATGAAATGAAAAGCATTGAAGAAAAGCTTATTCTTAAATAGGAATGTGACAAAATTCAAATATTTTAAACTGACGTAAATATTTTATGTAGCCCTTTGAGTTTCAATCCCCTTTAAATTTAGCATGTATGCTAATTTGGTCAAAGAGATGCCATCTATATCTCTAGATTCTCTATTTCTATTCTAAAAGCTTTTTTTTTCTTTTGGAAGGACTATTTGACAAGGATATTTAGTATTTAACTTCGTAAGAATTTCTTCACTGCTTTGAGCAACTAATAATGCTCACCTGGATAGTTTTATTAATCTTTTAACTAAAAGATCTTTTTGATATTCATACACTTAATATGGCATATTATTACCGGTTAAAGGGCTAACGCTCCATTTTGTAGTTGAAACAGGTTATTTTCGGACGGTTTATTTTATAGCTTTCAGCCGTGATCAGATGCCGAGGACGACACCTGAGTCTGCACTTCTACACCATTCTAACATGAGAATGTATGATCCTCGAAGATGCTTAACACAGCGGTCCTCTGCTGAACCAACAACCCTCTAATCACGAAGCCCACAGAATACCCAATATTGCATTCGATTACTTCCCACTTTTTTCCTTCGTGTCTTTTCGACTGATTTTTCATTGATGCTGACTGTAGTGCTTAAATAAAATAATTATGTCACTGGACCATTATTATTCCATGAAGAATATAGACTTATTATTACACTTTTACCTAAGCATGATAACAATGATTTGAATGAATCTGTTTATCGAAAGATATTGAAAACTGACGAATACAACAAATATCTTTTTACATGTTCTTACCTCACGTTCTCGTGCTTCTGAATGTATATTTTATGAAAAGGGCCTTCTCTGGGTCGAATAATGTCAGCCTTCATTTCCATAGCTACATGCTGGGGAAGCACACTGAGCAGCAGGCGTTCCTAAGAAGACAAAACACTTCAATTAATACAACTCCGTCTTTAAAAATCACCATTCTAGAGGAGATTACAAAATCCATCTAATAGCCCAACTAAAAACTATATTAATCACATTCCTAACCAATAATACTCTAACGTGTACAATTACGCATTTCCTTACTTTTTAGAGGCTTCTTCACCTTTTTGGTATTTGTTTATTTATTTTTAATGTTATGATTTCAGTACATTTTTCTTCAAGAAAATATTAATTGCTTTTTAAAAACCATTCATTTCCTTTTTGATATTATCGAATGAGATGAAGTTTACAAAGAAAATGAAAGGGAGAATTTCAGACAGAAAAAGCCTAAAGTAGTATCATTTACACCATAGCATTCATTATTAATTGAATTATGTATTGAAAAAATATTAATTGGATTTTATTACATTAGTGCACAATCCAATTAAATTACTAAGATAATAGCGTAAATCGATATATTGATCAGCTTACCTGATTGAATAACTAACCTTAATTCATATATTGATTGAATAAAAAGCTTAATATTGTCTTTAAAAATTGTCAATATTCAGTTTTCACAACAATATATTTTAATTTCTACATCTAACCATTTTTTTTAAATAAACGATATAATTTTTAAACACAAATTAAACACTTATTATTTAAAAAAATACTTTTATTCTAGTTGCCCTAAATTTAAATTATATTTAGATATTTCAAACTTTTTTTATTCAAATAAGTTTGTTTTATTCAAATAATTTTTTAGCCAAATAAGTTTGCTGAAAAACTAACTTATTGTTTAGTTATTAAAGTTTAAGCAAAGAGCTCACTGTTCGACGTGACTCATGCGATGCGTACAAATAAACTTATTTTGCAACTTAGAAAAAGATTAATTAGATGACAAATCGAAACAATATAATTTTTTTATTTAATTTTTCTGTAATATAATTGAATTTTGTTGAAATCCCAGATGTACGGTATATTCAGGAAAATATTACAATTCAAATCTATGATTGCTTTCATCATTTTTTTTTCTCCGATATATACACTTCATATCCCAATCATTGTTTTTGGTATGGAATCAAATATTTAAATGAGTTTGTTTATTGAGAGTATACTAATATATATTCTTGTTTTGAAATTAATTTAAAAGAATTTCATCTCAAATTCACATTCACTAGATGCCAAATATAATTTTTAATTCCATATACAACAATTTCTTTTGAATAATTAATCAATATTTTAAGAAATAAAGGACTTTTAATAAGTATTGAACTTCAAAAAGAATTGCTTTCGACTCAACAAAAATTCCACTTCGCTTAAATATATGTCATGCTCGATATTATTATTTCTTTTATTGATTTCGAAATGTATCTGAAATAAATTCCATCGATCATTTCTTTTTTCTTCATTCAAGTAACAGTAACTTTCGACTATTTTTTTTTTCAAAATCCAAGCAAAAACAAATCTATTTTGAAGAGTCTTTTGTCCATTCCGAAAAGTTTTGGCTCCTAAGATTTTATGAACCTGAATACAGCAGCGTCTCGGATAAAAGCAACATAAATGTTGTGTTCCAGAAGGCTGGCGGCACTCAGACTGAAAATGTTTCATGCCGTAATGATGATAAATTTTCATCTGAAAGCAGAGCATTTCACTTCCGTAGATTACTTCCCATTCGAGATGTTTTATCGACACTTTATTGATCTTCGGTTTTCTGGAGATCTCTGGAATATTTACTCCTTACATCAACTTCCAAAGTCAAAGATGGGTGATAAAGTTGCAATGGAAGGTGTAAAAAAGTGCATGCTTAAACTATTTATATTTTTACACATCAAATCGAGAAAGTAATTCCAATTACATTCTCGTAATAAATTGGACTTGGTAAATAAATAGGACGCATCATTGCATCTCAAAGTGCTGAAGGTGACATTTAACAATCAAGCACATACTTGGTTTCCCTCTCCTTTAGAGATACAATAAAGGTGTTGCAAGTGTTATCGGGACATACCTTCTTGTGAAGGATCGTATGTAATAAGCGCTTTTGCAGATTTTTCAATTCCCTTGATAAAACGACAGCGATTTGACCATTCATATACACTATATGCTCAACAGATTAGATTTATTCTTAATTATTATTTACAGAATTGCATATTTCAAATTCAAGAGAATATCCCACAATATTTTTGAACAATTTTACATTTAGAATCTTGCAAAGCAACTAGAAATTTGTAGTGCATTTTGGAGCATTCAGATATTTAAGCCTTATTATAATTCGAAACCTGAAGAATTTTGCAACATTATTTAATTCTTGGAAAATTCTAGAGGATTCTATGTATTCCAAAATATTCTCATTCCTTCTAGGATATGCAAAACGTTTTAAGAAAACTCAAAAACATTATTCTACAACATTACATTAGAGAAATTTCAAAATCTCTATGATATTTTGGAGCACACTTATTTCTTAGATTAACTGGATTTTCTGTATTTAGAATATTTATAAAATTTCAATAATTTTATACAGTATTTCCATGCAAAGAAGATTTCTCCTAGTTATTGAGTAGACAAACAAAGCAATGTCAAATATCTAGGTTTGTTACAAGTATATTGAAATATGTCAACGAATAAACATGAGCAAAATCATGATACAGTTATACCTTGCTTAACGAATACATCTCATAAAAAATGATTCACATAACGACTTAAACAGAATGTAAAATAAATTATTCTTAATGAGCCATGAGGAGGCACCGAGACGTCAACAGAATTGACCTGCATCTCGGTATCAGTTTGTGTAGAGTTTTGCTTGATGATAATTTTTACTTCTCATTGGAAGAAGCTTTGCTCAGAAAGCGTTGTCGAACGCGACTCCAAGAGGTTTGAGCGAATTCCCGTGGATTCTTATCGACGAGATTGTGTCTCTGATCAAGATTATGAGGCAAGAGTTGAATAGCAACCACATGGATGAGCTGATGGAAGAACATAGCTAGAACTACCGAAGAACTTATGAAAGTGTAATCTGTATCACAGCAAAAACTTGTGGGTGGGATTTGGTCACGAATGAAGAAAAATAATACTTTCAACAGAGCAATACTCTTCTAGTCATATAAAGGAGATGCTGAAAGCGTGAGAAATTTGTACATCGCACATTGAAAAAAATCATCATAATCACGCAGAAATATTATGTCTCATTTTCGCCAAATTTTGAAGCGTAGCTGACAATGAATGTCTTCATAAAATTTTCTTGTGACAGCAGCAGCATTATAAATAATAAATTACATAATTACAAATTCGTTTGAACATTTTTTCGGAATGTAACACATTGTTCTATTTTACATAGATTCCTAAGGAAAAAATTTGTTTCTCTAGGAAATTGTATCGTGTAGAGACCGGTTGAAAATATGAGAAACAAATTTTTTAGCTAAATGAATACAGCAACAGTTACTCAATTGATTAATCAACTCAGCCAGATGGTAATTGAGAAAAATAAATACATCTGGTGCAATCTGATGACATTGTCTCAACCTTTGGCCATATGGCGTTAGAAGAAAATAGTAATTAGTTTGCGTTTTCGACTTTAATCTTAACTTATATGGCAGACTGGACTTTTATTTTCAAAACACACTTGTAGTAAATGTTGCACCACAAATTTAGGTGAAAATGTGACAACTTTGTTAACCTAAAATTTCTTCTTTATCTCAGATTTTTATATATATACATTTTTTTTTCAAATCGTGCATTTTCCGTGTTATCTTCATTGGTGTTTCAGATCTCAAGTTGCATTAAGATCAAGTTGGGTGTCCAGAGATATTAAAATTAAAATAATACTTTTGCGCAACTTACCGTCTTTGCTGTGGGTAATGAGAAAATGAGCAGTGGGAAAACATCTGACAGTTATAATATCCCTCAATGAACCATTGAGAATAAAGTCAAGTATTTCCATTCTAGAAAGACAGTCCAAATTTTATAGAATTGTGAAGAAGAAGATGTAATCATCGAACAAGTCCATGTTTGCAAAGACTGGAAGATGTCTCTTGATGCTTCTGATCTGCGGCTCATTGCAAAAGATTGATCCGATTTTAAGGGGAAATACATTTTACAATTTAATTGTAGATAAAAAAAAAAAAAGACCCGTCCCTTTCAAGTACTTTAACAGAAAATCGTATTGTATGGGGGGGGGACTCGTAAACAGAAAAACAATAAGGAGAAGGCCATCACAGAAGTGACGAGTCTACTTGTTCATTTTTTTTACCTGACCCATCTACACAAAGTTAATGAAATGTTGAAGCGAAATTGATGGCCCAGAAAATGGATGGTACGGCTCTTCAAAAATAAAACTTTGCAATATTTGTGAAGTTCTTAAAATAAAAGAGTATCAACCAATTTGAGGAAAATTTTCGTACGATTGACAGAGGGAAAGCTTTTAACCTTCCAAAACGTGCATGAAATTTACTCAATATACAAGATATCGCGCAGATGATTGATCTTCTTTACAATGAAAACAGGGAGATATTTATCTTTTCTGATAAAAGTATAAATGCTTAAATTAAAGTTTGTGAATTTTTAACATTCCAGTTTTTATATTCCGAATATTATTGCGTAACTAACTTCATAATAAAGGATTAAAAGTAATGTATTTTAACAGTTTGATTATTTTTCTGACGTTTTGGGGATTTCTACTGGTTTTAACACATTTCACAAAGTTGCTTCATTTGACAGTCATTTTTTCATGTATAAATGTTTACTTAAACAGGCATGTAACTTTGTCAAAGCATTCAAACTAAAGAATGCGGAGCGAAAATCATTATTGACTGATGATGATACTAAAGTATTTTAAGGTTTAAGGTATTTTAAATATCTACGAAAAAATAATTAATTTATAAAATTATTGAAATTTTTTAGGGGAAGTTAATACCTCTGCTTAGCGTGTATTTTAGACGATAAATCATGGCATTTTTAAACATAAAAAATCAAACAGCGATGAAACAATGAAGACACAAGAGTTTAAATCATATCAGAACTATATAAAAGAATTTGTTTTGCTTTCAACAAAAGCACAACAGCGAATGATCGAAAAGCAGAAAGGAATTACGTTTTATTTGATAGTTTAAAGAAATTCTCGCCTCGAAAAGAAAAGGCCTTCGTACTTCTAAGAAATAAACATAAACTAACTATAAGAATGAAAGCATTCTTCCAACAAAGACATCAAATAAAGATACAGTACCTTCTTAGTTATCTCTGTTCCCAAATTTATGAATGCCCAATTTCCTAACAAAATTCTCACGATGCAAATCTATTAACGGCTGTAAAAAGGGCGACAAGTAAATTACAACTATTGCTTGTTAAAAGAAAATTCTTCCGTTTCTTTATAAAACAAATTGCAATAACTTTTTTCAAATTATAATTTTTTTTATATAATTATTCTTCAAAATGAATCGTGTTTCAGCTACTTTGCGCTGAAAAAGAGAAGATGTCCTAAGAAGAAAGTTATTTTTCAAATGGGCGAGGTCCAGAAAAAATAAGAGAAAAAAATGATTATTACATAATTTTATTTATTATTTTGCTGCCCAAACATATTTTTTTATTTCTTGGCTACTTTTTAAAAACATTTTGAACAATTACATCGATTATTTTGCTTGCTGTCTTTATTTCTAAGGTATTTAAAAACGCAATTAAGATAACTAACATATCAGTCTAAATTCATTTAAAGATATGAGTGACATCTTGAACTATATTTTTGGCAATTGAAGATTTCTTTAATATCGTAAAAAACTGATCAAAAAATTATAAATTTTATTCAATTCTATTCATATCGAATTCCTACATTCTACATGTAATGGAAAAAAATGAATAAAACAACGAACTTGATATAAATAAGGTCTTAGGGCATATTTTTATTCCCCGAACCTTCTCATTAGTCAGCAAAAACGCGATTAGCATTTGAAAAAGCTAACAGATTGCATAAGAATTTTATGAATTAAAATATATCCAAAGGACAGGATTTTATTTATTCATTCTTCCATTCCATTCATTCATTCTTTCAATTCATACAATTCATTCATCCAATCACCCTATAAATTCATTCAATCAATCAATTCATTCATTAATTAAATAAAAAAAATGCATTCATTTATACAATTTAATAATCCAATCAATCAAATCATTCATTTATTCAATCAAATAATCAAATCAATCAATTCATTCATTTACTTAGACATTTTCATTCATTCCATTTATTCATGAAAGATGGCATATAGAGAATAAGCAACAAATATTTGGATATTTTCACTACTTCTTGAGGCTAGCTTGAATTTGCGTCGCACTAAGTTAAAATTGCAAGATAAAGAAATTTATTTTAATTCATTTACACACACAAATACAGTTGCGTCCTAAAACGAATTCTCGCTGTTATATAAATTGGTTAGTTTGAGAATTTTTTATAACAAAAAACTTATTACTGTGATTACTGTTTTGAAAAAATTAACAGATTGCATAAGAATTCATTCACTGAACTGAATTCAATTCATTCGATTAACTTCAATTCATTCATTCAATCACTCAAACAATTAATTCATTCAATTCTTTCATTTAATCAATCAATTCCTTTGATTCAATTGAATTCATTCATTCAATTACTCAATAAATTCATTCGATTCAATCATTTAATCAATCAATTCATTCAATCATTTCATTTATTCAAATTCAATCATTTAATCAATCAACTCATTCAATAAATTCATTTATTGAAATTCTTTCATTCATTCAATACATTCATTCGAATTAATTTAATTCATTCACTCAATCAATCAATCAATTCATTCATCTACTTGACTTATTCGAATTCATTCATACATTCATTCAATTATTCAGTTCAATTCATTTATTAGAATTCATTCAATTCATTCACTAAATCAATCAATTCATTCAATTATTTATTTATTCAATTCATTTATTCAAATTCATGAATTCATTTCCTTCATTCATTTATTGAATTCATTCATTCATTCAATTAATCAATTCATTTATTCACATTCCTGAATTCATTCATTTAATTTATTCACATTCCTGAATTCATTCATTTCATTTATTCTATTCTTTCATTCATTCATTCATTTCATTTATTCAATTCATTCATTTTATTTATTCAATTCATTCATTCATTTCATTTATTCAATTCATTCATTTTATTTATTCAATTCATTCATTCATTTCATTTATTCAATTCATTCATTCATTTTATTTATTCAATTCATTCATTCATTTCATTTATTCAATTCATTCATTCATTTTATTTATTCAATTCATTCATTCATTTCATTTATTCAATTCATTCATTCAATCAATTAATCAATTCATTTATTCAATTCCTGAATTCATTCAATTCATTCAATCAATAAATCAATTCATTTATTCAAATTCCTGAATTCATTCAATTCATTCATTCAATAAATCAATTCATTTATTCAAATTCCTGAATTCGTTCAATTCATTCATTCAATAAATCAATTCATTTATTCAAATTCCTGAATTCATTCATTCATTTCATTTATTCAATTTCATTCATTCATTCATTTCATTTATTCAATTCATTCATTCATTCATTTCATTTATTCAATTCATTCATTCATTCAATGAATCAATTCATTTTTTCAAATTCCTGAATTCATTCTCTTCATTCATTCATTTCATTCATACAATGCATTCAATCAATTCATGCATTCGTACAATTCATTCATTCAATTCATGCATTCGTACAATTCATTCATTCATTTCATATATTCAACTAATTCAATCATGGAAGATTTCATTCCATTCCATTCATTCATGAAAGATTTCGTGTATAGAATAAGCAAATTATATTTGGATATTTTCACTACTTCTTGAGACTGGACTGAATTTTCTTCGCATTCAGTTGGAATTGCAGAATAAAGAAGGCTTGGCTTTCATTCATTCACTCACTTACACGCACACAAAATGCTACAGCTGCGTTTGAAAACGAATTTTCTCTGTCATATAAATAATCTAGTATAAGAATTTTTTATTACCAAAATCATATTTAATACATAGTTTAATTTTTGCATCATTTTCGACAATGAATTATTATTCGAACAACTTCTGTACAATTACATAAGCTAGCTGAAAATCAAAGTAGAAATAAAAATTATAAAATTGATAAAAACTTGAAATATTTTTTGGTATTGGAGTTGAACGACAACGATTAAATGCTGATATTTTTACAAACTCATACGGCATTTTAATGTTTCTGTCTTCATTTAATTTCGAAGAAATATTTTTATTTTTATTTTTCCAATGATTTGAATTTTCCATCGATTACTGCATTATTTCCATAGATTTAACTGAATGAAAAAAAGAATCAAAATTACTTGAAATATAATTATTTTAAAACAATGCATGTCGAAGATTCCGATGAAATTTATTCTCATTTAAATTTTAAACACAACGTAAAAAAAATCAGTCATCAATTTAAATTTTACATTAGTACCTGCTGCTTCAAATTTGATAAAATAATCCTTTTTTAATTATATAAAAAATGAGGGCTTGAACTGGATTTCTACATCCTTAAATTTCATATATTTCCGTTTTTAAAATTAAAATGTTATCTCTGATATTTAATTAGAAAGATTTTCTACATTGTTTTACCCAGGTAGCACAGCGTATTGCACAATATTATACAATAGTGTGCGATATTATATGATATTAATCAATATTTCATGATATTATTCAATATTGTGAATATTTATCAATGTCATATAATATTTTACAATATTTGTGTGCTACTAGGGTATGACAAATATCCCTTTATTTCAATTTTAGTTTGTAGTTAATGATTTGGGCTCCTATGCTTACCGGTTGAAAAAGCGCTTGGCAAAATGACTTTCTAATAATAAGCGATTTAATTAAGAATTATTTATTATTTTGGTCAAGAAGGAATTTAATTTAAATTCCATTAATTATAAAGTAATGGGTTGGAGTTGAACTTATTTAAACAAGACCCTTTACGTTGACTGTAGTAAACTAAACTAAATTGTAAAATTATGAGAAGATAAAAGCAAAATATAGCAAATGTGCAAAAAGGGATGCAAAAATCTTTTTAGTTAAAATTTAACACTACTTGTATAGGAAAATAAAATAATATAATAATTGTAAATTCATATTTCCGCTAATTATATCAGAGGATTGAAGAACAAGGTAGCTACTCCCATGCTTGTAATCTGAAATAAGCAAAATGAACCTCGAATGATAACTGCATTGGCATCATTACTAAGTATATCTAGAATTTAGAAAAAAATATATTCATTGTAACCATTTAAATAATTCTTCAACACAAAAAAATACATTGCATACTAAATATAATTCTGAAATATAAATTATCATACGATCATAATAACACGCAAGAAAAAAAAATCTAAAGTTATTGGTTGGGAAATAAATTTTTATATATATAACGATTTTTTTTACCCACATTTTTTACATTCACATGATTTTAGTGGTTATTTCAATAATTGTATTTATTATGCGATTATAAATTACATATTTAATTATATAGCATAAAAATTAATATACATTGATTGTTGCCGATTCTTTAATTCATGAAATAGGGAGAATTGTCATTTGCTTATGAAATACAGGGTTAAAAATATCTATATCTTTAGAAGTTATGAAATGTCCCAAATGATTCATGCATACTTATTAAAAAACGCAAACAAGTTTTTAAAATGTCAATATATGGCTCAAGCAGTCAGTTAGGAGGAAATATATATAAGTGACAGAGTTGCTGTTATCGTCCAAAGGCAAACAATGTGTTAGTTTAAAAAAAAAAAACAGCAAAGAATGCCACTTAAAGAAAGCAAGTGGCAAATTTACAAGGAAATCCACAGTATGTACAATATGGTATTAAGTGGGGAGTGATACCATGGGAGTATATGAAAACTAACTTTAATATTCATGGCTAAACTACTCGTATGATTTGTTGACAAAATGCTACTACATGCACGTTCCTTAATGAATAAGGTACTTTAACACTAATGCATGCTCCTGTACTCAGAACTGAGACGATTCCTAATCAGTGATTTTAGGCATATTTGGAAAGCAGAACCAAAAGAATGAATTTGTAGACATTTATCTCCACAAACAAAGACGCTTTCGGAATGCAAGGCCTAAGGACAGAATGTATATACAGAATGTATATTCAGATACTCAATAGTGTTTTGAGAAGGAAATTTAGTAAATTACTACATTATTTTTAAGCTTTTAATAAGATAACAGAATTCTTTTAACCCCGTACAAATATGAAGGACGATTTAGTAATATGGTGATAAATTTATACGCAACTAAACTATATCTGTCTCATAATTCAAATGTATTTGTAACGATCTGGAGTATTATTAAAAAAACCCCGGTCTAAAATCGAGAACTTATCCACTTGAGACTGGCCACAAAAACATGAGAAATTAGAGGGGGGGGGGGAAACCAATATCGCAGCAATTTTGATTCCTAGTTTCAAAACCAATCAAAAATGAAAATGCGATGAACGGCTCAAAAAATAATTTCAATCAGTAAATGGTGAATGTTCATCCGGTTTTCTTTATATAAAATAATTTATTTTTGAACTAGTAGACTTTAAGATATTCTATTTTTACTATTCTATTTACTATTGAGAAACTATTCTATTTTTACATAATGATTTTTTTAATTCTTTTTAGAACTTATTTTACATAATTAGCGAATCCTTTACAATATCGGTTTAGTTTGTTGACAAATTCGAGAAGTATACAGCCAGTTTTAGCTTAACATCATGTTTTTACTTATAATTCGAAAAATGGAGCTTTTTAGCTACCAAAACGTTTTGGAAAGCATTTAATAAACATTAATGTAATTCCTTGACTTCAAAATTAAGTCATTAACAGCCAGGATTTTGAATGTGAACCAGATGATAAAATTGAGATTGATAATCACAGGCTAATTGAAGAATCTAATACTCAGATAATTCAACATTAAATCAATTGCGTTTAACTATCGACTATAGTTAATCCTAAGCTATTTAACTAAAAGCTCTATATAAATGTTTTAGAAAACAATAGATTCATTCCCACTGCAACAAGCATCCACGTAGCTTCCAATTAAAGCCACTGAATTTAAATTTGCTTAACAAAACATCAATCTTGAAACTATCTTCTATTATACCGCCTCGTCGTTTGAAATTTAAAGAGACCCTGTTTAATTTAATTACATAAATCGGACGACAAAACAATGTAAAAGAAGACAGATAAAAGGATTTAAAACTAGCCTGAATGCATTTAAATAAAATTTGAAATCATTCTTACTCAACCGTTGAGAGAAAAATGGTGCTTGTTATTTTTCATATTACCAAAGTAAAAATATAAAATATTTCATTTATAAAAAAAAGCATTTTTGTATTTTCATAAAAATGCAAAGAACCAGAATAATTTAGCAATGAACTAGCCTTATTATCCCAAAACTCGTAAAATAAAGAGAATTTTTTCACAGACTGTGTGATTCAGCATTATACAACTACGGAATATTCTAGAATAATTATCCAATATTTTTTTTAATTTAGAATTTTCTAGAGCAGAAACAAATCAAATTTAAATGCCAATTATTAGATTAGATTTCTATTGCCGGAATTCTAACCATAGACAAACAGTTCAATGCTCTACTCAGTCATAGAATCTACTGGCAAGTTTTCTTTATGCGGCAATGTTTCCTAAAGTGACAGCGCCTTGCTGACAGATTGAGATAATTTTAACCTTTGTAAATATTTTATTGTAATTTTGTTTACGTCATTTTGTCAATGCTGTCATTTTGTTTAAGATTTTCTTTCATTTTATATTGCTTCGCCGGATCATGAGATGCTTTTATTTATAAACAATGTTATTTTATTTAAAAACAATGCCTCTTTTTTTATTTTAGAAGATGGATCAAAGTCTCACATCTTATATTTGTAAGTCACATCTGATAAATGGCGCACACTAGGTATGGACCAAAGTATCTTCTTAGGAATTTTTAAGAAAAATCGATTTTCTGGATAACGGTAAAAACACAAACCAGATTTCCATGAGCATAAATCACTATTTGGTGATTAGAGTCATAATGTCGACGGTCTTTATTCTGAATTTCCAGAGTTTGTAACCTGGCTGTCTGAATTTTTCGGCTCTAGAAATCATCTGAATAATGTACTTAAAAATGTACCCTGATGAAGTACTGTACTACATCATAAGGGCTAACTGGTGTCATGATTGTAAATGCCATCTCACCCTCTCATTCACATAGTAAAATTGAA
Source organism: Argiope bruennichi (assembly GCF_947563725.1). Taxonomy (NCBI): domain Eukaryota; kingdom Metazoa; phylum Arthropoda; class Arachnida; order Araneae; family Araneidae; genus Argiope; species Argiope bruennichi. Next base: position 131,604,628 of record NC_079162.1, on the reverse strand, counting down.
AGGCATAAAACAAGCTGTGTACTGTTTAGCAGTATCATAAGCAAACATTAAAAATGTGATATTTCATCCTAGCTTTTCTGTTATATCAACATACATGGGCAACATATCGTTTAGAGCTTCATTAAAGCACTCCAACAATTCGTTTGTTTGAAGGTGGTAAGACACCATCATACGATTATCAATGTTACGTAGTTCTTTAAGACTCGAGTTCCTTAGATGAAAACTATATGGCAAAAAGGTCGACCTAGATGAAAGCGCTTGGTGGAATGCAAGGCAATGAACTGGCCGATCAGCATGCTAAAATTGTGATTGTGGAATTTGAATGTTTAGACATTCTTTCTTCTTAATCGTCTTATTATTTTTCTCTTAAAGGAAAATTACCTCTTGCATTTTGTTTCAAACACAGTCCTTTTCTCTTTTATTTGCATCGTATCCGCAAAATCAATAGTCTTAATTATATCTGCAGGGGCCTTGAAGATACAGATTACTTCGCTTTCTATTGTAGTCATACTAATCAGTTTACGATAGTTTTCCTGTAGTGAATGAAAAAATTTTTGAGAAATATATAACAGCTTCCGAAATATCGATGAAAGTTCATAAGACTCATTTAAAATTGAAGTGACATTTTTCAAAACTCTAATAACTCTGTAAATTATCATTAGAACTCAATAAATCTTTATTGAGAAATTAATTTCATGACCACAAATTGATTAAAAAATTGATCCCATAATAGAAAAATTTCGAGATAGTACCTACATTAATAAACTCAGCTGATCAGTTTATTGATTCGAGAGGTGTTCTGTTTTTGTTGTTATTAATGTACATGCATCAGATTTAATGCTGAAGATTTAAAAACTCTATATCGTAAAATATATAGTTTGTGAATGACAGTCTAAATTTAGTGATCAGAGTGTTATTTGATTTGATTCCGCACTGTGGTGTATTTGAGCAAAATTATGGACAAAAATATATTTAATTTTTTGAAATTAAAACTATTGCTATTGAATTATTTATATTAGTAAATACATTTAAATAATTCATGTAATATATGTACTGTCAGACAAAATAACTGGGTATAGTGATTACAGAGCATTCTGGGGAGGTTTTCACACTTTTAAAACAAATACTAGGCAGTATCAATGACTAACACACATAAATTTGAACACAATAATAAAAAATGAGTTGAATGACAATAAAAAACGATAATAAAAATATTATAAATTTATTATTTTTTTATATCACTGACAGTCATGCTGAGATCCTTTACCCTAGCTCTAGATCAGTTTAAGCACTTCATCTATGCAAGGATAACACTGAATTTTTGCCTTTTTTTTGAGCGATGAGTAAAAGTTTTTTTTTTTTTTTTTTTTTGTCCAATTTACAATTTCATATTGTTTTATTGTTAATTCTGTGTAAATAAAATTGCTTTCTCAGATATATTTTTTTATTTAGTATTTTTCAAGCTTAAAAAACATCCTTTTTTTTTTTTTTTTTTTTTTTGGCTCTTGTTAGAGTTCTATGATCTTTTCTTATCTCAGTCGCATCAAAGTTTCCGTTAACTCTGTGATTCATAGATTCAGCAAATGTCAGCTGCTCAATGACTGACTGTTATCGTAGTTCTTCATTTTCCTTTTCTTGCTCTTTTCATTGGAATCTAGGCAAGGGGAAGTTAAAGAAAAGATTGACATTTGTTGTTCTTCGGTTGTAGCTAAAGGCACTTTCTTATAGACAAGCTCGCTGACTAAGTCAGTGATTCTAAGCCGAATTTTAGCAGCTCTTATTTTAGTAGCACTATCTAGATTCAAGGGTGGGTCTTAGCTACTCATGCAACACAGCCCTTTTCACGGGGCTGCCTTCAATCATACATTTCATTTACAGATCATAATTTAGAGCTGAATCAGAGAACGATCACCTCTGATTCAGTACCCCCCCCCAGTGGTATCGTCTCGACTTGGAGAACCTTGTGGCGACGTCAGATTTATATGTGCGCCAGCCACCATGTACACGGAGAGTCTTCGGGCGGCAGGTTCAGGCAAAGGATGCAAATCCAACGCCCTACCAAGCGGCTAATCGGCCAACCGGCTTTACTGGTAAAACTGTTGTTTACCTAGGCAGTGTAATGCCGTGGCTGCACTTGAGCAAACCTGCATGTCTTATGTACAGAAACTGACAGTTTACAAGCAGCAGTGGAGAACGTCATACATCGTATGCAATATGTTGTACATAGGGATTGCAATATCGGACCAAAAGTTCAATAACGGTATTCGGTATTTTTTAGATCTTAATACCGGGATACCAGTAGTAGAAATTTTAGAAAAAGAAAGAAAACACAGGTGTTTCTTTGTTTTATTTGCCAGTTTTATTAGAGACTGTAAATATCACAAAAAATAATTTGTAAATTATAAATTATAACAGTATATAAATAATTACAAAAAAGTAAAAGAACATCTTATTTTTTTAAATCACAAAAAAGGGTCAATACCAGTATTCAATCTGTGGTATTATTACAAATTTTTGAAATGTGATCTTAAAAAACATAATGATTCAATTGTACAGTCATTAAGCCTGGAACATAATTTTGTGCAAAAATTACCAGATGCCGAGAACGCTCTTTCGACATCTACGCTAGTTGGTGGTACTGTTAGCGATGCGCGATATACTTTTTCCAAGTATTTACCTCTAAATCCCTCATCTTCAAATAAATCGATTTCTCGTCGGATGGGTTTGGATATAGCTAATTTCTGCATTGTATTTTGGTCTCTAGATTTTTTTTAAATTTATTTATTTAGAATCTCTCCGACATAATGCCTCAATAGTCAGTTTTATTCGAAGTAGAGCTGATACAGTTCTGGCTATTAAGTCGAATTCACTATCTGAAAAATTAATTTGTAGGTTTAAGTCGATTATTACTTTTTGAATTGGATTTCTCAGTTTCAAAAATCGTTCCATCATTAGGAGTAAACTATTCCAACACGTTTTAGAATCTAATATTAACATATATTCTGTTTTATTTTCAGTTAGTATATATTTTTGTAATATGGCATTTTTTGTAGGGGAACGTTTAAATATCTTTAAAAATTTTCGAATTTCATAAATTATAGGAAGCAATTCTTGATGGGTTAATATTTCATCCTCATTAGCAATATCTTCTTCAACAATTACATTGTCATTATCTTCATTGTCAATATCACTCTCACTCTCTTCAATATCGGAATCCGAAGTTTCTATATCCACACTACTTGGATTCTTCTGTTCTTTATGTTTTTGGTATAATATATCTATTACTCCTAATTGAATTCCATGAGTATAGCACAATTGCTGATTTGCATCAATCAACTTTCCAACTTTTTTCTTAACTGTTGCGCCATCATTCGTTATGGATACAATATCTTCTTCCAGGGATAATCCATGTTTCGCTAATTTAGATTTAAGCACTTCTACACATTTTTCAGCTGGCATACTTCCCGAGACAAGTGTAAGTCCTATATTCCATTTTTTTTTCTGAATGTATATTTATATTTAAATAGCGTCTATTTCTTATACTTGTCCATTCACCAAATGTAAATTTTTCACCATTTACTTTTAATTGTATAAGCTCGTGTTTCAAAGAATTGCGAACACCGTTTCTGTAGTTTATAACAGTTCTTCTTATAGTGCTAATCGATGTTGGTAGATTTTTCAAACCTCTGGCGGATAGTGATTTTCTTAATTCAGTAGAAGTGCAAAACACTCGAAATGGAAAACCATTTAATGCTGCCATTTTAATTATAATTTCATCCAAATTATCTTCTTTTTCAAAATTATCTAAAATCCCTGATGGCTTGGGTTTAAAAACTGTGCTTAAATTTAAACTCATCGCAATTAAATTCTTTCCTCTTTAACAAATTTGTATCATGTTTCGTTTTTAAATGTGTATGGAGTCCGCTTGTACTTCCTCCGTTCACTTTAATAACTCTTGAACATTTTTTTACATTGTGCCACCATATTCTTTTCATCATATAAATAATGAAACCAAATCTAAGTATTATCAACTGATTTTTTATGTTCTTTCAAATTATTCTTATTCATCATTATGGGTTATTATTTATGAATATATACATAATAAATCTGAAAAATATTTTGATATCTGAAGTATGATATGCAAATACAGTGTTAATAACAAATTCACCAATTTAAAAAATATCGAAATATTTCGCACTTTCTTCACAAGTACAGCCTTGTTTTCACAGATACGAATAACAGACTACGAATTCTGCGCGTGTGCAGTATCGCTCGTAGCTGTAATAGGATAGTATTGACCCGCCTCCTTGGATTTTATCACTGCTCTTGGTTGTGCGATGCAACTTAGTATTCACAGTCTAATTAATTTCGCCCGTTAGAGAGACATGAAACAAAAACGGATACTATTTTGCTATATTGACGATCCCTGAACATATAGTGGAAACAATTTTTAAAATGTATGGTAAATACCGAAAAAAAAAAACGGTATTTAAACTTGTAAATACCGGTATTACAAAACTGTACAAATGGCTCAAAATGCCGGTATTCGGTATCCCGGTATTGCAATCCCTAATTGTACACAGTGAAGGTCAGCGTATTGAAAATGTTGCACGGCGTCCTGGTATCCTAATATTGTAAGTTTTATAAATTAATTCATAATTGTATTCCCAGAGCGTCAGTATTTTCCCTACAGGCAACTTTTAACATTATTTTTTTTTTCCTGCGGAATTCATCTTCCCATGCCTTTTATATTTTGCGTATGAAATGTGGTCTCATTTCATTCATTCGTTTTAGCTGCAGATGCCGCCAAACAGGGAAAGTTATTTTATGGCCATCCTATAATTTTACATTTTTTATGTACTCTAAATAATAAATTATAGTCATTTCATTGATTAATTTCTATCTATCGCATTTTTCAAATATAAGCTTTAATAACATCTAAACATAATTCGTTATCTTAAGATTTAAATTGCAGTTTCACATGATTCAAAAATATTATTAATTTACAAGAAAATTCATTTTTAGAAATACGATAGGAAAGTATGAATAAGAGATGATTTTGCATTGTTAAAGCTGTAAAATACATCAAGTAGATTCGAATAAAATCTTTTTTCTAATGTTGTTGGGTAGAGATGTTGCATTTATTTTTAGTTCAAAGTAATATTAGTAATAGAAAAAGTAGTTATCTGGCCCAGACAGAGAAGGTACTCAAACTATTCTATCACATCTAAAAGAATTCAATTCACAATCAAAACGCATAGTTTGCGATATTCACTGTCGTTTGATTCCACCTTGAATTCAATAATAAACTTCTTCGCATTTCCTCATTTTGTCTCACCTTAAGCACATGAATATAATAAACAGAAAGAGATGAATGAAAATTCATAGATCTAAATCTGCGACATGGAAGATGGTTAATATGCGGAATCCACATCAAATTGAAAAATTCTCGAAGAAAAAGCTTTACTCATTCCTGATACATATTTAATACGAAGAAAAATAAGCTTACCAGTTTTTCATTTTCGTCTTCCATTTCAAGTCGTGCCTTGATGCAGTTTCGGGTGTCGAGGAAGGCTTTTCGTTGTGCACGCTCCATCAAATTGTGAACGAAGAGTCCTACCACACTAACACATATGAAAGCCAATAGATTTGCAGCAACCTGAAAGGCAATTTCTATCTTCAGGTACTTTAATAAGTAATTAATAAATCAAATATTTTCACACACAACCTGATTTTGTGTATTCTCGATTTAATACGTTCATTCATTTTCATTCCAGTCCATCAGGTAGTCAGTTCAGGAAACAGTAGATCTCATAGATTATGATATAGAAAATAGTTAAATAATAATAATTAATTAATAAAAAAAATATTTAAAAAACCCTGCTATTTAGTACAATGATAAAAATACATTTTAAAACGTATTTTTAATCATTTTATGCTTTTATTTAACTCGATTTGTTTCTTGCTTATATAGAGAAATCTGTAATCAATTGTTCATTCGCTTCTTGATGGGCTGGATTTTGTACAATCACGTACCCCATGAAATACAATAGTTCCAGAATTTAATTAACAGTTCATTCATAAATTTAATTAAAATTTGATTTTAAACTAGTGGAATCGGTTGTTCAAGAACATGAAAAAAATTGAAAACAAGATTTCACAATGTTCATTACAACCGATTATAAATTTTTAAAAGTAAGATGTAGAAAATAATTAAATTTAAAAAAATCTTATGCCAACTAAAAGTGTATTTATGCGAATAGAAGTGTATTTTTAAAGTGACTTATTCACTAATGCACGCGTAAATTTTAGAGGCCAAAGAATTAGCATCATAAAATTGCTAGAAGAGCACATTTTCTCCCCTTATAAACCTAAGTTAATGCCTTAACCTAAAATTAAAATTTAAATATCATATAGGAATTATTTATATAAATATATCCTTCCTGATATGAGTCACTGAAAATGTTTGTCTAATTTTAATTCCAATAATCATGGTAAATAAACACCTTTACAAAATGGATGAATGACGATGAATTGATTACAAAATTACAAAATGATTGAATTTTTTACATGATGAATTTGTTAAAATTAGTTACATAATTTTTTCGTGTCTTTACTATCACTACAACCATTTTGTGTTTTATGAATGTTAAAAAGCCTTAAATCAGTTACAATCCAAACAATATGTATTTAAGCTAACACCAGCAACGTCCATCACACAATTGCTTATTTGAATGTTTCAAAATAAGAGAATTTTGTTTACGAGAACAATATTTGTATATTTAAAGGAAAAAAAAACTATTTAAGCAGGCAGAATAAATGAGAATGGCCGTTCTTGTAGATGTTTGGGCATTAAAGGTTGTAAGAAACCATAGAATACACGTTGTATAAAAAAGCTTGTCAAGATATGAAAGAAATGGCGGTTTTAAAAATTCATAATTTTTTTCCTTCTGTTATAGCACTCAAATTATGACAGTCATTATTACCATTCTTTTAATATGTAAAACTCTTTTTAACTACCTTGTTAAATCTAAAAATGAAAAAAAAAATCTACTTTAAACATGCAGGATAAATGAAAAGGCTTCTGAATATAAATGGAAATCCCCATCTTTATAGATAAGGAATGCAGGAAGCCATAGAATAAGTGTCATAAAAGAGAAGGCAAGGTCAGCATTGACTCGAACAAATAAGAGAACGTATAGAGGCAACTCGGGTGCTACTATTAAAGCTGTATATTACGTATCTTAAACTAGTCTTAATTGCCATATTAAGAATGACGCTGTCTACTGCAACAGGATCCAATGGACTGTTTAGTCAGTAGCAACGAGACATTTGACTTGTTAAAAAAATATTTACGTCATCAGAGTGATATCAGCAAACATATATTTGTGGCATATTAGCCTGATGAAAATAACAAGCAGATAATTATATAATCAATTCAATTATAAATGGAAGATGATTATATATATAAATATATATATATATATATATATATATATATATATATATATATATATATATATATATATATATATATATATATATATATATATATATATATATATATATATATATATATATATATATATATATATATATATATATATATATACACATACAATACAGTCAGAGTACCTTACTAGTATATATTATAACATCTAAAATTTTGGAATACGTTTTAGTTGTGCGTTACAAAATCATATCTCCTCTGGTAGTTTTTACAGAACTTTTTAAGCGCTTATTATTTCGTAACACAATTCGTTAAAAATGTCTACTTTAATTTTTTTTAAAAATAAAATATAACTATATAAAGCAGATTTACCAATTATTCAATCTATAGAGTTTCACATTATTTATCTGATTATCTGTGCCACAAAAATCTAATACAAGAATTAAAATTCAAAGTAATATTTATATTTTAGATCTAAAATTCTGGTTAATTATTTTAATATATCCCTTGATTGTATAAACGCTAAATCTCCGAAATTATCTATTCCTCTAAGTTAAAATTAATTTATCATTTCATTGTGTTCCGCGATTTCTTGCGTCTTCGAGTCAATACAAAAAATTTATTTGGATGTTGCAATTCATTTAACATCAAATCTATCGTATTATAATTGAAATCTTTTGTATATCTCTTTCGAAGCACAACTGAGTTTCCCCCAAAATTTAAATAAATAAAAGTACTAAAATAAGAAAAAAAAAATGTATTAGTCCTATTATTTTAAATTTTAAAGGTATAAAAAAAATTCAAAAAAACTTTCAGAAATTAACCTTTAACAGGGGATGTGAAATTTTAGGACTTAACTGGGGAGGTGCGGTCTACGAGATCACCTTTCATTTATACTCAAATTAAATTTTCTAATGAATGTATTAGTATGAAAAACTGCCAATATATTTTGCAAATATTTGTCTTGATATATAGATATGTTTTAGAAATTTTTCAAAATATATTATCATTGAAAAAAGTAAATGCGTTAGAACATACATTTTCTTCTCAAATTACCTGTTACAATAAATGATATTCTTGAAAAAACATATTACTTTTTATTTTTTAAATCATATTTATTTTTACAGTATATGAAGGTATATAGAAGACAATATAATGTAAAATTCAACAATTATATGAAAAAAAAATTTGACAATGGGTAAAATTGGCTCTTTTTTTTTAATTTTTTTTTTTTTTTTTTTATTATTGGCTTGTGTGACTGGCTTTCATAGCACGGTTTTCTAGGGCATTTTAAACATACAGGTTAAGAACTAGTATAAAAATCAACCTATAAATTCTGTATAAATATTTTATAAATTTTTCAAAATACATTATCACTAGAAAAATTAATTATGTTTGAACATACATATCAGAATCAGTTGAATATGAACTTTCATAGAAAAACTCTTCTGTACAAATATCCTTATCACTAAAATCACTTTCTGTTTCATTTAAAAGTGTCTGGAGAACTGCTTCATAATAGGATCAGTAAATCGGATGATATTTCGGGGCCCAAGTTTTAGAGCCATCTGCTTAGACTTGTTTATCACTGGGACACTAACAGGGAGGTGCGGTCTTATAGACCGCGCTCAAAGAAATAACTGAATTATTTTAAAAAGCATCCGCTGAAATTGGTTGAAAAAGTGCACGGGTATTGAAGATCGCAAAACAGGAAGCTAAGGGGTCAATCCATTCAATTGAGCAAAAAAGAGAATGGGGGGGGGGACCGAAAATCCATCGCTAGCGGTCTCACAGACCGCACGTCCCCAGTTAAGGGTTAACAGGTCTTGCAGTGTATAAGTGTATTAATAAAGAAAGGTACTTCCTAATTTTGCGAACTTAAATTTAAAGATGGTATAATACCTCTTGTACTATTTTTATGGCATGCGTTATAAATGAATAGGGGTTACAAATTCCGTTATACTCATATTTTTATGACAAATGTTGCTAATGAAGATATTTAAGGAAATGCGTCATTCTTATTAAAAGAACACAATTAAAATTTCTGAGAAATCTAATTTTCTGTAGCACGTTACGATTATCATTTATAAATATTGTTTAATTATAAACCATATATCAAAATAGCAAAGAATAAATTTAATTTAAAAAATTTTTAAACACTTTTATTACTGTACGAAACATCCAAAACAATTATTTTCTACTATACTAATTATTTACTAACTCTTTTTATACTACTATGACTCTACTAAACTATTAAGCTTGAGACGTATTGATAGAAATTCAATATAAGATGCCTCCTTTGATACATCGTATAAGCTTCATTTGTGACTCACTGATAATTAAGTTCTGAAAATTCTAAAATAGGGTTTCTTCATTGGGAATACACAATTAGACAAAACCTTAATCCTCCAGCATATCAAGAAATGCGTGATCAAAATCCATCTTTACGAGTGTGAAATAAGTGAAGCTAAATAAAAATATTTAGCAGAAATAAAGAAGCAAGTGTGCATAAAATAATTCAAGTCCTATGGAAAATTAGATAAGCTGACTGAAAATGTTTTCAAGTTACACTATGTTTAATACAGAACGGATCATAAATTAGAGTAATTACAAGAGAGTCGAAGCCCTTTCCACAGTTCACAAACAATGAACGTGGTAGATTTCAGGGTCTCAGCTACCAAGCAACCAATGAAAAATGGTATTCGAAATCAAATATCATACCCAATAAGCGCATACGTTTTATACCGCTCTTTTTAAAAGAGAAGAAAGTTTTAAATGACAACATACAAAATATCTTAATTTATCACCAAATGATCGGAATATTTAAAACAAAACTTTTAATGACATTTCAGAGTATTTTTGCAACAGATTTATTTTTTCAGTATGTAAAAGAATTTGTCCTTATCTTCATTAGCTAATGAAGGTCGAAAAGGTTATTTTTGCAGGGCGTTGAAATCGATTTTTCTATTGTGGTCTATTTTCAACAACAACAACAAAAAAAAAAAAACTAGCATTCTATGATTCCTAGCTCTGACAGATATTTCTTCTTACATGCGCCCATTATCAATTAATCAAAAGCAAACTTAAATGAAATTTTAAGTAATTATTTTAAATCAATAATTGGCATTTATTGTGCGATAACAATAGAACCGAAGTAAAGAAGTAAACAAGATACAAACGATTTAATATAGAACGGAATTCCTTCAATCCGCTTTCTCCCCGAAATATATATTGACATTCAGATTTGACCGATGAAATATTTTCATTGGCAATTACAATCACCTAATCATTTTGAAGAAAGCGAAATCACATTAACAGAAGGTTACTCACTAAATGAACTAATCAAATTACATAATTTGAAAAAATCGAACAACGATTCATTTCGAACAACGAAAAAACGAACCATTTCATTCCCCCCCCCACACACACATATATGCCATTATTGACATGGCAAACGAGCGAAGAATATTTTTTAAAAATGCAAAGCATCTCTAAGTTAGACTGAATGCGAAAATAAACGACAAACAATTCAAATCAATAACGTATTGTTATATTGTAAAAATTATATCGGAAGTGAAAGGCATTCGATCATAGCAATGGATATTTGTAGGAAATTAGATTAATTAGGTATCTAATTCTTATGCATGTTTATTTCAGACTACACTCCTATCTTAAAGAAAGATGAAAAATAAGCCATCGATCAAATACGCTCGATATATTCGGAAATGCTACCAACTTTCCCTTCAAGCTATTTCTCATGACTGAAGCATTTTGCTTCTATTTTTCTGCAGATGCCCCCCCCCCCTCCTGACCTGGCTAACGGATGTCGGTTTCTCACAGCAGCACATATCTTAACTCAAAGTGGCTGATTTTTCATGCTATTATTCGTTTTTTTTGTTTTTGTTTTTTTTTTCTTCACCCTTTTGATCTTTGTATTTGCCCATCTGCAGCAACCTTATTCTTTTTTTAAGACTTAACAGTCAAGTTATTCATTATATCCGGATTAAATTGACTAGTTTCATAAAGCAGCAATTTTAGAATTTTTTGTCCTACGATGTCCGGTAAACTCATTCTTTTAAGAAATTATGTCCTCGTCTTAGCAATTTTCTCTCAAGTGCAAGGAACGATGTTGTAAAGAGAGAGTTGTTAAATTTCCGTTGTCTCTACGAGTGTTTATAAACAAGAAAAATTCTTGAACGGTCGACTCACTTTAGCTATCAAAATAATTCTATACGCCGAAAACAATTTGCATAAATATTCTATTATTCCTAAAGGACCGCAAATATTTATATTAGTTAAGCAACTGAATTTTACCTTTGACCATTTTTAATATTACTTCCGAAGGAAGGGGGGGGGAAGTAAAAAGAATTACAGAACCGATTGATTCGTTACATTAAAATTCCATTTTAATAAAATATGTGAGAAAGAGTATCTGTATAAAATTTGCATAAAACGTTTTAAAATAACCAATTATGTAACAAAGAAAAGTAACGAAACATTTGATTCTACATATATGTAAAAGAACTGTTTTAAACATCTCACGCTCAAAACAATTTTAAGTTAAATGCAAAAGTAATTTAAACGGACAGTCAAAAAATTATAAAACATTTTTAATACATTTTAAATACTTAAATGTAAAGCTTTCCTGGACTGCTGACTTGTGATTCAATCAATTAATTGCAAGAAAAATTGGACTAAATCTGCAGTCGAATTTCAAAACGTTAAAAAAATTCCCAAGTACAATGTTCTGAAATCTAAAGATTACTGAATTTTAATTTGTATGCATTCATGTGCTTGAATCTTGTAAATCAAATGAAAGCACAAAATGACATTACTTTGAAAACACTTTATAGCTCTTCTGAGTTGTGAGACTCCCTAGACAATTGCCTACTTTGCCTTTTTGATAATACGATGCAGATAACGATGAATGGCTTGATAAAAAATGAATAGGTAAAGAAATATATATTTTAATGTTGTAGTAAATACTTGCAATAATAATTATTAGCTTTAGTATATTCTTTGTCATGTTTAAAACAGTTACAGAAATTTTGAATAACTTCTGGCTATTAAGAATTCATAATTAACTTATTATTCTGGTCAACGCGTTCAAGTTTTTTTTTTTCAACGCACATTTAGAGATGAATCCATGTCAGTCGAAGGAAAATATATTTCAAGATTTTGGACTTTTGATGCAGACGAAAATACAACCAGTGATGAAATGCAAGGATAGTTAATGGCGATGTAATACTTGATACAATGATAATTATAATAATACAATGATAATTGTTTGAGATCGAAATCTCTCGTCATTTCAATACATTTCCCTTAACAAAGGAGAAATTCTGAATAGATGGCAAAGGATTCGAAGTCTGTCGCATATTACTAATATAACATCTCTTTGTAGACAATTCTACATAGGACTCCGAGTCTAATCTAGAAGATATTATCTCACTCATATTGCCTTGAAATCAAGCTTTTATGCGTTGAATTCTACAAAGGAAACGGAGTCTAATCTAGAAGATATTATCTCACTCATTTTGCCGTTAAATCGAACCTTTACTGGGTGAAAATTATGTATGTATTAATAAGTATGAGTTGTTCTTATGACTCACTATTATGCATCAAATTTTCAGACTACATCGAAGAACGGAAAATATCAATACACGCCCATTTTAAGAACCAATAACGGTAAAATTGATCTCTTGCTATTAAGTCTGGCCTCAATCTATAATTAAACAATTATCCCTTATGAATTCGGCGTAATTACTGTTCAGACAGGCATGTTATCATTTAATTGGAAAACTGTCTGTTCACTGAAAATAATTGGACTGCAACAGATTATTTCTTTCACGTTGCATTAGCTTACTCTCGACGATCTATTCTAAATCATTATATAATGAGCCGAAATCCATAAATTAAGAGATAAGCATAAAATCCTAATTTTTACACACAAAAATAAATTGTGAGGGACCAAAAGAAACTGACATAATTAACGGTATGGGTAATAGGTTAAGTGAAGAAAATGGAAACATTTTGAACCAGTTGACAGATATTTAAGACATAAAAGAGAGTGATACGTGAAGAAGGACAATGTTTAAAAAATATTATGTACGCATTATTTACATGACTATGTTTTTCTCTTAATATAACAAATAGTATGAATTAAAGAATATGTAGACGATTTTACCCATGGAATTATAGAGGTTAAATTAAGGCGAGGCTGTTAAAATTAGAGATGTTGTTAACAGTTAGGAAATGGAAAAAGCGTTACTTTACAGTCGTGGGAAAGATTTTATGAAACTGGAACAATTAAAATTACTACAAATGAGATTTATTATATATAGATTACTTTCAAATTAAACCTTCAGATAACTGCGGTCATATTGGTATAAGTCGTACAAACAAGCATGGTCACCTGAACACAACGCCAAATGGTGATTAAGTAGTGATTCAACTTTATTCTTCTGTTTACTCATAAACCAGTTAAATGTGTTCCATGAAATATTTCAAACACGAAGCTATATGAGTAGTGTCGGGATATTGTCAAAGGGACAAATCAGTAATGAAAAATTATACTTCACGTACATATTTGTATTTCACGTATAATAATATCATACGTACATTTGATACATCTGTAAATACAAAGTACATTTGGAGTGAAATCGGAACTACCTACTCGTCCACAAACATCCTGGCAGTTGACCATTACAAAGATGGTGGTGTTACTGTTTAGGTAGCCATAATATAGCCATTATTTCGATTGGTTCTTCTTGTTTTGAATTTCTCACGAAGTAGAATATAAATATATCCTAATGTAACTTATGAGAAACTGTTCAAATAATCTATCATAGCGATAAAAACAGGGTAAGATTTAAACAATATTTTTTTTTTTTAATTTTTATGTAAAACAAAACAGGAATAAAAATACTTAAAAAGTAAAGTTTTAAAATAGTTTTCACCACTATGCCTCATTTCATAAGAATGAAACGAGCATGTTTCATTGCATTAGAACAATAAATTTTCGGGGCAATCAATGTAAAAGTTTTTTTTTAATTAATGGAAACATTCTTTTTTTTTAAAGTAAAATCAGCGTAGTTTCAAAGAAAGAAAATTAAGTTTACTCCAAAATAAAATAAAATATTATTAAAAAATTATGTCTATCAGGTACGGAAATAGTTATATTTATTCAGAATTACAAGGTAAAAAGTAAACAAAGCAATCCAAGAATTTCAAATGTTGAAATTTCCTGAATTTTTATTCTTGTAATTTATTTTTCGTGTTAATAGAATTTGAAAATATGTAATGTTCTTGTACTAATCAGTATGTTAAATGCTGTCATCATTTTGCCTTCACGCCAGTTTCTTCTATTCTTATTTCAAAGATGGCGCCACGTGTAAACACGCTATTTTTCTTGCACATCTAAAACCTTGAAAAATAATTTTTTTTATAAATGAAATAAGAAATAAATGGATGAAAGAGAAATGCAGAATCTATGACACGCATGCAATCGCCGAGCCTTACTTCTATACCAAACACTCGCAACTCAAGTTTCCTGAAGAAAATATAAAAATGTTTATGCTTTTTCCTGTAACGAATCGTTTTTATTCCTTATTTTCAGGATACAAATCATTCGCATTTTTGAATGGAAGTGGATTCTTACAAAAATTTCTCACTCCGATATTCCCACATTGCAATATCAAAATATATCTTCATCAAATCAGACGTTATTGCGGATTCTTTTAAAAGCAATGCGACTGTAAACGAGATAATAAACTCAATTTGTTAAGATTGAAAGAAAATGTTCAGTGCATTTTACGCATTATGTTTTGGCTCTATGAATATAATTCCCTATTCTTATTTCAGTTTTTGTTTAAGAATTATGTTTCTATACGTCATTTAAATGAAATTCAAAGGAAAATTTTAATAATTGTATCTCTATAGTAAATAAATGTTGAAAGTTCATATGTTTTTTCCCTCCTTCATTTCCCTTATCTAGAAAAAAAGGGGGGGGGGCAGAAATCTTACTCTGAAAAGGCATATTCATTTCCTTATAGTTTGTTATTGTTCCTTATCCAAAAAATTTACCAGAATTTATCTTATAAAGACTCTTTCAATGAATTATACAGGTTTATTTATTATTCTAACAACTTCATGGATTTTTTAATATAAAAAAATTAAAAAGGGTTTAGTTACTAAGTTCAAACCATTTTTTTTTTTAGATTCTTATTTCCAATTTCAAAATAATTTTTCGAAATTTGCTCATGTTCAAAAATTATTTTCTTTATCTTAGATATAGCGTCCAGTTTCTCTTTTTTAACCCTAACTTGGTTCCCTCAGTTACCTCTT
This sequence comes from Argiope bruennichi, assembly GCF_947563725.1. Classification (NCBI taxonomy): domain Eukaryota; kingdom Metazoa; phylum Arthropoda; class Arachnida; order Araneae; family Araneidae; genus Argiope; species Argiope bruennichi. The sequence goes on along the minus strand of NC_079162.1, from coordinate 131,588,832 downwards.
CTTTCATTTCCACATGAAATTAAAGGTAAAAATAGCGGAAAGGGTGAAATTTTCTTTTCATTCATCTGAATGAAAAGAATTTATGATAACTTCATTTCTGGCTTGCCGAGAGGAGTTTTTCTGAATATAGGATCTGGCAATAATTGATTCAAATATTCAGATTATAAGATGAATGCAAGTAAAATCGGACATCTTCAGATGCCTTACCTTTTTCTTCTGCATTAAAATGATACATAAATATAATTTTGAAAAGAAAAACGCAACTATAATTACATCTTAGTTCACACATTTTATATAGCACGAAGAAATAAAAATGTAAATTGTTTATTTCTTTTATTATTTCATGATCAACATAATGAGCAAAGCAGGTTATTCCAATAGTGTCGCACATTTTGCTATTCTTCGGCAAATAAATATTGTTTTCGATCCAATCTGAACTAGTTTTCAATATTTCTATCACATTTACGAGTAGAAACTTACCTCTCCTTTATTTCTCTTATAACATTTGTCCTGAAAAGTAGAATAATATCTAGTAACTAGTTGCTGCCGATTTTTAAGAAGTGGAATTTTTAAAATTAATTCTACAGTTTCATCTCAGTTTCAATTCATAACTTTCCAATTTTAAAGCATTAACTTCAGTTTCTACGTTTTTTATAGATATATTATGCATTTAGTTATTTTTTTTTTTTTACCTTTGAAGAAGTAAACGAAATTGAAACTGCAAAAAATAATTAACAAACTGATGAAAGAATGCGCATATCCCATTTTATTTCTGTAATAATTTTCTTAACAGCTTATTAGCAGTTTAAGGATATTTTTCCGAAAGACAATTACAATTAATTTAATGACTTTGTTTTTAAATTTCTCCTTTAAAGGCGGGGGGAAAAAAAAACGTGAACATTATAAAAACTGTCCAATTTGGCCAAATATTAAAAGACACTATTCTTTTCAAGCAAAAATTTATATACTGGGTGGCCATAAAATAACTTGTTTCGTGGCATCTGAAGATAAAAAGAATGAACGAAATGAAATCTCATTTCATATACAGACTGTGAAAAGCATGGGAAAATGATTTCCGCAGAAAAAAAAATTAGTTCCAAAAGTTGTCGATAGGGGAAACACTGGCACTGCTGGAGTACAGTTAGGAATAAATTTATGGAATTCACAGAAAAATAATATTTTATTCATCAGTAGTAAGATCCCCAGGACGCCATATTACATTTTCAATATTTCCCTGTGTGCAACCTATTGCATACGGTGTATGACGTTCTCCACTGCTGTGTGTAAACTGCAAGTCTTGTATTCTGTTTCAAGATATGCAGGTTTGCTTAAGAGCATCCAAGGCATTACACTGTCTAGTGTAAAACAATTTAACCAGGAAAGTGCGCTGATGTAAGGTAGGGCCCATATTAAGAACACATTAACAATCAATCACAAACAACAGTTAAGAACACATCGATAGTCAAGAATGAACTGCTAATAGGTCGTTTGCTTTTCCCTTTTTACAAGAAATGTATAGCGCTGCTGTCATACATGTACTAGGAATTTTACATAGTAATTCCTAATATGTAAATTGCCTCATTCATACGGGACAGCAGCGCTAGTATTTCTCCTAGCGGTAACTTTTAATACTATTTTTTTTCTGCAGAATTTATTCTCCTGCGCCTTCCACAGTCTGTATAGGAAATGTGGTTTTAATTTTGTTCATTCGTTTTAGCTGCTGATATGAGAATTTTTCGCGGTTATTCAGATAGTTAAGTAATGACTAATAGCGTCAAAGTCCTTATTTGCATTTCAACAATAAAAAAAGGAAGATAAAATATTATTTCCACAACAGCTGCCGGAAATGACTCTCAAGAAGCAGCTTCTTTCAGGAGCATGTCAGTTCTACAGCAAAAAAGAAGAGTGTATTTATTTCATTCGCTTTGAACATTAATTTTAACAATGTGTCTGCCAGAAGGTTAAGCTTAAACAGATTCCAGAAAAGTCATTTCACGGTTGATATGTACGGTGGCGCATTAAAATTACCAGAAACGTTTGCGTAGGCCACAAACCACCGAACAAGTCAATTTATTGCACTTTTAAAATGAAAATTGCATTGACATTTGTCATGGCCAAAATCACTGTTTCGAATCATTTTTTATGGGTTGTTTCATGAAAATATTTTTATTCGTATATATATTAATATGCTATATAGGTTTAAATGGTTACATAAAAAACTTTATGGAAATAACTCCCATCTCTCCCACCCGTTGATTTTTAATCTTGAAATATCACTTGATTGGAAAACACAACTGGAGAAATAAAAAATATTTTCATAGGAAAACTGTAAAAAAGCATAATAATATCAATATTCAAGATTTATTTGTTGTCAACGCCTCCCTCCCCTGTTAAACATCTCAGAACTTGAATAAAACGTTTTATTCTACTAAATAAAATTCTATGCTTTTTTTTTTTTGTTTGTTTTTTTTTGGGGGGGGAGGGGATTTTTTCGGCGCAAGAGCCATATTTGGCTAAACTGCGCCTTCTACGCTTAGAGTATAAAATTTCTATATAATAATACAGTAATGATAAAGAAGGACTAAAACGCCGAAAATAAACAACGCTTGAATCCATTAATTTTAAAACTATTTAAACTATTTGATTGAGGCAATGAATTACAATTAGTTACGGTGCATTGAATATAGAACAAAAAATGATATATTTGTCTCTCTTGTAATTGATCAAAAGAGAGCGTGGTCGATACCAAAATAAGAATCTAATTAGGAGCCTTTTACTTTGATTCTACCGGATATAGAAGAAATACTTGAGTTTGGAGGTTAATGGCTAGCCACATTAGCATACGATGAAACGGCTGGTTTAACAAGGAAAAAAAAGGAAGATTATTATTTCTTTCAAATAAAACTACAGAAAATCTAACATCTTATTTTAGTTCTTCACTGAATTCGAATTAGAACTTGCAAAATTTATTTCGGAGAGATAATGAGAGATTAAAAAAAAGGAAAGAGACGAAGAACAATATCACAAGTAGAGAGGTGAAATCACCGACGATTCGATGTCTCAGCAATGATACTTTATTCTTGTTTGAAAAATGCTAATCTGCTATTCTCTCAAATATTATATTATATAAATTGTCAACATTAATGGTTAAACGTGGTTGTTGTATTTTTAGTAATTATAAAAAATATTGCGTAGTATAAAATTGACAAGAAATTGGAAGGCAAATATTATATCATTATAAATTAAATATGGATTGTAAATTGAACTAATATACAGAATAGGTAATAATTATAGATATTAAATGCAATTTTATGTTATATTTATCATGTTTAAGTGTAGAATAAGAAAACAACATTATTCGACGCGAATCACCTACCAAATCACACACACACACATAATAGCAAGCAATCATGCGGTTCAAATGATTTCATCACCCCATCCTACGAATCAAGCAGACATTTCTTTCCTTAGCTTAGATTATGCAACAGTTCATCAGAATCTAATAATTCATTAGATTTTTTGCAAATGTGTTTTATTAGAATTACGTGCGTGTAGGTAAAACAATTTGAAGATAAATGATTATGATAGATTCAAGATGCGAGGAAATGCAGTTATGATACATTTGGTGAATATTGAAAGAAGTTTAAGAGCGTTGAAATACAAAGATGGAGCAAAATATTTTATTATTTTCAACAAATTTCAGTGACTGTAACTTTTAAAGATGAAGTAAATTAAAGTATTCTTTGTTTTCACGAAATTAAAAATGATTCATCTTTGAAGATCTGATATTTTAAAGATAATTCTCTTACAGAAATAAGAAAAAATATAGATTAACGTCATTAAAATAATAAAAAATCTAAGAAATTTAACCATAAAGACTTACAGGGTAATTTAAATTAAATAGATTCAAAAATTACAAATTTTTACTGTCCTGAGTAAACAATTTCAATGTCAACTTTTGTAATAAGCTGGAAAATAGCGTTAGAAATTTGCATTGCATTTGAAATGTCTCTGCTCTTATAAGAAAGTATTCGAAACACATTTTTTTTTAAACTACGATTTTAGTTGTTTTGACAAAAGACCAGATAGAGAGTCATTCCTTTTCAAACTCTTTCAACAGATAAATAAGAATGCTTCTACCAGCGTTCAAGGCATTTGGACAGGTAAAGGTTTTGCATAGAGTTATTCTTACAAATCGTCGGCGAATGATTCCGCATTTTGAAGAAATTAGAATTGGACGAACCGACTAGAATGCAGAGAAATGAAGGAATTTGAGCTACAGATGATGGAAAAACAATAAATGCACATAAATTTATAATCTTCTCATTCCCTCGTAACAAAGTATAAACCTTTTTTTTTTTCCTTCTGAAATCAAAACTGTATATTTAAAAGAGTATATATACAAAATTTAGTTGTGATCCAACCTATAGTTTTTGCACAGGAGGTGTCTACACACCCCTTGGATCAACCTGTATATGATAAATTAATAAATCAATGTCAATAATGTAAAAGACAATTTTCAGTCATTTGATCCCATAAAACAGAACAAAATCCCATAAAACAGAAAACATTTCAATTCAGTATCAATATTGGAAAATTCACGTATCATAACTCATAAAATAAGCCTTTTTCCTCATACACATACAAACTAAAAAGTTTTTTTCAAGCAAATTTTTTTCCTTGTTCATCTTTAAAAACCTTTCCATGAAAGCTGGCAATAAAATTAGACAAGAAAAAAAGAAAAGAAATTAATATCAAAACATTTGATTACTCATCAAATTTACAAATACATTAAAACCAGTAACTTATCTTTATATAAATTCCCTCTCTTTCCTACACAAACTAGAAAAATCTTGTTAGCTCTGTATCGAAATTTCTTACCACCGATTAAACTATGATTTAAAATCTTTCCATTAAGATTAATGATTAAGTGGAATAAGATAAAAGAAACAACAATTATCAACAAAATACATTGTATCTCTGCAAATTTTACGGATGGAAGTGTACTTAGCTAAGTTCAACAAATAAAGTACTTCTCGATTATTTAGCAAGCCGTTAAGATCTGTCACTGAATCTGGCAGGATTACATCTCGTCATTCAGGAAAACGTGCCATGAAAAGAAATGAAGAGATGAGAGAAAAAGAATTCGTCCATGAGGGTGATTCAAAAAATAATGACCTAAAGCAGATTATCACTGTGCCAGGCTAAGGCCTTTTATGTTCAATTCAACAGATAAAGAAAGAATTAAGTACCATAAAATAACTAAGAGTCTGTACTGTTAGAGCTTTTCGGAAAGAAGCAAGATTAGTCATTAACACTTTGAAAAGATTTCCTGTTATATCTTACTCCCGACTAAAGAGTCAAATAAAATAGTTTCGGTATTTTCAAGATACGTTCACTTTGGAGTTAAAATTTTACAAGATACCAAATAGCATTTGTCCGTTGTTAGATACGTGAATGTAGTTGTAATAAGGCACACACAAGCGTTTGTTATCATCAAAGCAATTGGTGCATTTAAAGGAAGAAGCCGATGCCAAAGATTGCTGGGAGATTGAGTCATTCGAACTCGCAACTGAAATGGTTCAAAACGTCATTCTCTCAGTGTTTTATCACAACAAACTAATCAAGTCTTTCAAAACATCAACTATTTTAATGTTTGCTCAGTACAAGATTTAGTTTGATTTTGACATTTTGTTTGCTTCCAAGATACTACATGCAAACCATAAATGATAAAAAGAGAAAAAAATATGAGTGACACAAAGAAGTATCAGAAGTAAAATGACCAGGTACAAAGAACATCACAAGCGACAATACAAGTTGGCTTACATTTCAGAGTGTCGTAAAAAAAAAAACCTAAGACTACAATCAAATATACTTTGTAACAAGCTTGTTAAGACAACAAATCCTTCGGTATCAATTATTACAACAAAATAAGAAATAGGCATAAAAACAATCATTGAAATAGAAAATTGTATTCCTGTTGAAAGTTATATTCGTTGTTTGATAAGTCGTTAGTATTAAACAAAAATATAAGTATGATAAATAAGAAAGTTCATTTTACTGTAGAATGAGCAGTTCATTAAAAAATTCAGTTTCTCCGATAAATTTTGATACAATTATCAAAGAGAAAAGATGGAGGACAAGACATAATACGGCAGACGTTTTGATTTTTCATATTTTTATTTAAGCCAGTTTATCTTTCTCTGTCATTCAACTTCTGCATTTTTTGTATTATTCTGAGAGATAGTATTTCAAGTGAGATTTCAGTTTAACAGGAATAAATTTAACAAGTTTAATAGCTTGCTTCTAAACAGACTCTCCAATTCTTTCAGGTAATGACTTTTGCTACGTTTCAAATCTTATAGATTTTAAACTCTGACCCGAAATTGCAGTATTTGTGCAAAGTATTTAAATAAATAATATAAAAAATTTGTTTTGCAAGAAAAACATCAAACGAATATAATTCGAAAACTAAATAATATCGAAACACGTTAAAAATGAAACTTTTCTGATTTTTTTCCCTTTTCTTCGAATTAAGAAAATCCGTTTAAAAAATTATCGAAAGTTTTTTTAATGTTTAAATAAGACGGGGAAGAAAACGGCTTGAAAGTAAAGTTGTGTTTTTTAATATTACAATCTAACACAATTGTGAATATAAAATGTGTTAAAAGATGTAAATACTTCCTTAAATTCATAAATGGTTAAATTCACATTTATAATTTTGACATTAGAAAAATAGCATTTACGGTATGGTTAAACCTTTCAAAATTGTGATTAATAAATCTAAATTTTAAATTAGCCTTCAAAATAAATAACATGAGTGGATAGAAACACTTCGTGTGGTTTAGAAATGATCAGATTTTGCCGTTTAATCCTCTCTGAAAGTATGGAAAATTAAAGCAACAAATAATGTTATCGGGATTAAATACTTTACCCTGTAGTAAGATAATACAGTTTGTTAAATTCGTATTTCTTTAATGCTTGAAATTAAAAAATTTCCATTGTTTCTACAGTTGAATCTATTTTATTACGCTTTGAAACAGCTCACAATAAAACCATTTTGATCGATATGAAAACACATGTTGAAACATCCAACAAGGCCAGAAACAACCGTAAAATCATTATGAAATGATGGGAGCAATTTATTTTTCCTCAATTTGAAAGACAACAGTATAACCAAATGTGCAGTAAAAATACCTATTTAAGAACAATAATTGCGCAAACACAGCTCTTCAGATGTCGTTTTTTTTTCCTCCTTAAGAATCAATAGATATAATAAAGAATGATTCCTTCAGAAATTATTTGTCTAGATGATGATTGACATACAGACATAAGTCACGCACGATTATCAGAAGAATAACTTTAATACAAGTAAAAATTAAATAAATAATAAGAAGGAAGCTGCTCCATTCTTATAAAAGAATAGTTTCTTAGACTATGAAATTAAATTATACGGTATCAATAAGAAACCAGAGATAGAGGAATTTAGATAGTACGAATATTTTCTCTGATCGCTTGACTTTTTTGTATATAGATATATATTAAAAAAAATATCCTACATTTTATATTCTAGATACATTTTGTTGAAATATCACCTAGATTTCGATCTGAAAACTGCAAAAATTATCCTGATACTCGTATTTTCAACCTGATACTCGTATTTTCAGAAATCATACGCAAATAATTTACTTGAGGACTTATCAACCTGTACAAGGAAATTTTATAAAAATTCAACACGTGAGATGTGAATTGTAGTGTTGATTTTGAAGTTTTATTGTATAATTGCTATAGAAACTTTTAAAACGATTTTGCTATATTTCTTACAAGATTGGCTTATTAACCAAAATAATCACTTTTAAAATTATTAAAAAACTTTATAATCATAATCACTTTATTCATAAAACTTTCCTATTGTTTATTTATTATTATCATTTTCTAAATATGTAAAGTATTAAAAATAAATCTTTCCTCATATTTTTAATTAAAAAAGTTTCGTTTTCTATTGCTATAATCATTTTAAACCCATTTTTCCTAATTCGATACTCCAATTTCTATTTTGATCCCATCAACTTCGAATTATTGAAGTGTTTTTATAATACAAAGCTATTTTGCTAAAGAGAAAGGTGAACTGATATCACTACCTCTAGATCCATTGTGTGATATTCAATGAAGCTGTATAATGTCATTCATGCACCATATTAGTTTAAAAGAAATACTTTATTTGACTATTCGTTAAAATTTAGATTAAAAAAGGTACAAAAAACTGAAAGTAATTAATAAGCAAATTCTGATTATATCAAAACTATGCACAGCAATGAAATTTCAGGGAAACTAACTTAGCATATATTTTATATCAATTCAAGTTAACCTTAAGATTTAATAACAATAAAAGCAAAAGCTTATTACACAAAAGAGTCATGTAAAATTAATTATTATCAGACACGAGTCAAATTTTATTTGGAAAAATGAGTGAAATGAAATGAGCAGTTTAAAGAGACAATAACATTAGAAGCCAAAATGAGAATAAGAGAGGAACAGAGAAAAAGAATACTTAGAAAAGAAAACATTTAAAATATTTTAAAGAAAATTTATGCCACTTCAAACAATACGAAATACAAATATTTTAAAACTCATTGAAATTTGAAAGAGCAATTTATTGTAATATTACTTCTCAAAAACTGCAACAAGATAGCAGAAGTAAATAAAAAATAATTGTATAAAAAGGCATCGCTCAACATGGGTCAACACGCAATTGAAATAAAATAGAAATCACTTAGCCACAGAAAGGAACCACAAAACAAAATAAACTTATTTAAAAAATAGTCACAAAAAAAAAGGAAAAATAAAAACCGAAAGTTCATTGTTAAATAAGCGTTACCGAAAAAAAAGCTGTTCGCTTTAAATTATTCCTTTCAATTGAATTAATAATTACAAAAAATACCGTGCACCCAAAAAAGTAGGACTAGCGTTTTTTCACTTAAACTATTACAATTAGACTTATTCTTACAATTTCATTAAATAAGGAAAGTAATTCTATGAAAATACTTTGGCTTCTGTAAAGATTAATAGTTAAAAGTTAAAAAATAATTCTTTTTTTACAATTCTTATAAAAAATTAGTGAAATATTAGACAAAAATGAACAACAGTAAGTTTAAAATAACAATTAATAAAATATTTCCTTTACACTATTCTATAAGCACATAAAATGTATGCTTGTATCTGCAAAATTTGCTGAGATATTAAATGGCAAACTTTATTGATTTAGATCACCTTTTCATACTTGAATGGCTCTTTCATTATTCATTTCAGGGATAAAACACACATAATAATAGTTATTAAAATAATTATTAAAAGGACGAAATCAGAAAATAATAATGAATTCAATAATTCTTATTGAATTTAAAAAAATGATCATATAATATATTCACCGAAACTTCTACAAAACTGTTTGAAAATTAATACCTTCGATCCCTATACCAAGCTGCATTCTTCTAACAATACCGCGTACACGCGATCCATTTCATTGTTTGTGAGAGCAAGTCAAGTTTCTTGAATTCGACTGAAAAGATCTGCAAAGTCTACATGAAGTATGTTAGAAGAATGTTAGTTAGAAGAACAAAAGAGACTTCGTAAATAAAGTCAAAAGGCGTCAAGTCAGGTGATCTAGGAGGAAATTCCTTAAAAACCAATCCCCCTGAAAGGGAATTCCGCATTCAACATCATCTTGCAACTAATGTTTGGTGAGAGGGACACCATCTAAGTGCAGCTATACATATGGAAGTACTGCCAAAGGCATTTCCTCATATAGTACAGATACGTTACTCATAACTAATTCAATAAATACATCATTATTCCCTATTCAGCGCAAAGAATGGACTTTTTATCGTTCCAAATATGTGTGATTAGCAATTTTCTTTCAAGTCACTATGACTGCAAGATGAATTACGAGACAAATATTTGCAAATTAACAGGGGTTTTTTTTTCTTCTGTATTTTATAAATTTTTATTTCGTCAATAAATGTTTCCATCTAAATTTGTGACAAGGCCTCTAAATTTAGAAATAAACATATATCCGCCTATTTTATAGATAGAAATGTGGGCTTATCAAAATAATAGTAGCTATTTTAATTATCATCTCGTCATAAAACTACATAAAAATAATTACAGGAAAGAAATACGAATTAAAATTGGACCCCTTATTTTGCAATTGTGTTTCTCTTCCAAGAAATGAAGATTCAAATCATCTAAATTCCCACATACAATATCAAAGCATATTCTAAATATAACATTTTAAAAATCTCAGAGATAAAAAACAATATATAGAAAAAAAATTCCGAAATAATGATCAAAGGAATAATCATCCAGAAAATTAAGAACCAAATATAATGAAAAAAATGTTCAAAGTAATCATTAAGATCAAAGAATCACGGAAAGATCAATAAAGCAAACATTCATAAACAAATGAAAAATTGATTTTTTCCCTTCATTCAAACAATAAGATGGTGTATGTATTTGCAGCAAATACGACGACGCTGCTAGGTTTTCTTATTATTCGTAATTTGTAATTTTTCTTAATTATTTTCGAACATGAAAATACCAAAACTGACAATTATTTCTACCATGTGGAAATGGATGTAGCTATGTGCTTGTCGACAGTTCTGTATCACACCTGAACAAAAAGAAAGAGGTTTTAATTAATACACCAGTGTTAAGATTTCTGAATATGCATAGTGCGAATTTTAAAATCTGAGACAAATGTTATAAAAAGCAGTCGTAAAGTCATGTATCAGAGGGTATGTTATCAGTATCCTTTAATAAAAATAGACTTATGCACATATTTTAAGAACAATAGCAGCAATAATAATTATATTCTCATCCTCGATGTGCGGAAGAGTAGGTGGAGCGCTTGAACTCAAGATTCTTCGCCTCCGGACATGACAGAAGTTTGGAAAAAAAGAGGCGTGACAATGACATTACATAGCAAAATGGCTGTTCTCTTCTTCATCGCTCTAGTGTTGAAATAGTGCATTCAGTTTATTTAAAAAGAACTACTATACCAACTACCATTTAAACTACTTTTTTAAAACGAAATAATTCAACGAAAAATATTGCACTACAAGCAGAATGGAAACTTCTATTGGGCTTTTTATGACTTAAAGTTTTAAAATTGAATGTCTAAAGTACTTGGTTGCTAAAGGCTTATATAATAACTTTCACCATATTATATGCATTTGTTTTAATATAAAAGTCTTTCAACGTATTTATAGATATATGGGGATTAAAAGTGAAATTAAAACATTTAGAAACTTTCAATAAGTCTAATTCCTTCATATCAAATAATGGATTTCTTTATATCAAATAATGAATAATAAACCAACACAAGATTTACTATTACATTTACGAAAAAAAATACTTTTGAAGACTTAAATGTTAAAACAAATGGAATAATTTTGAATACAAGTCACTGTAAATTCATTTTTCTCACTATCAGAATTAAAAAAAGACTATGTATAAAGAATTTGGTGTCAACACATTTAAAATAAGTATGTGAGATGCATACTGCTTTAAAAAATGTGTGCTTATTAAAAATGAAATATTCAATAAAGATTTGTGTAAGGAAAATCTCTATTTTCATTTTGTATAAAAATGAACTTCCCGTTCAGAAAATAACAAAACTCACAATGTGGTAGTTTAAGAGCATATCGGGAACGAAATATTATTTGACTCTATAGGAATGAGGACAATTAGAAAATATCAACAAAAAAGAAAGAAAAGAAATTTTTGGCCGGAATGTTTACAGAAAAAATCAATAGTTTCAATCTTTGCCCGAAGGTGACTTTTGATTGTGCCTTCATTGTTGAAATTTTATTTCCATTAATTTAATCTTCAAACTTTTTTATTTTCTGTGTAATCTTTGTTTGTTTTTTTTATATTGCAGCTTGTTTCCACTCTAATTGCAATGTTTATTCCAAAAAAATTTTTCTAACGATTTGAATTAGACTAACGGGCTTATTTTAGTATTTTTGTCTTTGATTATTTCTGGATATTCTCATTAAAAAGAAAATAGATATTTAAAAAAAGTCAAAGTTGTTTTTTTAAAACATATGGTTGTTCAGAAATTCAATTTATATAAACGAATTACAGAACAAGAGAGAAAAAAAAAAAAGAAAGAAACTCGAGAAGAAGAATAAAGGAATTGTTTGATAAAGGCCCTTACGGATATAACAATTCAATTCAATAAGAAAGGAAATAAATGCTGCGTTTACTATGTTAATAATACCGGAGTTTTGAGTTGACATCATTTTGGTGAAGTATTTTCCTGAATGTAAACCCCACAGGCATTTTCGGCATGCAACAACCTATATATCGTGCAAAGCATCTAAATAGTAAATAATCGACCATATACAAGATAGTCTGTATAGCTCAAACTAATGAAACCAATTTTCAAATGGCACAGTGAAAAGAATTCCTAAAAAATGAATTAAATAAACCGATGAAAGAAGTTTGGTTATGTCAGAAAGAATGAATGTACGGACCAAAATTTCATTTATTTTCCAGTGATAAAAACTATACACATAAAAATGAATGAATGAAGCTACAAACAAATATTATTTTATTATTTATTAATAGTAGGGGCCGGTGGCCCATATGCAACATTTTCAATATGCTAATGGCCCTTGTCGTCAATTTCAGGTAACTTTTGTGTCCGAGTATTGAATTCATCTCCTTATAATTTTCACAATCTATATATGAACTCATATTGGAATATATGGTAATGAAATGGCGGATCAATGAGCAAAGTTGGCGGTACAGAAAGAGAGTTTTGATATAATTTCCCCCAAATCAAATACTGTCTTATAGTAGGAATTAAGAGAAGAAATAAAATTACAATGTTTTGATAGATGGTATATGTCCAAAAAAGGAAGAATAACTTATTGCTTTATGCCTAACTCAGAAATAAAAATAAGAAAATACTTTCCACTGATAATCCAAATTATATCAGGACATGGGAGATTTCCCTCTTATTTCCAAAGATTTGGAAGAATGCAGGAAAATAAAAGCCTCTGTGGAGGAATCGGTACAGTTAACCATTATTTAAATATTATTTAAATGAATGTATAGAAGTCTCAGAAATAAGAAAGCATCTAAAAGTTAAAAATAATGACTTAAGCTCAGTACTAATAGTGCCAGAAAATTTTAAAATGCAGAAAGACATGATGTTGAAAATTGACAGTTTCTAAAAATTTAAAGTTTAAAAGTGTTTGCCTTTCTTCTGTTATGGGATGCACGTTTGTAGGAACACAGAGAATTTTGAGAAGGTTTTCTCAAAGTGCTGACCTGCTGCTCGTAAAACAGGATGGCAAATGTAGAGGAACATGAGGATGAAGGTCAGAGATTGCCATCTGTGTTGCTTATGGCCAATCGCTTCGAAGAGAATTTTCTGAGAATTCTGAGAATTTGTCAGTAATATGGATGAATTATGTTAAAGACAGCAGTCGGCTACAACAAATCATTTCGACACTGCCTCGTTCAGTGGTGGTGTACACAAGAAGTATGTATATGAAATTTGGTTTTATTCATTAATGTTAGCTGCATACACCTACAATTGGAAAAGTTATTTTATTGCCACGATGTTAAAAACTTGAGAATTAGTCAATATTTTCTCTTGCTTCTAAAAAACACTTTGAAGTAGAGTAATTAATATCATAATAATATTTATATTTCAGCAGACAAGACATGTTTAACTTTAGATAATTGGAAAAACCTTAACAGACAAAAAAAAATAATCTATACTGATTTAATAAATTTATTATATTTAATACTAAATAATAATTTAAAAGAAAATCTTCCATTATTTGAAATATTTTATGGTATCACAGGTTAAAAATTAAAATGGTTTTATGAAATAAAAGATGCAAAATGATAAAATTTATGAAAACTTAAAAATGAATTTAATTCAAAATAAAATAAAAAAGTTATTTTCCTGAAAATTATCTACAAGTTTAGAATATTTGAATTAAAATTTTCTATTTCACTTTTCTATTTCACTTACTTCTATTTCACTTCTACCAAATTATTCTTTGATAATGAAAATCAGCCTTAAAGAAAGCAAAATAAAATAATTGCAAAATCATTTAATTTAAAAGAAATCATTCCCAATGCTAAATCATGAGGAAAAGAAAAAAAGAAAAAAAAGGCGTTACAAATTTTAATTTATACACTTAACACGTGACTCCTCAGCCAAAACAGATTTAATTATTCGCATGGTGAAGATGAAAATCAAATTCAAGCACATGTAAAAAGAGAGTGAAAAAAGGACTGTAAAAATCCGAAAAGTAATGGTCGTAAAAAAAAGAAAAAAAGAAAGAAAAAGAAACTTGCAAAGATTCATTTCAAATTTACTTTTTGTTCTGCGTTAAAATTTAAAAAAAAAAAAAAAACTGAGAAATTTTAGATAAGAAAGAGAAATTAATAGAGTGGATTTCTTTCAGAAAATAGAAACGTTTAGTAAAATGCAGAAACCAAATTAATTCGAACATGGTATATATTTCAGTGCCATATTTCCAACCATTGCATTAAAATGCACAAGAAACTGAAGATCACCTGTATTCAGTTGCATTTTGAATCTTAAGGAATACTAATGCATTCCTTATACAAATAATCGCTTTCTTCCAAAATTATCTTATAAGTTATGCCACTGAAAAATATAATTGAATATTCTTAATTGCGGGTCTTCATACACTATGTATGCTTACATATTTGACGCATTTATTATCAATATTGAAATTCATCATATAATGCGCCTAATGAGTGTTACTGAAACAGTCAAGCATACTGTGCGATGCTCCGACCTAGCCGAAGGCCATGCGGGAGGGAATCTTGATGGGGCTGCCGAAGAGCAACCCCACCTAGCACAAAGGAACGAACTACATTAAGTCGCTGAATATTCTAGCAGTTTTAACTCGTCTGAAATAATTTTCAAGGCACACATAAAACGAGTTAAGTATTCCTACTCAAACAATTAAAAGACAGTAGAAAGACTTGTTAACTTTTAAAGTAAGAAAACGTGCAGTTTTTTTAAACGTTAAATAATAACTCATTCCGAAATAGCAAACTGAAAAGTTGTTTCCATGAGTCATATCTATTGATTATCTTGTAACGTCTAAAGCATGAAATATTCTCTTTTCGTTAAAATTTCTGGTACAGTAGAAGGTTTTACATTTGAGTAGCATCAACTACAAAAGAGAGAGCCTATGATTTATTTTTCTATTCCTTCCATAACGATGCCTTTGCAAGCGCGATTTTGTAAAGTCAATTTTTAACAGAAAAATACCTTCAATGTCTATTTTGCAGTTTTAAATGGTAAAAGGATTTAAAAAAGGTTAAAATTATGATAAAGAATAACGATTTGTTCCTGGTTATGTATATATATATATATATATATATATATATATATATATATATATATATATATATTTCCTCCCATTTTTATTCGTACATTTTTATTTTTAAGATGAACTGATATCTAATGATTGAAATGTTATATTCTGTATGTCTTCATCACAGTGATGTTAAAATAATAAAAAAAGACAAAACCTATGTACTTCTTATGGCAATCCATTTAAATAGAGTTAAAGAATAAAAACATATTTCTAAAAAATCGACATTTATTAAATATTATTCGTTTTCTAATTTGTTCTTTAATAACAATGCTTCGAAGTTTTTCAGTTTTTGAGACCAAAGGTGGAAAAGGATGTGTTTTCTGCATTCAAGAAGTATTAGCAACAAAAATATAACATATTTAAAATATGCATTGCATATATTTCAATCCCGTTATTATATATACATATTCATATGTCATTAAAATGAATAAATAAAAGTCAAAAATTGAATGTCCCCAAACATTATTATGCAGAAATTCCCAATTCGAGAAATGTCATTAGTATATTCAGGAAAGAGAAGTCAAATTAAGAAATATATGAAGATTCAAACACTCTGATTCTTATTTTAAAAAATAATAAGCAAAAGAAAAAAGAATCTTTTCATTTTTTTTCCCTTAATGGATCAAATTTGGAACGTGTTTCTCTTCCATACTTTAATTGATGAGACATAATATATAGAAAATTGCATGAGTAATATTCATTTTATAACTAAAAAATACTTATAAAAACAAAATTTATGCTATTCTTCTTAATAACGAATTTCGAAAATATTAACCACCTCATAACATAGTTAGCAATAGGAAATTAAAAAGATTTGCTTCAGTATTTTCCGTTACAATAATTAAAGGTAACTCATTTATCCGATGGGATGTATTCATTCATTAAAAATAAGAAAAGATCTTTCATTCAACAAAAACGAAGGTAATTTAAAGAATAGGCAGAACTATCTACCGCTGATAAATGGAGAATTATGGAAAAACGATACCTGATTTATTACAATGTCGATACCGGAATCAAAGTGATGTCCTGCATGATATTACAACAAGGCCAATCGATATTCGGCAGCGGTAGTAAAGAAATCTACAATATGAGGCACAAACGTCATTGGCACAATGAATTATTATTTGAAAAATATTTGGAAATGTTTCATATTTTTGAATTGTTCGAACAATGCTTTTAGTTCTTAAATTTAAAATTTAGCCTAAAGTTATGAATCAGAAAAAATGAATTCTTCTCACTAATACTTTTGCTAAAAATTTTATGATAATAAGCTAGATAAATAAGAGATTTTTTGAAATTTAAGTAATGAAAAAATAGGATAAAAAATGCGTAGCAAGTTACAAATCAAGTTCATAAAAATACGTATTCAAGTAAAATTTTCTGGACATCGATGAAACATTTCATCAACAATCCTGAACACCAGAATTACGGTAGTAAAATTATATCACTTTGTAAACTTCCTACGTAGAAATTCATCTGAAACTATAAACATAAATAATTTCAAAAAAGAAAATGTTAAGCAGAAAACTTAGTCAGCAACATAAAGATTTGAATAGTAAATCCCTGTGTTTGCTTTATAATCCAAGGTTATAATACGTAATAAAAAAAATCCTGTATATTATAGTTTTTTCTAAATTTATAATAACAAAAATACGGTTACAGATTTTTGCCAGGTTAATAAAAACACAGAAAAATTTTATGTATCTAAATGTAAAATTATGTTGCCAAAAACAATATAGAAATATTACCAGGCATTATCTCCGAAACTAAAATAATAATAAGAACACTCCTATCATGAAACATTAAACCACAGAATAATTAAAGCTACTGTTAGATGTTTTACAGTGTCTGATGAAATTCTTCATATAAGCATTAAAACCTTAACACGGAGAATCTGTGTATAAGAAAATAGTATATCATGGGGAACATTGCTCAAACAAATTATTGAAAGGGAATGTTACTCAGTTGCAAAGACATCCTGTAAATATGCACTCAATGTAAAATATCTGTACTCATTGACGAACGAAACATCACCATATCTTTCTACCGAAAAACACCGATTGATCGAGAATTTTATTACAGAAAACATTTCGTCGTAAGATAAAATTCTGTCATTAGGTGTTTAGGCAAGAGAATAACTACGATGATTTATAGTTCATATAAAGACGAAACATTATAAACATTTAACTAAACTTCTTTTTCTATTTTT
The DNA here is from genome assembly GCF_947563725.1 of Argiope bruennichi. Taxonomy (NCBI): domain Eukaryota; kingdom Metazoa; phylum Arthropoda; class Arachnida; order Araneae; family Araneidae; genus Argiope; species Argiope bruennichi. Next base: position 131,571,180 of record NC_079162.1, on the reverse strand, counting down.
AGAAGATAAAATAAGTCGGCTGGATCGTGGATATCGTTTATTGCTGCGACGGAGAAGAGCGTCCCTTTTCTTCCACATGCTATCTCGCGTATCGCAGCTAAAGACGGGAACTACCGCTTCGATAAAGATCGTCGTTCGACAAAGCCTCCGTAACAATCATGGATAAGACACGGCGAGGTGAAGGCCAAGTGATCCCCTAAAGTGTTGTGCACACAAAAACAGCAAAATTGTCTTTATGGCGCAATTAAGAGAGGACAAAAGGGAATAAGAAATCGGGGGGTTTTTTCCGCTTACGAAAGAACGAAGACAGCGTTTAACGATGTAATTTCGAAATCCACGAGTTTTAATGAATGTTTATGTTGCTTGAGATTAAATTTTTTTAAAAGTGAATGAGCTTACCACACGGTAAGTGTGAATGATTTTGTAATTCGCCATCTTAGTGACAATTTAAATTGCTTCTTTTCAATGACAATTTTTTTTTCTTTGGCTTTGACGAAACACAAATGCAAAAAAATTTGTCATTACATACGAAGCATGTAATTTATTATCACACCTTTAGATCTATAAAGCTTGAACTGCTTTAAAACGGAAATGGGAAATAAGGACTAGAAGAGGGAGCCGAAAAAGTATCAAGATTTTTCAAATAATTCTCGATTTTTTTTTTAGAAGAGGGTAAATTTATGTTAAGTAATTTATCAGTTTTTAAGACAATTTAGCTGTATTTTAATTTAAACATGAAGGGTGGGGATAATGGCTGCCTTACTAATGCAATGCACTTGTGCATAAAATCATAGATTAGAAATTACATATTTTAAGAATGCAAATGAGATATTTCTTTACAACTGTCTAATCTTTAAAATCCTTTTTTTCAGTTTTGTTCCTTAAAAAACTATATTAAATAATAAAGTAATGATTCAAATCTAAAAACAATGCATGTATAAGCCAAATTGATCTAAACTCTGAGAATGAATATGAAATCAGATAATCTGCTATAATGAGATGATCTATCTATAATGACTCCCCACTGTTAAATAAACCGAAATTAAAATTTCAATAGTTTCTTGTTTTCGACCACACATCTGCTAATATATATATATATATATATATGCAGGATGTAGCGTACCGAACAGAAAGGCAGAAAACAGAAAAGAGAGATCGTGAAAAAATATTCGGAGCTTATATAATTTTGAGAAAGAATTTATCGACTCAGCATTTTGATTACTCGGGAAAGTTAATTAACTGAGTAGTTAAAGTTACGGTTCGAGTGATTAGGAAATTATTTTAAAAGGTGGATTAATTAGAAATTTTATATATGTTTGAAGGAAATTATCTTTCGAAGAACTTGATTATTTTCAGTCAAGTTATCTTCGTAGTTATGCCATATTTTGATGTCTCGCGGGCAACACCTTTTTTGAAATAAAATTTTTTCATATATCATATAAGCTTAATGCACATGTTAAAAAATTTTTTTACAGTTTTTTAATAAATCATTATAGCAATAGTATAAATAAAACGATTACTTTATGATAACATAATAAATATATATAATATAAAAATACTAATCAAATGAAAAAAAATACAAATAATATAGCTTTTATATCTTTTGCTACGCTTTATCAGAATTCAAATTGTAGTAAGAATACCCTAACATTTTTTTTCTAATAACAGTATAATTCATAGTTTTATTGTGGAAATTCAACGTTATAGCATATTATTTTCATATATTCCCTTTGTTGTATTTAAAAAAAAAAACTATTAAAACTGTTCATTCTTGGCAATTATATCACTTTACAAGGTTTTTTAACATGCAAGCATGAGACTAATAAATTTACAAAAGAAAATTTTACACAGAATTATAGAGATTGCTGCACTCTACATTTTCATACATCCCCCCCCCTCCGCCTTCGGCACTAATTAGTTACAAAATTAACCACGAGACTTCGTCTTCTACACTGTCAAATAATCAATGAAAAAAATCCGCTTATCAAAATTTATCAGCAAAAAATAATTAAGCCCGTGCTTTCCAAGGAAATGTAAGAGCTGAAGCAAAATCTGCACACGCCTAGCTAAAATACCGAGCAAACACAGCGTACATAGAAAAAAAAAAAATCTCATTACTGGACTGAAACGCGCAATGAATAGCCAAGTAACATACAACGAAAAACTCGAATATGAAGAGAAACCAGAGGAAATCACTGGGGAATGAGGAAATTGCGTAGAGAAAAAAGAAACCCCAAAAAAATTATATTATATATATATATATACATATCCAGGGAGAAAAGGTAAGAAAAACAATTTTATTGAAAGTACGCCATCCACGGCAGCTATGCTTCGAGACAACTCGACGTAGCTTATAATAAGGCGGTCGATATTCTCCAATTTATTCCTCAAAGAAGAGAAAAGGTTTCCGGAAGTTTGACAACACAGGTGCTTTGTTTTCCTGTTCGACGACACAAGACTTTTCTTTTGGCTGATTTTTTTCTGATGGCAGAAAATTCAATAAAGCTCTGACTGGTCGACCACTGAGTTTTTATGATTCCCCCTGCTTTTCAAAGATAGGCAATTGTCGCCGTCGTTCTTGAAGCGTGTAAAAGAGAAGAGCCAATCGATCGATCTGTTTCTAGTACGCTCTACAAATGCCAGAGTTGAGAAAAATCACAACAGTTAGGAAAATTAAACGGTGTCGGAGAGAAAAATCTGGAATGCAACTCAAGAAAAGAGAATTTTTGGATTGGTATTCAGGATTTAATAAACGTTCATCTGTTGTGGCGCGCCGTTCTGAGTATGCTGAAGAAACTTAAGCTGCGTTGCGACGATCATTTTCTTTTAGACCTTAATAGGGTTATGAGATGTTGGTAAAATAAAGCAAGGAGTCTGGAATTCGGAAAACGCGAGGGTTTCTTTTGTCGGTTCACCAAAAGACAATGTGGAAAATGGCTTTCGGAAAAAGACTCCACTAATGGAATGGAACGCTTGTTAAATATATCATTGTCTATTTGAGGTTTATCAATCATTAGATGTAACAAGACCTAGCAAGGAACAAATAGAAGTGTTCATTAATTCCTGCAGTGATATATCTAATGTTTGTCACCGGGAACATTTTATCATCTCGAAAAGTACATAACCAGAAATTTTTAATAGAGATAAAAAAAAAAAAGAAAACATTGCATGAAATGGAAGGTGTACTAAACTGTTGTATATCGAGGTGGGTTATTCTATTTGCAATTATTTCTTTTTAAATTTTACAACATAGAGGCCATCTCTTCATTCAAATAATAGTAATACTTAAAATATATATCACGATTACATAATCTAAATGGATAAGCTGTTCAAAGCTGTGTCAGCTGTTCAATTCCAAATGTATTTGTAAGTACATTGTGTTTAAAACTACAAAATATATGTGTGGCTTTATATTTATCATCAAAAACTCTACATTTCGATATGTTATGAGCTAGATTTCATTTTAAATTTTCATACATCAATCCATTTATTTTATTTGTCCAATAAAATGAACGATTCGTTTAATAATTTAACACTTTTATTTCATTTAAGGTTTTCGAAGTTTTTAAACTGATGGGAAATCCATTCCATTTTAATTTTAGCAAAGAAATTAATAAATAATTGATTTGTTTCAAATTCACCCAAATGTCCCATCGAAAATACGAGAGAAGCTATAAATATTGCTTATGTTTATTAGAATGAGAATGTATTAAAAAAAAGTAGGAGATTCAATGACAAGAGGCGTTGGATTCATATCCAGTCCAAAGGAGCTATGATTTCTTTGAAGGAGAAATAAAATGTTAGAAGAATGCATCTCGAGCAACGTTTTTGGACATTAAATTCTTTATTTGAATTAAAGAAAGAACTAGATTTAAATACATACTATTCATCATAAACATAAATTGCTTGTCTTTTGATCTATAGGCACGGGTAAAAAAAAATTATAGTTTTTTTTTTTTTTTTTTTACATTTTTATATACAAAGTCTAGAGAAAATGTTATAATCGTCAAAAAATTCGAACTTTGTGATTTTGATGAATCTCCGTGTTTTAAACCTTTTCGCCTTCGGAAAACATATTTTTGGCATTATTTTGTCTATCTATCTGTGACAAAAATCTCAGAAACGCTTTGATCTAGACGGATGAAATTCGGTATAGGGTCCTTACAACAAATGAGTAGTTTTCTGTCCTATTTTGAGCGAAATCCATTTAGAGTAATTCTGTCTGTTTGGATGTCCTTGTATAAGTTAATAAGATAATTACAAAACGAAGAGAACTATGTAGATAAAATTTGGAACACAGATTTAATATTTAAAGTGCAGATCCATATAAAATTTGGAAACAGATCCGTCAAGAGGCTGACTTTCCATCTCTTAGTACTTTGACCAGCATGTGAATTGGTTGCATGATTTTGTGACTTCAGTTATAATTCTGTGTCGATTATTGTTTCGTTTAAAACATAAATTTTATTTTTGATTACCTATTGCTAAATGTCAGGGATGAATCACCACAAAAAATCGGCTAGGATCACACGATAGATTCAATAACAATATTAAATTCACGTCGAAGATCAATCATAACTATTGTTCGCCAAAGCCTGATTCAAGGTCCACCATTTTATGCGGAAGTGGGGATAACGCTTTTATTTAAGAGTATGCGCGGAAGTTTTGAGCAGCCCACTCCTGATGGTTAATTCAGTAGTTAGGATTGACATTTCACCTATCTCTCAACGAATTAAAATGAATGAATATAAGACATGCAAGACATATTTATGATAATCCTTTTTCCATGAACCAATACATAGAAAAAATATAATTTCTTCAAAATTATGAAGAAAAGGGAAAAAAAAAAAAGAATTTCCTTTGGAAATCCTTCTCAAATGGATTTCCTTTTCTTAAACTCTTTTTTTTTTTTTTTTTTTTCAAAAATACTTAGATGTCATCTAATTTGGTAGGAAATTTAAATTTGAAAAGGTTCAATAAAATTTTCAAAAACTAACTCTCATTTTCAAAATAATTTTTCTCCAACTGACAAAAAAAAAAAAAAAAAATATAACGTTTGATGTAACAAATTTAAAAGAAAAATATTCTGACGCTTGAATGCTTTACGTTGAAATCTCGCATTCGTATCATTAAGATGTTTTAAAAACCATTCAATGAAATGCACCTCTGTTTTGCTAAATTTCTTTCCCATTGTTTCCTTCAGTTTTGGCATATTCATCTATTTAACGTGAAACATTAATAAATTTCTGTAGTGAATCTGTTAAATGTTTTTCTCGGTAGCTACAAAACAAATATTTAAACATTCCAATTATAAAAAAGAAAACATTTTCAAAATTTACTAATCTGCAGAATACACCCGTCAAAGCGAAGACGGATTAGTTATTAACCAAAGTCCGCTTATTAAAAAAAAATGAATGAGAATTAGTTTTAAAAAAGCAGACATCTTCAACGAGCTCGATGGCCGTTTTTCATTCAAATTTCCATTCGCAATTCAAAAAGAACGCAGCTTTATGCTGGTTTCTTTTTTTTTTTTTTTTTCGATGAAGATGATTCGTTTTACTGAGTCATCAACCGTCGGGAAACGCTCCTGCTTTACGAAGCTAAAACAGAAACAAGTTTTTAAAAAAAGTTTAAGGACAGCGCTTTTCAACTCCAGCTGTAATTACGACTCCAGAGGGAAGTTTGAGATTTTCTCCATAGGCTTGAATGGTGAATCAAATGAAAGAAAGGAAATGACTTATAAAAAGAAGAAGACGAGACTATTAAACTTCACATATCTAACTGTTATAAAACAGTTTGAAAAACCTGAATCGCCATTTTTTTAAAACTTTTGCAATGAATGATCTTGATTTCCAGGGGTTAAATTTATTTCCTTTTTTTTTTATATCCAACTCATTCTAAAAATGCCATAAAACTTCAACTCAGAACTCGGATTATTTATAAAAGCATACAATAAGAAAACAACTATTATACTCAGATTTCTGAACTTATAATATCCAAAAGAAATAGTTAAGAATACCGAGAGAAACATTCATGATGAAGTACAAAAATTCTGCACCGTCGGTCGATAGGAATTGCGTATGTTTAATGTCCGAGATTTGAACAAAAAGTTTTATTGAAGTTGGATCGGAAGAAAAGGCCCTCTTGTCTGGCCTACCAGACTCCGATCTCATGCCATTGGATTTATTTTCTTAGGGCTAAAAAGGGGTTTACTTTCTTAGGGCATTAAAATGATTACGTACCAGCAAATTCATTCTCAATTTAGATTAATTGAAATAGAGTATCTGTGCAATATTTAATATAATGCATTTCAGTCAACTGACAGTTCGATGACAACTTGAAACGAGATAAAAATCGATACCAAATCAATTAACTTGCAGACGTATGCAGAGCCACTAATAGAGCCTGCACTCATAACTTCAACTTCATAAACAGTCAACTAAGATTGAGGAGTTTTCTCTTGAAAGAAACTAGAATTCGTAACTGATCATGTTCGATTCTTTCAATTCAATATAAGCCATTTCTTTTGGATAAGTTAGCCAACAAATTATGTCTTTTCAAACTTATTTTTATGTAATTTCCCTAACAAACACACTAGATAAAAATAAATAATAAATTGCATAACGTTAAAGAATAAAATTTTGATATTTATTTACTTTCTATAATCTCCAATGGATAAGCATTAAAGAAGTAGAGAAATTGGGGGGGGGGAGCCCAAATTATTTCGGTCGATTTCAAGAGAAAACAGTGATAAATTTCCTACAAATAAAAAATAATAATTTTAAGGATATTAAAATTCTGGGGAATATTTTTAATAAATATTGACATGCATGCAATGATAATCTAATTTAAATCGTAATTAATTTCCTATTTTTTATCTTAAATTAGTCTATATTACTCCATTCCAAAATTTACTCTTATTTCCTGAAAAAAACCCCACTTTTCTATTTAATTATTTCTAACAAGCGTTCTAAAAAATTGCTGGTTCTGCAATTCTCAAGCTGCAAGCGAAGGAAAAAAAATCCATAACACTCACGACCTTCCTTTCAAAGATACCTAAGAATTCCTTTTCCTAAATCGACACATATCAAAGAAATTCCTATAAAAATCTCTCGGTAAAAAGAACAGAGAGAAAAAATGTTGACTCACTGTCGGTCGTGTGTTCTGGTGCGAGCAGATGCGTTCCACTTTTGTCCCCACGACTAAATCATGCCCTCCCGTGGAAAAATAAATTGAAATTAGTTCCCAATTTGTCTTCTTGTCAGGCATTCATATACTAAATTATGTTGCATGCATATTCGCGCGGAGTGAAAATACTTGGTTATTTAATTTAACGTCAAAAGATTTGGTTATTTTCCTCCATTCTGACCCAATAACGTTTCCTAATTAAGTATCTCGAAGTAACACACGTGATTATATTATTTCAGATGTTATGTCGGTTGTAACAAGTTTGAACAAGAAGTCTATTTCGTGATATGGTTGATTATATATGAGTAGACAGAAACCATTGTGTATGTTCGGATCGCGCCATCTAAGCATTTTTCATATGTGGAGCCGAAAAAGATTATCTTTCAATAACAAAGAAAGTCTCAAGACAATACATTTTAAAAACAATTCGGTGTCATTTTCGTAAGCAACTTTCATATTTTATTTACTGTCTCTATTATATCAAAATGTAATATATTAAAAACACATAACAAAACATATAAATTTTCATTCAATTACTGGAGCCATTAACAACATAAGGTATTTTATGACAACATACAGCAATTATATATCACATACAACAATTTAAAAGCAGATATACCGGGTGTTTCAAAAATGACCTGTATATTTTAAAAATCCATAAAAACTAAACGAGCAGCGATAGAAATACACCGTTTATTGCAATATGCTTGGGACAATAGTAAATTTTCAGGCAGACAAACTTGCGAAATTAGTTACAATTTACAACAAATGGCGCTGCAGGAGATTTGAAGAATGCGCGAGACATTCGCTAACGATATGGTGCAAAGGATTGATGACGGCGATATCCATGCGAGCAGCATTTGGTTTACTGACGAAGCTTCTTTTTACCTGGACGGCTTCGTCAATAAACAGAACTGGCGCATATGGGGAACGAAAACCTCCTAGTTGCAGTCCATCGTCCCTACATCCGAAGTAATGGTTTGATCCGCCATTTCTTCCAAAGGACTCATTGGCCCATTTCTCAGATCCGCAATGCTTACTGCACCACGCTATCTGGACATTCTTCGTGAATTTGTGGCGGTACAAAATGCCTTAAAAGACACTGCGAACACCTCGTGGTTTATGCAAGATGGTGCCCGGCCACATCGCACGGCCGACGTCTTTAATTTCCTGAACGAACAATTCGATGATCGTGTGATTGCTTTGGACTATCCCACACATACAGGAATCGGCGTGGATTGGCCTCCCTATACGCCAGACATGAACCCCTGTGACTTCTTTCTGTGAGGACACTTGAAAGACCAGGCGAACCGTCACAATCCAGAAACAATTGGAGCAATACATCTGTTCTTCATGTGATCCCGCCTGAGACGTTTACACGGGTTTCTGCTCATTTCGTTCTGAGACTACACCATGTTATTGCTGCCCATGATGGATATTTGGGAAATATCATAGTTTAGATTTTTTACAGACTGCAGCGCCATCTGTTGTTGAAAATTGTAACTAATTTCGCACGTTTGTCTGCCTGAAAATTTACTGTTGTCCCAAACATATTGCAACAAACGGTGTATTTCTATCGCTGCCCGTTTAGTTTTTATTGATTTTTAAAATATACCGGTGAATTTTGAAACACCCGGTAGTTAACTTATACAAGAGTTTCGCACAAATAGAAAGTTTTATTGAATTTGACAAATGACCTTTTGATATAGCAGTAATGTTCCATCCGTTTTATATATTTCTTAAAGAATACGAATTGGGGCCAACATTTTCCTGAAAATAAGCCTGGCAAAAATGAAAAAGGAATTTCTAAGATAACGGGGCAATGCATCCAATTTCCTGAATTCCAAGTGGGGATGCTCCAAATAAACGCTCCGCTTCTAACCATTAGGCTATCAAAAGACGTGCATTTATCGTTAGTTAGTCAAATGGGAGCCAGAGTGTCAAATTAATCTCTCTGGAAAGTTCGAAACCTTCGCTTGCAAACTTTAAGGGTAGATCATGTAAACAGAGAAAAATTAATAAAACATTGAGACTGTGAATGAAGTGAGTAAAGGAAAAGGAAAAAGTACAGTACAGACATAAATCAGCATGAAAATTGTGTATCCTCATCAGTATAAAAGCGTATTTTTGTTATTCATGTAACTGGGCTATTGTGATATTTCATCATTTAATATGCTGATTTTTTTTTATTCGATTGCAAAATTGGCCTTAAGATTTTAAAGTGGTTTTTCGAAAAAAAAAAAAAAAAAAAAAAAATTTTTTTTAAAGAAAACTTTTTTAGCCCGATTTCCATTTGCGCTTCGAGATTTTGCCAGTTGAATGAATTCCTTTTGCCAAATAGCAAGTGAATATATGTATGATTAAATTAAAACAAATTTCGTGTTACGAATTATAATGTCTTTTGATTCAATATAATTATATCGCTGTGTTGTTTTCATACTTTATTAAATATTTTAGGAATAAAAATAAAACGTAATTGTGAAATATTGCATACTTTATGGAAATCGTTTTATTTTACTTCGCTTTCATTTTCTTTCCTTGCTAAGAAGCCCGTTTACAAGTACTCAGAAATAATTCTACCAGTTACAATCAAAATTTCAATCATTATTTTATTATTATTTTTATATTATTTTTTCGAACAGCGAAATGTGCGGAAAAGAAATAGAAAAAATATGGGTCATTCAAGAAGCAAAAAACTCATCACAAAATTCAAACATCATCCTGATTCACTTCCAATGAAAAGGAAAAAATAAGACAATTATTTTGTGAGACTAAGTGCTTTCCGTCAATCGTTTCTCTAGCACCAACTTTATTTCCTACACTCAACATTAGAAAAAGGAAAAACTGTTTTTCATCTAATAAGAGATAATGAGTCCCCTTTATAAAAATAAGATGCAGAATCAGCAAGGAAATAAGAAACAAACGCCATTCTCCGATATTTCACAGCAAATATGAAGTTCCTTCCTGTACAACAATTAAAGAAACGTAACTCCACTCTTTCAAAGAAAATGTAGAAAAAAAAGAAGCCATCTCTTCACTCCTAATTATTCACTTGCCTCAAGCAAAAATCCGGCTATTCACTAGATCGAGCGATTATAATTGACACCACAATGGATGCAGCGTTTCTTTACTTTTTCATTGGCTGTTGTGTTGAATGAAGTTACCGGCAACCTGTTGCGAACAAATGGCATTGAAAGTAAGCTTGGAGCATAATTGCATTGCTAACAAGTTGCCAAGGTTTGTTTAGCTTTCTGTGTCATATGCGGAAATCACAGAAATTGATTGTTTTTGGCGTACACAGGTGTTAGTAGCACGGAAAAAAATACTGCGACCTACCGAATAATTCAGTAAGAATTCTCTCTATCCCCCCCTCCACTAATAAATACATAGCAGAGTGAATGTATCTTTTAAAAATCCTTTTCGACATATATACTTCCAGCAATGTAGAAAATATAGAAATTCTATGGAATGCTTACATCTCATGTACTTTCTTTGATATGCACAATGTAGAAGAGAATAAACTTCCATTAAATAATAGACATTCTCAATAGACATCCCTTAAAAATAAAATATTCTACATGACAAATGTAAATATGGTAGTAAATATATGACAACAAATCCTCCATTGCATTTTTACGGTAACAGTTGATTTATGATGGCTGAAAATAAAACTTCTGCCTTGTAACGGCATATTTAAAGCGAATAAACTTATTTATTAAAACACACACACATTTTGAATAGAAATTTTAATGAATGCACGCTTACTTAGATTACTCCATACTTGCATATATTTCAATATTTTTTTTTAAATGATTGCAATTTTTACATTATCTTTGCTGAGTTACATTAATAGGTTACTACACTATTTTCGTTTGTACTTTTAAAAAAGACCCATTTTTACTTGTTTTAACACCCATACTGAACATTAAGAGAAAAAAGTTAAATATTAGATAATTTTTGTAGAATTCAAATTCTTGTCATTGTTCCTTTAAATTTAAATTAATAAGAAGTTGTGATAATGTTAATATAATAAGAATACATCAACAACTTACCACTTAAATTCATTTAACTTAAACCAAATGTAATTAAATACAATGATAGTTATAATAAGGTTTATCAATTTTTTTAAATTAAGAACAAATGATTTCGAATGAAGAAATTAATTTCATAAACCAATAATAGATCTGAAAAGTATCTATTTTCATGCACAAACTTGTCGTGCTAAGTACATTGTTCTACGGAATTCTACTTTTCGGAGATCATTTATTTAATATTTTTAGTTTATGCTGTTCGTTTTTATCTGGAGATATTTATTAAATAAACTTCGATAACTTTGAATCTATATAACGAAATAAGGCCATCATGCTCACTTGCATAAAAGATACGAAAATTGAATGGTATTATTAATTTTCAACTAATACTTTTTAAAAAAATACACCATTAAGTCTTGATAAATGAAAATTTATTTTTAATTGAGTTTTAAGTTTCTAACTAATTTCCAGAAATTGAAATTTAGTTTTACAAAAACAATGAATCAATTATATGAAATAAGAATTACTCAGTATAATAAAAATATATTTATTTTATTATAAAATATGTTATAAATTATTGTTTTCCTTTTTTACGAAAGCAAAAAATAATGCGTATTTTATATTAGAGCTGAAGAAAATAAAATAATTAAAGAAAATTATTTTAGCCGTTACATAAAACATGAAAGAGCACCGAACAGAAACTCATTATTACACAACAATAAACGTGTTTTACCTTTAAGGAGGGAAACAGAAATAACAGCATTAAAAAACGCCTCATTCATAATTGGATTTCGGCAGATTTATTAGGAAAGATTAAATTACTTATTTTTAATCAGATCACGAGAATTTAAAATTATTTGTGCCTTTTCATTCACTGGCAGAAAAAAAAAAAAAGCTTTAGAAATGAAAGTGGAGAATGCGAGACGTATAAAATGAATGAAACATGGTTTATAAGATATTAAGTAATTCAATCCTTCCAATTGACCTTAGATAGTTTATGTCATATGATATGCGTAAACATTTTGCTGGTTCGTAATGACAGCCTTTGAAAGAAAAACTGATGAAATAAAATGAAAAGCACTAAATGATACTAATATAAATAAATGACATTTCTCCCTTTTTTTAAAATTCAATTTCTATAAAAATAGAGAAAAAAATATTAAAAAAAAAAAAGAATAGCTTTTTTACTATTGATATTTTTACCTTTCAAATCTTATCAATGTTCAATTCAGAATACATTGCATCGAAGTAAAGAAAGAATTGGATATATATATAAATACAACTGTTTAAATGAAGCCATAATTTAAAATGATATTATCTTCAGAATGAATATATATATTGCGTTATATAGTTTCAAGAACGGATTTCTTGACATTTTTTTATTATTTTACCTTCTTATATGTTTTTTTTAATAATTTCGCAAAGCTTATAATAAAATAGTCGTTGTATGCATAATCCTATACCTTCTTACACGTTTTTTTTAAATAATTTCTCAAAGTTTATAATAAAATACTTGTTGTATGCATGGTACTAAGAAAATGGATATTATGAAGATTTCTAAATAGCAGACAAATAGATTCTATAAATTTTATAGACACGAAAATATTAAAGTGATCATTTAAAAGCTTTATTTAGAAAAAACTTTAGCAGCTTTTTAAAAAAATATGTAACATAATTAAAATTGTTCTCTAATTTGAAAATCATATTGCAATCATATTTATCGCTAAAAAAATGGCCATTTATTTATATAGATCGAAATAATAATGGCAAAATCAGGCAAAACGGTTCTGAATCTATTTTACAATTTTGAGTTACAATGAATTACAATGGTACTGAATATTTTTACAATGTTGAATTACAACTAATTACAATGGTTCTGATTTTTTTAAAATTTTTAATTACAATAAATTACAATGGTTTTGAAATGTTTACAGTTTTGAATTCCAATGAAATGAATGTTATTCAAACAATGCAAGTCAATTCAGATTAGTAACATCTGGAAACATTCCAAATAACATAAAACCGGCAGAATCTGTAGAATTTTGAAATAGTTTCAAAAATTAAACGAAATTTAATTGAATAACCATTCCATTCACTTCAGTAACTAATTATCATCTAAATGCTTTCCCACGTTTTCTTTCTGCCTCCATATTCGAAGTGCATTTCTGCTTGGTCATGGTTCGACCAAGGAATTCTAATAATTGCTAAAAACTTAGCGCTTTCCAAAATCATGAAAGAATAAAATAAATGATTTTATAGAATTCCGCGCTTGAATCCTTTTACCAGCAAAATTTTCAGTACATATATACATATATTCTACATGAGAAACAAATAGAATACGAAGAGAGTTTACATTATTGATTCACTGTATATAGAACAAATTTTAAATTATAGTTTTAAGCAACCACTGTATTTTACAGATATATCATACAGAAATAAAACAATACCTTATCTGAGGATAAAAACAGATCGTATGTATCATTGGAAACAGTCAAATGAATCAATGAACAGTTTTATTCAAAAAAACTGTCACTTTAAAAAGAATTAAATAATAGTCATTTATTAGATTGTTGAAAATAGTACCACTTTCAAATATAAAACTTCTTCAAATCTATCTCATTATTCCATTCCAGCTCTGCATATATAATTCTCTTTCAGAATCGTGTTTTTTTTAAACGAAACAAATAGTTCGAATCATTTATCACACCTTTTAAAGAGATGTGCATTTCATTTATCACATTCAGTAAAATACATAATAATTAATAAAATGTAAATTTCCTTCGTAGGAAACAAATACTGAATCAATTAAGCATTTCAGTTTTGAATACAGTCCCGAATTAATTCGATTTGCTCCTGAAAAATCCCCAGTTTGCATGATAACAGCTCTTCAATTCCGATTCACTTGAATCCTTTCTCACGGAGTGTGTACCATTGTTTTCAATTTAGAAGAATAAACAACCAAAGCAAAAGAGAACCGCCAATATTTCTCTCTCTTTTTTTTTGTTATCTTACAATGAGCAGCAAAATCTCTTTGTTTTATTTATTCGCGGTTAAGATTTGAAATCTTCATTGTGAGACAACAAAGGCAGCCCACTCACAGCAATAATGAATGTTTTCGCGATGAAAAGGTGAAATCGAAGGACTAGGTGGAACTAGGATCGAATAAAAATGTTTCTTTGCGTGTTGGGTTGACGTCATGAAAGGTAACCTGTTAATCCAGTTGTTAGAATCTTAAAATATATACGGGAATGGGGAATAGGGCGTGCCGTTCGACAACACTAAAAGACCCTTAATCACCCTAACAAGTGTTTCCTTTTGTTAGGGAAACCATGGTCGTTTCACATTTATCGATCGCTAGGTTACAACGGCTGCATCGGATCGATTGCAAATGACTACGCCACTTTCGAAATTCCACCATGATCAGTTTTTTTAAATGCAGGTCTTTTTGTAGATGGCATAAACATGCCGAGATTAACGAAAGAATGAACAAAGAACAAAACAGATACGTAAAACAAACATGAAATCGCAGGAATGGACAACAGGGCGTTCATCGGACGGTTGGAAGGTCATGGACAATGGAGCTTATCCTAAGGTTTCCATTACCTAATGTAGAGAGTTTCTACAAAGAAAAAATTAAGAAAAATGAAAGGTAAGGAGCAGATAAAAATTACTGACATTTTTTTTAAAAAAAAGTGTTCCTTATGATTTAATTCTAATTGTGTTGTATTGTTAATTCTGTAGATGATGTATTATAATTCTATAGATGATTATCATGAATTGCTTAATATGAGAATGATTAACATGTTTATAATATTATGCTTATTTCAGAGGAAATTCTACACTATATTAGCAGTTTTTACCAAACATCATGGCTTTAGCGGAATAATAAAGATGCACTTATAAAGACTGGAGAAAGCTGATGGATATTTTTAATGTTTTTTTTCTAATTACTCAATCAAAATTTATGTCACAGAAGCTATTTAACGCTCAAACAACGACATCTGTAATGAGAGTTTTCTTACTTCTAATTTTCTATTTGCATTTGCTGTTTTCAACCATGCACTGTTTAAGCAATATTGATAATAGTCTATTAAAAAAAATCATATTGTAATAATTTCGAAGAGAAACGTTACCAAATCAATATATTATTTAATAGGAGTATAAGACATTAGTGTATTTTGCAGACGAAATACATCAATGAGTCTAAAATTTGCAAAAACGTAATGATTATATGTGTTTTTGTCCGTTCATTATGAGAGATCATGTTCATTTTATTTCACTGAATTCATTACAAGAGACAGAAATAATCGGTTATTATTCTATTTATGGGACAAAATGTTAAAATTTAGGACACAATGACATCAAAGAAAGCTTAAATACCTATGTTACATTCTTCAGTTATTGCTCACCATGCACAAAATTCATAATGAAAAAATAATAAATCCATTCGTTCATTATATTCACACATTTAAAGAGAGAGAGAGAGAGAGAAATCCCATTTTTTTTTCTTTGAGTGCTATATTAATTATATTGAAACATTTTTTAAAAAAAGGTTAAATTACCTTTTTTTTTAAAAAAAAAAGGATAAAAATGATAAAATGGAACATTTTTAGTAAACGTACACAGTGCCCTAAAAAATATATATAAAAGTAACGAAAAACGTTTTATTGCCTTTTTCGAGGGCTCATGTAGTACGGAAGCTTGACTCCACATTTTGAATTTCATATTTACACATTTTTAAAGCTATTGATAGCCTTCTGAGTGTTGACAATCTCAAGCTGAAATCACGCAGTTACTCCCGTTTGCATTTTGAAGCAAATTTTTATTTTTAAAGTTAATTAATCAAAAACATTTTTGAATATAAATTAATTCCTCAGGTGAAATAATCATCATCTAATGTTATTGATATAGAGTAAAAACAGAATTAAAAAATGATATTCAATCATAGTGAGTTTAAATAGTGTTTTTGATCACTAATACATTACATACAAATTTAAGTTGAAAAAAATCATATAAAAAAATTAAAGCTTTACAAGCATTATTAGTTTTTGCTTAACGCCTTTACAAACGTGAAATGTATTTTTCTCAGGCTCTTATTTTTGTTGATGTATTTTCTTTCCCCTAAGGCATATTTTTTGTCCAAGTTAGAGTCTTAATATTTTTGTGGAAGCACAAAAAGAATTTTTTTTTTTTTTTTTCTTTTTTAACAAAATGTCTAAGTTTATATTTCTGAAATTTTAAAGTTTTCTCTCCAGGTTTTTCTGGAAAAAATAATTATTAAAATTTTTCAAATAGTCAGATCTTGAATTCTTTACTAAGAGTTGTTACTAATAGTCCAAAAAAAAATTGAAATAATTTAAAAATATTAAAATAACGGTGCTTGCTAAATTAACTTTTTCTATCAAAATCAATTGAATAATACAATCCGTAAAGAAGTGATTAATTACGTTTAATATTACTGTACACGAAAAAAATCTTGGATAAAGGGCACTTAAAATTATTCGATGTTTATAGCTTCGAAATGGCAGAAAACCTAATTTTGCCGGTTTTTTCCCCTTTTATAAAATGTGGGGCTTTAATATGTGATGAAGCGATACATATATAAAGCAGAAGATTATGCTTATTTTTTTCTTTCATATGTTTTTTCCAAAAATTAAAAATTTCAAAATGAATTAAAGGAAGCCTTTAAAAAAAATCATAAAACAAATTACATAAAATATATCTGGTCTTACAAAATGGACGAATCTTTTAGTGTTATAAACATATTTAACATAACTTTGTTTTTAAAAATTAATGCATACATACTGTAAGAAAGCAAGTAATAGTATATAATAAAAAAAAAACCTAAATTTATTTAACTGGCCAGACGCAATTAAATAGCGATCGTAATCAATCTACAGGTGGACTGATAAAAAATTTTAATCTAGGGGTGGAGAATGTTAAATCATTCACTACTGAAAAGTTTTAATTAAAGTAATAGAAAGAATTTTTAATGCTAAACAAACACTAAAATAAAAACCAAACTAAACAGCTAATACTAAAAAAAAAAAAAAAAAAAAAAATACATCGACAATTCAATGAATTGAAGGGGAAAAAACCCAGAACATCGAAAATAAAGAAATTAATGAATTAAATTTGCGCTTTGAATCGTCTGCATGTTACTCAAGCATGAAATTACAACTCGACGTATACCACATACATTTTTTCTAAATAAAGAACTTGAATGTGCTAATCTATTCATAATTTTTTCTAATTAAAAAAAAATTATGAATAGATTAACTGAGTATTTCTATCTCAAGATAATTTCTTTCACAAGAAAAAGTGCACATTCAATTTTTCAATCATCACGGTTCTTTCAGGTTTCATACGAAACAAAGGAATTCGCATATCGTGTGAAGTGCATAGCGCGCATTCGGCAACCCTATATGCTGAGAAGCCTTTTCCCATCTTCAATTCTATTTCACTCCGTATCTTACCAACGATCGAGTCTTTAAACATTGAAATGAATGAGAGAACCCTTTGAATCTCAGTTAAGCCCTTTCAAAATTTCTTACAGCATTTTAGTGTAAAAAGGAATAGCAGATTAGTCTGCAAATCATTTGCTTAAACAGACTAGCCGTTAGCCGTTATCTAAACCTGATTAGTACGGTTAAACGATATTTACTGATAACTGCCTGAATTTCTTCCCATTAGAAGAGAGAGTTCCGTAATTTTAAAAATTCAAGGCAATCTTTGGCGCCGCTGAAATCTATACTCAAAAATATACTAAAGCGAAAAAAGGGAATAGATATTTTGTTATATAAAGCATCAATGTACATAGAATTCTTTTTTAAATCAGGAATTGACATTGATGCGTATTAATACTACATAACATTCGAAGCCTTCTCTACAGACAACAGCAAAAACAGTGAGAGAGTATTTATTCCTTACATGTTTTTGATACCAATGGAGAAAGGAAAGGGTTCAATCTGAGCGAATACCTAAAATTACCATATGCCTCGGAATAAATGGAACAGTACTAGTTTTAAATCTTTATCTCGGCTTGAAAAAGAAATCCCATATTTGTGAATAAATCGTGCTAATTATTTCGATTTTTTTTAAATATAAATTACTAGTTCGCATTAAAAATTACAAACAAAAAAACAGAAATAATACTAATAAAATAATTGAATTTAATTTTTAAAGCTTAGATTTAATCCTTTTACGGTTAGTTTCCGAGAAATTAACCTTCGTAACTTTTATCATATATAAAACTGTTATCTCGAGTTGAGATCCTTACATATTTTGATAAGAACCACATTCTTATTTGAAATATTTTAAAAACAGCGGACTTTTCCTTTTATTAGGAGTAATGCGTAAAATCTAGAAAAAATAAATATATGGAAAGAATAAAAATACTGTGTCGCATATGTACAATAAGACTCCATTGTGTAGAGTAAAGTCATCTTAAAGAAGGAGTGGCCATTACAGCCAAAAATTCTTTTTATTTCAATCTTGAAGTATTTCTTTGAATAAATGAACGATGGTTTTTAAGATTTTTAGACAGCATTTTCGATCCATTTCATTCATGACCACTGAGAAAAACTTACACGCAAAGCAACGTGAACTACGTAGAAGTGTCAAATGTAGAGTAACAGCTTTTACACAATTTAGAAGGGGACTTTCCCTCATTTTTGAAAGTTCAGAAAAATTTAATAAGGCTTGGAGAAAGTGAAGGTTCGAGCGACTCATTTCTTTACCTCTGAAATCTAATTTAAAGTTTTTGTCTTTTAAAATTATTTAGAAATGGTTTTTTTTTTAAGTAGTGGCGTGGAAATACCACAAATAACTATCGTGATAGTTTAAGATTCAAGAAATTTGGAAGTCAACTAATTATTTTTAATAATAAAAAAAACACCTTGCGAAAGAAATCCACGTTTCAAAAAAAGAACATAATGAAAATAAACATATTGCCTAAATAAATGGGAAGTAGTCAGAATAGTTAGAATAAAAATCTGTTGTTCCCGTATTTCTCTTTTAGTGGCTTATTCTCTGCATTAGCGAAAACAAAAAATAATATTTAAGATATATTCATATAATTCATTTAGAAATAAAGATATTTTTCAATTGCACAAAAAGAAAATACAATATATATTAATTTAAAAGAATACCTCACTATATTTTTAGTCATAACATGTCAAGAAAATTTTAGAACAGTCTGAGCGCTTGCAGATCATTCCGACTTCTCCCAGCAAGCCTTGGGTCGTCATTTTAAAGTTATTTTCTTCCTGTTTACAAAGATGTTTGTAAACTCTGGGTGAACCAACCAGTTTTGTTATTTTTCTCCCTACATTGCATTAAAGATTTCTTTTATTCTTAGAGGAAATAAGCCATTTCTTGAAAAATTTTCCGATGTTGTTTGAATTGCTTGAAAAAAAATCCTCTCATTTTTTTAAAAGAAGATTTAAAAATTTAAAGAAGATTCGAACGAGACCTGGTTTGTCTTCTAGTTTCAATGAAACGGGGAATCAATAGTTTAAACCGTGAGTTAATTTTACTCCATTTTCAGGAACAACTCTTCATTGTCTCTCTGTAAACAAGATTTCTCTTTTTTAATTAAGTTTTCATGATGATTAAAGAAATCTGAACACTCTGTTGACTTCTCATTCTGTAATGGGAAACCCGTCTCACTCTGTAGAACATTAACAAACAGCTTACAGCAATGAAAGAATATATATATATATATATATATATATATATATATATATATATATATATATATATATATATATATATATATATATATATATATATATATATATATATATATATATATATTAATTTTCCAAATCGTTCAAGCTCCGAAAATGATTGATAACAAATTTAGAACCCTGGGAATATTTAAAAAATCCCTTACATTCAAAAATCACTAACATAGATTGCCTTTGCTCTTTAGCAGGTTTATTATTTATTGTAATTTATAAACGTATAAAAAATTTCAAAAGTGTACTAAATATTTATCTAACGACTATCCATTATGTTTAACAACACTAGTTTGGAAAATCAGATTTATGAACAGTGTCAAATAATTATTTTAAATTGAATTTCGTTATTTATTGCTTTTTTTTCACTTTTCAGGTCAACAAAAATAGAGTTGAGAAAATATCCACAAAAGGATGAGAATTCTCCACTTCTTATTCAAGCAGCTTTAGAATCAGCATTCTGGGAATGGGGATTAACTGACATACAAAAAAAATACAAACAGGAAATAAAATTCGATTACAATAGACCATTATTATTGATGTGTCTATATGATAAATGCTCAATACATTCATTTACTTCAAAGTAGAAAAATGAAAAAAAGGGGGTTTTGAATAATATTATCTTGTTAGAGCATTTCAAATGTTTTTCATTTGATTAACAAAACTAACAGCCTATTATAGAGTAGAAAAAGCTTAACTTATGCCCAGTATTAGCTAGTTCTATCCAAAATAAAAAAAATCAATAAAATAATTGACATTTCAAGTCCATTTTAACTCAAAATCTTAAATTGCAATTCATTTTTTTGGAAAGAGAGCTTGATGTTATACAAATACGATCTATTTCAAATAGTAGAATAGAAATATTTTTTACAAATTATCTATTATTGACATAATTGTATTATCGACGTATAAAATTAGGTTTTAATTATTTGTGAACAGA
Organism: Argiope bruennichi; assembly: GCF_947563725.1. NCBI lineage: Eukaryota > Metazoa > Arthropoda > Arachnida > Araneae > Araneidae > Argiope > Argiope bruennichi. The sequence continues at coordinate 131,550,280 of NC_079162.1, read as the reverse complement.
TGCTTCATATGACATCAAAGAAAATAAAATATGATTTAAATTGAAAACCCTAGAAGGAATTATATTCCGTCTTAGAAAATGGCATCAGTTTAATTAATGCATCATTTCTTTTTCTCAATGAAGCACATTTAAGCACTTAAGCCAAGCAATAAAATAAAGCAAAACTGTGATATTATGTACTTCGAAATAAGTTTAATTCATTATCTTTCGCAAATGAAATTAATTTTACAATAGTCATCTAGAGCAGGAATATTTGTAGTTTCTTTATCTCGACATTATTCAATGTTTCGAAATGTATCTCATCAGCATATGAGCTGAAAAAGAAAAAAAATCTCAAAATTATTTTATGCATTTTTCCTTATATCTTTTCTTTTGAATATTTAAACTCATTTTTTGAGTGTGTCTGAGATTGTTATTTATTCATTTAATCGAATCTTCAATAATGGAATCGGCTCCTTACTTTAGAAAAAAACCATCCGCTGACATGGGATTGAAGTTATATGAACTAGTATTAAAAGGTAAGAATTAATTTACATAATGAAATCATTTGTATTTTCTCTTTAGAAAGAGCAGTTTAACTTAAAGAAAGGCATTTCATTATTGGCTTAAGATGTAATTCAAAAATATACCGATGAAGAATATTTCCTACTTAGTTTTAAAGAGACCTAAGCTATAATTAGTAGCAGATTAAAAAAATTCGATTCTTTCTAGTTTTCTAAATTCAAAATTCCAGTTTTATAGAAAAGGTATTTGCTCTTTGTATTTCTGCAAACAATTCTGAAATAAATTCAGAAAAAAACGGACATCCCAAAACCCCAAAGACACCCAAACTGAAAATCAGGAAAGAGAATATGGATATTAAATGGAATAAGAGAAACTCGCATAACTTGTATGAATTTGTCGTTATTATTCCCAGAAAAACAAAAATTATTTTTAAGGAAAAAAATCATGGGTATTCTGCAGGATAACTTTTCCAATAAAAAAAACAATACTTTCATAAAATGGTCTTTACAAAAACGTTTAACAGAAAAAGTGGTGAGCTAACACGAAACTGAAATCAACAGTTTCCAGAGATCATAAATCACAAATCGAAACAACAAATCATACAAAATTTGGAAGCAACAACTTGAACCCTACAGGTATTTTATGACAACGTACAAGAATCACGAATTCACATTCAACAATTTAAGAATAAATATACCTAATTGAAACAAATGCATTGCATTAATAACATGTTTTAGTAAATTTGATTTACGACATTTTGATATAGGTGATAATATTTATTTATCGACAAAAATAGCTGACATCGAACTATATGAACATGATATCCAAGCTGGTATGACATTTAATTTTGATAGAGCGAGCAATGTTCAAAAATTGTGAAGTTTTCTGCTTCAAATATCTTTTGCAATCTTCTAAAGTTTAATATAGTATTTAGATCCTAATTTTCAAAAATTTTCGTTTGTTGAGTAATGGCGTTAGAAAGACATTGATGATTGTTTAATAAGAGATGCGGGCAGGCTTCAGTTTACGAAAGTACAATCAATAGTTTCAACTCTACACTATTGAAATATCTGACATTTCTAGAAAAATATTAGTTAAAGCAAAGGTATGCAAGTCATTTTTTAGATGTCACCATAGTTTCCCTCACTGCCAGATGACAGATTGAAATATTTGGAAAAGCTGAGTCATAATAAATGATTGTTATAAAGAAAAAATAAATGCAACTGAAAACTTTTGATTTCTCTATCTTTTTCAAGGCTTCACTTCTTAACGGAAACTCATGTACCTTCAATGTACCCTGCATTAGTCTGCTCATTTCGGTGAGAAATACTATCAGATTTCACTGATTTCTTTCAGCAGTTATTAAATTTCCAAATAGGAAGGAGCTGAAATAAATTTTAGTACATAATATTTCCTGGACCACATTTAAAAAATAATTTGGATGTCCAAAATTATGTATATAATTTATTACTTTCAATAAAAAGAGAAGAATTAAAATATTTCTTATGTATAATTATTATCTATTTACTGCTTTCACATGTGTTTTGGACAAATCGAAACCAGATACAAATAATTCTTGAAATTTCTGTCTTGAACGGTTCGTTAGAATTGCAAGCAAATGTGTCACTATAACAATAATTCCAATTTGATAAACAGAACTGAGGAAACGAAATAACAAAATTTCAAATAAGAGAAAATATTTATTTTTGTTAATTGCGCTCTTAATACTTTACAAGCATCAAGCATTTGTTAAGTTTACAAGCAATTGTATCAGTTTTTAAATTCTTCTCGAAATGTTGACGTTAAATAATTGCTGCCTTGCATTATCAAAATCTACAGCGATAATTAAAATCTTTTCTACAAAATAAGCCAGTGATGAAAAATACATATTAGAGACTTTAAATGATATTTTTAAGAGAGAATACAGCGGATACTACCTGCGGATTAAAGGGAGGGTTAACAGTTTCTTATTAAAAGAAAATGAAATAAAATTCTTTTACATTTTTAGAGTATTCAAAGGATTAAATGACCAGTGCTGACCCCAAAACTCTACTTGTTTCTACAGAAAAAGGACAACAAGTTGTATCAGCAATAAAAATAATATTTAAAAAAAATCATTTCCAAGTACTATATTTTTTTCTGAAAGCTATTCAAGTAAAAATTTTCAGTTTTATATATCCTACTTTGAGACTAATGCCTAATACAAGAGGAAAGTATAGCTCAAAGGAAATGAGGATAAATACTTTCAAGCAGTTCGTATTAAATGTCTTTAGTTCTCATTGCCGAAACATATTTCAAAAATACGGAAGAATTCCTCTCTTTATCTAATGAATGAAACGAAATTTAAGAATCGGTGTTTTGAATTTTAATGATATTTGGAAATTTCTTCAATAGATGTACAAGAAATCTGGTCTCTAATTAAAAGTTTAAAATGCTACTTTTTAGATAATTTTTTATAAATAATAGATAATTTTATTTATTTATTTCCCAAATGAAATATTATTTGGTACAGCAAGATAGTGAAAATAGGAAGAAATGAGTACATAAAGAGATTCATTAATGGGTTTTATACAAATATTTTAGATAATATTTTCAGAAACATAATGATGCGATAGATTTTTAATTTGAATAGTAGCTGATTAACTAAATTCATAGGAATGGTATACGTGGTAACTAAAGTAAGTAATATCTCCATATCCTAAATTCACATAATAGTATTGATTACATTAACATCTTACATTTTGCATAATCGTATTTAATTCTAATTTTCTATATTATATAATTCTGTAGATATAATTCTATATTTAATATATATCAATTTTATTTAGAGCAAAAACGATAAAGGACAACGAAATATATTTGTTTTTCTTCTTTTTACATATCTTTGATTTCTTATCAGAAAATTTATATCAACAAAATAAATTCAAATTAAATCCTCAAAGTTGGATATTTATAACTAAGAAAGCATATTTCATTTCTATAATCTGTAAAAGACCCATTTTTGAAACTTTGCTTTCGCCCAAACATAAAGGTTTTAATAAAGAAATACGCTAAAAAAATAATAGTTAAAAATGTTAAGACTAGATTGAAAAGAATTTAACCTTCAAATATTTTACTTATGAAAGCAGAAATAACGAAAAAAGAGTCAGCTTAAATTTTCAATTCTATATTCATATATTCTGTACGTTTCAATTCTAGAAAATGTCTTCCGACAGACTAAGTGCAGAAAAAATATACGTGAAATATTCAAGCAAAAAATAACAAACTTTAAAATTACGCTGTCGAATAAGTTTAGTTTTACAAGCACGATAAGAATTTCCTACCACATTCCAGTCGCATTCTATTAACTCAACCCTCCATTTCGAGCTCGAGTCAACTCCATTTCGTGAAGAAAAATAATTCAACCATATTAAATAAACAATGACATCATTTTGTCTGCCATCTCATATAAATATTAACAGTAAATATGGTATAAGTCATTTTTAGTTTTGTATGAATGAAAAAGTTTGTGTGCACGTGCCCAAAATACGCTTTTTCTGCTATTTTAAAAATGCTTTCAGAATAGTTTCGGTAACTCGTTAGGTATGACTTCATCAAAACTTAAATTTTAAATTTTTATCCGTAAGCTCAGTAGCAATCAAAATTGTTTTTCAAAAACACTTACATTTTTCAAATGAGACATACTAAATATGCATTGCATATATAACAGCCAATTTAACACTTCTAAGGTTTATTCTGATACATAAAAAGAAATTCAAAATTCGAACGGAAGGAATTTGAGATGAAACTGTGAAAACATATTTCATACGTAAATATCATTAAGATAATGCAAAGGATATTTTTCAAAAGAAACTAAAATCAATGTGTGTTTTTTTCTCTAGACACTTAATCTAATTAAATTAAGACATTTTCATTCCCCGAAAAAAAGTAATTAAATCTAAGCTAGAAATAATTTTTTAATGTGGTCCGAATAAAAATTTTAAATGCATCATACAAACAAGTGAAATGGAATTAGATTTTAAGAAATGATAAGCGTTTCAAAATATTTAAGTGGTTAAAAAACATGTGAAAATCTCAATGACGTGCACCGTCGAAGGAAGTCTAGGACAAAGTTGTGAAATAAACATGTTCCTTTCTTTTCTTTAAATAACATTGATTGTATTTCAAAAATCTTCCCCTTTTTAATTCTCAACAACTGTAAACAGTAGCTTCTGAGCATTTAAATCTCTAGAAAAGAGAATTAAATAATACAACATAGCAAAAGAAAGACTTCTTTACTTATGAAAAAGGAAAAAGAAAAATCTTTGAGAATTTTTTTCATACAAAAAGTATTTTGAAATATTCCAATTGCATAAAAAGCACACTTGAAATTCCATCAAATTCACACGCATCCACTCGAAAAATAATTTATTTTCGAACACAATTTTCGTTTTAAAATCTAAGTTTCGGCATTACTCAAAATTGTCTATTAAAATAAGTTTGAAGAAAGAAGATTTGAAGAGCATGCTGAAAATCATTTCTTTCTTTATTGATAATGAATATAACTCTTATAAACTGTATAGTTTATAAAAGAATCCTTTCCAAAATGTTATTTTCAAACATTTCACATGCTTATTGTTATATGAAACGGACTGTTTAAAAATCCTCACGCTACGAGATAAGAATCTCAAATGTCTCTGAAACGAGCATGAATCTGAACATGCTATTTTTAGAGGAGGAATCGAACTGATTGAAATGACACACTTTTATGGTAACCTTTAGCAGGTTACGCATCCGAGTAAAAATAAACTGAGCTTTATAGTATATGAGATATTAAAACATCTGCACCTCAATCAAAACAGTCATGAAAGTCTTTACGAAGCGTAATAAATAGCTCGTGAACACATTTATTGTAAAATAAATCGGATTCTTTTGAGAAAGGAAAATGTCCAAGTTGAAAAGGAAAATTAGACAATACAGTGCAGTCTTTAGATGAATCTGTTGCAAGTGTTTTTACACAACGATACATAAAGTGGTAAAGAAAATAAAAATAAAAGTTTTAAATATTTTATTTGACGCTACTCGACCAAAAGTCCTTCTTCTCTAATGCACTTAACAGTCTTTGTTTCCCTTTTTTATTTTCTTCTAAATATAGAGAAAGTATTGATTTCCCGAATTTGATTTTTTGCATTCTATATATCTATCAATAGACGACAGAGATCATTCAGAAGCGTTGTAAGGTGCTCTATGGTCTTTACATCAAATTTGTATCAAATCTGTGCAGGGGAAGTCTGTCTATCTGGCTGCCCGCATATAACTACAAAATGAAGAGAGCTAGATGAATAATATTTGGTACACGGGTATAAAATCTGTATTGTAGATACCAATCATATTTTGTGCCAGATTCCATAAGGGGTTGAACGAATGTACATTCAGAAGCATGTAAGCTCAAAAACGCAATGACTTAAATATATCAAATTTGATATGCGAATTTATGACTACAGTTGCAATTCCATGTCCATTTTTGGTTTTAATCGGTTGGCAACCACGCGTCTAAAATACAAATTCAATTCGACCTATTGATAAATTCCAGGAAATAATCATCAGAAAAAATGCCAAGGATCGCACGATAAATGTAATAAAAATGCTAAATTCACGCCAAATATTAATATTTCGTCAATACTAATCGCAAAAACCATGCAAGGCATTCGGGACCCTACCCCCAATGATAGAGAAGGGAATAAAAATCTTTATTAGAGAGCATGCGAGAAAGTTTTGAGGAGACCCCTCATGTATATTCCAACTCATCTGAACAACATTCAGTTGTATATTTACTTATGGTATTTAAAAACAATTATTTTATACTAAATATTTAAATTCATGAATAATTTATGAGCAACAATATTTAAAAAAAACCATTAAAATTTATAAAATAAATTACACAGATCTTAATAATACGAGTCAAAAGTTATGCCGATTCTGAAAACATGGAACCAAATATGTAGAAAATATTAAAATTTAATAAAGTACGTATTTTCCACGTGATTTTTGAGTTACATATTTTATAGTTAAAGACACACAGAAATACAAAATACACTTTTCACATTAATTCCTAGAATTTGTTTATGGCATTGCACCACTAAAACAAAAGGCAAAATAAACTCTATTCATATAAAATTCATATAAAAGTGTACTATTCATTTTTATATAACATTCGATTTACGTACTGCTTTTGGCAAATATCTTAATGAAAACTTCTTTTATCTTAATGAAGTTTTCTTTTATCTTTTATCTGCCATTAATAAAAAGAAAAGTGAAAAATTAGAAGTGAGGTCTCGTGAGTTATATCAAACTAAAACTACAAATGTCACTTCTTCAATCTCATACATGTTTAGCTTTTCTAAAAGATAAATTTTATTAACGTAATAATTAACTATATTAGAAATATAGTACACTTCCGAGTATCCGGTCTAATGTGGTGGAAGAGCAAGCCGGATAACAAAAAACACGGATAGGTCGAAGTTCTATGAACTCATTTATTTGCCCATTAATACCAGAAGACAAAGTTTTTATACCAAAACTCACTCTCCTAATGTGTATTTTCTCACTTCTTATTGAGTACTAAGTCCTCCATTTATCTCAAACAACTTAGAATGTGAATTTACGAATACTGTACGTACTGTGCAGTTATTATCAGGAACAACGGCAATAATTTAGGTTTGTTACAGATTGACGTAACAACGAGCAGAATGTTGCTCTTTTCCTGTCTCAACTTGTATTTTGCGCAGAGGAGCACACATACACACACAACTTACACACATAGGAGGATCGTAGCAGACTTCCAATGCTTTGACAATCTTGCCAATGCAACGCCTTGCCATCCTCATTTAATTACGATAAAAGAAAATCAGGCCGCATAGTACTGAATGCGATTCGTTGACGGAAAAAAATTAAAATGTTCCTATCATTTCAATTGTTATTATGCGTCATTTTAAATAATTTGTATAACTTGTTTTTTAAGAATACCTCAGGATAAGAAATGTTTGCATAATTTATAATATTAAAATATCTCTACCAATATGCACGTTATTCTTTCAATCACGCACCAATGTCAAATTACAAGGAGTTTTAGAAAAACTCTTTTCTATTTGCTTTGTAGAAACATATGATAAGCATATACTATATTTATTCAGTGCTAAATTCAAATTCAATTTTTCTTGGATTTATGAAGAAAAAGGAAAATATGCTTTAAAATAAATACCCATAAGAAAAATTATTCTAAATCGTATTCTTCTTTTTCCATATTTGCATTAAGGGAATCATTAACTGAAGGGAGCTTGCTGCTTCCCTGCTGTTGATGAAATCGTCAATCATCCTCAGTAAAATTAAAGGAAGGAAATCCATCACTAACTTCCGTAATTACTTCCTATGCCTATCTCTATATACAAGGTAATAGGTAATATCCTTTAAAAATGGCGTCTCGCATAGCCAGACAAGTAACGTGTATCTGTAGTAAAATGACTAAGCTATGAACGCTATATGTGAATTTATAACGCTATAAATTATAAAAACATAGGAAAATATTTCATAGAGTTATGTAAAACTGGTGGAGATATTTACGATTAAAATTATGAAAAAGGGTTCGTCTAAAATAGAAAAATTTATTCTCCGATATTATCAGAAAGTTTTTCCGGGTTAAGCAACGGAGAAAGGAAATTTAAACAACGAAGAAAGTAAACAAAAATAATAAGAATAAAAGAAAATATGTAAAAAACACTCAGGAGCGAGGAATACAAGGGAATACATTTTTCTATTTTAGACTAACCCTTTTTTTATATCTCGGAGAGTTGATAATTTTAATCGCAAATATCTCCACCATTTTTACAAATAACTCCATGAAACTTTATCCTATATTTTTTATTATGGTTTAGAGCATACTTTTCTAACTGTACTCTTTGGCCAATCTCCTTTATTATTTTTTTTATTTCTTGTAACTTCTTTAATTCGCTGCTAGGGGCGCTGTAACCTGTTTCAATAATTTCAGCATAATCATTTTGATATAGGTACAGTTTATTTATTGACTATAAGAGACGCAATTTGGATATAAAGGGTTTAAAAGGACTTTATCGATCATCCTGCATATATAATCGTAATATAATCGTATATTCGCTTGTTTAATTTTTTAGCCTTATACAATTCCACACCCCTTGGGAAATTCGAAAGAAATTTAGCACACATGTTCCTTAGCAGCTGGAAGGATTAAATAAGCAACTGATAATTTTCTACGTCCTTCAAAAGCAGGAGTCATGGAATAATACTTATTTAAGCACCATCTAAAAATTTTAAAATGATAACGTCAAATTTATTATTACCATACAATTTTTCTTCGATTTTTAATCAATTTTTCAAAGTTAATTTGTATCAATGTCAGTTTTATGCCGCAATGTTTATGAAATGTTATTATACCCAGTTTTAAACTTATTTCATTGTTTTTACTTTTATATCTAGTGTTCGTACGTTTTTTCCTAATGATAAAGTTACATGTTATTTATTAGCTTTTAGCAGTCTTTATATATTAGTATCACATTTGAGAAAAAAAAATATAGTTTATCCGAGATCTTAAGTAATTAATTAAGGTTGAGGGCTTGAAATTTTTTAAAAGATTGAATATAAAAATTCTATGACATAAAAATATCTGTGTTTTGCTTTTCTTACCTACATAATAACAGATAATGCAGGTGAAGCCACAGATACAGTGGCTAGTATAATCATATGAAAGCAAAGGTACTTTGTCTCTGTTCAAATGCTCATTCTTTGAGCATTTCGAGGTGAATCAAGGTGAAAGAAAACCTCTCAAAATGAACTGAATTCTTACTTAGCTGAGTATCTTAAACAGAAAATGCTGCTTGCATCAAACACAAAAACGAACCCCTCATAGGAACAGAGGTTGTCATGTATTAGTCAATCCACTTTGATGCTTCTTTCTATTTTTACTTCTGATAAGTTTGGCAATACTTAACACAGTCAAGGGAGCTCAGCAAAATAAAGCCACCACAGTGAGCTTCTATTCTTATGACAGCGGATGGAGGTGATCCAAAGGCTCCAAAAACAGTGCGGATGTGTGATTTGTGTACTTCTAATATTAAGTAAAGGTCTTCGGAAAGAATGATTGAGAAGCAATCTTCCTTTGTTTTCAACAGAGCATCGTCAATCAATCAGCTATGTGAAATAATAAAATGGCCATAAATATCAGCCCAAGAGGGCATTTTTTTTCCTACGCATTTGTCTGTGAAAAGTCATTAAAAAGGAAGCTTGTTTTCTTCACTAAAAACATTCCATTTAAATAGCCATATTTAAAAAAAATTCTTTTATGCAATTGCCTGGAATTTAAGAGATATCTTCTTGTTTTCAAATTTATTTAATGGATTATACGAATGGAAATCCTCTTGTCTCAGAATCTATTTCATGAAAAATGCACTTTGTATTGGTTTGGTTTGGGGCAATTTTAAAATAGCTTTAATCGCTTTGCGTTTCTCTTTTTGTATTAAGTCAGCAGTTTCAGCGAATGAAAAAAAAAACCGTAGTTAAAAATAACAGTTTACACTGAACAGATTGCTGTACTTCCTAAGCTCCTATAAATTCTACTATACACTGACTGATTATTTACTATACACTGACTTCGATGCTTTCGAACCTACTAAATTTATTTTCAGTCCTCCGTAAAAACACCCATAGTGTCTGGCAAGTACTACTTTCCAAAAGTAATCAGTGATGTAGAAAGAACAAGAAAGCAAATGCATTTTCCAACTTTAGATCTCATCCTCTCTAAATATATGATTAATCAGCATTACATAATAAAACTAACTTATGGGATGTACATCGTCTAAATTGAATACAAAAATTATCTTTTGTAAGAAAGTTTTCATTAACGTGCAAAAAATGAAATGGATCTAGGTCGAGATGACATTTGAATGAAATATTATGATAAAATAATAATTTGATTGCTATATAAGCTATTGCTGTATATTACCATAAACAATAAGCTGGAAAAAACTTGCTACACTGAAAAATACCAGTACTAAAAGAAATTATTTATATATTCTCTAAAGCAAGTAATGATTGTAAAAAAAATGTTAATTAATAACTGTCCTTTTTCAAAAATTAGTTTACTTTTTGAAAAATAAAGACCCAAATTTTCCAGAATAAACGTAAAATGCATAATTCTAATTTACTAAAACATATAATCTCATGTAAATGAATTGGTAATTTGAAGTTTTATATAGATAGTTTCAGTTTTATATATATAATATATAACTCAGTTTTATATGTAGATAGGAATGTGATGTTCCGAGATTGTGAATAATTAAGATTAACTTTTTAAAAACGCACCTTTATTAATAAATGAAAAAGATTTTCGTTAAATTGTTTTAAATAATAAAAATTTTATTAATTTAATGCGTCAGAATTGCAGTTAACACAAACAAGCAAATGATAGATTGCTTCCTATTGCGCACATTTTACAAACTAAGCAATGATCCCATTCACCTTCATCAGAATTGTAAGCCGAGGGAGCCTATTTGTAATGTCTTGGCTTAAAATGTTCCTGGTTCGATACGCAATTTCGGCGAAGAACCGTAGAGGCCAAAAGCATCCCTCCTGCCATGGCGACGTAGAGAGGGAGTGCTAGTTCAAGTGCTATCCTCAACATCTAATCATTTTTCAAAATTACGAGGTCTATCCCAAAATGACCCTATCATTGCTTCATAACAGGATGGTAATATAGCATACTATTATATCGACAGAGTTTCTGTAAGCACCTCCGCAAGCCAGAGGAAAATCCGTATATTATATATATATAATATACACTTTTTTTTCAGAGTCTGCATGTAAGATTTTTAAAAAAATCATTTTTTTTACCTCCATTTATTCTCTTTTTTGGATTTTTTTCTTAAATCTTTCCCTTTCTTCGTGTTTTCATTTCTTATTAATTACACCATCTTATCTCTTTTGTATTGCTTCTTTACCAAGTGGATGTTAGAAATGCTCTTTTTAAATGTGTGCCTCTGTTAGACTCTTCCTCTATTGGGGTGGGGAAGGGGGAATCTTTAGGGAGAGATCTGATCCTAGAAGGTATATGTTAACATTAAAAGCAGAAAGTCTAACTATATGAATCAAACATAAATGGAGATAAATATCGCAAGTTTTAATATGTTACAACTTGTCCCTTGTAAGTTTCGAATATTTTTGTTGATTTATCAAAAAAAAAAATACTAGGATTAATAAAAAAAAAATTAAAGCAGCGTTTTAAAACTTAACACACAAAGTAAATAAAAAAAAAAACATTTTTTTTAAAAAAATATCAATTAATTTATTTTAAATCAAAATTTACAAACAGCTTTATTTCCATTTGCTAACTAAAATAGAGCACGTATTCACAATATATCACTACTCGATTCGGCTGCGCACTCAATTTGCTGACGTAAGAATCCTGTTTAGCGAAAATTTTGATTAAAAGTTTAAAAGAAAAGCGCTGCGTAACGTGTTTGCTGCAACCTACAGCTGTTAAATCTAGCCTCTGGCTCTTTAAACGGATGGTTTTTTGTGCTAACAATTCGCACTTCATTACTTTTAAAATGATAGGTCATTTCATATCCTAGCAGTAGTACACAAGCAAATTTGAATTCTTCTAAAAATGATTTTAAAAAATGAGAAACAAAACTAGTAGATAGCACAGGGTAAATCTTAGAATTTTATAGCACATGACTGTTATTTCACAGACGAGTTTTAATTTCATTAGTTATTTTATGAAAAATATCTAAATAATTGCCTTCTCGGATCAGCTATTTCTGCGTTATCTTACATTCTACATTGTTTCACTTTTATAGTCTTATCTCTTTTGCTTATAAATTGTTCCTCATGAGTATTAAGTACAATAATTCCCCAAGAAATGGCGATACACAGTTCGTCGTCGGCAAAAGAGCAGCGATAACAAATAGAATCTAAACCAGCAGCGAAACAGATTCTTATCGAAACAAAATATTCAGCAAAATGTATTCAATATGTACTTCTGCTACAGAAAATGCAAACAAACAATGCTTTACAAATTGTATCTTAAAAATGAACTAATCAAACATTTGAGCTGCAAAAAACTCAGCGGTTTAAAAATTAAATCATTTATCAAGATTTCTGACGAAATGCCGATTCGCTTTACAGAAATCATCTTTTATAGTAATATTTATGCAAATTCTGTTATTTTCTGAATTAGTTCAATGAAGAGAATTCATGATATCATTAGCAAAAGTTTTCGCTGTTTTTGAAAAATTTCCTATATATATATAATCGTAGTTTTAGAAGAATTTTAATATATATATATATATATATATATATATATATATATATATATATATATATATGTATATTAAAATTTTCAATAAACTTAAGTATTTAAATGGATGGTGAGTCTGTGCACAGTTGGAGTAATTTTCAGGCAGAGTCAGTAAATTCGTTTTTTTTTTTTTTTTTTCTTTTTTTCACGATTTTAATGTCTTTAACGTTTGCTTACAACAGATAAGTAAAATAAGATAAGGATTTAGACGCTCCAATTCAAAACAATTTCATACTGTTTTCAAGTGTTTCAAAAGCAATTGTGCAGAAAGGATGGAAAATGAACTGCGGTTTTCGTAAAAGAATTGCACTAATGGTGATGGCCTATTTAAAAATATATAAAACCGTAATTATTATAAAAACTAAATAACACATTAAAATTTTAATTGCAAGTTGAAAATTAAAATATTCTCTCTATGAAGTTCTGTGAGTCAAAAATATATAAAATACACCATCGTTTCTCAACTGAAAGCTCAGAACGGCTATTTAAAGTTACAGAACACTATGAAATGGATGGGGGGGAAAACGGGAATGGAACTTTCCTTCTTAGATTAGAATGAGCTACGACTCAGCGATTGTTTTCCCCCTCCTTTCTTTTTTGGCTCTGCAAGCAATAATGTGCGGTGGCGTAGACCAGACAGACACCCATTCTCTTATCTTATTCCAGCCCACATAAGGATGAAGTCAAAACTAGCGGCAATGCAACTGATTTAGTCACTTGGGAATAGAGATGATTGCCACTTTAGAAATAAAAGAATTCACATATAGTACGGGCCGTGATTCGAATGTTAAAAAAAGTTCATCCCTGTCACCAGTTTAAGTGAAAACTGATTGGAGCTTTTCAATGTTTGTTTTCGAAATGAGACACATATGGACAAATTACGTAGGCGACAGTTTATATGGAAGTCTCTTTGAAACGTGCAGTAATTGAGAAATGAGAACTGCTGTTTCATTAAGGAATTCAATTACGAAAAAATTGACCGAAAATTTCTGGAATTTGTACAAATTTCACTCGTTAATGTTGCGGTAATTAAAAGCAAGCTAATCGGTTTTAAAACAAAAACTGATACGAAATGGCATTTCTTTCCATGTAATCATTAAATTAGCTAAATAACACTTTTTTGGTAATTCTTTATATTTCTTAAAATGTTAAACAACATTAACAAATTGAACGAAATTAATGAACAAAACATCAGGAATTGTGTGGTTTTTTATATTTGTATGGTATTGTATTATTCGTATACCTGCAGTAGTTTAAAAAATAAATTATTAAAAACAGTGTACATTTGGATAAAAAATCGGATGATTATATTTAAAACTTTCTTTTCAAGTTTTGATGAACGTAAGGCTATTTTTTACCCAAAACTTATGCTCGATTTATTTTTTAAATGAAACAAATAGACGCTTTTTTTTCTTTAGCCAGATGTTTCCCAGGTATTTTAGCACGTTCCTACGACTCCCCAATGTCTTAAATGTGTAAATAACAAATAAACTCACAAAAATTGTTCATGAGAGACTGGCAATTAAATTATTTAGATATAACATAAATTTGCAAGTTTTCCTACGAATTAATATTGTATTGCATATATACGACGCAATAGATCTAAAGCATACAAAATAATACCGCTGAATCCAAAATATGTCCCTCATTAGCTAATAAAATGATGAATAAGGCAGAGAAATGGAATGTTCGAAAATAGGAAATAATACTCAAGTACCCAATGCTTTCCATGTCCAGGTGAAAAGGATTCATTCTTTCAGAAGATTAACTGTAGAAACTAAAAACTATCAGAAGACTAATGGTAGACCTTTCCAACCAAAAGCATAAAAGATCCAAACTGCAATCAATGCAGCAGTTATGTCATGCAAGAGTTAAGTTCTGCTTTAAAATTTGATGAAACGAGCTTCTTTTATAAGAATGAACCGACACAAAGAACTCTTGTAGTTTAACGATCTACGATCAATATAAATTCCGTTCCGTTCCAAATAAAGCGTTTATTATCAAAGCTATTCGACTACGTTAAATTTAGGAAAATTATATATATATATATATATATATATATATATATATATATATATATATATATTACTGACATGAACCAATTACTGCCAAGAGCTATGTCAAACAGCACCGCAAAAGCAGGATCGAACCATGAAATTATCTTCTTAAACTGCTGCAGAAGCATGCATATTTAATTTTTTCCCAAAATGTTTAAATATTAATTCTATTATTCCATAGTTTATTTTTTTCCGGTATTCTTCATTTTGTGTGTATATTTAAAAAGAAATTTAATGTGTATTGTAAGAACAAAGATGCAATAAATAAGCATGGATATAATTCATTTAATATGTGTAGATATTACTTTTATTTAAAAAGTTAATTTATTACATAAGTCAACGCTCATTTTGCTTCTTTGAAAATGTTTATTTTATATTAAATGTTGACCTCCTGAATCTGAAAATGTTAGTTTTGTTCCATTAAGTATCCACTGTTTTATTTCATGTTTAAAGAGAAGACGTAAATAAATTTTATTTAAGAATAAAACAATTACTTTTAAGTTTCTTCATTTTCTTATTACAGATAACAGGATGATAGCATATTCTACGGACGTAGAAAATTTAGAAACTGGAGGGTTGATAAAAACGCAGTAAAACGGTATAATTATAACCTGGTATGTGTGAATTTTCTATAAGAAAAGATTTTTAGCTCATCTTTTTGTCAGTTCTAGTGAAAGTGTGGAGCATTCATTAAGTCGTATTGAGCGTGTGTTTTGCAAAACAAGGAATGAACAGTTTGAATGATTCAAATATATTTTGTTATATTTATGATAATTTTATGATTGAAAAGTAAAAACAAAACATAATTTCCCTTCTTATAAGTGTTCATTTTGCGCATTTTCGAATGAAACTGTGGAGTATCACGGTTTCATTCCAAAATGCGCAACAGTAGTGCTGAAGTTCCGAAGCCAATAAAATGCTTGGTTCGAAGGAATATCGCTTTTGGATTGTAATGGTGTAGCTCCTGACAAATAAAGTAAGAATGAAAAGAATATTGTCAAATCAGAAATGCTTAAAAAGTTGCATCCTCACATTAGTTTTAGATAATCATTCTGTTAGTCTTATAATAACATTCAGCAGCTACTTTAAAAACCAAATTAGAAGACAAACAAATGTCCATTTTTATTTCAGTCGATATTTATTTGCCGATTATATTATTTATGTACTCTGCAATTTTTGAAGTTAATACATATTAAATTCATATGTATATACAAACTTGTCATTTTTAAGGAACCCAAGATGTCAAACAGCTAGGAAACAAATTGTGTCCCATCTTAAGAAATCTAACACAGAACCAAAAATAGAATATATATCAACGTTTCTTGAGCATACAAAACGCCATTTTGCATCAGAAATATTGTGTAGATCTATTGAGATATTTGATATTTCTGTGTTTTATTTAGATATTTGATATTTCTGTGTGTTATTTAGATATTTGATATTAGTAAAATTTTGAAATATATTTCATTTGCAATCAGTTATCTTTTATTGAACAAATTATTACAAAAAGTAAATTGATTTTTACTATTTTAGCAAGGAACCGGTATCCAAATCCAACAAATCCGGTAAAGCACAAGAAATTCTTATTTTATATTGTAATTCTTCATGCATTAAAAATTTTTTTTAATGTAATGAATATTTTGATGCAAATTACTGTTAAAGATATTTTGACTCATTTCCATATAGTCTTTTGGGAAATAAAGAGAAAAGGCCTTTATTTTTTGAAAACTGTGATATTACTCTTGCCCATACTACTCATGCCTTTCATAAACCTTAAAAATATCTCCTTTCTCACAAAATAGTAAATAAACAAGAACCATCTGGACGAATGATTTATAAAAAAAGACTGCTCATTCTATTCATTACTAGGCACGATGTCAGAGCATAAACATGAAAAAGATTTACCACAACATAATCCTGATTTTTTTTACCTATGCCCTCTAATGTATTTGCCCAGAAGTGCTTACTTTTCGCAACTCATTAATGAAATTCTTTGATTTTTTTTTTTCTTATGGTGAAGAAAATCTTTCGAAGACTGCTGTTGCAACAAGAATTTTTGCAAACATAAATCGGTTTGACAGCCTTTCTTATAATTCAATACCTCTTCCAGACTGAACTCCCGATTCTTGTTGCATTCCAAAAACGGCATGATAGATAACGGATATTACAACGGAAGAACTGCAGCAGCGAAGGAAATTACTCTTAAACGGAAAACTCCATTTCATATTTCCGCGCCTCTAACAGACTAAATGAATCTCTGAAGAGACGCAGAACATTCCATAAGGGAGGTTCTGTAATGAAGGAGATAATTACTCAAGGAATTTTCACAACATTCCAATCTCATGTAAACTTTCTTTTCGGGTGGACTACACTTCATTACTTCACGGAATAGGTGGGAGGAGAAGATAAAAAAAGAAAAAAAGAAACGAAAGAAAATGTCTTCGCACAGAAATGTCTCCTTAATTCTCTGCAGTCGCAACTTGGAATTAAAAATGCTAACACGAAGAATAATAAATAAACGAATGTGACCTCGCCAGTTACCGTAAAAACTATCTTTTTACATGACCATTTTTTAAAAATGTTTAAAGTGGGCTATCAGGTTTTGTAGAAATTGCATTCTCTAAACCAATGAGTTTCGACCAAATGATAAACCGAATCGAGTAGCCTTCTATTTTCTAATCATAAGAATTCGTTTTATCGCGTGAAGCTGAAAGGGAAGAATTATTCAGGAAATATGCATTCACTTATATATGGATAAAAAGATCTCATGAACATTTCCAATTGAGTTTATGAAAGAACTCCAGGAAAGCTCAAGCTGAAAAGCTTGAAATGTCCATCACACAAAATTGACGAATACTGATCCATCTCATAAAAGGACAAAAATCCAAAAATAATAGCGAAAAAGAAATGGAGGATATCACGAAGTATTGATTCTTCAATGGGGAGTTTTTTTCCTTGTAATCAGACAAATAAACATCATAACCTTGCTATTTTGGTATTCATACAAGTTTGTTTTTTCAAAAACATTTCTCACAGTGTTTTCAAGTTAAAATATGAAATTTTTCCTACATTTTAATCAATGATCTCAGAAAGCGAAATTATTCGATTTCCGTTTAAAATTGACGATTAGAAAGAAATGACTTTGCTTGTACTGATGTCAGCTGGATGCTCAATTCCCACTAGCAGACGTTATATACTAAAGCATTTTATGATTTCCTGTTCTAAAATAAAATGTTTGCATATTTTACTGGTAATCCTTATTTTACTTTTAATTCATGTGAACAGATTTCAAACATTTCGAAAGCACTCATTTTACAATTCATTCTTTCTGTTTAATAGTAAAAATTAGATTAATAGAAAAATATGCAGAGTTTACACACAGAAAAGGGCAGGACACTCAGTACAGGAAATGACTTTGCCTATACTGAGATGGATTGCTCAGTTTTCACTGGCAGAAGTTATACACTAAAGCATTTTATGATTTCTAGATCTAAAATAAAATTTTTGCACATTTCACAGGTATTCCTTATTTTACTTTTAATTCATGTAAAAAGATTTTAAAGCATTTCGAAAGCACTTATTTTATAATTCATTCTATTTTGTTTAACAGTAAAAATTAGATAATTTTAGTAGAAAAATATGCACAGTATTTCGACCAACTTTTTTTTTTTATTTTTAATTAATTTTAAACCAAGTTTTAACCCACCAGAAGCCAAAATATTTTTCTCTAACCCAATTCAGAATCAAAAAAGGTGGAAGAAGGTTTATTGGAATATTTAATTAATATTGTAGTAACAGATGAATAGAACGGGAAATGATTTTTCTTTGATTTATAATTCCAGTATAATATTTAATGATTTCATCTTCTTCCATTAAGCTAATATTTAATTAATATCATAAATACTAATCGCAAACGCAAAAAGATTTTCTGTGATTAGTAATTCTAATTTAAAGTACCAGAAAAGTAGAGATATATGAATGAAAGAATGAATCAGAAATAATGATTCTACTACAGCAAAAATTCTCTATGAAATATAATTTTATTTATATCAAGAGGTTTATTAAGACTATGCATTATCCTTGTTAACAACACTGGAAATAAATAAGTGATAATGTTAAATAAAATAAATTTCAAATATTACTCTATTAAATCAATTAAAAATATAATTCCCATGTGATTCAATAATAAAGATAAAAAAATAAAAAGTTCCTGTGCTATGAATTAAATATGTATAGAAATTAAATAATTCTTATAAACTCATCTCTTCAGCTTATGTACCTAGGCCAGCATTTTTAATTGATTGATAAGTTTTCGAACTAATAATATAGCAACATAAAGTAATGAATGTTTGTAAACTACAAATGAATCTTTGTTTGATAAAAATAACTCCAAATGTTTAGTATAATAAAAAGAAAAGTAACATCACAAAAGGCATATTCAAAACAGCAGTTGCGACGTATAGCTGCAAAAATGGCATCTCCAAAACAGAAAATTCTTGATGGATTTTTCTCACATCTAGCCAAAATGAGATTTAAAATATTCCATGGCAATTGAAACATTTGAGCAATATGTTTGATTATGCAATTTTTAATAATAAGGCATGACAAATAAACGAATTATTTCGTTTTTTTTTTTTGTTGTTGTTTGTTTTTGTTTTTTTGAAGATGACCAGTTTTGCAGCTCGTATGATTATATGAAATTATCTCTCATAATTATATGAAACTGTGTAAAAAAATAGGGAATAATTTTTTTTCAAAATTTCATTTTAATATCGAGGTACATTAATATGTTAAAAAGTACATTAATATGTTAAAAAGGACATTAATATGTTAAAAAGGACATTAATATGTTTAAAAAATTCAGATTCGCCTGGCCACATTCTTCTTCTCCAGGCCCTAACAAAGTATTGTCTGAATACTGAATACCTTATACTATTAGAGCTCCTTCTTCTCTTTGAGCTGCTGAGAGTAAACTGTTTTTGTAAAAATTCAATTTGTGTACACTTTCCGAATTCGGCCCAAAATGCTTCATCGGTAATTTTTGTATATTGCGAAGTTTTAGAGGATTCATGATTAAGTGTAGAGTCACGACTCTAAATTGACTCGTGATAATTTTTTCCTCTCTTCACAATCGATTTTCTCTTACCAAACTCAGATCTATGAAAGTTTTCTCCTTATACCAACTTTGTACAACTCTATTTCAATACATAAAATCATTTTTGTTAGGACGAATCTAAAATGCCATTTTGCAACTGATTTCATAAAAATACTTCTCACTTTCTCACTCATAATCAAATATAATCTATTCGGTGCTTGAAAACTTTTCCATTTACCAAAAAAATACTTCACATTGACTAGGCTGAACATTGAACACGCTTTCCTTTGTTGCTTCTTAATTTGTGCGAATACCCGAGACAATTTAAAGAACGATTTCGAATGGGGAAAATTCACTCAATCTTCTTTAGATGCCTTGAGCATATTTGGCCTTTTGCAGCATAAACAACATAATGATTTTGTTTTGTCCTCCACACCTGTAAGCCACATATCTCATGACCATATGTTAAATCGGTATTCCACAGACTGTGATACTAAGCTCAAGCAATTTCATTGGAATCTTTTGGGTATTCATCTCTCCCAAGTGTATATGAATACGTTATGATTGGTCAAAGTATGTTTCGATGAGCCGAGTATGATAGTAAAATTATGTAAATACAGCTGCTTATTATAATATGTCGATTGGTCAGAAAGCTTCGTCAAGGCAAAGTTTTTTTCTCAGTCAAAATTTAAAATATGCAGCTCTTTCCTTTAAGAAGAGAAAAAAGCAGAAAATCAGTTCTTTGTGTAACATGGTTTCCGTCATAAATGCCTGTTTTTCTCCTTCATTCTTAGTTGTTTGATCCTCTTATTCCTTTCCAAATATTTAGAACAAACATCATTTCTAGGCGAACCAAAATCAATATTGAATGTGGTGTTGAATAGGGTTCTGAAGTACCAGAAACTAAATGTGGGCGACTCAACTCGGATACCGGAATTGTACACACGTCTCGTTTTTTTTATGCTCAGTTCACTACTAAGGTAATTACTCTCTTAAATCTTATCCAGAAAACAGTGATATTCAACGAACCAGTGTTTATATGAAAGAGATCACCGGTTTTTTTTTTGGCTCGATCACCAGAAATATTCGGTTTCCTCCTTTCCTTTCTGAGGGCAAGAATCCGTGAAAGGTGGAATTTTTGGAGACAAAGCCAAATGTGTTTTAATATTTCAAATACTCCAAGAAATGTTGATCTAGAGACAGAAATATTCACTGCCTTGAAATTTGATCGTATTGGGTATTTCATACTCACCATTTGGATACCGAATTTCTACAGTTGCTTCATGATTCTGACAAGTTTCTGACTCAACCTATTTCAATATGAATGCATTTTGCTTTGGATTGTCAGATCACAATGTCTGTTGAAAACTTACTGAAACTCATTTATGTCATTCATGATGACGAGCATTGGTACAATTTGAAAATATCCACAGTTAGGTTTGATGTCATATCCAGTGCGACAGTATCTATAACATAAATAATGACAGACAAAAATATGAATATAAATGGAAAAAAAGGCTAAAAATGATGGTGGTGGAGGGGCACCATTAAGTGTGAAGTAGCTGGAGGAAAAATAAAAGAATAAAAATAATTCGCTTGACGAATATCCCTTTTATTTGTTAAATCTGATGTTAAATGATCCAATAAATATATTCTTTTTTAACAAGTTCTGTTTCTTTTATACATAATTTATGTTTCTATTTTTATTTATTTATTTTTTACTTTGATGCATATTTATTTTACTGCTTAAAAATGTTTATTATATATAATAATTTTATATACAAAGATCTGTTTATACTTTGTATTCACTTTTTACTAAAACGACACCAAATCATTTACAATTTTGAAAGCGGTGCCATTTCATTAACGCTGTCAAAATTTCAACAGGAAACCATCTCCCAATGCGCATGCACGAGATCCGCCCTTTACACAATATTTCTGTAACAGACGATCTGCTGCTTTTAATATAGATATTCAAAAAACACTTCTATATATCCTATCCATATTTCCCTATACAAACTATCAGTCGTCTTCCAAAATCAACTCTATACTAAATATATTATGATTAGGACCTACGATCGATGCTTTGCCATTTCATACTTTCTCCCAGACGGATCCCTTTTTGAATTTGACGAGGAAGAACTTCTTCAACATTTCTTCCATCCTATTCAAAATTGCAATACTTCAGAAAAACTAAACTGGAATTGATCTCTGCATTCGCATTACCATCTGTTAGCCTGCGTTTGGCGAAGTTTCAAGAAGCTACCGTCAGGCTACCTGATGAGTTTGGAGATGGCTAGTTTTTAAATCCTCATCTTTTAAGTTAAATGGCCACTTTTGCACCACATTGACATTTTCAGGCCCAGTTTAAGATGGAATAGAGACAGTTTTTGCAATTTTTATCCACCAAATAATAATTAACAAATGGATATAAAATCTTTTTAAAAAAATGCGTAGGTTAAAAAAAATGGAGATGACCACTTTTGCAACTACACGACACAATTATCTAAATGAATCGAAGTTATTTATTTCAAGTATAGTAAGTTGCAAGGAAATAAAAATACAATGAAAAATTGGAGGAAAACATCAGTTTTTTTTTTTTTTTTACTTGAAAGGGCATGCATTATTTTTCCAGACTGGGTAATTACTTTATATATACAAACAGGAATGTAGAAAAAAATTTGATTTTAATAAATTTATGACAAACTGAAGAAGAACAAAAAAAAAAAACATTTTGCCCTAGCAAATATTCGTAATTGTCGATTTAAATTGCCTTTTTTTTCTTTTTCAAGGTGATTTCTATCAGCAAAAATCAATGATCAGTTTAATGCTCAGATTTCAAAAGTAGCACAGTTAAATGTTCGATTTGCAGTTTTTCACATTTTATTGAAATGAAATGGAGGAAAATAAAAGCTCTGTTTAAAAATGGGTCCCGAATTTTCTTCAAGAGAAATCAACACTGTATAAAATGTTAAGAATTCATTATTTTGCAATTTATTATTTCAATGACACATTTTTCTCTTTGTATGTTTTTATGTTTCTTTTTCCGGGGCGGCTAGTGCGCAGCCTCTGCAAAATTGCAGCACCTGCAGTTGTTTTCAGAGTAAAGATATAACCGCTTATTTATTGAATCTTGCAGATGATATCTAAATCCATCAACACTCTGAGACCATTTTTTTAGAACTTTCAATATCCAAGGAAAATGCAAGCAAGGAAAACCGGTAAATCTCTTTTCGAGGAGAGAAAGCAATGGCTTAAAGAGTTCTACGATTCCGAACAGTATCGATTTCAATTGCTACGTTTACAAAGTTTGGAAAGGGAAGAGAATACGATCAGAAATAAAACTCCTCCTTTCTAACTTTCGAGAATAGAAGCGGAATTTTAAGTTTTTCCGCTGTTTCATTTTTTTTTCTTTCCTTTTGCAATTACAGGAAATTTGCATGAAAAGAAAAAAAAATGAAGGGCAGCTATGGAAAAATAAAAAAATTAAAAGTACTGTACCACTAAATTTTTAAAAAAATACATACTGTAATAACATTCCTATATAATGGGTATTTTAATTTCACAATTTAATGATTTTATTAACGAATGCCAGAAAATAATCAAAAATATTTATTTCCAATTTCAAATTAATTAAAAATTTAATAGCTTAGTCATAGTTTCTTTGTTAAAACTTATTCACATGAAGACAAAAATCTAATCATTATATTCATTGATTAATTATTAAATATAATTAATAAAAAAAGGGTATACTTTAATCCATACTATAAGGTATCACTGCGTATTGTAAGATAGATTAGAGTCCTCCCTCCCCCAGTAAGAGTTCACCAGCTGTTTTTAAAAATTCGTGTGCTGGCTTTGAAATAAGAAGACCCAGTGAGCATCACACTTTCTACAGATAAACGTAAAACTTTCCATCAGTTTTAATACCCTAGCAATACGATAATCATATGTATTGAATTTATTTTTTAAGCAATGATGTAATGTATTTGTTACCTAATAATTTAGAAAAATATTAATGTTTTATTGGAATCAAAATAGTTTATACACTACAAAGATAATTTTAAAAAATTATTGCTCGTTTTTGCTAAAAAACGAGCAATAATTGCTTTAAATTTCAGCAAGAATTTGTATAAAAAATTCTATTTCCTAATAATAAAACAGCTAATATTATACCATAACAATACAATATTTAAAATTATTCATTTTAAATAAAGCAATGATATTCAAATTTCTATAATATGATAAGAATATTTTTATATATAATATGCAAGAAATAATTCCGAATCGCTGCAAATGCAAATTCGATATCGTTTCAACAATTCTTATTTTGGATTTTCGGTAAAATTAATTTTATTTTTGGCAGTTAAATTCTACCTTTGAGGTTTCAAAAATAATTTATTTTAGAAACATAATGACATAAATCTCCATGCTGGTTATCTTTCCCAAACGCGACGACGGAACACACAGAGATCACGCCAGCGAGAACACGCTGACCGTATTCATACCCAGTAGGTAATCGGCAAGTGTCAACGAAGCCATTCAAATAATCTCCAAAGATAATTGTGACAATCCAGCCATTTCCTGAAAGCCTTTCAATAAACGACCCAAGAGAAAAAAAACTGAAATGAAACCGGTCACCAAACCTATGAACAAAGAACTGAATGAACGTGCTGTTTAAACGGTCATTCGGCATTTAGTAGATTAAATACAAGAAAAAAAAAACGCAAAGCTGTTTCTAGAATATAATTAGATAAGCAAAGACACACGATAGCAATTACTATTTTTTTAAGCCTGCACCATCATTAAAATGCTTATATGTAAGAATTCATCAGTCTGGAGAAATTTGGCAACCTATTTGTGGAAAGGTTTTTGACTCTAGTTCACTTAATGGAACGGAAAAGGTAATATTCGTTAATACTTGATCGTAACTACACAGAATGGATTATATCTTTTAAGTTGGAAATAAATAAGAAATTGAAGCAAAAAATAGTAACTACACAAAAAAATTAATAAAAATGTTAATATTTAGCTTTTTTTTTTTTTTTTTTTTTTTTTACATATGTTGAAGAACAGAAAGAAGACCGAATAAACGTTATCAGGCCAGTATATTTTCTGTACAACTGGTCATATAGTTTCTGTAAAACAATCTCAGCGGTGTACAGATAGAAGTACGGAAAAGAAAGCATATATGCTCCGGGCGTCAGTCTTAGGAAGCGGCATGGAGACAAAATTGTGGCATATTTATGCCAAATTTGGCGTGTGTATGTTTACATTTTAAAGCCAATTCTCATAAAGGGAAGAAGAAATGAAATCATTTATACCGAGGAGCCATTGACACTTTCTAAACCATTAATGATAGCTACGAACACAACATCCCACTATACTCCAAGTGCTATTTATTCCACTGAGACGCCTGGGATTATGCGAAATCAATTTTGGGATTGTTTGTATCGTGTATCTATGATTTTTATTTCAGCACACAATTTGGTGTATTAAAAGGATAGTCATTTTGAATCATTGTAATTTGAGGTATACTAATGGTTGTTTGGTTGAACGCACTATACGTTCATTTGTTCCGTAATAAGTACTATCGCAAAAACAGATTATCAATATAATTGAAACGAAACTAACAATATACAAACTCCATGTGAAAAAAAAGTCATAATAATAAACGACTGTTGTTGTTGCTTATGGCACTTGTCATATACAAGCCTGATGGCGAAGTCAGCGATTTTAAGCCGAATTTCAGCGTCCCCTATTTCAGAAGCGCCACCTAAGGCCAAGAGTACATCTTAGCTACTCAGGCGTCACAGCCCTTTACATGGGGCGGACTTCATTTATACATTTCATCCATACATCCTTAGATCGTCATTTAAACTTGAATCAGGAAACGAACATTTCTGATCCATTACCTTCAGTGGTATTGTCTCGACTTGGGGAACTTTGTGGCTACGACAGATTTATACGTGCACCAGCCACCATGTACACAGAGTCTTCGGCCGGTGGAGTTCGAATTCACAACCCAAAGATATGAAACTGCTTATTTTTAATCACAAAAATAATCCAATGCTATTTAAAAGCTCCTTTCAAACCTTGTCTGACTGTGTAGATGGGAACGAATGACAGCCCTTTATTCTCTGATTGCACTTCATCTTCTACTTGGGAAAGTTTTCCAAATTGGATCCTACAGAATTTTTCAGGACTAACAAATATATTTGAAGCACAATAACCAGTGTACCGCAGATATTTAAAAAAAAATGAGAATTTTCATTCATTCTGAATGGAAAACTCAATGAGATAACTTCAATATGAATTTTGGATTGGAATCTATATTACATCGAGAATTATTCAATTCTCTGATTATACATTAAAACATTTGTCAAAGTATTATACAATACATTTTATCTAAATGTTTTTCTAATTCAAATATTTATATTTCAAACACTGAATGTGGTTGATTTACCCTCAAGCCTGTTACATATGAATAACATTTTTACCTTGAATTACAAAAATGTGCAAATACGCTTCCTGTATAATAACTAATCCATCTATGCAAAGCCTTTTATTCATTGCGTATAAAAATCATTAATAAAATGCTTTAAAAATTGTTCTTCGGTGAAAAAAAATAAGATAAGAGGCTTAAAAGCGAGGCAGTTTTCTTTCCTTTCTCTTTTTAAAAAAATGTTCCGGAGAAATTATTAATTATGTATGGTAATCCGAATCTTTACTTTAAACATCCAGAAAAGAAAACAAAAAAGATTTAAAAGTGCGTTGAGGTAAGGTATCAAAACAATGATATGATAATGTAGTGTTAAAAAAACCATAACGAGCAGCTAAAAAATATTTATTTTATATGTAGAATAAATGTGTACTTAATAAATAATGCATTAGATAGTTAATAAATTCTCGAAAGTTGATAACGTTTTTGCATACGTGATAGTTAATAGATATTTAAGAGATTTTGAAACGCCTTGAAAAAAGATTGCATATGAAGAAAGAAAGTTAGAACAGACATACTTCCAGAAAAATGGGAATCGTAATCATTTTTTCGATCTTAATTTCTGAAGCATGCATTTTTTTTTAATTATTGGTCTCGCAATTAATATTTATTACGTCGAAATAGTTATCTTAATTCTAATTCCTAAATTCAATTGCACATAAACGTAAAGATGTTTCAGTTTCCGACAGCATATCCAATTCATAACGTTGATAAATTAATCAGTCATATAGGCTGAAAAAAAGAGATTAATCAATTACTGATTAACCTGAGGCTTTATGGTGGGCTTCTGAGAAAACTATTTTAATGAATTTAAATTATCAATTATGCTACTCGAAAAGGATTGCCTGCAGCTACACAGCAATAACAAATGGAGGACAATTAGTGAAATAAAACCACAGTTATAAATTGTTTCTAAGAAAGTATCTCTTAATATTAACTAACTTGCTTGTAACAGAGAGGGTGGCCATTTTTGTAGAAGAAATAGTCCAGACTGTGATTGTTTCTACCAAGATATTTTGTAAAATTTTTAATCATTGTCATGTAAAAAAAAATAAAAAAATGAGGAATTAAAGAACATTTTCATGTAAGGAATTAATGAGCAGATCTTAATTGTTTTTCCGACCCCATCTTGTAAATGTTGAGTCACATGATACATGAAACAGGCAGAGATTTTCAAAAAAGGGACTGATTTGATTCCTCAGATCACCACTCTGATTCTAACGCTGCCGAAGGAGAGTGGTGATCTGAAATTGACTTGAATCGCGTCCTATCTCTGAATTTTCCATATGAGGATGTTTAACTCTCAAAATTATTCACATCAGAGACATCAGGTCGAAATACGTAATTCGCCGTTATGTCACTGTGAATCCAAAGGAAAAACATCAAATATTGTCTATGATAATTCTTGCCATCCATTTTTAGGAATATCAAATTTTTGTCAAATGACATTATAAAATTCTTTGAAATAATGCGCCTAATCAGTTGCAAGTAAGTTATACTGTTGAAACTACAAGCACTGATTCATGAACTCGAGATTCCTGTATTTTATAAGCCCAGACTACTTTAAATTATAATAAATTGAATAAAATGTCCTTTTTTTTTCAAAGCAAAATGAATTTTAAAACATGTTAAACATATTTTGCAAATTGGACAAACCAAAAACTTATACATAGACAGATTTCAGAATTAAATTCTCAAGCGCTGTGAAATGGCCGGATTTTTACATGACGAATTTCATCAGTGTTGAAGTTCTTTTACAGACTTTCTTATCAAGATGTCTCGGGAAAATAAATGACTCAAATTCTTAAAAACAATTACCAATAGGAAATTACTTTTAAAAGTATAGTGACATAATTTCATGTTCATGAAACATACACATAACAGCAAACATTTTATTTACTTTAATTAGCTTCAGGTTTAAATTTGTTATAATTCCACTAACAAAAAATTTCATAGCTAAATTTTAATAACCTACAGAAAAGCATACATATAACATATATTCTTAATTTCATTTAAATTTATCAACAATGCTTGTTATTCAAGGATGGAAAAATTTTACAATATTTTAATGAGAAATCAGTAAAGTATTTAATTATATATCAGATGGATTAAAACATAAATTTATATTATCAGACAGTAGGTGTACCAGAAGTATTAAAAGTTTGATTTTTTTTTCTATTATGCCCATACCTAAAAAAATCGTTTTATAAAAAAATAGTAAAACATGAGAATAAAAAAAACTAATATTTTATTTTGTTAATTAATATTTTTATATTTTAACATTAATGAATTTCTATTCCAGAATTAAAACTTTTTTTTATCATTTAAAAAGAGAACTTTAAATTCAATGAAAAGAAGTGACGAAAGTGATTCGAGATGTGCCACAAAAATGAAAAAAGTAAAGAATATTAATGTATTAAAAAACGCTATTTCTTTTTTATTTCCTTTAAAATCATTACATTATTGAATCGAATATATGAAGTAAATTTAGCAAGGTATATAGATTATCTAAGAAATTCATTATATAAAACAACTGCGGGTGAAAAAAATCAGTTTTGAACAAAAAAATCCTTGCTATGTTTTGCAAAAGCTTGCTATATTTGCCAATTTCTTTTTTCCAACAGAGAGAGATGTCTTTTTTCTTTTATCCAAATTCAACAAAGTTATCTGAATTTTTAGATGTGAAAAAAAAAAGAAATACAAATAAAGAGAAATGGAACCAACCGCATCATCCCCCCCCCTCTACTTAGAGAAATGGAAAACAGAATCCTGCACCATTTTGTAGGAAATCTTTCCGAAACTACGTACAGAATAGAAACTTCATGCCGATGCAAAAATATGTCGAAACAAGATTTAGGGTCTTCTTTTTGAAATGCAGGCAATTTAGAAAATTCGATTACGGTGAAAAAATACATGCTAGTTTCCGGGCGCCAAGGAAAAAGATTCGAAGGTAACTCAGAAATAAAAAGAGAAAATCGGCATAGTTCGAAAGACTGGGTTTCTCCGCTATATTCATATAAATATGACGATATGCATTTTATTTCTCAAAGTTTTCAGGGCTGTTTTTCCATCAGAAACACATTTCGTTTTAACGTGATTCCTGGAAAAATGAAGTACTTCGGGTAAACTGTTAACGAATAAAATCCATTTAAATACGCTACAAATCATCAAAATGAATCATTCATTCTCATCGGTGAACACTCATCACATTTACAGTGAGTGTTAACTGATCACTGCTGTAAATAAAATGTAATGTTTTGAAAATAAAATTGCAATAATTCAAGCAATAAATGTGTCATTGAATGTAAACATCTTTATAGATGAAATAGATATTTCACAAAAAAAAAGTGTATGATGGTTTGAGAAGATTCTTGTTTTTAAGCTTAAATTGAAATTATTTTGAATACTAGAACAATTCGATAAAAAAGTAACGAACGAATTAAAATCAGGAAAAAAAAATCCACTCTAAAAAAATCTTAAAACACACTTTAAACTATTTTGCTTGAAAATTCGAAATTTTAAAATGTATTAGTTTTTCTGAGTTAACTTGATAAAAAATATTCTTGCATAATCTTTGCACTAGATTTTCATAGAATTAAAAAAATGAAACTGAAACCGCACATGTTTCTTTTTATATAATTTAAACGTTTCAGAATTTCCATTATAAAGAAACAACATTAATAATGCTAAAAGAAAATAAAATTTAATTCAATATTTTGAACAATAATAGGATCAATGCGAAAAAAATTCAATTTTCACGGCTTTCTTTTCAAAACAATGAGTATAGAATATTAAAAAAGAAATGAAATAACAAATGATAACTGAAAATAATGAAATTTTTTAAAGAAGTGTGATTATTTTGTTAGAAAGAGTAACAAAATAATCGCACTTTTGAAAAAACAATGTGTTGTGAAATGAAGCTTGTTTAAAATTATTTTTTTTTTCTGTGCATAGTATATTTTTCAATGGATATTTAATTTCAGAAATCACTATTTATTCAAAATTAAATAGTTTTAAATTATTATTTTAAACAAATATTTACTTAATACAGAAAATCGATTTTTATAATCTAAAGCACTAAATGAATTAATTTTAAATAATAAATGTAATAATTTTAGAGACATACATCATATTTTTTCACAGTTAATAAATTTATTCGGTAAAGAGATACATTTTCAAACTATTTTTTGCAGGTGGGGGGAGACTTTCAGCTTTTGTTTTTCGTTTACTAGTCTTTATAGTTTATATTTTCTTTCTAATTTTTAATTTAGACGATTACAAATTGAAACGCGTACTGAAGTAAGAATATTTTTAAAAAAAGATTTTCAGAAATTGTAAGGCAATAATATGCATAAAATTTAATTCTAACTAATAAGCAAATTTTTAATAATTTATTTTTCAATCAATTATTCTACGAAATAATGATTTTTCGAATATCAATACGCAGTTCTAAATTTATGTTAATCGCTGAAAATTAAGAATTAATATGTTTTCACATTTTATATGGATGAGTGTTTTTATTTTATTTTATTTTGCTGTCTTGGAATTATGCTACGGGCTTAGATGAATTGTGAAGATTATTTTGTTTAAATAATTATATTTATAGAAGCGGCGTTCAAGTTTGATCCTAAATCTTATTAGGCCGCGGTGGCCTGGTGGTAAGGACTCGGCTTCGGAGCCGGAGGGTTTCAGGTTCGAGACCCGATTCCACCGAAGAACCATCGTGTAAGGGGGTCTGTTGCACGTTAAATCCGTCCTGACCAAACGTCCTCCCGCTGGTGTTGTGTGGTGTGGAGAGGAAGGTGCCAGCTCAGGTGTCGTCCTCGTCATCTGACCGCGGTTCAAAAGTACGAGGTCCGTCCCAAATAGCCCTAGTGTTGCTTCAAACGGGACGTTAATATAGCTAAACTAAAACCTAAGTCTTGTTGCCACATAATAATATCCAGAAGAAATATAACTAAGCCATAAATGGCGATCATTTGACAACTGATAAAAAATAAAACACCACATATAAAATACTTTTAAAATGTTTTATCCAACAGTTTTCTCAAAGCTGAAAGAATGTAACAATTTTTATACAATCGCTGGTGCATAGAATATAAGAAACAAAATTAAACAACAAGTAATTAAGAGTTGCAGAACAGAAAGTATTATAATATTAAAATATAAAAGTATTAATTTATTCATTGTTCTTGTAATGTCAGTAAATATAAAGTCTACAAAATTTACACTAAAGTGGCTTTTACTACAAGAGTCAGATGATAATATAAATTAATCATTGTGAACTATATAAAATATCTCGAAGGTAAAACAAGCATTAAATTATTTTTAGAAACTGGATAGAATGAAATTATTACATACATATGTAGTAATATTTTAAAATTTAATCTAAATCAACATAATTTACAAATTTTCATTTTAAATTAGCCCATAACTTCCTTCTAAAATGGTCTCTTATTTCCTGATCCAATTTCCACTATTTATTTAATTATTTTTAACACGCGCTCTAGAAAACTGATGACTTCAGCATTTTCTTACGCACCAAGTGAAGGGGAAAAACCACTAATGTTTACAACATTCTTTTAAAGATACCCAAGATTCCCTTTTCTAAGTCAACGCGTGTAAAAGAAATCCCAATCAAAATTTCATAATAAAATAACTTAAGGGATTTTTTTTTTTTTTTTTTTTTTTGTCTTTTTAGCTTTTGTATCGCGATGTAAACAGAAGTCGGTTTATCATCGCCTCTTTCCTAACTATGCCTTCCGTAGTGAAATACATCGAAGTTAAAAATTTCAAAAGATTTTTCTTTTCGGCCATGCATCTGCCAAAATTATGTTTTACATACATACATACACACACACACGACGTAAGTTTCTTTTTTTTTTTTTTTTTTTTTGCCCTATTTCCGTGGTGATTCCAAAAATTAATAGAGATAGCCTCAAACAATACATACGTTATATTGGTTTTAGCATTTTAGCATTTGAAAAATCAATGTAACAAAATTGTCTAAAAAACACACCTTCTTAATGTTAATTCTTCAAATGAAGAATCGTCATTGAGTGTATGTATTGTAATGATGTCATTTCTAACTCATAGAAAGAAGGATAGCTCCAATATAAAAAGTGTTCTGAAAATCTGCAGAGGAATAGAAGAAGATATCTACTTTACATTAGAATTTTGTAAATAATATTTTTAAACTGTCATATAAAATCGTACTATCGCACCTCACAATTTTTAATTAAAAAAATAGTTTAATTGCAACATTTCACGGATGATATGCAGTACTCAGTTAAGTAAAAACTATTTTAATAAAATTTAACAATCTCTAGGAGAAATAGTTTCATTCCAAAAGGATTTCCAGTCTTAGATACCCGGTCTTAACCCCCCACCCACCCACACACACACTTCCGCATAAGTACTAAATGAATTGATTTGCACTTTAAAATAATGCAACTCTCTTTCATTATTATATATAAAAGGGAATAAAATATAAAAGTATTAAAAGAAAAATAACAAAATAATTATAGAAAGCAAAAAAAAAAATTATTTTTAAATTAGAATATCTTAATATCCAAAATCTCTAAAATAAACTTATCAGTGCTTTATTTTATATCATGAATCATACATTTTAATTAGATATCTGGCTCTATTTTCTTCGCTTCAAGCATCTACTACAAAATCATAAACTTCTCAGCAAGTGCTCTTTGGAAGTAGATCGTAATGTATTAAATCTGATTTACCTTCATTATCCACTGCGAAAGAGAATTTACTAAACACTAAACAATTTCTCCAATTTTCTGTTTGAAGTAATTAAATTGACTTCAAAAAGAAAGGAATCTCAATAGGAGATAAAAGGAGTAATGAAATTTTCTCGTTTGCGTTAAGAGCCATTTCAAAGTGCAACGTGTGCTTCCAAAAATTCAATTTTCCTTGTTTTAAAACGAGTGATGAACAGTGTGATTTTGAAGTTAAAATGTTAAGGAAAGTTCATGAATGGAATAAAAGATCAAACAGAAAGGAATTAAATGAATGAGAGAATGATGACAAAAAAATATGTTTCATATCATATTTATATTCAAAGACTGGAAAAAAAGATAATAAAAATGGATATCAATATTTTTAAAGAAATGTAAATAATGAAAATTATTATTTGTTTACATGAATATTCATATA
This sequence comes from Argiope bruennichi, assembly GCF_947563725.1. Classification (NCBI taxonomy): domain Eukaryota; kingdom Metazoa; phylum Arthropoda; class Arachnida; order Araneae; family Araneidae; genus Argiope; species Argiope bruennichi. Next base: position 131,516,585 of record NC_079162.1, on the reverse strand, counting down.
ATAATGAATAACATGATCATGAAACATCACAAAAATAATGAATTTTATATTTATTATAATATTTTATTTGTTCACATGAGTACAAAATCGCGAAAGAATGAAAGAAAGCACAAATAAATTCCCTTCCACCAGACCATCATCCCTCTTTCGACACACTAAATCCCGTTGCATATATTTTAAAAACGAACATTTTCCAAGAAAGAAAAATGAGAAAATTCAGTAGCCTACATAAACTAAGTTTCTTCTCGAATAATACCACAAATAAGAACGATTTCTGAAAAAAGATTCACATTATCTTTTGGTACTTGGAATCTTTTGGAAAAAGAAAATGCTCACATTTCAAATATGCGGATTCAGAGCATTGACAGCTACATTATTATTTGAAAAATAATAAGGGATCGCTGCGTTTTTTCCCTTTTTCTTTGTATTTCAATGTTGGTGATTCAAACGATGCCATGCGAACAGAATGTTGTAGATTTTGATTTCAGTTCAAACGAGTGTTTATGCAGTATACAAACGAATAGGCTCATTTTTAACATCATTTTTTGGACTTTACTTTTTCACATATTTTTCATAAATAACAACTGTATTATGCTAGTCTGGCACTGTAAGGTTAAAATACAAATCGGATGAAATTTACGCAAGATTCAGTATCGAAAACAGAACCAAAAATTCGGCATTTAAATTCGATACCCAAATTAAAATATCGAAACATATCAATAGAGATATAACGTTTTTTTTAATCTCCTTAGTACATTTACTGATTACAAGATTTTGCACACACACACATAAAATAAAAGAGTTTGTTAGACCTAAATACGAATATATAAATATTTTATTACTTTTTTTGCCAAGCAGTTTTCAACTAAAGATAATTACGATAAAAACTCACTGTTGTTTCGCTGGCAACTGAAGTCGGAAATTCGAATTAAAAGAAAAAATTACAGAAAATTAAATAAAATTTTCTCATTTGATAAGATAAATTGATATGAATCTTACGCATAAATCAGACTAAATTAATAAATTGTTGTAAACAAGCTTTATTTTTTCTTAGATTACTTCATCAGAAATTATGTCCGAATTATTCTGTATCTAATGTAAGAAACATTCTTTTCCTACAGATAAGAGTTTTCTAATCATTTTAAGAAAATTTCATCGAAAGTGTTCCAGATAAGCGAATTCTAAAGATGTAGTATTTTACCTTACACAGTTGTTCATACGAGCATTGCGTCAACCAGTAATTAAACTGATACATCAATTTTAATTTACATTGCTGGTCCATTGATTGATTCACTCAATCCAACAAGAAATTTTATATATTTCATTATAAAGATGGTCAGCCAGTTTATAATAAGAAAGCTTTAAACATTATAATACAGGTATAAATTTTCACTAGAAGCTAATCAGTCGAAGAATCAGTGGAGTTATTGTTTGCCAACGGATTCTAAAACACTCCGCACTTTTGTTTCATTCGTCCAAATAAAGGTGAGAAGAAAGATGAAAGGAAGATCGGTCTATATTTAACAATAAAGTAAACTCGGATGACTCGCAGACTAAATTAAAATAAAATAATAAGGTCAGAAACGGAACGATACTCATACGCACGTTAAAAAAATTTAACGTAGAAGAATCTAATAGATCTACGTCAAAGAATGACGAAGAATTCCGGAAATGCGTCCATGCTTCCGCATCTCACCCCTTAGTGAGACAGAATCGTCGAAAAGCGGTACTCTAGGGATACTGAAACAAATAATAAGCGCTGTTATAATAAAATATGTATGCAGAATCATACTCAGCCAAACATATGAAAGTCTGATGTAACAGCTGGAACCAATAATGACAAATGAATTTTGTTACAACAATGTAATATAGAGTAGCAACAAACCACTTTCAGAGTTTCAACAAATTTGACGTAAGACATTTTGATATATTAATGACCATACTATTTAAAAACAATCCATATCTTCGAATCATTTCGCACTCTGTATTCTACAGAAAGGAAAGATGTAAAATAACATGTAAACAATTGATATGGTTTGAAGGAGCAATTCACTTGGAAATGGTCATTTATAATTAACAAATAACTGATTGCAAAATGTACTTAGTCTGAGCAAAGAAAATAAATCATTCGAAATAAAAATTATTAGGAGGATAAGGTGTTTACAGTTATTATGATGATGCACAATAATGAGAATAAAAATCAATTCATTTGGGTGTAAAATGACTGAATTTCCAAAAAATAATAAAGAACAATAATTTTATGATTAAAACAAACTTCCCTCACACAACAACAATAGTTTCTTTTCTCTTCGACATGCTCATCCCTTTCCTAGCCACAAGTTATTCAAAACAACACTCACAATCAAACGCCAAGAATGAAAGATAAATCTTCCGTGTATAACCGTAGTAGCAAACAAATATTGTTCAATATTGTATGTCATTGGACAATATTCGCAATATTCTTCAATATCGTGGAATATTGTTTGATATCATAATAGCGCACAATATTGTGCAACAGGCTGTGCTACCTGGAAAAGGAGAATAACGAGCACTGAACGCCAAAACGAATAAAGAGAGGCTGGAATGACCATGAATTCAATAGATAAAAAGCAGATTTTGAAACGCATCAAAATTGACACTCTATGGCTAAAGTTCTTAGAAAGTTGAAAAACTTCAGAATATCAACAGTTGAGTGTATATTCTTCTTGGATAAGCAAATCCATGGAAAAATATCTTTAATGGAGCTTTTACAATATCAACCAATTAATCATGCCCAATGTAAGACTGAAGGCTTTAATGACTCTGTTTTTATAAGTCCATATTTTAAAACTTCACCAGTGAGAATAGCAGAAATAAAAAACAATGCCACAGTAATATATATATATATATATATATATATATATATATGATGTTCAAGATTAATTAATGGATATTATTAATGTTCGCTTACATTATTCATGCAAAATCCAACACTTAGTACAATGACAAAAATGAAGCTTTTTTTTTTTTTTCTTTTTCAGAAAGAAAATGAATCCTAAACAGCAACGAAATATCACGCGAAAAAAAGAAGGGAAAAAAATGAACTCGAATTAACCAGACAATTTTAATTTAGCAAGTCGCTCAAAAAGGTTCGTGACGAAATTTTGGTAAATCTTTTTCATAAAACGTTTAAAGTATTTTTCAAATGACAGATGTAAAGTTATGCACTTAATAAATAAAGTCAATGTAAAATAGTCTTTTTTGTTATTTGTGGAAAAATATTATCAAGGAACTGCTTTAATGAATGAATGGTTCGCGCTGTATTGTAATGAACTTTTCACTTTTTCCTCAAACAAACGTAATGTTGGCCTTACGAATAAAAATTTAACGAGCGTGCTTCAGCAGTTAACGTGTGGTTATGATCAAAACAGCGTTTACTCAGAATGCAAGATGGAGTTGTTTTGGATCACGGCCAACGGAAGAAGAAGGGGGGGGGGAGACACTCGTGAACAGCTTTTTCGTGTTAACAACTTATTTTTGACAAAATCACTTTGCTGACAAAAATCATTTACGCTTGCTATTATTCTAGCATTCGGAGTGGCTAAGGTTACTTGCATCTTATATTATGGCCATTTTGACTTACATCAAGCGGTTTTTTCATAGTGTACAGCTGATACGATGCTCAGGCTTGAAGAATTCGAAAGAAAACGAAAATGCACCAATCAAATAATAAAGAATTAGCATAAAAATATTTAGTTAGTCAATTAGTTTAAGTTAAAACTGGTGCAACTGTTCGTGCATCTGAATGAAAGATAAAAAATAAATATTTCATTGGAATGAAACGCCTCTCAGGCCCATATTCTTTATTATCGGACACATGAAGCTTTTTATTTCATTCTGATATAGTGAAAGTCCCTAGTATTAGAAAGAAAGAGAGAAAAGATGGGGAAAATAATAATTCATTATATTTAATTAATATACTCGTTTCTAATATATAAAGATAAAAATCCGACACCTGAATTATTGCAATTTCATTACTAAGTAGGAAAAATTCAATCTCCTAAACAAATGTTTATTCAGGTGATTTTAAACAAGTAGATCGAATTTACTACGCTCATCTGGGAATTAAAACATTTAACATAAGTACTTTTTTAATCACTCGAAATCATTTCACATCTGAGTTGCGCGGGTTCATCTTTTCCCACGCGAGGAAACCAAAATGCGGTCTCGGATCAATTCCTGTCTGAAGCTTTATAAGTTTCTGAATGCTTTGTCATGGTCCCCTTTTCATGTTCTCTGCATTTTTACTTGGACTGAATCTCTGCCCAAAAAAGAAATCGTAATAATGGTAAAAAAAATCGAGCTCTTTCCATCATCACGTAAGAATGCGTCATTTAATGACGTAATGAAAGTATATCATTTAATAAACGCTCCACGCCTGCTTTTTTTTTTCTCCAAAAAAATGACATCTATAAATGCGCCTTTGACGACCAGTCTGCTCGCTAGGATTTATGGTGCTAGAAATTTCAATTAAATATTTAATGTAACTAGTTCTTAACGGTTTCCTCGGCAAAATAGATTTAAACTTCAAATTTTGATAGACATACAACTCATACTATTTCAGAAATCTCATACCATTCTGTTCATTGTGCTATGCAATTTCCTAATTTTTTTTCAATGTTTGTATACATCCTATTACAGCACAGGAAAAAACAGTAGTATTTAGAAAAGGGAGCACTTTAAAAAACTTTCAGCACTGCTTGATTCTGACGTTAAATCTTAATTTAAATAAAGCAAAGTTTTACCGTACCTTATTCTGATACTTAATCAAATTGGTAAAATAAGCCGTACCTTCACCTTTTGATCATCAATTATGCAATAAAAGCCACAATGAAATACTGGTAGCAACAATGAAAACGATTTGAGTCTCACGTTAACAATACTTTTATAAAATATAATTAAATAATTTTTTGAAGAACTGATTTTAAAAATTATACTTGCAAAAAATTGTAAAATTGGCAGAGATATATGACATTAAAATCATGAACTTAAAATTATGAAAAAGGTTTAAACATGAAATTGAAAAATATATTCTCCGGTGCTATCATAGAGTTTTCCGAATTAAGCGACGGCGAAATGAAATGTAAGCAATGAAGAAAGCAAACAAAAATAATAAAAATAAAAATCTGAAAATGCACTCGAGATGGAGGAATATCGGAGATTACATTTTACTATTTTATACGGAGCTTTTTTGAAATCACGGAAAGTGCATAGTTTTAATCGAACCTATCTCCGGCAATTTTACAAATAACTCCATGCGTTTTTATTATGGTATTGCACATCTCTTTCTAATTGGACTTTTTGGCCAATCTCCTTTATTTTATTTTATTTTATTTTATTTATTATTTATTTTTTTGTAATTTCTTTATTCCGCTGCTGGGTCGCTGGAATCTGTTTCAAGAGCATAGTCAGCATATGTAAAATACTTCACTGTAGGTTTTGTGAGTTTACAGGGAGTAAAAGACTTTTATCGATCCCTCCGTATATACATAAATACTAATGCCGCCGATGGGTTCCCTAAGTGAAAGCTTTATTTTGAAGTTCAATTTTCAGCAGGGGAATTTTTTTTTAATAACCCTGATCAGTCAGGGTATACATTTTCCACAAGTTAAGAAAAAGGAAAAAGCTTGCACTAACACATTTGGAGCTTATATAACTTCAAAGAGGAATTTCTCTAGAATTGTGTTGACTACTATGCCAAGTGATAATAATTACCAAACGCCTTATGTACTAAACTTAATAAAAGAATAGTAAACAGAAGATAACTTTAAATATTGCTGTAACAGCCGACACATTTTGTAAAAGTATTTATAATATTAAAATCAAAAGAATTGTTGAATGCTTTCATTCATTTTATGAATTAATAGTGAAGCTATAAAAATAAGTAGTTGCAATCAAGGAATCGTAAATGCATTTAAAAATATCAGCTTTTTTCCAAAAATGGCTAAATTAACCTCGGTCTCCCTAACCATTAAACATTTCTATTAAATAATTATGTTTTTAACTAATAAATAACTATAAAGTCTTGAATTTAACTCTTATAAACATTAATAAATTTCAAATTTTAAAAATTTACAGAAAAAAATGTATGTTATAAAATATACACTATAAAAGCCTCATTCATTTGTTAAAATCTAATCAGAAATTATCAAACTGCTAAACAAATTTTAAAAAAATACTTTAAAAATGTATTAACACGACATTTATGCTTTAAAAAAATATATTTTCTTCATTTGAAAACTGTAGACGATGTCATTTTACACTAAACTCTTCATCGCGATGAATCGTTTTATCGCTTCTCATTCGAATAATCTAGCATAGCATTTTGAGCAGTACTTCATCATTTACAAAACGTTTTCCCTAATCCAGTTTATAAATTTACACAGATCTTTCATTTGAGGGAGTTTTGTAATAACTTTGGCTAAACAAATTTCAGTTTGCTCTCAAGACCCAGCTTCCTCCGTTAATGAAACCTAACGGGTGTTTCACAACATTTCCGTAATTAAGTACACGTTTATCGCTCCGAAACTAAATTAAGTTCGTCGTTTAGAGTTTAATTTGCCATACTTGAATATTTGATAAGAAAAGAGAAAGAAAAACTCCTAACTCGTATAGAAGAAAATGATCCCAACACTAAAATGAGCAAGATTATTAAGCTCCATTCCTCAGCTTGTTCCATAATACTGCAATATTATATGATATTAATGAATATTTCACAATATTATACAATATTGAGAATATTGATCAATATCGTGCAGTATTGTATAGTATTTGTGTTCTACGAGGATCACTCAAAGGAATTTTTTCTTGCTCCTATGACGATCTATTGAGTAAAATGTAAAGTAGACCAAAACAATATATACCAATAAGAAGGATAGCTATATTATGCATGGTATTGGATTACGTAGCTATTTTTTAATCAATAAAAAAATTTAATAGTCTATACACATTTAATTAAAGAAATATTATAAAGCAAAATGAACAAAAATGGACCATTTCTATTTTGCAGAAAACTGTACTGTCTGACGGAAAGTTTCCTCTGTTTTCAACGCTGGTAGAGAAATCCGTTACTTTCTGAAAACGGAGGAAGGGGAAATAGCCTCTTTCTTCACCCTCGTCACGATTCGAAGTTGTAATGTCTCGCGCACAGCGATGAAGAATCCTTCTGACAGATGAGAAAAAATAAATAAACAAACACGTTCACAAGGTATTGTCCTCATGCTTAAAATGTGTAGAGGGGCGGGGGAAATGAGGAGGAATACAATATCTCAGAATTCAAATAATATACTTAGTAGCTTATCTGAATATCTTGAGCATATTATCTAAGTCCAGTCGAAAAGTTTTCATTATTTTTCAATGTTTCAGGAAAATGTTATGATATTGAAATACGACAAGAAAAGTCGACATTCATTGTGTTAAAATTTTATATATCTTACTTCAATCAGAAATTTTTAAAATTCTAATCGCAGAAACCCAATCATAATGCACTGGGGGAAAAAATGGAACTGATGGGTCATATTAATTCTGTAGAGGATTTAAAAAGAACCCTTCCATTCTAATGCGTAACAGAATACTAAATAAAAATCTAAATATTCCCAAAATTCAAATTAAACTAAAAAATTTGAAATAATTTCATTAAAAAGACAAGAAAAATGGTGATGAAATATGCAAAAATAGAATTATAATGTCTAAAATTTATGATAAATCTTGAACAATAAAAATAATACTTGGAAAACGAACTGAAAGCTTAAATAATTTATCAGAAGAATTACTTTAATTAAATTTTCAGTGGCAAACCAAAATACCGGCGTGAAATCTAAGAATTCAATAATTAAGAAAAGCGATTTCGATGAGACTTTAAAAAATCAAATTGAAAATTATACAGTACTACTCATTTTTATGGAAAGATCAGAGTATATATATCATTATGCGATATCAAATTTAGTATTACGAAAACTAGTATTAAACTGATGTGAAAATCAAAAAACTATATTTGTTTGTTTATTGGAGTTTGCTGCTACCAGAACCATGTATGGCTATAAATAAAACATTCGACCCACTCAGCAAAAGAAACAACACGATACATTTTAGCACAGAATTCCTTGTCAATTTAGAAAAATATATGTGTTTGGCGCCATAATTATGGTTCAGGTCATTAGGTCTCATTTTCCAATAATGAAATTGTACGCTTGTTTGCGTTACAATAGACAGAGGTGGGGAGCATTGAATCCTATTTCATTCATTAACAATGATTTTCATTTTATAAAAGGCATGTCACATTTTGTGTTGAAGTAAAGAACCTTTAGTCAAATTTCACTTTTGTGATTTGGTGCCCTTTAAGACCAGTACAGAGATATCTTTTTGATAAAAAAAAAATCATGAAATATTAAAAGCTGCCACCGTACAGCTGATTTCAATATATTTTCATTATTCAGAAATAAAAATACTCCCTAAAGCCTAAAATAATATACTGACGTTTCAGAACATCTTCACAATGAAGATTTTAATAATGCCCTAAAGGTCATCTCGTTAGTTAAATTAAATGCCTAACTTCTCGCTGGGATTAAGTATCACTGAAATGAGATGCGCCGGTGCCTGATCGACGATATGAGTCAGGGATACTTCATCCTTGGATGCAATTTCATGTAAATGAGATCATGCCGCGTTAAGACACGGATGCTGTCGAATGTCATTTCTGTTTACGTTCGCAGACAAGGCGAGAAGAGAACCGAACGCCTCCAGCTCATTTATTTAGTTTGCGTAAGTGAGATGTATTAATAAACTCCCTCTTGGCCTTCCGCATGCTATAGATACCGTCGAGAAAGAGCAGATGTTTTAACTAATATTTATGCCTAATTTCATAGATCACCTTTTATTGTTTCCCTGTCTGCGGTTGAAGAGAACTTTAAATTTAGGACGAAAATTGAAAACATACATATATATAGAGAGAGAATATGAAATTTTGAAAACGGCTTTTTGCTATGAAATTAATACCATAGCAATGACCCAGCTTTAAAGCTGGGTTATTGCTTTTTCTAATAAATTAATAATATATTTTGAAGCTATTATAGATATATATTTTGAAGCTATTATTTTGAAATTAATTATGAATTGCGTCCAAATGGCGAAGAAAACATCTAGCTCAACCCCAATTTAGAAGGGGGTACTAGCTCAGATGTCGTCCTCGTCATCTGACCGCGGTTCAAAATGACGAGGTCCGTTCCCAAAATAGCCCTAGTGTTGCTTTAAAATGGGACTTTAATATAACAAAACTAAACCCCTATTTTTCCGACTACCGCACCACACCAATGGGATGTTATTTTGCCCGCGACATCAGATTTAGAGCTTACCAGGCACACATACAGGCAGATCTTCAATTAGAATTGGGTTTCGAACTTAACCCCCCCCCCCAATGCTGAGAACCGACCACTAAACCCATGGAATTCTTATAAACAATAACTTTCTTGTCATTTACTTTTCATAAATGTGGACATTATTGTAAAAAAATTGGATATGAATAACATATTTTTTTCAACAATGTAATAAACTAGCTCAGCTTTCTATCAGCTAGCGGTTTCGAGAAAGTTCTTCTTGAAACCGCTTCTTGAACTTGAACTTCTTGAAAAACTGAACAGTGTTATTAGAAATCCATATCGTGGAAATAAAAGTCTTCAAAGAACAGGGGATTGAAGAGGCCGCTTAGTTGATGAGAAGCGTGCATCTTCAAGCAGAACCGTACATAATACCAAAAATTCAATTTAAGAAAAATAGTCAGAATTATTTTACAAAATTATTAAGAAATAAATATAAAGATATTTAAGGCAATAATCCTCGAAATCGAACAATTAGAACAAAGGGGCAGTAAATATGAATACCTTTGTCGAATGTCAGCCTAATCCACTCAAAAACCGCTGAGAAATGTTCATTTTGTTGCAACTTCCTTTATAAACAAGTTATTAATGATTTATAAAGTGAATCTGAATTTTTTGAATCCACTTTGTATGCGTATTTTAAGAATAATTTGACGTATTATTCTTAAACAAATACGTCAAACTAATTTGACGTCTTCTTCTCCATTTCATATTTTAAAAATAATTTGAGCATTTAAATAACACATTGCCACAAAGGACGTAAATTTTCGACAGAATTTGTGCAAGAACTAAAAGTGCTTGCCAACGTGTTAATAACTAATAATTTACAAATACTAATTTATAATAATTTCTTTTGTACTAAAGTAATTTTTAAGTAATTAACTGATATATACGATTAGTAATAACATGATAGAAAAATAATCAGAATTCCCTTATAGCAAATTCATTCAGCAAATAAAGTAGAAAGTGAAAAAGATAAAAAAAAATTATAAATTAAAACCCATGGATGTAAAATAATTGGTTTATCTAATCTGCATTTAATTTAAAAATAGGGAATTATAGAAGTTCTTCTACGAAAAAGTATTTTTATGTATATAACTCAGAATTGAATGCTTACTAAAAATATAAGCATTTGACAAAAAAAAAAAAAAAAAAAAAACATCCAACCATTTAAGAACGTTTTCAGTAATAGTAAAATTGAAATAGCAATCAGAAATGAATATTTGTTTCTGGATGAAATCTCAACATAAATTCATAATTTTAGTTATCAAAGAACAATTCAATGAGGAAATATCGAGATGAACCTGAGCTTCTTAGGAGTTGTTAGATTATTATTAAATTTCATATTCTTCATTGATAACAAAAGACTAAAATTCAGTTTGCTACCTGAATTGCCATAGTGTCTAACATTATGCCATAAATGATATTCCAGAGACTGCAAATTATACGAAAAAACACATTCTACAAACACACTGAACGAAAATTCTGCGAGTCCGCACAACATTCCAGCTGCATTATTTGCTAGGATAATTGGATGCCGCACAAATTCCCGGGAGAATCCATATTGATTGATGATGTAGATTTTTAGCAGAAGTGGAATATTTGATTAGAGCATCGTATTTTATATAAATTCATAATCAAATCAAAGCCGCAGAAAGAATGAAGCTGAAATTGCAAATATTAGGATAGGTGGATTTAATCAGTGATGAAAAACCAGATCATAAATAATTCCTCTTCATCATGGACTGAGTGTTACAAACCGGAAAAACGGAATATTTTGAACATATTTCAATTCAAAACAATAATGATAGAGGCATAAATTCTAAATGCTAAATGGATTCAAAATTTTCTAGACTGAAAAAGAAATTCCCTTCTTCGCAAATGCAGAAAAATAAATCTGTCAAAGCCTTTGTTGTCCAAAATCTAGTCTAAACTGCTGAATAAAACATACATGTGAAAATGTGACATTATTCAGTTTTCTATAAAAGAAACAAGAATCGGAGCAGAAAGCGAAAAATATAATGAAATATTGTCAAGTTTCAAGAAAAGAAAATATATTTAAAAAAATTGTGATAATTTTTATGCATTTTAATGGTTACAGACAGCAGTCTAATACAATATGTTAAAACTAATAAATAGATAAATACTATTAAATTTACTTTTTCTGGATGTCACCTTTATTTTGATGTGAAAATTCTGAAAATTATTCAAAGAACAGTTTTTTTTTTTTTAATTATGAGTTTAAGGATTTTATCATGATCAGTAATAAAAAAATTATCTAATGCAAGCAGCTTTGAAAAATTAAAAAGACACAAAATTCAGATTATAAATAGTTTTACAAACGCGTCAAAGTGCTCTGATTTTTCATACGCCCTTAATTCAACGGAAAATTTATCTTCAGCTTCGAAAATTTCGAAAAAAAAAAAAAATCAATACGCTTAAATCACTTAGTTTTCCCCTTCAACATTATGCTTTTTTTTAAATACCAAAACCTATTAAAAGATCTTTCGAGACATTTTCTTAGTATATTTTTTTATAAATTTAAAATGTCACTGGAATTGTGGCGAATGGTAATCAGCTTTAATTTAAAACTTAAGAAATTAGTTCCACAGAATGAAAAATTAACTGACAGGTACAAAATGAAATTAAACAAAAGTAAAATTCACCGATGGAAAAATTATCATAGAACACGTGCAGCCTCTCCGAAAGCTAGCTAAACAGCAGCAGTGCATAACACTGGTTAACAAATATTTTATTATCTATTTTACTGGAGCGCTTTTTTTTTAAATTATGCATAATTTATCAAATAAATTAGTCCTTTCAGATTTTTTAAAAATTTTAAATTAGCTCCATTGTCTCGGAATCTTATGACATATATTTAACTGTTATTTCAGTCATTAAAATACAATATATTATCTATCATTACATCGCATAAATTACAATAAATATTCCTAAATGTAACTCCTATTCACTTCTTGCCGAAAAATGACGCATTTTAGTTTCTGAAAAAAGTCATTAAATGGAAGAAAATAATGAAAAAAAATTCATTAACTTGCTTCTCAACTTATACCAGTAATTAATTATATGACAAGATTAGGATCAAGTATATTATTTTATGCGAAAAAAATTGGAACAAATATGCTTACTCGAAGGAAAGAAACTCTCTTTATCCCTATGACAGAAAACAAATGGAACATTTTCGTTTAGAATTCGTTTCTCAAATTTTTATAACAAACCTTTAATTTATTGGTCAAAAGTAGGATGAGTTGAGGTGCGAAGGGGATGAAACGAAATGGAAATCGAAATCCTTTTGTTTACCTTCCCCCCTGCCAAGGAAAAGAACTCGTCCAGTGACCTTGCTCGGGCAACGCCACCCCCGGGCTTTCCATTCATACCCACCTCACATCCGAGATAAAATAAAAAGAAACACTTTCTTGACTTTCAGTTTGTAAACTTTTGAGACGAGAAAAAGGGGAAGGGAGGATAATTCGAGTGTTTGATTACTGTCTCTTTTTATTCTTAGAGTTTGTGAAGGGAAATTCGAAAGGTCACAGACTTTCACGAGTTCGCAATTTTCGCATAATAATAATAATAATAAAAGGAAACAAAAGGGCCAACGATTCCGAACAAAAACAATAGAACTTCCTGTGACAGTTTTCCAGCTGCGTTGGATTATTAAATGCTTCTTACTTGAAGAACTTTTTTTTTTTTTTTTAAATTTTCAGCATGAGGAATTACTTGCATTTATCCTCATTGCAGGACGGCGCAGTAGCGAGCTCAAAATAAATGTTTCGTTTGGCCCCGGAAACGCCAGTGGGATGGATGCCGCGATTTTAGATATTAAAAACTTATCCAGGACCCGATTCTTTGGTTATTAAGACACATCTCTTTTCATTCGAATGAAGGAATTTTTTTTTTCGTACTTTATTAAAATAAATTAAATTTTGAAAAATTAAATACTTCTGACCCTTGGAATAGTTAATTGAATAATATAGTTTAAAGAAAAACGAATATGTAAAAGAACTGAATATGTAAAGTGTAGAACAGAAAGGGGAAAAAAAGCATTCTCAGCATGCCATGCTGATTTAAAAAGCATGATCGAAAACGAAATTAAAAATCATCCGCATACGAGCAAATTACAAAAATGGAACGGCTTGAGCTGAATGGGCAGATTTTTCCAGGGTACGGGCTACTTATAATTTTTTCAAGGTGTTGCGGTCCACCCAGTGGCGTATGTCTACAAAATTTATTATTAATTAATAATAAATATTTATTATGTGCTTACTTACATAACTACAAACATAATAGTAGTAGCAAGTTAAAAACATAATAATAATAGTCACAAATATAATAATATCAAATGATGCATTTAATATTAAACAATTCAAAATACATTAAAAAATAAATCATTTTCATCTAAAATTAGTTCTTGTAGTTATAGTTAGTAGAAGACTAAGTCTGCAATCTGTCCGCCAATCTTGAATATCTCGATATATAATTACTAACTGCTCATTTAGCTCTGGATTCTAAGTGGACGCCTATCAGACGGGAACGATAGGTTGTCTTAATCATATATTTGTCGTTGAAAATGAAGCTCACATGGTAATGTAATCAGAAAATGGTAAGTAGAGCCAAAGAACGATGGTAAATGATATGCAACTATTTTAAAATTAGGATACTTTACTTCGTCCATTAGATCCCAAAAGTTCTGAACTAGGTGCTTTTAAAATTGTCATTTTGAAGAAGAAAAATTTCATTTTCCTCCAGAGATAAAGAGAATATAATGTTCCATAAATATGCTTTTTAGGTCTTAGTAAAGGCGGCCACCCCAAAATGTCCTGACGGTCCACCAGTCGATCGTGATCGACTTAATGCCCACTCCTCAACTTGAGAATGGATAAATGAATAGTTGATGTTACGTGTGCGGCACAATCCGTCACAAATGTAACCGGACACTTCTTATTTTTCATAATCTATAAAAGCTGAATTCAAGGGAAATACATCATTCAACTTGAAATTGCGTACTCTGCATTTACAGAAGGGGTCGTCTCCATATATAAATTTGCATAATTCTCAGTTTTTTTGTTTGTTTTTTTCAATGCAACAGCCAAATTTATTTTGAATAATAAGTAACCTCCAAATATAAAATTTTAGACAAACGTTCAAAATAACTAAAAATATATAAGAATTATACAGGCGCTCTTTCAATATATGTTAACATAGAAAATAGTCATTCTACTTATACATCCTTTCATACAAGTTTCCATTTCAGTCATTAATATAGTAACTTTGCTCTAAGAAAAACTAATGAATCCCCCCCTAAAGTTCATTGTTACGAACTAAGAAACATCAGCTAATAAGAATTCGAAATTCGTACTTTATATGCATATTTAGTTATAAATAAATAAGTAAATAATACTTAAACAGTACTCTCAAAGTATATCATTAAGCATAATCAAACATTCTGATTACGGTTACTAATAAGTTAGCTAATTATAAGTTACTAATAAGTTTAGCAATTAATACTTATAAAATCAGTTTAAACATACAAATTTTTTTTAAGCAGATGAAAAAAGAGAAACGGATGCTTATTTCCTGAAACATTCCTTTATAACTGAAACATAAATAAAGCAATGCAGTTGATTTGATGTTCAAAATATAGATGTAACAGTTTCCACCAAACCAAATTTAGAGTCATTTTTTTAGAATTTCTTTTATATTTAATTTTTTTTTGTCAGAAAGAATATTAAATAAGAACAATTAATTTATTAAAACTTTGGCTATTGTTACATTTAAAAAAAAAAAAAAGGTATTTTGTCAAAGTTTGCCTTAGTATTCTTTCAATAATGTTTCATTTATTCATACATTTAACATTGTATAAATTCGTACTTAAAATAGAATTTTGATTCTGCACTTTTTCAATAATCAAAAATCGGATCTCACAAATCATTTCAACAACTGCAAACGACTCTCATTAGACCCCAACAAAACCTCGGTTAAAATGTAAGCCAGGTATATAAATATATATATATATATAAAGTGACGTGGGAAAACCTGCATTGTTTTCAATGACATTGCAGGAAATTTTTACTCCCCTCAGGAAATCCTTTTGTAAAGTGGAGATGCTTCCCAAGAAAAGGGAAAATAATGCTGTTTTGAAAACTTTTGGTTTTGGCTACATTTTAAAAGCTATTCGTCAGAGATGGTTAGAATTGGAACAAATATGTTTTAAAATTTGCTCATTCATTTGGAACTAAAATTTTTGTGAATTTCTATTCGAAAAAAGAAATAATAACTTTTAGATTTAAAAATTATATATATATATATATATATATATATATATATATATATATATATATATATAAATAATTATTTTTCAAGCAGAGGCGTGGCAGAAGACACTTTGAATCTTTAACTTCGTTTTATTCCCATCTCGGGAGGCATGCTTTATGTACAAGCAGAAGCGACGAGCACAACAACACAGAACGATACAAGAGTTAAATGAGGGAAAGCTAAAAGAGAGGAAAAATATTTTTCCCAATGCTTATATACTATGAGATTCTGATAGGGATTTCTCTACACGTGTCGACCCAGGTAAGGGAATTATAGGGATCTTTTACAAGAATGTGCTTGACTGGACAGTTTTTTTATCCCTTCTCTCGGAGTGTAGGAACGGCCGAATTAAGCATTTTTACAAAGTTTCAGTTGAATTAATTAAATAGAAAAAGTGGAATGGGATCAGGGAATAAGAGAACATTTTTGAATGAAGTTAATATGGGCTGAATTAAGATAAAAATTTAGAAAATTAATTAGGATTAAATTAAACTTTAAAATATCATTACATATATATATCACATACCTTTATATTTTAAATAGTATGTAACTTTTGTCTTTGCTATTAAGCATTTTAATGTAGAAAAATAATATTTGTCAAAGATTCCTCATAGTTTGAAATATACTGAAAAACAAGATCTCTCATTTAATATTAAAAGTTAAAAATTTCAGTAGCTTATAGCTCATCGACCGTTTATTCAAAATTACGAAATGACATATGTATTTGAGCAGTTCCTACCTGGAAAATTGTTGTTTGAAAAAAGAGAGTTTGAGTAAATCTAAATATCAAGACGCCCTTTAGCATGCAAAAATATTTCATGCATTTATATAGGACATGTTTCTAGAGCAGCAGGCATTTACAGTTTTACAGAATGATAATTTGTTTCGGAATAGCGAGCAGTGTCTGGACACTTTTGTCGGACTGCACAAGGGCCAAATTTGTCCATGCTAAACCAAAAAATTCAAAGGAAAAAATCGGGAAAGGCCAGGAACTTTTGTAACTTTCATTAATTAGTATTAGTAAAGTAGTTTGATTCAAAATGACATGGTAGAGAGCCCTTAATAAATTTTAATTGATTTACAGTCCTGAAAACGCAAGATGGACAAATAAACATCGATGGCATCTATTGTGATTTTTAATCTCTCTCTATATATATATAACACTAATGTACGTGGCACATAAATCACTTCTTACTTATTGCGGAATGGCAACAGTCAATTGTAAACAAACCATCGTACGAATTTCAGACTGCTTCAATTCAATGAACGTTTTTAACAGCTGTATTGAATTCGACGCTTCGCGTAGCTAATTATGGAGCTGCAAAACATTATGAGAAATGGGTCGCCGTGTCAATAAAAAGTGCCTTTAGTCAAAGCAAAATAAATAAAAAGAATCAAGAAATAGGCTTTAAACAGAAAATTTAATCGAGCGCAAAAATAAATTAACTGTCACCTAATGGGCAATCATTAACACTTGCTTACAAAAATCTTTGTCCATATCTCCCACCAATTATCTTAAAAAAACAGTCTTTGTATTATCATAAGACTAAAAAAAAACATTTCCTTTTTAATGATATCAATTTCATTTCCATAAAATTTCCTCTTTAATTTTAATAATATTCAATTTGATACACTATATGAAGTAATGTTTTTAAATGCTATAAGGGAATTCAAACTCTTCCAACAAAACATTCAATCGTGTTTTTGCCCATCATTCATTTCGTTGTCGAATTTTCCTTTCCACTTTTATTTCCTAATATATACACATTTTAATTTGAAATAAGCTGATTAAACTGAATTCATGTTTTTCAGCTGTATGAAATAACAAGGTCATAAGTTTTTTAAATACATTTCATAAACCATTTAACAGTCTAAAACTCAATAATCTGGGCGGACAAGCTGTTCGTCAAAGGCGACTAATGTTAAAAAAATGAGCCAATTTCAATTTTGTTTTGAGTCTTATTTTTCAAAAACATTTGAATCGTTTCAACTTCTGTTTGTTAAATATCATGCTACAATAAACTTCAGGCGAGTTAGCGTTTAAATAATTCCATCGAACATGATTTATATTTCACAGAACCTTGAACGCTTGGTTAAAGAGAGGAAACTAATTAATTTTTATCTTTTTTAAAAGGGCGTAATGAAATCAACTATCTGAGGCAATAGTGCACTGTCAAAGTAATTTAATAGCGTGTAATAAAGAAAGCTGATAACCGTGCGTAGGAAATTTGGTCTCGAATTATTCATATATTATGCGAGTGTGCGTATCATACCACGGTATTTAAATTGAAATAATAGAGTATGAGTTTCCTTTCTAACATAAAGGCTCTTGTTTCCTAAGAAGCGATTCTCGCTCATAACAGAATTTCTCTTTCAAAAATAATACTGAATATTTTTCTTAAATTATTATAGAAGGTACAGCAAAATAAATTTTCCTTAAATGAACTCAAAGACATTTGAAAGAAACGAAGGAAACATGTGAGATTTAAAATTACATTTTCACAAATTATAAAATACTTTCTCAAAAATTTCTTTTCATCAAAATGAATTTCACAAAAACACTTTCAAAAACACAAACAAACAAAACAAAATAAAACGTACACGTACAAAACACGTACAAAATAAAACTTTCAAAAGGAAAAAAAGTCAGCTATCGTATATGAATAGCAATAATTTTTTTGTATACTTTGAAAACAAGAACAAAATGCTTCTCGAACAAATGCACATCAACATAATATTTCACGTTATAACTGTAAATCGCTTTTCTCTGATACACACTACATTACTTAGCAAAATAAAGAACTCTCAATCAAATAATAATAATTTGCAATGGTATAAATAATTCGATGGGTTTGGGTTGAAAATTGTAAGGATTTTGAGCATCTAGCTACTAGTTAAACTGCATGCAATAAACTGTCAACTCATTTTTTAAACGATTATTTAAGCAGATTATTCAGTTGATGATTGTTCAGTCTCTTCATTAAATATACCAGTTAGGGTTTCTGCCAACTGTCTAATAACCTTTATTTGTTTAGTTTATCAAACAGTGATAAAAAGAGAGAGAGAAAGAGAGACGTTTAGACGCAATGATTTTAGATATGAACGGACAACTGACAGCTCGAAGTTGATTATACTTCTCAGTATAATCATTGAAAAATTGGAAAACTGATAAAAAAATTTCACTAAATTCAACGACGTTGCGAATAAACTGACAATGCAGAGGACACAACGATGACAAGATACATAAGTAAACTTGAAATAAAAATCTCTCCTGTAGGACATTTTCTACAACCGATGGTCATTGCTCGCTATAGTTAATCTCACCGAAATAGAAAGAAAGCACTTTCTTTTCTTACGGTAGTGTTCAATTAATACGAGAATTGATAACAATGTGATAGAATTTAAAACGAAATTTACATATAAAAATAAAGCACCTCAAGATAAAAGAATAATTGGTGTTCGTTTGTGAATTTCAAAATTCTTTTTTAGAAGTAAATTAATTATTTGTAAATGAATCTCATTAGTTACAATAAGCCATTGTAGATCACTGAAATAAAAACTTACATTTCTGAAATGACTAGTAACTAATATTTAACCGTTATTTTATTTTATTTTTTTAAATATCAGTAGTATATAACAACCAGTGTAGTAATAATACCATTAACATAAATTATCCAACTCCATTTTTTCAGTAAATAACAAGAATAAGAACTGTTGATTTGTAACAATAATTGTTAATCTGTTATGACAAAAATAAATACATCCAAAATCACTTATTCAGTTAGTCTGGAGTCATGCTTACTTTTAGAATAAAGTTATCTTCTTTTAAAATGAAATATTTAAATAAAAAATTTAAAAAAATAAGACTTAAGAAAAATTGTTTTCAAATTTCTGTTAAATCTATTTGGTAATATCTTCAAATAATTAAAATTTAAACCTTTACTTAAAAAAAAAAAGTTCCACTGTCTCTATAATGTCACAAAAAACATAAACGCCATGTCGGAAATAACGATGAGTTTGACAATATAATGATTTAACAAAAAATTTTATAAATTTTCAAAAATTCGGAGAAATTTTGTGAATTGAAATTTTCTAAAAAAAATATCTCCAACCTTCTATTTAAAAGCGAATTGAAGTTTTATGGCTAGATTCTCCATATAAAGATTTATTCATTATGAATTTTTGGAAATTTTTTATTAAATCCCACTTATTTATAGCAATATCAATTCAAATTGCTTTTTATATCAATTGTCTTTATCACCATTCTCTAGTCAATTTATTGTACAGCCCGTCAAAAAAGTATTTGAATGTTGTTCATTATTTCGAAACTAATTATCGGATATGATTTTTTTTTCCCGCAGAAGTCATAATTTATCAATACTGCGCCAAGCAAATGATACAATTCTACAGCAGATCGAAGGAGTAGAACTTTTAACATAATTGTTCCAAATCCATCTCCGTCAAGTAGTTTTTAAGTATCAATAACAAAAATCTTTCAGAACAGAATGATTTTTATTGGGTGGAAGGTATCTCAACTTTATTAACGGGCTCACTAGTAAGAAGAAAAATTTGCTAAAATGAAACAGAAAACGGAGTATGACTTCCAGTATAGTTTAAGAAGAAAACTTAAAATACAAAAGACAAATATTTAAACTTTTAATGAATTAATTGTTGTTATTTAATACTCTTTCTGAGAAATGCGATTAAGTATACAAAATGTAATTAAAAAATTCATAAAGATATTGTTTGGTGGTACCTTGAACATGCAAATGAACGAAATAATTCAGAAAATAAACACCTGTCTTTCACTTTTCAGTTACTTTAAAATGTTTAATTTAAGCTTGTTTTATTTAGTATTAATTATTGATTTATAAAAAAAAATGAGTTATTGTAAACAATATGCCTCGAAAATACTGTTACATTATTTGAAACAATATGTTCGAGAATATTATTCATTATTATTTCTATATAAACATGCAAATAAAAGGCATGCATTTCAATAATTGCTTTTGCTCATGAACCATCTCTCTAAACTGTAAATATTTTTTGAAGAAACCATTTAACACTCTTAGGAAAAATATGAAAATTTGAGCTTAGGAAAATATTAACACTAACATATTTGGTATATTTGCATACATTGTAACAAACTCTAAATCTCCTTTTCTTGTACGTCTCCTTTTATTATAACTCAATTTGATTAAAATTTTATATTCTTAGATTTATCATTAATCAGAATCAATGAAAGGACAAAAAATGGAGGGGGAGTTGTGACTGAAATATTTTATAATGATGCAAATATAATATGTGAACTGTCTATTATGCAGATTCAATTCATATATTTTCCTTGATTTTACTTCTATAGATCACAAGTTAATATAAAGTGTTTGGAAACTTTTTTGTAGGACTGACTGTATCAGAAATAAAAAGGGCATTCAGATAAAACTCCGTTAATAAGATTGATTTTTAGTTGATATTTTATAATTAGCATAGAATGTAATTATGCAATGATGCTGCATCGTTCCCCCCCCCTTTTTTTTTAATTTCAAAATTATGATTGATCTGACAAAGTCATTTTGACAGGAAATATATTTTTTGTAAGATAGAACTATAATGTGAAATTTCAAAAACATAACAATATTTTTAAGCTGAAGGAAAACGCCCATTTTTTTAAGGTTCTTGAAGAACATTTTCACACAAAGTCCGCTTTCTAAGTTACTGATTTAATTTAGAAATGATCTCGCAAAAATATATAACCTAATTGGGAATCATTCAAAGGAACTTTAAAAATAAAAAACAGAAAAAATTAAAATGACTCTTTATAAAATCAAAAAGAAATAATTAACTTTTCCAAGTTCAGATTCGCCCTACATATTCAAATTTATATAAAATGAGAAGGGAAAATTTTCACTTTAATCCTTAATAAATTTAATAATTACCATTAGTTTAATAATTAATATTAGAACATTATTCACATATTTTAAAAGACGTTATATCTGTAGTTATCTAACTACCTTCGATATAAGATACGAAATACTTTTTTCGAAGCTATTTAGAGGGTAATTATTCGTGCATTTTAAAATTTATCTGTAAAAATTTTACCAAAGACTTTTATTTAATAGAATGAATAACAATGCATCTGTAATAAAGAAAAGAGAAAACAATTCATATCTTCAAACAATGAATCTTTATAAAAAGAAAAAAAAAGGGGGGGGGGGTTCCTGGAAGGAAAAGAAATCGAAAAGTAAACAAAATTAAAACAGCTATTTAATGTTCATGCTTCTAAAATTCGGAAGGAAACCGAATTCCAGACAATTGCATAAAACGAACTCAACTCTTAGACTTCTTTATAAAATTAACTTATAAGTCAAATAAGTAATAATTGTTTAAGTTAAAATAAACCAAATATACAGGAGTTACTTGAAATGAATTTAAACTAAATGCTTTAAAAATATTCTCTTAAAAGAAAATCATTGCTTGATTTTCGTTATTCATTACGCACTATGAAGTCTGAATTATAAATAATTCAGATCAAATGCCGCGATAAAAATATGTTTTACGTAATAAAGTTATATGTGCAAGTGTGTGAAAAGCAGCTTTTTCTCTAACCTTCAACTGGGAACATTTTCTGGGAGAATATCCCCAGACAGCAGAATTCTCTTTATATTCTTTATTTTATCCTCTAAATTTCTCAAAAAGACCTTGAAAGTTTCTTTCTTCTTTTTTTTTTAATTTCCTTTATTAAGGAAATTAATTTACAAAATACTTTTCTATAAATATATAATGTTCAGTAATTGTTGTTATAAAATTTCCATCACAAAGTTGCAAAGATTCATTCTTCCGCAATGCTGTTAATAAATATTACTTATTTTATTTCGATATCTTTTCAAACTGAGAAAATTTTGTGTCCATTGAAAACCAACTGATACATTGAGATAAGAAAAATATATAAATCAACGAAGTTTTTATGGTAAATTAGTTACACATTTCTTCAGCAGAAAAAAATTATTAATGATATGTAACAACTAAATAAGCTACAATAGAGAGCCTTTATTTCAATAGCTTTCAGTCTCGAATTTAATCTTTAATAATCTTTGAAATATCTTTCACATAAGGAGTAGTCGAATCAGCATTGCAAATTGTTACTTTCTAAGATTTCTGCAAACGCTAATCCGTTATCTTGCAATGGCAACACGAAACCAATCATTGATAACACTAAAATTACATTCGCTTTGGAGCAAGTGTTTATCAAAATTCACACCGAGGAGTTAAGATTTAAATCAAAGGTATGTCTTCAACACAATTTGAATGACGAGTCTATACTAAATGATTCACTTTCGAGAAATTTCGACTGAGGAGTATTTCAATACGAGGCATATGATCATGAACAACTGAATCGAATTCTATGTGCATGGACAATGGGAGGAAAATGAACGCTACAGTGTGATTCCTAAACGTATTATTTCACCGTAATGAGAGAAAGACATATAATTTATTCATGTATGAACATGGCGATTTCAATTATTATTTTTTTTTCATTCTAATGGATGTGTATTTAATTAAACTTGTGAATGCCCTGAAACATGATTGCCAATGTTTTAGCATAAAAAGGTCACAATATCGATCTGAATCGTAGGGGTGGCTTTGCTAACTTGTCCAAGGTCAGTTTAAAATAGAATGAAATGTCACAAACTATTTTCAGCGCCGAAACCAAATTTAATTGCTTATTCCATTTCTTTCAAAAGAAACCCAATTGCCCCAATTCAAAAATTAATCTCTATTGACTCCTAAGCATCTGAGGGGTCATTTGGGGAGTTTGAATCGGAAATCGATTCAAGATAAGTTTCATCCTCCGCCTTAGGGAGGTAAGATTCTAATGAACTGAAGAAGCACTTCATTAAGAAGACTAAATACGTGCATTCATAAAGGGACATTTCCTATTTATTTTAAATTCAAGTCTTCTTTCAGCTAAAACGAGGAAATGCAAGCAATAAAAAATATCGAGACAAATTACCGAAAGAAAATACTATTTACATTCGGAGTCATTTCTTTCTTTTTTTTCCAGTGAATAAAAACACTTGAAACTTAGCACAAGAGCTCTTTTAAAAAGTTATGCACCAGAGAAGCTTCATTTCAGCAATAATTATCGGATTCAATTCTTAATTGAATTCTCTTCTTTATTGATGAAATTTATCTTCCCAAAAGTGAAACTTACATATGAAAAATCAAATAATCTGCTTATGTAACTAATAGAAAATCAACCCTTATAAAAAAAATAAAAATAAAAAAAAAACTTAATTGTTTATTTTAAGAAATCTGAAATGTTCGAAGTACTAGTGACAGTTATTTATTTATTTAATTTTTGAACTGATTTTGTTTTCATAGAATACAAAAAATCAGCGGTTAAAATAAAACAATATTTGTGGCTGGACATTTAAACGATTTTCATCTCTCCAATTTATATCAGGTTTACTTCGGTAGGAGTGTCAAGTGAATTTACCTCACGTGCCTCAAGAGATGTTTCTCGTCAACAATGGTTTTGAAGAATCAACGAGGAAGTGGTTTCCTGAATCGCATTCAATTTCACCTCCAGTTCTACTCAAAAACAGATCAAATCTACTTTAATGTGTCACTTTCATTCCCACCTCGCCCCTTAATATAACAGACACATAAGAAAACTGAGTTTTCTTGAGTCTTTTTCTGGTCATTTTAAAACATGGGACCTGCACACCAGGAGCAGGTTCGCCTTTTATTTCGCTTTGATATTGACCCAATATACAAACACAAAAATTAAGAAATAATATCTTTCAGAAAGTCTTTTTATAAAAACATTTGCATTTATAGATGTCATTTAAATATAAAATTTAAATTGTTTTTAAAGTGGAAGCCAAAATAATTTTAAAACCAATAAGAATATAAGCAACTAGAAACTTCTAAGCACTTGCTATTAATTTAACTAAACCACTAAGAAATTTATTTTATTCAAATCAAACGATTGAAAGTCGTGGGAAAGATCGGATTAGGATTTGTAAATATAAAAGAGATTTGGTGAATTCTAAACATCTTAATACGAAACAAATTCTTTGCCCTTTTATAAAAGAAATCAGAGAAATATTTGCCCTTCACCCATAAAATGATCATTTCCAGTACCTTTACGCCTTCATTAGCAATTGTTACTAAATTGGAAAATGAGCATTACATCACAATTCATTTTACATTTGATCATACAAACAGCTGAAAATATTTTTCCAAGAAATATTTTAGTAAGTTTCAAAAAGATTCTCGGTAAAAGTCTTTTTTTTAATAGCCGTTGATATTTAAATAGAATCTAAATGGTTAAATAAAATATTTGATAAATAGAATATAAATGGTTAAATAAAATATTTGATAAATAGAATCTAAATGGTTCAATAAAATATTTGATAAACCAATTAATTATCAAATTCTTACCTGTTGCCAGGTTAATGCTTGGTATTGTGTCGCCGAGGTGACAGCAACGGTCGTGTGTAAAATCGGTAGCAGCACACCCACGCATACTGCGACCCGAGTTTTCAGGGGCAATAAGCTATACGATACGAACAAGACAAAGAGAACTTCCCACACGCCATGCACCGCTGCATGTTCCTGACCCCACGATGAAGCCCCCCAAGTATTACTATCTGTCACGCTCAAGGGCAAGCCTACTAGGCAAAGGCCCGAGCACAAAATCAAAGCAGTATAGCAAATCGCCGGCAAGTGGGCATCTTTTGCATGACCTGTCAGCAGTAAGCCCAAGGCTGCTGCAAAAGATGTACAAACAAACAAATAATAGAGAGCTGCACCACTTAATAATCTCACGTAGGCCACGTGCAAGGCCACTAGGCTTGCGGTCAGCGAGGCTACAAGAGCCAAAACACTGGACGTCGATGTCTGCTGTAATTTTACAGTATAGCGCCGGTAGAGCTGCTCTAACTCGCCATTCTCGAAATTGTGGCGGTTCAGAAGTCGGGAAAAGACAACTTTCCGGTGGCTGTTCATCGCTTTTACCGAATGGTCCATCGCTTTCCCCGCGACTGGTAAGGAGAAATTCGCTTCGTCTCTTTCCGAACGTTTGGCGGGAGAGTTTCGCGCCAAGGCGATCTTTCGTCCTGCGGCATTCGCCTATCTTTCATAGACTCAAGTCGGAGTTAATAACCTAAAGATTGGCGGAGGTTCAATATCTTTGGCTAGAGAGAGTGACACCGGAAAGACACTCTTTCTACCGCTCCCGTTGATTTTTTTTTTTTTTGGTTATTTCTGTTTATGATAAATTTTCTCTAAAGCGGCTTTAGAAAAGCATTGGGTCGCCTTGTGCATGTTAAGAAAACACGGTGTCGTACAAAGCTTTTAATATAGCTCATACTTAAGTAATTGAGGAACGTTCAGTGTCTTTTTTTGTTTCTGATAAAGAAAAACATTAAATTTTTTTGAATATTTGAGTATTTTTAGTCAAACAATAGCTACCCCCTTTCTAATTATAGTTTAAAAAAACCTTCATTGAATTCCTATTGTTTTATGTATAGCATCGTTTTTTCACATGCATAATTATTAAAATCATCTTAATGATTACATAAATTTCTTTTTGCACACAAATTAATGTTAGACCAAATTCGTTTGAAATTTTTGCTTTGAGTTATAAATTATGAATATACATGAAATAATTTTCTTTGGAAAAAGAGAACAGATATATCATTTTTTATATTTATAGCATTTATCAAATTTTCATTTTTTTTCCTTCGTTATTTTGGAAAGACTTCAGTTTATTAAAAAAAATCTTTGTTAAAACCATGACAAGATTTTGGTGTACTCTGAATAGAAAAGCAGAAAGAAAAAAAACTCAGTGTAAAAATTCTCGAAACATATTAAGCTTTCTTATTTCATTCTTTTTCTTTAGTATTTTGGGAAGACTTCAATTTATGAAGAACCATGTTAAAACCTTTGTTAAAGCCATCACAAAACTCTGGTATATTCCGTATAGGAAAGCAGGAAAAGACTCTGTGTAAAATGTTTCGGAACTTATATAGCTTTAAAATGAAATTTTGCCAAGAACGTATTTTTGGTTTCAGCAGTGAAACTATCAGAATCCGCGCATTTAAGACATTAAGTGAAACCTGCGGTCGAGGTGATTAAGTAATCATTTTTAGAAAGTGAATAAATAGAAATTATTATGTACATCCTACTTTATATCAACGAAAATAAGTAAGAAAAGTAGTGCTGCGTGTGCATAAATATTTGACCGATTTGTTGATCACCCTATATATATCTTTTAACAATCTTATCACTAAAATGATAAAACTTAACTGTCATTGATAAATGATTACAGTTAAATGTCTTTACAACTGATAAAAGTTTCGTTTCTGATACGAAATGAATTGATTCGTTCAGACTCATTATATCTTTACAAAGACTTTGATTTCCGAACAAATATGAATGAAAAAGAAAAAAATTTCAATCGGCAAAGTTATTTAAAATCAAAGTTTTTATACGAAAAGTTTTAATGTGATAAATAATATTTAATTTTAGCTAATATTTATATCGAGATTTTAATGTATAGACAGGAAGGAAGAAAAAAAATCCAAAAACAAAGTTATTAAGGCGTTTATATGCTTTAGAAAGTATGTTCATTTTATATATACGTGGATGTCATTGGATTTGGAAACAACATTAATCCATAAATAACACACGAAATCTTGGCAGCGTTCTTTAAAAGTTTTAAATTTCATGTTTATGTTCTCAGTTCTTGTACAGAGTATTATCTCTGAGAGCATAACAATATAGTAAGTGGCAATTCGGTTACTTTAAATTGCAACTACTGATCTATAACAATAACTAACAATAACAAAACAGATACTGACTCTGTTTATTTCCGATATTTGAGTGGCTATTTGTAAAATAAAGATATATCATTAAAATGATGCTGAAATACTCATGAACAAGCAAATTGCTGGAGATTTTCTGCGATAACTTTAGAAAATATTATCGTACAACAATGATTTTTACCACGACTTAGTGTTCAAAGAATTACTTAGACAAACCTAAAAATAATTAATGGGTTTTAAAGTAGAACTTTTATAAAAGAAATTGTACTAATCAATGCTAATCTAAAGAAGCAAATGTCAAAGTATTTTCTTTTTTTTTACTTATCTACCTAAACTACCCTGTGCAGGTCAAATACATTTTTGTGATAAGCTAGAATTATGTAAATGAGGTTCTTTTGCATGAAGTTATGTAAAATGAGGTTCTTTGCATGAAGAGACGTGGATTAGCCGATGTGGTGCTGACAATTAAACCTTATTTATTAGCCTCCGCAAATCTCCGGATCTCACATTTTGCACTTTCTTGAGGTTACATTAAAGGCACATTCCAGCTATATTCAATAAAGCAGCAGCGATGAAGATATACAGAACTGTCGAAATCATACGAAAAAAGATTAAAATTTTTCCATTTTTATGAGGTATTGTTTCTTTTCATAGATATTTTTTTTTTCTTCTTCTTCTTTTTTTAAGATATATTGAGTTAAAACTGGATGATTATTTTGCAATTCCCCGCACTTGTCTTTTATAACGAAGTACTCTAATTTAGGGAACAATGACTGTAACGTGCATTCTGAAACGCATGTTATGGCATTTATTTTTGATTACTATTAGACATGTTTTGATCAAATTTTTTTTGCATGAAATATAATGAATTTCTTTACAATATCATTATTAATATGTTAAGTTCAACAACATAAATAATTGCCTCATCAAGTAGAAAGTTGTAAAATACAGAGTCCTCATTTCTCCTATGAAAAGTTCTCCATTTGAAATTAATTCCATTCAGCGCATCCTGATTGTTAGCATTTAGTATTTATTCTGCTCATCATTAAATAAGTACTGTGTTCCAGCAAAGTGTATATTTATCGAAATCATAAACACATAAATACTGTTCTTTCCTATCATTAGACAGTAAATCCCTCATTTCAAATACATTCTTTTATTCGTATTGATTTGACTTCTTTATTTATTTTGCGATACACTGTAAATTATATATATATATATATATATATATATATATATATATATATATATATATATATATATATATATATATATAATATATATATATATATATATATATATATATATATATATATATATATATATATATATATATATATATATATATATATATATATATATATATATATATATAATGAGAAGCATCTTTTAAATTATTACTTTTATTCAATGTCGCCAAACAAAATTTTCTGAGCAATAAATAACAAATCAGTGGGTAAGTGACGCCATTCTCCTCAACCTGATTGGCTTTAAAAACGCGCTAACATTACGTCTTGATGTCATCTAGACCTCCTATCCGAAGCTTCATACTGTCTGAATAAGTAGTATCTATTCAAAAATCAATAGCATTCCTAAGACATATCAAATCTCCGAGTCCACGTGCATGGGAAGCTCAGATTCGAAGAGAAATGAAATCAAGCCATCGAAATCAAATTAGAATTCATTTTCATGAATCAGCATCAAGGTAAAGGGACTCATCATTTTTTATTTGCTTTCTAAAAATTATCTCTCACTATATCGCAGGTATGTTATTTGAAATTCAAGAATTGTTCTTATTAAAGACAAAATTGAAAGAGAATGAGACGGAGAAAGTTTGTTTACAATCCAAAAATCTTCATGGATTTTTTTTTTTTTTTTTTTTTTTTTTTCTGAATTATCTTGAGTTGTTTTAACTGTCTTCAAGATTTACGGCCACAAACATTTTCATCAAGCTGAACTTCATAATTAATCAGTTTTATTGCTTTTTGATTGAAATTTATATTTTTAGTAATATTACCAATAATCACTTTTTCCTTTTGCAAGATTTTCCGATAAATAGAAAAGTTTAAATTAATTTTCTGTTCCCTATAATTTTGTATTTTTCAGTCAATCGCTGAAACCAATATCACTGACTGAGCTATAAAAAATCAGCTTTCTAATATTACTCACTTATTCTTTCTTTCCGACGAAATGTATTTATTATTCTCCTCAAGGTAGAATGTTAATGGAGCAATACTAAAGCGTCTATATAGCTCCTATGATTAAGATATATATGACAACAACTGCCTTTTCGGAATGAAATGAAACTATGATCTATCAGACAAGCAATGTGTTCGATATTTTTAAGTTTTAATTTGCAGATATTATTTATTTGCACTTTTCAGACTTCCATGCGCAGCTTTATCTACTGACTAATATATCTAAACTTTCATTATTTAATATAACTTGGGTTAAATGTATTGCTTGTTTCTATGTGTGCTTAAAGTTCAGGAGGAAATATAGTTTTTTCCTGATTTGATGCTCATTTTTCTTCGGTTATTTAACTACATTTACATGACATCCTGACCCACGTGGGGGGCACCTCGTAACTGAGGATGAGAAGCTTCCAGTATGGTGGTTGGTTCTCGCCACCCTTGTGGCTATACGAAAGGGTGGGGGTGGCTACCTCTCATCGAGGACGAGACGTACTTCCTTAGGGAAGGGTTGCACCGTGGCCTCTGATGGCACTTAGGACTCAACCATAGTTCCCGCCAGTGTTGCTGTCGCGGCGGTCTGATCATTCAAGTTTTTTCGTGTCCTTCTGGCGGGTCGGAGTAGTCAATTGATGATTTACAAGAAATCTTATCTCCTTATTAAGGACTTTTCTTTATTTAACCTAGACAAATGATAGATCCAAAGTTTTCTTGAGTAATTTTTCTATTCTGTACCAAGACTATTAAAACAAAAGTCTTAAGTCAGCAAATGATATGATTGGATTCCATTGGGAACTGGATACTATCTAATGTGAGGTTATATGTGTGTGTTCGTGAGTGTGCGTGTGTGTAATAATTTCAAATTAGCTACGCTCTAAAATAATTTCTTAATCCCTGGAACTCCATCTAAACAGTAACTTCGGAGTTGTCCGGGCTTTTAATTTTCCTACTGCATTAAAACGTTGCAGTTAGTTCATTCCTTTTAAAATGATATACGATCGTAGTTCTTTCTCACGGTCGCTCTTTCATTTTTTCTGCTTAACTATTTGGTTTGCTGTTCTTTCTTCCGCCATGACTTGCACCAAGAAATCTGGACAAAAGCTAAAAATTGGACTATATTTATGAAATTCTAAAGAATAAAATGCATTAAAAAACTCAACGATTGCTTCTTCAATTCAAGCCTCATACACATGCTCATATATACATGTATGTATGCATGTATTGCCATGGTAGCCATAGTATCGTGTTTTTTTTTTTTTTTTTTTTTTTTTTTGTAAAAATCATTTGTTTTTATGAAAGTTCTACAAGACTGCTCGACTTATTAAAAAATTTATGAATATTATTCGGAATGAAACATTCCTGACTCATGCATTTTCTAAAGTCTAGTAAAGCGCAGTTGCTCTTTTGCTGATGGCTGTGATCAATGTAAGATGACTGCACTTCTTTTTTATCGCGAGCTCTTGACTCAAGGAATTGATAAAATATAAATGATCCATTGGGTTAAGAACCAACACAAGAATGAAACCTATTACAGTACCAATTTAAAATCTTATAGATGAAACACGTTACATTTTGTTAAGATATCTGTAGAAAATTTTTGCTAACGATAAAGAAGAATGCGTAAGAGTTGGTGCTCCACAGATCAGATTCACTACACAAACATACTTGCAGGTTGAAAATGTTTACTTCCAAGTCATTTCTTTGAAATTTCATAATTATGCGGACTTTCAAAGTTACCCGCAATAACCTCCAAGAATATTATTGAAAAATTATTTTATACCATATAAAAATTATCTCTCTTTCTCTCTCTCTCGCTATATATATATGCAATGATATCTCTAAATCTAAATTAAACCCTAATTAATTTCCTAATTTTTATCTTAATTTAACCCATATTAATTTAATTCTAAAATGTACTCTTATTTCCTGATCCAATTCCACAATTTTATTTAATGAATGCTACAGAAGCTATGTAAAAATGCTTAAATCAGCGGTTTTCGCCCCGAGTGAAGGGATAAAAATATGTCGATTTAAATAAATTCTTTTAGAAGATACCTATAATTCCCTTGCCTGAATTGACACGTGCAAAGAAATCCCTATGAGAATCTCACAGTATAAAATCAATGGGGATAATAATTTCGCGCTCTTTTCCCTTTTCTTTTAATGTGCCGTGCTATAGATGGACGTACCTCGTCACTTCTTGCTTGTACATACATTGTAAATAAATATTAAAAAAACTTGTAAAAAATAAAATGCCTCCCGGGATGAAATAAAAGCAAAGTTTTAAAAACTCAAAGTGTCCTCTCTCTTCGGCCACGAAACTGCTTCAATATATATATATATATATATATATATATATATATATATATATATATATATATATATATATATCAGTCAGTGTTCATAAAATTATTTCCTGTCATATATATTAAATTAAAATTTGAAAACACTTTCACTTCTCAATTGTACGTGCTTCCCGGATTCAAAAACGGTCACTCTAATTATCTTCAATTGCTGGCTTAGAAATTCTTTAGTTCCGGTTCCAGTGTCACTCCTGAAAGCGCCCCCCCCCCCCGCTTTCTGACTGTTAGAAGCCACAAATTCGATTTTCCGCCCTCTTTCTGCTTCATAATCTTTAGCGATGAAGCATTTCTCACTAATGGCTTGGTCTTGCTGAAATAATATCAAAAACTACATTCATGTTTCTTCTTAATCGAGTTATAAATAATTGGATTTAAGGCTATTTTTAAATAACCGCAAATTGCAGCGCTCGTTGGAAATAATTAAATAAAAAAAAAACTGTTATTTGGATCAGGAAATAAGAAAAAATGTTAGAATAAAGTAATATAGGTTAGTTGAAGATTTTTTTAAAAAGGGAAATAATTGCGATTTAAAATAGATTTGGAAATATCGCCACACATACACACACAGAGGCACGCACGCACACACACACACGTATATATATGTATAATCTAAATTGATACGAATCTACTAGTATATATATGGATCTAAATTGATACTGATTTAGTTATTATGACATTTTTTACAAAATAACGATATTTTTTAAGCCATTTTTCACACCATTTTCAACAATACTTTCAGTACTGCCAAGAAGTTTAATCAGCTTCCATTAAGTATTTAACTGTGTGGTTTTCTTTCTTTGTGGAAAGCTAAAGAAGAAAGAAATTCTATTTATTATTAGTTCAGTTACTCGAGGAATAAGAAGGTAAAACTGAAAACACAGTGTTAAACAACGTGTAACGTAATTTACACGGGAAGCAACACTTTAATGGCGTAACAATGTTTTGACTCCGCTAGGGAGGTTTATGAATGCAATAATACAAAGCAGGTGTTAGGTTATTATAATAATAGGGTTCCAATGTCTATAATTTGATGCTTTGAAGAATATTTTGAGGGAATCGTGAATATTAGATTATGCGTTAGAGATTTAATTAAAATTAAACTCAAAAAATATTCCCAGTGAACCAGCTAGGAGCTAAAGGCAGCTAGTAAAATAAAAAGCAATTACCGACAAATATTCTGAACTTTATACATTATTCTTGATAGTGATGTGATCTTAGTTTAAAATGTTTTCATGCAGAAGTTGTTCAAAGAGTGTCAAATAAAATTGTTACACATTTGCCGATACCTGTTTGGAATTGCTCATCTTATTATTTACTAGCCGCTTTTGGCGACCAGCCGGTTCGCTAAAATTTTAATAATTAAATTCGTTAAAATTTTAATAATTAAATATTTTATGCAATTCCTACTTTAATAGCTTCTTTATCAAAATATTTTAAAATTTCAAATTTTGATAGTCATATAATTCACTCATAATATTATAAAGGCCTTCAGTTATAACGTAATATGTATCTCTTTAAATTTCTGTTAGCTCCCGTAGAATTTATTCCTTAAATTAAAGTATAAAGGATTAATCTGCAATTAATATAATAATATTTTTTACTGAAACAAAGCATTTTTTTTACAATATGATTACTGAGAACAGAGTCACTGAGCGTTTAAACTTTATGGGCGCTTAAGAATATCTTTCTTAATTCATATAATATCTCAAGAATTTGTCAACAAAATTTTCTCAGCTCATCATAAGCAGATCGATTAATTAATAATGTTTAATTTTAAATGCATCAAACACTAAGAAAATAAAACGAATCGTTTAAAATAATCGGTTGAAAACAGGTTAAAAAAAACTACCTAAAAAAAGGTTTACTTGAAACTATAAGCATATACAAAAATATATATAACTAACATAAATACAATTTAATTACAAAAGCATACAACTAACCTAAAAATAATTTAAATCAAATCCGCATCCGTTCTCAACAATCAGAACACAATGCGAATGCGTGAATTTTCATCGCCAGTTACGTGAATTATTCTACGCCAGTTGGGGTAACGCTATGCAGATAAGAAATTTTTAATTTCCTTTATTCTGTTTTATTTTAATTCAAAAGTATTTCAGTATGAATCTGAAAGATCGATTAATTAGCAATATTTAATTTTAAATGCATCAAACATTAAGAAAATAAACAGAATCGTTTGAAATAATCGGCCGAAAAAATGTTAACCCTAGCCTCAATACTGTTGGGGGAAAAAAGGCCTTACTCATTTGGCGGTGGGGAAAATGAAAAAGATTTTTTGGCGGGAAAGTTAGTTTTTAATTAATAATTAAAATTCTAATTAAAAATTCAAAAAAAGGAGCCCCAGGTGCACATTCCCGACCTCCAAGGTATACATGTAACAAATTTGGCAGCTGTAATTCAAACGGTCTAGCCTGTAGAGCGCCAACACACACACACACACATTGAGCTTTATATAAGTATAGATTAATGTAGACACGAAATCCTTTATTGAAATACTAATATCTGATTAAGTTTGTTCATTGATTCTGACTATTGTTTTTGCAAAAACTAAACTTCTCAGAAATAATGAGTGATTTCAACAAAACGATGCTTTAATATAAATTTCCACATTATATAAGTTTTAGAAATGTCAAATGTGGAACACCTAAACAAGACCTTCTCTAAAGATAATACTAGAGAAATAAAATAAAATGAAACTTTTTTCAAAAGGCAAAAGTTTACATTTCAGTCACTATAGCTTGATTTGTTAAATGGACACCTGAACGCAGTTCTAATCATGCTTTTTCCTTCAAAGACATCATTTTTAATTGAAATTACAATTCGATATTTTTCTAGAATGTTGAGTTTTTTTTTTTTTTTGCATATTTAATAGCTTAAGACTATAAGTTTGTGTTGATCACAACTTCCTGACTTATGCTTATTTTATTTACTCGCTTCAAATGTAATCACTCATAATAAATTTTTCACCCCAAACTTTTCTAAAAAAAGGGGGAGTTTCATTCGTTTACCTCTTAAGGATATTTTGGTTATCCAATTTTGAAGAAATACAGGCAGTTGCACTGATTTGACCATGTCTCTCAATATTATATTAAGGAAATACTTTAAAATACTTTTTATAAGGAAATACTTGTGTTTTTCCCCCAACATCCTGATTCCACTTACCCGATTATGGTCTTGAGTGCTTCTAAAAGACAAATCTTATTTTCATTCGGCGAATTACTACTACTATTCAGTAACGATATCCTTATTATCATAATCTTACTTTATCATGCAAAGTTTAAAAAAAAAAAGGCTGATCTCTCCTGTATTTTGTTTTCAGATTTCTAAAATCAACTAACAGATTAGCATAATATTCAAGCAAAACTTTCCGAGTGCTTCCAAACTCCGAACAAAATTTCGCATAAGACAAATGAAGATTTCGTTACAAATTGTAAATCAGTTATTTGCATTTGTATAATATTATTGGTAAGACGAAAAATGATACACATGATGTAAACACAGTTCACTTTGATAAATAACGGTTTTAACCATGGTGGACGATACGCTTATTAATTTAACTTAGAAGTAATAATGCTGGATAGGTCTGACCCAGTGACATATGGTGACTTCTGTCTATTTTTCTCTCTACCTGGTTAAATGGTCAGACTTCCAAGATTAACCGGCTAGTCCCGATTTTTGACATATTGTCCCAGATTATGAAAAGTGTCACGAATTTGAATTATATTTCCAGTGTTTCATTTACCAGTTTATAATTGATGCTAAAGGAAAAACGAAAATCTAGATTTAATTTCTTAAAAATTTATCAACTGAAAAATCCTTCATCTCAACATCAATTAGATATGGTTATTCTAATATATGATTATTCTAATGTATGAAGGAATCTGCCGGCAGAAAAAATAATGAAAGCTGTACTTCATTATCATCTTGCTGTTTTCCCACCAAAATATTAAGTTATTTCATTCTTTTCTAATTCTTTGTATTTTCTACTCATCTTGCATGCGATTCAACAGTGTCCTGATGAAAAAGTCACTTTAATTTAGAGCATTTGAAGCTTTGAAAGTTTCTACAATTATACTGTCCTTCATTTTAGAAATAAACTCTGAAAATTCTCATTTCTCTCCCCAAAACACCCCAGTATTTGAGCATTTAATTAACTGTACATATGAGCATTTTCAGGAATAGTTAAGCGGCAAAAATAATTTCATATTGACTGTATCTTATTTAATCTAAAAAAAGGCAATTTTTATAAAAGGTTCATATTTTCCAGCATTTATTCTCGCTTTATGTCTCTCTCTCTACACACACACACACACACACACACACACACACACACACACACACACACACACACACACACACGCATATATAATATATATATATATATATATATATATATATATATATATATATATATATATATATATATATATATGCACAGACTGCTTTGAGAAATATTTTTGCACCTTTAAAATTATCTTTGTAACCATTACAGTATTTTCATATTGAATACTTGAATCAGAATTTGCTTCTTTAGGTTTTGCACGGGAGCAGAATAAACCTGCTCCCGTTAACAATGATTTAAACGTTCACTCATTCATCTCTCTTTTAGTTTTCGACATTAATTTTGTAAAAATTTCAAGCAATCCGAGCTGTCCGAGTTTGCTTTTCTACGTTTTAAAATTGTATGATTCAAGCTTAAGTATTTTTTAAATACATTTTGTGAAGAGATATGACTGCCGGTATCAAGAGAATTATTCTTGCAATTTATTCATGCATTCTCGAGACAGAAATTCATTTGCGGGTGGTATCGGCAGGAGCCTATTGGGACTTTTCAGTTGTCACCAGTGATTTAGCAACATTAAATGGCGTCTTGGGTACGGTATTGTTTACTCAACCCTTCAACATATTTTTCTTTCATAAACGCACTAATATTTTGTCTACATGGCATTCCCCTCTCAAAGATCAGCCCCTGGAGCATCTGTCACCCTTTCCCTTCCAGTCGGTACTCGCTGGTCAATATGTGAAGTTTTTGTGACTCTATTAAATCTGATATGTGTTTCATATTACTATGGACTTTGCGATGAATATGATATGTACTTCATATTACTATGTACTTTATGATAGATATGATATGTATATTCGTACCCATTTAATCTCTCATTAATAGTAATGGTAAGGGCATGGTGATACGAAATGACACTCTTTATAAATAGAGTGACGCTCTTATATATATTCTAAAAAATTTTCCCAAATTTTACTGGTAGACGAACCATACAAAACCAAATCGATTTTATATAGAAATATATAAACACGAAAATGATCCATACTTGTTAGAGGTTGTCGTTATGCCTAAAATGAACACAAAGCACCATTGTTCTAGTCAAAGATATAGCGAATTCAGGATTTAAAACCAGATAAATATGTATTTAATAGGCGGAGAAACTAATGGTAGAAGAAGATAAAAGGCTCTGAAAAGAAGAAAATATTGAATCAAACTTATAGAAAGTATTATCGAGCATAATGCGCATTATGTGTAACAAGTACATAATATAAATTTTGTAACCCCTAATGTGTACTTTTTATTGTTCTTATATAGCTAGCATGTACCTGTTCCGCCAATATGTAAAATTGATTTCTTTTGATGTGTATCACCTGATACAAAGTTTCCCTTGCAAATCACCCTCTATATGCGCATGTGCAAATTGTATATAACAAAATAAATATTCAATAGATTTATTAAAAACAATTATTGAAAACAAAATTTTATTAGAATATTAAAATATAGAATTTATATTAGTTTCTTATTTAACCTTTAGATTTGCTTTGATTAAGTTAAAATGATTTTTTTTAAAATTTTATAACTCATTATCATAAATATTATAGAAGTTTGTAATCAGTTTTTCGTCCAAATTTACCAGCAGCCATTGCTATTCGTAAGAAATCAGAATTTAGTAGCGGAAGTAATTCGATTAACTGATAGTAAACTTTGATAACCAAAATATTGTATTTCGCCGAGGACATGCAAGTGAAGAATACAATAGTGAATTCAAAAGTCTAGCTCTTGGGATGGTAAATAAAAAATACTATTCGAACTGCCATTTTTGTTAATATGAAACAAATCGAGCAAAATAAAAGTATTAAAAATTTTATGAAGTTACTAAAATATAAAACGAAAGATGAAAATAAAAGTGAAAAATGAAGGGAATATGATATAATAAAATAATAAAAGTAAAAAATCGATAATAATCGCAAAGAAAATCCTGTCTTACCATAACGTCTTGGTAAACTGGATAGAAGGTTGCTGGAGATAGATATAATTTGTACAAAATATTTACCTTTTTAAAATTACTAAGATAATGTCAAGATAATATTTGTTTACGTAATAAATCAATCAGTGGTTATAATTTACCATAGTTCCCATTAAAGACCTTTTATTTTGTCCGGATGATAGCATTCGGTTAACAGACTCAGAAATTTTCATTTTCCGAGAACTTTCCGCTGTACCGGAATTTTTTAAAAAAAAACGGTTTTATTAGAAAAGAAAAAGTGATTCGCAGAAAATGTTGAAAAAATATATTTTTTTTTTCTTTGTACGATGATGTACGTATATAATGTGATTATATACACAATTAAAGAAGAAATCACGACACATAAATACTTTTTTTCAAAGTCTATGCTTTGCTTTAAATGCGGTTAGGAAAAAAAATCGTATAAGAAAAAAAACATAATACATTTTCTGTAAATCATTTGTTTAAAATGGCACGAAGGTTAGATTTGTTTTTATGATATACGCCGAAAAAAATTGCACAATTTTTGTTAATTTTGTTTTAAAATAAATTGCAATTTTGAATAAAAACTTTCTTTCTATTTCTGCATTTTAGGCAATTTTAACTTTTACAGTAAAATCCAGGTAATTCTAACATTTGATGAAATTGTAACTACTTTTTTATTATTGGAAAGAAATCATACATTTGAAAATTTGTTTACAAACGGCTTTCTTTCAATGCTAATGCTCTGAATCTTCTTGGTTCATGTTTTGATTTTCCATGAGGCTTCGGAATCGTACGTATGCAGGTACATCGACGAGTATAATCGCTGGCGAAATTTACGAAGTTGGCGCTCTATCAGAATCTTAAAGCTGACATTTTGGAAACCGCGATCTGTTTATTTTTGTAAAGAACTACGGAAGGCAGTGATGTTTTTATTTACTCTAAATTCTTGTTTTCAGTATTAAAAAAATCCTCTATCAAAGCCGCCTTCAATTCCATCTCTTCTAAAGAAAAATCTTTGCATACCTTTGACACTAAAAATGAAATAAAAAAAGAAAAGAAAGAAAGCTTCTTTATACTCAAAAATAGACTGAAACATTTTTTTTATAAACAAGTTTTTGTATTAAATCTTTAAAAGCAACTGAATAATTTTATCTTTTTCTTATTGTAGGAATTCAATCTGTAGAAAAAATGTATTTTGGATATTTTGTATAGTTTTTATAAAGCTCAGGTTTAAAATATGATCGAAATAATTAACTTAAATCACTATTTTTTTTTTACAAACAACTCAATCTTTAATTTTTCTGATGAAAATAGCTAAAGGTTTTTCTCTTACTTTTTTATTTGGTTTTAATTGTCGATTGCAGTTCATTGTTACATTGCTTGTACGGCGAATCACTATTCAATATAATGAGTTGTAGAAACAACTTTTTCGAAATCCAATTCGACATTTGAGTTGACATTGAAATCCAATTCGACATTTGAGTTGATATTGAAATCCAATTCGACATTTGACATGTGCTGCTAATCTTTTTGGAAAAATTTTCGGTCAAAGCTTTGAAATGTCGTAACATACCTCTAATAGACGATTCTGAGAAAAGATGCTTGTTTGAACAGACATTACTGGCGTATTAAAGGTAAGTTCTCCAAAGTTGTTTCGTTGCTGTTAAGAAACCCTTTTACACTCATGTCCATAAATTAAGGATAATTCAGAGTCACAAGGAAATCGAACTTTAAAATACATACATCACCCGTAAAATGACTTCACATATGTTTAAAAAACCATATGCAAATTGCAGGAAGCCACCAAATGACACCGATAGTACATCGCAATGACGAGAGTGTAAGAGAGTGATGTATAAGGAATACAGGCAAAGAAGTAAAATTGTTCGCAAGTGCTTTATAAACCTTTCAGTGCAATAACCGCATAGTTATGACACAGAGGATGCATTTAGATGAATTTATACGTGGTAGAAATATCGGCCGTCAAGAATGTGGGCGTACTCAGCTGGAAGTATCCGAGGAACTTGGAATCGCTCAGAGTGTCATCTCCAGGCTTTGGCAACAATTCCAAGATGATGGTAATGTGAGTGGACGTTACAGCACACAGGTCGCCCCCGAGTTACAACGCCGAATGAGGATTAGTATTTGACAGTTACTGCCAAAACAAACAGACAGAGCACAGCATCGACACTAGCACGGCAGTTTCAAGGCAGACCGTGTACAGATGCTTAGGGCAGATTGGTCTATATGCTCGTAGGATGTGTTCCACTTACTGAAACTCACTGTCGCCTGCGATTAGCCTGGAGTAGAGAGCATGCATTGTGGACACCGCAACAATGAGCTTGTGTGATGTTTTCCGACGAGTCCAAGTTTAGCTTGCAGTCTGATTCTCGCCGGACTTTCATATGGAGGGCGCCAGGTATCCGTTAGAACCAAGAGAACATCATTGAAAGACACCGTTACGGTGGTGCAGGATTGCTCGTGTGGGGAGGAATAATTATGGGTTCCAGAACTGATCTGCATGTACAAATTGAAACCATGACAGGTCAAATCTATCGGGACGTCATTCTGGAACAACATTTTCGTTTGTTTCGGGGCGTCATGGGCGCAGAATTCATGTTTGTGGATGACAACTCCCATCCTCACCGTGCAAACATCGTAAACGAATTTCTTCGATAGGAGGATATCACCCATATGGACTGGCCAGCATTCTCACCGGACTTGAATCCAGTAGAGCATATGTGGAACATCTTGGCCGACGAGGTGCAACCCGCCAACCACCTCTGACATGTCTACCGGAACTTCAGAGAGCATTGCTGATAAATGGTGTATTATGTCCCAAGATCAGATCGATAATTTGATACTCAGCATGCCTAGGCGTTGTACATACTTTATTTTATCGTCTGGGAAACATATTATGTATAACCATCATACCAACAATGTAATAATAGGGTTTCTTTCCTTCTTTTTTGTAATTTTGCTCCAGGGAGCAAAAAATCGCAATTTTTATTAATGATATCAAACATATAGCAACTTTTTTGCTCTTTACCTTTTGTTTAATAAATAGGCTTTACAAGTGAGTCACATTTATTTTGCATCTGATTCTTTCTTTTCCTGAACTTGCATTATCCTTAATGTATGGACATGAGTTTAGTTTGAAGTTTAATCCTTACTGGCAGTTTAGATTGTAAGGAGCTATATTATTCAAAAGAGTAAGTAATAAATAATATCTAAAGAAGTACCTTATATTTTACATTCATTCAAGAACTCTCAAAATTGAAGTCTTTTGCAATAACTCAAAGGTTAAGCAAAAATCTCAAAAAAGCACAGTTCCCATTTAGCACAGTGGCGCATCGAATTTCTAAAAAAGTGCCTTGCGACCCACCTTGAATTCCTTTCGAACAATCTCTAGAGTATAAAAGAGATTAGAATATTTAACGTGGACAAAACATTTACCTCGATTCTGAGGATGGGAAGTCGCTATAGAAGTAAACAAGTTCCAGGTTAAGGCGCAGTAAGTGGTATGGAGTAATTAACGGGACATACCGCTTCACTCCATAAATTTCACCTTATATTTTCCCCAATATTCTTAGTCCCCTGTGTTCGTTGTGATGATTTATGTATGCTAATATATCCTCGTGACGGAAAGCAGTAATTCTTGGTGAGAAGTAAACTTTGAGAAGTATTTGAAGTTGGAAATTCAAGAAAGTTAGACCCAAAACCAGGGCTTTAAAATGCTAGTGTCAGATCATTATCTTTAATCATAATAATGTTTCCAAATTCTTCAGAAGGTTTCATCTAAATGAAGAATTTTAAATTGAAAACAAATGGGAGCCTTGTAAAAGAGCAATAGGACTTATAAACATTTTGCTGTGCCAGACTTCTTCAACATTTCAACTTTGTGAACAAATATTTTTACGTACATCGTCTTTTCTTTATACTTTTCATTTGATGTATAGTTGTCGCTTGTCCCTTCAAGCAATTATCTCAAATTATATTTCTTTTTATTTAAAAATATTTGTTTTTAATTGAAATATTCGTTTTTCAATTCTGTCAAATAGAAAAGTGCGGCTGCATTTGCTTTCTGGATCTAAAAGAGGATTAAAATAGGAAAACCCGTTGGAGATCTCATTTTTATGCTAGGATTTACCCAATAAAAGATATTTATGGCGATGTTTAAAGTGACTTGTGAAAACAGATTAGCTAATCTAAGCATACAATAATAAATGTCTGATTCCAATATAAACTCGGCCATTTTAAAATTAATGAAAAATGAAAACATGAGTTTTATGCTTTTTAATGAAATATCATAAAAATAAATATATAATTCATAAATTTGGTAATATTATAAATAAATATGCGATTTTATTTTGAAAAAATTGTCATTTCTCATCAAAATTCAAACAAATTAATCAATAATATTTTTATATAAGATGAGGAATTATTTCTAAGAAAGTGACATATATTTAACCACATTAAACCCTGAACTGGATAATTTAAAGCTTAGTTTTAAAAATATTTTTCCCCAATCCAGCATTAAAAAATTTTTTTTTTCAGTTTGAAATAATTTTGCCATGTTAAAATAAAATCATGCAATCAGTTGTAATAAATTACGCAATTTTGTAATAAATTACTTTGAATATAGATATATCGAAAAATTCTTCTACTTCACCGAAGACAGCGAAACATTCCTTTGTTTTGTGCGTTTATCATTCTAGAATTTCCCTTCATTTTTAACTAAATGATTAAAAAAAAAAAAAAAAAAAACTGAATTGCGAAGCTGCACAAAACTAGAAAATAACGATCTTCACCCAAACTTCTTCAAAGAGGAAATAAGTTTTCGAGTAAGGAAATAAATTGAACGTAGATATGTACGATGCGAGTTTTGATGTTAATTTTTTCCAAATTAGGAAGAAGTTTTATTTTTTGCCGC
Organism: Argiope bruennichi; assembly: GCF_947563725.1. Lineage (NCBI taxonomy): Eukaryota > Metazoa > Arthropoda > Arachnida > Araneae > Araneidae > Argiope > Argiope bruennichi. The sequence goes on along the minus strand of NC_079162.1, from coordinate 131,473,230 downwards.
ATGCCCTTTTCAAATGGTGGAAACTCCATTTTAGTACTAAATTAAAAAGAAGAAGAAAAATGCGAGCAAACATTAATTACTTTTAAGTTTCAAAAAAAGGGAGAAAAAAAATTCTTTTAATGAAGAATATGTCATGCCTGAAAAACGTGAAATGTAGGGATATTTTTTTGTGATTGCCCTATTTTGTGATCTTATTTTTTCTTTACAAACGCGGTTGTTATAACGGGTTTGAAAATGCTCGCAGAGCAGATCCATAAAATTGCTGTAACTTTCTCATTTGGGAACAATGATGAAATTCGAAAAATACCCATATATTATCAGGTTTAGTGTATTATATAACGTATTGAAACTAAATGTGCTCTGTCATCAATAAAAACAGGGACACCTCCATAATTCGAATATTTATTACAGCATCTTCAGAAAACAAATGCCTATGGAAATGGCTGGACAGGTTTATTAAGATTTAAAAAAAATATTAGCTGAGTTGATTAATATAATTAGTTAATATTCTCAGTATCCCCCTTTACAGGAACTGGGATATTTAATAAATTGATCTGATTTGTTTATCTGGTAATAAATCGATCTGTTCGAAAATTTGCGGTAGTTCTAGAGATATAATTAATTTTATTTTTTTAAATTCCACCTGAAAAGTGCCAGCCTAATAAGGATAATATAGTAAGTAAATCCCAGCATGTTAATAGAAAGTGAAGCATTTTTAAATATTTTCTTTTTCTTTTCACTGGTATTGCGAAAAATCAACCAAGCATGATGCAGATTGGTATTTAATATTAATATTCACTTTCAATTTCCAGCTAATATATGATTTTTTAATAGAAATATGAGCATTTCATTACAATTTAAAATATTTCAAAATCTACTTTGAGTTTAATTCCGTCCGAATGACATTTAAATAACACCTAGAAATTTTTACAGTGAAAAAAATGTATTGTTTTAACTGTTTTTAAGTGAAATATTACTTCTTTTCTCTACCTATGTTAACTATTACTTTTATTTCCTTAATTTAATTTAACTTTCTTCTTTTTGAATCTTATTACCATAATAATGTCAATGCATTTATCAGTCTTTATTAAAAGGAGGAGATTTTAGTTTCAAGCGGAAGCGAAGGGTGATCACATAGGAAATTCATTAAGATAAGAATCATTAAGATACTATACGCTTGGTTTTAATGGATATTTATGGTTTCAGCCATATTTTTATCAGATCAACAAAATAAGTATTAGAATAAGAATAGAATTAATCAATATACTAAGTACAATATCAATATGCAGCGCTATCAACGTTCGCACAGGCATTTGATACGGAAATAAAATTTTAAAATCCCTTTTATTCCTCTTTCAAGGACTTTGCGAGACTGGTATAAATGTACTCTAAGTAGAGTCTATATATCAAAAAGCAATAACTCCTAAAAACTTTCTGTGAAATTGTACTCATAAGTGGCAAAGTTTTAAAAGTAAGTTTAGAAATACATAAACGAATTCTTAAAATATAAAAATCAGTTATATCTCTAGCAATAATATTGCAATACTGTCATATAACTGAGCAGGGGGTGCGACTTAATAAGTGAAATATTTCATACAATATTTGCATTTTATTACACTAAATTTTTCAAAATTAAATTTAATAGTATTTGAGAAATATTCTAGTATAGAATTATTGGCATTGATGAGACAGTTGCATTTTTTTTTTCAAAATATTGTGATTTAAGGAAAAATAGAAATGTATTTGAAAAAAAATATTGGATAATGTTTTCAAACTGATATTTCACTTCGAAATTGAAAATTGGCAAGCACATTTTTTCGCCTAACATCATTAAATTTTCAGAATGTTTTCAATTGAAAATACATAAAATTTTATTATTTTAATCCACTAAGGTGTGAAAACAAAATTTTGAAATAAATCAGAGCTATATACAAATGGAGCCACTGTCTAAAATAATGGGTATTTTAAAAGCAAGAAATTATAATTGTCAGCACTAAGGATGTCGTTTATTCTAAACACCATGAATATGAAAATACAGATACAACCTTAAAAAATTTTAACAGAATCTTTTATATGAAGAAACATCAGGGTTCAAAAGAACATTCTAACAATTTTAATCAGATAGAATATAAACAATATTTACGACATACTAAAATTCGAAATGGAAAATAATTTGTTTTTTATAAAATTATTTAAAACAACCCATACTAGTTTTTTTCTTACCTGCATGTTTCGCACAATGTTTTATTTAACATATTATCTAATTTAGCACCTATTCATCTTTAGTTAATCATATAAACAGTTTTATATATTCGTGACAACTTCGTTGGCTAACCACCAGCTCCCAGGAAAAAGGAATTAAATTCTTAACAAGTATTCAAATAAATATTAAAAAAGCACCTTGAAAAAGACATGAGTTTCAATTATTCATCACTTGATTTCCAGGATCAAATTTATTTCCTTTTCCTATGGAAAAGTATTTTATTCCTGACAATATTGACATCTATTTTAACCAATGTTGAAAAGTGCATTTGAATGAGCTTGTATTTTGGGATTCGGTTTGCGTATATGCAAAACCGTGGCGTGTGACCATTAGAAGGCATCGCTGGACAACAACTGAAGCATTCATTTACAACACTTTAAATTAAAACATTAAAACAGCTAAAACCTTCTGCCAGCAGGACTGAGGAAAGTGGCAGTTCCTAGTTTACGCAGCACCTAGCCCAGAAATAAGGGGCTTATCTCTAAATTGCAAGTTAGTAATTGGGCTTTATGGGATCCTCTCCAGTGGGTCTAATGGAGTGGAACAGAGATCAGAAGTGAATCTTGGTAAGTGAGAAAAGACTTGAAAGAGGACGAGATGTCAAGGAGAAGCTGACTCTCTCATTTGTTGTCAGGATGGAAAGTGGTGAGGAGCTAACACATTTTGTAGGAGAACTTAGAGCGTAGAGCTTAGGAAGAGTGATAGTAAGTTGTAAGTAAAGTTTTTAAGATAAACTGATAATTTATGGCATTAATAATGTTTAATTCACTCTTAATGGGAACAAGATATTCGAGAGGATATTTTAAATGTTACAAAAGAATATTTCTGGATTTTTAATTTTAATATTAGGGTTGTTTTGGGAATGGAAAATATTCCTCATTAATATTTAAATCTAGATTTCTGAAGGAGTTTCTTAAGAGGGGGTGTGATTGAGTATTTTATACATATTGATAATAAGTACGTACCAGTGACAGTTAGAAATTCTTCGAATTCAATTATTTTTTTGTAGTTCAAGGATTCTCATATTAGATTTAGCAGTATATCCCCGCACCGAATAGGTATATGTTATTACTGGGAGCAAATAGGCAGTGTAAATAAGTATTTCATTTCTATTATACGTGTTGGAGTTTTCAGCAATAAAGGGGTAAATTTTGTGAGTTCAGTCTCGAAACTTATTTTTAGTATAAAGATAGGGTTTTCCCAAGTAAGTTTATTACCAAGAATTAAGTCTAAATATTTACATTCCTTTGACCACGGTAAAATTTGATTATTAAGTCTAATTTTATGGGAGAGGGGCAAGATAATTAGATTTAATATGCGACTTAGTGAATATTATAGTTTCAAATTTGCTTTCATTCATTTCAATTTTCTGTTTGAGGAACCAGTTTTTAAGAGTTTTTAGATGTCTATTGAAGACAATTGTGATGTAATTTGCACTTTTATTTCTGAGTAATATGGCAGTATCATCTGAACGCATACATAACATTGGATGTTTTAAATATAAAGAGAGAATAAAATCGAACCGATTTTAGTTCCTTGTGCTACGCCAACTTTAATTAATTTTGTCGCAGAATGATCTATTTTTTTAAGTTGAGATACTTATTTTGATTATATGGGTGGGGATATTTTATGAATTAAGCCTGTAAATAAGGTCTTTCATCTAAACTCTGTCAAAGGCTTTCTGAATGTCAAAAAAAAAACAGCAGCCGTTTTTTATTTTGTTTATTGCTGAAACCTTCCGCGTATAATTCCTCTACACGGACAAGTTAGTGCGTTGTTAAACGCTTTTTCCTGAAATCTAATTGCTCAGAACATAAAATATAATCATCAGAAAGAACTGGAAATTGATCTTTCATCTGCACAATATATATACCTTTCGCTGGTTCCCGATGGTGTAGCCAACAGAAGATTCAAACTTAACCCGGTAGAATAGCTGGTGACACAGGTTGGCAAAATGGCTTATGATGCACAGTTTCAAAACAGGTTCACAGGTTTACGAAACGCTACAAAGCAATCTTAAAAGTTGATAGTTTGAAAAATTGGATAGAAAAAGTCTGTTTGGAATATAATAAGGATTGAATCGAAGTATTCCCCCAGAGATTTAATACTTCTGTTAACGTTCTTGGGGTTTAAAAAAATCAGTTTTGAAAAGTCAAGTTACAAAAGTTGTCCACATTTCTAGCCTGACTCCCTGAATTCTATAGAGATTTAAGATGTTAAAAAAAGAAGACAGTAGCTCAAAAGCATTTACATTAAACCTCTTCCATTTTAATTAAAATCTAGTATTGATTGCTTTAAGGTAATGTGTATTACAGAAATTTTTAAGGTTGCTGAAATCAATCACCTGAATATTCAAACTTTACAATTGGTAAATAATGTAAATATATAGGGAAAACGGGGAAAAACTTTTGCGAGGATGTTAAATCATCTCATCTTATCTATAATTAGCATCTAGTAATCGCTATTATTTTAAAATCACTATTTTATTTTATTCGTTATATAACTTATGTTATCAAGATATTCTAAAAGTGTAATGTTTGGCATTCAGTTAAAGGTAAGAACAAACAAAGAAAATGACGCAAAAAAGAAAAAAAAAGACCCCAAGAAAAGGAAAAGAATATAAAGGGAAAAACTACAAAAATAAACTTGTGAATGTGTTTTCAGCAAATGTCTTTCAAGTAAACTTGAGTTTCTATTTGAACGTTTCATTGAATAGAAGTTTCTTATGAATAGTCTAAACACAGATATTAGAGTTCATCATCAGTAATAAGGATTTTTACTTTACCTTTTATATGACAGCGATTTTTATGAGCTTTTCTTTTTTCTTGGATATTTCCAAAAAAAAAAAAAGAAATTCGACATCATTCCAAAACTGTTACGAATATATATATATAAATAAAATCCGTCGAAAGAAAATAGGTAAAAAATAAATTATTTTTCTAGATGTACCCCAGAAAGTTGATCAATATTATTGAAAAATGAACAATATCGCTTCGCTTTTTTTTTTTCAAACAAAGATACAATCGTCATTTGAGAAAATCAGATCTCGTTTGAGTATAGAAGTTTGAAAATATTTGTGACGATGGTTTATAAGTGTTTCCTAACAGCTTCAATTTTGAATGTATGAATTTTTTCATTTAAATTTCTAGTTCATGCCATTCAACTAACAGGTGGAGTTTCTCTTGCTTTCGTGTTTTGTAAGTTGGAATTCTTGATTTGTGCAAATAGCTATACAGCTATTCTAATCGTGAGCCAATAATAGCTAATTTCTAAATCATCAGAGATAAACACATACTTCTAAGTGGAAAATGGGGAGGGGGATGGTTTTTTGGTGGAGTCGGGTCACGAACCCGAGAACCTGACTACTGCGGCCACCATTCAGGTTAAACTGGAAATGATAAACGTCCTTAACAGCGATCATCAGGAGTCTTAGAATGGTAAGCAAGTATTCTTGTCACTTAATATCAGACAAAATGAAACAAAACTCTGTCATTTTTCAAATTCAAAACAAAGGAAGAATTGTATACAAAGACTTGATTCAACTAAATGCCAATAAATCGCATTTTCATTTTATGGAAGGATCTCACAAAAGATTAAATAACAACAGCAACAAAAATTTCTGTAACCAATGAAAATTTCATAACTTATTCATTTTTTTTGTTGAGAAGTAAATAAAATAACTATACCCATTAAAATTAAAGTATACATACGATTATCACAAAAAAAAAAAAATCTCAAATCTAAAGAAAAGGCCACTGCATCAATAATATTCATCATGTTCCAAATATTACAATCGAGTTTAAAATAAGTATATTCCATTCAAGGAACTGAAAACTTATATTTTAGGTATAAAGAACTCAATACATTTTTAATGAGGAAATCTTTATAAGTTGAAATTTAAAGGCAAACATTATTCAGTTTTGGACTCTCGAAAATCCTACTAACAAACGATCAAACAAGCATCTAGTGAATGTTTGTGGTTGAATACGGAAGAGTACTTTAATTGGGCCATTTTCATTCGATGATGCTTTAACAAAAGTACTATAATAAATTGCTAAATATACCGCTATTTTACGTGGACCATTATTTAAAGGAATCTGCTTTGCTATATAATTTGTCAAATATATGATTTCAATATGATAGACTGACAAATCTTTTCATCCACATACTTCCGATAAAGCCATTTTTAAATGAATTCATTGAATATGGAAACCTTTGTAATTTGTTCATCAAATATAAATCCATTAGGTCACGTCGTTTGGGGTTACTTTAAAAAATAGAATCTATGAAAGAAAATATTACAGGCAATTTTATCAAAACATTTGTTTCTGTTGTTTAATGTGAAATACGTCAAGTGTCGTACAATGATCAACAGTTTTGTTTCGCAGATGCGCATTTTGTTTTCAGCCGAAAAGTATCATTTTGAGCAAAGGAAATGAAATTTATTTTAAGTTTATAAAATAGTTCATTAGGATCGTACTTTACATACTATTCCATTCTGTAAACAAATTATTAAATTCTTTTCATTACTACACATGCTGTGTTATTTTCTATTATTTTTTGAGGTACAAACTGATTATATGTATAACAATTTTCTGTTAAATATTTAAACCAATAAAAATGTTGCAATGGCATTTTTAATTTTATCCAAATGTTTAACTTTTAAAGGAATTGATGATAGTTCTCTGAAATAAATTAATACGAGTCCCATTTATTTAATTAGCTTTCGATTATCAGTTTCAAAAACAAAAGCTTTGGTACTTTTTCTTTATTTTATGTGCCCATATTTCAAAATATTTTTATTAAATATGGCTAATAGGACCTAGGGGTTGTATAAAAATGGAGAGTTTTTAATTTTTTCAGAGTTACATTTATTGATACAAACATAAAATATAATTTTCTACTTCATTTAAAGTATTTTTCCAACTGGAAGTATGTAAGCAGAGCTCTTTTGCTTATAACATTTTTATCGATGTGTGAACTATGAGCAAAGACGAGAAATGACGATTTTAGGCCTGAATTATTTATTTACACATTTAACTAATGGGACATGACACAATACCACATATAAGAACATAAAAAAATATCAAAACATCCTTTTCGGCGCCACACGGCTCCCTTCTCTCTGCCGAATTCTTCGCAACCTTCTTTCACACCCGCTTCCTCCCGGCTTGGCAGCTAATATTTTCGTCAAGCTTTCAGAAAGGTAGCTAGATCTTAGCGGCGCTTTCTAAAGTATAGAACCTATTTCTAAAAAACAGTTTCTGTGCCAATATTATAGAGAACACCCTGTTCAGCTCTATATACAGGATGTTCCAAAAAAACGGAATATAACGCTCATTTCCTTAAGCATTGGAATTAGACATATAATTGTAGCTGCAAAGTTCATCAAATAAGGTGCCCAAATGTATGAAAATAATTCGGCTTCTGTAGCTTGGAATGACATGGAAATACAAAAAAATAAATAAATAAATTTAAAAAAATAATAATAATTTTTTACGGCTCTCTTAGAGAAGATTTGTCAATGAGTAAGATGTTTCTTTACACTCATCTATGAGGAAACAAAATTTCATGTTTCTGTCTGTAAAATTTTCTGAGTTATTAAAAGGCAAAATTATTAATTTGGGCCATTTGTCCATGCATCTGAGCAGTGTTTGTGCGAAGTTTTCATTTGAATTTTCAGGGATAATATACATACCACGAAAGATTATTAAAAGAAATAGGAAATAATAATGCATTGAAAAAGTCAGTTAATACGTTCATTGAAGTGCTTAAAAACTTCATACTCACTTCAAAACCTCAAATGAACGCTTCCGACAGTTATACATTTGCATGCTCTTAACTTGAGCATATGAAATGAGCTCATCACTTGTGACATAAAAGACAGGCATTATGAATTCGTTCATAAATATCGAGAGCGAGTACTGCCAAAGCAAATTTATCCTTTAGTTCAGATATAATGGCAATCAAAACCAACTGAATAAATTGACCACCTTGTAATATAATGTTGCACAAAATGGAATCAACCAAATAATTTCTAAAATTCAACACCATATATATACAGAAAATGGCCACTGGTGATGAATGTCTTGTTTGAAAAACGGAATTTTATTTTTCGAGAAGTGATAGTTTTGAAAATTAATTTTCTATCTCGATTAAAGCTACATTCGTCTGCCCATATTGTTTTTTCCAGGAAAGAAGGAAGATTCTAAAATGCAAAGCTTCGATCGAGTAGTTGTCTATGTAACTTTTGTAACAGTCCATACACTTCACGAATACAGGGCAGATGCTAGTTATTACATTGCCTCTATCGGTTTTAGAATGGTGAATTCTGGACTGATTTTTCGTACATTAGCATGATGGTAACTTCAAAAATGAGTAAAAATGTCAATTTCTGCATCAAATGCATAACACCTCATCCTTACCGTTCCTGTTTGGGAAAATAAGGACCCAGTAGTTTGTAATCACCAAACCGGTTTGTAAATACATTTCCTGGGAGGATATCGAAAATTCGGAAAACAGCGTTTCTGTTCTTCTGCAACTGTTCGATGATTATATGCAACATGAATCACCAGCCTATCCAGAAAGAAGAAGCAAAGAATTTTATTTTTCTCATTGCTAACTTTCTCTGAGATGTATTAAATGTCCACTTTTTGAAATTTCTCTTTCTTTCTTTATAAAATAGAAACTGTAAGTTTCAACCAATGAAAGTAAAAAACATTATGCGAGGTTAAAAAATATCTTTGAAAACATGATGACTAGGGAAATGTCACAAGGATTAAAAAAAATGATTAAAAGACATTTAACTTGACGCAAATAAACTCTAAAGATCATCTTACTTGTTATTGCTACGCAAGTTTCAGAAAATAATAGTGGCAAAACATACATTTTCAGCATTTGTTTTAATGAATCAAAATCATTTTTCTCAACTCATGAAAACAATGTTTTTTACAAACACATAAATTCAACAAATCGAAATTTTTATAAAAGTTAATTCTATCGCGAGCATTAAAAAATATCAAAACCTTTGTTGAAATGTGAAATGTTACCTATAACAACGTACTTGACTTGGTACGCTTTTGATTTAGAATTTCAGAAAATAAATTTTTTGTCATTTTAGAATTAAATTTTTCTATCCATTAAAATTTTTTAAAGGAATTTTATGGCCTTTCATAATTAACAAACTTTTTATTTCTTCGGCTTTCTTAATAAAGCTTAAACCTTTCAAGAGATCGCAAGATTTTCGAGGATTTCATTAAACCGCATTTCTCAGTTACCTTGGCAACAGCTAGTTTTAAACTGTGAGTGGAAATAAGTAAAAATAAAAATGAAGGATAAATTGCATTATGAAGAAATGTGTACAAAAAGGAAATTTTTCTACAGTGAATATGGAAACAGATTTAAAAATTTTTTGTAGAATTAGGGCACAGAGGAACTTTTTTATTAAAATTAAGAGCTGGAGTTCATCCTACGCATTCCTTCCTTTGATATTTTTATCTGTTATTTAAAACATATATTTAAAAAAAATTAACGTTTTATGAAAAAGGAAGTGAACATTTCAGATCAAAGAATATTTTTACTGCGAACATGACACAAACAAATTAGTTTGTTTGTATTTATTCTAACGCTCATTCCATAGTTAGGCTAAATTATGCAAATAAGCATTGTCATTTTTATTTTTATGTGAAAATGTTTCAAAGGAATCAGCTTTTAAAATACAAAAAAAAAAAAAGAATTATAAATCAACTTTTTTTTAGACATATATGATTTTTAAAACGCATAGAATCCCCATTCCACATTGAGACATTTCTTTGTGTCGAAAGACATTCAACTGAATAAAGTGTCTGATGTGTGCTCTCCCCGCACAGATACTTTTCATATACACCGGCCACAAAACTTAGGGAATATTTCATAATGAATATGACGAGGTAAAAAAAAAAAAGTGCATCTGATTTTTTTTTTACTAAACAAGAAAATCATTTTTACATTTTGCCGTTTGTTTTTCTTCTAATATATAAAAATCTATATTTTCCTTCTAATATATTAAAATAAATTTTTGTTTATTCGTATCTTATGCGCTGCCGTACCGTTTATTCGATTGCGGTAAAATTTTGCCAACTTATTGCTTGCCCCTGCGCGAAGATTACAGGCATAGTACAATTATTATGTCTAATATATAAAAATGAATGAATGAATGCTCGCATTTTCTTCGCTGCCGATTAAATTTTTGAATGTTGCTTCGTATTTTATTTACTGTTCATCCGATGACGATAAAACTTTGCCAACTTACTGCTTTCAACTAGGAAATCCATGCTTTTCACATGGCCAATTGTATGTTGGATGCTCCCGAGTCAGCCAAGAAATTGATTGGTTTTTGCTGAAGACGGAAAAACAAAGAAAAATATTGTCTACCCTAAAGTATACTTGAATAATAAAGTAAAAAATAAAATAAAAATAGAACAAATATTATTTATAATTATCCTTTATATATCATTCCATTTTAGTGAATGTACTCATTGTCGACAAGAAAATAAATATCATTCTTTCTATCATTCCTAATGAAACAAGATAGCTATTTCAAATTTCAAAAGACATTTCCAAAATTATTTCTTCTACGGCAGCAACTCGCCGGGTATCAGCCAATATTAAATATTAAAAATCGAGGACTTCATATTCATATTGAAATTTCTTCTCATTTTTGAAATGAGCATACATCATTTTAAGAAAATGGAAGAGGTTAAAAATTATAAAATATGAAAAGAAGAATGATATAAGAAATTTATTGGTGCGTTTACATAAAAATCTTAACTGAAGAGTAGTAAACAAATAAATGAATAATTAAAACATCTGAAGAATGAATATATAAAGAAATATCAATATATTGCCCTGCGTTTTTACCGTTTTCATACTGAATTTCAAAATACAAAATAATCAAAGGAAAAATTTGATAAATCTTAAACTCCAGGTTGAATCGTTCTTAATTTATTAAAAGCATACTTCAGCATGGTTGTGCTGTCATGCACTTGTAGCAGTTATAAATCGCAGATGTTAAGCTTTTTTGTATAAGTTATTATCAAAAATTATTGCCTGATCATGATGGCATTTCGCATAAAAATGTTTTTCTATTTTATAAAAATTCTCATCATCCTTAGCGAAAGATAGAGACCTCCAAATTCAGAAAAACGAGATTATAATTCCGAATGTCAGATTTTTCCCTTACCCAAAATTTTCCTTTCAACTTTTGCCGTAATGTTCAACATTGAAAAATTTCAGTTATCTTTTTGAAAACATCAATGACTATCGAACGTACCTCTTTGGGTTCTAACGACTTGAAAATGATAAATCTCATATTTTTACTTCAGTAAGTTTAGATATTTAAAGGGAATATTTAGAAACTTCCAAAATATTTTTAGAAAGAACAGTGGGTGATGTTGGGAGATTCATAAATCAATCTAAGAAATGGATTACTTTCATTTGAAATCGTAAAACTATAAAATTTGCACTCATACATTTTGTTGTAATGTGCGTAAGCAGGAGAGGCTTCTTCAGTGAGTCAATTTAATTATTTATTTCGGTCTGTATGTAATATTTAAATTCATCAAAAATCTAATCTTTCGAAGTTTTATTCTTCTTCATGCGAAGCAGGAAGAAGGGGAACTCAAGATGAAAGAATTTTTATCTCAGAGAGAATTCTCTTCTCTTAAAATTTTTTCTCTCTCTCTTAATAATACCGCTCATTCCATTTACTCCAATTTCTGACCAGCCACTTCTTAATTTGTTGAAAACAAATTATGAAGATATTGTGATTTTTTTTCCTTTGCATTTTTTGAGACTCTTTTTATGAATATCAGGTTTGCCAGTAGAAAATTATAACCAAGAAACATAAAAATAAGTATTTTTTCTTCCCCATTTCGTAAGCACTATAAAAAAGCAAAATATCTCTCTATATTAAAATAATCTGCAAAATTTCCTTTATTTTAGATCCTTATAATTTTTTTTGACACGAGTACTATTTCGGGCAATAATGAGTCACCATTTGAGAAATGTTTGATTTTTCTGTTAATGTACTTTAACAGTAAAAAACCATCGCATCTATATGCCTTAAAATGTAACTCTCTTACCAACAAACTCTCGTTCTTAATTAATAAACCTTTTCGACAGCAAAATATTTTGTGCAAATAATACTTTTATCTACATATTATTACTGAAATTTGACTGAAAAGGGTTGATTTGGATGGGTATGTAGATCCATTTTCACAATAAGAATTCAATGAAAAATGATCAAAAGTATTTAAATTAAATATTTGTTTAACTCTTTTAACCAGCTAGAATGTAGAAAGTCATCCCAAAGAGTCTCTCCCACAACAACTGGAATGCAGAAAGTCGTTCTTCGATTATCACCTTAAAAACGATTAAAATGTTTTAAAAATATAGTTTTCTTAAAACTGTCCTAAGACTGGCTCCGACGCAAAAAAGCTGATGCAAACACCGATGCTTTTTCATTTTATGATAATAAGAGAAGAGGGTCAACTGCTTGCCAAGGTTATTTTGTGGTTTCCGCTGTTTGTTACAGAAGTTTACCGGTCTTTGGGGGAAGGGGGAGGGGAGAAATAGCTTATTTCATGCTCGGTAAACAAGACATGTGTTGTGCTTCTAAATAGACTATATGCATTTAAATGAAGTGTGCAACACACGCTCAAAGATTTCATGATTTATGATGCTATTCATTTGCAAATAAAATACAATGTAGTCATCTATCTTAGAACTGACTAAAGAAAAACAGCGTCTAATTCGCTCATTTGTGTTTTAAAAAGATTTCTACAAACTACTCATAAATTCACCGGTATTCAAATGATTTCACTTAAAACTGTACATAATGCTTCGCTGACATATAGTCATGTATTTAGTAAATTTCGCATAATTTATAAGAATCTCTGAGTGTTAGAAATAATAATAATAATAATAAAAAAAAAATGTAAGAAGAATTGGGATTAAGAACGTTTTATCGAAGAAACTTTCTTTTTTTGCAAAAATGCTGTTCATTTAGGGCCGTTACAAATCATTTAAAGCTTTTCATGATTCCTAAACATTTTTCTTCCTCATCATTTTCATCAATGAAATTTTGTATTAAAATTGCATTTTTTCTGCTATTTAAATAAATCCTTTTTACGTTTCATTTCTGCTAAGAAATAAAATAACCTTGATTTCCAAAATTGCACTTGATTTGGAGTCCGTAAATTATTACTCTGACCATTATGTGTTTTTTCAAAATAACTGTATTTCAAAAATTGTACATGAAAAGCATTGCTTTATTTCAATAATCATTAGAAAGTTTCTAGCAGGAGTTCCAAAACAATTCGGGCGTCTGTAATCCTTATTGTCGGAAATCGCCATTGTCCAGTAAATGCTAGTGTGGTACTGTTGCACACGCACGTTGCATGTTAATATGAGATGTTTGGGATATTGTTCTCAGAACGCCCCCCGCCCAGATGTAACATTCTCCTAACCTCTCTTACAAAAAATAAAGAAATGTAATAACAAATTGACTAAAGTAACATTTTTCGAAGGGCCTTTTCTATCTAAACACGGTACCACTAATTCAAATAATGCAAAGAATGAGCCTGTGTACTCTTTGCATTAGCTTCAGTGGTCGATTGGATCTGAAAATGTTGATAGCTAAGAGACAACAGAGGTTCACTCATACCTACAACGCTACAATTGAACTCTTATGACAAATAGATAAAATTGTATGAACTGAAACCAGAAGATACAAATATAATTTCTTTAATATATATGTATATGACACTCGCGAATAGTTTGTTCACCATAGAAATCTGTATTTTTCATTAGATTTTTTTAAAAATATTGTTCACAAATAATATAAAGCATATGAAAGGCTTTAATGAGGCTTTGGGGCAATTAACAGTTAATATTTATTTATTGAAAATTATGTTTCATGAACAGAAGAGAAAATTTTATCTTTGGAGCTATCATTCCTATTTAATAATAGTATTGTATATATTCTAAATTAACTAATTTACTCTCATCTGAGGTTCCATTTGCAATATTTAATCGAATTTTATATCAATAAGAAAATCAGTAAAAAAAAAAATTATTATTCAAACAAATTTGTTGTTGGTTGTTTTTAAAAACCATTTGCAAATCATATTTTCATTTTAATTAAAAACAATGTCGCAGACGATGAAAGAATATAGTGCATCATAATTATAATTTCATTCGAAATTATTACCATTTTTATAGCAGTATTTCTCACAAAAAATATTATATATATTTTTTAAATAGAACGTCCGTTTCGAATGCATTGGTATTCTATAACGGACTATTTCATATATTTTTTCTTTCTATATATTCTGTCTTTCAAATGATGTTTATACTACATAATAAAAAACAACTAATCTAATGTGATAGTTATAGCTTTTTTCACATGTTCTAAAAATTTTCCTTACTAATACGAAAGAATAAGGAAAATATGATCGAATTTATTATTAATAACATAGTAATTTTTTATCAAAACAAAGCGTAAATATAATCCGATTAACATCGAATGTATCAGCTGGCAAGTAAATATAAAAAAAACTAGAAGATATGCCTGTCTAGACGGGTTGCTATCTATTGACAATATCTTGGATACGATTGTCCCATATATAAAAGTTGCAGCAGAAAATCTCCTGAACAATCATAGAGTGTTTAAGACATAAAAAAATTATTTATAAGATTTAAATATATAGTAGCATTGTAAGTTACGTAGTTAAATAATTAATAGGATTAAAAGTTAAAAAGAGAATACACACTAATATTAAAAAAAAAAGTAAATATGTAGTAACTTTAGATGTAAATATCGAGTAACATTTTTTTAGATGTAAATTAATAGTAAGTATCCTTTCCTTACAAAAAGATCTTCTGTGTCCACAATATTCACGAAGACTCATATCAAAACTAGACACTAAAAGAGATTTGAAATAAACAGTGATCCATTGACTGAAAGAAATCACACGCGACACAAACTTTGAAAAAAAAAATTGAAGCTGATTCAGAAATGTTTTGCCAAACATAAGTACTAAGAAGTAAAATAAGTATGATTAAATGAATAATCAGATGAATAAATTTATACAAAAAGTGCTTCAGATACTAAAAATATTGTAGGATTATTACATAAAAGAAAATGAATTCATCTGATGAATGATAACAATTGATGCCGAAAACTCTGAAATCCGCGTATCTGCGAAAATGCAAAGTAAAATATAAAGTAAAAATAATGCTGAAAGATACTAGCAATAACTGACAACTCAAGTAGTAGAATATAATGATTCAGAGGACGTCAGCTTATTGTATATACGTATGTATGTATGTAAGTACATATAAATGCGTAATGCTACTAATTACAGTATACACATTGTATATGTATTATTAGAAATAATAGAATCACAGTTAAGCGTAATCTTTATGAATGAAGCTGCTATAAGTTTTTAATTATTATATATCATATATTTATTTTGAAATTTTTTAATCACTCTCTAAAAGAATACAGAAATCTATTACGTGCATTTTATAACATAAAAATATTCAAAACAAAAATCAAACGAATGATGTGGCATCATAATACATCAACCAAAACCCAACAAATATTAAACTTTATAAAAATGCATAGCAGCAAAGTTCGAAGAGAAAGAATTAGAAATTTCACAACCGACCGTAAATCATAAACATTTTTTTAGAGATTCTTCATAAAATTGTTATATTTCAAAAACAATTTAAAATTTTTTTTTCAAAGTTCTTATTTATTTTATATTTTGTTTTTCGCAATCAACCCAGGTCTCATTATGATCGGGCGAAACAGAAGATTGAAAATCCTAACTGAAGAATAAAAGCAATCATATTTGTTGGAATTACAAAGAAAGTATCTCAAACATAATTAGAACTATTAACTAAATCAAATCTAAACAAATATGAATAAGATTATTGGATAGTTAGATGTTTATTAGTTATTAATTGGTTATAATATTCAAACATATGTGGGGAAACTCCATCCACATCTATTGTTGTTGTTACTTCTTTACACGCCCGCTAATGAACTGTCAGCGAACATCCACATTTAATCATATTTTCGACGAATAGGGTACTTAGATATAAGAATAAGAGGCTGGAATTTTTAATACTTAACCATAGTTTCATCAAAATGATCTGTCAGCCCATTACCTAAATTTTCAAAATGCACTTCGGCTTTTAGATTAAAAACTTTACAAATGGCATTTTCATTTAATATGAGTTTGATTATAATATTTTTTAATATTCGTATGGAACACAAATTTTCTGTAAAAATGTTTGTTTTGTTCCCGTTCTCCAAAGTGCATTCTGCCATTATATTAATTTCTAATAATTTGATCTGGGGGAACCAGCATATACATTCCAAGACCACATCATACTTTTTTAAGTGTAAAGGTCTCGTTTGTCGTCGGGTAAGCTGACAATATGACAAATCCACCACTGATATGCAACTCCATCACTGATAAGCAACATTTACTGTCTTAATTGTCATACTGTCTTAATTGTAAAGGACTTACTAGTCGTCGGACAAGCTATCAATATGACAAATCCATTACTGATATGCAACTCCCAATATTTGACGTATCAGGACAGCACTTAACATAGCAATGGTTTAAGACAAGTAAGAAATAGCGCCATTAAAATTATTTTAAAATTCCAATTAATTTATTAAATATTATATGGTAAATTTGGTTCCTATCCACATTAACCTCGAAACGTATTATTTCATAAAAATGATTTTTAATTCGCCTTAAAATTCTAACTTTCAACATGACATACAGTTATTTGTTTTGTTTTAATCAATGTTTTAAAATATTTTTAAATATAAATTTTTAACAATGATTTTTATTGTTGTGATGAAAAAAAATATTTTTCAGCCACGTATTTTAAACATTTTTGAAGTTATGAAAAAAAAATCCTTGCTTGAGTATTTTTCTCTTTTATTTCATAGAATATTCATCTTTTAAAATGCAGGCGCCGCGAAATATCTTCTAAATACCGCTTTTGAAAATCATTTGAATGGGTCGACTCATAAGGCATATAAAAGCAACATCTAAAAGGAGAAATTCTTGACTGTTCGTTTCGTGCAGATAAATCTCATTTTAGTCCGTGAGACCCGTTTTCACAATATAAAACTATACCATTATAAGGTAATAAAAATATTTTATTTCAAAAGAAAGAATTCAACGGAGGAGATGTTTACAACAGTGAGACGGACTGCTTGTTTTAAAGAGTATCAGTATTTCACCATTTCTCTATATACCACGAAAAATTAAATTTTGCTTCTTGAAGAAAAATATTTTTTTCCTCTTAGGGTTTTTAAAAAGAGCAGAGCTTTCCGACGTCATGAGCTGTACGATCTTGAATCTATGGATTGAGCGGGCCTGAATGCACCTGTTCGAAGGTACAAATGTCTCTTAAGACAAGGAATACATTGACACCTTCATCTACGACCATGCCAGATAGATATATAGGTGGTAAAGCTTGAGCTGTAATCGCAATTAAACAATCAGTATCTTATTCTGCTCTCTTGCGCACCATATTTGCTCAGGCGAAATTATTCATCAAGATAAAGATGAGTCACTTCTTTTTCTTCTGATTAACTAGATTTTTTTTTGGAAAACATTTGGTATCAGTTTCATCAAATATTTCTTCACTTGATATTTTTTCCCCGCTTTTCTACCCTGCTATGCATATTTACTACCTTTTACTGTAAGTTTTACGGGGAATCATAAAAAATTATTTGAGCAGTTGATTTTTACTTCGAATGAACGTATGTCACACAATTGCCATAAACTTATGAAAGCGCAAATTTCCCGTTCCAAATGAATTTGTATTACAAATATCCTCCATCGATAAATCACACATTGATTTCAGCATTAATTCCCTCTGCATATGATGAAGGCTTTGAGAAAAGAGGATTTTGTTCCCATTCGCATTACACCTTCATCAAACACAAGCAATGTAAAGCGGTATTGTTTATATTTAGAAATATTCTAATTTTTCCTCCAAATTCTTCGTGATGCTGTTTCACTGGGAAAGTGCTGTAGTGTTCATGGATATACTTCCATCATGTCCATTGATTGTGCTGTACTTTACCGTCAGTGGCTACACAGTCACTTCTTTTGAATTTCACAATTCTTTTGATACTAAGAATACCTTCCTTCTAGACCGTGTGACAATGGATCTTTCAGTCTCGAACGATACCATTGCATGTTGAAACCACAACTCTTGGAATTTTCTGGAAAGTGCAAGAAGATGTCGGTAGGAAATTGTAGTCGTAGGCTTGTTCTGTTCAATGTTTTACCTTCATTGTCGCGCCACCTTCCAAATTATGTAGGAACCCGATATTGATATTTGTAGGAATTATAATGGTAAAATAGTACTGCCTGATGATTTGTTTGAGGCCTCTTTATCTTTGGAAATTGAGGAAAACAACGACGTTCTTTCAAACGACCATCTTCAGAGATATCAAAATAAATGAGTACCTTGATTTTGTAGCATCTGTAATATTTGAGGTATGCTGTATTAATATTATAGTTTATTATGATTTGCACAGTTCTGAATAGTAATTGTCTTTTTTCATGATTTTTTTTGTTTGATTTATAATGATATTATTTACCAAATTATTTAATTCAGTTGATGGGAATTAATATGCTTGATTAAAAATCATTCCATTTAAATACTTTTAGTCTCTTTTCAATGAATTCTTATTGTGAAAATGGCTACATATCCATCAAAGTTAACTCTTTTTCAGCTGCCAAGGAATTTTATACGTAATTGAACATATGGAATTATTATTTGCTGAAAGTACTTAACGGTAGGAAAAATTTATTAATTAGTATAAAAATTTACAAGTTAAAATAGATACTTCTGGTATATACAAACAGGATGGCTTTTATGTTGTTGAAACCGCTCAAATAGGTAAGCTAAACATTTGTCAAATTTTAGCTATTTATTGTATTTAAATGGAAAGTCTATCGAAAAAATTTGTATGGAATTGAAAGACAGAACATTTTGAGAAAACTAATAAGCAGAAAGCCAAGGAAAAACCAATTTTCTGAGGGGCTTTTGAGGAGGGGTGGCTCTAACTAAAATTGTTAATAAAGCTTTTGATGGTAGGCGTCCGATTCGAATTCAAAAATCCAAAAAACATAAAGAAGCAAAAAATCCAAACTATTCCAAAATTTGATTTTAAATTACTCTTTTTGGGGAGCTTAAAGACAGGACTTTTCCTGCAGTTGATAGCGTATTGGGAAAGCAGCGGTTGTTGTTGAAATTTGGTGGAACTCCCTAGGCGGCAGTTTTGTGTGTTCACAGCACCATCGAAAGGAAAAGGAATCTCTTCTGTCCATAAGTATGTGATTCTTCGACTTGCATCCTCGACAGAAAACGCAAGGTAAAATCAAGACGTGCAGAGTAATCAATTGCTGCTCGAAATTCATCCTGTAAGGACCCTGTAATAAGAATTCTTTTACTTATAATATTTTTCTTAATGTGTGAATTGTGATCGAATGCAAGGAATGACAATTTTAGTCCCAAGATTATTTATTTGCACTTTAGTCTAAAGAAATACAATACATTACCTTACAGCATGCGTATAAAATATATCAAATAATATTTTTTCCGCTCCTGGGATTCTCTTGTCTCTGCCGAATTCCCTTCTCCCCTCTCTTTCATCTCCATCCTCCTTCCTTGATGACTCATTTTTTCACCAGGTTTTCAGAAGGATAACTAGATTATAGTAAACAATTATAGGTACGATTTCAGAATTTTGTGTAAAATTATGCGTACGGTTGTCCACGGAAAGTCCAGTGTTCGTGTTACTGAGTGACCACTTACAGTGGCATTTGTAGAACTTGCAGATTCTTCAGCTGTTGAAATTATAGCTTCTTCCACAATTGCCAGCTCCAATGCACACAGTTCTGTTCCCGGTGCAACATCTAGAGAAGTTTCTTTTTTTCAAAGTTATCCATCATGCCTTTAACTGTATTTGCAGAAATGACCTCTTTCCTTTAGTTTTTCATCCACTTATAAGCTTGGAGTATTGCAGAAGTATTGCACTCATTGTGATAAAACAGTTTTATGATTAATGCGCTCTCTTTCTTGGTCAGCGGCATTTTCCGTATAATTAAATGATTTCGCCAGACTATATGTATGGATTTTATACTGAAATTAAATGAGCTACTCATTAGAATATGAGCATAACAGCGGCATCAATTGGCAAAATTTCAAGTTATCTTACCGATAATAAGAAGGAAGCAGACGGATCGGCACGTATTACACTATCCAAGATCTTTATCGTACTTTTGAGAAAAGATTAACCCGGCACTCCTGATTGGTTTTAGAAAATAATTATATTTAAAATAAATATTTAAAACTGCTGTTAAAATAATTTATTAAAATTGTGAGCATATGTCCATATTCTGTAATCTAATATGTCCAGGCTGGGGCTTTTTCTTTTTTAAAATTATTAATTTTATTTCATTTCTCTCATTTTGAGATATTAAGCTTGATAAAGACAAATTTGAATATTTTTTACTTAGGTAGCAAGTAAAACACTTACTATTTATATTACGAAAGCAAATTTTAGATTTACATTATGTCCTAACTACGCTTAGATTATTTTGATCGTTATTGAAAAAAAAGGTCAAAATAAGACTCGTAGGTTATATATAATTTTCAATTTTATAAAACATAGATGATACGTTTTATATTAGTACTTTGCGGGGTATTTTTTATTTCTGATTACGTGTTCTAAACTTGTTGGCTTTCATTGAACGATAGTTTCACAATAATCCTTATTCATTTTGTTTCATTCTTCTTATAATATACATTCTTTTATTAGAAATATGTTTTCTTACAGCAAAATCTAACTGATGACATAAATTTTCTATGACGTTCACTCTGGTGATTTTGGAGGGATTTTAATAACTTTAGGGAAATTGTACAATAACCACGAGCAGATAATAATACAGAATGCTTCGGGTCATTTTCATGTTAGAATTGAAAAGTGGTTGGTACCCCAAGTTGTCCACTAAGTTTCACACTAGTGCACAACTTAGGTGAAAAAAAAATACTAGTCCAAAAATTGCAAATATTATTTAAGACAGAGGGATATAATAAACTGATCTATTGTAAATTCTATAAACAACAATTGGCCAACACTTATTGCTGCCATACATCCAAATGTTCCATTTTTTATAGATTTAGTTCTTTGTTAGAGTTTCGGTATACTTTTGCCTTTTCATTCGATGAAAATAAATTGAATTTTGAACACATCGGCGAAAAGTATGTTCTTCCAAAAAATAAACGTCTTTTTTTAACTTCTTTGCAAAACAACCTTTTTATTCGATTTTGCTTAGTTTTATAAAGCTTGTTTCTCACAACCTACTGCAAAAACACGTTTTTGCCCTTTAATTATTGTGTGGTTTCTGAGGGAGCACTCTTATTTAGCCCTTCTTTGAATGATTTTGTCTTTTTTTTTTGTGAAATAAATCAGGGTGATATAATTCAAGCTCTAGATTAAAGTGAAAATGATTGAAAAAACCTAGTATAAATATATAATATAAAATAATTAAAGAATAGTATGATGGAAATATCCATCATCATGCAAATTTACATTTTAAACTAAGTACAAAATCTTCAGTGTCCCTCTCTTTTAAATTTCTTCACTCATTATCGCTTTTATTAGCAAAATAATAATAATAATAATAATCTCAGATTAGCAATAAAAAATATTGAAGAAATCGCACGTTTCTTCCAACCACAACAATGGAATGGCAAGTTCAAACTCTCTATAATAATTGTGACATTTGATTATTTTTTTTACAGCTATGCTTCTTATTACGCAATAATCATGAAAAAAGTTGCCAGCAACAACCCATTTACAGTATACCTGTTATCAATACAATTTTTGTTCACTATCCTGGAACAATCTCATGATGGAAATTTCCATCATCATGCAAAGAAGGGTTTAATACGACATTATTTCGTGAGCTAATTAGGGAGAGTATTGATAGTGAGATTTTAACTTTTCGAATAATTTAACGCTCATCGTTAGAATGAAACATTTTCCATTTGCTCTAATTTGATTTATTCCGCAGGCCTTGGCTATGTTTCTATTTGTTAATAGCACTTGAATAGTGGAATGAGTTCTATTGACTCCTTTCCCGATTTCGCAACGTTGTTTATCTTAAAATGATAAACAATTAACTCTCGTTCACTTAAAGATGTTTGCTCAAGCTAATGTTTCATGATTAAAAATTCAAACCACGAAATTACTTTCGGAGTGATCGAGCCTTGTTTCAACATCACTTAGAATTTTCAATGCGGAATTTGTTTATATTTCCGTCATTCAGAACGGGACTATTCTGTGTACAAGTTGAGCTTTGACTTTCAAAAGGGTGGAATTTTAAAACGATGTCTGAGATTTATGCAAATATTTCACTTCAATCGAAATGCACGAGTTTTACTTTGATCATCTGAAGTTAAGACCGACCCTTTCTGGTATCTTTATTCCGTTCCTTAATCGAAAATTCTGTTTTGAAAAGAAGGTCGTTATTTGTATTGTATAAAAAGATTTTCTTTTCTAAATAGTCTTCTACTCTAGAAGTTTGTCGGTGTCTGTTTTCTTATCGATGTTATAAATTATAACATGAGCTTTGCGTTTTTGTGCTTTTATTATTTCACATGTTTCTGCTATGTCTTGCATGCTCTCAAAAATTCATTCAACTGATGTGGAGTGAATGTCATCAGCTGTTATGATTTTCACCCCTTCCCCAGGTATTCTACCAATTGTTTTAATCTTGAATGAATTCCCTTTGAATGACAAAGCTCTATTACCATGTTTTCATTTGAATGTTAGTGTTTTTTCTTTATTCAAAAGCTTAAGAAGCAACACGAATTCCTCATCCGGTTCATTTGGGGGGTCTTAGTCTTTTGAATAAATTTTCGGCCATTTGGGCGTAAATTTTGTTATTGACACGTTCAATTATTGTTTTAATACCTTCATTTACTTTTTTGTTAGTTTCCATTGAATTTATTTTTAACTCCAATATCCATTTCTGATCTTGTTTAATTATGCGGAAAATATCATTAACAGTTATAAATTCAGATTTTAAATATAGTTTATTGTATCGTTTAATATATTCTATTGTTTTATGCCTTACCTCGGAGATATTATCTTTGTCAATTAATTTAGTTATAAGCACTTTTTTATTTCCTGATCTTTAATTTTCGCCTTTACGAATATCATATCTTTATTAATTATATTTTCATTTACCCGATATAATTCTTATCTAAAGTCCTTAAGATTTGGTGGTAATTTTTAAATAAGGTTAATAAAAACTGTGAATTGTTCTACCATTTTCCTGCTCCATTCCTTAGTCATGATATTCTCATATTAACATGTTTCTCAAGATATCTTTGCCATGACTTCTCCATCAATATCATTATCAAAATCGCCTTCTCTTATTAATTAAATCTAAAAATACTTGGAAACTCCCATTCTACCAGAGGGTTCCCCGGCAGAGGTCTTCGAACTCATAATATCAACAGTACCAATACGAATAAGAAATAAGTTAGTTGAAAGGCACCAACACAGCCAAAACAAATGTTAATTTCAATACAAAATGATTTCAAATGATGATACAAATTTCAATACATGTTAAATTTAATACAAAACTCAAAACTCTGGAATAAACTACATAATAAAATTAATAAAATAAAATAAAACTCCCACATTAAAAGAAACAAATCGCAATCTCAAAAAATCACCAATTACACACAATACTAATAGCAAATTCATGAAATAATACTTGTTAGACTCATCAACTGAGCGGCTAAATCAGCAAAAAAATAAAGCCCAGTTGTAAACAACCCATGCATTTTTTTTAAAAAAAATCTAAGAAGACGAAGTCATGCATAAACCAGACAATCTCTTGGAACAGTGAGTTGTAACTTTCAGGCACAATTTCCTAGGATTCTAGATGCAACCTACTAGCTAAATGATGTCAACAGTGTGACGGGTCAGCAGGATGGTGCTTCAACAATCGAGATACGAAAGCTCACTATATATGGCAGTAATGATGCAGAGAGAATCAGGTGGATGATGATTAATATTTAAAGATGGTAATATGAACAATGTAGAAAGCAATATATATATCTATAAAGAGAGACCTTGATATATATCTATAAAGAGGAAATTTGGATATTTCTCCTCAAATTATTGTCGGAAATTACAGACAAGTTTCATGGTCCCCACACATTCTGTGGGAGATATCTACGTAACTCCAAAAGGGAAATTTATATAGTTATTCACCTTTTGGAAGACATTTGACCTAGATGATTTCTTCATATATCTTTAGGGCTTAAAATAGAGCAAATTCTTTCAATTCCTCAGTTAACGATCTTTGTAAATGAGCTTCGGTTCCTAATATCAAGAAAATAAAGCATTAATACATATATTTTCGGTCAACAAAAAAGCAATGCAAATTTGGCACTAGTAGTACCAAATTAATATAAATTTGGCTCATCCAAATGGATTTGGGAAAACGTGTATATTAGAAGTTATTTCCGAATTTTTTCGAGAACGCTTAGTAGACTGTAAACTCATCCACATTTGGAAAGTTGAAAAAAGCCATTATAATATGCGGACTAAGAAGATTAATTAGTTTAGTTTAATTATATTAACGTCCCGTTTCAAAACAACACTAGGGCTATTTTGGGACGAGCCTCGTCATTTTGAACCGCGGTCAGATATCGAGGACGACATCTGAGCTGGCACCCCGCTCCAAACTTTCAGACAACACCAACGAGAAGACGTTTGGAGCCGATGGATTTAACGTGCACCAGATGCACTTACACAGAGCTTTTTCGGTGGATTCGAATCTCGAATCTGAAGCCTTCCGATTCCAAAGCCGCGTCCTTACCACTAGGCGACTGCGGCCCCTATTCTGGAAAAAGGAAAAGCTGCTAATAATTAGCAATATAAAATTCTTCTTAAATCGATAGGAATTAGTAAAAAAAATAATGCGGAATATTTATTAGAGAATTCAAAATATAACTTTATTTTTCATACGCACGTGTTCTGCTAAAAAATTTTGTGTCTGGAAGTTTAGTGTTCATCGATTGTTTAGGGAAAAAATATTTAAAAAAAATAATTTTCACCTACAATCACAATGAAAAATGTGAAGCATTATTTTGAATTGTCAGTAGGAGAGAATGGTACAACAAAAATGTTCTGACAGTAAAATAACAAAACCTTTCATACTATTTATCGTTAAAAAAAACAATCCAACAACGTCCATGTAGAACAACACGTGGAAGACAATAGAATATTAAACTTTGTTTGCATTGAATTTTGAATGTCCTTGAACAGAATGGAAACAGATTCAATATCAATTAAAGATGACTTATTTATAATTTTTTTTTGTTGGTACAATTGGATCTAAGATAAATTCAGTGTGAGATCTAACGCGATTTTTCACGCATCATTTGTCATTTTTAAAGTTCTTTTGTGAATTATAAATGCACAGCTCGCTTAAGAAGCAACCGCACGAGAAATAGTAGATATTAGACATTAAAAAAAAGTACTACTTCAGTTTAAATTCGTATATTGTCTGCAGTTTAAAGGTCGCAAAAGTATTGTCTGAAAACAATGTCTTCGATACGACAAAAAATTTCAAAATTCAGTAACCTTATAAAGATTGAGTAAAAAAGTGTATAATTTTGCATGATAATAGTTTTAGGGAGGAAACGAAAAAAAAAACTGAGAAATTAAAGGAAACAAAGCTTTATTCAAAAATAACGTGGAAGTTCAACTGCAAATGCTTTTAAAAAAGAAATTATATGGTTACCTTTTACTTTTATCTTTAAAACGAAGTTTTTGTTTATTTCAAACTCTGTAGAAAATAAACTACAAAACAGATATGTCTACAATTAAATGACTGGAATAAAATTTGTGAAAACTTAGATGTCCTGGTATAAACTACTTCATTATTTACTATACTTTAGCATAATGCGTGAGAAAACTACACTTCAAGAGATGTGCAATGATCAGAATTTCACTTCTAAAATAAACAATTAAAGACTCCTGCGGAATATTTTTTAAATGCACAACACTATAATGATGACAGAGTGATGAAGCTTTCGTTATATCTGGGAGCTCAGTAGTCTAAAATGGTATTTAATATTTACACTTAATGTGCCACATTCTTGTAATGAGACGCTCTCAAAGTCAACGACTGCGACGAAATATTTGAATTTGCATGAAATTCCAATTTTATATCAAAATTTCATAAGTTAACACACTTTTATAGATTAGTCATATATGATCTCAAATTTTTCTTTGTGACATGGGATTGTTATGTTATCTAAAAATGCCATAAATCGCTAATGCCTTCAGTTATTGCATTGAATTTCGTTATGTGTATGTATATGTGATTCTTGTTAAATGATATTTTGAAATAATGGCAATGAAATATTTATTAGATTATGTCTATATCGACTTGATTTTCTCCAAAAACATCCAGAAACATTGACTCATTCAGAAAATTACTTTTGAATCCAGGTTTTTCGTTTAAATTAGACAATTTACGGAGCACAGACCTCAGAGAAAAAGTGTCGTCCTAGTGATCAAGGGTGTCAAATTAAATTCTTCGATATTATTATATAAAAATAAATAAGGAAATTGTTCAAGTTTAGCATTTCAAGTGCACGTACCAAATAATAATGTCCAATTTCATTTATTTTTGATTAGCTTTGATTAATGCTTTATTTGAGTAATTGGTTTTCGAATACTTTTCTTCGCTTTGAAAAGTTTAAAAGACACGTGAATTGAAAAAAAAATTCTTGAAACATCCTTAGAGACACTGAAAAGTATATCAGATCTCACTGCAGCATTTGATTCTTATAGTTACTCAACAAATAGAGCAAAATATTCGAACGTAAATCAACAGAAATTGTACGCAAAGTCACAAGCTGATGTCAAAATAAATGCATTACCTCAGATAGGATGAGTTCTAAGTAATGTGAACAAAAAAATTTTGTAGAAGTATTCGGCATTTTCGTTTTAAAGATATTTATAATTGATTTAGCCACGGCATATTCTTAAGAAAATCAATAATGTCTAGACATAATCTGCATAATAATAAAACGTTTCTCAATGTTATCATTGTACAGAATGAGCACGAAATAAAATTCTTCCAATTTTCTTATTTATTTTATTTTTTTCTTCTTAAGAACATATTAATGTTCCGAAAGTTCTATGAAACGGACGAGACAGCTTTTGCTACTTTTTTTAAAAACTTTTTGAGGATCATGTTTAGTATCCATTAATTTCTGAAAACTTGAAGGACATAAGATTAGATATGTCTTTACTGTGCATATGAGCACATTAGTTTGAAGATTTTTTCGAAAAGTTTTGTCGAAAGATAAAAGCTTATTGAACATTTAAAATATTAATATCAATTAAATTTCAGATGAGAAATGTAAAGAATTACGAGCTTTTTAAAAGCACTTTTTTATTTTATAATTCACTCAAAGTTTCCAAATGCATTTCCCACACTAAAGATTTCGGAATAATGTTTCAAAATTTTAAAGATTTTATGATACTGCAATAAAAAAATCTTTTAAAATCTCAACAACTCTCAAAGACGTCTGTTTCAAAATTCCTTAAAATATTGAAATTCGTTTATTTCAAGAATGATCGTTCTTATATGAAAACTCTGCTTTAAATAGGGAGAATGACTTAATTTTATATTTTTTTGAAACAGTCCAGCCATTATGTGCCAAAACAGGGTATTGTATATCAAATTCTGGTCTAGATTTGATTTTTTTTCTACTATATGTTTTTAGGATCCTGATGATGAATCTGAGGTTTTTCTTCAAATATTACTTTTGGATTTTTTACAACAAAAAAAATGATTAAAAAAAAAAGGTTTTTCTTTTTGGTTTATAATTAAGAAAAACTAAGAGCTTTTGCCAACACTCCAGACGTCTACTTAAAGTGTTCACAAAATTTTTGTTTTTTTAATATTGCCGACTTTCAGGAGAAAGCGGCTGTGAAATATCTCTGCATATCAAACGAAGCTATTTTTGATAAGTTTCTGTTTATTTTAGTTATATTTAAGCCACATTTTGAAGCTGCATTCGGGCTATTTTGGAACTGTGATGGGGGAGACGCCAATCAAGTCATTTTTATTACAATTCTGTTTTTTTTTTTTTTTTTTTTTTTGTCTGCCTGGTCTATTAGTAGAAAATGCTTCACAAATTATTACGATATGTTCAGGATATCGTACGAGATTCAGAATATCGAACTGTATCGTATCTATATAAAAAGGACGTTCTACTTTTCGTACTACGATCGATATATTACTGTCCTTTCTTGGAACCATAGGTTACATCATAGCAGGAAGTGGCTTAACTCTTTGGAGGTAGGTAGGTTAAAAACTAATCCACCTTTTGCTTAGCTTTTTTTACATGGTGAGATATATTTTAGCCCATCTCAGATCGTTGAACTTTCTCTTAGTCATACAGTTTAATATTTTAATGACATATTATTATTAAGATGACAATGCTTTGCACCAACGGTCAATGCATAAATAAGTGAAAAAAATTATACAAATCAAAATGCATCAGTAAGTTGTGAGTGCTGCTGTGATTAAGGTTGAGGAATTGTGTGATGCAATGAATTTTTGTCGTTCATATCGGTATGTGTTATTTTATTATGAGCAAGTAAATTAATTTATAATAAAAAGAAGCATGTTCTTTGATGTTTTATACTAATTTTGAAGCTGTGAATTGGTGAGGTTATATATGTCCCATCCTATAAAAAATAGGACTTATTGAAATGCTATTATTTTTTCTTATTTTGAGTAATATTTTATGTTAAATCATCAAAATGAATGTTTTTCTCCCATTTTTTTAATAAAAAATTCTGAGCAACTAGGTTTTATTTTCTTGAAAATCGTGTGCCTCCAATTGTTAAAAGAAGTATTCAACGCGACACATGTTATGAATTTGATTGAACAAGATCATCTCAGGACTCATTAAAGTAATGGATATATGAGCCCATATTTTGGCGTCAACTGCTATAGAGACGGTTATCCTGTACTTGATTGAATTGCTTTATCAATTGAAAGTTGGAGTGGAGGAGATTGCAGAGAACGCTGAAAGATCTGTGATTCCTGCAAACGAAGAAAATCCACTAAAGGATTTAGGGAAATATTCTTGTCCATACTCCAAATATTAAAATATTTTAGCCCTACGGTTGATCTAATATTTTAACATGATTAGTCCTGAAAAATTATTTATAGAATTGGAAAATTAAGAAATCGGAATTTGATAGATTTATAATCTAACGTCATTCCCCTATTCGATGCACATGCAAGTGTTAGTATGATATGGTTGTCAACAACAACAAAAAAGGAACATGTCAGAACTTTTTTATTTTTGCATCTTCACAAAACTGATGTCGATGGAAATGATTAAGAGGCTCAAGTTTTCTTTAATCGACAAACTAATTAAACGATTAATTAATATAGTTAACAACTATCTCGAAATTTTTCTATTACTGAAATCGAGATTTCTGAATAATTTGATGCGGCAGACTTTTCTATATATGTATATCAAACTTCCTTACGAAATTCGCAGTAATTCTAGAAATATACTTAATTGTTTTTGCTGAAAATTTCTTCCCTAAGGGGCCAACCCACCTGGGACCGTATATTAAGTAAATCTCAACTTCTTAATAGCAAAAAAAAGTATCATTTCTCTTTTTAATTCACAGGAATTTCAGAAGAATAATCGACACGATTTAGATTTATTCTTAATATAAGTATGATTTTTTCAAATTATAAATATTTACATGATTTTATTTAAATATTGAGGCATCTCTATTACTTTACAAATCGATTCATCATTCAGCTTGTTTAATTGATTCCGCTCGAAGAAATTGATTGACATAAATTTTTATGGCAAATGGCAATGCATTTTAATGAAATACGTTGTTTAATCCATTTTAAAAGAATTGGTTTGCGAATAACGTAAAGATACTTTAAGTCAAGGAAATTGCCGGTATTCATCGAAAAGATGGGATTTTATTTTAAGGCGGAAACAATTGTTAATAGGATAGAAGATTTATTATGTTTCATGGGATTATTTTATTATAATAAAATATTACACCTATTATTTTTACATATTCAACCATATTTTTGTTATTTGAATGCTTTGAATAAATGTTAATTTTTAAAGATTTTGCGAATTTTACAATTTTTGTTAATATTTCTAAAATTATTTTTGGTGCGCACAAAAATTTTTGTATTTCGTGATTTGCTCTCATGGGAAAATTTTACTATTTACTTTTTCCACTTTTATGTTTAAAAACACTCGCAAAAGAATGACTTTTATGAGTTTATTTAATTTAATTTTTACTTTTTCCCAGTTTTATGTTTAAAAACTCCTAAAAGTATATTACATGTGTGTTATTTATTCATTTATTCCATAAATTTAGATAAATTTTTTAAAGAGTGAAATGTTTTTAAAGAAATGTATAATAGTTTCTAAATATCTTTGAAAGTTCATAAGAATTATTTAATATTGGAAACGTCATTTTTCAAAACCTTATAACTCTCGAAATTGTCATCAGAATTCCATGAAATTTTATTGGGAGGTTATTTTCCTGGCTATAAATTGATTCAACAACAGCAACAAAAAGGCATTCCGATAGCCGTAATGGGAAAATTTCAAGGTAGTAGTTAATAAACTTGGTCAATCAGTTTCTCAATGGAGCAAGCCTGTCCCCTCACATCATTTCCATCGACACCAATTTCCTGAAGACACAGCAATAAATAACAAAGTTACAGAGATGTTTCCCCTATTTTTTTGTTGACGACTGTACAATAAAGCTTTTAAAAAATGCCAGCTGACAGATACGTTACACAAAATAAAACAAAGACAATAGGTAGAATATAGACATATTTTACTATTAATATTAATTAAAAAGTAACGAAAATTTTTTAACTCTTAGCTTTGAGCAAAAAGTGTTCAAATTATAGATAATATTTTATAATAATCGAAATTCAAGTGATTAGAGAAAAATTCGAGTTGAAAGCTATTTCATTCTAGCGCCATTTAAAACGCTCATATTCATTCATAGTTAACAAGGCTTAATAACCATTGAACAAATTAGATCTCAAAATTTTAGAGCTTTACTTTGACTTTCCCGTCGTTTTTCATAAACTAGCTAAAAAAATGTTTTTTTTTTAATGTTCTCCTTAATGAGTTTGAGCAGGAAAAATATACATATAAATGTCGAAATCCATCAAAATACATAGCTGAATCTAAAGAAATAGTAATACAATAATTCACAGCTAAATTCAATTAATGAAATTATTTTATATTCTTTAAATAATTTACATTAGATTCTATATAAGCTAAATGTGGAATAATGTATTCTTTAAAACATTTATTTCATCAACGCATATTTCAGAAATTTGATAAATGGTTGTGTAAATGAATGCCAGAAATTAAAACTTAAATAAAGCGGATATTTCATGCACAAATTATAAAATCCTTTTTTAAAACAGATTATTATTTTTCGATTTTGGTTTCTAAGTTAAAGCATATAGAATGGAATAATACAGAAATCTAGTTCAAGAAGAGATTTTTAAACCTATTGAACATTTAAGAATATATTTTCATCAAATTTGGTCAGCTATTGGTAATGTAAAAATTTTAATCGATAACTGATTTC
This sequence comes from Argiope bruennichi, assembly GCF_947563725.1. Lineage (NCBI taxonomy): Eukaryota > Metazoa > Arthropoda > Arachnida > Araneae > Araneidae > Argiope > Argiope bruennichi. The sequence continues at coordinate 131,441,146 of NC_079162.1, read as the reverse complement.
TATTTATCTTTAATTAAAGATAAATGAAATATTAGTTGGGCTATGTTATAAGCATTTTCCAAACACGTTTTTATGGATGGAATTGCACTTTATAAATTTACTATTTCATGGGCTTAATAATTTTTGCGGAAATCGAATGTGCCAGTTATTGAAAATCTAACCAATAAGCTAATTAAACACGCTACTCGATTTTACGTTGAATAAAAAACAAATGTAACGAATTGTAAAATTACTTTTTAATTGACAAAACAATGAATGGGAAGCTAAATTTTGTTATAACAAAATCTTCTGTGTTTTTATTATTGCATTCTTTTTTTGGAACTCAATGAGCTTAAGTGACTGTAGAAATATTTGCGATGAAATATCGAACAAAAAGAATTGGTATATTAAATAAGATTTAGAATATCGGTTATAAAGGATCGTTTATAAAGGATGTTTCAATAAAAACAAGCTAAACATCTGTTAAGACCTATTTTTTTCTCCTAATACTGCGGTTGGAATATCCATCAGCTTTGAATAACGATAAAAATAGGAAGATACCATCCATTGGTAACCCAAATTCCGCATATTCCCGTATATTTCCAAATATACCAAAAAAATTCCATATCCCAAAAACATTCCCTCATATTTCCAAAGATTAAGAAAAATGCAAGAAAATAAATGCATCTGTGGAGGAAGCGGTTATGTTTACTATTATTTAAAGGAATGCATAGAAATCTCGAAATAAAGAAAGAATCTGAAAGTTGAAAATGCTGACTTCAGTACCGCACTGATGGTACCAGATAATCTTAAAACACTGAAGGACATGATGTTAAAAATTGCCAGTTTATTTTTTACCAACTGTTTAAAAGCAGTTTCTATTGTTGTGAAACGAGAATTGGAGAAATATGGAGAATTTCGAGGCGATAATCTTTAAGTGATGGCCTGATCCTTGTTTAATGGGAAGATAGGTGAACGGGAAAATGAAGAGGGAAGTCAGTGATTGACCACTTTGTGGCTAGGGGCCAATTGCCTCGAAGAGGATGTCAGTTTGGTGAATCGGTCAGAGTTATGGACGGAATTGGTTAAAGATAGTAGTTGGCCACAACAAATCCTTTCGGTACTGCTACGTTTAATGGTGGTGGGGTGGTCGGCTATACACAAGAAGAAGAAGCTTTGAATAACGTCGTTTCTAAAACTGGTCGGCACTTTCATAAAATAGAAAACATTGCCATGCTAAAAAAAATTAAAGAGAGTTTTGAAAAAACTTTCAATAATTATACTTTTTGTTTAGAACAGATGTAATTTGTTTTATTTTTTAATCATTCTATTTACCCTTTACAGACATAACTCCGGAACATGTCGAAAAAATTTCTTTTGGGAATACAATATGACAAACTGAGTTTTTAGAATAAGAACGCTTTTAAATTTTTCTAATTAATTTATGAAATTAGGAATTATAAATACACTTAATAGTTATCACTCAGTCTGAAAATTTCTCATTTATTGAATGCATTTTGAATCTGTGAACATCAATAAACACTTTTTAGCTGCAGCTATCGTCAACGATTATTTTTTCTTTTTAGAAAACTTCCTTGAACAACGACATCTCCATCTTCGGAATGTCAGATAAAAGAAACCTCCGAGTCCAGGTATTGACTCTTTCGTTGTTTCGACTCTTTTGAAATAATGGTATCGAGGGAGACGGTAGGCAATGTGCACACGTATTTGCTAACTATGGAATGAACAATATATAAATCAGAGACTGTTTAGTATATCAACTTTTTGCAGCTCTCCCCTTCTCCGTTATCGATTTATTTGCTCTTTTTTTTATATAATCCACAGCAGCAGCGATCCAAAATTGTTGGAAGAAATCTTCAGTTTTTGGAAAAAAAAGCGACCAAAACACGAATATTGAGCTTTCTAAAATCGTCAAAGAAGAAGAATGTGTAGACAGTTTATCCGCGGCTGTTAGAGCTCTCTATAGTTCATTAAATTTATCTCTTTCATTCAAGCTGAAGGTTTTTAGAATATGATGTGCAAGTGCTCAGCGGCGCAAGCGATGAAGACATTTTAGCAGAATTAATTCCAGGCAATTAGACTAATGAGAAAGATACAGCTGATTGTTCTGAAAACTAAAGTCAAAATTCTCCTGCCGTACCTCTAACATTCTTAAGGATTTTGCAGCAATAATATCAAATGTTTCCATCGTGCATTTCAACTCGTTAATTGGGCGTAAATATATGTGAATACAAATGTCATCTGCATCAGAAAATAAACAAACAAAATTAATTTTACCTAAGTAAAATTTCTTTCTGTGATTTTTTTAACGGAATAAACTTAAAGTTCATATTTCTTTCCTATTTATATTTTTTTATTGTTTACTTATTATAGACAAAATTTTCATTTTGAAATTTTTGTAAAACGTTTAGATAATTTAAAGTTTAAAAAGTGTAGCTTTATATGCTCAAACTGTCTATAATGGTAATCTATCTATAAAAACCTTTTATCTAGGTCCCTACAGTATTGTTCTATATAGCTTGCATTATATGTGAATTTAGCATGATGGGGTTCTAGCTCACAAATCTTTTCATCCACGCATTTTCATGACTAATACGTTTTTAAATGATTTCATTTGATATGAAAGCCCTTGTGAGTTGCTACAGTAATTCCCAGATTTGAATCCATTCGATTACTTCCTTTAAGATTACTTAAAAAATAAAGTCAATGAAAAAATTTCTCGAATAAAGGATATTTGATAAGTGGGTTTATTTATATTGCTTCATGTTGCTGTCCCCTCTGGTTCCATAAATATTGTTTCTTTTGCTTCACCTGAGAGAAAGAAAGTTTTTGTGTATGATTTCTCATTTTCTTTGAGAACGGTAGGTGCAAAAGTCTCATTGAAGTCCACTTCCTCTGCTTGGGAGAACCTTTTGCATATAGTCGGGCTGTAGGACTTTGTATCTATCAATTTTTCAATTGGGAAGATATTTTACTTTAAATACCTAATGGATCCGATTAAATGACTTGTCTCTAGAAGATGCACAAGATGCCACGTTTCATTTTTCTCAAGAGAATTTATTCTTTATTTATGACTTTTTTCCCTTAGCTGTTTCAGGGGATTCATTGCTTCTTCGTATGTCTGAGTTGTTACAATATATGCAACATTTAATTCGTAATGACCCGAGATTTTATGTTGTTTCTGGATTTAAGGCTATAACGATCATTATTATTTGAATGACGAGAATTACTCGGCAAATTATCCTTTATCTCATCTTGATCAATAGTGAACAAGAACTTGACATTGTTGGGGAAATTCCGAATTCTGCATTTTCATTAATACAAAATTTTTTATTACCTCGATCGTTTTGATAATTGCAATTAAAAGGACGTTAATTTTTGTACTTTGTTACATATTCAGTCGAGATTATTTTCTTGATTTTGGGTTCTAATTTCTTCCACAAGTTATCAGGCACATGCAAATAGGCTTCTGAACCAAAAATTCTTAAAGGACTGTGAGGCAGACTTTCCAGACCATAATTCAAGGTAAATAGAATTTGGAGCTTAAATTTTAGAAGTTCTATTAGCAATATAAACAGTTGTATTTACATTATCGGCCAGTAAATACAAAAGCAATTCTTTGGATTATATCATGGACCGAACATTTTCCACACTGTGCACTTATATCTCTCAGATTCCCAGTTGTGCTATGGAGTGTAAAGAGCTGTAGTTTCTAGCTGAATACTTTCTTACTTAGAAAATCATTAAAATGGAAATGAATGATTATAATTGAATAATAACTAACTAGGTCAGCGGGAGTAGTAAAAAAATATGTGATTCTACATATACAGTTGAAAAAATTATTAAGCTCAAAAATAATTTCACTTCTGTTTTCTACAATTGATTAATAAAAATCATGCATTTTACATTCACAGCTGAACACAATAAATTAAATAATAAGCAATAAAATAAAATGCAGTGATTTATTGTGAGCTCATTTCGCTTCAGTGATCGCAGGATTACAAATAAAATGCAATTTGTATTAATATACAAGATTCTAGAGTTTGAACCACCCAAGTGGTTTGATTCTTTCATAAAATATTCAACTAATGGTTTATTTCATTATGCACATCTTTACATGAGTGCTCCATAATCTTCAGTATTTGACCGAGGATTATTCCAGCAAAAAGTTATATCCTTCTTCTATGATAATAAGGTTCTAAAATCGTACGACTATATATATATATATATACCGGGTGTCCCATAAATTTGTAAATACCTTAAAAATTAATAAAAATTGAAGGAATGAGTATATTTTAATGCGGTTTGCGAAACTGTTATTCTCATGAAGAGGGATTTTTTTTTCATACAAAAAAAAAAAAAAAGAAATAGTTCAAAAATGTGTCGATAGAGGGCGCTAAACACAAGCAAAACATACAATTCTACGGGAAAAATACTTTTATTTGCATGCAAGCAATTGTTTACATGCATATCACACCAGTACTACAGTACTTGTTCTATGTGTCCGCCATCACCACAAATAACAGTTTGGAAGCGGGAGACAACACTGGTAACTGCATCATACAGCATATCCGGATGAATGCATGAGATTTCGTGGCGAATGGCTTCCTTTAGATGCACTAACGAAGTTGGCCTATGGCGGTACACCCAAGACTTAAGATAACCCCATAGCCAAAAATCAAAGGGTGTTAAATCTGGTGAGCGTGGGGGCCATTCATGTGTAAAGTGACGGCTGATTATCCGTTCTTCAGTAAAAGTTCTTCTCAAAAATGCCTTCACTTCGGTGTCGATGTGAGGAGGTGCCCCGTCTTGCATGAATGTCACTTTGTCAAGGACATCGTGTTCCAATAAGGACGGTATCACTTCCTTCTGTAACATTTACAAGTAACTTGTTCCATTAACTGAACATGTCTTCCATCCTGCTTTTTTACAGGGCTTTTCAAAGAAAAAAGGGCCTACAATAATGGATGCAGTGAAACCACACCAAACAGTAACCAGTGGTGAATGCAGGGGCTTCTCAGTGTAAGCATGTGGATTCTCATGTGCCCATATTCTACAGTTATGGGTATTAACTGCTCCATGCAAAGCAAAAGGAACCTCATCTGTCCACAATATTTTCAGCAGCCATCGCGGATCATCTTCAATTTTCGCCAAAGCCCAATTTGAGAATTCCAATCTCTTAGCTGTATCATTTGGTAAGAGCTGATGTAGCGATTGCAATTTGTATGTGTATAATTGCAATACACCACGATACACCATGAATTGCAAGACACCAAGGATACGGTACACCGAAGTCTTTGGTATACCAGTTATTCGTGCCACTTCTCGTGCGCTACTGACTGCACTTGTAGACTGTTCCCTTAGCGTGTTCATTTGCGAAGAGACATCGAGGGTACGGACTGTTGTTAAACGAGGTGCACCACTGCGTGGCCGATGACACAAACTTCCAGTTTCTTCGAAACGGTGAACTAGGGAAACAAGTCCAGCAGGAGTGATCGGACCTTTCTTCAATCTTTTCTGGGTCCTAAACTTTCGTAAGGCTTCAGCCGCCGATTCGTTGCTGACATAAAACAACTTTAAAAATAGTGCTTTATCCACCAGTATCAACATCTTAATACAAACCTTATGCAAACCTTTAGAAATGATGTGTCAATCGCTTACTCTGCCTTTCATAAGACTTTAATTTGCATATTTCCACTGATTTGCTTGTGTGCAGCGCCCTCTATTGACAAATTCTTGAATTATTTTTTTTCTGTATCAAAAAAAAAAAAAAAAATCCCCCTTCATGAGAATAATAGTTTCGCAAACCGCATTCAAATATACCCAGTCCTTCAATTTTTATGAATTTTTAAAGTATTTACAAATTTATGGGACACCCGGTATATATATATATATATATATATATATATATATAATGATATTTTAAACTTTAATTTCAACTGAATTAATTTCCAAGATTTTATCTTAATTTAGCCCACAGTAAGTTCATTCGCTTATTTCGTGATCCAATTCCACTTTCTCTACTTAATTAATTCAAGAGAAGCTTTATAAAATTGCTTAGTCAGCTAAACGCCGATATTTTCACACGCTCGGCGTGATGGGGTAAAAATGTCCAGTAAGCACATTCTTTCTTAAAAGATCCCTGTGTTTCCCTTACATGTGATTGACATGCTTCAGAAATCCCTATCAGAATCTTATTAATATATTAGCACAATGAAGAAATATTTTCCCTATCAAAATCTAAGGTTATATAAGGCGAGGGATAATTTATTTCGGCCTTTTTTCCCCACTCCGGCTTTTGTACTGCTCTGTGGCGGACGTCTTGTCCGCGTCTCTGCTTGTAAATAATTATGCTTTCCCGATGGATTATAAAGAATTTAAAAAAGATAAAAAGTCTCTTCACTGTTCTTCACTGTCTTCAAACTGCATCCTGCTTAACATAAAATAATGTTATATATATATATATATATATATATATATATATATATATATATATATATATATATATATATATATATATATATATATATATATATATATATATATATAAACTTTTTTGCCATAGAACACATAGAACATAGGGCCGTCAACACAGGGTTTATTTTTGCGAGTGATTAAGTAAACAGAAATGATGCGAGAAGTAAAGAGTGCAACAAATGTTGAAGGGAATTCAAACTGACAGTAGGACAACAACCCAGTTTCATGAAAAACATAAAACGGAATGCAGATCACTTCAATATTATCGCTTTGCTTTAAGAATTGCAAAGACTTGTTGTGGATTCTACATCTTATTTACATTTTATCTGCCTACTACCAATAATTTAGAATGGTATTATTTAAGCATCAGTAATGTTGTATTATCGTAAATCTATACTCCATTAAGACTGTCTTATATCTTTTATCTTATGGTTTTATTTAGTTTATTGTTAAAGGAACTTCTGTAACGGTCTCTATGGTCTATTAGCATAAGTCATCCGTGGAGTTTGGTATAGAGAATAGTTCTAGAATATTCCTACAAAAGAAATTAAACGCAACCATATTTCACTTCATGCCAGAGCTTAAAACCAATTATATCATAGTGGCAAATATTTACGAGATATGTCCTAAATTTTTTTAAATCACGCGACATTGGTAATTCCATAATGCAACTTTTTTTCGAAACGTCCTATTTCTTTTCTAAAAGGGTCAGAATCTATGGAAATTTAAGAAATTTTAAATGTGTTAAATTTAACTTATTACGTAAATTTGCTCAAGATATTTAATAATGTTTTCGAAAACTGCTCCCTCAATTTAATTTCAGATCTTACTAATATTATAAAAGGTTTGTTAATTATTGGAGACTACTTTTAAATAACCATAGGTACTTTTCCATTTCCGAGAGCCGTTGACGACAGTTAAATTATTTTCGCCAAATCGCTAACAAAAAAAATCGCCAACAGGTTGGCGATTTTTTACGGCCCTCGGAGACGGAAAAGTACCTAATCAGTTCACCTTTTTATTTAAATATTTAAAAAAAATATTATTACTGAATGACAAGATGATATGTGGAATGAAGAAATGAATCCTAGTCGGCCATTATTTCGACGAGATTGTTCACACATAGGTTTTATTTGTTAAAAATACTCATTGCGTTCGTTTTATTAAGTATTCCCATAAATCTCCGTTTGTTTGCTTACGGTGTTTGCAGGCTGAGAGTTTTACAACCTCTTATCTGAAAAGAAACGGCTAATTTTCAGATAATAAAGAGGTCGCTTTCTCCATGAAGGAGACTTATCGATTGCTTCCAATGCATCGAAAACCGGTAGTCTCGCATTATTTCCTCAACTTAACTTGATAAATTACTGTTTTAATATTAAAGGATTTCCTGCTGGCGACTTTTTTTTATCTGAATATCAGCATGAGAAATGGAATATAGCTTTTGACAGAAGCTTGTGAGATGAAAAAAGTATCAGATTTATTTCTTGGTTAAATTCCTGCTTCGAGTTTTGCCCTAAATTCAGGATCTCCCGAAAATACAGGGTGGCCATACAATAACGTTTGGCGGCTTCTACAGCTAAAACGTATGAACGACATGAAACCACATTTCATATACAGACTGTGGAAGGAATGGGAAGATAAATTCCACAGAAAAAAAAATTAGAACTAAAAGTTGCCGATAGGAGAAATATTAGCACTTCTGTCACGTACAAACGAGGTAATTTGCATATCGAGATGGATTATGTAAAATTTCTAGTGCGTGCGTGACAGCAACGCGATGCGTTTCTAGCAAAAAGTGAAGAGTAAACGATCTGCTAGCAGTTCGTTTCTGGTTATTGATGTGTTCTTGACTGTTATTGGTGATTGATTGTTGATGTATGCTTAATATGGACCCTCCCTTATTTCAGCATGTTTTGCTGATAAAATTGTTCTACACTAGATAGTGTAATGCCGTGTCTGCTCTTAAACAAACCTGCATATCTTGAAACAGATCGCAAGACGGACATTTATGAACATCGAAACTGACAGTTTACACAAAGCAGTGGAGAACGTCATACACCGTATGTAATATGTTGTACACAAGGAAGGTCAGAATATTGAAAATGTTGCGTGGCGTCCAGGGGACCTTAATATTGATGAATAAAAGATTATTTTCTGCGAGTTTCATAAATTTATTAATAACTGTATTCCCACATCGCCAATATTTCTCCTACCGGCAACTTTTGGTACTATTTTTTTTTTCTTCAGAATTCATCTTCCCACATCTTTTTCCACTTCATGCCTTTCACAATCTGTATATGAAATGTGGTTTCATTTCGTTCATTCCTTTTCAGCTGCAGATACCGCCAAACAGGAAAGTTATTTTATGGCCACCCTGTATATACATACTTTGAATAGCAATTACTTAAACAATCAATAAAATGCTTTAAGATTTCCTAAATTAAATTAATTTACACAAATATGGAGTTATCGGAAGTGCTTGAATTTTATGGTTGCTGTCTCAGCATTGTGGATGAAACTGACCAATAGATTTTCAAGAGTTGTTAAACATATTAGTTGCCATTTTTTGGCACTTTCTCTTTAAGTGGATATTTTCATTGTTGAACTTGACCTGTAAAGAGTATATTCCCACATAAAAGGAAATCTAACAAGATAAAATGTGAGGAATACAGGTGCACAGTTTCGTTTTCCATCTACGTCTTGAAATGCTCCATCGTATTGAAAGAACCATTCTTCTTTCTGTAACATGTCTTGAGGTGTGACACAATACATTCTTGCAAGTTCAAGTAAATATCGCCCGTTTCGATCTTCTCAATAAAGAGATGACCTATTAATCTACATTTTGGCAAATCGTCTTACACATTTAAAAGTTGTTAAGTGGTGTTAGGCTGTTAAATGAGGATTATTAGCTGCTGTAATCATGACGTTCGTTTGAGTCATTATTTATGGAAAAGTACTTTTTTAGCTTGAGAAATCTATCTGTGAGGAAAAAAAAATTATTTATAATTAGAATTATAAAATGCCCAATAACTGGAAAGATTTTACAGCTGTATTTATTTATTTCAGTTATGAAAGTTTAAGTATATCGTTTATGAAATAATTATCCCCAACATTTTGGGTAAATTCCCAAAATAAAAATTGCAAGAATAAAAGACAAAACAATGTGACTTCACCAAACACATTATTTGTTGAAGTCACATTGTTTAGCTTATCGAGCTGTGCATGCAATATATAGTATTAAAGAGAAATGTCAATTTCTTGATGATTATTTCTATAGATTTCAATGATAGTTTCCCAGTTTAATATTTCAATATGGGATATATTTAATAACTTTTAGGAAATATGTAATAACTTAAAAGCTACAAATATGATCAGTCTTTATAATTTTATACAGGGTGCACCAAAAATTGCAGACTTAAAAAAAATCATAATAAAAAAATAATTCTCAAAAATTTCAAAATAATAAAACAGAAATTAGAATAATAAATTAGATTAGTTAACAATTAAAAATAATTAGAATTAAATAATTAAAAATTAGAATAGTAAAAGAAATTTATCAAACATTTCAACTAGTAAAGAAGCTTGATTGCGCAGAAATGTTTATTCATAGATTAATAAAATGCTGTAATGAAATTGAATCCTTTTTGACAACATATATTTGAAAATTAAAGTTTTTCCGAAAGCTGTAATATATGGTATTATTTATTCATCAAAACCTTTATTAGAATGTAAAAATTAATGCTTTTATTGATGGAGATTTCTATAATTTTCATTTCAAAGTTTATGTGAAATAGCTCAAATTGATGAAACAATAGCGGGTATTCAAAGCAAATCCATTCAGATGCTTGCTTGTATTTTGATCATTTTTTCATTTCAAAAAGGCATTTATTGAGAAGAATTGGCACAGTACATATTAAGCAAAATATTTTCCCTCATTTTCTATAACTTTTTCCCTTTTTCGTCCAGTAAGTCTTGCAATTGATTGCCTTCGAATTTTTTTGGTCCTCCAAGCCGTTCTTTGTCATTGACATCGAAATCACGACTCTTAAATTGTTGAAACCAAAATTGACAATTGGGATATGACGAAACAGAATCGCCATAAGTTTCTAAAAGGATCTTATGGGCTTCGGCAGCAGATTCCTTCAAATCAAGCACAAAAAAAAAAAAAAAAAAAAGCAATGAATGTCGAAAATGCAATTTGGAGTGTTCCATGAGCATTGGGGTCTCTACACACTGAATAACTCAATAATACTAAATGGAAAACTTTCAAAATCATAACAATAAAGTAATAGTAAATAGTAAATTGGTAAATCCGAAAACCATTTTCGTTTATATAGATAATTCGTATGTTTACCAATAGATGTCTGTAATTAAAATACATGCAAGCACCTAATATTATTGAATCAATAGTCAAGTTCAAAATGTTTTGATGCAAACACGAGCGAAATGTGACTCCAGAAAACATCATTTTCCAAAGTTTCTTTTTTTTATTATCACGGCTTTGTAGCGAATATAAACCGAGTAACAAATCAGTGAAGACATCCTTTGGAGAAAACAGCACTCGAACAGAACCTGCTTCTGATATTTTAGACACAACAGATACGACAATAGTGTCTACTCCCGTCTTCAATTGGTGTCTTCAGGTAACTCTTCACCAGATTCATCCTCCTTGATTTGAAGAATTCATAGCCTCTTGAATTTATGAGAAATCTCGAGTACTAGCAGTAGAGAATCGGAGAAATTTTGCTGCTTTATATAATGGCAGCTAAGGAGTAAAAATCAGGATATCTGACATCTGTACGTTGAAATGTAAAGCAATACTACAGAAGTGAAAATAAAGAATATACAACGGATATCAAAATTAAATTAGAGGGACATATCTGATGGCCATAAATTGGAACAATATCTACGCTGTATTATAAAATACCATTATAATTATTTCCATATTTTTTCCTCCCGAAAATGTGGAATTATAGATAGAAATATGTTTATCACTTCAGTTTTCTTTGGTGCATGTAGTTTGAACAGTGAATTTTGTGTCGAAATCACAAACAAAAAAAACTGATTGCATTAAATTGTAAAGTTACATTTTTTAGCTGGCTAGAGATTCACAGATACAAAGGAAACACAGAAAAAAATCTATACCGAACTATATAAAATATTAGAAGTATACAGAAAATGTTAGTATATATTAATTGTTAAAATCAATTTCAGCCATTGCGCAGTCATTTACCTTATGAATTTGTGAACACAATATTTCACTAACGAAATGATTACAATTATTCAAGAATTCATTTCTTGCATCTGAAGTAGATCAGATGTGAGCAAATCGAAGTTAGAACAAAGACTTTCTTAATCATGCATTTTATAGATTTGCATTGTACTATTCAATTTGAAGTCATATACCGTTGAATCTAATTATATTCTATTTTTTTCTTTTAATTCACATTCAGGACAACCTTTTATTTCTTTCTACCTAAAATGTAATAAATCTGAAGAAATAAATGATTGAGATTTATCTAAACAAAGTTAATTCACTACACTTGCTTTTCCATAGTTGAAAATTTCTCATATATTGCATCAGTAGTTTCCCCTATGCATGAAATGTGTGCGGAAAAATTGTAATCTCGTTTACAATAAAAAATCTTAAAATACACCTCAGTCGAGCTCAGATAAGAAGAGTCAATCCTTTTCAAAAAAACATTTTTCAGCTGCAAAAAAAAAAAAAAAAAAAAAAAAAAAAACTTTTTTGAAATACTCCTTTCTAGTGAATAATGCAATAGGAACTACTTCCAAGATTTTTATCCTTCGCCATAGAGACTTCTTTTTCCGGATGAAGGTAGTTTCTAAGAATATTTGGATATTCAAGCAGTAGAAGAGTGTGCCGATGATGGATTTATGGAAATGCCTGTGATTGGATTTTAAAGAAATAAGAATTCCGGAGCGGTTGGGAATGATTCTAAAGCTATTACCGGTTGCACAGATTTTGATCGTTTCATGTATTATCTTTTTCAGGGGTTTATTATTTGATCTACCAGTAGAAGTTTATGAAGAACCTGTTTATGAGGTAGTGAAATAAGCAAGAGTTTTGTGATATGGCTAATGATTTGGAATAACAAACATTAATAATGAATAAATATTAATTTGAAAGAAATATTGTCCGAATGGAATCAATGGATGATCACACGAGAAACATCAAATACGCCTCGATCCTATGATTTTGAATCCTAAGTGCGTGAATGAAAGTGATGCTTGTTAAATGAGATCTGGCTTTAACACTACGTGAATTCATTCTATTATTCACAGGAAGTAGCAACATGGAATATGAAACGGATCCATTTTGATAATTTAGAAAACACAATTGTATTTATCATAATTCTGTTATTAACTTGATTTGCGACTTACTGTTCGTATTTCCCCCTTTGATGCTTTCATTTCATTATTTTTTGATCCATCAACATGCTATTAAGCCACGTGCGTTGATGGTAGGATCTTTCAAAAGGCGGCCGCTTAGTCTAAACTCATCAAAACAGTGCTGAACAATATTTCATAACTTGGCTAGTTTGAGTCGTGGAAGCGTGTCATTTCTTTCGTTTAAAATTTTAGAGTATCAAGAATATTTAACTAATATAAGGCCAGGAAATTATATAAAAATTTAGACATCGTAATATTTTAGTAGTATGAAATATTACTATCTTATCATAATATTACTAAGATATCAAAATATTCAGTAGTATGATCAAAATTAATAAAGAATTTAAATTTTATATTACTGATTGCTACTTCTAATGAGATAAAAAATTGTTTTTAAATATATGCTTTTGAATTGGAATACATTCTTCAGATTTTAAACATTTAAACATTTAACCCTTTTCAAAACTAAATTTCCGTTTATCTTTTGTGCCTTATTAAAAGATTTTCTCAATTTTGATTTATGATAAAGGCCTCTTTATTTTAATATCGGTTTCGGTTATTCAATTAATACATTTCTGTTTGTAAAACTCATTAAAATAGGGTATCATGATATCAGGTTTTTTGAAAAAGTTGACCATGAATTTTTATTTGTAAATCAAATGTGAAATACAGTTTAGTAATTATCTTTTCTAGTATTAAATATTAGAGTTTAAAAAATTCATGTAAAACTAATGCATGCAGATTGTAAAACAAAACGGCTTAATACGCTTCTGCATTGTAAATGAAATGAAATATTAATATTACAGGCTAATATAAATATTTGCGTAAATATTCACAATATATATAAATTTAAAATCTCAGATAGTTCACATATCAAGTTAATTCTACTAAATTAGTAATGTCACCCAGCATTGATTTAGATATTTTCTTTAAATTTTTTTTTCGGTGCTGAAATCAATAATTTCTGTATAAAGCATAAAAATCAGTATGAAAACACGAAAGAATAACTGCTCAAAAATGTCAATGGTTATGCACATGGTTATCAAAATAATGGAATCATCTATGAATAAAAGTGACATTTAAGAATGTTTTATTATCGATTTCTATCTGCTTTAGCTATATATCGATTCCGGTAAATCAACAATATCATTCACTTCGGTTGAACCGATAGACAAACCGTCAACACATATGTCATTATCGTTAAAGAGCGATCCCAAGAGCGATTTCTTTCCGTATGACTTCTGCTGAAAGGTCAAATGGAAAGATGACTTATTCGTCATTTTCTATTTGTGGTCTGTAAATTCGCTTTTTGGAAGTATTTTTCCAAATATTTATAAGAAAATGACAAAAATTTTGGGATAGTGGAAACCCTGACCGCTCTGTTTATAAAGTCAGCAAAACAGTAAAAGTTCAACCACTCTCCTGGACTCGTGAAGAAATCCTGTTTATCATAGGACATGGTCCATTCCCTTCTTTTCTTCATCGTTTCCATTTATTAGAAGATAACTATTGCTCTTGTGGGGAAGTCGACGATCCCATCCACTTTGTAACGTCCCGCCCTTTCACTCTTTCATGGCACCTCCTAGGAAGTGCTTGTCACAAAAAAGTTCTTAATAATTCATCTTCCAAAAAAAGAATCATAAATATGATTAGATTCCTGACTGATCATAGAGAACTGTTCCAGTTAGATTAAACCTATCCATTTTTAGTGCATTATTTAACACACCTCGCATTCTATTCATAATATATCCGTAAACCCCCTTAAGTAACCAATTGTTGTAATTCCTTTATATTTTCACTCATACTGTACATTATCATGTTCATTCATTCAGTTTTATTGTAATCCAGATATTTTTCATTCTCGTTTTTATCATTTTTTTTACGTTATATGTATTCGTATTTCGTTACTTATTTGCTTCTTTTAAATGGATCGCTGTGTAATTTTTTTTAAAAAATGAAGTACGCCTACTTCTATACCAAACCGGAAAGGGGCTACATGAGCTCTAGAAACGGAGGTGTGGTGTGGTGTTAAGAACCTTTGTCACACAAAATATAGAGTATCCTAAACATGTAGCATCGTCCAATGTTGCTATAATTTTTCTCAAAAGCATCTTTTTGTAATTAGCTTTTACAGAACAAATGATGTAAAGATCTAGTGGCTAAAGGACACGAGGAATTGGTTGGAGAAAACATGGTTTTTATCATTTTTAAATACCAAATCGTAGGATGTGCGAGACATTGATCAATAAATAAAATTACTTTTCTCTTTTGTATTTTCATAGACTTATCTAAAGAACGTCAAAAATTCTGTGAACAGTGAAGTCATCTAATATTTTTTGTTTGCTGCATAGCGGTGTATTTTGTAGGACAGAATTTAATGTTTTTAAAACATCACGATTTCACAATTGGCTTGAAATTGTCAATTCCATCTACGTTAACAGCAAGCAAAACTATAATCCCCATCAATGGCGCTGTTAGATGCAAGTTCTCACTATCCTCCAACACATATTTGTTGCAAGATTGATTAAACGAAGTCGAATAATTTGGTTTGTAATGCGCTAGGGGACAGACAGACTTCAGAAATATACATCTCCGCTTTTAGAATAATTAGAGATGATTGCATAATGTAGATTAAATACGGAATGCTCTTTCATCTAAAGAGCGTCTCAAAGGCATATCATTAAAATGTTTATAACATTTTAAAAGATTTTAATGAGGTACTTTTTAAAAATTTACTCAGGAAATATTTGATTTACTAATTCTGTAAACGAATTAAGATATTTAAAAGCACGAATGAGAAATTTGAATAGTAATTTGTGTGAAACTTTTGAATTGGGCTAATATTCTTAGCGTCATATTGAAAGAATCACCCGTCATGTACATTTCGATTTATGTTGTGCTGTTTCTTATGGCACTTTACAAAACCGCTGACAGATACAAGTCAGCGATTTAAGTCGAGTGAGCGTCTCTTTTTTTTTCAGTAGCGCCAACTAGGGCCAAGAGTACGACTTAGTTACTCACGCATCACATCCCTTTTTACGGGGCGGATTTCATTCCCTCATCCACAGATCGTCATTTAGACCTGAATCAGAGAACGATCGCTTCTGAAGCAGTACCCCCAGTGGTGTTACTCTCGGCGTGGAGGACTTTGTGACCACGACAGATTTATACGTACAACAGTCACCGCACACACGGAGAGTCTTCAGCCGGTGGGGTTCGACCTCGCAACCTAAAAGATACGAGTCCAACGCCCTACCAGTAAGACTATCCGGCTTATTTCGATTTATCAATCATTACATTTTAAAACTTAACTTCAAATGCTTTTGCATATTTTATTTACTTTTGTGTTAGCAATTTTCTTTATAATTGCTATATTATTCAACTCTTATAAATATTTCAATTTATTTATTGAATAATTTAGATGTATTGATCGGTTATTATGCAATATTATTCAAAAGTATTTTATATATGATTATTTAACTTCAACATGCCCTTATCCCATGATAGAGGTTTTTGGAGAGGGCAAGGAAAAAAATAATTGCATTTTAAGAATAGGGAAAGTGAGTGGTACATTGATATTTGCCCTGTGCGCCATTTTATATAAGTACACCTCTGTAAATGGGTTTAATAAAAATGATGTATTGTTGAAAAATAAATCTTTGATTGGTTATATTGATAAAAATTACAGTATGCAACAAATTAAAATGACAACTACTGAAAATAAAATATGGAACAAAAAATAATATTTTCTAAAAGACTGAAAGTAAAATAAAATCTCTATCTCGTTGTTTATAACAATTTCTGAACTCTCACTTTTGAGATGTAAAGTAAAGAAGACCCATTCTACAGGGTGTTTATAAAGTCCCGGACCCATTTTGATGTTTAATAACTCATAAAATAATAAAGATAGATTTAAATTAATAACATAAATGGTTAAATAGACTCAAAAAGTTTCATGACCCTTGTCAATGAACTTCCACGTGTGCCCCCTTCGTCGCACGGAGAATATCAAGTCGATAGTCAATTTCACGCCAGGTAGCGACAAGCATGTCGGCATCCACAGAGCCATTTGCGCACTTTATGGCGATTAACAATGCCAGAAACATGAAAGGATGCTTCATCGGAGAACATTATGCTCTTCAGAAAATCAGTAGCATCTTCTATCCTCCTTAGCATATCTGTTGCAAAGGCCATCCTCCTAGGTCTATCGTTCGGTTCCAAAACTTGAACAATTTGAACTTTGTATGCATGCAATCTTAATTTTTTCTTAATAACCTTGTACACCGTCGAAATTGGCATATCCAATTCTGTTGCCGCTGATCTCACAGATATTCTAGGATTGTGTAAAAATGTCTCTCTGACACGCTCAACATCAAAATCACTTGTGCAAGGACGTCTGGAACGTTTCTTATCTTCGATACTTCCAATTTCTAGAAAATTCTTTTTCCACCGCAAGATGCTGTTTTTGGATGGAGGATCTTTTTGGTAAATTCTTCTGAAATTTCTCTGTGCTTGCACTATCGATTTCATTTCTATGAACCACCATAAAATCTGTGCTTTCTCTTGTGGTGTATGCATTCTCCTTAATATCCGCTCGAATGAAACATCACATACAAAAGTACTACATAGAACAAACACATTAAAAGTAAACATAACATTGCAACAGTTGCCAAAAACAAAAGAGAGAAAAATGCAATTAATAAGCAGACAATATTTAGAAAAGTACAGATATTTAGACTGGAAAATGAAATTATCTGAAATTAACCACGCGCGCAGACGATATTTACAAAAGTAAAAATATTCAAACCTGAAAAGGAAAATATATGAGTTATTCCATCAATAAATGTCATAAGTGTGTTTATATCTTTATTATTTTATGAGTTATTAAACATCAAAATGGGTCCGGGACTTTATAAACACCCTGTACTATCATCCGATTATTTTGGCTGTCTTATTATCGGTTATTGTTTGAAAATGACTAAAAATTGAACTGAGAAATAGCAAGAAGATAACATTCTTTATTTGCCTACAAAATAATGTAGATCTAGTTGAATTGAAATATTGAATATATTTGAAATGATCAATATTAATATCTGATAGTATAAATGGAAATAGGTAACGAGATATAAATGTCTGTGAATTTTACTTATTATAAATATTATGAATAAAAATCAGTAAGTTAAAATAATCAATTCCTAAGACAAAATGCTGTTACATATATGATGAATTACAATATGCATATATTATGCACATTATTGAAAGAGAAAGATATAAATATAAATTTATGGCTGAATTTAAGTAATACTTTAATAAGTGTATAATCAGCGTACTGCCAGATTTTAATTATACTGTTAGTTTAAGAATGTATTAACTTCCTGAAATCGAAATTCACATTAAAATTGCTGAATTGTGGAGAAAATTAAAATGCAGCTGTATAACATTTTGTTTTTCAGTTCACACCAAACTCAAGAAAAGGGCGTAACACTAGAGATAAACATGCTGAGTCTTTTCCATATTATATAATGAAATTTACTTTATAACCCATTATAGTGGCCATGGTATGTTCTGTTTATATTTTTACAAACTAGTCGATTTTGGAGGTTAGCTCATTCGTTCAGTGGTTTAGTCTTAAAAAATTCAAGATTTTGCTAAATTTATTTACTTTTTTCTTTGTTTGCTTATGAAATTGAGCATTGTAATGATAATCATTTTGAATTAAATGTCTGAAAAATCGTGAAATTCAACGGCAATAAATAAATAGATATATAACAGATGAGGAAGTTGCAACAAATTTACCCATCATATCGCGTATTGGATGAAAGAATAAAATGATGCATCGAAAAACGAAACCTCAAAGACAAATTAAATTTTCAGATAGTGCATTCAAAGCCTAAATTGTAATAATTTCAAAATTAAAATGAAATTGAAAGTCTGGGATTAGAGGTCGAAACTAAAAACAAATGTCCACTATCTCATTACAAAAAGTATCAATTTGAAATGGGTGAGAGAAAATATTTCACGGGATAAAATTTATCAAAAGAAATAAAAATCCTTTCCCTCAATAAGTTGAATTTGAAAAAAAAACATTTGATAAAGTATATAAATTTAAAATAATGGATAAGTGAAAATCCGTTTTTTAGATTTAATGTATATAAATGATAAATTGTTAACCGTAGCTCGAATAATGGCAAAAGTAATGCTATTAAAAGATTTGACGAAGTAATGAAATGAGTTCGATTTACATTGCAACAATGAAAATTATAGCTACCTATCATAAAAAATATTTTTTTAAGCATTTGTTACCTTATCTGAGAATTTAAAATAAAATTGATATCAATAAATTTTTTTTTGGATTTTAAAATGATATAAAAATAATTTCTGTAAGACAATATTTTTGAAAAATATTGCAAAAAAGTATCGAAATCTTGAATAATTTTGAATTAATTGAAATTCTATTTCACTTTTGTAAGTTAATAGCGATTTCCCTCTTGTTTTGAAAGGTGTATGTTCTAAACTTCAACAAGATGCGACAAAGATTGTAGATTTGTTCAAAGAACAAAATATCATTCATCTTTGTACATATTATTTTTTTATTTGACCTCATCAGCTTCATCTACCTATCCAAACTGGCGTAGGGTGCGTGAAAGCCAACACGGAAGTCATAGACTGACTACTCCGCCCCGCTCGAAGACACACGGAAATACTTGAATGACCGGACCGCTGCGACAGCAACGCTGGCGAAATTATAGTTGAGTCCTAAGGGCTATCACCGGCCACGGTACAACCCTTCCCTAAGGAAGTACGTCCCGTCATCGATGGGAGCAGCCAGACCCCACATTTTCGTATACTCATAGGAGTGGTGAGAATGCCAGAAGCTTCTCATTGTCAATTACGAGGTGCCCCCCCTCCGTGGGACAAATCCAGCAGGGAAAAAACCTCAAAGCATACATGTTGTAACATATAAAAAGCATAAAATATGAAATTAAAACATGCGACATGCATATCAATATTCAGAGCAATTTAGAAAATATAGAAATAATTTAAACTAAGATTGACAGCAAAAACAAAAAATCAATATATAATATTAATGAAAAAAAATTTTAATTCAGAAGAAAATAATGTACAAATATTTAAAAAGTATATGTTAATAGAATTTAAATATATATTTATCTGTCAAACATTCTGGAACTGTAAAATGAAGAGTTAATTAAGAATATTTATCGAAATGTTTTGAAAACTGGGAGAAAAATTGAGCTGAGTTTTTAATGGAGCCTTCTAATCTACCATCTAGACTTCTCTTTCATGTTTCCGAATTCTGCGCTCTAAGAAAGAATGTCTCCTTTGGCTGCTATACTGTTGCTCTTCTCACTAAAGAAACTCTTCTGGTACGTTTCGAAAATACGATGTCCATTAAAAATCTGATTAAAGAAAGAATCCCCTTTTAATCTCTTCAAATTTACCATATCAAAAACTTCCTTTGTAACTACCTTTTACTGAGCTAGACCATTTATACTGTCAAAGCTGTCCATTAGGGTAGAACAAAAATAACCTTATTTTTTTTTTTTTTAAGAATTTAGTTTTATAATAGTGCGGATAATCTGCCTTTTAGGTTCAAAAGTAACTTTTATTAATTTGGTTGCAATATTACATTATCTTGAGGTGCCACAAAAAGCTTGAAATCTGTAAAAAAAAAATTGAAAAAAAAAGGGAAATTTTTAAAAAGCACCCTTAAAAATTTTCTTAGATTTTAGTTTGGTAGAAGTGGAGAAAAGTTAGCTTTTAGGTTCGAAAAGAATTTTTAAAAAATCTGGCTGCAATACAACAATATCTCGAGGTGCGGTAAAGAGCTTAAAGTTTGTAATAAAAAATTAAAAAAAATGAAAAAAAAATGAAAAATTATAAATTTTAATAAAATAATTTTAAAAATTTTGCGTTCATATAATGTTACTAAAGATGATTTTAAATACTTATATAAGCATTAAAATTGAAAAAAAATATTAATTACAAAGTATAATTTAAAAAAAATTATGTCAAATCTTGCGTTTCTTACTTCTATATTCTTAATGATTCCAAATGTTACAAATGCAAAATATTTGTTTCCACTTCATTGCCACATTAAACTATTTTTTTAATTAAATTTTGGCATATTCACACGCGAGTCAATTTTTGCTCTTATGTATCCTTCTCTTGCGATTGAACCACGGACATTTTGAGCCGATTAGGCCATAAGTTTCACAGCTCTTTCCACTGCTTTCATGTGACTGTGAAGCCGGTGAGTTCAACTTCAAGCAAATCACTAAATTTCCCAAATATAGAACACTCCGATATTTGTCTTGTCTTCACTAATTTAGACTGAGCCATTTTTACTCACAGCAAAGCACACAAGCGCCCAAACTAACAAATCAGTTACACAATAAACGGAACGGAGACGCCAGCTCAACTGAACTCAGCAAAGCTACTGATTTGAAACTAGCTCTGTCTTTGTCACCGGACGCAGACAAATCTCCACCTTACCTCAATAACAACCTCTCCGCCGACGACTCAGTGCCAAGCCAGTGCAATAGTAAAACTGTAATAGTAATAGCACACTTTTATTTATATGACGACGCCTATTTAAAGCTCTTTATTTCATAATCGAGGCAGGCAAAAATCCTTAAAATGTAACAAAAATTTCAATTTTATGAACGCCCTTGAACTTTGAACTTTAACGTCTTTGCAGCACCTCAAGATGTACTCTAAAAAATTTTAAAATTTTTATTTATCTTATTTATACCAAAAGGCAACTTTCTGCGCTATTACAAATTAAAAAATCAAAAGTTGATTATTTTGTAAAAAAAAATTTTTAATGTAGCAAAAATTTCAATTTTTATGGAATTTTAACGTCCTTGCGGCACCTCAAGAGCTACTCTATTATTTTTGATATTTATTTTATCTTATCTATACCAAAAGGCAACTTTTCCGCGCTATTACAAATTAAAAATCAAAAATTGATTTTTTTTTCTTTCCACCCTACTGGCCATGGCTTTCCCCCCTTAAATTTGTCTTAATTTGAGCATTTGAATTGAAAAACTTGTAATCCATGTGTAATTTTTGGTTGCGAACTTTGCCAGTTCATCCGATTTCTCATTTACTATCTAAGCAGTATGGCTTTTATCCAACATAATTTAATTCCTTTATATTATTGAATTATTTTACTTTTATTATCATTTAAGTTCTTCCCCTTTTCATTTCCCTTTTCTAATGTTAAAAGAGCAGATTTTTAATCTGAAACGATTGCACAGTCATCCCACTGTTGTTCGATTATATATTCAGCTATAAGGACTGAATACATGTATAAGTGCATATCCTATTTTCCACTTTCAAATTCTATCTCATTAGTACAATTTACAAAATTACAACCTAAATTCTCATCTATTTTTGATCCGTGTAAATCATCTTCTCATCTTTCTTTTTTAGATGCTCCCGATTCAGTCTTTGAGCTTCCCTTTCCTTAATTCTGCTTTCAAATTTAAAATTTATGATGTTATCCTTGACTTCAATCAATCTGACACTGTGAATCTTATTGTTCATTTCAACAAGTGTTTTCGCTTTGATGTCGAGTGGTAGGCATCTATTTCAAACTTGGAAGACTTCATTTGATACCGAAAGGAGATGATATCTTTGAATTTATATTAGTTTATTTTGAGTTTAATATTATCATGGTGCCTTACTTCCACTCTACAAAGAATAATCTTTCCTACAATCGCTAGATGCATTCCCTTAATAACTCGACATTCTTGTAAATTACAAGAGTTTTAGTGTGAAATCATATATTTTTTTGGAATTTTGCTCTTTTTTCAAAGCTTAAAAAGTGCATAACTTTACAATGGTCCATCATTACTCTTATATTTAGGTTTCCCCCTAGGCAATATTATAAATTAAATGTATGAAAAATTTCAGATTCATAATTTTAACAGTATTTTATTAATCATGTTTGAAAAAAGAAATTTTTTAAAAAGCAAATCACATTTCGAAGAAAATGAGTTAAAAGTTTTTATTTTTACATTCGTGTCCATAAATTAAGGATAATGCAAGTTCAGGAAAAAACAGAATCAGAAGCAAAACAAATGTGACACATTTGTAAAGCCTATTTATTAAACAAAAGGTAAAGAGCAAAAAAGATGCTATATGTTTGATATCATTAATAAAAATTGCGATTTTTTGCTCCCTGGAACAAATTACAACAAAAAAAAACTTATTTACAAAAACCAATATAACATAGTTGGTATGATGGTTAATACATAGTATGTCTTCCAGACGATGCAATACAATCTGTACAACGCCTACGCATGCTGAGTATCAAATAATCGATCTGATCTTGGGGAATATTACATCACTCATCAAGCAATGTTCTCCGAAGTTCCGGCAGACATGTAGGAGGTGGTTGACGGGTTGCAACTCGTCGGTACGCCTTCCCACACATGTTTTACTGGATTCATGTCCGGTGAGAATGATGGCCAGTCCATATGGGTGATATCCTCCGATCGAAGACATTCGTTTAAGATGTTTGTACGGTGCGGACGGGCGTTGTCATCCAAAAACACGAATTCTACGCCCATGGTGCTCCGAAACAGACGTACATGTTGTTCCAGAATGACGTCCCGATAGATTTGGCCTGTCATGGTTCCAATTTGAACATGCAGGTCAGTTCTGAAACCCAGAATAATTCCTCCCCAAAAGAGCAATCCTGCACCACCGTAACGATGTCGTTCAATGATGTTCTCTTGGTGGTAACGGGTACCTGACTCTCTCCATATGAAAGTCCGTCGAGAATGAGACTGCAAGCTAAACCTGGACTCGTCGGAAAAAAATCACACAAGCCCACTGTTGCGGTGTCCACAATTCATGCTCTCTATTTCAGGCTAACTGCAGGCGACAGTGAGTTGCAGTAAGTGGAACACATCTGACAGGACTACGAGAATATAGACCAATCTGACCTAAGCGTCTGTACACGGTCTGCCTAAAAACTGTCGTACCAGTGGCTGAGGAGAGCTGACGAGACAGGTCTGATGCTGTACTCCGTCTGTTTCTTTTGGCAGTAACTGCCAAATACCGGTTCTCATTTGGCGTTGTAACTCGGGGGCGACCTGTGCTGTAACGTCTACTCACATTACCATCATCTGGGAAACGTTGCCAAAGCCTGGAGAGGACACTCTGGGCGATTCCAAGTTCCTCGGATACTTCCAGCTGGGTACGCTCACATTCCAGACGGCCGATAATTCTACCACGTAAAGAATCATCGAAATGCGTCCTTTGTGTCATAACTATGCGCTTATTGCACTGAAAGGCTTATAAAGCGCTTGCAAACAATTTTACTTCTTTGCCTGTAATCCTTATACATCACTCTTTTACACTCTCGTCATTGTGACGTACTATAGGTGTCATCTGGTTTCTTCCTGCAATTTGCATATGATTTTTGAAGATGTGTGTAGTCATTTTACTGGTGATATATGTATTTTAGAGTTCGATTTCCGTACGACTCTGAATGATCCTTATTTTATGGAAATGAGTGTAATTTTCAATGGAATGAAAAAAAAAAAAAGATGTAGAGTAATAATGTTTTTTTTTAATTTTTAATTTGGGAAATCTTTTCTTTTGCCTTTTTCTGTACTCTAAAGATCATTCATTGTAATCTGCTATGCAGCTGGCATCAACAAATTTCGATATTTCTTCAGTATCTTTAACTTGGAAAATGTATTTTAACTAATGTAGAGATATTGTTACAGTATGAGTTAAAAGTCAAGATACTTTAATGGTTCAGAGTCATCTAAATTTGCACCAATGCCTCCAAATACAAATTTATGCTTCTTGTGTACAGCCGACCACCTCGCCACCACTGAACGAAGCAGTATCGACAGGATTTGTTGTGGCCGACTGTACAACAAATTTATACTGAAAATATTGCAAAATAATATCTAGCATATGAGAAAAGAATAAAATCGGAAATTCAATAATTTCAGTACAAATAATGAAAAATGCTCATTTATAACGTTGTTTATAGTTCCATTTTCAGCTATTATGTTCCATTAAAATGTCTTTAATTTTATTTATAATTATCCAAAGCACAAAATAAAAACTGCTTTGAGTAAGTAAAAGAACAAGCTGTTGGATAAAGCATTCAATTGTGATTTGAGGTCAAAAATGAATTTTTAATATTTCGGATGTGAATATCTTAATTTAGAATAATGTCATATTTTTAGACTATTTTTACAAATATTCATTTTATTCAATCCAAAATTATAACGGATGGAAATTGAGCTCAAATACTGATATGAGTTTTATTTATTGTGTTTCCTTTACTATATAACTAATTATTTTTTGTTCTTTAAAGCTATAAATGGCTCCCCTTACCAAAAATGAGCTAAGTTGGCGAATTTAAAGTTTATCATTTTGTTCATCATTTTGATTTCTTTCTTACCAGCAAGTCGCCGAGGAAAGCTAATATTTAATATTTCAAAAGCAATCAATCAATGTGAAATAATTGTTTGTACTCTTATCCATTTGAAATATTTTTTCTTCTTGCCCAAGATCCAAAACAATGCAAGAATTTCTTTCCTTTTTTTTCTTCTTCTTTTCTTTTTCTGGTGACTAAAAACAAAAATTCTGCTTTTCCTCTAGTTTGTGACGAATGAAACTACTATGATTCTTCCAATAAGATTGAGATTTCTTTGTAAATAGGATGAAATAAACTACCCGAAACGCCTAAACCTTAAAAAGCAATGGCTGTGCCTTTACCTTTTTTTACTTTTAGTCGTCACATTCCATGATTTTATACCTCCTCTTAATAATAAGTATGCTTTATTTCTTTTATTTTAAAAAACTTGCGAACTTATTTGTCCATTACTATAAGAGAATAGAAATCAGATGGAAATAAAGAGAGAATCAACAGAAGTAGTCTTCGTAAACTTTTCTCGCATTTTCTTTAATAAAGATGTCATTCAAGAAAGCGTCTTGCATGGTATTGACGTACAATAGTTTAGAAATATAAACCTTTGGCGTGAATTTAACCTTTTTACTGGATTTTGGCGACGAATCTCTGGTAAGCGGTTAATATTATCTAAACATCTAATTTGTGTTATAGACATGTTTTTCCCAATGTTTGTGGTAAAAATTTGAAGCAGAATGACATTTGTAGTCACAAAATCATATTTCAAATTTAAAATATTTAAGTTCTGTATTTTTGAGTTATCGCGTTTACATGTTTCTAAAAGTACAGACCGTATGTACACTGTATATTTGATAGGCATCTACATTATTTATCGCCGCCATCCGGCAGGTCTAAAACGTAGCGATTCGTCATAATCTTGAAAACCTCGTGTTTTTTCACGATTACAATAGTTTTTCCATGCTCCGTATAGATATTATCCCTTCCTTATCGAAGGGGGAATTTGCCATCAGTAATAATCTGAGAGGTTAATGCGGCACATTGTGTTTTTACCTATATCTTAATAAAGGGAAAGATCATATAGTATCATGAGCATGGGAGCTGGCCCCATTATAACTGCACAATTTGGCTGTTCTGCATAGCTAATAACAACTCCACCACAAAATACTTATTCATAAATTCTTTTTCATTTACACAGTAAATCTATCAATTTAATTCGCATATGTCATTTTTTAAATGGTCATTTTTTCCCCTTTCTCTCTATTTATGCCTTTGTTAGGAACTTATCTGACATCTTCACGATAAGGACTTAGTTTTGCGCCTTTGTTTAAAACCCGTAAAAATATCGCAAGAAATAAGAATTAGAGGCTAAAAAAATAGACGCGAAAAACTATTTAAAAGCTTGTTAATCAGTGCATTAAAAAGAAAAAAAAATTCTGGAGGTCGGAATAAAAATTTGGAAAAAGAGTGAAATTCAGATTACAGTATCAGAAAACTATAGAACCACAATGAATTCCAAAATTCATAATATATAAAATAGAAATTTTTAGATATGTTTCTCTGATTCCAATTCACTTAAAGCTTTTTCTATCTACATGCCCCGCTTTTATGTTATGAACTCCCTATCTTTGATGAAAAAATATTATTTTTCCTTTTTTAATACACAGATAAAAGCGGTATTTTATCTATATTACTTGTTTGAGAAAAAAATCCCTTCGTACACGTTCTTTCTATAAAACTGACCTTCTTTTGTCGGCGTCCTGTTATCTCACTTAAAATATTAGGAAGCAAACAGGAAGAACATTTGTGTTTCACAAGCAAACAGTTCTTAGCTGTTATTTGATTAAGTAGATGCTTCTGCTATAACACCCCAATTGAGCTTCTAACTTAAATAAAATGTTCCTTTCAAATTATCACAATTTTTTTTATTTTAATAATAAATACTTTTTAAATCTTTTCTACCTTTTATAGTGCATAACAAAACAAAACCGAATTTATTCATTTACTCTTTATATAACTTTCTATATAGTGTTATCATACTTCGAGATTGGTCTTTTTTATTTTTGTTGCCTGTATGAAAAGGAAACTTATTGAATTTCATTTATCGCTTAATAATTATATATTCCCTTTAAAAATACCATTTTTCTCATTCTCCATTTTCTCTAAGTGGCTTAATGTCTGACCCTTCATTAAAATATTTTGATTGTCTGAAGTTGTTTCAATATGAAAAGAACAAGGAACTACAGATGGAATCATTTCAAAACCAAACCATGTGAAGCATTAAACCACAGGGTAATTCTAACATATAATGCTAACTATCTTTGTTATTTATTAAAATGAAACGACTGCTTAGTGAAGCTGGTGTGCACGGTATTTGTCATGGCATCATTCTCCCAAAATCCAAAATACTTTACTTCTAATAAAGTTTTTTTTTTTTTTCCTGTATACTTGAATTGACATTGTACTTTTATCGAAAGAGCCTTTTTAATGTATTTTCCTTCAGGAATCTTTCTTTCTTCTAAATTTATGCTAACATAACATAACTTTCAACAGAATTTCCTTTATTATAATTCAAATGTCTGAAATGTATTTTACACTTTACTTCGCTAATGTAAAAATTATATGCATTATTTGTGTTAATATCATATACAACTTTAGTGTATGTTTATATGTTTCCAGTTACTTTTGGATGTGCTTTACCTTCCTAATCCTTGTTATTCTATTAGTAAAACCATGTTTATACATACGCCAGCCGCTTTTGATGATAATGTGTGATATTTGGTTGCAAAAGACTTTAATTAAATCTTTTATATGTTACTTGTTTTTTAGGTACAGTCTGAAAAGTAATTTTAAATTTTTTATTCACACTATTTTAAGGACTTTCTCCTGTTCTGTCCACTGCTTGTCCAATAATCAGAAATCGAACTTTCTCACCAAGATAATCAACAACAAATGAAAACCGATATTTATAACAACAGTGAAAACCATTAAAATAGTTGTATTAAAATGTACCTTAAAATAGCTTTTAAAATTCATTCAAATTAAACAATTTTTTTATTGCAATTAAATTAGTATCATAAAAAAGATAATTTTTTAAAATTTTAAGATGGTATAAAAATAATTTTGAGCTGAAATATTTTCGAAAGGAATAAGGAAAAAAAAAAACTTCGAAATTTCGCTTAGTTAGAAATTTAATTAGAATATAAAATTAATTAAAAATTTAAATTTTAGAAATAATCATCCTGAAGCGCGTATTCCTACCATTGCAAAATGCCAGCAGAAAAACACATATACGCAAATAGATGTTTGCTGTTATTATTAGCAAAACTATGAGTAATCTAATACGAGTTTATTTATACTTTTTCCTTGCTCAATATTAGTTAATTAGTTTAGTTATACTAACATCCCGTTGTTTTAAACAACACTAGGGCTATGTTGGGACGGACCTCGTAATTCAGAACCGCGGTCAGATGACGAAGACGACACCTGAGCTGGCACCCCCTCTACAAACCTCCACACCATACCAACGGGAGGACATTTGGTCCCGACGGATTTAACGTATACACCAAACCCTCTTACACGGCGTTTCTTCGGTGGAATCGGGTCTCAAAGGATAAGCCCTCCGGTTCCGAAGGCGCCCGATATATTTGCTGGGAGAAATTATTAAAAACTAGTTTTTGTGTTTGTGTATATAATATTCTAATTGCTTTCCCAATAAGAGTCAGTATGTCCTAGTTTGCATATTTCACCATGTATATTTTATATTTTTTAAATATTTTTACTGCTGTTAATAACCAATATTCTAATCTCATTTTTAACAAGTTTTTTTTTTTCGGGAAAAAAAATGCTATCTTGTAAGCAAAGTCGTACCCTACATAAAATGGCGCAAAGGATAAATACAAAAACAGCTCCTTTTTTTAAAACTGCAATTCTCATACTCTCCCCCTCTAAAGAAACGTTATGTTGAGAGACATAATGTCCAAACATTCTATCAATACGTCTTAACCAAATAGATTAATTAAACTTTTTATAAAAATTAAATAATACAGCAATTATTTATAAAATATACTTAAAGTATTTAAAAACATTTGAGATTATACTTTAGAATATCATTCTGACAAATCGAAATACGAGGCGAATTCAGAAAGTAAATACCGTTTCATTCTACCGTCGCCGCAACGCTGCGGTTGGCATTCCGCGCATGCGCACAGGTTTCCTTGTTCACTGGTTCTCAACTGACGCCGTGGTTGCTCTACATTGGTTCAATTTGCTGTACACATTTAAAATGTTTGAGAAAATTGCTGATCTCACCTACTGTGAGATTCGTATTGTAATTCGCTTTTTGATCGCAAGGAATGTGAAACTGGCTGAAATCTATCGTCAAGTTAAAGATGTTTACGGTGAAGACACAATGAGAGATGGAATAGTGGGAAAATGGATTAGAATGTTTAATGAAGGCCGAACAAATATCCACGATGAGGTTCGGAGTGGTCGGTCTTCTGTTGTCAAGGATGATCTGATAAGGAAAGTGGATGAAAAAAATCCATGAGAATAGGCGCTTCACAACGACGATGATTTCAGACGAATTTCAGCAAGTTCCACGTACTGTTTTGTACGAGATTGTTACAGACAGCTTAGGTTATCCCAAAGTGTTTTCCCGATGGGTTCCAAAAATGCTCATTGATGGTGGGAAGTTTCTGAGAAGAAGGTATAGAAAAACTAGTAATCGGCTATGACAAGCATTTGAAACTATGTAGAAAAATATTTTAAGGTGTGCTCGTTCATGTAAAAATAAAATTGGCTTGAAAAAATTGTTTACTAGTTTTTTTTTTCTTTCTTTTTTTTTTTTTCAAAACTGTAATTACTTTCCGAATACGTCCCGTATATATTATATGTGGTTATTTCAGAATGTCCCCAACAAGTTCGGTTCCTCATGAGATCAGTGGAATGCATAATCGTTTCTATATTTTTCTACAATATCAAAAATTTCACGTAAATAACTACAAGAATTTCTCATTTAATATTTTTTTTCTTAAGTGGGTCAACATATAAATATTCAAGAATTTCCTGAAGACATTTGTCAATATTTCATTAAAATGTTTCTAAATTTTATAAAAACTTTTTAAAAACATTTCCATGATATATTATTGTAATGTGTCTTAGAAAAGAAAGAGTCATCAGTATTTAATTCCCATTAAGCAATTATTCCTATAATTTTAATATTGAGTTGAAGATTCGATAAAGAAAAGATTTCAATGGCACTTTTGAGATGTATTGTCTTAAAAGAAAATTCATTTGAAGAATTTTCTATCAAATGAAATGTAAGGAAATAACTCAGCAATCGACGCCGCAGTCACTAAAAATATAAAAAAATGGGAGCAGAATACCTTTTATTCTGTTCCCATTTATACCAAAATATTTACCTTTTCTGTTGAATAATAAAGAAATATCTTTTTTAAAAATTCAAAAATATTGCTCTGAAATTAAATAAATGCTGGGAGATGAAAACATAGTATTTTTCTTTAAATAAACAGATTCTGCTAATGAATAAGACATGAAAAAATTTCGAATTTTTATGAAATTTATATCTGTTCTAGAGTTTAATTAATGTAATTGTAGAGAAAATGTAGAGAAATTACTCGATTAATTATTAAATGTTGGATACTCTATAGCAATTAAATGGTTAGTGGTTTAAGAACTCGCATTGAACCAGTATAACAGAGTTGTAGCCCCAATACAGAATTCGCTTTTAAGCCCAATACTGATGTAATGGGGAATGGGTATCAAGGTTGCTTTCTGTTTTCTCTGATTCCAATATACAACTAAATAAATTTGTTCCAACCTCAGAAAATGGAAAAATATCTGATGAATTATAGTTCATTACTCTAGGCACGCCATCTTTCATCCCTCAATGTTTTTTTTTTTTTTTTTTTTTTTTGCTTATGATATTTGAATTTAGTACTTTCACTGTCAATTTGTCTCTTTCAGTTTAGTTTACAGCAATTCTAAACTCCTTATTAGTTATTTAAAAGCATCTTTTTATTAATTTATAGGAATATTCAGTGAATAGAAATTTGATCTTCTGAGCCAAAGTCCAATTCCATGTTGAGTCTAGTTTTAACTAATACTTCAAGCATGATTCGTTTACACTATGGTGATATATCGGCCTTTGATTATTAATCGAAAATATTTTTAAACGTTTATAACTATTGTCCATTTCAGATATATTACATACGGAACTTAAATAGTGATTTGAATTTGAGAATTGTCGAGATAACTTAGTATATCGAGATATTAAATTGAACGAAAGGAATCTTCATTTTTGTTTAAATGAAGCTTTATTTTAATTCTAAGGGTTAAGAGTTGAAAAAAAAAAGGATTTATTTTTCTTAAATAAAGCTAATTTATTCCACAATTTTGGGCTTCCTAATAATGGTTCCCAAGGCACTTGCCCTGGGTGCTCCACTCTATTTATGCCCCTGCTTGTAAACTGCTATATGTTTGCAGTCTTTTTCCTCTGCAGTACTCTTCATAATGTAATATAATTTTAAAAAAGAAAATTTTGCATGAAATGCTGTTTTTGATAATGCAATATTAGCTCTTTTAGATGAATTTTTTTTTATATTGGCGCGTCTTTGAAAATTCACCCCTTTTAAATTAAATTTTTAAACTTGTATATTTCATGTTTTTAGCAAAAAAAGAATTTTTATTACTTTAAGTGATTTTATCAACAAAACACGTATTTAACACTGTTTACATTCCAAGAATTTTACCGTGAAAAAAATGTCAAGCTTTCAATTTGCAAAATCGTACGATCAATCTCCTGACTCACATTCATCCACAACATTTCATCGAGCTCATCAGAGATGTGTAAAGAAAAGGCACAACTACATTCATCTCTGCTATTAAGGTCATTTCTTTGATGGTTTTTCTATTTACAAACCCTTCAACCCCCTTCCCCTGGTTTTTTTTTGTAGAATTACTTGGAACTGATTGATCTTTTCCCCTCAACTGTGAAATTGTTGAATCGGCCTCCCTAAAGAATTTAAGAAATTTTTCACAGATGAAGAGCATCAACAAGCACTCCCTAATTTGCGCAAGTTAGAACTTGAACGAGAATGGATCTCATTTTCCTCATCACTGCTCAATAAAGTCAAACGTCTTGATTTCTGCTAATGGAGGCACTTAACTTTTATTTTCAAGGATTCTTTGAGGGATATATATAGCTTTCAAATGTTATTTTTTCTATTAGTCATTTCTTTATTAACCACAGCACATGCAGTCAATTACAACTCAATATCATCATAATTTTGATATCTGCGGCTTCCCAACTAGGTCTTAATATATCTCTTAAGCCTAAATACTTATGAAATAAACACACAAAATACTCGACCGAAAAAAGTTTACAAGAATTTTAGAAAAGGACAAAATACTAGATTGTCCCATTTTTACTCAGATTTCTTGAGCAGCTTTACCAAATTACATAATTAAATCGATATATAACAGAAAATTTAAATTTGAAAGTAATTATAAGGTGGAGTAATTTAATTACGTCTAATTAAGTCTAATGTAAGTAAAACAAGTAGTTTTTTCCTTGCGTGTGAATAAATAGCCTATTCGAATCACTCGACTATCAAAAGCACTTGTTCAATAGGTTGAAAACAAAAGTGTTGATTAAAACAGGAAAGCAATTAGTAACGGTTAAAGAGTGTAAAAAAGTTATCTTTAAATGTCTTCTCCGTGCAATATAATCATTTACGTTTTTATTGCTTAATTCGGAAACTTAAGAGAGATCCAAACACCATTTATTTCAAAAATTGGCAGTTGTAGCAGTTTACAGTTGTTCATTTTTCACTTGTGTATTTTTTCATATAATTCTTTAATAAATATCTTAGACTTCACATTTTCCTATAAGAAATTTTAGTTAAATATTCTTTTAATTAACTTTTATGTACTATAGAAAAGAAAAACCAAGACATGAAACACTAATTGTTTTTCCAAAAAATACAACTTTTTTATCTGGTTTCGAAATTTTCCTCAAAGATTCATTATAAGAAGTAACTGGCGTGCCTAGTGAACAAAAAATCAATAATTCCCATTGCAGTTCGAGAATTCTTATTTCCCGATTCGTGGATAGCAAATGTTTAAAAAAAAGAAAGGCAAAGAAAAGCACAATGCAGAGCATGAAAGAGGTTCGAATATTACAGGCACAACTTGATTCAGGGAATTCTTGGTTTTTTTCGGTGTGTAGAGAACGGGCACAACAAAGTGGGTATCCGCCATTTGAAGATTTATTACAGACTTATTAAAGACTAGGCGGCCATCTGGTTCACTGGGATCAATGGGACTGCAGGGGCTAAAATTTTCGATGAAATATATAACTTATTATTAATGACTTCTACAGCAAAATCTTTTTAAACTTCAAATTTTGATAGTCATATAACTCATACTATATTAGAAGCTTTACTCTTTTTTTTTTCTTTGTGCTGAGCATTTCCCTACTTTATTGTCACCAAATTTGAACTTGCGTTTGAACAAAATTTATCAAATTTATCCATTTTTTTATGAAACCAAATATGTTTCTTAAAATTAAGAGTGCCGAAAATAAAACCGTTCAGCACTGAAGTCCTGTACGTACTACATAATATTATTTTTAATTCATGCAACATCAAACAAATTATTCAATAAATATTTTTCAAAAATTTCAAAAGTATATAATTTCTGTATGATGAATCACAAATTTAGTTGTAAATTGATTTTTTATTAATATTTGTTAACTGTAAATCTACATCTTTAACAAAAAAAGTTCAAACTTTAAGTCGTTCTGGGAGATCTAATTTTTTTTTCAATTTGATTGATACTTTTTTGGGTAAATATATGTGGGTAGCAACAACTTTTTATCAAATTTTGAATTTCAAAAAAAGAAAGAAAATTCGTGATATACCCTAATGTAAAATGTTTGTTGAAAAATCTACACAGATTCCTCACATCTTTTGATTACACTTGAAACTCCAGTTTTGATACCTCTATAATTTTCATCTGAGGAACCTCCACTCTAAATCCAGAATCATCGAATACTGATTCAAAAGATTCAAAGACTGAGAAATCGAGCCCAAACCGGCAGCAGCTGGAAGGCGAAGTGAAGTAACCTATGAGGAAATGATTCGATTAATCAAGTGATTCATTTCGACAGAAGAGTTATCTAATCACCTCGAGTTAACTTCCAGAGGCGTGCAGAAACTCTTGAATACACTTGGATATCGAAAACTTCTGGACAAATGGGTTTCAAATCAATTGACTGATATGTTGATGGACAAGATTTGCCTGATGAAAAAATACAAATATATGTTGATGGACAAGAGGACTAACGCCTTTTATCTATTTTCATTTTATTACATGTTTTCTGCTGTGTATAGCTGTGGTACCAATAATGACTAATTATATATTTTTGTCAAGTGCATCAATGATAAGTAATAAATATCCAGTGATTTTTGTAAAGACATTCCCTACTCGTTGTTTTTCTAAGCTACGAACTCTTTTTTTAAATGCCTAATGCTTGGTCATTCTTTTAAATAACCTCGTTTAAGGTTATGATGCTTAATAGTATGTCTGAATCTGGCATTAGGGCGAGTAAAATGTTGCTCCTCTACCATATTACCTCTGCTCTAAGACCCTAAATAACTGTGCATTACATTGGAATGATGTAACGATGAATTTTAACTTTAGTGGCAAAGGGGAGTTTTAGGTATGTCTCCGTAAGAATGATAAAGGAAATCTTTTACTTCCCTAAAGTGAGCTTTTAGATTTATTGAATATATAAAATATCGTGTAATGATCTGATCCTCCTTATAAGGAAAAGCGTGAGAAGTTTACCTTTTCTGACGAAATTACAACAATAATAATAATAACTTTTGAATCTGTGAGTTTTAAACACTTCAATTTTTATGTTTTGAATATTTTTGTATATATTTCTTTATAATAACGAATTAATATCAATATGTAAAGCGTTTTCATAGCTCAAAAAGCATTTTTTTCTAATATTTTTGGAGAATTTTGACTGTTGCCCCAATTTACAGTATGTAGAAATTAGATTTTCTATGTACCTTATGAATACATTTAGGCTCTATAATGAGAACATTTTATTCAAAAACAAGAAATTAGTTATTCAATTCGAACTCGCCTGTTTCCATTTTTAAATGTATGACTTTATTTTTAAGAAATTCATTTCCTACAGCTTTTGAAAGCTTGAATGTGCTCAAAAATAAGTAATTTTTGTTCAATAATCATTTTTTTTTCAGTTGGGTAAAAGCAAAAATTCTATTAACGATTTGTTTTAAATTAATAACCGTTTTACTAAGATATCTTTATCAATAAACCGTTAAAACCCTTTGATATTTTATATTTTTTGTTCGTAAGTAATTGGCAGAAGAAAAAGAAATTCACATTTTGATTTAAATCTTAAGGTATTGAATATAGAATCTGAATGTTTTAAATATGTATTCATTCAATAAGTTTTGGGATAAATTCTTTAAATGTGTGTAAGAACCTACCATATTATATATATTTACGTTTATTCGCCAAATTGCAGTTAGTAAATTTTTTAGTGAAATAATTATAGCTTAGTGAAATAGATCGCAAAATAAACAAATATTTTGCAATGAAGTAAATCTAATTTTCATTTATACATTTTATTTATAAAAGTGGTTCATGGTGAATTCATATTATTTGGATACGACGAAGCAACTCTTCTTAGCAATTCGGTATCGCAAAACAGTATACATATTTTTTTTCCTTCAAAAATAGCAGTTAAAGATATTCTGTAATTGTTGCGTATCGACAATTTTTTCTTGAGAATTCTCTAATATATTGTCCATACTTCAATTTTTTTTTCTATTTGGCATATGGTGTTGCAAAGTGGGTTTCAAAATATCAAATTCGTCCACTGAAGGGTTTACTTGAACACGTTAGTCCCTGGCTTAATCATCAACGTTTATTGTGTAATCTTGCTCATAAAGAACTCTCGATTTTTCAAAACTTTACTAAGATGGATCTGTGAAATTTTCGCAGCGCATCAGCATTATGTTGATTCATTTTAGGTAAACTTTTATACCTGTAAAGAACCTCAATTTTGCCTTAAAAACTCAAATCAATTTCTTTCTTTAATCCATCCCAAGCAGCAAAAGATCGTTGGCCAACCATTGGCCAAGTATCGCCCCACGGAACGAGCGAGATTGGGGCGAGATCGGAGGCGATCTCGCCCCGACATTGGTCATGTCCCCCGGCGGTACGCCGCGCGATGGTCGCCCCGACTTGTTTTCGACGAATTTGCCGATCCTTTGGCGACTTGTTATTATCGCGGGCGACGTTATACCAAGCATTTCGCGACCTGTTTTATCAATGGGCGACCCAATACCAATCATTTCCCCATGTGTTTTAACAATCGGCGACCCAATACCAATAATTTCCCCATGTGTTTTAACAATCGGCGACCCAATACCAATCATTTCCCCATGTATTTTAGCAATGGGCGACCCAATACCAATCATTTCCCCATGTATTTTAGCAATGGGCAACCAAATGCCAATCAATAGGCAATTTATTTCTGAACACTTGCTGGTGTCAAATTGAAATATTAGTTTAATGGTTATTCAATTTTCTCAAACTCTAGAAACTAGTGTCATAATATTTAAAACTATCATACTTAAAAAATTTTGTCAAAAGCCTGAAAATACGAGATATTTTGAATAGTTTACTTTTCTTTTTTACCTATTAATAGTAGTGTTTGTTATTTATTTTGATAAATTTAAAATTCCATAAAATACTTGTTTTCGATAAAAATTCATGGAAAATGTCATTCTAACAATTCTTCCAACTTTTTTTTAACTATTATTATAGCATAGATTTTACCACAATCTTACCCTATAAAATGTTTAAATGACATTTTTTTACTGCTCTTTAAAAAAAATAAACAAATGTTAAAATTATCTGAAATAATTTTAAATTTGATCACCTCAACATCTATCTACATATAAGATTTATTTCCTTCATTGATATTTCCTATTTATTTTCATTGTTTAATGCATGGGAAGAAATGTTAACATAATCATAGTTTCAATTATATAATTAATCAGTATGATTTTACCTGATATTAGAAATTTAAAAGTAGATGTATTATATATATTGCCTATATCATCTGTTTTTAAAAGCTATTTTATAAAAATTCGAAACAGAAAAATATATAATTCTTATTAAAAATTTTTTTTTTTTTTTTTTACTATACACACTTTTATATTGCTTAATGTGAGCAATAAACAAATAATTCCTAAAGAATAATGAATAAAACACAAATTCCTATTTTAACACCCTAAAATTTAATGCATTGGTTAAAAATAGTTTAAAACACTAAATTATATAATTCCTATTATATGTTTCTTCAATAGAAAATATTTTACAAGCACAAATTAATAAGTTACTTCAAATTTCTAATATTTTCATAATTTATGTTTAGTGAGGTTTAGATTTGTGGCAAAATAACCAAATTTGATCTATGATTAACTCTGAATATTTGAAAAATATGTTTCACAAAAATTCCATGCACAAAAATACAACACTTCTTTCACTTATGCGAAATCTTATTTATTATTAACTTACAAAGTTACTTTATGGTGTAGAAATTTTATACCTCATTACAAATGTTAGTGTTAGCTAATGTCCAATTGATAACATTTTAAAAGCACAATTTACTTCAAATTTCTAATTTTTTTAAAAATCTATGATTAGTTTGGTTTTGTTTCATGGCACAAGAACCAAATTTGATCTATGATTAACTCTGAATATTTCACAAAAACTCCATACCTAAAAATGTAAACACTACTTTCAATTATACAAAATTTCTTTAGACAAATATTTTTTTAATTATTATTTTCCCCTCTTTATTTTTAGGAGAAAAGAAAAACAACTATGCAAAACAATTTATTTACAAAGACCTTCATTAAATAATATTTTAGAAATACAAAGTAAAATAATAATTTACTTGAAATTTTTTACTGAATTTTCTGTAATGACTTATACACCCAAGCAAAATCCTGAAACTATGACTTATAATTTAGAAGAATAAATAATATTGACACAAAGTAATTTATAAAAAATTTATTTAAACTTTATTTATTATGTAATACTTGAAGAGTTTGAAATTTCTAAAAATCCACACACATTTATATAAATATTATATATATGTATAACTGAATCTTCAGATACATATAAAAAATTATACATTTCATTTTTCCTTTTTGCTGAACCTAGAAAACAATTATAATGGTAATTGAGATTTCGCTTCATTTAAAAGTACAAATAAAACATTTGTTGACAATTGGAGATGAGTAATTAACAAGCAAAAGAGCTTCTTTTTGCAGATTTGATGAACCTAAAAAACATATTCCTTAATTAGAATAATGATTAAGCTTTCACTTCTTTTAAAAGTACAAATAAAATATTTGTTGACAATTGGAGATATGTAATTAAGGAGTAAAATAGATATATAGAACTTCATAAGCTTGATAATGTTTTCAATCTGATAATGAACTATATTGGCAAATATTATAATAATGTTTAGGACAATAGAGAAAAATAATATAAACTAATGGGTGTAAAATTTATGTTACTATTTTATGAAAGGTGAAATAATTATAAACTATTCACATAAGAGTATTCAAATATAACTACATAATTGCAAGTTTTAAAGATTTTTTTTTTTTGAAATTTACAATAAATATATTCTGCTAATCTATTTTTTTAGCCTTATGTCGAAATAAAAATAATAACACAAATGTTATTGCAAAATCAAAACATAAGAACGCAATTTAATATTTTTTAAAAAACTTTTTTCATTAGAAATTGTTGTTAAAAGAAGGAAAGGCATTGTAAATGAAATGGAAAAATATCTGCAATAATTTAAGAACAGACACACACAAAAAAAAGATAGGAAATAAAATCACTTGAAAAGAATACAAACAAGAAAAGAAATGATAATGGTCGCTTACGCCTAACGCTAATAATATCACGTGCAACTCCATGTTTCAGGTAAGCAACGAATTCGAACGGCTTCAACAAAAATAATCTTTTTTATTCACTATTTAGAATAAATAATATATTATTTACAAATATATAATAATAAAAACTTTACACTTACCAAGTTTCTTGAAATGACAGTATGCGTTGCTGGTTGAATTTCAAAATCCAATACACGCCAGGTGATTCATGGGAAATTTCTAAAATATGTTCGCATAGCGCCACCTAGGAAAAGCAACTTTCCCGACATCGAGGCGACTATGGGCCGATTGCTTTGAGCCGGTCTTTTTCACTAAGTCGCCGTAGGAGTTCGCCCCGATGAAAAAGCGATCTTCAGAGGCGACAGAAAAAAATATGGTCAAAATCCGATGTCGCGCCAATGCAAAGGTGACATTGGCAAAATACGGGCGGCGTATATCAGATGGCTGCGATGCTTGGCCAATCGTTTAGCGACTTCTCTTGCTGCTTGGGATTTTTCCGCAATTCTTTAACGTAATTCCGTCGCAAGCGACATTGTTTATAGCTGTTCGTCAGCTTTCAAGTCAGATTTAGCAGCTTAGATGTCCGTTTAAATCATTCGAGACCGCTCTAGTCCAGATAAAAGAATGTGAACACCATTGCATGGGGAATATACAGGTGTTTATCAAAACAATGGAAACAGCTGTGAATAAAAGTGAAATTTTCTGATTCACTTCAATAATAATAAAAATATAATAATACCCACCAGTATTTTTTATAAATAGCAATGTATATATTCTGGCAGTATGTATAGCTTTATTAAAGTTCTGTTATTCTTTGTTTTTGTTTTTTTCTTTCAAAAGCGTAAAATGTTGGACCACTCAGATTTTCAAAGAAGCCAAATTGTAGGAGCCCGTTTAGTTGAAGCAAGTGTGACCGAAACATCCCAACTTTTAGGCGTTTCTGGAGATACGTTGTCTAAAGTCATGATAGCATACACACAGCGCGGTAAGACAAGCTCGGTAATGTAAAGTAGTGTGTATGTGGGGGGGGGAGAAGCTCTGTAAAAGATGCCGACGAGTGTTGAGCGGATTTAATGCCTAAAAAGCGAACAACTGCAGCAAAAGTGAACGCAGGGCTCATTACCCATCAGTGATTACAGTTAGAAGGCACCTTCATAAATAGAAGATTTATGGCAGAGCAGCAATTCCCAAACCACTTGTCGCAGATGTTAATGGTAAACGTCGTCTATAGTGGTGTCACACTCACAAAACCTGGTAGATTAATAAGTGGAAGAAAGTAATATGGTCTGACGAATCGTGTTTCATGCTCTTCCCTTGCAACAAGAGGGGGTACACATTTGGAGAACCCCTGTACAAGCGTATGATCGTGATTGTCTCTTTCCAACTATCAAGCATGGAGGCAGATTTGTCATGATATGGACAGCAGTGTCGTGGTTTACTGCTGGACCAATCGTAACCCTGACAGGAAGGATCACTGGAAAGAAGGATAGAGAAATTTTAGCTGACCAGGTCCATCCTATGATGCAAACTTTGTTTTCTGCAAGAGATGATAATGCACCTATGCATGCTGCGAGACTTCTCCAATCATGGTTTGATGAACACGAGGATGAAATTAAACATCTGCTTTGGCCCGCACAGTTACCCGACCTCAATATAATTAAACCGTTTTGGTTTATTTTAGAGCGTTCAATACGGAATCGGTATCCTAGATTGGCCTCTCTCCCGGGACTTTCATAATATCTCCAGGAAGAACGGTACAATATTCCTCTAAACACACATTTAACACTTGTATGAATTGATTCCTAGGTGAATTCAAGCTGTATTACATGTCAAAGATAGTCCTGCACAATACTAAGTGAGAGTTGAGATGAAGTGAGCGGACTATTTTTCTCGCTTAGGAATATCTGTGTGATTACGCTTCTGGCGCTTCGTTCCGGCGCATTCCTCCCACGAACTGTTTAACATGATGCTGTGTGCGTAATTGTCAATACCTGTGTTCTTTTCTTTTCGTTTACTCTGTCTAATAAATGTGCTGTCTTCAAGAACCATGCTGAGATTTATTGAAAAGTAACAACAAATTGGTATCAGAGCGTGGTTCTGGTACGTGGTTATGTTTCGTTAAAATTTCTAAGTGAATTGTGTGACTGGAACGAAACTGTCAAAAACGAAATTACCAGCAGGGATAAATTAAACGTCCCTGAGCTGAATGGAACGAATTATTTTATTTGGTCATTGAAAATACAGGCAGCACTGAGTTTGAAAAGATTTGACTATGTGATATCTGCGGTGAAACCAGGTAATCTAAGTGAAAAAGATGCAGCAGAATGGAACCAGAACAATTCTGACGCCGTTGCTTATATCAAGTTATCATTGTCAGACGAACAGGCCCTACAATTCTCAACAGAGGAAAATGCAAAAATTCTTTGGGATAAAATAAAGTCAACATTTACGGGTCAAGCAGAAGACCGCAAAATAGATGCCGGCAATGAAATGAAAAATCTTCAAATGAAAAGTAATGAATCGGCAAACGATTATGTTGCCAGAGCAAGAGGAATTGCTACGAAGTGTCATTCTTTAGGACTGGATGTCACACCTTGGGAGCTCGTTTACTATACAGTGCGCGGACTGAAATGAGAATTCTCTAAAGTGCGAGAAATTCTCAAAACCCAGCGTGACAAGTCAATGGACGAAATATTAGAAATTTTACGTGAAGAAGAAAATACCTGTTATTCGCCGAAGAGTACTCGTGCTGAAGTAATCAATGCGGAAGTGTTTTACTCTAGGAAAAACAAAAGTTATGGTGTAAGGCTCTGTTACATCTGCAGACGTCCAAATCATATCGCCAAGGACTGTTTTTACAGGAATAAAAATACTAGTCGAAGAGCTCCGTGTAATAAAAATAATCAAAGGCGAAATATCCAACACAGTGACAACCAATCAACAAAACGATGAAGTGTTAGTGATATTGTGTTTACTACTTCTCATCAAGAAGAAAGCCTAAGTGATAAAATAATGTTGTTGTACAGTGGAGCTTCTTGTCATATGGCCAAAGACAGTATGTGGTTTGAAGAAATAATCCCTGAAACAAGGGAAATCTATTTAGCAGGTAAAGACTCTAAAATTTTGTGTGAGGGAGTCGGAACAGTTAAAACAAAAACTGTAAGTAATAATCATACAAATTTAACAATTACTAATGTTAGCTATGTTCCTGAAGTAAGATATAATTTATTGTCAGTAACTTGTTTGATGGAATAAGGGTTGTAAAATTAAATCGAATAATAATTGTATGTTGATTTTTGATAAAGATAATAATTTAGTTACTAAAGAATTTAAAAATAACAATAGATTAGAATTATATTTGGAACCATTGTATAAATCAGAATGTTATTTTTCTAAGCAATCCACTAGTAATTATGAGATTTGGCATTACAGATTATGTCATTTAAATCCTAAGTATATGCTTAAAATGAAAGATTATATTGATATTAATGATATAAATGATTTTAGATGTAAAACTTGTGATATAAATAAGATAACCAGAAAAACTCAT
Source organism: Argiope bruennichi (assembly GCF_947563725.1). Lineage (NCBI taxonomy): Eukaryota > Metazoa > Arthropoda > Arachnida > Araneae > Araneidae > Argiope > Argiope bruennichi. Next base: position 131,398,233 of record NC_079162.1, on the reverse strand, counting down.
CCTAATATTGACGTAAATCAAAGTTCTGAAATTCTTGAGTTGATTCATTCTGATCTGTGTAGTCCTATTCAACCTGAATCATATGGTGGCGCTAAATATTTCATGATATTGGTGGATGATTTTTCTGGTATGCATTTTACTTATTTCTTAACAAATAAAAATGAAGTGTTTAATATATTTTCACAATTTAAAGTCAAATATGAAAATTTAACTGATAAAAGAATTAAAAAATTAAGAACTGACAATGACTTAGAATTTGTAAATGAACAACTTGATACTTATCTTGCTAATTCAGGAATATTTCATGAAAAAACTATTCCATACAATAGTGAAAGAAACGGTAAAGCTGAAAGAGCGAACCGCATTCTTTTAGGAAGGGCTAGATCTCTATTATATGAAAGTGAACTTCCATTAAAATTTTGGGCCGAAGCCATTCATTGTAGCACCCAAGTGTTTAATGTAACTCCACGTAAAGGAAAAAAAAATACCCCTTGAAATTTGGACAGGTAGAAAACCGAAATTAAATTATCTTAAAAAATTCGGCTGTGTGGCCTATTTTCACGTTCCGAAAGTAATGAGAAATAAATTTGAAGTTCCAGGAAAACGTGGTATAATGCTAGGATACGCTAGAGAAAGAAAGGGTTATCGAATTTATGACATCAAAAGCCGAAAAATAATAGAAGAGAGATTAGTTAAATTCAATGAATCTTTAAAAGGTAGTACTTATTTGGGGAAAACGAAAGCAGAAACTTGGGATATTAATCCGCTGCTTGAAACTTCTCCAACGGCATGTAGGATAAATCAAAAAACAAAAAGTGAAATATCTAGTTTAGAAATTCCTGGCGAATCGGCAGAGGATGAGAATAGTGATTCATCTATTCTATACCATAGTAGAACTTCACGTCAGACAGACGCCGCTATGGAGGATGAAAACTAGACACCAGATGTTGAATCAAGTAGTAATAATATCGTAAATCATATTCCAGTGAGACGCTCGGAAAGGATCAATTTTAAACAAATGTCAGCTAATGTAGTTTATAACATTCCGATTGGGTGGTTGGTTGGTTGTGAGTTTTATTGGCGCAAGAGCCAACCTCGGCTAAACTGCGCCAAACGTATTATAACATTCCGAATACATACTTAGAGGCAAAAAATTGTGCCGATTGGAAGAACTGGGAAAGAGCAATGAAAAATGAATTGGATTTGTTAAATAAACACGAAGTTTGGGAAATAGTAAATAAGCCCGCAAAAACAAAATTAATAAAAGGCAAATGTGTATATTCTTTAAAACAATATAACTCTGGTGAAACAAAATATAAAGCGAGACTCGTAGCAGCAGGTTTTAATCAAATAAAAAATAAAGATTATTCCGAGTCTTAATTCACCCGTTGTGAACATCGATTCTTTCGGAATGTTAATAGAACTTGCATCTAAATTAAATTTATTTTTTAAGTTCTTTGATGTTAAAACTGCATATTTATATAGTGATATTGAAGAAACTGTTTATATGTTACCTCCACCTGGTTATGAAAAATTAATTGGAGATGAAAAAGTTTGTAAGTTGCAAAAGAGTACTTACGTATGGCTTACCACAATCTGGTAGGAACTGGTATATGACTATAAAAGGTGAATTAGAAAAATTAGGATTGATGCAACTGGCCTGTGATAATTGTGTGTTCATTAAAACTGTGGGTAAAAATATTTTTATATTATGTATATATGTAGATGATTTACCAATTTTTTCTAATAATGATGAAATGTACCAAGAGATTGTAAATAGCATCAAAAGCATTTTTGAATTACATGAGAACAAAACTGGTAAGTTTTTATGCATAGAAATTGTTAAACTTGAAAATGGTATTTGTCTGTGTCAATCTGAATATATTGAATCATTATTGTTTAAACATAATCTAGAAAAATGTAAAAGTGTTAAAACTCCAATTGTAAAAGGAGAAGATAAGAGTTTCCTTCCACAAATGAACTGGTTGACATCAGGATGTATCAACAATTAATTGAACTTTTATATTTAGCTAATAGAACGCGGCCTGATTTATCATTTGTAACAACATATTTTTCAAATTTAATCATAAACCAGAAAAAAAGCACTATAATTTGGCTAAAAGAGTACTAAGATATTTAATGGGTTCAAAAGATAAAAAAAATTGTTTTATGACAGTAAGTTTGGTTTTCTTAATGCAAGTTCTGATGCTAGTTGGGGGAATGCAGAAAATGGCAAATCATTTTCTGGTGGTGTAATTAAATTAGGTAATTCATTAATTTCATGAAAATGTCATAAACAAAACAGTGTCAGTCTGCCAACATGTGAAGCTGAGTTATTTGCTATTTCTGAAATATGTAAAGAAATTATTTGGACCGTGAACTTATTAACTGAGTTAAACTGTAAACAATTTATAAATAATGCTGTAACCTTAAACTCAGATAGTCAGTCAGCAATTCAGTGTATTAAGTGTACCAGGTCTACGATTAAATCAAGATATATGAATTTACGTTTTCATTTTGTGAAAGATTTGTTGGAAGATAATGTAATTAAATTGGAATATGTTCAAACAGAATTTTTAATTGCAGATTTTCTTAGAAAAGCTGTAAGTGAAGAAAAGCTAAAATATTCTGTGAAAAATATTTTGTTAATTTCTTAATTTTGGTATGTACATATAATTTTTTGTATTGTGTGTATTTAATTTTTATGTGTATTATAAATGCTCGAAAAAAGTCACTCACAGGAAGGGTCTGTTGGGATAAAGCAAGCAGACTATTTTTCTGGCGTAGGAATATCTGTGTAATTACGCTTTTGCTTCGTTCCGGCGCCATTCCTTCCGCGAACTGTTTAACATGATGATGTGTGCGTAATTGTCAATACCTTTGTTCTTTTCGTTTTCTATGTCTAATAAATGTGCTGTCTTCAATAATCATGCTGTGATTTATTGAAAAGTAACAACACCAATAACAGATTTTTTTTATAAATCTAAGTAGTTTCCATTATTTTGATAACCACTTGTAGCTCCTAGATGTTTCATTCTAAGGAAAGCAAGAATTTCTATGAACTCAATGGATAATGCTGGTTGAAAATGAAGGATCGTTTAAATCTCTATTTCAAAATTTATGGCATTAAATGGTGTAGTAATCGCACTGAATGAATATTTTTTGTGCATTTGAATAAGTTGGTCCAGGACCAGAGGATTTTGATAATAAAAAGCGAAAGATAACATTAACCGGGATCAAACTAAGCTCCCTCCACTGTAACTTAGAGCTAAAAAATGTTTTAAACATCCACAATTTTTCATACAGTTTAAGATTATTCACTGTTGTTTTCAATTGTCTTGAATGCCCAAAAACCAATGATACGTAACTTGGTTCATCTGATAGCAAGCATGTAAATAGCAGATAATGAATTGCAAAGTTCGTTGTTTTATTTCTTCCAAGAGTTTAATAGTGCATTTAAGTCCATGGATTTTTGCTTTGTCTTCATGGATATCTGCTGTTTGATAAATGAGTAAGTAAAGAGATGCATCTTTATTATTGGCAATAAAATGTTTTTTTAAAAAATAAAATGAGGTTCTTAAAATTTAAGTCCTGCAATAATGAAAATTCCTACACTAAAATTTCTGTATCTCTTTCTCTCTTCTCCCTGCACCGCGATAGTCTGGTGGTAAGGTCTCGGCTTCGGAACCACAGGGTTCCAAGTTCAACACCCGATTCCTCCGAAAAAGTTTCTTTAAATGGCACATTTTTTCAATTTTTCAGCATATATAGAATTTTGAATCGAACTCTATACTCAGGGTCACATCTGAGATAAATACAACATTTGTACTTTGTTTTTTGAAGATTTAATTATTGTTTCCTTTTCGGTTGAAGTAGGTAATTAAATGAATTTTCAAAAACTCTTTGAATTTATATATTTCATTTTAAAATTATTGAGCTTACCTTAGTAATATTAGCAGAAGTTCGCTTCTTCCCTTTAGATACACTAATGGAATTATTTTTCAGTAGATTTCGAATTTTTAAATCCTTTTTCTTTGTTATTAGCAATCATACTTTTTCTCTCCATAGATATACGGGTTCCATGACTCTTACGGGGTTCTTGAAAAACAAAATAGAAATATTTTTCTTGGGCTTATATCCGTTGATTATTTACGATTGCCCTTTAATAATTAAAGAAATGCAGGATTACAGTTCAAAATCTGATGAAATAATTATTAAAACTGTTTTAAAGATTACTTGTATTTTTTACAAAAATTATTGCTTCGCTAATAAATAAAATATATATACAGAATGAAAGTCCTAAGCAAGTTTTGTGCAATAATTGATAAGACAGTTGTACAAAGTTGGCTATTCTAAAGAATTTCCAAACATGCATATGGAAACGTAATATACCAATAGGGACTCTCGGCATGAGCAAACGAAAAAAATCTTTTGTATAAAGGTGGGAAAATTAATAGTAGCAGCCATGCATTTACAGCAATAACATGTTCATCGATATCGTAATTACTGATGTGGAAGTCAAAGAATGCCAGTATCAATTTTGTTTCTGCTTTTTAAAGAATCTCTGGAGCAATTCAACAGTGAATATTATGAAATAATTTCTCCTATAGTTAAATGGGAGGCATGTTTGAAATCAAATCAGAATCACAAGGGCTTAAATTTAGGAAATTTAAAAGGATGCTCGAGCAATTCCGAACTTCAAACCAGTGAATCACGGATGCTGATGAATTGTTTCAAAGGTTTATAAAGCGACCAGTAGAAGTGTTAAAATGCCAGGTATTCTGCGATTGACACATTGCTGAAACTGGTTGCATACGATGCTGATGACTACATGGAAGGACTATAAATGTTTCAACTTGCTATCAATATTGTACCATCTGTAATTATATGGTTGTTTTTATTAAATATTTTAACTTTGTATTTCTGATTTAAAAATGGAAAAAGGATGGAAATTACCTTATGCTTCATTTTCAAAAATTAAATAATAAAATATTTTCTATTGTAATTATATTTTTTCAGTGATTCTTTGACTTAGTTTGAAACAACAGATTAGATAATTCGCGCAACATTTTATTGAAGCAACAAAATGTAAACTCCTTCAGTATAGATTGTCAGCATCCTTTTGTAATTCCTGAGAAAACTCGAATTCAAATAATGTGTCTCATTAACGGAGTGCTTGCGTCCACAATGTTTGAAACTCCTGAGCTTGGAAATTGCTGTGATTAAAATATCATGATAATTGAAGCAACTTGATGTGCTGTAGTTTAAATTACTGATATTTGAGAACATGTGGTATTTTAAAATTACTCTTTCTGTTTTCGAAACCAAGAAGTCTTTCTACTTCGTGCAGCAAATGTTGTTTAATCTAAATACCTTTTCAAATATTTTTATTGTTAAAAGAAGCAAAAAAGGAAAATAAATAAAAACCCGTGTTAGAAACTCAGCATACTGATCAAAGTAAGATTATTTAGCTTTTTTATGATAATTTAAATTATTACATAATAATAACTACCATTTCAAATATAAATTCATATCGTCCTATTTATTTCACTTACAGCAATCTCACCAATATAAGATACGAATCCTGATCACTATTACTTTTATAAAAAATTTTTATAGTTTAAAAAATTTAATTTGCATAAAATTTCATTTTTTACTATAAAGAATTACTATGCATGGTTTAGTTTGATTGGCTTTAGAAAATTCTGTGAAGATATTGGTTCTCATTTTTATTTAGTTTTATTGACATGAGAATTTTAATCACTTCAGAAAGAAATTGTTTTAAATGAAGGCAGTCGTTTGCCTGATTAATCTCTTGAAATTGCGGTTTTCCGTTTTTTAAATATTTTTTTCCTTTTTACTAACCATGTTGAATGATCATAATAAATTAACTATGCTTTAAATGCTCTTCAATTATTTTTTAATTTCTTTTTTTTGATGCAACCACTTTTTTCTAAATGTAACCAAAAATCTATTATTTTCTATTTTAATGGATTACTTTTGACGGAATACATAGGAGATTGCAAATATTCCTTTTGCAGCAAGGTATTTTTCCATTATTAGGATTCAGATTGAGAGAGCCCTCTGTTGGGAATAAAATTAAAACACATTTGTCTCTCATGACGTGTCGCCATCTGTTAAAGGAATAGTAAATTATGGAGTGGCTAATTAATTTTTAGTATTAAATCTGAACAAGGGTTATATCATATCTCTTTTTCTTTTATATTATATGATTTTTTTTTCATTTAGACCCTCTATATCAGACATCAAGTATTTGATAAAATGGTTTTACAGTTTTATTTTGAAGAAGGAAACATTCGTAACTGAAAGTGAGAAAAGAACGCAAGTACAGACAAAAGAAAATGGATTTTTACTTATGAAATGAGAATAATTGGTTATTTCAAAATTAAAAATTGTGTGTGAAAATAAAGACGTCTTTCAAAATATTTAATTATCACTATCATAAATGATTATTCATTTGTAAAGTAAATAAATATCGAAAATACATTTTAAAATATATTTTCAGATCTATTCATATTAATTAGCCAATTCATTCAGATTGATAAATTAAAATTATTTTAATCCAATATTCATTTGAAACCAGATTATGTTGTGATGTAGCTGCAGTATGAGTGCTAGTTCTGCTCATATCCATTACTAAGGACAGTGTACTCCGATAATTGAAGGAAAGGGATAACTGTTAGTAAAAAATTTTAGCAAAAATCCATGAATTCGAAGGTTATTTCAACACAAATTTAGTAAAAACTGACGTTTATATACAGAATACACAATTTAAAACAAAAATGAATTTGCAGCTAAATGCATCAAGTATGTAAGAGTGCATAATACAGGAAAAATTCTTATAATTATCATTTAATTTTAATTAGTAAAAATCAACTATGGTTTATAAGATTATACACTTAAGAAAAATTAAATATCTTTTCGGAAAATACCCCAACTCTTGAACAGTGTCACCTGTTTCCCATCAAACGATTTTTTTTTCTCAAAGATATGTTCTATTTAAATTATTAATATTTTTTATGGACGTTAAAACACTCATTCCATTCCAAATATATCAATCGAATACACTACTCGGGTTTCTTCGAGTGAACGAAATCCGAATAATTATCGTGAATGTCGAAAATGGGGCAGACAAATCAATGAATTATTTTTTTCATGTGTTAGTGAATTCAGAGCATGATCAAGTCAAGGTAATGATATTTTAGAAATCTTAAAACAATTATGCATATAAATATCTGATTGGAAGCAATAAAAATAAGTTTGTAGCATGAGTAAATAATGTTTATTGTTCCCGAAGAGTAACATTACGTCAACAAGACAGATTTCTCTTCAAACAGACAGACTTTGCGTCCGAATATTATTGTGTAAGACTATCAAAATCAAGGAGAATCGATTCTTCCTAGCTATGATTTCCAAGTCTGTTTATTAAAAAAAATAAAATAAAACAATGAAACTATTGCTTTATTTCTCGTTCTTGGAAAGCTTTCTGAAGTAAGGAACTTTATTTCAATAGTCACTTGTAATTGCACCTGTTCTGACTAGTATTCTACTAAACCAGAACACAGTTTGTGCTAGCTTTTGATATCCCAAGCTAATAAACTCTCTTATCCAGCTACAAAGCCGATTTAATTTAGAGTTATAGAGATTTGTTGTAAATTTTTGTGATGACATGTGTCAAAATTGTAGTCCGCGGAAATGACCGTTTCTTAATCAAAATTAAATAAATCATAACTCTTCGTTGCATGATGATGGAAATTTCCATCATAAAATTTAATGAATAAAGAATTATACTCAAAACAGGTGTACTGTAAATTGTTTGTGGCTGGCAACTTTTTTGACGACTATTGCGTAACAAGGAACATACCTGTTAAAAAAAATCAAATATCACAATTATTATAGCGTGTTTGAACTTGTATTTCCGCTGTCTGTTGTGGTTAGAAGAAACTTGCAATTTCTTGAATATTTTTTTAATTATTATGAATCGGAGATTTTTTTTTTTTTTTGCTAATAAAAGCTATAATGAGTGGAAAAAAGGTTTGTTTTTTGTGTTTCTGTTATTTTCTGTCCAATTTATATCGAGTACCCCAAATAATTTTCTCAAAACCATGTGACAGAAAGTTACATCATTATGTAGTTGTTTCACTTCTAATGTATGACGAAAATGTTTTTTACTATATGTTTATTTTATGTTATTTTTGTAGAAAAATTTAGAAGAGAGAGTCATTGAAGATTGGTCAAAAGTAGGTGGGTCACTCCGGTACAAATACCCTACATGCAAAGGGTATTATTCCACTGTCTCATGCAGTAAATGTGGAATTAATTTGTGTCTAAATAGTAATAATTGATTTTTTAATTATCATCAGGAATAAAATGATACAAAGATATATTATTTTTTACTAATTTCATACTGAACTTAGCATGTAAATCTGCATGATGAGGGATATTTCCATCATACTGTTTTTAATTACTTTATATTATGAATTTATACTATGATTTTTGAAAAACATTTTTCCTTTAATCCCGAGCATGAATTATATCACCCTGATTTATTTCGCAAAAAAAGAAAAAATCATGCAAAGAAGGGATAACGAATATCGTACAAATTATTTAAAATTAAAGCACGAACATCTTACTTTATATTTCAGGAAAACAAAACTTAAAATCATTTTTAAATGACCATTCATATCTTAACATGAAAATTATACATCTCCTTGAGTGATGCCATATAAATTTGAATACTTGTCTTTTTACAAGATTGTCGAAGAAATCTTAAAAATTCACCGTGTTTTGAAGTTTCATTGCATATTCATAACATTATACTCTGATATGGAGGAAACTGGGAAGTTTTACCAATGTCTATAATTCTTCATCTGTCTCTTTCCAAACAACTTCCTAGGTCATCTTCATTCAGTCCGTCTTCATGATCTTTTCTTTCTTTCCCCAACTAAATTGTGCCATCATTAAAAGAGAACGTGGTCAGAAGAGAATTATCTTCATCCATTTCCTATTTCCTATTCATTAATCCATTAAATATTATCTCATAGATCTTAATTTCGGATTTTTTCTACAACTTTAAAAAGTGTCGATATTTTCATACTGCTATTTAATTGGATTCTAGAGACGAGAGATTTTATTGTACGATTTTCTCCCCTGCTTAAGTAGAAATGTACTTTAATACAGGTTAAAGAAGAACAGAGCCTGTTGTTTCCTCAAACAAAGAAGCATATATATATATATATATATATATATATATATATATATATATATATATATATATATAACCAATCTTAAGTAAGAAAAAGTTTGAAAACGAAACTTAAACGAAATTTTAAATTACATTCTGAACAATTAAGGAGATAAATCAAATTTTTGTTTTTACAGAATATTTGTAATTTTGAGTTTTCATTTTTGATTTGTTCCTTATCTGCCAATGGACATGTCTTACACTTTAATATATTGGCCAAACTAGCACCGAGCTTAATTTGAGAATTAACAATCACAGATCCGATATAAAAAACTTCATAAAAAATAGGAACACTGACTTCGAACTGGAGCATTTTCAAAACCACAATAACTTTAACAATATTAATATCTACATTCTAGAAGACAATATTAACGAATTAAACAAAAGATTAGATCTGGAAAACATTTATATTTGCAACCTGAAAACTTTATTTCCTTATGGTCTCAATAGTAAATTAAATGGGGAAGGTTATGCAGATTTAAACAATAATTGCATTTATAACAAATTTAACATATTTAAAAAATTTCTAAATAAAGATAACTTTTCTAAAAGATTTAAAAGAGGTAATGGGAAAGGAGGCAATTTTCAAATTATATTTGAGGAATTTCAAAATTACTGTAATCTGGAACACAATAGTGAAAACATTCACAAAATTAGGAAATACATTTTTGGTCTTAGAAATAGTAAAATGAAATGGTTTTTAAATAATAAATTCGGGGAATTAGAGTTTAAAAATTCGTACACTAAATGTATTATTCTAGATCTTATTAAATGTAAACTTAACATTGGAAATAACGATTTACTTTTTAATAATAAAAATAATATTTTCAAAGAATACTGTGTGATTAAATTCTTGGATATTTACTTCGAATATCTAAAATTACGCAAAATTATACATAATAATAATATATTTTTTCCTCTTGCAGATAAAACAACTGTATCGATAGCGTTTAGTTACACTTCAACTTTAAAGAAAAAAATTTGTAATTATAATTACTATAGCAAAAATTTAGATAAAATAAATAAAACAGATTGTTACTGTAACAAAGAAAAATATAAAGATTTTATAGATATTGATAAAGGTCATATTATTACAGGTAATTTAAAAATTATTGAATCCAACTCTTTAAGAGATTTGATGGGAAGAGGAACAAAATTTAGATTAAGAGAAAAAATAAAACATAACAAAATTTTGATTTCTATTGGTAATGATTTGGATGTTTTTATTGCCAAATTATCTAGAAAATACCATTGTCCTGCGGAAGGTTTCGGGGAATGGAAAGTGAGAATTTTAAAGGAAATTAAACTAAAAATGAATACTGATTTTGACAGATCTAAAGGACGTGGGATTTATTTTAGTAAAACATTAAAAAACGAAATAAAAAATTTAAAAGAAAAATTTGTTATTACAGTAATAGATAAATCAGCAAATAATTTCTGTTTAATTTGTAAATATTATTATAAAGAACTTTTAATTAATGAATATAACTCTAATGCAACTTATATGTTAAAGAACACCGGGAAAAAGGAATTAGATAAAAGAATGCTAGCTTTCGCAAAAAAAACCAAAACTAAGACTTGCTCTCTTAACTATCCTTATTTATTCCCAACAGTTAAATTTCATAAAAATCCATTAAAATTCAGATTCGTAACCTGTAGCACTGGCAGTTATAATTACTATACGGGTAAACATTTCTTTAAATACTTAAAAATTATCCTGGACAAAATAAAAAATGAAGACAACTTTATTATTTCTAGTAACAAAAAAGTATTGGATTTTCTTAAAGATAACAACATTAATAAACTTAATACTTTTGATTTCGAAAATTTATACACTAATCTACCTCATGAAAAATTAATAAAGGTCTGCACTTTTATATATGACGAATATTTAAATGAAAATATCATTCCTAAAAATAACTGGCTTCAGTTATGTAATTTTAATATTACTGAAAATTACGTGTTTAATGGTATTAATTTTTATAAACAAGTCAAGGGCATTCCAATGGGAACAGCTTTCTCAAGTGCTTTAGCTAATATTTTCCTGCATTACTATGAGAAAAAAATAATTAAATATAATTTAATAAACGGGTGGAGATATATTGATGACCTACTTTTGATTAACTTCGGCAATACTAATATTATTACTAATTGCTATCCAAAAGATTTAATTCTAAAAGATACAAATAAAAATCAACTTGAGGCTACCTTTCTGGATTTAAAAATCGAAATTGCTAATGATAAAACAATAGTTGGTATATACGATAAAAGAGATGATTTCAACTTTAAAATAACAAAACTATGTAACTACCATTCCAATCTAAACTCTAAAATTTTCAAAAATCTAATTTTCTCACAAGTTAACAGGATCAAAAGGGTTTGCAATAATAAAAATTCTTATATTGAAGCATCAAACAACCTCCTTAAAAATTTAATTAAAAATGAATTTCCTAGAAATTACTGTAATGTCAATTTTTTAATTAAACAAGGTATGGTTTGGGATTAATCCTTTGGCTTAAATAAAAATAGAACTTTCCTTGCATATTGGATTACTCAATAGATGGCGCTGGGAGCCTACATCTGTTTACATAATTTACCGCTAGTTTTTTAAAAACAGGGAATCACAATCAATAGTTTAAAGTTTTCTTGACTGTTAATGGTATGTACTGGCCTTTTCGTTTTTAATTTTTAATTTTTGTGCTATTGTTGGTTTTTATTGTTATTTTTGTTATTGTATTTTTACTTTGTTGTGGTCAATTTCTTCTTATTTGTTGTTTTATTTTTCCTTTCTGTTAAAATGGTATATCTCTTGAGCATAATTTCAGGTGATTTTGGGGTCACGAGGAATTATTTTTAGATAATGTCTGTTTTTCCTCACAGAAAAAATCCCTTTCTTTGAATCACTGCCTGAGGGTGACCCTTGAAAAAGTCTTCAGGCCGGATTCTTTTTTTATATTTTTTATAATTTTTTTGGTTTAATTTTTTTGATTTTTTGTTTTTTCCTATTAACTTGATTCTAATACTTTTGTATATATATATATATATATATATATATATATATATATATATAATGCTACAGGAACAAGCTCTGTGCAACTGCTTTAATCTGTATTTTTACAAGCTTCAAGTGAAGGAATAAAAATCTGTCATTCTAAGTAAATTCTTTTAAAAGATACCTATATTTTCCTGTCCTTAATCGACACGTGTAAAGAATCTGTATAAAAATCTCATTGTAATAACTACCGAGGGAATATTTCGGTCTCTTCTGCTCTTGTATCGCTTGTGAACGGACGTCAGTTTCATCTTTGCTTCTTTCTTGTACATAAATTTTGCTATCCGAGATGGAATAAAGCGAAGTTTTCAAAATTTCCAAAAGTGTCTTTCGCTCTTTGGCAAATATATAGAGAGTAAAAGGGAGAGGGAATTAAAAAAATAAAACTAAACTCCCCGATGTATGAAGTCTAGCAGTCTTATCCACTCAACCAGTCTAAAGGAAATTTCAGATACTTTAATTGAAGGTATGTACTCGAGACTGATTTGAAGGAGTAAAAATAGAACTCTCATGGTTACGGTGGCAGAGAAAAACATTTCGAAATTTCCGAATGTCAACACCCACTTTCTTTCCTGCGCAAATTGATAGCGCATTGAAAAACCATAAATGACGTTGGAATAATACACGTTTGATGAAAATTTGAGCCCTAAAACATTTTCAAAGAAGATAATTGTAAAGCACTTGGAAAAATGAAAAACCTTTTAAAGGAGATGCAAGTTTTAAACGTGTCTATTTTCGCACTACATGTGGAAGAATTTTGACAACAATGATGAATGTAACACCAGAAGAGGAATCTGAATAACTTATTGTTTTAAGAGATCTTTCGATTCATTCGAATCTCAAGGATTTGATGTGTAAACTGGATTTCTGATAGATCGAAAATCAGATATCCGTCGGAATAAGGTCGGGTGATCGCAGTGGCAACGAAGCTGCTAAGTTAAGTTATTATCACCAAAGTGCTGCTGCAGAACTTATCGAACGTATATTCGGGATGTGTGGAAGAGCATTATTTCATCCATATAATATAATTAATAACAGTTCATGGTTTTCCAATTCTAGAATTACGTAATTTGGTAACATTGTTATATACCTAGATCCTATGATAGAGCATGTTTTCATACCTGCAGAAGTGGCTTTTACGAAAAAATACGGAGCAAGAGCAAATAGGCTTACGATGCCACATCAAACACGCACTTTCACTTCTTGCAAAGGCGTTGATGCCACATCATGAGGATTTTTGTCAGTCCAATGAACGCAGTTTTTGGAGTTTACGTTTGCAATCAAGAAGAAATGTGCCTAATTCATAATATCCGGCGGCCATCTGCTATCTTCATTACATATGGAAAGGAAAATAATTCGCAAAGTATCTATCTGCTCGACTCCAGGATACAACATTTAGATACGTTGAAACTGATAAGGAAACATTCATCCACTGGACAAAGCTCAGCAGGTTGAGGATTATGATTTTCGTTACATTGAAATTGCGGGCAACACTTCTTATAGTATACCAGGGTCCCTCAGTAATTGTACTATGAACTTACGCAACAACTTCAACAGGAACAAATGGCCGTCCTGATCGCGGTCTATAATATGTGCATCAACTTTCTACAAATTCTTAAACCAAATTAAGTACGGTTTTAAAGAAACATCGGGTTCGCCTAAACTTAGGATTTCTCAGATAAACTACTATTCTACTCTCCTATTGTTTCGGCAGCATCTTCCCTGTTACGATATAACAGTTTTGTCAATTCATCTCTTGCTTCCCTTTCAGTGTCACATTCGAACAGTTGATTGAAGAAGCAATTTTTCCACACTGCTTATTATCTTTTACGAGCTATGCTTTGCATACGGTGTTCTATGACTGGTATTTCTTCTGCCAGTTCCTATGAATTATATGAAGTGCCTTACTGCCCTTCATCCTTGTGTTGTCATCAGTCCTATATAATGATCTTCTTTGAAAATGTTTTAAACAGAAAATTTTCGTCACATGTGCATTGTTCCAACACTATTTATGGTATTTCAATGCGCAGGAAAAAAAAAGGGTGTTGGTGTTGCCATTCAAAAATTTCGAAACGTTTTCACTTTAATCGTAATCATAAGATATCTATTGTTTTAAATCGTCACACTCTCGACAACATGCCTTCAAATAATTATATCTGAGATTTCCTTTTGATTGGTTGAGCGGTGGTTCGCTAGGGAGCTCATATATAAGGAAAAAAATTTAGGATCATTCTGTCTCTCTCTCTCTCTCTCTCTCTCTCTTTATATATATTTGTATGTATATTTGCAACGATATTATTTGCAAATATTATTTTTTCTTTTAAATGAATTTTAAATCTCATTAATTCGTAAATAATGGCTATTAAGGTTAAATACAGTTTAGACATTAATCTTAGAATCCACGAGAAAGAGTTAAAATTAAATTTTGAGTTATTTAACTCATGTCTTTAACTTAAGTCGGATTATTAAGAATCATTTAATATCTCGTTTTATTCTAATGTCTCAAATGCTGAACAATACGTCCGTAATGATGCTGCAATATTTTCAACATGCAAATAGAGACCTGATTTACTTAACTATTTTAATAAAGAGTTTCCAAGTTTCGCAATATTTATAAATCAACAAAATACGTTTTAAATGGCGGGAGTGTTTTGTGATCAAGCTGCGGTGCGCCCAAATACTTTGGTAGCCCACCGCCCGCCTTTGGCGATCTGTTAGTTCGCCAGGATTAATGATTGCTAAAATTTTCAGTAACCTGTTCTTAATAGTTCATAATAGTTCACTTCATTTATATTTCCATTTTTTCAAATTTGACGGACATATAACTCATTCTATATTAGAAGCCTGACACCATTCTCATCAATGGACTATGCATTCCTTTAATTTTCGATCATACTCTTATACTTACAATTATCACCACAGGGTACTTCAAAAATTGGGATATGAAAGCCTCCGACACTGTAGATGGAGTTACAGAAATGGTGTACTACTCACAATCGATGACGGGGCGCACGTAATACGGGAGGGTTATACCAAGGTCGGTGATAGCCCTTAAGAATATAGTTTCCACCAGTCCTCTAGTGATGTGATTCAGATCTAAAAATATTTCTTATTTTTGCTTTCTTTTTTCCACTCTTTAATTTACAATCCGTTATTTCTAACTTACTCAGTTAATATTTATTTTATTAATATTTAATTTATCTGAATGCGTAGAGGAGTGATATTTCTTGGTTATACTTACAATTAGAGGAAAAAGAAGCAGAGTTTAAATAGACACGAAATAGTGTTCTTTAATTGATTAAAATATCTCTAAATTACAAACTTCCAGGCTGTAAACTATATGCGTGTAACGTTTGTTCGCTGTTGGTCAAATGATCTGACATACTGAGAGTCGGAACAACTCTCACATTCACCTTTATTGTTATTAGGGATTAGTCGCCAAAATCTACCAGCTGTTTATATTATCTATATTTCATTTCAGATAAATCATTCAGATTTAAATTAATGTCCCAATTCCTTCAAATTACCTGACAATAACGCCGTCTTGTTTTGATTGTCTTAAGTTCTGTTTATGATGAACATAAAGCTTTCCAATGGCATCATGGCTCTATTAAAAACATAAATGTGCAGTTCATCAGCCTTATAAATTTAGCTGTATCTTATAAGATTCATTTCCTTATCCGACTCGTAAACGACAGAAATGTTTTTTTTTAAACTCCTTCTTTAACTTTCAACGATGAAAAAAATCACACGATCTGAAAGTTGGTGAAAAATAAAAACGATTTGAACTTCAGCGAAACAATGTGATCTGTTGTTGTAAATTAGGTAAAAAAATATTTTTTAAAAATTGCCAAAATTTAGCAAACATTTCTACAATTATAAATTTGGTATTATTAAATAGACAGTTTTTGAATTTTGAAACTGTGCGAAATTCATTTTTTGCGATAATATTTTCGGAAGTTATAGGGGGAAAACATCAAAATTCAGTTTAATATTTAATTAGTTAAAATTCAAATAAAAAATTCAAAAATGTTCAAAATTGTTCCATTTCCTACTTCCAAGGTATGCGTGTGCCAAATTTGGCAGCTCTAAACCAAACGGTCTGTCATGTAGAGCGCCAACATACACATTCGTCTTCTCAATTTTATTTCAGCAATTGTTTTGTAAAATATGATTCACAAGGCAGAGGATCTATGTAAAAATTTAAAATTTTTAGTTCATCAGAGCATTTATAGACTCAAGTTACATAAAAAATAATTATTTACTTCATTTGGATATTTTAGTCAGCAAATTTATGTCTTTTACTAAAAGTTTACAAATTGGCAGTTGGATCCTGATTAGAATAGATATACTGTAAGTATTAAATCATGTTTGCCTTGAATAGAACTGATTTATTGAATTAATAATATAGATATTGTAAAAGATAATGGAAAACTTTTCCCTGCATTTATTTTTTTTAAAAATTATTTCATATTTATTTCATTTTATAGAAACACTTGCTAAAAATTACACTTTTCTAGGTTTAATTTACAGTAATAGTTAACTTATTTTTTTTAAATTTAGCTTTTGTCATTATGACAAACAGGTCGATAAAAGCTGATTTTTTTTTCTTCTCTTAGCTGCTTGTTATAGTGCTCGAGCTGATTAAATTTTATTTTTATTTTGTGCGAAATAAATTGCTGAAAAATATGCTGAAAATACTTTTTAAAAAATCATTGAAACTAGAAACTGCATTTGTAATTTAAAACATTATGGCATCAATAAAAAGATATTTTTTTGCTCTTTAACTTGATATAAAAATCATTTTTTTGCGATAATATTTTTAGACGTTTTTGCGAGAAAACGCTAAAATTTTGCTTAATTTTTAATTATTTAAAATGCTAAATAAACATTTTAGAAAATCGCTCTTAGTGCACATTCCCGACCCCCAAGGCATGCGTGTGGAAAATTTGGTAGCTGTAGGTGAAACAGTCTGGCGTGGAAAGCGCCAGCATACACGCACTTTCATCTTTGTTATTAGTATATATATATAATGATATTTTAACTCTAATTTCAATTTAATTAATTTTCAAGATTTGTTCTTTATTTGGCTATAGTAACTTCATTCTAAAATATTCTCTTATTTAGTGATCCAATTCCACTTTGTCTACTTAATTAATTCAAGATAAGCTTTATAAAACTGCTGAATCGGCTAAACGCCGTTACTTTCACACGCTCGGCGTGAAGGGGTAAAAAATGTCCAGTAAGCACATTCTTTCTTAAAAGATCCCTGTGTTTCCCTTACATGTGATTGACATGCGTCAGAAATCCCTATCAGAATTTTATTAATATATTTGCACTGTGGAGAAATATTTTCCCTATCCAAATCTAAGGTTATATAAGGCGAGGGATAATTCATTTCGCCCTTCTTCCCTACTTCTGCTTTTGCAACGCGTTGTGGCAGACGCACAATGTCCGCGTCTTTTCTTGTAAATAATTATACTTTCCCGATGGATTAAAAAGAATTTAAAAATGTTAGAAGTATTTTTACTGTCTTCAAACTGCATCCTGCTTCACAACAAATAATGTTACATATTAAAGAGCCGACAGGATTCGAATAATTTGTTACATATATATATATATATATATATTAAAATACAAATACCAGTTTTCTTTACTTATACTACGACACACATGACTTTTAGGAGTAAAAATAAAAATCTGATCACTCATGGTATTTATTCATGGCCGTGCCCAAGATCCACAATTTTATGCGGAATGATAACATCTTCATAATAGAATATGCGAGACGGTTTGGGAGAGAGACTGCTCCCTCCGGTTAGAAGGGGAATTCATTGGAGATTCACTGGGAAAATCATCCAGATGGAAGGTGAATTCATTGGAGAATCCTGGAAAAATGCTAAATCATCCAGATGGAAGGTGAATTCATTGGAGAATCCTGGGAAAATGCTAAATCATCCAGATTTAGCATTTTGCATCTATCGGTTGCAAAATATATCCGCTGAAATATTTTTAGAGATTTAAATCAGTATATATCACATGACATTTGAAAAATGAGCTCAAATTCATCTTGTATGCAATATAATTTTATCAAATATTTAATCTTGCACAAACGGGCATTACAGCCTAATATTTGACACTTTATATCAGCATCCTTGTTTTAATACGTTGCGAAACAACATGCAATAACGTTCGGTTCCCAAGCACAATCAGGTGGCAGGTGACGAATGATACGAATAATAGATGTTTGTAACGATTTCTGAATATAGAAACGAATGATTGGAGGTGACCTTCATTTTCTTGCGCACTCAGCAGACCGTTTGGCGCTCTTTGAGAATGTCTGCTTTCATTGCACTCAATCTGTCAATTCAGTTGAGTCAACTGACATTCTTGAATTTAGGAAGGGGAATGGCGAACATTTCACTGTTGTTAGTATTTCCCGAACTTGCTAACGAAAGATATTTCTAAAATTTTAATACACATCTTTTACATCGAATATCATGTTATTTTAATGTTTTTATCAATATTTTAATCATGTTATTTCAATGGTTTTGATGAATATACAAGAATAAATTTGAGAAAAAATAAATTTACTGAAAAATATAAATAGAGCGTTATTTTAAAAATAAAAATACGTGACATTTGTGAACATAATAGAAGTTTTCATATCCAAATACATGCATCCATATACATGTACAATGAATGGTATGATAAATACGCTTGAGTGTGTCTTGTCACAGCTGTATACTGAATAGAGAAAAATGATATAAAATATTCCAAATATGTTCATTTTTCTTCTGAATTAATAATTATTTTTTGGCGTCGGAACATGCAATACGTGTATATAATTTTGGATTATTTCTTTATATAAATTTCTTAATATTTTTAAAAATAATATAGTCTGCTTTTACCGTCATTTACTAAACATCTGTCTTCTAAAATAAGACTTTTTTTATTCATCTAGCCCGTACAACAACACTTTTAGCTGTAAGAACGTTTTCGTAGACACTTTCCATCCATTTGATCTGTAAATATCTTAAAAGTCGTGAGGTAACATTCAAACGAAACGTTTTGTTTATATCATTTTTAGACGATACTTGAATGGCCGACGATTCTATTCATTAAAAGCATTGCTTTTTGTTTATTTGTTTGCCTTTGTTATGAATGTATATATGTTATATGAAAATTTCAAAGGGAAAACCATACGAAATCAGTTTAAGGAAAGAAGAAATTAAAATTATTTTCTATTTTCAGGGATTGTCAAAAAGGAGAACTCGGATGTGTCTTATGATCTCATTTCAATTGAAGAAAATCAGCAGAAACAGTATCTTAAATATCCTATTTTAAGTAGGGCCAAGTAGGAGAGCGAGGAGTCATTGGGAACGGCAAATGTAGAGTGAGGACTGGTGAATCTCCTCTGGGAAATATATGCCTTCCTTGATGCACTCTAGAGGAAGGCAAAGAAGACTTTTGCAATATTTTCGGTTTTATTCAGAAACATTTTCCGACAACATAGAGGATCGAATGATTGTAAATGACTCCAAACTGCTGATATTAGATAGCTATAATACTTTAAAGGCGATATTTCATGAAATAGAACATATTTATATCTAAAAACTGTCATATAGAATTTTTGTCACGGGCGATCAAATAAAATCTGGCTTTTTATCATTTTAGTAGTAGTAGTTTCTTATCATTTCAGTTATATGCTCTTCAAATCAGTTAGTTATTATATGTATATAATTACTATTACAAAACACACGTTCCCAGTTACCCTATAGTCTCTGAATAATTCGGAACATACCGGGGGTAAGTATGAATAATACTGTCACTGGGACAGGTAAATTAATAAATTAATTTTTAAAGCATTGTTTAATGCGCTTCTAAAACATGATTACGCTCTTATATAAATGATAGGCCTATCTTCCATCCTATTTTATGATTTTAAATCTAAGGCAATGGCAAAATGTGCAAGATTCGTTTTCAGTTATGCTAATGGATGTCCATTCATCTCCGCATCAGTTCATTCCAGCTGATCATTTTCATTTCCATCTCAAAGTGTTATATGAGAAATTCGATAGTTCCTAATAAGAGGATTTCTTGAAACAATTCAGAATCGAATGTAAAGAATGATACGAACCATTCGATCCACATTTTAAAGTATCATTCATTCAGAATCACGTTATTTATGAGGCTTAAAAATGAATCTTATATAATATACGTTATCAGCTATTAGAATAAAATGGACTGAAATGTGTCGTTGAAAGTATATTATCAAAGAGTTTCAGCTCTGATTTATGAAATAGATCGTGATATTTGTGACTTAAAATGTGTCTGGCACTAAAAATGTAGAATGAATGGATTTATTGCTGCGATTATATTTTCTAAAAGTTTCATCTAAGAATCAGAATGACTATTTCAGGAGAGAAAAAGAAATTTTTAGTCTAAAGAATTTAAATAGTATGAGATTGAGGAATCTAAATAAAGTGAGAATATGTAAATGAGTAATGAAGTCATGGAGCAAATGAAGTGGATATGTAAATGAAGAAATAATTTCTTTTTAAATATAAATAAAAACTCACTTGATATAGATAAAAATATTTATTCGGATACTTTCATGCATGCATACATTCTCTAAAAATTATCACAAGTAAATGGAAGGCCCGTTATTGTGACCTGTGCTAAAATGTGTTTACGGGAGTAATACCAATGCACGACATATATATATATATATATATATACATATAAGATTCTGAGCGAAGTCCAAGAGGCTCAGCTGATTGAAAATAAAAAAAAAATGATATGAATAATACCTTTCTGACTAACGATGAATTTTAAAAGTCCAAAAGTCCGATACCAGATATTAACTACTCCTAAGGTCCCTAAAATTAAACCTCACCAGATTTTAATTTCTCATCTGATTTTTCAACAGCTGGTGCTATATATTTTTTACCCTTCCGTTTTAGAATGACATTCAAAATAATGAAAAGTACCATTGCTGAAATGGTAGCTGATGTCATGAAATGAAATAAAACATTGGGTTGAGTGCCAAGATAGATGCTGATTGACAGCGGAACAGTCATTTCTAAGATACTTGAAACGAGAGTAAATACTGAAGCAATTCTGTTATTGATATTGATGTATTTTTCAACCCAAGATAAAGTGGCCGGGAAAATTGAAGCAACACCAACACCTAACATAGCCGTACCGACCCATAAACCTGTAACTGACCAGGTGCCAATTGTTAATAATACTAAAGCTGAGGCAACTGAAAGTAGGAGATCAAAAGCTAGAATTTTTCGAACACTGATTTTGCAAGCCAGGAAGATGGACAAACCTCTTGTAAGAGTGAAAGCTCCCCAGTAAACAGATGTCATATATGAACCCACAACTTTAGTTAAGCCATGCTCGCTATGTACAACATACGATGTGAGCATCTGAGCAAAACTAACTTCGACGCCTGAAATAAGACCAGTTTGTAAGCAAGCGAGAATTACAACGACTATTGTGAAAGGTAATCCCGGATCACGAATGTTTTCTTGTTTATCTTCTTCAGTGTTGCTCTTTTCATTCGATGCCAAACTGAAAACCAATACGAAACATCCACAAACTAATGTTGCGAGCACGCCAACGATTGTATATGCGTAAGTTATGCTTGGGATCGAAGTTTCATTGACAGTAACCATCTTCTCTTCAGTGAAGTTGACTGCAGCTGCTATTACTTCGGTGGTGAGATTTTGTGTGACTCCTAGTAAAGTGAGATCTCTTGGAATAGTTGGCACGTGTGCAGATAAAAAGGGAGCGGCTAGGAGAGGAGCGAAGAATCCACCAATACCATAAGTGAAATGGAGACCTTGTAGGAACGGTGCGCCTTTTTTACCCCAAATTCGAAGAAGGCTTCCATTACTTCCTGCAATTGAAAAATAAAGAGAAAATAAATGTAACTGTTTTACTAATGATCGCATTTTTGATAGTTTACCGTAAATAATTTAATTTTTTAATAAAATAAATAGTATCATGATAAAGTTTTAAATTAATAGTCAATCATTCGCTGAAAAAATGTTTTAGAACGCCAGAGTCACCAAAATTATTTTTTTGGTGGATAAATATATTTGAATGAACAAATATATGGATTATAATTCTAAACATGATTTGGGGTTTATTTTACCACTTAAGGTACTTAAATTTTTAATTTTAATTAATTAGTGTTAATTTTCAAATGGTAATTATATTTTCCACTGAATTATTTTTATAATCATTTTAATTATTTTTTTAAATTTAAAGTTTCAATTCATGAAGATGATAGATTAAAAATACCAGATACTTGATGAAACTGTATGCATTGGTCATGTTTCATAAAAATGTATGCATTTGTCATGCAATATTATACAAATCTGATTTGTTAAATATAATTATTTGTCTTACATCTTTTGCAAAATTATTTCAGTTGAACTAATACATACTGTGACAGAATACAGAGTTCTTTTTATTTTATCTAACATTCAAGCGCAAGCTTCGCCTTTCAGACAAAAAGAAAGCGATTACTGAATTAATCTTTGCTCTAGTATTTTTCTTCTTTTTTTTTTTTTTTTTTTATTTATTTGCCTAGACTTTCAACTAAATTAATGTATACAGCTGTACTTTTTTATAATGTAGTGTAACACTTTAATATAATGTAGAGTAACGCAAGGTGGTAAATACAATAAATAAATAATTTATTGTTTAAAATGAAGCATTTTTTTCCGATTTCTAAAAAGAAAGTATATCAAATTGCATACCAGTGACATATAAGTTAACAATTATGTTTTACAAAATAAAATTATATTGATGCATTTATTTACAAAAATCAAAATTTTATTTATTACATACCAGTATTACTAAATCCCATCGCGAAACCAGTGATCATAAAAGTGGCAAGGAGGATCGTAAGGTTCCTACACCACGGTATTGTGAATGCTCCGATTGCAACAAAGAGACTACTAACCATTAGAGCTATGTCTTCATTTTTCATACAATCCAGTATAATTCCACCTGGAAGAAAAAAAGCAGACATTTGTCAATTTAAAGATATTATGTAATAATGTATCTAACCGCATAATGCCTAAAAGTAAATTTTATGTCTGGTAATGTTAGTAATCTCCAGTTTCCCATACAATATTGCAGTCTAGTTGACTAATATGATGCTTAACATACTGAGTGTGAACGAAGCAATGCAGCTATTTTACATATTTTCAGGTGCCTATTAAAGGTTTGAAATTGAAATTCAGATCATATCTGTAGTTTTCATTTATGTTATTATTCACACAGTTAGTTGAATTATTAAACTCTCAAAAGCGATTATAGTTAGTTTAATTTTAGTGTATTAGCAGAGAGAGTTTCAAAATATCTCCATTCAAACATTTCTCTAAAAATTAGACTAATTCTCAATTTAAGGACTGTAAATATAAGTTTGAAATAGGTTGTAAAATATAAATTATATAAATGTTAATATGGCATTTTAAGTTAAGCCCCTTGATAGCATAATTTGCTATTCAAAATCACTAATATAATCGAAGCTAAGCATTTAACATTTTAAAAATTAAATAGATATTTTTGACAATGTAACTTTCATTTAAATTCAAAATAATTAAGGACATATTATCGCTGAACAGAGAACACGTTTTCGCAATTGCTTATTATTAGATTTTAAAACATTATTGTTTTTCTTAACTAACTAATTGCTTTTCTTAGATTTTAAAAGCACTGAAAATAAAGGAACTGACTCTTAGGTAAACAATCAGCGTAAATGTTCTTGGGCAAAAATTTTATTAAATTTGGAAAATCTGCATACAATTTATTCCTTACGTAATAGAAACAAAAATTGAACTTGCAATAAAAATTATGAAGCTGTGTAAGAAATAAAATCACACAACTGTTACTGATTCGCAGAATAAATAAATTGATTTACAAATTTCAAATTCGTATTTCTTACCCGTAACTGATCCAATGAGGTAACCTGTTGATCGTGCTGTGAATATGAAGGAGATGCCATAGGAGTCTGTTCCACTTAATTGTTTCAAATCAAGTAATGTGGGGCCAGGTATTGACATCATAAGGCCCTGAAATCAAATAAATAGATATTAAAGTAATAACAATCATCCACTTTTCAAGTTTGAGATTCGCATTTCAAGAAAAAGAAAATAAAATTTTGAAATTGATCGTGAACAAAAATGTACTACTGCAGAAAATCAGAAATATAAGCTTTTTTCCTTTGTTTCTATTTGCATTTCTGTTTTTAACGAGTCATTCACCTAATAATACATGGATCACAAAAACGCTTTTTGTTTGTGTATCTGCCAACGAGTCGATTTGATTCTCTTTTTAGCTATGTCAATATAATGACTAATAAAGTGGTATAGAATCAAAAACAACCATTTGCAAAAAACAATTTGACAAAAAAATTATTTATTTTCTTTCTGTATTTGAATTGTAGTGCAGGTCGAGTTCTATGCCAGTATTTGTCAGACATTTAACGAGAAAAAATTCAATATAATAAATTATTTTTATCTACCTTTATAATTTTAGTCTGCTAATTAGACAGGTTTTAATTATTCTGCATTGGGTTTCTAATCTATCATTTCGTTTCGTTTTGTTAGTACAGAATGCAAACCGAGAGTGCCACATGTCGATTACGCAATAGAAAGAGTGATCTTCGCCAAAAAAACCTTCTTCAAGGACAACGACCGGGGATGAGAGCCAATTATTCTTACGACGAACGTGTCATCCATTCTTCCTGCACAGTTAACTGCCCGTGAACTCTGCACCGATTACATAATATATTTTAAAACATTATTTCTGGGGATCAAAATACAAATAGTTATAAATATTTGTAATGTCGAGTTACCTCATTCTTCCACCACAAAAAGAATCCGTTTGAAACTCAGATTTCTTTAATGAAACTGAAACTTAATCGAAGAATCGGGTCAGTAAGTAACTGTTACTGGGTATAGCAAATCTTGGAAAATGCACAAAATAACGACCCTGAACATTGGATTATAAATTCACATAATATTTAATTTTAAGGTTTATCGATATTTTTGACGGGAAATAAGTTATCAATCATTGTCAGTTGGTTCTAGCAATAATATGTCCCACTAAAATGATTCAACTGGACATCGCATTGTGAAAACCCATGCGCCAAAATCTTCTTTATATCATTAAAGACAATCGTGGTGATAATCGTCAGCAAAATATGGTGTTGGTAGACGAATTTATATCTGAAGTCGTTAAACAAGAGTTTTCGGGCAGCATATTTGATTCCTGATGACATTTCCATTTATTAAAGGCATCCATATTCTTTTCGAAAGATTTTTAAGGCAGTGGAGCTGAAATAGATTTAGACTTTCTCAGCGTACTGCAGGTGATGACCTGGAATCAATTTTGAGCCAATATAAAATGTGGTTAATCCAATAAATCATTTAAGATCATTTCTGTTGATGTTTTTGTTAATTTGAAGAAAATTATGCAGTTCAAACTGTTTCAGAAAATAGAAACATGGAAAAAAGCGTTAATCACCAATTTAACCATTTTGCAGGTGTTGAATTTTATTGCTTTTAAAACATGAGAAAATAGTTTATAGAACTCAAAATAATGATGAGTTCATTACAAAACTCTTGTATAAATAAGAAGATTCTTACACAATTTTGAGATAATGTTTTCATTTCTGTATTTACATTACAATAAAAATCTAGCCTTCTGTTTTATTTTTGGCTAACGTAGAATATTTCTAGGAATTAAGAATAACTGATAATTAAGTTTTAAAGCTTGTGATATCAGAATTGTATAATATTAAATAAATAAATTTTAAAATTCACAATCTCAGAATAATCTAATATTTTATACTTTAATAACAAATGCAGCTGTTATGTATTTATTTCCTCCAATGAATGTCGAAAAATTTTCTGAAGGAAATATAATAACAAATAATTTAATTTCCATTTCGAAATGATAAGAAGGCCTTGTGCTGAAAAAAAAATGTTATCTTTATTGACAGTGATAAAATACACTTTTCACAAGTTTTCTCCATTTCTTAAACAAGGCTTAACTGTTTAATCACGGAAAAGAAATTTTTATAAGATTTTCAAAAGGCACTTAGTTTTACCCTAAAGTATGGCTTTTTATTAGTAAAAGTTAAAAAGGAATATAGTCGTTGGAAGATTAGTATTTTCAAAAATTAAAATTGGATGAATACATTTTTAATATGTTAGTATATCTTTGTTATATTTTATTATGAAATGATAACAAAAGATACCTGGATGAGGAAGAAGGTTTGAGCAGAGTTCAAAAAGCAGTCTGGAAGAAATATATTCAGGCTAACCTGCACAGACTTTTAACACATAATAACTTCGTGAAGTACTTTGGCAAGTACTTTTACGCTTTTTAGAACTCACTGCTATTTCTAGTCTGTCTGAAAATTCATATGTATTGTTTTTTTTATCATCGAAAGAAATTTTTCAAAACTATAAACCAACTTTATCAGTTAAACTAGGCTGTACTTTTGTAAATTGGTATCAAGTTTAAAACATTTTACATACATAGAGTCCCATCTCCACAGTGCTCTTGAGGTTTCGATGACGATCGAAATAATTAATAAACATAAAATCACGAATAAAGCTTAATCAATTTCATTAACGTGATTTTTATTCATACAACAGCATTTCATAAGCTACTTTGTCATTAGGTATTATCATTTCCTGTGTAAATTAATCAAAGAAATTTTCAGTTTCAAAGGAATAAAAAGCAAAGTAAGCAGGGCTCATTCTCAATAAGGAGTTATATTGGAAATCGTACCTCTTAATGCAGGGGTGATGATTAAATTACATTAACCATTTTATTTCCTGCGGCGACAGTAAACCTAGTGTGATTGGGATGTATATCCTCAATATATATAGATATAGATATATTTAAGTCATTTAAGCGTTAAAAGATTTTGCCAGCTCCTATGCGTGTAAAGAAATAGCAACAGAAGGTGAAGCAAAATGAGTGTGAATATTGTAAAAACAGGACGTTACCCCTGAAGCCTTTTCTTTCTTTACTGTTATGCCTTTTTATAGAAAATAAGAAATATTGGAAAATTTATCTACTATAAAAAGTACTAATTTACTCTGAGAGTATCATTTAGACAAAACCTTACCAGTATAGCATACATGAGATAGTGCACAATAGTACGTGCAATGTCTAATGTCCTAGCGAATAAACGAAACATTTTTTTTGATTTCAAATGCAGAGACGGATCTGAAAAGGTTAAAGCCACATTTTAAAATCAAACTTCATATAAAAAGTAAAAAGAAGAAAAGTGTGTGTGTGTGTGTGTGTGTGTGTGTGTGTGTGTGTGTGTGTGTGTGTGTGTGTGTGTGTTTTGTTTCAGCAGAAATTACGTAATTAATTAATAATATTTAAATGCAGAATATGTGAATAAAATGTTATTAGAATGAATGCGTTTTTATTTATTAAGAAATTCTAATTTTAAGCATATTTTATAAAATAATAATTTAATGTATATGCTTCAGTATTAGTAAGATTAACTTGAAAATAATGTTCATTTATTTTATGTTTCAAAAGTATTAAAATATTTACTTGGTGTATTTTGCTATAAGTTCTAAGATGTACTCATACAACTATAAAAATTCTTTTACATTTAATTTCACATACGATGACAATTTGAGATAGCTGAAATAATTCGAATATTAAAACTATTATTATTTCAAAAAGTGTTATTGGAGCTCCTTTTTTCAATTCTTCTTATTTCCAACAAACACTCTTTCTCTTTGTATGGATAGATTAGAACAAACATATTTTTGGATGATGTTGATCAATACTTTTCTAAAGTATTTTGTGGCTTCAATTACATATGTGTAATGATGTGAATATGGAGCATATGAAACAAAAATAGAATAAAAATTATTTCTAAATATTTCAAAAGAACATATATAAAAAGCAAACTAAAGCAAAATAAAATAAATGGAAAGAGAGTTGCTTAAAACTAATCTAAATGCATTTTATATAATCAATGCATAGTACTTCATAAATGATTTGACAAATTTAATTTGGTTTAATTTTTTTCAGAATCCATCTAGAAAGGATTTCATTGAATTATCATAATGTTAACATTTGATTATCAAGAATCAAATGCATGTTATAAGCAGACTATCGTTTCAACTGACTCTATAATACAGAAATGAATAAATGCATTTTAAAATATCATGTTTCCACGATGTCTGCGAAAATTGATATCTGTTATATCTCACAGAATAATTATATGCTGTTAAAACTGAAATATATCAAAACTTTTCCCTTCTAGTTTTCAGTTTCTAATCCATATGAAAGGTACTTCCTTCATTCCGCAAAATGGCATCTGTTCTCTTAGCAACTCTGCTTTACCTTACCTGCAGGAAGAACTAGTGGCTAGGTTGTCCGACGTACAATGCACTAATCTATATGCCAGAAAATCTCTCGGCCCTTCACAAACCCAAGGTATGGAGTGGCCACCTTAATTCAAGAAATCGCTAGGACGAATCCAAGAAGTCTTCTTAGGGATAGCTTCCTGGCAAGCTTCTAGGTACAGCTGCAAACGCAATACCTGCACAAAATGTTATCTTCTTGCTCCTGGAAGTAGCCATTACTACATTAGATGAATCATAGGTCTCTACATGTTTTCGTCTAATAATTCACATGGTAATTTAGTGTCCACCTTCAAAATTCAGGAGTTCGTGATTATAGCAAAATATAAATCTGTACTTCTTTAAAACATGAATTTCTCATCGTGACAGCATTAGAATGATTGGGCTTGAACTTGGTGGCCCAAAATCAGAAGATACTTTTATTTCATTCCATATATATGCATTTGCATCTCTTTATTAGATAATAGTTCTATGACAAGGAATGCAATCAATCGTGAGCAGTAACTACGATCTTCGTTTTATAAAGATTTCGAAAGAGTGTTTAGCATATATATGTGAAACCAACTACTCCAGTTTCTGAAAACATGAAATATTAATTAACATAAAAAGATGAAACAATCATTCAAACTTTTATTATTAATACTAAACTTGCCATAAACTTCTAAATTATTGAAATGAGGATCTATGAGAAATCGGTAAAAGTTCAGTATTAAAAACATAATTCTAAATCGGTAAAGGTTCAGTATTTAGTAGCATAAATTTTAAATTTAAAAAATGTACGTTTCTACTTTTTATACTTTGTGAAACTTACTTCATTACACGTACATGAATCCACACATTCACTCTCACACACATATTTTGTATCATATTTTTTATACCGGCATTGATGTATTATTCCATGTTTAACACACAGGAGAGCTATATACATCTTTACAATTTTGTAAACGGATAAGTTTCTTCATTTTTTTAAAAAAAAATATGTTACCAAATTACATGATCATTCATTTCGCATTCACATTCATTCGTCAACTTCATTTCGTAGCTATTATTTGTAATTGGTCTAAAATTAATATGTTCTAACTAAATCTTATTTGTATCAAACCATACCTAGACAAAAGCATTACAGGCGAATCTGAGTAGACGGATTTCTAATGACATTACGGTTTTTCTCCGAAATTTTCACATTGTTGCCTTTTTCCCCAAAAAAAGATCTTAAATACTAATACACACCTGTATGAGCAGTGGAGTTAATTTAATAGAATTTTTATTAAAAAAGTTATTTGAAATATAAATTAGTTCAGAGATTAATGATTATTTATATCTTTTTATCTCAGCTGCATTTCGTATGCACTCGCATGTTTTTCAATTATATTCATATCTAAGGAGACGTGAAAATTATATCGGGAGTCATTTCTATAGCAGTTTCCAAGGGATATAAAATTTTATGTCATTTATTCTAAAAGGTATCATAAAACTTATGCAACACATATGCCTTTCCAACTTTACATTTTTAAGTGACTCGAAACTTGTTTGCATGCGATTATAATAAAATAATACATACCACGCAAAGGACACGATTTATACTCAAAAGTTAAAGAGGAAAGATATCAAACACAAAATTTTGTACACAAAACAAAAACAAAGTATTATTTTAAGAATGTTTTTAACCGTTATTAGACCAAGAATTCTTTTTCACCAATATTTTAAGAGTTCAAAATATCATATATCTCCAGAACAGAGAAAAAATTGCTTTCAACATTCTATATCAATAAAATGTTAAATTTAAACTTATGGAATCAATCTTCGATCCCTTACATCCAGATCATCTGAACCATTCTGCAAATATGAAAATAATACACTCTTAACAGATTCAATATATTTTATATCTTATGGGCAGGATGATAAAACTTACCAACGATTGGAAGGGGATCAAATTTAGCGATTCTACAAGTAGTTACCAAGTCTCTTGAGCTATTGTTGAAACAAGGATGAAAACAGAGTCAACAAGGTTATCTAATTGTCCGACCCTTGCAGTTCCAAACCTGCCTCCTTGTCCGTTTAAAGTCTCATCTTTGTGAGCAAACAAACTTCTCTGATTTATAAATGGTTTGTTACTCTTAAGAATGGGCTAGAAGCCTCTCGCTGATACTAATTGTGATTCTCAATTCATATGCAGGGTGCAAGCCAAAGTAATTGAACTCAGAACAAAATGTTATCCATTTCCGGGATGATTACATTTCCTATTCAATTCTTCCCTTCGGAGCAAATATTATTTCATCATACTCGTTGACCGTTTCGGGTTGGTCATGTCTGATTACAAGGCTATTATTTCATTAAATATTTTGGACTTCTGAGAAAAAGTCATTTGTTTTAAGCAACTCCTCTCTTAAGTCATAAGATAAAAAGGATAAGAGAATTGGAAAAGTGAGAAAATAAAGAAATAAATGCATCACAGATAACTACTAACAAGATAACTGCAAAAGCAATAAAATAATTTAGAGCTCTTCAAGCATATTTCACTTTCACATGATGCAATAATAGAAAATAATGAGATAATTACAAGTCAATAGTAATTTAGAATCAATTCTAATTTACCATTGTTTTTCATGCAAGTAAGGTCCATTCTTCATTTCAACATCAAGCGACATTCTAGAGTTTTCTATTCAACGTTTGAAGAATTGATTTACGGAAAGTTCTCTTTCCATTCATATAATTCATAATATAAACTATTTTAAAATTGAATTTAAAAACATTTATGTCATATTAATGAAAGGATTTCTAGATACATATTTTTTTTAAAAAAATTAGTAATTGTTTTGTGGGTAAGATAAGTAACATATTAATATTCCAAAAATTAATTTTTACTAGTTGATTAATATTGATTTCTAACCAATTTATAAAAAGAAGAATATTTTTGTAAAAAAAAGAAAAGTATTCAATTCAAACTATTGAATTTTCGTTAGTTTATTCTGTAACTATTTCATTACAGAGAAAGAAAAAAAAATTTACATCTAAAACTGCTTTACCTGGAATTGGAATTATGATTTATAAGTAACAGAGCAGATTTGAAAAAAAATATATATCATTTAATTTTAAGCATGTTTAGAAACAGAATTTGAATTGTCTTTTTTGAAAGACTATTTGTTTCATTCACCAGTGGTACTCATTTTTTTCTCCTGGATTCATTTTGATTTGTCTAATTCTAATATAACTTTCAAAAATCTAACTTCACTAACCCGAATTCAAAATTTAACTTTTAGGGAGAATAACATTCTTTTAAGTATACATTTACAATACTTTACATCCGCATTTCTTATCTTATCAATTTCAGAAGTTTCATTTAAGTTTAGCTATTAATATTTCACTAGACTCACTAGACTAAAGTAAATCTTTAAATACAGCATTTCTAGAAATTAAAAAATAAAATTGAATGAAATTCTCGAAAATTTAATTATAAGAAAAAATTATAGAATTTAACGAATTGTAAAAAATATTAACTAAAGAACTCAATTTTAAAAACTTTAATACCCTAAAGATATTTCAGTTTCTTTAAGAAAATATTACTTACATTTAAGGCATACTTTTTAGTTAAATACATTCCAAAATTTAAATATGCTTTTAAAGATGATTCTCATTACGAGTATTGGGGAAAGGTTATTTGAAATGAAGTAAAAGATATTATTTGATACTAACTTAAAAGTAAAACATTTGCGAATACTTTTCTCGAATATTATATAATAATACAGAAATACTTATTTTTTTCAATTTCAATATTTAAGAATTATACAGTGAACTATGAAAACAGCTAAAAACATTTATGAATTAGTGCCTAGATTTACTAACTTTTATATTAAAAGAGATTTAGTATAGAATAATTTTAACAAGCACTGATAACACAATAAATTCGGACATTTAACTGAAACGCAAATGAGAAATCTGTAAACTCATCTTAAGGTAAATTAAGAAGCAAATTATATTTTCAACAATTACAAAATTCAATTAGAAAACTTTTGATTCTCATCTATTCGCGTTAAACCACAAATAAATCCTAGCTTTTCTCAACATATTATATTTTGAACAATTACAAAATTCGATTCGAAAACATTTTATTTTCATCTATTCGTTTTAAACAACAAATCAATCCTAGCTTTTCTCTACAATTACAAAATTTGATTCGAAAACTTTTGATCCTCATCAATTCGTTTTAAACAACAAATGAATCCTATCTTTTCTCATTCAAACTTTTTAAAAAAAATCCTTTTCTGATGAGAAAAGTTGAAGCATTTCTTACTTCCTCATCTTTTATGCGTCCGAAGTTCTGGAGATTCCGTTGGGTCAATCACTCCTTTCCTCCGCAATACTCTTTCTCCCCTCGCACTTGATCTTCCTGAACCAGGTTGCTATTACTGGAAGACGACTTTTATTTTACTTTAAGGGCCTTTGTTGTGACGGTACCGGTGTATGGGCTGTTCGTGTTTCGTCACAATTTTTTCACAAGTAAATACATTGATTTTTTGAATTAGAGCCAAAAGTAGGCAAGAGTTCCGGGCATGAAACGACATCTTTTTTCTAAATATCAGCTGAGAAAGAGTTCAGACATAGCCTTTTAACAATCTATTTTTCTACACTTAAATTTTATTTCAATGTAGTGTATGATTTTGTCCTCAGAATGGCACTGCAATGCAGAAAAGCTATTAAAGTAAAACCACGAAGCAAAAAAAGTAACACTTTCAGACTATGCAGTTTTGTTTTCAAAAGAGTGTTTTTCGCGAAGGAAGAAACGTTACAGCATATGAAAAAAATTGCAACAAAAATTAAATAATTTGTAAACCTTTAATGTATGAAAGTTAATTTTTAGAAAAGGATTTTTTGAGTGTTGAAAATTGTCTTAATCGCGTTAATTCAACCGAATTTTAAAATTTCGCATTTTTAGGAAATGAAAATAATAGCCGTTAGAAGATCAATTGCCAGATCTAAAAATATTTGCTCTCCAAAATTTTAAAAAAAGTTTTAGGTAAATAATTACATGGGCCAATTAATACAATAACTAATTTCATTTTTACATAAAAATTTACTTTTTAAAACGTCTTATAGCTATGCAAAAGTTATAGTGATAAAATCAAACAATTTATGCCTAATATCGACAGGTTACAATATTATCCATCATAAAATAAAATTACACAAACAATAAAGCATCAAATGTCGCTTAATGTTGAAATAGACAAGAAAACTTAAGTTGGAAGAACATTATACACAAGTAGCATTTAAAGAAGACTCGCTTACCCGAATAAATACTGATTAACTGGTGAATGTGCGCCGCAACACTTGTTGCTATTAAAAGCACATAATACGAAAAGGAAGAAATCTCAAGATATCATTACTGAAATACACAATATTGGAATTCGCCCTCGTATAAAACACGCATGTTCTAAAGCTCTTTAAATACTCTACGAAAGTGTTGACGGCGGTCAGAGCCCTCCTGACCTCTGTCTCTGACGTGCTGGGATCATGATGAAATCTACGGTATAATTCGAGTTTTGAAGGTTACAAACAACATTCGGAAACAGTGATGAAACCTTAATTTGTTCCTCCTCCCTGTTTTATCAAAAAGCAGAGGCCAAAAAAGCTAAGAAAAATAGGAACATTAAGAACATTTAGGGAAACACACTCTGGAGCAGAGAAGATGATTGACGGAAACGTGATACGATGACAGACCTATCGGTTTTCGAACATGCTTCTGGAAAAAAGCCTCCCTTTCCACGATGCCTGATACTTCCAAGGTTTACTCAATCAATATCGGCCTGTTATTTTTCGCATTTGAGCAAGTCTTTGTAATTCGTCTGAAATTTTTGGAATAGTTTTATTTATTCTCATTTAGAAATGACCTTTCAAATTATTTTGGGATTAAAAAAATAATTCCCAAGTCTAAGGTGTTTTTTAAAAACATAGTGCTTCATGCTAATTTTATTGGACTACCAATAGATATACCAACAACTTTATTCAAACCAAGTTACTGAATTTTTGTAACTAAAATTGCTGAATTTAATTTCAATATTTTAGAACTATTTTAGTTTCAGGTATGAACTTATTAAATAAATGTTTTACTTTGATTAAATAAATATTTTTCTTTCTATTTCTTTTGAAAATAAATTTCTGAGAGAGAAAAAAAAAAGAGTTCTTGCTTTATCTACTGGTTCAATATTTTTAAGTATTAAATACATGGACCATTGAAAATTTTATTTGGATCTTTGTTTTCTGCGCTTTGTCTTTAAATAAGCTTAACAAAATGACTACGGTTTAATTTTATGATATCGTACATTTTTAATTTCAGGACCTCTTGTTCATCAGACAGATTACATAAAAATACGTTAAAATTCTATAAAGCACAAAAAATAATTCGAAACATTCATGTCAAAATTGTCAGTACGTAGATTATTTTGCTTCATTCCATTAAAAATTCCGATGAGCCAAATCCGATTTCCAGCTAACTTTTCTATTATAACGAATTCATAAATTCAAAATTTGTAAGCATTCTATAAATAATATATCCTATAAATAATATATTATGCTGTAGGCAGCAGAATTATTGTCGTTTTCATGATTTTTCAAAGGATATGTGGTGTCAAATTATGAAGCCATTTCAAAATATTCCTCGTTTTGCTCCAAAACATGAGATTAATGAACCTGCCCTGAAACATACATCAAATTCAAAACTGTATTTCTGCACTTTCGTTTCTATTGGTCATATAAATTTATACATTTTTTTGTGAAATTATTTCATTATATTTAAGAAATGATGTATGAAATAATTGCTCAATTTAAAAGAATTAAATACATGTTTGAAATGCATTTAAAACTTCGCAGAATGGAGGCTTTTTTAAATATTTAACCTTTTTGTTAGATAAACGCATTGCTTAACAAAACCGGTTTGTAGCCTAGCATTATTTAACAACCATCCATTATTTGACTTCAATGACGCTATGAATGAATTGTCCAATAAATGCAACTAGAAACTAAAATGGTAAAATGACACAACTTGCTTTTCTCTGAATGAATAAAAAATAAGTAATGACCATGAATCCACCCGGAGTAAAACTACAGCATAGCAGGTGGCTGTGAATGAAAAAAGTTACTGAGGCTGAAGTTCGATATCCCGTTCATTGCAAAGATTACTATTTCAAATGATATGTTTTCACTCAGAATTTTTGAAATATTCACCAACATTTTATTTCGGACGCTTCATTGTTCATAAGTAATCACATTGTATATTAATTTATGATTCACCTCGAAATGCATACTCTTCTAATAGGATGCATTATCATTAAGAAATAATTGAACGATTCAAAGGACGAATCAAAACAATACAAAAAATAAGCTCCTGTGTACAGAGTTAATTGAGAATTTCAAAAATCAAACAAACCAAAAGCGCTATTTTTTTTTCAGTCATAGTTTTAAAGAGTTGCAAAAGATGGCGCCCTGTTCATTGGATTTCTGGATCAACGTTCTTGAACATTCTAAGAGCGAAGATCGCTTTGATTTTAGTTTTCGTTATTCAAGATGGAACTGTGCACACAGACGATGTCAAAAATCATTACTATGTTCCATGGATGATATTTTCGGCTGAGATCATATTTTTTAAAACTGAATTTCTTTCGAATGCTGTTCATATTCTATTGAAGAACGACATTAAATCACAAATAATTTGTGACTTCATTTAAGGATTCTCAGAAACTTCTAAGCCTTCTTAAATATCGGTAAAACTTCAGCGTGCAAAAACTGACAATGAAAAATTTAATTGGAAAGTTCATACTTTCCCAAAGGATGAAGAAAAATGTTTATATTTTCTTGTGTGGAGATATTTGCAATAAATACCAATGACATGTGCATAAACATTTTAAAAATGGTAACCATTGAGAAGTTATTCACTTTTACAGCATGGTTCTAAAATATGTAAAGAATGCATTAAATTGCTGATTAAGCAAATGAAATTTTATAATAATGATTGATTTTTAGGAGTATTAAAAGCGCATCATTTTTACCAAAAGAACTATACCTATTGTCAATCATTCAAATGGAAATTAAAATTGCAACGATATTTTTGAATACATGCATTGAAATTTTGATAGATAATTTACGTCTATAAGTAAAGAAATATTTTTCAATCAGGTTACGTCATCATATTAAAAGAATCCTAAAACTTCTTCCCTGAAAGTATAATACATTTGATTCTTTTTAGTGTCAGTTGTCGTGAGAAACATGATTTGCCAGTGTTTTTAACACTAAAAATCCAAAAAAATTTTAACTTTATCATATGAGTAAATCTCTAAAGTACGATTATCTAATTTTTATTATATAAATTAAAAATAATGGAAATCAATATTCAACCTCTTGGGAAAACTTTATCAAGTTTATATAGTATCTGTACAATGTTATTTTTAAATTACTGTATATGAAATAATTGTATTTTTTATTAAGTAACTGTAACAGTTTTTCTTTAACAGTAACAATGGCTTAAATTAAAAAAAAAACTTTTAAACCTAACCTACAGCAAAACATCGAATCTGGAATCGTTAAGATCCTTTCTTTGCTGATTATCAGCTGATTCATTGAACAAGGAAAATATCTGAAAATCAATATTCTCTCTATTATCAATGAACATTCTATTTTTTATTATTCGAGGCTAGATTGTAACTTAGCGAGAAAGAATAAGAAAATCATAGCAAGCAGGATGAATTAGCTTTTTATCTCACTTATTATTTAACAAGCAGCATAACATAACAGAGTGAGAGGTGGTTCCGTCAGTAATGTCTAATAAGAAGACACCGGATAAAAATTGGCATATTTACTGCTGTGTTTGGTTCGTGTGATTAGAAACAAGTAAGAAAATCTCCGAAGGCAGACTTGTTTATTCTGAGTGAGCTTAAAAGACAAATAACCTATATTTGCAAATATTTATGAAATTTGTTATTGCAAAAAGCAATTATCTAGGGAAGTACCAATCAACGAAATGCATTTATACATAATGGAAAGATCGTACGAATTAATTTAAAATTAACATAAAAATAAGAAAATTTTACAAGATATACATTTTCTTTCTATGTATGAAAAAAATTTAGAAATTTTGAAAATATATTCGAAACATTTATGTTATGATTTTAACCTAATTGCATATAAGAAAGTAATAACAAACAATTCAATAATTATCACATAACAATTGGAAATAGATAAGTATTAAAATGTTATATAAATTATGATTTTTATATTTCAGTTTATCAGAGAACAGAAATTTTTAAAAAATGTCACTGATTTCTGATAACGTTTAATTATTATACTTAACTATTTTTATTTGGTTGGAATAAAATAGATAAAGTATGTCAAACCAGTGTATAAAATTTTGTCATTTTCTCCTAATAAAAATTGAATAAGAAAATTCTTGATATTACAAAGTAAATTTTTAATGAAATCACGATAGAAATTTCATAATCTAAATCATCTTAATAAAATCACTTATTTCAAAAATTTCGTTATCATCACATTAAATGTTATGCTGCTTTCTTTAAACAATTTAACATTTCATTTTTCATATTTTTGAAGTATCATATGAATTTGAATTTTTTTGTTTCGTATGAAGTCAAAAATGAACAGTTTTTTCAACAGTTTCAAACAATTTCATATCATGCATTCATTTTATTGAGAAGATCACAGAAAAATACATTTTTATTAAACTAACATTATTTTCGAAATTGTTTTCTTCATTAAATTACATTAAATAAATGTTGATTTACTCGACTCATTCAGTAAAGTAAAGGTACCCTAGCAACAGTGGAGTAATTGAGTTATTTTCTACGGTTGATTTCTTTCCGTATAAGGCAACAGCACGGAGCATCATAGTAGCAAAACAATGGTATAATTTAATATATGAATGCTTTCTGCGAATCTGTACATCAATGTTTATAACATCTTATTCATCCAAAGATGGCTTCAAACGGTTTTTGACGTCAAGAAATTAGATAGCCCTGTTACTGATTATTAGTCAAAAATACGCAAATGAAATATGTGTGTGTGTGTGTGTGTTTAATTCTGTAATTCCTGCTGCAGCTGCGTTTCTCTCTCTCTCTCTATCTTTCCTTTTTTTTTTTTTATCTAAAATCAGATGATGAAGCAAAATAGGTGGCACGTGTTTCGAAAAACAGTTTATGAAATCATACTTGTTATAAAACTCCTCCAAAAATGAAAGTGTTTATTGAATGCTTTTTAAGAAAATGGATGTCAGTGTTTATTTTCACATTAGATACGAAACAGAAAAGAGCTGTTAAACGTGTTCTTTTAGACATATTTCACCACAATTACTTAACTCTGTACTCTTCTGTTTTATTCTTAGATTTCAATAAATTACAATGATAGAAATTAATTAATTTAAAATGAAACATTAAAGACATACTAACGATTTTTCTTTAAAAAATCCTTCACACTTCTTAAAGAATTTTATAGGAATTAAAATAATTTTATTTGAGAAGTAAATAACTTATGAAACTGTTTGGTAAATTAAAATTAAATTTTATGAATTAACATGAGAAAATTTAAGATTAATTTTTGAGGTACTTGGTATTTCGCCTCTGATAAAGATTTTCTACTGAGCTGATGATTTTATAGTTTCCATGATAAAGAATGCTGTTTGCAGCTTCAAAAAACTGTAATACTATGACTTTTATTCAATGATATACAATCATAAAATAAACTCATCTTTTTAATGACGAAATTATTTATTGTACAGAAATATAGCAACATCAATCATTTTGTTTATTTAATGATACCCAGATTATTGACGAATCTGAATTTTCAAGCACCATAGTGAACTTAATTTGTAGTCACCTGAATTCATTATAAAAGTGCTTTAGCCCTTTCAACAATAGTCTTTGACAAAATGACTACGTAATGCATCTGTAGCATTCAATGACTGGAAAATGAATATTAACTGAAATTATTAGGGAAAGAGAACTTCATTTTATTATGCCTCTGAAAGTATTGTCTCCAAATGCGAATTATATACGGTAACTGTTATATTTCTGCTGTTAGTTTGGTTTGATGAGGACAAATTCAGGCTACAAGAAAGTTTAGTTTGCAGGCTGATTACATAATCTGAAATTCTGGATATGTCACGTAACGTTTACTGTAGTTATTAAAATTGCCTTAGTATCGTTCTTTCATTTTAATTACCGAACATTTATAGGAGAACTTGAAAGATGAATGAATGCACAGCATAATCAAGGGTAGAATGACTGATTATGAATGTACATTTTGAATAAAGACTTTTAAAATAGGAAAATTTTCAAACAGATCCCAGTTTCTGAATCACTTTGTTAAAAGAAGTTCAATATTTTTCTCATGAGCACTTCCATTTACTATCATGATAATATCCTAAGTTTCGCAATTCCCGATGACGCTGCCATCCTGAACATTAAAATGAGTTCTTCGAAACTTGGCCATTCATCGAGCACGTGTCCCTTTTTCTAAATTAGCATCAAAAGAGACATATTCTTAACTGAAATTCTAGACGGCAATGTGGCAATCGGTACTAATTGGCGAATATCCGTTAACTAAGATTGTGTCATTTGAGTCTCCTCTCAGATCGATGATTCAGTTCATCAGGGAAATTTCTCGCGAATACAATTCTCGTAAATGCTAAAGATTTGATTTTTATTCTTCTCTTCTGAATACTTTTTATAAAATCATCAAATAATGAATATATTTTTTAAAATTAAAAGCAACTTTAGAA
The DNA here is from genome assembly GCF_947563725.1 of Argiope bruennichi. Lineage (NCBI taxonomy): Eukaryota > Metazoa > Arthropoda > Arachnida > Araneae > Araneidae > Argiope > Argiope bruennichi. The sequence continues at coordinate 131,357,701 of NC_079162.1, read as the reverse complement.
CCTTGATGCCTTGATACTTTAAGAATGTATAAATGATTATAGCTCTGAAATGATAATACTCCATTTTTACAAAATAATAATAATTCAATTGTGAATTTTTTCTCTACTTTAACCTATAAAGTTTGAAAATAAACGAAGATGGTTTTACATGATAAAATTCTTTGAATCAAATGTCGTTTTAAAAACAACAAGAAGTCATTTGATAAAATTCTTAGTTTCAAGGAGGATAAATTTGCAAATACCACAAATGATTGGCACGAAACGACGCAAAAAAATACTTGACCTCAGTGGATGATCTGCAAATAAGTTGCTGATATGACGTTCAGTCGATGATTTGATATTCAGATAAAAAAAATTTAAAAAATTAAGACCTTTTCAACATATAATTGTACATTATTCCATTATTCTCAAGTTATATATATATATATATAAATTGTTCAAATTAAACAAATTTTTTGTTCCTGAAAAATATCAGATGTGTCTTATCTCTTAAAATATTCTCATTTCGAAAAGTTCCACAGTCACGAAATATATTTTCCTTTTCGTGGTAATGAAACAAACTGCGAAAAATTCAATCGTCATTTATATCTTAGTTAAAAAATTAACATAAACATGTAAAGCCTTTCTATTCAACTCTTAAGTATAACTACTTATTCTTCCTAATTTTTTTAATGTTATTCAGTTTTCTTTTACAGGTATTCCTTTTAAAACTTAACGAATGCTCCTATGGCTTTAATTCGCATTGCAAGTCAAGAATTTTGTATTTCTGTATATCAATAAGTAAATAGGCATTCTGCAATTCTATAAAGTGAAATAAATAAAAATATTGAAATTTTATGAAATATACTTTCAAAATCAACTTTCGGATAACTGTAAACTTTATAGGGATCTCTTAAGTCGCAGTCATGCAAGAGAAAACTTTCTGTAGAAAACTTTTTTTTTTTATTCCACACAGACGCTTTCAACTTCCGAAACCTTTATTTAAAGGCAGCGGTGACGAATTTCCATCTAGGTATACTAGGCATTTGCCTAAGGCCGTTGGGTTGAGGAGGGTCCACATACAGTCAATTAAAAAATGTAATTTGCTAAGTTGCCAAATAAATACATTTGCAAAAAGTACGAATTTCAAGGATTTCAAAATGTTTATTTATTTTTTATTTTTCATAATGTTTATTTATTTATTTTTTATTTTTCATAATGTTTATTTATTTATTTTTTATTTTTCATAATGTTAATTTATTTATTTTTTATTTTTCATAATGTTTATTTATTTATTTTTTATTTTTCATAATGTTTATTTATTAATTACTTATTTATAATATAATAAAAATATTAATTATTCTTTTAATTAGAATGTTGTTTTGCAGTTAATAGCTTCCTTAAAATAACTTTTAAAATTATATTTATTAGAAGTTTTTCAGTTTCATCAAATCTATCATAATAATTACATGATTTTATTTGTAAGTGTGAAAATCATGAACTAATATCTGATTAAGGATTTACAATATACTAATACTAGTAATAACTAATATTTGTGGTTAATTTTTGCAAAAATTAAACTGAAATCATTAATATGTTGATTAAGTTAAAATGTCTTAAAATATGAAACTACGTTTGACCATTTAATGAGAGAGGATATTAGGTAGTGTACAAATGCACACTGCCTAGGACCGCACAGTGCCTAAATTAGCCGTTGGAACGGATTGTAAGTGTTCAAAGAATTAAGAATAACTAGAGTAAATTGGAAAATGCTTTTTTTGTTCTTGTCTTTTAGATCTCTTACTATTTAGAGTATCGTTTTCAACCATACTGCAAAAACGAGAGTAGATGAATCATTCATTCTGGCACGTCTCTTAGAAAAATCGTATTTTTCATTATCCCTTATAGGCGGAACGATGATCTGTGTCATAAACTCGGAACGATATGGTCTTCTTAAACACTGATTGAATCAACCAGTACATTGTGAGTTTTTAAATCTATCATTCAAGAAGAATATTTTTTTTAAATTTCAAATGCATTTCTTTACTCATAATTTTACAATGAAGAAACTTTTATAGTGTTTTTCATTTTTAAATTCCTTTTTTTTTTTCATTCTCAGAATGTTTCATAAGAATTCTGGGGGGGGGGGTGATAACATTTTAAAAAAATACTTTAAAAAAACATTTATTTCTTATTTATTAGAGAAGTTTCAACATATAGGGTAGATATTGTTTGTTGATGAAAAAAAAATATTAAAAACAATCCGGATATTTCCAAATTTTAGGAAAACTGATCAAGGAAGATAAAGTAATGAAACAATATCCGAGTTAGCAGTCAAAACTCATCAGCTAAAGGAAATTAATTACCAATTTAATAATAAACTTGAATATTCATTTAATTCCATTTTAAAATTTGGCAAAAATATTTACAAAATTTTAAAAAGAGAGGGGTTTTTTTTGTGCATATTTACATATTGTTTCTTTATTCAAGATATTGGTAGGATATCTTTTCCTAGTTTATCAAAAAAGTATTAAAACGAAAATTTTTTTGTCTGACATTTATTTTCTTACAGAATAAGCATGTGTAAATCCACTTTTGATATGATTTATTTATTTAGATGACTTTTTTTACATTTTGCTACTAAATGGAGATATTGAATATTTACTGACTTGTTGAGATTAGTTCTTTGAACTATTTATCGAATTTCACGGTTATCTTTATCAATATATAGGAGACTATTCTTTCTATTATGGTGTCTTAACATAAAGATTTAATTCTATTTGCACTTTCATTGAATGAGATTTTAATTGAATATAAAAACCTAATTTTAGGTTTAAAAATTTAAGCAAAAAATATTTATATTCTATTTGTTTATCACTTGAATGCTGTTGATCCCCAATAACACGCCACCAGAAGCAGAAGAGCGTTTATTTGTTTATATTTTTCCTGAAACAAGAGGCAAATGTTAGAGACGATTTGAAGAGCAAAACCCTCTATAGAATGTTAAGTGAATTTTAGAATGTGCCGGACTATCAGCTCAGACATTCTCTCAATGTCAGGAATTGCAAGTGTAAATTTGGGGGGGAAAACAGCTCGCATCTGCTTAGATAAAATAACAGCTACAAGTAAGTTGATCTTGAACTTTTGGCTACATTTTCCCAAACAAGGTAGAGCATAATGAATTCCATGACTGAAAGAAAAAATGATATCCGTGCAGACGTCAAAGCAAATGTAGGTCTTGGAAGGGAGATAAAATTAGTTTACTTTAAACAACATTTTGTCTTCAATATCAAAGCGAACTTCGTGATCTAGAGATAAACTCATAGCCAATCCATAAACGGAAGCCCGATGAAGTGACCTTAACTAATCTGCCAAAAATATTTGACGCAAATATTCGAAATGCTTCCATATATATAATGTGCTTCATCTATTTCTTTCCATATCTTTGAAAAAATAAAGTCCTTGAATCTCTACTTTTAAGTAACAATTTATTGATCCTGAAGAAAAAAATTACCATTGTGTTTTAATTGGTAAATCCTTCCGTGTGATATGCATTTACAAGGAAACAAAAATTTTTTGGTGGCCGCGAGGGAATTTTATATGCGAATTAATAAACACCTACTTTTCGAATAAATTTCACGAATGGTAAGTTAATATGAGATAAGGGATGCTTATTATATATATATACATATATAACGAAATACATTTTTAATAATAATTGTCAGTCATAATATCAGGTTTAAGGGAAATGAAACGAATTCTTTTACCCATCGAAAACATAAGATAATATTGATTCATTAGAAGTACCTTCAATTAATATATTCTTGTGGAATTTCTATAATTTTTAATATAACATCTTTATTTTATTAAAATTTATTTCCATTATTTATAGTTCAGAATATCCATTATATAATAGAATCTTAGTAAAAAAAAGGAATCACTTTAATTTACCCAACAGCAAAAAATTTTAAATCAGACTAAAAAACAAAATTATTTTCAGGATTTTCAAAGCCAATATTTTAAAATACACAACCATATTTAAATAAGCACATCTAAACCTTCTTTTTTGTTCTACCATTTATTAGTGTTTATTTTTGATTATTAGTCTGTAATAATGTTTTTACTGATTTATATTAAGGATACACCTTTGGTTTGGCGAAATGCCAAAATAAGTTTGTTAATTACATAGCGATATCTGTTGCTTTATCGTAATTTTGTAGATAATATCAACAAAGAGAACTAGTTTTAAAACAATTTCTATATTTTAAGTTTTAAATACATACTTATGAAATTAAAAATAAAATCACTCGAGAAATTTCTTAATTATAAAAATCGTAAAGAAACAATTGGCTCAATATTTGCAATAGCTTATTAAATTTTAAAATTAATAAAAAATGCAAGATATTCGAGAGCATCGATTAGAATGAAATGTGTACTTGAAACAATAGATGTAAATGTATTGAATTCTGAATTTAAAAGCACAGAGAATATATCGAATAAATCTTTTAAACATAGCAAGTGATCCAATCTTCGCGGAAAGTTAAGTTTGGAAAGAAAAGATAATATCCTTACATATTAATCATTCCACGAGTTAAAAAATTAATCACTTCATCACTAATCAAATATTCATTTAATTTTTAGATGTGCAACTAATATGAACCATAACAATATCTCTATACATTAAAAAAAAAAGAAAAAGTGTTAGTTATTTACAAAAATTCCAACAGAAAAGAATTTTACTGTGATTTAAGAATGATAATATTTGAAACTGAAAAGTGGATTCATCAGAAAGATTAAATGTTAAAAAAAAAGAAGTAATGATTAAAATGCGCAATATACATGCAAAAATTCATTCTTAATTGAATCAATTAACATAAGTGAAGTTCAATAAATAAAATTCAAAATAATGATATTCTAGTATAAAGACGTTCAAAAAAAAAAAAAAAAACTTGAAAGTGTCATTCAACTTCAATAAGAATTTCAATGAGTTAAAATATTTTTTTTGCGATATGTAAATAATTTTTATAATTAAAATGCTTTTTAAAATAAAGTACATGGAAGTGAATACAATGCATTTAATCACGAAGCATACATTTGAACACTTTTAAATAAATGAATTTTTTTTTTATTTATAGAAAAATGTCCACCTATATGTAAGTCTTGAATATATTTTAAGAGCACAACACACTCAAAAATGATACACTTGCATGTCAATAACCAAGAAATATGCTTACTACTAGCTGAATGAAAGTAATTTATAACATGAATTTCAGCTCTGGTAACAACTGCACGCGAAGTTCAAATAAAAACATAAATATATTAAACAGCATTTAAAGCGCGTGAGGAAACTCGAATAACAACACATAAGTTCGCGTTTTCTGAAAATTTTTAGAAACTAATTGATGAATTTTCCAACACTGTTAAATGAAAGTATCTAAAAGAATATAAATCTCCTATAATGATATTACGCAATCTGAATCTCAAAAAAACCCAACAAAATTAATTCGATATCGAAAGATAAGTTGTGATTCAGTAATATGTATATGAAGAAAAATCGTATGATTAATGAAAAACTTCAAAAATTCAAAATAGCAGAATATATTTTTGTAGTGATTTCCATTCATGCATATTTTATGCTGATTCCGAACAGCGTGCGGATACGAAAAATAATCTATTAAATTTCTATTAATGCCATTTAATTTTTCATTTTAATTTATCAAACATATCACAAATCAAAATACAGTTCAGATAAGTCTAATGGTACTTACTCGGATTTACACTTATATATTTAAAAAAAATAATCACTGCGTAATTAAGTGAATTTTTTCATTTTATATGAGTATGAGAAAGAATTTCATCCTAAGCTGTACAAATTATTTCCTTAGTACACAAAACTGACATCATTAAAAAGTAAGCCATTTTCGTTACCGCACAAGTAAAACAAAAATGCTATAAGAAATCCATCTACTAAATTCGCCTGCATAAATATTTTGAAATTTGTATTGGGTGACCTAGAGTAGAAATAAAAAGCCGGTGCTAGAATTGTAATCATTTTCTCCATAAGAACTCATGAAAAATTTCGAAATGAAAATAATGTTGTCGCATATGAGTAAAACTCATAGAGGAATGACAGTGCTTCCATGATAAAAACCAACTACGTATCTATATTTAGTAACGATTGCACAACCTTAACACGTTATGGCTCCTGCGTAGTAAATGCCAAAATTTCTGAAAAAAACTTTTTTTAGTAAATCTAAAGATAAAATTCTAATAACAGATTAATATATTTTCCAATTCCAGATAATTTACCTTTAATATTTGGCAGAGCTCCTGTCATTCCAAGGTGGCTTTCTGGAAAATTCGAACTTCTTAAGAAGTTCGCAGATTTTCTGAGGCGTCCATTCCGAACACGGTATAGAACTGCAGTGAATAGACCCCCTATCCTGAAATACAGGTCTAGCGCTCTAACACGCATGCTCTCTCCAAAAATCGATATTCTTGCATTACCCTCGATCCCCGTCTGTCAGCGGCCCCTACGCCACACTCACTGAAATTTACCAAGTGTAGCAAAATGCATGGCTTTTTAATAATGACATTCAGTGTAACCGAAGTAAAAAGTAATCGCAGCATTTCCTAAAGATATTCCTGGGAATATTCAGGAAATTCCCAGAAACGTATTGAAAAACTGCGTCATTTGAGAAGACGCGCAAAGTTTTAAATCCATTATAGCTTTCGATCATCGAATGATGGAATGGCCTTTGTGTGTGTTGAGCCATTCTTTGAATTTGAAAGCAGTTATTGCACAGAGTTAGGCAGCTTTCTCAACATGAATGAAAACTACTCGCCACTTGTTAAAAATGGCGATTTATTTGGAAAATTTCCTTAAAAGCGTAAATAAAATATGAATGCAGCACTGAGAGAAGAAAGACAACTCAATGTTTAAAAGAGCAGAGGTTGCTATTTTTGCTAGATTGTCTAGAATATTAATGTGCAAGATGGCTGTAAAATATTTTTGTGCAAAGAAGACAAGCCAAACTTTTTTTTTTAATTTCAGAGAAATTAAGAAGTATTGTTGAATAATAACAAATTACCGAAAAAGAAAACTTAAATGTTTTATATTATTTTATTAGATAATGCTGCTACTCTTTTTTCAACAAAATAGTTTAAGTACCATTATTCGAAACGGTGTTTTAGTACTCGCATGTTATGTTAAAATGCAAGTAAAGAATATGCAATCGAATTATGAATATATAAAAAAATTATATACCATCTGGAGTCTTTTTTAAGCTATTTTTAATATTTAAACTTATTTTTTTCCCCGCTTAGTTCTATCAAAAATGACAAAAAAATGTATACTTTCCCTGGACTTAACAGCCTATTTCTCTATAAAATGGTCAACAACTCATTTGACTCCTTTTTTTTTACGAAACGATATAAATATTTATGTAAGATTGCATATGTTGATGAAAAATAATTTTAAGAACATGTGGATGATGATTATTAGACTATAAACTCTTTTCCGTTTTAGTTATACCATTTGGCATATCGGATTTCAATAATCAGCTAATGTCATCACTTAGCAATCACTAATTCTTATTAGTTCATTTTTAACTAACAAATAATAATTGTTTTGGAAAGATTTAAAAATAAAAATAAAACAATCCCAGATAAAAAAAAAAAAATACCAGCTTTTGTAAAGAACAAATCTTGAAAAGAAAATTTTATTGGCAATTCGACATTTTTTTTTTTTTTCATAGATTAACTGCATTTAACTGCAAACGCGTGAAATTCTGGATACATCTTTTTGTTTGTAAAAATGAGACTTAAATCATAGAAATACAGAAAATGACAGACGTTTAAGTTATCTGTTTGCACATTTTCAGTTGCTGATTTATGATTCTGAATTCCCGAGGATTTTAAGGAAAGAACCAATTTTGCAAACTTATTTTTATCAAATACAAATTCAAAAATTTCATTTCATGGAAAATATACACGAAATACATTATTTTGCCGTATTATTTTATTTACAACAATAAACCTTTTGCTTAGTTGGAGGTATAAATTCACGCATATCAGTTAGCAATACGAATTAGAAACAGGGAAAGAGCTTTGATTGATTCAGGAAAAAATCTTATTCAAATTTATGTCTAAACAAAAAAAAGCCAAATTGTCAATGGAAATGACTTTGAATTTTAACATAAAATGTTATTTTATAACGATATGTAATTATAAATTTTTTCATCTCGTTCTTTTTTTTTTACCGCAACTGAGCTTTTTAAATCGAAAATGCACATGATTTTTCATTACTTTTCAAGATATTGTTGGATTTAACTTTAAAAACGTAGTTATTTTTTTCAAAATATTTAGAATATAAAATAAACAGCAATTTTAGACTCCATTTAAAGAATCTTGGGAACTAGCATGATCACAAATCTAATATAATTTTGAATAATTCTGAATTTTAAGGTGATACATATACATGCATGTGTACTTTATAAAATAATTGGATTTTCAATAATTAGTGAAAGACAGACTTCAAAAATATTCATACTTCATTAGACAAACTACTCATTAGACAGACTCCTTCAGCAAGACTACTTCATTAGACATTCATTCAGCTGGACTACTTCATTAGACAGACTCTTCAGAAAGACTACTTCATTAAATTTCCTACAATCTGAAATTTTTATAATTTTTATAATATTTTAAGGAAATGCTTTAATAATATTTTAAGAAAATATTTATTTTAGGAAAAATGGTGGTAAGGGCTCTTATGTGGAACTGAAGTGTTTCAGGTTCGAGGCCCGATTCCACCGAAGAACCGCCGTGTAAGCGAGTCTGATGTACGTTAAATCCGTCGGGGTCGAACCTCCTCTCGCTAGCTTGGCGTGGAAGTTTGGAGAGTGGAGTGCCGACTCAAGTGTCGTCCTCGTCATCTGAGGGCGGTTCAAAATTACGAGATCCGTCCCAAAATAACGGTAGTGTTGCTTTCAAGCGGAACGTTAATATAACTATACTAAACTGTAAAGTAATCAAAAAGGATATCATTCTTTAATTGAATATATATTTTTTACATTAATATAAAATTTTGATCTCTTTTCCCCTACTTCCCTTCAAGAAGAACTGAGACAGAAGGAACTGCTACTCTTAGTCAGGGACGTGGTGAGCATCTTACGTGAAGGGGGGGGGGGTAAGACTATTTAAAATGCCGACTCTATTGAAAAGCTCTGCCGACTTAAAAACAAATATTTTTATAGAGTCTAATCAACAAAGTACAGTTCGTTTCAGTATCCTGAGGCGACCACTTTTCGACGATTTTATCTCATTAAGGGGTGAGACGAGGAACGATGGGCACATTCCCAGAATTCATCTTGGACCTTAAATTCCCCCCATTAAATACTTTCTCCTTCAATTTCTTTTTCGTGTGTATGTGAGTGTTGTTTCGTTTCTAACCGCATTTTATTTTAACGCAGAATTGCATACTGATATGGCTAGTTCAAGTGGCAATAAAGCTTTCTGGAGTGGTACGAAGAAAATTTCGCTCATCTTTTCATGTAATATATTTAAAAATAAGATATTTTTAAGTAGAAAAATCATTAATAATAATGTTTTTTAAATATCAAAATATATAAAATATCATATATGTTAAAAATATTATTTATAATATTTTTTAGACGTCTCATATTTACAGCAGTTCCTTAAATAAAAATAAAATGTTTTAAATAGAATAAACTCTCGATTATCCACTGTTGTTAATCTTAAAATATAGTCAAAAAATTCAATTATCTATAAAAAAAAAAAGAAGAATCTTTTCAATATAAAAAAGATCATTATTATTTTTACTTATCACTTATTTCACTTATTCTTCATAATTTAATATTTATGCCCTTTACATTAAATAAAAATTGCTCAGAAATATTTTACTATGCATTCGTACCTTTTTCCGTCAATATTACTAATTATCTGCAATGTTTACATCTCATAAATCCGGTAGTAATCCGAAATTACTTTACTGTTAAATGTAAACATCTCCTCCTTTCATCTTTCCTCTTATCCCTATTTTGACGAATTAATTCCATCCTAACGCATGCACAAAAGCGCGGAGGGTTTTAGAATCCGTTGTTAAACATTACTCGTACCCTGAAGTATGATATCAATTTCGTTTTCGATTAACTTTATTTTTAATTTAAAATTTTAAATTCTCTTATGAGCAAGATCAATTTCCGCACCACAAGATGTAAAGAAATTAAAAAGCTGCGAGAGAACAAGATAAAGGAAAAGATTAAAAAAATAACTAGAAAATTTATTGCTGTAAAAATAAAATAAATTTTATGTATGAGTATAAAACAAAAAAATTCAATCGAGCTTATTTTTACGAATAATAAGTTAATCTTTAGTAATTCTACAATAAAAAGTTTAAATATCTTATGGAATTTTTTCTTTAACACGAATTTTTGTCTACACCTTCACTTTATGAAACTTTAACTGAGATCATTTTTCATAACATCGTTCAAGAGAAGTATATCATTATACCTTTTTCAAGAAAAGAGCAACTTAATAAATCATTTCATTACATTTTCATCACTCCTCTTCATTTGAATACGGTGAAAGCCAGTGTCATTACACTAAATTATCTTTCACAAGAATTCTGACGATAATAATGCTGTTAGAATTTTGAAACTTCAAAGTAGAAGTATCTAGTAATTTAAAGGCTGCTAGTGAAATATTTGCAAATTTCAAGCATGTTTTTCAACATGTAAATATGGGGGGGGGGGTAACAATTATGTTCCTTTTGTATGACCATTTACACAATTTTCTAAGACTTTTTGAGTGAATACGAAACTACGAATCTCAGAAGACACAAGGTATAAACTATTTAAAGGACGAAATTCTTTTTACAGTCTTTTTTAAGAGTCTTTAGTTTTCACACTGATTAATCGAAATCTATTCAAACAATGGAATATTTTAACATGATTTTAATAGGAAATACAGAGAGTTAAAAATATTTCAGTGAGCCAAGTAATACTTTCAATAGAATTTTTTGAATTACTTCAAAGAATAGAAAAATCTCAGGAAGATAGATGGTATCAATGACCTACCGGTGACCCTTGTTACAAGAGAGATGTATACGGTGCAACCTTGTATGAGTTCGAGGATGAACATTTTCATTGTTTGCATTACTTACGCGCTATGCTTATTTTTACTGTCCAACTTTTCATGTTTTGATGCTTAATATACAAAATTCGGAATATTATTTTTGTCTATAAACAATAAAAACTATATGAGTTAATTGAAAGCTTTGTATGATACTAAAAACTTTTTGCATTAAATTTTTCGCTTATATTTCTTTATTGCGACAGTAAATTTTCCTGTAATTGATTTCTATTTAATTGTTTGCAACCTTATTGTTTACAAACTAATCACAACATTATGTAATCTGATGTATGCCGGCTCTATCAAATATTTAAAAAACAATATATAATATTTGCTCGTCAATACAAAAATAACCTATTTTTGAATCTGTGTGTGAAAATTAGATTTGACGAATACGAGTATTTGGTTTACATGAAGCAGAATCAACTTTCTTTCCAAGCAACCGCATTGTTTACAGACTAATCGCAAAAATTATGTAATTTGATATATGCCGGTTCGACCGAATATTTAAAGAACAATATGAAATATTTGCCCGTAAATACAAAAATAACCTATTTTTAAATCCGTATGTAAAAATTTGATTTGACGAATAGGAGTAGTTTGTTTACATGAAGCAGAAGCAACGTTATTTCCGAGCAATACATATAGTTTTGCCGACTTTGTAAATTCTTTATTGAACAAAAAATAATTTCAACTATTGGTCAAATTTTACGTTCTGTTTTTACAATCGTATTTTTAAAAATGCTGGAAGAGTGCTGAATTCTGTCAAATTTTGCTGCCTGATAAACTATTTGTAATTAGGGGTATTAATTTCGTCTGACATTCTATGTAGTTTTTATCACATTTTTTGCATAAATCTTTCATTTTATTGAACAAACAAAATGAATTTTTCTTATTGGAATTCTCATTCTAGTTTCACAATAATTTCTGTAGCAACAGCCATTATATTAATAATCATATCTTCCTAAAATAAATTATCACTGCTATAGAATCAAAAAATTAAATACTCAAGCATTATTATTATTTATTCAACAGTAGAAAAACCAGATTTGCCTATGTCTAATATATGATGCAAAATCATAAAATTTTACATAGAATAGAATCTAGGAGATCGCTATAAAGGAAATTAATTATAAATTCTTTTCTTTATAAAGAAAAAGAAATCCTTCGAACGTGGTTTAAATAGCGTTGAATTATGTTAACAGCGTACCTGAATATATTTTAATGTTACTATACTTTTGCTCCATAAATTTCATTTAACCACGATTAAAAGTAATAATTCCCCATTACTTTATCTGATTAACATTTATTAATTAAAAACCAAATGGATGAATGACAGGAAATGCTGTTTAGTAAAATTAAAGAATTAAAAACACACTAGAGGAATGATATAAAGGACTTTAATGATGAATAACCATCAGAGAGGAAATGAAGTCTGATTTCGCAACATCATTTCACAGAAACCTTTTCTCTCTGAACGCGAGTAACGACTCCTTTTACACTCACGTGTAATGGTGTTTTCATTTGGATTTGCAAAGATCAAGGTCACGAGTAGTTGGATGCACTTTCCGCAGAGAAACAGACAACTGGAGAGTTGTTTAATATTGTAAGAAAACCAACAAGCGTTTTTCACAAACAGTTGCAACTGGTCTCAGCTGCCAGCTAATGAAGCTCAAAAAGAACGGTTTAAATTCCTATCAGACATTTTATTCATCGTTGTGTATGAATTGAAATTATTCAAAAAAACTGAAATGATGCTTTTTATAAACATTTCGGAAAACAAGAAAAAAATAGAGAAAAGAAATCGAAACATGCATAAACATTGAATGAAGAAATCATGCACAAACTTTTTCTCTTGTGAATGTTTAAAATAATAAGACGCAATTAAATACCTTTTTGCATATGTTCAATATATTTAATTTTTTCTTTAAAAATTGTCTGTAAGTAATAACGGTAAAAAGAATTAAGTTGCATTTTATCAAATATAATATTAAATAAGTTACCTAAGTTTTTAATTATTAATAATTTATCATTAGACATTTAATTTAAAACAAAACTTATAATCAATTACAAGTACAATTGTAAACATAAACAAACATTGAATGATTCGCGTAATATTTCAGCTTCTTGTAATATTATAATGATGACAAATTTATTATAAAATATTACGAAGCAAAAGCGTTTATTATAATAAAAATCATTGATTTCATTAACAATAAAAAGGAAATGTAAAGTTGTTCTTCTTTCTCAAAATTGAGCATTTATTAATGCATCACCTGTTTACATCAATATTCTTCTTGCTTTTGAAATTTCTTAAATTAAGCAAAATTGGAGTAAAACTTTGCATATTTTACCAATTGCTTAATTTTGGTAAAAGTATGAAATAAAAAATGAAAATGAAGAAAATATAAAGAAAAATATAATTTTTATCATTATGTAAAACTGAATTTTTGCTGTAATTTTCCGCGCAATTAAAAATGAAAATCATATTTCACCATTTCGATCGTTTTTTTTTTTTTTTTTTTTTTTGTTACTGAGAGTTCTAATTGTTTCATTGATGTGTTTCTTACTTATCATTTTTAGCTACTTCTAACGAAAGGTAAAAGCTAAAGGATGCACAGGAATATGACTTTTTTTCTGTCTTTCAATTATTAATAGTCTGTGATAACTGGTTTGTAAGTGTAAATGCAGCATAAAATATTCTTCCAATGAAGGCAATACGCATGCAAAAAAATTAGTACAAAAATACTATTTATGAAGTATCATATTTAATACAAAAATATATATATATCTGTACACTTTTAGATATGCGAATTTTTCCGAATTTCTCCAGAATGGCTGGATGAACTGTCTTTGAATTTCTATTATGTGAAATATAAACTTGAACTCACATTTTACTGAGAAGATTGTCACAAAAGAGTTAAGACAACCGACCAGAAGTGAACAAAGAATAAAATGATACTGGCTCCTCTTGTTTTACGAAAAGCAGATAATGAACTGAATTTCCAACAATATGCGTTATTTGTTGTGGTCAGTATTTTGATACTTTTTCGTCTAATAGTTACAAAGGGTATTTTTTTTAATCCCAATTTTTTTGTTTATATAATGCATAGTTCAGAACTAAATTGTGTGAAACTTACAGAATATGTGAAAAAGTATTATTAAAACATTATATTAACACTATAATAAATTATCTTAAATATTCAAGGAAATTTGAGTATTTTAATAAATAATTGTAACTGATTATCGGCGAAAAATAGCCTATTTTTCTTGAAAACCCTATATTTAGGACAACTTTTGTAAAAATTTCCGTTGAATACCATTTTAAGATTGAGGAAGATATCGGATTTGCAGTGAGTTGAATTGCAGTTACTCTTTAAGAGAAATCAAAAGGCAAGGGGTTTTCCACAAAATGATTTTCTCTAAACTCGTGTCTTCGGAAAATTATTTTGAATTCTATAAAAAGGTGGGAAATAAGCTGTACTCTTTCATACTTATAAATTAAGCATATAACATAAATTGCAGTAAATTAGGCATCATAAATAACTAAAAATTTCATTGTAATTCATCATTATTTGTACAACATTACATTTCTAACATAGAGTAGCTTGATTTCCACTAAAATCAACCTTACCTTTATGCTTCGTTTATCCCATAAACGAATAAATTGCTACTATGAAGCAGCGGTTCCTTTTGCAGCAAAGATGCCTATTATTCTTTGAGGAAAACTATACACTTATTTCTAGAATGTTTCTACGTGCACCGCAGCTCATCATTGTAAAAGAAAACTATAAGACCTTGTCACTGATGTGCGGCGGTCTAGCTCGAGTTCGACTCTCCATGAAATCACACAGGTGTTTTATAGAACTGAGGTCAAGATTCTGAGAAGACCAATCTAATTTCTGAAGATCTGTATCAGTAAACTAACTTTGCACAACTCGTCCTTTTGTGAACAGGAGCAGATTTGTTGATGTGGATACTGAAGAATTAGAATGTCTTTCTCAGATTTTAGATTTTAATCCCATAGAACATATGTGCTATGAATTGAAACGTCGAATTCGAAATAGATCCCAGTGACTTATATCAATGACAGTACTTGCTACCTTCCGTTTACAAGAATGACATTCAAATCCTACAGAAACATACCCAAAATGGGCTGATAGGCTTTCTCAGAATAGGAGCTGTTTCCGCAGCAAAACTTGGGGCCGCTTCATATTAGTTTATTGTTACATTTACAGAATCAGCAAAGCATAAATGTGTTCCGATACTTTTAATTGTATTGGGAATCATTACTTAATATCAGAAGCGTAATGTTTATGCAAATAATAACTTTCCGTTATTTATGATGTCCACTTTACTGCAATTCATGTTTACTTAGTTCATAAATATGAAGGGATGTTTCTAAATTTTTATAAAATTTAGAGTAATTATTCGAAGATTCAAGTTCACCGAATTTAATTTTGTGTAAAATCCCAGGTCTTTTAGATTCTCTTTGAGAAGAACTGAAATTCAGCTCAC
This sequence comes from Argiope bruennichi, assembly GCF_947563725.1. NCBI lineage: Eukaryota > Metazoa > Arthropoda > Arachnida > Araneae > Araneidae > Argiope > Argiope bruennichi. The sequence continues at coordinate 131,342,050 of NC_079162.1, read as the reverse complement.
TGCAATGAAGCTGTGTGAAGAAATGTATGCTATAATACATTCTATATTTCGCGCACGCGCATATCATTTTTTGATAAAATCATTTGCTAAGTTCACTTAAGATTTTAATATATTGCTTTAATACTTTTAAATACTTTTACGTATATTCTATAAATTTCATGTCATTTAGTTGAAAACTCTGCATTTTATAAGCAAAACTCTTGAAAAGAAATTTGGTATTTCTTTTAGAAATCATATCTTTCCGAATTATTTGCTATATTTACAAAAATGTATGAAAGCATTGCATAAGGCAGATAAAACCATTGTTGAAGATTTCAAATCAACAAATTTCTTTTTGTGGAACGGAAAGTACCAATCTCATTTTATACTTCATCATTTTCTATCCTCTAGATGCCCCTATGGCCGAATCTTCAGAGCAAAATGTGAATTCAAATAAATATTTAACATGGTAGAAGATTATAGACAGTTCATCCAGCTTTTCTAAAAAGATCGGAAAAATCCGAAAGTGGCGAGATGCTTTTGATCACGTTGGGTATATTTGCTCGTGTAAGATACGATAACAAAGACTCATTTTTTTACCTGCAATGACTGAATTTTGTACATTTTTATTTTCAGAACGAATTCTACTTCCGCAACATTTTCAAATTTAAAATTTATTTAGGTTCATGCATTTTGCTGTTGAATTAGACAACTATACCAAGACAATTCATTCTAATTAGAAGGATTTCTTTCTTTGTTACGTTTGTTTAAATTTTTAGATTACTAGCTGGTAAGCGGCTCATTGCTGCCGCAGAAGAAATAATTTTTGAGACATCTTTTGAAATTTGAAATAGCTATCTTATTTGATTAGGAATTATAGAAAAAATGATATTTATTTTATTTTCGATGGTGAATACATTCATTGAAATTGAATGATATATAAAGTATAAGCATAAATAATATTTATACTATTTTTTGACTTGATTATTCAAGAGCTTTGGAGCAGAAAATATTTTATGTTTTTGCGTCTTCAGCAAAAACAAATAAATTCTTTGGTTTTTCCGACTCGTGAGCATCCACCATACAACTGGCCATGTGAAAAACATGGATTTTCTAGGTTCAATCCGTATACTTGAAGTGATTTTAACAATTCTTGTACTATGTCTATAACCTTTGCCAAATTATTGCTTGCACTTGCGCGAAGTTTTATCGCAATAGGCTGAACGTACAGCATCGTGCAAATACGAACAAACAAAAATTCATTTTTATATATTAGAAATTCTTAGAAATAATAAACTAACAATTGAAGATAATTATCCAAAATGTGTAATAAAGGTTTGTAAATATTTGCAAAAAATTCATCATTAGGGTAGATGAAAAAGGGGGTATTATTGTTTCTTCACAGAAAAAGGATAGTTACATTTAATGATGTGCATTTAGGCTGTTGTTTATTGCAATGTACACAAAACAAAAGTAATAAATGTACTCGAAAATGAACTTGCACTGAAATTGAATCCATAAACTAAAATACTAAAATATGAAATTGCCTCATTCCATTACAAACACGAATGGAAAAGAATCCCAATTACTGTTTACTTTTTGAAAGCGGTTGCATGGACATCAGACGCATAATATCGAAAGAGAATGAAAGTGCATCATTTTTTTCTATGTTTTGTTCAATTAATTGAGTCGTTCTTGGTTAAGAGTAAAAAGAAATGGAAATATTCCATTTCCATACATCGTTGTTTAATTTTAGTAATTATGAGATATTGATTTATTCAATTTAATAATATTAATTTTAGTTATTTTCTTTTCCCATCATCGCTCCGTTTCTTTACATCGTTATTTCTTTTTTTTATTTAATATCATTAAGGAGAAGCTAATGAAAAAAATCTTATGAAATAAGCTAATGAAAATCAGACAAAAATGGATGTTTCGAGGGACTATACAATTACTTCTAATTGATATTCGAAACAGAGAGCGAATTTAAAGATGCTGCCCTGCATTGCTTATGAATTTAATGAAATTAAAATGGGATTATATTCTAAATTTTAGCAATATACTAACGATAAGTTGTAAATTACCTGTGATGGATATAAAATTGGTCTAATCGTTCGAAGACTTTGAGATACAATTTATAAATAAGCAAAATATCAAACAAAATTTCATCATTTGAAGATGAAAAATGAAATTTATTTTTAGGGCGGGTTGAATCCTTATTTTTAAATCTTCTGTTTTCTAGAAAGAAAGTATTTCATATGTGCTTTTTATTTTACATAAAGTTCTCCACACACCAAGCTAGAGTTTTAGGCGGTTCAAAAAGAAATATTTTCTGTAGATTGCACTTTATACTGAAGTTGAATGCTCTGTAAACTCGTCAAATATAATCTAATGTTTCAAACGCAATTGTATACAGAAGGTAGGATCGGCAATAATAACACGGGGCAGTTTGAAAAACTGAAGAATATACCTAAATATTCGAAATGAAAGCTCATAAAAATGTTAGTAACAGTAATGCAGTCCATCATAGTCTAATTTTTTGTAATCTATAAAAGTTGAATTTAAGTAGGAAGCTATGTCTTTCACCTTGGAAAATTTTTCCTTTGAAAAGTCGCATCAGTGGACATCGACAAATTGATGTTTGCAGAATCTTGCAATAATAACCCTGAATTTTTCCACCTTTTAAATGTTTTTTTTATTATTATTGTAATAATAAATAGCCAGATATAAAAATTTTAGCAAATCATTTCAAAATAACCAAATATATAACAGAAAAAAAGATTTAGGGGCTCTTTCAATACATGCAAACGTAGCAAATAGATTACTACTCTATTAAGGCTCTCCTTCATTTAAGTTTTCATTTCAATCATTCGACGATTTTGTAACTTTTAAAAAAAGGTAACTTTATTCTAAAAATATTTTTTTAAGTTCATCGTTAGGAACGATGACTCATGACAAATAAAACATCGAAATGCATGAATTGCATCTGAATATTTCATTACAAATAAATAAAATAGCTAAATACTATTCTCGAAGTAACATCATTTAAAATAATGCAAAACATCGGATATTTTTAGCAATTAATAATCATTTATAAAAAGCTTAGGGTAAAAAAATGGAGCAGCTAAAAGTAAAAGACAAATGCTTATTTTCTGAAAAATTCCTTAATAATTGGAACCTAAATAATATAATGCTGTTGATTTGGATATCAAGCTATATTTCATATTATTTCGAAGAATCCTTAGATTTAATATCTTTTCTCTAGAAACAGTGTTAAAGACGAACAATTAATTAAAGACGAAACATTTTTAAGTTCTTGATTTATTTTTTAAAGATGTTTTATTATAGGGGCACTACATTATCCATAAACAAGGAAATATTTTTGAATTTATTCAATAATGTTTTATTCATTCTCATAATTAACACTAAGCAATTTCGTATTTTTTAGAGAATTTTGCTTCCGTGCTCTTTTAAATAATTAAAAATCTCACCAATCTTTTCTAAGACTGTAATCAAATCCCATTCGTTCCAAATGAAATTCTCTTGAAATATAAGAAGAGCAAAATCTGTTACATGTGTAGTTTTTTATTCTTCCCGTTACATTTATTTTAAAATAGAATCAAAAGCAACGCTGCATTGTTTATTATAGCAAAGACATACATTGTTTACCATTTCATTTAAGTCATATTTTTTTTTTCGGCGAATTTTTTTGTGAAGCTGCGGTGCAATCGCAAAGAAAATGAAAACTTTGCTGATCCGAAAGCTTTTGTTTATTTATACAAATCTTATAAATATTTTAAAAACTCCGAAGTCTTGTAAAAAAAGTCAAGTAGTGAGAAAAAAATGTATTTTTTTGCCGACATCTTCGCATAAATATGGTTATCTTTCAACATAATCGCCTTTAAGATTCAGACATCTGCCATATCGGTGGACGGGGTTTTGATCCCTCTCTGAAGAACCTTGGCCACCAGTGATGAGATGGGCCTTAATGTTTCTTTAAAGCTTCTAATTAGCTGGAATTCTTCGAATTTTCTTTTCAGGATAGGATATGGATTAGGAATGTCTGAAAACCCTTCAAAGTTGCAATTATGATGGATATGGATTAGGAATGTCAAAACCTTTCATTCACCCTTCAAAGTTGAAATTATGACATGCTGATCGACTAGCTTCTTGCATGGGATTCCAACATCCTCCGTTTCTTTCGAACGACTAAATTATCTCGTTGAACATGATCTTTCGTGGCGATCCCTTCATGAAGAATGCGGCCAGCTACAATGAGCTGCATGCAAGTTTTTTTCAAAATTAATCAGCAAAATAATTAAATAAATCAAAACTCAATAGTAAGGTACTAGCAAATCAAATCTATTAAATTTCTCCATCTCCCATAAATAATTAAAGTATTTTTACTATTCACTTTGCCTACAGCGCTCTGCGCGCTCAACGCGTTCCAGGGCCAGCATAATTTTCAGCGGTCTAGAAGCATGCTTGGCAAGCAATAGGATGCATATATACATATTTTTAATTTGCATTTGGTATTATATTTACATAAAATATTCTTAAATATTACTATATATTTTATACATCTATTTATGATATAGGATTTTTTACATTTTAAAAAGCTATTTCCTCACAAATTAAAACATGAACTTTGAAATAACAAAAAGTACAATCATAAAACACTTTATAAGGTATGCTAAACGATCGGCCCGAATCTACCGACATACTGGTTATACTGACCTATTGTTTCCACATGCTTGGAATGTCAACATTCAGTTATTTTGCTAATCATTTGTCATAAGAATGCATAAGACTTCGTAACCCTGGTAATGCAACAAAAATATTTTTCTCTAGTTGGTTATGCATGGATTCAGCCGAAAAAACATGAAAACGAGATATCTCGTGACCCGGCCACGACGTTCGGCCTGCTAAACACGAGAAATATCGTGCCCCTTACGCAACGTGTTAATTTGATCATATTAAATAAATAAGCATAAATACCAAATTTCATGACATTAGAACTTTATGCGCTCGTCTAAACTAGTTACAATCATTTTAATCTTTCTCTTAAATTTGCAAGTTATAATAATTATTCCAAGTTGTGATATGGAGGTGCTCGTGATCACGTTATCACACCGCGGAAATTCAGAAACATCACGAAGTTTCCGTTATCATTTTTATCTCTGCCTTGAATTGAAGAACTAACTAAAATGTAAAAATAATAATTGCAGACTCCTGAGGAGCTTGAAAGGAACTTTTAGGTATATTTCACATGAATGGCAGCAACTTTTTTCGAAGAGGGACAGGAAACTTCATCGACCGATATGATAAATCCCTGAATCTTCAAGGTGATTATGTAGAAGAATAACCATGATTGTACACAGATTTCGGCAACAAATTCATTTTGTACTCTTCACTAGTCTTTCTTTTACGGTACGGGAAGATGCAAGCGATACCCCGACCTAGCCAGAGACCATGAGGGAAAATTGATAGGCCCGCCGAAGAGCAACCCCACCCATCATGAAGGAACAAACGTCACTTGATGACAGTGGACACTTGCAAACAACAGAGAACCTTTTATACAAAACGCATATTGGTACAGAAAAAAGAATAGAAGAAAAAAAAACATTACATTTTACAATACATATTAAATTTTGAAAGATTAAAAATGCATAAAATACATTAAACGTACGTTAACTTTTTACATTTGGCCAGAACTAAAAACAAGAGCTTTGACAAAATGTCCCTAATAGAAGATTTAATGACTGGAATTTTTACGAGCTCCTCGACGTCAAGAGACATCCCATTTCTTGACCATCTGAATCTGTGTTCCCTCCATAGCGCACAGGCTTTGATCACGTGATTTATAGATCCCTCTTCGGCGCCACTCTGACAAGTCGAACTTTTGTCAAAGAAACGATTTTGATGTACAGAAAATATACCATGTCTAGTGTATACTTACTTAAGTTAAAAATCACAATCAATTCGGTAAACAGAAACGTTACATTGGATCCTGAAGAAAAAACTGCGTCTAGGAAATGAATAACATTTGAAACAATGTTGTTTTAGGTTTTGGTCCTTCGAATGGCGTCAAAATTTTTGTAGGTGATGGAAACACACCTTTTTTGATATTTAAAAATTCTTATCAATTTAAAATGCATAAATATGTCTTGTTTATTGAATATGTTAAGATAAAATAAGAATTATAGTCAAAAAAGAATTATAGTCAAATAATAATTTAAAATACAATGAAAAAATGGGAGTATATTTAGGAATACAAAACTTCATGTACTTATAATTCATCAACCGTTTGCTCAAAACTACAAAATATTATATGCATTATTATATGAGAACTATTTTAATCTTATAAATTTGGATATTATTCAAAATTGGGTTTTGCTATTTGAAAAAAAAATGTGAATTTGGGTAAATGTAAATATGAAAACGATTCCGCGCATAAAAAAATATTTCCCGCAGTGACGTAAAGCATATTTATATCGGTTGGCATTTACAGTTTCATTGGTAATTAGTTTCTGAATTTCAAGTAGTGTCTGAGGGTGTAGTAAATTTGACAGATGCGTGGATCGATGAGCTTCTTTTAGGTCATTCATAAATGCCTACATTAGCCTTGAATTCTTATAACGTTCGAAGAAAAACAAATTCATTGACGAAATACACATGAAATCCGGCATCTTCAAAAAATATTTGAAATAAAAATCCTGTGTACTTCCGATTATCATTAATTTCTTTTGTATTAACAGTGAAAGCATACTTTTGTTTCAGCATAACATATGAATTATTATCGAACTAAATATAGGAAAATCAGTTTTCTTTGTACATATATTATTCTATTTTGTATTTGAAAAAACTCATAACAATTCTCTTTTTACTCGTTGAAACTATTTAACAAATGAGTTTTTAATTAAATAAACATATATTTTCTTATGCAGATAAAAAAAAGTTTACTATTTTGGGCAAAATTTTAATGCAAAACAAAAGTAGAAATCCGCAAGTAATTTACTTAAGACATTATGAATTCAGTTGTTTGCTTGTTAAACTTTCTTAGCCTATATTCAAAAGAATTCTCAAGATAACGCAATTGTGCCGTTGTTTGATTTTCCGAGCATAAGGTATGATCAAATTTTAACTTAACATATTGCGTACGGTGCTCTTAGGGCCCGCACATTTTTAAATACTCTGGAAGCATGCTTGGCAAGCAATAGGATGCATATATGCGCATTTTTAATTTGCTTTTGGTATTATATTTACATAAAGTGTTCTTAAATATTACTATATATTTTATATATGAATTTATTATATAAGAAATAATGAAAAATACAAACATTATGAAATATCAATTAAAATTTATGTCTGAAACAAACTAAAAAAACTAAAAAATTAATTCTGAATCAAACTTAAAAAAAATACAATTGTATTTAGAGAGCGCTAATGCTGCTACTACTAAAACACAGATGAACTTAACCAAATTAGTAAGAATATTAAGTTGAATATAAGCAAAAAGAATAAAAATAGAATCAAAAAGAAATTATGAATCCGGTCTGAAGACTTTCTCAAGGGTCACCCTCAAGCAGGAATTTCTTTCTGTAAGGGGTCTGACTTTCGTCCAACAATATTGACCCCTCATAACCCGAAAATCCCCTGAAATTGAGGTAAACCAGCTTTCACAGAAATGAAACAATAAATTATATTCAGGGGATTTTCGGGTCACGAAGGGTCAATATTGTTGGACGAAAGTCAGTCTCCTCACAGAAAAAAAATCCCTTGTTTAAATCCCTGCCTGAGGGTGACACTTATGAAAGTCTTCAGGTCCGATTCATAATTTCTTTTTTGATTCTATTTTTATTCTTTTTGCTTATATTAACTTAATATTCTCACTAATTTGGTTATTTATTATATAAGATGTTTTACAGTTTAACTATTACTTATTTCACAGACTTGAATAATGATTTAGAGTGTGATATTTGGAAAAGCATATTCCCTTGTGCAATGGTTTTCGGCACGATTTACAGTTGTATCTTGTTTTAAGATTTTAAGAACCCATCATGAACTTTCTCGTGTTTTGCGTCCCATCTGTAATGGACCGCTCACGAGTTTTCTCGTTTTGCTGGTCCCGTCTTATTGATTCCTAAATAACAAAGTTATGATGATCTTAAAACGTACAAGTTTGCCCAAAAACGTGCTGTCCCAGGCGTATGTCTTACAGATATTTTTTTCGATCCTTAATGTGTTAAATATTTGCCTCTGGTTGGTTATGGATCGACTTAGCCGAAAGGACGAAAACGAGATATCTCGTGACCCGGCCACAGCATTCGGCCTGCTTAAAACGAGAAATCTCGCGACTCGTACGCAATATGTTAATATTAAGAATAAAGTACGTTCATTTTAAATAAAATTCATGAAACAACAATCTATTGAACTGCTTTGTAACAATTTCTGGTTAGTATTTAAAATTCTCATTTTCTTAGGCATAAACTGCCTTTTGCTTAATTAAATAAACTTAGCATCGAAAGATATTTAAAAAAAGGCAATTATTCGTGCTTACTATTAAAAAGGCCTAAAATGAACGATGCATCTTCAGTAAAATCCTTCGATAAAAAATATCTTAAATAAAATCTAAGACATTTTCTAAATATTTTGCTAAAAACTTACATTTTAAATTAAATATAAATACTGTGAAACAAAGTTATCGTCTGATAGAAATTCAAATGACTGAATTAAGTTACAAAGAAAAATGTAATGTTTCCGCGATTTGTAAGCATTCTACAATAACGTAAATTTAATATATCTGACTAATAACTGAAGAGGTTTAATATAATTTATTCAACTTAAGAGATTTAATGTAGTCTCAGAACAATCATTAAATCAATAGTTAAAAGTTTGCATTACGCTGTGCCTACAGAGTATTTATAAGTTATGCTTTCCATTAATACATTTATTCTTATAAATAGATATCATAGAAGAGACTTTCGGAAGGAAAAATATAATCTCGATTTGCATTTTACTATTCAGATGAGTAATATTCATCTTAATTTCTCTTCAACAATTTAAAAATAAAATAATTTTGAGAGTATTCATGCCTTAATTAGAAAGGATGGAAAGAAAAAGAATTAATGTAAACTCATAAGCATTAAAATGCATTCATTAAATAAATAAATAGTTTTATATTACTTATGCCTAGATATTTGAATATCCGAACCAGGGCAGCTCTTTAGTCCAAATGAGAATATTAAGTTTCAATTAATTTATTATTTTATCATTCGTTTTAAAGTCTGATAATATATGCAGGCAGCTGTCGAATTTTAAATTATTAATCATCTTGTAGAGCCACTGTATTTTTTAAGCACTTAAGTGTAATGAATTCATATGGCTATTAACATCAAAAATTTATTTTGTACTTATATATTTTAAATTATTTATATTAAAATGCGTTTATTATTGTCATTGATAATTTAACCGTAAACTCAAACCTCTTTAGACTATGAGGTAATTCTGTTTCATTTCCCAGTCAGCTGAATAGTTTCTGGTATAAATCCCCATCCAATTCTACATATTAAGTAGATTTTTTTAAATGTTCACGTGAGGGAAAAAATTCCACTCTTTACATTTTTTTAAAGACAACCCCTTTTTATTTCTTTCGAATCCACCCAAGTTCTTCGAACCTCGAGACCGAATGAAATTTCGGAGACATCTAATATACGCTCATAAATGACTGAAAGAACTAAAGAAATAGTTCCAAAAATAAATAAACTTATAGAATCATCTCTATAAATTTATTTCTTTTAATCATAAGGAAGTAAGTTAATTAGATTTAAACAAATCATATAAAATAACTATTCCATGCAATCAACTACAAGACATCTCATAATCAAAAGCAAATAATGAAATGGAAAAAGATTATTCGAAGTGCTTACTTATAATGTTACAATATTCTCAGTGTGATTGAATGGCTTGGATTCTTCAGGATACCAGAATTTCCATTGTCGTTACCTTATTTCAAGATGAAGATTCTGCATGGAGAAAGAATTGTAGATCTTGGCTAGTCTGGCTTGGGCAAATGAGCTCGAACGCAGTGCTCTAAAAGTTTATCCTCTCCAATCACAAGTTCACGAGGGACACCGGAGATAAAGAACGGGCCATTTGTTGTTCGTTTCATTGTTTGCACTTCCGAACTCCGTGGATGCTGGAAAATAGTGCTTATCAGCACGGATTTCTTGCTGGAAAATACTTATGTTAAAATTCTTCGTAACAACTATTTTCAGCATTAATTATTTAGATTTTTCGATTTATTTATAAATTTGTATGAACAGGGAGGAAAAAAGGGCATTATATCAGCATTGCATTGATTTGCATCCTATTTTAACATCATGCATAGCATATTTTTGAAGAAATTATCACAGTTACTTTCATTAATATATCCGTCATTTTTAGCAGATTCACTTGATTTTCACGTGATTCAAATTCTTACAGATTTTAATAAATTGAAATAATTAGAGTGGGTAATCAAGGAATTCTAATAAAGAAAAATGCCTGAAAACATTTCAATCTTCAAAATACGTTAGTATATTGATTCATTGTTTGGTCGACTAAAGCCCTGTTCCGACGACCTTTGCCAACTTGAGTCTGGCACATTTCGTCCTTTTTTCCCTCTCTTGTGGTTTTCTGAGGCTCTTTGATGTCTGTTCATTTTATCGATAATTTGTGAGAAGCTTTCGATTGTCGTCCATAGGTGGGGGTGATCCAACAATGGGTCAGTTGGCAGATTTATGACTAAATCCGTAAGGCCACAGTCGTCTGAACGGGGCTTAAAAATGGAGAAAATTGCAGTATATGATTTTATTTTTAAGTTAATTTTAAGTTAAAAGTTAATGAAAGTTAATTTTCTTCTTTTTCTTACATTTATATTTGCTTTAGCGTTATTAAAAAGTCTACACTAAGCTAATAAGCAGAATGCAATTTTGAAAATTTTCTTGCATACCATGGTACCGCTGAGAAATCTTTTTTTCCCATTCTGAATAAATTTTGGAAGTATCGTAATTAATTAATTCAGTCATTGGCCAAATATCTAGTGATCCTATAAACCATGATATCGGCCCCATATTATTACTAGCCTTATATCGCCGATTGAGTTCACACCAATACAACAAGCCATAAACTCTAATATGGGAACAGTGACTTGCTTTAAAGGAGGTAATCTCGATTTAGCTCTGATGTGCACTTTTTTCCTTCAAGAATATATCTGATCTAAGAAATACAGTAGCATATACATCTGTATTGGCATCAACAAAAAAGACATCTGAGGCATATATTAATTTCAAAATAATGCGGAATTTCTACATCTCTCAGTACATAAATATCGATAAGTCCTTTTCTATAAGAGCTGAGATATTATTCGGCGAAAGAGTTTTTTTTTTTTTTTTAAAGAATTTTAGATTCCACTTTTGCTAAAGCAAAATCTTAGAAGGCAAATGAGCTGAATTCGGCAATTCGATAGGATAAAAAAATTTATGAGCAGCGTTTAAAATTTGTCGCTGTAAATATTTGCTTTTTCATAAAATTACCCACATTTTAAATTGCATTGTTAAGTATCTTTATCCAAATCCCGCTAAATTCCTAATAATTTCGTAACTGACGTTGCTTTCCCAATTCATCAAATTAGAATCTCTTTGTGACATGATACTTTTGGCACTTGCAATAGAATTTTCCTCCTCAGAAACAATTAATATACCTGTAACATAATCGCAACTTTAAAAGCAAATTTCGATTTCTGAGCAACAATTTTGGATTAAGAGAGCACATTATCAAACAAACGCAAAATAGAAGCTGATAAAAAAAGGGACCTCATTCGAACCCCCAAATTTGGTTCCCAATCCCGTAAAAATTTCTTTCATTTCCAGACTGAAAATAAAATCTTAAAAAAATCCCGGTGTTTAGTAACTAACTATTCCTAACTGCAAAAACGCCTTCTCTGTATCAGCAAAAAGAGTAATCGGGTGATTTCTAAACCTATCAATAATGTCGGAAATCAATTTCGTTATATTGGGTTCTTTACAGAAGAAATCTTTTATTGAGCATTTATCACTTTCCATGATTGTTGCGTCAAAGTCTGGTCTGATCTTAAAAGTAATTCCATATCAACTTCTATATTACTTGTACCCTTTCAGTTATTCTTAAATTTTCATACTCTCAGAAAATGTCTGCATATTCCTCAAAAATTAACTTTTCTCCCCCATACGTACATATTTTTTTATCTCTATTCCGAACATTCAAGCTTGTTATTTCTAATTTAAAAGATAAGCAAAGCTCATATTACCACTTGGCTGAATTCTCACGTTATTTTTAAACGTTTCTAAAGCTCTTTCGAAATTCAATTGGGTCAAAAAAACTTCAGTCGATTATTTCAAGCTCCATAGTCTCTTGACTGAACAATTTTGAACATGATAAGTAATAGCATTTATAACACAGTCTTCACTACTTCCATTCTGAAAACCCATTAAAACACCACCCAGGTGCGTTTTAAAAAATAAACCTGGATTAAATTTGAAAGATTTTCCTTAGCCACGAATATCTGCTTCTAGAAATAATGAGATAATTATTTCAAACTCCAAAGTATCTTGACCAAACAATTTTGAGCATGCCAAGTAATAGCATTTAGAACACAATCTTTACTATTTCCAACCTGAACACCCATTAAAACACCTCTCAGATGCATTTTTAAATAAAACAAACCTGGATTCAACATCTGCTTCTAGAAATTATGAGATCACAATTTCCGATGAATGAATATCCGGAAAAAACAAATTATATTGCATTCATTTTTCTTATACCTATTGGATCACTAACTTTAGACTCCATGCCACACAGCTTCTTTTCCATGAATGTGAAGAAAATATGAATTATCCACAGCGGAAATAAATAAATTTAGAAAAAAAAAAACAGGAACATCATGCATTTTATTCCGTGTTTCCCTTTCACCAAATGAAATATGCTGTATTTTAAACTTTTTATTTGATTTAAGATCTAACATATCTGTTGAATGTGTTGAAATATCTGAATACTGACAGCTGCTGTCATTAAATGTTCCAAGAGATTATACTTTGCCGTTCGCTTTTATTTCTAGAATGAGTTGCTAAAAACATATTTCCTGTACTGCAGCTGTTGGATAAAGACTTATTTATAACTTATTACTGTCATTATTTTATTTTAGGTTGAAACACATTAAATAACAATTAATCTTTGAACAAAATATACATAAATTTTTCAATATAAAGCACTCGGAAAATTGATTAACAGGAAAACTGAAAAAAAAAAAAAAACTTATTCTTCGGTAAAAGTTTTTTTTCATTTCATCTAAATACATATTTCTGGCTTCAAAACAAATTTTTGACAAATGCTTCTTGCCACAAAAGACACAAATAATTTTTGCTGACGAATCTTATTTTTATTACAGATGTTAACCAGCGTTGAAGAGGAAGGATAATTATAAAATTTATTAACCACTTCTCTTTTCTTTTTGTTCGAATTAAATGCAAAACCAGGTCGGGTCAATTCAAATATCGTTTCACCTTTCGCTTCTTGCTTTAGAAAATTTATTAAAATGACAACTTACGGTCGAAATTTTTTTTAAAAATTATTTTTTAAGTATTGTTTGACGGTTTTTAATCAAACAGTGCATAAAAATAATAGAAATACTAAAAAATAAATATCTGTATATATACTATTTTTAATTGACTCATTTGAAGTAAATTTCAACAAAAGTTAACTAAAACGGCTGACACTCAACACAGAATTGTAATTAGATAATTTTAATTTCCTTTACATACTAGACATATAACATGGTTGTCTTCAAAATGAACTAAAATCTAAACAATGATTAAAATCCAAAAGTATTATGAGAATTTATATGATACAGTATAGACGTTATTCTGAATTTTCCTATTATTCTCTAATAAAAAGGGTTATAAATAAAAAAAATATTTAATGCACATCAAAACTTTAATTCAATTTATTAAAAGAAGTTCGGAAAACATTCTCTGGAAATTTCATTACAAATTTTTAATTAGTATTGGAGATATTATGTTAACGGTTGATAATTTATTTCGAAAAAATAATTTTCAGTAAAAACGCATTTCTTCCTTAGACGCATTCCTTCCTTCCTTTCTCCACACTTATAAGTCACATCTTCTTTATTATCATACATTGAACACTGTAGTGATTGGATTTTGAAGCGTTAGGAAATAAACGTTCATAGATGGCGCTAGGCAACTAGCGCGAGTGTAATTAAAAGAGTGATGTCATTCGAGTGTTTGCACTTGGAGGAGAAGGAGTTACTGAGCAGAGTAACTCGAACGAATCTGCAATAAATTTGTTAAGTTTTCTATTTGCCTAATTTTTTTCAAAGCACTCACGAACCAGCCACGACACTTTTCTTTAATTTAGCTAACATTTTTTTTTCTGTGAACGTTAGAAGGTGGCAATGAGTGTATTTTTGAACAGCAAACATGTTCGTAATCAAAAATCTTTAGACCTTTGTGCTTATAACTGCCAATATTCACTAGCAAATTATACCCGCCCCACTTTCATTAAATTGAAAACTGGCTCAATGAAATGTTGATTTGGAACTATATATCATAGCGAAAACATTAAAGTTTTCTTTGATATCTTGCACGCTGCAGTGGTCTGGCAGTCAAGTCCTAACTTCAGAACCGGGAGCTTCCAGCTTCTTCTTTCTAAAAAGTTTGGGCTACTTGACATAGGCTCCAAAGCTGGTTATACACATAGCGGATTTTTGCGACGCGGTTGATTCACCGTCGCCGCCATAACAACAGTAGTGTATTGAATTATATTAGAGCTTACACATTTGGCAGAAAAATAAATGCGCGGTCAATTTGCCTTTGGCGGACTTTATGCAGACGTCGGTTGTCACTGGCGCCAACTGTATTTTTACCATCTTTTTCAAATACTGGCGCACATAATAAAATGTAAACTTACACACCCGGCGTTTTTTTAACATCTAGAGTTGCATTTTCACAGTGAGATTTAAATTTCTGCGTGAGACACAATTTGTTTATGATCAATAGATTTTCATCTATTATGTACATACGTAAGTTAAATATCGATAATGAAATTTTAATTGTTTTAATCCAAGAAAGGCCAGTTTTATGGATTTTTAAAGACAGAAACGCAGCGGTTGGCATGGAATTTGTATAGAAATTTGAAATGACTTTGATTTATCGAAAGAAAAAGAGAAGCGATTTATGGGAAATCCATACTTACTCATAAGTACTTACTAGAAAAAAGTTGGAGTGGTAAAAAAATTTAATTTTGAGAATCTGGAATTTATAGTAGTAGCACTCTCTAATTTCAGAAAATTTTATTTACATTGTACTATTGTTTCTAAATTAAATTATTATTTCTTAGCTGGTTATTATACACAAACGGTTTTTTTTAAATAAAAATAGAAACATTATTTGAAAATTTCAAAAAAAGTCATATTGTTACGTCAGTTTTGTTATGCTTTTAACTTATTTCTAATAATTCAAAAATATTTTATAAGTAAATAAAAATAATGCGAAGAAAAACGTTTTGCTTGCAATACTTGTTTGAAATAAGAAAGCGGCTTATTTTATAGTTATCTGTCTCAAATATGCATTAAGAATATTTTATATTGTAGATGTATGTTAGGAAACCATGCCTGTATTTGAAATAAAATATCTACATAGAATGTTTCTCATGTTGTTTGTTTTGAAGTCTCCTCTTGTAATATTCTCTCTTTGAATACCTTTCAATCCTAGAATTGATATTGTATCCTCAATCATGTATCCATCTCTATCCCTAACATAATTGTGAAGAATAATACAGGCTTTAATAATACCATGCACAAATTGTGAAAGAACATTAAAAAGCCTATGGAATATTCTCCATATATTGCTGAAAATATCAAAAGCTCATTCTGTGTACCTTCTTGCATGACAAATTGTAGACGAATATTTTCTTTTTGATTGTCAAATGTGTTCCTGCATATGGCCTCAGCAAATTTTTATGCAGCCCAAATGAAGCATCACCAACAAAAAAGTATGGAACTTCTGGATTTTCTGTGTCTGGCAAAATAAAACGGCATTTACTGTCGGTAATGCCCATTAACACAACTGAACGGTAATACTAATTATATAATTAATATATAGTAATATTAATTGTATATTAATTTCTATTTGTACATTTATGTGTATAAAACATATCTCTGTTCATATTTATATATTTTTAAGCGACTGCATCAATAAACAAATTTACCTTCAAAACTTTATAATAACAATGTACGAAAATAATTGTAAGTGAAACATTTATTGCACTTAATACAATTTAATACTCCAACTTATAGATTTCAAAAGTTATTGCCAGCATTTTTACAGGCTGAATGGAATTCCTCATTTTGGTATTTTTGTGCTAATATATTTTAGCCGCTCATGTAATCCACCAAAGGAAGTCTTCGACATTCTGAATTCAATGAAGAATTTGAATGGCAATTTCTTTTATCTCAAATCTTCGAATAAAGAGTAAAAAGCTCCTAACTCCTCTCTTTTTTTTTCATTAATTGAATAAATTCATATAAATCCTTTTTTTTTCAGCCTTTTCCTCTTCATTCGACTACAAAATAACAATAAAGATAGAATATGCACTCTATTCATTTCAAATTACACTTAAGCAGTAAACAGTTTAAATAACACGGTTAAATTAAATTTGTTTGTTGATGAAATTGCGCGGACTCCTCTTACGTCGGGGATGGAAATTTTACTGCCAAGTGTGTAAACCTTCGATTTCTTGGAGCGATAACGATAAAATATCCGCAGAGGAAATAAACGCCGTGTGTATAATCAGCCTCATCAGTAATTAAAGCAAGAAGTTGCCTTTACTTGTTATAGTAAATAATTAACTTTTTCTCTGTTAGAAGGACAATATATATCAAATAACCTGTTAAATTACAAAAGGAAAAGTAATATAAAAATGAATAAAAAAAGCAAATATCTCTTAGAAGCAAATATATATATATATATATATATATATATATATATATTATAGCATGAGGTGGCAGCTTTCTATACAGTCACTAGAGATAGCCGCCTCGTATCTGAAGAACTGGTGATATTTCAGAATCATTTTGAAAGGCATCATAGTACTAAGTCGATGGCAAATTTTCGACATAATGGCCTCCACGACAAATGGCAAATTTACGACATAATAACTCCAAGACTAATTCATCCTTAGCAGAAAATTTTCTCTCCCTATGTTTTTCTTTAATAAATAAATTGATAAAAGAAAAAAGCCAAACGATCGTTCGTGGAAATAGTCCCTACAGCAGCATATATGTTTAGTTACTTAAAATCTACCTTCCTAAATACCTTTGTGTGTTATGAACAAAATGAAATAAGCAGACTGGCGATAACATTCCCTTGGTGATACATCCATTGTATTCAAAGTCTGCCAATTACTTTCACAGATATAGCACCAACTAAACAGATTTCTTTTAAGCGTAAGCTTTTACAGTCGTATTCAGTTCCAGTCAAGGTGATTAAGGAAAATTCTTGTGGTCCAGCTATCCAAATTTGACTTAATTTGACAAGTATCAACTTAATTTGACTTATTTCAGTAAGGTATCAGAATTCGCGTTCATCTTTCAGATTTTTGTTGCACACTGAGTAGTTACACGGAGCACCCGCCTTGCGTAGCAAGGCTATCTCTATAATTCTGATCAATTTGACGATCTGGCGTTGTAGTTGCCCTGGTCTGGAGAGGAGAATGAGAAGATTGAAACAGAGTCCGTTCATCGAGTCCAAGAGGCCTGGGCGAGAGAGTGGAGGAGAGATGTCTGGGCCAGTGGAGTTTCTTCTAGTGGAGCAGTGGAGGAGGGGGGATAAGAGAGCTGCTTCTCTGGGGAGTAGGTGAGCTTGAGATAAGTTGTTCTTCCTGAGATTTCGGAGTCTGGTGAAGGATAAACTCTTCTTTTTGCTGGGCGAATCAGGAGAGATGGGCGGAAGTAGTACAGCTTAATCAAGATAATTGAGAAGGATGAATTTTCTCTGTTCTTTGGAGTTTGTTTCTTTTAATTTGGCTGCTGCTTTCAGAAGACCAGGAAATTCTTTAATCAGTTTCTTTAGTTCTCTATATTCTTCAATAATTTCTTTTATTTCAGAACTATTTGGGTGGGTGACTTCAGCTGTTATTTCTGAGGCATTCTTCGGGGGTCGGTTGAAGTACCTGGGCTGGTTGACTGGTAGTTATGACGGGTGCTTTTCTAATGATTATCCAGGGTTTCTGCGTATGATCTTCTGGGGCCAGTATTAGAGGTTGTAGATGGGTAGGCAGGGCACCCCATCCAAAAGGCCAGGTGTCCTTTCTTTTTACAGTTAATACATATGGTCTCGGCAATTTTTTCCTTCATCTGACAATCAGCCGTGGTGTGCTTTCCGTTGCATTTAATGCAAGGAGCATTGCAATTGCAATACCTCGCGCTGTGGTGGAATCCTGCGTAAGGAATCTACAACACCTGTAATACATTGTTGCGTTTGCTGGTTTTCTGTAGGTTTCGACTCTTAACTCTCATATATGATAGATGGCTTAAATTATATATGTTATTCCAGTTACCATTTTTCAAAACTTCCACAAGGAATATAGGATAGAAGCTCGCTCTTCATTCTAAAGTTTCTTAGTTGGGAGATAAGTCCAATTTTGTAACTTAGGGATTTCATTTCAGAATTTTTCCTTCAAGAAGAAAGCCTTTTAAGTGCGTTTGCAGTCGGAATCCGGAATCATTTAGCGTATTGCTGAACACATTAAGCACAGCGTGCTGTAGCGCAGATACTTTACTGGCAGATAAAAGAAGGAGTTTCCTGTCACCAAAATGTTATCAGAGTAATTTTGTTACTTGGAAAGAGATAGTATTTCTATATTTAAAAAAAAAGTTTTGGCAGATACATAGGAAGTTCATGAGGTGTATTTTGCATCTCTTGCAAAGAAAATGTCAAAAGATTCTAACTGCCAAAAACTAAATCAAAAACTAAATCAATACCAATACAAAGCAAGTTGCTGAAAACTAAACCTGCAAGAAAATTTGTATTTCAGAAGCTGAAAGATGAAATCTGTAGCTCAAATATATTTGCAGATATTTGCAACTCGCATACAGTACCAAAGTAATACACTTGTGTTAATAGTAAAATAATTCTGTCATTGAATTAATTATTCGATTTGTCGCTATCAAAATGCAAATGTTGTATTAAATTTACGGCGAATGTTATAATTTATTTAAATGCTTGAGAATTTTCGTTCAACTTAACATGCCATTACAAGCCATGACACTGAAATGAATGTTATTTCTGATTTGCAGCAAATGATACAGTACAAGAATGGTATTATAGCACAATATTACTGCGTGTTTACGTTCCTATCTTTAATATTTATTTATCGATTCCAACGCATTTTATTGGTCCCCTCAGATGCAATTGAAGTGGTTCCCATTTCATCATTATTGCTCTGATCTCTATGCTGTGAAAGAAAAATGGCATTTTAGTATTTCAGTATCTTTCGATATTTATTTCTGTTATTACGATTTCTTTTATCATTTACAGTTGTTATTTCTTTATCATACTTCAAAAGTAGTATTTAAATCCATTTAATATTTATTTTTGCTTCCCTTAATTTAATTTTTTGTTATCATTTAGTAGTGAAGTTTCTTTTATTACCGTACGGGAGTGTTGATTTTATTTTACTTTGTAGGACATAAAATATATGAGTAAGCTGAATTTAGGATAATACTATATTCTACGGCATACTTTTTAAAATTATATTTATGTCTTTGTCTTGATTTACAATTCATATAATCATTCTTTAAAAACATAAGAAAGGAACGTTGGAAGCTTTTTTATGAGTTCATTTGTATACACCACAACTAGATGTATTTTTTGACAAATGTCTCAAAGTACTAATTTCTAAATTATTATTATTATTATTTGCTGTATTGTTAACAGAACATGATATTCAGTCATCTACTTATTTGAGCTTAAAAGCATAGAAATGTTCCCTTATATTCCTCTCATAATAGCGTAAATATATTGAAGATTAATGAGCCCATTTTTAATTGATTAAAAGTTATATGAAGAAAAAATATATATACACATATTTATTAAAAAATGCAAATTTTTGTTCTTATTTCTTACAAAGTTGGATTAATTTAATACAAAATTCAAATAAATAATTTGTTGATTGAATATTGTTCAAATTATTAGCATGAAATTGTACGATCCATATTAAATGATGCAAACACTGAAAAAAACTACTATCACTTAATTCTTTTACTAATAACCTTTGGCGACCAGCTGGTTCGCCAAGCATACTTTTTACGTTTAATTAAATTTGATGTGTATAATTTTATGTTTATGATTCCCTCAACAAATTATCAGAATGAAATGTAATAGACATTAAAATTGTACCAATTTAACAGCCTTACACCTGTTCCGTTTCTTCTGTACATGAACCTTCTAAATGAAATCAATTCCGATCCTAATTCAGGTAATCTATCTTCAAAATTTCGCAGAACTATAATTCTACTTTTTTATTCCTCATGCAAATTACACAGATAGCAAACAGATTTCTTCTTTAGCTTTCAACAATAAAAGAAAATAAAGCGATTAAATATCTAATGAGACAAAGAAAAGCTTGGAATTTCATTGCAACAATAAAAACTATTACTTAAATGCCAAATAATAATAATAATAATTTCGAAATTCAAGAAAAATTTATACAATTGATATAGTATAGTTAAAAAGACATTTTTTTTTAACTTTAAAGTTGGTGTAAAAATAAGCTTTGAGAAATAGTACTTCCAAAAGTTATGTGGGGAAAATACTGAACTTTCACGTAATTTTTAATAAATATTTTTAAAAAATCGTTCCAAGATGCACATTTTCATCTTTCAAATTATATTTTTGCCAAATTTAGTAGATTTAAGTCAAACAGACACATTGACTCACATTCTCCTGTATCACTAGTAGAGTTATATAAAAAAATGACATAGTTTATAAACATTTGGTCAACAATAAAGAAAATTCGTTGCAAAAATGAAGGAAAATAATCACTAGATATCCGGCACATAGCAATATAAGAATTCACTTTCAATAAAATGACAAATATGAGATGATGAGGATATACGTAAAATTAACAACAAACAAATAAATTTATGATAATGAAAAATAATAAATTTATTTTTCATTATCATAAATTTATTTTTCATCATTACAAACCATGAATTTTTTGCTCAAACGAGCATAAAAACAATCTGGTGTTAGCGTCAAAGCCAATGAATGACAGACTTATATATATATATATATATTTCTAACTTTAGTAACCAATCTAAAGTTAGAAATATGTTTTAAACGAAACTAAATAGTTTCGGAATCGCAACTAAATATAAAGATCTCTTTTTTTTTTTGCTTGAAAAACGTTGTGTGTGTAGAAAGTGTTTATTCTTCCTTTCAAAATATCACTATAAAGTTTTCAAAGAAAGAAGAAACCCAAGGTATGATGACAAAATATATTTTGAAATGAATACACATGGCTGAATATGCAAACTATACTACTTAAAAGGATCGAATTACAGGGAAATGATAAACGTGGTAATGGATCTCTTGATTGCAAACGATTTTATTTTTTCGAAATAATTCAAAATTTGTCATCAACAAGGTCATTTTACACGTGTATCTCAGCTGGCCATTCGAATCGATAAATGAGTGATAATTCGTGAGGTAATCAGTGATAACGTGATTTATTCTTTCGATGTTTGAGTTTGTTTGGTGACAGCAATTGCTTTTCAACAAATGAAGTTCAAGGAATTTAATCTTGAAACACCGACATCTCGTGAACAGTTTGTTTGAAAACAATCGAAAACTCGTGTTGAGTTATGAAATTTTTTATTTTAAGAAACATCTTTGGTATTTTATTGCTCGGAGAAAGTGAAAAAAGAGGCGTGGTATTGTAAAATATTCGATTTCACTTTTTCACAATCTGTGAATCATTATTGTGATTATCCATCGTTTACAAATCTTAAGGGTCTAAAGTAGGGGTGGGTAGATTTTTCCAGGGTACGGGCTACTTCTGATTTTTTCAAGGTGTAGCTGTCCACCCAGTGACGTAGGTGTGGTGAGCTAAAAAAATCATCTACAATATTTATTACAACTTAATAATAAATGCGGAATATGTACTTACCTACCTCACTACAAACATAATAATAATAGCCACAAATATAATAATATCAAATGATTCATTTAATATCAAATAATTTAAAATACTTTAAAAAATAAATCATTTTTATCTAAAATTAGTTTTAATAGTTATAGTTAATAGAAGACTTAGTCTGTGTACTGTCCGCCAATTTTGAATATCTCAGTATATAATCATTAACTGCTAATCTTGCACTGGATTCTGAGTGGTCGTCTGTGAGATGGGAACGATATGTTGTCTTAATCACATTCATCTTTGACAATGCAGATTCACTTAGGTAAGTAGAGCCAAAGAACGATGTTAAATGGTGCACAACTTTTTTTTAATTAAATTATTTTACTTCATTCATTAGATTCCAACAGTTATTTTTTAGTTAGCGTTCTGAACTACGAGCTTTTAAAGGGGATAAACTTTAACTAAACTGCGTGCTCAGTTTGAAGGAGATAAACTTCGTTTTTCTTATGAGATAAAGATGTATATAAGGTTTAGTTATTTCTTCCACATCAACATTGCCAAATGGGTAATACATAAATGTAACAATTAGTTTCTTTTAGTATGTACGTCTTAAATCTTAGTAAAGTCGGTCACCTCAAAATGTCTTGGTGGTCCACTGATCGATCGCGATCGACTTAATGTCCCCACTTGGCCTAAAGAATATAGTGTAGCACAGGGACTTTTTTGCAGGTGAAAAAAAGTGAATAACACAGGTGTAATGGAATAATTGCATTCCAAAGATTTGCTGTTCCATTATATCTGGTAATGATAACTGCTGTTGGGAATTTATATTCCACTAAATCTATACTGTACACTTTATATGGCGCATCAGTTTTCTTTTACTTCCGTCATCGAGAAAGCGATCCCAACTCAGAGAAGAGTTCTATTGAAAAAACAACTTTTGCATGATCTACCCTTAAAGAAGGTGAAAAAAGAGGCATGACATTGTAAGATATTCGATTTCACTTTTTAACAATATGTGACTCTCATATTGTTCAAAACTGTTCCATAAAGCTTCTTTTAGACCATAATTGTCCGATTCTACAATAGATTTATACGGGTATGGCTTATGTAAAAATCTTTTGTAGATCATGTATTTTTACACTGCTGCGGTGTGGAAGTTTAAAGTGGCATATTGGTTCAAATGTTACCTGAACATCACCTTTCATTTCGGCCTACCCATTTCTGACTTCCAAGCGGGAAATTTATCTAATCGAAAAATAACTTCACTTGAAATATTCTTAATTAAATTATATTTTTCAACTTTCAGTTAGCATATTTTTAATTATATTTCATCGCCCATATTTACAATCAATGCTATTTCCGATTTCATGTGAAAGTGGCATAATAAAAACAACTTCAGTTTGCGTCACTTCAACAGATTATTACTAGAAAAGCTTCAGGTAAATAAACATTGTTGTCCATCCAAATTTACTTCAGAAAATATTTCGATAGGACAAACAAGGGAAAATCTAGAAAACAAGCAAGATTGAGATATGATTTCAACGAATTCCAAACTAATAAAATTATTCAGTATAAGATATTTCGTCTGCCCACGGCATTCGCTGCAAGTACATACGATACATGAACAAAGCAAACTGTTTTTTTTTCTCTTGAAGAACCAGTATAATTTAAATGCACGTGGAAAGCTCGAAAAAAATCCTTAAATGTACTATTCAATCCATATTTCTTTAAGCTTAGTTAAATTAACATTCAGTTTTAAAGCAACACTAGAGCTATTTTGGGACCTCGTAACTTTGATCCGCGGTCAGATGACAAGGACGACACCTGAGGCAAGCCCCCCTCTCCCTATCTTCCACACCACACCAACGAGAAGACGTTTTGCTCTGACGTATTTAACGTGCACCAGACGCGCTTACACGACGGTTCTTCGGCGGAATCGGAAACCTAAAGTCCTTCGGTTCCGAAGCCGTGACTTTACCGCCAGGCCACAGAGAGCCCCCCCCCACCCAATTTCCTTTAAATCCCTTTATAAAACTACCCCATTCGAATATTTAGGGGTGAATCTAGGACTCCAAACGTCTACGTCTTTATAAAGAGAGTGCGTGTTTGATTCTTGACGGCTAATTTAGCCCCTATTGATTTAGCGGCTGATTAACTCATTATTTGTCCGACACCGCAGCACCGCAGGAGCTCTACTATCTATTAATACCACTCGGTGCTTTTCTTAAATTTTGTTGCTAATAACTTGTTGGACAAAAATCGTATTTAGGTAGAAGATCGTGTGCTTCTCTGTCTTGGAAATGAGTCTTAAACAAGCAATCCCAAAGCAAAAATATTATCATTAAATATAATTTAACAATTAATGTATTACCGAATACTAGTTTTGGTTGAAAAAATATGTTCGAGATTGTTTTATAACAAAGAATAATAAACACAAACACATTGTGTGTGTGTGTGTGTGTGTGTGTGTGTGTGTGTGTGTGTGTGTGTGTGTGTGTGTGTGTAGAAAGAGAAAGATTATATCTGTTTCTCTTAAATTTTTATGAATGAAATGATTGAATTTTATAACTTTTTCTTACTACATTTTTGAATACAGAACTATGGAAAATTCGTCATGATATTATTCCTAGAATATTTTCCAAATGAAAGCAAAATTCAATGCAAGCCTTTTCCTTTCGGAAACTATGTCATTCACAAAACAGATGGTTCAATTATTATTTGAGTAAAAATATATATAACGAACGTTACCAGAAAGGCAGAAAAACTCTCCATGTTTTCATATGCAGCGTGCTCCATAAATCTGTGCAAGCTTCATTAAATCACGAATAAAAAAAATAATGCTCAAAAAAATTGGGGTTTGTGGGAATTTGTTGAGAGAAACTATTTTTCCCATTAAAATGATTACAAAATAACCGATAAATGGCTCTCACGCGTCAAACTGAGATGGTTTATACAAATTAGGAAAACAGAGCAAAGTAACGTAACACAGCACATTCTATTTTAGAGCAAAAGATGTTCAACATGACCGCCACCGTAAGATATTAAAGAAGTGAGGCGAGCAACTACACTTATTATAGCTGAGTCTAGATGCTGTCACCGATGCCACCGAGGACCCGTTGAATGGCATCTTCCAGTTCCACCAAAGGGGCTGAAGATCCCCGACAGACACGAGACTTTAGGTATCCTCACAACCAGAAGTCCGCAAGAGTAAGGTCTGACAAATCGGGAGGGCCACTTAATCTTACAACCTCGACTTATCACTCGGTCATCAATGAATGTGTCTAGGAGGAATGTCTTGACGGAATGAAAAATGTGAGGCGGACCATTAATCTGTATGAAAGTGACGCAGGTAATGAAAGTCTTTGCTGCAAGGCAGGCACGACGTGATCTCTCAAAAGCTTCAGATGCCGTTCTGCAGTGACGGAACATCCTTTCCAATCGGATAAAGGATAGCGCTCTTCAAAAAGAAAAGAAAAAAAAGAAAAAAGCACAGTATGAAGGACGTGATGAAACCACACCAAACAGTCACCCGCGAAGAATGTAGTGGCTTGGTCGTGCGCTCACGATGGTTTGATGCCGCCCAGATACGACTGTTTTGCATATTAACATCACCATGCAATGAAAAATGGGCTTGATCTATTCACGTGATGTTCAGCATCCATTGTGGGACACTTTTCATTTTTGCAAGAGCCTTTTTTGCAAACGTTTGTCTATTATCGAAATCTGCTGGTAATAATTGGTGAAGTGCCTGTATATTTTTCAAGATTCCGTGCAGAATGCGTCGGATCGACATTTCCGGAATCCTCTCTCAGCTCTACTTGCACTGCTACTACCCGTTGATGTCTCGACTGCCAAATTTCCCATGACACTTTGTACAACAGGGATACGAGCTGTGCCTTAGCAGTATATGTTATTTCTTATTCATATATGCTAAAGTGGACGTATCACAGACAAAAACAGAAATTTTGCTTTTTTCATTAAAAATATCAAGCTGAAGACTATGTGATGCTACAGGAAGCTTCAAGAATTTTGTCTTTGGAAGGAGACGAGTTTTTTTTTTTTTTTTTGGTATTTGAAATTAATCTTTTTCTTCTTACTTTTTCTTTCATTCTATTTACAAATTCTGTGTGCAAGAACATATTCAAATTCAATCCAGTATCGTTTATATTTCAGAAATAAACATTTTTCATCTCAGTTTCTTACATAAACTCCTATGTAGATCTTGTATGAGTGTGGTTCAACGTATATTTTTTCATTGGTCTGCAGATTTAAAGGTTAAGGTAGATATATTATAAGTGTTTATGGCATATCAGGAAAAATAATTATTTTCATTTAAAAATCACTCAGAAAAAATTAATAAAAACGTTATATGGCCTATACATACTAAACTAACGTTATATGGCCTATACATACATTTTAACATACTAAATTAACCTTAAATCATATAAGTTAATTTAGTATGTTTCTAAAAACAAATAAATTGATATGAGGGTCCTTCTTAAAATGTCTAATATATTATCAGTAATTGTACAAAGCGGACTAGTGAATGAAGATTAAAATACTTGTACTCACATAAAATATGATTTATAGTAAAAATGCAATTATACCTATTTTGAATGGTTGCAGACTTAAAATGTAAAAGGTACTTTTTCGTCAGATTGAGTCAAAATAAGGTCTTACTTTCTTATTAAAGGTACGTTTTAAAAGCCTTTGGCAGACAGCTGAAATCTCATCATTAGATTAGCTTTCTCCATTGACTGCCATACACGATTTTGAGAAATTGAAGACTTCTACATCTACTGACAGAGAAAATTTCTCTTTAAATCTTCTTTTTTGAACTTTAAGCAGCTTGCATTCTCATTTACTCGAATTATATAGTGTATCCTGTAATCACAAAAATATCTAACTACGAAATAATTTTGTGTGCATTATAGAGGTGCAAACATTAAAGAATTAAAGGATGACTTTAAAAAAAAACACTTTCAAAGGTTCCAATGCTATAGAGTGTGTATAACTCATATATATTTTTTAACTCTATGCATCAAATTTTACAAGACCTCCGTATATTGTACATCGCTCTGTTGTCAAAACTGAACAGAAAGTTTTCAGTTTTTCTCTTTTGTAATATCTGGAAAAACAGCTGCTGAGCCAACTTGACCTCTAGATTCCCAGCCGGTAAAGATATGATTATGTTTTCTTGCTCATGAAAAAAATTCAAAAAAATTATATCAGATGTAGATGGTTTGGGAATCAATTACTGGAAAGTTTCAAGTTTGAATATATTTAGTTACTCTTCTGTCCGGTAAATAGAAAATAGTAATCCATAAATTGGATTAATATTCATCATCCATTATTAATCATTAATCATTCATCCGTTATGTAATTCTATTACATAACGGATGAAGGTCCATCATCTTTATTTTATAAAAGTAGGAGAAGGAAAGCCTCTGATTTTTTAGTGTTAAGGAGGTTTCACCGTATAAAGCATACAAACAGGGAATTGTTGATGTTCTAACTGCTCCTATGACAATACACTGACTTTAATTATGAACTGCACTTTCAAGTTGGATATGGCAACTGAACCATATATTGATGTCTCAAAATCGAGTTAGAAAACGTAAGTACCCGTTTAGTGCAGATATTAAAAACATTTAAGGGCATATACTTGTTGATCATAATTAAAGGGGTTTACTAAAGATAGTATGGAAGATTAGTGCAGATATTTCAATTAAAGCTTAAAAATTATCTATCTTAACCTATGGAACAGTCTCTGCACCATTTTTAGCTACCAGAATTTTAAAAGCTTTAGCAGGTGAAGAAAACAGACTTTCCTAAAGCAAAAGATGTAATTTATAATATTTACACAAAAGATGTTCTGTCTGAAGAGGCTACATTAGAGGGTGCTAAAAAAACTCCAAGCCCAAATATTTATCTATTATTAGGATCTGGAATTGAACTACACAAATGGGTGCTAAATAGTCCAGAACTATTGAAAGATTTATTTGCCGCATCATATTCATTTGATAAGGAATAGAGGTGGAAACATTTGGTATGCTCTAAGATCCAAAACTTGATTGCTTTACGAACGAAATAAAGATTAGTGACAAAACCAGTCTCTCAAAAAGAGATGTGTTTTCAGAAATTGCGAGACTCTATGACTTTTTGAGTCTTATTGTACCCATTGTTATGAAGGCTAGGATATTTGCTCAAGGTCTTTGGAAAATGGGGAATAGCTACCACCAGATGCTATGAAGGAATGCAGAATTGGACCTTCTATCTAAAATTATTAGAAGTAACTAGCTTCAAATTTCTAAAGTGTATTCTACTTCCTGGAAAAGTACGGAATGAGATACTTGGTTTTCTCGATATCTGGTTTTTTTTCAGCAATTCTGGAAGGTTTCAAACTAGGTTGTTATGCATTAAGTTTAGAGTAGCTTCTTTGAAACCACTTACCATGTCCAGGTTGGAACTGTCTACAGGTTTATTATTATCGATAATAGTTTTAAAAAAAAGTTATATCAAAAGTTGTGAATGGACTCAACGATCACTTTAACTTGAACTAAGATAGAACCTCCTAAGCTCAAAACACTTATCAGCAATAAGATGACGGACATTCAGACATTTTTTAAAGAATCACTGGAAACATGTCAGTTCCAAGAATAATCCTGGAGACTTAATTTCTGAAGGTTGCAAAGAATTTTTAAAGAATGTAATGTGGCTCTCTGATCCAGATTTGCAAAATGAAGAATCTGAGAGCTATCAACTCCTTCCTGATCCTGCTTATATTTGTGAACTAAAATGTGCTATGACTTTTTTCAATGATTGTCAGTGATTTTACTTTAAATTTTTATGATGAACTCATTAATCCTACAAATAATGTCATAAAAATCATAAGAATGTTTAACTTTATTTTTAGGTTCCTTAATAACATCAAATCTACGGAACCTTGTATTAAGGCAAGTAAGTATTTAACAGCAGGAGTTAAAAAGGAGTACTGAATTTCTAGTTCGAGGAGCACAATTGAGCGAATTCAGAGCGGAAATCGATGTTAAGAGAAAAGGTAAAAATGTTTCCAAAACAAGTAAGTTAAGGGTTTTAGATCGTTTTCTTAGACAAGAATTCATTACTCAAAGTTGGTGAAAGGCTAAGTAATGTTGACTTACCCTTTGAAGCAAAGCATCAAATCATTTTTCAGAGTAAACATAAATTTACTAAATTACTTTTTGAATATATGCATAAGCAGTTTCTGCATCGGTACTCAAGGTTTAGAACATCAAATTAGAATGCAATATTGGCCCATTAGTGGCAAAGATACTGCACTGAAAACAATACACGAATGCATTGGATGCTTTAGACAAATACCTACTGTGGTAGACGAAATAATGGGAAATCAGCCATCAGAGAGGATGACTCCAAGTGCACCATATTTAAACTCTGTGGTGTATTTTTACAGCTGCTTACAAATAAAATTGAAAAACCAAAGAATTGGAATATTTTCAAAGGTTCATGTGGCGATTTTTATA
The DNA here is from genome assembly GCF_947563725.1 of Argiope bruennichi. Taxonomy (NCBI): domain Eukaryota; kingdom Metazoa; phylum Arthropoda; class Arachnida; order Araneae; family Araneidae; genus Argiope; species Argiope bruennichi. The sequence continues at coordinate 131,312,309 of NC_079162.1, read as the reverse complement.
TGTTTGGCTACTAAAGCCATCCATTTAGAGATCGTGACAGATTTAACAACTAAAGCGTTTATTACAGTTCAGAAGAGGCTATACATTCGCAGAGGCCGCACTTCAAAACTAATGTACGATACCTCATCTAATTTTAAAGAAGCAGCTTCAGAATTAAACCATTTTAGAAAATGAATTTGTAACACAAATGGGACTTCAACAAATTATTTTGCTTGAGAAGCAATCCAATTGAAATTTATCCATTCTCGCTTGCCTACTTTCAGGGCTTTGTGGGCTACAAGGGTGAAATCATTTAAACATTTTCTCTACAAAACTCAAGTTAAAAGTAAAACAGCTATAGAAGAATTCCGTTAGTTCCGTTATCAGATAATTTTAATTAATACGAAGGTTTAACTCCCACACGCTTTATAATTGATAAGTCGGTCAGTGCAATACGTGAACCCGAAATTTCAGATAATAGGTTAAATTGATGACAATATACAACCAAATGGGGACAAACATTTGGAAGCGTTGAAATAATAACTATCTTAATCCTTTACAACAAAAGAAACAAATGACTATTTCAAAAACATAGTGTTACTGTAGGAAGTTTAGTGCTATTAAAGAAGAATGAATTGCTTCCCTGCAAATGGACAATGACATGAATCTTAGAAGTAATCTATGAAAAATGGTAATTTCAGAGTGGCTAAACTGAAAACTGCCATAGACATGCTCAAGAGCTCTAAATTATGTCTCTTATCAGTAAAGGACAACTATATAAATTAAATTCTAGTGTAATATAGTTGTATATCATATTTATTGAAAATATTGATTTGTAAATAATTCATATTTGTATTTGTGAAGTTTATTAAAAAACAATTCAGATAAATTTGTTAATTTAAAAAAGAGTTTATATATATTTGTAAATTATATTTCAAAAAGATAATGTTACTGTAGGAAGCTTAGTGCTATTAAAGGAGAATGACTTGTCTCCCTGCAAATGGAATGTGACAAAATTTTTTGAAATAATCTATGGAAATGATGGTAATGTCAGAGTAATTAAACTGAAAACTGCTACGGACGTTCTGAAGCTTTCAATTTTTAAATTATGTATGTTACCAGTAAAGGATAACTATGCAAATTAAATTGTAGTGCATATCATATTTATTGAAAATATTGATTTGCAAATAATTCATATTTGTATTTATAATGTTTATTTAATAAGAATTTTAATAAGAATTTATTTGTATATATTTGTAAATTGTATTTAGCCATTTGTTTATTTACGTATATTTGAAAATATTGTATATTTCAAAACCGAGCAGGATATGTTACGTCACGTACAGCACAAGTGCATTGTAACACCATCTTTACAAATTTTGTAAAACATAGTCAATTAAAAGCTGTACCCTGACATAAGCGAGTTCACGAAGTGACAAATTTAAAGAATTAATGTTGCAGAGGATCTGTTTTTCATTCAAAAATGCAATCTACTTAATACGACGAAGCATTTATTACCATTTAGGCTTATCACAAGCAACTACTCCGACCCGTCCTGTGGAACACGAAAGATTAGGTTTAACTGCTGCTCTTTCAGTCTTTGCCTTCCTCTGTATAAAGCATCTGAAAAAAAGTGGGGATCACATTCAAAAGAAATGCATAATTTTGGTATTTATCTTGCGAACCATATAGGTACGGCATTGTATTAGAGACCGTGACCCAATCCGAAATAGTTAACGATTTTGGTGTTAGTTAGAAGAAGGGAATGAAAGAAGAATTTGCATCTGACGAATATTTTCAATCCGATTAAAATGTCATGTCACGTGATTGTGTATTGTTCTTTATTTTCATTTGGCACTGAGCGTCTATTTTAGGATGGTACTTAAAAATCAACTTAAATTTCTATACAGCTTTTTAGTTTATAAGAAATTAAATAAATTCTAATTTTTCCTGACAATCAAAGGCTTTTAGTCCTGGTAGCCACCCTTAAAACTTAATTTCAAAATCTAAAAAATTAAGGAATTCTTTTTAAGAAAGTAGACCAAAATGGCAGGCAACCCCATTAGCTATTTGTACAAAAATTATTTAGTGTTGTTGTAGTTGGCAATCTTGTAATAACTTTGAATAGAGCCCTTGTATATAATTCTGGATTTCCAATAGTGGGATAACTCTATTTGCATCAGTTAACTTTTTGACAACTGAATTTTCTGCGCCAACATTCATCTAATGCTCCGAAAATAAAACTAGCTGGTAGCTTCATTTCAGATATATAGAATTAAATTTAGAACGATTATGAGATTTCGAAAATTAATAACTGGAAATAGTTTTTTAATATTTACAGTGTAAACAAGGCTTTAATTTGATCTTTGAATCTGTTATTGAAGTAGAATATTTTGTGTGTTTTCCCAATGTCACAGCTCAATGGACTGCAGATTTTAATTCCTTGACCCAATATGCATCTCATCGAATTTCGAAACGTGTTGTTGTGCAGATTCTGAAAACTACCTTTAAACTTCTGAATGCAGAGGAAATTTGCTTTTCGTTTGAGAGAGAACCATTCTATTAAGTGTCAATGGTTACATCGGTTTTATTTATTCATTTGGTTGATTTAACAATTTAGAAAACATTTTGGATAATTTTGCTCCTTGAATATAATCATATTAAAAAAAAAGAAATTTCGCAATAAAATCGCTTAATTATGTTTTTTTGTCAGTATATCGAAAGATATTTTTAATCACTAGAAGGTGCTGTATCTGAATATCTTTTAAATACACGTTATGCTCTGTTTTAAATTAGTTTAACTATTTCGTTTAGAACTCCTATGCATGAAATGAAATTTCTTTTTAAATAGATAATTTACACAGGAAATAAACCGCTATTTTCACATACAAGCTGATATTACATAATGGGAAATTTAATATAAATTAAAAAAATATCGAAGAAAATCAGACTCGTATGCTACTAAATACATAAACAAATTCTTCGGAAGAAAAGTTTATCAACCGTAAGTAATCTTTTTTTTTTTTTTGCAAGATTGTTTTTCTCTTTTGTGGACAAAAAAACACTGCTCGGCAAGTCTCGCGATAAGCTTTGTTTTGGTCTGCATGCACACAATTTATAAATTTTAAACAGAAATTCGAGATCATGTTTAGAAAATGAAAGAAGAAGCAGTCCTCTGTTGCTATGCAGCTCAGAATAATTTGTGCAAAACACGCCGTTTAATGTAAACTTATTGCATTTCCAGGCTGTGTATTTTTAAGCATTTATTTTGTAAAAGCATGAATTCATGAAAACAATTATATTTCCTTCAATAAACATTCTAAATTTGCAAAAAACTGTTGTTGAATGTCGAAAAGATCAACAACATATCCTGGGTCTTTTCAAGAGGTTTCATTTTCTAATTGTTTTCAATTGACACTTTAATCCTTCAATGACTCGACTTTTTTTTTTTTACTTTTACTTTTAAATACCCTTTTTTATGTATTTATTTATTCTTTTAAAAATATAACATAGAGTTAATAAAAATTAAGAATTAAACTTGATAATAATACTTAAACACCACAAAAAAGTTTTAAATTGTTTTTAAAAAATTAGAATTTTTTCATTAAATTTGCTTTTCGAGTAAAAGATCATCAGTTCAATCTTGTTTAAAAAATTATTCATTTAAAAATGTATCGCCTTCGAATAATCTTGGATATGCCCATTAAGTGTTTTAGATTTTTTCCACTAGTATCTATCTATCTCGGTATACGCATTGAAATCAATGTTATTTTAAAAACTAACTTCTTTTTCTACTTAGGCTATTCATTAGGACTTATCATCGAGGAATTTTTATACATAATTTTAATTTCATTTGCTCAGTAGAAATTATGATTTAGATTCAAAACAAAAAAAGCGGAGACCTGTAGGCAATTATCCTCAACAACTTTATCACTGAATGAAAGTAAATATATATTTTATAAATTTTCGATTTTTTATGAATTTTATAAATTAAGAAGGAGTGCTAATTCATACTTACAAAACGAATATTAAGTTGCGAATTATTGTGTAGTTCTATTAATATCCCGTTTCGAAATATTTTGAGAAAAAAAATAAGGCAAAAAGAAACATCAGCTAAAATAAGGGGTTTAAAGGAATTATTATTTATAAACTGAAATGACAGTTTGTAAAATAAAATGGATGAATGAAGAGCTGTAGTTCAACAATGCCTCTAACTTGATCTGCTATGATCGTAAATTTCCTGTTCAAAAACTGAATGCTGACAATTTGAAAAACGATTACAGTTTTTATGCAGTTAAAAAATCGTATATATTGTTGATAAATATATAGTCGTCGGAAAAAAAAGGAGCCACCCAACTTTATTCTGCAGCTGATGAAAACTAAAAATACCATTTGAAGGTCAGTGACGTATACCTAAAGTTGATGTGCCCAAAATGTAGCAGGAGAATATCTACAGATTTCAAATTGTACGAACTTCGAAATTTCCTATAGAAATACCCTATTTTGATGTCTTGAATAGATTTCGCATGGAAAAATGACCCAAGTACAAACCTTGGTTAATATACCCTGCTTACATCGGGAGATATTTGACATTTTCTGTTAAGGGTTTTTCCCTCACATTGCTATGTAAAGTGTATGTATTCTCTGGACACTGGTAATACTATTTTTTATTTTTGTGGCACTTTAAAAGAAACTGGAGAGTTGCTATCTACATGTCATAAAATATTTGCTACTTCATGCGTAATAAAATATTTACAGTGAAATTTTCCTGGAGAAGCTTGCTTAAATTACATTTGAAACTGAATCGCCATTACGCTGCTGTAAGATGCAATTTGTATCCAAAATTTTAATTATAAATTCGTTATTTAGTAATGTTTTGGTGCCTGGATTTTTTTATTAAATATATGGTTAAATACAATAATAATAATTAATATAATAATTATAATTACGGTAGATTAATTTTATGCAATTAGAGACTTCTATAATAAGCTTTGAGTACATAAACATCGATATTTTTAAATAAACGCAAAGGCCTTTTCTTTTTACAAAATAGGAGTTCGTTATGCATTATTTATAAAGAGAACTAACTGGGATAATAAGTTTGTAAAATTAAAAATTTACAATTCAACAAATTATTTATTAGGAAATAAAATTCCCATTTTTTTTAGTAGTTTCTTATATTCTGTAAGTAACATTTCTTGAGCGGATGAGAAAAAAAATCTAGCTTGTAACAGAGTTATTAAAATTTAAAAGCAATGACTAATAATAAAATATTATGGAATTAAGAAACATTTTTTTTTTATTTTTATTTTAAATTTCTTGCCGCTGACAAAATATTTATATATATATATATATATTCTTGAATTACAAAATAGATCTGATTTACGAAATGCATGATCAATTGTATTTAAATAATAAATAAAATGCTATCGACATTTTTAGATCTGTGACTGGGGCCCTAAGTGCATCATTTTAGAGGCAAAACAGAAAACTTAATGTAACGGAAAATTCTTGTAGGAATAAGAAGAAATTTTGTATGCATCCAAAAAAGGATCTTGTCCTTCAATTTGTAACCAAATTTAATTTTGTTGTCATTTAAAAATATTTAGATACTAAATCTGAAATTTTTTCGAATTTTAAAAATTACTCTTTAATGAAAAATACACGAGGTAAAATGTAGAATATCTTTTAATTTCATGAAAAAAAGAATTGAAGTGAATAATTATATAATAAAATTCTCTTGGCTCATAATTTCAAAATAAATAAACTAAGGAAATTTGGTTTCTGGAGAGGACTTTTGATGTAGTTTTGAAGTTTGATGACAAAAAATGGGTGTTGCTATGGGAAATTTTGTTCTTATTTCGATATGCAGACGACCCATTATGAAATTTTTAATTCAAGAATCTTTAAGAATACGCTAATTCCTTTCGATTAATACCATTTTTGAAATTACACGGAAAACAATCTCAGAATAAAACTGGGTGGTTCCATTATTTTCTGCAACTATACATATAAAAATTACTGAAGTATTGCAACTTGTTAATATCTATTACATGTTTGTTTGCTTTTTGTTTGAGTGACAGTTAGTTTGAAAAGGAAAGTAGATTAAAATTAGTTTGCAAGCAGAACACATATTTTACCACCAGTGAAGCCGGCGTCCTGGTATAGGGGTAGCCCGTCTTCTTCATGATCTGGGCGTCCCGGTTCGGGCATGGTTGTTCTTCTTCAGTGTTCTATCTGAGAGATGTTTGAATGTGTCCTCCTGTAAAAAGGGGTTGTGCGAGCGAATAAGTGAAGCGTGAGCAGCGAAGTCGTACTCTTGGCCCTAGTTGGCGCTACTATAAAAACCAGAGACACACTCCCACCGGCTTAAATCGGCTGTTTTCGAACAGGGGGCTTGTCCGTGGCAAGTGCCATAAGAAACAACAACAACCACTAATGATAAGGTTTCAGCTCCAGTGCCGGATGGCTCCAGGTTCCAAACGCGACTTCACTAAAGATCCGCCTTGTATGCGGGCCTACTGCACTTTAAATTTGACATTTTGAGTGAAACGATCTCCCGCTGGGGAGGTGGGGTCTTTGGAAAAAGAAGCAGCAACTGAGATTCGTCCTTGTCATCTGACTGGGGTTCAAAATTACGAGGTCTGTTCCAAATGAGCCCTAGTGTTTGTTCCAAACTTGACATTAATATAATTAAACTAAACTAAATCCTATAATAAACTATGATACTGAATATAGCATATAAAAATATTCAGTAGCACACCTTTGCTAGATGATACTGGTTAAATGAATAAAGAGATATTCAACTAAGCAAAGCTGATAGGAGTAAAAAATATTATTAAATGTCTTTACAACAATTTGTGCTGTTTATTTTATAAATCTTTCTCTGATAGATTGTGTTTAGCATTGGTATTGACACGTGATGCTTGAAGTGGTTTGAAGTATGCAGCTTTTTCTTCGTCACGTGCAAAACAGCCTCGTGATTGTACCCACGCGTACGATTTAAATTCCGAATATCAAATTGCAATCTTAATTTGTAACTCTATTCAGATTTTTTATTTTTTTATTTCGAATGCCGCAGTCTTCGATAACCAATGATTCGATCATTGAAGTGTGTCTGCAAATTTTATCAGCTATGTGAGAAGTGTCTCTGGCCCTTGAATGTTAATGATTTATTTTCATTTTCTTGATTACCGGAGAAACTGTGAAATGAATTTGCATACGCAGTTTTGAAGCAACTTAATAGGTTGATGAAAAGCAAGGACAATTTTTGGTACAAAAATAAGTAGTATTCTGAAAAAAAAAAACATGCTTATGTGGTTAAATAAAAAAAAATATGTATTGAAACTAATAATAAAAAATCTTATTACACAGATAATTAATACTCATTACACTTGCAACTCTATTTTTGCTAAAAGTATTCTTTGATTTTGTTTTATTTTAAATCTTTTCAGCACTCTGACACCTCTGAGTGTCTTTTCTTTTCATGAAACAACAGCTCACATTGCATAAGTATTTTGACGTAAGAATTTCGTAAGTAAAAAAATAAATATATCTCACTATTTACACAAGAGGGAACCTCAAACTAAACATATATTTGGCAGGAGCAATTAGAACTCTTGCCAAATGTTCTTCCTTGAACTACTTCCTTAATGGCTAGAACGCTCAGTTCAAAAACTACTAAAAGGGAAAAGTTACTATGTCGATAAATTATTGCAATATATCGCTCAAAACAAATCACTATCAATAGAAAGTCAAAAACAAGCTTATGATTTTATTATGGATCATGTGAACAAAGATATAGATGAAATCTAGTTGGCTGTACCAACAAGTACCAGAAAGACATTGTTTTCAAAACTTAGTAAGAAAAAGTAAAATTAGCATTTGATGAGCCTTAATATTTAAATAACTATAAAACTATGAATTAATCGTTCTATCAATAATTTTTATCATAATTACAAAATAAAATAATCTAATAAAAACGTTATAAACAAATTGGACAGGAGGATTTTTTAAAGATATAAAGCTCGAAAAAGTAAGCATTTTTGAGCATATAAAAGCGTGCTATATAGTATCAAACCCTCAGAAGGGTGTTTAGGTAAAAAGTAAAAAAGAAAAAAATGTATCAGCATACATCCTATTCATATTCAACCTAGAATAAATCCGAATAATAAAAATCTATCATTCCATCAACAAATATACCCCTTCTACAAACAATGCCGAAGTAATGCCTTGGAATATAGTCAGAAAATACAGCCCGCACTAACTCTCGATAATGTCGATTTTTGGCAGCTCAATGAAGCACTTTCAGCATCAAAAGGAAGTAGAAACTCAAAGAGTTGCTAATAGTCAGTGCTTTAGTGATCTATAAATATACCGGGAGTCAATTTCTTTTCAACTGTCCACTCCAGCGTCCATCGGTCGAAACTGCATTGTATGGATTCCCATTCACAAAAAGAGCCTTTACACGCAGTTGCATTCACACCTGTTGTTATCATTTATGCAGAAATCATGAATATGAACAAGTATAAAACGTATGTAGCCAAATGTGTAGAAAGGATGTTACGGCTGACAATGAAATTTTCGCGTTATTATACTCTCTCTGCTTTTGAATATAAACTATCGCTGACACTTACTATTCTGATTTGAAAAACTTTAAATGCTGTTGAACTTTTGCCCAAAATAGTATGAGATCACATTCAATTTCATACAAACATCAAGCCTTAAATTCCAATGCGCTACTGCATATTTCAATTTTGAGTTGCTGCTTTTGTATTTGCTTTCACCTTGATATCCATAACGAAATAGGTATCAGTAATGTAGATTTTTAGTAAAACATCCCTGAAAAATTCCTCTTGAAATCTCTGCTATAATTTAGTTTCTAATCATTCATAGTCTTGTAATACGATATATATTTGCGTTCCTTATTATTATCACCATTATTGTAAATATATTTCGTATGCTTAAAATTAAAAGAACATTTTTTCTTTTAAATTGTAAATGTAACTGAAAATAAAAGTTATATATTTCTTTCATTATATTTGAGTAACAATCATTTGCTAGAATCTTTCAGTTTAGGAAAAGAGTATTTTTAATTGACAAGCTTAAAATAAGTTTTTAATATATTAAAATATGACAGGGAACTTATAGCAGTTTTAATAAAGATAGTGTAGGAAAGAGAAAAAAATACACTCTAAAGAACGATTGCGTTCTTCTCATTCAACTCCTCTTTATATCATTTTTTCACATTTCTAAACCATCAAGAGGTAATCCTACAAAAATAAACATTCAAATTTTCATCAAATTCTATTCTATTTTTATTTTCAAAAGTTCGAATAGACTTAAATAACCAATGGTAAAAATTCCGAGTTAGTAAATTTGAAACATCAAAAACGCATTGAGCGTGTCCAAGCACTAACACACCATTCAGCATTGACCACGGTTTATCGTCAAACATAACATGGAGTCTCAAATATTGATTTTTCTTTTGGATAAATCGAAAACCGGCACAAGCCCACCAATGAAGATAAAATATTGGAATACTGTGTGATTAAATGTTTTTCATGTGTCTCTAAATGCGTTTCATTATGTACAAACTATAGTTGACCTAGTAATGAAACGAAAAAATTACTTATAAAATGATTACTATATAATAAATTAATAGAATTTCTGAAATCGGTATTTATAGGTGCAATCTATTTTATTTCCACGAGCAATTTTTTTTTTAAATGCAGACAATTTTTGATTGAAGAATCTTTTGTTAGAGTGTATTTTTAAGCATGCATATGTTCTTGCACTTTAAATGCTTTCAATATAAACCATCATCAAGTATTCCTTTCATTTTGTTTTATTTTAAAACTTTTGTGTACTCTGACCCTCTGAGTATCTTTTCTTTTCCTGAAACAACAACACACATTGCATAAGGATTTTGACGTAAGAATTTCGTAAGTCAAAAAGTAAATATATCTCACTACTTACACAAGAAGAAACCTCAAACTAAATTTATATATTTGGCAGAAGCATTTGGAACTGTTGCCAAATGTTCCACCTTGAACTACTTCCTTAATGTATAGAGCGCTTAGTTCAAACACTACTGAAAGAGAAAAGTTACTATGTTGATGAATTATTGCGATACATCGCTCAAAACAAATCACCATCAAAAGAAAATCTAAAGCAAGCTTATGATTTTATTATGGATCATGTGAACAAAGGTATAGGTGAAATCTAGTTGGATGTACCAAGAAGTAGAGGAAAGACTTAAGAAGCAAAAGTATAATAAGCATTTGATGGGCATTCAAATTTAAAATATTATAAAACTTTGAATTACCGCTTTATCATTCATCTTTATCATAAATACAAAATAAAATTATCTAATAAAAAAATTTTAATGAAATTGGAAAGGATAATTTTTTAAAAATATAAAACTCGAAAAAATATACATTTTTGAAAGTATAAAAGCGCTTACTCAGAAAAGTGTTTAGGTTAGAAATTAAGAAAGAAAAATGTATCAGCATACATCCTATTCATATACAATCTAGAATAAATCCGAATAATAAAAATTTATCATTCCATCAACAAATATACCCCTTCTACAAACAATGCCGAAGTAATGCCTTGGAATATAGTCAGAAAATACAGCCAGCACTAACTCTCGATAATGTCGATTTTTGACAGCTCAATGAAGCACTTTCAGCATCGAAAGGAGGTAGAAACTCTAAGAGTTGCTAATAGTCAGCGCTTTAGTGATCGATAAATATACCGGGAGTCAATTTCTTTTCAATTGTCCACTCCAGAGTCCATCGATCGAAACTGCATTATATGGATTCCCATTCACAAAAAGAGCCTTTACACGCAGTTGCATTCACACCTGTTGTTATCATTTATACAGAAATCATGAATTAGAACAAGTATAAAAGGTACGTAGCTAAATGTGTAGAAAGAATGTTAAGGCTGACAATAAAACTTTCGCGTTATTATACTCTTTCTGCTTTTGAATACAAACTATCGCTGCCACTTACTATTCTGATTTGAAAAACTTTAAAAGCTGTTGCACTTTTATTCAACATAGTATGGGATCACAGTTAATTTCATACAAACATCAAGCGTTAAATTCCAATGCGCTACTGAATATTTCAATTTTGAGTGGCTGCTTTTGCATTTGCTTGCGCCTTGATATCCATAACGAAATAGGTATCAGTAATGTAGATTTTTAGTAAAACATCCCTAACAATTCCTCTTGAAATCTCTGCTATAATTTAGTTGTTAATAATTCATAATCTTGCAATTTGATATATATTTGCATTCCTTATTAACGGAATTTTTAAAACTACAATTTAAGATTATTTATATATAGGCATGCATAATTAAGCGACTCTACTTTAAATTTGCTTATAAATGAAACTATTGTTCAGCAAGTTATGTAATTTTGTGTAAGACATAATAAAAGAAAGAACATTTGTTTAAGCGAATAAAAAAATTTGTTAAAAGTAGTTAAAGTCAGAAGGTGTTTTTTAAAATGAAATACACGTTTACGACAGGGTCTTTGTTATAATTTCATCCCCTGTTTATTCACAGGTCACTCTAACATAGTAACTCTTTACACGATAAATTACACGATCTGTAAAGTGAAATGTAAATTTTTAGTAAACCACTTAAAGTCCGTCTTGGTTACATATTCTACAGCAACTACCATTTGATGTACTCGAGTTTACTACTGTCAATTAAAACTTACAAAGAAAACAAAAAACAAAAAAATTCTTTGACAGTTAACACTAGAAAAACAAAACACTCAAACGGAAAAAAGGCTTTTCGATGCAGGCACTGTAATTCCCTTAAAAAACCTGTCTTCGAATGTAAAAGAAATTGCGAATCACAAGTTATTCTACTGAGGTGTTGTTTGATCATTTAACTCAATCGAAAGCTTGTTCAATAATTAATTTTCGAATAAAAGATTTTACGAACGAAGAAATAACTGAAACTCAAATTTTTTCCCAAATCATGCCGCAGCTGTAATAAAACCTTGAAATTTTCGCGGATATTTTCTTTTTAACGCACTCACTATTGCTAATGAGAATGTTCTTATATTTACCAGATCAAGCTTTATTAATTAAATCCTTTTACCAAAATGATAATTCTACAGTGATTACTCTACGCAAATATCATAGTTTGAAGGGGGTGCTAAAAGGTTCATTGATTGTTAGAAATCTTATATAAATAGTACACAAATTAGAGTAAACAGTTTCGTTTAATGCAAGTTATAGAAGACAACAGAATCAAAATGTTCCCTCAGAATCAATAGAGAAGGTTATGCATTTGATAGATTAGGACAAAGCTTCCAAAGTACAGACTAGTACCAGTGCCCCTCGTGTGGCAGGAAAACTGTATATGTCCCCTTTAACTAACCAGAAGTTCATGTGGAGAATCTTATGGTTTTATCCGTACAATAATAGATAACTACTCCGACACACCAGAAGGCACACGGAAAACTCTGAATGACATGAATGCCGTGACAGCAATGGTGGAAATCAATATTGAGTCTTAAACGCCATTACTGACCTCGGTACAACTCCAATACGGCACAATCCGTCATTGCTAAAGCGTTGCCGCCTTACGCCATTTCTATACTCACCGGACAGTGAGAAATACATCAACCACCATTCAGAAAGCTTCTCATTTCTATATCTTAGTTGATGTCCGGGGCGGGTTATTACCGTTACAAGCTTCAACTTGTGAAGAGGTAGCTATCACATGATTTCGGGATTCGAAACCGGTTTTCACTTCTGTTTCTTGCTCACGTTGAGATTCATTCAGAATGCCTTTGAAATGTCCTCTGTACAGACGAAACTGACTTTCTTTTGGAAGGTTTGAAGAAAACTCAGAATTTAAATCTTATAGGTTATAAGATTCAAATTCTGATTAGGTTTATAGAACCTAATTTAATCTTATAGGTTCCGTTGAAGTCATCCAAAGTACCGATAAGATGTGAGTTTACTACATTATTTATCCTTGATCTGTATTTCTCCGGGGAATTAAGTGCTAGAGGTCCAATAACATATTCGATCGCTGGCAAACGATATGAATCGTTGCCTCGAAAGAAAGTAATTCCAAATCTGTAATCAATTCAGTGCCTGTTTCGTATAATTTTTATGCAAGATGAATATCCTCTACAAATTATTCCTTGAAATAAGGGATGCTGAAAACTCATTTCATAGAAGAAAATGTCATCCCGCCACTACCTTATTATATTTGTTCTTCCAATATCTTTTACCAGAGACCGTAATCCGCTTGACTTGTGATTATGAGGTCATTTGAAACACCTGGTAAGTTGTGATAATTAATATCTTTACCTGACTTAAAAAGTGGCATTTTACGCCATCTTCGTATCATCTCACAGAGTACATGATACATGAACTGTGGAGCATAACATACACGATTCCAGATGGCAACTGAAAACGCCATGTTGGAAATGGTAGCTGGCCGACATCTTGAACATGTTTTGTTGTAATAATATTTGTAAACTATCGTAAATGTATGCTAGGTGTGTCATTCAATAAAAAACGCCCTTTGGTAGCCAAATTCAGAAATAATTTTTTTTTCATTCGCTGGAACAAATTTTCATCCTTTTATTATATCCTACAGAAAATTTCATAACCTTCTGAAATTTTTTCTTCTTCTGTGAACAGCTTTAAAATAGGGTTGTTAAATTATGGACACCATGTACTGGGACGGTACATGATTCCTTGCATGACTAGAGCAAAAAAAAAAAAAGTTTACAAATACCTATTTTTGCAATAAAATTATTAAAAAATAATTTATAATGTTTCAGCGGATAAATTTTTTTAAAATTTTTAAAATATCGCCAGAAATTGTAAAAAAAAAAAAAAAAAATCGTTTAAAACATTTTTTATCCCGAATTTAGTTTGAGTGTTCTACAAAAAATATTTTTCTGTGAATTTTTGAAATGAATTATGAAATTTCAAACTACTCGAAAATCAATTGAATAAATGCGGTCACAAGCGTTTAGTAATAAAAAACTTTTGGCCTCCATTACGGAAGAGATACATTTAGATTTCAGTTATTTGAATGATTTTTAAGCCTAATTTATAAAAGTATTAAAATCATCTCGTAACTTTAATTTCTCCATTATTGTAGATAGATTTCGAATGCTGAAAATTAATGTGTATGTACACACTTAAAACTTCGAAAATCGTTCAAAATATCAAATATTTTTTTTATTGCTTAATAATGTTCTCTGATCCTTTAACTTTCATACGATACCAAGATGTTGTCAATATTCGAAATATTTCTCGAGTTATAATTATTTTTCTTGGGGTGCTTTCATTAAAAACTCCAGTTATGGTTTTTTTAAAACTCATTTTATGAAGAATAATATTTTTTCACTATGTTGCTTCATTCAAACAATCATAACTCAACAAGAAATTAACCAAATACAATGATTTGTATATCAAAATAATCTGTATGAAATAGCGGATGTTTTGTGCCTCAACAAAGTTATATTTATAGAAATACTTCTTTAATAGCTATTTAAAAGTTAAAATTACAGAAAAAATCTCGCTTTTTCTATTCATCGTTGATGAAAAAAGTGTTTAAAAAAACTATATATTTTTATAACTTGAATGAGGCAGAAAACATGAAGACTAATATTAGGCATAATTTCCAACTAGAATTGTGTGTCTGTACAAATTAGAATTTAAGATATGTTTCAAACAATATGCTAATTAGCTCATTAAATATTATTTAATTATTTAATAATTAGTGTAATATAGTTTTTTCACTGAAACGAGTTTAAACATATATTAATGACCTACTGTGAAAAAACTGGATTTTTAAAGTCAAAATTTAAAAAAAATCTTCTAGTGTGTACGTACACCTTAAAAGAACATTTTTTCTTTAAATTGTAAATGTATCTGAAAATAAATTTTACATATTTCTTTTATTATATTTAAGTAACAATCAGTTGCTGGAATCTTTGAGGTTAGGGAAAGAATAATGACTTTTAAATGACTTGCTATGACTTTGCTAATGACTTTTTAAATGACTTGCTTATAGTAAGTATTTTAATATATTAAAATACGACAGAGATCTTATAACAGTTTTAATAAAAATATTGTAGGAAAGAGAAAAAAAAGAAACTGCACTCTAAAGAACAACTGCATTCTTCTCATTCAATTTATCTTTTAATCATTATTTTTTTCACATTTCTAAACCATCAAGAGGTAATCCTACAAAAATAAACATTCAAATTTTCATCAAATTCTATTCTATTTTTATTTTCAAAAGTTCGGATAGACTTAAATAACCAATGGTAAAAATTCCGAGTTAGTAACTGTTAAACATCAAAAACGCATTGAGCGTGTCCAAGCACTAACACACCATTCAGCATTGACCACGGTTTATCGTCAAACATAACATAGAGTCTAAAATATTGATTTTTCTTTTGGATAAATCGAAAACCGGCACAAGCCCACCAATGAAGATAAAATATTGGAATATTGTGTGATTAAATATTTTTCATATGTCTCTAAATGCGTCTCATTATGTACAAACTATAGTTGAACTTGTAATGAAACGAAAAAATTACTTATAAAATAATTACTACTTAAAATAAATAAATTAATAAAATTAATAATAGAATTTCTGAAATCGGTACTTTTAGGTGCAATTTATTTTATTTCCACATGGAATTTTATTTTTAAATGCAGAGAATTCTTGATTGAAGAATGTTTTGTTAGAGATTATTTTTAAGCATGCATATGTTCTTGCACTTTAAATGCTTTCAATTGCCATTGTCGAAGTATTTTTCACCAGATATAGATTGTTAAATCAATTAAATCTCATAACTCCTCTATTTCAAAAACTTTTATCTTGTTAAGTTTTTTTATTAGTTGAATGCTATAGTTCACAAATTAAGCTTAGCATTTTTTTTATCGGCTTTGGCGGCCAACAGGTTCTCTGGAGATAATGGCTATATTTAATTCTAATTTAACGTTTGGATGTGTTTTCAAATCCATGATTCCACGAAATTGTCAGGGATTAAAACTGTGTTCTTTGAATTCTCTTACATATATTCTCTTAATTGCGTACTTGAACCTTTCTATTGGAGACCCATCCCATGACATCATAGCGCTATTAAAAATGCCATTGTCCGATTCATCTCTCATCGAACTTTCGCTATATTGTAATTTCAAGTTTTATTCGTCTTGTAAACTACACAAATATTAAGCAGAATCCTTCATCTTAAATGAAACGATTAAATAGTTGGTGAAACAATGAAGACGATTTGAATTCATAGACAACAATGCATTGTTGGAAATTAAGCAACAAAAAAAAAATATTTTAAGAAAATTTGCAATATTTAGAAAAAATTTGCATGCTTATTAAATCGGTATCATTAAAAAGACAATTTTTGAAATTTTGAAACAGTACAAAATTCCTTTTGGAATACATTCATCTTTATGATTTTTAGAGATTTCTTTTCACTGCTACAAGGTCATGGAAATTCAAAGTCGAAAAGTTCATTCAAGGTCACAAGCTTCATTCAAGGTGAAATTTTATCTGAAATATAATATTTTACCCTCAAAAAATTATTCCCATAGTTTTATCAACTTTTCTTTTCTTATTTTTTTATTTATTTGTACAACTTTTAATCTCAACTAAGTTTTAATGAGTCATTGCGTTAAATGTTTTTAAATAAATGAGCAAAATCATAATAGGTATTGCGGATAAATAATCAATACGGCATGCAAATAATAAAACATTTTTTAACAGATTTTACGAATTTTGAGGCGTACAAGGAATATCGAGGGATAACAAGAGTACAGCGAACGCCGATTATTGATTCATAAATATTCCACAATACTAGAAGAAATACTTCTTTGACATATTTCCTTCGCGCCGGACGCCTGATCAATACTCCTGTACAAGTACACTTTGCGCATTTTGCCGCAGTAGTTATGCGGAACAGCACCAGCCCATATTCTAAAAAAAAGCGATATCTCTAGAAAAAAGTAGATGAAAGAAATAGCGATACTAGAAAAAGGTAAATGAAAATTCTGCAATTGAACGACATCAAAAAATAAAAAACGTGTCATGGAAATCGGTACATTTTTCCTGCCTGTTACAAAGCTATGTAACAGGCAATTAAGACTACTCACATAAGCTTGTTAATATGAAGTTAAGACGATAAGAATGAAATTTAAATTATGAATATTTTTATTATGCTGTCTTTTTGTACTAAGCAAGGTAAAAGAAAGAAGAGACAATTTTCAGTTTGTGAGTTTATTGTTCAGTAATATTAAAAAAAAAAGAATGCTAAGTTAGTAAATCCAAATTTCATATATATATATATATACTGGGACAGAAAAAAAGGGCATTTTCTAGCATATACGTACTATACAGTGCTATACTATACAGTACTATACAGCATATACTATATAGTGTCTAAATTTTAAATATTTAAGTCCTAAATCATTCTTTATAAATTTAATTTTAGCGTCAAAATAATACATTTTCTAGCTTGATGAAAGTAATATTCAAATATTTAAAAATATGTGCAAAATCATGCCATAAAATCATACAAAAATGTAGAAACTTAATTAAACTGAATGTCGCTTGTAGCGTACATTATATTTGACACAGTTTCAACAAATAACATCCTCAAATATAAATTAAATGTGTGATTTTTTCCTTTTGTCAAGAGGGTTATGTTAAACTAATTTTACCTCTTTCTCTTAATTCACTTAATTTTCAGAAGAGGACAAATTATCTTTTATCTTAATTTTTCTTAATGTTCATAACAAGCGACTGATAAGATATTTTTTATTATGTTATATTACAGTCGTTATTTTATATTTTCATTAGTATGTCAGAAAAAGTTTCATATTTCTGTCACTCTTAAGCATGCTTCAGCGTGAAGTATATTTATGTCTCTCTGGAAGTGGAAATCCTTTTGTAGACCCAATTTTATTTCGCTAGCTGATAGATATCTTGCAGCATGTTGACATGCAAGATGATGCAAGGGAAATGCACGTTTTTGTAATGATTTTGCTAATAAAATTAGAAGAGGGATGTCTACTGATTTCCAGTATGATCCCGTTTTGTATTTTTGTGTCTGAGTGAATTTGTCGGCACCGATACAATTATTAAAACTAATAAGCTTGTGATTAAATTGCAGTGGTAAGGATAAAATTGTGGTACCGGCGAAGTTGTCGAACCAACATTCTTCGATGACATGAATATCGACTATATGAATCTCCGCTTCAATCTTTCGAACTTTAGAAATGGTAAATGGGCTGTTAGAAAGTGGGATTTCAACAAGATTGAACCACTGTCTATATAGTAAGAATTTTTTCGAACTGCAATTCCTAATTGAAAAATTGTTCATTTCGATCTTTTCGGTAAGCAAACATTTTTAAGCGAGATAACTTTTTATCTTAATTGAAATCGCATGTATATGAAAATAAGCTTTACACTTTCAGTGATTGAAGTGAACGATTGAAGATATCTAAATGAGATCAATCCATGAAGAAGGAAAGAACGGAAGAAGGCTTTCGAGAATGTCTTCAAATATCTATTCGTGAAAAAGGCCAATATTCGAATGACAATAGTTTTTGAACTTAGATACATGAAAATGGTGTACAATATTGATTTTTTTTCTTTGATTGTATTTAAAAAAACGTTGAAGCTGTGCATCTGCAAGAAAAGTGCGTTTCCAGTGTAAAATCCGAATAAACACATTCGACAACATAATGCTTTTCCGCTCGCTTATGCTTCATTTCCTGAAGCACCGTTTGAGACATTGAAATAATTTGAATTTTCTTTTCAAACTAACCTTTGACCATTGAAACCATATATTTTAAATTCAGTTTTGTTTCTTTTAATAAGAATTCTAAAAAAAGAAAAAAAAACCTATTTACATCAATGCTTGCAAACAGATCTATGAAATGTATTTCTGTCCAACATTTATTTTGGATTAACTAAGTAACAGCTTATTTAAAATGTTTTATTTTGACACAATGAGTATAAATTTGAAAAAGCTTGGTTCTAATCAAAATGAGTTTAATCTTATATCCTGATTTAAGTAGAATAATTTTTAATTAAAATTGAATTTTGCTTTCATCAACTAATCATAATTTTGTCTATTTTGTCTATTGGCCACCATTATATCACCCAAAAAATTTCAGGAAGTAAAAGCAAACGGAATGGTTTCTCTTAGTTCAAATGATAAACAAGATATTTTATAAATCTGCCATCAGAATAATGCATTGCTTGGAACTAAAGATATGTTTTTATATACACCATATGTTAAACATTAGTCTTATGTTTCATTTAAACCTTTTTTTTCTTCTGACGTACAATGAAAGGGATTCTGTGTCTTTATAGAAAAATTGCGCAACATTGTATCGATTTCACAGCAGATGGAGATGGATGGAGAGCGAGAAAATCAGGACTTTTAAAGATATCACCACATGTGGATGGTAAATCTTGATTGATACTATCCGGAATCGTTAGTCCGAGAGTGATCGAATTTTTCACAACAGATTTTTTTTATCAACTTTTTCGGCAACTGTTTCATTGATAGGCAGAACATTGAAAGATTTAACGCTAGAGAAATCATACTTATAGAAAAGTTTTGGGTTGAACTATTTGTAAATGAATCAGACTCGGAGGATTGCTTTTGGATGGACGTTGTTTCTTTAGAAGGATGGTGACGAATCTTTATTGTTGCTGTAATGGCGGATGGGTATTAGATGGTGTAGATTTTCAGTTTTGACCTCACGTAAATTAATATATTTGGCTTTGACTGATTAGATATAAAATGGTTATAATTAAAGTGACCCTACTCAGACCTATGTAGAGCCCGTTGTGGTTGATGCAATTCATTGAAAATTTATGCTTTATACGAGGCCATGAAGAACAGAAAACTGAAAAAAAATTAATAGTTTAAACTTTGACTACCAGATGATGCTTTTGATGCAATGCAGAATGGTCATTATGCAAATAAGGAACGTTTAAAAATGACAGTTGCTAATGCGTAAAATACTTCTTCACCTTACAATAATGGTTTTGCTGCGCTGCAAGAATATCGACGCTTGAAAGGCTTGCAGAAACAGCCTATTTTGAAGAATAAATTGAAAAATATAATTACTTCATTTGAAGAGATTGAGGATTTCGATCTGCTACCAGGGAAAACGCGGAAATGGATTTCAAATAAAAGTACCGCTATTATTGTGTTTGAAAGTGTGTCCGTTTTCCAATATTCTTCGACGAGTGCTCGAGCGGTGTCATGTAATTTGTCTCTCCTTTGATCTACGGTAAAAAGTGTTCCGAGATCCATTTTAATGTGGTATCCATTCAATGTTCACGTATGCAAAAACTGCACCCTCAGAACCCGGAACCAACGCATTGGTTTTACTTGCCGGTTTCTGGCTAGAATGGTTATTAATTGTGCTTGTTTATGGAACATTTTGTGGTCAAACGAAGTGCACTTCACCCTAGAAGAAGCAATGAATACTCGGAACTCCTAACGTTGTGCATGAGCAGCATCTGCTTTCTGATTACATTACTGTAAGGTGTGATTTTACTGCTTATTTCACCCATAGCCGTTTTTTATTTGAAGGGGCCTCAAATACCTATAAGGTATTTCATTACGGTTTCGTATACGAACTTCTAAGGCAGCAAGTTATTTCTGTCTTACAACAACAATTTTAAATTGGAAAACCTTCTTTCTCGTAACGCTATAGTAACTGAAACTGTCGAATCTATATTGCAACATATAAATCTATAAAAATTCTTTAAAAGTAGATAATTACCGAATCATTTATTACAGTAACTTTACAAAAGTTTAAGAACGAAAGACGAAACGATATTCTGTCCAGAAAAATATTAGAATATATTTGTACTATTGGAAAAATAAATAATTTCAGACCATTGATGCTATATATCAGTTACATACATACAGCAAAATATTTGTAAACTCAAATTTTGATAGACATATAACTTATATTATTTCAAAAATCTTACGTAATTCTGTTCATTAAGCTTTGCATTTCCCCAATTTGTATCTGCATTTTTATACATCCATTTATATCATATGAAAAAACCAGCAGTATTTTGAACTACAGGCACTTTAAAAAGTTCCACCAATAATTGAACTTTAATTTTAACTACAACAAAATATTAAAAAAAAATCTTAAAACATGAATACTGAAGTAATGAAAAGTACTTATACTGAAAACGACCCAACAGGAAAAAATTATCCGATCACAACTATGGAAAAAAGGGAGGGTGAAATACTAGTAGCAACAATGCGAACGTTCTAAGTAGTAAAATATGCTTCAAATATTTGTAAAGTTATTTGAAAATAGAAACAAATTATATGGCAAAAGGATTTGATATCATTGAAAAGATATTTTAAAAAATTTTTAAATTGTATAAAAATCATTTTTGTAATTTAATAATTTTGGAAGTTACCATGGAAAAACGCCAAAATTATGTTTCATTTTTTAATAAAATTCTAATTAAAAATTTCAAAAAATAGCTCTGAGGCGCACCTTTTAAAGTCTGTGTGCATATATGTGGTAGCTCTAGGTCAAACGATTTAGTCTGTAGAATGCCAACATGCACATACGCGCCCGCACAATCATATATTCATCTTTATCTAAGTAAAGATTAAAATTCACAGAGGATAACATCATAATTTACACATAGTCCAAATTTAGAGGGAAATGAATTTTCTAGCATTATATATTTGCTCCTACTTTGGGAAAAACGGTTTTCATTTTTCTTGATTTTAATATGTAATCTTCATAATTTCACGAAAATAGCCCAATTTTTAATCTTTTGTCAGGATTAAAATAGCAACATGTCGCGTACTGTATAAGAAAGCAGAGTGATCGTGAGAAAGTGTGTTATTGTTCCAGCTTATGGCAGCTGTCGCAGGTAAGCCCTCAGACGAAGTGAGCGATTTTAGGCCGAGTTTTAAAATCTCTTGTTTCAGGAGAGCCATCTAGGGCCAAGAGTGCGTCTTAGCTACTCATGCGTCACAGCCCTGTTCACGGAGCGGACTTCATTCACACATTTCATTCCCAGATCATGATTTAGACCTGAATCAGAGAACGATCATATCACCTCTGATCCAGTGGTATTGTCTCGGCTACGACAGTTTTATGCGTGCACAAACCACCATGTATACGGAGGGTCTTCGAACTCACAACCCAAGGAATGCGAATCCAACGCCCTATCAACCAGGTTATCCCGACCCTGTGAGAACGCATTTTGAACTTATACAGATTTTGAAAAGAATTCGCTGATACAACATTTTGATTCCGGTGGAAAAGTAATAGCCTCCGTGGCTAAGAAGTTAAAATTACATTGAAGATGGAGTTCTAGTGATTAGGAAATTATTTTCAGAACATAGATCAATGTGAAATTACTGAAATTTCCCTCCTCCGCAAGTCTTGTATGACAGCAGGATCCCTCCTATCATAAGATTTTACGAAGATAGAACAGCTTAGTAAATATATATAAGCAATTTTAAAACTTAATTGATCACAGATCATGGCTTGAAACAATTATTCAATAGACAAAAATACAACAAAATAATTACAAAAGTACAACATTCAAATACAATAGAATCAGTAACAGGAAATAATGACTTTAAAATAAATTTTGTGGAAGATTTTGTTTTTAATAAGATTTTCATGGTATAATGCCATATAATAATTTAGAAAAATTATTTCTAGCTAAGAAAGATAATGTTTATGAATAGAACTGCTTGATACCAGTGTTTAACGTTTCCCCTTTTTCCTCACATGGTAATTGGCATTCCAACCAGATGTAACGTCACCCGTTTTCCCATACATAGTTAAGTGCACCAGATGTGGATCCTTTTCGCTAGTAAAGTCTCTGTGTCTGGTCATTTGTTGTAGCCGAGTGAGGGAACACAGTTGTGTGTTTCGACGTTTCAAACAGATCCATCATGTCTTCAACGGAGAAGAACGTCCAGGCTAAACTTTTTTCCCTCAGAAAGAGATTCCTCAAATCCTCAAGAAACGATCAATCCCCAGCAAACGTTGTCATTAAGTGTCGAACCCAGGCGGACTTCAGCAGGTGTTACCTGTGAATTGATTATAATTAACATATGTTCGAGAAGAGTCAGCTACAAAGATGGATCCTAAACAGACACTTCCAGGATCGAGTGGAGACTATTGAGGAAGTATTTCTGAGCAGCTATTGGGTGATAGGAGTTCAAGATCATCTATGAGAAAAACAGAGGCGGATATCTGAAAGAAATAAAATGCCTTATTTTTGTTTGTTTATAGTCAGAGAGGAGAGCAGTGAGGGATTCGAATTGGAATTCGTAGAGACGTCGGTGTCCGGAGAAGTTGTTCCTGATTTTTTGAGAAGCCCCATGTGATTCTGCTTTTTGTGTTAGGATCCACCTGATAAAGATCGATGGATTTCTGGAGCGACCCCTGGAATAGACGTTTAGAGCTAACATCTTGTTAGCGTTTTTTTTTTTTTACTTATTCTCCGATTTGTTCGAGAAACTATTTCGTGATTAAACTTTCAAA
Source organism: Argiope bruennichi (assembly GCF_947563725.1). NCBI lineage: Eukaryota > Metazoa > Arthropoda > Arachnida > Araneae > Araneidae > Argiope > Argiope bruennichi. The sequence goes on along the minus strand of NC_079162.1, from coordinate 131,288,736 downwards.
TGTTGTGTGATTTTTGTAAGTAATATTAACCTAGAGAAGAAGTTGTTTATTGTACATATATAAGGCTGTAAATAAAAGAATTGTTTTGTCACGCTACTCTTTTATTCGATCTGTCTGAATCAAAATATTATAAGTGGCTTTATTATTTATTCATCACTCAATTGGAGTTTTTCCGGAGAATAGAAACACATTTTAGTTTGGAGTTATGTACTATTTCTTTAAATTGTTTTGCAAAAAAAAATTATTAATTTTTCATAAGCATTTTCAAATATTATTTAATTTCAAGAAATTATTTCTAAAATCCGCTCTTATTCTGTGTGACAATATGAGGTAAGAAATTTTTATTCTCAGAGGTCTGAGGAAGTGGAAGTCAACATTTTTATTTTCAGAATTATGCAAGAAATATTTTAGCTTACATCTATCATTTTATCACGATCGTTATATAGCAATCTGAAACCGAAAATTAAACTTATTAAATTAATATTTGTGAAACACTTTCTCTTTACGAAGAATAGTACAATGGTATATTATTGATAACAGAAATGAGCATACTTGGTATTTTCAATAGTCAAACCCGGGCTAACCCACATCGCTTAGTTTAGTTCAGTTATATTAACTTTTAATCTCGTTTTAAAGCAACATCAGGGCTATTTCGGGATGGACTTCGTCATTTTGAACCGCGGTGAGATGAAGAAGCTAGCTAGAATATCTTAAAATTCAAATTTTTTGAAACAAAAATATTAATTGAATTCTTTAAATGCCAAAATGCTTACATCCATAGATTACGTAAATATAAATTTCAAAAATCCGTGTGTCAAATAAAAAGAGCTCAGATACTTTGAAAATTCTATAAAATTATTCTTGGCATTTCATCCATATTTTGTTAATGTTATTGTTAAACACAACACAATTTTGAAGATGCTGGCACATTTTTTTTTTATTTCTCACTTTATCACGATAATTTAAGAGCAATATATTTTTTTCTTTTTTGTTCTTTTGTGGTTGCTTGATGATTTTTATGACAACTTTAAAAGCTTGACAGTTTTTTTCACCTTTTTTTTGTAGAATATATCACTTAAAAAAACTGTCAGGCTTAAACACAATACATATTGAAGCAGGATGAAGAAATTATTTCATTAAAGCACACCGCATTTTTAAGAAAGTTGAAAAAAGCATTAATTACTTTTTAATAGAATAAATTTGTTGGAGCTTGAACAGACATTTTTCCTTGATACATATATATTTTTATGAACTATCTTGAGAACAACAGAAATGAGGTGTGGTCATAGTAACTCGAACTATGCAGATACAATTTAACTGCTGGAATAAAAGAATGAAAAGCTATTTAAACTTTACGAAATTGAGTTTGTTTTACTTTATTCATATTAACGGTCCGTTTCATAACAACACAGGGCTGTTTTGGGATGGACATCGTAATTCAGAACCGAGTTGACGAGGATGACACCTGAGCTGGCACACCCGTCTACAAGCTTCCACACCATGCCAACGGGAGAACTTTTGGTCCCGACACATTTGAAGTGCACCCGACCCACTTACAGGATAGTTTTTCGGCGAAATCGGGCCCCGAACCTGAAACGCGCCGGTTCCGAAGCCGAGACCTTACCACCAGTCCACCGTAGGCCTGTTTCATGAAGCTGTAAATGAAGGATAAAAGTATTTGGAAAAGAAGATTGACGAGCGGGGAGTTTGACTTTCGTGGGGTTTTCTCAATAAACAGATGATGATAATATCGTCTGCATTTTATAAAGCAGTGTTTGTATTATATTATTCTTTACATGAAATTACATTGAAACAGGTATTTTTGTTCTTCATAATTTCAAGAAAATAGTTCAATTTTTAATCTTTTTCAAGATTTCTTTGTCCATGCCTTGGTGAACGAAATGCAGCGAACCGAATAAAAAGGTAGAAAGCAGGAAAAAGCGAAGGTGAGAAATTTCCCCCCAAATTTGACCACTGCTGTATGCTGGGTCGGATTGAGCCATGTTAACTCTTAAGCAGGCCAAATCTCGGACCATTTTCTATTCCCCATCTTCGGAAAATAGATTTTTTTAAATTAATCACTGCTCAAGGAATTTTGAGTAATGGATATTATGACTCTACACAATATTCAACAATACATAAATGCAAATAACAAAACATTCAATGGTAATTTGCACTATATTATTTTCTTGAATTATTCAAATAAGTTTGTGTACGTAAAATTCAATGTTATAATTTAAAATTAATTTTAAACGAAATTGTTCAAAGATTACAAGACATTTTAATTAAATTAAATGTTCTTTAATTGAGGATAGGACACTTCTTTTACAAAATAAAACTTCATAATATGAAACTAAAAAGAGATAATTAGGAAAATGTCTTAATGAAAAGATTTCAGATATGGTCTTTTCTCTTTTTTTAAAGAAAATTAATTAAAATACCTTATATTTATAAATAAAATTTAATATATTCATTTCAAGAGCACAAATGTAAGATCAGCTTTACTTGCATTCACTTGCAAAAATTTAAACAAACTAATTAAAACCGTAATTTTTTAATATCTGTTTATAGTTATTACTAGCATATTATTAACTTATCCTATTAAAACAAAATTCTCTGATGCAAGTAAATAACTTATATTTTGTTACAATACTCATTTCAAAAGACTCAATTTTACAGTCGAAAGAAAAATAAGAAATGGGAATCAAATGCACGATTCGTAAAAATAATTTCCAGATTTAAATCGAAATTTATAGCCGAACTTCCTTTAGACAGATTTTGCCCCAAACTTAACAGAAATCTGCCAATTTGGCTTAAAGACCGTAGACCAATTTTCCATCGAGCTCAAATTGTTTTTGAGCTATCTTTGTCACAGACAGGCAAACGGACAGACATTTTCTAATTTTTTTTCTTTAATTTGAGATGTTTAAAATGTGGAGATTGTTCAAAATCTCGTGTTCGAATTTCTTGACTTTTACTGTACTTTCTCTATACTACGTATAAAAGAAAGTGAAAAAAGAAAAAATTGTCACGGTGTGTAATTTACAAAATTACTTGTATTTTATAATATAAAATTATTTTCCATAGACGTTATTTTAACTTGAAAACTGGAAGATTACACTGCGTATAAGATTCATTACTAAACCGCATACAAAAAAAATGTAAATAATCAGACAACAAACGAACAAAAAGGATGAAAAGCACTCTGAACAATTAATAATCCAAAACAAAAATCAATTCATGAATGATAATAAACAGAAAAATTCCATTAAGATGTAATTTATTTTTATGAAAATTGATATATTTCTTAATGATTTTCTTTAAAACAAACTTTGAATTGTAGTTTTGCTTTATGAAACTGTAATCGAGACCTTTTGTTTACTACATCACAAATGATAGTCTGTCACTATGATTTATTTTAAAGAAAAGAGTAACATTATTTAATTCAATCGTTCATCACTTATTTTCATTTGAAAGTAGTGGTTGAAAACAGCCTTAATTGCATCAAATTACCTTTCAAAAAATTTTGAAGATAAAAATGTCATGATAATACGAAATTTTTTTTTTTAATTTCCGATTGGGCAATTTTTAATTTAAATGTTGCTTTTGGACTATTTACAAAATTTAAGCATATTTTTGCTGAATTTAGAAGCATTTTTGATTCAACGTGTAAACTCTCTTATTCTTCTGAAAGACTTTTTGAAAGAGATTCTACTACTAATTTTACTGATTCAGATGAACAATTATTTCTCTTTTCTGAAAATGGGGGAAAGGTTTTGGAAAAGGCTTTAGTATTGAAAATCTAGAAACAATTTGCTGGAATCATAGTTACTATTCTAATTATTCTATCCCTATTTTGACAATATATTTATAAGCGTGATTAATCTCAATGCATTCAGTATAAAGACTTAAGAAAACTTTTCTGACTGTATAACTAGGCATAATATTTCTATAAATCACGAAAGTTTTACAATTCTTTCAATCATGCAGTACACTCAAAAATACCTACGTGTTAACATGCAATTTTCTACTATTATTAAAGCACATCTTAACTATTGATATATACAGGGTGTCTCAAAAACCTTGACCGCGGCTTTTATTCCTGAAATATTATTGATCGTAGACATATACTGTAAATTACAAAGTTGCGTAAAAAAAGATGTAAATTGCTATGAAATCAATTAAAGTTTTCAAGGGAATAAACTATAAAAAATACAAAATTTAAATTTTTATACAGACCCCGTAGAAAAAAATTCCCAGTGAGTAAAATGTGCCGCATCCTTTAATAAGGTAATGTACGAAATTTCAGCATTTTATCACAAGAAGTCTCAAAGATATGAAACTACATAAAGGCTTACTAAACTACTTTTCGATGCCTGGATATGAGTTCGCAAAGAGAAAAAATCATGTCGGATGTTCGGGTTTTAGGGGTCGTACATAAATTAACAAAGGAAGTAATGATTGAATAAATAAATAATAATTTTACTATTTATTGGTTCAAAAGTATTACAAATGTGTAGAAATAATAACTTAAAGGAAAGATTACTTTAATGAAAGATTACATAAGATTTTTACAAGTTCATAAACTGTGCTATTTTTAAGTTATATTATGTAATTCATTAAAAAAAATTTTAAGTATTTTTCCTGGGAGCATAGATTTTAAAATTGTATTTAAAACTAAAGATATGAAGCATAGTTAATTTTCGTATGATGCATTCCTGCGTCCTGTCATCTGCACTATTAGAGGATGGGCCATATTTTACTCCCTGGGAATTTTTTATACGGGGTCCGTATAAAAATTTAAGTTTTGTATTTCTTAAAGTTTAATCCCCTGAAAATTTTAATCGATTTCATAACATTTTGCACCTTTTTTTACGCAACTTTGTAATTTACAGTGTCTGCGATCAATATTTAAGGAATAAAAGCCGCTGTCAAGATTTTTGAGACATTCTGTATATTTAAAAAGGAAAAAAAAAATATTCGCGAAAGTATAAACCATTAATCTTTTTATGACTAGAAAAATTTTGGGTCTCGTGAAAGAAGAAAACTAATATAACAATTTAAAAAATTGAAATCAAGTGTAATTAGTTACATTAGTTAAATTGATTACATTATGTTAAAACATCTGACGATTTCAAATATCGAACATAATGTATTCAGCTCGGATTTCCTTTCCTTAGCTCAAAATTTTCTGATACCAAAAGAAAAAAAGGCATCACTCCATATTTTATTGGACCAAAAAATGGAGAGATGCTTTCAAATCTTATTTAAATTTAAGGATAAATATAGGGCCACAAATTTTAAATTTGTTTTGAAATATATCAGCAAAAAATTTATCTTATTACGTTTTACTTATTTACATTAACAATGTAAATTAAACTCGAATTAAATTAGAAACAAAACAATCAGAAATAAAACGCGTGAAGGCAGACTTCAGAAATGAAATATTTTTATGTTCATAACCATTTTTCTCTTCTTCTCTTTTGAATATTATCAATCTTATAGCCGAAAGAATTTCATGATTGCACTCGATAAAATCATAGAGAAAATTAATGATAACATTATAAAAAAAATGATGATAATAGCGCATACAAAATTAAATTTTGTTGCATAAAGGAATGAAACTACAATAAAGAAGAATTCTAACTTTAATTGGAAAAAAAGGGTTTATTTGTATAAATAACCATTTCAATATTCATCTGTGTAATCAACTACTATAAAACTTCTAAAACACCTCGATGTTATATCGATATTTTTCGCAGTCTTGCTATATAATCTACAGCAAGCTGTCGAAACGGCTGCATGCATCGCTCTGATAGACGAATCGCTGGCTTTTGATGTCTAACCATTTTACAGGCATTTCGGGGGAAAGACCAGGCCTCAACAGGTCTTCGGATACAGCAACAGATTTTTGCTTTTCCAAGGAGGGAAGTATGGCAAATTTATGTCTATATCTGCTACAAAACAGGTAATGAGAGCAAGGCTTAAGACATGTCATTTTGTTGTGGCGTTGCATACAGCATACCTTCAGCTAAGTAAATTAATCCTGACCTTAAGGATCCAGTCCATTCTCTTTCTCTGCTACTGAAGAATAAAGAATCTGTATACCAACTTAACATCCTTATACAGGAATTTCTTCCTGTGCTGGGCTATCCTTTATACTATTCATTATATTTTGGCGAAAAAAATGTAATGTTCTGAGAGCATAAAGTTTTTCATATAAATGGTTGTTAGTCGATTTCCAAACTGCATACCTGCTACTACAGATTAATCAGTAATTTAATAGATGAGAGGCAAATCGATTAATTAATAATCAACAACTTAGTTCTCTGTCATCAATCGACATTTTGATACCTTTCGGAAACGAAACCCACCCCATTCATTCAGAACTGTTCTTCCATTTTAAGGCATTTTACAGTAGTGTACTTCAATTTATTTTAAGGTTCTATAAAATGTTCGTACTGCTCTTGATGTCATTGGTAAGATAAAAGATATAATCAAACCCCAAAGAAATTTTTTCCCATCCTTTGCATATAACATGTTCGTCAACACTTGAGTCTCTAAATGCTTTCATTCCGCTACGGTGTATCACGCTGTTCCCTAGGATTTCAATCTGAAATTTTCTATCTAATTTTGATAAATATATCTTAAATTTTCCTTTAAACTATGCGTTAAATTTATGTTTTGCACTGATAAGGCTTAATATATTTCGGTTCAGATGTAGAATAAAAACAATATCCGAAAGATCTTCACAGTCTGCTGAAAATCCTTGAACGTTGTATCATTGCCACGTAGTCTCAAACGACGTGGCTTTCTTTAATTTCGCATAGACGTAAGCAAAGACATACAACAGTTTTATCACAAAACACATCTGACAATGATTTAAGATCCTCACTCTTTCTTTAAGAGAAAATGGTTTCAAGAAGATAAAAAGACAAGTCTCTCTAAATGATTTAAACAATCTCTGGGAAACGAGATTTTATAAAGATTTGAAGTTCTTTTCAGTCTCCATCACTTTCCAGGTAAGTCATTTCCGAAAATTACAGATACTTTTATTTTAAATCAGCTGGTGGCCAATTATAATGCTTCTGTTAATTCCAATTAAATCTTTTATGCGTAACTTAATATTCATGATTCCTTCAATAAAGTATTTTTAAGCATCAAATTATGACAGTCATCAAAGCCGTGCTATTTTATCTGTTCTGTTAGTTATGACTATAAACCGCCCAAGTAGAATCATACCCCATGACATCAGAATGCTCTTAAAAACGTAACTTTCGGGTTTAATATATCTTCTTACATTTACGATATTTTAACTTCATCTTCTTATTTGTCAAGTAAACTACGTAGATATCTTTTTTTAAAAAAGAGCTTCTTTTTTAGATTTCAGCAATGGAAAGAAATTACGTTATTATTATTTAAAGGAGCAATGAAAACTGTTTAAACTTCAGTTTGATAATGAAATCTATTGTTACTGTGGAAAAAATATTTTTTTAAAAAATTATTAGCTAAAAAAATTATGGAAAAAATATTTTTTAAAAATTGCCAAATTTCAGGAAAATATTGCGCATCAATTAAAATGGTATCATTAAAAAGAATATTTTTTGAATTTTAAAAAGGTGTAAAAATCAATTTTGTGGATTACTATTTTTGAAATATCTCATGAAAAAAAAATGTCACTTAATTTTCAATTAATTAATATTCTAATTAAAATTTCAAAAAAATCATTGTCCCTGAGGTATACATTCCTACCTATCAAAGTATATCTGTACCAAATTTGGCAGTTCTTGGATTAAAGATCTGCTTTCCATAATGCCAACACACACTGTTTTATTAGCAGAGATTCATTGAATCCGTTTATAATTCTTTATTGGCCCATCAATAAAACTGATTCTACTCACATGATTTAAAGAAAATTCATTACTTATAGAACAACATAATTTTTTTTAAAAATACAAAAGAGTATTTCGAAAAAAACTGAAGAGAATATTTTTTTAAAAATTGGGCGAGTTTCTTTAATAGAATGAAAATTGTTCGAACGCTTCCAAAATTCTTAAAAAATGAAAACTAAATACAATTTGAATTTTTTATACCAATATAAAGTTTAATTCTTTTTTGATCACGAAATATGAGACAGCGGGATTTTTTTTTTGTTTGTTTTTATTTTAGAACCCCCCCCCCCTTTTTTTTTTTTTTTCATTAAACTATTTATCTGCTTTTTGTTTCCACTTTTGACCCTATTGACATGGATTTGAAAAGACATTAATTGTTTAAAACTTTCATTCAGTAAATATGAGCTTAAGTTAAAATTTATAATTTAAATTTTTCATCTATTAGAATTTTTCAATATTAAATAAAAACCGATTGGAAATTTAAAAAATAGATCATTGTTCCTACTTTTTCAGAAATTCGCTGATTTAACTAACTTTTGAAGCAGAAAGAATTCAGATGGCGATATTTACAGCCACGAGAATCAAGATTTTCAAGACATGCAACCTGTACCTGTGCTTCCTCATGTTGGTGAGTAAGAAAATCGACAATCGGATTTTCAAATACTATCACGTAATTTTATAAAAGTGTACTTTATGCTTTTCACTCTTCTGGTAAACATTCCTGACTTCATACTTTAGTCTGATGAAAGTCCGATCTTTTCATCAAAATTTTATTTTTCTTCTAGTATCACAAGGCTAAAAAACTATCCTTAATGAGATGAAATGCTACAAAACAGCTAAAGTATATTTTGCGCAAATTTTCATTGCTTGAAAAATTCAAGGGTCTTAAGATTTTTTTTTTTTTTTTTGCTTAATTATTCTCAAAAATAATAAGTAAATTACTGAGTATGGAGAACTGGATAAGAGGATTTTAGTCTTTTTGGTAGCATTAAAATAGAAGGAAGGAATACATAATAGGAGATAGCAAAGGTGATGAAAGATATCACCGATGAAAAGATGTATCTCTTTCGGAAATGGCTGATGCATAAATGGTCGATGGCCATTTTATAAATAATTATAATACATATGTTGCTATATGCACTGCCTAGTCATTTTGTCATTCAGATTTACCAGATTTCTCAGGCTTGATCTAGGTGTTCATTTTATGCTTCTCGTAATGAAACCAGTATTTCGAATAATGCGCAGAACTTCAAAATTTTATTCTTTGTTTAAATGTTTTTTGTTTGAGATTTAAAGGCACAAAAGCCATATTTAAAAAGGTTGAGCCAAAGTAAATGGTATTATGCCAAAATAGATAACATTAAAAAAAAACATTTGTCTGTGATGCTCAAACTGACTTTGAATAGATTAGTCAACAGCTAAATACATGAAAGTTTACATTAAAGCAAAATCTAAAGGATTGAAAAGATACAAAGATGCGTAAAACAGCAATTTTCGAAAAACATTGATTATTTCATTGAAAACTTGATAAAAAAAGGGAAATAAAGCAATTTAGTAGATCACATTCAAAAGCATAAGAAAAGGACATCAGTGAATATAATTGTCCACCGGTGTCAGTATTGCTCATTAGGCGTCTGGCGTCTAACGAATAGTTTGTACTGGGATTATAAATTTCATTTACATTTTATTTATACTGGTTTATAGCAAAGATCAACTATCTGAAGGCGGCAATTAGTATTATGTAAACTTGCTTTTTATCCTGAACTGAAATCTGAAGTATTTAGCGTAGTTCTATTAAGTAGGGAAGAGGGCTTGATAAAAGATAGAAGAGGAAATTTCCAATCGGTAAAAATGTTATTAGAGTGCGGTTTCACATCGCACTATATTTTATGCTCCTCGCTCACTATATATTTGGAAGTTATTTTTCTAATTTTCTCTCGGCATTTTTTTTTTTTTTTTTTTTTTTTTTTTTGCATTTGGCAATGCATTTTTTTTTCCTGTTAGGGGATTGCTATTTGTTTAGAAACGAATTTTGCAATCAGTTTTGATATGAGTATTCAAGAACATCACTGCGAGGAAACAAAACTTTTAATGTAACTAAATATTCGCATCCAAAGTGTACTACGTATCAATTTTTTTATTGCTTAAACATCTGACAATGTGCACGAGATTTCCTACCACAACTTTCATTAGTTACTCTAATGAAAGTTGTAATCAGAGGTATTGTTAATAGAATAACAGCTCAATAGCGGAATCAATCATATCAGAGGTATTGTTAATAGAATAACAGATCTTTAGACGAGCACATGTTCTAGTTGATACTTTTTCTATATCTTTTAGAAAGATATAGGAAAACAGGATCATTCGGGGATTAACGATAATCTTTTTCGGAGGAGTAGTTTCATGTAAAATATGTTTTGCATCAGCTATTGATTCATTAATACAATATTCAAATATATCTTCTGTACTGCTCAAGGAGTTATCTGAGATTTAAATTCTGATCTTCACATAATTTGTGATTTGTAATTAGATTTTTCAGCTATATTAAAGGACATTTTAGTCAACAACTTGTGACTGTCTTATTTTATTTATTTTTTTCCTTGGCTTCTTTTTTCTTTTTGAATTCAAAATCCGAGTGTTCCTGCTATTTGAAAGTTGACGGAAGTAAAGGAATTGTTTCAGTGCTCAAGGGGATAGACAAAAATTAGAATTTTCAGTATTAATATTTATAGTCGTCAATGCTAAAAGTAGGATATATTTGAAAAATAATATACTGGTGGCAATTTGGATCATTTAAATTTTTAATATTAAACTTTATGAAAAAGTTTAAAATGTTTGGGTGAAAGAATGTTGCGGAAATAAGTATTCGGTATTGAAGATGAAAAGTCTAAAATTAGACAATTGTGTTACGGAAAAGGAATAATTTTAACTATAGGTGGGTATGATACTTCCGTAATAACTTAATTAGTTTGAGTGCAATTAGTTATCAAAGTCCTAGAAGATTGTTGCATTTGGAAACAGAGTCGTAAGTTTAAGCACGGTAAGAAAAGACCACATTTTTCGTTTAGGAATATATTAAAGTCTGATTTATTTTAGCTTTTCGTATTGAAACCAAATATTATTAAATTCCCCCCTCCCTACACAGTCCATATTTACTTCCTTAAGCACAGTTTTTTTGACACTAAATGTATCATGATCGGGCTTATAACTAAACTCTGACTCTGTAAATTTATAATTAGCATACATTATATTTCATTATTGAAGTGCATCAAACTTTTTTAAACTTGACTTCCATACTTCTTATATTAAATACATACAATTAATTTGCCATATTTAATTTCCATTTTCTTTTATTTATCCAGACAAAGGCATGCAGTCTACCCACAAATTATTCTCTCCTGTAAAAAAATCCATTGACTTTTTAAGTTTATTGGATCAAAAGCACGATGCCCTTTTCATATATATGCCTATCTGTGAAACCTATAACTCGAATTCGAAGCTCTAGTTCAAAACATCATAGCATGATAAATTTTAATCTTGATTTGTTTTCCCTGACTGCATCAACATCGGCATAAGTACACTTCAAGATTCTGTATATGTAAAGAGAGATAACTTTAAACAAATGGGCAAAATTAATTTTTGTTGAATTATTATTTTAAAATTAGTGAATATTGTTTTACATTCAGTCAAGAAAAATGAAGTTCTAATCTCAAAACAGATTCGGTTGCGATACAAATATGTGTATATGAAGTGTAAGTAAGTTTAATATTAATTTCAATTTGGCTGTTCCTCATTGCATATGAAATCCATACTAATTTAGGTATCTAATAGCGCAACTACCTTTTCATAAGGTACTTTTTAAAACTGGCATCCTTTTTTTTGCTTCAATTTTTCCTTTATATTCAGTAAAATAAAGTTAAAAATTTAGACAAATATCCAACAGCCAAAAGTAGCATTAGGGCATTGGTTAACGCAGCGAGGACACGAGTCCAATGCCCTCACTTCGTTCAGCGATTTCCTACTACTTTCTGTTTTGTTGAATAATTCGCAAGTAGAAATTATCCAGAGTTGTTATCTTTCAACGCGGAATTTATGACATCCATTCACATTTATCGCGTTAACAGAACAGAAACGTAGTTCCTTGTCGACGGCGGTGCTATCTTCAGAAGGTCGTCGCTGCCACTATGTTTCAAGACGTCAAGAAAAGGATTATTTTGACTGAAGTTCGGTCTGAAAGAAATCTGAATACAAAAATAAAACTCACTGACTAAATGTACAGCAGTTATATAGAAAAAGTTAAATAGTTTGTAAACATGCAGAACACCTATATGAGAAATGATTCTTTTTCAAATGCCATGTATACACAAATAGTTGTGAGCAGACAGAATGGAGGAAAATATTAATTTGTCATCGACAGGAATGATTCTTGCAATCAGCAACATTTGAAATGAATACAGGATACTGCAAAATCCCAGTTACAATCAGATTTGTTGGTTTGAAGGATGGAGCGTGGAGTACTTGAATTCCAATTTCTTAACCACCGAATTTAACAATGTTGTAAATGAGATGCCAAAAACTGCAATTAAATAATAAATTCTGTTAGAAGAAAAGAAAATTAACATCAAAATGACATAGCAAAAAAAAGGCTTTTTGAAAAAACAGTGAGACCCAATTACAAGTTGCTCATTAGTGGCAAATCAACCAAATTTTGATAACCAAACCAAACCAAATTTTAGTAATTTGACATCTATGTCTTTTATAGATAATTCCATGTCTTTTTTTATTCTTCAAATATCTTTTCATTGGAATCATCATATCTTTCGTATGCAAACATTTTTTTTTCATAGATATTTTTGCAAGAAAATTAAAGGGGATTAGTTTTCATCTATTTCTAAACAGTATTCTTTATCTCTATTGAAAGTTCTTTTTAATTTTTTTGTATTAATCTTATAAAAATTATATTATTATATATTATAAAATTATATTATATAAAAAAAGCTGTTTACATTTCCGATGTACGAAAATTAACTCATTTAGTCTTAGCAGCTAATTTTTAAAGGTGGCTGCTCGGCACTCTAAAAAACAACCAACATTTAAAATCCTATTAACTTTAAATGGACTGTGTATGAGTATATCGGGCTCTGAAAATTCAAATAAACAGGAAACTGTTACTGTAGCACCAAATCCTATTTAGCCCGGATTCTCAATAATCTATTTCTGTATAATTTAGCAGTGAATAACAATTTTCGAATTTCTTTTTCTGCAGCAAATGCTAATTATTACATTATAAATTATGTAATTATCATTACACAAATAAATTCTAGCTAATATAATTTCTTGTTAATTTCTAGTATTCTTATCTAATATAAACTCTAGTTAATACAATAACAAATAAGTTCTAGTTAATATAATTCCGTAACAGACTTTCATGCATGTTAATCTTTGGATTCACACAGATAGTTGAACAAGTTTGTGTTGCTTAATAGAAAACTTTCGATGCAAAATTTAATGAATAAGGATCATTTGAAAAAGGGTCTCGCATTTCTGTCTGGTGAAGAATAAAAATACTGATGTTCTGGATCTGATCCCGTCTTCGAATTTGATCTCGACTGTTCTGGGAACGAAAAATTGTCTTGCTTCAAAACATGTTTGGTCCGTTTTTACTGCTTCCTTTCGAAATTGTTATGGGAAACAGTGTTTGTTTTTAATCATGCCTGGCTTGGCTGAATGAATTTACAGCACTCTCTGTCTCTTTCGTTTCCCCTTCAATTCCAAGGAATGTTGAATAAAATTGCTTTTTTCTTTCTTGTCTGGAGATTCTGATGAGTTTGTGACTATCTGAAGATAAGACCGTTTTGTTTCCAATGCAATATGATTAAAAAAAGAGAAAGAAAATGAGAGTAAATGGATCCTTATCCAATTTTCGGTTTCAACCAGCTCTGCTTTTTGCATTTAGGATTTTATTTCTTTTTATGGTTACATTTATAGATTTCTGTAATGCCATTATATCTGTAAATCTTTGAAGTTAAGCAGTGCCCCTAGAGTGCTGACGTAAGAAATGGAATTCGAATCCTAGCAGGGAAAAAAGTTGATGTTCGAAATCTATTCAGGAAAGAAAACCTCCTGCAGTTTTCGTAATTAGAGACATGATCAACCGTGACAGAAAGACCAGATTAAACTGGTGAGTTATATTTACAAACAAATATTTAAATTGCGTTCTGGTTATTCTCATCTTCCAATGAAAATATGAATGAGTTCAAGACGATGTGAGTTCCATAAACTCGCCGCTTATTTATTTGATTCTCTCACAGCATTATTCAAAAACATGGCTTCTCGAACGTCTTTCGGATGCATCCGAAGGTCTAAGCTGAAGAGTTAAGGGAATTTTTTTCTGTCATAATGTTCAAATTATGACCGAATCATCAAACTTTTGGAAAATATTATTTAAGTTTGTATTTATCAGATGACTTCAACAGCGTCGCCCTGAAATCTAATTCAATGCAATTTCAAAAAAGGAAAGCAAATTTTTTTTTTTTTTTTTTTTTTTTTTTTTGTCCAGCTAAACAAGCAAATGGGACAGAAGGATTAATGTCACAGTTAATTTCTGGAATTTATCTACACCAAATAGCATTATCTGAATACGAGAAATACCAGTGGTAAGCAGAGGTATTTCTTATAAAGGCAGCTATCATATTCATATCACGGCTTCCAAAATTTTCTAACGTAGTAAAATTGCTTTATTTATGCACGAAGCATTCTTATCCCTATCATATTTCTGAGTGTGTTTAGATACTCAAATAAAACCCAGTGCTTTTCACAGAACCATTTTGTTGATTAGTTAGAAAACATAAAAGAATTCCAAATAAAGTATTGGGACTCAATTTTTTTAAAATTTAAATTTAAGAAATATAGAATTAGCTCTTTTATCTTTCAAAATAGCAATTTTACATTTCTAGGTAAAATGATCCTCTTCTATGTTGTAACATCATTTTACCTTACATAATTAATTCATCGACTTGAAAACTATTCTTCATGCTGTGCATACTTCTAATATTCTGGTTATTAGAAAGGTATTAAAATATGGTACTCCTCTTCTGATACTGAGGCCAGTAGATGTGAATTAATTCTTTCTATAGAAAACTGGATGCATAAATTAGAAAATATTTATCGCATTGAAATATATGTTTGGATGAGTTCGGCAACATGAAACAAGCTCGAAAAAGTCTATGTGCAACCCTGTGTGAAGATTTAAAATTAACGGGAAAAGTTATGATTGCACGTCGTTGAAAAGAACTTTCACCATTTTAACCACAGTTTTTATGCGCAGAAATTATGGAATGAACATGTTAATGTTTATTGGCTGGCATATACTATTTGTAAATTGCGCAATGCAATACAAGATGAGAAAACAATCCACAGGGCACATTGTTAGCTTTAAGCCCATTCTGACGGCCTGTTGCATGTACGGGTATGGTCGTAAATCTGACAACTGACCCATTGAAGGATCACCCCTGCCTGTGAACGTCAGTCCGGAACTCCCCGCTAATTGTCGGGAAGATAAACAGACATCAAAGAACCTCGGAAAACAACAAGAGAGGGGAAAGAGGGCAAAATGTGCCTGTCTGGAGATGCGCACGGGTCGTCGGAACGGAGCTTTAGAGGACTCGTAGGTAAAAGGTAGTGTTATTTCTTAAATAACTCGAAAGGTAGTGTTATTTCTTAAATAGCATGTGCTCACTCACTGCTTTAAAAATCTAAATTTTGTTTAGATTTTTAATTAAAAATTAATCAAAATTGATCGAACTTAACTTACATACTTACAATTAATTTCGATTATAAATTGCATACATAATAACTTTCGAAAATTCAATTGACAAAAATTATTTTTATACCTTTTTAAAATTTAAAAATATATATTCCCCCAATTTTATTTCAGTACAATTTTTTACTTTCATTTTAATAAATTTTAAAAGTACTTTTATATTTTACAACTATACATTTCATTATTTTAATGACTGGATTTATATTTGCGATCGTTCGCTTATAAATACATCATGATATGAGCATCAGTATTTGAGTGACCATATTATCGTTACTATATAGTTAGCATAAATTTTAAAAATGAAATAAAAATACACGAATCAAGCCTAAAACTTTATCGTTCTACCATCATACGACGATTTCCCACAGTTCCTTTCGAGGCTATATTCCCCTTTCTCCTTTAATTTTTTCCTGAAATATGTTAGATTCTTAAAATTGACAAATTTGGTAAGATTTTCGGAAATGGTATTTTGTTTGGTAACTTTATGAAAATTTAGTAAAGTTTTGGCGATTATAGATTGGACGTTCGATTCCTCTTTAAATTTCCTAAAACGTATTATCTCATTTTAAATTATTCTTAACCATTATACAAAATTTTTCTAGAGTTCATTATCATTTCAAGCGCGCTGTGAGTTCTTTGTCGAATCAATCAACTGCATATTCCCATTACAGTAGATATCTAATAAGATAATTAAGAAAAAAATTTACGAGGCTAAATAAAAGCGCTTCAGGTTGAAGTAACTTGAATTCTAAAGCTCTTTATACAACAGTATTGAATAATTTCACATTAATTTTTTTAAATAAAATTTAAAAAAGCATATTCACTTTGCTAAAATACAATAATTTGAATTAATGTATTTAATAATCCAAACTAAAAAGATATTTGTGTGCTTGTGCCCCTTATTTCCAGAAAACTTCTCTATCAAAACCTCTGATCAGATCCTCTTGCGGAATTAAAAGAATCGGGTATGCATTACCCGTAAGTTTTAAAATTGAAGTTATCAGTACAGTTGCCATTTACTATGTTTCAGATAAATTAATATAATAACTGAAAATTAAATTAACTGTAAATTTATTATTTTATATTTGTTTTATTCAAGTGATTTTAAGTGTGTACAGGCGATTTTTGTGAGGTCAAATAATTGAAGAATACTCTCGTGATTCCGAAGTTAAATGTTCCCAATATCAAAATACTTGAAACTGTTGTTTTGATAGATTCTTGTTTCTTTCTTCTGAGGCAGATTGTGAAATCAAAAATTATCGTACGAAAATATTCTTCACCACGTGGAAGATACGAGGTTTCTTAGAAAGAAATATCAAATCTTGCTAAATTTGCTTCTTTGTGTGCCAAGCATCTTCTTTAAGATAGAAAAATCATAATTTGAGGATGTAGTGTTATTTTTATTACTTATCTCATAAGATAATATATTTTGACTTTATATTATTTATTTATTCATCTTTTCAGGGTATGAGTGTCGCAATACCAGGGCCAACATTATTGGATTTACAAAACCTTGTCAATACAGACATGCAGCATATTGCATTTATTTATACTGCAAGATCAGCTGGTTATCTTTTTGGTTCCTTATCAGGTAGGCAATAAAAAACATTTTATTATAAGAATAAAACTTAAGGGAAAGGAAAAAAATGGAAGAAAGAGAAGGAATTTTCATTTTCAATGGAATTTTGAAAATAACATTTATTTTCAAATCAAAAACTTAAAATTTGACATTTTTTAAATATTAATTAATCCAATATTTTATATCAAAACTAAACATAAGAAGTACATTTTCTGCTAAAAATACCCTCTTAAAAAGTTCTTTTTTGTGTGCTATAGACCATGCACTTTAAATAGAAGTGTTGATTAAAAAAATCAAAGCAAAAATTATCCAGGAAGTTATAATATTTTTGTAAGAAGTTTTTCGATTCAGGAATTAAGTATAAATACATTCATGATCTATAAAGTAAGATCACATAAGTTCAAAAATGATATTCTCATTATTGATCTTATTTTTTCTAATAAGAAAAATATTATATTTATAAAGATAGCACTGCTTGTTAAGCATATTTTTGTAGATCAAATGCCAACTGACCAAAACTTGCGTTTCCAATTGTGAGCTTCTTTGTACTAATTCCTCAAGATCTTGTACGCCGTTTTAACCTTTAGAATTATGAATTTATCGAGTTTCTAAATTATAGGTCATCCTACTTGTGACATTTATTATTTCAATTCATATAAGAGCGTCAAGGACAACTTTAATATTGTGTAGAGCATGTCTTTTTACAAATAATTGCTACTGTAACTTAATGCAAAAATTCCGTAGTTGGAGGCTAGAGACAGACATGTCTAGATAGACAAACAAGTTAAAGGTGTATACAGCAGTAGCAGTTCACCATTACATAAAATCAGGCAATCGTCTACGAAATCAGGCAATTTAATCTAATCATCATGAATGAAACATATGCCATTGCAATTCTTCTGACTCTCTGAAAATTAGAAATTTTTTATAGACCAACGGAATTACTAAGAATAGCTTATTAAGTAGCTCTATATTTTAACCTTCATTTCGATTCAGAAAGCATAGCATTTCTATAAAAATTCTTGCAAATTGGATTCAATCAGAATTTTAGTCCACGATATGTAGAAATATTTTAGAAGACTAATAACTGATGATACTGAATTTAATATCGCAATTCAAAACTACATTTTGATATTGACATTAACGTACGTTCATTACTCTAAGTGACGACGGAATGCCGACAGTGGCAGGTTTTAAAAACAAACATTAAAATTCCGTGGGGAAAATGAATTTACATTTCTATTGTATTTATATTTAAAATGGGATTTAAATTCATGGGTTTAAGTCAGAAAACTTCAGTCTTATCTAAAAAAAAAAAAAAAAAAAACCTTGGCTAATAATTATTAAGAACCGTTATATGAGTCGGATTTATCTCCACATATATCGTGTATCACCTGAGACACTAAAAACTGGCTGATTCGCCCACTTATAGCTGTATTTAGTAAGTAGTATCGCTTATCAAGAACAATATATATATATATAAAGACTTCAAAAACCCCAACGGGCATTTAAACTTGCGCGTAAGCCCGTTGTATATATACAACTTTTGGATTCAAGTGTTAATAAAGCCAATTTTTTAATGGTGAAAATTTTTTACTTTGGAAAAATACTAAATAATTTTTAAGTAAAATTTTGCATAATATGCTTTTCTCTTTTAATAAAAATGTGTTTCAGATTTACACATAACCTTTTCTCCAAAAAGAAGATATTTTTGATAATAGGAATATATTCTTCCTATCACTATACAGAAACAGTTAAAAGGAAGTTTTTCAACTTCTCCTGAATTATGATTCGGAGTGTCCAAAAAATGATGCACAATTCATTGGTTAAACTAGGGTTAAAAGAAGAATTTTACTTCAGAAAATTTTGCTGCAGTTTTTTTTTTTTTTTTTTTTTTTTTTTTTTTTTTTTTCAAGCTGTTTGGAATTATCTGCTAATATTGAAATTTTTCGGCAAACAATTTCAGACTATAAAATAATCAACTAAATATGAGAAAACGGGAAATATATCGACAAGCTTGAGAAAGACTTATAAGAAGAAAATATCAAATCTGGATTATTTTGTTTCCTGTCAGGACAATTGTTAATATCATAATTTGTATACTTTGCTTGAATTTCATAAAAAAAAGTGAACAAAAACTGCAATGTGTAGGGTTCCAATTACATTCACGTAATTGTTTTGGCGCCATGGAATAGTATATTTAACTGAATGTCTTGCATCATACATTTCAAATTGAGAAAAATGTTAATTGAATTAAATTCAGAAGAGCTGGAAAAACATTCCTGGCGTTTGTAATTTTTTGTTATCATTACAAAACCGGAAAATTCTGGATGCTTCCATGACGTGAGAGTTATAGAATACTAGTTTTGCATGACATGAGTGCGTCACAACTTTTAAATGGATTTGTTGTGTTTAATTTCTAACATGATTGACGTAAATCATTTTTCGTCCTGAATACAAAAATGGAAATGTCCTTCATGAATCAGATAAATGTATCGAATCATCGTATTTTTAAATTTATTAACTATGTCATTTATGAATGTCATTACTGAAAACAAAAAATTGCTTAAAACCCTTGAATCTTTCCAATGGTTCTTAGCTGGGTCAAAATAGCATGTCCCCTCTGCAAAATGTATCGTGTTAATTTAACCCTTTGACAGTGGAAATTCTCTTCTAATTATGAATTTTTTTGTCCATTTTTAATTTTTACCGTAGCCATTTAATTATTGTTTTCGTCTAAAGAAGAATAAGTTGGGAAATGTAAACAATAAGTTGCACTAGAATTTATTTTACAGTTGAATTGAAAACTCATAAGGGGGTATTTTAGCTTTTCGCTCATAAGCTCATGTTCATAATTTAAAAGAAAAAAACCTATTCATTATTTCAACTTTTAAAATAACTTTATTGTAACGTTAAATGCTTATTTTTTATCAATGGTTATTTTTTAAACATTTTAACCTCTCATAGTGCGTAATCATTCTAATAAGAATACTTCCCATATTTGAAAAGTATTCCATGAATGAACGCATTCTGCTGAAAATTAAATTCAATATTAGTCTCATAATGAGTTTATGCTAAGATACTTTATTGTATTTTTAATGAAAAAAATGAAAACTGCCTTCTAAAAACTTTCATAAATTCGATTAATTAATCGAAAATATGCAATTTTTAGAAGCGTTAGAATTTATAAGAATCTCTTTTGTTCGATAAAATATTCACCAGCTATTCTACACTTTCTTCTATAGAAAATTGGAGAAGTTAAATAACTTCAAAATATCTCTTGACCTTGAAATAAATTATGGGTACATTAAATCTCTCTAAAATCAGCAAATCACCAAACACTAGTTTCTGTTCTCAACCAGAAGAGTAGATAGTTTATATCATTAACAAAGAATGGGTAAGATCTCCGCCTGAAACTTTTACAGTCGGAGTTTTACAGGCTCGAAATTCGATTTCACCCAAGATCCATCGTATATGTGGGTATGATACACTCAAAATCTGATGTCGTGTACCAAGTGTTCTAACATTGGTGTGGTGCCAACTCAGGTCTACTCCTCACCATCTGGCTGGAGTTCAAAATTGCGTGGTCCACCAGCAAATAGCCTTATTGTTTCTTCGAAACGGTACATTTAGTATAGTTAAACTAAATTTATTAATAAAGATAATTTATCGGAGTCAAAATCATCCTGGCAACAGTTTTCTAATTAGTACTTTTCTTTTCAAATCTAGTTTTTTTTTTTAATTTTATAAAATTGTTAACATAGTAAAAATAAATTTATACGAATGCAATATTGAGCATTTTTTAAATCACTCATAAAAAAAGATATTTTAAGGCCTTTAACGATCTGTCATTTCTATGATATCCAACAATTACTCTTTCCTCGAAATCAGACGGCTCTAAATTTCGTGGCATCTTGCATGCGACTGACGCCAATGCTGTTTCCTACACAATATTTTAGTACAGAAAGAGCAGGATACTCAGTATTTTAAATATCAGGACCACAGATATCCTCATTTGTATGGGTGTCCAAATACTTATTGGTAGATAGTGTATTATATTATGTATTGTAATAGTTGATAAAATTAGACATATTCAATACTTATTTTATAGGAGGAGTTTTATTTGACATGGTGGCCCGAAAACAAATCATCCTTACGATCTTTAATTTTGTTGCCTCGCTCACAATGTTGGGAATTCCATGGAGTCGAAGTATAGGAGCATTAACTGCACTTATGACTGTCAATGGGTTATCCTTAGGCTGTTTGGACACAGGTAGGCTTCATTCATTGATTACAGGTTTGAAGGGCAAGCTGTGCTAAACAATGATTAATTGTCAAAAATTAAATATTTTTCGAAACAAGTAATCAAGTTTGTAAAGACGAATTTATTTGAAAATCCTTGCTGTTAGTTGACATATACCAATTTAGTTATTAAATTTCTTTCCTTGATTCCCCTATAAGGTAGAATATAAATAAAAAGTCAGGTTATTTTGTTTAACTTTAGTTGTTTTTTTTTAACATCGCACTATTTTATAACCTGAATTGTAGTTGGAATGATGCATATAACTCGAAGGTGTCGTATTTCATTAAAACAAAGAACTAATTTACCAATTGAATAAAACACATACATACACACAAAGTAAGATATTTATGATTTTAAAAGAAGATTAAATTACAGTGATAAAAAAATAATTTCTTGTTGGTATATAGTTAATTTGTTAAAGTTGAATACTTCCGTATCTCCGGCTGAGAAAAATAACCAATGAAAGTATGTTTCAACCATAGAGCTGATATATAAATGGAGGAAGCTAGTCGATTGTTTCTAATCTAAACAAGTGTACGCAACTTGAGCCATGTGACTTGTGAGAAATCTGGCCTTTTTTGGCGCCACATCGCAAATCTTGGCATACTCAAAAACTGCCGCGCAACATTTTGCTTCCCGGCATTGGGTCCGGTCGATTTTTATTTCCGGTTAACATTTCCTAAATAATTTATATATATATATATATATATATATATATATATATATATATATATATATATATATATATATATATATATATATATATATATATATATATATATTCATTCTTTGAAAACTAAGCAAACTGGTTTCGAAAATAATGTTTTCTTTTTTACATCAGTAGCCGAGTTTGTTGATTTAAATTATGTTTACTTTTTTACTTTGTGCATTAATTAAAAGTGACCATTTTTCTCCTTTAAGTAAAAATTTTATTTCTTTTCTTTACCTAAAAACATCTTTTAATTTTACATAACATGTTCAAATACTTTTATCATTATCTCATACAGATAAAAAGAAACATTTTTTGATAAAAGCAGATTATAAAAGTGACCCAAATCTTTTTTTTCTTGAATATTCTAAATAATATTTATTTTTGCATAAAAAATGAAAAAGATATTAATTAAAACTGTTAAATTACTTTTAAATAATTTAGGAAGAAAAAAAAACTGTAGCTTAGAATCGAACCCAAGTATCCTAAACGCTACGCCAGTACCCTAACCACTACATTACTCGAGCGCTTGTTCGGATAACACATTATTAGTATATAAGCTAATTTGAAAGTTTTAAGGTTGACTATTGAGTCTTAGTATTTTTATTATTAAACATTCTAAATGTATACTATCATTATACAAAATTCCGAACTCAGTTTTAAACCTCGTACCTTCTCCTTGTTCATTTCAGTTTTAAATATTTCGCTTCTGGTTTATAGTGTTGGCGGTAACTTTGCTTCTAACTACCGCAGAAACAAAATTAAATTATTTTTGGAAATTTAAATATGTTGATTTAATACAAAATAATACGGAAATTCAAAATTTTTATGAAAACAGGGATTTTAGAGTATGTGCATATCGCAAGTTATTAATAAATGTTAACATTCAGACAAAATTTTTATCTGTAAAGATAGCATTTCTTTCTTTAATAGTCTATCTTTAGAATATCCACTAGTTTCTTTTTAGATCTTAATTAAAATTTATAAAAACGTGCAATTACTGCTAGCACATTTATGAAATTTTACTATATAACATTTTCAATAAAACATATGTTTTAGTTTCACTATTTCATTCACAATGATGATTTAACGTTTCACGGTATAATACGATTCGAATATTTATGGTAATAAAGAAACAACATATTGGAAATAATAAGGAACTTTATTTAGAACATTATTGACCGATTATAAATACACAATTATTAATCGGTCAATAATGCTTATGTAAACACTTGTATTGGCGAGAAAAAATCACGCCAAGCTTTCAGCCAAGCACTTGCAACACATTCGAGATTGAAATAAAGCAAGTAACAAAATATAATGTAGTTACATCAGTTTAAATGAAGCTTAATAACAAATTAAATAAATTTAATACAATAATTAAACCAAACTATGAAATATTATTCTGTTTTAACACTAAAATCACTGAGTAATGGAGGTTACGAAATTTTAAATTGACTTAAAATGGATATAAACAGAATATTTTTATTGTACATACCTGTGAAATGATACAGAAATATCCTTAGAAGCTTTTTCTTTGCATCCAATTGCACAGCAATAGTTAACCATGGCATAAATAAGTTTTAAAATCCAACAGTTAAAAGCGAGAAAAAATCTGCCATTGAAATATAATGGAGAACGGAGAATGCGGTTACAGTGAACACAAATTCTGTCCACACGTCACGTGATTTTATCTTGTCCTACACCAAAATAGGGTTGCACTCCCTCTGTCAGTATCTCAGCTCTATGGTTTTTAACGGCAACCAGTTTATTTGCATATCCAACCTTCAGTCCCATCAGTCGCTGAATCCATCTGAAATATATATTTTATTATAGATAAAAAGGGTTTTTTTTTTCTTCTGATTTCGTTTTAAGCTTTTCTTAGAAATTAAATATTTTAGTTGAAATTCGCCATCAATTAATAACTTTAAATAAATTTATATTTAACATCTGTATGCTTAGTTTTAT
The DNA here is from genome assembly GCF_947563725.1 of Argiope bruennichi. Taxonomy (NCBI): domain Eukaryota; kingdom Metazoa; phylum Arthropoda; class Arachnida; order Araneae; family Araneidae; genus Argiope; species Argiope bruennichi. The sequence goes on along the minus strand of NC_079162.1, from coordinate 131,264,463 downwards.
TATTCTCAACATTGTTTTTTTGAAAAAAATTGTTAATTTTTTTTACAGTATACAATTTAGGACTTCGGGGTCAATTAAATTAAATCCCTTTAAAATTCTTGAATACTAACTAACGTATTTTGCCCTTTCTATTAAAGCTAGAAATTCAGCTTTCATTTAACTTAATGCAATGCATTTTTTTTCTTTCGAATTTATAAGATATTGATACATTTTCGAAAAAGCAATATATCCACGTGCAGAATGTCTCATTTAATTTACAGTCCCAACTAGAATCTGAATAAATGATTAACATAGTATTTCGAGTATCAGACAAATTTATCAAAGAATGTCTGGTTTTAAAATACATAATTTTTGATATACTTACAAAGAATCCATTAGTGTATCCATTACAAAAATCTGACATAGTGTTTGAGACAAATGCAATATTCATCCGAAACATAATCGCAATAAACGTAAACATCCAGTTGAAGTTCTATACTATATGTGTATCACTATTTTCATTTCGTATATCTCATTTTCTTTTATTCTATCTGGCAAGGTACAAGCTATTTTAAAAGATAATATAACGTGCCTCTTATTCCCATTCATGAATTTAATACAAACCTATTTACGTGTATTCTCACATTTTCATTCTATAATTAAGAATTTATTCCGCGGTGTTTTGCATTGTAAATTGTTGCTTTGGCTATTTAAAATATCGAAATAATACTGAACCTAAAAATTATCTACTTGAAAAGGCACATATTTCTTTCCCCCCATATAGAAATAAATAAATTGGCTTAAAAAGATTCAAAATAAAAATATTTTCAGTGAAAAAGGCATTTGTTGCAAGTCCTTCAAAGCACGAATTATTATTTCTTTTTCAAAATTATACGAATAACAAATGTGTCTTGTAATTGCGAACTGACACTATTGTATTTTCATGTATTTTTTGAACTGTTTGTAAAACACAGTAGCACTGTCATCTGTCATTTATTTTTTAAACCGTAGTTCGATTTTCAGTGTGAAAGCTGTGAAGAGTCATTTTTCTGCCCTATTTATATTTGTTTTTTCACATTTAATATTCTCATAAGTCTTTGATTTTTTTTTTTTTTTTTTTCATTTCAGTGCAACCACTGACATCAAATTTTTACTTTCATCGTTATTTCCGTGCGTGGAGATCCTTCTTAAAGGAATTAAGGTTCTCTCTCGCACAACACGTACCTATAACTGTTATGTTTACAGGCAGAGGGTATGAGACGGTGTTTCTATCTCTCTATTGTAATTAAAAGACGTCTCTTTCTTGTATTTTATTGCCTTTAAGAACATCGAACAAATCATGATTTAAATCAGAGATTCTTAAATATTTCTCCCTCGACTACAGAAATGTTCTTGAAACGATAAACAAACTACAGAAATGTTCTTTGTCTATAAACGAAAGAGTTCTTTATGACGATATATGTCACATCAGTAGAAAAATAAAATAGGAAAAGGAAGTATTAATTAATGACAAATTTTTATAATATTATACTAATTTTTAAAAAATCAAGATAGACTTCTAGATTATTTTTCTTTGCTTCTTTTAAAGAATCCTTGATTACTTTTGCGAACACACAATACATTTATTAAAACCATAATGCAGAATTAATATTTTACTCGAATTCTCTCACAGTTTTAAGAAACACTAACTCATATAATATTCTTTTAACGCTGAAGAAAAATTACTATTTACTATATCCCTATTTTCTTTGCTATATAAAATTCAATAATATTTTATTTTTTGGAAAGATAGAATGTTTTGACTGGATTTCTAAAAAAGAAAAGAAATTAAAAGTGCTTGTTTTATGAGAATGACATGTTAATTAAGAAATCATATATTTAAAAATTTTTTTTAATAAATTCATTTTTATAGGCAAATAAAATGTGGGACAGCTCCCAAGCACGTTGAGAGATTTCAGATCTGCAAGAGACTAATTTTTTTATGGCTAAATTTCCGAGAAAAAAGTTAATTAAAATATGTAAAAGGCCACACAATTAAAAATTTAATGATTCATAAAAAAAATCTAAACATTCTTGTCCTGTATCTGCTTGAAAACTATGAAATTTTGAACAGAAATTTTTAGTCGAATGATGAAAATTGCTCAGAATATCCTTAACTTGATTTACGCTGGACAAATCAATTAAAGAAAGTGACTAGTCCTAATGACTGGATCGCGTGTTTTTATTTAATATTTCATTCGTTTTGATATAATTCTTTCGCAGAAAATGATTTTCTACAAGAAAGAGAACAGCATTCTAGAAAAACAATTTCTCCCAGAAAATTACCCAAAGGAGAAAACAATTTACCCAATTTACCGAGAGGAGAAAACAATTTACCCAATTTACCGAGAGGAGAAAAACAATTTACCCAGAGATTATGTTCGAAGTAGATTTGCTTTACTTGAGTTGAATCTTACAGATGTTAAGAAAAGTTCTCTAAATTTGTTAAAAGATCATACCAAAATTTTATCATATTTTTTTGGAATATTTTGATCATATATAGACATTTTACTTATTATTGGAATACAAAATAATATATGGAGCCTATTTATATACATTTCTAATATCTCAAATCAAAATGCCTGTTTCAAATTCGTATAGTAAATCGCTGATAAAGTTCAAAAGATATAAAAAATATCTTTCTTAAAACATTGAAAATCTAAAATCTGAAAGAATTGCCATGGGTCAACAAGAATGCAACATAAAATGCTTCAATGTATCGGTATCATTTAATTTTACCCTGACCCATACATTAGTTAATATACAGAAAGATTAATACAAGATTTTCCTTTACTTATAAATTATATCAACTACAACATTTTTGTAATATATTTCTGACGTATAGCTCACAGTGTGATATGATATATTCATCCGATGTTTGTTTCCTTCAGAGAATGCCTGGATGGATTATCAATATTCAATTCAGAGACCACTTGCTAATGTTTTACGCAAGAAATCTACTAACCAATGCTTTGCATTAGAAACAAAGAAAGGAATTTCTTAGAATTACACAACTGAACAAGTTAGCATAAAGCAAACACGAAACAATGAATTAATAAGAATGATAAGGATTAGGGCCTCAAATAAATCGCTCTGCAGATTTTATTAAACGGTAGCTACTGTGACAAGCTCATTATTTTTATCAAAAAATAGTATTTAAACTTCATTTGTCTAATATTTTAAAAGCTAAATTTCCAGTAGTTCACATTCCCAATTATGTGACTGGGAATTTCAGAGTTTTAGTTGCCATCCTTATCTTCTGACCCAGTTTAAAAGTACAAATACGTCCCAAAATAACTCTAATATTACTACAAAACAGATATTAACATAATTATAAATTATATTAGTATGAAAAGTTCAAAAAAGAATAGATACAAGAAGAGATTAAAAAGTTAGTTCATCCAATTGTATATTTATATATTAAACAAAAATATTCTATAACTGCAATCGCATGGATTTAAATAATTTTTGTACTCTATTATGAAATTATGAAAAGTTGAAAGTCATCGGTACGGGTTTTGATATAACTGTTACCAGATTTCTTAGCATTAAATATCTTTTAATTTAGGAGCCATGAAATCATATCGCGTACAAGCCATTTACTTTTCATTGATAAGATACGAAAAGATATGGATAGGAAGATATCATAAATGGTAACCCATTATGAATGACAGTGAAATAATTTAATACAAATTGCTGCTTGACATTACATCTTCAACTAAGAAAATGTAAACTCTAGCCGATATAAGCACATACAACAAAAAAGCAAAGCAATTTACTCATTCACCAAGCATTGTTAGAACTTATCTATGGAACATGCACACAGATTGGTCAATTACTATCAAGTTAGATTTTTAAGGAGGAGGTAAGAACGACTCTTATGAATGTTTCAATACTGAAATGCAATATTTTGATAAAAATTTGGTTAAGGTGGCAAGACAGAAAATAATTTTTAAAAAAACGATTTCTTTTTTACCATTTAAATACCTACAAAAAATAAAAATGTCATATTTTAAAAATTGTTGGGATAGAATTAGTTAAAATAAAAAGTTGTACGCTTGTAGTTTAATTCAGATACTGTAGCAGTTGCATTACTCTATCTTCTCTTTTGGATAATAGATGGCGGTGCCTGATTATGTACGCATTCCATAGTGCATTTCAATTGTAATTAAGGAGATGAGATGCTGTTCTCTTAAGGTGTGCGCGTATTAATGTCTTGTCTTGTCTTTGTGTTTGTTTTGTGTGAAATGTGATCATTAAAGAAATGTTACCGAAAACATACGTCCTTTTTCCTCCACTGCACGGATCATAATAATCTTCATTCCACCACAATACCTTATTTCTTGGCAATCTCAACTTTTTTAATTTAGTGTTCAGTAACAGGACAACAAACATACAAACCGAATATTCAAGCAAGGATGAATTTCGAATTTATTTATCGCCTAAATAGTAAATTCAGTTCAATAATTCCACAAATTTATTTTAAGGCTTCGCTTTCGATAAAAATGCATTGCTTTATTTTTATTTTTATATATTATATTATTAAAACCTAGTTCTCCATGCAAAATGCAATTTAATAAAATTGTCATATTAAGTCTTACTATTACCTGTTATTGAGTTCATGACTTTCACCGTAAAGCTTTTAGCTTAAAATTTAAACTAAGATATTTTAAGCTAAAAATAAAATAAATAAATTTCTTAGATTAGTAAAAATATTTCTCATTCATTTTACGTCTGAAATAAGTATTTTGAACTTCAAATATTTCTTGGTTATTAAAACGTATTCACCTATTTTTCAAGCCTTTCTGTGTTTTTAAATAGATAAGACGATATAACTGTTTTCATGGGGCACCTGAGAGGCCTTTTGTATTTTTTAAAGTATGGATAAAACAAGTTTCCAAATTACTTATTGGTAAAACTCGAAATATCTTCCCTCCAAAATAATATTTAGATCCTTACTCGCACTAGAGCACTTAAGAATAGCACCTATTATTAAAAAAAGAAATTTTGCTGCTTGCAACTTCAGATGCTACTCGATTCAAGCTAGACTAATGAATGTCATTTTATAATTACAATAAAAATTACTAGAGCACTTTAAATATTACAATAAGCATTCTTCATTTCCATTTGGTTCTAATTTTTTGCTCATTATGAAAAAGTTGCTCTGTTTCAAATACTAAGCTATGAAAAAAAGTACAGGAGTAGCCTTTGTTATCCCTGAATCTCTGAATAAACACATTTTGTATTTCTCAGTCTTTAAATCGTTGCTGCTATACTAATAACATCAGTGCACTTGGCGTAAATATAGGATGGCTTATTGGAAAAATACTTGTAATTAAACCACAAAATCTGAAGGAGTCTTGATCTCAAGTATTACTATTATAAAGACACATAGATACTGAAATTGTACTACTCTATAGAACTAAAAAAATTGGGACACCAACCTGTAAGAATATCCTTACTGTCCGTTTACTCTAGAGAAGAAGAGTGTGAGAGAGACTAAATGAGGACTTTTAAAAAATAAAAGAGAGCTTAGGATATACTCGAAATGAAATTAAACTAAACACTAACGAGTAGAAAAAATCACTAAATAAAAAATGAAGGAAAGCATTAAGATTGCTATAATTCGCTCTGCATATATTGAGAGCTTTAGCATTCATTATTAATAGCAATAGATAATAGATTCATACCAATGTTAAACATATCAAAGGTATGACGATATTTTTAAACCAAGCACTAGTCCATAAGGTCAGTCAACTAGGAGGATGCCCGAAGTTTCCGGAAAAAGTGAGATCTTTACCGAGATACCAGGCTTGATTATTTTCATTTGAGAGCAAAGCTAAATTGACACGTCTTTGCTATCCCATACTGTTTCACAATTTACTTTTTAGTATTTTCAGTTTTGAAAATAATCACTGTCATATGAACTGTTTCATACTGCATATTGCGCATGCTTAAAAAAAGTAATTGAAAGTGAAAGGTTATTTGTTATCAATTTTGCTAATCCTTAACGTTATTAATTTTTTAAAGTTATCTTTAAATGATGGCTTAACAAAAGAGAACTCGAATGAAAATATTGTTTTAACATCCTCTGGAAATTTTCACGCAGAGTCAGTTGTCTTGCCATAGATTCCTTTTTCATTTGCATTCTTAAGAAATCCGGGTTGATATATTGAGAACATTTTTCATACCCTGGAAACAGTCACGGAGTGTGTAAATATTTATTATTGGGTGAAGAACATTTACCGAAAGATAAAATTCTGTTTCCTTTCATTTCTCATCTTCTCAAAATTTGTCATCAAGTTTTTTCACTTCCCTAATCCTATTCAGGCAAAACTTTTTAATTATTACCCAAAGCTCAAAATTCTCTTTACTAATAGGCACTAGATCTCTATATTTTCTTCGCATTTCGGTTATTTTAAGCAAATTATTCTAAAATACTCCGTATATCGATAATATATGATTTTATATTGTAAAAAGTTTGGAACAATGTTTAGGAATCCTAAAATTCTTCATTTTATGATAAAGAATGAAGCAAAGTCGGTACTTTCCCGGTTTTTCTTTAATCGTATCATTTTATTTTTTTCTTTGTTTTCCGGGTAGTCAGAATAATTAATATTTCATCAAATTATCAATCCTATGCTTTTTATGAATACTGAATTTTACTTCTCTATTCAGCTAATTGAGTTGAGTGTAAAATATGTCATGTCATTTTCGTGTTGCATAATCTATTCAAATATTTTGTTTTCAGTTTTTCCCAGCAAACAATGCTATGACAAAAATAGCAATATGCATTTTGGGTTATATCGAAAACCTGGCAATGTTTCTTTTAATAGCATCTTTCAAAATTAAATTTAGTTTATGGATCGCACAATGCATTATCATATGAAACTTTTTTTTGTTATCGGTTCTTGCATATCTTTGCATGCTCCCCTCATTACTGCATTATTGCTTACTCATTACTATATTATATCCTTGTTCACAACATTTTTTTAAAACTCGAACATTCTCGTGCAGTGATTGGGGATTTCTTCTTTCCTCGTGATTGCTTCTTCACAGCCCCTCGATAACTGATCATTTATTTTCCTAAAAGATATAAAAAGTTTTCGAATTTTTAATTCAATGTGTCTTTTTTTTATGGGGGTCAGCCAGTATCTATAAACTCCACTCAGTTGGTCAACTTCAGAGATATCTTGAGTTGTATTCATAATTAGGGAAAATAATGGGTATTTTAAAGGTTCCGAATGATATTTCTATCAACTTCAGATGTTAAGAAATTGATAAGCTTATTTTATATGTTTGGAGTATTTTTCCGCATCATGCTGACAACGTTAAAGCAATTTGTAAACACTCGATCATACTTTGACAAGAAAATGATTGACAGAAGTTATCTTTGCTGATATGTTCAAATCTCTCACTAGTCCTAAGAAAAGAGAGATTGCAATAGTTAGTAACACTCAGGATTTTTTTAACAATTTGAATCAGAAACATTTTTAATTCTTCGTTCTTCTATAAGTTGTTTTAATAAAAGTCTCATTGATTAATAACATAAGCATGAGCGTGACAAACAATATCTTGATAGAATACATTTTTAAATACTGAAAATACCTGAATTATAAATATTTGTATGTTCCATTTTGCAAATTTTATTCTGGTTTCCAAACTCTCCTTTCCTTAATAAATCTAACAAATTAATTTGTTTTTCGAGGAAATTTATGCATTAATATTGACATTCTTTTTTCAGGAGGAAATGTATGCTGCTTGAATTTGTGGGGAAAAGACAGTGGGCCTTTTTATCAAGCACTCCACTTTACTTTTGGTTTGGGAGCACTCATAGCACCTTTAATTGCTGCTCCTTTTGTTGGCAACATCGACACATCAGATTTCAGCTTTGACAACAAATCTACAATTGCTGCAAATACTACTCTACAACCAGCCTTTCAGAATTTCCTTAATAATAGTTTGGTTGATAGTTTTGAGATTCCACCCATCACGTATGCCTATTCAGCTATTGGAGGCTTTGCAATATTTGTCACAGCACTTTTCTTAATCATTTGTATCATCGCTCCACTGGAAACTCAAGGACAGCAAAATGATGAGTCTCAAGTGAGAGAAAGAAAATTATCTTTTGTTCTTCTAATAGTTTTTCTGAACATCATTTTAGTATTTGTAGAAACAGGAACTGAGGTCGGATATGCACAAATGTTGACGACATATGTAGTTAAAGGACCTCTACAACTTTCTCCAACAACTGGATCTTACATGACTTCGGGATTTTGGGCAGCGTTCTCGATTTCAAGGTTTCTTTCAGTATTCCTTGCTATAAAATTTAGTAATTTACAACTTATTGTCTTCGATATTATCATATCCTCAATAGGTGCACTCATTTTACTATCTTTTGGGGCATCTCAGGTATGGGCAGTATGGCTAGCAACCATTCTGTTAGGAGTAGGAATAGCATCATTCTTTCCAGCTGCAGTTGGCTGGGTCGAGAAATACATGACTGTGACTAACAAAATGGCTTCTAGTTTTTGCATAGGTGCTGCATTTGGCGAAATGATAATTCCATTTATTATAAGCACTTACATAGATACTGTGCCCGGAGTTCTGCTTTACACCGTAGCAGCATCTTGTGCACTTTCCGCTGGTGTAGCTTTCATAATGTGGTTAATATTAAGAAATAAACAAGACAAATATATAAAAGATGAAGGAACAGCAAATGCTGCTTATGATGCAAAAATAGACACATAATGAACTCTTTGATAAAAGAATACTTCCTTATGATTGCCATTAATGGAGTAATATTAAATTTTTCTGACAAAAGTAAAGAAGTATTGAAAGAAAGACAATGACTTCTATATTATTTTTATCAGATTTTCAAAGGTGATAATTATCAATAATAATATTTAAACTCAAATTTATAAGATGCTTTATTTAATTTCTGATTAATATTGTAAAATGACTTACATGATAACGTCACCTTGTAATATCCGTCAGTCGATAATTTTATGATTCAAGCCATGTTCTCAAAAAGCACCAGAAAATGTACAAAAACGTTTTTAAATAAGTGTATGCATTTAACATAATGTTGCCATATTACACAGAGAAATACGAGCATAATTATTTATCTATATTAAAAAAAGGTAATTCAGAAATATCTCTGAAAATCCTTTATATTTCTTTCTTTTATACGCCTCATTTGATTTTTCATTGCAAAATTGATAATATCAATGTTCCATTTGAAATCTCAAGTACTGTTAATGATCACAATCTAAGTAATGGTAAATCATGTGTGAAAATTTCCTTCAGTTTTTAATTTGAATAATTTTTCAGGAATATGTGACGTCAAGTTTTAAGATTCACGGAATATCGCATAAAATTCACCAGAATTTTCTGTTCTTTCAAATTTGTTAGTTCATATTCTTATTCAATAGAGTATTTTTTTAATATGTTGTTTTAAATTTATGTTTTAAAAAAGTTGATATTAATATGTCATCTTTTCAGAAAATAAATAAAGATATTTTATACTCAGTTATTTGCAGTTTTTAAGAAAATTTGTTAGAAAATGCTACTCTTTTGATCAATTTACATGAACAAAAAACTAATAAAACTTTTCTTTGGAAGAAGAGCATTTGTTCTGTTATTATTATTAAAATATATCTTAAGTCTAATTCGGTTTTTTTTATTAATTTTTTAGGTTTTAAAGGCTAAATAGATGGAAATTTCAGGCTCAGTTTTTCTGTAACATATTTCTTCGTATTCTGGTATTTAAAAATGGTAAATAATAATTTTGTAAGAAAATCTATCTCGTTTTGGAGAAAATATACGCATTACAGATGTTTGAATAGATTTCAAAATATTTTCTGAATTCATTGCAATGAAATAGTCATCGATGTAAAAGGCAAAGTCAGATCTTTTAAAGAAAGGAAAAATCAAAACAGAAAGGATAATTATTAACAATTATTTATCACAAAAACATCTTAAATAATCTTCATTAAATTTCAAGAAATACCTTGGAAAGTAAAACTTCCATATCCGACTGATTGATTGCAGATTCGCCGAGCTGTCTTAAAAAAATATCACATTGTATTCGGTGTTCCAAAATAAAATTTGAATATCCCAGATCAAATACTATTCATTTTGTTTCAAAAATCTTCTGTGAAATCTTTTTTTGAAAATCAATGTAATATGAAGATTAACCCTATAATTTCCCACACTGATTGGTTGAATGAGCTATTGCGCTTGGAAATATTTCAAAAAGACTTCTTTGCCATCAGTTTGGAAATCGGATTATAACCATTATTCCATAGAATTTCACTATCCTTAGATAAAAGGGCATCAGTGATGATTGCGATTAATGTGTTTTGAATTTTTTTTATCACAATAATTAACAATTTCCTGTCATTGCACAAAAGTCCATGAAAAATTATAAACAAAGTGCAATATTTCCTTTTAACAGAAAATTGTATGCTAACTTGCTTATTTTTAGAGATATTTCGTCTCTCATTTTTTTATGCAAAATTATGATCATTCGTGTGGTACTGAATTTAATTACTAATATGTAAGTCCCGATTACTAGTATATAATCTAAGCTGAAAGTTTGAGGGTCCTCGGAACTGGTTGGTTATTGCGCTTTAAAATTTTAATGAATGAACATCTTAAATGTATACTACCATTTTGCTAAATCCCATACCGAACCCAAGCCCTCCCTTCGTAAGTTTTAACCCACCAATATTATGATGATTCTGTATTTTACAATTTTTGAAAACCAGAACTTACTCTGTGCGTTTTCAAGTTTTATATATAAACAAGGGATAATAGCCCACTGGGCACAGGGGTGTTTTTTCCTTCCGCCAATCACACATAATATTTATTGAATACCACAGAATAAAGTAAAAAATATTTCCTCTTAATGAGACCCAAAAAAATTAGTATCCGTTGCATCGACACTTCCGTAATTCTCCCTTTTCATTGGGTGGCTATTTGTAAATTAGAAACACAAAAACAAACTGGCCAGTTGCCCTTCATTTACTACACAAAAAGTAAAGGAAAAGAAAGAGTGAGAGAAATAATCTTCTGGATATAATGCATCTGAGGGATGCATTCTGGGTATAAATGTCAGCAAAAAGAGTTAATACTTATGTTTTTAAAGACTTCTAAAATAATAAATTTGCAAGGGAACTTTTAAAAATATGCTCGAAAAGATAAAAAATAAACAAGTTATGATAATCATGTTACAGCTATTAAAAATAACTAAGAAATTAAGATTTCAACTAAATGAAATTCGAATTGTTGTATTATCTTATTAAAAATAAATTAGATGCTAGATTCTATACAATATTTATCTGCAATTTAATTTCTTAAAATTCAATGTTTAAATTAAAATCCTTTTAATACAGTACGATAGTTAATTTTATGTTTAGAGATGAAGAAAAAACTGAATGCGAAGAATATATGTCTATGAATACACAATAATGTGATTTTTTTTCCAAAATGAAATTATAAGCAATTCACGAAGTTTACGAATAAAATAAAATAATAGCCATTCGTGAGCCACCATTCGTAAATAAAATGAGAATAATCACTAGATACATCATGAAAAGAAAATATTTTTCTTTAAAACTAAGATAATGCGTTACCATGTTTGCTAATCGTATACAGATTACACTTCTCTTATCACCCAGATTTTCCTGCATTCCGATTATCTTCGTTATTTTTTAATTTTGTTATTGCTGTTATTTTGTTTAAAAGCTAATAATTTCTGCTTGGTTTTTTTTTTATCGAAGAATGTTTTACTATCTTTTCCTGTTGAAGTATTGCAATGGGAAACATGTTCCTTGCTTTTCAACACATGTTTTTATTATTATTTAGAGCTGAATTCTTCAAATTCTTATATTAGTACTAAAAATTCTCCTATTCGATGCTTAAAAAGCCTTAGCAAAGAATGATTAATTTTTTATCTAAAATTCAGAACATCTTTTGACACTATTTTATCTTTTTTGCTGATAGTAATAATCATTTCTTTCAAAATTATCATTGCAAAAAAAAAATTTAGATTTTTTTTTTATTTATATAACTTTATTTTGAAAGGAAATGGAATATAGAAGAAAATTAATAAACTTTAAGGACGAGTGTGAAATTAAGAAAGCTAGTCGTCATGAAAGATTATCTTTTAGCTAAAATATTTTTCATTTCTTTTCGTTAAATTGGAAAAATAATATTTACAGTTATTATGATTTTGAATCATTTGAAAAATACCATCTGCTACTGCGTATTTCTACCGTCCTCAGCATATATATATATTTAATGCTCAGACTGTAAAAAAACATGGAATACATGAATTTTGAAGAAAGAGCATTTAAATTAAAAACCGGTTTTTATTTCAATAGCAAGTGCTCGGGATTATGTACCATAAAAGCTAAGAACTTTCTATTGGAATCAGGATGCCAGGAGCATTAGTAAACTTGATTTCATGAAAAAAATTTCAATGTGGTCAACAATGGACGACAAAATGTAACAAATGTTTGCATGTATCTAAAGCAACAATCGTTTTAAAAAATCATCACACTAGCCTCAGGAATATTTTAAAATGATCTCTCTTTTGAACTGTTTAAATTATTACCCGGCACTTTTAATATTTTCATAATATAAAATATTATTCATTTGTCATTTTGATATGAAAAACAATGCTTCATTTTTTTTGGAATATCGTTTATGATTTTCTTCAATTCATAAAATCAGGGATTTATGTCAAGTTAATTAGAAGGAAGTCCTCACTACCATTCTGGTCAATTAATGCATCCTAAATGCAGCTACTTGAGAAACTGCACAACATACAGAAAGCTGGGGAATTTTTGAATCATCTACCTCATTTATCGGATATTAGTTTCGGTTTATTTCTATATCTAGTTTAATGCGGCAACAATTTCGAGGGAGAAAAGTTATCTACTCTTCAAAATTATTGTATCTTTGTTCTATATGGGAATATTATTATCTTGTTATCTTATATTATTATCTTATTATCTCTATATGGTAATATTATTCTTGTGCTTTCTTACATTTAATATAATCCCTGAGATATAGGTCACTATAATATTTAAGGAGCATTAGGCTACCTGATAACGTTGATTTAATTTGATTTCTTTTATTTTGAAAGAGAAAAAGTTTTTAATCGAGCTTTAATATAATCCGTAAGACATAGGTTACTATAATAGGAAGCATTATGCTACCTGAAAACGTTCATTTAATTTGTTTTATTGTGACAAAGAAGGAATTTTTAATCAAGTTTTCACTCGTTTCCTGATATACTGGGATTTTGTAATTTTGCATATCTATAAATTCATAATAATAATACACTATTTCAATATTTCCAAAACATAAATTTCTATTAATTAATTAATGTAATTTTGATTCCACACAACGGAGACATACAAGTAGTGAATTTGAGATTTCAAGTTTCATAATATTTATAATAATGAATTATAAATAAAAAGCAAAAGTTAAATAACTAATAAAAGTATCATAAACTAAACTAAATTTATAGTTAAATTTAGATACAGTAACAAAAAACTGTTTTTAAAATCTGTGTTTCTTTTTTTCCATTCATTTATCAATTAGATGTCAAAACACTACTATCTGCATTTTTCTCAGAAAATACATTAGTATGTTAACATGAATAAAATATAAAAATTTATTTGAATCCTTTTTTAATTACTTTAATTATAATTATTTTATTAAATTTATTTGAATCAATTTTTAAGTTAGAATTCATTTCATTTTTAATAAATGTTGTTTTTATTGAATTTGTAGTTTTTATAGTTATGAATTCAACGTTTAAATTGCCAATCAAAGTTAAAAGTCACATTAGCTTAGGTTGAAAGTAGTTTTTAAAATTATTTTTTAACAATTTTGAGACGATAAATACAAAACAAGGTGATAAATAATAAATGAAGATTATATTTATATGCTATAATTTGTTTTTAAACTTAATTCGTATTTAATCAGCGGCAAAAATTCATATTACTACGATTGGTGGGGGGGAGACGACGGGTGAAGAGATAACCTCATCCGTCTTTCTACAAAATTTTAATTTATTTCATATTTTTAAAGCCAAATAATACACGATATTGGTAGACCTTCCATGCTCCTATGCCTTTTAGTCAAACCTCTGTCAATAGAACCAATAATTTAAATAAAATTCAATTTCTTGAGTGATCTTATACTTTTTCCACCTTCTACAAGGTAAAGTAAATTTGACCTGTACCTAGTTTTCAAATTAATTTCAACTTTTCTGCTCCCAAATTTAATTTCACATTAAACAAATTCAACTCATTGAAAGCTAATAAACTCTCAAAGATCTAATTATTTTAGAAACAACTAATAAAACCCAACAAAATTTCAATAAGATTAAATTCTTCTAGGCCCATAATATGTTGTCTGCGGAACTTTACAAAGTTTGTCGCGCTAATAAAATTAGGCACTTCAAGACCAGATTGAGTCAAGAAATAATCATAAAATTTATTTGCTATCAATAAATGAAGACATGTGTTTAAAATGTGAGTACAAAATGATTTCGGATTATGTGAATGAAACAAAAAATATAGAGAGAGAACAATTAGAAAGAATATTCCAAGAGATTTAGTCAGAATACAGTAAGCTATTTGGTTGTAAATCGGAATATTTAAATTCTAGTTCGGGAAGGAAAAAAAAAAAAAATGTTGCAATGCATTTGTTGGAGTTGATTGGTAAAAGCGTTTATGCTCTATAGATATTATTTTAAAACTCGTTATTTTAGGCTTTGTGTTGATGCAACAACAACATTCTCATAATAAAACTGCATCAAGAACCCTGCATTGTCAAAATATTATTAAGGCTTTATATTAAAAGTTGAAATGAATTTTCTAAATATTTAAGGAAATATTTACATTTATAGGATGAACAAAGCATTAAAGTATTTAGATTTTCTTAATTTCATTGCAAATCAAATTATATAATGGTAAAAGTTTAATATTTGTCACATATTTTATTTATATGAAAGGGTGTTTAGCATACTTCTAATCTTTTACAGAATTCATTATAATTATTTAATGATTCATTTTTAAAGAATATCAATGTGTGGAAAACATTTCATCATTTGATTTCTGTTAGAGAGCAACTGAAATCTAGCTAACTGTAATACCATTTCTGAATCATTAATTGTACTCACCTGGAATTTTTATATATATTGCCGATACATCTGGTTTTGGAATTATGAAAGGAAAAATATGTTATATCTCGCGCAAGCTTGGTTAAAACTTATTTACTAAAAATTCTCATACTTCCTTCAATATTTAAATAAATTTTAATGTAATGCTTTAATAATTCTTTGTCGCATATTACACAATTTTGGTTTAGTTTTATTGAAAGTTGTATACATTAAAAGCAAAAAGCTTTCAAAATAATTTGGAATTCTTTTAATAAAAATCCTTATATTCTCCTGAATACACATCTTATTTTTTATGAAATTATATGAAAATTTTTCTCTAAACAAATGAAATCGAATTGCTGAAAGTGTCTAATCAATCCATCAACCTAATTTCGATAAAATCGGTAGAGTGAAATTCCTTTTTTTTTTTTTTTTTTTTTTTTTTTTTTCAATTATCGGGTCGGTTCCATAAATGCCCCTATGACAGAATCTTCATGACAAACTGTGAGTTTAAAAACGAGTTTTTCATAGCTTAAATTCAAAGACATTTCTTATAGTCCCTTTGGAGAAATTTAAAAAAAATACATAAATTATATTCTGGAAAATCCTTCCGGTGAGTCCATGAAGCTCGATAGCGGATAACGATGCTTTTTTATCCAAGGTAGTACGAAAACACATCCGAAGTATACACAAAGACAGTACTTGCAAAAATCAATAGCACATTATGCAAACATGAAATCGTTATTAAGTAACCCCAACAGCACTAAGTGTCCAGAGATATCTCTCTAGAGATTAACTCTCCAAAGAGAGAATTCATTCGACTACTACTTCTCGTGTATGCGCCTCCGTTTATACTTTCCGTGACAAATATCGATGCTCTTAGAAAGAACGCGTGTCTTAGCTTTTAACAGAGACATCACTAAAATTCGCTCATTTTCAAGAACTTTCACTTTTATCACCAATGTCGCTAGATGGTCACTAAAACCAGAAGTTTTTACATCCATTTAATCATTTTCTAATTAGGAGACCAGCCGTTCTGGGAGTTGGGAAACAATATTACAGAATCGTAACAATATGAAAATACCCTGATATGTTTGATCCAATAGTGCATAAAAGAATATATATTAATAAATAAAAAGACTACACTAACCGAATTTGTCCTTCCCCTTTTTTCAAGTGAAAGTGTGATTATTTATTTAAAATTTGTCTGAGCTTTACTTGGATATTTGAAAAGACCAAACCAGTCCAAGTAGCATAAGCTATAACACGATTTTTTTTTTTTTTTTTTTTTTTTGTTCGTATACAGATTGAGGATTTATAAAATGAACACAAGTATAGAAACTTTTTTCAACATAAAATATTTGTTTCAAGGCAACACATAGATCATCAACCAATTTAAACGTAAACAAGAAATTACTTGAAATAAGCTCCATAGCGTTTTAAAATTAAACAGAAAATTAGTCAATAGAAGAAAGAATAGAAAATCTATCTAGAATATTAAGAATTATTAAAGCATGATACAAACCCTTCATTCGAACTATTTAGAAAAATTAAATTAATACATGTATTTTATTGATCTATTTATTGGAGTTGGTATAAGAAGCAAAAAGAAAGTGCTAAGTTTATTTCTATTCTGATTAAATATCACAAACAGCATTCTTCACAAATCATAAGTATTGTGATGTTATTGTCAAATATTCAATAATCTTCTTTTATGAAAGTTTATGTAATTTTTTTCGATAACTGTTCAAGTAATTATTTAGCAAAATAACTTGCAAATAAATCTGACATCTTTCAATAATAATCATAATAAGGAAATAGTATTTTATAAAAACACTAAAAAAAATATAATGTTCAGGCATCATATTTCTTCCATCAGAAAACCATTGTTTAAAAAAAAATTCAAAGCATTGAGGGAAAAGGGAAACACTCAATACCTGAATGCACTAACATCTGAATTTTTTTAAAAAGATCCATTTCTAAAATCTAATTTAATAACAGTTATGCCCATACGTTAACTGAATTATGAAGTAAAATTCAAAAGTAGTAAATCCATTAAACAATGCAGGATGTTTACACAAATTTTAGTTAATTCTTTTAATGATTAGTCTGAAACAGGAACTTCTATTTATGTATTGTATTGGCCAATATATATTTCATAACTACTTACTATTATTTTCAATCATTATTAACAATTATTTTCTCTTTTTATTTGTTGAATTTCTTTTTCTTTCTTGATTATTTTTATATTAAAAAATCTTTAAGAAATACTTCTAAAAATAGATTAAAATATTGTTTAAAAAATTCAATAATTCTACTTGTTAGCAATAATTTAAATTATTGCTTATTATAAGTTAAAATATTATTAATGAATATCTAAATCAAACAATAACAATTAGAACAACAGTAACTGAGATAAAATAAAAATACATAAAGCTATGTGTGTTTGCCAAAAGGAAGTTAACAGAGTTAATAAAAGGGAGTTTCATATAAAAAAAAATTCTGAAACTAAACTGGAACTGCTCTTTGAAATAGACACAAATTTAATAGACAAGATTTTAAATTACTACACAGAATTAAACATTGCATAATGCATAACTGTTTTCTTAAAACTTCCTTGAAATCTAAGAATGCAAGTAGCATTCATTACTTATTCTAAACTTATTATTGATTATATTCAAAAATGGATTTTTAAAAATATCATAGATGCTATGAAAATCATTCAAAAATGCATGTTATGAGATGAAAGATTTGAAAGTATGAGGGAAAAAACATTTCCATATCTCATCGAAAACTTATTTAGATAAATAAAGCAAACTCGCTTCTTCATCCTGTCTATAATGTAAAAAAACATATAATTCTCTAAACAATCAAAATCAGACAACCAATTTAAGTAGCAAAATAAGAAGACGAGGAAAGAAATCATATATTTAGACTCAAAAAGGTCGACATAGGAAAAATCTCTTCATTTTTCTGTGCTTCGTTCTCGAAAATGTATCATTTTTATCTGATCACTTCAGGTTAAATGCATAAAAAAAGAAGAAATTATTATTTCTTATTATTAAATGCAGAATTTACAATAGTATCATCACAACGATCAAAGTAGATAAAAGTATAATTTGCCCCATTAGCACAAAATGCCCAACAATATTGTTATGATATCTTCAAGTATTGACCGGGATTCAAAATATTGAACAATATCGTGGAGAGGTCTTAAATATCTTGTACTAATAGATTATAGTATAAATTTCACAGTACTTTTCACCTTTGTTCAATGTAGGATTTTCAATATTGTTTCCACAATATACGTCTTTTAATTAAAAAAAAAACATCAGTTAATATTTTGGAATAAAATCTCAAATTAAATGATTTATTGAACAATAACTAAATTTTTTGTCAGAGTACTTTACTATATCAATGCTTTAAAAAATTACAGTGCCTTTTGATTATTATATTCATTATACAGTATTGTTTATATGATATTCAATATTTCTCGATATGCGCAATAGTGTTCAATATTTTCCAAATATTACACAATATTGTGTTGTTATTCTATTATCTAACCATAAAAAACTTCAAATCAGGTGTATATTATTTTCTTTTCGACGATGAGAGTCCTAAAATGACAAAGAAAAATCGATCTGATTGCGAAATTACAATTTATCTAAACTGGAAGTGTTCGAACATTTTAAAGAAAACAAAATTATAAACCAGGATTATTAATTTAATATTAACATCAAAAGATGTCGTTTGAGTTTCATTCTTTCCCATAAAAATCCCCATTATATTATATGGACATTTGATAACGGTACACGAATTTGAAAAGATTTAATTTTAAAAAAAATTATTTTTCGAATGCTACAAAAAAATTTTAAATATTTATTACATCAATAAAAAAATTAGAATTCAACATTACTTCTAAATATCCCCATTTGTTTGCTATCGGTTTTGTTTTATCAAATATTTCGAAACGAAAACTTAAACAAATAGATAAAAACACTAGAAGGCGGATAGTTCATTTTAATCAAGTTTAACTACCTCACTATAGCAAATCTGACTCTTATGTTGTAAAAACGACATTAATTAATAAAACAACATCGTATAAGTGAACAAAACCGATAGAAATGCATCTTCATGTATTTTCATTGCACTAAACCATTATTTTTCTTTTTTTTTTTTTTGTAAAAGAATAGTTTTATACATCTGTCATCAAAAAATCCACAAAGGCATCGTATATGTCAAAATACGCTCAAAATATAGGCCAGGAAATATATGCATACAATCAGATTCATTCCTTGGTCTCAATTTGGATAAAAAGTCAAAGAAAAAAAAATTATTTACTGAACTAATGTCGCACTATTACATAAATAGGCTCTCATCAAAATATTGCAGCAGTTCTAAAGAGAACGCAAGCAAATACGGAATGAACCTTCATTCTTATTTGGTACATATATGGTCTCAATCTCGTTTACAAAATTCAAAAAAATTTATATTGTTTCCTCACATCAGTTGTTCAAATAAGTTTCCATGACTTCCTTTTTGTTGTTGTTGATATAGAAATAAATACAACTCCATTACAATTCTCATTCTTACTTAGACGACTATCGTAAATGTAGGAAAACTCACAATTTACGTAGAATGTTTTAGTAAAACTGTTTTCTTCTTCTTAAATCCATTCAACTTCGTCAGGAAGTTGTAAATCTTCACACCAATCAGCTCGTAACGAACATTAGTTGGAAAACATACAATATGACGTCATTTGTGTCTATTTTTATTGGTTCGATCCTTAAGGTAGTGTGAAAGGTGTTAGTGGTGCGTTAACTCCAGTTTTCCAGGTGATGTTGAATGAATGAAATGTTAATTATTAAAAAACTGAAATTGTATAGAAGATGGTTGCCGAACATCTATCCAGTGCGTGGTTTGAAGAGGCATGGAAAGAATTAGATAGTAAATATGAGAAAAATTCAAGTCCTGTTGCTGTTTCCAAAGGCCTAAAATGCCGAACTGTTTTCGATGTAGTACGTACTGGGTAAGAATTTAATTTATTCATAAGGATATCAAATTTCGTTTTTATGAAAGTTTTATTTATTTATTGTTCTTATGTAGCACTTACTTCCTGCGTTTGATAATTTGTTGAAAGCAACGCGTTTTAAAGCTGTCTGCATGTCTTAAGAGTGTGTAATAAAAATGGTTTTATTTTGAGATTTAGTTCACCGAAACTCATCTCTGTTTTAACTGGGGTATGTTATTTGTTCCTTTTATTATTCCAAGAATTTCTACAGTACATGTTAAAGTCATTAGATATTTTTATCTTTTCTGATATCATTATGCAGCGATAACATTCTATTGTTAATTATGCAAATAGGTACCTGTCATTTGATTGAATGATCTTTACTATTTCTTTGTTTCAAACTGAGTGGAGATTTAATTTAACTGAGTTCCACATGTAAATTCCGTATAAATTCAGATAAATAAATCGATAGTTAACAATTCATTGGGATAAATTTCCCAAAATTTAAATATATAACATAACATAATGTAATGTGGATGAGTATTATTAAATTTTTTTTCTCATCAATAGAATTAATAAAAAACTAACTACAATTTTTTTTTTAAATGATTTCATATATGCTTGGGATTTCATTTGTAATGTGTCTTTCAAATTTTCTTTATTATCATTATTGATTTGTTACAGAATGATTGATTCTTCTACATAATCTGAAACTGATGAATCTTTATGTAGCTTTGAATATGCTAATTTTTCTAGTTTTTGATAGAGTAGACATGCAAGAATGGGATCCAAGAATAGGCTAATTTGAAAATCTCATAAATACAATAGCTGTTCTTCAGTGTAAAGATTGAAAGATTAAAGGTAGTTGAAGATTAGTACATACAGCCATAAATGTCATCTCTTAGATGACTGTTGAGTATAATTTACTTGGAGTGAAATGATTTAAATTATTATTGTCTTTTACAAGTAAAAAGATACCATATGAGAATTCTATTTTTCTCTATTATTAATTCTTTTAAGTTAAATCTAATCAAAATAAGATGAAAGAAGAAAAAATATCTTTTTTGCTAATACTATTTCTTTTTTACATTTTCGTATATAAATTCAAGTTAGATAATTATTATTGTCTTTTAAAATTTGTGTTAAATTGCAAGCAAGGGTTGTTAATAAGAGTTTGTTACCTCATGTTTTAGAAGAACTTTTATCAATTTGATTTAAAAGATTGAAATGCATAAAATAAACATACTGAAAATATTTTGCATGTTTTTGTATATTCATTTGTTTAATCCTACTTTAAAATGAAAAAAGATATCAAACCATATGGGTTACTGTTTGTTTAGTATATACCAATACAATTAGATTAATACATATAATAGAATTTTTTTTAAATTGAAGTCTACTAGAGAAAAATTTTCAAACATTTCTTGTGAGTTTTACAAAGTTTTTTTAAAAATGAATATTTGCATCATCAATATGAGCGACCTCAATCATCTCAGCTTAGTAGGATTCTAAATTTAGATAATTCTGAATAGTAGTTGTACATCACAAAATTAATGCGATTGACCAGGACCAATTTATCTTAAATACTTGTTGTGTTTTTAAATTGTTATCAAATAATAATTGGTAGAAAAATGGATTTATGTATTTTTTTTATGGTTGCTTTTCTTGCATTTTAATATAATGTTTCGTGAAGAAATTTATATCCTACTTTCTGCAGAAACATATTTTGAATGGAAATATTAAATATATTTTTCCTCACTGATTTCAGAAGTTACTGTAGCTCTGTAAATTATATTTTTTATTTAATTTTTTTAAAAAAAAATCTGCATGAATATTATTAGCATTTCACTCAAACAGCATGTGCATATTTTTGTTTTATTCATTTGTGGTTTCATTTTATTTTTCTCTTTTCAGAATTATGGAGGTTGGTTTATCTTTTAATAATTTTTGAGTGTAAGTTGGATTATAATTTTATTACTTTCTGTATGCTTCTGAAATAAAGTTTTATGTATTCTTATTTTTGTTTATTTTCATTAATCTATTTATGCACCACACAATTTTCACTTAAGTTGCAGTTTTTCTGTTAAAGTATCAATGTTATTGTGATGAAGTTATTGAATATTTGATGCAGTAGTTATTGAATGAATTACTTTGTACTTTTTTCCAACATATCTGAATTTATTAATCTTGGTTATTAACCTAACAAAGTATTTGTATATTTCAAATATCATTGTATGGTTAAAAAACTGACAATGTCTAAAGTAAATGTATAGATATAATTTCTATGGCAGTTTTCATGGAGTTATTATTGAGATACTGGCAGCCTTAGGTGAGAGCATGGATTGTCCATGTAATTAGTTATAAAATTCAAAATTTGTTTGCTGTAGTCATTATTGTTTTAACTTTTCTTGTGTAAAATTAATGCTATCCAATGTGGCAATTTTCAGTTGAAATTTTTCAACATAATGAGTAATTGCTTTTGAACAAGACAATTGATAAAATTGCAGTTACAAACAAATGACTATATTAATATACAAGAAAATATATTCAAATAATGTGAACTTTTAGATAAAATAATTTACACCATAATCAAAAATGAATTCAATCATTTTCATGCATTTAGAATAAAAAACAATCATTTTCAGATCATTCATAAATTTAGTCTTCTATATATGACTGCAAGTGCCATGTTACCCATATTTGGGTGATAGCAAAAGTTCTCAATTAGTGTAGAATTTGAAATGAATGTGACACTTATGTGTTAAGTTTATATCTTCTTGTTTTAGAGGGGTGTTCGTCACATGAATTGCTTGTGATCTCGATCTGTCTAATTAAATACAGCAAAAAAAGTAAGCATCCTATTATCTAGTGGTCCAGATCACAGGCATAATTCAGGGTGGTAAAAAACATGTTAAGTCTGTTGATGGCAGAATCGTATATAAAATTGCAGTTATCCATTATCACTTCTCAAATAGTGATTTAAATTGCTTTCATGAAACAATGTCAAATGCAGTTTAATTTCAAGACGGGGGGAAAAAAGAGGGCATAAAAATAAGAAAGGGGTATTTTTTTAAATTATATTCTTTGTAACTCAAGCTAGTTTTAGAGAATGTATAAAAGAGAATCGTGCACTGTCAGAAAATATTTGTATGTCTGCGAGATAAAAACATTTATGTGGTTAAAAAAGACTATATAAATATGTTTCATCATCTGTTTAACTCTTTGTGGTTTTCCTACAGAATTTCTTGAAAGATTGGTTTGTCTTACAATTAGGAACAGAATTAAAGATTCAATATAAAATCTCATAAAAAACTACATATTATGATGTTTAATAGATAGATTCTTTGAAAGAATTCAATTTTCGTATTTAAAAAATTCCAGCTAGGAACCACAAAAAATCATCTTTGTCTCTTCCCTTTTCCGTTATAACATGTTGTTTTATCTTTCTCCTTTTTCTTCTTGTTTGGGAAGTATGTATTCTTATTAAACACCCTTTGCTACAGATCAACATAATTATAAAAATGGCTAAGCATTGTCAATAATTAAGCCAGTATTATTACAAAGATAAATGTTTGTACTTGAAAATAGTATGAACATTTTTGTGCAATAATTCTTTCAGGTGTTACTGATTGAAAGCATCAAAATTTGGCATTTTTAAATAATTAAAATTTCAATCAAGCCCTCCAGGTGTACATTCCCATTCTTTAAAAAATATCTTTATCAAATATAATAGCTCTGGGTTCAAAAATCTGCTGTGTAGATTGTCAAGAAATACAATCGTTTATCTTTATTAGTATTAGATAGTGAGTAATTATAATTGGAAAGAATTATTTAAATTCATGCATTATTCTTTTTATATTAATATATTTTATTCAAGAATTAGTACAGAAATTTAGTTTTTTTTAAAATATTGTTTGTATCAAATATCTTCATTTCCATATAATATTTACTTAAGAAGCTTTTTAACTTGCAATTTACAGCATATATTGCAAAATGTAAGGAAGCGCGCGGAATGAAAAGAAACCTTGGAACTCTACAACTTTGAAACCAAACATTATAGTGTTTGCTTTAAATTAAAATTTAAAGGTGATTGAAGAACATTTGTGAGAAAAGTGACTGCCTTAGTTTCTTTTTTTTTAATCTGATAAAACTTGCAGAAATGCTTTTTTTAAAAAAATTCTTTTTCATCATTATTTACTTCCACATAAACTTCTAAATTCTTCTTGCATATCTAAAAATAAACAAATTGCCTTGTTTTAGAATCATTTGAAATTTTGAAGCTTAATTTTTAAAACATATATGTATAAATTTTTAATTCTTTAATTTTGCGTTCAAATCATATAATAGTTTAAATGTTCATTTTCAATAACTTTGAAAATAAATGTTTATTTATTTGTATACAAAATAATACTTGATTTATTTATTCATTATATATAAAAGTGTTAGAAATAGAAAATTGTTCTATCTCATGGTAGAGAAATTATGTTTCCCTCTGAAAAATCTCTTATCATTTCCATTAAATATTTTTCCAAATTCTATCTGATTTTTAAAAAAAATCCAAATAGTATCTGTCTTTATGTCAGATATATAAGGTTTAGTATAATGTGTTTATCTATTAACTTTTAAAAGTTCAGAATTGAACTGGGTTTTAAGTACTGTGCTAAACCAATTCTACATTTAAATATTGTCTAGAGAGCATTTTCAAAATTTAACAGTTTCTACCGCAATTTTGTGTGTACCTATTTTGATCAAAGGGTGTCTTTTGAACCTTTTTGTTTGAATGCAATTAATTGCCAAAATTGTCCGGAGTTCAAATTATTAGTAAAATATTGATAATTTAAGCAATATATTTATTGATACATTGATGCATATTTATTAGATATTATTTAATCACGTTGTAAATTATAGCTTAATTATTAATCTCCAATCAAGCTTTTCACACTGAAAGGAGGTTCGTGTTGCTCTTTTACATGAGCAATATTTTGTTTAGCACCCTCCTCCCCCTCACTGTCACCTTCAGAGTCCATTAACAATTTCATTTACTTTTGTCCTCACATTTAAATTATCTTCCTTTTACTGCTTGATGAATAAGTTTCATAATCACTATCAAATTCATTATCACTTTTGAAAGAATCATTCAACTCATCAGTTTTAGGTAGTGAGCTTTCATCATTTCCAGAGCATTCTTCATTTATAATTTATATATATAATATATATTGCCAATGTCTCTTTTTTTCCCCTTGAAATTTGTTAGAGACATCCTTAGAAATACAAAATACTCGTATTATAAACAGTATTACTAATTACATGCCTGCAATATTTAACAACAATCTATTTTTCACAATTGAAAAAAATTTACTACGACAGTTTTGAAAACAAAATGCATTTAACTTTTTTTTAAACTAGTTACTGCAATGATCTAAACTAAAATGCTATGTGGTGGAAAACAACCGAAAAACAAAGTTATGCAGCAACTCTTGTATTTCCTATTATAACTGAAATTGGTACTCTTTAATCTGATTATAATTTATATGAAGTTGCAAAATGGTGTTGATATTTATTGCGAAATGGTTTAAAATTAGTTAGTTTTATTATAGTACCTTAAGGTGTCGGAAGACATCTCATGGTAGAAATAGATTTACCACATGCGTTTTTTTTTTTATTTTTTTTTTTTTTACCCAGGATGAACTGAAGGGAAAGGATAATCGTTGAATTAATTGAACAGCTATTATATGAAAAGTCAAAACATGAATTTAGTATGAAAACATGAATTTCTAGTATCTATAGTTCAATTTGTTTTTCATTCTATTCATTTCATTCTGTTTCTCATTCTATTTCTTTTTCAATCAAAATAATAGCTCAATTTGCTCTAAATTTATAAGTGTTTGGTATTTTGTGTTTATCTATCAACTGCTAAAGGTTGAGAATTGAACTGAATTTTGAGTATTTTTCTAAACTTAATTGCTTAAAGAGTGTTATCAAAAATTAACTTTGAATCAATAGTAATCTAGAATTGCCATGCGTCTCAAAAATAATGGGAAATTCGCAAGGAGTGTAATGTTAACAAAGGTAATTTCAAATATAATACATGCGTTTCTAATTGCACACAATCAAAGCTAATATTCGTTATTTTTCTTTTTTATGTTTTGATTATTGTTATTGCAAAAATAGCTGCGATTATGCCGAAGATTAGAAAAATTATTCAAAGAGAAATTTTTGTTGAAAATCTTTATTTTCGAATTATGATTAAAAATTAGAGTGCCAGTAAAGTCTTTCTTCCGTTTTTACTAAACGAAAAAATACTTGTTGCATCTTTCAAATGTAAAACAGTATTATGTATTCAGTATTCCATGGAAAACAAATGTATTCAGTATTCCACGTGGTGGCCACTTCTTCTGAAAATCGGCTATGTAAACGAATTTAGTGTATGTTAAATGAAGCGTTGAGGACCAAAGTTGACCATCCCACAATTTTCGTCAAACTGAGTTAGGTATTATATTGAAGCAGAAAACTTTTCTTCCAAAACCAGAAAAAGTTTTATTTACCTACGCAAGATAGCAGCACTTGTCAAATGATTCATTTTTAGTGTTTATAAAATATGCCTTGCCAAAAATGTGAATGAATCTTTTTTTGCTTCTCAACCCTTGAAATCTGGCTTCTTAAGGGAAACATTTTCCGCTGAGTGTTGTAAAGTTTGAAGGGACTGTCGTCCTCGTCATTTGATCACGATTTAAACAATTAGATCCCATTTTTTTTAAAGGAAACTCCATATTAATTAAGCTGAACTAGTACTGCGCACTGATGTAGTTTGTGCAAAACGAGTAGCACATTTTAGTTCAAGTCGGATTCGCTGTAACGTAGAATAAGACATTTATTTGGCAACATGTGATAGCAAAATGTAAAATACAAATCAGGAAATTAAAATATATTCATAAATTAAACTAGGATTTCTCATTAATATTTTAAGTTCTAAGAATTAACATCTGATTTAAAATTTTAAGTTCAATTTACGTATTGCCTTCTTTATGTATCAAAATGGCTCTATATAACTACCCGTCTCAATATTTTACTAATAATTGTTCTATTGGAATTGGTTTTAAGAACATTTCAATGAAGTGACTTCAAAATAACAGGGGTTCGAAACTATTCAGTTTGATTTTTTGTTTTGTTTTTTATTAATGCTCTTGAACTGTCGGACAAGTTTAAAATAAATTTTTCCCCCTTTCAGTACAGATAAACCTGTTTCCTAAAATTCTTTTAAATTGTTTACTTCCTACATTCTATGCGAATGAAGCTAGTTGGACAAATATAATCTCGATAAATTTGAGATTTTAGAAAATTATAATGAAATTATATATCTTCATTTCTCTGTGAGTAACAATAATACACAGATATTGAGGAATGCTAATTACCTCTTGTAAAAACTATGAAACAAATAGTTCTCTTCAACTCTGCTATTATCTGCTAGTATTTTTTAACACATAGCGTACGGCGCTCCCAGGACCAGTATATTTTTGAACGCTCTTCTAGAAACATGCTTGGCAAGCAATAGGATGCATATGTGCGCATTTTTAATTTATTATTTGGTATTATATTTACATAAAGTATTCTTAAATATTACTATATATTTTATACATTTATTTATTATATAAGACTTTTTGCATTTTAAAAAATTGTTTTCTTACAAATTAAAACACGAACTTTGAAATAACAAAATTTATAAGAAAACATTTTATAAGGCACGGTAAACGATCGGTACAGATCTACCGACGTACTGGCTATACTGGCCGATTGTTTCTACATGCTTGGAATATCGACATTCAGTTATTTTGCTATTCATTTGTCATAAGAATGCATAAGGCTTCGATACCTTAGTAACGCAACAAAAATCTTGGCATCTGATTGGTTATGCATTGATTCAGCCGAAAAAACATGAAAGCGAGATATCCCGTGACCCGGCCACAATGTTCGGCCTGCTAAAAACGAGAAATCTCGTGACCCGTACGCGATGTGTTAATATTTGAATTGGGGAAAAAATTATGCAAAATGATTACTGACTGAACGGTAGATCATAGAGCTTTGCAGCTTCTTGTCTGCATTGAAGATTTGAATGATTTTTAAAATATCTTCATTTATACTACCACCTTGCAAAAAACCATCGAAATTTAAATGAGCTGGTTTGACCTAACTTAGGGGTCGGCAAACTGCAGTTTTTAGGGCACTTGCATTTTGAAATAATAATGGAATTAAAACAGTTCCATGCATAAAATTCTCAAAGGATGTTATTCATATAAAGACATCTTCATTAAGTACTAAAAAAATTGAGACATTAGCTATGCATTTTGATGTATAAACCAAAAATGCACGGTTTTTCAAATGAAGACTCGAATGAGACGAGGTAAAATATTAACATTCAGCTTGTATCCTGATCTCTTGATTACTGTGAGCATTCGTCTTGTAGCTTGAAGTCGATTAGCCCTTCTTGCATGATTTTTTCTTTTTTGTGTGAAATAAATCAGGATGATGTAATTCATGCTCTAGATTAAAGGAAGAATGTTTAAAAAAATCCTAGTATAAATATATTATATAAAATAATTAAAAAACAGTATGATAGAAATATCCGTCATCATGCAAATATACATGTTAAACTCAGTACAAAATCTTCAATATCCCTTTCTTCTAAATTTCCCCACCCATTATCGCTTTTATTACCAAAAAATCTCAGATTAGTTAAAAAAAATATATTCAAGAAATCGTACGTTTCTTCCAACTATAACAAACAGTGGAATTACAAGTTCAAACTCGCTATAAAGATTGTAACATTTTATTTATTTATTGACAGCTACGTTTCTTATTACGCAATAGTCATGAAAAAAATTGCCAGCAACAATCAATTTACAGTAGACCTGTTTTGAGTACAATTTTTTGGTCACTAAATGTTATGATGGAAATTTCCATCATCATGCAAAGAAGGGTTAAAAGTAGATTGAGAAATAATATTATTCATAACAACTCCTGGAATCTTCCCTGAATTTGAAAAATTCAAATTACAAACAGAATGCAAAAACTATCTGGAAATATGAGTTCATTGCTCACATTTCCTGAAACCAACGAGAGATTTTTTTTTTTTTTTTTTTCCTTTCTTGTAATTTTCTTATTTGGAAATATATATTTATCGAAATTCCTTCTTTATTATTGTAGAAAAATTACTTTTCGGTACAAATAGTTCACAGTATTTTTTTTTAATTTTTTTTTTAGATTTTTTAAAAATCAAAATTTGAAGTAGCCCAAGGCACGAAGTTCTAGATGGTAAGCAGTAATAAATATGTGAAATAAAAAAAAAATTGTAATACACGTATTTAATAAACAAAAGTATGCCAAAGATAAAGAAAGTTCCGGTTTACAAATGCTGCGTATGATTAAAAGGGGAGCTTTTAAGCATTGGTGTTAAGAGATTTAGAATGGATAATAATGATTGCTGGTAGCGGCTTTTTGAGACTAACCGAATTTGATATCCAAAATGTGCATTTTTTAATTTATACTGATTTTATAGATCGGATCTTGATATAAGAAGGTGATTGCAAGTAAAAAATCGGAGAACGTGAAAATATCCAAGGTTCGCACAGGTCTTGAAAACTCCTTGAATTTTATTTTGTTGTACTCAGGACCTCGGAAAAATATTTGATTTTCTATTAAGTCCTCCCTTAAGTTTACATTCTCCCGCCTTTTTACTTTTTTTTTTTTTAATTCGTGGGCTGAAAAAAAAAAAAAATATGTCGCAAAAATGTTCTAGGTTTGAGATGGCATTGTTTTTCTCAACTTTCAGAAAAAGAAGGTGAAAATCATATTTGAAATAAGCATTTCCTTCTTTAATTCTTAATCTTTTGTATGACTACGCTCAGGAACACTATTATTTAACATTTTTCGAAAAACCAATCGCTGTTAAGTAAGATTTTTTTTTTCTTTTTTAGATTTTATTTCCACCACTTTTTTCTAGAAATCAACCATTATTATACCATCTGAAATCGTAGAACAACATTTTTTGAACAGGATTCTTTTTTTTTTTTTTTTTTTTTCTCGATTAGCCAATTCAGACAGATAGAAAAGCACTTACAGTCATTTTTCGACAAAGGTGAATTTTACAAAATAATGTAATTATGAAAATAAATTTTTCAGTTGGCATTTCCTTCAGTTATATACAACTTTAAACGGAATTACAAAGATTTCACAGAAATTGAGAAAAATAAAATGTTGCCAAATTTACACTTTTTTTACAATTCATGCTTGATATTATAAAGCTAACTTAACATTCGACGCTCATTGTAAGGGATTTTAAAATATTTACAACTTTTGAGTTTAAAATTTTCTTCTCAGATTAATAGCCTTTTATTTAAACTTGCAATACCGATGTTCAAACTTTTCCACGACAACCCTTCCACTCCTAATCCGGTCATTTTTCCGGGTGCCAATTTATATGCTTGTTTTCAAGAGCCAACTCAACAATTTAAATCAATAAAATGGAACTGATTTTAAGAAAGAAAAAGATTTTTTTCGTTACAAAAATTGAAATCGAGAAGTATTTTTCAACAAGCTCCATTTCCGCTATTTTTTATTGAGTATCTTTTGAAGATTATACTACTTTTCTTTCGGGTACCAGAAAATAAATCTCCTCAGTGCATGATTTCTTCGAAATTTGAAAATGATCTGTTGATTCACGATTTGAAATAGAAAAGACGTATTAAGATATGTTGAGTTTCTAAAACTTATCTTTCGAAACACGCAGCAAGGTTAATTTGCTGTTAAATGCTGTTTGACTATTTTTGAAGAACTCTAATGAATATTGATCGGTAGACTGAAGTGTCATTTTTTATTGGAATTATTGCCGTTATTTTTTAATTGGCAGATTTAGGTTCTAGGCAGTCCACATTAGGTAGTCCTCCTTTTAATGAAGTGGTTAATTTAATTAAACATTTTAAACTTTATCAACATATTAAGATTTATTTTAGATTAATTTTTTTTATTTTAGTAACTATTGCGTATGCTTTTATTTATTGTGATTTACGGCTATGGGGCATTCACGTCTGGACACAATTTGATATAAGCAGACGCTTGGGATACTATAAATAGTATAATAGCAAAATGAACTGTTAGGAACCTGACCAACTATATTTGAGAGATGACTAATATTCTAGAATTCTTAGAATTTGCATATTTATTTATTTGTCAACTGAGATAATTGCATTTTTTTTAAAGCATCGCATTCCTCCAGACCAACGATAGATAGTTTCCTAATCGGAAGTACACCACTGTCCCAAGTCACAGTAGTTCTTTATGAAATCACTTATTACAAAACAAGTAATAGTTATTACGACTGATCGAAATTTCAAATACCCTTACGTTATTTAATATTATCCTATAAACTTAGAAACTTCCTGAATACCGCTGCTTTTGAAATTATTTATTAATATGATTTTTTTCGCTGTGTTTTCTCAATTGTCGGAAATTGTCTAAATGTCAGAAATTGCTGTACAATTTTATTTACACAATTTTTTTAAAGGAGCGAGGTTTTTGCAATTCCATTAAAATGCATGCCATACGGAAGAAAATAGTTGGTAAAAAGTTTAGATGGATATCCACTTTATTTTTCGGAGCATTCAGCTAATTCTAAGGGGAAAGGATCGAAAAAGGCTTTAAATACTTTGCTATTTAAATTCTTGGGGGGGGGGGGGGTCACATTCTGATTGTGTTGTTTTACAATTCCAAATGCTATTTGTAGGTTTGTTATTCAGAAGAAAGAGAAAAAAAAAATTTTGAAGCATATTTTCTGATATTTTCAGGCCACACAACACTAGCACTCCTTATGCTAGATGTCATAAACTTTTTTCCGTGTTTATTAAATAAAAACTATTACGAATTTTAGAACACTTTTAGATTAGTATTTTTTCGGACTTATAAACATTTTCCTACTAGTTTTCTTTAAAAAAAGAAATGCAATTTGAGATTTTTGTTTAATATTGATTCCTGCATAACACATACAGGGCGATTATAATTAAAGTGACTCTATTCAGACCCCTCTAGAACCCGTTATGCCAATCGGAATTTCATGAAACTTGGTATATACGTTATATGGAACATGGGGAAAAGATTTCTGCAATAAAAAAAAAAAATTGTTTAAATTTTGACCACAAGATGGCACTTTTTAAAAAATCCTTCTGCTATTCAAGGCTTTTCTGGATGCCTGGCCTCCTTGTTTACCCGACTTAAATCCCTGTGATTTCTGGTTTTGGGGATTCCTAAAAGACCGCGTTTATTTAGGAAGAATTATGACTTTACCCGATTTGAAAGCCAGCATTACACGCCATGTTTCTGCAATCCCTCGAGAGTTTCTTTGCGCTACCATTGAACTCGCTATAATGCACTTTTAACACGTAATTGAGGTTAATAGAGAACACGTTGAGCACATTCTATAAGTGAATAAATTTTAGCGATTCTGACAGATTTTTTGCCCTTCTTTAGGCGCCACAATTACCCCTGGTGATCAAAATTTGAACTACTTTTTATTGCAGAACTTTTTTCTCCATCGTCCATATAACGTATATACCAAGTTTCATGAAATTCCAAAAAGCAGAACAGGCTCTAGAGAGGTCTGAATAGGGTCAAGTGAATTATAACCATCCTGTATTTAAGTAAAATTGCAACCACTTTGCTCGCATTGAAAAAAAGCACTCTATGAATTACTTGGTAGGATCAGTGGTGAAGAATATGTCTTGTGGATAGATTAATAAATCTATTTAATTAATTCTCTCCTGTCATCAATAGGTCTTTTCTACGAGGGGCTTTTAAATAATTTAACATATGTGGCCTCATATTATCAAAATCCGCTATTGTGTAAAGTCATTCGTGCACGATAAATAAAGTAAAAAAAAAAAAATGTTTCTGTTTATTATATTTTTTCTATACTACACCCGGAAATGGTACATTATAATTTCTGCAAACTCAGTGCAATCTTAAACTAGAATTTTTTTTAAAAATGCATGCTACTTTTCTTTTTAAAAACTTGTCAATAAAAACTGTGCCCATTTTCTGCTGCCATCTATTGATAAGTTTTCAAACATAAAATCTATAATAAGAATAATTTTAATTTATTAAAATGAAAAAACTTTTTTGTGACTCCCAGATTTCTTTAATAAATAAAACTTATACTAAAAATGTTTTTATAAGTATGCAATGCTACAATTAATTTGTCTTTACTTTATATATATATAAATTCAAACAGTGCTGACCTAAGCGAATGTGACGCTGCTTATATTTATACAAATTCCTCGCGCAATATGAGTATTGTTTTGTTTCTTGTTATTCATATATTGACTGGTAACAAGAAACAATAAAAATTAATCATTGGAATCTGCTTTTTATTTATAAATTATAATTAAAAGTAATATAATTGTAAAACGAAAGATTTTATTAAATATGCAGTAAGCTTTAATTTTTCCAAAAAAATTAAATTTAGGACTTCGTTAGGAGTCGTTAGCAGCTAAATGAAGGGTAAATTAAAATTTAGCATAGAATAATATTTAAAGATAAAGCTTTGATTATTTTATTATAATCTATACTGATAAAGATTCTTAGAAATGAAATTAAGATTCACACTCATACACACGATTATTCCATTCCATATACACACACGAACAAAAGATTTTTCGTCTTATTCTTTGAAGTGCAAGAAATGAAAGGTTTTAACTCTGAAAAAACCACAGCTCTTTATTTAAAGTACCTTTTTTAAACAGTTAGAAACGCATTATATTTTTATATGATATTAAGTAAATAACATTTAAATATCCACGGTGTAAAATCTTCTTATTCTTGCTTGTTTGTCTTTTTTTTTTTTTTTTTTTGCATGGATTATACTTTATAATTTTTATACCGGACTTCTTCTCAGAAGTTTAAAAAAAACTATATTATTTGACAAAAATAATCATGTTTTAAGTAAATGTATTCATATTTTAACTTTGTAACATCTTTTAGCAATGTTTAATTTTCAAATAACGAAAATTCATTTTAGCCAATGAGATGATTAAGTTTTTATTAAATATTCCATTTAAAATTTTATAAACAAGACTGTAAGAGCAGATAGAAAATGAAATATATTTATTACATTTATGGTGAATAATCTCTTTTTTGTAAAATTTTCGTGAAAACACTGATAAACTCTTAATTTAATCAGCAAAAAAAAAAAAAAAAAATCACTGATATTTTATAAGCTGTTAATCATGCTTTAGGAAAATGCTTTGTTAGGAAAAGCAATATTTAACAGCATCTATTTATGTTGATACAATAATAAAAATTAAAAAGTTCATTTTAATTGTCGCTGTACCAGTAAATACTGATAACTATTCAATCAACTCATAGCGACATCTAAATTAAGAACGGTGACTGTTTTATCTACTAACTTCTTAATTCACTTTGATTTCAAGCGATTTATTTACCCATTACGATCTATAAGAATATTTCTTTCCGCCCAGCCGCAGATTTAAAGAAAAAAGTGACATTAATTTTTAGTTGGATTTTATGACAAGAAGTCCATAAAGGAAACTTAGCTTCCTGAACTTACCTGTCGTTAAATTGATTTTAAAAACTGCAAAAAAGGACAGAGAAAACGTTTTTATTATTGTAGTATTCAAGATAAATATATTCCGCCAAATCCTATTACTCCCCACAAACTTCATATAAATGTGCTTTAGACTTTCGCTTGCTAATGCAAATGAAAAAATTTTCCTCCTCGTTGTCATCATCCTTTGAACTCTTTCATCAACGATTTTCTTCAATCATTTGACTATTCAAAATTTAGTTCGAACTACTTCTGCCCATTATGATATATGAGAATATCTTTTTCTGCTCAGCCACTGATAAAATTTGACAAAGAACCTCAGTAAAATTTTATCATGGGAAGTCAACGAAAAATAAGCTTTTCATCCTGAATTCATTTGCATTTAAATAATTGTTTCATAGTTTGCAATTTTATAGTGCGAATTCACTTTAAAAGCGCGAAAAAAGGGAAGAGGCACCTGAAAACCCTTCTTTTTTTCATCACTACAGGCTTTTATTTAAAGGTGTTTTCTATTTGTAAATATTGAATTTTGTAAGGGATTTTTTAAAGCCTTTTCTTGGTTTTCTAGAATTTTGAATTTTGTTCTCTAGCATATTTTCGGTTTTAATATAATTTTTTTATATTTTCTCAGCTTAATAAGCCGTTAATTGATTAATTTAATTTAATTTGGTAAGAAGAGCACCCAGTGGCGGCTCGTCCATTAAGGTTGCATTGTTCCAGCACGCACTGAACTTATTTTTAAAAGTTAGATTTTCTTTTTTTTTAAAAAATCAAATTTTTTTACTACAAAATTACTCCAAGGCTTTGATGCTCTTTGCTTACTTTATCACTAATCCGAATGACCTGTGAAAATGGGGGAAAAAGCAATAAAATGTAAAAATAAAATAGGAAATGAGCCAAAAAAGAGGGAGGGAGAGAGAGAGAAACGCAAGTCGGAGCGATTTATTGTGCATCCCATGAAAGTACACTATGTACACACACACTTGAATGATTTATCTGAAGAAAAAAGCAATTATTTTCTCCCTTTGAATACAGAAGCGCTGCAGCTACAATCAAAGCAGATCCGGCCTTTCGCGTTAATTATTTTTTTCACTCTCATCCAATATTCGCCTTCATTCTCCCATTTCTGTCTCTCATTGGATATTTATGATGTTTGATTTCGATTCGTGTTGCCTTGACAGAACCGCATGCGACTCAGTGAATATTCATTTTCTTTTGTTAAAGGTTGCTTTTCGTAAAAAAAGATACGTGGTAATTTTCTAAAACATTATTCGAATGAAAGATTTTATGAGATATCATTTATAATTAATTATTGCATTGAAAAACGATGAAATGTGTTGATCATTTATTCCACATCTTATCTGATATTCATTTGGCGAAAATAGAAAAGTGTGTGAAGAAAGACTCTCCGATCCTTTTATTTGTTGTATTATCATTTCAAAAAGCACATAATTTTTTTAATTGACAAAATTGCAAGGAATATATCATATATTGATTAATTAACAAGTTTGAAATACAAGAAACTTCGTATCTGGATTTGAAATAAAAACTTTTAGGATGCTAATAAGCAGAGAATCTTTTTTTAATTGCAATCTCTTGATAAATATTTTCTTACAGTACTGCTGATTTCTAAACCGATGAACCGCCACTGGTATCACCATCTTCTAATGAATTTGGGGAAGAAATTGATTTCAGGATTCTATAATGCTTGACATAATGATTATAAATTAAAGATATTAAGAATGGAAAATAATTGATTAGAAAAACCGTTATTTTTTTGTGCACTAATAAAAGTGTGTATATTAAAAATTGTTTTTATTAAACTTATTTTTTAATACTTTTCTCCGTAAACTTTACAGCATCTGGGGGAATTATGTACGTCAATTCAAATTATTCCTCACTCGTTTCATAATAGGGCGTTTTATACTTGTACCTAATAATGTATATGAATAAAGGGGGACTGCGCTTAACGGGCATAATTCGTTCACAAATCTTACTAGTAATGTGAAACACTCATAAAGTGGAACAATTTTTCCCTTAAGAAACCATTTTAAACTGGGCAACGCACTCCATTCCGAAAAAAAAAAGAAAAAAAAAAAAAAAACACTCAAGCAAATTTATGTATGCTTTATTATTTATTTATATGTGTGCTTTTTTATGCCAAAAGACATCTGTGTTTAGTTACGTTTCAAAATTTGCCAAAAATGGGATACCATTATCGTTAAACGAATTAGTAACGCGCATAGCTACTATCTTATCAGGGTGATGCTTCTCAGCTATTTTCCATGTCTTCAGTATCTCGCTTATTTCACTGGAAAGTTGTTGCTCTGTTACCTCCATTATTTCTTCCTCTTCTGACCAAATCTCGTCCGCATCTTTTTGCTGGGGCAAAGCTCCACAGGCGCATGCTGAAACATGTTGGAATTGCGTTCGACAGCGCTATCCGACCAAAACTTCTTCCATGTAAATATAAGGGCTCTCTTCAAACGAACGCTGAACTCACGCATATACAAGCAAATCTGGCAAGTGATGTCACTGTATCTCCATGATGTCACTCGTTCTGCGAAACATCGCTAGTTAAGGGAGTCACTTTTTTACATTTTGTTTTGCCCGTTTTGGGAATTATTCGTCCTGAAAGGGTCTCGTTAAATGAGGTTTGATTGCATTTTCATCTATACTTAGTCATTATTCCGATTAGTAAATATTTATTTTGCCAATTGTAAAACAATAATTGCCACAAACGCATTATAATTATGTTATTGAGAAAGTAAAATGCATATTTACACATATACGTAAGATGTATTTTAATAATAGTCTGTGATTTAAAAGAAATGTATTTTGAAAAAGTTTTTACTTTGCGAAAACCCTTAATTGTTTGATAAATTAAACATATTTTTCATTGGTTACATAAAAAGGAAGAGATATTTCGCAGAAAAGAACCTTTTCTAGTTTTCAAATATTTATAAATTTTAACTTATAATTTTAGAAATTAATCAATAAGTTTATTTTCACTTAAATAAATCAGCAATCATCAGGTGCCACAGTTTTTCAAAACATTTACGACTGAAAGATTAAAAAATAAAATAGATAGGTAAAATTTTCTTTGATTTTAAAGGGTTTTATAAATAATTATAGAATTACTGCTGTGATTGAGTGAAAATGTACGTTGTAATGTATTTATGTCATTTGAGGAACAAAACAAATCTCAGAGGATAAGTCTTGTAGAAAAAAGTTACACATGTCAGTTTTAACACATAAAAATATAGATGCTTTCAAGAACGTGCAAGATATTTAAAATTCTAGCATAAAATTTAATTGCCCTTCGTGATTGTCTCACATAGTACTTTTCGTTTTTTCCAATTTATTCATGTGTTTCAAACAATATACAATTATGTCAAAAAAAGTTTATTACGTTTTTACTTCTTTCTTAATGGAAGTTCATTTATTCGTACAACTGCGAGTAAATTCATTTACTAACCGCAAATAATAGTAAGAGAAAATGGAAAAAATTATTATCCTTTCACCATGCCTCAACGGAAGTAGACTTTATAGCTTGAGATGTACTTTTGTATTATAATGATTGAAAAATGATAATCTTTTTATTGTCAATGACAGTAATAAACTCAAAATTTAATACAAAGTTTATTCAGTTGTGATCCTTAATGATTATCGATTAATACAATGAAATTAATTTACAATGAATTCTTTAACTAAGTTTGATTTAATAAGGCAACAAATCTTTCTGCTTCCTTTTTATATCCATTTCAATCTTCGCAAATTTTGCAATTTTTTTCTCCGCTTTATATTTTATTCTACGAAATGGAAAATCTAAGCTAGCCATATGATTGAGATAAATATCCGTGCCATAAACAACTTTGTAAAAACTAAGTTTGGTAAACTCATGTTTGGTCTTCTATCTACCAGATTCAGTCTAAACCACGTGTAGACGAATTTAGTGGGTATGGATTGCTTGTAAATTCTTCTAACCGTTTATATTAAAGTAACGATTTTCAGATGAGAGCGGGTTTTTTTTTGTTTGCTTTTTAGCTTAAACAATGCAATTTTATTTTTTAATTGATCAGTACGGTGTTTGGATGAACTTTGTACATAATGTGATTTATATGTGTTTGAATGAGAAAAAAATCCAACTTCATTTTGAATAAATTATCTTTGATGTATAAACTTTACTTAAACAACGATTATTGATGATTTTTAAATTTCTTCTTTTCAGGACTCTTGCTGCCGTAAAATTTTTGGTAGAGAAATACAGTAATCATATTTTATGCGAGAAAGATGAGAACGGTCACACTGCAGCTCACTGGGCATGTTTAGGCGGTCATTTTAACATTGTTCAGTATATGGTAGATATAGGCGTGTCTGTTAATATTCCTAGTTCAAGTCACATTGGTGCCTATCCCATTCATTGGGCATGTGTAGAAGGACATGTATCTATAGTAGACCTTCTTCTTCGGGTAAGTTGACAGTAGTGAACTTACTATTACTGGTAAGATGTTTTGTATAGTATTTTGTTTTACATATTTTTTTGATATGACACCTATCAGGATTAAAAAATTTAATTATTTCAACCGTCTAATTACAGCAAATACAATAGTGGAATGTTTGCTTGTTTGCCTGGCCATGTGGAATTAACGACTTTCACATGGTCAGACAAAATCCATTCGAAGTTGCTAGTTCGAGTAGAACACTTTTAAAATTCTTTGAAGAGTTTGGTAACAAATGCCATGAAGAAGCTCCTACCAAGAATTATGTTTGAAATCGAATCAGGAACACAAGGACTTAAATCTGGGGAGTACAGAGAATGATAGAAGAAACAAATCAGTCACAAGTAGCTACCGAATTTTACCAAATACTCTTCAAGTGACAGATCACTTCAATTATACTATCAACAGAAATGATACAGCTTATGATTTCCTACTACTTCCAAATTTCAGGAAACAAACTGCTGGCAAAGCTGATGACTATATCGGAGGATCATAAATGGTTCAAACTACTAATCGGCTGTAATTATGTGGAGGCCACTATTGAATTTCTAACATTTTCACATAGAACTTAATGAACCTATATAACATCAAAATTCTGTTTTACGTGATGAAGAAATGGAAATGAACATTAATGTCATTACTTAACAATCAGAGGAGACAAGGATATATTTGTGAATGATTGTCGAAAATAAAGTTTGAATTTCTGATTGGCAAAAATTTTTCCATGCATCATTCAAGGCTCTTCGAAGCTCAACTACTGATTCAAATTGCTTACCTTTCCCATAAACACGACGATCCTTGCTATATGTTCTCTATAATGTTGAAGTCTGGACTTTTAGCAGGCCAGTGTAAAGCCCGAATATTATTTGTTGCAATTCAATTTTTAATTCTGTTAATTGATGCTACATGTTGAAAAATCCTGTCATTTCTTCCATGCCATTGGGAAAGAGATGTGAATTCAAGACTTGGATATAATTTGAGTGTTTCTACCTGCCTCTCAGAATCTTTTCTCTGCCACTTTGTTCTTCCTCCACTCCCAACTACCAAATTTAACATTAAACTCACTCCTTCCATCTGTCAGGTGGAATAAGTCTTTTCTTCATTATTAAGATAATGCCAATTGTGGCCATCTGGGTCGTTTAAATTACTTTTTTCTCATCAGAAAATAATAGCGGAATTCATTCTGAACTGCACGACAAAGGGTTTTTAGCCCACTGCAGTTGATGTACAATGTGTCTTTCAATCCTTCAGTTTGGTGTTTCCTTTCTTTGAATACGAACTTTTTGGAGCTTTTCAAACAGTTGTAGACATTTATTCTTGAAAAGTGTGTGATGCCTGCATTATTTTGAACTTTGGCAACACTTCAATCCGTTTTTTTTTTTTTTTTTTTTTTTTTCCCTCAAATGATTTTTCTTTCAACGTGCTGCGTCAGTTTTTTAGGTCTGCCAGTCTTTTTGTCCCCTGACTGCTAATTTTTTTTATGAAGTTCGAAAGAGTATTTGGATTGATGTGTAGCTGGCGTGCAGTAGTTTTCGCAATCTTACCATCATTTTTGAAGACGACAATTTGGCTTTTTTGAAACCTACTTAAAGGCTTTCCTCTAGGCAATTTTTAAAAAAAATGAAAACGAT
The DNA here is from genome assembly GCF_947563725.1 of Argiope bruennichi. Lineage (NCBI taxonomy): Eukaryota > Metazoa > Arthropoda > Arachnida > Araneae > Araneidae > Argiope > Argiope bruennichi. The sequence goes on along the minus strand of NC_079162.1, from coordinate 131,223,509 downwards.
GACTTTCAATAAAATAGTACGTTTTTATTAACAAAAACAGTAAAAAAAAATTGAAAAGAATGAAACACCAAATGAATATAAATGGCAAAGGTCTTTTCCTAGTTACTGTGTGTATTTTTACCATAAACGGTATTATTTAGAGAATTTTTATAATAATTAGGACGCCAAGAGTTAAAATCTGTGAGACATCTGCTTACAACTTCAGAAAAAGTATAGCACCTTTCCTATTTTCTGAGCCAATGGGACTTATTACTTATTTTTTCAAAATTTCTCTTAACCTATAGCTTCGCGAGAAGAAGAAAAAATGTTCCTCGATGACTTCCTTAAATGTCTTCTTACACTTCGGTATGAAATTCTTGTATGCTATATCTTTCTTTCTGTAGGCTCTAAATATTCTTTGAAAGGAAACGGTATATTTTCATTCAATCAACCGAAGGAAGCAATTTACTTTATTTTCTAGTGAAGCCCAGTTTCAGCTGTAATTTGATAAAAAATTATTCTTTAAATTTCTGGGGAAAAAAAGTACCAGATATATCCATTTTAAGGTTTTTTTCAATAACATATATTTATAAATTTACAAAAATTTTAAATTACTTGCGAATTAAATGGACTTCTCTGAATTTAAAGATATTGTGTTATTTTCTAGAATGGAGTTCCCATGGACATCTGTGATATGAATGGTTGTACTCCTCTTATAACCGCTTGTCAGCACGGGAACAGTCACCTGGTTTGTTACCTCCTTGGACGTGGTGCAAATAAAACTATCTGTGATCGAAATGGCGACACTGCTTTGCATTGGGCCTCTTATAAAGGTAATAAATAATACCTTATGATTCATCGTCAGTGTCATATTCAAAGATTACTAATATAACTTCGAAGCTTATTTAAAGAGTTGTTACGGAAGGCTACGAGAGTAAATACATTTCATTTACAGAATCATATCAAAAGAACAATACTTCAATGAACACAGAAACGGAAGAAAGTAATGAAGTTATTTTTATTGTTGTTGTTTTTCAACGCATTCAGAAACATACTCATTTCTACTGCGCTTGATTTGCGTTTCTTAAATATTTTTTCTTACATGAAGAAATTACTCAATGAAGTTATGCAATTTTTTATTTATTCAATCATTTTCATGCAATGAATTGTGATTCTTTATCATGATTTCAATGAATTTTGAATGCCACTGACCAATTTCTTTTAAATGTATTTCTTTCAAAGGAATTTTGAAAACAATAATTTTGCCTCGCTGATAAAAGCATGTCTTTCGATTCTTTTTATTCCAAAAAGACAATGACTTTGAACATACCAATGTGCATAGAATTAATTGAAACGAAGGAACATAATTTCTCGAAGAGGATAATAAAAAATTAGCTTATGAAACAAAGTTGTTTTCGCAGTGCGTTGCACAAGCTTCTGAACTTCAAAATATAAATATATTACATTAACTATTACTAACGGTTAGTTAACATACATTCTAAGAAAGCCCCTTAGTAGCTAATAAAGGCATATAAAATTCAATCATTGATGGTATCATCTAGTAGATTATTAATAATCTTCATTGTTCGTGTCACGGATTTTCTAATTTGTGTAATATTTTGGCACTTAATCTATAAAAACCCTACGTTGGGCTTGATGAAACAAAAGATTTTTTTATTAAAATATTGTAGTGATCTCATTCGCCTTTGTCTCCTCAAACGTGAAAGCATAAGCCGAACTTGTAGAGGGAGGTCATAAAGTGCCCACGTCTTGTGACAAATTTTTTAAATATTGAGTTAAGTGGAGCTCTTTTAACATTAAGGAATACAAATAAGAAAGTTGCGAATTTGAAAGTCTCTGAAAACTTCCATCTATCCTGGTAAATTTCAAGGGAACACTTTCTGAGATTTCTTTTGGGCATGATTTAAAGAGATTGATTTTGATGTTCCAAGTACTGTCATGAGTATCCTGTCTGGATAATTGATCATCTTCTTCGTTCTCTGTTTATCCAGGACGTGCAAATTTGAGATGTTAAATAGCACCAAATGTTAAAGATTTCCTGAGAACCGGCTGGAGAATCTTAAGAACTTGCAGGGGAGATTTCTGTCTGTTTGAATAAGCATTTTGACAGAGCCTTCTGAGATAAACAGCTCATGGCTTCTCTCAGTGCAATCCTTTTTTGCCTGTAAAGGTCTATTATTATTGTTAAGATTGCTTCACCATTTGTGATGAATTAATCCCTTGCAGAAAACACAGGAGGCAAAGACTATTCCCCTTTTAATTTTTGAATCTTCGATAAAAATCTGGAATTTGTTTAAATCTGTACGCCATTTACTTTCTAGAGAAATGGAAATAGATTTAAGAGCAAGATGTGAAAGTCTGCTTGGTGGAGTTTCGTAAAGAGATTCTCAAGTTCTTCCAAAGCACTAAGTAGAAATTTCAAAAGATGTATGTTATTAGATGTTAAAGCAATCTTCCTTGCTATAGCTAGGTCAACTGGCTCAATACTTACAAGGATTAGCAAGGAATGGCTCGAATTTATGAGGAAGAGATCCGGAAAATCACAGGAGCAAACATTCGATTTGTACAGAAAACTATTTTTAAGCAGAAAGTTACCTTAATGCCCCAAGCTCCACAAACATGAGAAAATATCCTTTCTCCGACATATCCATATGACAAGCGAAGAGAAAGATCATGAATATCCCAGAATAATTTTTTTGCGAATCTGGATATGATAGCTAAATGTTTGATCCTTTTTGATTACAAAATCCTAATATTGGGAACCATGAGAGTTTTTGACAAAAGTTACTTTTAGATATTGTAAAACTGGACAAATTTTTATGAGTTTAAAAACTAATTGGATTTCTGTTCGTAAATGTAGAGGGATACCAAATACCATTGAAATGGTTTTGTGCTAAGAAATGAAGAAAGAATTGTTTGGAGCTGCTTGAGTGCTTTACTTAGAGCAGCATATTTTCAATAACTTTCTGGAAGAGGATTAATTAAAAACAGAAAATTATCAGCGTACACCTGATGAGGCGTGTGCGCCTCCCATGAATGAGTTGAATTAAGGTGGCAATTAGATTCCAGAAAAATGGTGGCTAACCTGGATCTTTGTGGACAACCTTTTGACATGCATTTTAGGATAAGTACAGAGCTAATAGGGTATTTTAACCGTCTATTATTTAAATAGTCCTTTTATAATGATGAACATCTCCCTAGGATAGTTCTTACTATGGGTAATTGTAAGGAGGCGTCTCGACATTATTGAATGAAATGTTCTCTTGACGTTATGGATAATCAGAGCTGTATATTATTGTTGTTCTTTGTTTCTTTGAATTTTGCCAGCGGCATCTAAAATCACCTGAGTTGTGGATCGCCCTATAACAAATCCATATTGATTTTCAGATATCGATGCAAACTGTTAAGCATAAAATTCAAGTCGTCAAAAGTAGATAAGTCTGTTGGAGTTCTGATCTTTATCAGATTTCGGAATGAGCATAATGGTTCCGACTTTGAAGATATCAGGGTTAACAGGAGAGTCTTAGGGGTTTGTTTATTCAAGAAGCTGAATTAGAATTGTTTATCAGCATTAGACAGTAATTTGATTATCTTTTTCCATTCCTTCCGGTCCAAGGGCTTTACCTTTCTTAAGGCTACTATAAGTAGAGTCCAGTTCTTGTTCCATAAATGTGTAATCCTCGAGGAGAGTGGAACAGAAGGGAGGGACTATGGAGTCCAAAATATGCGGGAAAATTTTCATCAACAATGGAGAAAATGATTATGGCTTCCATGACTTAGGAATAATCAGAAACGAGATCTAGCATAAAAAAGTTGTGGAAAAAGTCTTGCTCTTTGAGACCTAGTAAACAATTCCGAAAGGAAAATCTATAACACTGCAAAAAAATATAAGATCTTTCTTTTGATAAGAACATATTAATCTATATGATATTTCAGCAAGTTTGATGAAAGTTTGCAATTGCTAAGATGTTTTGTATAGCCAGGGTCATTTTGATATCCGCTCCGTCTTACCAAATAGATCTATTCTATAACAGAGATTGATTGATAGATTATACCTTAATGTTATTCTGCAATCTACAATAGTTCTTTTACTTATAATAGCGTTATAATTTAATAGCTCATAACAGTTCCTTAATTTAATAGCTCTTAGACAGAGGTGAAGAAATGAATTTTGACCACTATTTCATTTTTAAATATATTAATTGAATTACTATTTTTCAAAATCTTTTCATACAGTAAGGTTTCAGAAACATTAAGTGCTAAAATAAGTTCCATTTTTGTATGTCTATGCCATGTGAAATTATTATTTATTTTAATATTACAAACTTCAAATATTTGTCTCATAATTTGTAAAGAGTCATGTGATGTTTTAAGATAGTTTCTTCGACCTGAATGTTTAGTTTTCGTTTGACATTTTGAAAATCTTCGGATGATTTGGTAAAACTAAATATTTAAATATATTCTGTTATTACGGTTTAAGATTTTGCATCCATTGCGTTTTTAAATGAATTTTCAGTAAAGATAGATTTTTAATGCTCATCTCTTGGAAAAGACGCGCTTTCCAACTGTTTCGTCGTTAGCAATGTTCCTTCTTTTGGTAAAACAAGCAAGCTCGTAAAGCATAATTTTGGTTCTTTTATAATTATTCATAAATATAAATAATTAGAATTATTCTAAATATAAAATTTTTTGTCAAGATAAACGAAGATAAGTAGTTTTTTAAATTTTTTATGCAAAAAAGCTTTCAACTTGATAAAACTTATTTTTCGCATTGCTTCATTATATTGTTGTTCTTGTGAATCTATACAATAATCAGTGCAATTATTCAATTCATGAACTATTAAGCCGTATTGGAACTTTTTTGAAATGTGTGACAATTAGCACTCTTTATTTTAAAACGCATTTCTTCTTTGCAAATATCGCATTTTTTTTCTTTTTTTTTTTTTTTTACTTTTGAACTTTATAAAAGTTATTTATAAACAGTGACAGGTGTCCTTTATGTAGTGTACTTCGAAGGAGAATCGGAAGTGTTAAGTAATGTGCCCTATGAGAGAAAAAGGTATCTTTGAAGTTCAAAAATGTCAATGCTTGAACAAATGCCAAGATGTCTATCTTTCTTTCTTCTATGAATACATGACGCAAATCGTAGCTGTTGTGTACAAGAAGTTCATTTACCATTAAGTGTTGGGAAAATTCTATGTACTTCTGTTTTTAAGGCTGGAACTGCCGACCTGATTTTCCCATGGCACTTAATACACAATTGTTTCATCATAAAATTATATAATTGGGAGAATTATTTTGTTGCTATTTAGATAGTTTCTTTCCGGAGCCAAATAAAAGGACTTTAAAGATGACACATCATTTTTTTATATAAGAGTGTAGAAAAAATGAGTGAATCCAAAGGAGAAAAATTATATAACCTATTCGATATTGCACGTTGGTGTCGTTTTAACAAGATAAATAATGAACGTCATAAAATGTATCGATATTTTATAGAGAGTGATTGTATGAAATATCCTCTTAGTTGTAACTTTAGTAAAAACAATAATGACCACGAATCTGAGCACGATAACTAGAATTAAAATTATTAATTAAATTTGAAGTTAATTATTCTTTAGACAACCCAGAATATTTAAATTTAATCGCATTATTTACACGTTGTGAGTTCAATGGAGCTTTGCGATCTTATCATCATATATTTGAAATTAAGTCACTCTGAACCATTCTATCAGCAACGGGATTAAATAGGACTTATATAACGTAACGAATTTACATCACTAAATTGCCCTTAAAAGGACAAACTGCAATTTTTGATTGAGGCTAAAAAGTTTGATTTTCGTTTTAATTCCTTATAACTAATTTCAGGAATTTTTGATTAATACAGCTTATGAGGTGATAAAAAGCGATTGCTGAGGAAATGATAAAATCTCACAAAATGCATTTCTATGATGCAGTGGGAAAAGTTGCTACAGTGCCTGAAAGAATTTGTCACCTCTTAAGTTACGCTGACACTGTGAAGATTCTCTTTCTGACTTCCACTACTATTAGGGAATCATTGAATAATAGTTAACGGCTAAAAAATAAATCCATGAATGAGAAAGCTTTAAGATCTACTGATTGTTTAAAAAGTTATTATCATTAGTCTCTTTTCTTAACAGGTTTCCCAGACCTTATGAGATTGTTAATTTATTCCGGTTTCGATCCTCGACTACAAGATAATTTCGGATATACTTCTTTGCATTTGGCGTGCCTTAGTGGAAATCTGGTAGCTGTTGAAGATCTCTGTGAGAAAGTGAGGCCTTTTCTACTGTCATAAATACTTATTTTTTTAATTAAAATTATCGAGATTTCAATCGGGTTGTACTAATATGTATGTTTTTATCGATTATTTATCATACAAATGCTTAATTAGGAGAGGCCCTTTTCACATTAGTTAGAAAAAAATCTGCAAATGAACTATAAGCGAAATTCGATTAACATAAGTTTAAATGAAGATGTAAAATTTCATTTTAATTTATTTATGCAGAATCTCGTCTTTCGTCTCTGAAAATTGTTATTTTTTGTAAAGTAACAGTGCATATTTTCCTAAATAGATGCAAAATAAAAGTTAGTTATATTAAAAGTTAAAAAGAATTTCAATTTCTCTTGAGCAGTTCAGAAGATTATAAATAACAGCTGAGTCGTAGGCTATATGAATCATCGTAAATTTTATAAGTGCTTAGAATAAAATATCATTGGAATCCAGGCGATTCTATAACATTAAGGGATTATATTTTTATATGTGTTATGCATGTAGTTTTAAATGCGATAAATTCAGTTTACCCATGCCTTTGAGTTAAATTCTATTTAAATCTGCTTTTAAAAATAGACGCATTATTTTCAAAAATAAAAACACTTCTTGTACAATAAATGAAATCGTATGGGACTCCATTATTCCAGAAACCCTAAATTAGAAAAAATCCAGAGCTCACTCGTTTCAAAAGTGTGAAATCCTTGATTTGTATCTTACTCTTTTCTTTTGCTTTGAGCTCTATACCGATTTGCATGCAAAGCTCTGAACAATATGCGCGACTTGGATTTACATAAAATGCTTTTTGAAAAATTTTAAATTCATCTGCGCTTACTTAAATATCCTTCAAAACTAAAATAAAAGCTTAATGGGTTTAAAAGAATGCAGCTTTTTTTTCTAAAAATGGCGTCTCAACTTTTCCAACTTACATTATTTTATATTTTACATTGCCATTGCTAATTTTTTTTGAATATTTTATAAGTATTGTTCACAATTCCATTAGCTCAATATTTGGAATAAATAGAAATTTGAAACTATTTCTTACACACTGTTACCAAATATTGACACAATGAAATGGATTTGTTCCTTTAATATTTGTTTGTTTTCATTAAATAATTACTTTTACAATTATAAGTGCATTCTAATTTCTGCTTTAAATTTGTTTCAGGATAAAATCGAGCTCTGTACGAAAGATAAACACAACAGAACCCCTTTACAATTGGCTGAAGAACAAGGTCAAAGTGACATTGCCGAATATTTAAAACAAGAGATTCGGAGAAGAAAATATATTTTTTCTAATTTTAACCTATGGTAAGCCCAATTGAAACTTTAAATATTCTAAGCACTCTAACAAAGGAACCATAAATTACCATACTTACCTCAGTGTAAAAGTAATAATATGTCTAAATTATTATTATTATTTTGTAGAATGCTATACAAAATAATTATAAATAAATTTAAATTTCTAAAAGGCTCTAAAAAAGGAAACTCGGGTGAGAATTATTTGAAATTTGACCTGAATTTACGGGAAAAAAGTGGGGAAAGTATGAGAGAAGAAAAAATGTAATTGAAAGTTTTAGGAATAGTTGAATAGAACTTTTCACGTCGAACATAGAACTTTTAGATAGAACTTTTCATGTTGTAAAACTACATAGGTTTGGGTACCAGTAACTTTGGCTATCCCATGCAAGGCCATTGTGTAAGTTACTGGACGGAGAAGGAGAAATAGAGGTTTCACTCTTAGAGATACTAATGACAAATCATTTAATATTGCATTCCACATAGACTGTGGTATTCATTGCAATTTTCCCTTACATGGAATTTAAACATCATTGCAAATTTAATTAGATAATAACTCATTTAAATTGTTTCATTTAACAAGCATTGCATATTTAGTATTTTATTATCTATTAAGTTTTGTTCGCATTTCCTTTTAAAATTGTAGCAAAAAATCAAATAATTGGTCTCAAATACATTGAATTTTTACATTTATTTACATTAAATGATAAATCTTGAACAAACTGACTGAATATAGAATAAATAGAATAATAGCTAAAAATAGAATACTTGTATTCTTACACTTTTGATACTGAATGAAGCACAAGCTTAAAAAAAAAAAGATAAATATTCAAAATTTAGCTGAAATGCTTTTTTATGTTATAAGAAAGAATCATTTATTGATTTTACATCACATGCTTTTTTTAATAAATATAGTAAAATTTCTTGTTTGATTCTATAAATAATGTGAAAAATCACTTGATTTATGTGCATGTAAAAATGGTATTCATTATTCATAATAACCAAATATTTCATGTTAATTCGGAATTTCGGAGTTCTAAGAATAGAAAATTCTATGAAGAAATGGTGACATTAAAAAAGAAATGCTCTTCGAAAAATGGCGAGTTTTAAAAAGTAGAAAATGCTCTTCGAATAATCCAAAATTATTGGTACGAAAACCTCCGAATATATGAGATTTATACAGAACGATATAGAAAATGAAGTTTTAATAAAAATGTTTAGTTCATTCTTCATAATATTGTAGAATATTACAAAATACAGTACACTCCCGAGTATCCGGTTCGTGACTATCCGGCCTGGTTTTATTTTATCGTAATTAAATGAGGAAGTCAAGGCGTCTATTAAGTCATCTATTAAGGATTTTTTCAAAACCTAAAAACTGTAAGTTTCGACTCTTACCTTAACCCTTTCTAGGGCCGTAGGAAGTATGCTTCCCACCAAATTTATCAATCTTTATATGAATTTATGTAGGTTGGCATAAGTTCTGACATTTTTTTTAGAAAGACAGAAACTTAGATGGTTTGGTTCTTTATTTTACACAAAATGATGTGTCTTGATTTGATACTTAATTATTAATTAATCAAATTAAATTTATCTAATAAGCTAAACGAATCCCTTTTCTTATTCTAATTTCAAGCCTAAAAATATTTTAACATAATGTGACTAGAAAAAAATGGCCCTTTAAAAGGTTAAGGTTATCTTTTCATATCTGTATGATCATTTATCAGTGGAAATTAAAATCAATTTGAGCTAATTTTCTTAAGAATTAGGTCTACGATTTACGTTAATGTTTTGATTATGTTTTCTGAATCTAAGTTGGGCATTACAGAATTTATGTAAACATGTGAACAGTTTATATCCTTTAACTTACTTTTTCTCTAATAAATTCTTGAAACGTGCAGTGCAGCATATAAACATATATAAACTACCATTACAGAGCCTTTTTTTTTTTTTAACTGGACACGTTACCGACAACTGCTTCTTTGATTCACTGGACCGCAGTTGCATTCACATTGAGATAAATGGAGGGCTTAGTATTCAATAAGAAGTGAGAAAATACGTATTACGACAGTGAGATTTTGTATAAAAACTTTGTCTTCTGTTATTCGTGGGCAAAGAAATGAATTCATAGAACTTCGATCTATCCGGCTGATTTGTTATCCCGCCTGCCCTTCCGCCACATTAGACCGGAGATTCGGGAGCGTACTGTATTTGTTTTATCACTCACTCATAGGTTCAACGATTCGAACAGTTATTAGTATCCCGAAGAATATCTTAAAAGATTCACTCTTGTTTCAGCTGTGGTTAAATTTCATATTGTTTTCTAATGCTAGAACTGTTTCGTTTTCAGGCTTTTAGTGTTTGGTACGAATGGGCACAGCAAAGGACCTTTATTTTTCCTTTTAGGGACCCTTTTCTTCTGGGGCTACCCGATGTATATTCTCAGGGTAATTATATATCTGGCATATTTTTCTTTCTTAAGTCAGAACAGTTAAAAGAAATATCTACAGAAAAATACCAGTTCCTTTTGGCACGAAATCAAGAGGAGGTGTTATATATTCTGAAATTAAGGAGACGGTGGACTCTATGAGGCATTTTTACGCATTATTCAGTGAGAGTTATGAAACTTTTTATGCATATGTATTAAAATATAAAGATGTCAATTTTTTTTAAACCTTTAAAAACCAAATTATATTTTTTAAAAGAATTAAAAAAATCCTTTCTTTCCATTTTTTTTTCTTTATTACTTAATCTAAGTTTATTTAAAATAAAACTGAGCATGATTATGTAATTCCAATTAAATGCCAATTTTTTAGTAACATTTTTATACACACTTACTGAATTTTCAAAAGAATTTTATGTCTTTCGGAACTAAAATTGACTTATAACTATCTAAAAAAACTCGAGACATAAAATGCATACCCTATTTTCTTTTAATGTTTAACTGAATTTTTTTATTATCAATTCTATTTAATTTCTTCAAAAAATAAGACATCTGGAACATTTCAAAGATATTTAAATCTAATTACAATACAATTTTGAGAAAAGTCATTGAAATGTGCTTTTTTTCTTCTAGACCTTTGAAATATTCATTTTATTTAACAATATATCCTATAACACTAATTTAGTTGAATAAAACATATATTTTGGTGAGGAAACGATAAAAATAAAATTTTATGTTTCTGTCCATTTTCGTTTATTTCAAAGTTCACTGTCCCCTTAAAATGCTTTGAAATCAAAATCGTAAACGCTGATAAATTCAAATTTTTACATGAAAAAATGAATTGCATAAAAATAGCCGATGGACTTCTAAAATAATTTACAAACGCGAGAACTTTCGTTTCTGATTTTCATCAGTTCTTTGAGCAATTTATTTAAACTCTACTTTCCTTATCACGATTTAATGAGGATTATTAAACCAAAAAATATTAATAGAAACATGAGTTAAATTCAAGGACGCTATTTAAAATAACATTCAACAACAATGACTTGTTAACAATATCCAACGAAAAGCCTTGGCATAATAAAGCAATACACATTTACGGAAATGCATGATAAATATTCAAAATAGTCGAATAAAAATGTATACAAAAAAAAAAACTGTAACTAAAAATTATTTAATGAAAAAAGCATTATAAACAGAAGTTATAAAATATTGTACGTTCACAGAATACAACAAATATCATTTTATTTGCCACATTTTACCATAATTTAGAGGATTGTTCAACGAATCAACAAAAATTACTTACCGCGTAGCCGCGAAAAATTCCATATCAAAACTTTTATTTTAAATTGTTTTGATAATTATTTGCATGACATAATTATAACAATAATTAGAAATTAATTATAACAGCATGACAATTATTTGCATGATATGCTTAAGAAAATAAAGTGTCATACTTATTTTATTTACAATAAAAGAATATTTCCTGGGCTAAAGCTAAAAGTGCATTAGATTAAAAAAAAAATCCCATTAATGCAAAAATGGTACTTGTGAATGGTACTCTTTCACTGGTACTTGTGTTGAATAGTTTACATTCATGTTAATCACTTTTTAAGTAATTAAGCTACTTAGCATACTGCAAATCACATGGAAAATACTTTGAATATACTTTACTGATATATGTGGTAAATTAACTTCACGAGAGGGCGCTCTGCGTTCTTCCGGTGATAGCCAGCAGTCGGAGGGCAGAGTTCAGAGTTCACTAGACGAGGGGAGAGAACGGACGTCCGCCGAGAAGGGTGCGACCGGAAACCGAGAAGACGGGATACTCCGAGAAAGGGCCGAAACTGGAATTCTTGCGTTGAAGAATTCCTCTGCAAATGCCAGTGCACCACGCGTAGGTGGGAAAGATCCTTTGAACGACGTCAACTGTCCATCTTCATGTAATATAAATTCCTTCTTCATCATTGAATTCCATTTGTAAAAACCATCCGAATCATCATTTGTTAATCAAGAAATAAAAGATTAAGCTAATTCAAGTGGACTGATGCATTAAAACCCATCACACCCACATATATGTGCAATTTCAGAGTAAAGGCACATAGAGATAAAGAACCCAGGCAGTTGTTGTCACTATCTATGAAAGTATTAGTCATAAACTTAACATTTCTTCCATGCCCTTGTACGAAAAATATAATATTCCGTACATCTAATTGTAAGTCATATTATGAATAGGACACTATTGAGATATAATGGATATTATGATATATGAATCTGAAAGTTATGAATATATGATATATTATGAATTTTCATAATATGAATATGGCACTTAAAACAAAGAGATATCTTAATATGAAATAAGTATCACGGAATACAACATTTACTTAGTCTTTGTTATAAAAACAATTTTGAAAAATTCGTTTAGTTGCTATTGTTTAGATTGCTTTTATCTGTAAATAAAGCTGTAATAAAAAGTAATGATTAGTTTTTTTTCTTATTGATTATTTTTCTTGGTTCATTATTATCTTCATCTTTCTTACATTTCTTTATTTAATCATGTTTATTGCAGTGCGTTCCTCTTACATGGAACGAATATGAATCGTTGCATTTCGTCTTCCTACTCACAAATGCAGTTATGTGGGTAAGTCTAATGATAGCTCATAGTCTTGACCCTGGGTACTTAGCACTGGACACTGAAGATTACCATCGAACTATAAGTGAATTAGCAAGGTTCGACAAGTTTCAGCAAAACAAGCTACCAATGCCTCAGTTATGCCATACTTGCAGAACTGTTCGACCCTTGCGAGCCAAGCATTGTAGGGTGTGTAATCGATGTGTTCGACATTTCGATCACCACTGCCCTTACATTTATAACTGTGTCGGATTAAATAACAGGTATGCAAAAGGTTTTTGTTGTATTTTATTTTGAATTTCGATTGATCTAAAATTTGCAATATTTTCGCCTTAGAACAAAAGCTTTTAATTGAAAATAACGGATTGTGTTATTGGAATGAATGTACCAATATTGAAACATATAAAAAAATTTGATAACTATATCGAATTTATTTTAAATCATGGATTTGAGCATTCAGTTGTTTGGTTAAGGACTGCTAATAATAACCATAACCGTCCAAACTGATGATTGCTGAATTCATTTTTTTGTCAATTAATATCTACACTTAGCTGACGAAATTTATATCAAATACATTTATATTATTTTCAAAGAATGGAAAACACTCTAAAAATATTTAATTATAATTCGTTAACATGCAAATGCCGATGTACGTGAACTAAATTTTCAAATAAATTCAAGTATTGGGTGTACCATGTGTTAATAATATTTTACTATCGGTAGGAACTTCTTGGAAATTTTCGAATGCCATTGTCTAATTCTTAAGCGCTATCTTCAACAAATTCTTCTAAATTTTAATCAGGATTTCCTTTTATTCATACAAAAGAAGACTAGAGAGATGAATTTGACTAATGAAAGATTAATTTTAACTTATAAACAATTTCGCAATTTTGAAATAATCTCAAAATTTGGCGAAAATGAAACCGAAGACAATTATATTTATTTAGTATGAAAAGCATCATACTATATTTAAAAAATAGACAGAATATTTTAGTAAATGAATTTGCATGATGAGTGCGATAATTTTACATCAAGATATAACTGAATAATCTAGATTCCGTTCATTCTGCAACCTGAATATATTCGACTTAAAAAAGCTCTTCTGTCAAAAAATAAATAATTGGATAAACTGAAGGATGTCGCCTTTAAAAGAAATATTGCAAAAAAGAAATAGCATGTTTAATTGTTTACAACATTTACCAAATACAGATTTATCAGCAGCAGGAGAATACACACATTCTGAATATCGTTTAGCATGTTCTCAGCCTAACAGCGTTTTTGAAATGTGTTTGAAACAATGTCGGCGCAATAAATTTGATTTGTACATAGTAATTTGAAATAGGAAATCAGAAAGAACCCTATTTTCAAAATCTAAATATTATCATTCGTATCCAGCTAATGCCATAATTAATGTTGTATAAAAATTTAATTTTCTGGATTTCTTGCAGTTATTTATCAGACGTATTTATCGTGTAGATTCTTAAAGGGAAAGTTTGCTAAAGGAATCATTTCTAAGAAGTCTTCGACGAATTTTTCATCTTTCATTATCCTTTCCGTCGCTAGAGGCCGCTGTGCTCTAATGATAAGGTCTCGGTTTCCGAGTTCAAAATCTGATTTCACCAAAGATAATTTTTGCTTATGTGGTGCAGGTGTACGTTAAATCTGACGTTTAGGTCGATGTGCTCTTCCTCTTGTGTGGCTTAAACGTCTGAAAAAAAGATGCTTACTAATATATTAACTAAAATATTACTAAACTTTTCTCTCTCGAATCAACTCATTTCACAGATCCAAGTTGCAATTCTTCCCTGTCATTATTATTATTACTATTACTGATAGTCGAAAGTTTCGTTAGCAGAAAATTTAATATCAAAATTTAAATTCTGTGACCCTTTTGATAAAACGATCCACTCGATTGGAAACTCGTGCAAATTAAATAATTTATTCAAATCATTTTTTTTCATTTGAAAATTCTCTTGAATTATAAAATAGAATAGAAATTATTTTTATACCTTTAAATGCCACGTTACAATTAACAGTTAGCAAGCATTTCCTCTATCCCAATAATTGCGTACAAAAAATAGGCATATTCTTAAAACTCACATTTTTTATAAAATGACTTTTCACGGAAATATATAAAATTCATAACTCGAAATGCATTCTTGCAACAATAATAAAAATAATAAATAAATACATAAAAAATGTAGGTTATTTTTCCCCTTAAAAATACTAAGTTGTAGTTTTTAAAAAATGTAGTTTTCAAGGTTGTAATTTTTGTTGAACTGTAATTTTGTTCATGATATGAAACCATTTGTAGATTAACAATAAATAGCATAAGCAAAACGTTTTTATTATTGGAAAAACTTTCAGAGGAATTAAAAAGATCAGTAATTCTTCGGACAAAAAATAGCTTTTTTTCAACACTTCTATGGAGTTCTTTTTTGCATCATTATATTTGAGAAGCAAATTGAAATCTATTATGTAATTATATTTTCTTTATTATTCACCTTCTTTCTGGTATAAATAATCAAAAGATTTTCTTTTTTATGTTTTCTAATTTTCTGAAAAACGAAACCCATATTGAAAGCAATAATTAGTGCATAGTATAACATATAATGCATAATATTAAAAAGCATTTATATACTATGTTATCCAGTTTCCTTGAGGAAAATATGCAGAAAACATAAATTGTTTTGTGATAGAAGTGTCATTCTGTTAATGTTCCAATGCCAAAGAAAAACTCTCGAAGGCACATACTGTTTGAAAAAAGAGTGTAAAGTTTGCAATATTTATTATTATTTCTAAATCAAACCTTTTCTATAAAAGAAATCTTCTCAACATTTTATGACATGACTTCAGATATTGTTGATTGGAATGAAAATAAGAAACACATAACCAAAAGTTCTCGAAGAAAATATAATGGATCTGGAGCAATATTGTCAGAAGGAAATAGCAGAAAGAAAAAAAACAAGTCGAAGGCACTTTCTGTAAAAATTGAAATAGATTTTGTTCAAATAATCCTGAAGAAATACATGTGAGCTTTAATCCTTTAGGAAAAATAACTCCAACAAGAAACCGACATTTATGTACTCTTAATAAAAGTTATATTTCAGCTAAATGTTCTTTTTAAATTTAAATTTGCTAAATGTTAAATGGATAAATTGAAAGGAAAATTTGAATGCCGTAACAAATATCTTTTGCTTTGAAATTTGAATGTAAAAAGATATCCTTTTAAATTATGATTCTATTCTCTAGCGTGTGTGTTTCAGAAATCCGCACTTGCAGCTAGCTGATTCTATCATAACAGCAATTATTTTTGGGGTTTTTTTATAGCATTCTTTTCCACATATTTCTTAACGCTTCTCGGTACGTTTTACTATCTTGCTTCTCTCTTTTTCCGCTGTCTCTGTTCAATGCTAGATTCTTGACGTAAGAACTGTACCAAAGCCGTAAAGTTGCTTGCGATGTTACATCTTATCAAATTTAATTTACATCCTTATTGTTCTTTTAATATAAGAGATCTACGAAATCCACGCAGAAGCAAATAATTTTTAAAATGTAAATGAATAGAAATGGTCGGCAAAGTTCAGCTAAACGATAGCAGGTGCTTAGCAAATATACGGACAGAAAAAAGAAACTGCATGATGAATAGCTTGTCTTTCGAAATTTCATCTCTGGATAATAGCAGTTGTAACCGAAACAGCATATTTTTTATTCCAAAAAGAGCGGTTTTCCATCACTTAAATTCAAAACTATCGTATCAGGCAATAACTTCTAAATAAGTCTTTTGAGACTAATTAAGTCTGTATTGTTTTTCCCTGATTCTTTGCCAAAGCAAGTAAAATAAGAATTCGGTGCTCTAAATTAAGAAACGAGCAATTTCTGAATCTGAAATCGTTTTCTATTTTCTTTTTTTTTTCTTTTGGCTATGTTGTGACGAAAGAATGAAAACAATTTTCAATATTTAATAAATGTAAGAACATTTTCTTGTGATTTTAAAATATACCATATTAAAACTTATTATTACTTATTTTTATTTTTATTTTAGACTAGCCAAGCTTGATAACCAGCTTATTCGCTCATCTAATAACTTATAAAATTCAAAAGTTGTTTTCAGTAGAATTATTGTTGTAATTTATAGTGATAATTTCATATTAAAGCGATCCGAGGAAATTATTCCCAATCACAATTTCTAAACATAATGAACTGTTGTTTTTGAGCAAAACGATGGATACAATTGAATATTCCAACAAATGGCTACTAATATGACAAAATATATTAAAATGTAAATTTTTCGATGATTTTTTCGATGAAACAATTAAGATGATCAATTTTAAATAATAATTTTAGATGAATCAATTCACACTTCTGTGTTAGACAAAAGATAAATAAAATTTGTTATTGGCAGAGCTGTAAATGGTTGCAGTATACATTCTCACTTTTTAAATATTGATTTAAATTTCTTACATTATTGAAACAAATTTGAAATTCAGTTTCGTTTCAAATATAAAAGAGAAATTATTTGAAATAAAAAAATGCGATAAACCTTTTAAGTCGAGCTAATATTATTCGAAAGATATTCATGCACTCATATTTTGTTTATTTATATATTCATATTTATTTATTCATTTATAAAATAAAACATTATGTGAGCAAAAAGACTATTCAAATGCACTTTTAACTTATCATCTGTTCCACTCTATTTGTGATTTCCTAACTCAGTTTGATAAAAGATTAATTCGGTTTATAATTTCGAACAAGACTAAAGGCTTGATATAAAATCTTACAAAAGGTGAGATTTCATATCAAAAGTAAGATATCAAGTATATGAAGTATATCAGTAGATAGATTCATTTAAAAAAAAACAGTTTTCGTATTTAAAAAAAAAATAAATAAAATAAAAACGTCTTTCAATCATTGAGTGAAATGTCTCCTCTGTGTCCTTTCCCTTGTCCTCTATAGCCTACCTATTTGTTTATTTTTCTCTCTTCCGTCTAGCGTGGAGAGAACGTAAAACTTTTTCCTTGAACGACCTTTGATCACGGCAGAATGATTATTGAAAATGATTATTATTATTGTATATACAGGGTGTTGCCGAATTCGACCGAAAAATTCAGAAGGGTGATAGGAGGTATCAGGAGGATAAAGGGTCGCCATACAACATGGGGTCCCAAACGACGTTTAGGGGGTGAAAATAAAGGAGTCGGCGAACTTTTGGAAACTGTAAAAAATTAATAAAAAAAATAACAAAAGGTGTTTCAACTATGAATTTTTTTAAAAGTGAAAGCACATTCTTAAAGGCTATTTTTCATGCAAGTAACATGTCGATTTTATGAACCAGGAAGTCGTAAATGATTGAAAACAAAGTAGTTTAGAAAACCTTTTTCTGCAAAAATATTAAAACTTTAAGAAAAATAAAAACTTGAAAATATAAGCAATTTTATACTCTTTAATTTGATATAAGTCTGTAGGGTGAAAACTGGGGAGGTTTTAAGATATTCAAGAAAAACTAAAATGTTTGTCAGGAAACATCGCTGCAACATCGGTACCGATGTTTACAGAGGGTGTTGCCAAATTCGAAAGGTAAATTTAGAGAAGTGATAGTAGGCATTAAGAAGATGAAAAAATATCATAAAACATAGGGTCGCAGGAAACGTTTATTCTGTGAAAATCGCAAAAACAGACATCGAAGAGACAATTAGCCTGGTGAAGAGTATGGCCCTAAGAATGCAAGGATTTGGAACAAGGTAGTAGAGAAGAAAAATCTTTCTCGCATCTAAATTTTCCATGCGTTCGAGGAATATAAAAGCAACGGGCATTGCAGAATTGATGGTCCGAGGAATATAAAAGCAGCTTGTATTCATTAAAGAGTGCAGTGCAGAATTGATAGTCGATAAGTTTCATTCGCAAACAATATGTCAGATTTCACGAATGACGAATATGCGGATATGCATTTAATTTACGACCGAGCGTATGGTAATGGACGGCTAGCACAAAGAATATATTAATAGCATTATTCAAGTAGGCGTTGTACACACTACAGCCCCTTTGCAAATATTAATAGACGGTTGTGGGAGACAGGATCCTTCAAAATAACGAGGCCAAATGCAGAGCCCGAACGCCTCAGTGGTGCAAAGTATCTTATTTTCTTGCAGCACATCCTTCCGTATTTACTGCAGGAAATACCTGCCATTGCAAGCCAGAATATGTGGTTAATGCATGATGGTGCACCAGCGCATTTTTTGAATTCTGTGCGTAACTACCTAGATAATACATATCCTACGAAGTGAATTGGACGTGGAGACCTGTTGATTGGTCTTCACGTTCCCCTGACCTCAATCCCTTGGATTTCTTCTACTGCGGCAATATGAAATCTCTTGTTTATCAGACACTTTTGGATACATTGAAAGATCTCGTAGCACGGATCGTCGTCGCTGCTGGAGAAATCGCAAGCACACCTGGTATGTTTGAGCGTGTCCGTTGGTTCTTTTAACGTCGATGTCGGTTGTGTAATGACCTTCGCAACCACAACATTGAGAAATTTTTATAAAAGTTTCTCATCGTCTCCTTTCTTATGTTAAAATGTCTGTGCTGTAAATGTATGCTGTATTTGTATTCCAGCAAATAAATTTTCACAGTCGTTTGCAACTTTATATTTCTTTGAAAACTCTTATCGCCTTAATACCTACTATTACTCTTCAGAGTGTTTTGATAGAATTTTGCAATACCTTCTGTAAACATTGGTGCCGATGTTACAGCGATGTTTCCCGGCAAAGATTTTAGTTTTTCTTGAATATCTTAAAACCTCCTCAGCTTTCACACTACAGACTTATATCAAATTAAAGAGTATAAAATTCCTTATATTTTTAAGTTTTTATTTTTCTTAAAGTTTTAATATTTTTGCAGATAAGGGTTCTAAACTACTTTTTTGTTTTTAATAATTTACGCCCCCCTGGTTCATCAAATCGACATGCTACGTGCATGAAAAATAGACTTTAAGAATGTGCTTTCACTTTAAAAAAATCATAGTTGAAACACCTTTTGTTATTTTTTTATTAATTTTTTACAGTTTGCAAAAGTTCGCCGACTCCTTATATTTTTACGATTTTCACCCCCTAAACGTCGTTTGGGACCCCATGTTGTATTGTGATCCTTTATCCTCTTGATGCCTCCTATCACCCTTCTGAATTTGTCGGTCGAATTCGGCAACACCCTGTATATGGGGAGCGAGAGAGACAGAGAAATTAGATTAAATATCGTACAATATTTAAAGCAGCCTCATTAGAAAGTTAAACGTTTGTAGTTACAAATGATGGAAAAATAAATTTTATGAATGATGAAAATATAAATTTTTTGTAATAATTCTTTTGAAGTTATTGGTTGATTACTTCGAAATGTATCTTAATTTTTAGATAATTAAAATGTAATTCAAAATTTCGAAAAAGTGCCCAGAAGTGCACATTCCCATCGTCCCAAGTGTATCTGTGCCAAATTTGGTAGATCTGGGTTCAACGGTCTGTTCTGTATATCGCCAACAGGCATATAGATATTCAACTTTATTAATGTTAAACCTGCTTGTGATAGGTTTGCTTAGTGAATTCTTTCTCTCTTTTAACACTTTTAAAATAAAAATTAGCTTTAATGGAGATAGATATTTCTTCTTTTGGAAATATATTGCCAAATGAACAAAACCGAAAAGAAATTATTGAAAAAAAGATATATTTTAAATGCTAAACCATTAATATAAATTTTTTACTTACCACTGCTTTTAAAAGCCTTCTGACTTAAACCAGAGATAAAATTCTATTTTAAAGAAAGAGATATCGGTACACGTTTATCAAATAAATATAATAATGCATGCTTCTCGATCTTCGATTCATTACTATAGAAACGAGGGCTGTCACTCAGAGTATTTCGTTTTTTTTTTTTTTTTTTTTTTTTTTTTGAAATTTTTTTCTATACTTGGAGAATTTCAAAAACAGCAGGATAAAAACTTATGATAACAGCAAAAATATGTATATTATTGCTGCAAAGAATCTTTTTTTTAACGAATTGTTGCAAAGAAACTGCTACAATTCTAATTTCCAACTACATCATAAAATAATTAGATGACTTTAGCTATTGTTTGTAATTTTTAGATTTATAAAACTGTGAGTGTGAAGAATTTGATGCCTCGGTCGCTATTCAAAACTTTAAAAAAAGTTAGATGATTTTATATTCAGTAATGCTTCATATCATTGAAATCTATCCATGCTTACAGAATCGGTCTTTTCTATCAAGGGGCCTAAGTGCAAAAAATAATTTGGGACCCTAAATTTTTTGCAAAGTAAAAAAAAAAAAAAAAAAAAAAAAAAAATTACAAACAAGAACAATTATTCAATGTGTGATCTTTTTTGCTATTAATTACTTTAGGAAAATTACAATTTTTTGCAGTTTCTTTTTTGATGCTTAGTATAGCAAGTGCATTAAGCGATCTAACAATTTAAATTTTTTATAGTATGAATTATCCAAATAATATATGAAATTTAACCTAGTAGGTGAAGTAAATGACCGTACTTTATGTTTATAATATGTTGCGTACTTGCACTGCACTAAGCTGTAATATATCTTTAAACTTCATACATTTCAAAACAAATCCATTGTTCCAGTTAAATTTCTTCCGCTCTTCTTTCCACCCCGCTATTATCGTTCAGAACATTTTTTAGTTCCTGATCATGTTGGGGCCTCCTCAATCGCGGGGCCCGGTGCATAGCATCCATCGCACCCCCCACCCCCTAGATGGCCGGCCCTGCATGTTTTATATAATTGAGGCGCAGAAAATTAAGTAATTTAACCTACAATTTTCGATAATCTGAGCTAGACATCATAAAATAAAAAAATAAACATCATCGCTGTTTTATCAAAATATCTTTCGTCAAAGCCTGCACACAACAAAACGTGAGAAATTTTGTTATAACAACTGGAGTCATTAGGAACATATGACATTTTATGACAATATACAATTCACATATAACAATTTGAGAGCTGAGGAAACAACTTATATAAAGTATCTGTCATCAATCAAGTGTTTTGTCAAGTTTGGCATGCAGCATTTTGATATAACAATACGACGTGTTTTCTATCAAAACCAGGTTCAGAAGAGTTTTAGCTGCCTTTTACTTGTCAAATGTTCGTTTTCAATGTTTATAAAGTGCATTCCATGAAGTAGATACAATAATTTAATTTGTGAATATTTTCATTACTTTTAGGGATCTATGAATACATTAATATATTATGCTTTAATCATCATAATTTTACACTTACAAGTCTTCAGATTTAATAAAAATGTTGTTGAACTGCTAATCGAAATCGATTAGAAACCATATTAGTCAGTGAATGTTAGAAATAGGGAAAAGACAAAAAATATTTTTTTTTTCCAGTTTCATTTTCAAGTCCAAACTTACGAGTAATCTGATTGAACGAAATATAATTTAACTTTATTGAACCAGCGGAAGGAGTCTCCTTGAAACTTTCTCCATAATAAAGGTATTATCCTTTTCCCTCGAAAAAAAAAAATCGTGGAATTTGAACAACACTGTGAACGCCATGAGTGCTCCTATTTTTATTTTGAAAATTCCTGAAATAAACGTTTTGTGCTTCCTAAAATAAAAAAGAAAATCGAATATGCATTTTGGATGGTATTTTTTCATCCGACTGAAACAAAAATTTTGAAGCAGAACTGCAATTTTTCAAGACTGCATAAAAATTTCTTTTATCTGAGTTGTTGCATTTTTGAGTTATCGTGTTTATATGAATGCGAATTTACAGACCGGTAAACGATCAACCCGTTGACGGGTTGGGTCAAAATTTGATACGAATCTACAATTTCGATACTAAAATTGTGAACTAAATTTCATCCGTCTAGCTCTTTACATTTTGTAGTTATCATGTTCAATTTTTCAGACTAAATAAACTTTTACTGAATTTATTTCGTCAAAATGTGGCAGAAATCTACAAATGGAACCTCATACCCATTTCAGCCGTCTAACTCAAAGCCTTTTTGCGTTCTCGTATTGAAACACAGACAGAAATAATTCTAAAAATGTGTTTTTCTGATTCAAGACAATTCATCAAAAGCTCGAGTTCTAATATTTTGATGTTTGCCATAATTTGTATACGTAAAAGTAAAAAGGGGCAGAACTGCCTTAGTGGTAGAGTCTCGGTTTTGGGATCGGATGGTTGTGGCTTAAATATCTCCGAGTATGATTTCGATCAACGGGGTGCGATTCCGTCAATGACCCGTCGTGTATATGGACTTTGTGCAGGCAGGATTTGTCGTTGTCGATCACATCTGCTCATGTTGGTGTGGTGTGGAAGGTTAGGAAGGGGTTGAACGACTCAAGTTATATCCTCGTCATTCAACAGCTATTCAAAATTGTGAAGTACGTCCCAAAATAAATGTTCATTTTAACTAAAAATGTTATAAAATATTTGATAATAAATAGTCAGATCTTTGAAGTAACTTTAAAAATGAACTGAAGTCTACTGCTATATTGATTCTTAAAACTGCATAATATTTCAGAAAATAAGAAATTAAAAAAATGTCTAATTCTATTAAAAATATAAAGAATTTTTTTGTGAGTAACCGCTCTTACCCTATAAATATAATATAAAAATTTAATTGCTTTGTTACATCTAAAATTATTTTAAACTAATCACTGGCCATTTTAAGCGTATCAAAACTTCTAAAAGCTGGTTCCTTTTAATTAAATTATATCCATTAAATAATGTCACGCACATAGCGCAACATAAACATTGAGAGAACTGTTTATTTAATTACAATCAGGCGTGTAAATCGCTTTTACTACATATTTAAGCAATCCCCTTCTAATAAAATCAGTATATATAAATAATTCATCTAATGATCTTGAAGGATGAACAGTTACTCCCAAGGCAAGCTGTTGAACTCTATCTGGAGAATCTACATTTGCATATTTGCATCAACACACTGCAACGTTCGAAAGCAGATTTCATCCGAGATTGCAACTTAGCAATAACACAGGCATCCAGCTGCAACGAGATTAATAATATCGCAACTGACTTGACTTTGACCTAGCATTCTCAATTACCACCTGCCCATAAAACTAGTAAAGGGATGACTGCTGACGAAAGGCTGCAATTTTGGTCAACCGTGCTTATGAAACAATGGTTTCTTATTGTTTCTTCTAAAAATTAAGAATCTTATGTTGTCAAATGATGCTTCTACTGTTTAGCGTCTCATATTATACTATAAGTCGATGCAATATTTGAAATCATTTTTGCTTGAAACCGTGTTCTGCTGACCTACATTATGCTGGTTTCACTTACCTCGATCGGACACAAATTGGTGGAAGTAAAAATATTTTTCTAATCAGTTAACATTATCACGAAGGTAAACAACAGGTTTTTGAGGGTAACTCGGTGTGCTGGAAAAGAATAGAATAAATATTCTAATAAAAATAAAATTATTACTATCCATACTCATTCTAGTTACTTTAATTAAATACAAATTTTGGATTAATTTTTTCATAACATTCATTTTAAATGAAAAAGCAGAAAATTCTTTTATATTTGACCCTTTTGTTTAATTAATGTAAAGCTGAAGAATGGAAGATAAACTACTGGCAAGAATCACGCAGTTTTAAATTATTCCTGTTACTCATTGCCCCATGAAGTTGAAACACGGGTCTTTCAAGGGTTCAGTTTCTGGGGCAACCTCCGATTCTGAACACTTTAATTT
This sequence comes from Argiope bruennichi, assembly GCF_947563725.1. Lineage (NCBI taxonomy): Eukaryota > Metazoa > Arthropoda > Arachnida > Araneae > Araneidae > Argiope > Argiope bruennichi. Next base: position 131,199,091 of record NC_079162.1, on the reverse strand, counting down.
TGTTTTAATGCCGTCTGGCGTATCCAGTTATTTCATTAAATTAATAGAATTTTCAGCTCATTTCCCCCCGCCTTTTTGTATTTTGTGCTTACGGAATTTCGGGGGAATTGATAATTTAATTCTGTAACATTAAAATGAAATAAAATAATAAAAATTGTTTCCGATTTCCAAGAAAGTATTGTCTATGAAGTCGAAAATCCTTTTGTATGATTTTATACCTTTAGCGTAGACATTTTATCTTAATTTATGGCTCTGTATAATGCTGCAGCATTAAAAGTTGAAATCTGTCTCTCTCATGAAAATTAGTAGTAATCGAAAATTTATTATCGAAATGTTCAGAACAATTCATTGTAGGAGTATTTTGTCGCGACAGATTTAAATTACACCAGCCCTTCTTCAGTTACATTTTTTGGTTTAATATAAATTATTATTTATACCTCTCTCTTGTCATTTTTCTATAAACTGAACAATTAATTCTATTAATTGAAGTCTGAATTTCTATTAATTGAAGTAAACTTGCTTAAAACAATTCATCATATAAAGAAATTGAATTATTGAAAATAAGGCAATTGCATTTTCATTGAAATATGAAATTTTAAAAAGCATTTAAATTGATTACATTATGTAAATGCTTAATTCAAACATATTGATAGATATTCCTTTTTCTTTGTAATATTGCATTTGTAATTTATTTTCTTTCATCAAATTTATTTGCTAAATGGATCAGAACTAAACTAATATTTAAAGAAGTTATTCGTATTTTTTACTTTTTTGTGATTTTGTTAAAAATAGATAAGTCAAGTATTTCACCATGCTTTCAAATTTTTCAAAATCTGAGTTTCTTTTTTCTACATTTTTGCTCAATATCGATCTCATTAACTAAATATTTTTGAAATAGATCATTATTATCAACTTTAAACAATTTTCTGTTTCTTTGCATTCAATTCTATCTCTTATAAGTATTAAACATTTATCTCTTAGAACTTCTTAGATTTTAATTACGTTTTTTAGAAGAAAATGTTCTAATCAATTTTCTTTTTAAAGAATATAAAAAAACATGACTTAAGTATTAAATGTTCATTTATCAGAAACATTTTGTAAACTTCTAGTGAAACGTCACGGTGTTTTTCAGAAAAGACAGCTCAATTTAACCAGGAAAAAAACTGAGCAAATTATACGAAACGAATGCAAAAACCATTGCAATATTCAGAAGCATTGATGAATGCGGACGTTGAAAATACTAACAAAAAACTATGGTTCCTTTCGCATTGACACACGTGACTGCTGACACACCTCCATTTCTACGTCACAAGCGATAGCAGAATGAATTAAAAAGACAACGTCATTAAAAGTACTACATTATCTTAGCCAAATAAGGCTCGTTTTATGTAATGTGTGATTGCGCAACGACTTTCTCGGAATCTTGCATTCATTTGACGTAACAGCGTCTCTGTTATTTTTACTATTTTTTCCAAAGCATCTAGAAAGCTTGCCGCCGAGCCATTTCCCCGCAAACCTGACTTCTCTCACGTTTGTCTGCAGTCTCACGTGCTCAACACAAAAGTGACCTTTGAAATAATGCTTTTATTGCCAGGTTGGCGTTCCTGACACTTCCTTGTGTTCGCGTTCTCCCTTTTTACTCTCTCGTATTAGAAGTATAAAAAAATATTGTAATCTTTAAAACGAACTCGAAATTCTGACGTAACACTACTTTTCAGAAATCTTTGAGTTCGAAAAATATTGTTGGCATTGTGTCAGTCCGTCTGTCTGTCTTTGAACACAATAATTCAAAACCACTTTGAGCTAGACGGATGAAATTTGATATCTGGGCATTCAACAAAATTTATTGACATCTGTCGAATTTTGAACGAAATCTATTCAGATGAAGTCTGAATAGATTTATATTCTGGTTGGCTTTCGAATGCAAGTGAACTACATAACGCAAAGAGCTGGATAGATAAAAATTTCGTATACGTTTAATATCTAAAATATAGATTCTTATCAAATTATTCCGTCAACGGATAATTGAAATCCGTCAACGGATTGTCGGTGAGTGTTTCCGCATGCATGTCAATGCGATATCGTATATGAATGAAATTCGGTCTGTTCCATGTAGTTGATTGTAGTTCCATGCCAAATTTTGATTTCAATCGGTCGAAGAAAAGGCCTGCAAAATACTCACCAGAAATGTTGTTAGTTTTAAAGCTACAAGTATAGAAAAGAACCAGCGGAAGTGGTTTCTCCAAAACGTTCTCGTTTACTCTCTAAGAAGGGCGAATTTGTATTTTAGACAGGTTTTTTCCCAAGCGATTGAAAACAAAATTTGACACTACTAATGTAATGCAAATAATAATAATTTTGAAGTAATACTAATGTATAATTTTGAAATGCATAGAAAAAAAAGAAAGAATGTGATTTATTTATTTTTAATTCGTTCCATAATGAAATAACTTTCTTTTCATCTATAACATTTTTATCTCTCCCTTATTATTTTTTTTTCATCCATAATTTTACACATTTTTTAAAGAAACCTTAATGAATCATTAATCAAAGATTATATAGTTTTCATGAAGAAATTTCCTATCAAAACTAAACCACAAAACTCAAAATGAAAATGAAAAAATTCTACTTTTGTACTTTATTTCATGTATTTAATTATTCACTGTATTTACAAATGATTCATTTTGAATTTAAAAACTGCATATTCGATTGCCTTCCTGATAAAGTACTTTCAAACCATTTAAGAGAGATGACTCATATATTTCCCCCTGTGCATTCCAGCTCTATGGGTTAGTTACAGAAATATTCAAATAAACTAGATGAAACTAGAATCTTAGATGAATTTTGCGTGAATAGGAATTTAAAATGTCATTTAAATACTGGTAATTCAATAAATTTCATTTTTTGTTGCGTCATATAAGAATTTATTAATCCTTTGAAAAGCTCCCAAAATAAGAATTTTTTAATGCTCCTGGAGATTTAAAAAAATTATGACTCCCAAAAAATTTCATAATTTAATATAATTTCACTCATTTTATTCTCATTCAAAAAAAACTTATATGATTTTATTATTAAAAGTGCTAAATGTTATCAAAGCACGAATTTGAAAATGTTGGGAAATTGAAAGAAAATGTTCGATCACCTTACATGAACATCACACTAGCGATCTCTTTAGGCATTCTTTTGAACTACTTGGTGGTGTAGAATTCATTTTTCACGTTTACCACATTATAAAGCATTGTTCATTTCGCTTAACATTAAGTTGGAAAACGGTGTTTGAATTTCTTTTCTTTTTTTCTCATATAATCTTTACCAATTTTTTTTTTTTTTGTGTGTGTGTGTGTGTGTGTCTTAATTTCGTTACTTTCATTGGACACACAGAAAAAATTGTGTCAAATTTATTTACTATTCTTTTGATTTATTTCTTGCTAAATGAGATTAAAGCGAAATTTTTCTCACTTATCTTCAGATTCAAATTATACAAATTTTTCAGATTAAAAAAAAACAAATGCATCAGAACGTCTGAAGAATTTAGGTTAGTATAAGTAACTAAAGAAAGATGAATGATCATTTTTATCAATGAAAATAAATAAATTTATTTTTTTATTTCGTCTTAATGGAGATCAAATAACGAAATCCCAAGACATTTTTTATCTAATTTGAACATTTGTTTTTACTAATAATTGTTTGTTAAGAGCAGTTTTTGTAATTTTGAACAGTCACCAACCAACAGAATATTTTTCTCACTACTTTACACAGTTTCAGGTCTGTAAACAATTAAAATAAAGTACTGAAACCTTATTAGACATGAAAAAAATAAAAGAATCGTAACCTATATAATTTTAGGGTGAAGATAAATTTTTGTTCAGTTTTTCAAATTTTAGGCTTTTAAATAAACTAAAAATTAAAATTATAATTATTTACAGTATTTTCCCCATTTATTAGCATGGAACGGCTCAACTTTTGAGCCCCGCTCGTATTCTATACTAGAAAAGTTTTTTTTTTTTTTTTTTCCGCTGCACCATAATGGCAAACCGTCACCAATAATTATTCGTTATCGTAAATAAATTTTGGAGCGAATCCACTAACAAGGATTCAAATTTCATATTCATTGTCAATAACTAACATTTTGCACTTTTTTCTTCTTTTTTAGTTTATTTTCTGCTTGGTGGCGTGCAGTACAGTCGGAGCGTTCCGATAACGAATCAAGGCTTTAGGTTTCATGCTTTTAATTGGCATAATTTGAAAATTTCTTACACAAAATATACATATGAAACAAAATGTCCAACTTTCTGTTAGATGTGTGAAACATTTTCTGAGATTCTCTCAAGGAATTTTCTCCCTCCCTCTAGGATTTTTTCTCTATTAAAACATTTAGCAATTAGTAACAAAAGGTGCAAATACAGGAAGAAAAATTAAACAGTGCTGACTAATGCTGGGTTGATACCTGGTTTCGCTGTATCAGGTACAAGTTGATACAAACAGCTGGTAACTGATTCATTTCCCATAGGAATGAAACCAGATACTCTGTGGATATCAATTCTCACACTATTGCCAAGATAGGGTTGGCTTGATACCTGGTTTTGGAGTACCAACAACAAATTGATATTGATATTCAATTGTATCTGGCGCTTTTACCTGATAATTTTATATTGATACATTTGTAAACCGATTTCTTTGCCGTCAATATGTATCAAAACACTACCCGTTAATAGATATTAGCTTTAAAGAACTCGATTACTGCTACAGAAATTGCTCGTTCTTTCGTTGCTAATTTTAATTTTGTACTTTGTTTCTTAACGCATTAGTAAAAAGGTAGGGATTTATATAAAACTTAAGACTTATATCCAGTGTAATTTTCTTTTTAAATATTTTGTCATACATTTATTCAGAAAATATTTATAATTTTAGTTTTAAAAATATAAAAACTTTCTTTTTAAAAACGTTATTTTAATCGTTATATTCTAGAAATTCTATTCATGTTCAACTCTTAATTTTTATTCTTTTTCAGTTATTATTTATTAATAATAATACTGTTGTTTCAGTTTCCTATTTGTTGCGAATCAACAAAAATAATCGAAAAGCAAAATATATTAGATTATTTATTGGAAATCTCATCTATCTTGAATATTTAATAAATATTACAAGAAAAAAATGCTCAAGAAATATTTTTAATCCAGGTAATATATTTTTAATCCAGGTAAGAAATATCATATACAGACAATCAGAAAACATAGCACAAGCATATAGTGACACCGAGGCAGAACAGCGGACTGGGATTGGATGATACTGTGAAGATCCGAAACTTTGTTTCATGTTGATACAGTATCAACCAATCCTGATACTAATACGAATATGCTTCCAAACTGAGATTTCCTTTCTTCGAAAGAGATTCTTCGCTGCTGACAGTGCGACGGTGGCCTTGGTCTTGACTATGTTTGAAGAATCGTTGAAAAGAGGAAAATAAAATACAGTACACTCCCGAGTATCCGGTTCACGATTGTCCGTCTTCCGTACTATCTGCACTAATTTTCTTTTATCGAAATTAAATGAGGAAGGCAAGGTGTTGCATTGACAACATTGTCTATGTTTCCTGCATTTAAATTATGCTTTAAAGAATTTATGTTAAAATGTGAACTGTTTATATCCTTTAACTTACTTTTTCTCTAATAAATTCTTGAAATGTGCAGTGCAGTATATAAACATATACAAACTACCAGTACAGAGCCCTCTATTTTAAATGTACACGTTACCGGCAACTGCTTTTTTGATTCACCGGGCCGTAGCCACGTTCACATTCTAGGTGGCTTGAGATAAATGGAGGGCTTAGTACTCAATAAGTGGAAAATATATATTATAATAGTGAATTTTGGTATAAAAACTATGTCTTCTGGAATTGGTGGGCAAAGAAATGAATTCTTAGAACTCTGGTCTATGCGGCGTTTTTGTTATCCGGCCTGCCCTTCCACCACATTAGGCCGGATACTCGGGAGTGTACTGTATTTGCTAATGTAATTAAAATAGGAGAAGGCGAGTATTTTACAATGATAATCACCGTTATATGGGATAAAGGACGGTTATGCTAGGTATGATATATGTACAATTAAAAAACATGAAGCATGCTAATAGCATAACCGAGGTAGAACGGCGAACTAAACTATATCGACCTAATATTGTGTGCCAGATTGTAACAGTATCATCAGATTAAAGACGAATGAGTGCGAGGAGATTATAAATCGAGTTCAAAAACTGATGCCGAGTACCTGATACTTTTAATCTGTATCAGTTTTGTGTACTTGATAATTTTTTGTACACTATACAAAATTTCAGGTTGATACAGCATCATCCAACCCAAATATTGACTATTTTCAACGCAATCTTGAGGATTATAATACTTATTCCAATGTCTGGAAGCCATTCATTTCTAACGAATTCTAAATTCGTTCTGTGAATATATGCCTGCCTGCAAAACGTATCTTTTTTTATGAATAGCCACATCTTAATTTTTCTTAGTTAATTCTTCAGATCATTACAGGAAATAAGTTCAACGAGATTCCACACAGAAAACACTATGATTGATTTTACTGCTCCTTTTCATTAAGATATCTTTACTTTTTTTTTCAAAAAAATTTATCTCGTAATTCAAGAAATGGTGCACGTTGCGGATGACGTGCTAAACCGCATGCATTCTTCTAGAATATTCTATAATTCAGCTTAATATTCATTTATTGTTGATCAGTCCACAGGTGAATGACGCAGCAAAATATTTTCAAATTATATAAGTGTGCTCATTTTCCTTTTTCTCATCTTAATGAGATCGTAGTTATAAATAGAAATGATGACCGTTACGTGTCATGATTTCATTGTAAGGTATTTTCATGCTAAATACTACTTGGTGCACAAAGAATCTTTAAATGACAGCTTCGATTTTCTAAAAAAGGTTTATTGAAAATAAAACATTTAGCACGGTAAAACCTCTTTAAAAAATCGTTCAAAGGACATTTCCAAAAACCCGTTATAACAAGAAAAATTCTATGAATCTTGGCTCAAAATAAGATAAGTTATTTACTACCACCTTACCGTATGATAGCCTAGGTCTATTCATATGATTTCATAATTATTCTAGTATATTTTTATAAAATTCGAAGAGTGGTCATGGTTTATTTTAGTTATTCTAATTTAATTTCCTTTAAGTGTCACTAACCATTTAATTTCCTTAAGCTAATAAATCATTGTAGATGCTATTGGAAATAAAGATCATTTGGACTTAAGCACTAACAAAGGATAGGATACGTACACTGTATTTCCTTTCTTCGGTAGCCCTTTTGAAAAAACTTGTTATACTTTCTCTTTCCCTCCATCCGTCCATCGGTCGATACTTAATCTATACATGGTTCAAAAAATTGGAAAGGTATGCATGCTGGAAATTCGAAATAGCATAATCCCGTGTTATTTATTTCATTGATGATTGGTGAATAATTTCAATAAGAATTTCTAGATGAACCGCATAGATTTCTCTTAAAAGAGAAATAAGAAAGCTTTTCTGATATTTTTTTTTCTCGTTTGTTGGTGATGAGGGAAATGTTTCGCAGAAAAAATGGACTGTGATGCATTGTTATATATATTTTATTGAAAGCTAATGTAGAAACATGTAAAAAATGTATATTTATCATATGGCATTCATTCGTTATACGGTCTAATCAAGAGGATGTTTTAGAAATATATTTATCAAGTCATTGCTGAGTGTGTTATGAATGCATTTGTCTATCGCAAAACCTTGCTTAGAAAGGCGAGCATTTATTATTTACGCTACTGACAGGAACCGGACTGAGCAAGCTACAACGGCCATTTCGACCTCAATGGAGGAAAAGAGGAGTCTTCCAGGTTTCTCCACATAAAGTTGCCATTTTTTTTTTTTTTTTTTAAATTTAACATGGAGATAACATGAACACGTCTCAAAGAGTCTATTTTCCTCGCAAAATTTCAAGTTTCTAAGGTGACTGGAGAATAAATAACCCATGTATGAACGAGCCTTTATCTTTCATTTATTCTGAGTGTATCTACAGGAGATATAAACATGATACTCTCTAGTAATGAATGTAAAAATAACAAAGGTAAATCAAAACGTCCATTTAAACAGCCAATTTATATGACACGGAGGAATTCTCTTTTTTGATGCGAAATGACCGCACACCTGAAAAAAATGAACTACATATTAATAAACAATTATAAATGCCATTCAAAGTAACAGAATGATAAAAACTAGGTGGATTGTCTTTTGCAATGAAATGAACTCATATTCAGAATTATTGAACTTTCTTCACCCAAAACTGGTTTTCATCATTGAAAGTTTCACTGCAAAGTTGTTTCATCACTGAAAGTTTCACTGCAAAGTTGGTTCAGTGTGTTCTTCTTTCTGTAACTTTCTGAATCATTGTTATACATGTTTAAGCAATGAAATACACTCGTCAGGGTTGCCTATAAATGAGAAAAATAATCTTTAAACCTTTATCCATAATCTCTGTCCTTTATTTAAATTGTCAGCATACATGGCAAAGTAAGACCAGATGACGGTATCGGACGATGCTCTGAAGATTTTTTTTAGCATTGAAATGAATAAGAATGAATCAGCACCAAAGAAAAACGACGGTATATCAAAGATATAATAATTAATTCTGGAAATTACTATTTCGGTTTATATAAATTCACTATTAATTCTAAATGTTGTATATTAAATCAATCATAACTTTTTATTGGTAGTACAAAACGCTTGTATATGTTTGCTACATCTGCTCTCAGATGGATGAAAGTTGTCTTAAAATGCTGTGCGTCACTAACGGTTGCAGCTGTTCATTTAAATTGCATATGTTTTGCAGTGTGTGCTTTTGACATACAACATTTTGATATAACAGTGGCGACAAATAAAAGCTTTTTTAGCAGATTTGAAAATTTTTACTTCAGAAAAAAGTCTTAAATGTTACAAACAAAATAGGCAATGAAGCAGAAATTTGAACCTTTTAATGCCCTCATTATGAAATTTTTAAAATCGAGTAGAAATAAGTTTGTAGGATAAAAATAAAATTCTTCTACTAACAACAAAAAAAGTAAATATTTACGAAATTCGTGAATATTCAAGTAACCCGAATGACTTACGTATCGCATCATTGGTTTCTCATTGTTTAAAAATGATTCATTATCGCATTTGGTTCTTCTGCGGAAACTTGGATGAATCCAGTTTGACACAGTTTTTAATAGGATTATTAGTCAGCAAAAACAAGATATGTGAATTGATTTTAAATCGCCTGTTTGAAAGTGAAAGTAAAATATGCCCTTATTTAAAATACACAGTAATGTCATTCCTCGTTTTTGAAAAAAATAATTCCTGTGATTAAGAACTGAAAGAGAGATGCAAATCTCTGCTATATATTTTTAAAATTTCTAAAACTATATTTTGAATTAGAGAAATTGTTGCTAAAGGGATTGTCATTGCTCGAATTGTTTTTTTATATGTATATTTTTCTTATTGTTTGCTTTAAAGAATTGGTGCGCAACTTCAAATCTATCCTGAATCGTAAATACAAACTGAATTTTTCTCCCGCTCATTCAAGAGAATTATCTGTTTTTCTTATTGACAGAAGAATTTGGTAATGTCTGTGCGTTTCACTAAAAGCAACGATATTACTTCTCCTCTATTCGATACAGATCCAGAATCCAGGCAGATCTACTCAACAGCAAGTTTCAAGCGATTTGCCTCTATTCGATATAAATAAGATAAACTCGTGCTTTACAAAGCATTATGAAATGAAAGTGAAAGTAAATGAATTTGAATATCTCATTCAGCTGCCCGTGGGCGTTTCAAATATTTCGACTGAGTAGTGCAATTTTACTGTAAAGTGTCTTACTTTATAGAAACGAAGCATTAATGTTTCATTTTTGATACTGTTGTTTCTGTACTGCCCGGATGCCGATTATATCTGTAACTTTAAACAAGCAATTCTTGTATATATAAAAATTATCTCATGCATCTCGGAAACGGCTCTAGTAATTTGGATCAAATCTTATATTTAGACAAGGTTTTGCTTTTTATCTATGTAAGTGTCTTTCCTGAAAAAAAACCCGAGATTTTACATAAAAAAATACATTGTTTTATTAGAATAAGTATAATAATAAGTTAATAATTTTTCCCATTTTTCTGCATGTGTTTAAATCTTTGTCAATTCTCTTCTGTGAGTTTTTGAATCATTTCATAGTTCAGTCATTCAATTTACCCTTATTAGTTTAATTAAAATGAAATGCGCTGTGCAAGTAACGGTTTATATTAAAATGTTTATGTAATAATTTTAATTTATGCTCATTCTTGATGTAATTATTTTCTAATCACGTGAGCTCAAATTTCACTTAAACTTCTCTCTTTTTTTTTTTTTTTTGTTCAAATGCTACGTGCACATCGAAACAAAATTTCTGTTTTAGCTAAATTCTCTTTTGAAGCTATATAAATTCTTAATACGTTCTGCCTTTCATTTCTGTTTTCCTTTTCAGTTTGTGTTTTTCATTAGTCAGGAATTTTAAAAAAATAATTTTTTAAACTCATTTAAAATAAAGTATTTTCCTTGACATCATGACGGCAATAAAGAAATCATTTTAAAAAACTCGTCGTCTGTTCTCTTTATAACAAAATATCATTCTAGGAAAGGAAGTAAGCAATTGGCTCTATAAATGGTATCATTAATATCGTCATTAAATCAAAGGAAATGTTAGTAGAGGGTTTTTAGAAATTCTTTGTTAAATTCATAACAAGTGAATAAATAATACACTTCGAACTCAAAGGCATAAAGCAGGATGAAGTGGATGTGTAAGCGCTTTCATTTATATAGTTTCAAAAGCGATTCCTGAAATTTAGCTGAGCAAGCATTATGATTTCGGCGCTGCAGATTAAGGAATGCGTGAAACAAAAACGCTCGTAACTCAAAACTTAAAGTGAAGATTCAAATAAAGTGATTATAAAGTAATTGTAAGAACGCAGATGAGATTGAAATTAATTCATACACATATGCTCGCACAAACACATTCCCATACATACATACATACATACATATAGATAGACAGATAGATTATGAATGTTTCTTTCAGGATTATTCGAGAATGATTTTTATTTTTTGATAGCATTGAAGATTCCGCCTTTGTTTCCTTTTTTATAGATTTTTGTAATCATAGTAGCATTTTTATCTCCTTTTTTTTAGAAATCTAGTATGAATATGAATATGATGTTTATTTTTATTGAATGATGCATTTTTATTTGCGTGTAAATGGAGTGTGACTTTTTCTATTTTCAGAATATGGTTCCTAATTTTTTCACTTACAATAGCGATTAACTGCACAGTTACAGTTTTCTTTGCACTTGCCTGCATTTGGGAAGATGGCTGGCAGTACACATACGTAATCGGATTACTAGAAGCAATGGTGTTTTGTGGAATCGGCTGGGTTCTTTCTGGGAGTACGGTATGTTCAACTTTTTAAAATTAATTGCAATTACAACTTTTACAGCTATTTTCAAGATGTTAACTGAATAATTCCATTTGTCAAATAAAGTTTCAAAATTCAAATAAAGTTTTCAATTCATTTTCTGGTTTCAAAAATTTATTTCGTTATAATGTAAAAACTGTTTATTTGATTTAAAATAACTTTTTAAAAATAATTGTTTCATCTGAGTTTGGTATTTTTAAAGAAAATTTTTTATTGCAAACCATTACATTGCTCGGTTTTCTTGGATATTTTTTTCTGCACTGAAGATCGAATTGAAAAGAAACAGAACTTTTTTCAGTTATAGAATTAATATTAATATAAATCAATATTTAAGTGATAAAAGTCTTCAGAAAATGATCATGACAATGAATGTAAAATTTCGGAAGACAATAATAAAAATTTCTATTTAATATTTTCTGTAATTGAAACTTACGATAAAATCCATTTAATTTCGTAATATTTATTGCAAGTTTTGAAAAAGTTTATATATATCTATACATTTATATACACAGTTGTGGCCATTCACAGGTAAGATAGAGGAAACTGTTTATTTGAAGGCATACAAAAATGATTTCAGAGTACATGATCACAAGACAATAATTGCCGTAATTGGTAAGTCACATCATTTAACGGACATTGAAAATGGTATGGTCATTGGGGTACAGAGAGCATTTCTGAAACCACAGCGTTCTTGAAGTGTTCCCATAGGGCCGTAGTGAATGTGTAGAATAATCAAAAGGGTGAGCAGCAAACTGTTGGGCACTACGGGTCCTTAATGACAGCGATGAGCGTTACTTGCGACGCTTGGTTAAGAGACATCGACTTCACGAGTTACGTGATGCTCTGCTGCTCCCATGATCACAAATGCCAGTCATCACTTTCCAAGCAAACATTGAGTTCATGCCCTGCCACTTAGCTATGGTTTTGGCTACAAGAGGAGACTTTTCCGTCCATTAGTTAGGCGGTTATAATAATGCGACTCGACTGCGTGTATATACAGGGTGATAGGTGAAGCCCTTTTAAGCCCATTAAATTTAAAACGGTGTCTCGTATAGCCAAAGAAGTGCCCTGTGCATATATTAAAGTGACTATGCTGAATTTATTCACAGAAGTTATAAGCCCCTAAAAGGTAAAATAAGGAAATTACAAAAAATAAATAAATAAAGGAGATCGTCCAAAAAATCCAGGCAAAAAAATGCGCGCTTTACCATAATAAAAACACTGGAAATTGTTTCATGGAGTTATCTGCAAAATGGGTGGAGATATTTGCTGTTAAAATTATGAACTTTCCTGACTTAAAAAAGGATTCTTCCAAAAATTGAAAAACGTATTCTGCGGTATTATAACACAGTTTTTCTGAGTTAAGCAACGGCGAAGTGAAATGTAAGCAATGATAAAAATCATAATTAAAAAAAAACAAATCAAAAGTAATATAATAATAATAAAATTTAAAGTATAGAAGTAAGTAATTTGAAATAAAAAAAAATAATAATAATAAAAAAATCTGAAAAATGTTTTTGTGTGTGTTGGGGGGGGGGGGTAATCTATAGAAACATTTTCCAATTTTAAACGAACCCTTTTTTAAATCACGGAAAGCTCATAATTTTAATTTCAAATATCTTCTCCAATTTTACAGATAACTCCGTGAAACTTTTTTCCTGTGTTAAGGTGTACATTTTTCTAATTAGACGATCTTTTTTTTTTAATATAATTTCTTTATTTTGTCTCTATTCACTTTACTATAGATACACATTACTTCCTTGGTAATACGAGAAGATTTTTTGAATTTAATGGACTTTACCGATCACCATGTGTATATAATTCAACAAGAACGTGTAAAATTTTAAGTTAGGAAGATTGCTTACAGTGCCTAATAAAGATTCTATATTAAATTATCCAAATGAGAGAGTTAGGGCAACAGCGTTAACATAGTTGCTATCAGTCAACCAACTAATTGTGTTATCATTACTAGTAGACTTTTTTTAAGAAAGTAATTCATAGATTTGCTTTTATATTCGGAAAAAAAGATTTTTCATAAACTTACTCGCTTACTCTGATAGAAATTCTTTTTTTAATTAGCATTATTATTATTTATAAAAAAATATTATGATATTTGCACAGAAGGAAAAATGGTACTTTAAATTATAACGATTTTTAGGGCACTGCTGCATAGTCTAAAACGTAATATTAAAATTTATGAAATATTTCGCTTGAAATTTGTATTAAAATTCTGTATTCATATCTTTGCAGGTTTTATATGCTATGTACAATCTGACAATGAATGAAGCGTTTAATTACCATCGTTATCGCTACTTAAAAGATAGCGACGGTCATTACCACAATCCTTTCAATAGAGGTGTTCTAGAAAATATAAAGGAATTTTTTCACTGCACTAGAGTCTGGGATGTCCACGATATCATCAAGATCGAAGAAAATGTGTAAGGAACTTCCCTCTTAATGTGAAATCCTCCAGAGAATGAATGAAATTGAATGCACTTGAAAATGATTGATTTTTTTTTCACGCGCGTATGGGGTGTCTATGCCAGAATTGGACAGCAGTTTATCCAGCAACAATCGGTAACCAGGATCCTTAGTTTACATCGCTGGTATTTAGAAATCCCTCTTTTCCACGCGCGTGCTGGACGTCCACGACATAAAGACGACCACGACGAATTTTATACACTGACACAGCACAGTCAAATCTCCACGGATCAAATGCAAACCTACCAAAGCTTAGAAAATGCAATTTTTATGTTTTGATGGTTAGTTTTAGAGCTAAGCGAAACATGCTCATATGGAGAATCATCTCACCAATGAATAACTGATGAGAAACAAAACAAAAAACTAAGTCTGTATTGGCTGTTTGAACTGGAGGGATGAAAAGTCAGCTGGTTTATTTTATTTATGTCCTTGATTTTTTTTTTTTTTTTTCATTTGATGTACTCCATTAGATTAGAGGAACTACTTCATTTCGTTATTAATGGTGAGAGTTATTTAACATCAAAAATGACAAGAGAATAACTATTGCTTTTGGCTGTATGATATAACTGCCTCATAATGAATATAAATGTGTTTATTATAATTAACCTCTAATACATTAATATTTATATGAAATACATGCTTATAATGGATATGAAAGTGTTTATATTTTTTAAAAAAATATGTAAAGAGAAGATTCAATTTATTTTGTTTAGGTATTGTTTAGTTTATAGCAAAAGAAATTATTTAATTGAAAAAATAACGCTTTTGGTAAGATTTGTTTCTATAAGTCTTTCCTGATTTTTAAAAATCCTAAATCAGTTGAAAGCGGAAACATCCGGTATGGTTTAAGATATTTGTTTCAAATGTAATGGTATTTCAAAAGCTCGAATTCCTCTTAATAAGTGTCGCGGTCAATATAGACCGGAATTGAAAAAGCTTTCTGGTCGTGAATATTTGTCAAGAAAGTAAAATAAACATCACGTGATGGAAGAGGAAGAAAAAAAATAATTTAAAAATATCAAAATAATTTAAATTTTTACAAAAAATAATCATTCCCTTTTTTTTAATTATTGATGGTGATAAAACCTTTGTTTATTTGTTTGTTTGTTTGTATAAGAATTCAAATTTTTATTTTAGTTAATCTGAGTGATTCTAAATAGTATTGAAACACTATTATTGGTCATGTATTTTTCAGAGTCATATATCCTAAACATTGCTACGCCATACGATGTTCGACAGAGTCGTTTCGGTAGTCTGTAAAGTGTTTTCAAAACCAAAAAGAAAGAAAAGACTGCATGCCAGAAAAAGGGAAATATTCTTGGCATTTGCCACAATTTAGAAAAGAAATTCTTATTTTTCTGAAAAATGTAGTTTGTTTGAAATATTTTACTAAATTGTGTAGATCTCTCTGTCATTATTTTTCCCGGCTTTTATTTTCCATATGATTTATTCCATTCGTTATATATTTGGAATTTAATCATCAGATTATTTTTGTTTTTAATGATTGTTGATTCCATACTGAACCATTTTTTAATTCGATGAAGAGGATTTTATATTTTTTATTACTATTTACTAAAACACAGCTTCTCAATTTAGTTTTAGAATAACTTTAATGGAAAAATGAAAGAAAATATCGTTGGCACTCCACACTACATTGTCAAGCGACATCTTTTATCTGCCTTTTAAATACCAAAAATTGGATTTAATTTTTGATTTGTCTCCAACTTTATCTGTATATTTTAAATTATAGAATAAAAGATTGTCTAGAAAAGAGTGGTTAAAGAATTGCTTGAAGCAATATGTCTAGGATAACTGTTTTAGTGTGAATTATATGCAACCAATGCCATGAAGTCTTCAAAATGCAAATAAGACCTTTGCATTTTCCCCCTCGTTGCCTTTCGATTCTTTTAAATGAGATTTTGATATCGAGGAGTATGATTGGTTATTGCTATATTCAGGGTTCTCTGTGACATCTTATTTTTTCTTTCTGATTCGCTGTCAAAAATTTGTTTGAAAAGCAAAGGAATAAAAATCGCTTCCTGTCCCATCTTTTGTCAGTGCCCATGTAAGCTGCAAACATTCTTACAGTTCATTAGAGTTCAACACATATCTTAAGCGCTTCCGAAATGTAAATGCACATTTATCAAATGAAAACCTATTTATTGAAATTGTATGTCTGAATAAATGCTAATGTTGTTTCTGATTAAGTCCAAAACTTTCCTTCTACCTCATACATTTTGCTACTAATAAATTATAAAATACTTCCAATCTTGATGTAGATAATTATTCAAATTATGAAACAACTTCAGAGAGCTGACATTCATTTTATCTTATTCTATGATTTCAAAATAGCAGAATTTCAGATTAAAACTTAAAACTTCATTAGTAAAAGTCATTCAATGATATCTGGCTTCGGCATCATATGAGAAAATATAATATAACTAATATGGTACGCTTAATTGAAGTAATGATGTCGGTCGGTCTTTAAGAATGTATATTGTCATTCTTCTAAACATTTGTCATCAAAAAATATCTTAGAAATATTTTTATTCAACACAGAATAAAATTGCATAAGCAAAGAATAACACTATTTGGATAGTTGCAGAAATAGTTTAAATTTCATTTAAAAAATTCACAGCAAATAAAATTAAATGTTTTCTTTTTTTTTCAAGTTCTAGTTTAAGCAGTAAATGACACTTTACAGCACCATAAGAACTGACAATCTCTCACTGAACACAGCAATGTTCTAATTAAAATAAATTGAAGATATTAGCATTTCACAATTCTTAGCTCTCAGTTTTTTTAGATTTTTAAAAATGTTTTTTAAGAATGTTAACAACTGACCTCTGATTTTTGTATCTGTTTACTTAAGCACATGTTTATTCAGTTTCATTTTGCTAACATACTGCACCGCACTGTGAGCAAGCCTCGGTTTGAATCCCTCACACATGCATAGTTGGAACAGGAAAATATAATAATTATACTATAAAAAATAGTATGTTATAAATGAATGATAATAATTGTAGTTAATTTGTATGAAGTCCTTTAAATTGTTTTTCAGATTTTAATATAATATAAATTGCGCATGTAAGATTAGTATACATTTTGTGAAATATAAAATGTAAGAATAGACTTCGCCCTTTACTTCTTTGAAAATAAACCTGACTTCTGAGGACTTATCTTCTACTATTAAACATTTCGCTCCGATTATTCAATTAGAATGTCAAATACTTTCATTATTAAATTTAAAAACTAATCCATTTATACTAAATTAGAGAATTATCTCTCTTTTTGAAGTCACGTTACTAATCTAGAACTTGATAAAGTAATATTATATATTTCTAAGATATTCTTTGTACTACATCTCTTAGCATATACCTCCACTTTAAAACTTTTGCTCTTTCACAAAATTATCCATTTCTATTAGATTTAAAAATTACACACATTATTAAATTATTTTTCATAGTCACGGGCAAAAATGTTGCATTAGAAATCATAGAATAAAATTACAGTTAGGGTTAATTCAATAGATTGACTTGAATAATATGTCACGATTCTTCTATTGATCAGTTTGCAATCACACATTTAGGAATAAATGCTCAAACTTTTATAATCAGTCAGAGGAAATTTCCATTATCAAACAAATCTATTAGAAATATGTAGTTTTTTAAAATTAACTCTTTTTCGAAAGGAAAATGGCAATATTAATAATATACAATGACTTTGCACCGTCAATTTCTCTTTCTATAGAAATTCATCCCAAATAATTTAGAATAAATCACTACTGCTGAATCTTACGAAATTAATTGAGAATTCCTCGTAAAAGTTCCTGCATTCTTCCGCTGTTATTGTATATTATTTTTAAACAAACTGATACAAGCTGTTGTATAAAGTGTATTTAGTGATAAACATGGCTTATATTTTATTTTAAAACTGTACCATTTTGAATATAGCATACGTGTAGTGTTTGTTTTTTTATTCCTGTTTCAATGAAATGTGCTAATGCGATGTTTTGGAAATCAAAGAAGTCTTCCATTTCAACATCTGCGCAGGAGCTAAAACAAAGGAGAAACGAATGAAATGTTTAATTTTTATCGCTCTAATATCTATAGAATTCTAGTTGCGGTTACAAAATACAAAGCAATGTCGGACAGTTGCATAGTTATTTCAATTTTACAATATAATTTGAAGGAGTAAGAATTAAAAGGTTGCTTTTCAAAAATTTAAACTGCATTATAAATTTATCTTATATTTTCACTCTCTTTATATTTTTCCTGACTAAATGAGTAAGTAAATTAACTTAACACTATCAGATCTTAAATATGTGTTTCAAGAATGAACATGTCCTTTTATACTGGGATCTTTCTATCAATATTTAGAACCGTGATTGTTGCTGTAATTCTTTGGGAAATAAAATGCTTTTTGGTCTATACTCGTAAGTATATTTGCTCTTGTTTTTATTACATTTCGTGCCTTTTAAAAGAAAGGAACGGTGAGGAAATGGAACTTCTGCTTGATTTCCAAAATTTCTTTTTTCATAATTCTGAACTGTCTTGTTTCTGTATGGTCTTTTTAATATGTATACAATCAATGTTAAAATGTCATTAGCTTTATTTTTAACATGCATCTAGTTTATAAGAAATATCTGGATCAATCGTTGTGTTATTATTGTTAAGGACTTATAGCCACTTGAATTAGATATCCCACTGTTAGATAAAAATGGACAAACGTAGAACACACGTAGACGCGAATAAAATACAGTACAATATTTGTTTAGTATGACTGTTGAAAAATCACAGTCCAGTACAACTTTTTATTTAGATTTTAAGTGTGAATTTAGTTCTTAATGTCTATTTTGATCCAAAATAAGAGATTGTATACGTAATAGTTGTTGATTTTAAGCTGTACGTCCAACAGAAATGCATTTAAAACCGAAATTTTTGAAAGGTTAGTCCATAGTTTATAGATATCCTATATAGAGTCTATTTTAGATACTAATATAGAAGCTTCACTTTTGTAGAATATTTTTTTATATGTTAGAGGCAAATAAGTAAAGCTGTCTAATTGATTGAAAAGTTATCAAAATTCATAAAAGATATGGAATATTGCTGTCACACTTTGAGAAAGTAATATTTTCACTTGTTTGCACAGAATAAAAATTTCTTTGTGGGTAGAGCTTTCTTATCAATTTTTATTTTTACTTTGGTTGAAAATCGTGATTAATATTTTAATAAAAATTCTAACAAGATGCAGCTGTGGAAAAGAGAAAATTATTTTTCATGCTTCTATTTTTAAAATGTAATCTCATATTTTTTTGTCATTTCTGAAGAATTACTTATGAAAACTTAGACGTTCATTTCTTTAGATTCTTATTTTAAGTAATATAGGGAATGAATTATCATAAATGATCTACATATAAGAAGACATCTTTCTAAAATTTTTGAGAATTGCCTTCTTTTCTTGCTTAAAAAAATTTGCTAGAAAATTGTTTAAATGCTTTTAAAAAATGTTGATAACTTACAAGAGCTATTTCCTTTAACATTTTTATAATTCCTTTATATAAAATATTATTTTAATAATAAAAACAGCCACAAATAAATATGCAAACGCTTCATTACTTTCATATCAAAGTGATACGATTTGTAAAAAATCCTTCTCTTGAAAATTCTAAAATAAATTCTTCCAAATGCTCAATCTTAAAAAGAATCATAGATCTGAAATGTAGCTCGATTCAGTTTCCAAACTCATTGAAAATATTTTCTTTCCTTAAATTTTTAAACATCTTTCAACTCCATCTTATTCCAGAATATATTTTAATTTTTATTAATAAACAGATAAATGATTGTTTATTATCGGTTTATAAGAGTAATGCTTTTTTTTTCTATACTGCTGCAATCATAAAAAAGGGCATTCTTAAGTGTTAGTCTTACCTGCTATCATTAAATCAGATTTTTTATTCTTAAATATGAGTACACATCAGTTTAACCCATACTTGCTTTAGAAAATGTTAGTGAGGACCTGATTAAGAATTTAGCTTGCCAGAATTTGAGATAAATATGAAAATTCCGAGGAAAAAATGATTTAAAATATACGGCATTTTTTTTATACACTCACGAAAATCTTTTCCACTTCCCTCTATTTGTTTTTGTTGTTCTGTGGCAAATATTATCAAGAGAACCAGCTTTCTTTATATAATCCTGCTTATTAGTTGTTATCAGAATTATCCTTTTGTCTAAAAAGAAAGTGGCACACAGCCTATTCCAATGTCCCGACGAAAGCCATCATTGAACAATTTACTTCTTAACTTATATGACTTCGTATAACAACAACTAGAAGAAAGCGTATAATTTCGAAGACAATTCAAAAACAATTTTCCTGTTAGTAATGACTGTTAGGGCCTCGCATGTTGGGCTAATACTATATAAGCATTCAATTCTATTTTTTATTATTATTATTTCTCTTTCGCAAATTTCCTGAGTCATACGTCTGCAATTCGTATCTTAATTTAACTAAGCATTCATTAAGTTTTTCGACATAGGAAAAGTAAAATTACGCAGCTCATTTCTATTCAGGGAGAAAACCGGTCTCTATTTTTGAATTCATTTCATCATTGGAAAAAAGAGTGTCGAAAGTTGCGCTTTGAAGTTGACCTTGTTTAGCATTGAGATGTAACCTTCACTTGGCATGTCTATCACAGTTTCGCGAATGCAACAAATCCGGTTCAAATGACTCTCCGCTAAAAGAAAATTATCAGCATCAAAAAGTGACCGAAATGTCGTTGATTTGAAGATGCAAGGATGATAGATAGGTAGATGTAGACTGTTTCTAGAGGAAATATTCGACTTATTTCATTGTCACCTATTTCATTACTATACTTCCTGCTGTGAAGGAAGTGAGAAACGTTTCTTCTTCCCATGTAATTAACGGCAATCGTCTTATTTTTATTCTCTTATTTCATTGCACAATAAACGTAAGTCCGTCACAAAAAAAAAAAAAAAAAAAAAAAAAACACTAATTTAAATGCAAAGCTTTTTTTTAAAAAAATTTTGCAGTTTTAAAAACGAATTAAACATGAACTTTACTTTCATTTTCCAAGTCTTTATACTTCACTGAATTAAAATGGTATGTTTCGAATCTAATATGCCACGTGAAAATTATATTCTACGTTTTTGAATAGTTTTTTTTTTCATATAGCTGTTAAATAGAGCAATTATGAATGAATGAATGCTATAAAAACAATTTAATACCTGTTTTTGATTCACTACATTTTTCAAGGATCAACATTTCTTATTAAACTGGTTCCATTTCATGCTCTTTTTTTTTGACACAGTTTTTTTAAAACTTCCTTTTTTTAAAAATTTAATTAGTTAATGCAAAAGAAATTTATATTTGAACCCTTATATTTCTAAGTCCTTTATACCATAAAATAACTTTTTAAGAACTAAAAAAATAAAATTCCATTTCAAAAGCTTCATTTTGTAATGTAATGACATTTTTTCCTGGTTATCAACTGGAAAATGAAGTTGTAATTCGAAGTAAAATGCAAAGAAATTCTCGTAAATGGAATTTTAGTTTGCAGCGTGAGCGTGATACTCTTTTTTCGGCTGCAAGTTTATTATTTCAGTGAACTACCTCCCTTTTTCTAATTTAACTACATTAAACTTTGTTTTATTTCTTCCAAACATACATATCGTTCTACTTACTAAAAATTGGAAAAAAGTAAGCTAATAAATTATTTTTAACGGATTAATATAATATAAAGTTGATTTTTAAATTCTTTCTTATAATGTCCGGAACTTCTTTACCTCTTTCTTAAAATTCTAACATTGACAAACCTTTTCCTTGATGTCGCACATATTAAAGAATCTTTGCTTGTTGATCGTTTTCAGACCAGTGATATATGTACTTACATATTAATTTGAAACCATTTCCTTTTTTTTTTCTGCGTTTTTTCTTATTTCTCGTTTTAACAACGGTTACTTTTCCAACTAGTATTTTGTTTCTTACATTAACATTTAGTTTACTTTTAATGGATGCAAATAAATATTATCTGTTTTTAATTAATTAGATTCAATGATATAACGAACACCTCCTAAGGCTGTTATCTATATTATTTGCTTTATATCTTTGCACTTGTTCCTGACTAGTTTGTATCACTGTCTGCACTAATTTTTCAGTTCCTTTTTATATTTTTTCAAACATTTTCTTTTTTAATTTTGATATTTTGTGAATATTATCGAATTAGAAATCTATACTTTTAGAAAGCTCTATTATCTTATCTGGTGAAAAGTGGTCTTTTTACAAACAAAGAAAAGCTACTTTTACGGAAAGTTTAATAAAAGAAATCTCATTTTGTAAGGAAAAACTATTACATGAGGAGAAAATACTTTTATTAAATTTCTTATACACACATATTTCATTTCTTTTTCCAATGAAATGAGTGACAAATAATAAATGAAATGAATCTCGCTTCATTTCAAGCTTTACTTTCCCTTTCAAGCAATAAAATCAATGAAATCCTGTAGCAAGTCGATTAAAGTCAGTTGATGTATGATTTTCAACCAAAGTATACCTTTTACCATGTTTATTGTGATATTAAATCCTCCTTTGTAAAATTAAATCTGTTCAAGTTCTATAATGTTCTTACTTCAAAATGTTGACAGCTTTTCCATATCTAAAACGAATCGCCAACTCTAAAATGTCTTCTCAAGTTGCAACAAATACATTCTGATAATGTGATAAGAAAAAAAAAATAACACCCTAAAAGACACTGCATTGCAAAAAAAAAAAAAAAAAAAAAAAAACTCAATTCTTGAATTATAAAATGGGATGAACTCTTTTGCTATAAATAACTGATTATTTGTTCTAATAATGTCAGATTTTTGAAATGATATATGAATCAAATTTCAAATAAATCAAAAATGTAGTTTAGTTTGCTATTGAATGTTTTTATTTTGCAAACTATGCTGAATTCATTTCGATTTATATTGCTGTATACTGATTTTTCCCATGTTCAAATATAAAGGCTGTATTTGTCTAAGTAACCATTTGAATGACACTGTTATTTATTTCTTCATTTTTGCTCTCTATGCATTTCGGTTAAAGCTTCAACGGTATTGTATAATGCCATAATTTTTTTTTGTTACAACTCATAAATACTGAGCTAGTTAATCTGCTTTGGTTTTATTTTTTTCTCAGTAACATAGGGAAGAATTAAATTTAAAATATATAAAAAAAATAACTGTTACTTCAAAATTGCTTCAATTATTTGTAAGAAAAGAAATTCTTTTGTTACAAATCTGGAATTCAATAAATTTTTGCTTTTCTGCCTCTGAATTTTTATTGAAATGTTTCATTGTCTTCTTTCATATCGTAAAGAAATTTAACTTCCTTTACATTTAACTTCACTATTCAGCAAATAAAAATTGACAGCAAAAACGGATTTTCACTTTTACAGTACATTCCCAAGTATCCGGTTCGCGATTATCCGTCTTCCATACTATCCAGCCTCATTTTCTTTAGTTGTAATTAAACGAGAAAGGTAAGGCTTACATTGGCAAGGCATTGGAAGCGGGTGTCAGCTACGATCATCTTGCGTGTCGTGCTCAAAAAAAAAGTTATGCCAAAAAAAGAGCAGCATTCGTTGCTGCTCTTGATTCATTGCTTCGTTAGTGTGTAACGGATCTCAATTGTTGCCACTGTTCTTAATTATAACTGCACAGTACCTACAATATTCGTAAATTGTTTTTGGGGTATGCTTAATTGTGGGTTTTTTTTTAAGTGCACCAAAGAAAAGATTTCAAAATGGCTAATAACCGAAAACAAGTTATAGTGACTATGGAGGAGAAATTACGCGCTATACAGCGACTAGACTCTGGTGTAACAGGAAAAACCGGCAACTGTTTCTATTATTCACTGGACCGCGTTCACATTCTACTTGACTTGAGGTAAATGGAGGGCTTAGTATTCAATAAGAAGTGAGAAAATACGTATTATAACAGCGAGTTTTAGTATAAAAACTTTGTCTTCTGGTATTGGTGGGCAAAGAGCTCATAGAACTCCTGCTTAACCAACTTTTTGTTATCCGTCCTACCTTTCCGCCACATTAGAATTGTGGCTGATGGAGTACACATCATATGAATCAAAAGCGTCTTTGCTACAATTAAAGGTGCGAAAATGAAACATAACCGTCTGTATTTTATTTCTTGTAAATTTTACTAATGAATTAATTAAATTTGGTTAAATGCATGAGTTTTCTTCTCCCTACGAAGAATTTTTTTTTTTTTTATTTTCTCTTATACAAAGTATGCAAAGAGAAATAACTATAATCACCGAACTCGGGATTTTGAAGAATCTGAGTCCAAGAAACACATTTTTTTAATGATGTCTGTCAGTCGCGCTGTCTGTGAAAACAGTTACTCAAAATCTTTTTGAGTTAGATGGATGAAATTTGGTATGTGATCTTTACATCAAATCTACAGATTTCTATCAAATTTTGAACGAGATTCATTCAAAGAAAGTCTGACTGTCCGGCTGTCCGAGTACAGGTGAATACGATAACTGCAAAATGTAAAATGTTAGAAAATTAAAATTTAGTACATAGATTTAGTACCTAAAATGTAGAACCGTATAGAATTTGGAACCAAATTCATAAAGAGGGTGACCGTCTATCGGTCAGTACTTTTGCATGTAACTATGAAACGCATTGACTTAAATTGGAATGTGATCTTACAACTACCATTGTACTTCTATGCCAAATGCTGATTTCAATCCATATGAATAAAGGTGCTTAGAAATGCATATTGAGTTTTCTAGTACTTGTGTATTAACCGTATGCCAGTGATTAATCGCCAAAGAGAGCACGCTAGATTTAGCACAAATTGCTAGAATCACGACAAAAATTAAACTTTCATAGCTACTGTGCGTTATAGGTTTGCAGTTAATATACAAATATCGTTTTTTTATTTTTTCTTTACTATGAAATATATAACTCTCATAGGTAGGACTCTCAAAATAAAAGTCTGAGCACTCGTGGCGTTCATGGCCTTGTTGAAGGTTTATGCGGGAGAACCTTTATTAAAAAGTATACAATAATATTTCGAGAAGATAACTCTTAACGATTTCTAACATTAAAAGAAATGCTAATATTTTCATTTGAAATTCCCTGTTTTATAAAAATAGTGAAGTTATTGTAGCAAATTTCTTATACTATAGTGCATATGTATTGTCAACCACTTAAATGGATTGAGATAATATTTATTTTATTATCATTCCTTCTTCATGAAACGTGAAATAAGGATACAACAAATTAAAAAATAATACAACTTTTTTATACTTTTAGTCTTATAGTTAGTCCTAAATACAACATCAAAACAAAAAGAACTCAGGATCTTCCTACATAAAAGTAACTTTTTTTTTTTTTTTTTTACTTTCCCTTATTTGCACTTTTCGTGCAGCTATTTGTCGCGCATTTTAACATGGATCTCCATGCTTGAATTAAATCCTTCACAAATTGAGCATTAAATATCATTATCTTCATCTCTATGATTACCGTTGTTGTCATCAGTTGACACATGAGAAGGTTTGATTTTATTATCTAATTAAAGTGGAAAAAACTTCATTTAGTTTTTCCGGTTTCACTTTCTTGGAGCTGATTTCTTAACAGCTTTGGTTGATTTTTTCCAAAATTTGATAGTCTTTCAGATGATAGTGCTTGCTCATTTTTTTCCTGGACTCTGCGAGCGGTTTTAAAAAAATATTTACTAACAAGATTAGCAGATCCAGGCCGAACATTTGATGTGGAAGGAAATGTAAGATTAAATGTTGAACGAATGTCTTTAAGAAATATTCCAGCTGTTGGAATGAGATTGTTGAAGAGGAAAATTTGAAGCTTTAGAGATGCTTGTTTGTTGCTATTCCTCTTGAGTTACAGATTACTGACATTATACGAAATGTGTATCTAGAAAAATATTCGAAATAAAAGACAACATTCTAGTCAACATTCATCACGAAATTTTGCCTAACGGTTCTTATTGCAAATTTTCTTATCAGTTTGATGCATTGTCACAACTAAAAAAGGATTCGTAGCCAGACAAATTTCAGTTCCTTATACATGAAGGCCTTCATTAACATTTTGTCCAACGGCTGATTGTAAGTTCAAGAATGAGGAGGCAGACTTACCAGTGAGACAGAATTTTCGCTGGCTGGGTCGATCAAGTCAATGTTACAAGTTTGTATATCGTAACATTAAATATACGAGTTGTATATTTAATGTTACAATTATAAAAGTACATAGATCTGCCAATGTTCTATATTTCAGGACCAAAAATGGGGGCTTCGTCCTAATTATTTTTAGGAGGTTCCATGCAGTTCCGATTTGAATATTCTTTAAAAAAGAAAGAGGTAGTAGAAAATGACTTTAAAAATAGAAATGAACCCAAGATAGGGTCGAAATGAAACTAATTGTAAATATCAAAAACAAATTTTATGGAAATAAAAGAAAGCATTCAAGCTTAAGAGCTTCAGCCTTCACAATGAAAGTTTCGAAGATATGGCGATATTTTTGAAACCAATCACTAACGTCAGCCAACTGGGACTTACGGGATCTTTCACCGGAAACTTTTACAGGATTATGAAATCCAGCCAAATTTACTTTCACAAAAACTTAGACAGAGAAAGAAATAAAAATGAACTGAAATTGCCTGTATCAAAAATAAATATTTTTATAAAACAGTATTCAAAAGGGAAAATAACGCTTTGCATATTTTATCAGTTGGAAAATTCCGACTGAAAGTGATTCTGAACTCATTCATTTTATCTATTAAAAAGAATTTTTGTTTACATGTCATTATTTAATAAATACTTTTTCTGAATAATTCATACATTTATATCCTAATTTTACTCCGTCAATAAAAAATAACTTTCAATAAAAAATTTAAAAAATAAAAAAAATTCTTAAATGAATGAAATTAAAATTATATCACTTTTTACCTTTTTTACTTATATTAATGTACCAAGCATTAAGATTATTTAAGATGAATAACTGCTCTCTACGTTCCATTCTTGTATTAAGAATTAAGGATATTTTTTCCCGAAGAGGGATGATGTAACCAATTCTAATAGTACCAAGAGAGTCTATATTGATTTCATATGGGGATCAGAAATGTCTAGGGAATGGTACTGAAATTGAGAATGATAAACTGACAGTCATTGATACTTTTATGTTGGAAATGGCCAAAAGGAGAAGACATCTAAATATTTAAAATGATGACTGTGAAATAATTTTGTCCCAACTTCTAAACAATTCAATATATGTGGTATGTATAATGTTTCTGATTTACTTTTATTATAAAAGTTATTAACTTATATCTTCTGTTGAATAAATTCAATGATACTAATAGTGTTTGTGTTTCATCTGTTTAGGATATATTAGCTCTGATAGAATTGTTTAATCATTGTACATCCATTATGAGGTTTGGCTTTCATAAAAAAGAACCTCCATTGACTAGCTGTTTCTGCAAATAGTGTGAAAGGTTCATTTTTGAGTTTTCAATAAATACAATGTTTACAGAAGTCCTAATCAAAAGTGATTGCATTTATCGTTGCTTCATACACAAGCGGATGTATGCGCATACATATGTACATATACGCAGAATAACTAGAAAAAAAAGTTATGTGGTATTAAAAAAGTCTCTTTTATAAGTCAGGTGTGTCTACTACTGAAGTAGAGACCAGTATTTTACTCACTTGCAACTGCAATGAAAAGATGAAAATTTTTATTTTGAAAAGTTTTTAAATATCATTAAGCATCAAAAGGAAACTCCTAATGTTAAAAAAAATAATCTTATTACTATTCCTTTTAAAGGGACTTTCAATCTCCTTTTTAAAGCGCTGGTGTTCACATACCTCAGTGAGATGGGAAACTGGGTACCGGTGTCTACATATTTATAAATAAATTTGCGCACTCAAGCTAGTGATTTATTACAAAAAAATATTTATACTAATATAAAGAGTGAACACTGGCCATTTTGATATATTACCATAGCATAAGAAAATGATAGCTATCAGATACGTTTAAATTTATAAGCAGTTTATGATGTTGCAAAATCGATGCCTACTAACCCCATCATATTATAACTGTTTAAATGCCCTTTAAAGTGCAGATTACTGATAAAAATATTTCTTATGTGATTTTTTTAGAACTAAAAATGTTCTAAATCTCAAACTTTTGAAGCGAGTTATTTCGTTCTGCCATCTAATAATATCTGTAATGTGTTTAAGAAAAAAGAAAATATTCTTATGCCATTTTTTTATCTACTGATATACGCATAATTAACAAAAAATCACTACTCACTGAAGAATTCTGCTCAGTGATCACGCAATAAAATAACATAATCGAAATTCTACTCTATAACTCTCGAAGTCACTCACCATATATTTGATGTTTACTGACTCCAACATATCTGAAAATGAATTCACATTCTGTATTAAAAGATATGAGTAACGATAAATCCATGTCAGACGAATTGATATTAGATGAATCTGACAGATGAAAGCCCGTGTGCTTACGTCAACACACAACAACTGTATTTTGAATTTCCATTATTGACGTAAAATGGTTCGTGAATTGCTGTCGTAATATCTCTGAGGAAATCGTAAGCAGGAAAGAAATATTTAATAAAGAAAAGAAAAAGTGTGCGATTTCACCTGTAGCAAACAACAGGAGAGACTTTCATTATTAATAAAGTAAAGAAGAAAAGTAACGCTTTTGGGAAGCAGCCAAAACTCGACAGTAAATGACAAAAAATGCAGATCGATTGCATCAGAAAAATGACCAACGTTATATTGTTGACTGAGGAAAGTAACGACCTTTTTCCAGTTATTCCAATCAGCCTTGATTCAATTACCTTGAGAAATGCGTTTTTCTTTGCTCCCTCGGTAAATAATTTCATTTGTCAGAGACTAACTCGATTCTGAGTACCGCGCTTTTAATTATAGAAATTGTTCCTTTAATTGATTCAATTAACTCACAATTAAAGTTGAGAAACTCCGAAGACAGAGATTGAGAATGCACTTGTAATATAATAAAAGCGACCAGAAATTAACAGATATTGCGTCTCTTTTTTTCTATAATTCCTATACAATAATACAAGAACTAAAAATACAAATCCGAGATGTTTCCATTGTAAGAAAGAATCGGTAATTATTATATGTTCAAACGTTTAAAATACATTTAAAATATTTTTTATAGGGAATCCGTTTAATTTTTTATCTGTTGCTAACGAAGAATTCATCATCGGCATGATATTTGAATTTGATTGCTCTAAAAAGAAATAGAAAAATTATCTTTTATCATTTCGATTTCTATAATATTTTACTTTTGAAAGATCTAAATATATTGAACAAAAAAGTGGCATTAATTTTCAATTTATATTTGAAAGAGAATGAACTTTTCTGCCTCAAAGGTGAATAAAACGTCAAAAAACATTTAGTATTGTTTTACAAAATCGAACTTTTGTGCGGAGAATAAATTAGAAATCCAATGAAACATAAACATGGAGACGATGTAAGGGGGGTAGTGGGACATTTGCGTACGGATCATAAAAGGCCAATAAATCATATGTAGCTCTTTGAAAAAAAGGGGGTTGGGAGTGATTAGTCTAAGTTTGCTAAAACATATATTTTCTGTTGTCAAGAGCATTTGGCGAGAAAATGTAGTGGTATTTTAACTAAATTTTGATGCTTAAACACAAGGAAAAAAACTCTTGTCTCTATTTGTATATGCTGGTTCTGTATACACCAGGCCGTCTGCCTATCAAATTTGGCAAATATATACTTTGGAGGGTAGGAAAGTGATTTTTTTGAATTTTTAATTAGAATTTTAATTAATCGAAAATTAAGAGAAATATTGACTTTTTTTCCGTGATAACTTTATAAAATTTTATAGTAAAAAATAGTTTTTACTTGCAAATCATATCAATTCTCTGCGTTATTCATTCACAGTCAAATTATGCTAAATATAGTTCTCAAATTAAAATCAATAAACTTTAAAAGAAAATCTGAAATAGAAATTCCATTCCGAAAAATTACACTTGAACTTAACTATTTCATTCACAAACGATTCCAATTGTTTTAAGATAAGTGGATCCTTTCAATGTGCATTTCATCTAATTAATAGCATACAAGTCAATAAGAGGATTTAACAGTTGATAAATCTCCTACTATTTGAAATTAAATCTGTTCAAATCTTTTGAATCTTTGGTAATCAACTAAATAATTCATATACACATGAAATAAATAACTTAACAAGCCTGATATAGTTATAAAAATACATCTTATCTTATATTTAAAAATCTAGAATTCTCGTTTACATGAAAGCTTTATCTTTTCATACGTAAATATAAACGGAAGATCTTGATTATAAAACATACATGCTATCTAAGATCTGTATTCTTTTTACAGAGTAAAAATAAGCAAAGTCTGATAAACCAATAAAATTAATGAATTTTTTTAAAATTTTAAGATAATTTACATTAGAGATAACATTATTTTTTGTATTAATATTTTTAAATGCACTGAATTGCATATTTCTTTCTCCCAAATATACGTGGGTTAAATTTAGTATCTCTACGTACAATGGTCTATATTTTAAATAGACTGATAGACGCATATATATACATTCACCTTTATTCTTGAAAGAAAATCTTATTTTGTTAATTAAAACTTTTAGATTAAAGTCTGAATATTCCACACTTTAATTTTTGAATAATTTTAAACAAAAAATGTGGAGATATCTGTGAAATTTAAAGTATATGCTATACAAATTAAAATGATTTCTCTAGAATATATTATGAAAATTAAAACTCCCTGATATACCATATGTTTAATGAACATTAAACATCATCATTAAACATCATCATCAACATCATAATCATTCATTCAACATTAAATAAAAGGTTATTCTATAATAAAAGAAATACTAGTAACCTTTACGCATAATTGCTACTACATGGGTTACAAACTGGGTTTATTTTGCTTTTCTTCATTTTGTATCCCTTATCTTCAAATTGTATTTTGTTGTTGTTGTTGTTTTGTTATTTCCATTAGGAGAAAAGGGGAAGCATTTCTTTGCTTAAACGATATTTAATATTAGTCATGTATTAATTTCATAATAAATGAATGCTAAGAATATTTTTATACTTTAAGTATTTAGAACATTTCTTGTGAGAGGCTATTTTGGTAATAATTTTTAAATATAAAAGTGATCTAAGAAATTATTTAAATTATTTTTTTGTGGATAGTAGCATTAAAGAATTAATTCTCTGTTAAATATTCCTTCAAATCCAATACAAAATCACCAAACTTTTTGCCTATGTTGAGAAAAAAATTATAACTGTTACATAAGTATTATAATGCATTTTTTTTTATTTAGCAATATATTAATAGGAAATAATTCATTTCATTTTAATAACACGATTACAAATTTCTATAATGGAAATATACTGAAGATTTAATCGAAGTTTCATGTATTATGAATGAAAGTAAATTACAGAAATAGAAGTGAATGTTCACTTATATAGTTAGGAAGAAATAAAACATCTCTTTAAAAACTTCTTTAAAAGCAATGCAATTAAAGAAGTCTGACTTTATTTATTTTAATAAAGAAACTCATGTTCTAAATTCATTTGCTCTTGAAATCTTATATTGATCTCGACGGGACTTCTGAACACTATGGGCTCATTGTGAGAGAACCAGACTTTTTCCAGGGCAAAATATCTGCAACTTGTGCATTGCTTGTGCAAAATAAATAAATGCTTAAGAACGTCCGAATCAATGGGCACATCGAAACATGCCCTTGAATCCATTTCTATTAAATATAATTAAATTCCCAAGAGATTTGAATCGACTATATAGGAACTGTAATGTCAACAGTCCAAAAAATTATTTACATAATTCTAATCAAGGGGAGGGGAGGGGACAAGATTTTTAAACAGTTAAAGTTGGCAATTATCAAGGAGCCCCTCAGCTCTTGTTAATTTTTAGTAGTTGTAGAAAGGTATTTAGTTTTATACTTTCATTTGATGACAGAGGGCCCTGCAGTCAAATTTATTCAAGTCATAATCAAGTATTGATTAAATTAATTTCGGAACTTTATTCTAGTAATATTCCTAATTACCATTTACAAGCTATTCGTTATGCTATTTCATAATTTTAAAAAATTTGGAGCTTTACAGTTTAAAAAAATGTATCCCCTCCTTTTACAATATCGCTTAGAGTTTTATAGAAAGTTGTCTTTTGTTTTCGATATTTTGCTTAAAATTAATTTTACGTTTTGACTGTGCCCTTTTTTTTATTTGTACAATATGGAAATGGACTTTTTAGAAAGGGACTTGCGACTTCAGTTTTCAAAATTTACTACTTAAAATTGCTGAATAAAAATTAAATGAAAATAAATAAAAAATTTGGAGAAAAAAAGGGGCTTTGATCTCAGCCCCTTTGAGGGCATTATCTCAGAGCCCCTGGTAGGTTTAAAACGATCGTGAATTCTTCTGAAATTAGAAATAATTATATTGTTTAAAATATGGAAAAAAACGCATAGCTAATCAGTAAACATTTCTATAAAGGTGTAGATGTATATTGTTGAAAAGTGTAATACGAGAACTTCATTCAGCACAATTTTTAATGACTTATTGTACATATAAGAACGATATTTAATGAAATTAAAGTTTCTGAAGAACATATACTACATATATTAATGTAAAAATAATGTTTCTTAATTCTGTTTTATTTTTTAACTGTAGATTTGGATTTTGGTTTAATAAATAATGCAACTAGAAGAAAATTAAATTGGAATTCAGCTAATATCTCCTACAAATTTCCGTACATACAAATTATCAGTTAGCAAAACATTAATATACTTCTGATTTAGTAAGCTGCTTATTTTATGCACCGTATACTTACAATATTTCATATATAAAATACAAAGTCATATAATGAACAAATAATTTATCTTTATCTAAGTGCAGATTTTTTAAAAAAAATGTAGCATGTAAATTAAATTTACGATGATAAACAGAAAAGTTTAAATTTGTTATGGCGTTCTACTCTGGAAACTGATTTTTTTAAACCTAATATAGTATGTAAACTTAACATCCGTAGTTGGAAGCATTTCTTATTACTTACAGCATTTCAAGAATTGCTTTTGCAACTTTTCCCTCCTTACAAATCATTCCAATACCACTAACCTCATTTAATTGTACTTTATATTTAAGAAACATCTTTTTTTAAGTACCTATATTTAAGTAACATATATTTTAAAGTTCGAACTTATTGAATTAAATAAACGAATCAAGAAGAAATAAAGCAAAAACTAATGAAACGCAAACTCTTTCGTTTAATGCAAAACGTTATATTTAAATAAAGTAATGCAGTTATATCTAAAATCTAGAAGAAATGATTATTATTATGAAGTGGATACACTATTTATATGAGAAGAAATATCATTCCTCAATGATTTTTATCATACATATTTGAATAAATACATTGAAAAGCCATTTATCTTTCCTAAAAAGCAAAGTGGAAATTATTCATATAGTATTAAAATGCATGAAATTGTATTAATGAACGTATCGTTAAGTATTCGATATTGTGTCAAACATTATGCTAACTCTTGCCAAATATGACACTTTTAGATAAAGTTTAAAATGTTGTAACCTCTTCTAGAACTCACCCTTATCAGTACACAACCGCATCGTGAACGAGACTACTGATTGACAGTTTTATGACTGGTACGCAAAGTGTACTATACGCAAAAGTCATAAACCATGTAAGTGTATCTTAGACAAAAGAGAATTTATCACTTGCATATTCTTATCCATAGAGAAATGTGGGTTTTTAAAAACTAATAACTTATTTAAATTGCTCAAAAAGAGTAAAAATTTCAGTAATTATCGTTAAGTTATATTTTAATCACCAGAAATTCTTCAACATGTTTAATAGCACATTTACATTTTATTTAAATGCATGTTGGAATTCAATATTTATTAATAGGGGTGGAATGAGATGAATTAAAAAAACTACTTGCTTGATGGGCAAATGCTCCATTGCTGAGCGATGCGAAGCGATCGCTTAGTATCATCTAATGAAAACCTTGGAGATCTAACTTAGGCAAAAGTGTTACATTTTATGATTGAGTTGCATCTTTTTGAAGATACTCTCACTTTTAATTTAAAATTTGAAAATATTTCAATACATTTCATTTTCATATGTATTCAGCGAATGCTTGAAAGCATTCAACTGACACTATATCGAATAGCCAGCCCGTCTTTCGAAAAATTAGTAAAATTCTTTTTGAATAAGATGCTAGCAAACATTCAATTTGATGAATGGGGAGGCAGTTAAAACCTTTTCAATGTTTCAGTTTGTGAACAAGTTTCGAAAATTCAAGAGAGAAAATGGCAAGATAAGTAAACGAATGCAAACATTTGAATTTTATTTTTTGTATTTTTATGCCGATTGTTTAGACAGAGTATTCCACTTTTTCCTAATATCTGCTATTTTAAACAACTTGTTGAGATAAGAAGAAGCCTATCTACATTCTAGATGCATCATAGCACTCTATAGATAAACATTTTTCTCTGAGCATCTGCAAGTCTTATCATGCTTTGTTGAATCTATTAAATTTCTCGTGTTCAAAATACAAGAGCGATTTTTAACGAACTGGAAGTTTCCAGAGTAAATATTCATAATGGATAACATTTACCCGAAAAAAGATAAAATCCTTTGAAGTTTGAGTGAACTGAAGCTTGTGCACAATGATATTTAGCGTTACATGCAAAAATATTATCAGAAATGTATTAGAATGTTTCAAAGTGATTATAAGTTCGCAAACCTAACTGTAAAATTATGTATGAATGTAATTAAGGCGAAGACTGTTGTACCATGGGTCATTCGTTTTAATACGAAAACTTTTCAATAAAAATTTATAATTTTTTAATGGTGATTAAAAAGGGATATTATGCCAAAAAATATTATGTCTAAAGGGATAAGTAAAGAATATAAGGCGATGTTTCACGATTATGACCTCATTGCTGTGATCTTGGCATCCGGCGAAGTACGCATTGTTTCACTTTCGTCAAAGCCAAAAATGGATTGACCCGCGACAAACACATTAAAATTTTGTTTTTGCCATATTAAATTGGCAGCTGAAATGCCAAAAGTTCATAGGGGAGTCGTCCTTCCTTATAGCTCAGTTAGAAGTTGTTTATAGAGGGAGGGCGATCGATCTCAGAGGAAGATGAAGCTGGCGTTCTAGGAACTACTCAAACGGAATTAAACATCAAGACCTTTACTGTGATAACGAGAGAAGATCTTTCAAGTCACATTAAGAGACCTATCAGAAATAGTGAACATTTCTTGGGGTGCCATTAACGCTTTGCTCATAGAAAAACTGCGCCTGGCATTTGCCTGCGTGCGGGGAGCCTTCAAAAATTATCATTATTTTTTAAAAATCAAGGGCGAATATGTGCCTTTTCCTTCTTATTTAACTTTATCCTGCACCCTGATTTAGCTCCATGCGATTCTTTTTTTTTTAACGAATTTGAGGAAACACCTCCGGGCTAAGCATTTTCCACCACCTAAGGCTGTGGTAAAAACTGCGGAGAGATTTTGAAAAGTCTATCAAAAAGGGCTTCCAGCATGTGTTTAAAGACTAGCAATAAAGATGAGATACATGCATTGCATGTAATGACGAGCATTTCGAGAAAGACCATTAAAATTTGAGAGTTAAGTACTGATTATTATTTTGTGTTAGTTTATGATCATTCTTTATTAAACAGCTTACGTACGAATAAAAGCAATTAATTTACATTTTAATTTTTGGACACAAATGTGCATTTATATTTGTTATGTGTAAGTAAAAATTACAATAATATTTTATGCGCAATTTTATACCTTTAAGTTACGGATATCCTATTTTTTATTACGTCTATTCAACTTCAGTTTTCATTGTTTATAAATAGGGAGATAAAAAAAATTTAATTCAAAAAAGAAAAATTAAAATTGCTTTCAGAGCTATCCATGGCATAAGATGATCTTCTATTTCGAATCGATTACACTCTCGTGTACCTTGGATCATGTAGTTATAAATGCTGCTGATGGGTCTGTTTTTTAGTAATTAGGGTTTGATAAGTCTGTATTTAAGTTAGGGAAACCCTAAACTTGTCGGTTTAGGGTTTCAGTTGGATAATTTTGCGGTATGCTTGTCATAAATAGTATCAACTATTCTTCTCAACTTGACAGATGCAGTTTTTTTATTGATCACAACAAATTCAGAAGCAAGAATCAAACCCCCTTTCCTTATCAATCCATGGTTCATTTTTGTCATCCATCGTTCTTCTTTAGTTTATATACTGAACATCATATTTGTCTCGTTCTCAAACATATTAAAAGCCGTTAGATCCTGGATTTATGCGTAAATTTAACGTTAAACATTTTACACCTCTTTAATCGAGGTTTTATTTTCTTTTTCAGCACACGCAGTTTCAATTATTTATTTTATTGTTTTAGAATCAATATTTTTATGTTTTCCTCTTGCCTTATTACTTCGTATGGAATAAGGCAAGAGGTCTAACCTGATAAAAATCACGATAATTAACATCAGACACCAAGAATCAGTGACCCTTTGTTTGTTCAAACTTGCTAACATAATGCAGGTTTACTTAACCGAATTATTCAACTCAGATGGAAATATAATTGGAAGTCCTCAAACAATTCTTGAAATTTGCAAATATCTGTAAATAAAAAATACAGTTTGAAAATTTTTACTTTTTTCATGAAATAAACAACATTGTGGTAGCATTTATAAATAAGGCCTAAATGGTAATCAATAAGTTTCTACTAAATACTAAAAAGTACTGCTGAAATAGTTTGATTATTTGCTTCAAGATGACAGTCCATGCCTAAAGAAGGGTTAGTGATTCAGAGTGCTCTTTATTCAAGGTATATCAATTCCCCCGATTATCAGATCAGTTTTTAAAAACCAAAGGCGTTTCTAGCAAAAGAATTTAAGAATAGCATATCAGGAAAACTAACTTGAATCGTACTTGATAAAAATTGCTTAATCGATTAGTTCTTCAATACATGAATTTCAGCAAAATAAATAGTGTACCAAGAATCAACAGGGCTCGAGTCTCATTATGATTTGAAAAGCCTCAGAAAGAAATAATAAATTTTGATTAAACTGAAAATAAAAAAAGAGCATAAATTTGTGTTTAATACAGCGCACGTTCTCCAGCGAATGAATACTGAAAAATTAATCAGAAAATATCTTCTATGAAACCTTATAAATATTATCGTAAGAAATTATGCTTTTTTTTACTTGCTTATGGCATGGATCTAAGAAATTAAAGTCTCGCTTTCCCTTCTGGGTATTTGAACAAAATATTCAGGAAAATGCTTGTAATATTTCATCACCCTCAAGCAGGTGAAGTTTCCAAACAGATGAAGTCACTCAGCTGACAACCATTCCGTAATAGCGTACTCCACCTACGCAATTATTTAGATTAAATTATCACATCCAAAATTATTTTTTCTCAGCGGGGAACGGGTTTTTTTTATACATTAATTTTTTATTTAATTTTAATGCATGGAAAATGCTAAAATTTAAATGTAAGTACCTGTTAACAATTTACTACGTTACATTTTTCTAAAACAATGCACAAGTTTTTCAAATTAAATTTTACTTTAAAACTTAAAAATCATATCATTTTTAAAAGGAATTAAATACTACTTGTTTAAAAATATATATTCGTATGACTTGAATAACCATTTCTTAGTAATTTGAACAAACACAATATCTGTCTATAACTTTTAATGCAGTTTGTTTCCTGTGTTGATTCAAACATCATGTATGAAAGCCTATTCTTAAGGATGTACAAATATATATATATGTAAAGATTGAGTGCTTTCTAAATGCTTAAAAACTAATATTTTGTTATAAATAAATCGCTTGTTTTAAGCATAAGTGTTTTCGAGCAAAAAACAATTTACGCGATTGGAAACATTTTTATTTTTCTGAAATACATTACAGCTATCTTACTATTAATGAAATTTTAATTTATTAATTTCTCAATTTTTATTTAATTAAATAAATGACAGTTATAGCTAATTTCATAAATAATTAAAATCTAGTGTTTTAATCCAACGATAAATTTATCGATAATCAGAATTTTATCGCTTCATCTACAAATTTATTTTAACTCCTGATTAGACAATCCACTCTTACTGGAACTTGTATTTCAAATCATTCAAAAACTTAAAGACACCTGAGATACTAAATCATATCCGAGCAATTTCTGTCTTTTAAATTAATAGCTACTTTGACTTTGAAAATATAATTAATTTATGCATAACATATTTAAATATTAAACATTCTGTGATTCTGTCTGTGAGTCTTTATAAGGAATGAAGTTACAAAAATGTCTGCTTACTATATTTCACTTATCAATGCAACAAGGACAGTCTCACCGCATTCAATAAATGCAAGATAAACACAATATCTGAAAATGGAATTATTAAAAACTAAGTAATTTTGATATATTTTTATTAATGTTGCGAGGATTTATATTCGTGATAGATATATGAATTATAGATATTAAAATACAGTACACTCCCAAATATCCGGCCTAATGTGGCCGAAGGGGACATCGGATAACAAAAAAGCCGGATAGGCCGGAGTTCTATGAACTCATTTTTTTGCTCACCAATACCAGAAGACAAAGTTTCTATACCAAAACTCACTGTTATAATACGTATTTTCTCACTTATTGAGTACTAAGCTCACCAATTATCTCAAGCCATGCACAATACTGCCCGGTGAATCATAGAAACAGTTGCCGGTAATGTGTCGAGTTAAAATAGAAGACTCTATGTTGATAATTTATATAAGTTTATATAGAGCACTGCACGTTTCTAGAGTTTATTAGAGAAAAAGTAAGTTAAAGGATATAAGCTGTTCACATTTTAACGTAAATTCTGTAATTCCTAATTTAAATACAGGAAGGGGGGACAAAACATTAACGTAAATCGTAGCCTTGAGAAAATGGACTCAAACTGATTTTATTTTTCAATGATAAATTGCTACACAGATATGAAAAGGTAACCCTAAAATAAGAGTCAAAACTTACAGTTTTTAGTTTTTGAAAAAGTCCTTAATAAATGACTGCTTCTGCAACGCTTTGCATCTCTCATTTAATTACGATAAAAGAAAACTAGGCCGGATAGTCACGAACCGGATACTCGGAAGTGTACTGTATGTCATTTTAGGAAATGAAAACAAAGTGTCAACGATGTATGTGTGGTTAATGTCTGATAGCAATTCCATCGCAAATTTGAAACCCTTTCTTTCACAACAGCACATAAATCACAGAATTGCTTTTAGGAATCTCATTTACAGATATCTTTAGTGTCTAGATTTATTTTGAATACAATGGAAGAGAATAAAAAATCTTTCAGCATAAAATAAGTGTTTGAAAACTCCAAAACCATATTTCCATAACAAATTCAATCATTTACACGTTGAGAATCATGAAATTTGTTTAATATACATTGACAAAATGAATGATGCAGAAGGCTCTCAATGTTTATTTCATAAATATTTAAATCCTTTTTTAATTTGCAGAGGCATTGTCATGGATTTGATCCTTACCCAATTTCTTTTACATCTAATATGAAAAAGAGGCATTCCAATCATTTAT
Organism: Argiope bruennichi; assembly: GCF_947563725.1. Classification (NCBI taxonomy): domain Eukaryota; kingdom Metazoa; phylum Arthropoda; class Arachnida; order Araneae; family Araneidae; genus Argiope; species Argiope bruennichi. Next base: position 131,159,333 of record NC_079162.1, on the reverse strand, counting down.
AAATTATACTATTCCATGCTTCATTTATCCAAAGTTATTTCGGTTTTACATTCTGGCGCAGCATGGCCAAATTTAGCTCTAACACCATTGAATCACGATATCCTTTCCTATATCAATCTGGTTTTGAATGAATAAATCCTAAATTTTCATTTAGATATTGTCGGACATTCCTTGATGAGTATGAATGCCTTTATTTCCATCCTATACACAGAGAAATATAACGAGGTTTCAATAAAATCCAGTTTCTTCGATTCAGGATATATATATTAATTAGTTGAATTCTTTGAAATTTTTGGAAACGAGAAAATATTATGATAGCTTGCAGTTAGTCTAACTTACGTCTAAAATCCAAACATGTCTGAGAGTTAAAAAAGAATATTATCTGCTTTTCAGTTTTAAGGCCAATAAAAAGTCGAATCTTATTTTACGATGAAGTGTAATATTTCTGCGACGATTTCATGTGAATACATCTTGCTTTACCTGTAAACAAAATGCAAGAGTAGAAAAATGACTGATGGTTCTTTTCTAAACAAAGTTTTTATTTGTATACCCTACAATATTTCAGAAAATCTAGTCAAAAATAGCTTGGTTTATAGTTTGAAAAACAAGTGAGAGAAATATTGTTCAAAAATAGCTGATAGTAAACAAAAAAAATTCCCGCTTTCTTTCTAAGAGTTTTTTTTTTTTTTTTTTTCTTTCATACTACCGTATGATCTGGGATTTTAGTCATTTATTTTTCTATGACCTAGATTACAAAAAAGGAAAAATAATATTTTTTCTTTTAATTATTAACATATCAACAGGGCATTTAATGGTTATTAAAGAACTTGACTGTTAAAGAATCAGTTTTTAGAAAATTTCCATAAATTCTGCCAAAAATAATTCATTTGATTAATAAAATTTGGATTATTACATGATTATGTTATGTATTATCTGATTCATTTTTACACTAGTTTTACGTAAGTTTGAAAAAAGTGTCTGAAATGTTTTAGAATATTATCTGCTTTAACTTTCTGCAAGTGCATTCAAACTTGTTTCCACATAAAACGCTAAATTAACGTCTCAAAAACACAGTAACATGCGAAGTTCTTTTGAATAAATTTAAGCATTTGAAGAAGAGAAGTATCTAAAAGCATTTGCAGAAAAAAAAGGGGGGGTCAGTGGCTTGGTGGTAAGGTCTCGGCTTCGGAACTGGAGGGCCTCATGTTCGAGAGCCGAAGAACTGCCGCATAAGCGAACTAATGTATACTAAATACGTCGAAACCAAACGCCCTCTCACTGATGTCTTGTGGCAGTTTGGAAAGGGGGTACCAGCTCAGGTGTCGTCCCCGTCATCTGACCGCGAGGTCCGTCCGAATATAGCTCTAGTGATGCTTTAAAACGGGACGTTAATATAACTAAAGCTAAAAAAACTGAACAGAAGAAAAAAAGAGTAACAGTAACCGAAATAGGCAAATTCAGATCTTTATGCTTTTACTCATCAACAAAAGATGTTATACCAAACGGCACAATCGGTTTTTTTTTTTTCCATCTCATTAAACACGTATAAGATATGTTCAGCAGAATTTCCTAATTAAAAGTCTTTCTAATCGGAATATCAAGAATCCAGATAATCCTTACAAGCATTATAAATTAAAAAGTTCGAGCTAAAATTAACAAGCTAATCCTTACAAACATTATATACGAGTTCGAGCTAAAATTAACAAATTAAGATTAATTAAAGTTAGAATGCTCGTACGAAAATGAAGCTTTAACTTTGACCCATATTAATAGAACTGGTTCGTTCGAAAAAGAAAATTTGTTAACGCTTGACCTGCAACATTTTCCCTTCATATTGTAGCAATTTAACATCGATTTAAAACCTGATAAATAAAAATTCTTTCAAAAGACAATTATATATATTTGTTTACGGCCGATCAATTACTCTTTTTTTCGGTTTACAATACAAAGATTACAATACGAAGTACAGTTATTATTTACTTTATTCTATGTACAATAATTATTTACTGTATCCTACATACAATAATTATTTACTCCTACAAAAGCTTTAATTTATTCAACAGAAGTAATCATTCTAAGAACTCGCTGACCGTTAGTTAATCTTGAATTGGATATCGTTTCGTCTAAAATAAGTTGAAAATACGTCTAGTAGCAAATGAAGTCAGTTAATATTTGAAAGTAAATAACAAAAATGTTATTCAGAAAAAGATAGTCCCTGTCATCATCTTTATACTACACGATTTAAAGATTATTAAAATATATCACATGCTACTGAATTGAGAAATTGAATAGAATACTAAATAGAGAAAGGTTCAGAAAATATTTGAATTTCTGAACCTTTTAAATTGGTTATCACTTTTCTCAAATTTCTGTGATTCATTTTTATATCAGCTACAAAAAAAAAATAATATAAAAGCATAAATCGTAAATGTTGATTGAAATTTAGCCTTAATTGGATTTAAAAGGATTGTAAAATGTTTGTTCTTTTAGTAAAAAAAATTATTTGTAATATCTTCCTATTGCTTCTTTCTGTAAAAGGTTTTCTAAAGATATTTGAAAAAAAATTTCTAAAATTGAACTTGCCAGAATTTCCAATAATTGCATTACTTCTAAGCCTCTTAATATGTTAAGAAAATTAAGGAATTTTAATCCGATAAATTATAATTTGTGCCAGTGATATATTCAACAAAACCCCCCATTTTTTCCATGAGACCCCAATCAGTTCTGTTGCCATGATTATTTAACATCAGATGCATTATTTTTACCTACTTGAATGCTTTTCCATTCTGTATGTTCTTTTTATGGATCAAAAAAGAAATGACTAACTCGAATCTTCATTATTTGCTTACTCGAAACCATTAGAGCATTTCATCTGCGCAGTTTATATTGGAGAATTTAATAACAAACGGATTCTAAAACCCTCCACACATTGCGCATGCGTTAGGATGAGTTTAATTCGACAAAATAGGGGTGAGAAGAAAGATGAAAGGAGAAGATGCTTGCATTTAAAAATGAAGTAAATTCCGGAAATGCGCACATCCTTCCGCTTCTCACCCCTTAGTGAGATAGAATAGAATAATTAGTTCAATAATTATAATACGTTCAATACGTTGGTTGGTTAAGCATCGATTTAGCTGAAAAAAACATGAAAACGGGATATCTCGTGACCCAGCCACAGCATTTGGCCTGCTAAAAACGAGAAATCTGGTGACCCGTACGCAGTGTTTAATAGCACGAATCCGATTACTTTGAAAAGGTACTTAATTTATTTCAAAAATGTTCCTAATTAGTACTTTTATCAAAAATTTAAGGATATGTATTATTCCCACGAGCTTTACTATAACTTGAAAGGGATGTTCAGGGTATAACGTTTATAGTTTTAATGTTCAAACACAAATTTTTACCGCAACTGACGAGAAAATGGCGTGAAAAATTAAAAATTGATGCAAAAAGTTTTTCTTAATTTAATATTTCTAGTAATAATTGCTATTTAAAATGAATCAATGACCTGATTTCTGTACTTAATTTCTGTATATAATATTTTTTATATTAAATGTAAACATGACTTTCTATAGACGATAGTCCTAATGAACAAGGATCCCGCTGGTATGGTGCGGAAGTTTGGAGAGGTGGGTGCCAGCTCAGGTGTCGTCCTCGTCATCTAAACGTGGCTCAAAATGACGAGGTTCGTCCCCAAATAGCCTTAGGGTTGCTTTAAAACGGGACGTTAATATAACTGAACTAAACCAATGAACAGGGCATGAACTCTCCGATTGGATTTTAGTTCCAATTTTGTTCTTCCTTTGTGATTGGTGTTTTAAATAAAGTTCTCATAACTAAAAGTATGAATTTATCCAGAAAAAACATGATGTACATGTTAGGAACTTCGACTGTTGTTTTAAATATTCAATTCACAATAAATTAGAAAATTCCGACAAAATTTATATCTTTACACCGAAGTTGTAACAACTATTCCAAAAAATTCGGCAGTGTTCAAATTTTCCTTTTTTGTTCTTGTGTCCATGGATTAGCAGCAAAAAATGATAAAATAGTAAAAAAATTAAAGAAAAATTCAAAACAAAATCTTAGCATCAGACTCCCCCAAGGTTCGAACCACTGCGGTTGGTAATCCTAGTGCCTCAGGGTTAAATGAGATTCCCCGCAATAGGTCAATGAGTGGTGCTATTCCGATGTATAATTCAAGATTTTTCTTTAATTTTCGAATTTTACCAACACTTGCTGTATGAACGACAGCATTTATGATTAGAAACAACATATCTTTGTTCTTACGCAGTTAAAAACTTTGTGTAATAAATAAAACTTACATTTTGGGTTTCAAATTCACTGTTTCCTTCATTGCTTTCTGGAGTATTGAAAATAAACAAAGAAATCTATCGAATGTTGCGCCAAAATGGTATGGAAACTGTATTTTAATGCTCTCAGAGTGTTAAATGCATCTTTTCACAAAGAATAAAAATATCTTAAAAAATAAAATGAATCTGTGGAAGCTGATAAGTTTAAAATTTCGGTTATTTTAAGCAACATCCATACAACTTAATATTTATTTGAAAATTACATTTTTCGTCTCAAAATATTTCTTCGTTGCGTTTCAAGATATATATTAAACGAAACACATATACAGTGAGAGTCAAAAGAAAGTAAATACCCATGATTGTTATAGAAAATGTTTTATTTCAAATATATTATTGATTTATAATTTAAAGTAGAAATATACAATTGTTAACTTATTCATGTAGGATGTAACAATTTATATACGTTTAATTAAATCAAAATTCAAAAAGAATTAATTTAATTAAAACAGAAAAGCATCAGATTTCTTGCGTCAATGAAAAGTAAACGGAGAACACTGACACCAACAAAAACAATGAAAGCTGTAATATTAATATTTCATCTGAAGTTTAAAGCTTTTTGTTAGTTCGTAAGGGATTTTTTGCCATTTTTCTATGACAATTTGTTTCAACTCTTTCTTATTAGAAATGGGTTTTTGGCGTAAATTTTTCTTAAGATATGTCCCTAAATTTTAAATGGGAAATAGATCAGGTGACTGTGGAAGATAGTCCAGAGTCTTTGCAACACAATAGAATTACTATTCTTTCAAAATCTTTGATGCGTGTTTGGGATAATTATCATGTTTGAAGATCTAGTTTTGTAACAATCCCAAATTCACAACACTAGGGGCAACATTACCTTTTAAAATATTTATATTGTCTATTTTGTTCATTGTAGATTCGACAAATACTGAATTATAGACCCCTGCTGCCACCATACACTCTTAGATCTTAAAGGATACACCCTCATGTATAATTGTCTTAATTGAATACTTATAACTGGATTTGTTTATTTTTTGGTCTCCGTGCTTTTGCGAGCTTCTGTTTGCCAAACAATTCAGTTTTTTTTCTCATCACTAAATAAAATATTATTACAAAAATCTAAATTCTTATTAAGATCTTTATAGCAAACAGCAGCGGGGTTTTTTTTCTGGCTCGATTTCGTAACGAATAATTTCTTACGAGGAATCCTGCCATGTAACCCATGTTCATGAAGAGTCCTCCTTACAGTGCTTACTGTCTTCACTGATCTTTGTAAGTTGTTTTGAGATGTTTAAACAGCACTTGCAGTTGGATTAGATTTGATCTCTCGTATTACTGCTCTCACTTCAGTATCGGTAAGTCGTCTTAGTCTCCATGTTTTCTGAAAATCTTTAACCTGTTTGTATTTGGAATATTTGTAAAGAATTTTCTTGACTCTGCAATGGCTACTTTAAACAAATTTTTCTATTTCATGTAGGAATTTACGATTTTCTTTTAATCTTACTATCAATTTTATCGTTTCTAGTGCTATTTGTTTCCCCATTGAAAAATCTCCCAGATTTTTCTAGAAATTTACATAAATTGAGGCAGAATATACGTCTTTAACTTAAATCAAGATCCTATAAGAAAAAAGTGTTAATATCTACAAAATTAAAACATTTGAAGGAGAAAGAATTATGAGTGTTTACTTTTTTGACGCATAAAATTGTATGTTCTTAGCTTCAATTTGAGCTATTTCTTTATGTATTTTATTTTAATTGAATGTTTATAGATTATTCGATTCTGATTAAACAAATTAAAAACTGTATATATCTACTTTATATTATACGTCAATAATATATTTGTAATAACACATTTTCTAAATCAATCATGGGTGTTTACTTTCTTTTGACTCTCACTGTATATCATTGCTGTTTCCTGTGAAATATTCGAAAGCTTAGCTTTTTTATTTGAAATTTATTTAATTCTTTTAAAATACTTTAATTAATTAGGACTCTGATCGCAGATTGCATACAAGTGCCTTTTTTATTTTGAATGTGATAATATCAGATTAACCATTATATAACTGATACAACTAAATCAATAACTATCAATTTCATTCTTATTTTTATCAAATATTTAGTTATGAATGCCGTTTCTATTGCTGATTATTTATACTTTTGTTTCTATTAGTTGGAACTTATAGGATTTTGATCACTCAGTTTTTAAATAGAAATTGCTTTAAAATATATTCTGTTTTAACGAGACAAATGAATCAATATAGGTCTTGAACTGAACTTTTGAGCATAACTGCTTCACAATCGGCATAAAATGATCTGATTTTTTTTTCTCATATGAAAATGTCTTCCTTCTATTTTTGTACTGAATCTTTAATAAAGTATAAGATAGAAAAAGTATTGTTTTGAAAAAAAAATCAAGGATTTCCTGATAAAGGAAAATACTTGAATACTTTGAAAAGTGTCTGTGATCACTGTAGCAGCATCGAACAAAGTACCACATATGAAAAAGGCGGGTTTTTTTTTCTTTAAGATTTTGCAGAATTCTTAATCGTTATTTCCTTTATCTTAAATTTACTTTAAGAGTTTGCACCGTCATTTCGATAAGCTCAGATTATTCAGCAGAAGTAGCTAAAGATTAAAGTACATGAGAAGAATGTTTACAGTTAGACAGGTGGCTATGTAATGAGATGCTGTCAAACAGTGTCTCCATTCCAGGTGCAGTTTTCCTTTAATTATTTGACCTATTAAGATACGCTTCTAGGTAATTACAGAAAACAGTTTTACTTCCTGTTCAAGGGCCTTGTTTCTTCAAGAATATTACCCTGAAATTGCCTTGATATTCTCTCGACATCGGTAAGACTCCCGAAATTATTTTTTCATTTTGAAATGTTTGTGAATATTAAAAGCAGTTTTAAGGAAGCGTCTGTATCTACTGTAAATTATATTTTCATTTTCAATAGAAAGATAGTATGAAGCGTCATTCGCTTTCTAACATTGCTACAAAATTTCATCACTTTTTATCTGGTACTTTAATGGAACCTTAGCGAGTGCTCTAGAGCATAACACTTTCAAACTGAAAGTGTAAAGTCACATTTTTCTATGACTGGACGTAGAAAAATTTGGACAAATTGCAATCAGGTTTCAGAATATGGAATTTAAATCTTGATTCTTAATTTCTCTAGATTAAAAAAAAAAGCTAAAATGTCTGACCTAAAATACCAAGTTTTCTCTGAAATCGAGTTTTATAGTAATTCTTCGTTACGCTCATGTAGAATGAATGAATCTAAAAGAAACTCGTTTCTGGAGTGTGGAAATTCTAAGACCGGATATTTGCAGATAACAAAAACTGTATACTATAACAAAATCTTCGGCATTAAAATTTTTGTTGAAAAAATACAAAGATAATATCAGTTTTATATTTTAAGAATAAAATCATTTCTTTTTTCAAAAGAAAAAAAATTAAGCATAAAAAATTATCTGAGTAACTATTACCAAAATAAACCATGACAAGATATGTGTGAGTAACAAAAATTCATATAATACAAAATATTTCAAAAATTATCTAGATTTACCAAACTTTTGCCTAATTCACTTGGAAAGAAAGATTTTTCATAAATATATATTAATAGAAATTTCTCATTTTAATTATTTGAGAAAATATGAAATGCTAATTGCTCTGAATGTTAGCAATAAGATTTCCTTTTGATACTTGAAGGACTTACTCAAATTTCTATAGGAAATGAACACATTAACCCTAGTTTATGCGCGTCCTTCGTCATCAGATCATTTGTCTAGGTTTATTTATCGCCCCCTTACACTTTGTCTCTGTTTTCGTCTAAATAATTTATTTCTTATGGCTGGAGTTGTTTCATTTTATCTTTTATTATTTACATGATAAAAAAGTTCATAATTCATAATATGATGATAAAAAGTGCATTAAATCATTGCAATTAAAACTTTTGGTTGTTGGTATTTCGCATTGTAAATGTCTTCATAACAAGCATTTTCAAACAGTGTATTTTTATACATTGTTTTGCGGATATTTTTAAACAGAAGCTTTCTGTGTAAAATAATACGACTTGCAGATCTGGTGCTGTGGCTATTTATAGTGGCTAAAATAAACTTCCTCTTTAAAGTAGATGACTGTATGAACTTCTTTCTTCACTTCAGAGAATTCGCTTTATTTGTAAAGCAATTGATTTCTTCAGTGCCAATTAGAAAATAGGCACGTTATCTTGAAAATAAATTTTTAACATCGCTTCTTCAGGTGAGTTTTTTATATTGTTTACTGAAATTGCTAAGTAAACGCCATTAAAAAAATGTACAAAATTCTTTCATGTAAATGAAACAGTAAAACATTTCCTCTTGTTCTGTATAAATAATAAATACTCCGCACTTGAAGAAAATGAGCAATCACCATTATACACAATGTTATTAGTTTTCATGAATTTTCACATTAAAACTTACCGAAATGCGTTTAAGTAACAGTATGCTTTGTTTTGATTAAATGACATTGAACCTGTAACTATTTATAAAACAAATATAGATTTTACTAGCGAGAAACATTTCTGTTTGTGTTTTATATCGAATTTCTTTTATGACATTTCTCTGTACCGCGACTGTCATTAAAAAATTCCAGGCGCTTAGTCTTTGTTCGTAGATGAAATAGACTTCAGATGAATCACTTATTATGACCGAAGAAATTGCTCACTAAACAGAAACTTTGGGCAGACAAAATTGTTTTTCGTTCATGACCTGAAATAGTGAGACATCATTTTACTTTCTCTATATACGTTGAACATAACACAATGGACACTTTCACAGAGATGTACAAAATCAACTACAAGAGCATAAGTTTGAACATCATGGTGAGTTCCCATTTTTCAAAAGCTATTAGGACTTGTCACAGTAAACTTTAATAGCATGCATTGCTTACATCATTTAAACCTATTTTTTGCATGTACATATTTTAAAAAAAATTAACGAATCCTATCAAATGATCGGATCATTTGTAGTGAACATAATTTTTCAATTAGTTTCTTTTCCATAATTTGGAATTTAAAATTTTGAAAAGAAATCAACTGAAAATATTCATTTTTTTTTTCTTCATTTGAGTAAATCAAAGAATTTATAGTAGAATATTTTTATGAATTAAGACATACAGGAAACTTCTTTCAAAAACTTAATCCAGGTTTTAATCCAAATCATTGAGAACTTTTTTTCATTTTTAAAGTAAAACAGACTCAAGCTGAAACATATTGTTTGACGTAAAATGATTTACATAAGCAGTGACTTAAGCGACCATAGAAATGAAAACACCATATTCTATTTTGATTTTAAGGATCAATATGATAGTTTTTTCATTCCTTCAATGCACGAATTTAGTGAAGAAACAGTAAATTTGAAAAGGTTAATCCAGGTAAATGGACTTGATAGCTGAATACATTAAGATGTCTTTTTAAACATATTTTTGTCCCTAAATCAAATGATGAGCCATTCCATCAGATTCGCCGAATGATTCTTTCCAGACACAGACATCTTCTATTGGTCATTCTTGGCAGATAAAAATTCGGATCATCTTTGTTTCTTAGATTTTTTAACATATCTTCAAAGAATATTTTTCTTATTTTCGAAATTTTCTCTAAGAATTCCACATTGATTTTAAACACTATTTATAATGCCGCTTGAAATTTTATTTCTTGGAGAGAAACTTTAACGCAATATTTCTTAAACATTTTTGAATTTGAGGAAAACAATCATTTTCGAATATACTGTTCTTTTTCTGGTGCCATCTTACCGTCTTAGAACTAGGAGTAAATATTTTCCCTCATTTGTAGGCCATTTGGAAAAGTAATTTTCAATTTCCTAACCCAAATTAATGCGTGAAATTTTGTTTTATATTGAAAATACTTTCAACATTTAAAAAGTTCTTTGAAGAATCAAAGGTAAGTTTCTTATACGTTCGGCACAATTTTATTCGTCAGACTTAGTTGAATGAGAACATAAAATCTAATATTTTAATTAATAATCTTTGTTTTTTTTAATCATTTGGAGCATATCTTTTTTAATAATCTTCACGTGACAATTTATTAGCGTTCCTTTGAAGTCTCTGATGTTTGCTTATCTGTTCTAGGTGAAATTGCTTGAGCTCGAGAGCTGTTGTAGAAGCATGGCGGGCAAAGTTCAAACAGGTTAGTACCGACAAGTATCTAATTACTAGGAGATAAAACGAAATGAGTTTGTGTCAAAATAAAATGTTTATTTTTCCATTGTTATATGTAAACAATAAATATTTTTTATTCTTTTTATTGTTACCATCATAATATTTACGCTAATTTTCCTTAACGAAAAAAATATCTAGGATAATCTAAAAGAAAGCAATTCATAAAAAAAAAAGGGATCATTATTTAAATATTTCATTCTCAGACAAATTTAATTTTTTTTCATATCACCATTATATGTTTAGTTTTCATCTAAGTAACCACAATTTTTTAATTGGAATACGCTATTTCATAATAATAAGTTATATAGAATGAGTTTTGAATTTTAATTTAATGCAGGTTTTGAAAATGAAAAAAACTTTCATTTCTAGACTTATATGATCATCAATTTTTGCCTTATTATAAACTCTGTTGGACAGGATGTCTACTCCTTTTATGTATTTTATATTTTAATTTAACACATTATCTATTTGATTACTTCCGTAAATTATAATAGAAGAGTTGCATTATGGAAAAATGCTAAGTTTGTGTGCATGATTAAGGCTTGTTCCCTATTTCCGTCTATTGAACTGGTTATCTACTTTCTTTAAAAAAATTTGTGTTCTTATTTAGAATATTATCTTCTTGATTTCTTGAGTAAGTAGTAATAAAAAAGCCGCATTATATTAAATTACCAATTTTTTCTATCTCTGCTTAGTGCTTATGTCGTATGCAAATTGAAAAAAACCGACTTAGCGAAAAGATCACCGTCGCTATAGCCGTCTGGCCAACACGGCTTAAAGCAAAATTGTGGCTTTTGTCAGATAAAAAAATTAAACGGATGTTTTAATAAATCTACGACGAATACAAGAATTAATGGAAATCTTTAGCATAAATTTAACGTATATATTTACTAAAATAAGTTAAATTTTGTAATTTCTCTCGTATTCAAATTGGGGGTTCTAGTGTCAGATTGCTTGTGAGACTTTTACATGAATGTCATGCTTTCTGAAATTTGAGTTTAGGTCTATTTTGCATTAACCCTTTGACTGCTATGGGGGGGGGGGGATATGTGTTTCCGGGGCAAGCCATGAATTCAGTCCTCAGCGATATCTCCTACCTATCGCCTTTTAATTTCCCGAAGTGCTTCAGATAAGAGCAGTATCAATCAAAAAGTTAAATCTAATATATATATATATATATATATATATATATATATATATATATTTGCGCTGTCGTACCATTTATCCTATTGCGATAAAACTTGGTCAACTTATTGCTGCACTTGCGCGAAGGTTATAGGCATAGTACAATTATTATATTTTTATATCTAAAATATAATCTAATATATAAAAATGAATGTTTATTTGTTCATATTTTATGCGCCGCCGTATTGTTCATCCGATGGTACTAAAACTTTTTCGACTTTTGCTTTGAACCTAGAAAATACATATTTTTTCACATGGCCAGTTGTATGTTGAATGCCCACGAGTCGGACAGCCACGAATTTTTTTTAATTGAAGGCAAATATATATATCTGCCTAAAAAATAAATAAAGTAAAAAAATAGAATAAATATTATTTATACTTCCCTTTTATATATCATTCCATTCCTTTGAATGTATTGATTGTCGACAAGAAAATAAATATCATTCTTTCTAACATTCCTAATTAAACAAGATAGCTATTGCGAATTTGAAATGATATTTCCAAAATTATTTTTTCTGAGGCAGCAACATGCCGGGTACCAGCTAGTAATATAATAAGAATTCGGAATTCTGAGTTTTATTTTATTTATCAGTAGGCAGTTTTTTTTTTTTTTTTTTTTCGAAATAGTGAATCAAATCATTTATTTTGTATGAAACATGAATGCATTTTCATCGAAATAACATAAGGTAATATCGAATTATTCTTTTTTGTGGCGCCTAGGATTTAAAATTTTCGTATCCTTTGAAGAAATACGTATCTTTGTCATAAATACGTACCTTCAAATTTCAAAATTTCGATCACTGCGTTTTAAAATAATATTTTATCATGCTTTTAAAAAAACTGCAGTTATACCTTTGTTAATAATAATTCTGTTTTATAAATGCTATATTATTTACTTTTTCACAAGATAAGAAAACCTTTATTGATAACTAGTCGCCTTCCCCGACCAGTTGGTTCACTGGAATTAATGTTTGCTAAAGATTTTAGTTCGATATTTTTGTAACTGTATCTTAACGGCTTTCTCTGCCAAATATTCTTTAAATTTTGAAAGACATATAAATCATTCTATTTTAAGCCTTACGCCGTTTGTTCATTGTGTTATGTATTTCGCTAATTATTCTGTCAATATCTTTATGCATCCAATTACATCATTAGAAAGAACTGCGATATTTAAAAATGGGCCACTTTAAAAACGTTTCGTCATTGCTTATTTGCGAAGTTAAACCTTAATTACATACTTTAAACTGAAATCGACTCTTTATGAAAAAATAAACCGTAGCTTCATACTTTTGTCATCAACAAAAGAAAGAAAAACGCCAGGATGAAATATCTATTCTAATGTATTTAAAAGTATTTTACAATATATTTCCACAATGAAATATATTGTTGTAAAATATGTTAAAGTATTTTTCGAAATTAATTAAAAACTGAGAAATATTGTATGGCAAAAAATAAGATAATTTTTTTGAATTTTAAGATTATGTAAAAGTCTTTTTGTCTGTGATATTTTCGGAAATTATCACCAAAAAACCGCCAAAATGTTTATTAATTTTTATTTAACTAAAATTATAATCATTAAAAAAAATCACTGAGTTGCACATTCTTAAGCTCTAAGGCAAATTAAGTCAAACTGGTTTGATTGGTTTGTGATGGAACGTCAATACACCCATACGCAGACAGATACAAAGACTCACACATTCATTTTTATTAGTAGTTAAAACTAGGGTATTCCGAGTTGAATAAATTTAAATTTATATCTGAAATTCATAAGTATTTACATAACCATCCTCTAAAGAAAACTATTTGTTATATGAAAGAAACTGTATTCGTTTTTTAATGATATTATTTTGGTTATAAATAACTAGTTTCTACATTGTCAATTAAATGGCTCAAAAAGGATTTTATTTTAATACTAAATACTGAAGTATGAATAATAAAAATAAGAAATATAACATTCTGCGGTCGATATTAAATATTCATATGAATATTTTCGATAATCTGTTCATTTTTACTTCTTCTGTCATATCTTTTTGTAAACCTACAGCCTATTATTAACAACTTTAATTCTAGGTTTCTTCTAATCATTTCAAATTTGTTGTGGTATTGATGTGAAAGGAAAGTCTTCCAAAAAATTGTTCTACAACATACTTTTAAGCTGAAGATTGATATCAAATTCAAATTGATACGAGGCTTTTTAAGATTATTTCGTAATGCAACAAAAATGTGGAACAAGATTACCTTTATAACTTATTTATGAAAGACTAAAATATCTGTAATAGATTCTGAATATATATAAAAATAAGAAGTTTTAAAGACAAGCGTGAGTGTGTTCGTACTTGAATGAATGTAAACCTGTACTTGAATTTAGGAGAAAAAAAGCATAAAGTATATAAATACAAAATATAATATAAATCAGTACATAAATTCAAAAACTGGGCATATTTATTCGAATTAATATGATTTTCTAAACGAATTATAGAAGTTAAGCTGATTGATTAATTCTAAATAATCAAAAACTTCTTCCCAGTTTTTGAAATGTATTTTTTAACGTAATGTAGTAATTTAAATAAATAATAAATATTAAGATTTAAAATTATAACTATAAATTATAGCAAAGGTATTTGAAAAAATGTTTTCTGTAAAACATACAGCAATAAAAAGATAAATGAAATAAAACCTATAATATTCGTTATAATAATTTCAGAATTATCTAATTTACTTGTCTAAGCTGTATCTATTGTCCAGCGAAAAAAATTCCTATTCAAAAATTCTTCATTCAGATTTATGCTGCACCAAAGGAATATTTTTTCGTCATGCTTCGTTAAAACCTCCAATAGTGTCATTTCTGAAATCCCTTTTGTTAATATGCTATAACTTTCTCCATGTTAATATAATTCAGAAGTATCAGCGCATTTCGTTCTTCAACGAGATTTCTTATGACGAGGGTTTACCTTGTTGTCCTGGCTATTATAAACGTTAGGGAACTGTTGCGAAGAATGTTCTCAAATGACACTTGGTAGGCTTTCAACTAAAACACGAGGGAGAAACGGATGGAATGCAACAGTCATTGATTTCCTGTTCTCGACAGTGATGATACGAAGTTGCTAGTTGAAAGCAGATAGCCATCTGGAAACAAGATGTGTAATTATCAACTGACTTGGCCCATTAATATGAGTGATTACTGAAATATTTGATAATTAATGAAAATGAAAGCTCTCATTCATTCTGATTATTGAAGTGACAGATCAGTGAGAAAATGCTGTCATCCTCAAACCTTGGTAAGCGAAGAAGTGAACATCTGGGATTGATTGAATACCATCTGAACTGAACTTTCACATTTCGTCAGCAAGAAATGAATTCCTAGAGTGTCACAATATCTAAAAAAAAAAAAAAAAAATGCTTTTCAAAATTCTTTTTCTGCTCAGAACTCGCGAATAGAGAGCCTAATCTTTGTTTTATAAATAAACTAGGATTTTGCGATGAATGTTATTTCACCCTTGAAAGAATTGAATGGCTCCTTTATATTATTGCATGTATTTATTGTAAAAACATATCTGCAAACATTATTAAATTTACTCTAAGTAAATCCTCAATTTTTGTCTTTGTATTAGTCTTACAAAATCTGCAATTTTTGTTTGATCTAACAATTTTTATCCTGCGCACATTCAGAGAAGATTTCAAAAGGTCAGAAAATATCACCGACGAAGCATCGATCGAGAGTTTTAAGATAAAATGTGTCTACTAAATGAACTATATTTACATCTACGTTTCAACGGAAAAGTTCACTAACATTCGAGAATTTTAAATTCCGCGCTTGTTCACAAATATCCATGAATATTTGGATATCCATACATCCCTGAATATAAGTAATACATTTATTGCTAATATTGTCACTCGTTCAAGAATAGAAATAAACCACGTATACTAACTTAATTTTGCAGTTTTCTTTTTATTAAAAGTGATTCTATTGACATACTCACATAAGGTAAAATAAATTTAATAAAAACAGTTGTTAAAAACATTTTTATTACTGTACCGAAAGCAGAATTATTTTTATTTTCATTTATTTTTTTCTTTTTAGTCTTTAATTTATAATTTTTCATTATAACTATGATGAAATCTTTAAATCAGATTTTCAGAAATTCAGTACTCGGAATATTATCAGAATAAAAAATAATAAAATGAATCGATTAACAATTAATCAGATTTTAAAAATATTAAAATAGTGCATTGTCATTGAATATACACCAGGTTACAAAATTTTAAAATTCTGGCATAGGATGCGCAAGCGTTTTTTAGAAGCAGGTCCAAAAACGTTTTCCTTGATGGGTTAATATAACTTATTATGAAGGTTAACAGGGATTCCGATAATATTATTGAAAAAAATTCTTTTATGGTAATGCGATTATTGCATTTCTCAAGATTCCTCAAAATCTGGTTTAAATCTGGATTCATATTAATAACTTAATATCCATTACTGCTCTAGCATATCAAAAAGTTAATTACAAAAGTTGAACAAATTACAAAATCCCGCAAATCATTGTTTAAAAGCTTCTTTTTTCGATTAGTTACAAAATAAAATAATTACTCAGAAAATTAATTTTTTCATATTGACTGCAAATGTGTTCATATACACAGTCCGTGATAAAGCTAGACATTCCTCAGGTGATTTCTTTACTTACTTTATTATTTTATTACTACTTACTTACTTTATTATTTTATTACTACTTACTTACTTTATTTATTTTATTATTATTACTTTATTTATTTAATGGATAAATTTATGCATCAACATCCGACGGATGTAAATATTTGGCGTCCGGTATGTAAACGAAATGAAATAATTATCTACAGAATGATTATGTCATCACATCCCGTACAAAAGTATTTGTTTGTTTTTTATCTTAAACAGGAATAGTTTTTCCTGTTTTCTTCTAGGAAACTGGTTTGGGTAATTCCTCTGTTCATTTCTTTTACTTTAGCAATTTCATTGTAAAAGCGAGGCAACACTTATGACACTCAAAAGGATATTAAAAATGAAATAAATAGTTCTCTATCGTTTGATTTTTTTGAAGTAATCTTTAACTTTCTAATAAATGAAATGAATCATCGCAGGATGTTGGGAGTCCAGATTTTATTAATGTAAAAAGGTGATATTGTGTTTAAAATAAACAGTATTTCTCTCTCTTATTTTGATTAAAAATTTATAATTACTTTCCGGGAACAAACTACGTGAAAAGCATTTTTTACCATATCTGCAAGTCCCTCGGGGGGCATCTCTTAATTGAGGAGGAGAAGCTTCCGGTATGGTGGTTGGTTCTCGCTACCCTTGTGGGTACACAAAAAGGTGGGGTCCAGCTCCTCCCATCGATGACGGGGGGGTATTTCCTTAAAGAAGGGTTGTACCGTGGCCCTTAGGATTCAACCACAGTTCCCGCAAATGTTCGAGTTTTCAAGTGTTACCACAGTTCCCGCCAGTGTTCAAGCTAAATTCAAGTTTTTCTGTGTGCCTTCCGTCGGGTCGTAGTAGCCAGTTTGTGATTACTATTTCTGCAGCACATTTTTATGCATACATTTGCGTCATTGGAAGCTACAAAGAGAACCTCGTGATGTCAAACCCTGTTCAAAAGCACTGCACTTTCCAAGTTTCACTGTTATACGCACTTGAGGATGTTTGACTTGCAAAATCAGATTTCACCAATCCTTCTCGCGTACTCAATGGGTAAATTCTGGTCTTAAACCCCCAATACGGATGCTGAATTCTTGTCACCAAGCCTTTTCTTTTTTCTTTTAATCTACTGAATCATGCTTGTTAGTTTAACAATATACATAAATTATTATTCTTATGTATAAATTTAAATAAAAAATTTCTAACTCTATGTGTGACTATCGATCAAGTTCAGGTCACATAAAAAATGCATAAAAGGAACTTTTAGACCTTAAAACCAAACTTGGAAAATATTAGGAATTTTAAAAATATTCTTTTCATTTCCTTCGATTTACTTGACAAATATAAATAATGTCAGAAACGTTATCTGATAGCTATTAATGCAAGGGGAAAAATTCATCGGCAGAAGACAGTTTTTGAAAGCCAACTTTCTTGGTAACAATAAATGCCCAGTAGTACAACGTATTGCACAATATTGTGTGATATTATATAATATTAATCAATATTTCACAATATTATACAATATCGTTCAATATTCACGCACTATCTTGCATAAATGCTGCAAATAAGTCATTCTAAGCCCTTTCGATCATTTGAAATTTAAATCCTTTAATAGGTAGGGTGTAAAGTTTGCTCACAAAAAAAAATTCATCGAGAGGGTTGTGTCAAATATTATATAATATCAAACAAATAAGTCAAATTTATTTTAAATCTTCCCGTGATCTACTAAATCGTACCAATCATCCTTTTATTCTATCCATAACTGTTTCTATTTTATTGATTTTTAAGTTTGAAAAACAAAATATTGCTAAATACTCCACTCTTCAGGAAATAAAATAAATTTTTATTGTACTCATTCATACTCATTGTTTTATTTCAGACATTGATATTATCTTTTATTCATCATAATCTTTCAAAGTTTTAAATTTGAATTTCAGATACCAGAAATAAAATCTAAAAAAAATATTATCACATTATTCACTGAAAAAATATTTAATATGGCATAAAGGTTGTTACGTCCTACTGTTCTCCGGAAAAATTAAAAAACACAGATGCTGTTGTTCTTTATTTAAAAAAAAAAAAATACTCTTCTCCACAATCGCTACTGTCATTGGTTTTGCATCATGCAGGCGATGCATAAATATAGGTAAACTGATCTCAAGTATGAATTCACCCAATGATCAGGATTTTCTAATTATAATTTGTTAAGTAATGAAAGTTCAAGTCTACAAGACTGAAACAGAAACTAGTAGTTTTTAAAATTTATGAAATGATGGCAATTAAATGAAGCCATGACATTCATTTCAGCAAAGAAAATAGGTATTATTTTTTTATTAGATTAAAATTCCATACAGAAGTTATGCGAAGATGAATGCGGGAAGATTTCCTAATTATGAATTCTAGTAAGATGACCGGGGTGGTACCAGTTACAATACCCCACTCTTCAAACATTCTCACCAGACAAATGTGAGACTTCCTATCAGATTTAAAGTATATCGAGCCAACATATTTTGTAGGATGAATCTCTAACAAGACTGAAACACAATCCGAATGGAAATCCGAACACAATCTGAAATGTTCCGTATTTTAAATTTTAACAGATCAGTTGTTTTACAATAATCCTGCGCATTAAAGTTTGCTCAAAAGCTTAAAAAATTATAAAGTACAGAAAACGCGCTACATCGTAAAGTAATAAAAACAATAATAAATAACTGTCGAACTGCTCGAAAAACATTGCCTCACAGCAGTAACAACTAATGGTTCAAAGAAAATGCGTTTAGCTTAAATGTTTACTTTTAGAGTTCTTCACTTTCTTAAGATTATCTCAAGAAGGATTTTCCTAGCTTTTATTGAAAGTGAAAAAACTGCATTTAATTAAATTTAAATTTTGAGTGCTTTAAATAAAACTGGGCTCCTAGTATACATGGCTACCATTGGTGATTAGTTATATTTTATTCGTAAGTTGCGCGTTAAAAGTGTAACCTATAAGCCTACTTTCACTTATTTGTACATTTAAGCTGTAGATGTTAAGCGTACTAAATAGCAAAATTGCTGATTTTGGAATAAATGCTCTAAATATTGATTAAGCGTGAGAAAAAGGCAAAGTTTTAATTAAGTTTTTCAGATTTTATTTATCTATTTTATCATTTTTTATTGTTTGAGTTTCCTCATTATTGGAATTCCTTGGTAAAGAATTCACTCTCGAAAATGCAATTCCCCACTGGTTTCAGCACTTCCTTGAAAGATAAGTAAATATGAATCAGAGTTGTCATTTTTACGTTACAGATCTTCAAAAAATCGAAATTGAATAATCAGAAAGTGAAAATGAACTGTTTGTCACATTTTTACTGATTAGTTTATTAAATTTCTAAGGAATCTTAACCTTAATGAGACAGCAAATGACATCGTTTCTTAATTTTTAATCAAATATGCTTAGATTTGAATAATATGTTAAATTAAAATGCCGCATTATCAAATCCTCTGATGCTTTACTATTTTTTACAGCCAGTTATATAATACTATAACCCTGTATTAAATCATTGAAACCGTTATTCCCTTGAAATTGATTAATCACGCAGGTCTGCAAAAAATACTTTTTGAAAATTATTTTGATAACTGATTATAATAAAAATTTCTCTGCTTATATCAAAGTCTGTAATCAGGTTAGTGCAGTTATTTTTTTTTAATCTCATAAGGCATTTTCTCAAAACGATATTTCATATTTTGGGAGAAATAAATCAAAATATTTTGACATTTGTATTTTCATTTTATTACTTCATAAATATAAATATTTTATATTTATGCCCTTGCTTCGTTGCGATTTAAATGTTAAAAGAGTTGATGAAAAAAAAATTTCAATTTATGATAGAAGCGTTCTTTCTCTCTCTCTCTCTCTTTTGCTTTTCTTGTTGTCGCCTTTTTTCAACATCCAACAGCAATCGGAAATCAAGTTGATATTACATTTTTCCTGATATCCCTTTTCAAGGATGATAAAAACCTTCAGGATTTGGTAAAATATTTCTCAGATCTTCTAAAGAATATTATTAATAAATTGTTGTATTTTTGTTGTTATTTTTTTAGTTGCCTGCAAATGAATTGCAACAACTTTTGACCTTAACGCTGTTTTTAAATGAAACATCTAAACTCATTAAACAATACCAGACAAGTTTTACACAGATGAGTTCAGGAGCTTTTATCTTTATTGCAAATCTAGAACATATAGAAACGTTTTCACTGCAGCTGCTACTCTAGATCTCTATTTGTCTTCATGAAGTTAAAAATTTAGCTGACATTTTGCTTCGCCATAAAAAAAAATCGTTCAAATTCAATCCTGTCTTATTATAATAAAAGAATTCTTTCCAGAAATGTGCCCTTGATAAATGTCCTTGAACAGTTCAAAGTTGTTTGACGGTAATCTTTCTTTGAAAAATTTCTTTCGATTTTTTTCAATACGGTAATAGTCTTGGCGTTTCTACTGTTTAAAGGATTCCTTTTTAAATCACCATTTTCAATTTTTAGACTAAATTGTTTGAATTAAAAGAAAGTTACAAAATATATTTTACTGATAAATTTTGCTTTTTAAAATAAAAAACGCTTTATTCAAATATTGAAAGCATGAAACTATGTTTCACATCTATACAGTTCAAGCTTTTAAATTAACTAAAGGCATAAAAGCATAAAAATGCAGATTTATATAACATTTTCATTTTGAATGACATTCATATTTAGTGTATGGTTTTCATTTCATGGATTTTTGCAACAAAATCAAATTTTGTAGTTTTAAGCTATGGACAAATAGTATCCAGTCAGTAAAATCAGTAAAATTTTTAGAACTAGTCATCTTAGTCAGTCAGTAAAATTTTTAGAACTAGAAAGGAACATATACATTATTCATTCTTATCTAATTAATAATACCTAACTTATAATGCCTTAATGTTAATACTGAAGCGAAACAAAATTAATATAAATTTATATTCTTTGTTTTAATTTCAGTTTCAATTTCCTTATCTCATTTAAATTTAAATTATTTATTTTCCTCGTGATTTATTTTCCATGAAAATCAGTGTAGGTTTTCTTTCTTGCGCCGTTGCGGATTTAAAAAAGTTTTTACTAGTACTTTTCACGGCCGGATTATTCCAAACGATTAAAAATATAATACATCATTTTCTAAGTTAAAATCTGTTTTTTTGATGATTTGGCTCTTATTTTTACTACAGCCGACTGCAATTCATTATGATTTCTTCTATAAGTTTCTTTTCTTTTTTATATGAAAAGAGAACTTGGAAATGCAGAGAATAAATGTAAAATAATATCATAAATAGTATCTGACCTACACATAAGGTAACTCGGTGTGGGAATTGACAACTCACCCACTCCCGAGCCTGATCTTAGGGAAGCTGTTGCTTTTTTCCTCTATAATTTTTATTAAATTGATTAAGGGGGACAGTGGACTTTGTTATACACTTTTGGAAATTATTCATTTAGAGTCATACTTTTGGGAATTATTCATTTAGGGAATTTTTATGCATATGTATTAAAATATAAATGCGTTAAATTTCTTAAAAATCATTTTAAAACGAAATATATTCTTTTAAAAATATTTGAAAGATATCTAATTTTTAAAAATTTCAAAATATTCCAGGCGACTTAATTTTTAATTTTTTTCTATTTTTTCTCTTATTACCCAATGTAAATTTATTTGGAGCAAAACTACGCATGATTTTGTCATTTCAATTCAATGATAATTTTTAATAAATATTTTCAAGAATACTTACTGAATTTTCATAGGAATTTTATGTTTTTCTGAACTAAAATTGACTTTTAACTAACTAAAAAAACCCGAATAAAAAAAGCATAAGCTATTTTCTTTTATTGTTTGACCGAAATCTTTATTATCAATTCCATTTAATTTCTTCAAAAATGAAGACACCTGGAACATTTCAAAGATATTTAAATCTAATTACAATATCATTTTAAGAAAAGTCATTTTTTTCCTCTTAACCCTTATTTTATTGAAGAATACATTTTATAGCACTATTTTAGTTGAATATAAACACATATTTTGGTGATGAAACGATAAAAATAAAATGGCACGTTTTCGTCCATTTTTGCTTATTTCAAAGTCCACCCCCTTCATACAAAAACTGTTCATAGTGTCATAAAATACTCATTAAATACAGTGTAACATTTGTTTCTGCATATAATATCTAAATTTTGTGTTTTTGGATTTCTTTCAAAATTTCGTTTTTTTTTTTTTTTTTTTTTTTTGTTGTTTAGATTGAGTTCAATTGTCACTCGATCTAAATTCAAAAAATCCTGTCACTGCATCCATCGCCTTGCGACAGGAAGATATTACGACGTATAGATTTATTTCACTTTTTCTGAAAATATCCTTGACCTAAATAATAGTTGATTTGTAACTTTCGTACGTGTCCACGATCATTTTTACTTTCACACTCCAGAAAGCATAACCGAGAACTCATTTCTCTACTTCGGGTTGCTTTACCACTTCGTTAGTGGGATGGAAACGGATCTGATTGGGAGAAAATTGCAGACACGTTTCACGAGAATAACTGTAAAATTCAAAATTTTTTTTATGTTGAATAATGATTAACTGGTAAATTTTTTTTAAGTTACAAGATTTTCGGAATTTTATTTCGGGTAATGATTGAGCCCACGTTCTCTATATATCTGGTAAAAGGTAACTAAAATTTAGAAACAATGAAAGAGTTCATTTTAATGCATTAAAAAGCAGGAAGAAATAAAGAGTTATAAATAACATGTTTTGTTATTACTCAATATTTTTTCTTCAGGCTCTTTCTTGCATATATGTCAGACATGCATACGTTGTGTCTAAAGAAAATTAAAAGAGAAATTCTTAATAGGCTAATTTAAAACAAAATTAAATCATGTGAACTGAATGTTTATATGTAAAAAACAGGACAATCGGGGGCATTTTTTTTCAGAGAGACGTTTGGTCACCTTAATTCTCTAGACATATCACGGTTTCACTTAAATTCATAAAAACGTGTAAAGTAAACGTGTGGCTGGTTTACGTATTCCCTGTTTTTATGATAAAATATAAGTGATTACTGATGTTTTTTTAATAAAGAAAATATTTATTTATTCGAAAATTTTATTCCAATGGAGCTTATTAGTGAGAATTTGATATAAACGAATGAAAAAACTAAGCTTTGTTCAAAGCTTATAAAGAAAAAAAAATGTCCAATATTCTAAAATATTTGATGCGTTTTTGTTGAAAAAAAATATTGCTTTTTATCGCATTTCTTTTTATTTTCAATATTGCCCTTACGAAACTATAGCTTAAGGAAGTTATAATTTCATTTTTTTAAAGTACAAAGATTTAAAATGAGTAAAATTCTTAACTTTTGTTAAAATGTTTTACGAGCATTCTCGTTGCATTTTTTATTTTTTATTTTTGTGAACTTTATTGGATATTTTCTATTTTTTCATAATCATTTCCTATGAATAAAATCAATGGAATAAAGCATTAACACTCCAAAAGTTTTCGTTCATGACTAATTAAACAAAATTATATATTTTAAATTTATTCTTGTGATTTCTGTATTATTTGATACATAAAGAATATCAGTAAAGTTTTTTTTATCCGAAACATTTTATCCGAAGTATCAGTTTATGAAAAGGACTATTTTAAAATAAAAATTTGGTGACTTTTGAAAAACCTTTTTCAGATATCAGGATTTAATTATTTAAATTTTATTTAAGATATACTAAAAGCTATTATAATTTTTAAAAAAAAACTCTAATGATAAAAGCTAATCATGTTGAAAAAGGATTCAATTTCAATAAATCGTGTCGTTTCATCAATAAATCATGTCGCCAGTTCAAGAACTAAACTGACGTCTAAAATAAAAAATATCTATTATGCATATATAAATTCCCAGCTCTGTTAAATGGCATCAACTTGAGCTCTGATTAAAAAGCTAACAAATCGTTTTTCAGAAGATGAAAAACGCTTTGTTTTGCCTTCCAACATGATGACTGCGTTCAGTATTCTTATACAATTGTTTTTCTATATTAAATCATAGATAAAATTCCCTGTAAAAAATAGTGTACAAATGGAAAAAAAAAAACAAAAAAACGTAGAGAGTTCTGGAAAATTATATTCCTTTCTTCCCAAAAATTAAATAGATAATGTATTGCAATGCTTGGCACAATATTTCAAATATTGTTCTTCTTTGATTAAATATTCGGCTTTAAATATGCCTGCATCTCTTTCAACACACTTTCTATTTATCTCTAAAGCTCATTTGCAATTTTTATCTACTTTCTGCCTAGTTATTTAAATTTAAATAGGATAAGGAAATGACGTTAAATTTATATTAAAATTAAAATTATACTTTGCAAGTGCTCAAATTCTACTATAAAAAACGAAGTATCATTAACAAAATCAAAATACAAAATCTACGCCATTTACACGAAAGATTCGAGCAAACGTTAAAAAGTAATTAAATTTTCCATCTGTAGGCTGGATACAAAAATGCGTTCAAACTCCTTAACGAGCGCTTCTTATAATGAGCAAAACACAACGTAAAAAATTACGAACAATATTTCACAAAACGAGTGACGAAGAGATATGCAGAATCCTACTCGTCTAGTAGTCTGCATTTAACCCTTGTTTGTTGATGGGTTTTTTTTTTTTCAAATAAAAAGTGGGATTGTAAAAAAAATGTAGTATTAATTAAACTTTTAAAAAAATTCGAGGCACTTTGATAAGCGTCATGGTATCACAATGCGATATAAAAGAAAAGTATTTCAATAATGTGCAAGCACAAATGCAATCTTAGTCCGGACTTGACTAATTCAACTGTATTCTATGTTACATCAAGAAGTTGTGGAGGATATTTCGTCAAAAGAGAATCAGAGCCTCAGCAGAACAGCAACCTTCCTGTGAACTAAGAGAGAAAGTTGCATTATATGCTGAGATCCTAATCAGATAGTAGTTATGTGATCTACAAACTTATTTAGCGATAATACTGTGTCTTATTTTTTCCAAATTTTGAAGTGTAGCTAAAAACAAGTCTTTAGAAAGTTTTCTTGTGAAAATGCAGAATTTACAATTATAAGTAATAAATTGTAATGTTATAAATTAGTTTGAGTATTCTTTTTCAGAATGGAACGTATTATCTTATTTTACATTAATCCTATGGGGAAAAAATTCTTTAACGAGTGTTTCGCATTACTAGTAAGATTCAAAACGAATTAAGCTCGCTAAGAAAGTCCCCTATATATTTTCATTTATTTCGTATAATATATATGTTGCTTCGAGTTTCACATCTTTTTATTGTTTTTCTATTGCAAAGCTTTTTTAAAAGTGGAAACTGTTATAAAAGTTTATAATATATTCTTTTAAAGATGGTAAATTATTGTGCTAATGGTATTAAATGATTAATATTCACTTCACATTATTTCCGAAAGATTTTCATTTTTTGCAATTAAATATGATGTATTATTTGACATCAAAAGGAAGGAAATATCTTCCATTTTTATTATGTTTTGAATAAACCTTATATCAATGCATTTATCTATTTTGCCATTTTAGTCTTGGGACCAGTGAATCCAGATACTCTTGGAGTGACGTTTACGCATGAGCATTTGCTGCATGAATTACCGTTGGAAGTTTTCAGACATCCTTTGCCTGGAAATATACCACCTTTCCAGGGTGATCCCTTTTCCCTCCAAAA
This sequence comes from Argiope bruennichi, assembly GCF_947563725.1. Lineage (NCBI taxonomy): Eukaryota > Metazoa > Arthropoda > Arachnida > Araneae > Araneidae > Argiope > Argiope bruennichi. The sequence goes on along the minus strand of NC_079162.1, from coordinate 131,133,201 downwards.
TTTAGGATGGCTCAGACAATATCCGTAAGTATAAAACACTTTTGAATGCAACAGAACGTGAAATATTTAGAAATTCTGAGGTTGATTCTAGTTAAACCATGACGTGAACTCATCGTTAGGAAGATTTTGTTTAATTTAGCTATACTAGTGTTCCATTCGAAACCAACCATGTGACTATTTTGGTCCGACATCGCAATTTTCAACCCCGGTCAGACGACGAGCACGACACCTGATCTGACTCTTCCCTCTCCAAGCTTCCGCGCCACTCCAGCAAGAAGTCATTTGGCCCACACCTTCAAGTTTGGCTTGCGTCAGGCTCGCATACACAATGGATCTTTGATAGAATCGCCTTTCAAATCTGAAGCCCTCCGAACAGGAAGCGGAGATCTTACCACTAAGCCAGCGAGGCTCTCATTATTTTTCAAAACTCGATATAATCTGAAGATTTTGTTCTCTTCATATTGTTCCACTCCGTGTTAGATAATTTTTAATTTTAAATAATTATGGCTCAATTAAAGTAATTTTAATTCAAATAAATTTATAAATTCTTATACAAATAATGTAATGATGTTTGTTGAAAAAGTAGATTATTAACAAGCATTGATGTTTTCAAATCCAAAAGTTTTTAGACGTGCTTATTCAAAAAGCGAACATTTTTATTATGGAAATATTAAACGACTCGCTGTCAAACGATCCTACCCAGTTCATACCTAATACGTAGACACAGTTTTCCTACTATCAAAGTAGAATTATCATTTGTCAAATAATTGTATTTGTGCCAATTGGTTGATCTATTATTTATGAAAAAGCATAGATTTAAAATTGTAATTGTGAAATATGTAAAATTATTGCATTAATTAATTCAAAATATGGAGAATCCTTTAAATGACAAGATTCTGCATACATTTAAATTAATTTGGGCTACGAAACTTTTTGTATGCTATTAATTAACTATGTAATAGAAATTAAATATGTATAGATATTTTGATGGCTCCCTGTATATGGAATTATTCGTTAAATTTTAAGTAGAAAAGCTGAAAATCAATATTTTGTCTGCGGATCATTCGTTAAAATTGATTATGTATAAATGACCATATTTTCTGATGCAAGTTCAATTTATCTGCAGTTACTGTTTTGACATCAACAATATTTATACCGATGAAAGTGTGCGCAAAGCTATGGTAGAAGAAATGCATTTCTTTAAGACTCTTGGTGGAGGTACAATAGTCGACAATGGATCTGTTGGATTACGAGCCAAAGACCAAGCACAGTTTCTCACCTCGCTTTCCAAAGAAACGGGAGTTAATGTCATTACAGGAACAGGTAAATGCGAACTTTTATTACGAACATTTTGGGGGCAACTTTACATTACTACTACTTTGCCATTTCCCAATGAATTTAATAATAGATCGATGTGACTGCATCTTCACATCTTCATTTACTACATTTTTAACTTGAAGACAATTGACTAAAGAAATTTTACTTGCTAAATTTTTGATTAAGCTAAAGATGTTTTAATTAATTAATTTTAATAAAAAAAATGTAATATTTTTCCTACATTTCTTACGTTTATTATATACGCAACTAAACAAAAAATTATACAGTATAGGGCTAAAAACTTAAAATTACCAAATATGATGAGAGCCTGTATTTTGATTTATTTTAAAATATTCTGCCCCAGTTCAGAAAGTATCTCAACTGATGTAAATTTTCTAACTGATAGTAAATAACAAGAAAAAAATGCTTTTGTTTAACAAAGTGTCGCAATTTTTTTAATACAAGATGGGGAATTTTTGCATTAGGAATAAAAAAGATACTAAAAAATAAGCAATATATTTAAAATGTTATTACTTATTTTTATTCTCGAATACAATATGTAATATTACTATCGATAATCTAATTCAAAAATATAATCTCATTTCATTCAATTTAAAGAAAAGTTGTAAAAAAATATTTTAAGAACCAAACATAATAGGTTATATACAAGTTTTTGTACCATCTTTTGGAATTTGATGTAATAAAATGTTTTAATGTAAAATATATCGTGCTTTTTTTATACGCATACAAGAGCGGATAATAATAATTAAGAAAATATTTCTAATCCAAGTCATAAACTTTCAGAGGAATTTTTTCAATAGAGAAAATATTTCTCTTTTCCTTAGCTTTAGTAGGTTATCGTGTAACATTATATGCGTGCCCTCACAGCCAAACTAGCTTTCTTTCAATATCTCATGGCAACGATAACTTCTTGTTTCGAAATATCCTTTATTTTTTTTATAAAAGCTTTCTATGAAAGATAATTAATCCATTTGCCGTAAACAAAACATGATTTGTCTATCAATTAAGGTTTATTTCTTATTGATTTATCAACAGAAAAGCATTTAAATACATGTGTGTGTGTGTATATATATATATAATATTCTCCAAATGTTAGAATAATGAGCAATAAAAGGATGCACGACTTTTCAAGATAATCAAAAGCAAGCTCACCTATATGTGAAAAGATACCATACTTCAGTGTGAAGTATTATTTTTCTCTTTCCATCAGAGTTAGCAATATCTCTATTGATTTTAAAGGAAATAAAATACTATTCATATTTGCTGTTTGTTTCAAAACAGTAACAAAACTAAATACTACAATGAATAATTCAATGAATTCAAGATTTTTCTTCATTTTATGGCTAAATATCAGAGATTTTAAAAATGAAACATTACCGGGAAAATTGGAAGAAAAAGGCTTTAGACAGATACATTCATTCCTTATCTTTTTACTTGCTTCCACCTGCTGTAGAATAAATAAGTACTTCGTGTGTTTCTATTGCCGTAATAGACAAGAAGTGTTGCATGAGATTTCTCTAACAGTTGACTGTCAAAATAAATCCAACGAACTCTTTTAAAAGAATATCATTTTCCACCAGTCAATTATTCGGATCAAATGAATAGTTAATGAAATGAAAAATGAATTTAATATAACATTAACACCTTTTAATTATTTCGCTACTCGTAGTGATTTATCAAGTTAATTTCTTTGCTTTTAATTTACTTTATTTGCTAAGGTAAAACCTTTTTTAAGTGATTTTATCAAACTTCAGTGATCTGTTTGAAAAATGTTCCGTTTTTCCGAATCTTGAAGCGGCTTGTAAATTATTAAACTCAGGATATTGAATTTTATTTGCCATTCTTTTGGTTGAACGCAGATACGATTTCAGAAACTCAAGCCTAATATTTTTCTATTCGAAATCATTTGAAAAAGAGAAAACGTACTATTATAAAAATAACAACAATGATCTCGATGAACAATTTAAAATGGGGGAGTTGCTTTCTTTACTCTAAGTACAATGAATAAATTTTTTTTAATAACGAAGGCTTAAGCACATTCTAGGCTAGTAAAAGGTACCAACACAGCCTGAACAAAATTATTCGCATAAAAGATAATGACATAGAATTCCAATAACAATTTTGGTCAGCATTTTTTCTGAGATGACGAACCGCAACTAAATGCAAAATCTCTTGGCACGTGTATCGAATGTATGAAGACCAAATTATTTTATTAATGAATGAACCAAATATGAGGAGTTCACCTAGACAAATATTTCGAATTAGAAATATAAAATAATTAAATGTTGCAGTACATGTGTTCATATCTTTCCAGAACAAAATATTTTAATCTTTTACAGTCATTGCCGTTTCTATTCGGATTTCTTTTCAGGATTTTATGTCACCTTTGCTCAGACTCAATCTGTACTTAACATGAAGGTGGAAGATATGGCAGCTAAAATGCGAGAGGATTTGTTGGTCGGCATTGATGGCACTGATGTTAAATGTGGAGTCATTGGAGAAGTTGGATGCTCTTGGCCACTTGCTGGTAATTATCTGTTAAATTATTAGAAAAAAGACTTCTTATTTATAGTTAACTAACTAAAATAAATGTGTCATTACTTCAAAAATGCTATAATGCAAAACTCTGGAAATCCAAATAATATTTTTGATAAATATCATTATATTATCAAATACAATTTTAAAATTAAATGGGCATAAAGAATAGCAAAATTAAAATATAATATTTACAGGATTTAAACATATGTCTTCCTTGTTTCCGAGTGAAATTTGGAAAAATCTTAAATCCTTGTTTAAATAATATCATCTGACAGGAAAAGTATTCATTAAAATAGAAAAAAGTCTTATTGGGTTTTCAAAAAAGCATTATTTAATTAATATTTATCAAAAACGATTTTACTGTAAGTTCCCTATCTTAAAAAATCCCTTATTCGTTTTTAAGAAACTATCAACCAAAGAAAGCAATCATTATGAAATTCAATTAAAAGTAAATATTTCCTGAACTAAAATGACTCTAAGATACATTGTATTTAGAGAGTGCTAATGGTACTCCATCTGAAACACAAATGAACTTAGCCAAATTAGAAATAAATATTAAGTTAAATGCAAGAAAAGGAACTAAAACGAAAGAAAAAAAAGGAATCCGGCCTGAAGACTTTTTCCAGGGTCACCCTCAGGCAGGGATTCAAACCGGGGTTTTTTTTCTGTAAGGGGTCTGATTTTTTTCCAAAATATTGACTCCTCGTGACTCGAAAATCTCAAAAAATGGAGGTTTATTGAGATAAGAATCAGTATCATAAGATCAAAGACAATAAATGGCACAATAAAAATAGGCAAAATATTATTATAAAAATTTAAATCTAAACAAGACCACGCCAAAATTGAATCCAACCAAACTATAAAAAGATCCCTTTATCATAAAACCAGTAAACATCGATAAAATATAAAAGTAAAGACCATACCAGTTGAAAGTAAATATTCCCAAAACTATAAAAGTAAAGACCATACCAGTTGAAAGTAAATATTCCCAAAACTATAAAAGTAAAGAACATACCAGTTGAAAGTAAATATTCCCAAAACTATAAAAGTAAAGACCATACCAGTTGAAAGTAAATATTCCCAAAACTATAAAAGTAAAGACCATACCAGTTGAAAGTAAATATTCCCAAAACTATAAAAGTAAAGAACATACCAGTTGAAAGTAAATATTCCCAAAACTATAAAAGTAAAGACCATACCAGTTGAAAGTAAATATTCCCAAAACTATAAAAGTAAAGACCATACCAGTTGAAAGTAAATATTCCCAAAACTATAAAAGTAAAGAACATACCAGTTGAAAGTAAATATTCCCAAAACTATAAAAGTAAAGACCATACCAGTTGAAAGTAAATATTCCCAAAACTATAAAAGTAAAGAACATACCAGTTGAAAGTAAATATTCCCAAAACTATAAAAGTAAAGACCATACCAGTTGAAAGTAAATATTCCCAAAACTATAAAAGTAAAGACCATACCAGTTGAAAGTAAATATTCCCAAAACTATAAAAGTAAAGAACATACCAGTTGAAAGTAAATATTCCCAAAACTTTTTGAAGAAAATAAACCTCCCAGTGCAGACCCACAGCGTTAAACTAAATTCAATTTCCCGTGTTTAAAGCTGCATACGCCTATAACGTATGCCCTGAATGTTATTTTTTAATTAATAATGACTCATTAAATCCCAGAGAGATGAACACATTGATATGTAGATTTAAAATGTGTCTTAAATATGCAAATAAATAACATATTAAATGTATTCATTATTTAAATCTCAAGCAAGTCCATTCAGACATTCCCATTGTCTACATTTTTTTTTCTACATTTAGAAACAGTCATAAACCATTCAATAAATACAAATAGGATTTAAAAGGTCTTTCAGTTTTTTGAAGCTTAACATGTTTTCATTCAAAATCATTCCACATTCTGCAGTGTATAATTTCATTTTTTTATGATACGCTGACAGTTCTTTCTGTTGTTTATTTCAGTATGCAACATAAAAATGGCACGTTTAAATCTCTCTCTCTCTCTCTCTCTCTCTCTTTTTATCTTAGACTTCGAAAGGAAATCTCTCATTTCTTCAGCTATTGTACAAGCAGAAACTCATTGTCCTGTGATAATACATCCTGGCAGGGATAAAAAATCTCCAGAAGAAATCTTCAGGGTATTTCAAGAAGCTGGAGGAAAACTTGAGAAAACTGTTATGTCACATTTGGAACGTAAGTTTGATCTTGAAAACATCCTGACAAAGCATAAATAATAATAACTTACTATAAAATAAAATTTTTATGTCATGAGTTCTTTTTGAAAAAGCTGTCATTCCAGGTAAGTAAGTCCATGTTTTGTAAAAAATGACAGGTTAGTCAGCAATATTTAATGGACTTGAATAGCTAACGAATAATGAACAATGATTATAGTACACTCTATATAATGAGGAGAGTAAGGCAATGTTTTTTTTCATTTTTTAAACGTTAATAAAAAGAAAATGCAGATTCAAAGCATATCTTTGCTTTTTTTTAACGTTAATAAAGTATTCTGAATTTCAGAAGCAAATAAAACACTTAAAATTTCTTATATTGCAACGTTTATGATAATTTGTCATCTCTATGAAGCAAATTTTATCGTTTGCTTTTTATTCCGTGTCTTAAAATGGCATGCTAATGAAAATGCATCTTAGAAAACTTTCAAATCTAACTCCAAGGAACTCTTATCACTTCTCATTTTAAAATGCACTCAAATATATCTGGATTGTACTTTATTCCACTCATGTTCTGTCAAATTATTATTCTTTCAATAGCGGAAACTAAAGGTCTGTTCTGGAAGAAGAAAAAATCTAGGAAAAAAAATGTGTTTTCTCATGTTTTTAAAGAAAATTTCTGTAATTTCTACTTCCATTTAACAAATTTCTCCAATTAGTGCATTAATAGATTTAACTTAGCTTAATTAAAATAAAATTCCATTTTTAAGCTACTCTAGAGTTGTTTAGTAATGGAACTCGTAGTTTTCAACCTAGTTCAAATGATGAAGACGATACCTGCACAGGGGTCTGATTCTAAAAACTTTTACAGCACACTAAAAGGGTTCAAAATAGCTAATTAGTTCCCTTTTATAATTATATTTATATATTCTATAAAACGTCATCATTGAAAACTGATTATGAAGTTCTTAACCTTCATTTGTTAAAATGATGTTAGCTGGATGTGAAGAATTAAATTGCGTTGCATTTTTTCACATTTTGCTATTAACTGCCTGCAATAAATTCAATTTAATCGTTCCTTTAAAAATAAATTTTTAGAACTGCTTAATATATAAAAACAAGCGTACTTCTCAATTTATGTCAACCAAAAGCACTCCTACTGTAAGCTATGAATCATGCTTATTTTTAGTCTTTCCCTAAGTTTCTCAGAATCTAATTATCGTATCTTTAATTATCTTATATTGAATTTCTGTAGTGAATAGACTACTAAACTTTCATTAAAGTTGCTGACTTAGCAAAATAAGAAATCGTCCAGAAAAACTTAAAATCCATTGTGTCTGATTTTCCCACACTCTTTTGTTTCCTCTGTGCATTTCTCCGAGAACCACAGTTATTTAATATTGGCCATGGATTGAACTTCATTAAATCAATTAATTTTTAATCTATTTTTAATGGGCCAATACAACAATAAACTGAATTCTGGATCTAAAAAAACTGCTTTTAAATCGTTTACTCAACATAACAGTATCAATCGAGTCTTAAGATTGCGAAATTTAAAGCCAATGAAGAATAACCCCCTTTTGTACCTTAATTATTGAATCTTGAGCTGCATTAATAAGAAAATAAAATTTGGAAACCTTACTATGGGTGATGACTTGAAGAAATCGTCTGAAATGGAGCTCTGAAAGCGGAATTAAGAATAAAAATGTAGAAAATGATAAAAAAAATATTGTGGTAATTAATTAATGAAGCAATTAGATATTTAAGGAATAACGAAGATATTCAGTTATCTCTGTATAGGATGCATGAAAGCAGAAATATTTCAAATGGATTCTTTTAGTGAAACAGCAGAAACAACGAACGATGAATTTTTAATAAGCAGAAAACAGTTGAAAAATAAACAATTTCAAATAATAGATTTAAAAAATTGGTCTTTTCGCACTATTTACCTTTGTCAAAAAAGTTTATTTAAAATTGTTTTTACCCAAATTTTGCTTTCTTAGCTTGGCTCCCCCCCCCCTCAATTTTGTATCGAAGATTATTTCTATGAATTTGTAAAAAGTAGATGAAAATATTTTTTTCATTAAAGTTTTGTTTTTAAAGGACTGTTGTCAGAATATTACATTTAAATTGAAAAATTCTGAAAAAACACATGCATGAAGAAATGCCAAACACATGCATGGAGAAATTAAAATAACCCGTGTGTAATGCGTTTCATAAAAACGTGACCAGCTTGGGTTTATTTTTTTATGTAGGGTATGTTACAAAGTGGGAAATGCTCTAAATGACGAAACGAATTATATTTATATTTTTTTACGTCCATAAATGTACTGCTAAATAGATGGCGAAGTCTACATTTTTATTTGGACCTATTGGTCATAATTAGTAGAATTTTCTCGACTCATTAACATTTTAAATTTTAAAAAAATCCACTCTTTCGCAACCAAAACTGACTGAGTTATACGGCTTCGAATTTCATTATTTCGTTTCATTATTTCATATTGGCGGTTTCAAGAAAGTATCTTGCATTAATTAGTGGATTTTTCTAAAGGCTGGTATTATAATTTCCTAAAATAATGGTACTCGAAGCTTCCTAATTTGATCAATGAAGAGTAGACTTTTTTGTTTAAAATGTTAGTGTGTTAGATTTTTTACTAAATATGACTAATAAAATTGACTGGCTGAAAATCTGTCTCTGAAAGTTTCATAGTAAAAACTAAGGACTAAATAACGATTTTGAGGAAATTTTGATAAAAGAAAAACAGCATTATAAATAAATAAAAATAAAGATTTTTGCGAGGCAAATTTCAATTCTAGGGGCATTTACTTAATTATTGTAGACATTATACGAAGTTAAACAGAGATTTTGCAGGATTTTCGGATTTATAAAAACGCTTATTAGATTCATTTTGAAATTCCAACAAAATATTTTCAATTTATTTCTGGAAGTTGTAATTTGTAATAACTCTCTTGCATTTTATATAAAGTGTTTCAGTGCAGGAAATTTCTTTATTTTATCTCAATTTTTTCTTAAATGCTTTAAAATTGTTTGATTTATTTTAATAAATATTTATGTTTAAATGACTCCTCCATCAAATGGAGTCTGTAATAAAGCTATCAATTAGAGTCTTGCTTCAGTACAGTTATTTTTACCATTTTACTCTAATGTAATTTGAATGAACACTGTTGCATTCAAATGTGTGCCCATTCCTAAACTTCGTCAAAAATTTCAGCAGTTTGTTCTTGACTAATTAAATAAATTCTATATAATTACGAAAAGAATCATCTCAAACATGAAGCCTTTTCTTATATGCTGCTTAACAAACTCGGTATAAAATATTTTCTGTGGTTAGTGCTTGAAAGGGTCAGCGCGAACCACAAACAAAATGAAAATGGCTCTTCTATTGTATACCTGTAAAAAGAAATCGCAATCGTCTCTGAGCAGATTTTTGTTATTATTATTTTTATTTGAAGCAATTTTTGTCATATACGGACTGTTTCATGGCTTTTATTCAGAAACCATTTAATCATTCGAATTTCTTTTTATGTAGGCACACTCCACACAAAAGAAGATCTAGCAGAGTTTGCCTCGATGGGAAGTTACTGTGAATTTGACCTGTTTGGGATTGAAGTGTCACATTACCAACATAACGAAGACATAGATATGCCTAGTGATGCACAGAGAGTGGAACGCTTATACCATTTAATTCAGCAAGGGTTCGGTGACAGAATCGTTATTGGCCACGATATTCATACAAAACACAGATTAGTAAGTTGGAGTTTTTAAATTACAACAAACCAGTTAAAAATATTTTTTTTTAAACTAGAAGTAACGAATTTCTTATATTTCAAAAGTGCAGTTGAAGAACCATTCAGCTTTAATCTGCCATAGCTCATCATATAATCATTAAAAAAATATCATTCGAGAGTAATTAAAGTACTCATAAGGAATTTTGAATAACAGATTTCATAAGCAGCTATCCATATATATTGAAAAAAGAATAAACCTCAAAATTTTCAAAGGCAACACTCATTTTCCTCATCGAATTTTAAAATTTCATCAACAGTTATTCTCTGAAACTCTGACACTCTAATGTCAAAAAATGGATTTTTATTCATAACTTCAAAAAATACAGATATAAACTTGAATTTTTTTATTATTAAAAAAATTAACTTATTATTAAATATTCAGTAATAATATAAAATATTCTACACATTTTGCATATATATTTACCATTAAGAAATAATATTTAACATGCAATATAATTTTTTAGATTTTAAAAGTTTTAAATCGCAGTACACCATAATTTGATCATAAGTCAATATCTAGGGCATTTTATGTGAGCTCTATCTATTCTCAAATTTTTAAGTATAATTATGTTATTTCTGTCAAATTGCATTTTGAGGTTTTCTTACAATTTTTGTGTTATATATTAATTTATTTATTATTTTTATTTCTCAATTTAACGTGTTTGTTTGATAAATGCTGTATTATTTCCACGCCAATTAAATTAAATTAGTTTTGTTGCATTTAATCAAAACGATTCTAATATAAATTTTTGATTATTACTTCTTTGAAATACCTTTTGGAATAGCTATATATATATACCGGGTGCGGCATAAATTCGTGCAAAAAATCATAAGAAAAAAAAGTAATACTCGAAAAAAATAGCGGTTTGCGGGAATATGTTCAGAGAGCCTTTGGATTTCGTTATTTCCATTTAAAAAAATATATTTAAAAATGACCGATAGATGGCGCTCACTCGGTCATACCGAGACGGTTTATGCAAATCTGGAAAACAGAGCACAGTAACAATATAATACATTTTATTTTAAAGCAAAAGATGCTCAACATGACCGCCACCACAAGATATTAAGCAAGTGAAGCGCGTAACTACGTCTATTACAGCTGCGTGTAACATGTCGACATCGATGCCACTAACGGCCAATTGAATGGCATCTTTCAGTTCCATCAAAGTGGCGGGAGAGCCCCTGTAGACACGAGACTTCAGGTATCCCCAGAACCAAAAGTCCGCTGGAGAAAGATCTGGCGATCGTGAGGGCTACTCATTCTTACATCCTCTGCTTATCACTCTGTCCTCAGTGAATATGTCTAGGAGGAACGTCTTAACAGAACTAGCAACGTGGGCGGGGCACCATTCTGCATGAAGATGACGGAAGATAATGCTTTGCTGCAAAGCAGGCATAACGTGGTCTCGCAAAAGCCTAAGATAGCGTTCTGCAGTGATGGAACAGGTTTTCCAACCGGATACAGGACAACGCTCTTCAAAAAAGAAGGGGCCTAGAATGAAGGACGCAGTGAAACCACACCAAACAGTCACATGTGGAGAATGTAGTGGTTTGGTCGTGTACGCACGAGGGTTTGATGCTGCCAAGATACGACTTTTTTGCGTATTGACTTCACCATGCAATGAAAAGTGGGCTTCATCTGTTCACATGATATTCAGTAACCATTGTGGGTCACGTTCCATTTGTTGCAAAGGCTTGTCTTTTCTCGCAATCTGCTGGCAACAACTGGTGAAATGCCTCTATCTTGTACGGATGCAGCTTCAAGATTTTGTGCAGAATGCGTTGGATCGACCTTTCCGGAATTCCTGTTATTTTATCTGCTTCACGTGCACTGAAACTCCCCGTTGAAGTCTCGGCTGCCACATTTCTCATGACCCTCTGGACAACAGGGACGCGGTCAGTGCTGACGGATGGTCTGCCACTTCGTGGACGATCCTCTAATCTTCCCGTTTCCACAAAACGGCGAACTAAATTCAATATCCCATTCAATCAAATTGGGTTTTTCTTCGCCTTAATTCCTTTCACCGTCCATAACTGTCGCAATGCTTTAGTCGCGGATTCACCGTTCTTATAGATCAGTTTCACCACTAATGCTCGATCCGGTAGCGATAGCATGCTACTGGTGTCGAATGACAGATCCATTTCCAGCCTTGTGTTTTATAGCTATACTGATTTGCATAAACAGTCTTGGTATGACGTGTGAGCGCCATATATCGGTCATTTTTAAATGCATTTTTTTAATGGAAATAACAAAATCCAAAGGCTCTCTGAACATATTCTCGCAAACCGCAATTTTTTTCGAGCATTACTTTTTTATTATGATTTTTTGAAGTTTGCACGAATTTATGCCGCACCCGGTATATATATATATATATATATATATATATATATATATATATATAATATTATTCCTATTATTATACTTGTTCTACAAATTTTATTAATATCTGAAAAACAAATTATGTCACAAATCAACAGCTTAAATATTTTTTAAATGTCACTAGAACAGAAACAAAATGCAATATATCAGAAATTAAAGATATATAGGTTAAATAAATGTATATTTAATGCTCTGCAATTTGCATTCCATGTTTGTAACGCACTTTTTTCAAAGGTCAAATTAATTTTTTTTTAAAGTTTGCTTACCACTTATATGACAATATAATTGGTCTTATTGAAATTTAAATGCATAAAATATCTCCCGCAACACTCTTAAAGCTGTGATTCATAACTCAGGAAAAATTCAGCTGCCCTCCTATAAAGTTATTAAGGAGAAAAAAAACACCCACTTTATAGCATCATCTTATATTCAAATTATCTTCTTGTCAAGATGATATCCTTTTATTTAACTCTCAGTTCACATTTCTTGGATTATATATACTTTTAATAGTGATAATTAAAATATTTATTTTTCTAAATTTCGATTAGAACAACCTATAATCAAATTTTAATATAGTTTATATAAATTATTAACAATTTAAAACTCAGAGAAAATTTTTACTTATTTAAAGATGAATGAATTTATATTTCTAAAGTTGTGGACTGCATATGAGTGCTTTTTGAGATTAAAAAATGTGTACTTGCCCTATGAAATATATGCCTCTTCATTTAATGATTAAGATCATTTACTTTTTCCCACTCAGCAGAATGAAGTCTTCTGTTTGTTTCTGGTAATAAGAAATATTTGTATGCAAACTTATACTTATCTTGAGGTCGTTTTATTAGTTATTGGTGAATTGATAAATAAATGAGATACCCTATTTTTAATGCCACTTTTCTCATATCAATGTCGCTCTATATGAAAAGACAGTTTTAAAAAGTCTGTTGGGAAACAATGATTTTTGTCTTCGATTCATTTACAATTGTAAAAATCGTATTTTGTAACACAAACCTGTGAAATTATCACTGTCAATACAATGACAAATCTGCTGCTGTCATAACTTCGATAACTGGAGGTGATTTAGACTTTTCAGTCTCTTTGTTTGCAGTGAAAATTTGACTCGAAGCTAGACGAATGGATATCTATTAAAAGGAACAAATAAACATACAGAGGAACAGAAAAAAAGACATTGAATCACGGCGATGCCAAGGCCGTTGCAAAAGTTTTAGAAAGACTAACAATAAACCAAATCACAACAATGAAATGCGCTTCAGTACATTTACATGTTAAAAAATCAATGCTGCTTCAATTACTGATGGATATTTCGGCCTAGTGACCTAGTTTATTTCACATCAGTTTCAAGGCTTCTCATGTATCAGCTAGTTTACAACTATATAGCTATTTATAGTCAAAGAATCTTGCAGCAAATACGACGTAACACGCCAGTATATGACCATATATTAAAAGCAAATTCGTTTTGAAAAATATTTATGTGAGAATGAAGTACTTCATCTCAAATAAACCGAAGAAGCAGAAAAAAAATTTCATTCAGAAAAACTTCATTGCATGGCTCAAAATTCGAATGCAGTTTTCTAATGAAACTGCGCGTTCATTATTGATATTTCAAAAAAAAAATCAGTTATTATAACTAAAACTAGTAAGCAGAGTAACTCTTCACTATTCGCTTTTTAATAATGAATTCCAAAATATGGTTTAAAAAATTGAATCACAAATTTAAAGAAGACGTGTTTTAACCTCAAAAAACTGACCGATTCATTTCTGTAAATAAAATGAACCAACGAACTTATAAGCTTAGAAATATATTTATTAAGTTATAATTCCATGCGGATGTAAATAAAAAACATATTTGTTTTGATTTGTATCCTCATTCGGTCCTTTTACAAATTATTCGCTGTTTCTGCGCTACCCAATTCTGCAAAAGTTGACTGCATTTGAAAGAATTAACTTGCATATAATAATAACCAAAAATTATATGGAAATTCAACTTAAATAAATAAGAAATGCTTAAACATAAAATATTTTACAAATTTTTTGATATGTTCTCTCACGATTGTTTTACTGTTATTGCAGAGAGATAGGTGCAGAAAATATCTCGCTTTAAAAATTAAAAGCCTAATTTTATAATTTGGAAGTCTTGTAAACATCATTCTTCATATTAACTATAAATAATATTATTACCAATAAATTTCTCTATCAAATTATTAGCTATGGATCTCAGATGAAAATTTTAATTTTAAACAGAATAATAAGCTTTTTCTAGCAATATTAATAGATTACAATGATTTTCTATCCGCATAAAATATTTTTAATCGTGTTTAACTTTGAAAAGATTGAATGAATTAGAAAAGAATCATTTATTTTTAACCGTCCCAAACCTTCTAAATAACATTTAATCATCTAAATGCATCTGCCATAAGCTGTGCATTTTCACGCTGTGTCTCTTGTCTAGCTTTCAGCACGCTATTAATAATATGGTAAACCGGTAATGTCTGCATATTTTTAGTCTGATGCCTAAGTTGCAAAATTAATTACTTTCGGGGAACAGATATAGGCAGGAAATGAAGAAAAATGAGCATTCCGCTGTTAGTAATAAATTAATTTTTCTACTGTCTATAGTAAACAACTTCTAATTAAATTACGCCGTTAGTCAGTGATAATCAAATGCAACAATATTTTGAATTGAATAGTTACTTTATTTCGGAGATGTCTTAACTTACCATAAATTCTTTTCCTTATAATATTTATGATTATTTAATATTGTATATTTCAATATGTTTTTTTCTGTGCAGATGAAATTCGGTGGTCATGGATTTTCACACATTATAACAAACGTATTGCCAAAAATGAGAAAACGTGGATTCAGTGAAAACGACATAAAGAAGATTCTGATTGATAATCCGAAGAAATGGCTTACATTCGAGTAATGCTTCCATTCAGCGCTTCATACTTAACACTGCGAATAAGATGAGATAAGGATAGTCTTGCAACTCACGTTTTGTTTAAACTAGTTTCTTCCATATGTGAATGATTTTATTTTAAGATTAAAAACTCGTATTAATCTAAGATCGATTGCTTTTTTTATTTCTTTGAAAACGAAAAAATAATGCATGCTATATTTTATATTCAAATAAAGAAAACATGAATTTTGTTTCGAGAATGTTTCCTTTTCTTTTTCCATTTTTTTCATCGTTATTTATAAAACCGGGATCTTTCTCGCATACTTTCTACTAAAAGTGAATTTGTATTTTAGAAGCATTTTTTCCCATCCGATTGAAACCAAAATTTGACACCGAACTACAACAAAATCACATAACAAATTTCATGTTACTCTGTTTTTGAGTTTATATGCTTCTGAAAATACAAACCTCATTGGATTTGGCTCAAAATTTGATAGATGTCTACAACAGAGATGTTAAATCTGTGCACCGAATTTTATCCATTTGCGCTCTAAATTTTGTAATTATCGTGTTAACTTGTATTCGAACAGTCGGACAAGCAGACTTCCTCTTCTTCTAATTGAGCCAAATCTGAATTGTTTTGACTCAAAATGTGATAGAAATATATAAATTTGGTTGAATCGTATACCAAATTTCATCCCACTAGCTCAAAACATTTTTGTGTTATCTTTTTCACTGACAGACAGACAGACGTTTTCAAGAAATGCGTTTTTCGAACTCAGGGAGATATAAAACATGGAGATTCATCAAAATCTCGAGTTCGAATATTTTGACGATTACAATACTTTCTCTACACTTCTTATAAAAGAAAGTAAATATATATATATATATATATATATATATATATATATATATATATATATATATATATATATAAAACTGCTTGAGAAGTTTTGTTTAATATTAAAATACAATTCTAAAACGAAATTGTATGAAGCGGGCGCGATGGTCCAGAAATAAATAAATGAATGAAAGTAAATGTGCGCATAAGTACGTAAATGTAAGTAAAATACGTCTCAATGATCAGTGTTTTTATCATAATTCCTACCATTCTTCATTTCTCTCATAATAAAACTAACCTATTCACAAAGAGTTCTGTATTAGAATCTTTTTTCCTTTTGAAGTAACAAAATATATAAGCTCATTCAAATATTCTTTTCCAGAAATGCGTTTTAATTAGAAAAAAGCTTTGCAAAAAGAGCAGCACGTGAATTAGACATCGCAAATATTTTATTACTATGTGTTATTTATAAAATACTTCATTTAATAACGAAGATAATAAAAATGTATGCAAAATTTCAATCAAGATAAGTGAAATAAAATTCTTTTTTTTTTTTTTTTTTTTTTTACTAATTTGTTACAAATTTTAAAGCATTAAAATCTCCGATTATCATTTTCCTTCCAAATGGACAAACAAAAACAATCTTCAGTAGCACAGAAAGTTTTATTTGCACAAATGAAAAGCTCGCATTTCAGTTGTTGCAT
This sequence comes from Argiope bruennichi, assembly GCF_947563725.1. NCBI lineage: Eukaryota > Metazoa > Arthropoda > Arachnida > Araneae > Araneidae > Argiope > Argiope bruennichi. The sequence goes on along the minus strand of NC_079162.1, from coordinate 131,116,478 downwards.
ATAGAAATAGTTTTACGAGAACACAAAGATATTTTTTATCGTTTTTTTTTTTTTTTACATTATAAATATTTATTAAGTACAAGCTAAAGTTCAAATGAAATTAATTTCATGCTAAGATAATGGTATAATGGTCAATATGAATTCTTTGTTCCATACACTACTTTATATTGGGATAAGAAAACAGTTAAAATGATTCATTGTTTATATTTTTAAAGAATAGATTTCGGGATTAATTTTTCTCTTGGGTTCACTGAATGAAAGAGATTTTAAAACAACTGAAATTTGTGCTAAAATAAAAATTTTAGCTTTATAGAGAGGCAACTTTCCCAGCTTTTTTGTTTTAATTTGATTGCTGATTGTGGAAAATCCCAATTCTCGGCACTGATATATCTCCGCCCTTTCACCCCTCCAAATAAAAGAAATTACAACAAATATTATAATATGATTGAAATGGATTTAACTACGATAATAGGGAATGCCATGACATTATAGTCATTCTTTACATAGAACGAAACTATTCAAAAAGCGTTTTAATTTTTCTTCGCATTTAACAAATTGTATTTTCATGTAAATGTGCCAACATCTTCAGCTTTTTTTTTCTTTTGTTATCGATTTTAAGATGATCTCCTTTAATTCCTTTTTTTTTCTTTGTTAATAACAGAATCTAAGTAAAGTAATACAATTTGGATGAAAAATTTAGCATAGAATTACTCATCTGACTGTAAAGAGTAGATATTATGATGGTTAAAGATGATATCATTGGACAAACAGCAATTTTTTAGTAGGAAATCTAATATAGCTTTCTTAATAGTTTTACGAATCTGTAATATTGCTCCCCTCGAAGTTAGTTTCATGGTAAGGAAGAGCGTTATGTAGATATTTTAATGGCTATTTAATGAATACCGGGTCAACGACCCCCCACCTGCAATCTGATGAAAGTGTCTGTTTCCTTTATTGATGTTTGTTTGAATTAAAATTAAATCATTAATCAAAACAGCTAAATAAAATATTCAAGATAAAGAGATTGCCAATTAATATTCATAATGTAAATATTCCATTAAAATAGAATCAAATTTATAACACAATTCGTGATTCACAATTCATATTAAAATTTCATTCAATTATAAAGTCTTTCAAAGCATTACTATGTAACTGATGATGTATTTAGTAACATTAGCCAACACTTTGATCAGAGAAGCACATTGATAAATTATGGAGATCTTAATTTGAATGAATGATTACATTAAACAGAAATTTATAGTCAATTATATGTATAATTTATTGTAAATCAAAAGAATAATTTATTTAATTTAATTCAAAATTTCTATTGAACTATTAAAATTTATTTTTAGTAGTCTATATAAAAGGCTAATTGCAGAAAGAGATCAAGTCACAAAATACAAATTTTGCAGGACACACAAAAAAACTATTTTCCATCATTCTAAACAAAGCAAAATTTAATTTAATTCTTTTTTTTTTTCATTTATAGTTACCTTCTGATATATTTCATGCACATTTTTGAATAAAAAACACAACTGCTCTCCTTTTTAAAAATTTTTTTAGTGTCTTGTTCACGTTCCCTTTTTGCACTAAAGACTTGATTTTATTTAAGTAAAAAAATACAAATATGATTAAAAAATTTATTTATAAATAAAAATGAGAGTTTGCATTGAAAGAAATGTCGAAATATAATAAAAGGACTCTGAAATTGTTAAAATAAACAAAATTATTTAATGTTTGCTATGGACACCATATGCTAGAAGATAAGAGCTATGTTACTCTAAAACTCATTTGTGTTTCCTGGAATACTAATAAACTTTTCTTAAAGTCATCCATTTTCAATTAATTTATAAGAGGGTTTTTTTATTGATATGCCCAGGTTTTAGGAAATTTTAAATTTGTATCGGTACCACTGACGATATAATGAATATGAAATAAGGTCATTTAAGCATTTCACTTCATAGTGGTCCTTTATTGTGAAAATCTGCTCCTTCATGCCAAAGATCTTCTACTGATTTTTTAGTAACTGTTCCTGAATAAAATCAACTTTTCGATATCCTAATTATTTTTCTTTTGAATTTTGTACTGATTCATTATCAAAATTTTGTTAGAACCATCCCATCTTCATAGAACACAAAACATATTATTTAACTGATCCTGTTGTTGCTGTTGTTTCTTATGTCACTTGTCACAGACAAACTCGCTGACAAAGTGAGCGAGTTTAAGCCAAGAAATTTAGCCTCTTTTGTTTAATGATCCTTAGATTATGAATGCTAAAAACGTCAACTATCAGCTGTCATAAATTATAAATATCTTGCTCGGGTATGGAAAACAAAGAGACGTTTGCGAGAAAATCAATGTTTAAGATGAACAGTTATTTTACCATAGTCATTGAGTTACGTAGCTTCTTTTGAGTCACGGCGTTTATTACAGACAAGGAACAAATCCAGGAATACACCCTTTCAAATTCTAATTTATTGCTATAGTTAAACAATTGGAAGAATGAGCTTAAATATTTGAAGTACAATTTAATTACTCGAAACATGTTAAAAATATTATTTAATGCAAATTAAATCTTTAATGCAGAATCTTTCAAAAAAATGCATTCTATGAAGATTTAAGAAAATCTTCATTTTTTTTTATTAAAATGTCAAAAGAGACGAAAGCCAAATTGTATGACTAAGAAATCAAAATGAAATTGAAAATCTGTAATTTGAAACCGAAACAAAAAGCAAATGTCCGTTTCCTCATTACAGAAAGCATCAATTTGCAATCGGTGCGAAAACGTGTTTCTCGGTGCAAAATTTATCAAAGTTTTTTCCTCTGATGAGTTTAAGTTGAAAAGCACATTTGAAGAAAGTTAACATCAAACAACAGGTAAGTGAAGTTCTGCTTTAGACCTAATCTGCATAAATATATGAGAGAAGGTAATTTTCTGAATCGTAGCTAGAACTATGGCAAAAGATATTGTAATTAAACAGTTAATTGAAATAATAGCATTAGTTTGATATCCATTGCAATGGTGAAAGTATAGTTGCCAACATGAAAAAATATTTTAAAACATTTTTTAAATCATGAACGAAATTGCACAGCAATTAAATTGATATCATTAAAATATTATTTTTGAATTTAAAAATGATATAAAAATAATTTTGAGACAATATTTTTGGAAGTTATCGCAGAAAAACGTCAAAATATTAAATAATTTTTAATAAATTGAATTTCTTTTCTTTTTAATTTTTGAAAGTGAACAATGATTCTCAGTCCTTTTTTTTTAAGAGCATATGTGCCTTAATCGCTACAAGATCAAAAGACAGTTTTACACATACACATGTTGACAAAAATTTTATTCTAAATCATTAAATCATCAGACAGGAGAAAACAAGGAAATTGTGAATTTGATATATATTAGCTGCATTTGATTTTATTCATACAATAAATTATAAGACGAAGTGCCTATGTTATTTTTATATTTTGCTTCTAATCATGCTTTTGTTGGCAAATTTGTAAGTATAATAAAAGAGGAGGTTTATGTAGATGACTGTCTGCTGATGTTTTTAAATAAATCCCATCTCTAAAGATGGCAAGTATGTTAATAATCAATAAAAAGTTGCTGAGAAAAAGTAATAAAAAACAAGAGATTCAGAGTTTTGTAGTAATGAAGTGTTTTTTTTCCCCCCGAAAAAGTTATATATTTGCTCGTTAGTTACATACAGATTTGAAAATTACTGACCATTATTTTGGTGAATTGGAATGAGAAGTAATTTGTCCATATATTAACTATTCATTGACTGTCAAATTAGTTAATTAATTGATCTTGTAACTTGCTTTTACATAATTGCTTTTGTTTATTCAACTTTTCGCACTCGAACAGAAATTAAACGTAACGTGAGTACGTGAATAAGGGTGAAATCAGGTAGAAAAGCGACTTCCGTTCACAGAGTTACCAAAAGAACATGCAACCATTCATTGATCTCCACGAAACACGCTATAATTCGTACTGAATGTTGTGAGCCTACGCGCACCAACATTCCACAATATTTAGAGTGTAATATATGCCATTTCATGTGTGTTAGCAAAAGGAATATGTGCTAATAGGGCGCATAGAAGGTAGTTCAAATTAAGATTCACGAATTCACAGGATTTTGGAGGACGTTTTATTAATCCAAATAATGTATTAAATTTGAAGAGGTATTTAAATTATTGTGTTAGTGGCTATCTCTTTTATAATAAATAAGGAATTTTCCCGACTTCTTGCCATAGATTTATACGCTTTGTGAGATTTAACTCTATGAGCCTGACATACGTGAGAATTTCAGTGCCTGAAAGTCCTGAGCCGTTTATCGTGAACAAAAACAGAATGCAATCGTCTTTTCTTTCACAGAGATTACAGTAGGAGGACACCTACTGACTATAATTGAAATGCATGGTCCGTCTTTACCCCCATGGGGTTGTCGTTTGCAGTTTGAGGGAAGGGTTTGTTTGTTGTTTCTGGATTTACACTCACACGCGTTTCGACGATTTTAGATGCTTTTTTTTTTTTTTTTTTTGCATTTTATAGTTGTTATAGAATTAAGAGTAAAATTTAAAAATAAAATAAGAATAAAGTAATTAAACATAAAACATTATTATCTTCAAATCTCCTTCGGATATTTTTTTTTTTTTTTTCATTCTTTTTCGAAGTATTTTCTTACTTATGAAGTTTGAAAACATATAATGATAAAAAAAAAAAAATTGGGATTTTAAGTTCGTAGCTTATAATTAGTGTTTATTATTATTATTTTTTTAACTCTTTATATAAAGCATGTGAAAATTATCATAAAGTCTTCAAAGAATGAGAAACTATTTTTAGCAATAAAAATCTAGAAAATTCAAGCTTATTTTTATTTTATAATTATTAATAAAATAATTTAAATTTATTTATTAAAGTAAAATTGGACATGCTTTTATTTGCTTTTTAACTTAACGATAATATTTTTACAAACTTTGTAGATATAGTGTAATATTAAATAAGGGGTTGGTGGCTCGATAAACTGAAAGGAACCTAATGAAAAGGTTAAAAAAACGTATCATTAAAATTTAATATTTTGCCAATATAAAATTTAAAACATCTGTAATTGCCAACTGTCAGCAGTAATATAGAATGCAGTTTATTAAAATCTCTTCCTTTCTGCATTGTATATTTCATTCCCTGAAAAACTAATTCAATAAAGATGATCGCGACAAGATTTTATTTATTCTCCTAAAACATTCACATGTAGACATTTATCAATCGGTTCATGATATTTCAATTATTTTCATAGAAGTTCCTTCAAAATTAAAATTGAATGCACCAAATTTTACTTTATTTCTAAATTCTATACAGCAATTGACTTTAATTAACAGTCACTATATTTTTCTAAAATGTACTAATTGTAAAAAGTGAGGAAAGAAGCAGTAATTGTGGAAATTTTTATTTTATATCTAACTGGGGGGTTTTAGTAATGCAATAAATTATTAAAAATCTATTTGTAATTAAGTAAAGTATCAGAAAAGAAAACATGATATTTGAATAAATATTTATATTTGATAATTTCAATTCAATATCAATTATATTGATAATTTGATTTATTTATATTTATATAAAATATTTGAATAATCACTGTCAATAAAAATAAGTAAAGAGGAAAGAAATAGATTTTTTAATTGATAAACATATTAAAAATCTTGATATCTTATACATAAAAAAAAAACTGAAAAGCTCATGGCAATCGTAATAAAATGTTTAAATAAATCCAATCATTGAATTTAGATATTCTTAGCTGATAAATAATGTTTCATCCCCTTAGTTATTATCTGAAGTATTCGTTTCCTTCGCAGGCATAGCATGACTTGAAAAGGCGCTCATCAATCACTGTCAAAGTTAGCGGACCCCCCATAGCGAGCATATGGTGCGCTCGCCGAGAAATAGCTTTCACCCCTTAAATTCACCTTACCGCCTCAAAGCGCATGAGTCAGGCACCTGTTTCGCAGGGCGGTATTGGGTGAGTTAGGGCTCATAGGGTTAAACACTACGCAAGTGGAGACTCTTAACCTAAAAATTTTTGTTGTAACTGATAATAATTATTTCTTCAAGTTGGATTTAAATCAAAATATTGCAAAGATGACAGACATTTGAATTAAAATTTTACGATATATCAATAAAATCTTTTTTTGGGGGAGGGGGGGGGAGCGGGATTTTTTAAATTTTTGTCATCATGTCAGTTGCCTGTTGGGAAATTTGAAAAAAGTTTCGTCAAAATCTGTTATTGGTCCCATTGGTTACAAAAACAATGCTGAAGATTACATACTGGATAATAAATTTAAATTCTCAACTAGTTTCAGAGATAAATATTAGCATAAAAGAGTTGGTGACTACTTCTATGTTACAGAAAATATATCTTCAAGTGACTTAAATGCGATAATTTCTTGAATACTAGCGACAAATCACTTCTTAAAAGGAATGCTAAGAGAATCCTAAATCCCTAAACTTGCATATATGCTAGAATCTCTTTAACAGTATTTAAATTTTTAATTTTGTAAAGTTTAAATTAGTTTTCAAATCAGATAGAAACTCTTCCAACAACTCTTGAAAATTTTACAACCGGTAAAATTTTCACAATACAGTCATATCTCGCTTAACGAGTACCTCGCCAAACGAGTGATTTTGATAAAGAGCAAAATGAAATGGATGGAAGATTGGCCTGTATCATTCTGTGTTGAGCTCTCTTTTGAAGGAAACCTTATATTTAGATGGAAGAAGTTCTGGCCTGATATTGTTGTCGTGCGCGACTGCAAGGGGTTTGAGTAAGTACCTTTGGAGTCTTAATCGACGAGACTATGTCTCTGGATAATGGGACACAATCTCATCTCGAGGTAATGGGGCTAGGGGTAAATAGCAAGGACGTCGATGAGCTAATGGAAGAACATAACTAAAATTACCGAAGAACTTATGGTGTTGCATTCTGTTTTAAAGCGAAGAATTTCAAAGATTGGGTCAAAAGAAGAGGCAATAATAGATTCAACATAGTAGCAAACTTCCAGTGAAATAAGGGAGATAGTGAAGGCATGGGAAGTTATTGCATCGTAAGTTGAGAAACGTTACCTTGATAAGGCAGTAACTATGTGTGCTATAAACTCATTAGATTTTAATGCTGCGTCTAATTTTTTTCAAATCTCGAAGCGTAGTCGAAAACAAATTTCTATAGACAACTCTCTTGTTAAAATAAGCACGCATTATAAACAATAAATTACATTATTGTAAACTTGTTTGAGTATTATTGTATTGTATTATTTTAAATGGAACGTTTTGTCCTATTTTACATGGATTAGTATAGATTTTTTTCCTTAACGAGTGATTTGGATTAGGAACAAGATTCGGGGACGAATTATGGTGGTATCCAAAGTTGAAGAATGTTTCTACTGTACTAATTAAACTCTGAAAAGAGTTGGGAACAGTATGACCCTAACTCATTTAATAACTCGATCATGATTACAGATGAATATTATACTTATATTTTACACATGAAAAATCCGTTAGAATTTTAATTCATTTGTTGACAAGCAAGTTTGGCGCAACTTTCGATTAAATTTTCGAATAATTCTACAGTAATGTATTCTTCATCATCATTTTATTAATTGATTGTTTTGAATTTTCTATTCCATTTAATTTTAAAATGGAAATAACTTATGTTTTTGTTTGGGCTAATCGACAGATGTGATGCAACAAAATCAAATTTATTGATATAGTACCAAAGAGAATTTATGTTTCCTCTTTTGTCAATGGCAACAGCCTTAAAAAAGAAACTATTACTTCTGCTACCCACTGTTAGCCGAAATCTTGTTTTAAAGGACGTTCGGGTAGTTTGTTATTTCCTTTCAGTGCGTGGACGTTTGTCCTTCAACTTGTCCAAAGTTGGAAAGCAAATATAAATTTTCAAAGTATGGCTGAGAATCGGAAAAAGGTAACTACTGTTTAAATTTTCGATTCCGTTATTTCTGACATTTTACATGAATTTCATTACTTTCATCGTGTATGATGAAATGACAGGTGAATGTTTCATAAAATATGAACATTTACAGTTCTCTGTGCGAAAAATGAATTAGCATTTCCTAATATTCGGGAAACTTAATATTGTTGGTTAACTTTCCGATGTTTAGTATACAGATCTAAGAAAAAAATGTTTAACCGGTTCTATTATTTTCACTGATTTAATATGAGAAATTATTGCTTTTTTGCACCTACATATTTAGAAGTAACGTGCATTTATTCGGAGGCTTTTTCAATATGCTTCAAAATCTGTTCCATTTTTTTATATGTATTTACTCTAGTCTAATTTATTCCTTGGTTATGAATACAGGTCTTAATTTTACTTCGTAAAGTGTTAGTAGAGAGAGCAGTAAAAACGATATCGAGCTTCAGTTTGTTTACATGCTGCGGGTAGTTGAATCTCACTTTACCTGTCTTTCATGAATTTGTTTATGTTTTTAATTTTTGCTGTCCTGATTATCATTCATAAATCAAATTATTTCGTATGTTTTTCTACATTTTTTTTTAAAAAAATTTCTGATTTATTTTGTTTTTAAAGAGCAGCGATTCTTGTATTTGAGTACTAGGACTTTTTTTTCTGTCTTTCAAATATATGAAAGCAGAAGTACCAACATTTCTGTTTTCTTTTATTACTTTTCAGATATCAAAAACATAAGTATTAATACTTTTGTTTTTAAGTATTAGTTCTTCTGTTTTCAAAAGTTGATATATTTGAATCTGTGCATACATGCATTGTCATAATACAAACAGTTTATTTTAAATAATCAGGCTCTTACTTATTCTGTATTTAATGAATTGATATTTTGTTTATAAATTTGATTACATTTGTTTCGGGAAAGGTCTTAAAAGGCTTATTATTTTATGTGTAATTTAATACATTACTGTATTTTGTTTTATAATTATTGTTTTATTTAATGTCTTAAAAACTGCATAACAATTCACGATAGGAGTGGCTACAGATACATAGCACATTTTGAACTTTGAAATTAAATCAGTTGTTTACATGAACATAGTGCATGTTGAATTATTTATGAATCCAATATTTTCTTGCTTATATGGTGTGAATGTTTGGAGTTACAAGATGTTCTATTTTAAAAATAGCTTGAAGTTCAGTAAAGGATGTTTAAGGTGTATTAGTGATAGTGTTGTATAACACTTGAGGAGAAATCTGCTGAAATGAAAAAGAAGTTTATTTTCATTTTAGATGACCTTGTATGTTGGATATAAATTTATCATTGGAAGACCTTTGTTCAATTCTTGCCTATTTTTCTATTGAATCTCGACTTTCTTCAAAAGCTGACCATAAATTTTTTTTTCGTGCATTAATGAAGAATCATCTTAATATGTTTAACTATTATACAATGATCATGATGCTCCAAATCTTCTGCAGTTTGATTAATCATTGCTTATTTATTAAAGGGAATAATTTATCAATTTCATACCCCCTATTTCCTGCTATCTATAAACAACATGTGGCAAAAAAAAAATTTTAAAAAATCCTGTTTTAGCTGCAATGCTGTCCTTGAACTTTCATCACATTTCAAACGTTTTTACTGCAGTTCCATTGTAAAAACTGCAAATTTAATGTGTGCTAATTCCTCAGCTGCATTTTTGGAAATTGCTGGGCAAAAATTTTTGGTTATTAAAAATTCATTTTTAAATATTAAGAGATGCTCATTGCTTTCAAAACTTGATAAAATTCATCTTTTAATAATTGAAAATGGCAAATTAAGTGTGATATTTCAATATAGTCTGTTTTAATATTAATATTTTGCTGTAAAAGTTTGAGATGCGATTGGATACATTTCAATTTTCATTCATTCATATATGCTAATCTTGGCTTTGGTTCTGCATATCATAGTTGATGAATCAAGAAAATGCTTTCAAAAAGTAAAAATGTGCATACTAGCTTCTGACTCATTTTCCTATGAAATAGTTCTTATTATTTTGAAGAAATATATGTTGTCATTTGATTCATTAATCGATTTATATGAATATAGCATAAGTGAGTAGATTTTAATAAATTGTTTTTGTTTGAAATATATGAAAATGGAAGGGCCGAGTATGTAGCATTCTTTACAATACCTTCTGTGAATATTTTGATCTTAATAGTATTTTAGTTAGAAGGCTTTTTTGCTTGTTGAAACCAAACATTTTTAAATAAATGTTACAATTTATTGTGAAGCACATGATTTGTTTGCGTTGAATTTCTATTGTGCAAAATATTTCTATTGTGTGTTTTTATCATGTTATTCCTTAGGTGTTTTCTTTGGTTTCACTGTATTTATATTTTTCATTTACTTTTTGCATGCATTTTTATTAGTAAACAAACTGCACAGTTGTATATTAAAGCACTTAAAAAAATAATAATTTGGAAATCGGGTTAAAATGAAAAAGAATTTGAAAGTCTTATATAAAAGAAGTCATTAAAAAGCGTATTTCGGAATAAAGGCTAGTTTTGTTGTTGGATTTCGTGTCTTGAATCTGTGCAAAAGTCTTTTTACATCGGATATTTCTTTTTCATTAGTAAAGTAGGTTAGCTTTCTTGCAAGATTAATGGATGATATAATTTTTAACTAGAGCTCTAAAGTAATTGAAGGCTGACATTAAATTAACATTTTGTAATATTATCTGATGAATGCAATGTTGTATTTTAGAAATGAATATATAACTATACATGGTACTGTATTGTTTAAAATTGATATTTTGAACATCGGGTTTAGAAATATGTTGGATATGCATTCTTTGTTATGTAATTAACATTAAGAATGTGATAAATAATCTAAATTCCCTTCCATTATCATTTGAAATAGTCGAGACTAAGTCTGCTTCCGAGTCAAATAACAAAAACAGTGTGTGCAAATCATTGAAACCCTATGAAGTTTCATATTTATGCATGAGTCATTATTAGATTTCTTCTATTCAGAACATTTTAATTTAAATATGGCTTGTCTTTCTATCTTGTATGGTTTCATTATGCATGTTTTCCGTTTAAATTTTTTCTGACTTTTTTTAAAATTGTATACTATACAAAAAATTTGTTGTATGAATGTTAACTTTTCAATTTTGAAGTAAAAGCACTTTTTAATGTAAAGTTTCTATTTTAAATTATAGGTTGAAGCTGTGCTAAAAGAATTTATACTATCTAATGATGCACTTCTTAAAGTTTCTGCTCTCTTATTGCAAGAATTTAATAACGGTTTAGGTGCAAATACGCACCAAACTGCAACTGTTAAGATGTTCCCTACCTTTGTCAGAGATGTGCCAGATGGTAGTGGTAAGTATAAAATTGTTGCTTTAATTTGTTTATTTCTGTATTGTAAGTAATTAAAATTTCATGTTGTTGTAACAATTAAAACTTAGCATTGTATTCATAAATGTTTTTATTTATTTAATGTTTGTTTCAGTCTTAACTGTAATGTGAAATTGTGAAATAATTCTTAACGTTTTACTTGATTTCACACTCAATATCAAATGCCTTTTTTTAGAAGTATCTTAGTATGTATAATTCCATTTGATTTATAATGCTTAAATGCCTGCAAGCTCTAAATACAGGATTTTTTTCTGAATATAATGAGTTAGACAGAGGTAAATTCTTGACTGTTTTATCTCTGTTGGTGCTGATATACAATGAATTTTAAAAAAGTAATAATTTTAAAGTCAAATTAATTGATCAAAAAATAGAAAATAATTTAACAGTAACTTTAATTGAAGTTTGAAGATGTAGATAAAATTACGAGTAACTTTTGTTTCCTTATTGTCTTTAAAAGTTACAGAATTAAAAACAAAATATTGCTGCATTAATTTTCAGAAAAGGGAAAATTCCTTGCGCTGGATTTAGGTGGAACTAATTTTAGAGTCCTGTCTATTGATTTGGATGGAGACCAATTCAATATGATGAATGAAATTTATGAAATACCACAATCAATAATGCTTGGTTCTGGTGAGCAAGTAAGTAGAAAAATTTTAATAGTTCTATTTATAGAATGCTCGAGTTTTCAGATGTTATTTTTTTAAATTATCATTAGCTACCTTGGGTGAAAAAACTGTTCACCAAAATTACTGACTTTTTACGCTGTTAAATGATTAATGTGGATAGATAAAGAAAATTGAATACTAAGTTAAGACCTTTTTTGGAAGATAATTGCTTTGAAAGATATGAAAGTCGATTTCCATTGGCAAGTCATGGCGATTATTTATCTGGAAATGGTTAGGCCTATTTTTGTGCTTGATTAATCTTTCTATTTTGAAGACTGTTTCTTGAGTTATTTTGTATCTTCATTTCTTCTGATTGAATAGATTTTTTGGTGATATGATAAATATTTCTAATATTATTTTGCAGCTCTGTTTGATTATCCTTAGATTCAGTGCAGCTTTAAAAACGTTCAATGAAGCAACCTAAAATTCATTCAATGGTTTGTTTATATTTGACTGTTGCAGTACAATAATAAGTAATAAGAGCAATTTCTGTGTCACGTACATTAGCGTATTATGTCTTTAGTTTCTATGATTGATAAATGATTGCATTAAAACTTGTATGATAACTTTATCTACTATAAATAGTATTAGAAAGCATTTCTGTGATTATTCTTTTATTTGGCATTATAGCAAATTCTTAATTTCATCATTAAAATGAATTTTTAGTGCTTCTTAAATCTGAATTTTGCATTATATCCGTTCAGAATGAAATTCTTTCTACTTTTTTTTCCAGAGTATAAAAAATGTTCATGGTGATTTTTTTTTTTTTTTAGTAGACAATATAAATTTTATCAGTCTGATTGAAGTGAATGATGAGATTAATTTTAATTTTTCATTATTACTTATGGTGTGTTCCTTGTCGAACTGAAATTGCCTTGTATTCTTAATCCAAGAAGGATTTTCTGTTGCTTGAATATCATAGAAATAATTGATTAAATCCATGTTTTATATTTATAAAACTGAAGTATTCTACCTAAACACTTTTGTTTATTTTATATTTGTATGTAACTTTGGTTAAAATATCAAAACTTTGTTAAAATATTTTATTTGCAAGAATAATATTTTTATATATTTGCATAAATTATGTGTCCAAAATAAAATCCATATGTGTAGCTGCATACTAATAATCATTTTATTTTTTCAGCTGTTTGATCACATAGCAGAATGCTTATCCCATTATCTGGAACAGCTTGGTCTTACCCACCGAACATTACCTCTTGGATTCACATTCAGCTTCCCTTGTATACAAAAAGGTTTGACCAGTGCATTACTTGTTGGATGGACTAAAGGCTTCAACTGCTCTGGCGTACAAGGTGAAGATGTTGTACAGTTACTTCGAGCAGCAGTTAAACGTAGAAAAGTAAGCTAAATCTGATTTACATTAATTACAGTAATTTCCCCTAGGGTGCAGTGTAAAATTTGTGTAGGTTTAGCTTCTGGATCTATTATATAGTTCTTTTTCATGTTATATCATTAAAGTAACCTAATTGAGTGAAAAGTCTTTATGCTAAATAGATGTAATTTCTGTGTTTTCAAATAATATTTTTTATTTTATCTTGCAAGTTATATTTGAAATCCTAAGTTTTTTTGTTTTTTTTTCATTTATTTCAGAATGTTGATATTGATGTTGTTGCTATAGTTAATGATACCACTGGTACTTTAATGTCGTGTGCACATAAAAACAAGGAATGCAGAGTTGGATTAATTGTTGGTATGTTGAATATTTGTTATTTTTAATAAATAAAATTATTTAAATATTATGAGAATATAAGTTGATGCTTCCTTGAATAAGATAGAAGATATAATAAAATTAGAAAATTCAGGACAATTAAAAAAAATCCTTATTACTGTTGCTGATCTATTTTTCTTCGTCAAAATTAAAATCTCATTTTACTGTTATTTTAAAACGGGAATTTCGGAAATGCTTGATTTTTCAACCTTATAGATACATTTTATTTTTCATCCAGTGTTGTTTACATTAATCTTTGATTTTTGTTTCTTAACAATCTCTTTTTAAATGTGTCAGTATACATCAAGTGACAGTTCTTGAGATTAAATGGCAAAGTGTTATCATTTCACTTTGATGTTTGAGAGAAATGCTTCCATCTTCACTTATTTTATTTCTTATGAATAACTTTTTTTAGTTATTCCTGAAGCAATATCTTGATATGAATACCTCATGTGTGTTATTGATATTTTTTTCTTTTTTTTTTTCAATTTGTTCCTAACTGTGAGAATTATTTAAATAATAAACGGCATGTTTCGCAGGTTTGTAAGTATCGTAATGCTAACCAGGAAGGATCCTGGATATATCAAGATGTTGGAGATTTTATTTTGATTTGAAAATTTATATTCTAGTTATGTTACTAATATGCACTTTTCTACCCGAGAAATAATTTTATTAGAAATGAAGATTATTTCTCATTAAAAATGTGATACCTGTGAATGCAGTTGCTTTATTTTGTTAAAAAGCTAGTTGTAATATAAATTTTGTTGAAATCTTTTTTTTTTTTTTTTTTTTTTTTTTTAAATTGGAAAGGTACTGGGACAAATGCTTGTTATATGGAGCGATTGGAGAATGTTGAAACTTGGACTGGTGATCATAATCCTCCTAAGCAAGTCATAATTAACACTGAATGGGGTGCATTTGGTGACAATCGTTGTTTAGATTTCTTGAGAACATCATTTGATCATCAAATTGATGAAGTGTCTCTAAATAAAGGAAAGCAATTGTAAGTATATTAAAGTTACTTGCATAAATTTAAGACGGTTAAAATTTAATAAATTACTGTTTTATTTTTATTTGGGAAACAAACGTGAAATTTTGTATTGGTTAATTTCATCATTTTTCTTCTAATTATGGCTTTCTTCTTATCAACCATTAACTCTTTTAACATTTGTAAGTTTAAAAAAAAAATTCTGTTAGCACCAACTATTAACGAAAACTTCATTTCTCTGCTTCTATTGTTATAAGAGAGTAGCTAACTGGCATTTAAATAAAATATTTAAAAAAATTACGCTTGCATTTTTACCTATGTTGGGATCATTATGTAGTTTATCATTTCACAATGTATTTTTTTAATTGCAACCAGTCACCCCATTACCACAGAACTAAACTGTATAAATGGGTGTAAAAACTGTTATTGATGCAAATATTATTGTTAATATTTTTGCAAATTGCTTTGGATTCAAATAAAAATTTGAGCGGTTCTTATCCTGTCCCTCTAAAATGTGTTTCTTAGGAGTTTTATCTATTTACTACTAGTGTCATTTCAAAATTAGGTTTTTAACTTTCGGATGTTTAATTTCTTGTTTCCCAAAGACAGTCTTTGAAATCCGTACCAATGAGCTATTTATGTATATGTATTATTTACTTATAAATGTGTCATTATTATTGTTGCAATCTATGTACGGGTGAAAACTGCTCATATGGCATATTGTTTGATTTTGCTTATTGCTGCCAAATATTGATTTTTTTTTTTTAATAATTAGAATTCTGTTTGCTTTGGTAATTTCCTTCTGAAAATAATAGATGTCACTATTGTTCTTAATGTCGCTTTTCCGCGTTTTTTAATAAATTTTCAACATTCTAATGAAAAATAATCTAACGTATGCCAAAACTTGATTTTTTTTTTTTTTTTTAGTTTTTTTGTCCTGTGCAGGCTTATATAAATAGACATTCAGTTACGATTTTATAATTTGTTATTATGATATAAAATGAATAGTGAATAAAAATTTATTTTTAAAAAATATGATGCCATAAGAAAATTAATATTATTTTTTTTTATTACAAATATTTCTTTTCTATTTAGGTTTGAAAAAATGATATCTGGAATGTACATGGGTGAAATAGTTCGAAGAGTCTTGGTAAAACTTGCAGATGATGGTATATTATTCAAAGGAAAGCTTTCAGAAAAATTCAAGACTCCTTATGCATTTAAAACAAAATATGTATCCAATGTTGAAAGGTAAATTATTTTGCTGAAAAATATATTTCTTTGAAAATTAGGGATTTTTTAAAAAATCTGAAATCTAATTCTTTTGAAATTGGTAGTATTTTTTACATCCAAAATTAAGTGTTAGTAATGCTGTTGGTTTTTAAAAATTCATGTTGTTGCTACCTTTTTTTTTTTTTTTTTATGCATTATAGTTTTACGGTTTTCTCTGCTCTGCTGTGTTATGCAGCAGGATTCCCCCTCCCCCTTGATATGGAATTTCTTAGTTCACAATAATTTATGTAACTATTTTTTTTAATTGAAAGTACACAGTTATTACAAATTATTGTTCCATTTGAGACATGCTAAGTTGTTTCCTTAGATGTATCAAATATCTTTTGATATATACTTGAAATCTGGATTCTAGTGATTCAGAATGTACTTAAATGGAAATAAGAATACCTTAATAGAAATAGGAATCCCTGTTATATACTTCAATATCCCTGAAGTATATAATAATGGTTTCATCTAAACAAGTGTTATGTTGGATTTTCAGGGTTAATTGTTAAGGACCATTTTTACTATAGTATTTATTTTTTATTTTTTTTTCAAATCATATCGGAGAAGGCTAGTGAATCCAGTTTTTCCGTGTACTAACAGTATTAGGGAGGTTAATGTAATTAAGACCTTAACATTTTGAATCATTTTTCATGCACTGTTATATAATAATTGTATTAAATATGATATGAGAAACTAAACCACAGATATATTAATTAGGAATTCTGTTTTAGCGAAATGATATTTTGAGTTTTGGTATTTATGCATGAAAATTGTTCAAATGAAATTGTATTCTTTGAACAGCTAGCTGTAATTAGTTAAATTGTTGATCGGTATTAGTTTTGGTATCCAAACATTGTTGTTTTAAGAAAGAAAAATAGTTGATACATATTGTATTTTTTATTTAATAGCGATCCAAAACATAAAATGAATGAAACAATGACAGTTTTACAAAAAATGGGCATAACTGATGCATCTCAAGAAGACTGTGAAATTTTAAAACTTGTATGTGCTACTGTCTCTACACGAGCTGCACATTTGGTCTCAGCTGGTAAGTAATTTTTTCTTAATTTTAAATAAACATCTGTATCGGCAAAAATGAAATCAATAAAAAAATAAACTCAGTATTTTGAATTTTATTATTTTTATCAATTGCTTTGAATGTTAAAATAATTTTTTGATATAAAAGTAATGGTTAAGGTTTTAAAATTTGTCATTTAAGAGTTTTATAATGTATTACATAAACTAAAGAATTCTTTTTGGTTAATAATAATTTGTTGAGTAACTAGAATTTTAATCAGTAACTAGAACATTTTATATGAAAGTTATTAATCTGTTAGTTATACAATATTTAAAACAATTAACTTAAGACTTCCAAAAGTTGTTAGAATATTGGTCAAACAATTAACACTTGGATCTAAAATAATTTCTTAGTGGCACATTGTTGATTTATTGTATAATTTTTCAACACCAGGCAATTAAAACAAAAACTTCTTCAATATAGTTCAGTCTGATGCATTCCTTGCAGACAGCAGAGACGAAAACAAGCTCACAAACATAAATAAGATGCAACAACCAGTCACAAAAGTTAATAGAATATTGTCATACTTCCGGTTAAGAAAACTACCAATTGAATTTTGTTTCAGTAGCTGACCAGTGTATATTTGTATATCCAATAATCATGTTGCATTGTGCCGAGATTCATAAGTCTAAATTACTGATTTTGTCCTTTTTATTGAAAATATTTTCATTAATACATCGTTTATATCTGTTAATTTTAGCTGTAGCAACAATACTGAATAAGATAAAGCGATCTTACACAACTGTTGGAGTTGATGGATCTGTATACAGATATCATCCACATTTTAAAGAGCTTATGGAGAAGAAGATTGAAGAACTGACCGACCCTAATTATAAGGCAAGTATAAACGATTGCTAAAACTGATATTGTGTGCCAAATAAGCATTAAGTTTAAACTCCCTTGAAGCTGAGAAAAGCGTAAATATTTCTGATGAAATGTTATATTGTTTTAATGTTCTTATTACTTTAATTTAAATTCTGCCCCCCCCCCCGCCGAATTATTTGTATTTATTACTAATATTTGGTCTGAATCTGAATGTTAAGAATGTTATTTAAAGAGTTTGGAAGTATAGAATCAGAAAGTAAAATGTGGGGTATGATTTCATATTGTATTAAAGAGAACTTGTTTTGTCATTTGTACAGTCACAGGGGGGGAAAGCAGCCACCCAGTTTTATTCTGGTATTGCTTATCGTACCGTCTGGAAAGAAATATCATTTGAAAGAGAATTTAACATGCTTTTAAAGTTTTTTTTTTTTTTTTTTTTTGAATTAAAGAACGAATGCGAAAAATAAACCTTATTTATATATTCGTATTTAAAAATATGATATTTTATATCTTGGCAAATTACATTGAACTGCATTATTACGATTTCTATCCCTTTAATTGAATTTATTACTCTTAATTGTTGCCTTTATCGATCATCTAGTTCGCCGAGGATATTGGTATATTTAATTTCGATTAAATCGTTTAGATATAACTTCATTCCTTGATTCCCTCAAATATCCGATATTAAAGCCGAACTATTTTGTTTGTCATATTTGTTTCATTAGCATTTTTAATGGTGATCAATCCTGTGACATCATATCGCTATTAAAAATTTAAATGTATGGTTTATCGATCATCTAAATTTTGCTGTATTGACACTCCTTTTATTATTATTATTATTATTATTATTCATGTAAATCGTACGAATTTACACTCAATCTTTCTTTAGCTTTCACCAGTGGAACAAAAGTACAAAAGTATGCGGCTCAGACTTTGATTAAGCAATGAGAACGGTTTGTACAATAAAGTAACAATGTATTTCATTGCTCAAAATTGGACAAATTATTTTTAAAAAGTTGCCCAAATTCAGAATACGCTCAAATATTTAATTAGCAACATTAAAAAGATAAATTCTTTTAATCTTAAGGTGACGTAGAAATCATTTCTGTGCTGTAATAATTTCAGAAGTTATACTGGAAAAACTTAACTTTGCTTAATTTTTAATTAAAATTTCAAGATAATTTCTCCAAAGTTAACGTTCTCAACCTAAAGTGTATATGTATCAAGTTTGATAGCTCTAGATCAAACAGTCTTGCCTATAGAGAGCCAATGATCACACATTCATTTTTTTAGTAATAGAAATGCAATATATTTGATTGATAAATGTTACTTTTTTTCATTGCCAGTTTAATTAGCTTAACTTTGTGTTTAATCAAAAGTATAATTTTTCAATTAAGATTATTATTTCTTAAAGACATCTTTTGGAATAATAATTCTTATAATTATACTTGCTTTTCAATTTTTATTCATATCGGAAGCAGCAAAATATGATGAATAATAGCTTTACAAAGTGCTACAATAATAGAATTTAAAGATGTATACAATAATATGTGGAATTGTAGAATTATGATCTGCTTTCCACATTTATCCTATGCATAGATATATCCTATGTGTCTTCGTATAATGAACTCTTTCACAATCAAAAAGTATTTTTATAGAGCACTAATTGGTCTATAAAGCATGGAAGAAAACTGATTTACATTTTTATCAGTGAGTGAAGCACAAATTTTTTTATATGCTTGTAAAAAATAAGTGGTTTAACATTTGCTTATTTATGAGTAGTTAGCAATGATGATAGGAATAGTGTATATTGATGAAGAAGCTCAGAAATAAAGAATAAAAATCGTTTTTCTCTCTCTCAATCAATAAGATATGAACTTTTAACAGTAAAATTACTATTTCTTTTAACCATTTCCTTTTGTACACCAAAATTTTTCATTTTTGTGTTTTCAGCATAATGGGGATTCAGGCTTGGATTTAGTTTAAACAAAACTTTCAATGCTCTTGAATGTTTTTTCCTGAAAATAGCCATACTTCTCGCAGAAGTTTTCATGGTAAATATTGTACCGTGCATGAAGTATCGATCAATTTTAACATGCAGATTGTAACTTTATAGATGTATTTAAATTGTCACAAAAATTAAACACTATTGCTTACTTCCAGAGGATATCTTAAGTCTTGCATCTCTAAATATAGAAACTACCTCTTTATAGAAGATGTCAAATATCTCCCGATGTAATCATAGTATATGAACCAAAGTTTGTACTCTAGATAATTTTTCCATGGGGGGGGGTCTATTTATGACATCAAAAAGGGATTTTACCTTAGGAAATTTCGAAATTTGTATGATTTTAACTATGTACATGATCTCCTATAGGAAAAATTTTAGGCACAGCCTCTATTAGTATACATTACTACCTTTAAAATGGTATTTTTAGTTTCCATATATGGCGACTTCAGAATAAAGTTGGATGGGCACATTTTATTTCCACAACTGTACATAACTGTTACAAATGTAATATGAAAAAGTAACTAATGGTATCGCATCTCATTTCGTAATATTTTATCAAAGTAACAAAGAATCACCTTACATCGATAAACTTGTGTATGTTAAAATATCCAAAATTTATAAAGAATATTTTGCAGTGTTGAGTGATTTCTAACAAGGAATAACCCGTCTTTGAATTCCTGTTTTCAACTCAGAGAAACATTTTTATATAAATTATACTTTTTTTTTCAGTGTGCTTAAGAACCAGTGTTCATTTATGCATTCGAGTGTGTGTTGTAAATTTGATATTTTCTGTTCTTCCTCCCCTTTTTTTTTATTAATTGCTCTTTGCATTCATTACTCTTTCAGAGCGAAAAGAAGTTAGTTTTTAACTTTTGCATTTAGGCTATAGTTTAAAATTGCATTTTTGGTAATTTTTTATATATTTTTTTTTATAGTTTGATCTTATGCTGTCCGAAGATGGAAGTGGACGAGGAGCTGCATTAGTAGCTGCAGTTGCTGTTAGAAGTGCAAAATGAATTATGTTTAAATGAAAATATTGAAAGTCTAGTTTATATAATTTATGCCAAATGTTTTATGAATTTGTAAAAAATAGTGGTTCCTTTCAAACATTGTAAGCTTCTCTTTAAGGAGAAGTCAGCGTATTGTGATATTATTTTAAAATAAGTTGGATGTTTCTAATGCTGCATATTTTTTATAGAAGTATTTGCAGCAGCATATATAACTGGTGACTTGTGCATCAAAATATGCATTGCAGTCTCGGAATTTTTTTTTTTTTTTAATTCCATCCATGTGAGATTGTGTAACTGTCATTTGTTCAAGGGTTTATTCTAAAATCAAATAACTTATTCTGTCAACATTGCATTTATTCGGTATCGGGTGCTTTTATGTGATAAGCATTTAAAAATATGCCTTTTATTGTTAACTTTATATGAAACAGTATTTTTTAATTTCATTTTTACTCTGTAATGACGTTTGGCATGAGACTTATTACTGTGGCCGTGCTGTTTTAGACATATTGTAACTTTTTTAGCGAATAGATAATTTTATTCTTTGTAGAATCTCAATTTTTAGCACATTTTTGTTACTAAAATGTTTTTTTAATTCTAGTAGCCAGTTTTTTGTGATATTTTATTAGTTTTTTTATTAACAAATACCTATATATATATATATTTATTTATAGATAATTGTTAATGAAGTTTCACAGTTTAATTTTTATTTCCTGACAAGTTGTTATTCTTGTTTCTCATTTCCTCTTTTGGTTTAAGTTATAAGTTGTTGCTAAATGTGAATCCCACCCCCCAATTCAATTGCTCTTAAAAAGTTATAAATGTTTCTCTCAAAGTTCTGTCAAAATGTTATACATGTGCAATAATAAATGTTTGCTCGTTTTCTCTTTGAAATTTTTCTGAAATTTTTAAATGTTTCAGTGTATTAATTTCATCTTGTTAAATGTTGCATCTGAATAGTTGGATATGGTGTTGATGAAAAGATGTGTATTTTAGCTTCAAATTACCAAGCATGTTTGTTCCTCAGTATTTTGTTTTGCATTGAAATTATTAGTTTCTAGATTAAATTTGGAATTAATTATAGAATAAAACTTGAAAAATTTCAACAACTTAATAGGTGTTAATTTTTTTGTAAATCTAATAGCTAAGATTTTAAACGTCACTGTGAAAAGATTAGTATTGTTGAAGTATTGAAAGCAGAGTTTTCTGTAATATCTGATTTGTGATATGTGAGCAGTATGTTGTTATGTGTATGCAATAAAAGGTTTGGAATGTCAAAAACTTGTATGTTCTTGATTTTATTTTACTTCTCTTTTTAGATTATGCTTTTTTTAAAGTTTATTTTACTCCCTATTGGTATTGATGAAAATTTGTATCTGATGTGCACAAATTGTCATGACAGCTTCCAGTGAACTTCATCAGAAAAGTATGTCGGTTACAAATGTTCTTTGTAGTTCTTATTCTGGCTCTTTTATTTTTTTAAGATTATACAGACCCTGAAAGTTCGAAAAGAAATGATTACATAGAAAAGTAAAAATCTTTTTATAATGCGGCGACAGAACCGAGATATCAAGGCAAAGTCAGCTGATTTTATAGATCTGGAAAAAATGGGAAAATTCATAAAAAATATCAAAATCGGGGAAAATTGTGGACTAGAGCAAGCATGCGAGTGATCAACCGATTTTGCATTATCATTTATGTGCATCCGAAGCCTAATTTCGCCAAAATGATCATAGCAACAGCAACCAGAAACGCCTTTTTTTTTTTTTTCCCCCCAAGAGTTTGGCGTTTTTGAAATTGTATTGTGATAAGAAGAGTGATAAGCTTTTGAACGTTGCCAACAGCAACTCAAATTAAACTTTCAAAAAAATCTGTTCGACTTGTTCTCAACTCAAAATCTTGCATGGGAGATATCAAGCCACATCAATGTTAAAGATGATAGTGATATTTTTTATGGCAATAGTAATGTTAAACTCTCATTGCAAGAAGAATTGTTCCTAGCAGCATTCAAGCAAACAGTGGAACAAGTAATTTTGTCAAAACAATTGATTTTAAGTGTGAGGAATATATAAGCCAAATATGAAGAATATAAAGAAATGAAAGGAATTAAGCGAAAATTTGGGAAGGAAAAAAGCAAGCAGAATATTACCTAAATGAATAAAAAGCAATAATAAATTGAGGCACTTCAAAATGAGAGTATAAGAGTTGTGAAAGAAATTGCAAACCTCAATTTTGAAAAAAGAAGAAAAAGTTTAAAAACATTTTAATTTATATATACAAAGCAGGAATTAGTTGTTTAAACCAAGTATATTATTATTATTACTCTAATAATTGTTCTTTCAATTTTGAAATTAATAATTGATTATTTGTAATTTATTGCATTTAAATTGTAATAGTTAAGCAATCTGAAAAAATATCACTATCATTGTTATCATATTGTTATTTGTTACTAGAATTATAATAATCAAATTAGTATTTTATCTAGCATTATTTGTAATAAAAGGAATTTTCAAAAAGCCTTTTACTTATTATAAAAACATAAGTTCTTCGTAAAAGAAAGTAATTTCTTATGAATTATTAAAGAAGTTTTGAAGTAATATTTCGGTTGTTTATTTGTTTAAATCTTTGCTAAAATATATATTATTAGGTGAGTATAATCATACTATTTTTATATTTAAGCCACAGCGCATGATTCTGCAGTGAGGGATAGGATTAATGAGTTTATATCCTTTTTTTAAAATTGAAATATTGTAAAGGGTCGATAACTTAATGCCATATTCCGGACGCCACTTACTTTCGCTACACCGTGTTCACGTACTGTCATGAAGATAACTTGAAAAACCAAGTCAAGATTTCAATTTCTATTTTTCTAGTATAACGCCTCGCCCTTTCCTTTCTTATCGGAATAAATAAGGATCATGTAGTTTGCAATTTCTAAATCCTTCAGTTAATACGTTGCCTAGCAGAATGGGGGGGGGGGGGTGCTTTTTGTATTTTGCAAATAGATCAATATGACTGTTCCAAACGTCTTAAATCATTAGCATTGCAAAACATTCTATATTACAGAAATTTATCATTCTTTTGGGAAGCCCAATCACAAGCAAGGAATTTTATTTTCTTGTTCGTTATTCCACTACTTCTGAGATATATATTCAGTCTCTCAAATTTCGATTCTCTCCTGTACAAAGTCAAAGTCAGTAACTACTGTCCTACCGTCAGAAAAACCCTGAGCATGGTTGCCGTACGTAGACGAGTCGAAGAAAGGAGGGAAGTGAGCATTAAAAACAGACCACAACATTTGGCTAACTAAACACGCTGCATTAGGCGTGAAATTAATTTCGCCTGTGCTAATGCAGATGTCTATATATGACAGTTAAATAAAATTTTCTTATTAAATTGTAGATAAAACTTAAAAATTACTTGTTATTTAAGCTTGAAATAATGTCTTGCATAAGAAATTCTTCCACGACATTTCTTCTACTGCTTTTTTTAAGGCCTGAGGGCTGTCATCAATTAAATAAAAACCATTGGATAATAACAAAATAGTTTGATATTTTCTTGAAGACTCATGCGTTTTTAAGAGAGGAAAGCTTACGGTTTAAGACTAGAATTTCTAAGTTTTGAATTAGATGAAAATGATAGTTTCAAATAATGAACTTAAGATCAGGAAAAAAAATTAGCTGAACTGTTTAGTTCATAATAAATCTGTTACTGTTTAATCTAAATAAAAAGTAAAAACACGAAATTTAACAAATTTAAAATATAAATAAATAATAAATAGGCAGAATTAAAGATATTTATTCCTTTCATATTCTTTTAAGAACTTACGAATATTTATCACAATCTTTGGAATAACTCAGCAATGGATCATCAAATAATTGCACTTCCATAGATATCAATTTCTATATATCTAGGGAACTCGTGTATTATACAGTCCAAAAGAAAAATTTCCTAAGGTGCGCGAAAATTTTAAAATTCAGTGGGATAAATCAATAGATAAAACAGAAATTCTCCGTAAAGAAGAAAAATACTATTCGCCTGTAAGTACCCGTACTGAAGAGACCAAAAAGTATTTTATTCAAGAAAAATCCAGGTATAAACCTTTTTTGTTACATTCTCACATGCCCAAATCACATGGTTAAGGATTGTTTCTACAAAATACAAATATAAGAAATGAGGCGTTCAATGCAAATAAAAAGCAGAAGAATTTTACGTCTTCTGCTTTTTATCATTATCATGTTAACTAAAGAACCAGATCCCACGAATTCCGTTTGTACAGTTTCTACTGATAAAAAAAACACACCTTCAAGTGACAAATTGTAACTACTGATCAGTGTAACTTCTTGCCATATGTTCAAGGACAGTGTACGATTTCATAAAATAATTCCTAAATAAACGATAGATATAGCAGGTAAAGATTCAAGAATTTTAAATGAAGCAAAAATTGCGAGCACAAAATCTGATAATTCTATAAATTTTACTATTACAAAAGTAAGTTATTATATCTTAGTTGAGAAAACTTTATTATCTGTGACAAGTTTAAGGGATAAGGATTGCCAAATTAAATCTGTTAATAATTGTGATCGATATTTGATTAAAATAATTAGTTATTAAAGTATATAATACGGGATCAATTAGAAGTGTATTTAGAGCCACTGAATATTTCTTTTTCTAATCAATCTATTAGTAATTATGATTTGGCATAAGACAATGTAATATAATCCCAAGCGTATGCTAAAAATGGAAGAATATATTGATATTGATGATATAAAAGGTTTTAAATGCGAAATTTGTAGCATAAGCAGGAAAATTCTTCCTATACTGACTTAAATCAAAGTTTTGAAATACTTGAGTTGATTCATGCTGCTTTGTGCGATTACTACTACTATTCAACCTAAATCATTTAGTGGTACAAGATATTTCATGCTACTGATAAAAGATCTTTCAGGTATGTATTTTGTTTATTTCTCCAAAAAGAAAAATTATGTATTTGATATATTTTCTCAATTTAAAGTTAAATATGAAAATCTAACTAGTAAAAAAATACAAAAAAAAAAAAAAAAAAAAAAAAAAAAAAAAATCCAACTAGAACAATAACCGTTTAGATTTGTTAATGAGTAATTTAACACTTATCTTGTTAATTCAGATATATTTTATAAACAGACCATTCCATTCATTGTGAATATGTTGCGTAATGCGTTTGCAATTTGCTTAAGTTCCCAATCTGACCCCTGTGTACACTATGTTTTGGGTAATAATATCCTTCAGGAATGAATGTTTACAATATATAAAAATGGTTTTTAAATTACCATATTCGTTAATGCCTACTTCTTCACAGCCGTTCCGAAGCAGGGAAGACAATTGCCGACGAAACTATCAATCTCTCACCGATGATTGATGAGAGGTTATTGACAGGCAGGGAGCAATTTTCCCCCACCACCACTAACACCGTGAATGTCGAAAACAAACCAAAGGGAAAGAAATACAAATTTCAAATTGACGATACCTTGATTTAAAAAAAAAAAAAAAATTACTACTGGGTGTTATATGACCGGAAACTGTTTGTAAGTTTGATATTCCTACTGACCCTTTAGAGAAAACAAACAAACCAATCAATACAATGAAATACGTTTAGCTATGAAAGTGAAACGTAAATTGTCTTCAAATAACGCGCTGGAAGTTAATTATTAAGCTGAATTCCATCCAAGAATCAGTTACTTAGTTAGTGATATACTATAAAAAAAGTAACACGAAGTAATGACAGGAATTTTAGCATTACATTTTATTAATTAAATGAAATGTCTTGCAAGAGTGTATAAGGATATTTAAAATAATTTACACAACCAATTCCATTTTATCATACTCTTTAATATGAAAAAACAGACTAATAACATAGGATTTAACAAAATATTTGTACCTACATGAGTAATAAATAGAGGCAATTAGCAAAGAAAATTATTTTAAACACAGAATGGCTTCATGCATATAAAGAAAGGAAAAAAGAACCAGCAACTTCATCTATCTAAACTATTTTTTTTTACGCGTGACAAGATCATGATTACATATATACTGCATTTTCTGGAATCAGAAGTGATATTCCAGATACATATATAGAAAAATGTGGAAAGACTACGACAGATAGTTGACATTTAAGAGATATAATCAACCGAGTTTAAGCCAAGAAACAATAAAGAATTATTTTGAATAATTCTTAATAGTTCTTTATGGTTCACTATATTAAACAAGGGTTTTATTATTAAACTACTGTTTTATTTGAAGGATTTTATCATACTTTTTTTATTATCACACACATAAAAATGAAATTACATTTGAAATATTTCTCTGCCTCAAAGATTTCTTAAGATTTTAGTCATAAAATACTTTCCAGAATCTGCTGGCACCACAATCTGGGAGCCTTCAATAAAATACCTGCTCAAACAAAGCTCTAAAAATCATTTTAAAATTATTTCCAGGTAGTAAACACTTACATTCATTTATGTCAGTTTGAGCATTTATACAGTTATTAAGAGATTAAAACTAAAAAAAAAAGATAAATTACCACAATGTTTATTCTTTTGATATATCCTACATTAAATATAACTGCATAACAATTATAACGGTATAACAAAATGTGCAATATAAATCGAGAATCTTGTGCCGATTTGAAATGTTACGTATATTTTTATATTCTTGAGCATTAAATAAGAGAATAAATCATAAAAAAAGCATAACGTCATATATAATTATGTATAACAGCATAATAATCCTTGTGCAAAATAAATCGAGTATACTTGTATTATAC
Source organism: Argiope bruennichi (assembly GCF_947563725.1). Lineage (NCBI taxonomy): Eukaryota > Metazoa > Arthropoda > Arachnida > Araneae > Araneidae > Argiope > Argiope bruennichi. The sequence goes on along the minus strand of NC_079162.1, from coordinate 131,088,714 downwards.
GAGTATATTTGAATTATTACATACATTTTTGTTGCTTTGAATATTAAATACGAGAATAAATTAATTGCTTATGTAAGAAATCGCGCCATGTCACAAATTTTAACAAATACTAAATAAATGAAGAATACAACCCCGTTTTTATGATTTTATGAGAGTATAAATACAGATGAATAATCATGTCACAGCAAACTACTATTTTCACTCCAGTCTTATAACAAATGAAAAAGAGTTGAGTATTTCATCTATAAAGTATTATTTCCAACTAAGCAGATCTCCGCCTGATTGTTATCTTGCCTTTTTGCAACTGAGAGATATAAATTCGGATCTTGTTACCATCAGAAGTACGTTTAATCCATACCTAAAAAATAAATAAAATAAGTTTAAATTGCAAAGAAAAGCAATATTAAAAAATATATATATATTATCCTGTTTTTAGACATAAACAAGATCACAAATAGAAAATTTAATACCACTAGTTAACTGCATTATTTTTAAAAAGCGTATATTTTCTATAATGCAATAGCATACATCAAATAAACGAAATACCCCAGAATTTAATTACAAATTTGCATATATTTTAAATTCACTGAATATTATATTAAAATACAAATGCTTTTATTTTTTCTTCATTCAGGAATTAAATTTCAAATTCTTGAACCAAAAATAAAAGGGTTACTTAAAAAAAAAAAATTAAAAACTTGGATCAAACTTCTGCATCAGAAAGGCCAATTATCTTAGATCACTATTTACACTAGGAATAGTAGATTTCTAATGTAAGCTAATTTTATCAAACATTTTAAAAAATGATAAAATAAATAAATACAGCTAGGAAATCTGCAATGTAAAAGGCTTTAGTTTCCTAAATTTGCAAATTTTTCTTGATAATTATCTTTATTTTCATTTGGAATCATTATTTTTTAGACGTAAACGAAAAATATTTTGATGTAAAATATAATTGCAATTACTAAAACTTCGTTTTCATTTTAGTAGCATAAATTCTCTTCGTTAAATTTTCAATTTTATTAGTCCTAAATGCAATAATAAAATCTCTTTATTTCCCCCCCCCCTTTTCTATGACCTTTTATTTATTTATTTTTTTACTAGGCCACATAACAGAAAATTTCAAACTTTGTCCTAGAAGAAAGATATTCTGAGCTCTTTATTAAACTAGAAAAAAAGTTTTTTTTAGAAAGACAAAGGATTTTCAAAATTCAACAAAAACAGAATATAAACACATGCAATATTTAATCCTGCTACTTTGTTTGCATTTTCTAAATGAATGTAGCGTTTGAGTCAATGTGACCAGGAATTTCAATACTAACTTTAGAGATTTAAATTCTCCCTGTTTTCAGAAAATTATTATATTTTGAAATAAATATGAGTTGTTTTAATAAGATAAATGTGATATAATTGAAATATAATGCAGTATATCCCAAAATATATAATTTATATATCTAAAATTTAAAAAAAATGTACAAGAGCATTTTTCAAATTTCACTTCCTTTATATTTTCTATTTGCACAAAATATGCTAAGTGAACCTTGTAAATAAGTTGGCTTATAATTCTAGCCATAATTTATTTCAAATATTTGTATTTTTTTCTGCACACAATTAGAAACACTTGCACTTATTATTCAAATATAAATTAACAGTGGACGTTGATAATAAATTCATTTGTCTTTTACCCTGTAATCTTTCATCTAGATTAAATTGCTCTTCATTTCTGGGGAGATATTGTCTTACCTGAAAATTTTTTACTTGCCTACTTCTTCCAAGAGCAGCCCTCTTTTGGCCAATTTGTTTTGAATTTCTTTGGTTTACTGATGTTTAGGGAAGAAATGTGTTGAAAGTAAAACTACCAGAAGAACTATTATAAAATATAATCTTAAGTCAGTGATTCGTTCCCTTTTATATATATAAAAACTAGTCAAGAGTACCCACAGCTCCTTTAATGATATTGTAATTGTCGCGCGCCTTGGCAGATTTCTCGGAGTTCCTACTAATACACACTACCGCGCATCTGTTCCTGTCTCTTCACTTCAACTCCTTTTTGCCATGGGATGGAACAGCAAGGTGGAGGTTAGAGACACGACCCCCCCCCCCCCGATAAGATTGCGCCACGCAGGGCAGAACGAAATCTAGTATATAGTGACCGTATACATTCACAGGATATCTAAAATAGAATATTTGCTCTCGGAAACATTAATATTTTCGAGCATTTTAAAAATAATTTCAATCGAACAGATAAATGTGTGCTTTGTTATAATGATTATAGACACGTAAAGTATAATATTAATGCAAGCAAACTGAATAAAAATAACACATATAACCACAGATGAAACATTTTAATGCATAATATAATTCAAATAGATGAACAGGTGCCTTGCTATAATAATGAACTCAAATTATGCTGCTGTTATGCACACAAATTAAATGCAGAAAATATAAAACTACAGATGAAAAGCCTTATTACAAATACATTATTGTATAAATTTGATAAAAACACTGGTGAGTATTTAATCAGAAGCTAGTCTTGATAGACCATCGGCATTTTTCGTGAATTATGGATATTATATCTTTGTAGAGCCAACGCACATCGTTGCAGCTTAGCTGAGTGAAGTGCAGGATTTTGTAAAAATGTTAAAGACTTGTGATCAGTTATTATTTGAATGTTAGCATCAACACACATAATTTTCAGATTTTTTTGATCGACCACTCTACAACATAAGCTTCAAATTCAATAGTAGCCCAGTTCTACTGTATTTTGTTAAATCTTTGGCTAGCAAAAATGATAGGGTATAAAATACCGTTATCGTCGTTAGGACAGACAAGCACCAACTCCATAAGAGCTAGCGTCATCCTGGATAACATAAGGTTTCGTAGAATTTGGAGCTTCACATGATAAATATTTGAATTCCTGGAATGCTGGTTCTTCAGTGTCAGTCCAAGGAATAAATTCAGGTATATTCTTTCTTGCTAAATCTGTTAGAGGTTCGACTATTTCAGCATAAATTTTGATGTGCGATAAGAAATTAGCGTAGTTTCAAAAGGTGTTTGGGTTTTAGGCGTTTCGATGATTTCAACAGAACATAGTTTTTCAGGATACGGTTGATGTCTGCCTGCCTCTATAATGTGACCTAGATACTTTATCTGTGTTTTTGTGAAGACACATTACCTAATATAAACGGTGAATTTCAGTTCTGTTAATTTGGACAATGCGGCATCTAAATGTTTAAAATGCGTATTCCAAGTCACAAGAAATATCGTCAAGATATACTAAGCAGAATTCACGATATTCACTTAACGCACTGTTCATCACTTTCTGAAGCGAAGCTGCGGCATTGCGTAATCTGAATGGCATAAACGTCAACACGCGTAGGGTACGATGAGTCTTAAGCGAAGTAAAATCACGACTCTTATCATCTAAAGGAATTTTCCATTATTCCTTTAATGTATCTAGACATATGATAATGTTAGCATGTCCGATTTGACTGATTAAATCAGTTATATTCTCCATAGGGTAATCGAAGGGTTTTGTTACTACATTTAACAATCGAAAATAAATCTGTTCATAAACGCATGTTTCTTTGCTACACATAAAATGGGATATGCGATTTCTGTTTCACTGGGTTTTATAAGATATAAGCTCTCTAATTCTGCTATTTGATCATCAACTTTAGGCTTTAAAGATTCGGGAATTTTGTAAATATACGGTTTATTCCTTTCAGCACCCGTATTAAACGAATTTTATGTTCACCAATATTGGCAACTTGAATTTTACTGGAGAACAATAATACATGTTAACACAAAAGTTCGATTAATTCTATTTGTTTACTTTCTTCCAAAAGATTAACATCTACTTCAATTTTATTGTTGCTTATAGGAAGTGCTTTAATCGAAATAGGCGAATTTCTCTAAATTCAACATTATCTTCTATAATAACTTCTACAGTTTATGTTCTAGCATGAAAATGTCTTATTTTGTTGGCATGTATATGTCGCACATTACCATCTGATAATGTAACTTTATAAGAATGGGGATTTATTCTGTCAATTATTTCATTTGGCCCGGCCCATCTGGCATATAATTTGTTACTAGAGCCAGGGATAAGCAAACAGACGAAGTCGCCTTTCTTGAATTCTTTCATTCCTTTCCCATGATTAAAATAATGACCATAACAATCTTGTTTTTCGGCAGAAGACAAAGAGGCAAGATCGGCTGCTGTTTCTAAACTTATTTTTAATTCTTGCAGATAATTATTTTTAATTCTTGGCTGAGTTACTCAGAATGAAAGGTAATGGCATCTCACCTGACTAAGAAAATTTTAGGGCTGATAGAGGCCCTCTAGCTTCGCGTCCATGCACGAGTCTAAATGGAGATACCCCAATAGTATAATTAAGTATTTCTCGGTATGCAAAATGCAAAAAATAAATATTTTTATCCCAATTGACAGGATCTAAACGGATTAATGGTGTAACATTTCTTAAACACCCTGTTCCATTTTCCCAATAAACCATTCAATACTGGATATGAGGGAGTAGAAAACCGGAGACTTACTCCTATGCTATCTTCAAATTCTTTTGTCGTGACGTAAAATTAGTACTCTGATTAATACAAATTATTTCTGGGATTCCAGTATGCATGGATATTTCTAAAAGATCATCGCACGTCGTTTTAACTGAAAATTTTTTAAATGGCACTAGTTCTGGTCATCTAGAATTTTGAGCAATTAAACATAGACATTATATATGCTTTCTTCCTAAAGGTTGTACAACTTCTCCGATTAAATCCACATTTACCATGTGAAAAGAATATGGGGCTCTAACAACAGATGTAATAGGAATTTTATCTGACTGCCGTTCTGGACCTTTCAATTGAAATTTTTCAAAAGTTCTGCAACACTTTTAGACATTACTTCCAATTTAAGTACTTCAATTTCAGGCTATGTGAATTAAGAAAACACTTAAGCAAAACAGTTTTTAAAATACCTAGCAATTATACTCACTTCAGTTGGATTAATTGTACAAATCAAGCCACTATTCTTGGTTCCAATTTCTTTTCCTTCATAGTATATCTGTTGACCTCGATGATACCTAGGATATACAAACATTAAACAAAGACAGCAATGAAAAAATTTGATATAGATTCAAATAAATAATGAAACTAAAAAGAAAATCCGGGGAGGGGGAGGGGCAGAATGTGAAAGGATTTTTTTTATATTTAATAACAACAATACTCTTATGCTAATGAATACCCTAGTTATATCGATGTAATAACATTCACAATAAATAAAAAGACGAAATTGAATTAAAGCTATACATACCTTATGGATTTGAAAAATGACAATTTTTACATCAGTAGAACTGTCCGATTATAAAATGTCTCAACTCTTCAATAATAAATAATAAAATCGAGTCATCAGTTTTAGAAATGATAGAGAAAAATTGAAATTGCTCTTCATAGCAGACAGATTGTAAATTTGTCAATGACTATATTATATCAAATGCCTATGCACTATTTATTGTATAGATTTCATATTGCATGTTTTCACAAGTCAGAATTCGAATGGAAAAACTATCACATATTTTTATGTTGCATTTATATTTCTTCGTAATCAGATTGTTTGATTTTTTGCATATAGGGTATCCCCAAAATTGGAACAAGTGCTCATTCCTTAAAAATTACAATTAGTCGTAATGGCAATTGCAGTTTCATTAAATAAGTTCTTCTATGAAAACACTTTAAACCTTGTGGGGATTGAAAATAATAAAAAAAAAATTAAATTTTATATAGCCATCATAATGTAAAAGTACGAATTAGTAAAATATCTCTTTTATATTCAACTATGCACACATAACTTCATGTCTATCTATAAGGTTTGTAAGGATATTAAAATGCAAATTAATTTATTTAGGCCATTTTTTTCATATCTGACTGGTGAAAGAGTTTTGGTTTTGTTTTGTTACCCATTTAAGGCAAAATCAAGGACACGGCAAAGTTAGGATGAGGGACATGACCTCCTCCCTCCGATTTTTTTCTGAGCCGGTGTATTTTGGTTATTGATATGTGGATAAATGTGATTAAAATGTAAATTTTGTACAGTGTACAAAATTTACAGTGAAATGTACAGTGAAATTTACTTCTCAAGTTATCATGTTTGCGAAACTTTTACCAAAATTTTGTTGAAATAATTTAGTTATTGAAAAAAATGTTGCCTTTGCAAATGCGGAAAAACTATATTTACTATGAGGAGAAAATGCCGATTCTGCTTTGTTTGAATACAATACTCGTATTCGCTAAAATCAATATCTTAATCTCGGAATTAACTTCATTTATGAATAGATACGCAGATAATTCATAAAACTTTTTTGAATATCTATCAATTTCCTAGAGCTGACCTATTTCAGATCATATAATCAATACGGTCAGAATGCAAAATATAAAAAGACAAAATATAAACATTTAAATTGGAAACAATCGCATGAGAATTCGTAATTTTAATGAGAAAACAAATGTCGACTGAAAAAAATCAATAAAATTTGATAAATATATCAAATGTAATTTTTAGTAAACAAAAGTCATTTTTATTGTTTTTAAATTATAACAGTTTTTTAATTGCATAAGCAGATTTGATGCGCACCAAAACTTTCAAAACCGGACTAATTTTCGGTTATCAAATGTTATTTTTAAAATAATGGTTTGTTCAACTTTAATTACGGTAGACCTGAAACTAACAGAAGAAGGTCACACATTCCGTGAGTTAGAGGGTTATTGATGCCTGACAGCATTCTTCGAAAGATTTAAATAGAAAATATTTATTAAATATTTTAATGCAGAAAACGAAAATGTTACTGATGCAATCTTCCCCAAACTCCTAAAAATTGCCCAAGTATTTTACAATTCTAGTCAATAATTCAAAAGATTCTATTTTTTAATCAATTCGTCGATAATTTTGTTTCCTCGACCCCTTGAATTTCCAATTAAAATAATCTCAAAATGCTGTATATAATTAGAATATATTTTGGTTAATTCAGCATATAAACTAGTACTTAATTCTGAACTGTTTTTAATTTTTAAATTCCTTAATTCACTCGAAACATCACAGGAAGTTTTAATAGCGATTAGTGAGAATAAATATTCAATGATAGGAAATTCAGTTTCTTTCAAATTTCAAAAATTATTCATTTTTCTCCTTCACTTTAAATTTTTCTGTCTGTAAAAGCTATTTTTAGACGTTCGGTATTAAAGAAATTGCGCCAATTGTTTCGTACTCTATGGAAATATATATAATATTCTTTTTATTACCTGTAAATACATTAATGCATCCTCGCAATAACATAGAATAATTACAATACTTATAATGATTTGAATAAGTGTGTTCTAGGTCTAGATCGTTTGAAATCTTTCGAAAACCGTTTCCCATTTCCGTCAAAGAGAAATAATTATTCAACTGCATTGGTAAAACTTGACGCAGAAAATAATTTCAAAACTTTTTTCGGAAGAACAAGAATGTTTGAATGTTGAATTAAAAAAATTCTTCAATTAAGCTTCAACTTTCAAAACTATTCGTATCTCTCAAACATCAAGTTTATCTTCAGAATCTTATGAAAGATAATTTAGCGCACTGAAGTTGTTTTCATTCATACTCAAAGAAGTAAAAGTTTTGAGTGTTTGAATTAATCAATCCAAACGCTCAAAGAAATTTGACATTCGAAATGCTGTAAACAAATGATCTCAATTAAATTTTCCTTGAACTATACATCAAACTTTGTTTTAAAAAAATCCTCCATAGGATGTGTTACAATTCATAAAAATAAGCTGTGATCTTTGTGTTTCTCATCATTAATGATATTTTTTATTTTTAAATTATTAGTTTTATTGAATCTTTTGAAGGTTTTCACACTTCTGTCTTTTGAAGGTTCATTACTTACTCTCTAAACTCTTTCATTATATACGATAAAGCTACAGACATTGTACGCAATATAAACTTCCAATTTTCAATTAAAAATACAATCAGTATTTGCTTTTTAATTACGTAACATTTATCTCAAGAGTTGGCTTTTTACTTTATCACCTCTCTCTATGATGTCGACATATCCCTCAGGATAATACACATATCAAATGATGTATTAAGTGGGCGAAGTCAGAAAATAATAATGCATTTATTAACTGTTATAAAATTTAAAATAATAATAAAATAACACATTAATTGTTTATAAAACTTGTTAAAAATGAATATCTTCTATACACAGTTGATTTCTTCTAAAAAATACCTGATTATTTCAGATCACTTACGATATCAAGATAGTCTTGAAATCGACGGCAAAGATATAATATGTCTACAAGATATGTGTTATACACAAACGAGTGCAAGCAGCTCTATAAATAAAAGTATAAAGACATCAAGTCAAGTGATCTTTGAGGAAAATCGAGAGGTACTTGAAAGTGAATCAAAAAATCAGAAAATTTCGCATTCAATCATCGTCTTACAGTTGACGTACGGTGAAGAAGAGAACCAGCTAATTGCAACTTTACATGTGTAACTATTGCCTCAGGTAATTCGTCCGGTAGTTCAGATACAATACTAATTAAAACTAAAACCATGGGTTACCATTCAGCATACTACTGTCTATTGGTACCAACAAAATGAGTTTCTGAAAATGTAACATTACACATTTATGGAAAACTGTATGTGATGGAAAACCTCCCATTAGAAGAATGGATTTTGATCTTTCATACAGTTATTGTTTTGAATGTTGATTCTTTCACCTCGATTATAGCGATATTCGTCAGTTCCAAATTATATTTTTTCATAAAGACAGTTTTTCAGCATTGAGCAAATTCGAATTTCTGAAACGAATATCTCTACCTAAAAGTCTGACAAGCCCCTCTAAATTAATAAATAAACGTATATCTACCAATGTTGCAGATTGAAGCAAGAATTGTCTGTGCACAAATGAATTTTAGAAGAAAATTTTAGTCACTGACACTTCTTCACTATGAAGGCTAAATAAAAATTTAACTTTTAATTGAACTCCTCTATTATTAATCTCTGCTGAAGCCAACCTTATTTAATGAAACTTTGTAATTGGAAGTATACGTCTAACTGCAATATTTAAGGAAATAAAAAGTTTGTATCACTTTTTTGCAGTACTCTGTATATAATTCGCAACAGTTTAATAGTAAAATTCTCATATATCTTAAATCAAAACTGATCTAAAAAACATGTCTAAAATTATACCATTTTTTATCATAATATAATTTTCCATCTTCAACTTTAACTTCTATTGAAGTTGCTCGTTGATCACTTGGTGATCCTTCACAACCTAAGGTTAATGTAATAACAAAATAACCAAATTATACAAAATCATAATTCAAAATAAAATTTCTGTATAAATTTACAGAATGTCGATGATTGTGGAAAATTCTACTTATTATTTTGTTGCAAAAGCAGTGTATCATAAAAATTTCATATTTTTATTTTCTATTTTACGATTAATGCATTATAGTAAGTTAAGGAAAAAGCAATAACTTTCAGTTAGTCTTTTAGCAAATGTTTTTTTAATTCTTTATTTTGCAGTTTAGTTTGCTTTATTTTAAACTCAGCATCTAGATATAGCTCTAAGACACAAGTACAAGTATTCATTAGAAGAAGGGGGAAAAAATCATACAATATGCTATTTTCAATAATCAGAAAATATAAAGAAAAAACAATCTATTCAAATTACAAATGTCATGTATGTTGAAGAATATTAATAAGGATATTCATTTCAACTCTATCAAACTAAAAGGATTTTTCAAAGTTATTAATCTCAAGAAAAAAATCGATTGAAAATAATTTACAGTTTATTTCTTACATGGTTAAACTTCAAAATACATTGTAAACAAAAAAGGCAAATAAAGCATTAAAAATAGGCAAAATAATACAATTGGATAAAGTATCAAAACAATGTAATAAACAACAACAGAAACTACAAACTAAATGATACTACTAACTAAAACTTATGATAAAATAATTTATAAAATCAATAATAAAAAGAATTAAATATACCTGAATATTACTTCATGAAAATTTTATTTTAAAAAAAAATTATGAATGAAATACATACTGTCATGTCTTTTACCTGAAGGTGAACTCTTATTCTAAAGAAAAAGAAAAAAAAAATTAGTTTCAACTGAAAATATTTCACATTTTCAAACATATAAATGAAATTAGTTGCTAAATAAAGAAATCCAATATATAGCTTTTTAAAGAATCCGAGACACTATTACGTTTAGACTATATTCCTCATACAGGAGTAAGTAAATCGGATTTTATGCCACGACTTCATACCATTAAATGTGTTTTCTTTCAGTATCCCCCCCCCCTCATCCCCGTTTGCTATTTTGAACATACTATTTTATTTTAACTCAAAATGTGTGCGTACTTATTGCTCATGTGACTAGTTCTGCGGATTATCCGCGGTAGCTAAGCCACTTAATTTAGGGTTCCCACTTTTATTGAAGGGGGAAAAATAAATAAAATAAATCCAAGGAATTTTCAAAGACCTTGAAAGTTTTTTTTAATTCAAGGTCTATAAAATTATATACTATACATATAGAAATGCAAATAATGCATTGAAATAAAATATTTTCACAATAAATTTTTAAATGCATGATTACTTTCTTGCTCACTACTTAAGAGCCCTTTTTTATTTTCTAAAAACTTGAAATATAATCGTCTTTTCTCGCAGGCGAACTTTTAAATAAATAATTATAACGTAAGATAAAAAAAAAAAAAAATGCTCAAAATCCCAAAAAGGCTACCATTACCCATATTTATTAACAAAGTTAAAAATTCTTTTTGTCTTTTCTCATTCAATAAGTCAAAATTTTTTAATTTACTGATGGACTATCTATTAATATAGATGAAATATTTTTTCAAATCCAACCCGTAGAATACGAAAATCTCAAATACCTTTGGACGTGGAATAGCCAATTAAGTTAAAGTCGCATATTTAGTTCAATTTCCTTGTTTTTTTCCCCACATTTCAAAACAGAAAGTGTAAATCTGTTTGCCTTGCTTCAAAAATCGGTTGAATCAAGCATTAGATTATATACACTAAGATCAGCCAAACTTAAACAGAACACTCTGAATGTATGGGAAAATGCCAAGAATAAATGCATTCTTAAAAGAACTGCATGAATAATAAATCTTCCCACATTTCAAAGACTATCTCAGTTCTGCAACTAAAGCTTAATAATACAGTCTCCAGCCGCTGAACCTGAATTTGAATTGAAAATTTCTTACTTGTGTGATAATCCTGCTTGTTGCACCCCTTTTCACCTTCTTTCGAGCGATGCTGTGAGAAAAATCGGAGATTGACAATTCTCCCATATCTACACCCCGTTTTTATTGGTGCGGTTTTTATTCTCTCAAAAATTCGTTCATTCCAATTCTCTTAATGCAGTTCAATTCAATCTCTTACTTCAATTCTCTCAAAATCAATAGTCTAATCGAATTGTTATGAAAAGTGCCAAAATGAAAAAAAAATATATAACAACCAGTTTATCGAAGTATGTTGTTCAGTCGGCTCTTGAAAGCGGGCTCCTATTTTTGCACATGCATATGTTATTGGATTGGGGGTGGAGTGAGAAAATCTGAACATCGGGTTTTCATCTTTAAATACAAAACTTTTAATCTGAGAGGAAAAATTTTAATTGCAAATCTATAGATATTAAAAAAGCCTCTACAATGTGCTGCCAAATGTTAAGATAATTTAGCTACATCAGGAAAAAATTTTTAAAAAGCATAAATTTGAGTGGAATTTTTATAATTCAATTTAAAGATGTGTTAAACAGAAGGAAATACCTAGTAAAAATTTTAGATTGGCATCTGCATTTCTTTTAAAAAATTCGATTTTGTAGAAAAATGACTATAAATAATTTTTTATCTATCTGAATTCGCGGACAGAAAAAATATCCTATTCAAAAAAAGTTGTTCTACGATTTCAAATAATATAATAATTGTCAGAAAAAAAATAGTGAAAACAAAATTTAAAAAAAGGGGAAAAAATTAGAGTCGACTGGTTTTTGAAAAAAGCCTCTCCGAGCATAATGATCATTGAAAAATATAATCAGACTAAATAAATATGATAAAATGTTAATATGAAATATAATTTTCACGTTCTTCTTTCTAAAAATTGACTATTACAATACCATCTGAAATAGTAGATAAACATTTTTAGTACAGGAATTTATTTTTTTTGGTCCTCGAATTGAAAAAAAATAAATTTAAAAAATGGTTGCACATTTCGCTCATTTTTCAAGGGCTTAACGAAAAATCTAGTGTTTTTTCGGGGTAGTGGGAACCCTATATTTCCGCTAATAATAGGAAAGTGAAAATGTAAACATCCATTTTTTAAATAAATAGGATTTATTATTTAATTATGATATCCGCATCTCAGAATATACACAATAAAAATTCTTCTGAGTGCACAATATTAAACCATATAAATAAGACTTTTTTTTTTTTTTTTTGAAATTTTAGAAAAAAAAAATTTTATAACAAAACATTATACACGTTGTAAGCACCTAATGTTATACATTGTTTTGAAGGTACAGTGTGAAAAAAAAAGCTTTATACTAGAACACAGACGTCTTTAGGATGTTTATATAAGTAATTGTTTTTATACAGATCAGTTAGATATAAAAACTATAGCCAACTAAGACAGCTAGCGGTTTGTTATCCAGTTGTAACAAAATTTGCATAAAAAAGAGGATAAATCACTAAACAAAAAGTATAGGCTGAGGAAAATCAACTGAGCTAATAGTTTTTGAAGCAATAAAATAGAAATTTACATCTCTACATGTGAAGAGAGGATAACTATAGGAGAAGATAACTCCTAATGTTTCTGATTTCATTGTTTACCTTTACTGCTAAATAGATAAGTTTATCATTCTTAATAAAACCATATGAAATATTCTGAAATTCATACTTATTTTTAAAATAAATAATTTTTCAGCAAAATCATAAGAAAAACTGCTTATAAAATATATCCCCTCAAAATAGGCTTACTATTTTTCACACCAATATTATCAGAAACAATTTGAATGAAATCAATCATGGTTATTTTGTGTTTAACAAATTTCTCTATCAGGAGGGATGTATTTCCTGCTTTGCACCAAAATAGTTCAAAATTTAGAGCTACTTCAGATTGTGTGTCATAAATTTTTTAAAAATATTAATAATTAAATATGTACAGATATGTTTTAAGGTAACTGAATATTGATGTATTTTGGCACTCTAAAATTATAACATCTAAATCCAGCTGCTAATTTATCCATATAATTCATAAAATTTTTAGAAGGAAAAAAAAAAAAAACATGAGACAAAAATAAAAATTTAGCTACTGTTTCTCAATGAGAATGTATCATTAAAAAATCTTAATTTTACATTCATGGTATTATTACTATCAATAAAAGAGAAGTGTCACGTCAGATATAAAATTTGTAACCGGCAAGAAAAGCATATCAGGCCTGTGAAAATATTTATGATAATGCATTACTTTTAGGAGGCCTTTAAATTCATTTCTTAGTTTAACAGAAGTTTATGCCTCTTATAATATATTTACATGACTAACAAATTAAACATTAATAATGCATAGAGCTGAATGCACTTAAAAATTATTTCATTAGATATGATAAAATATTTTATATGTCATCCTTTAAATGAAATATAACCATAGCCAAGTAAAGACTAGGTTTAGAAAGTAATTTCTACGATATTTTCAATAAAGCATACAATGTTCAACAGGGAACACAAGATCGAAACTATACACTTATTATTTATTAACTTAAAATAATGCATCATTATTAATATCATATGGATTTAATAATGGATCATAAGCAAATCATATGGATTTGTAATGTTAATTATCACATCACAGAATTTCAAATTTAAAGTCAGAATACATTTCAAATAGGCTCACCCTATTCATTAGTCTCAGGTCTTCCATAATTTCATTGTCATCCAAAAGGAAGTTCAGAGGTAGAAATAAATCAAGGAAACAAAATGAAATTATTTTTTAAAAATACTTGCTTACCAAAATAAATATAAAAAAACTGACAAGTAATTAAAGAAGAAAATATAACAATAAAAAGGATATTTGGCAAAGTTTTGCGTCTCTTTTCAGGTACCGGCAAAGGATCATTCGGTCGACGACGAAGTTTTCTAGTAGTGACTGGCTTTACTTCCATCGAATCTAAAAAAATATTGCTCAGTAAAATAGGTAGTTCAAAATTAACTTCAAGCAAATAGCACAATAAAAATAATAATACCTCAACTTTAATATAGCATTACACAATTATGGAGGAAAATTAAAAAGGATCAATGAAAAACATGAACATTCCTTCATTTTCAGTAAGAAAATTTATCGTAAGAAAACCTTCTAGAGATGTAAATAAAACACCCTTTTCAGCTCTCATTATATAAACTGTTCTATATGAATGCTGTCAATACAAAGAAGTCAGAGTTTGAGTAATAATGTGAGAATACAAAGCATTTACTAAATAAAAAGGGAAAAAACGGATTAAATAAAAAAAAATTCACAGTTACTGTTATAAATCTAAAAAAAACTCTCATTGTCTACCTCCATTTTTTCCCAGGAAGAATTATAACGTAGAATCAACCCTTGGAAGAGCAGTTATTTATGCTTATAAGTATAACCATGTATTAAAAATATTTGGTAATATTTTTTAAATGAAGTTAGTTTTTTTCTGTAAAACCATTATGACAATGCAATTTCACGTACAAAAAAAAATGCCAACATAACTAATAAGATCAATTTAGAAACTAAAAAATAGTTTTAAAATGTAAAAATTTTTTTTTTTTACTCAAGAAAAGCAATTCCATTATTAAAAAAAAAGTTATTCAATGTTAATCGAAGGCAAAAATTTTTTAACGATATTTGATTTAAATTTTATTATTAAAACAAGGAAAGTTTTATACAACTACGCATTGGCAGGCATAAAGACATCTAATATTTTTGAAACAATAATAAAAATGTAAAAACATCTTTTGATTATAAAATAAATAAAATAAAATTAGTATTAAAAATAACTATAAGATTCCCTTAGACTTCTTACGAGCTTTTAAATTAAAACTGGCACACCTCTGTATCTAATGGAATATATATTAATAGCGTTAAGTTTAAAAAATATATTTAAAAAAATCTTATCTTTTTAACATGTCCCAGAATAATGTATAACATTATATAAATAAATACCTTATGCAGATAGTTTAAAAATAAAAGATAAAATATCATTATTTTCAGAATAAAACCTCATAATAGTAACTTTGTAGAAATAATATACTGTCAGACAAAATAACTTAGATATATCTATAATAATTAAAGGGAATTATTAAACAGAATTTTGAATAAAAGTAATAAATGGTATTTTCAAAAATTTGATCTAATATTTCCTTCAGGATATATTAGATCAAAAAGACCATTAAAAAAATTCCTATTAAGCATCTGATATTTGCATTTTAAATCAATAGACAATACATTGATAAATAATAAATAAATTAGTTAATTTTATCTTAGAAATTTTCTAATAGTAAATATTTCCTACAATAGCCTTGAGCACTTTAAAACTCTCATATGACAAAAGCAGTAACAAGTTGTAAAACAGCTTTGAAAAAGAATGAAAATCACCAAAATTTAGAATTTTTGCACTAAACAATTATGACTATTGTTCTTTGATATATACATTACATAAATGAAAGGAAATTTTTATTAGGTTGCACAAAAAATGATTTATGCTGAAAGTGACATAAAACATTGCTTTTCAGTATCATAGGCTGAAACATTACATATGAAACTTTTTTATGTTTACTCAACTCAAATCAAATCCTGATCTTCCCTTTTAATCAAGAATTCCGAATATCAAATAACTTCTTTTCAAACTCTAAGGATTTACAGATTAATAAATATTATTCAAGTCAAATATTTTATTCTTCGTTTTTGATGCATTTAACACTTTAAATGCCATTTGCATCTAAATGAATACAATTTAGATAATGTTTCAGTCAAAAAATGAAAAACAATGGCAATATAGATGTTTATGCAGAATCCCCTATTCTGATATTATATTACATCAATATTTCCTATATATATCCTATATTTTCAATATTTCCTTTCAGTAATCTAACCTATTTTATTAAAAAGTTTAATTTTAAGTAATCTCCAATTTATTTATCAGCAACATTAATATATATATATATATACACACACACACACACACAAACACGCACATACATAAGCTATCAGATCGATAAAAAAAAATCTAGAAAAACATAGTTAGAGACATATTTTACCTAAAGATTTATTTTTCAAAATCCTGAAAGTGCGAAAAGGTGAATGCCATGCAACGCAATTCTTATAAATCCATTTAGAATGCAAATGTTTATATTAACTAAAAATAACATCTAATTAATTAAAAGTACAACTAAATGCATTATAAAAACGTTATTCAGAATTCATTATATCTAAGTAATGATATATCAAATGCTATTTGTAAAAAGGTTTTTTTGCAGTTAATTTGGGGCAAAAGAAGTCAGAAAAAATTCAAAACATGTCATAACTTAAAATTTAACACCCGTTCCTTGGTTAAATATATATATATATATACTCAGGACATTCATAAATGAAGTATATAATTTCAATTGTTGTTATAGTTTTAACAGCAATAGATTCACCAGATGTAATTTTGTATGCATTGTGCATATCTAAGCAACCACCTTACCACTGAATTAACAAATTAAATTTTGTAATCACTAAATAAACCTTGGCATTTACTTAATATAAATCCCCATAATTCATGAAACACGCGCCATTATTTATATAAACATTTTCAAGGCTAGAGAAATAAAAATCTAAATGCATACCATTAATTCTATGATTATTGGTATTAAAACATAATAACAATAATCATAGAAAATTTTGTCTTCATACAGCCGAATAAAGATATTTACAGCATTTAACCTTCTTTTTTAATCCAAATTTTTGTTGCATTAAAAGATTCCATTAAAAATTACAAACAAAAATTATGCAATCTAAAATAAACAAATAAATGCAAAGTAACGACAAAAACATTTCCACAACTTCCAAACTACATTAAAATACTTATTAAGATTTGTCATAGGCTATTTCCAAATGAATATATTATGAAAGTTGTATACTTCAATTAAGAGCACCCTGTTTTTGATAAGCATTGGTACTCATGGGCTGTAACTCAGATAAGTGTGAAAGAGAAAAACATGCTATATTTTTAGATGTACCTTCAAGGATAAGTCTTCTGGCGATTGCATGATCTGCTAGCTGCAGTGAGCTCTTATCTGCATAAAACATGGAATAACACTTCAATAACAATTTCTGAGCATCACTGACAAGAAAAATACATTTACACACACACAAATATTAATAATTTCCATTCTCGCAACAAATCAATTTTTCTATTTCTACTTCTAACTCCAATAATTTGGTTAATAACATAAGGTGGTTCCCCCATTTAGATTCTCAAAGGCGTTTAATGACTTTCCAAGCACCGAATTTTGGAATCATTTTAATAAAATAAAAAATTTACAGTATGTATTACAACACTTGATTCAACAAATCTTGCACTTATTTTTATGATGACTACTATTATGTAAACTAGAAAACACTACAATATAGTATTAATTATTTTTAAAAGTAAATGTTGCTATGAAGGAGGGCAGACCACAGAGTTCATTAACTTGGTTTCGAATCAGCAGAAAAAAAAAAGTAAAGGTAAGTAATTAAAAAAATGAAAAGTATTTTTAATTTAAGGATAAAAATTAAACGTGTACATATAAATCATAAAATGATAATAATTTCTTTTGCATATGTATAAATATTTCTAGCCACCCTAATATGAGTCCCCATTTCTAAATATTCACAGATGAGATATTTTTTATGTCTTTATAACACATATTTTAATATTGGTTTCACTTCACTCACAAACAAAACAAATGAAAGCGTTATAAAACAAGATGTATAATTTCTATCAACAAAAAAGTCTTTCAAAACATTTATAACATAATCTACTGATAAAAAAGAAATTACAAACACCAAAGATAACCTATGAAAACATATGTTTAATTCTAAAATGAAAAAGAATACATTCAAAATTCATATTAAACAAAACCCTCTGCAATTAACAAACCGTGTAAAAATGATTAAATAAATTTAGTGTAATTCTCAGTCAATTTACAGGTATTTAACTCAATATTTTTACAAACAAAAAGTATATAAATCTTTTAATTAACAGAATTAAGGGTACTTCACGTTTAACGTTATCATAACTTTCGGACAAATAAATGGTTGGAAGTAAAATTATCTTTAAATTGAGGTCATTATTTAAAGTTAAAACTACAAATTTAAAAATTATGCAAATTACACTTAAAATGTAATTTTAATTAACATATCTTATAATTTTCAGCACAAACTCTTTAAGAAAGAAAGAAAGAAAAAAAAAAACGAATTTTTGACTACTTTTAATATGAGAATGAATAGTTAAATTGAGAGATGATAAATTTCTATGAATTTACTGATAAGTTGTATGATAATTCATCAGGGAAAAAAATGTAAATTTACATTTTATTATAAATAGTATGTAAAGAATTATATGCATTTCAGAAATGGAAGCATATACATGCAAGGGAAGTACATTTTAACAAGTGTCATAATCGTATAATTTGTTGAATTATTAATTCAACATTTAAAAGATTTATTAGTATAATCATGCAATTATAAGCTTGAAGAACAAACAAATATTATAAATTTCCAAATGCATGCCGTATTATATGATATATGATATTGTACAATATCTCAATGATATCATTCGATATTCTGAATGCTGCAAAATATCGTGAAGATATAGTAAAAATATTTTTGGGCATTTTGCATTAATAGGGAATATATAAGGTGCTTTAAATTAAACCTTGCCAATTTACAGGAACATCTAATATTCAAAATGATATAAAAAAATAAAAACAACAGGTATTTAAAGCAATCATCGTTTATTAAATAAAAAAATAACAAATATTCGGAAAAAAAAATATGCAGCAAAAATTTGAGCTAAAAAGAACCAAATGAGGGAATAAAACAGAATAAAAAGTTTTTCAAAAGATTAAAAAAAAAAAAAAAAAAAAAAAAAAAAAACGTTGGGTTTTATTTTTTAAACAGGTAATTTCTAGAGATTCAAATTTATTTTGTTCCTGGAAAACGTTAATATGACAAGTTTTCACCACAGAGCTTTATCGCGACATAAATTATAAATATTTCATTTAAAAGTAACTCACGAGTAGTTTAATAATTATAAATTTTATTTTGTAAATAGTTGTTAATTCAGATTGGCAACAGTGGCATGTTTTGGAACTTTTGAATTTGTCGTTTAAAAACGATACCAGATTTTGAATGAAAATAAGTTGATGTTAATTTGGTAAGATTATTTATAATGTAAAAAGATTTCCTTTTATAGTAAGTTTGTCTGCATTTTTTTTTTTTTTTTTTTTTTTTTTTTTTTTTTTGACACACGAACGCAACAATAGGTAACCCTGCTTTTACTATGACTACGAATAGCGGATATTCTACAGTTGAAATAACTACTGTTATGGATGCCGAAGCGAATAAAGTACGCATAAAAATTCCACCATTTTGGCACGAAAAACCCGACATTTGGTTTATCAAGTTGAAGCTCAGTTTGAAACAAATAAAATTTCTACTGAAGAAACTAACTCCTACTTGTGTGAAGATTACGCCTGCGTCATCTAACTAAGATTCAAACCAAGGAAACTGTGTCTCAGATCAGACAATCTCAAACTGGTAGAATTATTAAGACGCCGCTGAGATTCAAAATTTAAATTTTAACTTACTTCCTACTTTATACTATTACCTAAATATTTACTTCCTACTTTCTAACGTAACGTTCGTTACTGGTAGGGGAGTATATGTTGCGACATATAAATATTTCATTTAAAAGTAACTCACGAGTAGTTTAATAATTATAAATTTTATTTTGTAAATAGTTGTTAATTCAGATTGGCAACAGTGATATGTTTTGGAACTTTTGAATTTGTTGTTTAAAAACGATACTAGATTTTGAATGAAAATAAGTTGATGTTAATTTGATAATATTATTTATAATGTAATAAGATTTCGTTTTATAGTAAGTTTGTCTGCATTTAATTTTTGTTGACACGCGAACGCAATAGCTTCAACAACATCAAAGTTTTCAGAACATAATATTTATACAAAATGGTGATCCTCCCCATTCCGACAAATTTTCAGAGATGAAACAGAACGAATATTGCTCATCACAGGGTTGATCAGCAATATTCGATATTCGCAACATCTTGGTTTCCACGCTAATATCATCTTACTCTAGGAGATTTCTAAGCATGGAGCTTCTTAAAAATCCATATTTAGTATGAAAATTCCTAAATCATTTCTTAAAAAAATTTTGTATTAAATTTTTTTTTTAATTCGGCCTTTTTTTAAAATTTTGCAAACATTATAAATACATTTTTATATAATATTATAATACACAAAATCCTTTGATCGTCGGAAATGTTTATATTTAAAATGAGAATGTCCACCGAATCATACGATTTTAAATACCACCAATAAAATTCCTTATTTCAAAATCGTATGCATTATTGCGTATTGGTTTATTTCAGTTTAATTGTTTAGGCCATGTGTAACACGGATATATATATATATATATTGTTACAATGATTTTTATTGGCATTAAGATAACAACTTTTGAATCAGTCAAATTAAGAGGTGCATTTGAAATCGAAATCGAGGTTTCATCATTTAATGAAAAGATAATTAGTTTATGAGTAGAATTTCAAAATGACGTTGGATTATGGCAAAACATCAACAGCGAAAGTAAGATTTTTAGTGTAATAAAGATCCTAAAGGATATCTGCATTTTGATTGCGATTTTTTCAAATCAAATCAAGAATACGATGATGGCAAAGGATACTTTTTCTCGATCCAAGTTTTTTCGAAAATATGTAAGTGATAGACAAATCAAAAGAGAATGGCTTATGTAATCTTATGTTTCCTACATTTACAATTTTGAGAACTTAGTTTTCAAGTGGATTATATAACTAGAAAAATGCATCCAGAAATCAAGGGCTAATCGTAAATTCAACGGAATAGCTGTTCAACAAAGAACAGGAATAAAGGGTTAAAGGTTTAAGAAAGAATGGTGTCAGTGGTGAAATTTCTTTCATTACGTGGATTAGAATTTCACAATGATAATGAACTTCTTGGTTCTCAACATAATGGCAATTATTTAGAAATTTTAGAGTTAGTCGCGGATTATGGCTCTTTCCTCAATTCTCATTAAGTCACATATGACAATGAAGACAGAGTAAAACCGTCCAACTTATTTTCAACAATTTGCGAAGAAATAATTGATATAATGGGAAATAAGTTTTCCTCTGACTGATTATTAGTAAATAAACTAATGCCAAATATTTTTCATTAAGTGTCGATTCGATACCAAACATATACTGAATGGATCAACTCTATGTTGGAGTATCCGACGCTGAAGAGACAACATTCATACCAATAGAAAAACACAAGGGGAGATTATTAGACATTGCTTTTTTTTTGAAAAACACAATATAGATGTTAAAAAAATCGAATGATCTATCCCACGACAATGAATCAAATATGTCTGGTTGTTACAAATGTTTTCAACTTCACATTATCAAAATAAACCAGGTCGTTCATGCGTAGAGCTGTTAGGTTTAATAGGACTACATGCTGTGGAATGTAACATTGAGGCCACTTAATTCTTCAGATTCATACAAGCCCAATATAATTTTTTTTCAGCGTAGTCCAGCCGTTAGGGGATTATGCTGCTATATCGTGAAAAAAAATACTAAATATCGGTAATTAAATATGATTAAAAAAAAATATTGTCGCAACAATTTTCTGAGCTGTGATATTAGATCGGATCAATAGAATCAGTATATCTTTCCAAAAAGAAATGACTGAACTTGGGACAGCCATTGATCGAAATTACTGCAGCAGTTTTTGATGGACCAGAAATAAATCTATGAGACAAAGGCAAATGAAGTAACTGATGCCCACCCAATACAGTGATAAGAATAGATGTATAAAGAAATGTGGGAAAAAAGAAAATCCTTGAAGACGTACGGAAGGCGTTGCACTTAAAGGGAAAGAAAAGATGAGAAATGAAACATATTTGCCTATGTTGTAAATACTATACTCAGAAATTTTATGACATTTCGAAGAGTATAATAAAATTAATACAATATCTGGGGTTTTTAGTTGATTTTCCAAAAAGGACCAACATTAAAATTTTAAAAAGCTTCGCGTAAATTTAGAGAATATTATCCATACTGAATCTGAGTTTTGTGATGAAATAGTACGTTTTAAAAACTTCATGTCTCGAAACAAATGTAGAAACAATAGTGCCGAAGGTGAATTCTTATAAACTAAAACATGAAATCTGATACAATCAATTTTTCCGAACGTAATGACAGCACTGAAAATTTACAGATGTTTTGTGGTCACTAATTTAAGTAGTGAGTGAAGTTTTTCGTAACTGAAGCCACTGAAAAAATTGTTATATATTATCAACAAATCAAGAGCGCCTGGAAGATGTAGTTAAAAAAAAACCCTGATTTCCAACCCCTGAAAAACCCCTGATTTTCACAGAATTTATATAAAAAAATTGAGATAGGTTACAATTTGAAATTGCACATAATATAAATTGAAAAATTTGAATTATTTTATAATTTTACAAATTAATACATTTTTAATGTAAAAGAAGTCCGATCCTCTACTTAAAGAGTATTTAGCATGTACTAAAAAGTTTTGACTTTTAGGATTAATTTGTCGATGGGCCCTACTGTACTTAATTCAGAAAGGATATTGCCCGTTTTTGAGAGAACCGAAAATAAAGAACTACTAGGGCAGCAAAGTTACTTATTATATCCCGATAGGCGTGGGATGCCAGCGCATTTGAGAAGTTAAAGCGTTTTTAAGCTTGAATTTAAGTTGGTAGGATATAATTCTATGAACACGGTCAAGATGAAATTATTACAATTTCCTCGATGTGGACGAGTGCCATTTTGCATGAACCAACAGTCGTGTAGAACAGTCCTCCAAAGCAATATGAATCGCCACAAATTCTTCCAGAATCCTATTATATCGAGCAACATTTATTGGTTGCTCCCGAAAAAAGGACCAATTATTCCCTTAGAGGAAACCGTGGCCCAGACCATTATTTTTGGGGAACACAAGGATGAAAGTTCAGTAATACGAGGATATTCAATTCCCCGCATTCGCCATTTCTGATTTTTAACAAAGCCATCGAGGTGAAAATATGCAACGTAAGCGAACCATATATTACCAATATCGAGTTAACCCTCATCCACAAGTTGCAGCATAGCGTTCGCGAAATTATAGCTTGCATTAATAACATTCGAACTCGGGTTGGCGATCTTGTAAGGGAACATTTTAAGGCTGTTGTATATGAGAAGGTGGGCGGTCATTCTTCGGACTCGGGCCGATATTCCATAAATTTATATTTTTTTAAGTTTTCATGAAATGAATGAATTAGATAAAACTCAAAAATATATTAAATAACTCCACATACTTATAAACTAAGTTCTTAATTTAAAGTGAATCATATTAGGAATCACAAATAACAAATTATTATCATTATTTGCGCAAACAGTGGAATATTAACATGATGCAACTTATATAAGAAATACTTTATATAACTGAAAGCATACGCACGCCCTTTTAGACAAAGGAAAATGGAGTAATAAATGCAGTGTATCGTTGATTAAATTAACTTTCTGCTTACCACCACTTAAATGAATTTACAATACCTTCACGGCAGATGTATCAATTAATACTATGAAGTGGGATCATCCTTCATTATAATGAATTTTGCTACTCTATAAGAAAGGCTATCTACTAATTTCAGGAATGTTTCTAAAGAAACTGCACGTCAAGTCCTGTAAAAAACACTAGTAACCTTAGTCGACCAAGAGGGGTGCTACGGTCTATCTCGAATTTGACATTCCAGAAGCATTTAAGAAATTCACTTCATATTAGAATTGATGCATCAGAGAAGTAAGCAAAGCATAAAGGTTTTCGGATTTTTTTAAATTTTATAATGTGCAACAAGTTGTAATTTTAATGTCAATGCAAATAAAGGGAATACTTTAATAAAATTAATTGCTATTTATTATGTACAATTTACTGAAATTTAATTTTGGTACTTATTTATAAGTATGCAGAAGCATTTAATATATTTATAATCCTTATATAATAAACTTAGTTATCTGAAGATTCAAATTTGAAAAAAGTATCAATTCGTGAAAAATCTCGCAAAATTTAATTTCGCTTAGAAAGCAAGGATAAATCTCGGTAGAGTGAACAACTGTCATTTTAAATTCAATGTATGCTTACAAATCTAAATAAAATATCAAAGGAATCTGTTGAATAATTTCCATATGAAAACAATTATAAAAGATAGTAACCGTTTTTCCAAATAGGAAATCGTCAGAATTTTTTTTACTAACTACTTCAGAAATCAACAAATATTTTTTCAGCTTTTACTCTTGATTTAAAAATTTTTCAAGTGGTCCATTATATTAAGACATTACAAATATAACAAAACAAACCCCACCATAATTTGATGTCAAATCATTAAAATTTACTGCAGTAAAAACATTCAGGAATTATTTCATTTCATGAGCGCTCAAATGCATAAATACAATTCATAAAACATTTAAAATAAACTGCAGTCGAAAACAATTTAATCTGACATCAAAGAGAAAGCTATACGCAGCAATTTTGATGTTGCATGATGCAATATAGGTTTCTGGAATATTCTTTCTATATTCATATAGTTTTGATGCAATTAGACCCACCAATTTATCTGCGACATGAAGATCTAAAAATGATGTTTTATTCCGCTTTTCAGGAAATTCATTCTTTAATTTAATGAGAGTATGAGTGGAGTTCCTTAACTATAATTTTATATTCATCATGATATAAGGAAAGGAGTTCAAATTTCATCCATTATCAATATTTCTTTGTAAGAGCCTGACCAGACGGCGCTGTGAATCGCATAGGAAGGCAGAAAGTAGAAAAGAAGCACATGAAAAAGTATTTTGAACTTGTATAGTTTTAGAAGGCATTGGTTCAACATGTGTTATATATATATATATATATGAAATGATATCTCTTAATCTAATTAAATTCCTAATTAATTTCACTCATGTAAACTTAATTCTAAAATGTTCTCTTATTTCCTGATTCAATTCCTACTTTTTTATTTAATTAATCCTACACGCGCTATGTAAAACTGCTGAAATTAGCAAGTTCTCATGCTCTGAGTGAAGGGATAAAAATCCTTAATTCTTTCAACATTCTTTTAAAGATACCTAAATTTCCCTATCCTAAATAGACAAGTGCCAAAGAAATCCCTATTAAAATCTCATTGTAAAAGCCATTGAAGGGAAAATTTTGGTCTCTTTTGCTCTTGTATCGCGATGCAGAAAGACGTATCTCGTCGCTTCTTCCTTGTACATAATCTGCCTCCAAGATGAAATAAAGAAAAAAAAAAAAAAAAAAAAAAAAAAGGATGAAAAGTTTGAAAAAAAGATGAAAGTTTTAAAAATTCCAAATGTTTTTTCTATTCGGCCACGCAACTGCTAAAATATGTTTTACATATATACACAGGGTGATTATAAATGTATGTCTCAACCTCGCAGGTGTATTAAAAGAAAACAAAATAAAGTACAGTCTTGTTGTTCATCGAAGATCAAAAATAAAAATTGAAACTTTAAATTAAACATAATAATAAATGTTCAATGTGAGCCACTCCATAAATGCGAAGGATATCAAAGCGGTCCGATAACTTATCCCACAATTTTTTCTGCATGTTTGGTGTGAAGCTTTGAAATGATGCGAATATGCATGCATGGCAATATTTGATTTTTTTTTAAAATTGAGTTACATCAAACGGTAGAGTTTTTGTTTTACTACTACCAACTTTGGTGAGCTGATGACATGCAGGCCTTCAAAATGTCGCATCAAAGATACTGAAAAAATATGGGATAAGATATCGTATCGCCATGATATCGTTCATCATTTTGGAGGGGATTACAATTAACGCTTATAACTGTATTGAATTTAAACTTTGAACTGTTATTTTAAATTTTCAATAACAAGAATTAAATAATAAGATTAATATTTAAATTCCAATTTCGAATAACAAGGTTGTTTTGGAACATTTTTAAAAGCTCTACAAATTTTGTATATTAATTTATAATAACTCTGCACATTATATTGTCTCACTAAAATAGATGCATTTTATTTCTAATTGCTTTTGATAGTAAAAGTATTGTTGACAACCGGCCATTTTTTATTATATTATTCCATTCATATGTATGAATAGGAGTTATGCGTATCATTTTTTGTTTCCAAAACCAGGGAAAATAAGAAGTCTTAGAGAGAAAAAAATACCCAGCTTTGTTCTGCTACCGCCCATTGAACA
Source organism: Argiope bruennichi (assembly GCF_947563725.1). Taxonomy (NCBI): domain Eukaryota; kingdom Metazoa; phylum Arthropoda; class Arachnida; order Araneae; family Araneidae; genus Argiope; species Argiope bruennichi. The sequence continues at coordinate 131,062,086 of NC_079162.1, read as the reverse complement.
AAAATTTCATTTTAAAGGCTGTAATGTATACTCAAAAATGCAGTGCCTAAAATGTTCGCAGGGAATTGTTCACAAATTTAAAATTTACAAGTTTTGAAATCTCTTAAGGTAATATCCTTTTTTAATGTCATAAATATATTTCCCATGGAAAAATTACCCATAGTACAAATTGTTGCTCAATATACTATGATTACATTGACAGATCATTCGACATTTTCTGTAAAGGGGTCGGTTCCATATTTAGATGTGTAAGATTTAAATTTTCCTTGGTCGTCGGTAATAGCACTTTTTATTTTATTTATTTTTTTACTTTCGTTATACTTTAAAAACATATGTAAAGTTACAATCTACATGTTAAAAACAATTACTACTTCATGCATGCTAAAATATTTACATTGCAAATTTTTAGAAGTTTGATTCTTTTCTACAAAAAGAGAATCAAGAACATTGAAATTTATGTTTAAATTGCACCTAGGCCTGAATCGTTATTACGCTGAAAGCATCAAAATGGAAAAATTTGTTGTATGAGCGAACACAAATAAAACTTAAGATGCCTTTTATTGAAAGAAAAAGAAATATTAATTTCAGTGCTAAAATTAATATCTTACCGTTAGAGAAAGAAAACAAAGTAATTGATTCTTATTCTTCTTTATGCTTATTCCTGCATTGCTTTATCACTCTATACCAGTGTTTCCCAAACGTTTGACAAATGTGTACCCCTTCTATAATTTTCAATAACGCTGAGTACCCCTCATCAAAAAAAAAAAAAAAAAAAAAAAAAAAGATGTATTTTTAAAAATCAATAAATAATAATAATAAATAAATAATGTAATCAAAAATATATTTATTTTTTCTTTTTTTTGGGACATACAGAAAATAATTAGAAAAGAGAAATAAAATTATTCATAATAAAATATAAATAAAAGTTATATTGTAAATAACATTTATTAATGAGAAGGATGAAATTGTTTGTGCTGAGATGACAGACCGTCATAATTTGGTTCCCTGTTTGTTAATTTTAATCTCAGATGCGGTTCCACGTCCAATAGTCTGTTCCTTTTTTTCGACTTAATCTCTACAAATGCTGAAAACCCAACTTCACATAAATATGAATTTGGAAAAGGCAAGATGTATTTCAGAACTTTTTCTGTTAAGACCGGATACACATGTTGCATTTGTAACCAGGATGATGTCAAGGTACTCACTCTCCCTATGTTTAATTTTCAAAAATCCATCTGAAGCCAATTCCAATAATTGCTCTTCTTCTGCATGTGTCAAATCTTCTGGTATGGATGTTGTGTCAATATTAAACGGATCTCTTATCCATTCAATACTTTTGTTTAAATCAGGGAAAGAGTTTTTCAAGTCCACTTGCAAACTCTCCAAATGCTGTGTTATGCATTTCAGAGTATCAGCATCAATATTAGTAGTTGAACTTGTTATAAACTCATGAGGAGAGGGAAACGAGTCTACTTCTTCACTACCGATTCTCTTGTGACATAAATTTAGTTTTGCGACCTTATAAGACTAAACAGGCACTTCCATTCAAGCACTGCTGTAAGCAAGTAAGCCAAAGCGACGGGGGGTACTTAACCCCGTCCACGGTAAAAATCAAAGGTTTCTCCGATTTCGGTCACGTGGGGAGGGACAGTGGACTACAGATGATTGGGCCTAATTTCATTTTGGACAGAGTCACTTGATTTTCCGGGGGTTGACTTTCTCCTCAGTTGTACCCCCATCAAACTCTTATTGCACTCCTGGGGATACGCGTGCCACACTTTGGGAAACACTGCTCTATACAGCTCCTATCATGAATGCTTACTACTCATAAACACCCTTTAATATACCATATAATTTTACCAACATATAAAAAATAGTGTATTTCATTCACTGACAAGTGCAAATCAATTTTCTTCCATGCCTTACAACCAAATTAATATTCAATACAAATGTTTTTCTACTGCAAGGGATATCATTATATGAAGACAACCGTATATATGATACAAGCTTATTACAGACATAGTATAAGGATGGATAAGGATGTCTGAAAATAGCAGAACATCCTAATAAATGCTTTCATATATTCTACATATCTTTAATTTCTATTATTATTGTACTTTTTTAAGCTATTATTCATCATATATTTTCTATTTCTATTATGAATAGAAACTTGAAAGCAGGTATAATTAAAAGGAATAAATATTGTATACATAATTATGAGAATAATTACTCCATGGGATGTCTTTAAGAAGTACACAGTTAAATAATTGAAAATATATATTAGAATGTTTTTAATAATACACAACAAATGTAATTCAATTAAATTGACATTTATCAACCAAATGTATTAGAGCAATAAAATCAATAAAAAGAAAAGAAAATCGTAACAATGCAACTAAATGTAATTTATCGAAAATATATAATTAAGAGTTTGATAAATGATATATACTTAATCTTTGCATCCGTTTTTAAAATTCTTTTGAAAAAGATAACGAACAACGCTTTCACCAGCTTGAACAAAATTATTTGAAAAATCATGATTGTTTATATAATTGTCATATAAAAAAATGAACGCAAATATTTTATAAAAAAGTCCCATTTAATCTCTTAGATTCTTTGTAAGTATAAAATAAGGTATTAATTTAAAAATGAATTTCATTCGAAATTTTGAGTAATTTTTTTTTTTTTTTTTTTTTTTGGTATGAACTATTTTCGCTTATTAAGAGAAATTCTTACAAATTTTATTTTCCATGAAGTTTATTCGATACTTTGACATTCAGGTAAACTGAAATGCATTGTTTTAAATTTTTATTTTATTTCCTTCTGACTTCATTTAAATATGAAGTAAAAAATGCATAACTTTATACTGTCATAAATTAGTGGTGAACTAAAATATTAATCAATACTTCATGAGTCAACAAAATTATTTGAAATTCTTCTTTTTCGTATTTGTACGGAATAAATGTGAAGTAAATTTGCATCCAAAAAATTAGTACTAAATACGTTATTTCTTAAGGTTTTGATGCCTGATTTTTTAAAAATTCCATTTATGATTATTTATAAAATTTGGAACTTTTGTAAAAAATCTTGAGTACACAAGAAAACATCAATAAATTTAAACAAACATCAAAGGTCTATGTCTTGTTACAAAATATGGAGAGCTCTCTTCATTAATTGTAAAGAGAAATAACTTGGTCAGTATATTTATATAATTAAATAGTTACTATCCTATAAAAAGTTTATTAGAAAATAAAATTCCAATTTTTCAGTGATTGCTTATATTCTCTTAGTGTTATTATAAGAGCCAACAAGTAAAAATTCTAGCTTGCCACAAGAACAGAGACTATTAAAAGCAGCAACTATCAATAAAGTTCTGTTGCCATGAAAAACATTTCTTTTTTTTTACTTTGACTTCATATTTTTGGCTGATGATGATAAAAATTTCTAATATATTTTTACTTTACAACAACACGGTAAATCGTATTTGATTCAAGAAATGTATGATTAATAGTGCTTGATTTTTAAATAAAATGCTGTTGACAATTTGAAATTTGTGCAGGCGCCCTAAATGCATCGTTTTAGAGACAACAGAGAAAACTTAATGTAACAGAATAAGTTGAAAATTTGCATACCCACGTTTAAGAAATTCCTAAAGTATGCAAATTTAAGTGTATTGCCGTTTAAAAATTTTTAAACATTACATCTAGAATTTTTTTTCTCATATAAAAAAATAATAATAAGTTTAGGGCAATAACTATATTATTTTTACAGATATGAATAAAAGTCAACATTTTATTTTAACATTAGAAGGGCAAATTTTGTTAGCTCATAATTTCGAAAGACCTAGATTAATGAAATTTGGTTCCCAGGAAGAATGGTACAGTTTTGCAGTTTGCTTTTGATGCAGTTTTGAAATTTGATCAGGAAAATGGATGTTGTCATTAGAAATTTTGAAATTTGTTCTTATTTAAATATATAGGCAGCTCCTTATAAAATTTTTAATTCAAAAATCATTACGGGTATGTTAATTCCTTCCAAAAGATATCTTTTATATATAGGGCTGGCTTTTCCCCTCTGTGATTGTATATCACAATATTCAAATTTGTTTGATCAAGGTCAAACAAATTTGAATATTATGATATACAATCGCAGTTCAAATTACAACAATGGTATCTTTGAGAGTGGTACTAATTGTTAAAGAATTTAAAGCATTTTCCTTAACTATTTAGCTTTCTCACATTTTAATACACTAATCACTTAAAAGATATTTGAAGTTGAATTGGAAGATAACTCAAGAAATAAATGTATTACATATAATAAATTAAAACTAAATAAATGCACAAAAAGAAAATAAAAATAAAACTCAGGAAAGAATAGCAAACTAAAGAAAAGCTTCAAAAATAATGATGATAAGCAAGGGCTAAAGGCATTCTGAACAGGGAGGGAAAATTCATTTCAGTGTTTCAGCACTGCAATACCAAAGATGAAAATAAAAACCATACTTTATAAATAAAGCCAAAGTCTGGTGATATTCCCAGAGATATGTAATCAAACACAGATTTCGGAAATTGAAATTCAAATCCAAACAAATAAGTCAAATTTATGTCATTTTTCTTTAAAAAAACAAAGGCCATGAAAAATATACATATATAATAAAATTCAAAAATTTAGATTTTAGAAGAGGGTTAAAAAAGAAAGAAACACCATAATATTTCTAATTCAAAATAAATAATAGCAATATGTAGAGAATTTTTATGAATATGAAATAAATAAATTCTGCCATCAATCCTCCCAAAATGATACAACTTAATTAGAAATAGTCACTCTATCCAGTGGCTCAACTACTTAGTTAGCCTTTGATTAAACTAATTAAGCTAAAGGCAAAGAAATAAGTTATATATTTATAGATTTATTGTGAAGCAACATACGGGTGACAAATAATAATCTTATAATTTCTAAGCTTCAGCTTACAATTTAAAAATGAAATAAAATAAAATTTTGAAATGCCATCATTGCATTTAAATTGTGCAAATTCTGAAAATAATGATGCACATTCATGCGTAGAATCCTGTATAAAGCGTTTCATTAAAGCATGATAGATTAATAATTAGTCCTCAAAGTACCTCAAAAAATACATGTGAAAATCTATTGCAAAAATAATTACTTACATTTAGAAATTATTAATTTTTTAATTACACAATAAACTATGTGCAATTTTTATTAAATATGTAATAATTTTTACTATTACAGCTCTTTTTTATATATAAGCTGATAGTGCAAGAGAATGAAAGCATTTGAGGAATTATTTGTGTATGCATTTTGTAAGGCTGAAGATTAGTAAGAGATCCAACTTGACGGAATTCTATTAACAAAGAGAAAGCATTTATTTCTCCTCTTTTCATTCATTGGACATTGCAACATATTTTTTATTTGTTTGTTTATTTTTCGTGAGAGAATACATGAAACGCAATTCTTAACGGCTCAAGATCTGTCGAAATTACCAACCATTGAAAAAAAAGAATAGGCTGAAGTGCTTCTGTTAGTCAGTTTTATCAACAACGCATCAATTAGTTAACACTATCAGTCAATAATTTAAGCATTTTCTAGTATAACAAGATTCTAAATTTCTAAATTCAGTTAGAAAACTCCGTTGCAAATTATTAATTGTTGATATTATATTTATTCAAAATGAGAATATGTGTGTGTGGCTGAAAAAAATCACAAATTGGAAATGAAACTTCAATTTACTTAACGTGAGGCCACAGTTTGTACATGGGGAGCAAAGGCAGAATGTATCCGTTCTCATCACAACACAAGAGCGAAAATATGAGACATTTTTCCCAAAGTGCTTTTACTAAAAGATTCTTATAGGGTGTGTGTGTAGTAGTTACATGGCTTGAAGGAAAAGATTTTTTTTGAATGAACTTCAATTTATTTTATAACGGGAGGCATAATTTTTTCAAAGAGACAAAGGCACGATGCCTACGCTCGCACAAGAAGACAAGAGCGAAAGTGAGAACTTTTCTCTTAGCGGGTTTATTACGACATTTCGATAGGGACTTTTTTTAATACGTGACGACTCAGGCAAGAGCACCTTAGGTATCTTTGAAAAGGATGCGTGGATGTAAAAGATTTGTATGCCTTTGTTCACGGCGTGAGAAACAACGGATTCAAAATTTTTTTCTCGAACTCGTGTTCGAAATAATTAAATAAAAAAAAATGGGATCTGGATATCATATAAGTATAAATGCAATTTTGCAAATGCATGGCCGAAAAGAAGAAATGTTTGGAAATAACTTCAATTTATTACATCACGGGAGCCCTAATTTTTACAAGGGCATGAAAGACAGAACTCGTATGTTCGTACCAGAAAACAAGAGCAAAGAGACAAATTTTTTCATTCAGTGATTTCACTGTGATATTCCGATAAGGTTTTCTTTGCCAAGTTTAGATTTAGGAACAGGAATCTTAGGCATTTTTGAATAGAATGCGTAGGAGTTGGAAATTTTTATCGCTTCACTCGTAGCGTGAGATTTGCCGACTCAGCAATTTTTTAGAGAGGCTGTTAGAAATAATTAAATAAAAAAAAGTGGGATTTAAATCAGAAAATAGCTTTTCTCTTTGGCAGCAAATTAACTTGTTTTGTACAATAGTATCTTCGCTTATTGTAATTTTATAAAATTGTATTGTCAAACTGAAAATTTTTTAATAGAAAACTTTTTATACCGCTAGTAAGTTCCATGCTACTTCGCTCAGCTTCAATCATCCGCTTCTTTTCCTCCAAATCAGATATAAGAGTTTCTCTTAATTCTATTTTTTTCTCTTCATATTCTTTATGAGCAGCTTCTTTTTCAAGAATATGATCACGTTCAACTCTTTCAATCTATGCAAAAATAAATAAATAAAACAAAACACAATCTTAGAAATTTAATGATTTATTCTTCAAATAAATTCAATTCACTAAATTTAGTGTCAATAAATATTCTTTTATAGATCATATAAAAATCAATTTTGCGTTTTATGGTTATATTATACTTGAGAAGCAATGAGCAAGATACAGCCTTCTGACCAGATAAGGCTGTTTAAAGGTTATATCCAGCCAACGGTTCATTTCAAAATAACTGCATAGAAATTTTATAGCTGTTAGAAATCTACATTTATAGCAAACTACAGCTTTTAGAAATTCAATTATAGCTTCTTCCATTGCATTAGTATTAATTCTAAATCTGAGATAGTTTATATCTCAGATCACTTGGGTACATTTTGTATAATCAGCTGACAATGGTTTCATGTCCTTTATAGAACTTCGAGGAGTGAGCATAAACAAAGTTTCGACACCAATCACTTATCAACAAGGGTCTCCAATCAATTCCATCAATTCCAAACACTAAAAATTGATGGTCAAACATTTTTCGAGTTGCAACAAATTTAACATAGTACGTATTGTCCCTTCGGATAATCATTTCATGATTTCAATAAACAATGCACATTGTTGAAAGAGGAAGCGGGGAAAAAGCCATTAAGTGTTATCTTAATATGTGTTGGCTTCCTTGAATCTATTTCACTCTAGATCTTCCTTTTTATTGGTTTTCTTCCTTTTTTTTAATGCATCCGGCAAACAAACCTTTACAACCAAGCACTCTATTTATTGTGTTGAACATCTGAGGAACCAAGTTTTAATTGAACTTCTAAAGAAAATTAAACATTTTTTAAGGTCTTTTTTTTTTTTTTTTTTTTTTCAAAACTAAGCACTTTTAAGATGCTTAAAAGTAGTTTTCAAATTTAAGCACTTTTTGCGAAGCCAAGCACTTTGCAATAAAAGAATAATTAGCTACAATTTATAATTTATCTATTAACAACATTACAATAAAATTGGCCACAAGATAAAAAATTTAATTATGATGCAAATATCTTCCAAACTCTACAGCAGCAAAAATGTAGCGTCTACTTAAGTTCATTTTAAATAAGTAAGATTTTATTGGTTAGTAGTTAGCAATACATAAACAAAGGGAAAACATAGCATATTAATCATTGCAGAGTGTAACAACATCAATTATGTTTGAAAAAATATTGCCGTAAGTTTTTTTAATTAAAAGATTAATGAATCTTGTAATTTAAATAAATATAATTCATTTTTTTTTCCATAAAATGTATTTGATTTGAACTGAGAAAAATACAAAGACACTAATTTAAAAACTTACTTCCACTCTCTCAAACACCTGATTTAGCAACTGTCGAGTTTGGTAATTTTGTTCTAATTTTTTCAAACGCTTGAGATAATCTGGATGGACACCTTCTTCAAGTTGCTTTAATTGCTTTTTCAAATTTGCAAGTTTATCTTGATACATTCTAAAAGTAAAGCAAAAAATTAAAAGAGAGAGAGAGAGAGAAAGAAATATCCAGATACTTAGGACAATGACATTCATTGTACTGTCTACAAGATATGCACAATTTTTTTAGTAAAATATTTAACCATGTCCATTATTAAAGAGCAATTATGTTAACGTAAAATACAGATAACTACTTCTAACAACTGATTTCTTGAATCATGATATACCTATTAGCACACAAAACATAACATTACAAATATTGTCAAACATCCAGCATATTCCAATAACAGAAAAAACAAATGAAACATTTAAAAAATTTCTGAATAAAAGAAACTTTTATTTACTATTTATTATATATAATATCTCATATTTTTTTCACAATCAAAAGATAGCAGGTAGGAAATGATATGCCTCTTCCAATTGCTACTGTTACAGTGTTTAAACTTGTTTGAGGAAAGTATAGGAATAATTATAAAAAAACAATATAATTATTATAACAAAATAATTATTAAAATCAATGCAATTATTTGATATTGGCTTGAAAAGAGTTATGTCGTTCATTTTAATGCATGTAATCTTACCCAAAAACAATTTTATGAAAGACACGCTTAAGAAGTAATAAACAAAGAAGGAAGATTAAATATTAGGGTAATACTCAAACACAATATCAGAAGTTTTATTCTCAGGCAAAATACTAGAAATTACTGCCTATATTCTCTTTTTATTTACTTTCTTGCTAGTGATTTCATGCTAATTTTCAGTTTCTTTTAAATCTATGTACATGCAAGCTAGAAAAAAGTATATAATCTTATAAATACATCATATTTTATTCTCTCTTTTTTTTTCCTAAAATTCTTGCCGAAAGTTGATAATTATAAAAATTGGACAATAGTATATAGATTAGACTTCATTATTATCTCAATTCCATCAAATATTTAGGCCGTAAAATAAGACTTATTTCACGGTTCTATAAAGTGGTTGATGGAATCAATTTTTTCGGGAAAGCACTTTGTAGTTGCATTTAGGAGTAAATGTTTTTATTGAGATACTATTATTCATATATTTTAACAAAGAAATGCCAAGCTATCATTTCAAGTAGTTACCGTCCTATAGAAAGTAAATAACAAAACATGTTATATCCTCAGAGTAAAATTTTTTCTGGCACAATTTGTTATAATAATTCTATTGAAATTTGGGTCTTGTTCAAAAATTTGCTCAGATTGGGCCTCAAAACCATTGCTTGAATTTTATGATCAAATCAAGGACACTATTATCTCTTCCAGAAAGCAGTTATAATAACTATCAGCCCTATAAGTTATTATAACTATCAGTTATAATAACAAAAGCAAGCAAGATAAAGTAGCAAAAAGTAGCAAGCAAACACGATAAAGTAGAAAAACACGAAGGCATATTAAAGACATCAAAATATTGCTTCATACAGAACAAAAATTAAGACCATGTGTTTCTGTATCGCATGTGAGGAACAAACGAATAAACAATGATACAGTTCAGAAAATGTCAAACTTGAAAATTATATATATATAGCTATATTGAACTTAAAGAAATTGGTGATGAAAGTTCAGGAACTATTTTCTTTCATTGAAATGATAACACAGTTTTAATAGATTTGTTCTAACTAATTTTATTCTATTAAAAAAACTACGACAAAAATTCTATGGCTTTTGCTTTATTAAAATTAATAACTGTTTTGTCATACATTTCTGTTACTTTTCATTAAAAAATTCAAATGTTTTCCTTATTTCTGCTGTCTTAGAAATATTCCTTTTAAAGTAAGCGACAACTAAACTATTTTTCATCTTAAGGTACTTAGTAGCATTGTGAAGGAAAAGATGCCTTACCGAATGATAACTGTGTAGTATGCATTAATCATTCTATTTACCGACCAATTAAGTTAGATTTTATGTTAGTTTATAAAGCTGTATCACTGAAACAGGATTTAAAGCCAAAATATATTCTTTGTCATAGCTCAACATTTCAGTATTCAGTACATAGTCTTCAAATTTCATATGTGAAAATGTTTTTTTAAACATCTATTTTCTTTTATATTTGGTGATTAATTTCATAAAATATACATTACGTGTAAGAGATAAAAAAAATATTTCGCGATATAACAACAGTATTGATTATGTGGATAGAATTCATGAGATTTAAAGTATCTTTTTAAAAAAATATTAATCGTAAAAGTGTTTTGAAATAACAAATAATACATAATACAATTTTATGCTGAATAATTTCACATCACTAAAATCTAATAAATGTCAACTATTTTAGCAAATGAATGTTAGTAATAATTATTATGGAAATTTTAGTTTGCATGGTCTATACACAGGGTGCGTAGTGTGAAATGGATGCAAAAATGAAGCACTTTCGTACATGTATGAATACCTAAAATCAAGAATTTTCTACTCATAGGAATTTTTTTGTCTTTTAATAATTTATAGTTTTTATAGAAATTTTTTTTAAAAAAATCTATTTTTTAAATTTTAATCTTTGATTAAAAAATAACTTTTTAAATTTTAATCGATGCTTGGATGTTGAATCCAGCCTCATCTTTTATTTAAATTGGCAACATTATCTTCAGCAATAATTAATACAAAGAAATTCTGGAAATTTGAATTAAGATAATGCTGACAGATTTTTATCAAAATAATTTTAAATTTAAGTTTAATTTTTTTAAAAAAAATCAGAAAAAATATACTAAAATAACTTTTACGTCTTAATAATTTTTATTTTCTTATGTGCACAATTTAAAAAAAAAAAATTACACATAAAAAGTAACTGACCGTTTCCCTGGCCTAACTTTTAAAATACTCAACTCAAAACATTAAAATGACAAAAATCTGACTGAATTATTTTGTATTGATAAATTAAATTAACTAATGCATACAGCTTTTATTTTAAAGTTATTTTTATAAGAAAACTGATTATTCAAGACATTTTTTATTCATATAAATATTTATATGAATAGAAATAATAAGCATAGAAAGAAGAACACTATTATTACAGTTAATTAGATAGGTAAGTAAAGAAATATTATTATTACAGCTAATTTTACATTTAAAAAAAATGTCCCATTGACAATTTCAAATTCAACACCTTTTTTAAAAATTTTTCCCCCTATCCTTCTTTTTCGAATGTGGTTGCACTTCGCTACGAGTGAAAATTCCTTTGTTTCATTAGCTTTTCGTGACAGTTCTTTAATTTGTACTGTATAGTATATGTGTATTGCTGAATATATTCAAGGACTTACAACTTATGTATGCGATACTTTCCGCTTTGTGTTCACTAACGGATTTTTGCACCAGGTTTCTTAATCGGAACTGAATTCCAAATATATGTACTGGTTGTGGGAAAGATGAGTACGGGTCATAAAAGGCCAATAAATCATACGTAGCTCTTTGAAAATAAAAGGGGGGGGGTAGGGAGGTTTGCTAAAACATATGTTATCTGTTGGCAAGAGTATTTGGTGAGAAAATGTAGTGGTATTTTAACTAAATTTTGATGCTTAAACACAAGGGAAAAAAAAACTCTTGTCTCTATTTGTATATGCTGGCCTCTATTTGTATATACATACACCAGGCCGTCTGCCTATTAAATTTGGCAAATTTATACTTTGGAGGGTAAGAAAGTGATTTTTTGAATTTTGAATTAGAATTTTAATTAATCAAAAATTAAGAGAAATATTGACTTTTTTCCGTGATAACTTTCTAAAAATTTACAGTAAAAATAGTTTTTACTTGCAAATCCTATCAATTCTCTGCATTATTCATTCACAGTCAAAGTACCGGGTGTCCCATAAATTTGTAAATACTTTAAAAATTCATAAAAATTAAAGGAATGAGTATATTTTAATGCGGTTTGCGAAACTGTTATTCTCATGAAGGGGGGGGGGGGTTCATACAAAAAAAAGAGAAAGAAAAGAAAGAAATAGCTCAAAAATGTGTCGATAGAGGGCGCTAAACACAAGCAAAACATACAATTCTACGGGAAAAATACTTTTATTTGCATGCAAGCAATTGTTTACATGCGTATCACACCAGTACTACAGTACTTGTTCTATGTGTCCGCCATCACCACAAATAACAGTTTGGAAGCGGGAGACAACACTGGTAACTGCATCATACAGCATATCCGGATGAATGCATGAGATTTCGTGGCGAATGGTTCCTTTAGCTGCACTAACGAAGTTGGCCTATGGCGGTACACCCGAGACTTAAGGTAACCCCATAGTCAAAAATCAAGGGGTGTTAAATCTGGTGAGCGTGGGGGCCATTCATGTGTAAAGTGACGGCTGATTATCCGTTCTTCAGTAAAAGTTCTTCTCAAAAATGCCTTCACTTCGGTGTCGATGTGAGGTGGTACCCCGTCTTGCATGAATGTCACTGTGTCAAGGACATCGTGTTCCAATAAGGACTGTATCACTTACTTCTGTAACATTTCCAAGTAACTTGTTCCATTAACTGAACATGTCTTCCATTCTGCTTTTTTACAGGGCTTTTCAAAGAAAAAAGGGCCTACAATAATGGATGCAGTGAAACCACACCAAACAGTAACCCGTGGTGAATGCAGGGGCTTCTCAGTGTAAGCATGTGGATTCTTATGTGCCCATATTCTACAGTTATGGGTATTAACTGCTCCATGCAAAGCAAAATGAGCCTCATCTGTCCACAATACTTTCAGCAGCCATCGCGGATCATCTTCAATTTTCGCCAAAGCCCAATTTGAGAATTCCAATCTCTTAGCTGTATCATTTGGTAAGAGCTGATGTAGCGATTGCAATTTGTATGGGTACAATTGCAATACACCATGAAGGATACGGTACACCGAAGTCTTTGGTATACCAGTTATTCGTGCCACTTCTCGTACGCTACTGACTGCACTTGTAGACTGTTCCCTTAGCGTGTCCATTTACGAAGAGACATCGGGGGTACGGACTGTTATTAAACGAGGTGCACCAATGCGTGGCCGATGACACAAACTTCCAGTTTCTTCGAAACGGCGTACTAGGGAAACAAGTCCAGCAGGAGTGATCGGACCTGAACCTTTCTTCAATCTTTTCTGGGTCCTAAACTTCCGTAAGGCTTCAGCCGCCGATTCGTTGCTGACATAAAACAACTTTACCAATAGTGCTTTATCCACCAGTGTCAACATCTTAATACAAACCTTTAGAAATGATGTGTCAATTGCTCACTCTGCCTTTCATAAGACTTTAATTTGCATATTTCCACTGATTTGCTTGCTTGCAGCGCCCTCCATTGACAAATTTTTGAATTATTTTTTTTTTCTGTATCAAAAAAAAAAAAAAAAAAATCCCCCTTCATGAGAATAATAGTTTCGCAAACTGCATTCAAATATACCCAGTCCTTCAATTTTTATGAATTTTTAAAGTATTTACAAATTTATGGGACACCCGGTATGCTAAATATAGTTCTCAATTGAAAATCAATAAACTTTAAAAGAAAATCTGAAACAGAAATTCCATTCTAAAAAATTACCCCTGAACTTAACTATTACCATCACAAACGATTCCAATTGTTTTAAGATAAGTGGATCACTTAAAGTGCATTTCATCTAATTAACAGCATACAAGTCAATATAAGAGGATTTAACAATTGATAATTTTCCTACTATTTGAAATTAAATCTGTTCAAAGATTTTGAATTTTCGGAAATCAAATAAATAAATCATATACACATGAAAAAAATAACTTAACAAGCCTGATATAGTTATAAAAATACATCTTATCTTATATTTAAAAATTTAGTATTCTCGTTTACATGAAAGCTTTATCTTTTCATACGTAAATATAAGCGGAAGATCTTGACTATAAAACATACATGCTATCTAAGATCTGTATTCTTTTTACAGAATAAAAATACGCAAAGATTGATAAACCAATAAAATTTATGAATTTTTTAAAATTTTAAGATAATTTACGTTAGAGATAACATTATTTTTTGTATTAATATTTTTAAATGCACTGAATTGCATATTTCTTTCTCCCAAATATACGTGGATTAAATTTAGTATCTCTACGTAAAATGGTCTATATTTTAAATAGACTGATAAACGCATATATATACATTCACTCTTATTCTTGAAAGAAAATCTTACTTTGTTAATTAAAACTTTTAGATTAAAGTTTGAATATTCCACACTTTAATTTTTGAATAATTTTAAACAAAAAATGTGGAGATATCTGTGAAATTGAAAGTATATGCTATACAAATTAAAATGATTTCTCTACAATATATCATGAAAATTAAAACTCCCTGATATACCATATGTTTCATGACCTATCAAAATTAAATAAAAGGTTATTCTATATTAAAAGAAATACTAGTAACCTTTACGCATAATTGCTACTACATGGGTTACAAACTGGGTTTATTTTGCTTTTCTTCATTTTGTATCCCTTATCTTCAAATTGTATTTTGTTGTTGTTTTGTTATTTGCATTAGGAGAAAAGGGGAAGCAATTCTTTGTTTAAACGATATTTAATATTAGTCATTATAAATTTCATAATAAATGAATGCTAAGAATATTTTTATACTTTAAGTATTTAGAACATTTCTTGTGAGAGGCTATTTTGGTAATAATTTTTAAATATAAAAGTGATCTAAGAAATCATTTAAATTATTTTTTGTGGATAGTAACATTAAAGAATTAATTCTCTGTTAAATATTCCTTCAAATCCAATACAAAATCGCCAAACTTTTAGCCTATGTAGAGAAAAAAATTATAACTGCTACATAAGTATTATAATGCATTTTTTTTTTATTTAGAAATATATTAATAGGAATTATTCATTTCATTTTAATAATGCGATTACAAATTTCTATAATGGAAATATACTGAAGATTTAATTGAAGTTTCATGTATTATGAATGATAGTAAATTACAGAAATAGAAGTGAATGTTCACTTATATAGTTATGAAGAAATAAAACATCTCTTTAAAAACTTCTTTCATGTTACAGCAAGAGTTTCTCCTGCAATGCAATAAAAGAAGTCTGACTTTATTTCTTTTAATAAAGAAACTCATGTTCTAAATTCATTTGCTCTTGAATCTTATATTGATCTGGACTGGACTTCTGAACACTATGGGCTCATTGTGAGATAACCAAACTTTTTCCATGGCAAAATATGCATTGTTTGTGCAAAAAAAAAAAAAAAAAAAAAAAAAAAAAAAAAACGCTTAAGAACGTCTGAATCAATGGGCACATCGAAACATACCCTTGAATCCATTTGTATTAAATATAATTAAATTATCATGAGATTTGAATCTACTATACAGGAACTGTAATGTCAACAGTCCAAAAAATTATTTACATAATTATAATCAAGGGGAGGGGAGGGAACAAGATTTTTAAATAGGTAAAGTAGGCAATTGTCAAGGAGCCCCTCAGCTCTTGATAATTTTTAGTAGTTGTAGAAAGTTATTTAGTTTTATACTTTAATTTGATGACAGAGGGCCCTGCAGTCAAATTTATTCAAGTCATAATCAAGTATTGACTAAATTAATTTTGGAACTTTATTCTAGTAATATTCCTAATTACCATTTACAAACTATTCGTTATCCTATTTCAGGATTCTAAAAAATTTGGAGCTTTACAGTTTAAAAAAAAATATATTCCCTAATTTTACAATATTATTTAGAGTGTTATAGAAAGTTGTCTTTTGTTTTCGATAATTTGCTTAAAATTATTTTTATGTTTCGACTGTGCCCTTTTTTTATTTGTACAATATGGAAATGGACTTGAGACTTCAGTTTTCCAAATTTACTACTTAAAATTGCGGAATAAAAAAATTGGAGGAAAAAAGGGGGCTTCGAGATTTGCACTATCTCAGGGCCCCTGGAAGGTTTAAAACGACCGTGAATTCTTCTGAAATTAGAAATAATAATATTGTTTAAAATATGGAAAAAAACGCATAGCTAATCAGTAAACATTTCAATAAAGGTGTAGATGTATATTGTTGAAAAGTGTATTACGAGAACTTCATTCAGCACAATTTTTAATGACTTATTGTACATATAAGAACGATATTTAATAAAATTAAAGTTTCTGAAGAACATATACTACATATATTAATGTAAAAATCATTTTTCTTAATTCTGTTTTATTTTTTAACAGTAGATTTGGATTATGGTTTAATGCAAAACATTATATTTATGTAAAGTAATGCATTCATATCCAAAATCTAGAAGAAATGATTATTATTTTGAAGTGGATACACTATTTATATGAGAAGAAATATCATTCCTCAATGATTTTTATCATACATTTTTGAATAAATACATTGAAATGCAATTCATCTTTCATAAAAAGCAAAATTGAAATTATTCATATAGTATTAAAACGCACGACATTGTATTAATGAACGTATCGTTAAGTATTCGAAATTGTGTCAAACATCATGCTAACTCTTGCCAAATATGACACTTTTAGATAACGTTTAAAATGTTGTAACCTCTTCTAGACCTGACCCTTATCAGTAACACAACCACATTGAAAACGAGATTATTGATTGGCAGTTTTATGACTGGTACGGAAAGTGTATTGTACGCTAAAGTCATACAACCATATGTACTAACTATGAATTTGATTCTTTCGTTCTAAAAAAAAATGGGTTTACAAAGAAGAGTAGTAAGAATTTCTTGATGGAATGAGAGTGGCTAGTAATTTTTTGAAGCTTTAAAAGAGAACAAAATATATCAAAATACTATAGGAGAACGTCAGATTTGAAATCTGTTAATGGGAAAATCCTTCTATTACTATCACAGTTAATGCAAGCCTCCCAAGGCCATCAAAGTAAACGAGAATTAACAAGCGGCAACCATATTCACAGACAAAATATTGTACAACACCTTTAAAAAGGTGTAAAAATAAATTTTGTGCCATAATGTTCCTGAACGTCATGTGGTAAATACGTTAAAATTTTAATTTTTAAACTGAATTTCTAATTAAAACTTTACAAAATCCATCTTAGTGAGCCTCTTACATCTAAAAAGTAATTGTTCACTAAATTTTTGTTCTCTTATTTCAGTGATGCTCTGTATTAGTAAGGCAAATCTTTATATACCAAGAAAGAAAAACTTTTAAAAAATGATATAATTTGAATCATAAAGGTTTCTTAAACTTTTTTAATTTCTTTTAAATTTTAAATATCATACCTAGCAAAATGTTTTTTTTTTAAATAAAAACTAAGATTTGACAAGATTGGTCCAACAAATGATAATTTTCAAAGGAATGGAGACATTTAAAAAAGTACCGTGCAAATGAAATTATTGAAAACTTACGACTTCAAATTAAAATTTCATCTAACTTGATCTTACGCAGTTGACTAAAGTAATTGCAATCACAATAAATAATAGTACAGTAAAATCCCTTTCGCAGTCGTTCAAAAGATCGCTTAAAACAACATATTAACGTGAATGATGATTGATTGTGTAATGAGACTTCATGGTAATCAGAATAAAAGCGGTTAAATATCATAAATATCTTTCATGTACGCTTTTAGAACAACTTCTCCCATCTCTGATGTATCTATTTCTTTTACGCACCAAACTGTATTCTTATTTTTCGTAGATCAGAGCTAATATGCGTAATCGTTAAGAACACATAAAGAGTTGAACATAAAGTTACCAGGTATAACTAAAATAAATTATTCACTATTCAGAACACTTAAACGTAAAAGAAATTCAAACTTTTTCGCTTGCGATCAGTTTGGTATATTTCATATCTCGCTCTTTCGAAATAACCATTCTAATACTACAATATATGCCGGTGCCCATTATTGAAAAAAGGAGCGAAAGAAAGTTCGTTTAGCATTATCTTAACATAGGTTGAAACTCCTGTATCCTTCACTATTATCGATTATCCAGATTTATATACATTTTTGCTCTGTTTTCCCTCTATATTTTTCCTTGAAGCTAAAAAAATCACTATATTCAGCTCCATTTTTAGATAAACGAAACAATTCTTCTATTCTTGGATGGGATATTCCAATCGATAAATTTATTTTGCTGCTCCATCCTTTGATAGTATTGTTGGTTCTACGAAATCTTTCATAACAATTCTATATGCGAACGATAAGAGTGGAATTTTCGAGTGACTGCGCTACAAAATAGTCATAAAATTTTGCTGACGGAGAATGCTGTTGTCATCAACGCATCAACATCTTCATCTAACAGAAAAGCAAAAACTACGCAGATAAGAATATGGAGTCTGTTTTCTATACTGGACTTACAAGCATTTGCCAAACTAACACATTGCAATTTGCCGCTACACAAATTGATTGGAACTGCAACCCTGATGATGTAGGGAATATTTCTGATGTTGAGAATACCATTTTCGCGCCTATTATAACAGTAATTTCAAAATCCATAAATTAATATTCAGAACTCTGCATAGACTCTTAAAATACTGCACAGTTTTACAAAGGTATCTTGCTTTCTGTTGAGAATTACAAATATAACTGGGATAATATTAACTTTTAAACAGCTTTCGACATTTGCGTATAAAGAATAGATCTGCAACAACAGTTTCGGACAGGATTTGAATGTCCTATATCAGTAGAATTTTTACATCTTTGAGGAATTATTTTTTAAAGCCCAAAGACATTAATTATTTCGCATAATTCTCTTGTAATTGTATCATCAAGCAAAAGACTCGTTGCTTCATCCAGTTCAATAACAGTAGGACTGTGCCGATGTTCAATACATAAAAAAATGATATTTCGGAAGTATCAATTTTTCAATATAAATTTTTGAAGAAAATCTATTTATCGAAATCCTGACGATGAATTATGGCCCAAGGTGATTTATGATCCAATGAATTGAATCAATGAACGCAATTCATTTTCGTTTCCGATGTTTAACAAATATTTACTCAAACTTTTATTCATTAATTCTACTTTTCAAAAACGGAAAGGTTTGTTTAAGTATGGGATTTGATGAATATTTGAATGTCTATTTTTGTTCTTTCATTCTCAGGATATTTACAAAATCTTGTTTTTCATAGTTTTTCTCCTTTCCACACAAATTCTGCTAAGATTTCCATAAAAACCATATCATGTTTTAGTATGTTAAAATACTTGTTTAAAGCATGACATTTTGATATAATTCTTTTTCTGATATCTAAACAGAAAGTTTCCAGTAATTGATTATTGTTTAATTATAATGAAAAAAACTCTGTACTTTTATTATCAAATATATGTACTAGTCGAACAAATTTTCCATTTCTATTGATTTTTAACAATATATATCTTGGTGAATGTATGCGAATATAATCGTAAAAGGAAAACTGCACCTCTTATAAAGTAAAACTAAATCCTCTTATCAGGTTTAAATGTCAAATAACGGAATTCAAAATGTATCTTCAGCAATTGATGCTCAGCATTATTCGATATTAAATGCCTGTTATAACATTTGTATAATTAAAGTAAGAAGTTGGTGTCATCAAATTTTTCACTTATTTAAATTTAACAATTTTGTATTTAATTTTTTATACGAATTTGCATAAGTCTAAATTTCGTAATGCGTTTTAAAAATTTACTCACATTATTTTGTTGTAAAGCATTGAAAATAAGTTTCCGACAAAATGGGATTTGAAAGAGAATCCTACGTTTTTAAAAGATTCGGAAAAGAATTAATCCCCTAACACCATAACGCCCCTAGTAAAACCATATATGATTTTTTTTAATATTTTCATTGCCAAAATAGAAATTTTTAATCTTTGTATTGATGCTCTAGGAAGCCACAGGGATGAAGGCCTCACTCCGATGTATAAATAATATTGTTTAAAAACTTAATGTTAAAATGAAACTTCCTTTCACAAGGAATACAAATATTAAAGCTCATTTCAAGATGATAGACTCAACAAAGATAAGATTTAAAAAGTAAATGCTCCATGAAAAAAAAAAAGGTTTCCTCAAAATGAACATTACTGAAATCTATGACATTCTATAATATTCAAGACAGAAACAAATGTAAAAGCTGCAAAGTAAAATTGAAATTTTCGGTAACGTATTGGTGTTTCAAAATTCTATAATTTTTCGAACTTTATACTTCTAAAAATATTACTTCATTTCTATTTCATAATATATTGTTCATTGAATTATGTTATTTTTTATTTATGATAAAGAATATTTTTAGAGGCAGATCGGTTCACGGTCATAGGAGAACTATCGAAATTTTGACTCTCATCGAGCTTGATACTGATCGAACTTTCGATTCTGAGCAAACATTCATTCCATCGAGAATAAGTCTAGTAATATCTTCAAATTGAATTTAGAGGCTTCGCTTAGGAAGCACTCCGGGAAGGAATGGATATATATATATATATATATGTGTTGATGGATTTATGGAACCATTATTATTGAGATTTATGCCAGATTGTATATGAGTGAAATCTTGTGTTTCACACATATGTTTATCTTTTTTATTTTCTATTTCTAATGCTTTTCTATGGTGTGTACTTTTATATTTTCAAAAATGTATAATTTTTCAGTTTTATACCTCTAAAAATATTGCTTCATTTCCACTTCATAATATATATTATTTATTAATTTATTTTAATTTCCATTTATGATAGAGATCATTTTTAGAGATAGATAGGTTCACCCGTCATTTAATAACTTTTTAAATTTTCATATTTATCGAATTTGAGTTAGCGTTCAATGCTAATCGAACTTTCAAAGGCACATAGAATCAGTTCCGGCAATATTTCCCTCGTTCGTTCAGTAGCTGGGTAATGAAATTGGTTCTACGCCGATAAAATGGTCGATGTTAATGAGAATATATGTTGGTGGAATGATAAAATATTTTTTCTTGAACTCATTTCAGATCATACAACCGGATAATATGCTACAGGTTTTTTCCCCTTCTTTTTTTCCAAAATGCAGCATTTCGAATTGTTTAAAAAATGGCTCTAATTTAAATTATTTAAAATAATTTTTATTGAAATATTTTATTTTTATGATAAAAATTATTTTTAGAGATAGTTTTTTTAAAAATTTATAATTGTCTTTTAAATAACATTTTTAATATTCTAATCTTTTACAATATATTTAACGTTGATAGAATAACGGAAGTGCTATTAACAGTCAGACCCAATCGTTTAGTTTGGATGTACGTTATGATTTCGATGAGTTTAAACTGAGGTGATAAAAGTCATGGGATACCTCCTAATAAAGTGTGGGAGCTCCTTCTGCCCAGCGAAGTGCAGGAACTCGACGTGGCATGGACTCAGCATGTCATTGGAAGAATTGCAGAAATACTGAGCCATGCTGATTCTACAAACGTCCATAATTGAGAATGTATTGTTTTTGCAGCATTTTGTACACGAACTGACCTCTCGATTATGTCCCATAAATGTTCGATAGGATTCATGTTGGACGATCAAGTTCGCCAAACCATTCACTGAAATTATACAGAATGTTCTTCAAACCAATCGCGAGCAGCTGTGGCCCGGTGACATGGTGCACTGTCATCCATAAAAATTATATTGTTATTTGGATACATGAAATCCCTGAATAGTTGCAAGAAGCTTTCCAGAGGCTGAAGATAACCATTTCCAGTGAATGATTGGTTCAGTTGGACTTAGTCCATTCCATGTAAAAACAGCCCACACAAATATGGAGCCACCACCAGCTTGCACAGTAAGTACCTTGCTGCCAACTTTGGTCCATGACTTCGTGGGGTCTGCGCCACACTCGAACCCCAGCAACAGCTCTTACCAACTGAAATCGTGGCTCATCTGACTAAGTCAAGGTTTTCCAGCAGTCTAGGGTCCAATCAATATAGTCACGAGGCCACATGAGGCGCCGCAAGCGATATCGTAGCGATAAGTAAAGGCACTCGAGTCGATTTTCTGCTGCCATAGCCCATTAAAAACAAATTTCGTCGCACTGTCCTAACGGACACGTCCATCATTGATTCCTTCGGCTATTTCACGCATGTTGCTTGTTTGTTAACACTGGCAACTCTATGCACACGCCGCTGGTCTCGGTCATTAAGAGTAGGCAGTAGGACACTGCGTTGTCCATGGTGGGAGGTTATGCCAAAAATTTGGTATTATCGGCTCTTTCTTGATATTGTGGACTTCAGAATGCTGAAACCCCAAACGATTTCCGAAACGTCCCATGCTTCTAGCTACAACTACCATTCTGCGTTCAAAGTTGTTAACTGCAGTCGTGCGTTAATCAGGTCAGAAACCTTTTCACATGAATCACTTGAATATGAATGAAAACCTTGCCAATTTATTACCCACTGATATATTTTGAACACGATATTACTACTATCTGTATATTTGCACATTGTTATCCCATGACTATTGTCACCTCAGTATATATTGATGATATACATGGGTGAAATTTTCTTTTACCTGTCCATGTATTTTAACTGCCTCAGAACTGAAAGCATTTCTAAAACTTTTAAAGTATTGCAATATTCTTTCATAAATGAGCTTATACTCCATGATACTTAATATTCCTTTACATTTCTAAATTAATCTTTTTAATTTCTTTTTTATGTTCTGAAATTTTATGTTCAAACCTCTTTAGTTGCAATCACTTTATCTAATAAGTGAGTTAAAATTCTAGTTGCATATTTAAACTAAATTTGTCATTAATACTGTTTAAATAAAAAAATTATTAATTTTTCACAATTTTACATTTCGAATAAAGGCAAACCTGCTTAATTTAGCGAATTAAAAGCCTAATTTGTATTGAGAAATGCAAACATAGCTTAAGCGAAATATTATTACAATACATTTTTTTAAATGATTTTAATATCATTAGTTTTTAATTGTATTTTTGAAAGGAAAACAAGAATACTTTTATCATATGAAATAAAAATTAGCAAGATAACTGAAAATTCCTCTTATTTGGAGATGTTCCATTAAGTATATTAAGAGCGTTAATTATACTTCATTATTGCAATAAATAATAAAATCGCGATATGTCGAGAAACATCAATTTATCTTAGACGATATATCGCGTTGATGAAGTTCGGTCATCGCCCAGCTCTAAATAGCAGTAGATGCTTCATTGCTAATCCTTTGCACTGTCCTGGATCTATGTAGACATAGATGACAGAGCGAGAATTTCCGTCAAAAATTCATATTCACTTTGAAAAAGAGAAAACATTTCCTCTTGATATATTTTTAAGATGAATTCATCAGTCTCAAGAATTCTCTTTTTGATTTTTGCTGCATGTTTCTTGATATCGATCTCGGCTTCATCCGGATTACAAGAGAAAGAACCTACAAACAACTCTTGTCAGAACAAGAAACATGCACTCTTTAAAGCCCTTATAGATACACGTCAAGTTTTCTCGCCAAAAGAAATTAAGTTCCAATAAATCTATAATATAAGCGTAAATGCGACAAACCGTCACTGCCATAATCCCATTCCGCAAAAATAAAGGACACCAATAAAAAATATTTTACTTCCCATCCAATTCCATGTTTAAACATATCTATCTGTGTTTTCAAACGATGGCATTAATGTTAATGCAATAATATTTAAAGTTACGAATAAGAGCTTGTTAAGCAGCGAAAAGGAAAGTTAAATATGCGCCTCTACTCACTGGATGGCAATTCATCGATGGGCCACAAATCATCGCCACGATATCATATAAATCGATTGTATGATTTTTGTGTTTGGGATATATGCGTCGAAGTCATAAAAATATTAATCAATGGTCTTTTAATGGGCATTGATATGTTATTAATAAGAATAAGTTAGTGATATCTTATTGTGTTACTTATATAATAAGAACACACTTTCCAATAAGATTCTTCAGTTCTGGAAGAAGTTTTAAACGTTATTTACAAATGTGAGATTAGACGAAATTTGACATGTTTTTTAATATCATTTGAATCGATCTGAATTATTTCCACACTGTGTTTTATGAGAGATGAATTGTTTTCAATGAATTTACACAAAATTGTATGAAGAAAATTAAGGGCAAATGATATTTCTTTTCATATAATTTCATATAAGTACCAACATCGAAACAATTAAATTTTCTTCTATATTCAGACAGTTAACATTTGAATCACTAAATCGTTACTTTAGTGAAATATAAAAACTTTCTTTAATGGAAAACTATTTGGTTTCATCAGCTTTTACCATATTTCTTATTGAATCATTTGTTTGATTCGATAAGTCCGAACACAAAAATGTATGATATTTTATAATAAGACATTTTAAAGGGGAGGGGGGTAAAACAGCCGTTTCTTAAGATTGAAGAATAGATAAGTGAGGTTAGTAGCGTTGGAGGGAAAAATTGTTAAAGGAATAGTCTTGAAATACAATAAATAGTTAGAGAAAGCCTCAAGTAAGAAGTTACACTTTCAAGAGATGGAGTGCTATATCAGCTTCCAAACATCAATTTACAGAGCAGCAGTGTACCAACATAAATTTAAACCTTTCTGGTCCACTTTATATTCTTTCGTTTTTCAATGCTGTTGTATTTCTTAAAATTTGAACTCTGATAGAGAGAATTTTTTTGTTGGTTATATAGCTTTTCATTTTGTGTATAAAATATAGTAAGTACAGAGTACATGACAAACGAGAGCCTCACTGATATAGAAATATATTAAAATTTCCCTAATTATCATTAGCTGCAATGAAAATCTGTGAGAATTGTTAGTTGAATATAATTTTATGTAATTTTCTTCGATAGATGCAGTATTAAATGATAACCGAAATCTACTGCTGAAAAATAAAACAGAATTTAAAAAAATCTGAATTATACATTAATACATGTAGTACGTAATTTTCACGATTTTTAAAAATTGTTTAAAGATCTTATATGTAATATAATTCATTAAAAAATCAAATGAACAAGGTCCTGGTATTGGATTTTTCAACAACATACATCTATACTTTTACTAAAAGTTTTTATTTATAAGCTATATATATTTTTTCCCGCGAGGCTTACAAAGAGAAGAGATCTGATGAATTCATACTGAAGTTAATCCCTCGCTTTCCATATTTCAAACAACGTGATTATTTAGAACTTCAGGAGAATATTATTATTTTAAATTTGCCCCCCCCCATTTTCCCCAGATCAGAATGTCTAAATAAATATCTATTTGGTATTTTGCCATAAAAGCTTCCCTATTGTAGATTCAAAATTCTTAAGAATTTATTTTGTATTATTTACAATAAGTTTCACGGGTATGTTTCGATATGTCCATTAATTCTAGTTCGTAGAATGGGTCTTTAAATAATTCTTTTCACAGAAGTTATGTCTATGTTGCAGACATTTTGCTGTGGGAAAAGTCTCGTTGTCTACATAATAATCAATCCAACTGAGATTAATATAAGATTTCAAGCACAGCAACTGAATTTATATAATTAGTTTCTTTACTGAAAGAAATAATGTGAAAGGCTTAAGTTATTGCAGCAGAAACAGTTGCTATAACATTAAAGAAGCTCAAATTTTTTTTCTCATAATTATGCAAATGAACATTTATTTTTATACAAGCAATTTGTGTTTAATCAAAATTCATGAAATTTTGTTTAAATTTTCAATACATATTTATTATAGAAATCTGTGATCATATTTATTAACATAAAAGGAATAATTTCCCATTAATGCAGAACATGCAATATTGTTATATATATATAAACCTATGCTTTATAATGTCTTTGTAACAACTGTAATTTTTCCCTCAGAACAGGCTATAATTTTAGTAACATTTTATTAAACTTAAAGGAATATTTAACAAAATATTAATGTTATAATACTGCCATCCATAGAGAGTAATTAAAATTCTTTTCTAAACAACATTTAAATTTTAAGATAACTATCAAGGCAACTTCTCATAGAGAAAGTTAAAAATATTTGAAAATAAAATATAAAGACTGTTTTTACCATTTTTCAGCATTGATTTATTATAAAACCAATAAATTGATAATACCAAATAACATTTGCATAAGAAAATAACTCCTTTTTTTTATATATATTTGGATACAAAATATAAAATGAAGTAAATCAAAATTTATTCAGTTTATGCTACATCTAATTCCTCTCGGAGGCACCTCAAATATGAAGATGAGAAGCTATTGGTATGGTGGTTGGTTCTCGCTGCCCTGGTGGGCATAGAAAAGGTGTGAGGACAACTACCTCTAACCGATGATGGAACGTGCCTCCTACGGAAGGGGCTGTACTGTGACCGGTGATGACCCTTAGAACTCAGCCCTACTTCCCGCTTATGCTGTCGCGGCACTCCGGTCATTCAATTTCTTCAAATGCCTACGGATAGGGCGGAGTAGCCACATTATGGTTATGTTACACGAAGCAGCAAATATATGAGATGATTACATTGTATTCATTGTATTTCTTTTAATATAGTTTAATCTTTTGTTTACAGCTGATTGCTCGTGTAATATATGACATACCAAAAATTTTTAATTTGCGTAGTATAAACTTGAGAAATCATTTTAATTTGCAGAAGAATGCATATTATTTTAATTAAGATATAGGATTTTTAAAAGTTTTTTCTTCCAGCAAAATAATGAAAGCAGATATATCAGAAATAAGTTTCTTTTAACAAAAACTCATTCTACTTTAACAATTTTTCATAGAAATTGGATCAATTTTGAATAACTTATGAAACTTTTATTATTTATAACTATTCTATGATGCTGAAGTTATATACAGACAAATGTACTGAATATAGAAAATTCAAAGAATCTAATTTCCTTGCATTGGAAAAGTTTACAAATAAAATTTCAGAAATATTTTTTAGCTCTTAAAGTATATTTTTCATAGCACAGATTTTACTATTGTTTTACTGCATTACATTTTAATACTTTTTTAAACTCAAAACAATTTCAGTAGAAATATAAATAGAGCTATTTTGTTCTCCAATTAATTGTTAATTAAGAGCTACTTGATTTGATAAAATTTATTCTTGGCATCTGAGCTGCAATTGTTAGTGAAGCAAAAAAAAAAAAAAAAAAAAAGAGAGAGAGAGAGAGAGAGAGAGAATTAAATGTAACTTTTCTTTGCTGTTTTCAAACATTTATTAAACAACATCTGCCCCTGAACTTTATAAATATATACAATTAAAAATTCAAAAGGTATTCAACAATGAAGGGCCGCTGCTTGGTTATTGGGTTATTTCAATGAAACTGTAGTAGATTTGGGATTGAAAGAATTATGCATGTTTTTGTATACAAATAATACATATTTTTATAAATAGTTGCAATTATGCTATGAAATATACTTATAAATATCATAAATATAAACATTGAGTGTTAACATAAATAATAATAAGTCTGTACATAAACTAGCATTACAAATAGTTTTTTCATCTATGAGCATATTTTTTGATAAATTACTCATTTAGTTAAAATTTAGATATTTTTATTGTATATTAAATAATTCAAATCAATACATAATATTAAATTTTTACCAATTTGTTAACAAAATGAGATAAAGACCATTATGATATTTATACATTTTAATTACTTTTGATTAAATGCTTTTTACACCAGCATTAATATAAATATAAAATGATCTTATATTTTATTTTATCAAATTCTTTCATTGCATTGTATATCATTCCATTATTATCATTGGATCATTCTAGTTTTAATGTGTAAGCTAAAAACGTCATACATTTTCATATCTTTTGTATCTCTATAAGCATTAATGATTCTGGAAATTCTTTCATCTAATTGGGCATATTTTCTATTTTGTCTTATCCCCTTTTAAATTCATTTTTCTTTGGCTAATTAAAAATCCTCTGTACCTTGACTCTTCTTTTAACACCCGAAAGGGAGTTCTGAATTTCGGACGAGGTTTATTAAGGATGCTCTAAAACTTATTGTGTCAGCCCTTAATCGCAATTAGGGATTGCAATACCGGTATACCGGGATACCGAATACCGGTATTCACAAGTTTAAATACCGATTTTTCGATATTTACTAGAAAATTTTTAAATTGTCTTGTAATTGTTTCAATTGTACAGGGATCGCCAACATAGCAAAATAGTATACGTTTTTATTTTATGTAACGTATGTTATAGTTATCGGAGATTATGATGGCACTAATGTGAAAGGAATTGTCTCTTGAACAAAAATTAAAATGAGCGATAAAAAAAATTCAACAAACCAAAATACAATACAGAAATCAGTTATATCCAAAACCATCCGACGAGTAATCGATTTATTTGAAGATGAGGTATTTAGAGGTTAATATTTGGTAAAGGTATGTCGCAAATTGCTAACAGTACCACCAACTATCGTAGATGCCGAAAGAGCGTTTTCGACAGCTGATAATTTTTACACAAAATTACATTCCAGGCTTAATGACAGTACAATTGATGCATTATGTTTTTAAGATCACATTTCAAAAATTTGTAATAGTACCACAGACTGAATAGTGGTGTTAACACTTTTTTGTTTATCTAAACATTATTATTGCCAGCCTCTCCGCTGAACACTCTATACACTTTCAGTGGGTCCCCTCATATGTTGGTTAAAATGGTAATGAGATAGTGGATAATTTAGCTAAGACTGCCTCATCTGACATATTTCATGGTGATGCAACACTAACTTATTCTGAAATCTCTTCTATCAAAAAGATGGAGTCGAGTGCACTTTGGAGCTGGAGAGTCCGACCTGCTCACCCTTGGTATTTGGTAAGAGTTCCGGTTGGTGTCACCGTCTGAATGTCTCTAGAAAACAGCAAACGGCTCTCTCTCGTTTTTTAAGTGGACTCACCAAATCCCTCACCTTCCAACACGGACGGAGGATCTTTGCTGAATGTCCTTGGTGCAAGGCAGATCAAGCCTCCCCCAATCATATTCTTAAATGTTTAAATTTTACGATTTTTGAGATTTTAAGGGATCCGCTGTTTATGGGCTTTTTAGACCTGAAGATAATTCTTTGTTAATTTTGGGCTTTGGTCTGGGATTGTTTTTGGGCTTTGGAGGTGGTATAGCACAGCTATAACACCTTGGATCAGAAGCAACGACAACATTTTTTTTTTTTTTTTTTTTTTTTTTTTTTGTGGTTTTGTGATTGAAAAGTAAAGATGTTCCTTTACTTTTTTGTGATTCTTTATATACTGTTACAAATTATTTTTGTGATATTTGCATTCTCTAATAAAACTGGTAAATAAAACAAAGAAACACCCGTGTATTCTTTCTTTTCCTAAAATTTCTAATACCGGTATTAAAACCGGTATCAAGATCTAAAAAATACCGAATACCGGTAGTGAACTTTTGGTTCGGTATTGCAATCCCTAATCGCAATATTTGTTTTATGCTGCTGTTTATCTCAATTCTACATGTTTGGAGATATTGCTGAATGGTCCAGTCATTTTTTTCACAAAATAATCATAAAATTCTTGTAATTTTGACTACAGTGGCGAAGTTTCTTAGATGCACAGACAACTGCCTCCAATGTTACTTTCTGGCAAATGTGCTATACCTGAGCCCATAAAAACGAATTTCATCATTTTCTTTATATTCATAAATTAATCCAATACTTTGAAGTTCAAAATTTGAGCTGGTATCAACAAATATTGGCTGAAGTGAAAGCAACATCTTGATACTCTAACTGATGAGGGAAGTCTTTTTAGTTTTTTTATTACGTCTACTTCAAAAACCATAGTAATGTAATGAGGATTTTACTCTGTATCATCTAAAACAATAAAAAGTTTTAAATTTCACAATTCTTTCTAAGAAAAACTATTGTTACATTTATTCTATCTTCTTGGTCACTTTTTGTAAAAGCTGCATTAATATTGCATAAACTGCACTGTATACACCTGTTATCATTGCATGCAGAAACTTTTGAAAGTACCAACCATAAAGAAGCTTTTACCATTTTTCAGGGATTTCCATCATTTTGCGCTGGCAAAAAATAAAATACTAGTTTCTGAATTAACATTGGCTAATAAAAGACAGGATCCATCCACCATGATACAATCATCACTCAAAATAATCTTCTGTGATTTTTTTAGGTTCTAATGCTGATCCTTGACCTTTTTGTCTGAAGCGGTCGAGCTGTCTCCTTATTGCACGCAGAGTTGATTGTCTCCTGCATAAACGTATCCCCGATAAATAGACGGCTTTTTTTCCTGCAAGTAAATTTGCGATATTGGACTTTTTAGATTTTTAATGGCTCACTAGCATTTTGCGTTTTGAAAACTACTGTCCACCAAGACGGATATCTTTTCTCAGTTCCTGATAGAGCCTTTTCACTGGCGGTGAAGTGGACCGTGATCGAGAGAATCCTTGACCCATCCTTTCATTATTAGTCTTGGAAGGGTTGAGAACCTGTTTGTTCTCTTGTAGTTGCAGCCAAAGCTGATCCACTTCATTTGGCGGAGAGGGAAACTAGTCTAATTGCACTAACGATGAATGCTATGAACAACATGGGCATATCAAGGTTGAAAGAGATTTGGATGGTTAGAGGCGCTTTTCGGAAAGACAAAAATTAGAGATGTTCACAGCTGTGGTTTCACGACGAAGAAAATGTAGGAAATGATAAAGAACTACCGAACAACGAAAGAAGTAACACCCAAGTCATACGAAAGAGGAGAGATCAGAGATATTCTTCAGCAAGACCTTTACAAATCTGGAGAATTTAGAAAGAGAGTTTGGTTTATGTCCTCTTATCAACTGCATGTACCATGCTGCTAATAACGTAAACAATAAAACCAAAAGAGCAAGGAGCTCTGCGTTAGATTATGAGATTTCAAAAATTGTCAGGACTAACAATTCAGTTGCAAATATTCAAAAACCAAGTAATCCTAAAACTAATGATCAAGACACTGCTAAGTAAAAGGACAGAAAAAAAAAAACTCCAAAAGATTAACAACTAAAATAAATGTTAAAATTAACAATGAAGAGACCGATTCAATATTAAGAATAAAAACATGGAGCTAGAAGAAATATATGATAATAACGAGAAGGAAAATATTGAGGTTTGTGGTCAAACGGCCTCCCCCAATAATGTTAAATCGAACTGATAGATTTATCCAGGATTTAAAGTTCATCAATGATAACTAGGGATCCAGTAGACTCCAAATTAGGTGGTCCATAAATTCAATTTTCTCAAAGAAAATAAACTAGATTATTTCGTTAATACTCGTAAGAAAGCAAATAAAAGTAATGGTTAAAGGCTTGCCTGCAGATATGAATGTTGATACAATTAATGATGACCTGCAGAGTGAATGTGGTTTTGGTCTAATCAAAGTCGTTGAATTAATACGTTTCAGTACAAAATAGTCCTTGCCCTTTTTCCAAATTATGCTTGCCAATAACGAAAACAGTAGGAATATTTGGAACCATATTTCCGACCCGTAAATAAGTCTCCTTAGAGGCTTATCTCCTTTATTGGGTGCGGGTTCCTACTTCCGAGGTACCCAAGGAATTTTTCTCTCTTATCTTTTGATTGATATTTGGGCAGGAGCTACCCACTTGAGTGAGATTCCAAGCCCCATATTGGATGAGGAAAGATATTTTTTGCCCACGTTTCGTGGGAAGAACTTAGTAGCGGGCCCAAGGAAGAGTATTTCAGCATCTTACTGAGGATATGTGGAGTTGGGTAGTAACTGCTGGATTGACTGTTCGCTGGAAGAGCAGAAGGGAATTTTTTTTGAACTGCTCAGGCAGTATTTGTTGATGGTTAAGTATGAAGAGATTCGTAGGTGATTGTCTCAATTTACTGCTTCTGACATAGAAAGCGTAGACTTCGTTTATGACACAGAATCAGATTGTGTGTTACTGATTAGTACACGCAGACAGGATCGGTTAGTATGATGCTCAGATTATAAGTGAAGGTGACATTTGTAAAATGAGATTTGCAAGAAAGTAATTGGTGCCAGTCAGGCGCTGGGAAACGCGCTGGAGAATGTAGAATTAAGGAGATTGCAACATCTAGAATATTCAGATTATGTAGAAATAATCGACAGGATTCACCACAAGAATGGTCTTTAAGTCCCATGAGAAAAAGTAAAGACATTTATGTGTGAAGTTGGCTGTATAGGATTGCAGTTTCCAGCAACATGCTGAGTTGCTGGAATGTGAGTAGTGAAAGCTGGTAAGAATCAACAGTCCTGCGATTTGGCAAGTTTAGAAAATGTTAGAAAAAGTTTGTTGGGATTAAAGAGTTTGGCGATGAAGGTAAATTGAGTAACATCTGGTTACTGTTCATTCTCGGATTCTAAAATCTTCCGCACTTTTGCGCATGCATTAGGATGTGAAGCAGATGAAAGGAGATGTTTACATTTTACAGTAATGTGAACTCGTATTATACGAATAAGACTTAGGATACGTAAGAATTGCGGATAACTCGTAATATTTTCGGAAAAGTTATTAACTTACAATAAAATATTTTACAACAATTTTTGTTTACTGTAAGGGTGCTTAAATATTAAAGCAAGGTGAATAAATGGAAGATATAAGATTTCTGTTCTTAAAATTTGACATTCAGAATAATTAGGATTGATATTTTTATCCATCCGATCGTTGTTAAATAAACATTTTGAACAATTCATTGTTTTTTAAAAAAATTTAATCTACTTCATATAAGTTCACAATTTCTCAAACAATGCACAAACCATTCAATAAACTCACGTGTGAGCCACTAAACACCATCGCGATATCTTACACAGATCGAATGTTGGTTGCTATTTCCGACAGAGAAACTTATTCCATTCTCTCACATAATTATAACAGTCTCGCGCATACTCATTAGCTGCAATGCGGAAATCTCATGAAAAAGAACACCTGCCTTTCAAATCGAAATAGGACTGATTTATCCGTAAACAGAAAAAATAGATAGCGAGTAAAAAAGGGGTGAGTTTCCGCTATTACACAGTCACGAATGGTGTTGTTTCAGTTTTGAAGCTATTGCCTATGAACTTTATTTTCGCAATATTTAGAGATCGGCATTTTTTAGATGGGGGAAAAAAAAAGGACCAAGAAACTCAAAATTCCTTTTATTTTCCCGAATTTTATGAAAATTTACAAATTTCATTACTTTTTCCCAGTTTTTTAGATGATTTTTATATTCCCTGTATTTTCCGGTCCTCTCGGTGCCGTGGCAACCCTGGAAAGTATTTAATTTAAAAGTATCTAAGGGAAAATGTAATCTAATCATTCAGCAAATTCCGGAAAGGCGCTCTTCCTGCCATGCCCTTGGCAAGGTAGAATCGTCGAAAAGTGTAATTTCGAGATACTGAAACGAAGAGTAGTGATTTTGTAATAGTTGGGAAACATCAAGAACGTTTAGAAGAAGGAACAGTTAGGTAGGGCCTGGGTTTTGGTTTTCTAGGACCTAGTGTTGGTGATGAAATGGCTGCCGGGCTTCACCTAACGCTTGTGGCTCGGTGAAAAACCACAGCAAAAAAGAAAGCGGCTAGCATGGCTTTGGGCACATGATTGTTTCAACATAGCGTGCCTATGGGAGGTATCAGACCTCTCTAAAGATGCTGTTCGGGCTTCAGAATTGGTTGCTGGTGTAGCTTGCTGGTGATTTAGGCAGAAGTCGGTCACAACGAATCCTGTCGATACTGCTTAGTTTAGTGGTGGAGGAACGACCGGCTGTATACAAATGTACTTAAGAGTAAAGGTAGAAAAATTTCAGAGGAAGAATTGGAGCATTCAATGCTTCAACTGTTGCTTATCGAAGATTTCCCAAAGAAACCCAGAAACAAAAGAAACCCGGGTAATTTTAAGCCACATTTTACCACATTAAGAAAAATCAACATTTTCTTAAAAAAAAAAAAAACCTGCGTTATATTAATGAGATAACAAGGAATATATGAAATTCAAAAAATTCACCGAAATAATGTTGGTTTTATTTTTACAAGCTGTCCTGTATATAAGACGGTGGTGCAATCGATGCTACATGCTTTTCAATCAAGCATTTTGACTTCCATGTAATATTAAGAAACATTTGACACAAAGTCCTAAATTACATTTTTGGGGAACAATTCTAAGTTATTATTATTATTATTTTATTTTATTTTTAAACTGACACCGGCATTGTTTCCCATTTGGATTTCTAACTAATATATGATCATTTAGCATTTTCTAACTGTCTGAATTTTTTGTTGAATGCCCAAACCCCTGAGTGATACAACTCTTTATCATTCCAGCGAACAGCGCCAATTTCACTTTTAGGGTGAAATTTTCTATCGGAGCTCCCGCGATCCATCTTTCCCAATATTTTGGATGATTTTTAAAAGGCATTTCTCCATTTTATTCTCTCCAACTGTTCTCGTACTAAAGAAGTTCTTGCCTCTGGGGCAAACAAAAAGGTCATACGATGTAAAAAAATAATCCATATAAATTCTGGAATGTGCTGGAATTTCAACAACAGACGACAAATTTTCAACAATCGTTTGAGATAAAGATTTCATTTCTTTATTTTTACAGCCCTGTCATCACTCTCAGATACTGCATTTCTCTGTGCTCCTTGATATATTATAGAAAGGATACCCATCAAAAGGTGAGAATATCCAGAGGTTGTGCCCAAATTCTACGGGTATCTTTTTCATATATATTTAGCAATCACAGCATGCGTAGTGATAAACTGCTGTAAAAATTAAGCACTTTTAAGCACCTTAGCCCCAAATATTAAACACTTTTGTATATGTATGCATACGTAAACTGCGTATATTCTAAGCATAGTATTTTTTTTTTCTGTTTTATAATAATGCATAATTTTTATTGAAAAAAATTATTAAAAATTAATTTTAAATACTTATTTTTTAAATTTTAATATTTATTTCTGTATTTGCACAACATCTTCTATAGTAAAATTATACCTTTTTGGATTTGATAAAAGCATAGAAATTATCATAAAAATGAAAAATAATAATAATAATAATAACAATACAAAAAAATTAAGTCAACTTTATAAGATTAACAATAAAGATCAGTGAGTTTTTTTCAACATTTCTTAAAATAAAAATAAAATATCAAATAGATACATCATTATGAAAATGCCGATAAAGATGTAAAAGCTCAGCATGCCATGTTCTATTAAGTAATTTTATTTGCAATCTTATAAAACTAAAATTAAAGCATTCCTATAGCTATCATCATACAACTGGCCAAAATGCCATGAAACTGGTGATAAAACAATGCCATCTTTTAAATAAGTTTTTTAAACAATTTTTAATAGCAGCGTTCGCAAATGATCAGACTAAAAAGAAATTGTCTTATCACTTCTTATTTCTAAAGTGCAGTAAAAGTCTTTTTTGAACGTTTAACGTTCCTAAAATTTGATGAAAACCTGCTTTTTAATCTATAAGCAAAAATTCTTACTTAAAATAAAATTGCAGAAGAAAGGATATATATAGTTTCCGAAGAAATGAAAATGCTTTGAGAAGTCCTAGTTTTCATAAGTAACGAAAACAAGGAAAAAAAAAATCAGCCCTGTAGTTAGAAGTAAAACGGAAATAAATCAGCCAGAGCGTCTCCCGAAAACTTTCTCGCATATTGCAGAGAAATGGATTGTGTGACATTGGCGTACATTGCGGAATATTAACACTAGGCGTGAATTAAATATTTTTGCTGATTCTATTGTGTGATCGTTGGCAAGTATTTTGGGACTAATCTCTGGCATGTGGTTGAAGGCATCCGAAAAGCAAATTTGGGTTTTAGACGCATTCTTCCCAAATGATTAAAACAAAAATTTGACTCAAAACTACACTTATAATCACAAAATTACATACCAAATTTGCTATATTTTTGAGTTATCGCGTTTACATATTTCTGAAAGTATAAACGGACATGTGGCGAACCCCTTGTTGGATTTGGCTCAAAATTTGACAGATGTTTATACAAAAGACACTAAATTTTAAGTATCTAGCTATTTTCGTTTTGTAGTTATCATGCTAACTTATATTCGAACAGTCAGAAGACAAGCAGATTTCCTCTAAATCTAGCATAAACGGATGTTGTTGAAAATTTGATCGAAATCTACAAGTTTGGTGTGAAGACCGTATACCAAATTTCATCCATCTAGCTCAAATTGGTTCTGCGTTATCTTTATCAGAGACAAACATTTTCCGAAAATGTGTTTTCGAATTCCAAGAGGTATGAAACGTGGAGATTCATTAAAATCTCGAGTTCGAATTTTTTGATGATTGCAATATTTTCTCTAAATTTTGTATAGGAGAAAGTCAAAATGCCAACTGAAACATCTTTTTAAAAAGTCATTATTGAAGCCAGAGTGAGACAATATATCGCATTGCTTCAAAATTTAACAAAACTTATCAAATGGAGAATTTTATTCAATAAACAGGCTTTAATTTTTTTTT
Source organism: Argiope bruennichi (assembly GCF_947563725.1). Classification (NCBI taxonomy): domain Eukaryota; kingdom Metazoa; phylum Arthropoda; class Arachnida; order Araneae; family Araneidae; genus Argiope; species Argiope bruennichi. The sequence continues at coordinate 131,025,424 of NC_079162.1, read as the reverse complement.
AAAAGTTTAAATAAAAGCAAAGAAAGCTTTTTTTTTCTTTTACTACAATTTTAACAGCTGCAGAATAATGTGATTCAACTATTCGAAGAAGCACTATCATTTTAAATTTCATTATAATAAAAATCTTTGTAATAAACTGTGTCCAAAACTAATTTCCGAGAAATTATTTTTTTTATATTACATTCAACCATACTTAGTCATTTTTTTTAAAAATCAAAAGCTATTCTTTTTTTAGCTTTTAAAACGGCGTTAAGATAATTTTTATGCGATAATATGCTTTGATGTTATGATGAAAACACATTAAAATTCTATTTTTTAAATTAAACTTTGAATTAAAAGTTTGAGAAATCCGTTCTTAGTGTGCCTCTAATGCCCAAAAAATAAATTCTCAAATTTCATGCTCCTAACTTCAATGGCTTAATGCTGAACGATGCTCAGGACAAGAATTTATATATAAAGAGAGATTTTATTGGGGAAAAAATTCTATAAGTAAAAAGAAAAAAAAATCATTATAAAATAATAAAACCTAAATCCTGAAAAAAAATTCTAAAAAACTTTCTTTTAAATTTCTTTAAAAATATTTAAGTACAAGATACAGTAGTTTTTTTTTTTTTTTTTTTCTTAGTCAAAACAAATTTGGCAATATTAGTCCAACAAATATAAATGTTCAAATGGATGGGGACATTCAAAAAATACTCTGAAAGATACCACGATCATTGAAAATTAAAGGCTTCAAGTTAAAATTTCATCATACTAGATTTTAAGCGATTGACTAACGTAATTACGTACCGCAATTAATAACAATTCAATATAGTACAGCTGAATACCATTAGTAGGTCGTTCAAGCGTAAGTAACAAGTATGGCATAGTATTCATTTCGCACTGCCCCTTCCAGATAACTATTCCAGTATTTTAATAAATGACAATGAACATGATTGAAGAAAAAGGGAGGGAAAAAAATGAAAAAAGGTGGGTGGGGGAATCATTAAACGTTACCTTAATATGTGCTGGAATCCATGGAATACTTCTTAGAATTTTTCCCTTTTGTTGGTTTTCTTTTTTTGATACATAAGGTAAACAAGCCTTTATGACCATGATTTCGAATTATCATATTCAACTTGTGTGGAAACGAAACAAAAAGCTTTCTTCACTTCACGAGAAAACTAAACACTTTTTAAGGACCTTTTCTGAAAATTAAGCACTTTTAAGCTGCTTAAAAAGTTTTCAAATCCAAGCACTTTTCATGACGTTACGCACCCTGAACCATGTTCCCCAAAATAGCGGGCCATTTTTTCATCAAAACTTAAATGTTCGAAAAATACACCAAATTGATGCAAATCTTCATTAAGCAATTTATAAGTTGGACGAACATTGTAATATCGACCTGATATATCAATAATTGTATTGTCGTTGAAGTTTAAATGATTCTTGATACAAAATCGTTTTCTTGATAATGCTTGACAAAAAAGTGTTGCTTTCTGAGCATATTTCCAATACATTTTTCTCTGTTTAAAATGTGATATCCATAGTAGAATAAAATACCGAAAAATTATTTAAACTCACTGGTTTTCAGACAAACATAGTGGTTACTTTTCTGTCTAGCAAACATGTTCCTTTCCTCCACAGTTTTCGCAATTATATTTTCAGCCATCATCTCGAAAGTTTCTGGAGATTATTTTCAAGAAATTACATCTGCTATTTTCTGATAACTTTCATTGCAAAATAATTTAGGAATTTCAGAAAAGTTTTGTTTGCGATTAGTCCATTTTGGTGTTGAAATATTTATTTCTTCGTCAGGTTTTTTTTTTTAGTACTTTAATTATTTTACTTATTTTTTCTGAAAGATTTTCGTCAAAAACAGCATGATCATGCACAATGCTGTAGCAGGCATCACAATTTTTTCAATACTAATGACTATTCTGGATAAAGATGGCATTTTTACCATTTCCGGTTCACTATACAATGGATTCATCATCCAATGGCATTAAGTAGTCTAAAACTTTATGAGCTGTTGAAAGTTTTTGATCCATTTTTAATATTGTTGAAGTTATGGATGCGAACTTAAATTAGTTCACACTTCGAATTGTTTCCACCCCCCCCCCAAAAAAAAAGCGTCGTCACATGACTAAAATTCATAATCAATGAAATGAGAGCTACAAAAATATTCCCATCCTTTTTCCAAGAAAACCAAATGTTATAGAGCTTCGCAGCAACCAAAACTTCAATACACGACTCTTTGACGAAACATTCAACACTTTTGTATGAATAGCTTTCGTAAGATGAGCAGAGAGTTTCACCATCGACCTATATTATATATATAGATAGATAATGGCTCCTAAAACCTTTGTAAAACCTGTTTCCTTAAAGATTTTTTTCCCGCAGAATTTTGTCAGTAATAATATAAAAGACTTGTTCTTTAATAAATTTGATAAGAAAATTAGTACTTTCTTTACACGATTTTTTTTAATTAAAATGTAATTTCCGTTAAATTAAATAACAAAATTTAGTCATTTTATAAAATCTAAAAGAAAATGGAAATGATTTAAATTTAAATAGAAATACGTAATCTTTATCAACCTTAAAATATATTTTAGAAGCATAACATAAATAAAAAAAAAAGTCAATAATATCTGTGAAAATATAACAAATCTTAATTGTCTTTTAGGTATATAGGATGAAGGTAAATATGGGTTTCCCGCTTCAAGGTGCGGAGCAAGTTGTAACAGCTGATTTGTTTTGAAAAATATTTATTGTGCTAAAATCATTAAAACTGTTATTTTTTTTTTTTTGCATAAGATGAAAATACAATTATGCTATAAAAAAGCAGCTACAAGTAAGAAATCTTCAATATTTTTAAAAATAGAAACATTTTTCTAAATATTGTTACATCTAGCCTCCCCCCCCCCCCAGCTTCCCTACATCTGTATCAAATTGCATGAAAATCAGAAATGATGAGATTTGTAAAGCGTGTTGAAATGACATAAAACAAACCGTCAATAAATTATTTTAGTTCAAGCAGCCTGCGTCAGTATTTGAGCCTCTTTTCCTAAAGTAGAAGACGGCACATAGTGCAACCACAACCACTAGTGCCCGAAGAATTAGATTTTTCTATGAATGCCAGTGATTAGAACTATGAAGGTTAACTTCGAGAAACTGTTAGCTATAGTTAGAAAGTCGTATATATTTGGAAAAGAAAATGGAAGTCAGAGTAGAACATTTGACGATTGAAACAATAAGCCGGACAAGATAATATAAAAGCAGAGTTCCAAAAGACAAGACCAACATTTCAAAGTTTCCAGCAATATATTAAAACTGAACAAGAAGAATTTAAAGCCGAAATAAAATATAAAATAGGGGATTTAATAAAGAATTTAAGAGAGATATAGAGAATGCTGGAATAAAATCCCAGAAAGTTGAAAGCGCTGGAAGTGGGTTAAAACATTACCGAGACCTCCAACCGGATTATTACCAAGCGGAACTGAAGGCATGTCGTTCAAAGGATGATGAAGAAGCTACATGAACTTATGACAGATATACACTCATGTCCATAAATTAAGGATAATTCAGAGTCACGCGGAAATCGAACTCTAAAATACATATATCACCAGTAAAATAATTACACACATCTTCAAAAGTCATATGTAAATTGCAAGAAGCCACCAGATGACACTGATAGAACGTCACAATGACGAGAGTGTAAGAGAGTGATGTATAAGGAATACAGACAAAGAAGTAAAATTGTTCGCAAGCGCTTTTATAAACCTTTCAGTGCAATAACCGCATAGTTATGACACAGAGGATGCATTTAGATGATTCTTTACTTGGTAGAATTAAAGGCCGTCTGGAATGTGGATGTACCCAGCTGGAAGTATCCGAGGAACTTGGAATCGCCCAGAGTGTCATCTCCGGGTTTTGGCAACGATTCCAAGATGATGGTAATGTGAGTAGACGTTACAGCACAGGTCGCCCCCGAGTTACAACGCCGAATGAGGACCGGTATTTGGCAATTACTGCCAAAAGAAACAGACGGAACACAGCATCGGACATGTCTCGTCAGCTCTCTTCAGCCCCTGGTACTACAGTTTCAAAACAGACTGTGTATAGACGCTTAGGGCAGATTGGTCTATATGCTCGTAGGCCTATCAGATGTGTTCCACTTACTGCAACTCACTGTCGCCTGCGGTTAGCCTGGAGTAGAGAGCATGCATTGTGGACACCGCAACAGTGGGCTTGTGTGATGTTTTCCGACGAGTAAGCTTGCAGTCTGATTCTCGCCGGACTTTCATATGGAGGGCGCCAGGTATCCGTTAGAACCAAGAGAACATCATTGAAAGACACCGTTACGGTGGTGCAGGATTGCTCGTGTGGGGAGGAATAATTATGGGTTCCAGAGCTGACCTGCATGGTCAAATTTGGAACCATGACAGGCCAAATCTATCGGAACGTCATTCTGGAACAACATGTACGTTTGTTTCGGGGCACCATGGGCGTAGAATTCATGTTTATGGATGACAACGCCCGTCCTCTCCGTGGTAACATCGTAAACGAATGCCTTCGATCGGAGGATATTACCCGTATGGACAGGCCAACATTCTCACCAGATTTGAATCCAGTAGAGCATGTGTGGGGCATGCTTGGCCGACGAGTTGTAGCCCGTCAACCACCTCCTACATGTCTACCGGAACTTCGGAGAGCATTGCTTGATGAGTGGTGTAATATTCCCAAGGATCAGATCGATAATTTGATACTCAGCATGCCTAGGCGTTGTACGGATTATATTGCATCGTCTGGGAGACATACTATGTATTAACCATCATACCAACCATGTAATATTGTTTTTTTTTTTTTTTTTTTTTTTTTTTTTTTTTTTTTTGTAATTTGCTCCAGGGAGCAAAAAATCGCAATTTTTATTAATAATATCAAACATATAGCATTTTTTTTTTTTTACTCTTTACCTTTTGTTTAATAAATAGGATTTACAAATAAGTCACATTTGTTTTGCTTTTGCTTCTTTCTTTTCCTGAACTTGCATTATCCTTAATTTATGGACATGAGTGTAGAAGGTTGATGCATTTTGTTTTTCCGTGCTACCTGGCCGATATTTGGTCACACAATATTTTACGGGTGCAATTCGTGGGGAAAATATAGAACAAGCGACTCTTTTAATGAATAACAAGGACCTGAAATCAACATTAGTATTTCTGTGGAAATACGAGTCGGTGAAATCAGTTTCCAGAAAAACCAGATACGTTCCGATAATTAGAATAGAATAAAAGGTACGAACGAAGATCATCAACAAAGATCAAATTCAAAGTGTGTGTGTGTGTTTTTTTTTAAAGAAAAGATAAAGAAGAAAACTTGATGACGCTCAAATGCTGGGTGCTGTAGTGGCGGACTGGACTGGATCTGAAAATATTGGATGCGAAGAAACAATAGGGTCTACTCACAACTACAATACTGTCATTTAAATTTCATAATCAATAGATAGAATTTTCAAAAATGCATCAATTGAATTAAAAGACGAATATCTAATTTCTGCATAATTAAATTGTAATTATTTTGTATCAGTATTTTTCACATAAAATTATTACACGGTTTTTTTTTAAATACATTCATTTGAGTATGTGTTGGTATTCTACCAAGTGCTATTATTTCAAACATTTTTATTGCCTTTCAAACAATGTTTAAACCTGATCTAATGTGATAAATGCAGCTTTTGTCATGCTATTACTTCTTAAAATTTCGCTTAATAATATAGATGAATAAGGAAGGTTTAAGTGGATGTTTCATGACAGTACTAAAGCTAATATTTTATTAATAGAAAACACAAACAAAAATTGGAAACAAAAATATTTTCATCTCGCTTAACATCGGATGTATAAGTCGGTAAGTAGATACCCCCCCCCAAAAAAAAACCCGCATAAAATTATAAACTTAGGCCAAGGCTGTGAAAGCCACGACAGCTCATACACTTATTTTTAATTCCGTAAGTCAGCAATTTGTGCTTCGTAGGAAAATAAAGAAAACCGAATAAGCACTTTAGATTCCTTTTAATTCCACAGACTCAAATCAAAATTTCACAGAACTACATTTTTAGTAACTAGAATACATTGAAACCATGTACCAAATTTCTTTTATCCGAGTCGTTGCGCTTTTGGCTTATCACATTACATGCTTCTGAAAGAACAGAAAACGATAGGCGGTCAATCTCTAGTTGAATTTGGCTCAAAATTTGATAGATATCTACGCTACAGATGTTAAATCTGTGAACCGAATTTTATCCATTTAACTCTATTGGTGTAATAGTTATCCGTGAGAACTTATATTCGAACAACCGGGCAAACAGACAGACTTCTTCTGAATGTATTTTGGTCAAAATTGGATACAAATCTACAAATAACGTATAAAATCGGTAAACTATATTTCATCCGTTTAGCTTAAAGCGTTTTTGCGTTATCTTCGTCACAGATAAACAGACATAATGCAAAAGTGCTTTTCGAATTCATGGAGGTTTAAAACGTGGAAATTCGTCAAAATCTCGTGTTCGAATTTTTTAACGATTACAATACTTTTTCTATACTTCGTATACAAGAAAGTAAAAATTGTAAAATTTACAAAAAATGAAAAGCAAAAACGGTTTTGAAAGATTATAGAATCTGAACCCCAAATAAAAATTTCATAAAACTTTATTCTGTTTTTTTTTTTTTTTTTTTTCAAATTTCCGTGTTGACTGAAAATTTGAGACTACCATTTAAAATTTCATTACACTGAATTTTACGCAATGACTTAACGTAATTATACACCGCAGTGAAGTGCAATTCAATTTAGTACAGAAAAACGCTTTAAGAAAGTAGCTCGAAAATGGCATATTAAACAGAACGATTATCGAATGTATAACGTACTTGTTGTTGTTGTGAACGGCCGACCTACCGTAATAAGAAAAAATGCAATTAAGTGTCACTTTTGATGACTGAAACAAACTGTGAATTTTTAAACAATCTATAAAGGATTAAAATACCAAATACAACTAAATAGATTCTGCCCCATCTAAAACACTAAAATAGTTCGAACATTTATCAAGCAAAAATTTTTGGCAGATTTCATATTTTGTACTGCCCCTTCGGGATAAGAATTCCAGTCAGTGGTGGTTTTCCGCACAGGCGTTGGAAGAAGTCGCCTTACTCGAAACTTCAAATTCTATATCTCAGTAATAAGCCTTCATTATTTTTTTATTTATTTATTATTATTATTTTTTTTTTTTTTTTTTGCATTGCACTGCATTGCAGAAAATTTTTCCTCACTGTAAAAAAAAACTGAATGAAAATGAAAAAAGTCAAACAAAACTTAAAAGTAAATAAGCGAGAAAGGAAACGCTAAGAAAAATAAAACAGATATAATAAAAAAAAATTTAACACATTTTTTTAACTTAAAAAACAAACCGAAATAACAAAGTTACATATTCAATATAAATTTTAACACGATAAACAATATTATATGATTAGAATATCATTATTAACCGGAAGAGATATGGCGCCATTCCTGATGTACCAACACAATGATCCAAATGCTTTTTGCCCGCAACGCAAAATCGGATTATTAAATAAGCCTTGGAGCCCCGGGAAACTTTTTTAGTGGTACAAGAAAATTTTTATTTACATATTTATTTTTATTTACAAGGATATTGTATTCGAATGTATTCTAATTAAAAACAACTTTTCGTTTATTTTTGTTAGAATTTATTTGAAGTTTTCAAATGTGTTTGCAGATCAATAACGCCTATTTTTGGTTGCCTGTCTCATAAACCAACAATTCCTTGCTATCATAAAACGATGGGTAAAAAATGACTTCTTTTACAAGAAATGTCAGTTCCATTCTCTACTCAGAGAAGAGGGAGTGCCCCCCCCCCTGGATATTGATCTCCCTGACCTTATGCAGTGGGGATGACATGATTTTGTAGAGATTTCTGTTTATTTTCGCTTCCTGTCTGTACCCGTTTTTTAAGACCTTACAACTTTTCATTCTTACAAGCTATTGAAAAAAAATTTACTGAATTTTTTAAGATTGCAAGCTTATAGCCATCTTTTGAAGAGCGGGGACAGTTTTTCGCAGCTATCGTACAACATTAGTTTTAATTTTTCATTTCCGAATGATTTAAAGGGAATTAATTCATCGATAATACATCTATTGTATATGTTCAATTTTATTTTTTTAAAAAATGAATATGACGGATAATAATTTTAAAAAATAAAATGATAATTATAATTTTGATGCTTACCATCGATTTATTTCCGCGTTAATACTTTTAAACGTCAGTGAATATATAAGATTTTTTTTTTAATTTTCATAATAAATAAAGAATATAAAATTATTTCAATTCTCCCAAGTCCACATTTTTGAAAATACAGAAACATGACACCATGAGGTATATTACTCTTAAAGTTTATTTCCAACATAGAAAAAAAAAAAAACCTTTCGTGTAAAAGCATTCATAAAAATATGTATTTCGAAAAAAACTGAAAAATTTATTATTTTGGCAAAAAAAAAAAAAAAAATCACATTTGTTATTTACTAGAGGGAGAATTATAATTATCTAAAGAGAGATTTTTATTAAAATGAGCCTAATTAAGAAAACATTATAAAAAGCTGATGATTGTAACTTTTAATCTGTTATGTTTTTTTACTGGGTTAGTTTCGTTCATTCTCACCATCTAGATTATAAAGTGCGCCCCCCTTTTATCGCAAATGGTATTTAGATTCAGAAAGAAATTTGACAAGCAATTAAGTTCAGTAAATTGCATTAAAACAATGAAATATCTTCATTCTTGAAGTTTTGAGGAATCAGTATCTGTAAATATATCGATATGCACTATACATAAATATTTGTCATATATAACATGTTTGTGTTATGTACAACATGCTAATAATTATATTATCCGAATCAAATTGTTTCAGGAAATTTAAGGATTGTCACAATCTTATGATTTAACACGAACACTTCATTTCTAGGAAATAAAAAATTTGGGAAATAAATAAATATAGATAGATAGAATACACACTGAAATACACTATAGATAGACTGAAAATACACACTTTTTTGTCAGCATCAGATATTTTGAAAAAATCTGAATATTTCATAAAAATTGCACCATTAAAAGGAAAAAAAAAAAAAAAAAAAAAAACATTTTTTTAAAGAATTGCATACATTTTTAAAATCAAAATTTAATGCTCGTTTGATATGTTTAACACCAGAGAAAAAATAATATATAGTTATGACTTTTTTGGACGCTTATCCTCCTAAATAAAATGTGCACATTCTGTTAATAAAATCTTTATAGCTACATTTAAGCACTGACAGTTTGCCACTGAAGCAACTAGACAGATTTCTTCTTTCTACACAGATATATTTACCAGCTGGTTATTTTAAGAGCTTGTAAATTGTGGTGTGGGGAACATCTGTGAAAAAGGGGATTAAAATAGGTTGACCCTCATACATTTATGTCTGAGGAAAGTGCATGTCTTTACATAGCAGAAGCTCATCGGTTGATACTTGACCTTTCAGAGGAGTCTCTCCAATTTTCATTGGACAAATATCTCTAACAATTTTCAATACTGTGCATGATAAGGATCAGAACAATGGCGATTTTTCCAATTGAATCACTTGCGTGATATCGAAAGAATTAAAAAAAAAAAAAATACTGAAACTTGTAGACTAAAAATAAATTGCTTTAAAAAAGAAGAGCGGAATTCCTTTCAATGTTTTATTTATTTATTTATTTTTTGCTCTGATTTTTTTATTGTATTATTTTTTTCTCATACAATAATTAAAATAAGGCTTGAAATTTAGGTATAAATCTGCGAAATATTCATTTATCTATTATGTATTTGATACATGTTACATCTTTTTTCTTTTTAATATATTAAATTCCACTGATTGTTTTAAAATGATTACAGTAGACTCCCGATTATCCGCGGAGCGGATTATCCGCGCCTGCCGCACTAAGTATTTTTTATTTATTTATTTATTTATTTTTTGCTTCCAAGCAAAGAGAAAATGCTTCCAAAGCAAGAAGCAAACTCAAATGACTGATTTCTTCAAAAAGATGTAGTTTTACAGTTATGCTTTTGTAATTACATAATACATTACAGTATTAAAACAGTACATATGTATTAATTTTTCTGTGTATCCTTGACGCCTCTCGTAAGTACAAAGCACTTTTCTGTTTTCATTAACAAAATGCATTTTAGATTAGTTTTGAGTGATATACTAAAATATTAAGCGTTAGTTAAACATTTCCTGCTGTTTATTTTACGTTTTATTGTACATAAAACGATTTTTCAAAGTTGGAATGACTGTTTTCTCCTTCGCTATACCCGTTTTTAGCTTTTTTCGGATTATCCGCGATTTTTGTTATCCGCGGTGGCCGCGCCACCCAATTCCGCGGATAATCGGGAGTGTACTGTATTTAAGAAAAATTAAATATTAAATAGAATAGAATTAATTGCTATAATGCTAATAAAAGCAAAAATTGATATAAAGATATTTATATTTATAAAAAAATGAAAGCTCTGTTAGCGGACTTGCAATTTCATGTCTTGAAATGCCTGCCATTTGCTATATATATAAACATATTACAAACGTTACCTTACAAACTATTTCTAACTAATGCATTGATAATTTGTATTAATTTTTTCCGGCAATAAAAGGATAATAAATTTTAAACATTCTATCTTATTTCTAATTTTTTTAATTGATTGCTGTAGCACTTTATAACTACATAAACAAATTAATCAAAATTTAAAGTAATAATCTCAATATTTCTATATTGCTCCAGCCATGAAACTAATATAGGGATGAGGCGGACGTATAAAGAAAAGGAAAGGGAAAAAAACAATTTTGAAGGCGATAGTACAAAAGGCATCATACTAAAAGGAAATGATTGAACTCTTTATGTTCTCAGAACTATCTCCGATTCAGAACTAGGCTCAGAACAGAATATTTTTGCGATCTTAGCTTGTTCTGCCGCTTTTTTTTTTTACTTAAAAGGTCTTTCATTAAAAAAGTCAATAAAAGAGTTAAAGTCAACAATTTTTATGTAATTAATTTATTCAGAAATTTTAAATTATTTATCTTTTAATGATAATACATTTAATAAATTTAAAATAAATTAAGTATTAATTAATTTATGCAAGATAATAATAATTTAATTACTTTTAATAAGCTTTTTTACTAAAAAATATGTAAAATAAACATGCAAATATAAAATTTTATAAAATTATTAATTAAAATAATTATTAATTAATATTTATGAATATTGTCTAAATGCCACTAAACCTCCTCCTCTTAACTTTCAGTAATGCTTCCTAGCTGAACTATTTGAAACTCTAAAATAAAATTTTATGTTTACATCTCCACATCAATGTATTTATTTTTGTTAAAGATCCACGATTAAATTCCACAGATAGTTTTAGCTGAACAGAATTTTTAACTCTAAAATTGTAAACACAAACACTTATCTAACAAAACACTGACATTATGTTGAGTTGCAACCACAAAAATGCAGAATCTTCACTAATTTCCAATTATTTGCCTATAATGTGGTCATTCCGAAAGTGAGAGTATTTATGCAAATTTGCATTTGTATTTCCATATAAATTTTTCTGCTATAGTAAAAGAGGTGTGGATTTGATATGCTATGGTTTTTAGGTTTTTAGACAAACCAGGTTTAGTCTGTTTTATTTTAAATATTTAATAATTAATTATTTTTAATCATTCAAAGTCCTCATTTCTTATCATCTGAACCATTTTGCTCTGCTTCATGAAATGCATCAGAGGCATAGCTCCAATCTCAAACAAAGGAAATTATAAAGGTGTATTAAAATATGTTTGCAAGCATTCGCCACTTATTTGGGCAAACTTTTGTTGGCCTCTAAAGGAGGAGTGAGACTCTAATGATGTAAGATGTGAGGGGGAATTCTTCTGAGCACAGTATGCTTCAAATCATCTTCTAGTCACCCCCACCTTCTTATGAGAGAGATGATAAATATATAGAGTCTCTATCTGAAATAATTTTTCCCATCAGTGTCCAACCAAATCGAGTTTCAATTAGAAAAACTGATTTGTTTGCTACATAATATTTTTAGTAAACAGTTTCTAATGACATTTGCACCTATTTTTTCATCTCTAAACTTCATAAAATTTGATATTTGTAGCCAATCAAATTTGTTGATATTAAATTATTTTATCCAATCACTACTTCTTATTTTAGGTATAATGGAACCAATCTTTTGTTCATCATTGACTTTGAAATTACATTGTAATCTTCAATCAGATTTGCCGAGAAAACTCAATGGAGATGAATCTATGTAGATTCAATTCTTACAAAAAATCAATGGTCAGTGAATTATTTTTCTTTTAACTAATGATAGATATCCAATTGCAATTACAGTTTCTTCCCCCAAGCAATATTTCCATGAACCTGTATTAGTCAATACTCGAATTATTTTTACTTTTTATTTGCCTCTCAAGCAAACAGTCAAAGTTAGTATCAAAACATCTGAAATGCATGTTTCATTAAAAAGAGTTTACTTGTTTCTTTCATTTTTCTCAATTGTATATCAGTTTTCAAACTTTGATTTGAAAAGTTCAATTCTGGGAATATTATAGAATGTTATATTTCGCAGCATTTCAGGCATTGCAATAATTTTTTGACTTATTGACAGTGCAACTAACTGTTTATGAAACAAATAAAAGCCAGCAACTTTCATTTTTATTCTAAAGAATTTTGTGTGTGGGAGGGGGGGGGGGGTGGCAACCACATAACACAAACATACCACATAAACTCCGAATATTATACTCTTCCTTCCTGAAGCATAATTTCAGGTATTCAATCCCGAGTTTAAGGTTTTTTAAAGATATTAATAGGATATGTAAAACTATGTCTTGGGCCTTTAACCCTTCAATTATAGAGTGCATCAAAGATTAAAATTTGTCTTCTGGTTATAAATAATAATCATTGTCCATTTTTTTAAATATTCCCCAAAATACCAACCTTTCCAAAATTTCAAAATTAAATTTCTTTTATTAAATTTTATAGAACTTCCATTCTTCCTTAACAACAATATTTTTTGTTTCAACAAAGGTTTCTGGAGATATCTTCCTCTTCTCATTTTCAGACTGATGTACTTTCTAAATAATTCATTTTCAAATATTTCTGCAATGTCTTTTATACCGTTACTTCAATCAAATTTTTATCATAAGTTTAATTTCTACCATTTATAAGACAAATGTGACAACAAAATCAAAAGTTCTTCCTTATCTGCATTTATTTTCAATTTCAAATAAATCTCAAGTATGTTGCTAATTCTAGTTAAGATTTTGACAATTTAAGGCCACAGACACTGAATTATTCTACAGCCCCTCACAAGTAAATTGTATTGATGATAAAAAAATAATAGAAACTAAAGTTATTTGTGCTTTTAAATTCACTTTTACATTTATTTGCTATTTAAAGGCTACTGCTTTATTTATATATCAAATAAATAACATTACTGTCCTTTATCTTTTTTCTTTCTCTCTTTTTTTTTTTTTTTTTTTTCCTTCCCTCTTTTGATAATATAAAAGGATAAAGTGACAGAGATTCTTTCTGTCTTTAGGTATTTTTTAAATGAGAAGAACATTACAGTGCTCCAACATTCAATTTTTGACTGAAACAGGAATAAAAATTGAAAAATTATTTTCTTTCCTTTGAAATTTTTTTTAAAGCAACATACTCAATCAAAAAAAAAAAAAAAAAAAAAAAAAAAAATGGCTTAGGTTCTTAAATCACCATCTGAACCATCCACCATTCATGAACTATAAAGAGTTCTATTATAAATTAAGAGCTATTAAGGAAAAATATTCCTCTTTATAGTTTTTCTGAACTTTGTACTGCAATAACAGCAGCAAAATCTTTTGTCACAAAGACTGAATGGTATTTATTATATAATTTTACATTTGTATGCTAATTTTATCATTTTTTACTAAAAAAAAGATATTAAAAATAACTAAATTGCTATCATTATCTTCCTTAAATAAATTAATGCTTAATTTATTTTAAATTTGTCATTAAATTTATTATTATTTAAAAATAATTTTAAAACATTTAATGAACTAAATTAATTACATAAAAATTGTTGATGTATTTAAATATTTTTCAAAAAAAGTTTTTAAATTAAAACATGCTAGAACAAATTGAAATAACAAATATTTTATTTTAAATAAAACAAAGATCACAAAACTTTTTAAAACACAATTTAAATACTCTTTAATTAAAGGATTGGACATTCTTAAAAATATAAACAATATTATTTCATAAAATAGGTCATTTTATATCTCTACTGCTATACTGTGTACAATTTCATATTTTAACTTTCTTCAATTTATTTTAAACATGTTCAGTTAAAATATCTCAGATATCAATTTTTTTTTTCTGATGCATCACATTCACAGGTCATAATAGCCAAAGTGCACGATTTATTAAAATTTTTCAATAGCTTCAGTTTTTTAAAACTTTGCTTCCACCAGTAATTGTGACCATTAGGCATCTGTAAATTTTCCCTGCTGTCATTACACTCGGAAAAGTTTACTGAAGGATATTATCGTACATTAATTTATAAGAATTCATTGCAAGTACTAATGTTTCTTTATTTACTTCTAGAAGTTGTGGCATGAAGTATTTAAAAAGTACCATTTCATCACCAAATTCAGATTTAATATCCTATGCATAACATTCTTTCAGTTCTGAACAATTTCTGAATACCAACGATGTTTTTTTTTTGGGGGGGGGGGGGAATCAATAATGGATAAATTTTACTACATTCTTCTAGTGTCATGAAGGTTCTGATTATAGTATGTCCAACAAGGCAAATATGTTTTTACTCTAAGTCTTCTCTTTCCTCAAAGCTAAGTCTTCTCTTTCCTCAAAACAGAAAATAAATATATTCTTTACTTTTATATCAAGCACTGTAGCACACTTTATCAAAATTGATAAACAGCAAAAAAGGAATAGAGAAGCATAGTGAAGCGTTTAAAACTTTAAAAACTAATAGAGCCTAAATTATTATTTTTAAAAAAATCTTCACACATTTCCAAAAAGATTTATATGTGGAGAAATATAGAAATTTCAAGATTATTACTTTAAAATTTGACTAATCTGCTTATATTCCTATGCAAAGCTCTATAGCTATCAATTCAAAATAATTAAAATAAGATTGATTACTCTTATACCTACTAGGAGGAAAACCAATGAAAAGCATTTATATATTATTTTAACAATAGTTTTAATACTAAAAAAATTAATATGTTTATAAATATAGCAGACTACAGATATTTCAAGACATGAAATTTAAGGTAAGATAACAAAGCCTTTACTTGTAAACTTTTAGATAAAATAATTGAAAAAAATAACATTTCATGTCAATTTAAGGTTATAGTGCTCTATTTACTAAGCTAACCTTTTGGAAAATGATTTATTTTGAAAATACTCAAAAGAATTTAACAAATTAGAAGGAAAAGATATAAGTATTAAATACATGATTGATAAATGAATATTCTGCGGATTTATGGCATAATCTCATCATTATTTTAATGATAGTCTTGAAAGAAAATAATACAACAAAATTAGTGTAAGATAATAAAATAATAAGAATTGTACTCACCTCTTTCAAGGGAGGTTTAGTTTTGCTCTACAGTTGTAATATTTTTTTAATGTTTCAAAACTGCTTCAACTAAAAAAAAACATCTTTAATCTTATCCCTATCATGAACAATGTTAGCAATAGTTTGAGATATTTGTCCAATGAGAGTTGAGGTGACACCTTCTCCTTTGGAGATGTCAGCTGAGAGGCCACAGTTGTGTAAAGACAAATGTATTTTTCTCACATATAAATTTATGTGTTTCAGCCTATTTTAATTACTTTTTCAGAAATGAGAGGCATCCTTAATTTACAAAACACTTAAAATAATCAGTTGGTAAATATTTGCAACCGCTTTAGCTGCTTTAGTGGCTTATTGTCAATGCTTGTTTATTCATGGAATGCACACAGGAAAAAAAGAGCACAACTGAGAAAAGTTAAAATGCTTTTCATTTTTAAACATTTGATTTTCAATGAATATTAGTTTTTTCATAATTGGATTCACTTTAATACAAACTTTATTCTTTAGTTGATAGAAACTCTTCTTCTATTAAATTAAATAACATAAATGAGTTTTATATCAAAATAATAAAATTTTCACATTTTCTTCATAATTTTTATTTTTGATGGAAAATATTAGTTGAAATTTGTAATTTACTACCCCCCCCCCATGTTGGAAATGAATCCCAAAAATAAAATGTTTTCAAAAATTTCATCCAGAGAGAATTCAAACAATTATGTATTCCGCCTTTATTAAGGAATTAAAAAAAAAAAAATTCATAAATGTTTTTTTTTGTATTAAACATACTCAGAAAATTTATTATGGATGAATTCTCTTTAAATCATTTGTATGTGTAATTGAGAAAAATTGCAATTTCAAGTTTAAAAATCTTATTTGTGAATCTCTACACTTTAAAAGATGCCCAGAAGCCAGCTGTCTTCAAAAGTTCAGTAAAAAAAAAAAAAAAAAATTGGCTATATCTTGTGAGAATCAAAAATTGTAATAATATCCTATGAGAATAAAAAGCTGTAATGGATTGAAAAAGTGGTCAGGCAGAAAAGTAAAACTCTATAAAATCATCTCATCCTCTTAATATAAGATCAAGTGGGTCAATGGCTAAGGGAGAACACTCCTTCTCCATGAAGAGAGAGGTATTAACATTTCTAGTGAAGGATGTTCTTTCTTTTCTTCTACTTTTATCTTATGATAGCTGGAAATTATGGGATTATCAGTTCACCAATTGAAAGAAATTGGACCTTACTAATCTGGAAACAAACTTGAAAACAAATTTTAATTTTTAAATAAATACTAAGAAAAATGTTCCGAAATGTACACAGAAGTTGATTTCATTTAGAATACATTTGACCTCAATATACTAGTAAATCAAAATTATTAAATAAATAAAAATTTATCGGGGAGCCCCCAAGGCAATTGTATATTTGAAAATTTGACTCTGACTCCCTTGGGGAAAAACATTGAGATTATAATTTGAAAATAGAAGATTATCGTCATATCTCTCTCAGTTAATAATACTATTCTAACTGCATAATATTGCTAATCATATTGCAGCACTGCAATAAAAGCATATATTTTGAAAAAATTTTCATCATTTAGTGACACAGAAATTAAAATATAACTCTAAGATTTCACTCTTCATCTTAAGCAATTTTCCATTTAGAATTGTATGTCTTCACTAATTTAGGAATAAGATATTCGAGGCTGATTAGAGATGACACCTAGTATTATAAAATAATAACAACAAAAACAGCTACATGAGTCTATATTAATTTGTTAATCTATAAAAGCATAACTTACTGCTCTTTGATTTCAGTGTATTCTTCTTCTTGTTTAACCATATCAGTTTCACTGGCATCTTCAGTATCTAAAATATTCAATGTAAATATTAAATTATCAATAAGTATTGTTTTTGTTTTATGAGTACAGAATAAGCATCCAATTCAGATTTAGTTATTTATAGCGCTTCTCCCAATACTCTAGCAATTTTCAATAAAAAAATAAATTAGCCGATTCCACACACTTTACACTCTTTAATTTAGTGTTAGTGACTTCCAGAAATTTGCTTAGTTTCCAAAAATATTCAACTAAATATTAACATCAACTTAATCATTACTTCTTAGCTTAGAATAGTTCAGAGCAAAGGTACTATCAATACATGTAAAAATCAGAATAACTAGGACAGTTCTAGGTAGCGGTACCTTTTGGCGATTTGGCGCCAAATTACACCCCCGATGACAGCCCCGAATCGTCACCGACATCACCGCATTCTCTTAACAGGGTTGCCATACATTGGAAGCCATACATTGGAAGCGTAGAGGAGTTGCCATATTGGCGACTTTATCTATAAAATTTGGCGCGTACCGTTCACTAGAATTCACCCTACAATCTGCATAATAATATACTAACACAGCATGCTCAGTAGTGGTTATCAACTTACAGTAGCAATGTCATTTCTTTCGCATGTTACAGAATATACAGGCTAAAACAGCATTTTTATTATTTTGTCATATTTCTTGTTAGCAATAATTGGTAAAAAGGGCAATGCCAAAACAATAGCTATCAGAGAATATAAAAACATCTCATTATTTCTTTTTCAACAAAAATTTGATAAAAATTTCATGTAACAATTTTATGACTTCCAAGTTATAATGTTAAACTTTGGAATACTTGCTATTACTCTTTGGATTTCTTTATATTATATTTAGTTTAATATTTAATATATAATTTCAAAACATATAAATAAAACAAAATTCAAAAAAGAAATTCCAAAAGATTTTATTTGGTTATAATTACAGAAAGATGTCAGTAAAATTTACATTACATAATCATATTTAAATCACTGAAAATAATTTAGTCAAAAATTAGGTTTCTTATTCAGTACTTAAAAAATATAAGGAAGAGTACCTTCATCAGACTCATTCTCATTTTTTTCATTCAGTTCGTAGTCACTAATTTCTTCATCTAAATCTAAATCTAATTCATAATCACTCATCTTTCTTTTTAAATAAAGCTGCAAAATCAAACACATAATTATATTCCAGGCACAAAATTTAATTTCATAAAGTGAAATAAAAAAAATAATTTGTGATGAAAATTTGTACATACCTCAAAATTCAAAATATACAGATTATTGATAATCAGCTAAATTTGAATGTGGCTTGAAGGGAAATAAAAAATAAATAAAGTCCAGGTGGAACACTTCCAGTAAAAATAATAATTTCAATATTTTTACATTCAAAATTGTAAAATAACAAACATAATATTTACCGTCCAATTAGAGAAAAAAACTTTTAAAAAAAAAACATACCATTAACTGGCGAAATGAGAAACTATCTCGAACTTCCAAGTCCATAGTTTTAAAAACATAAATGCATTTTTTTATCAAGTGTAATTGAAAATTATTAATGAATTTATGAAAATTATTATGGATATTAAGATACAAACTACATCTTTAGGACTAAGTTCACTTAAAATGTACTGATCTTCTGCCTTAGAATAAATAAAAATATTTACACTGCTATTTAAATATATTATTTTTTTAAGTACCTTCTTCTCTAAACTTTCATGTCGAAATAAAAGGAAAAAGACGGTGTGATCAGATATATTATTATACACAAAGATTCAGTTTTACCAAAATTCCAAACCATTATTAATTAGTAATTAGTAGCGTTGATAAGAATTTAAAAAAAAAATTCTCTGTTCATATTTATAACGCTCTCACTATACGTCAGTTTGTTGAGGAAACGTTATTGCTAGAAACCGTCAATCCTCCCAAGGAATTGATATGCGTAGAAAGCCTCATTCATTGCTGAGATTTGGCGAGCTGTGCGGTTGAGGTAGTATTATCTCTAGGACAGGTTTTTCTACTTCAACGAAACGCTGAATATGGATAGTTCTTGTTAGCACCTGTAGACTGCGTTCGTAGAAACAGGCCCTAGATGCTTCTCCCTTCAATGAGTAAACGTTAGTAAATCACATGACCAGAACAGCCAATCATGTTTAAAATGTCGATTCTGGAATGGAAGGATATAGATATTCCCTGTATCAAAAATGAACTTACGCATCGATTCCGAACATATTTTCTCGATGCAAAATGGCGAAGGAAAAGTAAGCGTATGTTATGATTCCATTCTAAATTATTTCTAAAATATTTATAATTATCAGAAATATCCAGACCGATTAACATAATTGACTGCAGCATCTTCGAAGTTGTTTTTTTTAACGAATCAGCTGATGTTATGATTCCTTTGTTTATAGTTATAAAAAATATCCAGACCGCTGAACATAACAGACAGTAGTATCTTCAGAGTTTTTTTTTTTTAATGAATTAGCTAATGTTATGATTCCATTGTTTACAGTTATCAGAAATGTCCAGACCTATGAATATAATTGACAGCAGTATCTTCAGAGTTGTTGAATGAATCGGCTGATGTTATGATTCCTTTGTTTATAGTTATCAGAAATATCGAGACCTTTAGGTATCATTGACAACATTATCTTCAAAGTTGTGTTTTGAATGAATAAGCTGACGATATGATTCCATTGTTTATAGTTATAAAAAATATCGAGACCTTTGGGTATCTTTGACGGCAGTATCTTCAAAGTTGTTTTTTGAATGAATAAGCTGATGTTACGATTCCTTTGTTTATAGTTATCAGAAATGTCCGGACCTTTGGACATAATTGACAGCAGTACCTTCAAAGTGGTTTTTTTGACTGAATAAGCTGATGTTATGATTCCTTTGTTTATAGTTATCAGAAATGTCCGGACCTTTGGCTATAATTCACAACAGTATCTTCAAAGTTCTTTTTTGAATGCATAAGCTGATGTTACGATTCCTTTGCTTATAGTTATCAGAAATATCCAGAACTTTGGATGTAATTGACAGCAGTATCTTCAAAGTTCTTTTTTGAATGCATAAGCTGATGTTACGATTCCTTTGTTTATAGTTATCAGAAATATCCAGAACTTTGGACGTAATTCACAGCAGTATCTTCAAAGTGGTTTTTTGAATGAATAAGCTGGTGTTATGATTCTATTAGGTGCACAATTACTCGCACTCAATTAAATATTAATTCATTGATTAGGTTGCGTGATTTGTTTAAATAAATCAACAAAACTTTCTCAGCATCTACTGGATCTTTATTCAGCTACCAACATCTCGCACACCAGTACTGCGACTGCAAGTGGTTCAAAAAAAACTAGAGGTGGGTCGTTCGCGAACGAACGTGTCGTCTAAGTGAACAAACTGAATCGGGTTGCTATCTTCTGAGTAAGTCGTTCGTTCTCGAACGACTGTGTGGACCCAGCTATTTTCGTTCATTAGCTGTGTGGACCTGGCTATTTCCGTTCTCGAATGACTGTGTGGACCTGGCTATTTCCGTTCTCGAACGACTGTGTGGACCCGGCTATTCCCGTTCATTAACTGTGTGGACCTGGCTATTTCCGTTTGCGAACGACGGTGTGGAACTTGCTAATTTCCTGCGTGAACCCCCTACAGATAAGAAGACAAATGCGGAAATGTCACCTGTTTATTTTCTTCCCCTTTTCTCAATAGGGTCGTAAAACGGCGCGGGGCGATTTTGTCTTTTTAACAGTGGTTGCTTCCGTTCCCCCTGTCACTATTGATTGGTGTTTCCAAAAATTATTTGAGTGTAGATGCTTAATTTACAGTACGCTTTCTGCAGCTACTAAAATCTCTTGCTAAAATGCCGGGTTATCGGAAAGTTTTAATTCAAAAAGAAATTAATAAAATACTGTGTGAAGATTTAGATGAATCTGATTTGATATAAGTGATGAGGAAGATGCTGAATTTGACATTTCAAATTCTTTTCAAGAAGAAAATATTTCTACTTTGTTAGAAAATGATTCTGATAGCGAGGACTATATTGAAGTTTCTGAAAATAGATAACTCGGGACAGATTATTGAATAGAAATCAAATTTGATAGAAAATAAAATTATTTGCATTCCGAAATTCGACCAACTTTTAGGTCCAAAACATAATTTACAAATATCGGAAAGTATGTAAAAATAATAAATTTACAAAATAAGTGAATTAAAATGCTTATTGTTTCAGAAAACTGTGTTTAAAATAGTATTAATTATTTTTAGAGGCTCAATCTTCTCCCTACCAGTTCTTGAAGCAGTTTTAATTATAAAATAACAAATTAAATATTCCTTCCTTAAAGAATTTTGTAAATCATTTGAAAATTGGTTGATGTATCTTTTGTGCATTGCTTAAATCAACGAACATAATTTTTAAAAAATGCTAGCAAACGTTCTCTTCTAACTATTATTGTGGGTATGCAGAATCGTTTGGAAGTTAAATAAGAGGTTTTGATTTGGATAATTTTGAGAGGATACCTGCAAATTTTAATTGGTATATATCGACCAAAAAAATAATATTTTTTTCCATAAAATATTATTTGCCCTGTGTTACTATTCTGTCATTTTAAATGAATAAATTTAGTAATTTTTTAAAATTTACATTGTTAATGAAGTTATTTCTTAGATTTGAATCTACATATATCTTAATAAGTTTTCAACATTAGAATATTATTCTCTTTATATTCTAATAAATAAATGCAAGCAATTGCTTTGGGAATTAAGTAATACAAAATTAAAATTTATAAGAATTGTTAAGTACAGTAAGTTATTTATATCAATAAATTTTAAAATAAACAGGAAAAAAAAAAAAGACGAAAAAAAAAAAAAGAAAAAAAACTCTCGAATGATTAAATTTTCTGATGCAGCAATGATTTTAATAAATATGCAAATATACTATTTCAATGTTATATTTCAACATCAAACGCGTCTTTCCGTAATTAATAAATTATAATCAAACACAGCGATAAAAAAAATGGAGCGTCTGGAAAATCTTTAGGTGAAACTATAAAGTATTATTAAATTTTGTATGAAATTTCTCTTCTTATATAAAGTCTTGTCCTGATCGATGCTTAGCATAAAGCCATTGAAATTAGGAGCATGAAATTTGGGAAGTTATTTTTTGCACGTTAGAGGCATACTAAAAACGGATTTCTCAAACTTTTAATTCAAAATTTACTTTAAAAAATAGAATTTTAATGTGTTTTTATCAAAACATCAAAGCATATTATCGCATAAAAATTATTTTAACACCGTTTTAAAGGTTAAAAAAGAGTTGCATTTGAATAATAAAAATTTTGTTTGGTTGAATGTAATTTTTTAAAAATAATTTCTGAGAAATAAGTGGACACAGTTTATAACAAATACTTTTATTATAATGAAATTCAAAATGATATTTCTTCTTCGAATCATTGAATCGTATTATTTTGCTGCTGTTAAAATAATTATAAAAGAAGAAAAAGGCTTTTATTCTTATTGCTATTTGGTTAAAATTGCTTTTATGTTATACGCAAAAGCACTTTGAGCTAGATGGATGAAATTTGGTATGCGGTCTTCACACCAAACTTGTAGATTTCGATCAAATTTTCTGCAACATCTGTGTTTAGGAAATCTGAATATCTGACTGTTTCAAATATAAGTTAGCAGGGTAACTACAAAACGAAGAGAGATAGATAGTTTGGTACACAGATTTAGTATCTATTGTATAAACATCTGTCAAATTTTGTGCATGTCGGTCTGTACTTTCAGATATATGTAAACGCGATAACTCAAAAATAACTAATTTGAACTAAAATAATCAAATTTGGTATGTAATTTTGTGACTATAAGTGTAGTTTTGAGTAAAAATTTTGTTTTAATCATTTCTATTAAAAAGGATTTTAAAAACTTATTTAGAACTTGGCATTTTTCTATAATCAATTTCATGGCAGTTTAGGCAGTCGTATGATGATAACCATAGGTAAGCTTTAGTTTTTAGCTTTATAAGATTGCAAATAAAATTACTTAATTGAACGAGCATTACTTACTTAATAGAATGAGTAAGAATGATTATTTAATACTCTTTCTATCCCAGCCATGTTTGATCGTAATAGTTAATGCTTCTATAAAAATCACACACAAAATTTGTGGTCATATTGAAAATGCATCATTTGTGGTCATTTGTGCTTCTACATCACTATCGGCATTATCAGAAATGTTTATGTATATTTTATTTTAATTTTAAGAAATGTTGGAAAAGCTCATAAATCTTTATTGTTAATCTTATAAAAGTTAACTTTGTTTTTGGTATTAATATTTTTTTCATTTATATAATTATTTCTATGCTTTTGTCAAATCCAAAAAAGTATAATTTTACAATAGAAGATATTGTGCAAATAGAGAAATAAATATTAAAATTTAATAATAAGATTTTTGAAGTAAAAACTATATATTGTTATAAAATTAAAAAAAATTCTATGATTAGAAAATATGCAGTTTACATATGCATACTTATACAAAGGTGCTTAAAAGTACTTTATTTTTGCAGCAGATTGCCACTACGCACCCTGTGAGGCAAAAACAATCTTTTACTTATCATATTATAAATTATTAAATGATAATTTAAGATATATTTTTCTACTAAAGAGTGAACATAAAAGATGCAAGTAACCATATATAAGAATAAATGTAATAGTATAGCTCTTAAACAATAAAAATCTAATGAAATTTGTGCAAGTATAAAACAATAGGAATATCAAAATTCTAAAAGCTCGAGTTCTAAATGAATCCTGCCCTTAATTACGTAGACACGACTATTGGCACATATTCCAGGAAGTAAAAATAAATAAATAAAATTTAAAAATAAAAATAAAAGCTGCATAAATAAATATATAACTAAATGATGATTTATAATGTTACTTTAAAATTTATTGAGCAATATTAAAATGATGTAATATCTCGTAAGACGAAATACTTTTATACTTAGTAAACAGTGGTGAGCTTAATTTTTTATGGAATTATCTAAACGTAATAGGAAACTCCGTACTGCCAAAATAACCAATCATGAAAGATATTTCATAATAAAATAAAAAGTAAAAACGGAAATAAAAAAAACGCCTTTAAAAAAACCATTCATTAACACTGTAATCTCAGGCAGTAGAATAACTGAGAAATGATCAAAATTACAAAACCTGTTCCTTCATTCCGACCTGCGCGAGGGGAAAAAAATCATTAGAAGTCACCTTTCTTTACGAGACTCAATACAACCGGAAATTTCAGGTTTGGCCAGTGACGTAATGAGTCAAAAGCAACAAAGTCGTTCGTTCTCGAACGAAAGACCCTAGTTCATTCGTTCCCGAACGAAAGAGCCTAGTTGCTTCGTTTTCGAATGAAAGAGCCTATTCTTTCGTTCTCGGACGAAAGAGCATAACTCATTCGTTCGAAGAGTCGATATCGTTCGCGAACGACCTGAAACGAACGGGTCAAATTGGTGAACGAACGATTTTGAGCCGAATCTTTCAAATGAACGAGATTTCCCATCACTAGTATGATCGTTCTTTCGCTATCTGCTTCTCCGGATGAACCCTCCCCCGCCCCCTTCAAACTTTATTGATTTCCTCTTTGTAACTGCTCCCGGAGCAAAAAGCGTTTTCCGGTTTACGACGAACATCCGAAGAACACGTGAGAATTCGTCTGCTCCAGTAATGAGTGAATTTTTTTCGAGATATGTAACAATATATTTTAGTAATATTTGCTGATGACTAGTAGTGATTTGTTATGACATTAAAGGCGTGCATATTTTTGCGTGATTATAATTTTTGTTGCGAAAAAGCATGCTCTTTTCTTACATTAAAAATACTTATGCTATGTAATATTTCTCTACAGTTTAATGACTATGAGATTCATATATTAGATTTATATACTGAGAAAAATTAAAAAAAAAAATCTTAAGTAGTAAATAAACTTTTTACCTGTTTTATGATGTAGCATAAGCCAGTAAAAATAGTTTTCAGCTTCAACAATAGTTTTCGTTGTTGCGAAACTGCACGTAAATTAAAACTTCTGGTTTAAGAATGTTTGTTTCTTATTGACCAAGGTGGCTTTTTTTATTATTATTATAGAGAATTTTGGACTGCTTCAACTTACAGTTCCTTCTTTTTTTTTTTTAAATTAAAGTCCCCAAAATGGTAAAACAGTTGTAAAAACGGTAGTTATTATTATCATTTTTTTTTTATTTTTTTATTTAAGCCACAAACCTGTACTTTTCCAACAAGACTGAAAAAAGTATTTCATTCTAAAATATGGCATAAAACTTATTGCCTGAAAACCATATGTACTTCTTCCACAATATAGAAAAATACATAAAAAATGATTGAATAAACATAAATTCCTGACGTTAATGTGTTATTTAACCCATATTGGAGATTTTTTATCAAATGTATCGATGTTTGGTTGTTACAATGTTGTAAGAACTAAGATAAATGCCATCCTTTGACACTGCAAAACATTGAAAGATTTTTAAAAAATAAATAAAGTTATATTTCTGTAAGAATATATGTTTCTTTAACTTAATTTTTATTAAAAAAATTATTTTCAAATTGTGTAGTGATTTTTAATAGTTTTATCAGTTTTTTAAAGTAAATTCTTACTATTAGAATATTCTGAGGATATATACCGTTTAACAATTTTTTTAAAAATTATGTATTATTTTCCATCATTATTTGAATTATTGGTGGAATTAACATTTATAATTTTCTTGCTATGCATATCTTTTATTTCTGTTTTGAACATCAAGTAATTATTTCAGCTCTAAGTGTATTTAATCTTAGAAACTTTTTTATAATTATGCAGTGAGTAAATTGAACTTTTGAGTGTAGAACATGTTTTTTATTATTCCAAATCATTTTTAGATATTGTTAATTCCATCATAGTCATTTCTGATGTATTCCAAAATTTTATTGAATGTAAATTATAATTTTTATTATTTATTGGAAAATATTTGATGTTTTAAAATGGAAAGTTTATTTGATTATTGAGAAAAGGAATAAAATACCTTAACCTTATTTTATTCATCTTATCTATTTAATGTATTTTAAAAAGTCAGGATGTTTAATTTTTTTTATGTTGATTCTGTAAAATTATTTTGTGCTAATCATTTCTTGAATTTGATTTTAGATTCGCTAAATTACATCCTTAAAGGGGAAAAATGTTACTGAAAAGTACTTTTCAGATTAAGGTATTACTTGATAAAATATATTTTTTTAAATCATATATTGTGTTAAAAACATTTATTAAGGAATTATTATTTTTGTTTTGGATTTTAAATATGAAAAAGTGCTTTTGAAATATATGATAAAAGTAAAGTTTTTTTTGCAAAAGATTATTTGATTTGAGTAATTCAAATGTAATATATTCTTTTAGGGTTACTTGACCTATTTTTTTTAAATAGAAATTGTAACATATTTTGTATAATTTTTTAAAAGTTTAATCGTCATATTTAAACTTTCATATATGAAGATAACAGCTTCATTGTTGTTCTTATTAATATAAAGGATTAATTAATTATCAACACAGTATATCGTACATTAATCTTTCAGGCTGTCAAGATTATTCTATATTTTAATATGTTTAAAAAATGGTAGAGGCTTATTAAAGCTATGAAAAATTTTAGTAAAACCTTTCCTAAATCATAACTTTTTCCAAGATTTTATAAATAGTATAAACAAAGGAAATTAAATTAGTTAAAGATTAAACAAGCCTGCTTTTCTTACATATGTTAGGAAATTAGCATCCAGATATATTTATTCCTTTAATACAAACTTGGTAAATTTGTTACAATTTAAAATTTGATCTGAACTAAAATAATCTGTCCAACAATCCTTTTAATTGCTTAAAATTTATATTTGCTATTAATCAACTTTTAATTTAATAAATTAATAAAGTGATTCTAAACTTCACAATATTTTCAATTTTCAGAAAATTTAAAATTAAATTTTCTTTGTTAATTATGCTCATTTTAATGTATTACATTTATATCTAATATGTTAAAAATATGTGTGGATAATATGAATTTTAGATAAGATTCTCATAAGCATATGTAATCATTTTGTTTCTGGCAAATAAATTTCATTCTTTCTTTATCATATTTTTTGGTGAATTTTTAACCTTGATTATTAAGAAATTTATCTTTTTTTTTCTCTTGCCTTTTTTAAACAGCTCTATTAGTTTTAGCATTTTTATCATCAAATAAATCCTTTGAAATTTTATTTTCTATTGTTTGTATTATTTTTCTGTAAATTCTAGGAATGTCATTCCTTACAAAAATTGTTAATTTATTAAATATTTAATATTGTTGTTCTTTTGTAATTATAATAAAGTGGGAGCTTATGCAAATTAATTATGAAATTATATATTCATTAAAAATATAAAAAAGGCATCCATCTAAACTAATAAATTGTGTATAAAATGTTGATTTAAAAATGAAATAGTATCTGATATTTTTCTTCTAAGTGTAAGTTACAGGTAATTAATAATATATGTGAATCATCAAGCTTTTAACTTTATATTGTTCAGTATGCAATTTAATTGTTGGATTAAACTAGGAATTATTCATTTCAAAGTTCTTGCTTTGAAACAATTATTTTTGTTATAAATGAAGCTTAAGAAAATTAAATTATGAATTATAGGGTAATTTTTTTTGTTGTTATTTTAAGAAATTAAATGATTTCTGAATTAAACATCGAAAGTAGAGAAACCAATTTATAATCTTGTATTTATTTATTAATAATTCATAAGTCTCATTTTTTATGCAGACTCCTGTTATGATTGTTAAATATGATTTTCAGTTGTTGTTTCAATTTTTGCTTTTTAGCTTATTTTAATACAATTATTTCATAATGCATATTTTTTTTAAATGCATAAAATAACATCTCTTGCATTTTGTGTGTTTAGAATAGATTCAAATGCACTATACGTGTATGGAGAACAATTCATAACTTATCTGTTCCTGATGGCAAAACATACATTAATGGAAAGTGGGTTGCTGCCAAAAGTGGGAAAACATTTCCGGTAAGTAAACTTTGCTATGTTCTTAATAGCAGCTGTTTCATTGAGAGACTTCTCTATTTCCAATGTGCAAAAAAACCTTTGCTTCCCCTATGCTAACTGTCATATTGTTTTACTTAATTTTTTTTATGATGTACAATTATGGAAGTTCTGTTTGGAAAAAGAAAAATTAATCAAATCATATTTTTCTTACTTTTTTATTTAATTGTAATCCTTTGATAAACTGGTTAAAAGGAATTAGCAAACACTTTTCTAAAATGAGTATCCATTTTTGAAAACTGAATTTTTAGGTAATTATATTATTTTTCCATTAGATATTGCAATTTCTCATTAGATAGTCTCATTTAAGTTTTTAATGCTTGTTTCAACGATTTTTATTTGAGTATTTAATTAAAAAATAGAAAAATAATATATTTTCTCATATTTATGTAGGTCTTGAATCCTGCTAATGGTGAAATTGTTGCTAATGTACCAGATTGTGGAGATGAGGAAACAAATGAAGCAGTTGATGGTTGTTATGATGCTTTTAAAACTTGGAAGAATACAACTGCAAAGGTTTTTTCCCTTTAATTATGTAGTGAAATAATTTCTTCCACAATATGTTAAAAAGCCTTTCTTGGTGTTTTTTCCCCCTCTGATTTATATCATTGCTTATTATTATTTATTTTTTATTCAGACTCATAAATATTTTTATAATAATACTGAAGCAGTATCAAAAAAGTTTTAGTATATCGCAAAATAAGCATTGAATATTTGCTTTTAGTGGAAAGATTTATATAAAAGAAAAGACAAAATATAAAATAAGCAAAATTTTTTGATACTTGCAAAATATGTAATATGAGAGATAAGGGTATACATCTGAAGTAAAATAATTTGCAAGTAAGATAAACACTCAATATTCAAGATAAATTGAATCACACATATATTGCAAAAAAAAAAAAAAAAGAAAAAGAAAAACCCTGCAACTTTTAGTAGTTATTCATGAGTAATTACCAAAATTTGTTTGAACATGAACTAAGCTTTACATTATTCTGTAATGCTATGTACTCAAATCTCTGGTTTATTGTTGGCCCTTTATATATATATATATCCTATTCATGATAGCGACTGATGTGTTTTGCATATATGTCTATATATGACAGTAAGTTGTGAGTATTCTTAATCTTGTTATTTATTTTTTATGGAAAAAATTATCGATTAAATATTATCTATAATAAACATTGCTTAAAATAATCAGGCATCTGATTAGTATTCTGTGGCTTTTTTGTGCAATTTCATTTGCATAACCTGCTTAATAGAGTCTTTGGAAAATTGTTTTTAATTATAAGTACTTTGACTAAAAACTGCTGATAAATATTTATTTTGCATAAGAATCTGATCATGAAATCTCTAATTTTTCATTGATGGGCACAGGGTTGTAGCATCATGATAAGTGCTTACATTCGAAAACTATTTTACAAACCACTTTGAGAAAGTTTGATTTAAAAAAATCCTTAGAAATTGCTTAAATCTTTCTTTCTTTTGAGGAAAATAATACCTAACTTACCAAAATAAAGCTAGTGCTCATCTCCAGATATAATAGAATTCTTGCTTTGAACTCCTAATATTTGGAGTCAAATAGTCACTATGTAATTGGGAGAGCATAAGATTTATTTGATTGTATGTTCATCAAAGGAATGTTTATGCGCAGTGGTGGATTTCTTCTCTTATGGCATTACCACACTGTATGATTGATCTATCTGAATTAGTTGGTACAAAAACTGGTTTGATTGCGATTAGAGCTAAGCATTGGCATAGCATATCTGTGAGAATTATTTTCATGAGATTCCAGTGATTTTTCTTTTTAAAAATGGCACAAAAAATCAGAATTGCATTCCAGTTCTTTGTGTTTATCAGGAAGGCAATTTTCATAAAAAAAAATTGCAAGTTCTTGAACAAATAAATTTCTTTATTGAAATTTCTTTTGTTTGTATTCGGAGCATTTATAAACCAGTTGATTCTCTCTACATTTTGGGCTTTTAATAAAATTGGTAGCATTGGAAATACGTTTAGTAATTTCAAAATGCTTGACTATTTTCTCATAGGAATTAATGCCACAAGTTTCATGTCACCCAACTGCAATCGATATAAGTTAAATGCGCTTTTGGTAAAGAATGCTTTTGGCAATGATTACACTAAAAGACATTGATAGTGAAGCTTCCTGAATTAGAATAACAAAATTGAATGGTTCTGGCCTTAGAAGTATTAGTGAAGAAAAGAGAGAATCCTTTTGAAATTATTTCATCAAATGCTCTTCAACTTGAAGACGATAAAAGGTTTAATATTCTTCAAGCTACCACTGTCAAAGACAAAGAAAATGCCCACCCCTTTTCTTCTGAATTGGGAGGGGTTTCTAAGGATACACATACGATTTATCTTTCTTATGTTTTCTCTTGCGTCATCAGTCTCTTAACCATAAATTCTTTTTGTATAATTATATATTGTCGAGGTATTGTTCCTTTTCCAGAAAATTAACTAGCCAAAAGAACTTTTTATGAATTTTTAAATTTATTTATTTAATTTCATTATATATTATTTTGAATATGCTATCATTATCCAATATTAGGCATTTGCAAGTTACTATAGCCCTTGTCGCTATCTAGAAAATAAAGAATTTTGTTAAATTCGAGCCGAATTTTAAGTATTTAAAAATGTTATCCTTGTTCAAGTGCGATTAAATATTTCCATGTACAACAAATGTTCATGCTTCAACAAATTTAGATTATTTATTTCTACAATCTGTGTTCCAGTTTATATGCTATTAAAATTTAGGATGAAATATAACCATATTTTTTCTAGAATTAAAAAAAAAAACATTAGCAAATTTAGAACATTTTTTAAGAATACCCCAGCGAAGTTTTGACTCTGAGAAAAAAATTGATATGCATATCTGATTAAAAAAGAAAATTAAGAAAGTGAAGAATTTCATTGAAGTAGTTAATGCTTAATTGTCTGGAATTAAATGTAAAATTATTATTAGTAGTTATTATGTTTGAGTTAAATTTGAGGAATTGTGTTTGGTCTCTCCCATCAGAAAATTTATGCTATCACCTCTGATTACATTATAAATAAATTCCTTTTATCAAACTTCCAGCCCTCCAAAAATACTTCTTGTTGCTTCAAGAAATTATATAGATGCAGTTGTGCTGTATGATAAATTCAATCTTTGCTGCTTTCTGGAATTCTTTGAATTTTGTGTGTAAAATGTATAAGAAAGTATCATGTTTCTAATAAAGACCATATACTACTCGCATTATTCACCGAAAATATAACTTTACATTTTGGTGGAATCCACTGCTATTTATAGAAGTGTGAGATCGAATATGTCTCGACAACAAGTAAAAATTAATACAACGCAAAACGTAGCGTTTTAAAATAGTAAACGAAAAAAGCACTGCTGTTTAGCAGCCATGCAACCATGAAAGCACTTCAAAAGTAAAAATATTTAATGTGCCGCAAATATTAACCCTTCATGCATTGCTGGATATCGATGATTCTCTGTCTTGAAATATGAAGATTTTAAATATATATTTTCTGAATCTAGCTCCAAGCTTTTGAGCAAATCCAAACAATGAAATAGACCCTGTGGTCTCATCTGAGTATAAAACAAAATTTAAATTGCATATTAAAGCACTTTTTATTTATTTTGCCTGCACAGAGAAAGAGTTGAACACGAAATGCAACTAAGAAAAAATTACTCTCTCCCTCGATTTTCTCTTAAGCAGTTTTAGAGGGCATATATGGTAAATCTGTTGAAATCGCGGGAGCCAAGCTTGGAAGGTTAAAGAAAATAGATTTGTAACGTTTTACCAGATTTAT
Source organism: Argiope bruennichi (assembly GCF_947563725.1). Classification (NCBI taxonomy): domain Eukaryota; kingdom Metazoa; phylum Arthropoda; class Arachnida; order Araneae; family Araneidae; genus Argiope; species Argiope bruennichi. The sequence continues at coordinate 130,992,948 of NC_079162.1, read as the reverse complement.
GATTTTAATAACGCTTTATTTCATTATAAGTTTTGCTAAAAAATGTTTCATTGAGCAGTCTTTGAAATTTTTTTCATAACTTTGTCGCTGTATGAATGTTACAGTTATGTTTTTTATTATTTGCTTCTATTGAGATTTTTGGTTTTATATTTGATATAGGAAAGAGCTGGTTTCTTGAGGAATATGTTTGAACTTCAGATGAAAAACAGTAAATCTTTAGCTCATATCATAACACTAGAAGGTGTAAGTAAAAAATATTGTTCAATTTTAATGATATTTTTCATTTTTTGTTTTAAATAGTTTCAGAAAACCAGAGTGTTGTTAATATGTAAATATTTAATAGTTATAGAATTAGTAAGTCTTACATCTTAGAAATTGAATTTTGAATGCATAACTCTTTTAAGAAGGTCATAAAAACATTCAGGTTGTTATAATTGACTAAATAATAGCATTTTTTTATTAAATGTTTTTTTTTTTTTTTTTTTTTTACTTTTAGTTATTGTATCTGTAAATTTGTTGTCCGAAATGTAAAATTATTTGCTCCCTACCAATAACACATTGCTGATTTCAATGATCTGTACCGTAATTTTATCTAATGATTTAATTGACACCTGGTTTGTTGTAATGTAAGTGAAATGCTTAAATAGAACACAAATTTACTTAATAATAATTTTTGAGTTTAATTGTTTTAATATAACCAAGCTTCATTAGTATATATATTTAACCCCTTGAACTGAAATGACGAGTCTAAATTATCATGAATTTTCTTGAGCCTGTAACGAGCTGCACTAAAAATTATTGAGAGTTGATGCTTTTTATGAAAAGTTTTATTTATGAAAAATGTTTTTTTAAGAAACAAAAAATCATGTTAATTTCTGTTTTAATCCCTACGTTTAAAACTATGAAAATTAAATTGCCTTCCTGTCTAATGCTGACTGAAAATAAATTACAGTTCAAGGGGCTAATAAATTTCGATTAACTATTAGTTTGTACAAGTACATTCCCAAGAAAAAGTTGGGATTTTTAAAATGTTGAATTTTTAATAATATGTTTGCTAATATTAATATTGGTTTGAAATTCTTAATGACAAAATGACTTTAAGACACCTCCAAAATATTGTCCAAAGAATTGCTATCTTAATCAATTGTAAATTATCAGTTGATATAAAATATTACCGTTTACAGTTTTTTTTAACTTGCTAAGTTTAATGAATTTATTTATAGGGGAAGACTTTAGCTGAATCAGTTGGTGAAATCACTTATGGAGCATCCTTTTTTGAATGGTTTTCTGAAGAAGCTCGGCGTATTTACGGAGATATTGTTCCTTCCCCCTTTAAAAACAGACAATTGTTTTTCTTTCGTGAGCCAATAGGAGTGGCAGGAATTATAACACCTGTAAGAATTAAATATTTATTCTTACTGAAATTCTAATAATTTTAGTAATAGTTTTTAAGCATTATTCATTAATTTTTATTTTCTCGTGAACGAACTATACAGACAGAAAGTATTGTAATCGTCAAAATAATAACTGGAGATTTTGTTGATTTTCTAAGTTTCAGATTTCCCCGAACTCGAGAAACACATTTTTAGAATTATGCCTGTCTGTCTCTTTGTGAACACAATAATTCAAAAACGCTAGATGATTGAAATTTGGTATATGATTTATACAACAAATTTACAGATTTCTATTAAATTATGAACAAAGTCTATTCAGAGGAAATCTGTCTGTCCAGCATCCCAAATATAAATTAACTTGATAATAACAAAACAAAAGGTGCAAAAATTTGGTACACAGATTGAATATCTAATGTGAAGACCTGTATCGAATTTAGGACCAAATCCATATAGCGGGTTGACCGCTGTACTTTCACAAGCACACAATATGCGTTGACTCAGAAACGAAATGACAAATATATGAAATTTAGTAAGTGTTTTGTGACTACAGTTGCCTACAATTCTGTGTCTGATTTCTGTTTCAATCAGTTTGGAAAAAGGCGTCCAAAATACACATTTAGTGTTTGTTTAATAACCGCCTTCCAACAATTTATCGCCAAAATTATCTCCACGAATAAGCTGTTTTGTAACCGTCAGTGGTGGGCGAGTAATAACACACTGATATGTTTATTAGAGAATATACGAAGAAGTTTCAGGGAGACCACTCCCCTTTGTTTTCGAATAAAAATCAGTTTATCTATAAATCGTAAGTTATTTCTCATGTACTTTAAATAGTATTTGGACAAAAAGTAAATAAAAGAGAAGAATTCAACTTAAATAGTAGATCTGAAAATGAAGTTAGGAATAATATAATATCATTTACATCCACCAAAATATAAAGAGATATTATTGTGCAATAGATTTATGGTATTTTCAAAGGATTTCAATAATTCTTCTTGGTTTGCTGTCTTGATCATTTAAAAAAAATGTTTATCGATTTTCTGAATATATTTTGAATCGTTCATAATCATGTGAAAATAGCATTACTTTGCCTTAACTGTTAGGCAGTTTTCCCTTTACTTGGGGTTGAGCCAAGACTCCAGGAAAATCACACTATTTCCATAACAATATAATCTCAAACTAATGTTGGATGAATAACTATATGTGCAAACATATTTAATGCTTCTAAAATCCAATCAGACTTGATACAATAAGTAAAATATGACACTGAATATTTTCGATTATTCTGTAGTCTGTCACTTGAGAATGCAAAATGCTTTGTTCCATTGAATAAAGTGTCTGAATCATTAGTAAATCTTCTCTTGTTTCTCTAATGTAAAATACACAATTTTGTTACCTCAGATTACATTAACTAATGCTATTGTCAAAGTCATACAAATGTTTTTATTTTTATTTCCCATAATATGTATAATGTATAGATAATGATTCACTGCAGTGTGTTAGTAAGGGTTTGGCTTTAGAATTTGAGGATTCCAGATTCGAAAACTGATTTCACTCAAGATCTGTTGTATTTGTTGCTCTAGTGTATGTGGAATTTGTTGCTGAGGGCCAAAATCCTTCTGTCGATATGTCATGGAGGTTTGGAGGGGTGGTTCCAGCTCTGGTATCGTCCTCTTTATCTAACCATGGTTCAGAATCACTAGATGCATCCCAAAATAGTTCTCGAGTTGCTTCAAAATAGATAGATAAATTATAATTTGTCTAAGGTTCTAAATTTATATTTCTGTAGGTTTAAGTATTTTACAGCATTTTTATCTATGTATTTACTCAAATGCTTGTTTTCTCTTTATATTTGACTTATACTTAATGATAATGTATTCATTTTTTTATTATTTTTATATATTTTTAATTTTCGAGATCATATTTATTATGCATCTTCCGTAATTTAAATTTTTATAACATAAAAATATCTGCATTTAAATTAATGAGAGAAATTTTCTATTCTGTATTATTTTAAATTCTGAGAATCTGCGTTTGCCCTTAATTTTCATCAAAAATTTAAAAATTCTCGAGTAAATTATCAGTAACTACCAGTTACTTAGAAAATGTATTCTCATTTTTTTATATGATCATAATGAAGAAATTTTAATTCATATGAATGTGGGATCACTTTAAAAATGGATTCGTTTTCATAATAATAATAAAAATCTGTAATTCAAAAAAAGGCAATTAGAGTGCCCGGAAGCGAAATCGAAATTTAAAACAGAATTGTGTACAAACGATCTTGTATAAAAGTACTTGAATGCATGTGATTTCTTCATTCAGTGCTAGTAGCATATCTTTTCCAGATCAAGAGTTGTTGATTAAGCTCTTTTAAATGAATGGTAGTAACCTTCATGCAACATGGTGCTCCACTCCATGCAGCCAGTTCTGTGAAGACATTCGTTGTTGACACTTTAAGTGAAAATTGAATGATATCATAAGTTCAAGTGGCCTCCCCAGTGTAGCAGACTTAACTCTTGTAGATTTGTGAATGGTTATTTGAAATTGCTTGTTTACCCTTCCTCTGCTGCTAAATCGATAGAACTTAAATATGCCATTTTGCAAGCTGTTGGTGGAATTTACCAACAACTCAGTGTAGCAATTCCTTTTACTTGTAAGATGGTAATGATGAACAATTATTAATGAAATAAATTAGTAAAATGCTAAATTGGCCTGCTGTTGACTTCTAATGACCTCTTTGGTTTTTTTTTTTTTTTTTTTTTTTTTCTGGAATTATAATTTTTTTTTTGTCACTAGTGGACTTAGCCCCTTGCTCGCTAACACTCAACAACTCCACTTGATACATTTGCAATACTGCACTAATGGACTTATATGCCGAAGAAAATAATCAAGTCTTTCCATAACTTATTGGTTACAGCTAGCATTATTTGAGATCCTCGTAGTATTAGCTTCACTGGAATCAAAGTATGTGAATTTTACTATATCCAGCATTTGACTTGTCTTTGTTGTATAAAGATGAAACGTTGTGGTATATTTAACCGTGAATTTTGAGGCAAATAAGATCCGGTTACATTTAGAGTATTTATTTCAGCACCCATAGATGTGAAGGCAAATGCAGTATTGTATTTACGAATAAATAGTTGGTAATTATGGAATTTAGGTAAATTGGAGCATAAAAGCTTTTTCATCGACTCAGGACAGTTCGGCAATACTAGTAAGCTACCTTTACCGTCTTGACAGATTTTGTATACATGTTCGGTTATATATTCCTTTTTTCCAAAAATCATTCAACATCATTCCTCTGACCGTTTATATATATGCAAGCATATTGAACGTCTTGAAACAGTTTACTCCTTCTTCATGCACATCTTCCAAAATATTTTTCAGTTAATTCATTTGCCCGTTGAATTCATCTTCTTTTATTGTTTCGATAAAACTTTACAGTATGGTTGAAATTCTTGTTTAAGTAATAACGATAAACATTCGAAATAATGTTTATACCAAAGCTCGTATGTGTTTGCGTTTCGAAAGAGAAATCGTATGATGCTGCGTACAAGATTTATTTAGATGAATATAAAAACTTAATTAATCTCTGAGTCCACTAATGCAAACTGTAATTGTTTAAAAGTGTTTGTTTATTTTTAATGAATTTTTAAAGTTTTTGTTGAGTCATTGATTTGGAAATTAAAGGATGTTTAAAATACAATAGTATTCTGACATGAACCTTGAATTTCTTATTATGCCCTTTCATTTAATTTACTGTTATATTTTATTCCCCCAGAGGTTTTTGTAAAATTAAATTATGCATTGTTATTGTATAGAACATGATTTACGTTCTTACCATAGCCAGTAGCTAATTTTTAAACTGTCATACAGAATGTCCCAAAAAGATTGAAGCGCAGTTTAATTCTTTATCTATTAGATATAAGTGGGCAATGTAAATGACAAAGTAGCTCAAAATAAGGTACTAAATAAGACCGTGTTAATAAAAACTTTTTTCCATTAATTTTACAAAAGTTACACATTTTAAATTTTTATACCCCTCCATCTAGACAAATTTAGTCAATTAGAAAGTTTAATTTTTAATGCAACAACATCTTTACGAAAAACCGCATACTCGTATGTTTAAAAATGTGTGAATTATACTTAACTGAAAATTAAACGCGGTGCATAGGGATTATATACCAAAATAGAAATAAAATTTGTTACATATTTTATAAAAAATAAAATGTTTGATAATATATACATTAAAACCGTTTTTACTTGTTTAGGGCATGCATATTCGCGGCACTTTCATGTATTATTTTTTTTATGTTCAAACTGCCATTTTTATGTGTAAAAATTAAAATACAAAATGAATACATGCAAATATTTTCTTTTCAAATTTATCATAATTTTTCAAAACGACATTCTAACAAATTAACTCACAGATGATTTATTTTCTTAACTGTAATTTAACCATTACAAATATATATTTTAAAATATTTTTTTAATTACATAGTGAAATGCAGAAGTTTTTATTTCAATTTACTTATTTATTCTCAGAATTATTTCCTTTTAGTACAACTCAGGCAAACTTTTCTTGTACATATCAAAATTAAGATTGGAAATCATTCATCAATGTTTTGTTTCATATTATCAATTAAGAACACAGCAAAACTTAATGTGTATTATGGCATTTTTAACAAATGACAACCTATTTGAATTAACAATGGTTTATTCTATGTACAATGAAATAATGCAGAAACTTCTAAGGAATTTAGACGGCGATATCTGAATTAACCTGAAATTTCATGCACATTTATTTATCGGACGATGAGACAATGAAGAACTATCGATTCATTTCATCCTAGCCCTGGGTGAAATCGAATATACATTGAAGAGAAAGATACATACACATTTTTCTGCCAGTACAAAGACAAGAATTCAGAAAGTATGCGAATTACAAGACTATAGAGCCTTCAAAAACGTAATTGGCATCCATTTTGTATTCATGGATTTCAAGCACTCAATTCCTCTCATTTTGACTGGAGGTTAACATTCTGCAACTGGTTGTTAATCCAACAAGACAGAACTTTCTTAAGAACGTTATGTGGGTTGATGAATGTTTGTTTGCGGAAAATGGGGAAATAAAGACTCTCAACGATCATTATTGGAATAATACAAAATTATTTTTTGTGCGACAAATAAATCATCAAAAAAAGTTTTCTGCATCTGTTTGGTGCAGAATTTGGTCGAAACTGATCGATCCTGTGTTTTATGAAGGTATGCTTACAGCCCCAAAATATATGCATTTTATTTTAAACAACATAATAACAGAAATTTTGGAGAACACACCCGTGTCATTAGTAAAAACTTTGCATTTTCCATAAGATGGAGCACCTGCACACACGGCTAGAAATGTCACAAACTGGTTAAACGAAAGCTTTGATAAACAATGGGTCGGTTTGTAAAGAGCCACAGAATGCCCACTCTAGATCCCCTGAGCTAACGCCACTCAATTTTTTTTGGGGGGGGGGGGTTGGCTTCGAACACTATAATACTCGCTCCCTAAACGCATCTGACCTTAAAAAAATATTATCGATACCTCCATCAATATTACTAGAGAACTCCAAAATGTTTACAGAAGTAATATGAAAAGAGTTCAATTATATATTGGAGTTCATAGGAAACATTTTGAGAATGCTTTGTAAATTGCGTTTTTTTTCAGTTATATTTGTAGTATTTTTATAAAAATTTGCCCCATTATGTCAGTGTTACTCTTACCAAATATTTTTGATGATCCAAAATTTAGAATAGAAGTGAACTTGAGAACCATGCTGCCTTATTTGCAATCATATGTCAAAATGTTATTTTAAACTACAACTACCCATAGTGTAAATAAATAGGGAAAGGTAATTATTAATTTTTAAATATTAATGTTTCAATATTTTATAAATCTACTGATAATTTTATTAATTGTAATTTAATTGGCAGTGAAATCATTAATAAATGTACATATTAGTAGGGCATAATTGTGAGAAAATGAAACTTACATAACGATGTTAACGAGATTTGTAGGTTTTCATTTGTCTTGAGAGATATGTATTTATTATTTTACATCAACTTCAAAAAAAAAAAAAAAAAAAAAAAATGTTTAACTAGAAAGTTTCAAATTGCCTTCTATGCTAAATTCTAAACATGTTCTTTCTAAATGTATGTTCTGCATTATTGTCCGTTTATATTTTATTGTACCAGAAATTACAAGATCTTTCTAAAATACATTTTATAATATATATATTTATTTGTATGAATAATTTTTTTTATTATGTGCGCCTATTGGGATATAGCATAAAATGAAATTGAGGGCCGCATGCGTCCCGCCACCTTCATAGGCCGATCTCTGTTACTTCTGTCTATTAAAGGCTTTATTTAGGGACATTTGGATGTTTTTGACGACTCACGCTAACGCATTTTTGATCTAAAAACTTCCAATATCAATTTGTATTTGGCCCCTATTTACATTGAAGAAACAGCGTTTTAAGTTATATAAAAAATGACATAAGTCAGTTTTTTTTCTCCTGTGTCATAATTTATTTGGTTTTAAAGATACAGTTATGCGGTTTTTCATAATGATCTTGTTGGATGGAAAAGAAAAACCAAATTTGTCTAGAGGGGTCGCATAAAATTTAAGTGTAAACGTTTGGAAAATTAATAATAAAATCATTTTATTAATGTAGTCTTATTTTGTACTTTATGTTGAACTATTTTGCAATTTACATTGTCGATTTATCTCTAGTGGGTAAAGAATTAAATTTCATTTCAATCTTTTTGAGAGACCCTGTAGATATATACTTAGAAAAATGCTTCACATAGCTCAGCGTTATACATTTTGTTACAACGCATCGTTTTTATTTTTGGTGTATTAAGTTGTACATTTCGAAATGTTAACGAACCTGATATTTAATTTAATATATGATATGATAAGAAGCTGATATGAAATTTAAGACCTGTATTGTTAAAGTTAGAGAAAAGAAATGAGGTATCAAAAGTAATATGTTACTTCTTTTAATAGTTTATTCAAGTTCAGCAACAAAAGCTGTCCGACGGATGGCAAGCAAATTAATTTGGTTTAATTTCAAAATAACATTCAATAATTAATTTCATATTTAATTAAAAGTAATTATTTAATCACAAATTCGATTCCGGCAAATAATTATTTGCAATCATTAACTATTTGCTTAATGTTGGGACCATAAGAATTGAACGGTGGAATGACATGGAATAATAGAAAACATACAAATGAGAATATATTTTCAAATGAAATGCATCGCATAGATATTGGGACTAAATTTTCTCATTATTATTTAAATCTATTGCAAAACAAAGTAATAGCCAAAACTAGTCAAAATAACTCTTAATTTATTATTAAATTCGACTATTGTACGATATTTTCACTAATTAAATGAAACCTACGCTTATGAAACGGCCGCTATATCTAATGAAATCAATCAAATCAAATGTTGAAGAAGTTTTCAATATTAATATTAGATTTTTTATAAAGTCTAAAAACTTAATTATAAGTATTACTGTTATTTTTGATAATATAAATTAATATTTTCTTAAAATAAATTTACTAATTCTTAATAAAAACTGGATTGTTAATACGAAAAAAATTTTTTTTTTTTTAAACTAAAAAATTGATTTTAGAAAATACTACTTATACGAAATTTCTGTATATATTTTTTTAAAGTTGCAGTATGTATTATTCATTTCTTCAAGCTAAAACCTCTACAAGTTTCTTTACGTAAAAATTTTAATAAAAATGATTCCTTTAAAATTAAAAAAATATTATGTAGAAGTGTACATATGCTGCCAAATTTTTACAAATCTCTTTAGCATTACGATTGTTTAAAAAGGCCTTTCCATAACTTTGATGCACATTAAAAGATAACATTGAAAATTAATACTTTAAAACATAATTATATTATAAAAATAAAATTATAAGATACAAATAATTTCAGTTGGAATTTGAAAGCATGGTAATTAAAGAAATTTAAAATTCCCTCAGTCAAAAATTACATCCAAATGTACCCCCTCCTTCCTTCAACATTTCTGTCAAATTAAGGAAAAGTAAACTTCTGAGAAATCTTTTTGGGTTGCTTGTTATGCTTTACGTTCAATATTTAGATACAAGCCACTACATTTTTAGCAAGAAAACTGAGAAACTCCCTATCTTTTCCCCAAAACTGTTGCACTCTATGGAAATTGCAATATCAGATTGCAAAAGAAATTACTTTCATCTTTATCACCAATTTGCAACACTTCATTTTCTTACAAAGATTTGGAAGAAAAAAGCAAAAGTCATTTCTTTTAACATTTCATTATGTGCAAGATGTAAGGCGTTGATGGAACTGGTGAATCCGAGCAGAAATCCTTTCCCTTGAAGATAATAGTCTCGGAAATAAGGAATGTATTGAATGTTATTTGTCTGCCATTTATTTTCAAATGACGGACATCCAGTTTGTAATGCTTTCTCCCTTATGCCAGAAAAAGAATCATCAAGTAGTGCCTGGATCATTCAAACATACTTTAGGCACTTCACAATGCTATCTTTTTATAAACTATTTATTATATTCAAAAATTGGATATATCCAAGCAGCAACAAGAGTTATTGACTACTTGTCCATTGATAACGCCAGTTACCTTTTTAAACGGATCTTCAATGGAAATTTTCAAAGCGAGGGAAAAAAATCACAATAAAGCCAGGGGAAAAAATCACAACAAAGCCAGGGGGGAAAAAAATTACAAAATATTTTTTTTTTTCAGAAAAAATTAGTGTTTTATACCTTGGTTTTTATCTAGAACACGTTTTCCAGTTAAAGAAAGGTTTAAGTAAAATATTTTAATGTACATGCGAAAAACGAATCTCTTAAAAATATGATTTTTTAATATGCTTATATATTCGAGCATATTTAAACTCAAAATTGAATCCATTTTATTCGGAAATAAGAAGCAACTCTTGAATTTGTCTCTCTTCATCTTTGGAAATATATACATTTTTTAAAACTTTTTTTCACAACTGTTGCAAATTTGAATGCACTCAAAAATGATTTTTTTTTTTCATATTTATTGAGATTTTTATAATGATTTTAACCACTGATTCTTCTTAATGTAGTATATATGAATATTCTACCAATTTTTAAAAATTAATCGTGATTTCATTGTGACACTTTTATCCAATTACCCCCCCCCCAAAAAAAAAGCATTTAGAATTATATAGTTTTTGTCGAATTGGCCAAAAACAATTGTGATTGTTATTGGCGAAACTTTTTTTTATTTTTTGCCGATGGACTGGGGCAGCTGTTGCCTTATGTCACCGCCCCTTCGTTTATTAGAATAATATTTTCATGTGAAATTATATAAATTAAAAATAGTTATTTGCTTCTGGAAATTTTATTTCAAATGAATTTCATAATACAATTAGCCTAAAAAGTGCATAGTTGGTTAATAATCCTTTCGCTGATGACTCGTTACCTGATAGCTTGATGGATGAAGTGCAATGAAATAGAGCGTGCAAGAAGCACAAAGCCTGCATTTCTTATATGTGGCAGCTTTGGGATCTTTCGTATTTTTGCGTTGCAGATCTTAATATTCCTTTGGTTGCTTTTAAACATAACAGATTGATTTATTACGTAATTATAGAGTCATTGAGTTTTGAGATTTATGTTTATAAGTGTGGTTCTAAAATTATTTTTTGCCATGAAAATTACTCCTGTTGTGTATATCACAGTATGTACTTTGAGAGCTTGATTAATTGTAAACAGAAGTCTGTTTTTATTATTAAATAACTGAATATGTTAAGTATATAGTTCATTTCAGTATGAGATAAAATAAATCTAATTTTTTTTATGCTAATTTTCAAAGCCTCTGGTCCAGAATTTCAAAGCCTCTGATCCAGAATTAATTCCTTTCTTTTACTTTCAGCCAATTCTTGGAGTGTATGACAAACCTTTTCTTCATCCTTTTTTCTAATTTAAGGTTTCTGGTTTAGATGTTTTAATTAATTATCAAGTTATGTTGGATCAGTGCTTGTTCAGTTCTCATTCAATTATGTTGAAATTATTAACAGATCTAAAAATATCACAGCAGTAATTCTAAATAATAAAAATTGAAGTTTTTAATTATTGAAGATTTAGATTTTTAAGGCGGAAGTATAGTTATTTTGTGTTTTTTAAAACTTATTTATTGGTATGTTGACAGTGATATTAACAAAAAAACTGGCATATTTACAGCCTCTCTGCAATATATAGTTTGCATTTAAAAAAACTTTATTTGTTAAAAGCACTTCTACCTTAGAAATTTTGTGTTTCAAGCTACATTCAATTACAACAAAAATTGTGTCTTAATGTACACTATTTTATAAGATGAAGCTTTTTTATCGTATAATTAAGATTATGAGATGAGAGTCGTGTATAAAAATTAACTAATATTTTATTTTTTATATTCTAGTGGAATTTTCCTAATGCCATGATCACTAGAAAAGTTGCGGCAGCTTTAGCAGCTGGGTGCACTTGTGTAATTAAACCTGCTGAAGATACACCTTTATCTGCATTAGCAATTGCACAGTTAGCTGAAGAAGCAAACATTCCTCCTGGTGTTATCAATGTAATTACTACTTCTAGGAATAACACACCCTCGGTGGGAAAAAGACTGTGTGAACATACAAAGGTTGCTACAATTTCTTTTACCGGATCAACAGCAGTTGGTAAAGTAAGTATCATTGGTGAACAGTTTTTCATTGTAATTTTTCTACTGTTCGTTTAAAAAAAGTATTAGAGATATATATAAATTATTACAATTAAAATTTTTTACTTTATATTAATAATTATTACAGTTGATGAACAATTAGCTTTTTGATCAACTTTTAATTTTTTATTGATAATTTCTTATTTGTAGTTTGAAATTGTGGCCATGTTAATATGTATTGTCACTTATTAGCTCTAAATCTTCTATGGGGTTAAAACATTATTGTACGGTAGCTTTGAAGCAAAAATATTGTTCTTAAGTATATAATCAATTTAAAGGATTTTTTTTAATGAAATAGATATATATTTTATAAGCATGCTGTATTGTGTAATATTTCATTTGTGTAATAAATGTCATTGTTAGCATTTCATCGAAATGTACGGAAATAGTTTAACGTATAATTATAAATAATTTTATTTCATGTATTCTAAAAGTTTAGGTTGAAGAAGAATTTTTAACTGTGTTATCAATATTATAAAATCTACATCTTAAGAGAACTTTTCATTCCTTATGTATATTGTCGTTTTTATCTTTATAAACAATACATAAATATACAGAGCGTCCTATCAAAATCGCCGTAACTTCGCATCGCCAAATTTCTCGCTTGGAGTGCCCCAAAATTACCCAAATAATAATATCTCTATGGCGCATAGTTTCCGAGAAAAATGTGAGAAAAAATTATGACATCATATCCGTAATAAGAAAAAAACATTATGGGAAACGGAAACATCGGTATTCACATTTGTTTAAATAAAAAGATGGACAAAATTTCCACTGCGCATATCGAGGCATGCGTGCTCGTTCCATGGAATGGCTGACTGCACAAGCTGTAGAATCAGGGTATTCATAAAAGTATACGCAGCATGATAACGAATAACGAAGTCAATATATGTAGTAATTTGGTCTCGATAGAATCATTTCTTCAGATAGCCTCATGCGGCTATAAAAGGGCAGCAGGCCAATTACATACAATAAAAGCCGGCCAATAACTTACAGAAAAGCTGAAATACGTCGGAGCCCCATCTTACTGGAACCAAAAGCCTAGCCATGCATTGCCGCTATTTGTATATCATCTAAGAAATCAGTGTATACATCTCTGAGAAATGTCAAGTATGAATGTCCCGTGAGTCGTTTAGGCGGCAGATATGGTCTAATCATGCGACTGCCTAATAGGCAACAGACCAGTGGATTCGAAGCCTCTTCGGGCGGATTGGACTTTGAACACACATGGCTGTTGTGACATTTGAAGACCTCATCACGTGTGAAGCATATTTCATCAGTCCGAAAGATATGTGAAAGGAAAACATTATCAGCTTAATGTTGTTACAATAATCACTCCGAAAAATTTATGCATCGCTGAAAGTCAATCTAGGTGCAGACCTTGTACGGTTGTTTAGTGAAATGTTTGTTGCCCCTCGGCCCTATGACCTGTGCGTAGTACTGCTACTCGTTGTTGCTACGAATGTTCATGTTGCGAATATGAGAAGTTCGAATAAAAGACGATACGAATTTTACACATTCACAAACATTTATTTTTCACGCACACCACGGGACATCACAAGACAGATTGATACAACACCAACTTACATCGTTCTACTAATAAGCACATTATAAGTGTGCCCTCTAGTGGCGAAAATTCGGAACACACCCCATCTGTACTTTGTTAAGAGTGCATTTTACAAACTATTATACGATTATCAAATACAAAAGAAGAAAAATAAAACAATATAAATTCACAAACAATATAAAACAATAACAAATACAATAGAAATAAGCAATGATACATGAAAAAATAATTTAAAAAAAAACATTAAATTATTTCAAGTGGGTAAATTAACTGAATTGGGCGTCTGTACTGACCCTTAGATGTTTTGACAATAATTACCATCTCGACGAATAATTACTTCTTCAACAATACCAAGAGGCCATAAAAATGTACATTTAGTGGTTCCTTCAAGCAAAACTACGTCTCCCACTTTCAGATCTCTTTCTGGCAAAGGATTAACAAATTTATGTGCATTTCGCAACTGCATCAAATAATTAGCTTTCCATTTCGTCCAAATTTGACATAAGAGTCTAGTTTGATAAAGTTTGCGTCCAGTTAAATTTTCTTTAGTAGAAGGTTCATTACTGAAAATTTCTGCAAAATGCAAATGATAACTCTGATTTTCCTGTCCAGAAAATAAAAAATGGATAGGTGTAAGAGGTAGTGGTTCGTTTAATTCAGTGCTAGTGTATGTAAGGGGTCTATGGTTCAATACAAATTCAATTTCTACAAGAATGGTCGTCATTTCTTCAAAGCTAGGAAAGGACTTTCCGAGAATTTTTCTTAAAGGTTCTTTAAAACTTTTCATGAGTCTTTCATAAAATCCGCCCCACTAAGGAGCATGAGGGGTGATAAACTGCCATGTTATATCATGCAAAGCAACAAAATATTTTAACTCTGAATCAACCAAAATTTTGGAAAAACATTTTAAGATGTTTTCCGTGTTTTTGAAACTCTTAGCGTTATCTGAAATGATGACCTTACAATTTCCCCTTCTTGCTGAAAATCGTCTTAAAGACAAAATGAAACTTTTTGTAGTCATATCAGTAACCAATTAAATATGAAGAGCTCTTGTAACAGCACATGTAAACAAAGTTATATAGGATTTTTGATTGGCATCTCTTCCCGAACGAATACTGACTGGACCAGTAAAATCAATTCCAGTCAGTGTAAAAGGAGGTTTTTCAAGAACTCTATATTTTGGCAGTTGTTCAGCAGGTTTCAATGAGTATCTCTTGCAAATGAGACATGTTTTCAAAACATTTTTCACAATTTGTCTACCCCTCGGAATCCAAAATGCACTAACGAATTTTAGCGAGGGTAGCCGACACCCCATCATGGCAAACTTTCTTATGTTCTCTAGAAATTAGTAATTCAGTAAATTTTGAATGTTTAGGTAAAAGAATTGGATGAATCTCATTGCCAGACAATTCACTCTCTTCTAATCTTCTCCTTACACGTAAAACATCATTTTTATCTGAAAACGGGGCAAAATAATAAAGAGACGATTTTTTAGATATCTGCTTACCATTTTTAATGCATTCCAATTCGGAAGAGTAGACAAGATTTTGCTCATATTTAATCCAATCTAGTTCAGCTTCTACGAGCTCAATTGCAGTGTAAGATCCCAATTCAACTGGTAATCTTTTGAGTTTGTTGACGAATCTTTTAACCAAAACTGTAATTTTAGCACTCTATTTAAATCACTGTATTTATTTAAATCTAAAACAAATTCCGAATCATACACAGCACATTTACATTGAGAAATTATTTCAGCTTCATTTCTTATTTCCAAATCTCCAATGGGTTTTTCATTTTCAACCTTATTAGACCAAAACTCCCTAAGTTGGCTCAGCCAAGGTGGTCCAAGCCACCACAAAGAATTTTGGGCTAAGTCCGAAGCAGAAATGCCCCGGGAAAGGATGTCTGCAGGATTTTCTTTTCCAGGGCAATGAGACCATTGTGCTTTTTCAGTTAAAGTTTGAATTTCATTGACTCTATTTTTAACAAAAGTTTCGTAGTCATTGGCCTCACCGTTTATCCAAAACAAACATTTAGTTGAATCTGACCAATAGTGATGAGTAGTTTCAAATTTAAACATTTACTTACTTGTTTAGCGAACCTAGCAGACAATAAACATCCTAACAATTCTGAACGTGGCAACTCGATAGCCTTAATAGGGGCAACCCTACCCTTCGAACAAATGAAGCTAGTAATTACTCGGTTTTCCCGAGTAGTTCCTCGCAAATAAACCACACAGCCGTAGGTGTTCATGGAAGCATCTGAAAAAGAATGAATATCAAATGAAATAAAATCACATGAATTTAACCCTAAAAGATAATGTCTAGGAATGAATATCTCGTTTAAATGTTCGATTTCACTGCACCACAACTGCCACTTATAGTCCAGTAAAGGTGGAAGTTAACTATTCCAATCAATTTTTGCAGCCCACAATTCTTGGATAAGAATCTTCAGTTTCATGATGAAAGGTCCTAAAATGTCAATGGGATCGACGATTCTACCCAGTACGTGGAGAACAAATCTCTTAGTACTGCCACCATTGGCAGCAATGTCTTTCAATTTGCTGACGTCAAAAAAGATTAAATCTTTGTCTGGATCCCAGGCTAGTCCTAGAACTTTACATGGAACACCACATCCACTGATGTTACCCTTTTTGTCATCATTTTCTATGCCTGATTATTTGTACCTTTCACGAAGTGGTACCGAATTAGTTTGCCGTTTTCTTAGCACCATTCCAGCCCTTTTCATGACTTCTACACTTTTGTTGCTAATTTTGAGAGCCGTTTCTAGGTCGTCAACTCCACCAACAAGGTCATCGACCCAGAAAGAATTTTTCAACATTTCAGAAGTTTCTGGGAACAAATGTTGAAACTTTTCAAAATGATACATAAGAGTTGCTTCGAGCAAGTAAGGACTTGATTTGAGTCCAAATAGCACTCTAGTAATGTTTAGTACGCAAAGCTTGCCTGCATTGAGGTCTTCAATCCAGAAAAATTTAGTAAATCGTCGATCCTCTGGGTCTACCAAAATTTGTAAACATGCCTGTTTAACGTCCGCTGTATATGCTACAGCATTTTTTTAAAATTGCACCAAAAGTTAGAACAAGTTAGGGTACAGGTTTACTCCAGTGTGAAGACAGTCATTAAGTGAGTATTCTTCTTCAGCATGAACTGTACCATCAAACACTATTCTGAGGCGACTACTTGTTTTATCTTTGCGAATGACAGCATGGTGGGGCAAATAAAAAGTTGATTCATCTACTAAATCATCTGACAATTCCACTATTCCCTCTTTCAAATAACCGTCAACAACTTCCCGATACTCCTTATATAAAGATGAATCTCTCTTTAATCTCCTGACCAAAGTATTAAAGCGTTTTAATGCCACCTCCCTATTGTTCTCTAACTTTTCTTGCCTTCCTTCTATCCATGGCAACTTAACACAATATCTATTTTCAACAAACTGAATCGAATCATTGAATTCCCTCAAAATGCTTTGTTCATTCACACCTAAAGTATCTATTTCGCACCTCTAATTCCCAAACTTTCCAATTCCCAAAAGCATGTAAGCTCCGAAGAGATAGCATCCTTTTCACTAAAAACGAAATTAACTGATGCGGACTCACTTGCACCCTCACATCTACCTTGAAGGGACCATCCAAAAACAGTTTCCAGAGCAACCAATGATGAATTTAACCGTTGAAATCTCTTGGTCAAATCCCAGTAATAACCTGATCCTACTAACAATGAGATCCCACAATCGACAACTCATTACAATTAAACGTCAACTCAAGTCTCCTAGCCTTCATGTCAGCACAAACCCTTTGATCAGGAACATGAATTGGAGCTCTCGAAATTTCATCAATCTCCAATGCCACTCATCACCACTTAATTTCATCAATCACCACTTCCTTGCCTACAAAATTGTTTTGTAACCTTACCTCAACTTTACGACATACCTGCAATTTAGGATTTTTCCCACCAAAACTGTAAATTTTCAATTTTTCAAATCCAATAACCCTTAATTCTAACCTTTCAGAAACAGATTTTTTTTATAAAAGTGCGTCCAGAACCATTATCAAACAAAGCAAATATAAAGTCTGAAGATTTAGAACCAGTAATTTCTACCTTTACACATTGCAACAAAATTCCTCCTTTATTATTCGCCATGTGATTCTAAGAAGTAGATACAATCTCATTCAAAATTTTCTCTTCATTTTGTTTTTCTTTTTTGACTCGCCCTCACCCTTTTGCCTCTTAGAGTTTTCTAATTTATAACATATTGCGCGGGCATGTTTACCATTACAAAAAGAACAGACGGCGCCATTGCAGTTTTTGACAAAACAATTTTCATTACAACATAACAGGCATCTTTTTTCGTGTAGCAATTTTTCTCTCTTATTTTGAGCTTTCAAGTTGTCACATAAATGACTCAAATGATTTTGATGGCAAAATATACAGCCGCTTGAAGCAGCATTAGTCATCGATTCATTCGCCGAGGATATAAATTTATTCCGATTCGAAGTGTCTCTGTAAAGTTTACGAGAAAATTGTTTAGGCTGGGAATCTGACGCCTGATTATGCGATGGGAGGTAAACAGCGGATTGTTGCATATGAATGGCTCTCTACCTAGCGATGATAGCGTTGTGCAAAAAACTCATTAATTCATCTAGATCAGGATTAGTAGTAGAAATTTGCTGTTTACTAAATTCTAAAATAAGATCACTGGGAAAGAGTTTCAAAATAATTGCGCAAAGCATTACGCTAAATGTTTCCGATTTCACACCTAAGCTTTCAAGAGAACGAATTTGAGTTTGACATTTAAAATAAAGATTCCTTAATTCCTGTAAATTAGAAGAAATTTTTAAAGGTGTCATATTTAACAGTTTAGACATATGGGCATTAATTAACACATCTCGCTGGCCAAATGTATCTTGAATTAACTTAAGTGCTGACTTATAGTTATTTCCTGTTATTGCAAAACCTTTAATGCAAGCAAGTGCATCACCACGAAGACAACTAAGTAAATAAGAAAGTTTTTCAATATCTGAGAGAGAGGAATTTTTGTCAATTGAATTTTTGAATTGGTTCCAAAAATTTAAATACTCTGATGGATCACCATAATAGGTTTGAATTTTCAATTTAGGTAATTTTCCATTTATATTTGATCCGCATCGATTTGCTGGGGTTTCACGCAAATTACTAGATTCATGTTCATTTACACAATGCGAATGCAAAGATTTTATTTTATTCTTTAATTTTACAGAAGTAAAAACTATTTCTTCATTATATTCATCAATTTTCTGAATTTCCGATTCAATATCATTAATATCTAAAAGATTATCGATTTTACTATTGATAGATTTCATTTGTTTGTCTTTGGTTTGTAGTTGCACCAAAAGACCTTCGAGCTCATCCATTTCAACTCCCGGTTCGTCTAAACGAGTTTTTATTTTTGAAATTAATTTTGTAACTTGTCTTCTGTGTGAGGAACGTTGTTTTTTTAAACTTATCTAACCTATCTTTTTCGTTCTTTTCAGCCATAACTAATTCTTTTTCATTTACAGACATTAACTAACATAATCAAATGACTTCCTTTCCAAACTCAAACAATTTTAAAACATATGCGGTTCAGAAATACAAACACAACACAACTAGTAACAAACAACTGAAAATGAAACTTAATTCAAACACACTCAAAATGACCCCCTTTACAAATCAAACAGTTTTAAAGCATAGGTGGTTCAGAAATGCTAACACAACACAACTAGTAACAAACAACGAAAACGAAACTCAACACTCTCAAAACGAAAGCATATACAACTTTACCATTTCAATTATTTCCTACGAATAAACCCTAATTCTAAACATCAATACAATCTTGAAACAACTAATTTCTAAAGCAGAACTATTTTACTTCAATAACTTTCAGCAGAAAAGAAATAGCAAAATTTCAACTACATACCTTACCAGCTGACATCTGTTGCTCCGCAAACGAAGTTACTTCAAAATAATAAGGATATCCAATAAATTTTATGAATCATATTCGAAATGAAATGTTCGGATAAACCACTTCAATTATATTCTGAAGCCTCAAAACACAATTTACCGTGAAGTGGCAAAACGAATGTACTTTCGTTTCGAGTCAGTCCAAACGTATTTTACTTAACTAAATGAATAGAGATGCATAATCCACGATTTTTTGAATAACAAATAACTTTGCTGTTGTTATTTTTAAATATTTGTTCCAAATATCTGTTATTTCAATCATATTATTAATTAAAAATTATTACTTAATATTAAATAAAAAATTTATTAATTGTAATTAATACTCACTTTACTAATTTAAGTAACGTGTGATTGAATTAATTTATCTATTTCAGCTTACATCTTAAATTTGATTTTTTTCAATTTATTTAATTTCTTTATTGGAGTAAACCATTTTCTGAAAAAATTGAATTAAATATATATGTTATTCCTTTAAATTGTTTACTTTAGTCCTATATTTTACCAATAGATGGCTCCAGCAGTAAACGGAAGATATGCAAAGTCAAGTCACAAGCAATTAAAAAGGATTTGTATGGAATAGTGCATCATCAAATGCGAATATCAGAAAGTCAAGGTTACTCTCATGAAGTGGAGCGGCGACTTCACATTTTCCAGTGAAGTCACCGCTCCGATAAATTTCAGTGATATGCAGTTCAATGATACGATAATTCCAAAAACCGGTCCGTTCACTTTTCAATCCATTACAGATTTCTCCTTTTCTGTTTTGTTCGAGAGCTTCCATTGTACAGATCGTATCGATTGTTACTTTTCAGTGAAGTCACCGCTCCGGTAAATTTCAGTGATATCGTATCGATTGTTACTTTCTATCGTGATCCAAAACCTGTAATCGAAATATCACCAGTAAGATCGTATCAAGGATTTGAATCACACCTCTCTTTGGAAAGTATTGATCACTTGTATTTGTGACTTTATGATATTGGTTACGTAATAACCGCTCGTAAAATATTCGTCATCCCTACAAATGAATCCAAATTCCCAGCCGATGCACCATTTTGCTCCTACGTATGTTCATGTTGCGAATACGAGAGTTCGAATAAAAAAGACGATACGAATTTTACACATTCACAAACATTTATTTTTCACGCACACCACAGGACATCACAAGACAGATTGATACAACACCAACTTGCATCGTTATACTAATAAACATATTATAGGTGTGCCCTCTAGTGGCGAAAATTCGGAACACTCTATTCAGTTCCTTGCCAGTGTACGTGTGTCGAGAGTTTCTTCAACTGCCAAAGTATTGTACTAGAATAAGCCCGCCGCTTGTTATTGGTGAAAAAACCATGGTGATTATTTGTGGATCGACGCTTCCTCTATTTCACAATCTGTCGTCCAACCTGCGGATGATTTTGACAATGGGAGGATGACGTAATAAATAGCGATGGGCATATTTTTTATCATTTCGCAAGACATTACCATTACATTGACCGAAGATAAAGTACATGTCGCAATATTCGTGAACGGAATACAATATCACTATGCGAAGATTACCAGTAGCTACAAGATGCAGCTTTTTTAATGTTTTTCAAACGAAGGCTCGATGTCATTCCACGGTACGTGCATGATGCCTCAGCCTCAGTATGCGTGGTCGATATTTTGGTGTTCATTTACAAATACCAATGTTTCCAATGAAGGGTTCTCTCCCCCCCCCCAATCTGAATATGAGTTATAATTTATATGACGAGTGTATGACGTCATATTTATCACTCGCGTTTTCTCGAAAACTTTGCGACATAGAGGTACAACTCATTGAGTGTTTTTTATGCACTCCAAACGAGGAATCTGATGGTACATAGTTTGTGCGGTCTTGATTGGATATCCGGCATTTGTTATGCCGTATCATACATATCTGTAAAAAAAAAAAAAAATGAATTAGATGAAGAATAAGATGAATCACGTTAGATGAAATTGAATGTCTATTTATTTCTGAATTATTGATTTGATGTATATTCATAAACTATGCATATGAATACTTTACATACATGAAGTGAAATGTAATCATATTTCTATACTATACAAAAAAACTCAGAGATATTATTATAAAATTATTCATTTTTTCTTCATTTTTAATTTGAAGGAAAATTAAATACTGTTTTTTTACAGTTTTGCATTAGGTGGTAATTATTAAATACAGTGGCAGTGTTTGTGTTTTATGAATGGGAAATAATAAAATGTACTCATAATACTTTATATTTTTTTAATTTTTTAAGATTTCTAAAACTGATAGCATGTGTGACAAATTGAGAAGTTTTAAAATTTATTCATGAAAATCATGATTGGCATATATGAATGGCTATTCTCAAAGTAAAAAGCCGTTTATGATTAAATTGCTGAATGTAAAAAAAAAAAAATTCTATTATGTTTTAAAATTTGTTTATGCCACATGAAGTATTTTTCTCATTTGGTTAATTCTTAATTTAAATCTAAAAGGAATTGATGTGGGATTTGCAGTTAGGAGAATTTTTTTATTGATACTTTTAAAATTCTAAACTACATTTGTTGATGCATTTTTGATGTTGAAATGATGTTGCTAAAGACATTGTTTGAAAGATATCAAAACTTAAGATAAAGGAAATTGGAGAAATTAAGAACTTTCAACAGATTTTTGGTGAAATAAAAGATGTGGGGGTAATTCTATTGGACCTATTGCATGAGAGACGCAAGTAAAAGTTGCAGTAGAGTGGATAAATTAACAAATAACTGTTTCTTTGTATTAGTTAATTTAAATTATAAGAAATTATTTAATATTTTTTTGCAGTTGCTCAATGAAATTCTATATTTGCCTTTTTTGTAATATTTTATTAATTTTTTGCGATTTTTTGTTGTTTTTGTTTCCACAGTTGTTATTTGAGCAGTCTGCATCAACCGTTAAAAGAGTTTCTTTGGAGCTTGGAGGAAACGCGCCTTTCATAGTTTTCAATTCTGCTGATGTATCTAAAGCTGTAACTGGTGCAATGGCTTCCAAATTCAGGAATTCTGGCCAAGTGAGAGAGAAACACTTTCATGATGTGTTTTTCTTATCTGCTTTTTTATTATTTTCTAAAATTTGTATTTAGCCATGTATGAGCATGTATGAAATGTAATTGATGTTGCTATTTTTTTAAGACAAGAATTACCATCTTTCCGAAGCACATTAATGGTAATCTTATAATGCTTAAAATTAAAAGGTAATTAATTTAGTGTTTGTGATTTAGTGATTAGCACATTAATGATAATCTTATAATGCTTAAAATTAAAAGGTAATTAATTTAGTGTTTGTTTTGTAAGGATTATACTGTAACAGTCCATGAACGTTTAAGAAATATTGTTTGCAAAATTGTGCATATCATTGGAAAATGTCAAATCATAAATTGAGAGCCAAATTAACATCTGAAATTTTTATAACTTTGAATCGAAGGATACCACTAATTAGACATTTTTGAAAGCGGCGCGAAGCTTCACCTTTATTCAAGGAGAGGGAGGGGAATTATAACGACTTTCAAGAAATAATTGAAGCTGTAACGCAATGGCGTAGCAATATCTGATGAAATCCAGTACGGATTTTTAACTTGTCACATTTATATCCACCAAAATATAAAATAATTTTTAAAAATTCATTTTTAAGTAAAGAGGGTGCAATGCTAATTATTTTGTTAACAGTTGCTTTTATGAATGAAAAAATAAGTAAAATGTCTTTTTTTTATTAATAAACTTGTTTAATGTATAATGTGAAATTTTTTCATGATAATAATTAGTGCATAATTTTATTATTATTATAATGCAATTTAATGAAAACCCATTTGCTTACAAGTTTCGTTTTCAAGGCTCTAATGCTACAAATTGTATTTTTAAATGATAGAATCTTATCTTTCTAATATTTTGTTCTGAAAATTTTGAAATTACATTATCAAAACCGATACCATTATTTACACTATTTTTAATTGACAAAATAGCTAGGCAAGAGAATCGTGCTAGGTTCATAGTTGATCTGAGATAATTTTTAACTAGTTTCAGAAAACTTCTCTCACATGATGCACCATAAAGTTAAGAAAAATCTTAATGTTAAAGTGAGATTGGGAATAAAGTCGGAAAGTTCACATTCAATTACACATTCTAAGAATCTTAAGGAAGTATAACCAAAAGACTCTTCTTTTGGAACTTCGGTGACTTTTAGAAATTTTCTTAAACGCAGAATTTCTGTAAGGATACGATTTGCAGGGAACTCATAGTAACTTTCAGTCAAATTTTGTACAAATTTGGAAAGCTCAGTTTCCAGTTCAGTTTCCATTCGATTCGATGGCTAGGCTCTAAGATTTCCAAAAAATGCCTTTGCAACCTGCATCGGTTTCTTGTTGAAACTCATTAGTGAATTCTAACATTGACCTTTTCAGTTTTGTCAGTCAGCAGCTCGTTTGCTGCCAACTTTCCGAACATAATTTTCTTCTTCCTGATTGTTTTGATGTTTGCCACAAGAATGTCCAATTCTTCTCTGGTGTCATTTGCGAATTGCAGTGCTTCCTCAACCAGGTTATTTCTTTTGCCTTTGAAAAAATATTTAGATTTCACATATTGATAACAGATTTCATAAATCTTATTGCAAGAATCTGCAAATGCTTTTGAATGTAGTTGACATCTTCTAAAATATTTCATAAACAAGCAAACAAACAAAAAGTGCAAATATCGCACATTGCATTCAACAGAGTTTGAGCTGCCCCTCTGGTTTCGATGGCTCCTCAGTAGCATCGGCAATCTTTTGAAGCCCTTAAACACAGCTTCGTTGTAAAAATTCCTTCTTGTTTCTGAAAGTCACTGAACTGTAATTTCAACATGTGACTGAAGGATGGTCCATCTATGCATAGAAGCTGATAAAAACACGTCGAAAACTATTAAGGTACCTCCTCCATAAAAAAGCCGAACGTAATGGAACTGTTGCAAAGAAAGTGGTTTTTACAGGGTACAGTGCTTTCGGATTAAATTTACAAATCCTTGGGTGAAGACTTGAATGAACTCCAGCTATTTGTAGAAGCATTGTCGTATCCTTGTCTTCAGCGCATTATTATTTCTAAACCATGCCGCTTATAAACCTTTCAAATATCTTCCGTTTGGTCAACGACCTTCTTTCCGGGTAGCTGACAAAAAAAAAAAAAAAAAAAAAAAAAAGGAAATAACTCTATTATTTCAATATTCTTGTTCTCTATGTGAAGGGAACGAATAATTTTACTCATTTTAGCTATTTGATAGATCCAAATGTACTGCCTAAATTGATAAATGTCAAGCAGAATCTTTACTTTAACTATTCCATCCAGCAGTGATAAAAAAAATTAATTTTGTACGGTGGGAGATAAATAGCTTGTTAATATCTTATCCGAAAGTGATTGAATTGGTTGCCTAGATTAATTAAGTGCTCTCATAGTACAAGATCATATTTTGATAGAAGTTCAATTAAAGAAAAAAATTTTCTTTATTATCCGCCAGCATATGCTCTCAGTGACCGCTAAATGGAAGGTTTTGTTTAAACAAAAATATTGTGACATCTAGGAATCTTTGGAAAAAATTTCTCCATTTCCATTTTTCTGCTGCTTCAGCATCTGTCTGGTTAACTTGGTCAATTTTTCTATTGTCAACAAGCTTCATGTAGTTCTGAGGTCTTATCGTTGGGAGTTTCTGGACTAGATTGAGATTTACTCTAGATTGAGATTTACTCTGGTAATTTCAGCATCAAGTCCGGAAGCGACTGTATTTCCAAAACTTTAGCTTTTTGTTTTTTTCTTTGCTGTGCTCCTCTTGGATGCTTCGCTTATTGGTCGTGTATCTAAAATATATATAAATTCAAGTTGCTTTTAATAAAAAATTTGAAAAAATCCGTCATATCAAAAAATGGTTTGTTTTTAAAACTTTATAATTGGGAGTGTCTGCAGACATACATTGAGATAGATATTTTGTAAAAAATTCTTTTTTAACTCCAGAAATGCCAACTGTTTATTTTTTTTTTTACGATCACAATGATTTTTGTAT
This sequence comes from Argiope bruennichi, assembly GCF_947563725.1. Lineage (NCBI taxonomy): Eukaryota > Metazoa > Arthropoda > Arachnida > Araneae > Araneidae > Argiope > Argiope bruennichi. Next base: position 130,967,128 of record NC_079162.1, on the reverse strand, counting down.
GTTATAGTATCTAGTAAGGAAGTAATATATCAATAAATTTATTTCGTTTTATTAACTTAAAACTCTACTTACCAAAATCAATAATATAGAAGGGAAACAGAAGAATGATTCGATGAAAAAAGCGAAGTACTGTATATAATATCACAAAAACGCCTCCACCGTCTCACTTTTTAAATAACAACTCATAGCATGACAAAATATTGTTCGCAATGAGATACAGTTCGATATGGAAACGTTTAGGATATAGGATTAAGAGATGTCCGTTTCCTCGTAGAACGGTCCTAAGATTAACTAAGATAAGTATGCATGTCTCTGTCTTAAGCAGATACGAGTAAAGGGCTAAATTAGACATACTTGCCTACTTTACCGTCGATGCTCCGAGCGAAAGAGCTGTATTCCACAGCCTTAAGTATCTCCACACTGAATGTATTATAATAATATCATCTTGTTGCCCAGGACGATTTGGAGCAAATGATATTTATGGTAGAGATATCTCCATATACAATAATACTAAATCATTATAGCATCATGGTTTGTTACAGTTAATGATTATGAGAACCCATGTGAATTATTTGAGATGTTATTTTATGTAATTAAAAAGCAAATTAATACAAAACCTTTATAATTTTTGTCACCATCTTTCACGGTTTTTATTCAATTGTAGTTATAAAGTTTATTCAAAACTATTTTCAGTTCTTTTTTGTTGTTTTTGAAGAGATTTCCACAAAAATATTTATTATGTTTTTAAAAAATAAGTACTCGATTTTCATGAAAGATCTGTTAATATTCAAGAAATTTAAACACTATCATTTATAAGTATACTTTAAATTTTGACTAGTCTTAAATTTCCCCCTCAGTTATATGTGTGATAAAATAGTTTTTTTTTGCTTCCAATATTCTTAAAAAATTATTTAAAAACGTTTTTTTGAAATTTTTTAAAATTAAATATTGCTTTTAAAAAAATACTGAAATTTGCAGATTTCAGTTTTAACTTTTCACCAGCATAATCAATGCTATTTATTAACTTTAAAAAGAAAAATTTGCTTTGCACGTTTCGAATTCAACTGTCTACAAATGAAGAAAGTGTTTGTTGATGCCAAAAATTATATGTCACGTTTTAGTGACAATAAGCCATTTATTTCATTTGTTAATAAATGAAATTTTTAAAAACAAATCATTTTCAGTATATCCCAAGTTTAATATATATATAAATATTTTAATATCATGTAACCAAAATCTAGCTACATTGATATGTTTGTACTATGTAAAAATATATAAATGAGAAAATTAACAAAAATTATATGATAAGAATGATATTTTGTTCTATCATATTTATTATAATTTTCTATCATTTTTATTATAATCATAATCATATAATTTATTATTTAGTGACAGCATCTATTATATAAACTTCACTTCAACCACGAACTTATATGACCGAGAAACATATTACTTTTTTTCCCTTTTTCTTTTCATCCTTTTGAATTGAATCTATATCTTCTTATGATTCGAATCTGCATAAATCGTACGCTCTGCATTAGAACTTCAAAAAGCAAAGTATTAAAAATTTTTATAATTGACCTTAATTTTTGAATTGTAGTTTTTGTTTAAAAAAACATTTTGTATATTCTTAAACTATCTAAAACTGATTTGTAATGTTCATATATTCCTTTAGTATATTTAACTGTTATATAATTGGTATTATTTTGATTTTTTTAGACATGTGTTTGCACAAATAGGATTTTAGTTCAAGAAAAAATTCATGATGACTTTGTAGCTGCACTGGCAAAAGCAATGCAGAACCAGCTTAAAGTTGGCGAAGGATTAAAACCAGACGTGACAACTGGCCCACTCATCAATGAGAATGCTGTTAGAAAGGTCAGTTCCCATTCAGATTCTTTTTATTTAAATTTTTATGAAAGCAATCGTGAGTCTTCTAAGTAAACAAGTGTCTTCATTTAAATTTTAAAATTCAAATTATTCATCAGAATGTTAAATTTACTTGTAGTTTACAAATTAAACTTATCTCTGTAGGCTAAAATGGAATATCCACAATCTTTGCAAATGCTTTTAGAATTGTTCGTACTGAGAAAGATGAATAGCAAAAACATTCTGTTTGTTGAAATTTCCAAAAATCATTTCGATGAGACATAAAGAAAAATTAAATTTTGTGTTCAATTTCATAGAAGAAAATCGTAGATTCATTTCTATATGTCACATGTGACTTTTTTCTAGAAAAGAGTTCTATCTTTAATTTATAATTTTTGAGTCCCTTTTGTTTATTATTTATATTATAGTTTTTTTTCACAAAATATGACACATTTCATCACAATTCAAAAATTTTCATAAAATAGCATTTGTGAATTTGACATAAATATAAAAGTAATTGTTCCATAGATTAAAATTTCTAAATTTGAAATGTTTTTGGATGGACACTTAGGTAATGTTTATAATTTTTCTATTCTGAAGTATTAGTATAATAATGAAATAATTTATAATAGAATTATAACAAAATAATAAATTTTTGATTAACTCAACTCTGAAATTCATGGTCAAGAACTTTAAAATAAGTAAAGAGTTGTGATATTATTGAACATAAAATAGTATATTGAGGAGTAACATTCTGGTATTTTACAAATACTGCATTCTTATGTAATAAATCAGGAGATAATAAAAATAGATGAAGCTGTGCTGTTAAACATAATACAGTTTCAGCATGCTAATTTTTATATGTATATATGTATTGTAACTTTCTTTATTTTTGTAATTAAACTACTGTTTGAAATTAAGAGAATTTCTTATTTTGTTGGATTTTTTGAAAAATGACGAAAGAAAAGTAAATTTATGCTTCCAAATAAACAAGCAAATACTTAATATCACATCCATAGTTATATATGGTGTAAGTGTTGCATATAGAAAAACAGGTTTTGTGAGTCTCATTGAAGTTTCAACTTTTAATTCGATAACATATTTTAATGAATTCTTTGAAAATTTTGTACAGCATTTATTAAATTCAAGAGTAAATATTTGAGATGCATAAGCGTTCGGATGATGGAATGAGGTGGAGAATTATCCGGAAGCAAAACAACCTCGAATGCAGATTGCTAGTGAAATATACAGCATTATAACCAACTTAACAACAAAAAAAATTAAATATGCCAGATTTATAAAGAGGAAACCTGAGCAGAGCCGTCCAAGAGTTGCAATGACCAATGAAAATCGGCGTTTGCCTGTTAAAGTGCAATATAACAATGCAATAGTGCATAAAATGATTCTCTATAAAACAATATAAAGTGCAATAAAGCGGTGAACTCCGTCTCTTTGAGTCAGCTGTTGATTGGACTAAATTTCTGGAATTCAAAGCTTTATAACTTGGTCGGTATTTTCCTTGCTGAAGAGAGTAAAATGTTAATGTGCCAAACATATTTTATTGCAAATGTGACTAATAGGACCGGAAATCAAAGAAAAAATATTTCATAATTTCTTCATATTTATTGACTTAAAATAACACAAAATACAATTCGTTATGCTCTTTAAAGTATTTTTCAATATAATTATAGGGCTGTCTATTCGTAATGGTTTAGAAATTCGCTCTTTATCACGCTTAGAGTAGACCTATGTATATGCATATAATGCTTTACCCTTGTCATCTTGTAAAACGATAATTGCGTAATTTTGGTTTCATCTGAAATGGCAAGGAATATGTTATAGGAAAAGAGAGAGTCTTTGACGAATTCCTAGATGAGTCCTATGATTCTCATTCAAATTCAAAGGAATTAAAAATATTAGGAGTGTTGAAATTTGCATTTTTCAGTAATTTCTTTTTGAAAGTAAAAAGATTATATAAATCAAGCATATGGCTGCATCATAATGTAACTTTCATACCCAATAATACGAGTCACGAGGAAACATTAACAAAATGAAAATGCATACAGTACTTAAGGTATTCGACTACGTTGGAAACACCGGTTTCCGACCATTTGGGTTTTAAAAAAGGTTTTTGGCTTCTTTTTCTAGATCTTACTTTTCTCTTTCCGAAACCTCTTAACATTTTTCTGAAGTGTCTTAGAAAAAAGTGATAGTGATTACAACACATTTTTATGAAGCAGAAACAAATCGGAAGTAGCATTTTGGAACAAAAATTAGCATTAAAATTGTAATAATTTACTGTTTTCCTGCGTTTTTATTTATAATACAGTAAAGAAATTTATGGTATGAATTTTATGAAAAAAATAGAATGCAGTAGGTACATGTAACAAAGGGCTGGAGGTCTCCTCAAAAAATGTGCAAAAGGAATAAATGCTGTAATTGCAGCATATTTTAAGTGTTACATTGTCAGTGCCCGAAAGATGTTCATAGTTGATGCAAGTATTAACGTCAAAAGGCAATCGGGAAGTTATTCAAAAATGAGGTGGCAAGACCCCCGTAACATATAACATATATAATAAGGCTTATTTTTAACATTTTTCAACAATTACTGTATGTTTGCGTAGAAAAACGCAAAATGCAAATAGTATATACTTTAATGACATATTATTGAATACTAAAGCAGTAATTTATATAGTTACAATCAATACATTTAGGGTCAAATTATAGCTGTACTTTGTCTAATTAAAGTTGTTTTAGCAGTTTTAAACAGTGTAAAGTTCAGAGATTCAACGAAAAAAAAAAAAAAAAAAAAAACTTTCCCCCCAATCAAATAAGAAACGCTTGCAAAATAAGAAAAAGGAGGTCAGGTTTACAGTTGTGAAAAATTTTATACTTCCATGACAATAGGAACCATGTTTTATCATTTAAGGAAATCTTTAACTGCAAGTTTCTCAAAACTTTAATTTAAACAAAATACTAATTGTTAATACGATATCTCAAAATTTAACAGAGATAAAAAAAAGTTCCTTGCTTTTTGAAAAAAATAATATATTTATGGAAACTTTTCTTTGTCATTTTCATGTTTATAATTGACAGTGCATTGAAAAATAATAAAAGGTTATTAAAAACTTCCTTTAGATTACTTTGAGTTTAAAAAATGTACATGGAAAAAATGAAAAAGAAGAGAACGTGAACTAAATGATGGCTATAATCAATGCTGATTTAAGCATCGTCCACTTCTTTAGTCAGTAGTTTTTCATTAATTAGAATAATAGACTTCCTGATAATTTGGAATTTTAGTAAAAATTTAAGTTCCATTTCCACCCAATCTATAGGCTACTATTCACATTGATTTTTCCAAAACTCACGCTCATTGATAAAGTGTGGAATCGCACCGAATGATTTCCCCAATTCATGATCTTTGCCAAAATATCTGTCATGATGCTGCTTTAAAGCATCGTTATCAGTAAAAATTTCTTTGGATCTTTTTAGTGTTGACATGAGTAAAGAAGTGATTCGCGCATCTGCCTTCTGTGGATTCCTTGTTACTGTTCCTTTTAATATCCGTCCATTTAATTATGGCATTTCCTTCACTCATTTTTGATAGGATTAAGTATCTCAATTCGAATTTGAGCTGTTTATTAGTATTTTGATATTGAGAAAGCTCCAATAAATTATTTTATTTTTAAAAACATGGCCAAAATTCTTGCACTTTCCAGAACCTTCAATTTGATCGCCAGGGTCGAGGATCATTAATTTGACATTCATTAATTATCGTTTTAAATCTCCCTTTCCAACCATAAGGCTAGAAATGGTATTACAAAACCATAATATAATATAATATGAAATGAAAGGTTGTCGGTTAAAGAATAAAGAGAACTAATTTGTCCTTTAAATCATAATTTTTTTTAGCTTCTTCATTGTCAGCCCAAAAAGTTTAATCTTTGAGACATTTTTACTGTTATTTGTTAAATAACCTTGCTGTGGAACCCGAGTAGCTTCCACTTAATATTAATTCCATTGACAGAAAAAAGAGAGTGTAAGAACTTGTTGGAAATTTTGATACATTCGAGAAAGGATATTTCCCCTGCAAAACCAGTCTCAGTATTTCTGTTAAGCAAAAGATTTTCACATGGTATTGCGGCTCAACATTAAATAGTTAAAGTTGCTGTATTCGACCCTAAAATAAAACCAAAAGCCCGCACTACTCAGAAGTAAAGCTGTTTCTTAAATTTGAATTTTTATGATTAGAAAATGATTGAATTTTAGAGAAGCAAATAAATTGAATTGATATATATAAGGAGGGATTTTTGTAGTTTCTATGTATATTTGAATATTTGGATATTGTTATGTCCAGCGTATGCAGACGGACGCTAATACGGAAAGCAACTTGATTCTTTTGTATTATGAAAGGAAATATTTTGTTCGGAGTGAAATTATAAAAGACAGCAAAGGTATTATAATTCTTTTTTTGTCGGTTTGACACATATATATGAAAATTGACACAATATATTTACTTTCTGTCAATAATATATTCTTTGTAAAATTGAAAGAAAGTAAATGCCAGGAATCTGGTAAATAACAACATAAGAATTAATTTCAGATTAGATAAAGGATATAAAAAAAAATAAGCATAGACCTAAAATTAAAGGACAAAAGCGTTTTTTACTTTATGTTTATATTAGCAATAGAATTTTTCAACTAAAAGTCCCAAAATAATTTTGCGTCTTTGTCAAAATCCGCCATTTCTTACTTCCTTATAAGAACAAAATGAATAATTCCAATATGCACTGAAAGTCATATTAAAGTAAAGTAAGTCATATTAAAAATTAGACAAAGTTTGAGAACTAATAAAAGGCAACAAAACTTCACTAAAATTCTTATATGTGAATGAAATTGATGACATGAGGCCAAAATTAAATAATGTTACGGATATTTCAATATCCACTATTAAGCACACCATATACAATGTAGTGGGTATATGGTGTGAAAACAATCAGCAGACCACAATAAATAACAATGACGACGTTTATTTAACACGAAGACACTAATACAAAGACGACAAATGCACAGCCGAGACGAACACAGGACAGCACACTACAGCAAACAGTATCCCACAAGTAGTAATCAACCACAGCACACAAAGCGGGAAGACAGAATTCAGCAGAAGGTGGGATTTCACATAGCTTCACTCTACGGCCTCTCCAAACGTCTGCAATTATCCACTGTCTTCTCGCTTTAGCTGTATCCAATTACCGACTCACTACTACATGACTGGCTATTCCAAACACGACAGGATGCTGCTTCTACAGTAAACACCAGGACTTGGCACACAGCTCAGTTCAACAATCGCGTGAACTCCACAGAACGCTGGACTATTCCGCAGTTGCTTCGTTATCCACTCAACGACTATTTTCACGACTCCAGCTTACGCGGCTTGTACTTCTTTAGGAGAGCCCGCTTCAGCCAGAAGCTATATCCTGTAGTGGCGGAATTTGGATGTAAACTAGACTTGTCGTTGTTGAATGCCCTGGACTTTTGTGGTCGGCAATCCTCTGGTGGAGAGGGAGAGGAAGGTGGAACGCCGTCCAATAGGAACTCAGGTGCAGTGGGGAGAGTGCGTTGGGTTGCAGTGTGGATCGGAGCGTGTAGCCGGCTAGTTATTAATTGTACAATTTAGGATAAACTACTGTTCGTTCAGAGCCAATCAGCATGCGTTTACAAGGGATGGAAGTGGGTTTGGTTGGTCATAACAGCTAGGAAGAGGGAAATGGTTAGATTTTAAAGTAACAGTATGTTTCTTGGTCTATTGATATGGGGTTGAGGGTTATATTTTTCAATTGCATTTATTGCCTCGTTTTCATGGTTATCCAGTTTATTGTAGAAATTGTTAGCTATTTTCTTAATCGTTTGCTTGAAGGTAGGGTACATAAGGGCTTTATATATTTCGGTACTAGGCATGGCCCATGTAGCACCACAAAGTTTTCGAATTATCATATTTTGCTGCCTTTCTAATATTTTAAGATTCGTTTTGGCTTCATGCCCCCAAACTTGGCATGCGTAAGTCAATATCGGACGCAAATAGGCTGTGTAAATAAGCATTTTAGTATTCCTGTGCATGTTAGAATTCCGAGAAATTAGGGGGAAGTACTTGCGAGATTGAACTCGGAATTTGTCCTTAACGTAGTGAAAGTTAGCCATTATGACACATGTGTATTTGGCTTCCTGAGACCATGGGATGTATTTACCTTTAATTTTAATCCTTTCAAAGTTTTTGTTTCTGGGAGCTTTGTGAAATAGAACTGCAAATGTTTTATCAGCGCTAATTTCAATTTTCCATCTGATCATCCATTCAGTGATACTATTAAGATGCCTGTCCAGTGCTATTTTGATGTACCTTGCATTGTGGTTTTTGGCCAGAATTTTTGATGTACCTGTGGTTTTTGGCCAGAATTGCAGTGTCGTCTGCATATAAACACAACATAGTGTTAAATTGTTTGGGTATGTCGTTAATGTAACAGGAGAACAGAACTAGTCCTAGTTTTGAGCCTTGTGGTACTCCTGCTTGTATGAGTTTAGTGTCTGAGAATTAATTTTTCACCCTTACTCTATCGTTGAGATATGAAACAATGATTTTAATTAAATATCCTGGTGTGTAGGTTTTAATAAGCTTGTGAATTAAACCATTGATCCATACCCGATCGAAAGCTTTCTGTATATCGAGGAAGACAGCTCCTGTTTTTTGTTTGTTTTGGAAACCTGATGTGATGTATTCTGTGGCTCTGATGAGTTGATGTGAAGTGCATAGGCTTGGTCTGAAGCCAAATTGTTCAGAACAAAGAATGTTGTTTTCTACTAGGTGTTGGTTGAGTCTTTTTAGAATAATACTTTCAGAAATTTTGCTAAGAGAAGAAAGTAGTGATATGGGTCTCTAGCTGGAGGGATTCGGGGGATCCTTACCAGGTTTGTAAATGGGTACTACTGTGGCTGTCTTCCATCGTGCTGGGAAATAGCCAAGTTCCAGAGTTTTTCGTACTAGTAGGGTGAAAAATAATATAAAATTCAGTGGGAGTTGTTTAATCATGTTGTTTGTGATGTTATCATGTCCAGGCGCTTTAGTAATTTTGAGTTTTTTGATGGATTCTATAATTTCCGTAGGTTTAAGAGGTTCAATGTATACATTCGTGTAGGGGTCGTCTCGTGGCGCCATCTGTGTGTTGTGGAAGTAGTTAACAGTTTCTTCAACCTCGAGTTCTGTTTCCTCATGGGATAATGGATTTAATTTAAATTGATTCTCTAGGCTAATAGCCAAGAAATTTGCTTTCTCGAAGTCGATCTGTGCATTTCCGGTCGGACCGTTAAAGGTCGGAATGTTTAGTTTGTTCTTTTTGAATGGTCTCACTAAGTCCCAGACGTTTTGGTTTTCTAGATTGAAATTGATAAGCTTGTTGGTAAATTCTCTGTTTTCTATTTCTTGTGCAAGTCTCTTTATTCTGTGGTTCAGGTTATTTAGTTGGGTTTTGATCTCAGGTCGTTTATACTTTTGAAAGAGTTTTCCGATCCTCTTCCTTTCAATATTTAGGGTTCTGAGTTTTGGATCAATATATGGTTTTCTGTCTGTGATTGGGTTTGAGTTGGGGTTTTTAGCATTAATTATTTCACGTTCTATTTATTTTGCCAGATTGTCTATTTTTTCCGGGTTGTCGATGTTGGTAAAATTAACTATTGTGTTGCTCAAGTCGTTTTTAAAATTGTTCCAGTTAGTTTTGGTTTTCCCTGCGGTGTTGGTAAGGTGTATTTAAAGTGGAAGTTAAGAGCGACCGAGTTGTGGTCAGAGCTCATTTCTGGGAGTAAAGTGATTTCGTAAGGAAATAAAAAGTCTTTTACTATTGCAAGGTCTATTATGGTTTCGCTGTTGGTCCCATATCTTGTCTGGTTTGCTGGGGCTATTACTTCCAAGCCAGCATTTTCAGCAAATCGCTTAAGTGTATTTCCTCTTGGGCAGTTGGAATTATTATTCCAGCTCCTGTGTGTGGCATTGTAATCCCCACATATTATTTGGTTGGTGCTAATTTGTAACAGTGTCTCCAGATCAAAAGTAAAAATTTGAGTGTCCGAGTTTGGAGGGATGTGAATGGAAGTTAATGTTATGGTTTCGTAATTTTTGGGAGTGATTGCAACTACTGTGGCCTCTAAATATTGAAGGATGGATGGGATAATTTTATAGTGCTTTATAGAATTGTTAATGAAAATCATTATTCCACCACTCTCATGTGCAGGATTCTGTATTTCCCTATAATTATAATAAGCTTCGTAGTTCGCTAAATAAACTTTTTCCCAGGTCTCAGATGGGTTTCCTGAATAAGTATTGCATTGGGCTTATGCTTATTTACAAACAGTCTCAGCTCATGTATTTTATGCCTAATCCCATTTGCGTTCCAATAAACATTTTTTAGATTATTGGCTCTGAACATTAATCGGTGGGGGTTTGAGCATTGCGCGCCAACTCATTTAATAGTACACCCCATTTGTCTGGGATATTATTTAAGTTTGTCATTTGCTTAAAAATATTTAATATTCTTGGGAATTCTTCGATAAATTTTTTGATTTGTATAATAATATTTAAAATTTCAGCAAGGTCTATACATTTAAGTAATTCTGCGGTTGCTTGGTTAGGTTTGTTTATCTTTTGCTCAGAGCTTGCTGGTGGCGCCATCTGTGGAGAGATGTTGGAACTAAAAAGTTGGGCAAAAGAGGTTCCCTGTCTTATTTTGTTTTGGTTGGATACAAATTCTCTCTGGTTTGGTCTGTTGATTTTTGGAAATATTTCACAACCTCTGCATGCTGCAGCATGCCCGTATTTGTAACAATTAATGCATTGTGGCTGACCAATTCTCTCGTTGATATGACATTCCGATGTTTTACGTTCCCCCTTGCATTTCAGGCATCTTGTTTTAATGCTGCAATTTTCTGACCTGTAGCCAAAGTTGTTGCAGTTGAAACATTGGGGAACAGTATTTCTGCCTCTGTATTCCTCAATAACGACTTTAAGATAATTGATTTGTTCGATCTTGTAAATGTTTTGTACCTCACCCGTTCTTTGTAGTTCCACCAGGAACAAGGGTAGAGCTCTTCTTGTCTTTTGTTGTGTCATACGACAAACTTTCTCGTCCGAAAATCCCTGTACTACTAAGTAGTCTCTTATTGTGTCAGGGAAGGTGTCAATTGGTAGTCCTCTGACTGCGACTTTAACTGGTCTGGATATTTTAGGCCTGATTACATAATGCTCAAACCCTTCTTTTTTACAGAACTCATGCAGTTGCTGATAAGTTTTGTTATCCTGTGGGTAGATTTTAATATACCTGTTTCCAAGTTCATTGTTGGTTATTCCGAATTTTTCGTGGGTTTTTTCCTGTAATTTGTGGTAATCGGAAGTGAATTTAAGCATTAATGGGGGAGTTCTGTCTTTAATCTCTTGGGTGTTACTTAAATCTGCATTATTTTGGCTGCTTTCATTTTCAAAGTTGGTGAATCTATTTTTAGTAATTATAGTTTCTGCCTTGGTCACCTTAGGGGTGTTTTTGGCGGCTTTTTTCTTATGAACCAACGTGAAATTAGCGTTGTCCTCGTCATTGTTAGGGTTTTGACTATTTGCTGCAACTACAGGGCTACACAACTCCGGTGTCACGCACGCAGGAATTGAAACCAGCTCACTCTTCAGGTGCTCCAGTCTTTTGTTGGATTCATTGTAGGCATGTATGGCCCATTCGCATTCAATGGAGTTTGGATCTTTTTCCGTCAGAGTCTGTAACCCTGTCAGTTGTTCAGCAGTCTTGTAATTGTAAAAGAGAATTCCTTTCTCGACTATGTGTCTCCTTGGACAGGTCGGCAAAGGAATAGTCTGTGTATTGTCAAATGACATACTTGTCTCTTCGACGCAGATCCTCTTAGCACTTTCCTTTCCAGACATGCCGTTCCACAAAGTTCTAAAAAGAACAAGTTCGGCAGCGGTCTAGTTAAAAAGAGCGAAAGAATTCACCAGTAGCTCCAAGCTAAATCCTTCGCACCTAATCGGTGGACGTCTAAAGCCAGAATGACTGACTGACTCCAGCTTGAAACTGCCGGCCTTTTATAGTTCCCGGGAGGCTCGCCGAGAATGTTCTGGATCAATCAGGCGTATCATAGTTCCTATTGGCTGGATTGCTAAAATTCTCGAAGTTTTCATTTAAATCTATTTTGTCATCAAATTCGTCGCCAAGTTAGCCGCCACGCTCTGAGATCACTGACGCGGCATCCGATCAGCATTTAACAGAGCTCACCGTAAAACATTCTTTCTTATGATGTATTTATTCGTGATGGGAAGCAATTTTACAGGTTTGTAGCAATAAGTATTTGAAACGGCGATAATTTTTTTCTCTTGTCCTCTAAATTGTGTGTCATGTGCAATAGATTCAAAATTTGAATCTTTGTCGGTTATTTTACGTTTATCATGTGAACATGAAGTGACTTCATTATATTTAAAAGATAAACTCGCCTTTGAATTAATTCTCGTCTTCCTTTGATTTAAAATCTTCTTTGAAATTAAGACTCTGTGCTGCGCTAATTATTGATAATTTTCAGCTCAAAAGCAAGCCCCCCCCCCCATTATTAAAATGCCATATCTCAATGTAAAAGTACCGAAAATTCGAAAATATATTTCGAGCTTAGGTAGAACAAATGCAAGACTGTGTCCAGTCTTGCGTTTGTTATCGCTTATGTTTCCACTTTTAATGTTACCTGTATTTCTGATAGCTGCTGTACCCGCGACTTCACCTGCTTTTATTTGTGCTATATGCACGCCTGGAAAACCGAAACACATGTATTTTAGATCGTACAAATTTTTATTTATCTCTTAAGAGGTTTTAAGAGCTTCAACCATAATTACTAATGTAAAGATTTCAGATAAACGACAAAACGGCGTAAGACTATAAAAATTGTTTGGAGCGAATAACATTTTATTGGCCATTTAAAAATAATTGAGTTTTGAAGTTTATACTGGCTTTTTGAAGAGGTTAAATTTTATTTTAAAATTTTGATAATATCGAGAGGAATCAATTAAAAAGTTCTTTGGTCTCAGATAAGTTCGTGAGTGGCAGATGTAATTTAACAGGAAAATAAGTTTTGACATTTCGAAAAAAAAAAAAAAAAAAGTAAAAATTTTGTTCAAATTGATTTTGAAAGATCGATTAAAAATCGAAAAAAAATTGTATAATTATGAAATTGACATTTTTAAATGCTACTTTTTTTTAAAATTTTAAGATAGTGTAAAATAATTTTTGTGTGATGTTGTTCTCCTCCCCCCTCAAAAAAAAAAAAAAAAACATCTGCATAATCGTTTTACCCCCTTTGGAGAGACGCAGAAATTTAGTGCTGTTAATCCTACAAGATGCTAAAGAACATGTGTATCAAATTTCCTTTGAATCGTTGAACGGGCATTCAGTTATGTACAAGGTGATCGGTAAAGTCCTTTTAAACCTTTTAAATTCAAAACGACGTTTTGTATAATATCGTGTTCCTATAGTAAAATGACTATGCTGAATTTATTGAGGCAGGTTACAGTGCTCCTAGCGGCGAAATAAGGAAGTTACAAAAAATAACTGTAAAGATAAAGTAGATCTGCCAAAATGTCCAGTTAGAAATATATACGCTATACCATAATAAATGCATAGGAAAAAATTTCATGGAGTAAAATTGGTGGAGATATTTGTGATTAAAATTAAGAACTTTCCGTTATTATGATACAGTTTTTTCCAGTTACGCAGTGGCAAAGTGAAATTTAAGTAATGAGGAAAGTAAGCAAAAATAATTATTAAAAAATCTAAAAAACGCACTGTGGGTGGATCTGAGAATACATTTTTTTTAAATTTTAGGATGATAGGCTATGATGTTTTATCTTCTTTCACTTGTTCAAATCGCTTCCATTCATTATTTTAATTATAACATTATTATTTTTAAAAAAACGTAGGTGGAAAGACATGTTCAAGATGCATTACAGAAAGGTGCCAATTTAATTCTAGGAGGAAAAATACATTCTTGTGGTAAAACATTTTTTGAGCCCACATTACTTACTAATCTGAAGAAAGATATGCTCATTTCTAAGGAAGAGACATTTGGGCCAGTTGCAGCTGTAATGAAGTAATTAGTTGCAAATTTTCCTTTTCAGTATTAAGAAATGAATAAGGAAATGTGATGTGATTGTTTTTATGCTTTAATAGGGTTCTAAAATTTAGATGTCAATTATGAAATATAAATTTATATATTATCATTGAATCATTTTTAATGAAAACTAATAATTCTACGTAAAGAGAACATGGAAAAGCTTTTATGTTATATTTATCATATATTTTTCTAAACTAAATTTGGTTAATCACATCCCATTCCTTTTTCAGATATACAATTTTTCGTTGTTTCGGCTTCATAAAAGTTTTTTTAAATGTCAACACTCCTGAAAAAATTTTTTGTAGTGCTGTCACATAAAAAAAAAACAATGCTATGAAAATAAATGACATGTAAACAGCTGTAGGTCAATAAAAAACAGTTTTTACTTCTGTTTACTTTTATATAAATATATGATAAGGCAGAATTCTCAGCGTTTATCAAGATTAATTCTTTTTTTTTTTATGACGTAAATTCAAATTAAAGAAAAAGCACTTTGACTTCTTATTTGAAGGGCATTTTTTCTCACGCTCCTTAAGGCTCAATTTCTGTTGCTTTAACTATCTAACCTTAAATTACAAATTACGTGAAAATCACTAAGCTAAGAGAATTGTCAGATGAGAATTTTTTTAAGGGGAAAATTCCCTTCTAAATTGTGTAAGAAGTTCGAACGCATTACGATGTCATCTTTTCTGTTTGGTATCGATATTAATGGCTCGGTAATTAGGGTTCTGAACTTGATTTCCAATAGATGTATTTAAAATTTGCAAAAAGATAAAATCTTTTGTTTGATTAGCTAGGCCTCGTAGAAGAAAACTATTTGTAATAGGGAAGTAAAAAAAAAAAAATGAACCGTATTTGGCTGAGACAAATGTCATATTTTAATGTTACAACTTTTGTCGACAAATGCCGTGATTAAGTGGACCTTAACAAAAGCCGAGTTTGGTACAAAGTTGATTTGAAGCCTTGAACCAAATTTCGTAAAACAAAATAATTTATTATATTTTCTGTTTATTACATTGTACAAATTGGTGTAATAAGAACCCAAGGAATGCACGAAAAAGATAATTAAATTATTTTTTTATAAAGTTAACATTTCCAGTACAAAAGTAAGCGTTTAATAAATCATATAAAAAATTTCTTCATAGACTTATAAAATACAACTTGGTATACGTATAACTAAAATAAGATTGCGATATATGATTTTTGTTTCATGTTTTTTTGCATGTGTTTTAGCGAAGTCATTGATAATATCATCATAATCTAATTTTTTTTTTTTTCTTTTTCGAATTCGGATACCACAGATAAAATGTCTAAAGAAGTAAACAGTCTTGTTCTTGCTTAATACTAAATCTAAAATAATTTTTTTTCTATTATTATTTTCATTTTTGAAAAAGATTTTTCAGAAAGCAGATGCGGCGGTAATTCTGAAAAGCCATCATAATATTGAGAACAATATCAAAATGTAAGCGATAACTGTTGTAATATTACAATTTTGAAAGGTAAATTGATAACAAATTTTGACTTCATAAAATAAATGTATGCAAATAAAAATTGTCTGGCTAAAGTCTTTGCAATATTGGAGAAGATCGTTTTCAGTCTGTTTGTGAATATTATCATATTTAATCACATTTAAAAATCCCTATGATGTTTAATGTTTTTTTGAATGAAATTTCGAAACAAATAATGGCCTTTTCCATTTAAACTAAAATTTTACGTTAGTTATCTGCTAGTGTACTGAAATTCTAAACTTGTCTTGAATTAGTGGTTATCAAATGCTCACAAATCTCGAGAAGTTATCCAAATGTATGTATAATTCGATTTTTTTCTAAAAAAGAGAATAAATTTTTCCTCTTACAAAACCATTGCATTTTCTCAGAAATGCGGGTCATTCGCAACCCCATCTGTCAGCCTAATATTATATAATTTCTACTATTGATACTATGTATTAGGGTGTAACGAAAACCGACCAACAAATTCTTTTTTCTATTTGGAATTTATAATAGAAATCAAAAGTTGCCTTTTTAGATGTAGAAAGAAAAAAAAAATATTAGACATTTCAGATTCTATTGCCACGTTTTGAGGTGCCACAAAGTGCCTAAAATTTAAACTTGAAAAATTAATAAAATTTCAAAATTCTATTGGGTACATTTTTTTAAGTTATGCTCAAATTTATTGTGAATAAATGCAGTTAATTATAACAACGTCTTAATGTATTAAAAGAAGAATTTTTAACTCAAAACATTGATCTTTTTTACCATTTTATTATGCTTTGTTAAGATATGTTACATTAACCTAAATAAAATAAAATGTTTCTCTTATATATGCACACAATTTTTTTAACATAAACAAAAATATGTCATTTAAACCTTGACATGATTAAAAAGTTTTCAACATTTGAAAATGTTCTTTTTCACTGCATTAGCACATTGAACTATTTTTTTTTAATCAAATTTTGGCATATTATTCTTTTGAAATACAATTTTAGCATTAATAAAATCTTTCTTAAATATAATCCAATCAGATAAAAAAAAACTTTAACCGCACTTCCTATAGCTAGTATGGCATGGGAAAGTCAACTTATTAGTTCTCTGCAGCATTTCATTCTTATGTCTCGCACTGTTTAAGGGAATTAACACAAATATGTTTTGTGTTAGGAAGTTCTGAGATTTCAGTGTTATTCCATGTGATGATATTAATGTAATCTCTATTGTCAGATTTGAATTTTCTAATTGTAAACTTCCTAATGCCACCTTTACTCTCTGATTTTGTTTGTAAAAGTTAGCACAAACCAAGTCCTTTAATACAAGGAGAATACAAAGTCTACCCTCATTACAAAAATGTTAGTATGAAATAACCGTTGAGGATAGTTACACAAAGTTTTTGTCATTGCAAACCCTGCTTGTAAAGATTTTTTTTTATTACTGGACAAATGACGCAGCTAATCTATTCATGTAAGAGTGAATAAAATTTTATCTTTCAGCCAAATAAATTTAGAAAAAAAAAAAAAAAAAAAGGCAATATTTTTTGTGATTCCATGAAATGAAATCAGCCAGTTCCGTTGCTCCATCCGTTAATCCATTGCTATACATATTTGCAATAGTATTTCATAATAATCTAGTATTGAAGGCTTGAACTATAAATTTTGTGTGTGATGTTATATAACAAATAGTGGATAAACCAGGGTGAGAACTTAGCATTTTTCGTTATAAAGAGAGGCAACTTTGAAATTTGCTAAGCTAATTGATCTAGTTACAAATCTCATTAAGTAACTTACAAAAAGAAACACTTGTCTAAATGTAATAATTTCTGCATAATAAATTTGTGTAATCAGAGCAAGACTTTATGTTCACTCTTTTTATGTGCACTCATCACATAGCATGGTTATAAGAATATTTCCACTTCTTTGAATACTTGGACTTATTATTTCTTTAAGATCAGAATTTAATAGTACGAATAAGAAATAAACTTTCAGAAGTGTTTAGAACTATTTGTGCATGAAAATTTAAACTTAATTTAAAACATTCAGGCGCATAAACTTTTGCAATATGTGTAGCCAAAGTTTGAATAGTTAGTAGGATTATCAATTGTCTAACAATCGAAAATTTTGCTACTGTTAATCATTTGGAATCAGCAGATTTCTCAGGATGTTTCAAAGATAAATTTAGCGAGTATTTCCCACTGATTGCAACGATACACATTTCTTTTAAATATTTCTGATCTGTACTTAAATTACTTAAATTTTTTTAATTACTTAATTTTTTTAATTACTTAATTTTTTTAAGTTATTTTCAACTGACAATAAAAAAGAAACCAGTGGGAGCTCATGACAGCTTTTTCGATTCCCCTTTAAATGTACTGAGGTCCTTAGTTTTCCGTCTAAAGAACATAACTAATATCATTAAGGCAGTTTGTTAACATGAAATAAGCAAACTAACCGAACAGCAATGCAGTGATCTTCCTATTTAGTTTTCCAACAACAAAGTTACGCTATTTGGGGTTGAATTTCGCAAAGGACAGTTCTTCCATTGAAGAACTGTCCTCTATTTTTAGTTATCAGCCCCCTGACTGTCTTTTATGCATTTTTTTCCCTCCAGTTCTTTGATATTTTCCGTCTAATTTTCATCTGATGAAAAACTTACTTTTATAATCATTATTTATAAAATCTGAGCCCTTCAAAATAGCTTGTTTCTATTGCTGTAGCAGTTGTATCAGATATTCCTATGTGGATGCATTGATAGTAATTTAGTGTGTATTTGAGGTATTCTATTAGCATCTTCTTGAAATATTTATGTAAAATGCTAAATTTGTTAACGAACTCTCTTGCTTTTCATCACTGACCGTGAGCGTTTCTGTCATTTTCTTCTGCTCTTCAGGATTGTCATCCCCATCAGTAAAGTCGCCTTTTGGCCTGGATTTTATAATTCAAATAAGAATTTAGGAAAAAAATTTGAAATTGAGCGACATATTTCAAATTCATGAATTTGTGGCATCTCAAGGCATGTTCCGATGACTACCAACATTATTTTTGTTTTTCTAGCATCAAAAGGCAACTTCTTCTTTACTGTTAAATTTTTTTAAAACTTTTTTTCATGTGACCCTAATTAGAAGTCATTAATTTCAAAGTAAATCAATTTGAAATATTATGAAGCTAAATAATTTTCAAAACTTAAGCTCAAGAATGTTTAGAAATTTAATGCTAATGCTAATTGGTGTGTTTCTGCATTTTATTTATCCGAATTTCTACTTTACAGGACAATACAGTGAGTCATGATTTCAAATACTTTATTTGATTTTTTTCAAAGGTTCAGCTCTGAAGAAGAAGCTATTGAAATTGCTAATTCAACTCGGAGTGGATTATCGGGTAAACATCCCTCTTGCTATTATTATACTTTCTGCTTAAACAAACTGTTGCTAATATTGTGATTTTCAAATGCATTATAGGTTATTTTTACTCTGAAGATATTTCTCAGATTTGGAGAGTTGCAAAGGCTTTAGAAGTTGGTATGATTGGTGTGAATGAAGGAATATTCTCATGTGCTGAGGCTGCGTTTGGTGGAGTAAAAGAATCAGGTCTAGGAAGAGAAGGATCTCGCTATGGAATTGATGAATACGTTCAAATTAAATACATGTGTCTTGGAGGACTTGATTAAATGTTATGGTAAGTTGACAAATTTTGAGATTTATTCAGTTTTGAAATTTTTCCAGTTCATTTAATTCATTCTAGAATATATTCAGCTTAGCTGGAGTCAAATAGTTGTTTTAATCAAACAATTTTTAATTATAATAAGATTTTAAAATTTTGAAATGTACTTTCGAGATATACATGCTTTAGATAACTATTTCCTTTTTCATAATTTAAGTTACTGACAATTTCATAAAAATACTTATGCTACTGCATTATTTCCAACTTCGTACTTTTTTATTTTTTCAAACTATTTGCATCATATGCTATTCTAAAATACATATTGCACATATTTCTAAGTTGTTTTTGTAGGGTTTTTTTTTATATACAATCAGTATTAAAAGAGAAAATGGCTTAAATTTGTTTGTTAAAAGAAAAATCTGTTATAAAATTTAGCAAATTCCGTTCTACGCTTCGCAATGAAAGTAGGTTATAAAATTTTATTTCTTTTTAAAAACCAAGTACATTTTTTTTTAATTTATTATTTAACAAAATTTGATTGCTAATATCAAGATGAGAAAAAATTATAAATCTTTCTACTTCATTTATTGAAACGCTAATATTTTTGTAAATCAGTTAAAAATCAGGTAAAAATTTCATTGGCATGCTGTCTTTTAAATGCATAGTATTTTTAAAGGAATCCCATTAAAACGCGATAATCTGGTGATTGTAAAATTTCTTTAATAAATGGAATTCAGATGTAACCTTGTGTAGATATGGAAAAGGTAAGCATTCTTCTAGCACAATTATATTGATATTCTTAAGCAAAAGATATAATTTAGAAAGAAATAAACTTCTTATAGTTTAGAAAAAATAAAATTTTTTGAAGGAATCATTTACATATTAAAATATGTGCAGATTTTACATATTTAAATAGACGCAAATGGCAATATCCATCTTTGTTGCCAGATTTCAGAACTGTTTCAAAATCTATATAGAAATGTGAAATTTCAGTACTCTAAGTCGGTCCCTTTATAAAATATGCGCAAATAAAATTTTTAATCCCTAATGTAGACATAAAATTATGTTGTTATTTATATTTTGGGAAACAACATGTTGGTTGT
This sequence comes from Argiope bruennichi, assembly GCF_947563725.1. NCBI lineage: Eukaryota > Metazoa > Arthropoda > Arachnida > Araneae > Araneidae > Argiope > Argiope bruennichi. The sequence continues at coordinate 130,946,815 of NC_079162.1, read as the reverse complement.
GTTGACATATATTTGGAGAAGTTATAATGAGGGTACTTTTGGTTATTAAATTTTTGCAGATGTGTAAATTGTGATTGCAGACAAGGAATGGCAATTTTATTCCCAAAGGGATTTATTTACACATTTAGTTAAAGGGATACAACACAATATCGCCTACAAACATATAAAATACACCGGATCATCTTTGTTTCTCGCGCCTGTCGCTTCTCTTCTCTCTTACGACGTTCCCTCTCTTGCGCCTTCTTCCTTCCTTTCTGCTTGGCGACTCATTTTCTTCACCAGATCTTAGCGGCGCTTTACGGTAGCAATGCACTTTTGAGTAACTTTTGATATCATAGACTTACGTGTATTTTCATACACTTATAGAGTTACTGAAACTAACTATATTTCACCAATTCTATGGTTTGTGGAGGGCTTCTGTTAATCCAAATCCGAAATCTGAATAACAAGTATTTCAGATGAAGCAATTTATTAAATGAAAAAAAAAAGTATGTAATTCGAAAATTCAAGGAAGAAAGATAGGCATGGTTCTCTCACAATCAATTGGGTCTTTTAAGAAACTCCACAACTAAAATTCGCATTCTGCCATTCGTTTACGTCGCTGTAGTTGAAAGTAACAAATAAGTAATTCGATCACAAATTCGCTACTACTGGAATATCCTGGAAGCTACTGTATGCGTGGTAAAAACCAATGAAAATAATGCAGCATAATTTTAAAATTATATTCTAATATTTACAATGAATGTACAGATTCTTTGAGGAATATTTACATGCTTGATTACATTTCAATACTTTTTTTTAAATAGCTAAATATGCTAACGATTAAAGTCTTAAATTTTTCTTAATGTTCTTTAGTGAAATTAGTTATTGAAGTGTTACAATGGAATAGTAAGTTGATGATTTTAAATTTATTAAAATATATAAGTAAGGTATACATTATTATTTTATATATAATATGAATACATACTGTAGATCAGCGATTCTCAACCTGTGGGGCGCGCCCCCCTAGGAGGGCGCGAGTACACTAGAAGGGGGGCGCGAGGATATCCAAGAGAAAATATTATTTAAAAAAATGGATTAACTGACTGAAAGGAAAGTACACATACACATAGAAAACAAAATTCATTTTGACATATTTAATAACTTATTAAAGTATAACAACTTACTAAATCAAAACTTACTTAATCAAAAAGTACTAAATTAAAACAAATTTAATAATTATAAGTGACTTCCTGGGGCCTGTCTTGCAGAGCAAAGTTTTTCGAAGGAAGGCTTAATATTAGAAATAGCCACTCTCAGTTCTGCTGAGATCTATATTTTGTCTTCAAAGAAGCTACATCAGAAAATCCAGTTTCACAAAGGTAGGATGTTGAAAATGGTAATAGAATACGAAATGCCTTTGTTTTTAGCGCAGAAATATCATCCTCTATTCCTGCCCAAAATTCAAATAGTGATTTATTGCTAAATTGACTTTTAGTTTCGCCACTTGTCGTGAAGTCTATGAATATTTCTTGCTCATCAATTGAGAGTCATTCAGGAGTCTTATGAAATGAATCCCTAACTCACTCCTACCTCACTCGCTATCAGTTTGTCGTCAGCAAGAAAATACTTTTTAAAATTCTTTGCCAGCATGGCTAAATGATTTTCAGTGGTTACCAAAACGACTTTTACATGTTCTTCTTCAGCCTTGTAACTTTTAGGACAATCATCCACATTTGCAAACATTGTTAGATTTCTTTGCTTTAAATTTATGCTCCACAATTCCAATTTTCTACAAAAAGCATTAACTTTATCACTCGTATCCAACATATGTGTATTTGCTCCTTGGAGTTGAAGATTCAAGTCATTTAATTTCGCGAATATGTCGACCAAGTAGTTCAATTTCATCACAAATAAACCGTCGTGAAAATTCACGGCCTCCGGTCTGTTTTTTTCTTCTAGGAAAATGGCGATTTCTTCTCTTAATTCATAAACACGTTTCAAAAATTTCTCACGTGATAACCATGTTGCCTCGCAATAAAATAGTAACGCTGAATGTACTGAATCCATGTCTTTACAAAGTGCGGAAAAGATTCTCGATTTCAGGGGTCTCATTTTTATATAATTTATTACGGTTACAACTGTAGTTAACACAATATTCAGACCAGTGTGGTGAAAGCTTATACGCTACGCTACACGGGCAATTGCTTTTGTATTGTGATTATGTTACATGGTCTGCGAACCACATGATCAAGCAGGTCTGAACCACATGGTATCCGCCACATTGGTGACCTCGGACAATGAAACTTCAACCTTCGTACAGCTGTTGTGGCGCCATCTACCCACAGCAACCCAAAAGTCATCAAACTTACATGACGCAGCAACACAAAGTCGTCCGACTCACTTGGCGTAACACCAACAACAACCACTCACCCATACACCCTCGCTCGCTATAACGCTTGGCGCTACTCAAATGGGTATAGGCACATTAGACTCAACAGCTAATAAATACATCACCATTCAACAGCCATATCATTCGTCTCACCTCTGACTCACTGGAGGGAGAGTCTGTGGTGAAAGCTTATAAGCCAGTTAAGAGCTATGCTACACGGGCAATTGCTTTTGTATTGTGATCATGTTACTCGGCTGCGAACCACATCCTATCTATCCGTTCTATCCTCGCTCATAATAAATCGACATACCAGGAATCATTTCTTTCGAAGCCAAAGCTTCTCTGTGGATCATGCAATGTCTCCAAACGCACTGAGGCGATTTTTGTTTTACAAGTGCTTGTATACGTTGCAATCTTCTGGACGAGTAAAATTTACGTAATTTTTCCATTCTATGTTTGTCTCGTTCATAAAATCATTTAAAATAACAAATAATACGAGGGCCGTTGTTTTCAGTTCTATTGGTTTGCAGAAAAGTAGTTCTTCTGCTACTGACATATTATCACAAAATCGAACATAGGCAATTAAATGAGCATCTTTATTACTATCTGTTGCTTCATTCCGCTGTATTGAAAACAATTTGTCACGCAACTTCGAGAAAAGCTGATACTGTACATCTTCAGCTATATCAGCAATTCGACGAGCAACAGTATCATTTGAAACAGGTATGGACTGCAATTGTTTTGAAAAATTATCTCCAAACATAGTTTCTACAATCTCAATTGCTGCTAGCAAAATAAGCCCTTCACCAATGGTGTACGGTTTTTTACATCTGGCTATTTTATATGAAACTTTGTAATATGCGATTAAAGCTATTTTATTCACAGACAAAGTTTCTTTAAAAAATGTTTTTTTTATATGATTTTAATTTTAATTCGAAAAATTCTCCGGGTTTGTTGACTTACTCACTATGAGGCGTTTCGAAATGTCGTTTAAGTTTATTAGGTTTCATGCTGTCTGCGGCCAACAGTTTTGAGCAAATGATACACAGAGGCCTTTCTTCTTCATTTTCTTCAGTACTGGTAAACCCAAAATTTAAGTATTCTTGAGAATATTTTCTTGATTTTATTTTCGGAACCACGCTCGTCTGTGTACTTGTTGATGCTTGACTGTCGTCTAATGCTCGCTTACTTCCGCTTAAAAATTTATTCATGAGTCTGCATAAATCTGCTGCCTGCTTAATATGGTGAATTGCAATTAACACGAAAACATATATAACATACACATTCACGATGTATTCGATAGCGATAGAAAGATCGACTCGAATGAGACTGGCTGGAATTGAAACTTGCGCTATCGAACATTTTCCTTCTTCCTATGAGAAAACATCTGCACATGCTCAAGATGGCATCGGTCGTGTGGATTCTCTTCCACAAACATTACTTATTTTTTTCTCTTTTGTTTAGTCATTTAGTTAATTTTTTTTCTTTTATTATTCGAAAAAATGTATTTCTAGTTTCTAAATTTAGCTCACCCCGTCTAAGTTAACTTTCATTAATGAACTTTTCTACTTTCATATTCTTTTAACGTTATCTCCATGTTTGGCTTTCATTTCAAATATAATATTTAAATTTTCCCGCTTTCATTCGCTTCATCTGTTCACCGCTCGCTTGGCAAAATGCCAGATGTGGTTTTTCGTCAATGTTGGCTCGGTTTTGCTCTTTTTTTTTTCTTTTTTTTTTTTTTCTTGCAGTTAGTTAAAAATTAATTTAAAAACAGAATACAAAATACTTAATATACATTATTGTTTTATACATTTTATTGTAAGCGGGAGGGGGGGGGGCGAGATGAAAATTATAATTGAAGACTGTGCCGCGAATACTGAAAGGTTGAGAAACGCTGCTGTAGATCATTCTGCCTCATTTCCCATAAAAAAAATATTTTCTTCCTAAATTCATGTTTGCTACTTAATTTCAGTTAAGAAAATTTTACTATAAATGTAATAAAGTAATAAGCAATATAATAAATACTAAACAATGAATAAATGAAGCTTAATTATGAATTATTTATTAAAGCTTTTGTCACTCTAAATTTAAAAAAATACTAATTATATATATATATATATATATATATATATATATATATATATATATATATATATATATATATATATATATATATATATATATATATATATATATATAAATGTCACGAATTTGGAAGAAAAAGCAACCAGAAGGAGAAAAATATATTAAATAATATATTGCAGTGGAAATGATTGTAAAAGAAAAGTTTTTGAAATGTGGCGACACCATTGAAGATTTCAAAATCAGCTCTTGTTTGGCATGTCCAAAAGCATAAATCATTGAATGAAAAGAATATTAAAATATAATATTTATTAATTTTAATTTTCACATAACTTGTCCCATTCCTCCCTTATATATATCCTATAACTCCCTCATATAAGAGAGGAGTGGAACAAAAATGTTACAATTTTTAACTTTGCAAATAAAACCTAATTTGTTTGTATTTTGCTGTTTTTGTATTTTTATTAAAAGTAAATTAAAGAATATACTGTTAGATTTTTATAAACTGTGTTCTTTAATTCACTAAACTAGTGTATAATTTTTTTTTCTGAAGTCTTTCCCACTCCTCTCAGCTCTCCCCTTAAGGGTTAAGGGTAATTTGCTGCAGACATCCGAAACAAGCCTCATAAATGAGATTTCTAATTTTTTTTCAAGCAAGTATATAGAAAATTATTTATAATATCCTTCTTTACACTGAGAGAGGAATGTTAACATATTTGTCAGAAGAAAAGAACAAATTCAAAATTGGTGGTCAGGATGACCAAAATTGTGCCAAACCGTACCAACCATTTTGAATGCCTTGATAACCTTTTCTACAACCTGGAACTTATTACATGCTTAAAGCAACATAACATTGATTCACTGGGGGCTTTCTGGAAAAATAGGATAAAAGCCTCTTCAGAAATGGGGACACGGCAGTTACGACTTCCGAATCGACAGGGCAACGATAATTCTTGTAAAATGGGTTGACAATAAAGTAGTGTACCTAGTGAATTCATGTTATGGCTTTTAATTCATGCCCCCATTGAAAAGATGGAATGGCGTTGGAAAGGGGGAGGGGAGCTATGCCTTGCTCAAGCATAGTAAAGGCACAAAATAAACATGCGGAGGATGATTTGTCTGGTATACTATAATAAAATTCTACATGGTGCCACTGAAAATCCAAATGCTAGTATTTATACCTGTTTCAATACATTTTGAACTTAACTCCTCCGCTCAGTAAACTCCTGGTTAGTTTATAGGAGAGAAACAAATGCTAAAACACAGCACCGAAAGCTTTCAGGCGCAATATTGCTAATACTTTGATGACTGCAGATACAAGAAAAAAGGCAGTCCTGCCGAATCTTCATCACAGCCACAGAAGAAAAGAAAGAAAAAAAAAAAAAATAGCAGCTCTAATTCCAGTCTAAGTCTCCTAATTGGACAGTTTGGATCATTAGCTCTAACACTGGCCTAAAGGCAGATGCTGATACTACCTTACTGGTTTCTCGACGGTCAGATGCTCAAAATGTAGTTTGGATTTTTGTTTGTGCGTCGTCAGTCATTTCATGAGAAAAAATAAAATTTACTTATTAGACATTCAACGTTATGTTAAGGGCAAAGTTGCTTGCTAGCAACGTTTTGTATTTTTTTGTAAATATTTAAAGCAATTTCTAATAACATGCAAATATATCAACATATTCTAATTTCTAAGCATGTACATCTAAATAATTTTTTACTACAACTTTTCGCCATTTGTTGATTAAAGGCTTAAATAAAAATCGTCCGATTTTTTTTCTTTTGCTTCTTATCTATCTTTTCATATAAATGTTAAACTTGTGTGTTATTGCTTGAATGATCCCATAATGTTTGTCAATTTTGTATTTAATTTTTTTTTCTCATTTTAGTTTTTCACTATTGTTTAATCTTTTAAAAATAAAATTCGATTTCTTCTTTTCAATGGTAATCTTGGCAAAGTAATAAGCTCTGTAATTTCCTATGTTATCAGTATGGAACTTAAAGTCTTAAATTTGAACATTATTTCTAAAACATTGCAATTTATTTTTTATTTCCGAAACTAAATTCTTATTTTCTTTCAGGGATTCTATTGGAGTCTAAAGTTAATATTGAATCTCAAATAATATTAGCTTTATTTATTAGCCGACTTATATCACAATCAACTTCTTTTATTACAAAGGTTTCTTCATTTCCTTTGGAATTTTGAGGGTATGTAAACTAAATGAAGGTTTCCAAATTAATTTTGAGTCTAATATAAGTTCTAAATATTTGATTTCCTGAGATGATGGGATTGATTTCTTGTAAAATAATTTTGGCAGAAGAGTCTATATTTAGAGAAAATTATTTACTCTATTTTCAGAACCATATATCTAATGCTTGAAAATGGTTGTTAAGTGCTGCTGGAATGTAGTTAAGATTTTTTTTTAAATTTTGTTTTTGTATCGCTGTGTCAGTACCGTAATGCAAAGTTTAGTATTGTCCCTTCGAGGAATATCATTAATAAAAACTGAATGCAGCCAGGGGTTTAATTTGGTGTTTTTAGGCATTCCAGCTTGGATGTAGTGAAGTTTGGTGAATGTGTGAATGCATACAATGGAATTTCTGCTATTTAAGAATGCTGTGAGCAATTTGATGAATTATTTGGGTACTTTGAATTGAATAAGTTTTCAAAATAGTTCATTTATCCAAATATGATCTCAAAGGTTTTTTATATATTGAGGAAAACAGCGTTTATGCTATATTTGTTTTAGAAACTAGAGATGATGCGCTCTACTGTTCTCAGAAATTGATGAATGATTGACAGTCTGAGTTTAAAACAAATTGGAAGGGAACAAGAATATTTAGTTTTTAAAAAATGTGTTAAGTTGTAGAATAAAATTATCCGAATTTCTGTTGAGAGTGGGTAATCAAAATATGGATCTATATTTGGAGGGGTTCATTGAGTACCCCTCCAATTACCTGGTATCAAAATGGAAAAGATGACTACTGTTTTCCAAGCCTTTGGGTAATATTTTTGTATAAAAATAAGGTTTTATTTTGTGTGAGGACCAGTTTTAGAAATGTTAGTAATGGAAGATTTTTAATCACTTTATTTGCAATTCCAACTTTGTCCGAGATTTTTTTGAATATTTAGTTTTTGGATGTATTTAATTTCTTCAGGAGAATTTGGTAAGCGAAAATCTGTAGAGTTGTCGAAATCCTTAAATGATTTTGAATTAGTTTTCAAAGCTATTTTCAATGAGTTCTTATTGAAAGTGAGTTCAAGTTCGCCTTTTTTTTATTTTTTTAGTTGAGTTTATTTGCTTCCCTGTTTAGTTCGTTACATAATTTTTTGCGCTGGGTCTCTGTTAATTTGGTTATCTCTTTTTGCTTTGTTTCTTCATTTGAAAATTTCTTTGACACATTTATTTCTATGAGCAATTTTGGGTTCTACTTCTCTAGAGTTATTTGGAAAGGATTTAATAATATCTGTTTAAGTTTATCAATGTGACTATCTTATTTCAATTTCGTGAGGAATATATAGGAGTAGGAAAGTCGATTAAACTTATTTTGAATGCTTTGTCAGGCTTACAAAAGTTGTATTAAAAGTCGAAAGTTATGGTGATTAGATTGTGATTCAAATTTATTTGTTGTGTAGAAGAAATATCATACGCATAAATGAAATCTTTAATTATGTCTAATTTTTAATTATTGTGTGTGGATTCTTATGGGAGTGAGTGGATTATTATGTCAAGATCTACTTTATCAACAATTTTACTTATTTGCTGCCTGTTTTTTTTTTTTTGTGTGTGTGTGTGTGTGTGAAAACCCAATATAGTATTATGTGCGTTAAAATCTCTGCAAATCCAATGTGAACGGAGTTGCCTTAAGTTTCCAATGTTCAATGTAAATAGTGTTGGATCAGAGTTTTGGTGATGTAGGTAGAAAAGTTCGTTATAGGGATTTTTTAGGTAAGAATGACGATTGTAACTTCTATGTACTAAAGTTGTGGAGTGGGAAAAGCAGTTTCCTATTTAATATTTCTCCAACACCATTGGGGATGATTAATATTTTAATTTGGTCTATCCGTTTTATAAAAGTTGTAGTTTGAGAAGTAGATTAATTGGAGGGAACTCCGGTGGGTTTCCTGTAGAAGAATGATGTCGTGGTTGTGACGATTTATAAAATCTTGCAGTTCGGTTTTATACGATACGACTCTGTTTAGAGTTCAGAACATAATTCTTATTCCAAATGCAGTTTTTCCCATTAATCTATATCAGCGATTCCCGTCAGAAAGTTCCTCTAGGCACCAGAGGGAGACAAGAAGGATCTAGATGTACCTGGCATCAGTCATAGGGGACGCTATGGATTAGTGTGTATATGTCACTTTTTAAATAAAAATGTGACGAAAGACTAAAATGCTATATCTCATGTTCAATTTAAGCTTGCATAGCCCCTGATAGTGATAGTGGAGAGAAAATCATATTATACTCCTGGCGCCAGTTATCTCTGTTACGCCATTGCTAGGCAGCTCATTTTTAATGTTGGTTATTGCTTTAAATATTTCCTTTAATTCTCTCGAAGCCTGAATCAAGTCGGTCATTCAAGCAAAATTGGACACTGCATTTAGATTAACCATCGGATAAGCAGGTTTCTTTTGTATTGTAGCAGAACCTACTGAAATATAAACGGTTTTTAAAAAAAAAAAAAAAAAAAAAAAAGGAAGATAAAGAATATCAACTCAATTTTCTTAAGTGCCAAATAATATCTTTCCTCTCCATTCGGAAAGAGAGCTCGTCATTTGAAGAAAAAAATTACTTCAGAACCTTTTAAACTACAGCATATATCTTGGGAAAAGACATTTTTAAGATTGTAGGGGTCAAGCCTTAACCAAAAAATTATTGTACATTATTATATATTTTATTATATATTATGTGCAGTATTATATATTTTACTAATTTTGCCATGCTAAGTTTATTTATAACAATAAAAATGGATATTGCTGTTGATGATCCTTTAAAAAATTTAAAGTTCTGATTTTTTTAAGGCTTTGTGTGAAATTATGCAATATGTTTCAGTTGTGATGAACGATGTTAGAATAATGCTTAGTGATTCTTTTTCTTTTTTCAGTGACTATATCTTTTAACAATTTTTGACTTTAAATTACATTTCCTAACACGAGCTTTAAAATTTATGTGTGTATTTAAAGCAATATTCTTTCTTTTCTAGGTCTTGTGCTTTGTCTAGTCTTCCAGCTTTTCTACTGTGTAATTTCACTACAAAGTACTCCTTCTGAATTGTCTTCCAAGATAGTAAATATATATATATTTATATGTTTTCGATTTGTTGTAAGATTTTAAATTAAATGCAAGATGACTGAAACTTCACAATATAAGGTATCAGTGCATTTAACTGTTCCTTGTAACTGACCAAAATTGTTTTTTGCACTTTTTGTTTTTTTATGAATAGGATTGAACTGAAATCCCTGATTATTTATGCATGAAATATTTGAAAATCTATGCACATGAATTTTATTCATTAAAGTGCATTATGTATTGTATATCACCTCAATCTTCTTAAAAAAAATAGCAATATTTCAAGAGTGAAACAGTTTTATGCCTCACTTTATATAAGGAATCGATTTATTGTTAGATCGAGATGTTATTCACACATTACTACTACTACTGCTTAAGAGTTTCATTATTTTTTGTATATGGTTGTTATTATGTGAGTTATTGCAGTCAATGTGTGCCATAATTTTTTTATTGTCTCTTCTTTTCACTCTGATTTGTAATACTTTAAGTCTAGTTAAAAAGAGAAAATATTTCTAAAAACATATTGTTTATTAGAAAGTATACCTTGTTTATTTACTATACTTTTTATCATTTATGCATATCTTATATGTATATTATTATTATTATAATTATATATTTTGCTGTAACAATACTGCATTTTAGTTGTTTTAATATTGTAGCATATTTGTTATTTGGAATATATTTGAGTTTTTACTTAATTATGAATAATCAGTTTGATTATGCTATATAAATAATGTGATGTATATACTCACAAGAAATATTTTCCATTCAAATTATTATGTATGAATATCTACTGAGTTATGAATATTGTCATCAGCTGCTTTTTTCAGCTATGGTTTTCCTTGTATTGATATTAGTCTTTTTATATACTTTTTAGTTGTTCTCTTTATATTTTCTAATTTTAAAACATTATTGGTTTGAAATGTATATTAAAAAAAATCTTCAAGTTTTGGTTTTGTTTTATGTAAGTTATTTCTTGTTGTCAGAAATATATTATTTTAATATAAATGAATTTTGTTGAAATTTTCTTTGTAGTAAAGGAATATTTAACCATGCTAAATTTTTATGATTGCTTGAGGACTTTACTTTCTGTATCTTGGAGTATAACGAGATTATGCATATGTGTGTGTGTGTGTGTGTGTGTGTGGAAGGAGGAAGAAGAGAGTGAAGACTTTTGTGGCTGATATCTCCCATCTTTTCTGAACTCGGATTTTCTTATTTTAAATGTCCCTCTTCAAATGAAAATTTAGGCTAAAATTAAAATATAAAAGAAAAAGAAAACGCATTTGTAAAAGCAATAATAAAATCACATTTTCCCTTAAGTTTAACTTGAATGGCATGAATTTGATATTATAATTGTAAAAAATTTCAAAAAGGCCCAAATATATTATTATTTATTCACATTAAGTCTGCCCCAATTTCTTAAGAGTCATTTTAAAGACTAAGCATGTCAGCAGCATTTTGAGATAAAATCGGGCTATTATGCATTTAACGAGAATTTTTATAAAAATAACTTTTATTTTCAATAACAGTTCTGTGTATTTAGTGATAAATGAATCGAAATAACAGTTGCTCTCTGAGCTGGCTGCTGTTCTTTAACATCTCAATGAAATCATATGGAAAAAATCTATAAGTAACTGTTGACAATTTCCAAAAAAAAAAAAAAAAAAAAAAAAAAAAATACCAAATTCCATTGATATGAAACAAGAATAATATATTCAGATGCTCTGCATTACATTAAAATAAATTATAGTAGATTTAGAAAAAAAATTAAAAATTCATTCATTATTCCTTCATTCATTTGCTTGTTTTGTAATTCCTTATTCAAAAAATAACTTCAAAATAACAAATAGTGAATTCAGTGAAAGAAATGAAAATGTTTAAAAATGAGTGTTAAATGAATGAAAATTGAAATGAAATTGTTTATGAAATTAAAATGTTTAAAAATGAGTGTTAAATGAATGAAAATTGAAATGAAATTGTTTATGAAATTAAAATGTTTAAAAATTTCTTCTACTTGCTTCTGAATGAAGAAAGTAGAAGAAATGGAAGCTTTTGATAATGGAGAAATAAAAAACAGTTTAAAAATTATGTTCATGGCACTTTGAATACGTTAAAAGGACATGTATTGTTCAATAATTTTCCTACAACAGTAATATCACAGTGTTTTTTTTTTTTTTTTTAATGAATTGTCTTTTGAACGATATCCTAAATCTTTTTAATGTTTTTAATCTAATAAAGAACTGCTAAGTTAACTCCAGTTATGTTAACTTAAAATTTTTTGAAATTTCAATAATTTATTCTTCCAAGTAAATAAATTTTCCTTTTGCATATTTGTTATTTATTTGCTGGAAAGCAACTGTGTATTAAAAAAAAAGCAAACAAACTGATAATAATATTGTTGCTATTGTCATAAATAAATTGTTAGATTTTTAATTGAGGAATATTGAAATTTTTCATTTTCTTGTTGTCTGTTGAAATAATATCACGCTAGTCTTTGTTAAGTAAACACAGATGTGTTTTTATATACTTCTTTATTTTTGCATAAAAATTTCAAAGAATTCTACAAATTCTTTAGTTGCATGTTTCAAGTAAAAAATAAAATAAAAGACGATATCCATGTATTATAATACACTGGTGTAAGAAATTAAAAGAATTTTCATATTTGATCTACGATCTCCAGAACTACTGGACAGTTTTAATAAAATTCGGTGTGAACATAGGTTGATATAATGCAAACAAAATAAATATTCAACAATTATAATAGACACACATGTTTGCGTGTAACACTCAGGAAGTCTGAAGGTCTGAAACAGCGGTTGCAGAATACACAAAAGAAATGGGTTAATAGGGGGTATGGTACCCTCTTACAACTATACACGCCTTGCAACGTGATGTCATACTGGAAATAAGGCAGTTTATCAGTGCATGTAGCAATTGGCCCCACTCATTCACCAACGCTGTTTTCAGTTCCTGGATGGTTCTCGGAAGTTGGTTGCGAGTTTCAGTTGCCCTCCACAGAGCGTCCCAGACATGCTCTATAGGTCTGGTGACCTGGCTGACCAATCCATCCGGCGAATATCCTCCCTCTCGAGAAATTCGTCGCCCAGAAGAGCTCTATGTGGCCTCGCGTTATCGTCCATTAAGATGAACTCGGGGCCCACTGCACCCCGGAAAAGGCGAACATAGAGCTCCAAGACCTTATCCCTATACTTCACACCAGTCACTGAGCCTCTGTCAAAGACGTGGAGAGGTGTGCGGCCATCTAACATGATGCCTGCCCAGACCATTACACCGCCACCGCCATAACTGTCGATTTCTCGGACATTGGAGGGTAGGTAATGGTTCCCTGGCTCTCTCCATATGAAAGTACGTCTAGAATCGGTGTTTAGGATAAAACGGGACTCGTCGGTGAACAGAACCGTTGCCTATTGTTCCATACTCCAATCACTATGTTGCCTGCACCGTGCTAATCGGACTCTCCTTTGCGTAAACGTGAGCGGACACAAACAGACGGTCTTCTGGCAAACAATCTTCTCTCATTCAATCTCTTAGAACAAGTCACCATTGATACACGGGTTCCTGTGGCTGCGCACAGGTCCCGAGAGAGCTGAGAAGCTGTAGCCCCTCTGTTACGCCTCGCTAAAATGGACAAATGGCGATCTTCTCTGGACGTCGTGGCTCTTTGATGACCTTGCCCAGGCTTTCTCTCGATGGATCCAGTATCCTGGAACTTTTTCAATAGGTTACATATGACGCTAAGCGTTAAATGAAACTCTCTGCATATCTGGACTTGTGATTGGCCTGCCTCTAACCTGCCCACAATTCGCCATCGCATTCCATCATCTAAACGTTGATGGTTACACATTTTTACTTTTCCGATGTGAATTTCACCGATTGCTGCAAGATAATACCAAGAAATTCGCCGATGTGTGCTAGCAAACGAAACTCGTCTTACCCTCCACGCGCTTATAAAGCCTGTTTTTCTGCTGGCTCAAACTACACACGCGTGTACGCTTACGTATTAGCCGCACAACATTTGCATTTTTATCTAGAAGCAGTGGTTTTCCTTCAGTTCAGTTCTTTTCAAGCAATTCGATAAAATATGCAAATTTTCTTAATTTCTTACTCCAGTGTAGTAGCATTTTTAACTGCTTCAGGATCTTTATATTCATTCTTCTGATATATTGCTGAAATGTAATCACTCGTCTTTTTATTATTTTTATAGAATTTCATAGAAGCAATTTAATTTCAAAGTAATACCAATAATATTTATATTTCCAATCAGTCTATAACTGATTGAAATCTTTAGAAATTTGGTTGTTTGATATAAGTATAGCTTCAGGCTCTCCCATTTGTAGCATTCTTAATTAATTTTTTTTCTACGTTTATTTCATTTTTATTTTAAATTAGCCGCCTTTGGCGACCAGCCGGTTCGCCAATCTTAATGTTCGTTAAAATTTTAATAATTAAATATCTTATGCAATTCCTACTTTAATAGCTTCTTCCTCAAAATATTTTAAAACTTCAAATTTTGATAGTTATATAATTCACTCATAATATTATAAAGGCTTTCAGTCATATGTATCTCTCTAAGTTTCTGTTAGCTCCCGTAAAATTTATGCTTTAAATTAAAGTGGAAAGGGTGAATCTGCAATTAATATAATAATATTTTTTACTGAAACAAAGCATTTTTTTATAATATGATTACTGAAAACAGAGTCACTGAGCGTTTAAACTTTATGGGCACTAAAGAATATCTTTCTAAATTTATGTAATATCTCAAGAATTTTTCAACAAAATTTTCTCAGATTCACCATATGCAGATCGATTAATTAACAATGTTTAATTTTAAATGCATCAAACACTAAGAAAATAAACAGAATCGTTTAAAATAATTGGTCGAAAACAGGTTAAAATAAACTACTTAAAAAACGATATACTTAAAACTATAAGCATATACAAAAAATATATAACTAACATAAATACAATTTAATTACAAAAGCACACAACTAACCTAAAAATAATTTAAATCAAGTCCGAATCCGTTGTCAACAATCAGAACAATATGCACATGCGTGAATTTTTCTACGCCAGCTGGCGTAACGCAGATTAGAAATTTTTAATTTCCTGTATTCTGTTTTATTTTAATTCAAAAGTACTTCAGAATGAATCTGAAAGATCAATTAATTAATATTGCTTAATTTTAAATGCATCAAACATTAAGAAAATAAACAGAATCGTTTGAAATAATCGGCCGAAAAATGTTAACCCTAACCTCATTAGTGTGGGAAAAAAAACTGAAGCCTTACTCATTTGGCGGTGGGGAAAATGATTTTTTTTGGCGGGAAAGTTAGTTTTTAATTAATAATTCAAAATTCAAAAAGGGACTACAGGTGCACATTCGCGACCTCCAAGATATGCATGTGCCAAATTTGATAGCTGTAGATCAAACGGTATGGCCTGTAGAGCGCCAACACACACACACACACATTGAGCTTTATATAAGTATAGATGAATGCTCCATTTCGATAAATATATCATCAAGTAATGCTGCCATGAAGAAAATATTTGAAGAATATGAAATTATTTCTTCGTGTTTTTGTTAAGTGTTGCTTTGATACTCTGATGTTATTTGAACGTGTTTAATTCGTAGATGAATAAAAAATGTATGAACTATGAGTATTAAATGAATGGGAGACAAAATTGAAAGACCGATGTTCGATTTGAAATACTACAATAATTAGTCAAACTCATCCATTTTGTTCATGTATACGTGTTATACGTTTACATAAAATAAAAAGACATGAAATCCAGTATGAACTATATTTAATAAAATTATTTAATTTTATCATTATGATGATTACAGCCTCTTCCCATCAAGGAATCATCATTTTCCAAGAAATATCAAGATTGCAGTGAAGAAAATGAAGAATCCACTTTTAAAGGAAAGGCAGTTTTCAGTCTAATTGACCGTTTTGACATTTTCACAATTCCGATCCAAATGAGTTCTTACAAATAGTCACAACAATGAAATAAATTGAAGCGGATTTAATTGGAACACTAAAGGATTGCTTATCCAGAAAAAAGATTTGTCACCTATATATTTTCGAACTGATGTGGCAAATTTCCATGAGCTATTTGAAGATAATACGAATTTTTTAAAAATTAATTATATTATTCTTGAATTATTTGTTAATTATTGAGTTCCAAAAAAAGTTTTTAAACTTGCAATTCATATTTTTTCTGTCCAAAATTTAATGCAATGTATTAGAAAAAAAATCATGAAATCATTATGTTTGACTTTTATTCTTTGAGCATTTTTTAGCTTCGTTTAAAAAAAATGACATTTATTGAACGGATTTTTGACTATACAGCTGTCTAGAAATGCTGGACTGAGGTTCTTCTAGGTCGGTTGATAATAGTAATAAAATCTTATTAGCCTGTTTGCCAAGTAAATAAATTTGTAAAAAAATATATACATTTTATGAATTATAAAGTTTGGTTTAGTTTAGTTATATTAACGTCCCGTTTCAAGCAACACTAGGGCTATTTTGGGACGGACCTCGTACTTTTGAACCTCGGTCAGATGACGAGGACGACACCTAAGATGGCACCCCCCTCTCCACACCACACCAGCGGGAGGACGTTTGGTCAGGACGGATTTAACGTGCAACAGACCCCCTTACACGACGGTTCTTTGGTGGAATCGGGTCTCGAACTTGAAACCCTCCGGTTCCGAAGCCGAGACCTTACCAACAGGCCACCGCGGCCTCTTATAAATTATAAAATCATAGGTTGATATTGACATTGCCTATGTTACAAACCATATCTGTTTCATTTCACTAGTTATTGCAGCATTTATGAGCACCGAATATTTGCTTGAATCGCATTGTGTGCAGATGTGGTTCCTTCGCAGTAATGAGTCATAATAAATAAATGCACAATTTTATGGTGTTGCTGAGATAAAAATACTAACCAAAAATAAAATAATAATATGGTGGTTAAGCTAAAATATGTTGAAATGAGAGACTATATTTAACAATTCATTTTAAAAAGGCGCTTTATAATGTAAACAATCCACAGGCGTAAAATAGCTGAATCCACCATTGGTTACATGCCCTATATTACACATTTTCTCAAGAAAATTGCAATATAATTTTTGAATTATTGAAATGCAGCACATTTATTTTACATTAGTTTTTTTTATATATATAAGTTTCCATTATTTTCTGCACTGATATTGATTGTTTAACTTTTGCTCAAGGGACAGATGCGTACATGTCACAAAACTATCAATTAATAGTATTTAGACAGCCTTTTGTGTGATTGATAAACTGTGTTTTGGAAGATGTTGCAACGTTATAAATTTTATCTACAATCATAACGTTGGGTAAAATTTGTCATGTCTTTTAACAAAATTTGGACCCATTTGGGTAATTTTCGCATTGTGTTTTGTTATAGATATGAGACTGTTGTTCAATGAACTTAGATAAATATGTATGCGGAAAAGCATGGGGAAATATATCGAAACAAATAAGAATTTTTCCGTATTTTAGATTGCTTGCGTTTAAATCATAATCAATTCGTTACTTTTCTAAAATATAATTATTCATTAATCGGAAGGTATTTGGATTTCATAATTCTTTTTATTTTGGATTTCATTTAAATAAATCCATTTATTCAGTTTTCAGTGATCATAAGGGAATAACTTTGAAACATTTTACTTCATTCGAACAAAAAGTGTGAAGTTGTATAAGCGATTAGCGAAAATAAAAATTCAATGATTGAAAAATCAATTTTTATCAGGTTTCAAAACTTTATTCCATCTATGTAATGAATACCTTTATATAAATTGCATACATAATTATTTGATCAAATAGCTATAGAATACTTATGAAGATTCGAATAAATTTGTTCTAGATCTTTAGTTTACCCTTTCAAAATTTTTTTGTCTTTTCCTGCGAAGAGAAATAATTATTTAACCTAATCAGTAAAATTGGTGTCGAGTTTGATTTCAGAATATTTGCACGTTGAATTAAAAATCCTTTGAAATTCAGTAAAAAAAAAGTTTACATTTTGTAGGTATTTCAAAAGGAGCACTTAAATTACAAAATACTTCAACATTCAAAGTAATTCGTATCATTTTAGCATCATCTTTATCTTCAAAATCTTGTGAAAGATAATTAGGTCTCTGAAGTTGCTTTTTAATCAAATTCACATGAAAATAAGTTATGAGCGTTTGGATTAATTATTATTGATCTTTCCTTTAAAAGACACACACACACACACACACACACACACACACACACACACACACACACACACACACACACACACACACACACACACACACACAAAAGGCTCGATTAAAGTTCTATAAAGTAAAACTATAGACCAAAAATTGTTTTAAAGAAAAATTACATAACTATTCATAAAAATAATTTTATCTCGATAGAATATTTTTGTGTTTATTATTATTCACAATTTTTTAAAGTTTTAGCATTATTAGTTTTATTGAATAATGTTGTACATTTGTGACATTTCCATTGTTGTCTCATTTCTAAGCTCTTTTTATCGTATATTATACATAAATAGATTTTGTACATAATATAATTTTTCAATTTTTAATTAAAAATCATGTCAATCGAAAATTATATTATGCTTCACAATACGCGAGCACGATTGTAAATTAAGTACCTTGAAAATATTTGTTTCTTATATCGGTATTTCAAGAATAGGCTCACATTCTCAAATGAAATGCTCTCCACGTTCCTATCATTAAGACACAAAATTAGATTGTTTCCTTGTTTTTTTGGTTTTTTTTGTAACGAATTTTTTTCTGAAAATCTACTCATATATTCTTTTGCGATTTTTTTCCCCGTTTTCTATTGGCAATTTTGCACCTTCGATTTTTTTTTAACCCCATGCTGGCACATGGGCAAGCGGAGATTCTTCTGGCTCTGATGTATCCTAAACTCGAATCACGGAATCCAATAGGAAGTATATAACTTAAGCCCTATGTAAGTATGAAACAATGATGGAACCATTTGTGATTTTGA
The DNA here is from genome assembly GCF_947563725.1 of Argiope bruennichi. Lineage (NCBI taxonomy): Eukaryota > Metazoa > Arthropoda > Arachnida > Araneae > Araneidae > Argiope > Argiope bruennichi. Next base: position 130,928,006 of record NC_079162.1, on the reverse strand, counting down.
AAAGTCTAGCATTTATTTGCAATAATTGGAAGCAAATTATAAAAAAAAAATTAAATATATATATATATATATATATATATATATATATTATAGCATTATGTACAAGCGATGAGCACACAGAAAGGAATGAAGAAAAAGCACTTAAATATTTTATCCCTGGTCTTATATAACCAGAGAAATTGATAGGGAAAATATTTCTTCGTAGTGCTAATATATAATGAGATTTCGATAGAGATTTTCGTTACACGCGCCGACAAGGCAGGGGAAACACAGGGAAGTTTTAAAAAAGAATTTGTATCGTCAGCGGTATTTTGTCCCTTCACGCGGAGTGTGGGAAAGTTAGGCTTTTTGCCGATTCAGCAATTTTATATAGCTTCTCTTGAATTAATTAAGTAGAGACAGTGGAATTAGATCAAGAAATAAGAGAGTATTTTAGAATAAAGTTACTATGGGCCAAATTAAGATAAAACCTTGGAAATTAATTAAATTGAAATTAAAGTTTAAAATATCATTATATATATATATATATATATATATATATATATATATATATATATATATATATATATATATATATATATATATATATATTGTTTTTTAATGATTTTTATTTTTTATACTTTCAAGCGAATGATCCATTTTTTAATTTTTCTCTTGATATCTGTCCAAACCACAGCGAGAGCAGCGTAGTGAATAGAATAGAAATGCAAAAAATTGGAAAAAGCCACCGTAAAAATATCGAATTTTGATCTTGTACAGTTTTAGAAGACATTTGCAAACCTCAGCGTTTTGATTTTGTGGAAAAATGAATAGCCCGAGTAATTTAGAAGTTACAGTGAAGCCAGAGGCCAAGTGATTAGAAAATTAATTTTAGAACATTGCCAATTTGAAATTATTACCCCCCCCCCCCTCCGCAAGCCTCGTAGGATAGCTGGGTCCTGGCTACCATTATGACTTTGCGAAAATGGAGTAGCATAATAACCATTGGTAAGCAATTTTAAAACTTAATTAGTCATTGATCACGGAGTAAATAACACTCACAAAAAATAACAGTAAAAATAGATTTCCTTAAAATATTTTGATTTAAAAATAATGACGTATGATAAAATGAAATATATTACAAGATGTTGTTATTTTGAGTATTCATTTGAAAAGAAAATGTGGTCACATGATATCGAAAATGTTTGTAAATTTTTTAGGGTTAGGGGTTCATCTTCGTGTGAAGAAAAACATCTTAGGTGATGTAATGAAATTCTGGATACATCTTTATATCCAAAGTAAGCATCACAAGTGAGGTAAGGAAAATAGGCTTGAATTTTCAAGTATATTTTCGTTTCGCTCGTACTAGTATTTTCGTTTTTCTACGACGAGTAACTTATCAGAGAGGCAGCGCGTTCAAAACTATAGCTCTCCGTCGACATGCTCCGGTGGAAGACTGGTGGTTAGATGAAATCTAACAAATAGTTGTTTAGGTTCAAATATCAATTTATGCGTATGAATCTAAAAAGACCCGAGCAGCCTATGAAGATTAAGACGTTTCCTTGATTTCTAAACATAAAGTGCGTCTCTCTACTAGCTGGCTACTTGAGATTTTTTTTTCATCTTTTAAATCTTTATTTTTAAGAAATAATGAACTCAATTTTTTTTTTCTGAAAAGGCAAAGTAGATCACAGCTCCGGAAGAAGTTATTTTCTGACTTCTAAACCTGGCCAAGAATGATGAAAAGTTGAAGCAGAGTTCAATTCTTGCATTTCTCGTGGTGGCCACAACGATGAATAGGGTTTCGACGTAACTTCACGGCTGCATTTATTGCCATTTCGGCCTTTATTTCTTAGTAACCACACACTGGATGTGAATGCATTGATTTATTTCATGCTAGGAATATATTTTCTAATTCTGCCTTCTTTTTCAAATTTCTGTCCTCTGGAATATCAGATATTGCATACAATCATACTAAAATGTTGATTCGCTTGCTATCTCTTGGGAAATCATTTGTTCAAAAAATGTTCCAAGAAAAATCTGAAACTTTTTCCGGAATCAAATTTACGTCGAATTAACAGTTTATATCTATGAGTATAAAAAGAAATGTTTGTGTATATATGTGTGCGTGCCCTTATAGGCCTGAAATTTGGAATACAGATAGTCGTAATGGTGACTCAATATGCCTCGAAGCTCGAGCTTTAAAATTGAATGAAGAAAATGTTTTAGTTAATATTGTGTATTATTTTAGTTGATTTATCCTATATACTTTCTTAATGCGTTTATGTCATTATATTTGTTTAATATCGTTTCTAATGATTGTAAGAAAAGAAAAAGAAGTTTGTCATCAAAGAGAGCGAACAATTGTAGTTCTAAAGAAATTTGTTTTGCCTTCATAAAGGAATGTATTGAATTTTTGTAATTTTTTAAAGTTACCCCCCCCCAAATCTAAGAATTAAAATTAAAATCTCTAAATCTGACATTCTAATATCGTTATCGTTTTCAATTTTAGGTCATTTTTGGAACCTTTTTCACTAATTGAAAACAAGAACGATTGGATCAGATTTTTTCATTAATTTTAAATTAATTGTTTTCCTAATGAGTTTAGAGGTTTCCGTCGCAGATCTAGGGAATAACGGGTGTGATTTTCTTTCTTCGGTAGCTAGATCACGAAATGCTGAGGGAGGGGGAGGGAGGAAGAAGAGATGCACTGCTAAAATACACAAAATCAACCAGGGACAAAGAGAAATATAAGAATTTTTGTATATCACGAGAATTTTCTATAAGCGTTGTTCATCATTAGGAAAGATGCAGATATCTTTAGTTACAGAACATATGTTTTATGCAGAAAAACATTGAGCAGTTCTTCCATACCAAACTTTAAGAATGTAGTATATTTCCATTTGGGAAATTATTTATTTTACGTTTATGTGCGCAGTTTACCTAAAAAAAAGGACAAACAAAACAAAAATGGAAATCAGATGTCTCCCTTTTACATAATGTGGCTTCAAAGTTAAAAGTATCAATTTCAAAATTTTATCTCTTCGCTGGTTGATCTTACTAAATGTGAAAAATGATCTAAAATCATTTCGGACTTCATTCGGTTTTCTTTCTTTAACATATTGTTTGATTTGTAAAAGCCGTTTTTATAAATTTTTTAAGATTTATTGCTAAAGTATCTTTAATTTGAAATCACTCTTTTGAATGACTTAAAAAAAATAACCACTATCACTTACACAGGGCTTTTAAATCTAGCTGAATTGCAAAATTATATTTAAGCAAGTGCATCGCAATGACAGTTTCACAAGCACATTTAAATCGTTATCCACCCAAGGCAGGGGCCGAACCCCTTCCACCCCCAAGGCATGTTTTTTCCCTAAGTAAAACAAATTTATGTGAACAATTGATTGTTCAGAGTAAAATAAAGAAAAACATTTTAGAGACACATATATTAAAGCGCGGGTATCTGCTTTGACCGAAATAAATGAATCAAGATAAATGAAATAGGTGGGTGAGAAAATTAGAATGCAAGATTGTGAATTTCCCTGTGTTGATCCTAGAGCATCTCTGGGAAAACTGTTCCTGACAGTTTAGCGGAGTTTCGGGAAGCGCTTTGAGTTCATAGAGAAGGTATTAGATGCTGGGATCCTGTCCATCCGTGGTTTCATTTTTCATGCACTAAGATGTTAAGGATTTCTCATTTTAATTGCGACTTCAAAATGCAATCAACCAGATCTAATATCATCTGTTGAATAATTCAAAACATTTATTGGATTATTAGTTTAATTATATTAACGTCCCGTTTTTAAAGCAACAGTAGGGCTATTTTGAGACTGACCTCTTCATTTTGAACCGCAGTCAGATGACGACGACGACACCTGAGATGGCACCCACTTCTCCAAGCTTACACAGCACACCAACGGGAGGACGTTTGGCTCCGGTGGATTTAGCGGGCAACAGACCCGCTTACACGAGGGTTTCTCGGTGGAATCGCGTCTCAAACCTGAAGTCCTCCGGTTCTGAAGCCGATGCCTTACCACCAGGCCACAGCGGCCCCTTATTTGATTATTAGTTTTCTTTGCTGTGAAGCTTATAATAAAGCTAATATGTTATATTTGCACTTCAGAAAGTCGACACATCTAGCTAAGAATAAATGCTAGACAAATGCGTGTACGCAAACATTCGTCTGGTAATATTCATGATTGGAAATCAGTTATGTTCAAGAAAAATAGTTATTTTCCTTAAATATAAATTTTAAGTAACAATGCAATTTGTTTTCATATCAAGACTAACTCTTGCTGAAAATGGGATCACGATTATTTCGTACTTAATTACAACTCTTACCTTCTCAAATGAGGCGGTTCCGCTATCGAAATGACAGCGGGATGATTAATTTATATCGCAATAGCACTGAAACGCAATATATGTGTGGGTCTGATGGTTTTGAATATTCTCATATATAGGACAACTTTTAAAATTTAGTAATAAAATAACTTAAACTTTTAAAATGAGTCAGAACATGGAATTCCGTACCGGAGATCCATGACTTGATTCAATCAAAGATCGTGAGCTGGCATACACCAAACTCATGTAGGTAATACTTCCTCTTCCTGATAAGATATAGAAATTTAGCTAGATGATGCTGGATCGTGTATTATCCTAATCCTCAAACTACGATTTAAAGGAATTTTACTTAAAAGAATAGAGATCAACTTTTTTCTTCATGTATAAAAATATTTATTAAGTGAGACCTGAGTTGACAAACAGAAATGATAAATTACATATTTTCAAATGATAGAAAATTTTAAAATTTATTTTGTTGTCTACAAAATAATAAAGAACGAGATTATATATTCCTTTTTTTAATCGAAAAAAAAGCGTAGGAACTTTATATGCTTAAGTATCATCACCGTCAACAACAATAAATTCCCTTTCTTACAAGGTATGAAAGCTCATGTCCTATAAAACTGAGCAGTTCTAGAAATCGGACCAATGATATAATTCAATAAACAAATAATATAATTTTATAAGTTAAAAAAGAAACAATCTTAAGAGCATTGCAGAATCTGTCATCCTTAAAAGCATGAGGTCAGGTTTAAATTCAAACAGGGAAGTTCGGATTGTGTACCCGTGTTTCAACATTATGAGCTTCAAAACGTGAAGTCAATCAAAATACTTCACTCATTAGCAATCTAAGGCTAGATTGAACTCGATTTGAACTACTCAGATCTGTTTGTCAGAATTTGCAGCCGACTAATCCGCCATCGATGGCCCTGTTGCCGCTTTCTTGTTTGCAGCGACAATTGCTTCCTTACCCGAGCTTTAAATATCAGGTTGAATCCCGCAACTTCTATCTCTACCAAATATCCGACGTCCCAGAGGAACGAGACTCGGGCACTTCTTTAACTCCATCAAACTATAGTAAATCCGTTTTAATATCCTGCCAAACTAGATGTCATGCACACCCACAGACCAGTGGTCCTGTTCCGTTGAAACCATTGAAATTCATTACTAAGAGTGCTCATTACCTTTCCTAACTGAGAGGTTGTCACCCAGGCGGACAACCTCTCCCAGTTTTTCGAAAGAACGATGGAAGCGGGAGTGGTACAGGGTTCCAAATTGAAACCCCCTTCATTAACGACATATGTCAATCCGCCGACACACGCCTTTGCCTCTTTGCCGATGACACTGCAATACTCAGCATGGATACCAACAGGTCCATCATCATAGAAGCCCTTAATGTCCACTCGGCCGAATTAGAAAGATGGCTGATTAAATGAAAGATAAAGAACAATGTTGAAAAATGCCAGGATGTATTCTTCACACACACACACACACACACACACACACACACACACACACACACACACACACACACACACACACACAAAGAACCTTCCCACTGTCTCCAAAATTTTTCCAACTCCCCATTCGATGGGGAAGTCATACAAAATACTTAGGGGTTATCATCGACAAAGGATTAACATTTTAAAATCATACAGAAAAAAATAAGAGGAAAGTTTTAAAAAGAAAAAGGGGCTCTATACCCTCTTCTGGGCCAAAACTCTAAGCTCTCGTTAGGGAACAAACTCTTGTTGTACAAGTCACTGCTGCGACCACTTATCAGTTACGCCTCTCCCGTATGGGGGGGGGCGGCAGCAAAAACCCACATTAAAAGGCTGGAATCTTTCCAAAACGCGATCACTAGGCAAATTACAAACATGCCTTGATTTATCAGAAACCAAAAGCCGCCTTTGGCGACCAGCCGGTTCGCCAATCTTAATGTTCGTTAAAATTTTAATAATTAAATATTTTATGCAATTCCTACTTTAATAGCTTCTTCATCAAAATATATTAAAACTTCAAATTTTGATTGTCATATAATTCATTCATAATATTATAAAGGCCTTCAGTCATAACGTAATATGTATCTCTCTAATTTTCTGGTAGCACCCGTAGAATTTATGCTTTAAATTAAAGTGGAAAGAATTAATCTTCAATTAATATAATAATATTTTTTTCTGAAACAAAGCATTTTTTTTATAATCTGATTACTGAAAATAGAGTCACACAGCGTTTAAACTTTATGGGCACTAAAGAATATCTTTTTTAATTTATGTAATATCTCAAGAGTTTGTCAACAAAATTTTCTTAGATTCATTATGAGCAGATCGATTAATTAACAATGTTTAAATTTAAATGCATCAAACACTAAGAAAATAAAACGAATCGTTTAAAATAAACGGTTGAAAACAGGTTTTAAAAAAACTACTTAAAAAACGATGTACTTAAAACTATAAGCATATACAAAAAATATATAACTAAATACATTTTAATTGCAAAAGCATACAACGAACCTAAAAATAATTTAAATCCAGTCCGCATCCGTTGATAATAATTGTCAACACAACGCGGAATTCAGAACACAATGCGCATGCGTGAATTTTCAACGCCAGTTACGTAACGCAAATACGTGATTTTTTCTACGCCAGTTGGGGTAACGCTATGCGGATTAGAAATTTTTAATTTCCTTTATTCTGTTTTATTTTAATTCAAAAGTACTTCAGAATGAATCTGAAAGATCGATTCATTAACAATGTTTAATTTTAAATGCATCAAACATTAAGAAAATACACAGAATCGTTTGAAATAATTCGCCGAAAAATGTTAACCCTAGCCTCATTACTCATTGGGAGAAAAAAAAAAACTGAAGCCTTACTCATTTGGCGGTGGGGAAAATGAAAGATTTTTTTGGCGGGAAAGTTAGTTTTTAATTAATAATTAAAATTCTAATTAAAAATTCGAAAAAAAGGAACCCCAGGTGCACATTCCCAACCTCCAAGGTATACATGTACCAAATTTGGTAGCTGTAGGTCAAACGGTCTGGCCTATAGAGCGACAACACACACACACACACACACACACACACACACACACACACACACACACACACACACACACACACACATTGAGCTTTATTATAAGTATAGATAATGTGCACTTGTAGTACAATAGAGTCTCTAACATACTTTCCTATAATATTAAAGCAAAGAATCAAAACGACACCAGGAGCTTTTGCTTGATTCAGTAAAGTATTTGAATTGTTTGTGTAAATTTTATTTCATTTGAAAATATTGAAAGAAAAATAATATGTTTTTTCCCACATGAATTATAGCAAATTTATCGCTCCATATGACAAATAATTTCTTCACATTTTTTCCTTCATTTTTACAGATGCGTAAATATTTCTTTTAAAAAGATATACTTTTTTTTAATCAAAATATTAAACTGAAACACAATAAATAAGCTCTGAATCAATGAGAATTTTTGTTGATATTACATAATAATATAGTCAACTTAATTATTTCACAAATAAAAGAAGACATGTTAATGCTGATTAATTTTAACACTTCATTGCGGCTTAATATTTTGATATTCGCATTCATTAGATCCAATTACCTGGCGGATACACACTGTAGTTATTTGGTTACATAATTATTATGCTGTTGACCATCTTGGGCGAAGAGACCTTGGATTCCAGCCTTTGAGGTTCAATACCAACGTGGAAGCCGATCTTTTTTAACCCGGGGGCTGGTTTTCACAATTCCTCTTTTTTATTGGTAGATCTTAGTTATATAACATTTTGAAGGAAGTAGTGCCAGTTTTTGTTGCAGAATAGGTTTCTGACTTTTCAATGCTAGGAGAGGGTGATTAATAGACACTAGAATTCGTCCACTTTTATTTACTTTCTACTACAGGAGTAAATGCCTGCACTTATTTCAAATCTTTGACGGACGGATGTAGCGATAAATTAAAATTTGTGTGTCTTCACATATTGCCATTTGTGTGAATCTTCATATAATATTAGACGTTGTGTAAGTAGTACATTCTCGTTTCTCGATTAAAATAACTGTGAAGTGGGATTTAAAGATAAATGAAATTAATTTTGGTGCTAATAAAAATGAATTAAAACGAAGAACAAATTGCAAAATTGAAAGATTGAAAGATAAAATAGAATTTCCTATAAAATAGTTTTTATTTAAAATTAAACAGAGAAAGTGTTTTCTTCCATAAATTCTAACTGTGTTTTAATTATTGTATGAGTAGGTCCATTCTCAGATAAAAGAAAATGGTTAGTTTTCATTTTAATTTAAATAAATCTGTAAGCAAGGATTGAATTGTGCAGCGATTCACATGAAGTTGTAAATGTACTTATTGTATGTTGTACTTATTTTTAAAAAGTGGAGTATTCTACTTTCATTTATATCAGAAAGAAAAATTACCTGTTTAAAAGAACTCTTGAACAAAATAATAGATTTGTTTCATGTTTTGTAAGCATAGGGTTTTCAATTTTTGAAATATTAGAAAATAAATTTCAATTTATTTTATTACAATAGCTTTGCTTAAGTGCGATTCATTACTTTTTTGATATAGTTTCCAGTCTTTGTATGATTTTATAACATAAAAAATGCTTCATAATACAAAAACTCAATAAACTAGAGAAATTATTTATTTCTTAACAATTATGCTATGTTTTATTTCATAGTAGTAAATTTTTTTTAAATAGCATTCTGCAATATGATATGAAACATATTTTATGATGTGACATTTGAGAAGTTTTTAAAATTTTTTGTTAATTTGAATGGGGTTTTTTGCTAATTTTTAAGTAATATGCTCAGCAAAACTGTACTATCTTCATGTTATTTATATGTATTATTTCTCAAGTAGGAATGCTTATTCCGCATATACAGTTTAATTCTAAATACTGCTGTGTTTTTTTATATTGGATTTTTAAAAATTGGTTGAGTGCAGGCAGAAAGCGATTTTTTGAAAATTTATTAAATTTTTGTACTTTTGTTCAACGAAAAAGTTAAACAACAATCATCTCCAATATTTTTCGTTAAAAATTTCTTTTGTTGGCTTTCTGATTAACAATTTATTGCTATTATATGAAAAGATTGCTGCTTTAAAAAAAACTTTATGAATCAAATTAAACCTAAAATATTACACAAATTTAATTTTTGTACTGACCTTCAATTTCAATACCAGAACATTTTCTTTATTCAGAGCACAATTCTTAAAAGATTATGGAATGAATCTCCGTACTGATAACACTTGTCAAAGCATTCATACATTAATTACTTGACATTCATGTCAGCATTCTTTTTCTTAAGTAGTGAATTTTTTACAGCACAATTCTTTAATGAAATATATCTTGGTGAGTCTATTGATAACACGATTCTGCAAGAATGTTTTCACCGATATAGTTTAGGTTCTATATAGTGTAATGTTATGAAAAATATAGCGATAGATAGATTTTAAATGATAGTCGTCTGTATGATGTATCTGATATTCTTAAAATTCGTCGACAACTTAATCAGAAATTTGGGAAGTGGCCTTGCTCAAATGGTTCTTTGTGAAGTTTTTACACTCAAAGTTATTTGAACGTTTCAACTACTTCAATTCGCTCATTGATTTTCAGATGTATAAACAAGAAATATCTGTAACATTCGAAACAAAACAGAAGACAATATTTTGCTTAATATAGTTTCAAAAAACAGATGTTCACTCATTAGTTATTTTATTTTAATGTTTTAGACATTTTACCTACATCTCACAGAGTACAACATCGAAGGCAATATTTCAATTTTTTATATATAATTCTTTATTATAATTACTACAAAAGCGATACGCTGATGAATATTTTTTATTTATAAATATGTATGTAAGAAATATAATTATTTATTGTACGTTATCTGTCTATGAATTGGAAAAAAATTAAAAGCACCATTATCTTTTGAAAAATCGGATTTTTATCAAAACTGCTCAGTAACTTTTTTAAAATGATGAATTCTATGATGCGATATCCATCAAACCTTACATTTACTGGGTGCCTTTTTTTTAAAAAAAAATTTATCTACAACATATTACTTTGGGCGTGCCAATCATATCGGCAAATTCATTTTGAATAAAGTAACTGTAAAACATTTTATCAGATTATCATTACAACCGTGACAAAATTTAATAACTAATTTTAAAGGAGAATTTCCGAGTCTGCTTCTGCATACTTAATTCTTTGAGAAAGCGAAGTTTCAGAGCTAATTTACATTCATTTAAGATTTCATTCATGTTTAATGTATTTAAATTCTTTTAAAATGACTTTTATACAGAAAAAATAGCCGCAGGCATTTTGTAAAAATATGGGGGAGAGATATATAAGATTTAATAACTCGTTCAAGTCAAGTAAAAAATATACTTGAAAAGCTCCATAAGTTAATCCTGAACTGATTTTGGGATATTAACTTTAAAAACTTTTGAGAAGACTTCACTGTTTCAAACTGAAATATAGTAGTGTTTTATCATATAATAAAGAAGACGGGTATGTTTTTTCAATAGGTTTTTAATTTAATTTATAATTTAATCTATAATTTTACTTTTTATGCAAAATAATGCCTTGCAATAATTGAATTCACTTATGTTGGAATTTTTATATGAAAGAGAGATCTAGTTAATATTCTATCACAACTTATCACTAAATATGCAATAAAGTTTGAAACATATTTTCCTTCAACAAAGTTTAGCATATTTTCAAAGAGAAATATTTAAATTTTAAAATCGTTTTATTGTTTCACTCTATTTTATTAAATAATGGAACAAACATTTTTTCATTTATTTTATTTCTCATCTTGTTTAAGTCTGAAAAGATTGCTCATTATTTTGTTTTTAGTACAGAAAAAAAAGAGTAAATTTTTAATGAATTTTTCGTATAGTGCAGTTTTTTATTTATATTCATTAAGCAATTCTTGTTAATGCAATTTAATAATTTAAGTGAGTATCATGATATTCATCAAATTATTCATCTCATCCGTCAAAATCTGATTAAGCACACATTTCTTTTAATATCATCAAAAGATGAGTATCATATTATAAAAAATTTGTCCTTGAGAAATGAGATTTCTTATTTTACGTATGGAGAAATTAATTTTCTTTTCAATTCAAATGCTGAAAACTTTGTGACGAAAAGTTCACTTTGATTTTATAAACTAGTCCTTTGATTTATTTTTATTCTATGAATAATAATCTAAAAGTTCTAAATGGCCTTTTAATAATAATTATCGCAAATCTTGTAACTCTAATACTTCATTATAAATATCTATTTTAAAATGATTTTAATGAAAATTTTTTAAAAATATGCCTTTTTCTCATTTGCAATATTGGTCATTCAATCAACACGATATCGTAAAAAAAAAAATCCTTTGAGTAAAATCGTATATGCATGGAGAGAAAACGGTAAATATCATTAGACATAATTCTAAATAAATAGCAATATAAAAAATGAAATTTGGTGCATGAATATATTGTTTATTAATTTGTTTCATATCATTATCTTTTGTAATTTTGTTCCTTCTTTATTTTTTAATATCTTAATCTACATAATATATTTATTTAATATATATTATTAATACAGACTCTTTAATCTTCTGAAAACATAAAGAGAAAATTTCAAACTGTAACGATGGATTGAAGAGATATCTTTCAGGCATTAAAATATTCTAGTTGCCACATTAAATTCAGTGGCGTTTAATTGCACTAAACATTTAATCTATTATAGTCTATTTAATTTTACATTTTTAATATAACTTTATTTTAATGATTTTTTTTAGTAAATCTGTGAAAATGCATGTTTTTTGTTGTTTGAATGCACTATTATTTCAATAGAAGCGCAATGCTAATAAGTATTAAGTGAATGCAATATAACAGACGGATTTGTTTATTTCGCAGAAAATAATATCTTTTAAATTAACTCAAGACCTCGGTCTCAAGATGCATAAATTATCATGATTAATCCCAGGGAAAGAAATGGAAGAAGTATATTCTGAAAAAAAAAAAAACCATGAACAAGATGTAGTTTCTCTCTGAACTCAGAAAAGAAGCCATTGAGAGAAAAATATTAATTCGTTCTTATGTAAGATCTGAGGTGGGTTGGTACATCCTATTTTTCATCGTGTAATTATTTGATCGGTTCTTCTCAGTCTGGCTGCTGTGGTTATGAAAATATTATGTATGCCATTCAAAAACCACCCTTCATTTTAAATTATTTTTTGTATATTCAACAAACCTTTTCGAAACTATTGCCAAAATATTTTAATTCTTTTAGAATCGATAACAGCTGAAATAAAAGAAATCAAAATATAGGGGAGAAACTTATTACATTTTGTCATTACAGTTATTAAATATGCTTTCAATATTTAAATAGAGAAATAGAATGCTGTCAAGAGAGTTTCAACAAAACTGAAAAAAACTTAAGTAGAAACACTCTCCGGAACACTTCATTTCAGGTGGGTTCACTCAGTTTGAGGAATATATCGTATTTATGTCAAGTTGTAAAGATAATAACTCAAATAACGGTCTGTGGCACTAACGGAGCAAAAATTATTACAACGGTTCTCAGAACAGAGTAGTGTCTTCTTTAGATAGAAAAGTTTTTTAAAAATAGAGATGTTTAACAATACAGATTTATTTTAAGAATAAACTTGTAACTGTTATTCGTAGCGCTATCAACATCGTAGCGTCTCTACTTCTTTTGATCATTTAATAGGAGCAATCTTCGTATGCTTTAAAGGCACAGCCTCAGCAGCTAATTTTTTCCCCCCCCCGACTCGAATTACCTGAAACCGGAATTGCAGCGCAGTTTTCTTTAAAAAGGAACAGAAACGTATTCAGACGAATTGCAGTGAATTAATTCGTAAAATAAATTTATATGGATAAATCCTTTATGCCTTTCTTTACTTAAATTACCTCGCAATCACCAGTATTGTTAACAAGCTGTTATCTCTAACAAGTTTGAACTATTAACAAATTGACTATATCGGCGTCGGATCATCAGATGCTCCAGAAGTCATCAACACTTTGCTTTGGGATGACAAAAGACAAAAGGGTTGGAACATTTTAGTTTAGTTCAGCGTGAAAACTTAGTTAGTGACAGTTCAAAAGGAAAAAGAAAGAAATTTCGATGAACTAATATTATTGTTATATTTATTAAAATAGATTTATTGTTTTAAATTATTATACTTTTATTTTAAAACCTGAGACTGGTTAGACAGAAATTCGAAACGGATTGTTGCTATCCCATCATTACTTAGTTTTATAAAAGACTATGACAAAAATGTCATTAGAAGAAACATTTCTTTTATTTTAAAGAGTTCTATTTTGGACAAAAAAAAAAAAAAACGCACATTTTACGTGACTTTATAAAAAAAGAAATATTTAATTTGTTTTACATTTATTATGATGTATTTGAATATATGTCACAAACGCTACATGTTATATTTATTTAAAAACAAACAATTTGATGTTTATCATGTAACCAATATATTAAATCTAAGTAAACTTTACAATCTGGATATTCATTTTTCGATTGAAAAATAATTTCAAAATTTAGTAGGAATTAAGTTTTAGTTTTCAATTCTGATTTAAAACACATTTTTTCAAAAATTCTCATGAGGCTGATAAAAATTCACACGTCATAAATAATAATCATTAATTGTTGAATGTTAAATAAATTTTACCCCAACCTAATTTATTATTTTTAATTTATTAAAGCTGTCAGTTTTTGAGAGAAATAAACTTTTATAACGGAATTAAAAATGAAAATCATCTGTTGGAAAAGTAATTGAACTTGCCATTCATTTGGCTCAAGAAAGAATACTTGTGTCATATTACATTAGTTATCAAAAATATTTTAAAGAAATTTCATATATAGGCCCATGGTACTAAAACGCCGCCAAACAGAACACAGAGCGATACGAATCGAGCTTATTACTTGATTGTCTCGAATGCGAATTATTCGTAAAGCATAACTGTCAAATAAAAAGAACGTTTAAGAAAATATGCCTATATTTTCGATATAATTTGATTTTGGGAATTTTAGTACAAATGTTTAAATTGTATTCTAAGCAGATGCACTTCTTATTTTCAATGAAACAGCTAAAGTTTCGAATAAAATGCCATGCATTTTTATCAAAATACATTTTTAACCGTCTTATACACTCGTGAGAAACTAAAATAAATCTTATCTGATTTCAAATTCTTCTGCTTCTATGCTTCTGTATATATAAAAAAAAGTATTCAGTGCATTCAGGTCGAAACTTGTATTTTTTCATTGAAAAAAAGTAGGTAATTATCATTCGAATTACATATGTGATAGCTGTAAAAAAAATGATGAACCTCTTTCTCTTTGTAAGCATGGAATTATTCTTTGTTTTTTATTTTTATCGGCAGCGAGAATGGTGGCCTTGAGAAAAATGTTAAACAGCAGGTTTACATAAGTCTGTAATATGTCAGTGATCGTGGCAAGACGGTGTTTAGTTACTTTTTCAAGGGCGATTTGGATCCGTGAGATGAATAATCTGACGGTGCGTTCTTGGCAGAAACATTTTTTTTAATTAGTCTGACATTGACACATGCAGTGAGTTACGCAACTTTCAAACCTCGACCGTTTAAAGGTTATCACGTAGCATTTGCAAGATTTTCTGTCTACTTCATCATTTAACACCTCATTTATGCAGAAAAATATGTGTATATATATTTAACTTTCTCGCAAAACATTCAACTACAGACCTTTAGAGATCAGTTTTCCGGATTTATCGAAAAACGGAATTGTCTCGTAAAGCTCGATTGTTAGTGCCAGATTATTCCGTTTTTATTTGCATGTATGTAAATTGCTCGTATTCAAAACTTATTAACTATACTAACTAGATTTAGGTTTTATAAAGTGATTTTAAATAAAAGTGATTTCTGCATTCCGGCTTGTTATGCGTATAATGTGACCAGGCGTCTCGGATTAATCGAGGACATTCAGCAGTTTAACCTTTGGTCGTGTGAAAATTGTTGTAAATTGTTTGATCTTGTAAAAATCGTCCAAATTTGAATGGAATCTTCCGAATTTTCCCTTTTTCCCTTTTAAATAAACAGTTCATCTAAGATGGGATTGACTAGGATTTAATTTTTCAAAATTGAATTTCTGAAGAATTATCCTCTCCGATTTCTATAGTATGCAGAATTAGGCACCAATATGGATGAACTAGCCTGAAAGAAAAACAATAAAAGAAATAGATATATATATAGGATTAATGCCTCTTAACATATTCTTCCCTTTCTTTATTTATTTGGATATTGTTCAATATATCTATACTTAGATACCGTTAAATTTATATATATTTGGATATTGTTCAATATATCTATACTTAGATACCGTTAAATTTATATATATTTGGATATTGTTAAATTTATATAAATTTGAATATTGTGCAATATTCCAATCTCCCTTAACTGCTCGTTAGAAGTGTGCAGCGTTCCGGACTGAAGTATTAAAATTTGATTCCTTCAAGAGAATTCGCGAAAATCATGGTGTTTGTCTTGCTGCACAAAGAGTCTAAAGAAATGATATTCCAAAATATATCAAAACAACGGTTGCATGACGCAGGAGAAACAGCTTCAAGCAGAGTTAATAAGTTCATCTTAGAAAAATGAATATGATCATTTGCTTTATGTTTTCCACACATTTAAGGTATTCAAACATTTAAGATATTTAGTTTTGTAGATATGGAAAAATATGTAATAATAACAAAACAACAAGTACGACTATATGCGTGCATTAAATTTTTTTTGAAAAAAAAAAAAACGTTTCAAATTAATACAATAATAATGAACCACACATTTCACATCTAAAGAAGAAATAAACTACCAATATATGCATTCAAGGTTGATAAAAAGTGCATGAATGGTTCACAAATTGAAGTCCATGTCAAAAAGCAGACTCATCTAATATCAGTATACGTTTTTGTTAAGATACAAATATTAGATGAGTCTGCATTAGATAGAATAAGTTTAGTTTTTAAAAATCTTAATTACTTATAAATTTTACTTCATCATATCTAATGTCGGTGACTAATTTTTTTAAAGTCTTAAAATTTAATTTGAAAAAATTTCACATTTTATTTATTTTTGTGAATGAATTATTCTTGCTTTCTTATTTTTTAAAAAAATATCTATAGATCCTGTGCCTATCACAAAGGTTTATCCCGTCCTGCCAAGGTATCCAGGGTAAACTGAATGATCAAATAATAATATTTTGGGTTCTGTAGTCAGCGCACAATAGCATCCATATGAGTTTTATATACACCGATTACTAATACAGAGTTTGTACTTAATCATATCTAAGTACATAAAGAGACACAAATTCAGTTTGAAGCGGGAAAAAATTCTGTAAAATTAATATCTAAGATTTGAAAAAATTTATAGGTAAGTTTTAGAAACTTTTGAAAATATACAGACCGAATAATTTTTAGTGAATATTTGTATAGATTGCACTCTTTCCTGTATGTTAAACTGATTTGAATTTATCGGAATCATTCTGAATCACTCCATTAAATGTTATAGATTCGTCATCAAATTTTTAAAAATTCTAATAGCAAATTTATAACTGAATGATATTTCACTTTAGTAATTGTGATTATTTATTTATAATTAAAAAAGTAATTGTATGTTTATAGAAACTGTAAAGTATTCTTGGGATGAATAGAGCCAATCTCCTGGAATTTTATTGAAATAATTTGCTGAAGCAACGGATAAAAGATATTAGAATAAGGTAAATTTAAGCCTAGAATGAAAAATTAATTTGATTTTTGCTTTTATTTATTAAACCTGCATTTTATGGTGGTTTAATCTTTTATGAATGCATTTTTGTATTTCTTTTTAAAACGATGTGAAAAAGTCATGTAATTCTTAATTTTGTTATAAATTTTGAATTTTTTTTTAAGATGTGGATTTGTTGCATTCATTTTTTTCTTTGCGAATTCTGTTTTAAGTTGTAAAGATGGCAAACTACTACCTTCTTTTTTAAAACTGAGTGAAATTACCAGGAACCTGACTATATGATATCTTTGTTCCTAAAGAAACTAATTTCTAAATTAACGTAACTGTTTCTTTCATTTTGAAATTGTTAATGTCTTTCTTTGTAATTCTGAAAATGTGGATAACACTATTTAAATTTTAATATTTTCTTCTTATATCTTGCTCTAAAAAAAGGCGGTACCGGTTTTTTTATAGTTCAAATAATGTTTGATAGTTTACTGACTAGTACGCTGTCAAACTTGCTTTCTTTTAAAAATTTCTGCATTATAGGAAATAAAAAAGCTTACATTTCTTTTAACAGAAATTGATGCATTCAGTGCATGCTTTTTTAATGTTATTTCTTCTAACTTATGTAAATTTTATTAATATTCAAATCATGATTTTTCTTTTAAAAATTTCATTGGCAATTTCTTTAAGGTTAAACCTTTCTAACCAAATTAATTTTCACCTTAGTTAAAAAAAAGTACTGAAGCATTTTGCACTTTCTGTAATAATACCTTCCAATTAACACACCGCTTCATGAAAGTTTCCAATGAAAACACTTACTATTTCGTCCAAAACAGGCATAAATGAAATTTAGGGCTTCTTAAATGTTTCTGAGAATAAATATTAACCTATTCTCGATATCAACGTATTTTTACGAGAAAAACTTTACTACATAAAAATATATCGTTAAATGATAATATCTAAAATCAAACCCAATTCTAAATAAAAATTTTTAATAAAATCTTATAAGCTAAGGCCGTTTCCTCATCTTACAAAAAGTTTTAAGGAAAAAATTCACGACCAAAATGTATAGCTCTATTTGGGCCCATAGCTTTGGGAAGTTGCTCTGCCAAATATTAGATATATTAACCCATAACTGCAAAGTATGAGAAAATATCTTAAGTGGGAACTTATTTGTAAAAGAATGTTTCGAATAATTTAAATCAGAATTCTAACCGTTTAACGGAACCGTTCTAACGTTCTAAGGAAAGTTTAACTAATAAATAAATAAAACATTCTTTCCTTTGTTACTTTATTTCTGTTGGAATAATTTTCTCACCTTTAGATAAGAAAATATAATGATGGAAGTGGAGAATTTAGCGGAATACAGATCTCTCTTAAGGGAAAGAAATAACGTACCATGGTACCAAAGAATAAAACATGCTTACCTGAGACAGCCTGCCGAAAGAAGAATAATAGCCGCAATTTTGGTGTAAGTATTATAATTTCTTCTCGAAAATATCTTTTCTAAACTTTATATTCTGAGTAGCCACATCATTATGACCACTTGGTACTTGGCTATAATTTTACGCCATTGACACGGAAAGAAGAAATAGCGGTAAAGAGTCGATGCATCATAAGTGAAGCCTCAGTTGCATTGAGTCGTTTGCAAAGAAATGAGCAGAAAACATGATTTAACTGAGTTTGATCGCGGGCTGATTGTACATGCTGGAAGCGTCAGAACCAGTATCAGCAAAATGACTACACTTGTGAAGTATTCGAGGGCAGCAGTTAGTAATGTTTATGGAGAGTGGACTAATCAGTAAGCAGAAACCAGCGTCTCAGCTTCCGGCTTGTGGTCTTCTGAAGGAGACTTGCCGGACTTTAAAGTCCATTCCAACAGAAGTCTTTCGAACAGTCTTTCGAATTGCGGGGAATCTTAATCAAGTAGAAACAGCTAAGATCCCTAAACGAACGCCAATGGTTATGTAAGCCAATGATCTGTTCG
The DNA here is from genome assembly GCF_947563725.1 of Argiope bruennichi. Classification (NCBI taxonomy): domain Eukaryota; kingdom Metazoa; phylum Arthropoda; class Arachnida; order Araneae; family Araneidae; genus Argiope; species Argiope bruennichi. The sequence continues at coordinate 130,908,898 of NC_079162.1, read as the reverse complement.
AAAGCTTCTACTGTCTTATTTGAACCAAAGCAGACGTCTCCAGTTCTCAAAGGAGAACAACATTGACAGCAGAGGACTGGAGAAAGGCCATGTGGTCTTACGAATCGCATTTTCAATTACATCATGCAGATGGCAAGGTGCGAATATAGAAGAAACAGCACGGATCCCAACTGCATTGCCACAATGCTTCAATTTGTGGAGGCAATATTATGATTTGAAGGATGTTTTCTTGGCATTATATGGGTCTTTTGATTGCCGTGGAACAACGTCTGAATACCCATGGGTATTTGTGTGTTATCGTAGATCAGATACATAGTGTTGTGTTAAAGGAGTGCTCTGCCGGGGATGGATACTTCCAGCAGGGCAATGCTCCCTGTTATACAGCTAGCCTTGTCCGTAGAAGGTTCGCAGATTAAGATCGAATCTTTTACCTGGCTTTCACAATCACAAGATCTTAATACAATTGAGAATATGTGGGATGAGATCGAAAGGGCACCAGGCAGCTGGACCCAGTACCATCAAATCTTAAGGAATAGGCAGTGCAATTCATCAAATATGTTCTCAGATTCCTCATACCATCTACCATCATCTTACAGAGGCCCGGCCAAGAAGAATCTATGCAGTATTAAGGACAAAATATGGGCCACCATATTACATTGAAGGAGTGGCCATAATAATTTGGATTATAGTGGAAAACATATGGGAGGTTAATTTTGTTAGGTCATAATAATTTAATAATATTTATCATAGGAGTTACTATAGAATTTAAAATTGAGGCAAGCAATTTGTAATTATGAGTCAGAAAATCAGCATTGGAATTAAAAAAAAACAGTAGCATATATTGTTTAAGAAAGTAACATAATAGCACAAAGTTTTAAGAAAATATAAATATTGCATTTGAATAAAAATGCCCTCGGTGTTTGAGTTTTGCCCACGGTCTTGGGAACCAAGTGTTAGCCAATCGATTTCATAGACGATTCTTTAGGGTTTAGGAGCGTAGGGAAAGGATGGCCACAAAACGAGAATATCAATTCTACTAAATATTTGCCATATACGAGGGCTTGTGCTCATTAAACCCTTCTTTATCAAGTATTCTCCCGCTAGAAGGCAGTGGAAGTTTAAAGAGAGAGATACCTGTTTCAGTGTAGTTCTCGCCATCTAACTATTCATCAAAATCCCAAGGTCCTTTCCAAAATTGCTCTCATGTAACTTCAAAACTTTATATTAATGTAATGAAGTATAATCAGTTTAAGATCAGATCTATTATTACATGTCAAACCTTCTCATATTGATCGTATACTTGGAAAGAAAAAGTGCTGACACAAGTATCTTCATCTCGACCTGAAAGCATGTTCGAAGTTAGTAATCCGCTTGTAGCTTCCAAATGGAATAATTCTAAAAGCATAACTAGATAATAATAAAAATCATACAGACTGAAAAATATTTTAGGTAATTACATTTATGTTGTCTAAAATATATCATTTTTAATACGCTAATCCTTATTCCGCGAGAAATGTCCTGTCAGCTTTAAAGTTAAATTTAATATACGATCGATTTAATGAATAACCTTTGTTATAAATTCTTTCATGCACAGAGATTTACGAGTAGAAAAAATTTGTTTCACTATCATTATCATGCCGAAAGTTTAGATTAAAAAAATGCGGTAATCATTTTTATTTTTTTAGTATTTTCTTTTCCTCATTTTTGTCACGTCTCCATAAAAGGACGTTTTTACATATTCCGTTATGTAAGACACTGCAGTTCCTTGAAGATACTCTTTGAATGAATGAAGTTCAACATATTCATCGCACTTCATGAAAGAATGTTGTTAAAGGAATCGCAATGAGAAATGTTCATACTGCGTTATTAAGTAAAATGGAAAAAAAAGTTACAGTTTATTTCAGTGGTAATTAAATACAAAAGATTGCGCAAAAAAGGGACGATGTTATATTTTCCAATTTGTTAAGTTCGTTATTTATTCATGTGTCTGACTAAAAAAAAGTTTGGAATTCATTTATATTTAATAGTGATGTCATTAAATATTTTGGCTTAAATGAGTAGAAAAATATTCTATTTAAGAAAGGTATGATATTATTCATGATAATAATTAAAAACAGGTAATGAAGGAATTTAAGAAATTTGTGTTTTGATACTTTTAAACGTTCTTAAAATTATTTCAAGTTTAAATACCGTTTCTTAATTGTCTGTTGGTAGATTTTCTTTCTAAAACGTAATTGTAAGAAATTAGGTAATGATAACAAAAATAGCAAATCTGTTGATATACTGAGGAGTTCTAAAGCAATATGTAACTAGTGCTGAAGTGTACCTTATTTAATATGTCCAGCTTCAGAATTCTCATCCATTCTTCACGATGAGGAACTCATTAGTCTCCCAATAACATTTGTTCATTGCACTTTAGGGGAGACGCTGCAATGCTTATATTAACAAATTTCTAAAACAAAAACAACTTTTCGTTTAGCTGGGGAGTAAATGATGTAATCAGCAAACCTTCTGAATTGTTCAAATATAATGGTATCAACCATTATGATAGTGAACACACGCACACACAAACGATAGGTTATAACAATAGACGAATAGCAAAGCTGAATGTTTAGGGAAGAGGGTGTTGAAACAAACAGTGGCTCGAGAGTACTGCTCATTTCAGTATTCTGAGACGACCACTTTTCGACAATTCTAAGCGGTGACACAACGGTAGGATGTACGCGTTTTCGAAATTTACTTTATTGTTAAATGTAACATCTCCTCCTTTCATTTTTCTTCTCGTCCCCTTTTTCCGAATGAAACCCATCTAATGCATGAGCAAAAGCGCGGAGGATTTTAGAAACCGTGGGCAAACAATACTCTCCATTGTTATCACAAATTGCCTATGAAATGTAGCCATCTACAGTTCCTCGTCACTATCATAATGATAGAAAGGGTTGCAATGTTTAGTTACAAATGTTTTTTGCTGAGTTGTCATTTGTTTACTTTTGAGTTTTATCTATAAAGTGGTGTTTACTTTTGATGGCATTTCACAATGCTGTAGAACTCATCAAGTCTGGACACCACGACATTGAAAACACGTCATCTTGTTTGATGAAACAACACAGCATTCATTCTTCTGACCTATGGATGCGTTTATGAATACAGAACGACCATAGATGCTTTACTCTCGAGTGCGTCGCCTGAACATTGCAACATAGAAGACAATATTTTAAAGCAATCTCACCTGAAGGGAGGTTATATCCATTCGCTCTCGGAGTATGCTTGTGAATAATGTCGTCTTTTCGCTTAGATTTTATTTTTTACGGAGACACATACAATAACGGACATATCTATGAAAATCAGCATGTTTCAAATGTGGTTCAAAAAGCATGAAATAGACGATCTCACTTAGTCTCTTTAATCCCTTGAACATCTTTAAATATATTCATGATGGTATTTCATGATCACACTTCATTCTGAAATTCCGTCTCCAGTGATAATTTTGCAAGTAGAGAAAATCTACAGGAGGAATGGTTTTGAATTCTCTTAAATGTGCCTTTTTTGTATGTATTCATTCCACATCATATAATATTCATTTCGATGAAACGGTGGTCTAATCCCCCAATAATAATGTTTTATTTCACAGTCATTCGTATAACGTTCTTCCTCCTCTACATTTGCTTCATTTAGGGAATCGAAAGAAAATAAACGCTTTTGAAATGTTTCAAGTAATAAATTTTGTTATATTTTAATTACTATCTGTCTCTTGTTATGCCTATCATATGAGGTGTCTTAATAGTATTTTAAAAATGATTTCTTATTCACATCTATGACTTTTTAAGAATATGTTCTTCATTGTTTTAATTTTGTATCCATTATTTTAGGTGTTTTACAATCGGCGTCACTTTTATAGCACTAAAGAAATCTTTCATTGATTCTCGTTCTACAGAACCTGTTTTAAACACAAATGAAGAAATATTATGGCGTGAGTTTTCTTTCTTTTCTACGAAGTGATTATTATTTTTGTATTTGTTTAAAAAATACTATTTATGATAAATTTATAAATGATGTCTTTTCATATGCATTTTTAAATAATAAATTTATCTATAAAGTAATCCAACAAGTCTTAAACGATGATGAGCAGAATGACACAGTAAAACCTGTTTCTGTGCGGTTCTTTTTTATACGATATTTTTCGTGCGATTTTTTTATGCTGTGTATGAATTTCAATGGCGTTGGCAGTACTGTAATTTTTTCTATCAGCGTACATATACATGTGCGCTTCAAGACGCTCTGTTTATTCGTTTTAAACAGTCTCCTGACAATGCACATTCAATTATTTTCGCTCGACGCGCTAGCAGCATACTCCGCGTATTTCGAATTTTATCCACGATTCACGTGGTTAAGGATTTATTTTATAGTGATATTAAAGATAAATAAATTACTTTTGTTTCTATTTGCATATAGTTTTTATGGTTTTTATTTTATTTTTAGACATAAGTACACCCTTAAAATGAATAATTGTAGCCAAAAAAAAAAAAAGTGAAAAGAAAAGCAATTTTATTAAAAACAAAAAATCTAATATTAAACAGACTAGCAGTCCATCTCCGTTTTGGACTATGATGAGTAGCAGTGAATTATGTAATGTGCATTTTGAAAACTTCTCCATGTATATAATTGGAAATTAAATGCTTCCATGTGTAATTTAATTATTTATTTTGTTTGGAAGCACTTTCTCATGTGTTTCGTAAATAACGTATTTTCTAAGTACAACTTTTTTATGCTGTTCCTGTCCGCCGCATAAAAAAAATTCTGTGGTAGGTCGTACAAAATTGTTTATTATATGTAAGTATTTATGAAATTTCCGAATATTTTTTTTGTGTGTTTTCTTTTATGGGTCCCTATCTACCGCATAAAAACAGATTTTACTGTATATTCCTTTTATTTATCTGCTTTTTCAGACAGCAGTAACTTACTAAATAATGTATCTCCGCTATAGGGTCGTTAAGTTATTTCTCTTTTCCCACTTCTCAAAATGAAGCTGAATTCTAAAGAATCGAGATTTTTAGCAGAATTTTTTTTTTCTTCTAATAGGTCCTTCATTTTTTATATAATATCTTACAAACAGCTCTCTTGGCATGATGATCTTTTTTTAACCATTCGCTTGGAAAACGAAGCAGCATCTCTATATTAAAGTTATCCTTTATTTATTAAAAACTAAACGAATGAATATATTGGATCCGCCACAACCAATAAGCTTGATAACCATCGCCATGAAGATAAAAATAAAAGCGTTTTCTTCTAGCCGAGTGAAAATAACGCATATTAAAAATATGCCATTCAAGATTAAAATTAAAGAGGATGAGAAAATAAACAGCCGAGGATAATTAGATTTATTTCATTTTAGCAAATTTAGGGCTATTTTATATAATATCTTACAATCAGCTATCTCGGCTTGATGATTTTTTTAATCATTCAATTGGAAAACAAAGCAGTATCTTTATATTAAAGTTACCCTCATCCGTTTTTTATTTATTAAAAACTAAACGAATTAATATATTCGTTCGATACAACCTATAAGCTTGATCACCATCATCATGAAGATAAAAATAAAAGCGTTTTTTCCTAGCCGAGTGAAAATAACACATATTAAATAGGATTGACGTTAATATTTCTAAACTTGAATATTTGAAAACTCTTAAAGTAAGTTTATAATTCTTCTCTTTTGCAGATTATAATACCAGTGAAGAAAGAGAAGAGTTTTTAAGGTTATGGAATAATGCAAATGAAACTCTTCTCCCCCTGATAGGTATAATTTTTCTTTGTAATTTAAATTTCTTTTCAATCGTTTTGAAAAAGAAAAGAATGCATGTTTTTTCCTTCTTTATTTTTAGGATCCTACGGAGAACAAGAAAATGGAAAATATGATAACACATCAGGGGAATTTGCTCATTGTGAACTTATTCTAGAAACAGTAAAAAGATCACTTAAACAATGGTAATGACCATATGCTTAGTATCCTTTTAAAAGAAAGGGCCGCGGTGGTCTGGCGGTAAGATCTCGGCTTCGGAACCGGAGGGTTTAGGTTCGTGGCCTGATGCATCCAAAGAGCCGCCATTTAAAAGGGTTTTGTGCATGTTAAATCTCTCGGAGCCAAACGTCCTCCCGCTGATGGGATGTGAAAGTTTGGTGAAGGGATGTCAGCCAAGTTTCGACCTGGTCATCTGACCGCGGCTCAAAATTACGAGGTCCGTCCCAAAACACCCTTAGTGTAGGTTTAAGACGGGACTTTAATATAATTAAAAAACAAACAAAAAAACTCTTTTAAAATACATATAACATCTGAAAAGGATATTTTTATTACGTTTTGAATGTTATTGTATATTTAACGAATGAAGGTTAAAAAATCTGTAAAAGTAAGATCGAATTATTGAATATCGAAATTCAGAAAAAAAAATAGCATCAAAGCAAAAAGTTGTACAATTAAATGATTCTTCGAATAGGATGAGTGAATGGATGATAAGAAAATAAAAACTGTCGCATCGAATTCGTTGTATGCACGGAAAAATCCTATATACAGACAAGATAATTATATAAATATTTTTACCAATTTCGATGGTAAGCTTTCTTTACTTTCGAAATGGTTTCCCAATAAAATATATTTAGTTTCAAAAAGTAGAAAAGTGCAGTACAGGAAGGATATTAACATTCAGGAATCTCTATGGGAATCAGATACTTCCGGGCACTTTCGAATTGACACATTTTTCCAAATTTCTCCACAAAAATTGAAGGAATTATCTTTGAACAATCGTATTAAAAAAATCTGATGTCGCATTTTACAATCTATTTTTATTGCCTTTCTTATATTGAAAATGAAGTTACATAGTGTTTAAAGTTTAACATTTGTGTAAACAATAATAAATAACCTAATAAAATGTTCTGTTATTTGAAATGTCTAATTTATTTCAATTTATGTTACGTTACTAATTAATAAGAGCTATTTTGCATATTTCTATTCTTTTATAGAATTCATTTTGACTATCTGATGATTCAAATTTAATGAATACCATTTTGTGTAAAAACCCTTGTCATTTGGGTTTTCTTAGAGCGGAGCATTTGAAATTCAGCTCATTAGAATGCTGACAACATTTTTAATCTTAATGATATTCAGCTTGAATTTTTATATGTCACTTCGTATATCTGGCTTGAAAAGTGTGAAAGGGGGTTGTTATGTTATAAAATTATGCTATTTTGTGACATTGCAATTAAAAATTATTTTCGAAAATACTAATATTGCTTCGAATATTTATAGAATTCACATGAAATTGTAATACTTTTATAACAACCAGGCATACATTCTAAATGATTTGATTGAAAACTCTATATTTTACAAGTAAAAAATTTCCTGAAATGTTAAAAATTTTATATAAAAATCTTCATTTTTTTTCCGAATTTACATGTTTTTTTTTACGAAAAGGCATGCAAGTTTTGTTCAAAGCAGATGAAACCATTTCGGACATTTCGAATCATTATCTGCTGTCTGTAAAGTGGAATGAGCCAAAAAGTTTTTCTTCGTCTTTAATTTTTGGACTGTCCCATAAATGCCTACGTGACGAATCTTCCCGGTAAAATGTGAGTTCATATATATTTTTTACGTTGCTGAAATTCAAAGGTATATTCGTTCAGCCTTTCTGTAGAAACTCGGATAAATACGTAAATACGCCAGTATCCGGATACTTTTGATAACATAATTTATATTATTATTGAAGATACTAACTTATTGATGAATGAAACCTTCTATGATATTTCATGTATGATGTTTTTGATTGCTTAATAATGAACAAAAGTACTGAAAGCAATACATTAATAATTAAAATGAAATAATTTTATTATTAATTATATTTTCAGCGGAGAAAGCTTTGGCGTGAGATTACTAATAAATATTTCTATGGTGTTTTATAATGAATACGAAAATAATTTTTCCATTTTTATCAATAAATAGTTTTTAATGAAAGCTTGTAAGTTCCTTATAAAGGGCTAAGATAATTTTTCATGCATCATAAGTTTTACATAGATTATTGCAACTGAACTTTACAAAACGAGTTTGTTTTTTGTAATAAAAATATCGTTATTCTTTAGCAACTGTTGAACCATGCACAAATATATTTTAGAAGAACGAAGTCTTTTTAATATTTTATTGCATAAAGAAAAAATTTTTAAGACTGTGATGTTAAATAATTACTAATTCTTTCAGATTTAACATTTCATTCAAAAGTTTCAAAGAGGATAATTTCTTTTTCCTGTAAATATTCCATAAAAGTAATTCGTTGTGAAATGCAATGGCACTGTGGGCTTAGAGAATATACATTTTAATCTAATTAAATAAAAGAAATCAAAACGACGTTATCACAATCAAATCCCATTTCATTTGAGAAAGTGACATCAACAATTTTTTAAATCCTTGTTAAAAGTATAAAAAAAAATGTTATTCTTCGTAATATCAATCAATTTTATGAGCTTTTAAAAGCGGTTTCGTTCCTGTACTTAAAAAAAAAATTAAACAAATTTACGCAGTCACGTTTATGTGACATAATAACTTACATAACAGCTGTTCAATTCAAACTCTATTCAATTAAATGAAGTGCTAAAACGTATCTATCCTCAAGGCCAAGAAAAAAAAATTGAAAAATTCCTAGACAATATTTTAAACGTCAATGTTCTTTTCTTTATTTCTTAGTTTATTAAATTAAAATGCATCGTCCAAGTCACGTTTCTGTTTCGCGAAGGTCACGTAGAGCTTCTCAAGAAAGTTTCGCGGTGCTTCATGTGCATGTTTTAGTATGCACAGTTTTTTTTTCTTTCTGTTACAGAGATGAACACTCTCTTAGAAGTATACTGACGTATAGCAATGGTATTTTAATCCTTGCTGATAATATATATATATAAGAATAATTTTTGAAGCAGAAGGCAGTTTCGAAGACAGTGAAGAGACTTTCAATTTTTTAATCTTGTTTCGTTTCCGTCCCTGAAGCCATGATTTTTTGCACAAGCAGAAGCGAAGAGCACAACACAGAACGGCACAACACGAAATGAGGAAAAGCTCATGAAAATTTTACCCCTGTGAATATATACTGTGAGATTTTAATAGGGATTAGTGGAATTTGTTTATATCATCAATATTTTATCCCTTCACTCGGAGTGTAGGAACGTGTCAGCTTTTAGCCGATTCAGCAATTTTAGAACTCATGTTGAATTAATTAAATAGAAAAAGTGGAATGGGATCAGGAAACAGGAGAATATTTTAGAATGAAGTCAATATGGGCTAAATTAAGCTAAAAATATCATATATATATATATATATATATATATATATATATATATATATATATATATATAATGTGAGTTTTTTTCAATTTATTTTTCTCCGGGAGGACATGATATGTATATGGAGACCAAAAACAGATAATGAATGTTCGCATCAGAATGCAAGAGTGAAATGTGAGAAATTTTTCCCTTACTGCTTTCACTAAGAGACTTTTTTTAAGGATTTCAGTTTTGAAAAGGGAATTTTAGGTATCTTTGGAAGGCATGCAGTAGACATTAAAGATTTTTATTCCTTCGCTCGTAGAATGAGAAGTCAGCAATTTTTTAGAGCTCATGTTAAAAATTAGTTGCTGGACATTTTGTTCCGAGCGAGGAATACCTTAGTGCAACAGATAAGAAATTGTTGTTTCTGTATTCTAAAGAGGCCCACGAAGCTCATTGGAATTCCGTTAGTAGAGACAATAAAACTTATAATAGGCGTTTTACTTTGAATGGCGCGGATATAATGGATTTTTCTTTTATGTATATATAATAAAACTTCATCGTTTGAGGAATTATTTTACTATATAATTATAATTATATTCAAAATTCTTTCAAATGTTTAACACTTAAAATACAAAAGGTATGAAATTCAAGAAAGGATGTTGTTTGTAAGATTTTTCTTACCTCGAATGATTTGATTTCGTTGCTTACAAAATCATGAAATACGCTTTTAAATGAAATTTTCGGTGAATTTGTTATTTTTAGTGTCAGTCTTCAGATTTTACCAAAAAGATGCAAGAAATTGCTTTTTTTGAAGATGAAGTGCACAAAAGAAAGTCTTTTCTACAGAAAAATGGACGGAAGTTGCAACAATTTACAAAACTTTGACTGGGGAATGACTGGTGTTAATTTTAACAGATGGTTGAAGGCAACTTACACAGACGGTAATAGAACTTATTTATTCTCAAAATTTTTTTTTAATTGTTAATTTCTTTTAGATTTACAAGATATCTTGCAAGTAATAAAGCGATTTTTCTCATTTATCTCTACGCGTTAGTGATCTAAAGGGATATTTAAAAAAAATAAACTAATAAGTTTGTTGTATGTGACTAGCTTATAAGTAATGAAGTGACTTCCTAGGTAATTGATTACGATATTTACAGTTTTAAAATACAGGATAAAAGATAAGCAATAATTAGTTAAATTCTGCCCTGTAAATTCTGAAATAACTTTAGGAACAAACCTTGCTTATTGCATAACATCTTCACTAAGTTTTGTGTTTGTAATGATCAAGAAATTTGCATTAGTTATTTTGATCGTAATATCTAAAAACTAACTCCTGAAATAATGGGATTCTATGTTTTGGAAAAGGTTAAGTCACATTCTTATGGCGTGTTTTACTATCTTATGTGAAAAAAAATATGCTAAACGGTAGCGACCGATAAATATGCTTTACTGGTGCAATAAAATATGCTTCTTAAATTTCGCAGAAGGAAGCGACACAACAGTGCTGGTACGTTTTTGCGAGTCACTTTTACCATGTGAAACAATGCTAAACGGTATCGATCGATTAATACGTTTTATTGGGGCAATAAAATATGCTTCTTAAATTTCACAGAATGAAACGACACAACTGTGCTGGTAAGTTTTGCTAGTCACATTTACTCGGTCTCGAAATTGTTGGCTGCAAGTATTTCGACTCTACTTAGTTATGAGCAGTTTCAAAAGATGGAAACAACACATAATAGCAATTTTATTGGTTTAAGTTGTTGAATTGGCATATTAAAACAGACCTCTAAGTTTACACCCGGATATGTTACCGGATGAAGTGTAAAGGGAGAGTAGAAGCTGAAACAACGGTTTTTCGCATTTAATTTTTTTTAAATCTATTAATCTTAGAAGAAAAAGTTAAATCAGAAAGCTGTAGGCATTAAAAAGACTTATAAAATGAATTGGCAAATGTTATGATAGTTCAAATATGTCAGGTGTAAATTAAAAAAAAATAGCTAATTTTTAAAAATATTCATTATTTTTTCCAACTTGCGTGAAATTCTTGGAATTTCATTTAAATATATGTTACATAAAAGGAAAGAACTGGCAAAAATTTCGGATTGATATATGCATTCTTTTTGTAAAAAATTCGACTGTGTTGGAGAGAAAAAAAGGTCACTGATAAATGCCTATCAATACTTTTCTGTTAATTAAAATTAAAAAAAAAGATTTTAACAATTTTAGATTTTTAGATTTAAAAAAAAGTGGTGAAAATTAAATTTGAAAAAGATTAGAAAATCTTGCTTTGTGGCTGCTGGTTTTCGAAAAACATTAGGCATTCATTTCGATAGCTCATCTGGGAAAACATTCAGATTTATAATTAAGATAAAATGTTTTCAAATCTAATTTTGACCACTTTTTTTTAAAATCAACTCAAATGATAGCATATGAAATCGGAGAATGACATTTTAAGAATAAGATTATTTTCGATCCGCGAATTCTGCTTAAGAGAAAAGTAGTTTCAGGCATTTTTCAACGGCCCTGTTTTCGTCAAGAAAATTGAATTTTTCAAAATATAATGCAAATATCGATCTGAAATTCTTACCAGTTCGTTCTTTTTATGTAAAAAATATTTTATTACAAAAATTGAGCTCCAGTTAAATTTTTTTTTTCTAATTTATTGTTTTTAAAAGAATTGATTCCTTCCCTCTATTTGAGCTATCATAACGAGTATAATTCATTTTATTGGCCTTTTTGATACCTACAGCTTTTTTTTACTCAAACGTTTCTTTCAAGATTTTGTTTTTAATTTGAGCGCGAAAAAATTTCGATTTCCACACTTTACACTGTAACTTATTCGGTGAAAACATAGAGACCTATTCTAGATAGCCAATTCAACAACTTAAATCAATAAAACTGCATTTATGCATATTTTCCCAAATCAAAGTATGTCTTGACTGCAATAAATTCGTGTAAAACGTTACTTATGAATGTTTGTTACGTTATTACGTTTGGTGGTTGAAGTCGTTTTGGGAGTGTGTCAGAAACCTGGTTTCACTTTTCAATTTTTCAGTGGCCTGTAAGGTTTTCTTCGCTAGAAGGCACCACTTGGAATATGTTCACGATCAGTTCTGATACTGACGAAGGTTGATTAGTATAGTAACGGATACTGTAGAGCGACATTTCATGAATCCATTTTAATAAAATTTTTTATTCAAAGTATAAAAATTTTTATTATGAAAGATTGCGCAGTCAAAATATCCCTTGTGATCCTATTTATCGAAACTAAAATATTTACTAGAAGCGAAAATTTTCAAATTATTTATTTATTTATTTGTTAATATTAATTTGTATATTATAACATTTTTGATCAAAAATAATCAATTTTAAGAAATTATACTCAATACTTGTTTAATATTATTTGTAATTTCTAATTTTTTCAGTTCTTTTTTATTTTTTCAGATGTTTCTATTCCTCGTCAATCAGTTTATGGAGGTGAGCTTCCACCTGTTAGGTACTTGTCGAATCTGTTGTTTTCACACAAGACTACTGCAGACTCAAATATGACTATGTTCTTTGCCCATTTCGGTCTTTTTCTTGATCACGATATTGTACAAGTTGGACAAACGAAAGGTAAGATTTCTAGTTTCTAAAATGAATATTTGCCTAGAAATTAGGTAATCCATTGAAACTATGTCGATATAATATTGTATTATTATGTAGATAAAATTAAAGGAAACAAGCTTATGACTGTTCCGAACAAAAACGTGCAAAGTTGATTTGCGGTGCCCTCAAACAACAACAAAAAAAAGTTGCAATTTGGTATTTTTTATATTACGGAAACTGGTACAGTAAGAAATATAAGAAAATTATAAACAATTAAATTATTTTATAAAGTTAACGTTTCAAGCATTAATAAGTCAAGTAATAAAAATAATTGCTTCATGAACTAATAATATGTAACTTGATATGACTACAGCATGGCTGCAATATCTGATTTTGTTTCATTTTCTTACATATTATATAATAAAAATGTTGATAATAACATTATAATTTAGTTCCTCCCTCTTTTTTTTTTTTTTTTTTTTTTTTTGCTTTTTTTCATCTGATTCGGATCTGATAGATGAAATATTTAAGGAGATAAATCATTATTGAGTCGCATGTAAATTTTTGAAACATTTGAGAAGATTATCTTCAGACATTCTGCAAATATTCTAATTATATAAAAAAAGAAGGAAAAAATATGCTTATATATACAGTACATTCCCGAGTATTCTGACTAATGTGGCAGAAGGGCAGACCGGATAACAAAAAAGCCCGATAGGCCGGAGTTCTATGTACTCATTTCTTTGCCCACTAATACCAGAAGCCAAAGTTTTTGTATCAAATGTGTTACGTGATACGCATTTTCTCATTTCTTATTGAGTACTAAGCCCTCCATTTATCTCAAGCCATGTAGAATGTGAAAGCGGTCGCACGTTTAGTAGTTTATATACTGCACTACACGTTTCAAGAATTTATCAGAGAAAAAGTAAGTTAAAGGATATGAACTGTTCACATTTTAACACAAATTCTGTAATGTCTAATTTCAATGCAGGAAACATAAACAAAATGCTAAATCGTAAGCCTAATTCTTAAGAAAATTGACGCAAACGTATTTAGCTTTTCACTGATAAATGATTACATAGATATGAAAAGGTAGCTCTAAGATAAAAGTCAAAACTTACAGTTTTTAGTTTTTGAAATAGTCCTTAATAGGTGACTGCTTCTGCTACGCCTTGCCTTCCTCATTTAATTACGATAAAAGAAAACTCGGCCGTATAGTCGCGAGCCGGATACTCGGGAATGTATTGTATCTTTATTTCGATAAAAATCTCTTTCGGCTAACTAAAGAATCAAATGGAGGATATTTCCTACTACATGATTCTAGAATGTTTTTGAAAATTATGTTTTTACAATCGCTTGCCATATTCTTTTTCTTTGAAAAATGTTTTCAAAAATATCTGTTACTCCTCTGCATTGCTTTTAAATTTAAAACTCCATTTGCAAACTATGAAAAAAAAAACTGAGAAATATTTTCTGTGATAAGAATTCGAAGGGTAAGTGTCACTGAAATGAAGCAGACTTTTTCAAATGAAATGGAATCTACTAAGTTACTGGCAAGAAAATTGCCGAGATTCTTTTCATTCGTTTCTCTATACTATATGTATTCATTTATCGGCAGAAAACGCATGATGAAATGGCGCTATTTGTATTCATCATTTGATTAGTATCCATGCTATTAGGGCCATCTCCCATTATCAATATACAGCTATTAAAATGAAATAACGGGAATTCTGATTGCGACATAAAATTATTTCTTTTATCTTTTACATTACATCTTGTTGGAGCCAAAGTACTATGGGAAGCAAAAGCTGGAGCTTGAAATATTTTTCTTAAACATGAGTATTAAAAACATTTTTCTATAATGAACTGAGTAAAATTAATAAAATCCTTTTTTTAAATGGTAGGTAATTATTCCAGCTGCTGTGAAAAAGATCGAAAATATCGCCATCCATCCTGTATGAGAATTAATATTGCAGAGGATGATCCTCTTTATGGTCCTCTTAACGTAACCTGCAAAGGATTCTTAAGGAGTCCGCCTTTTACCGGAAGATGCCCAGGTATGAAACAATTTTTTTTAGTCCCTAGAAAGCCTTACTGTACAAGAAAGAAACATTAGAATACAGCATTATAAAAACTGCTTCGAAATTTTTATTTCATTTAGAAAATTTTTTAGAAACTAACATTCAATTACTATTCATTTTACGATTACGGAAAACAATTTGTAATTAACTTAGCTTTGCAGTTAATCAAATTTCATTTATATTCAGTAAGGATTATTGATCTAAAGATGCAAACTGAGTTTTCTAATAAAGGAATCACATGAAGATCTTCAAGATATTGATGCAACATAAATCCCTTTAAATTATATATAATTAGACCAAAAACTTTATTCTTTCAGTTGCTTTGTTTGATATATTTGGGTGTGCACTTAATGTTTAATAATAAATAAAGAATGGAGAGGGAATTATTGAAGGATTCTATTGGAATAAAAATATCAGTTTAATAAATAAATCAGTTTGGTTAGAGTAACATATCAGTGAATGTGAGTAATGAGAATTTTCAAATTGTTACGTTTGCAGAAGAAAATCAATTTTTATTTATAATAATATATTCATGATGGAAACTGTGCAAATTTCCTTAGGAAGAAATGTTAATCCTCCAAATGAAAATAAGAAAATAGTAGATATATTAGGAATAACTAAATTTCAATACATTTTCAAATGGCAGAGAATTCTCTATTACCTAAATAATAAAATGATAATATAATCCCATGAATAAGGAAATAATCATGGGATTATATTAATAATAATCCCATGAATAATGAAAGCTTTGCTTTTATGCAGGACGAAGAGAACAACAAAATCGTATGACATCATACATCGATGCATCCGACATGTACGGCGCGTCACACGAAGAAGGAAAAAGGCTGAGAACCCGCAAGAAAGGTATTTATTTTCTGCACTTGGATGTCAGTTCTTTCTAAACCAAGATATTCATTCTATTGAAATGAAAAACCGAAATCCCAAAGTATTTTTACTTTAAGGACTTGAAGAGGATTAAGGTGAGGTTCAAGGTACGTGGTAAATTCGTGCAAAATTCAAAAATTCACAATAAAAGAAGCACTGCTCGAGAAAAAAATGTCAGTTTGCCCGAATGTGAATTTTCTTTCATGGATTTTTCCTAAGTGTAAAAAAATGCTTTCAAATATAACCGAAAGAGGACGCTCACACATCATCCTAAGACGTTTCATGCAAATGAGGAAACAACTGATAATGAAACAGATAGCAATAACAAGACACTGTACATCTATTTTAAGTAAAGGTTATTCAGCATGATCACCGCCACAAGTTATTAGGAAAGTGAAGCGCGTCATTACATCTATTACAATTGAGTATGGCATGTTGGCATCGATGCTGCCGATGGTCCGTCGAATGATATCTTCAGTACCGCAAAAGTAGTTGTGAAGCCTCGGTACACACGAGGCTTTAAGTATCCCCGCAATCAAAATCTGGCGCATCAAGTCTAGTAATAGTGAGGGTCACTTAAACTTACAACCTCAACTTATCACTTGGTTTTCAGTGAAATTGGCCAAAAGAAACGATGCGCACATGCAAAGTGAGATGGGACACCATCCTGCATGAAGATGACGACAGCATCTTCTTGCATTGCAAGTACGTAAGTATGCAAAAGCTTAACGTACCGTTCTACAGTGATTGTGCAGATTTTCCAGCCAGATATGGGGCAACCCTCAGCAAAAAAGAAAGGACTCAGAGTAAATGCTGTCTGAAACCGCACTAAACTGTTACATAGAAGAATGCAGTGATTTGTTAGGTACTTATGAGGGTTGGACGAATCTTCCAAATTCCAAATTTCTTCAAAACATTATACTAAATTCAGTATTCCATTCAATGAAATAAAGCGTTTTTGCGCTTTCAGTCGTTTTTCCGCGGGAAACCTTTGCAATGCTATTACTGATTTATCATTCTTGACGAAAAGTTTAACCACCAACGTTCGAGTTGGTAAATAGCCGGGATCGAATGGCGAATCCTAGTGTTTATTGCTAACTTAATTTATACAAAATGGTTTTTTTTTAATGCATGGATGTCTCTTTGATCACATTCGAAAAGAAAAAACAATATTTTTTTCTGAGAATTACTTCTTTTATTATGAATTTTTGAAGTTTACACGAATTTATGACGCACCTTGTGCTGGAATGGAAATCAGAATAAGTAGTGAATAACTATTCTGTGGCTCCTGGAAATACGCCATTATCAATAGTATTAAGGACTGTTTTTGTTCCTAACTGCCTTCCTTATCAATATTTTTTTTAAAAAATTGAAAAAAGTCACATATTTTTTATCCTATTTTTTTATTATTTCTGAAAAAAAATATAATATACAAGTTTTAATTTGATTTTTTTAATACCATTTATTTGTATCATCAGTTTATTCTCCCAAAATATCGCGGGCAAATGAAAAAAAAAGTTAAATATTTGTTCATTATATTAAAAGTCAACTACTTCGTAATCATTGTCTGAAAAATCATCTGCATTGCTTTTGCTCTCGTAAGCAGTTACTATTTTTTTCTTTTTTCAAATTAAGTAACCCTAACTTATTGAGCAGTTGTCTTACATAATAGTGCAAAACATGTGTCCAATCCAGTCGTCTTACATAATCGTGCAAAACACGTGTTGAATCCCGCCAATCAATGACGAAGTCTTCGACAAAACGTGGCCAATCAAAGCAGTGTATTTTCTTTCTATTTAAACTTTAGGTCGAATAAAAACGTAATTAAACAAATCACAGCTCAGCTACGCCCGAATTAATAATTATCCCCGGTTCTCGGGATAATAATCAGTATAATCCGAGAAGTGATTAACTTTACATAACAAGAAAAGAAATTATTTGGAAAAATTAATCAAGCCCTAGAAATTAGTTATATGACAATTTTTTTTTTTTTAGCTGAAAGATAAAATGATCATTTTAAATTCCAAATAATGATTTTTTAAAATAATTTTTTCAAAACAAGAATGATTTATAGAAATCGAGAGGAAATATTTCATCTTTCAAAAAAAAAGTAGTACTAAAAGAGAAAGTTTTAAAATAAAGAAGTAAAGATTTAAATATTAGTACAGTTCTAGTAGTGCAGAATGTCAAAAACCGAATTTCTTACTAGATTTCTTTCTAGGTTTGGTTATCAAAACGCAAAATAAATTTTCATATGGAAAGAGTGAATATTTATTTCATTATAATAATCACTGTATTATTCTTTCAGTGATTACAATATATAGTTGAAACTTAATAGAGTATTAAAGTACAATGCAACAATTCTTTGGTTACCCTTTTCTTTTTGTCCTTGCTAGATTCTTACATTTAGCAAGAGTCACAAAGTATTAATTCTTCCAAGGAGAAACTTTGATTCTTTATATTAATATATTTTTTTATCAAAGGAATTCATTCACCCCTATTTAATTTGACTCTTATAAAAATAAAAACTAGGCTTTTCAGGCTTTAAAAAAACTTTAAATGCAAATAGCCACTTTTAAATCCTTCAAAATCATTCCTATAGTAATTACAGCCTTCGTGCCGGCATACCGAAAAGTTGAAGTCTTTTATTCCACGAGCACACCTATCATTAATAAAAACATTTAAATTAATTTTTTATTTTAACCGTTATATAAGAATTACTGGAAGAATTCTTTTTTTCCCCTTTTACATCACGCAGCCAAACCTGTTGAGAGTAGTGACCTTGGAGGAAAGTAAAAAAGATGTTACATCGCATTCTTCTTTTTTAGAAAAAGAGAAGAAACATCACTGTTGGAAGACCTTTCTTTCCATTTTATTAGCTTATTATTATTTTTTTTTTTTAGCTTATTCCGATGGAAAAAGGAATTTAACTTCCTAGATATTTGGCTTTCTTTAAGTTTTTCCCTTGTCAAAGACCTGTTTCAAAAATTCTTATTTAAGCGTTTTCGCCTTGTGACCTCTATTAGAAGGAGAGCAAAGGAGGGGAAAAACAACAACAACAAAAAAAAAACAAACAAAAAACAGTCGATACCTAAAAAAGTTTTGTAGTGTCTCCAAAGAGAGAAAATAAATACATCGAATTTTGTTCTTCGTTCTGGCTTATTCCACATTTCGTTTTAAGCGATTTCGGTTCTGAATCAAGTGCAAATTGTACATCGAAAAATATATTTTTATAATTTTCAATATCTTTAGATTGATCGGTTATTAAGGTGAGGGTATTATTAAAACATCAAAGACAAATTCTGCTGTAGGCCTCAAGCCAATTAGACCAATGTTTAAATGAAACTCGCTGCTAATTTTTCATTCATTTTTCGCATGTATTTT
This sequence comes from Argiope bruennichi, assembly GCF_947563725.1. Classification (NCBI taxonomy): domain Eukaryota; kingdom Metazoa; phylum Arthropoda; class Arachnida; order Araneae; family Araneidae; genus Argiope; species Argiope bruennichi. Next base: position 130,889,660 of record NC_079162.1, on the reverse strand, counting down.
ATTTTAATCAATCAAATATTCACTTATTTGATTGTTTTATTATAGTCACAAAATAAAAAGAGTTGTTGTTTGGAAGGCAAATTAAATGCAATCTAGAGATTATGAAAAGGTAAAGTTCTTCAAAAAACTCAGTGTATCACTGCCTATTTTACTTTTCTTTAATAAGATTAGCATATATGATTATTGTGCTTCCTTTTTCACACTCAAATATAAAGTTTGTATAATTAATCGCACCTGTATTGTACTTGATATAAATACATTATATTAAGAAAGATACTAAGTTTAGTAACAAAATAATACATAAATCTTTTGTGCATTTAAACGTAAGATCAGAGTTCTTTTTTGTTGAAATATTTGTTTATTTTGACCAATATTAACTCAATACTGCTTAGAGTAAGAACTTATCATATTGCAAAATTTCTATCTCATACAAACTTTAAAATTAATCTGTATGTTTTGTAATGCTGTTGGTTCCTCTTTATACAATCATTTAAAAGGCATGGCATTTATCATTGCTTATAAATAACCAGCAGATTGATTTCTGAATCATAGGGCATGTGTGCTGATGATTGTTAGTATCACAAAATTCCACCGGCAATCCAGCATTAAGTTAGAATAATCTGAATTGATATATTTTATTTTACAGGTTTAATGCGCCATTCCATTGTTCACGATACTACACTTTTACCTGAATCAAAAGATTCTGGAAATGCTTGTTACGCCAAACATGCTAATTACAGCTGTTTTCTTTCTGGTAAGAATACTTATATACATACTCTTTGAATTTTTATATACAGGGTGCCATAAAATAACTATCCCTGTTTGGCGACATCTACAGCAAAAACGAATGGACGAAATGAAACCACATATCACATGCAGACTGTGGAAGACATGGAAAAGCGAATTCTGCAGGAAAAAAAATAATACCAAAAGTTTCCGATAGGAGTAATACTGATGCTGTGGGAGTACAATTATGAATGAATTCATGAAACTCACAGAAAATAATCTTTAATTCATTAATATAAGTGTCCCCTGGACGCCGTGCAACATTTTCAATATGCTGACCTTCCCTGTGTACAACATATTGCATACAACGCATGACGTTCTCCACAGCTGCTTGTAAACTGTCAGTTTCAATGTTCATAACGGCCCGTCTTATGTTCTGCACATAAGACATGCAGATTTGTTTAAGAGCAGCCACGGTATTACACTGTCTAGTGTATAACCAGTAAAGCACGCAGAAGGCCCATGTTAAGAACACATCAGCAATCAATCACGAAAAACAGTCAAGAACAGACATCAATAGTCAAGAACGAACTGCTAACAGGTCATTTGCTCTCCCCTTTTTACAAGGAATGCATGGACTGCTGTCACGTAGGCATTAAAAATTTTACATAATCCTTCTGATATAGAATGCAAATTTCTATATGCAAATTTCCTCGTTCGTACGTGACAGCAGCACAATATTTCTCCTATTGGCAACTGTTAGTATTAATGCTTTTCTGCGGAATTCATTTTCCCATGCCTACCACAGTCTGTATATGAAATGTGGTTTCATTTTGTTCATTGGTTTCAGCTGCAGATACCAAAAAAAAAAAACAACAACAACAACAAAAAAACAGGGAAAGTTATTTTATAGTCACCCTGTATTATTTAAAATGTATTAATTATTTTCTTGGATTTTTCAGTGATTAAATTACCCATTTCTGTTGAAGCGATTACCAAAACGTAGTAATTTCAAGATGACTGAAAGTTACATGTATAAAGATATTTTGTAACGAATTTACGAAATTTCGTTTTCAGGTGATATCCGTGTTAACTTGCTGATGCCACTGATGACAGTACATACGATGTGGCTGCGGGAGCACAATCGTCTTGCATCCGAGCTGAGTCAGATCAATCCGCAGTGGGATGACGAAACCTTGTACCAAGAGAGCAGAAAAATAACCATAGCTGAATATCAACATATCACCTATAAAGAATTTCTACCGATTATATTTGGTAAGATTCGTCGGAAAGCGTATGTAGAATAGTTGAAGGCAAATAATAAATAAATATAAAAAACTTTTCATCAATGTATTTAAAAAAAATGGAGATCCAAATAACAGTCGCAAAAATCTGAGTTGCAGATAGAAAAACTTAAAGTAAATTGTAATTGTAATCACTTATGATATTTATTACATTTATAATCACTTATGATATTTATTACATTTATAATCACTTATGATATTTATTACATTACATATTTATTACACCTTATGATATTTATTACACCAATTATATCTTTCTTAAATTGTTTTCTAGGCTTGAGTCTTTTCAATTATTGTTTTAACCACCAGATTTTTGATAAAAAAAATTATTTTTTCTTTTAAATACACAAAGAAGAGCGGTTCTTTTAAAAAAATTGTATTCAATATTTTCTAAGCTTAGTATTTATTTCTATTATTATTCAATATGATTTTAAAAATAAACATGAAAGAAAAAAGCCTTAAAAGGTGATAGAGCGCCGTCAACTGCTGCTAGAATGCCGCAAATAAACCATTATAACAAATCGGTTGACTTTCCTTTCGGTTGTTTCTGTTTCTAAACTTTCATATAAAATTTTATCTTGAAGAAAATTTCTTTCCATTAACTCTCTAGATTTTTACGAATAAGTATTGTAATTTGTACAAAATATGTATGTTTAATACTCTACCAGAATAGTGAAAAATCTAAGTTGCATTAGTAATATACTAAGAATAAAGCTTTTAATTCTTATTTTTTGTAATATTCTTAATTTCTTACTTAATTTTTTTTTTTTAATCAAAGATATGGATGTCAAAATTGAACAGTAAAAGAGTGAGACTCTGAAAGGAACATTCGATGTAATTGAGAATTTTGATTACGTTTATATATCTTAACTTTCAATGATTATCCAAGAATTTCTTCTTGTGATGACGTTGCGTCTTAATTTCTTTATAATATTGTTTAATTTTTGATAAAAACATATTATTTCCTATTTTTTTTTTTACTATACTAATAAAGTGGTGTTTAAAGTCTCATTTCTTATTATTTTTCTTTTATTTAGACTTTAATATGTTTCATAATTCAGTTACAAATATTATGGAATCTAAAAATAAATATTTTTCAAATTATTTCCTCTGTGAAATTGACTTTTAGGTAAATGAATATATTAATTGATAATTAAGAGAACTCAAATCTTTATCTACCTTTTGCTGTCAGTTATTCGTTGAGAATATTAGTTGTGTTTAATTTCTATTAAATCTCTCCTTGATGTGTATAATTCTCTCAGCAAACTATTCACATAGATAAAATTCAAATTGCACATAGATTAAAGCTGCGCTATTTTAATAACTTAACATCTGTTCTGTTTATTGAGTGCATAAATCTGCCTAAGAATTCCATGGCATCTTAGTGGTGCCATTATAAATGTAAGTGTTTAGATTATCTATTTCAAACTGCCCGTTGTTTATTATTGTAGTTTCGTAATTTTACTTTCTGATTTCTCATTCAGTTGCAGGGCCGCGGTGGCCTGGTGGTAAGGTTTCAGGTTCGAGACCCTATTCCACCGAAGAACCGACGTGTAAGCTGGTCTGATGCACGTTAAATCCGTCAGGGCAAAACGCCCTTCCGCTGGTGTGGTGTGGAAGTTTGGAGAGGGGGTGGCAGCTCAGATGTCTTCCTCGTCATCTGACCGCGGCTCAAAATGACGCGGTTCGTCCCAAAATAGCCCTAGTATTGCTTTAAAACAGGACGTTAATATAACTAAACGAAACCTCATTCAGTTCTTTATTCCTAAGATTTCAGCAATTAAAGAAAATCGGGCAATTAAACATTACACAAAGCAATGAAGATGTTTTGAATTTCATTGCAACAATAAAATTTATTGTAGAAATTATGCAAACAATATTTTTTTAAAAATTACCATAATTCAGGAAAAATCTGCTCAACAATTAAAAAGGCAATTTTTGGAATTTAAAAAAAAATGGGAAAATTAGTTTTCTGTAATAATATTTTCGGTTGTTGCAAAAAACACCACCAAGATCTCACTTATTCTTAATTAAATATAACTAGAACTAAAATTTCGAAAAGTTGTTCCCATCCTCCAAAGTGTATCCACAACAACCTTGTTAGCTCTTAGTCAAACGGTTTGTTCAAGAGTGCATTAGTACACGCATTTTCTTTTTTAAGTATTATTAGTATAATTTTTTTGTCGTCCGGAAATAAAAGCTGTACAAAATTTCAGAACTGGAGTAAATCTGAATCATGCAATCACAATCATGAAACATGCAAATTAAGTAAAAGCGCTCAAAAATAGAACGTTGATGAAAAAAATATCTTAATTGAAATAGTCATGAAATATTGTCATTTTTAAGATATATCTTCTTTCTGAAGTGATATCTTTCTCTTGCTAGTTTTTGATGACATCATGGTAATCTTAAATTTTGTATGTCTGCCCTGAAAATTCAGGATTCTCTATTTGTCCATATGGGCAGAAATTCTTCAGAAGAATGAATTCGAAAGTTTGAGGAAATGCTAAATAACGGCTATGTGGTTTCCGAGAATATCGAATAATGCAACTGATATTTGTATAACTTTATTTATTTTTTCAAATAAAAATAGTTTATTTATTTATTTTCTTGACTATTACAGTTTTAAAATCATTTTAAAACTGTAATAAAGAAGAAATAAAGCATATTTAAATTAATTCAAGTTTTCTAGCTAAAATTGATATCTTATTTACAGACTTAAAAAAGGAATTTGGTATACTTGGATGACTCTTTAAATTATTTATCGCAAAGCCATTTATATTTAATTATAGCTGCAAATGATTCAGCCAGCTTTAAGCAGTTTAATCGTAGGTGATTTCGATTAGAATCTTATAAAGATGATACTTTCTAGGAATTTCAAGCTTTAAATTTTCATGTTTCAGATATTTTCTCAACTTCCTTGAGTTTTTAAATTATTTTCTTAAAGTTGCGGTAAGTTTCTTTTAGGGGAATTGAATACATTCATAGCTCTATTTTATAATGTCATTCGATTCATATATTCGTCGAGTTGGTATTGTTATGTTTCAGCAAGCTATAGTGTTTTGATGATGATGGTTGCTTTCCAGTTGCAAGGTCAGATTAACGCACAATAAATTTATTTTCAATATTAAAGCATAAAAAATGAAAACCTTCAAGCTGAATCTCGGCTGAGTGCGCATGCACGGACCGGTTCGGAGAGAAAGTAAGAAAGTGCATAGCGATTCGAAAATACCCTGATGGGACGATAACGCGTTTTGAATCGTCCCATTTAGCCAAGGCGCAACCTGCAGTTACCAGTTTCTGATTTGTAATTGGTGATTAATTTCTTTTTCTAACATTCACTATTTTTATGACGAGGGAAGATTCAAACGAGGGCAGATTTCTTTTATGATTCCTTAAAACTGTCTAGCTAAAACCACTTTTTTTAATTCTTAAAAAATAGACCTATAAGGACGTTTATTTCAATCTTATTACTGAGTTGAAAAAAATTCATATTTATTGAAGATTGATTAAGAAATTCCATTTTTACAAACATGAAACAAGTCAAGTTAAAAGAGCAGCAAAATCTCATATGGTAAATCATAATATTTCTATTTTCTACTTCATTAATACATTATAACTACTGAAGATATTTGAAAACTTCATCCTCGAATTCTTCCTAATTTCTGTAATTAAGGTTCGAAATTTTATTTAATTAAAATGTTTCTACTTGAAACCAGCTCATTCCCACTTTAATAAATTAACTCTTTAAAATATTATTAGTAGTAACGAAAAACTCTGCAATATTGAATTTAGATAAGAAATAGTAAGAAAAATAGAATTTTTGGAATTTGCGTAAATTCTAAAATTGTATAAATAAATCTATAATAATAATTTTTATAGGAATATATCATAATAGTTTAATTCAAAATATTGCATTTTAACTCCGGCCTTCTGATTTTATAAGAATTAAAAGCTGTTAATCTAGAAAAGATATAAATTCAAGATCTAAAAATAACAATTTATAGGCAATTCTGCGTATTCTAAAGCAAGATATTTAATGACACGAGCTTGCACAGAAATAATAATCTGCTTTGGATTCTTTTTCAGGTTCTCAACGAATGAAAGAACTTGGTCTTCTTATTGAAGAAGATAAAACTTATAATGGATATGACGAAAACACAGATGCTGGAATACACAACGCTTTCGCTTCTGCAGCTTTCAGATTCGGCCACACCTTAGTACAGGTATGCAATTACTTTTAACCAATTTTTATTTAGTGCGTGAACTGTATTGAAAAGCGAGAAATATTTTTCACTTTGTGGCTGAAAGAAAAATCAAGTTACTTGGCAGTAAATGCTTAATGATGTAACAAAATACATTTATTGTCTTCATGTAATTTTCTGATTAAAATCACTTGTTTTTAAAACATTTAAAAAAATAATATATAAATATAGACTAATAATAATATATTTAAAAAAGACTTAATTGGTTTTATTTCATTTTATTATGATCTCTTGAGGAGAGAAACAAGATTATAATATGGTTTCTAGAACATAATTGTATAGTTTGAAGTTCATAAATCATAGATATATGAATTCATTTCACAATATCAATGGCATTCATTACATGGTATAAGGTTTTTCAGTTCTTTGTAGTATGCTTGATTAACGACATTCATATGTAAGGGCATTTGCTCATTTTTTTACGAAAAAAATCGATTGTCGTTATTACTGGGATGCAATTATTACAGTTATGAAACTTCCATCTTACTATTATTTTATATGTTTTGCTATTGTTTTTCAGAGTAATGTGCAGCTAAGGGATGAAAATTATGATATAAAGTCTGAGATACCTTTGCATGATACATATATGAATCCTAGCGTCCTCTACAATCGAGGGTTTGATGATGTTGTTCGTGGAATGGTCGCACAGAAAGCACTGGAACCTGGTCATTTTACTTCAGAAGAGGTAATGCTTACTTCATCTTCGTTATATCAAAATATCATATGTCAAAAACCACATACAGCAAAACCCACGGAATTTTGTTGCAATAGCTGAATATACTAGTCAATGGTGAGTTTTGAGATAACGAAGAATGACATATCATAAGCGAGATTAGAGAGCAAATGTAGCTAACCTATATAAGTGTTTTCATGAATAAAATGTTTAGATAAATTTGACATCCGGCAGTTTGATATACAAATAACAATGCTTTTGTGTAAGGTTTCGGATAGCGAAGGGTGTCGTATGCCAGGATGTAATGCATTTGAGACTTATTTCTTTACTCAAAATACATTGCTGGGCAATTAATTTAACTTTCAAAAATTCGATTTCCTTGTTATAGGATCTACATTCTCTAACATTTAATTTTAGTAATGATTTTAAGAAAACATGTTCTGTTGACATCTATCTGTTTGAGAAATTTAACATTTTTTTCTTAAAGTAAAATGTTTCCACTATAATTCGATGAACACACTCATTTTTCAGACGTATTACTTTGTATAAATTCAGTTGTTAAGAATTAGATTGTGACATTTGTCTTTACTTTACAGATACGAGGTCGATTACTTCAGCGTTATTTTATGACTAATGGCTACGATTTGACTGCTATGTCCATTCTCAGAGGCAGAGATCATGGAATTCCATCCTATTTGAATTGGAGAGGATTTTGTAAACTTCCAGTACCAAATTCGTGGGAAGACATGAAGAACTTTATGGAAAATGATTATGTTGAAACTTTACAAGAGGCTTACAGGTAAGAGTAATTTACGATCTGAATGAAATAATGAATTAACGATAATAAACCACTACATAAGACGTATATTAAGTTGCTCAATGTTGAGTATTGGGCAGGTGTATCGGAGCTCAGTTTGACGAAAGCAGTGTTATATTTGTATAAGAATAACAAACATGTTGGCACATTATTTTAAACTGAAAATGACACTAAAGATTTATTCTAGAGTAATAATGTTTATAGCTTGACTTACTGTCTGTAAGTGGCGACTTGCCAGACAATTCACGTTATCGCTGTCTCGTTATCGCTAAATTTTGAAAATGAAGTAAAGATAGACTAATCAAACCAGAAACGATACCTCGGACTAGAGATTCACATCAGCTTTGATTTTTAATTTAAAATATATAGCTAATAATTAAAAATTAAAAATAAATTAGAAATTATTTTAATAATTAAAGTAACAATAGCAAAAAATAGTAACTTTAAAAATAATAAAGTTATTAAATAAGTGTATAATTCTAATTGAGCATAGCACTTAAAATAATTATACTCTCTACTTACATTTAAAATAAATGGTAAACACCAAAGAACTAGTTTCCCAGCCAAGCCACTGGTTCGATTTCATTAATTTTTACTTTATATGAAAATTCATGACTTCTAAATATGTCATCAATGGTCACCAATTTAAAAATAATAATAATAAAAAAAATTGTAGTTTTTAGTTTTAACTTTGAGTTAGCCACAATAAATTTGAATTAAAGATTTTAAAGAGAAAGAAAGAAAGCAATTTTAACTTTTCCCCCTTGGATGTCTCATTTTAGACATAATTACAGAAATCGAATCATTTTCACGTTTCTTGATTTCGATAGATAAGAAAATGTTCGGAAAAAGAATTCTTTATAAAATTGTATGCATTTCTTATGATCCTTTATATGTATTCAAAACATAATCGTGCATCTGATTCTTTTCCGATTTCAAAAGTTAATATTTTGTCAATAGGAAATTCAAGAGAAAACAGAAAAAATTGAATGAAGTACAGGATGGCCATAAAATAACTTTCCCTGTTTGACGGCATCTACAGCTAAAACGAATGAACGAATTGAAACCGTATTTCATATATAGGCTATGGAAGGCATGGGACGGTGAATTTCGCAGAAAAAAAATACCAAAAGTTGTCGATTGGTGAAATACTGGCGCTATGGGAATACAGTTAGGAATGAATTCATGAAATTGTCTAGCCGAAGACAGTCGTGTATAGAGTCGTCGAGAAGTTTAGAGTCGCATAACGAGTCAAGCGATTGCTGAATTGAGATGTGTGCCGAATCCTGGAATTTATTATAGAAGCAGAATCGAGTCGTGTGAGGAGCAGCCAGTCGTGTAGTAGTGAGTCAGCAGTTGGATACAGCTAAAGCGAGGAGACCGTAGAAAATTGCAGGCGTTTGGAGAGACCGTAGAGAGTAGCTACGTAGATTCCCTCCTCCTGCTGAATTCTGTCTGGCTGCTTTGTGTACTGTGATTTTTGTTAGCTATCGATTACTTGTGGGGTGCTGCTTGTACTAAGTGTGGTGCTGGGTGTTGCTTATATACGCCTTTGCTGTGTATTTGTTGTCTGTGTCTTCGTATTTAATAAACGTCGTCATTTGCTATTGAGGCCTGTTGATTGTTTTACACCATACACCCAATACAAGCGTGCCCTTTTACGTTATCGATTTAGTGGAGGAAGTTCCTTAACAATATTTTTAACTTGAACTGGCCCCTCTTTTCCGTGCTGTACCAGTATTCACTCTGACGCATGTAACCTTAAGTGTACCTCAGTACACAGCTATTTTTTGTTATTATTAAAATACTTTGAAAAGTCGCTATCTGAAATGCCAACTATTTTGTTTGAGCGAAGCATTCCGTGGCAGTAACAATTTACTTTAGTGATTCTCAAAAAATAAACAATTTCATTTATGAAAAAAATAAAATAAAATTTTCATAAAAGAATCTGCCAAAATGAATGCCCTGAATTAAAATACATTTTATAAAAATTGGCACATTTCAAACAACGTAAAAACAAGCAAATCCTCTAAAAATTGCAATTAAATAAAAATATTTGTTTCACTATTACTTTCAACAAGTTGGATACGCATAATATAGGGGAAAAGAAACAGCCGAATGACAGAAGATGATTATATTCTAGTACTCTTTACAAAAGGGGTAACTATTACTTTAAAGACGAATGATGAATGCTAGTTCATAATTAGTAAACCACAATGCTTAGAGCACAAAATGAGACAAAGTTTTAGCAAAAAATATGTATCCCAATTAAGAGACCGATACATAAAAGTATTTCAGAAGCTAGCACTTGACGTCTCGTTTGGAAAAGTTATTCTGAGATACTTTCCAATTACAAAGTCAATACTCTGCCACAAGAGCAACAGAAAAAAAGCGAAAAAAGAAAATACTATTTAACACAAGAAGGTTTTACAATAAAAAACATTTATTGCTTATGTTTATATATTAGCCAAAATTTTGTTTAATACATGTCTTTATTATTTTTCATTGCAAGAGAAACTGTGTTTTTCTTTCTAGGTCCATTGAAGACATCGATCTGATACCTGGGGCAATAGGAGAGAAGCATTTAGAGGGCGCATTGCTTGGACCTACATATATCTGCCTTCTGGGTAAACAGTTTTCGAACTTGAGAAAAGGCGATCGCTTTTGGTTTGAAAATCTGAATCACCCTGGAGCATTTACTAAAGGTAGATTTCACCAATTGACTTAAATTGATATCAATTTCGAGAGCTTCACTAAACTATTGATTTTTTTCTCCCTCAAAAAAGCCCTATATCTGTGAAGGAATCAAAGCAAGTGTGGTAATGATTTGCTGTCGCAAAACTATAAGGAATCAATTAATGGTACATCGTCCACTGAATCGTTTGAAATAATTCGCCGAAAAATGTTAACCCTAGCCTCATTACTGTTGGGAGAAAAAAAAACTGAAGTCTTACTCATTTGGCGGTGGGGAAAATGGAAGATTTTTTTTGTCGGGAAAGTTAGTTTTTAATTAATAATTAAAATTCTAATTAAAAATTCGAAAAAAAGGAACCCCAGGTGCACATTCCCAACCTCCAAGGTATACATGTACCAAATTTGGTAGTTGTAGGTCAAACGGTCTGGCCTGTAGAGCGCCAACACACACACACACACACACACACACACACACACACACACACACACACACACACATTGAGCTTTATTATAAGCATAGATAAACTACTTAATGCCAGTAACAAGTGTTTTTTAAGAAAAATTAGCAAAGTCTTTCAGAATTAAAAAAAATTAACCTGCAGCTTTTTTTTTATACTTAAATTTTGAGCAATACAAAAAAAGATTTTTTAAAGATAAGGAATTTATCTTTGTTAACACTTTAAGTGGATTAGTGAAGAGTATCGAATAACATCAACATACAATTGTATTAAACATATTATGACTATAAAAGCGTGAGTTTCCAGGGTGGTATTCTACATTTCATAGCACGACAGCAACTATAGATACGCGATAGATTTCGCGCAGAAAAGTACATGATTCTGCTTTTCCCAAATAGAATGAGTATCCGATTGTGCTTGGAATATATTTATTTTGTTTCATTTGATTTAGGTTAAATTTTCACTTGGTTTCGACCAAAGCTAAGAAGGGAAAATGTATATTTAATTTTATTGTATCCAAGCCGATTATGACTGGTTAAAAATTTAAAATAAAAATATCATTCGTACAATACACTTTATTTATCCATCTTCATGCAGAATTATAATATTTCCATAACTAGGTCTTACAGGCAACCTGTTACGTTTAGCGCATGAAATCTATTCCGAACGTTTTAATATATGATGCACGAACACCAGATCTGAGTTAAGTTTTCTGAACTTCAATCCAGTAAGCGCTGGAACTTTATACGATTGTTGGTAGATTAAAGATTGCCCGACAAAACCCAAAGAGTAAAAAAAAAAAAAAAAAAAATGTAATTAAATTGTTGTAAATTAATTATAGCACCTACTTTTGTTTGAAAGTTCAAGGATTACCGTGAGTAAAAGACTGTCAAATGTCTCTTTTATATCTAAGAAGAGCACCACAATATGCTTTTTTGTTCAGAAGCTGGATTTCAAAAAAAATTGGATCTAGTTAATTATAATTATATATGATCAAATTAATTATAGGTAAGAAAGGGACATTCCAGGATATTTTATTTTAAAAAAGCAATTTTCATTCCATATTTTTATGGATTTCATTTGCTGCGGAGTATATAAAAAGCAAATTAAATAATTGCCGTCATAATATATTCATCATATTTATTTTCTTACGTGAATATAAAGATAATTTGCGGTTTTTTATTTTATGGTAGATTCATTCATATTTGATTGATAACAACAATTTTTAAAAGTTCAATAAATTCAAGAAACCCATCAATTTGAAACAATTGAACTTTTATCTGCTTGTTACAATGATGCTAACTCTAAATTTTTTTCAAAATTAATATCAGTTTACATCGATTGTTAGATAATTCTTTAAATCTACCGCCTTATTTTCAAGTATTCCCATTTGATTTGATAGCTGTTAATGGTAGCGCCATCTATATTATGAATTACTATTTAAAGTTTTCTCCTCAAAATTAACAGACTTCTGTGGTTTTCGTACAATAATGTTATCTGCCCCAGGCCAAATAGGCGTCGCAGCACCAATGTCTAATAATCGCCTTTATGCAATGGCGATATTAGGGGCAAATTAGGGGCGATATTAGGGATTTGTGGCTAAAATTTGAAATAAAGTTTTACTGATATTAAAATAATATGAAAGAGTTTAAAAAAAATATGTTTTACCTTTAATTTTTTAAATATGTAAACATTGTTTACTTTGCTAAAACCAACAATTTGAAGCTTTTAAAAAGAGACCCCGCCTTTTTGATTCAATGCAACTTTGCACGCGTTGACGGCGAGGCTTGAATGCAATATCATAATAAAAAGTAATATCCTCTGTTTAAAATTATTATAGAATATTTTAATATAAGGACATTATTATTCATAGTTATCTATTTTTCTTAACATTATTCTAATTTTTTAACAATATCAATGTTATAAGTAGACGTTAGATATTGCATGTCTTCATAAAGGCTTTCGTTCCTTTTTGAGGCTTGTACTTTTTGGCGTAAAGGCGGTAGGGGGAGTAAGAGAGGCCTAATTGTTCGAGCACCTATTTTAGGGACGTGGTAAACTGTAGTTCGTTAATCAGTGGGGAATTCCCAACTTGGCAGCTGTCTAGGGCTACTAGACTGAGAGGGGACAGCAAACAGTTCGATTAAAAAACCTTATTTTCCTAATTGCCAAATAAATAACCATGTAAAAAATACAAATTCTATGCATGATAAAATATTAGGATAATGTTGACTGTTTGTCGAGTTCAATTGGGTAGATTCTTGATATGTTTGATTATGTTCACTTAATTATTAAAACATCTATAAAACCGAACATTTACTTCAATAATATGGAGTACAAACGAGAATGTAGGGTAGTCTGGAGTCGTGACAGATAAATAAAGCAAATACATATTACTCAAATTAATAAAATAAAAATATATTAATCTAAAATAAATTATTAATACGTTAAAAATGTACTGAAATGGGAGATTAAGTTGATCATCTTATTAAAAGAAGGGTCTTATAATGTCCTCTGTCTGGAGCCGCAAGGTATCTAAATCTGCCATTGTTTTTAATTTCACTTTTTTAATTTAAAAATAATGGTAGACTAAATTATTCTTTGGTTACTTACTCCGGCTATATTACTTAATGTTTACACTCTCTTTAATTTAATTATTTAGCTTCCCGGTTTTGAAGTAACGCGAGGGATATTTTAAGCCCGGCTGAGATAAAGAGGACGGGACTTGGTAGTCTTATCCAAATTTCTTCTCCAAACTAGCCACAAGATGTTTGATCTTTTAAGCATGCAGCCAAACAGGCAGTTGTATGTTTCATCTTATGAGCGTGCACTAAGGCGGAATCACCATGGACCGTTACAGAACGCCATGTGGTGTTACATTACAAACACTCCATTTTATTTGATAGGATTTTATAGGAAAAGAATTTTGTCCCCAGAATTCTGCTATTTTTTCAATCCAAAAACCGAATATTGTTTCAATATAATATCTCATACATCTTAAAAGTGAAAGATAGAAATTAATTTTTGGATTTTCACTTTTGTCTGGAAACTTCATCTTTTGGAAATGAATAAATGTCTAGACATTCCAAGATATCGTAGCTTTTGTTCCGGTCTAAAAAATGTTTCAGATTAGAAAATAAATAAATAAAATGTTCCATACTGTCTGTTTTATACTAATAAACAGATTGTAGAAAAAAATCTACAAGCAATTTAACAATTTTAAGAATGAATTTCAGATTTCTGTTTCATCACTTTTAATAGTGATAGAATCACTAATATCAAAACATGTGAAAAATCTCATCTAGCTATAAAAGCATGAAAGGCACCAAGATGAATTATACACAAAGATGTTGAATTTTACAAAGTTCTTTTAAATATAACTTGGAAACAAATCTATGGCTCTAAGAAGCCCATAATATAATGAATGCAACGAGTCAATCTGAAGAAAAATAATAATATTGGCTGCAAAATTCATCATTTATATTCTTATATTTATTTGGCGCTTCTTTTTGTGGCTTCTTAATTAATTACTTTTACTAAGTTTTTGAAGATTTTTTTCTTAAAAGTTTTAGTTTATTTCCACTCCAGATCTCCAATATTTAGAAAGTCCCATGTTGAAATTCGCTTTCTGGCTCTAAGAAGCACATAATATAATGATATACAACGAGCCAATATGAAGAAAAAGTAGTAATATTGGCTGCAAAATTCAACATTTATGTGCTTATATTTCTTTTTGCGGCTTTTTAATTAGTTACATTTTGTAAGTTTTTGAAGTTTTTTTAAAGATTTGATTTATTCCCTCTCCAGATCTCTAATATTTAGAAAGTCCCTTGTTGAAATTCGCTTTATCACACTTGCATGTGAGATAATTGGCCCTTATGTTTGGCGGCTCTATCGGAAGGCTGTGAGTCATATTCGATAGATCACACAAGCGTCACTTCAGACGAAGGAAATTCCTTTGACGAACAATGATTTGATTATTCAGGCAATTATTTCATCTCTTAGATTATCTCGTGTGCGGTAAGTCTGATGCTAGTCCATGAAAGACACCCGACACTCTTCCGTAATGAAATAAAATAAACAACCGTCTGTTATCTAACATTTCAGCATCCCGCTTTTTGCTCTAATATACTATGCACGTGCCATAACAATGAAGCCTTGAAAGAAAAACGGTCGGTGCATTTTGTTAGGCTGGCTTAAAATGGCGCATTATGAGTTTCTTTTTTCAACTAAGAATCTTCAAAAGATAAAATAAATTTCTACGTGATACAAAGCTTTTCAAACTAATAATATTTTCTTCTTCAATAATTTCTAATTTTATTTTAATTTAATTTTCTTCGTTTTATAATATACACGAAGCAGCGAATGCAAATTAATTTTAATGAATGCAAATTAATTATAATGAATGCAAATTAATTATAATGAATGCAAATTAAAAGTTATGAAATAAAATACTTAAATATTCTATGTTTTTCATGAGTTATTATCTGCGTCATTTCAGATTAGTAGATATCACTGTAATTTGTATTAAGATGAAATACATGAATTAGATTATGAATATAACTTTTAGCAAATTGTTATCAGTCAATTAAATTTTTACTGCGTAGTTATGCATTAAATCTTGTATTGTAAAATATAAAAGTTGATAGTTTTACAATCCTATTTTAATAAAACAAATTATGGATTGAGGAGAAGAAATTGTTTAAAAATTATGTTACTGAATTTCGTAATCTATCATATTAGAACAAATTTTCGAATATAGCATTCCGGTGTATTCAGTGAACTTTGAATAATTACAGCGGCAAACATTTGTTATTCAACGTTTAACTAATTATTTTATAATTAACAATAAAGAATTCGTTTAATATGGTAACTAGCAATAAAGAATTTATTTTGATCCCCAAAATTTGCCCAAAATATATTGCTTTATTTGTCCACGTATAAAAATGGTTGAAGAAAAATTTCCTGCATCTTTTTTTATTTTTTTATTCCAATTCTTTTTTTCAACATGTTCTGCTCCATTTTGAAAGCAAGCATGCATAAAACGATTTTTTTGGAAAGAAGGAGCTCAGTTTTATAATTAACTATGATGGTTGCTATAAATTAAAAGAAAAAATGAGTCTAATAAGAAAGCAATATCTGTATACTTGTTAAATGAAATGTGTTGAATATGCAAAACAGTATCACTGCAATAGGAATGTATCAAGTAGATTAAAAAAGCCTATGTGACAGCGAGTTAAAAAATATGAAAAAGCTAGTTTTTAATTGCAAATAAAAGACATAATTTGCCGGGAGAACTGCAATGGAGATGCAATGGTAGATTTGCAATAAACCAAAATCTTATATAAATGGACATATGTTTAATGCAAATCCTAGACTTTAGCAATATTTTCAAACCACGAATTCGCATCCAGATGGTAATGTTGATTTTTATCTGGGATTCCCAGAAAATTTTTTCAAGAAAAATGGCTTTCCCTTCCATCTAACCATATAACCCATAATCATCACTGTGTGTACAGGCTCATTTTGCCTGAACCGAATTGGCGCATCCAGTCGGTGAATTTCATTCATGCACTAAACAAAAGCATTCTCTCATTACTTGTTTAAATATTTTATCACATTTCATTAGAATCACAAAGTTTATGGGTTATCACTAATTCTGTGATCTGCTTTAATTTTTGTATATGGACATTAATGTAGTTTTAATCAATGAAGAAGTAATTCACTTAAATAATAATTTTTTAAAAAGTTTCTCAGAAGCTGAATATTTTCTTTTTAAAATAAATTTTATTTACAGACCAACTGAAAGAAATTTATAAGATCAGCCATGCACGAATTATTTGTGACAATTCTGATGATATACACAAGGTTACGATGAACCCATTCTTCACACCTTCGGATGAGTAAGTAAAATTTGACTGAGCATGATATTTTATGTTAAAAAATATTTCCAAAAGAAATATTTTAATTAATGAAAGAGTAGTTTTTCAAAAATATAGCTCTTTCCATTTTCTCATATCAACAAAAATTTAAGATTAAACCTATTTTGTACTTATTTATTTTTGATTATTAAAACTGGGATGAGAAATACTCATAAGATTAGTTATCTAATTATTTTGAAAATTATGTATAAAATAACGACGTATTTATTAATAATGGCATGCATGACTTGAAATTGCATTCGTAAGTTTACTAAAATCCATCACTGCTTTTTTACTTTCTTGTATACGAAGTATAGAGAAAGTATTGTTCTCGTCAAAAAATTTGAACTCAAAATTTTGACGAATCACCGCGTTTTAGACCTCTATGAATTCGTAAAACACATTTAAAAAATTTGCAGTCAAATAACTCCAAACAAAAATAAAGATACAAAAAATGACAGTGACAAAGATAACTCAAAAACAATTTAAGCTAGACAGACGGAATTCGATCTGCCCGAAAATCAAAATTAAGTTTTAGACGCATTTACCCCCCCCCCATCCGATCGAAACCAAAATTTCAAACAGAACTGCAACTGCAGACATAAAATTACGTAATGTAAATTATATAATTTTATTACGTACTTAACGTAAAATTACGTACTTTTATATATACAAGTCGTTAAGTTTTTGAATGATCTCGTTTATATGCTTTTGAAAGTGCAGACCGTAAGATATTCAGCCCTATTTGGATTTGGCTCAAAATTTAATAGTAGTCTACGATTTAAATGTAATAAATTTTATCCATAGAGCTCTCTTCATTTTATAATTATCATATTAATTAGATTCGAATAAACAAACTTCCACTGAATAGCTTTGGCTCAAAATTTGATAGACATCCGAAGATTTGGACCATATACCAATGCATGGAGGGATAAATTTTTGGTTCTTTTAGTTTCTTTTCCTTTAATATGAACCATTTACTAATAAATAATTAGACAAATGAGCTGAAATTTCAATAAAATCGCTCACACTGTTTGAATATGGAATCTACCAGTTAATCCATATTTAATCACTTTAATCTCTTCTTGTTATGTTTATACTTGCTTGATTCATGTCATTTTTTCTGGCAGAAATCCTCTTCTAGATTGTGATGAAATCCCTAAGATTGACTTGAATCATTGGAAGGAGATGTAAATCTTGAAAGTGCAAGATGAAAATCTTCAGCTCAAACAAAAAAATCACTAGTGTCTGTCTTCATTTCATTTCATGGTTCACAAGTTGTTAATGTTCTGGAACAACTCATAATTGGACTTCAATCGCAAAAACGCCGAAGTACAAATTCTATTTGGAGAGAACCGAATTCGTCAAAAGAATCTGTAGTGGTCTTCAACTTTGGACTTCGAATTATGTTTGTGCAATGATGCTTTTCTGAAAGCAAACTGTATAATGTTATGTCTGGGATATGCTTATTTACTCTGTCTTAAAACTGCAGTTTTTTTGTTTTTTTTTTGGTAAACAACTGTGATTTTGTTAATTGTCGGTAAAATAAGTCTCTTATGTTATTGAGTTTCTTATAATTAGCAAACATTTAATTTCTTATACTGTCCAATAAACTACATAAATGTCGATGTAAGTTACCATTCCTATAAAATTATATAAATATGAAACACTTAATTTCTTAAACATAAATCACACAGTTAACTTATTAGTGCATGGATCGAAATGTTGCGTCATATCATAATGCATGTGTTCATAAAAATAAAAATAATAATATAGTTCTTGTGGAGTTTATGATCTGTTGGGATAAAAAATTAAGAAGGAATTTTAACTTTATTTTTAATAAATGGGTGTTTGCACCTTACTTGAATTTATTTTACCTCTCTTTGGAGTTATTTAATGTATGTGAATATTTATTTCTTGTAGTTTTACTTTTCTGCAAATTTTAGTGCAGTTTCAAAGAAATGTCAGAAACAATAAAATTTTTAATATTTATTCGGAATTGATTGACCTGACATGATGTTTCTGAATACATTTTTAAAAATAAATTTCTAAAAATAAATGGTTTTTTGCTTCATTTATTTAAAGGTGTAATTCATGATTTTAAAAATTCTTATTAAATAATAATTCCAATCTCAATTTCCAACTCATGTCGTGCACATTTTTTTATTTACAATTCATTGTTATTTTTGTTTTTGTTATGGGTACTTTCTACATAGATATTGTGCAAAATAAAATTTACGTAAAATCTATTTTTGTTGTTTTTGATTAAAATTATGTAAAGGAAACTTACAGCGTTCAAGCCAAAATATTTCCTCTGGCTCATAAAATCATAATGATAAAGGCCGCGGTGGCCTGGTGGTAAGGTCTCGGCTTCGGAACCGGAGGGTTTCAGGTTCGAGACCCGATTCCACCGAAGAACCGTCGTGTAAGGGGGTCTGTTGCACGTTAGATCCGTCCTGGCCAAACATCCTCCCGCTGGTGTGGTATGGAGAGGAGGGTGCGAGATCCGTCCCAAAATAGCCCTAGTGTGCTTCAAACGGAAAGATAATATAACTAAACTAAACATAATGTTAAAATAAATTCAGTGCCTACATCTAGAAACCAGCTACTATTTAGATTTATTATCTAAAATCAGATGCATCTCAATCTATTGCAAAAAGAATATATTAAAAAATTTATAATAATGAAGTATCAGAATGTTTTGAACTGAATAATGTTTTAAAGATATTATTATATCATTTATAAAGTGCGTAATGCGAAAATCGCTTCTAACAAGATGCAATTTTTGTTGAGCCTAGATCTGCCAGATTCGGAGGAGGTTTAGATTCTTAAATAACACGTTCTCATTCAAAGAAAGTTTCTCAAAATTTTAATTAGATTTTTAATAAATTATATTCTAATAGGAATTTTTACGTTTTTTTTAATGACTTCGGAGTTATTGCACAAAAAATCATTTTTCCATCACTTTAAAAACTAATAGTTGTTCGGTGATAACAATTTTGTATCCTTGAAAAATTTTTCTTGCAATTTTAAATTTTTCAAAATTAAATTTAAACTCAATTTGTGCTTTTAATGCTTCGGTAATGATATTTTTATTGTTGTAAAGAAATCCAAAAGCAATTTTATTGTTTCGTCAAATGTTTCCTTCGCATGTTTTCATTAATATGAACGATATAATAACAGTGAAAACAAGTAATATAAAAAAAATTAAGCCAATTCCTACTTTCGCAAGAATTGAACTCGCATTCTTCACCTTTACGTGAAAAATACTGAAATCCTTGCATTTTACCGATTGAGCTATTGTCTGTTGATTTCGTTTTTTATTACAAACTGTTAAAACTCTATTTAAGACATTAAAAATTAATTAAATTTAATAATTAATGAATTAATATTTGAAAAAACTGTATTAACATCAAGTGTCATCCATTACAAGTTTAAAAAAATGAACTTGAACTTGAGTGGATGAATAAAAAGTATTTTATTAACGATTGAAAATTTGAACAAGATATATAAATATATATGAACTAATAATAGGAATTGAAAAATGTTGCTTTCTTTGGCATTCAGAACTTTGTGCTTCGCCTTTATTAACGGTTTTATGCTTTTAGGGTGATATTCTGATATTCTTTTCGTAAATTGTAAATTCATTTTGTAATTTTATAAATTTTTTTTTGTTTCTGGACAAAAAAAGTAGGGGCTATAGAAATGAAGTAATTTTTATAACTTTGTTTTTAATATTGCGATAAACTATTTCCACACAAACAGATGTAAAAGTTCACTTCAGATACTAAAGCAGATGAGCAGATATTTATTTCCTCAGTCATGTGAAAGAAAGCCATCATTATAATTTTTTTAAAAAAATCTCATGAAGCGGTTATTTTAAATATGGACTTCTATCTTCTCAATAACTATATGTAATCATTCACGATAGTGCAGTTGATAAGACCTCTATTTCCTTGCATTCATCTGGCCATTTCGAGGTTTGTAAATCCTTCGCTCCAGATTTAGAATACTCACAGACTTTGTAAACCACCGTTTCATTGTCACAATCATCACACCTGAATAGAAAAAATTACGTTCAAGATTTATATACTATCTTCATGCTTCTTGATCGCTTTAACGTGAGAAAGTTTACTGGGTCTTTTAAGTAATTATTTTGAAAAAAGTTATTCGAACCTATTCAAACCGCAGGAAGACCAATTTATTTTTGGTTAATTTGTTAAAGGCTGACTTTCCTTACCTACAATCAGAGACAATACCAGAACTGTTTTCTTTCTCTCATCCATCCAAGTAATGCAATAATTGCCTTCCTAATCGATATAAATGCAGTGAAAATCATTTAATTTTCGTTTCTATTAATATCATAAAATGCGCCGACTGTTAGGGAAATTACAAAGTTGCAGGCTACGAATGTCCAAAACGGAAAGAAGAGAAAGAATTTCTTAAATTCAAACGCCTCATTGTTTTTTTTTTGTTTTGAGAATTGTTTTTTGTTTGTTTTTGTTTGCTCACTGAAGATTTGTCTCCTTTAGTAATTTTATCTTCCGCCGTTTTTTTGCGGATTCTAGCATACACCCTCCTTTTGTGTCTTTGTAGTTCTTCGTATTTTTCTTGTTTTCTAGATTTTTCTTCCAGTATGCTTCCTTTATTTCTCATGTCCAAGAAACTCCATCACATCTTCAAACAAAATTTTTACCTCCACCATATTCCGTCAAGATAGAGCTTCAAATGACAGAGAGAGACTTTTCATCAACGTAGATAATAAATAAATAAATAAATAAAAATAAAAACTTTCCTGCCAACGTATCTTTTTACAATTATATTTTACAAACATTGAAACTCAAATTGTCAAAATTATCTTTCAACACCAGTCACTTACAGGTGTCAACATCCAAACCTCGACAATCAAATTTCTCCATCTTACATAACTGCAGATGACTTCAACATTAAACACCTTGTCCTTGGTTGTCCTACTTCTCTCCTCACCCACCGTTACAGAAAGAGGAGACTCACTGCTCTTAACGTCTCCTGTTTCAGCAACGGAGCAGATGAGATATTAACTTGAATAAGAAAAAAAATGACCTCATTATTCTAAACCTTTTACCCTCTTTATCAGACCACAGCATTATTAACATAAATTAATATTCTTTCATCCCTTTTTCGCTCCTATACTTTTGATAGCGATCATCTGGTTTAAATTTCTTTGAAATAAAAAACACACACACACACAAATTTAAGAAGAAAAGAAAATATACGAAATTTTAAAACTTTCTTCTATGGCATGAATTTTCGATACTAAATCTTTCTTCTTATTTTTCTTTCGAAAAGTTTTTGCTAATCAACCGTAAGCAAATTTTTTTCAAATAACAAAAATTCCATTTATTTCATTTTTCCTTGGTGGAATGATTGCTATAAATTTATTTAGGGTCAGGAAAGAAACTGTTGTAGCCCAAACTCATTATTGGATTCAATGTTAAAAAAAATCCTCTTAATAGTGCCATCTTATTTTAAATTACACCGGCAACATTGGAATAAAATTTACGAAAGCGTAGATTTTTCAGAAAATCTCTAAAGCTATCTACATCAGTACCATGTTTCTGTCTATACTATCAATATTATATGAACTTCAGCTACCGTCGTTTTCACGCCAAGTTATCTAGCAAATCATGTCGCAGATCATAATACCTCATAAAATATTGAAAGTTCATTTTGTATGACGTCTTCATTGACGAAATTAGCATATATAGTCTACCGTTTACTTTAAAGAACTTTACAAAGCTATTCAAAAACTGCCCGTACTTTCTCCCGATCTGATCAATTTACCATGAAATTTGGAATACCGGAAACATTCCACAAACTGTGAAAATTATCTCCATTTTAAAGCTATAGGAGAAAAATACTATAGTCCAGTCCTATAAACTAATTTCTTATATCGGTTTTATGCAAAATTTTTGAAAGGTTATTTCTACATAGAATAATCGTAAACAACTCTGTACGTAATTCCTCTTTCATCGTGCGGCTTTCCTGCCTTGCAAAGACTGCATTTATCTTATCTCTATCTCTTCTCAGATAACCTAAGAAGGGAAAAAAATCAAAAAAAAAAAATCATTCTCATCAAACTTGATATGGTATTAGCATATGATTCAGCTTGGAGGGATAAATTAATTAATACATTTCTTCAACTAAGTATCATATTAATGACAGCAAAACCTTCAAAACAATCATAGTTATGAATTTTTTCACATTTTGAAGAAACTATGTCAAACATTTAACAACTATTTCTAGGTATTCCGTAAAGCAGTTTGATAAATTTATATCAAGAATATGATTGAAATGTTCTCTTTTACATTTACATGAAGAATATATTTAAAGATATCCATCCCGAAACTGAATGTCTAATCGACACCGGTGACATTTTATTAATTGGAAGTAATTAAAAGCTCCCATCTATCTTGAGAAACATTCGATTGTCTCTCGATAAAATTATCCATTAAAGTAATCTAGTGATTTGGAAATTATGCGTCTATTTTCATACTTTATGCATCTTATGATCAAGGGGCTTTGAACCCTATTCTGAATTACTGTAGTTTATATATAAATTTTAACATTTTGAAATATACAGCAATTTCTTCCCCGTACAAATGTGATATTGGTAGAGTGCATGGAATTGTTTATCAATCTTTTCATTTCGTAAAATACATCGCCAACTCGAGAAAGGTGCTATGGCAGTTGTAATGATGTTTTCGGCGTAGATCCATCTAGCGTTCTTGTAGAAATACGGCGCATATTCTCCAGATCGAACTTTAAATCTTTTTGACTAAAGCAGCTATATCTTTTGCATTGAAAAGATGTAGATGACTGTGTATTCAAAGCTTTTATGTTTAATAGCTACCATGACTCAGCTGTCCATACGTGCAATAGCAAATCTCGTAATGTGTAGCTGGGTGTGTGTATTTAATCCAAGGAAAGATGTTTTCTCGTCTTTTTCTTATTTAATTTCGCACACACACACATATAACAACACACATGGACGACGATCACACATATATAAGAAAACACATAATATATACATTTAAAAGTAGAAATTGCCGCTAACAAAGAGTGAACGAATACTTCCTTTTGCCGCTAACAAAAGAGCGAGCGGTGCCTGCTTGCATCAGTTTCACACCAACTCTCAGGTTGAAGTGTTTACAATAAAAAAGCGTAAGTGTGCTTCCCTCACATTCCAAACATACATATGGTTTAGAGCATACTGCGCCATCTATGTTCAGTATTAATTTTTACTATATGAATAAATATACAAAGAATAAAAAATACAAATAAAATAATTAATGAAAAACAAAAATGACAAATAATGAAATCACATAAACATAATGCCTCTATTGAAATAAAGAAGAATTATCAATAAGGAGAAAATCTCAAAAATTTGTTCTCGAAGAAGTTTCTCTCATAATTTTTTTTTTCGACAGCAGGATACATCATTTGTCAATAAGGAGGACACCACAAAAATTTGTTCTCGAAGAAATTTCTCTTATAAAATGTTTATATTTTTTTATTTTGACAGCAGGATACGTCATCTCCTTACTAGCTCCATTCTTGTCTTCATAATTGAGGTCTAAACATCTCCATCTAATGCTAATAAGGAAAATTTGTTGACGGTCTGAGGGAAATGTTGAGCCTAGAACTATCACATTTTGGAGGATGAGGACGAGACCGTCAGAGCTCTTTCTTTGAAATTTTGATTATTTAAAAAATAAGATAGCTTTCCCAATAACTTCCGAAAAAAGTATTACACAAAAATAATTTTTACTCCACTTTGATGTACAAATATATATCTCCCAAATGATATTAGTAGACATTTCAAATTGTTTCAAGAATGTAACAAGAAGTCTTAATCAATATTTGAGAAGCGGATAACTGCATTTATTTATAGCAATGCAACATCAGATTTAACTTACCTTTTGTTACACACTGAAGTGTGTGTTGATGTACTCTTAAAGATTATCTATTTTTGATTCTTAATGTATCTGAATTTCATTGCTGATTCTGGAATCAATTGTTCAATTTAAAACTATTTTATATACAATTCACTTGGTTTATCATTTGTTTAAATCTTCAATTTTATCCATCATCTTACTCAAGAGTCCTTAGCTTCAGAAATTTGTAATAAAAATTGTTTTTCGGGTAGTTTTAATTTCAAATTATTATTTTAAAGCACAATAATAATGACTAAGGTATTTTTTTTAATTTGTAATTAATTAGATGGGCGAACCAGCTGGTCGCTGAAGGCCGCTAGTGCTTTAATAATGGTGCCCTGTACTTAAAAAGTTAGAAATGTATCTGAGAAATAACTGACCCTCATAATATCTAAAAATATATTCAATATTGGGAAGACGAAAACCTGATGATTCCATTTGTAGCTAAAAATGTTTGTTATTGCAGTTGTTATGACAGAATTGTAAATTATACCATTCAAATAAAAATGACTGATATAAATAAGGATGAGTTAAAAAATATGAGTGATAAAAGGTCACTGAAAGTGACTCGACTAATTTCCAAATTCCAGTTCAATCTTATTCACTTATAGCAATCTGTTTCACTAAAAAAAAATTTATTATCTTTAGAAACTATTTGATCAAATATATTGAGTGGCAAATTAAAAAAAAAAAATATCTTTCAAACAAAATAAGATTCATTTTAAAATGTAGTGAAAAGTTATAAAATTATTACTTTTAAATTCATCATAAAATGATTTTAAAAGTAACACCTTAAAAAGGGGGTGAGGTGTAAAATGAATAAGCATTTTAAGCACTTCTTAATAACTAAAAAAGTCATTTTATATGTGAAATATAAGCAAGAAACATCTCTTCTATAAGGTTTTTGTGTGCTAATAAATATGATGTTTAAGAAAAACGAGATCAATAAAATGTTTAATTGATCATACTAACTATTCTAACTGCTTAATATAGAACTGTATATTTGGAAAGATTTCCAAATTTCTAAAAAATTTTTCGATGAAATAACAAGAATCATAAATATACTTTGCAGCTTGATCTTTTTTTGTAAGAGATTTTCAAACTATAATCTTTCAAAATTCTGAGGAAGGGGCTGTATCTTGTGAGCTCAGGTATCATTTTTTATTATATAAAAAATGATACCTAATATTTCAGAATCACAATAAAAAATTATATTGTAGGATTTGAAAGCGACACGTGCAACAGCAACGCGTGACCTTTTTAATATGCACATTCAGGAGCATTTCTCAGAATCCTAGAACTTGACCTTCAAAAAATGTTGCATCTTAATCATGATGATATAACGGCAATAAGTTATTAAAGAAAAATCATTTTGCAAAACAAGAGTAATGATTATTATTCAGATGTCTAGAGAAAACTAATTAAAATGCAGTTCTTAAATCATCATTATTTTTGCTTTTATTTCAGTTTTAATTGTTCTGTTATGAATTCAGTAGAGCTGCTGGGAAAATTTGAAAATTAATGCAATTATGTAATAAATAGCATTACGAAACATAAAATCACTGTCAAATCAGGCCATTAAACCAAATCATGCCAGACTGCTACTGAACATTCATAGGCATGACGTAAATTCTAAATGGGAAATCAATTTCATAAATCTACTCGGACGTTATAAGGTGAAAAAAATGAATAAAAAAACCTATTACGCTATGACAGGATTCCTAATTGGAGATAAATGTTTTGCTCATGCTGTAATTACATAACATTGAAGTTTTAAGTTGGTGCAGTTCCAAGTATAAAATTACATAAAATAATTACAAAAAAAATACACGTCGAATAAGTGAGTTTATAATACTATAAAATTTGCCCAAACAAAGAGTGGACAAGATAAGAAAAATTAATATCTTTAAAATAAATTTAACAGAAATCATCATTATTATTTAGACAGTGGTCTCATCGTTTCGGTAGAAAGTCAATATCTTTGATGTGGAATGTTTTGTTGTTTGAAAAAGTCCTGCATTGCTTCCCTCACATTGTGATCCGAATGAAAACATTTCCTTTTCAAATTTCTCTTAAGTATTCCAGAAGCGTGATAATAACATAACGAAAAAATTGGTCTGTACACTGGGTGTTCCAACACTTTCCAATCGAATTTTTAGAATCATCTGGGAAGTGTGATTGCGTATTATCATAAAAAAGCGTCTTTTACTGTGAGAGTATATTAGATTTGTGGCTGTCTGCTTTTGATTTTGCTTTCTCTAAGAAGTTTCAAGAGAGTACTGCAGTATTTTGCTGAATCGATAGTGTAGTTTCATGCCAGGAAAATCAAAAAAGTTCCGTGGTAATAGACAAAAAAAAAAAAAAAAAAAAAAAAAAAAATTAAAAAAAAATAACATCCCTTTCTTTGCAGTCGGCATGGCTTTTGATTTTTTTTGATTGAAAGAATTATGTATGTTTTCATTTCGTACTCGTGCTTTTTGACTTTGTTATGTAGTAGTGACATCACGACGTCGCCCACAATAATGCGTTTTAGAAATGCATTGCTAAAACGGATAAAATGTTACAGATTGTGTCTCATTCATTGCTTTTTGTGATCAGGGGCGAGCATTTTGGCCTCTATTGCGCGCATATTGTTCATTTTTAGATTCGGAAACCTTCTGTGTGTTTGCACATGCACTAGGATGCGTTTATTTCGTTAAAAAGGGGGGTGGGAAGAAAGCAGCAGATATTTACATTTAGCCATGGGGCAACTCAGATTATTTGCGGAATTAAGAACCTACTAACAACTCATCTTTCTAGATATCACCATTTAGCGAAGTATAATCTTGAAAAATACTAATCTAGGGATCCTGAAATGGACAGTTCTTTATCGTACAGCAGATGTTTGCGCCATCTCTTTACTCAGACTCACTGCTGTACGGATTTCACGAGTCGTAGCTTTTCGGTTATTTCTAATTATTTCATAAACAGCACCAATGTACTCAGGATGTTTGTTTGACCAAAAATTTAGACGATTTTGATTCTGATTTCCATCATTCAAGAAAACTCTTATTCCATTTTTCACAGTTGCTCGTTCAAAAAATTCTTATAATAAGCAGTATCATTTGACGATAAATATTGATATTTTTTCTGTCACTAGGAAATATACAACTGCTCCCAGTTTCATTTCGTAAAGCATCCATATTTGCACCGTGTTAAATTCACTTTAAATATTTTCAGTTGAATCAGTCCTTCAAATGAATTTATAATCTATTGAATCGATCCTCTATGGTATTTTTTATGAAGGATCACAGTTTGATCACGGAAAATCGTTATTTCGAGTCAAACGCACCAATTTCAGCATAATTTAAGGGGGAATATCGGTCTAGGTGCCCACATTTTGATATAACATCTTTCGAAAGATTGTTTTTTTTTCTCGTCAGATTCCTTTCAGATAAGATGAAGAATTGACCATCTGTGGCTTAGGACCAGCCGTCTCGAAGAGGATGCTAGTTATGAGAATTTTTCAGAAATATGGATGGATTATGTTTAAGACAGCAGTCGGCCACAAAAATTTTTGTCGATACTGTCTCGTTCAGTGATGGCGGGGTAGTCGGCTGTGCACAAGAAGAAGAAGATGAGATCAAAGTTACTAACACTTCTACTGTAACTTCAAAGCGGAAAGTCATTCTTGCAAACTGGGCATCCCATTGCTATTACATTAACGGATGGATGTGAAATAAATGACATTTTATTTCAGTGCCATGACATCTTAAAACTTATCTTTATTTTTTTAAAAATCGAAGTCATCAATTTTAAATTTTCTCTGTGAATCTAAAACATTTCTTGTTTGTTTTGAAGATAAATATTTTTGCAGTTAAAATTTTGCTACATTTCTGTTTAGCAAAATTTTTTTTAAATGTGTTTTCACTACATAGTATACCACCATACTGGTATTCAAAGACAATGTAAGAATTATTTGTGCAATAAAAAAAATCTTTTTTTAAAGGAGTTTTTCTTTATCATCAGGTCAGCATATCAAATATAGCAAGAATAGTTTGATTTGAACTTGATCCATCTTTGATCAATTTGCTCGTTATGTATTTCTCATGACAGCATTTTTTGAAACATAATTTTCATAGCTTGAAGAAATTTGAACAGAGAAGATGAAAATGTGTATAAATTACTTGCTTTGAAACAGTATTTTTTATATTGTTTCAAAGGAAGGCCATGTTATTTTTTTATTTTATAGTTTCAATGAATTCATGAAGTCGAATAAACAGAAACATCCGTTTCTACAACAAGACACAGTGGTTGTATAATCTTGGTATCAGTCTTATTAAAAAATACCACTAATATATTTTTTTTTATTTTAAATCACGCGAAAGATTTTTTTTTATCAAATTTTGCTGGTAAACTCTCGAACAAAATTGCGTTTACTTAAACAGTGGACAATGAAGAATCAAGAAAAACAATTGCCACACAATAACTTCAGAGGCTCAAAATCATAGATAAAAACCTTCATAGCAGGCACGGGATGACCTTATCTCAGGTAAAGGAGACTTTATCAAACTTAAGAAACTCTTCATTGTCTTAGGCAATAATCCCCATATTGCCTCTTGAATTGGTTTCAAGTGTTGTGATAGAGCATTCGAAACCATATTGCTTGTCAGCGGTTTCCGATTTCATTCAGTGTAGAGGAGATTTAGATTTAGTCCACTGCTGAGATAAGGATAAAATTCGGAGGTATAGTTGGAATTATGTTTCATGTTTTTAATACAATTTCATTTTGTTTTTATCATAATAGAATGCCTCAATTAAAGAGTGATTAAAATTGCTAATATTCCTTCTATTTTCAATGTTTAGCAAGTTTTTTTTTTGTCCCAGTAAATGGTCGCTGAATGAGAAATGTTATTCCTATTACAAAATTATATCTGAATTATTCATAAAATATAACATATGTAAAATTTGTGTAATTCATTCTAAGTATATATGTAAAATTTAATATCCTTTATTCAAAAAATATAACATGTATAATTTGCATTATTCATATAAAATATATCTATATAATTAATTATGAATTATTCATATAAAATATTTTTCATGGTTTTTTTTTTTTATTTCCTTTAGTGATATGAGATGAGTTTTAGAAATTTTAAGTAATAATTTAGTGAATTTGATTTTCATTTACTACTACTAATTATTAAAATATTTTCTAATTGCATCTAATTGAAGTAAAATAAATTTCAAGCTCCACATTACCTCTTTAAGAATAAAAGAATAATTACAGTTCATTTTTGAAAAACTTTATTTCATTGATCGTACTGATATTTCATTCTGATTCATTTGTGAATGATAGATCTACAATACTTTGACCTATATTTTAATTTTAATTTTTTTAGTAATTTTTAAATGTTTCAAAGTATAGTTTAGTTCTATTTCAAGAGTTGATTTTCGTCATTTATGATGAATAGTTTTTTATTTTCATAATAATTTGTTCATAATGTGATACTTTTGGAAGAATAAAAGAAGATTTAGCATCTCTGATCCCTGGGAAATAATGCATTTGAAACAATTTCGTTAAATTTTTAAGTATAATTTTTTTAAATTTCGCATATTGTGCATTCGAGTCATTGAATTCATTTATAACTTATTATTTATTACTAACAGACAGTCAAATATTCGTCACATTTGGTCTGCAGTTTGATAGAAATCTGGCAATCTGATAGAATTCTGGCAATAAAATCATAAGCCAAGTTACATTCATCTAGCTAGTTATATTTTTATGTCACCATGCTTACATGCACATAGACGAATAAATAAGAACCTAATATATTTTGATTTCCTGTTGGCAGATATCGTCCAAAATTTGATGAAAGTCTAAAAATTTAGTGTAAAGATCCCCTACTAACTTTCATTCGTCTAGCTCGTTACATTTGAGAAATATCGTATTTACAAACAGGCAGGATTCATTCCAAAAATGTTTTTTTATGGCGAGATTTAAAACAAAAATATGCATTAAAGCTTTGAGGTCGAATTTTTAAACAATCACAACACTTTCAGTTAGTATTCTGGAAAACAATGATCCTTATTCATCCAAAATCCTTATTAATATTAAATAACACATATCTCGCTATGGGATTTTTATTAACATGAGAGCTGGTTTTTATGAACTGGGGAATGAAATTTTATTTTTTCCGAATGAATACTACTCACTACGAGTTTGAAAGGCATAAACAGGTTTTTCAATAGATGAAAGCGAATTTTGCATTATAAAAAGAATTTAGAATAAATATTTCATCATAATTTATTATATCAATAATGAATGATATTGGTTCTGAAACGGAGACTCAAAGTGTCCAGTTCTCAGCAGTATCGAAATGAGTAAAAAATCTGTTATCATAATATCAACAGATATTTTGAAAACAACTGATTTTTGCAATATATAGGGAGGAAAGGGGATCCATTAAACAAAAGCTAGAATGGATTACAAATTCGTACTCAGGTTGAAAAGTAAAGTAAGTTTTCTTTTACTTTACTTAATTCACTTTTAAAGAGCTCTATTTAAATATCATTATTTCTTTAAAGACACGATATATCAATGCATACATACAGACTTTGTTTGCCAACTCTCTCGATAATCATATTTCAGCGGATCATTTCCATTATCCATTCCACTTATCTTGCATTCGAAGATTAAATATCAGTTCTTCTTAAATAGTCATTTCTTTTCTAGTAACGGAAAGCGAAACATTTGTTTTCATCTTGATTAGTCATTTGAATATTACTAGGCGATTAAAATGGATAACAGGAATTTGCTTCTTTGTTAGGATAAAAAGATTTTTCTTAGATAATCAAGTTTCGAATTTTTTATCAAAGAGGACTTTTTAAACAAGGAGTAGAATTATTAAGTGGAATCCAGATTACTTATTACTTTATCAGGTTTTGGAAACTTTTTCATTGAAAATAATATGAAAATTGATCTTGATTTGAAAAAGAAAATCATTAAGATTTATTAAAAAAATGATGTTATTATAATTTTTTATTTGTTAATACTACATTGATACTAGTTCCCATTTATGCTTTCTTCAGATCTTATTAGGCTTCAGATAGGCAGAAAATGCAAAATCTCTCTCTCTCTCTCTCTTTTTTTTTTTTTTTTTTTTTTTTTTTGCTTTTTTGCTTTTTTGTATTATAATACTGTCTTTTAACATGATAGGTAAATGAATATTTATAATATTCTGTATCGAATACATTTTGGGAGATAATGCAAATTCTAATTTCTCTAAAATTAGAATTTTTGATGTCTTATAAAATGATAGTACATTTTTCTTCCTGTACAAAAGATTTCAAGTGATGGTTTTTTTGAAACTATGGATTTATTAATTTAACCGAAGTAATTTAATTGTGAAAGGTTTTGCTCCTTTTCAAAAATGTATTTTATGACATTAAATGTCAGATTAAAACTGATCTTAACCTAATTTGTTTCAAAATAATGAAATAAAGCAAAATCCATCGCTTTTTCTAGATGAATGTTAAAAAATAAAAAGCGAAAATTTCAATGTAAAGGAATGTTCTTTTCACGACTTTCTAGAATGTGTTCAAAACAACGTGTTCAACTGCGTTGAGTATATTTTGGAAAATTAGAGTCAACGTTTGATGTCGAATTTAATTTATTTAGTTTGTTGCAACTTTCAGTAATCTTATTTAAAAAATTGATTACCATCTGCAGATCTGATAAAAGAAAATATACGGCAAATTTCAAGAATTTCGCTCGTTGAATCTTTGCTTTATCGTGTTCACTAGCATGTAGATGCACAAACAGACAGATTTTCAGCCAACATTTCCATCTAAAATCCACCAAAACTTTATAATTTTAACAAAAGAGACCCTATGCCAAATTTCATCTTTCTAGCTCGTTTCGTTTTTATTAATTATACTCAGAGACTGACATGATTCCTCAAATAATTTTTTCGCAGTCAGGTATGTGGAAATATATTAAAATCTCGAGGTCAAATACTTCGCATACAAGAAAATAAAAAAATAATAAACCATCATTTAAAGAAAAACGATTAAGTAAAAGATATTTTTGCTTTAGAGTTGATTGAAATATTAAAATAAATTTTCTTTTAGGGGAGTTATCAGTGAAAGATATTTTCTAATATTTTATGTACTTAAAGAAAGAGAGGCAAAAGAAGAAAAAAGCCTAGAGATGATGAAATTTTTTCAGATGTATGCTCGCTCCTTGGTTGGTTTACTACAAATTATCCTTGATTTTAACATGACATCAGGAATAAGAAAAAGACAGAAAATAAATGCTTAAAAAAAATTGAAATTAATAGTTACCGTGAATAAAACGAAGGGTTTTCACTGTTATGAAAATTTTCTTTTTCAATCTTCAGAATACTCGAAAATTCACGAAAATGACAAAGTTAAAACCCCCATTTCGCTGTGCAATATATTTCTTTGTTGTTCAAAGCAAAGTCATTGAAAAAGCAGATCTTCAGTATTTTCTTCAGCTTTACAAACTCTGCACATCGGAGTTAGTAAGAATTGAAATCCATACAATTCTCTTCCAATTTTTCTCTGGTTGGATACGTCTTAGTTCGGAAGCGAGAGTCAAGGGCCATGTTGGGCCTCAGAAGATAACTGTTTATCTAAAGGAAGAATTGAACGAAATAAGTTCCAAGAGTTGGATGCCCAATCCTCCTTGAAAAGTCTGAAGAAATAGAGTCTTTAGATTATTTACACAAAAAAGTTAGTTCAAATATTCAAAAATCCAACGTGAGTTACCATAATAATAATTAATTAAATTAGCACTGACTGACGGCAAACAAATTGATAAATAAAGTTTTCTGTATGTTATAGTTTAAAATTCAAAAACGGAAGTTTTCAGCAAGGAGGAAAGTATCTTTATTTCAGTCAGCTTATTTCGCAAGGAAAAATCCCATTCCATCATTTAATTTTCAAATAAAAACTCCAATGCATATTTCATTTTGTCCTTTTCCAGGAAATGAGAAACTTTCCACTTAATTATTCGAAGAATTCTCGGTTTCTTTTTAATTCCAAAGAAAATGTCAGTATAAAGAATACAGAACAAATCTCAACGAACTATATCAAATCTAATCAATAGAAATCATCGTCAATTCATAATATAAACATCCCTCCCCCCAAAAAAATCGTCATTCTTCTACCAAGTCCATAGAGCCAAATGAAACGAATTTCTCAAGGCACGAAAACCAAACTTACTAGTATAAAGTCACTTAAAATTAATATTAAAACTAACAAAAATCACGTTAAATATTTAAAAGTTATAAAAATGGAACCTTAAAAGCATTAAAAAGAGTATAAGCAGTTTAAAAATTAAAAAATAATTAATCTTAAAAACGTTGAAAGATATTGAAAATATAAAATTTTCATGAAATCTTGTTAAACATTATGGAATGGAATTTATATAAAGAGAAATTTTCCATATAATTAAATTTAAAAAACGTCTTCTGAAATAAAGATTTGTTTCTAAAAGTTCTGGTTAATACATCAAAACTAATATGGCTTTGTCAGTATGCCACCTCTACTATTAAAGACACCTTTAGTTTCATTCTTTGCTGCATTTCAAATCGAAATAGCAGAGAGAGTAAGATAATATGCGCTATATAAACCGTTGAAATTCGACAAAATCCCTCACTGAAGCTCCTTAGATATCAAAAAAGAAAAAAAAAAGGAAATATGAACTCTTAAATATAATGAAAATGGAGTGAGCACTCGAGGTTGTAATACAGAATTTCAGCTGCTCAGGTACTAGCTGGCAACTCGTATTACACAGACGTATTCGTATTTTTTCTTTTCTTTTCTTTCTTTCTTTCTTTTTTTTTTTTTTTTTTTTGAATGAAGATCGTACAAGGAAGAAAACTTGAGCTAGATATTATCATATTATGCAAGAGAATAAGACTGGAAAAACTATATCATACTACGAAGATAACGTTACATTGGTAAACATTTCGTGAGGGAATTGTATAATTTTTTGATGAAGATACTAATTCACTTTTAAATATCTTAAGTTTGAAGTGATATCATTTAAAGCGTTCTTGTCCAAGCTATTTGTCTTAAGAATCAGTTAAGAAATGAAAATTATTATTCATATGAGATGTCTTTGTATCAAAATTTTATAAAATGGAATTAATTTATACTTTTAAAAAACAATTTACATTACATCCAGTATGATTTATGGTATGAAATGGATAATCTATCCTATTTGCATCGTAGATGCAATACTCTAACAACTTTTTTCTATTACTCGTGTTCTATCTTGGGGCAAATTTCAAGGATGAAATCAAAGTAACTTAGGAGCTCAATGTATGAATGCTATGCATAGCCTCTTTTACGTAAGTGACACTGATGAATAAATATCCTGGCACTTTCAAGGAAATCTTTCTACCGACTCTGTTAGCCTATATACTTATAATAGATAATAATTATAAAATAGCTCCCATTCATTTGATGTTCATTATCATTACGGTTTATAATTTTATGATGAATTTTTTCGTAAGATATTGTAAACTTTTGTCTTTCCTTATACATCAATTAAAACTCAATTTATGAAGATGGAAAGGTCAAATTTTTATTATGAGCATTTTATTTAAATTTTTGAGATAAAAATTTATGAAAATTTCCGTATTATGAAAATAAAAAAATGCGCCTAAAAATTTACAATTTATACAATCAAAATAAAATTTCATGAAAATGTAAAATTTTAAAATGGTTTTCAATAGATTCTACATTTACAATACATTTTCAATACATTCTACATAACATTTTATTTCTACAAAGATTTCAAGCAGTGTTAATGGCATGAATTCTTTGCAGTGAAATCATGAATAAGATGTCTGTTTTCCTCCTGCTTTAATCGGTTTTATTATGCTATGTGTGAACACTTCAATTAGATTCTATTCTTGGATATTCTTTAATGGTCCTTTTCTATTCGCATTTTTTTTTTTCACATCAGAGCATCTTTTCATATTTTCTGCAACATGGTAAATAAATTTTATTTCTTCATCAAACTTAAACTAGATTTCTTTTTTAAAGGTTTTTTTCTTGTTTCATAAAACATTACCCATTTCAATCATAAGGTATTAAATAAAACCTTCAGCTCTTTTAATAGATCTATAGGTACATTTTCGTGCCTGCAAGCCTTTCGGCATTGTTGTAGAAAAATTATTAGTAATCATTACTATATTGTTGTTGTGAGAAATTTCGAAAATGAGATATCAGTTTAGGAAACTACAAACCATAAATTAAAGTAATATTTATGTAACTAGCTCATAAAGTAAATATTTTCTGAGTCAAAAATTTTTGAAAGGAAGTAAATAAAGAAATAATAATTATAATTAAAAAATTAAATTATAATTATTATTTAAATATTAATTTAAAGAAGTTTAATTTTTATAAAAATCAACAACAATTGCAAAGCAAAATTTCAAATTAAGCAACATAAATCGAATCTCATTCAAAATTTTCTTAAAAAGTATTGCTTTTTTTCATTGAGCACTTAGCACGGTAGAAAAACACTCCACTGAATTTAGAGCTTTCAAAAGTGATCATCATTATGGGTACAGGGTATGGACGTCATTGACTGATCAAAACAAATCAGAAATACATGAAATGTTCTACAGCTTTTAGTTTTGACTTCAAAGTAACAGAATGAAATTGGAATCATAAACGACCTTTTAACATAACTGTCGTGAGGAAATCAAGGCTCGAAAGAAAAAAAATAAATAGAAGCGAATGACTCAAGTTCCGCTACATTTACATTTTAATAAATAAATGTCTTAACATTCATACATCTTTTTGTTTTTTAATATTTAGACTAACAAATGTGAGACGATTTAAAATTCAGTTTTGATGTTTTAAACAATGCCAGTCCAGTATCAGTATTAGTTGTTTTGGAAGAAATATTTTTTTTCTATCAATAGTTGGTGAATTTCTCTGTTTGAGATCTTTTTTTAAGGATTATAGGTCCATTTGAAATTGTATATGAAACATTCATAGTGTTTGAATTTAGATTTCAAACACTATTTGAAAAACGCTAAACGGAATTTCAACCACAATGGATGTGAATTTACTGCAAAGCTATCTAGTCATTTCATTCAAAAATTCTAATTGTTTAGTCGAGGCTTGTAACTTTAAGATGAAATGGAGAGACATTCAAATTTTCTGTACTATGGGTAAGAAAAAGTGACCTTTCCTAAGTTATGCATAGTTTATAAGGACTGCATTTCATTAACAAATTTTCTATTCGGACACGTGTTTTTGAAGAATCTTTCAAGGCCGGTTTTTGTCCTTCGAATAGATGAAAATCAAGGCATTTAGTTTAGTTATATAATTTCAGTTTATTATATAATTTTCTCTTTCTTTTACGTAAGAGATATTAGTCTTGCATATCAAACATTCATAATGGTAGTATGAAGGAAAATGAGAAATGATCGAATTTGGCAGTCTTTTCATTCATTTCACGTGCTGTAGAAGCTTTATAGTAAATACGATTAACTTAATGATGTTAAATTGCTCTCCGTATTCATTTTTAAATTAATTATTATTTTCGATTGCAAAATATTGTAAACAATTTTTAATAACGGAGTTTTATGCGGTTTTCAGTTTAGAATCCATTCCAAAAATTCATAGAAAAATGTGTTATGAATTTGATCTCAAAGGGCTCGAAACGTAAGATACCCTACTCACGTTTCCGTTATTATTTGTAAATAATTATTTTTATTATTAAATTTATTATTTTTATGCATTCATTTGTAAATTTAATGAAGAAAAATGAAATTGAAGGCTATATAAAAACTGACATCTTTAATTTAGATGAAGACATACTTGAAGTTACATATTCTTTAACTCCTTAGCTAATGTAAACACATTTTTTAGAATATCATCAACATATTTAATAAACTCTCATTTTAAATTTATCTAAAAGTATTAAATTTTGTGGTATTATTTGAACATATAAGACAATGAAACCTGAACACTGATAAATAAACACGCAGGAAATACTGAATATGCAGAAAATTGGCTATTTTCCGAATGAGAGAAAATTGCGGTAAACATAGTAAGACAGTTTTGTGGTTAATTGAAGACAAGAAAGTTCGAATGTACAATTTCATCCTTGCATCCTGCATTTTATTTTTTAGCATAAACAATAATTCGATAATAAACAAACAGCCTTAAAATGTTGCACAAAATAGGGGCTTTATTTCATGAATAATAATTGCATTTTATTGTTGATGAAGTTAAGCTTAAACTAGTATTTAAAAGCAAAAACCGATCATTTACTAAAAACTTTTGCACATCTAATTTCGAATAAAAGACCATCCTAAAAAGCCCTTTTCGCTTTTAGCAACTTAGGTTGAGAAAATAAATCAATTTTGTAACAGAAAATATTCCTCCTTAACTCGATCTGAGTCATATATTTAAACCTAGAATAAAAGGAAAAAGTTTTCTTTCTTTTTTTACCGCTTAGTAAAATAGATGAGAGCCTCCTTATAATGGACAGCGAAAAATCTGCGTGTATCGACTCTCATTTTTATAGAATCAGAATATATCTCGGGTCTATATTATACGCTAAATATGTATTATCATTTTAACCTTAAATGAAGCAAAAGAAAACAGCTATTTCTCATAAGACAGTTTTCTCTCACATCTGTTCAAATCAAGATATCTTTAGTTTCTACTATCACAATTTGCACCAAATGTTTCTGTCATTATTCAAATGCTGGTGCATCTCATTTTCCTCCATTCTATTTTTTTAATCAGTTTTCATTTTTTAAGTCCTGTTCCTTAATGCAATGATTATTGATTTGTTTATCCAATCAATGGCTTAGTTAGAGTCCCCACATTACAATCATTTCTGATTGTTAATTTACATTTCAATAAATAACTTGATAGTTTCATTATTTTCCCATGTGAATGCTCGTTACGATGGATTAAAACATGATATATCTTCAACAGCTTCCGTGAAATGACACAATAGATTTTGTTTCCTAATATCTTTAAACACAGAAATATTCACTATGTATATCAACTTACAGAAAGAATAATAATAAGTGGACAATTGAAGAGGAAAAAAAGACTCATTCTGATAGGTCATGTTATTGCTCCTTAACTCTTTATCTACCACATTATTTTACCATCAAATTTTCACTCTCATTTGTACATCATTAGATAAGTTTTTATTCAGAATTAGCCTAGGAAAGAGGGGGGGGGGAATTTAAATTAATCAAAATAACTTAATTAATTTTGTTAATAGTTAAAGATTTTTAATTTCTGCCTTTAGCTGATATCTACTGCTTTCTATCGGAGCTTTTCGTGTTCTTTTGAATATTATCAGAAAAAAATGATCATATTACGATGATATCAGCATGATTCAAGCGGTACTTTTAAGTACCATCGGCATATAAAGGGTAAAACAATT
The DNA here is from genome assembly GCF_947563725.1 of Argiope bruennichi. NCBI lineage: Eukaryota > Metazoa > Arthropoda > Arachnida > Araneae > Araneidae > Argiope > Argiope bruennichi. Next base: position 130,850,380 of record NC_079162.1, on the reverse strand, counting down.
TTTCAATAAGTTAAAACAAATTTTTTAAATTAGTAGCAAGTTCAATAATATCTTCAGTTTCAAGATTCGTCAGGCTTACGAAACCTTAGCAACTTTGGTCTCACTTAGAAATTCTTTTGGATAGCAATATTTTTCTTCATCCTAACTTTCGATTCAATGTAAAAAGAGACTCATCTGTCAATATCCGATTTCTTTCTTTTATTTTTCGATTAGTACTAAATTTGCTTGAAATGAAAAGAAATTAAAAATTTTAAACTTTAAAAAATTATAGCTTTGCTAATGAATATTAAAGTGAATGACATTTTCCGTCAAAAGCGCTCATTGCACACTTTTATTTAACTTGACTTATTTCATGCTTGTGAACATGAAATTTTGTATTCGATTTTTCACTCACTTTCTGATGTGTTAGAATTCTGAAATTATGTACTGATGCAAAAACAATATTCTAGTAATTTCAGAGCTTAATTATCAGTTGATAAACACATTAAATTAAATTTTGATTCACCATGATTCGCGCAGAATCTAATTGTAGTGAGTTAGAGACAAAAATTGATTGCAAGATTTCCTAATATTTAAAATAATGAATTATAAATTAAAAAGTAAAAAATAATATAAATAATTTTAAAAATTCAGTTTTATCGGAGCTTTAAAACATAGAAAATTGTCTTTTTTTATCAAAAATTTGCCTGTAAAAATAAAATCGTAAAAGTGTGAGGTGTGGATACGATGGGGAAAGAAAGCCATAAGAAATGCCAGAAGAAGGTAAATTCTGAAATATACTGTAAAAATTCAAATGTTTTATATATATTAGGTGCTTGTATGTATTTTAATCAGCGACATCTATTGGTAAGCATACGAAGTATCTATATAAACGACAATGGTTTTGGGTTTTACTAATTTGCTATTACTTTATTGTTATCATTTTGAAAGTTTTTCATTTAGTATTATTCAGTTATTCAGTGTATAAAGACCCCAATCATGGAACGCTCCAAATTGCATTTTCGACGTTCGTTGCTTTTTTGTTTGATTTGAAGAAATCTGTTGCCGAAGCCCATCAGACACTTTTAGAAACTTATGGTGATACTGCTCCGTCACATCCCAATTGTCGGTTTTGGTTTCAACGATTTAAGAGTATTGATTTCGATGTCAATGACAAAGAACGGCATGGAGGACCAAAAAAATTCGAAGACTATCGATTGCAAGACTTATTGGACGAAAATGATGGAAAATATTTTTATTAATATATATTGTACCAATTTTTCTCAATAAATGCCTTTTTAAAATGAAAAAATTATCAAAATGCATGCAAGAACCTAATATATATATGTGCGCGCGCGCGCGTGTGTGTGTGTGTGTGTGTGTGTGTGTGTGTGTGTGTGTGTGTAATTATAATTTGCTTAGTACATTTCTATCAGCGTTTCAAGTTTTAATGTCTATTCTGATGCCCTCTCTTTTCAAACAATTTTCTATTTTTAACACTCTAATGAGAACATATATTTATTTTTTCTTTATCTCTTTCATTTCCTTATATTTTTGTTGAAACCTCATGAGTTAATTGTCTTCCAGTTTTAAATTTTGAAGGTTTATTTTAGGGCTTGAACACATTTCTTACAATTGTAAGCCTTTATTTATTTTCCAATCCTTTATTTATTTTCGATATGTTAAAAAGATGCGACACTTTACTCCAAATTATCATACGAATTCCAACGCATAATTATAGGCCATACATAATTATTCAAACTGACAGATTGCTTCTCTCATCACGTAAATCATCCATAAGATATTCATTTGCTGTGATGTGCTAATTTGATGATAAGGATCATAATTATCAGGAAGAAAAAAAATTACGGACTCTCCTTATGGGGAGAAATTACTTTCAAAGGCGATTAAGTCTCTCGTTGGGAATCTCAGCATTTGATGACGGATTCGGTATTAGAAGACCCATTCCAAATGTTTTTGGTATAAATTCAAATAAATTTTCACTCTGAGACTTTTATTCTGTTATCAATTTACAAATATATTTCGTTTGAACGTGAAAGTAAATGAGAAATGCTTTGAGACTTTGCACCACTGTTAAATTGGCATAAGTTTAACTTACCGTAAATATTAGATTTTTATTATATTGTTCATTAACGCCATACATTGTAAAAGTAACATACGAATCGATCTAGTAATGACTGTAGTCTATCGTGTAATGAATTCAAACTATATTATAGTTCCGCAGATATGAATATAATAGCATTTATAAACTAAATACTATATTTATTTAATCCCTGTACTAAAAATTTTGCTTTTTCATTGCATTGAAACGTCTCTTTTCTTTTCGAAGACCAAAATGTGCCCCGTTTTTGGTATTTTAATTAGAAGTTGCAAGTTGTAATCTGACATTTCAAATATCTTTCTGAATGAAATTTAAAGAGCAAGAGATTTAATTGATATGAAATGCAATTAATGCTCTTGTGAGCCAGATAATAATTGATATATTCCATAAATTATAAAAATAACTTATATTCAAAATATTTCCTTCATTTGGTAAGGGATAATAATAATGTTTAATTAATGTTCAAATATTGTTTAAAAAATAATACTTTGTGTCAACCGAAATGAAACCGTCTCTATTTGCTGAAATTATAAATATTTGATGCCAAATAATGTTTAATAAATAATATACTTTGTTTAAACCGAAATGAAACCTTTTATATTTGCTGAAAGTATACATATTTAATACTAAATAGTACTTTCTTTCGACCGAAATGAAACCTTCTCTATTTGCTGAAAGTATACATATTTAATACTAAATAGTACTTTCTTTCGACCGAAATGAAACCTTCTCTATTTGCTGAAAGTATACATATTTTTCCAAAAACATCCTCTATGTTACAGAGAATACATGAACTCATTTCACTCATTTCTTGAAGAAAAAATATGTAATTCCCCACATTAACTTGGCGTTAAGTTTTTTCCCCTCCAAAAGTTACTTAAGTATACCTTTGTCTATGAATAGCGTATCAATGAAATGAAATGTGAGCTGATCATTTTTCGGTTGAACTTAAAACTTATTTCAGATTTATTCCTTAAGGCTAAGAAGCATTCAGTTACATTTTTGAATATATTACTTGTTTTTATTTTAGTCAGACAAGCAGATTACTTCTTTTGTGTCTTAGGGTGAGGCTTGTTATTTTGTATTATTTTGCAGCGAACGCTTGGAATAAAAGGAAATCAGTTTAAAAAAATTTTGCTTTTCCATATAATTTTTATGGAGATTATTATTTTTTTTTCCATTTAAATTTTGTAGTAATAATATAGTAATAGAGTTATCAATTAATAGTCGAAAAATTGATATTTATGAGAATTTGTAAGGATATATAATGAGTTAAAAGATGATTTTATCTTCATTTATGCGTAGTGATAAGTTAAATTCTCAAACAAATTTACTCCTTTGTCTTTGAATGCTAGAAAAATTTGGCGTTTTGAATCCTCGCTAAACCAGTTTTGCTTTTATATAAGAATTTATTGGTTATTTGATAGTATATAACTTTTTTTAAAAAAATCATATCCATCATTACCATTTGTTATTTAGCTGATACATGCATTGAAATGCAACACAAATATTTTATTTAATTTTCTAGTTCAACAAAATATGGGACACAAAAAATAGTAAAATTATTTAGGCAAAAAATTTCAAAACTCAAAACATTTTGAAATATTTAAAATTTCTTTTTAAGTACGATGGAAACTGAAGCCAGTCCCCTCCTTCCCAGTATTTCGGAGCGAAAACATTTCTGTCGAAGGATACCAAGAGAAATAGTAGTTACTGCTACTGTTCTAGGGTAAGTAAAGAACATCTTTTTTTAATGAAAATATCTGATACATTTTATATATGTGTCTGAATAAAGGAATTGAAAGATTAAGCGAAGAAAAGTAAAATGATGTTTTAGCTATTAAATTTAATAATTAAATGTTCTTTCAATTAACTATTCCTAATTATTCATCCAAGGAATTATTTTAAGACATTTTCTGTTTTATAACGTTTGAACGAAATGACTTATGCAATATAATCAAACGAAATTTTTTTTCAACATTTATTGATATTTGTAATCGAAGATTAGTAAATCTTTAAATTCATGCTTACCTTGCCAATTATTATGAAAATTTAGTGAGTTATTTATCTTCTAAGCTGACAGGTGGAATATGTTTTGAATCTAAGTAACATAAGATGCGATTATTTTCTGGACGAAAATACTTTGAATAACATTAAAAAATCATTTGACACAGCGAAACTTATTAAACTTTTTTTAATTAAAATTAAATTACACTTTTATGAAAAAAATTATGTTATAGAAATTTAAATGCATTTCTGGAAGTGATAAATTAAAATGAATGAAAATGAATCTATCATTAGCCTTCCCATAATTATAAAAAAACTACCTGTTTAATCTGTTGAAAAAACTTGATCAATTCATACTTAAACCTTCGAACATTTTGCAATATAAAACCAAGATTTCATTCAAATTACCAAACCACCTCGAGAAATTCTTATTAGCAACATAATGTTATTGTCACCATATTGCATTAGGTAATTTTTGAATTCTGATGGCTTAGTACCTAAAGATAATTGCTGGAGGAATTATTAATTTGAGTTATAAAATGAGCACGATGTAAACATTCTTAACGATGTCTCTTAAACGATGTAAACATTTTAATTTTTGTATTATTATTTTTAAAATATTGGTTTTCCTTTTTCTATTTGATAACTAGAATAGACTATTAAATGATTACATATTAAAAAAGCTAACTAAAATCTGGTAGTTGTGGTTATTTAATCATTCAATATATCATCCTTCGGTAGTACTTTGTAAAGTTTCATTTATTTTATTTTTTGACAAATATTTTTTTTTCACAAGCTCAAATATATATATATATATATATATATATATATAAAAAATACAAACCTGGAAATGAAAAGGTCCTTGTCTGCACTTTGATAATAGATATTTATGTTTGCCGAGTAATTTATAACTTGAATCAGACAGAGAGAAAAAGTACGAATAGTTCATTTGCTCTCTACCACTAATTGAAGAAATGAAACATTTCTGAAATCCTTTTCTACACTTTTTTATATATTTGTCAACAAGGAAATTCCTAGTCGAGTATTCACTAACCTCCTTATGCACAAGAATTTTGAAATTTTGTACTTTTGCACATTCTCGATGACGATACATTTCAATATTTTATAATTTTGAATTATTCAATATTTCAAAATATTTATATATATAATTATCAGTTAGCCGATTAATTTAATTAAATTTTAAGTTCATACGAATGATGTCATGCTGTGGTAATTTGTAAAAAAAGATTTCAAGGCTCGATGTTTATTATATGGAATTATAAATCACATGCAAAAATATAGAAAATTATAATAATGGAAAATTCGTTTTTTAGTACATCAAAAATATTAACGTGTGTTTTGAAAATATGCTTTTATTAAATTTTATATAATTAAAATCATTAAAATTATGAAGTATTCTACGACTTTAAGTCATGCAAAACTAGAGGCCCAGTTATGAGAGAAAGAAACGATTTCAAAAACTTATTTTTCTGCATTTTGACCGAATATCTGAAGTTATTGGTAATATTTTTGTATCTTTTTATATATCTTTTATTTTTTTATTACTTTTATTAATAAAATTGCGTGATCGTGTTAGCACACTTATTTATTTCTTTTGTGCCGATTTCTTGTGAAATCACTTCTTTATCAATTATCGAGAATAAGTAAATGAAATTTACTTGCTCTCTCTGGAATAAATTATGAAATTTTTTATTAGGAAACAAAGGTATCTTTTCAATGAATAAAATCAAATTTAAATGTATCCTGTGATGCTCTATTAAGTAACTGATTTTTTCTTATTTATATTAGTTTTTTAGGTTCAAAGAAAGTTATTAGAAAAATTTCAAAACTCTATTTCCTCTTAAAAAGCACATTTCATTATTTATGTGTCAATATTTTTTGATGCATCGATTATTCAAAGTCTAAAACTCTATGTTCTGTTTGATTCGTTTATTAGATATAGTAGCAATTTAATAACTTTTCTGACATGCATTTTTAGGTTGTTCCTCGTAGGTGTCACTTTACTTATAGTGCTCGAAAATGTTAAATCTACTCCAAAAGAAGAAATAACACTTGATAGCAACTTGCTTGGTAAGACTATTCAACTAAATTCTGGACAGAAGTTCTCAACATTTATGCTATAAATGCTTTTATCTACAGAAAGGCTATAAGATATCATTTGGAATAAAAACAAACAAAAGCATAAATTTCAAGAACCAACATGAATAATAAAATTTATCTACGGCAATTTTCCTTTCAAACGGATTAATTCTTTCATCACTATGCATGTACGAATCTAAATATGCCCTTAAAAATGTTTGCGTGCCCCGCACAATAAATCATAGATAAAAGATAGCAGAGTCAGGAAGGGCAATTGACTGCACTATGCACTGGTAAAATCATAGCTAGTGGAAATTTGCGTCTTGTTGACTCCTGAGGAAATCGAATGATACATTTCTACGTTTCTTCTAACGTTAAAAAAAATTTAGTTGCAAGTGCATTAAAAAAAGTAAGCTAAAAACTTACCAAAGTGTCATTATTCATCATTCCCATTCATCAGTTATTTGAAAAGTCAGATGCAGAATTATATATTTCTTGGATCTATAGGGTTATAAATAAGATGTAATTTTCATTTTAGGCCTTTCTCCGGAGAAACAGGATAATATTTTCAATTAATCCTGACAATTGTCATCGTGGGATAGTTAGTAATTGGATTTTAATATAATAAAAAGCTGTATTTTTCATTTGTTTTGAGTAATTTATTGTATGACAGGAACTGATATTAAATCTAGAATTGCGGTAGCGTCCCGTCCCGCTAATAATATTCATTATATTATATCAAATTAAAAACTAACATTGAAAAAAATGTCTATCATGGGATTTACACACATATTACCTTTCACGAATAAGAGTTGGCTTTAATAACTATTTGTGCCATTTTGTATCAAATATCGAAGGAAACAAGAAAACTAACGTTGAAGAAGGGAAAAAAAATCCGATTTTGAGGAAGAAATCTAAAGATGATGGTTTTGATTAATTACAAGTTGCGGACAAGGAAGATTACCTTAAATCATCCATGGTTGATTTTTTAAAACAAATATTCATATTTCATTCATTAATTCACTTTTATATTCGTAAATTTGAGAAATTAATGATGTTTACGATAATCAGCTGAACGTGATAGATTTGAAGAGCACCAATTTGACTAAATTAAAATTTGTTTTGGTGGCTAAAGATAGCTTGTGATTTCTGAGATTCATTTAAAAGTTATTTTACCAGATATTATTGCTAAAATAGATGTTTTCAGATAGCGTAAATGTATAACGTTCTACTTGAAGTGAGAACCATACGTAATACTACAAAATTGAACTTCTAGTACTTACTTATTTTAAAGTGCGGTTCTAGGATATTTCATTTTCGTGGTTCATAAAAATCAGTCATTTCTATTTTTATAAATCTTCCTTTCCCGACAAAACTAGGAATTGAATAATTATGAATTATTTGAAACTGAAAGCATTTATGACGGTTTATATGGGGTATTCCATGAAAGAGAGTGTGTCTTTATTGAGAAATAGTAAAGAAGCAGTGCTTTGGGGTGGCTGGGAACTTGCGGTGAAATGAATTCTGAGATAATAAGAAGTAGTTTCATACAATTTAAAATATATTCTTTTCGTTATAACTCGTTATTGAACAAATTATAACGGATCAGAACGGTTATTCCCAATTATTCCATAATCTCTGAGATTATTGGGAACATATTAGGATAATTATGATCGTTGCTGTAAATGACTGGTTAATTAATAAATTAATTTGTGAAAAATTGTTGTTTAATTAGCTTTCCAGAACATTATTATGCTCTCTCGGTAATTATAGGCCTATTGTGAATCTCATGTGATCATTTCTAAACGAGGAATGTGGCAAAGTTTGCAAAATTCATTCCCAATAACCCTAACTGATCATACTCAGTTGAAATTTTGAAAGCGAAATACTAATTAAATATGCAATGTTCAGTTGATAATCATATCTAGAATTAGTTACAAGAACTGTTATTTGACTGAAAATTAACTTATGCTGAAAATACTTTAAATGAGAACTCTTTGTACGAAGCTCCGATATGTTAAAAAATTTATTGATATTCAGGTTGCATGCAAAAAAGACTGACCATTTATATATTTTTTTATTTCTAAATTTTAAAGTAAGGTCTAATGAATAGGCTTCTTTTTCTTATTTTAAATTTTTGCAACCATTTTCAAAAGTTTTTGTAGAAATTGAGAACTTCTGTGCTTGAACCCCTTTATTTTCTAATCGCAAAGTTTAAGAAGTAGGCATGATTGCATTTGGTTCTGTGTTTTTTCCTACAGGATCCTCAATGAAATATAAGAAAAAATTGCCAGAATCTTGGAAAGATAACGATACAGATAGTGCAGATAAAAATGGAAAGAAGGAAAAATATACAAAGAAGCAATTAGACAAAGTAAAAGATTGGTTACAAGAATGGAACGAAACTTCTGATAATGACACTAAAGCGAAGGACGAAAAATTTATACATAGGAAGCTAGACAAAGTGAAAAATTGGTTAGAAGACTGGAAAAAAGCGTATAATGTAGGTTAGTATCCATTTCTTAGATTAAAGAAAATTTAGTTTTACATAGGCATTTCAGAAAAATTCTCCAAAAAGGCATTGTCTTTTCGAAAGGTATTCGTTGCGTAGTAATGAGAGAAGTTCCGATTAGGGATTGCAATATCGTTCCAAAATTTCAATACCGGTATTCGGCATTTTTTAGATCTTAATACCGGGATACCGGTTTTAATACCGGGATTAGAAATTTTAGGAAAAGAAAGAAAACACAGCTGCTTCCTTGTTTTATTTGCCAGTTTTATTAGAGAGTGTAAATATCACAAAAAACAATTTGTAACATAAATTTTAACAGTATATAAATAATCACAAAAAAGTAAAGCAATATCTTATTTATTTAAATCACAAAAAAATGCAAATATCACTATTCAGTCTGTGATACTATTACAAATTTTTGAAAAGTGATCTTAAAAAACATAATGCATCCATTGTACTGTCATTAAGCCTGAAAAGTAATTTTGTGCAAAAATTACCAGCTGTCGAAAACGCTCTTTCGGCATTTAGGCTAGTTGGTAGTACTATTAGCAATGCGCGATATACTTTTTCCAAGTATTTACCTCTAAATCCCTCATCTTGAAATAAATCGATTTCTCGTTGGATGGTTTTGGATATAGCTAATTTCTGTATTGTATTTTGTTTCGTTGAAATTTTTTTCTAATTTTTGTTCAAGAGACAATACTTTTTTACTATCGACATTAGTATCATCATAATTTTCGATAATTGAACCGAATTCTTCTGAATGTGAATAGGTTTGTGGGTAAACAATTTTAAGAAAATTTACTATAAACTTAATCAAATTTGAATTGGTGGTCTCTTTTCTTCTTTTTCATTTTCATTTTTAAAATCATTATAATTATGTAAATACCGTAAAACATTTTCTATTTCGGTATGCCTTTCCTCTGTGCGATTTTTCAATGTAGTGATGTGTACTGTTCTTTCAGTGACTGCAACATGAAATTTATTGTTGCATTAGCTGTTAATAAATTACAATCTCTCCGACATAATGCCCCAATAATCAGTTTTATTGGAAGTAGAGCTGATACAGTTCTGGATATTAAGTCGAATTCACTATCTGAAAAATTAATTTATAGGTTTAAGTCAATTATTGCTTTTTGGATTGGATTTCTCAATTTCAAAAATTGTTCCATCATTAGGAGTAAACTGTTCCAACGTGTTTTAGAATCTAATATTAACATATATTCTGTTTTATTTTCAGTTAGTATATGTTTTAGTAATATGTCATTTTTTACAGGAGAACTTTTAAATATCTTAACAATTTTTCGAACTTTTTAAACTATAGGAAGCAATTCTTGATGGGTTAATATTTCATTCTCATTAGAAATATCTTCTTCAACAATTGCATTGTCATTATCTTCATTGTCAATATCACTCACACTCTTATTCTCTTCAAAGTTGGAATCCGAAGTTTCTATATCCACAGTATTTGGATTCTTCTGTTCTTTATTTTTTTGGTATAATACATCTAATACTCCTAATTGAATTCCATGAGCATAGCACAATTGCTGATTTGCACCAATCAACTTTCCAACTTTTTTCATAATTGTTGCTCCCTCAGTCGTTATGGATACAATATCTTCTATAATCCATGTTTTGCTAATTTAGATTTAAGCAATTAATTAAGTCATTAATTACCTAATTAATTTCGCCCATTAGGGAGACATAAAAACAAAGACGTATACTGTTTTGCTATGTTGGCGATCCCTGAACATATAGTGGAGAAAATTTAAAAATTTCTAGTAAATTCCAAAAAAACAGTATTTAAACTTGTGAATACCGGTATTAGAAAATTGTACAAATGGCTCAAAATACCGGTATTCGGTATCCCGGTATACCGGTATTGCAATCCCTAGTTCCGATTAATTTACTTTTTCTGCAAAGAAATTGTTCTTGTATGCAGCAAGCATTAAAACTACGAACTGACGCAGTTTCAATAAAAATAATTAAAACTTATTACTAATCGAAATTACTTCCATTGCACAAACGAAAATAAGCATTGCTACATATTTCCACTAAGCTATTTTGTTATATACTGAGTTATTTTTTTTTCAGACTGGTTCAATATAACACGGGAACAGCACGACAGTTAATAATTGTTATTGTATATTATTAGTAATATTATAAGGTTAAGAAATATTAAAAAACAATGTACATTCATAAACGCTTTTTAAAGAGTAATAAATTAATCTGGAGTTTTAAAATGGTAGTAATTGCAGAGCCACGATATATCGTGCAATGTGCAAAAGAAAGACAAACTATTATTCCGAGCTTCCATTAAGATCTCCGAGGAACGTAATCGTTTTATGCTTTATTAGAAATAAGATTTCTAAAAATACCAGGTTCATTGTCATGGGATTTTAATACACGTGATGAGATGGCAGTTCGTAGGCTCCTAAGCGGTTGTATCTAATAATTGCATGTGTTGTAAAAGTGTATAATAAACTATCTTTAGCACAGATTTTCTTTTAATTTGAATATTAATTTTCGCCGTCTCCATTTGTTACGTGACTGATTTACAAGTGTAAGATATTTTAGTACAGGGGCATTGATATCTAGCTAAAAGCAGACACGTCGACCCTTTTAATAAAAACGCTCATGTTCACGGAAAGAGTTTTGTTTTTAGCATCGATGATATTTCCTTATAGGAAAAAATGTGTTTGAGTGAATCGTGCAACGACTGATAAGTGGGATATATTAAGGCGTTCCATGTTCTTAGTTATTTCATTGAAAAATCTTGTTTTATTTTATGTATTTTGTGCATTTTTAAATTTTCATTACACAAATTTAGGTTTAAAGGGATTCTCCAAATTAATAGATAAACCAAAGACCTACTTATAAAATTTTCGGTGCTGATAAAAAAAGTTTATTTAGTATTTAGTATATGCATAATTTTTAGTATATGCAATAAAAACTAATACAAAACGTTGCTCATTTTCATGCCTTTCACATTTGAATGAAAGTGCTTCATTGCGAACACTGATATCCACATACACAAGGTTTGTTTCAAAAGAATGTTTGCATTAACCAGTGTAAAAACTGATGCAGAATGAAACAGGAGTAGATTGCATTTTGACGAAGTTCACAATTTGTATTTATTTTGAAAGGAAGGCATTTTTCTGTCAGTAGTTGATCTGTCAATCTTGTAGATGCTAAATAGAAATATAGGTCAGCAACTATGTTATTTGTCACTGCTATAGTATATATCTAATTCAATTGATGCAAAGCACTTGTATAGGTCGGCTACAGATATGGCGTATAATCAGTTCACAAAACTCAATAATGAAGCCACATCAAAACGTCGAATTTGATTGGTTTCTTTGCTCTCCACATTTTGATATAATAGCAAAGACGTGCGTGTGAATAGTCATGTTGACACTAAAACTGCATTTCATATCTTACAAAATTCGTTCCTAATTTAGTAATTTGAAATAATTTCATAAATAAAATTCTGGCTGAAACGGTTTATATCGTTATTTATCGATTTCATAATAAAAATTGCTTTGCTTAAACATGAAACACCTGCAAATTCATACATAAACATACATAAATGTTAAGAAAATTTTAATTTAATTATATATTTTTTATTCAATGTATGCAATCCTTGGCATTTTTATACTTTTAACAGATAATTATCAAGACGCCCTAGGAAATCTCATAGACGCCGAAAAGGATTTACTAGGTAAGACTAAGATTCTGAAGTTACATAGTATTTGAAATTCTAATTGTTTTAACCCTCTTACGAAGTACTTTTATTAACATTAAAAATGTAAACTGAAACAAAAATATTTTTCTCTTCTTTCTAATGTTTCTTATCCAGACCTTTTAAAACGTTTTCAAGATGCTACTGATAAACCACTGGCAGAAAATGATTTGATAGGTAAGCAAACTTTTCCTATTCAAAACAGTTCCTTATTGTGCCATTCAAAAGCAAAAATCTCCAAAATTATCCTATCCTTCCTGAAATTTAAAAGAGGAAACTATGAGAAAAAGCAACAAAAACTGAAATCTGATATCCTTCGCAAACGCATATGATAATACCATGTCATAAATCAAGCAACCATTAACAAAATATTAATTCCTTTTTCTTATGAGTTTTTTTTTCTTTCAAATATTGAAAACCTGCAATATGGACATTTATAATAGTAAAATTTAAATTTAAGGCAAGAATTAAAATTGTTAAACTGTGATTTTATAATATGTTATTTTTGATTTCATTTTTTGATATTAGTTGATAGATGCCCATCCATATTTAACAGCTCAAGAAAAACAATCCAGTAGGAATTTGGACTTAATATAACAGCTTGTGAGTCCTCACATCTATAAAGTTGTTGTTTCTTATGGCGTTTGCGACGTACAAGCCCGCTGTTCGAGTACAGCCGATTTAAGCCTAAGGGGGAAGCGTTTTTATTGTAGAGCCAACTTGGGCCAAGAGTACGATTTGACTACTCACGCATCACTCATTCGCTTGCACAACCTCTTTTTACAGAAGGGCACATTTGCACATCTCATAGATGGAACAGTAAGAACAACCATACCCAAGCCGGGACTCGAACCCAGCACGCCCAGACCACGGGGAAGACGCGCTACCCCTATGCCAGGACGCCGGCAGCTATAAAGTACAGAACTGTTAACAATTTTCGTGATGTTTTAAGTCAACTACATATAACATCGTTCTACTATTATTATAAATAAAGTACTTATTTAATAACTGAATTGATAGGAAGATAAATCTTATGAAATATTTGAAGTTATTACTTCAAATGTTGAGAAAATTTTACTTCATCCTGTATTACAGAACCCAGATTTCGATAATACTGCTTCAGATATATATATTTTTTAGTTTTAGATATATTTGACCTTCCTTTTTAAATATTTTTTATTCTTCTCTCTTAATATAAATTTTGATTTGGGTATTTAATATTTCTCACATTTAACTTATGTTCTATTTACCGAAATCATTCCTTTCATTTTATTTAAAAGAGAGCTGCTACAGATAGGAGTTTAGAGAGAATTGCATGATGAAATGGCTCATTTATAAAATGTTCATAGCTAGAATGATATTTTTTTTACCTTCATTTTTGAAATGGGGAATTGAAGATGAATATGGCAGATATTATAAAAGGCAATTAAAAATGTTTTTCATATTATTCACTGTGCTCATTTGATATTAACAAAATTCAGTTTCAGTTTACACTATATTATGATTTTCAGCGATTTTTCATTGTAATGATTTTGAAATGACTTATTCAATAAGTGTTTATTATTTCCCCATTGACTTTGATATCATTTCTTATTGCTAGAAATCTTGCAAGACACATACATGAGTACTCCAACAGATGAAATCAATCTGTTAGGTAAGGTATTTGGCTGTATATTTAGATTCATTACACAGCTTGCTCCGTTACATTTATTTAGTAATATCATTGAACTATTTATTTCCTCTTTTTTTAAAGGTTCTCCATTTAAATACAACAAAAAATCTTTCGACAAAACTTGGCAAGACAAAAAGGCAAAATATGGAAAGCTCAATGAAGAATATAAAAAAGAAAATCAAATAAAAAATGACCCTATGAAGCCTAAAGTCCTTCCTTCAGGTAAATTTCGTATTTCAGTATATTTAAACCAGAGAAAAGATCAAAATTATCTTCTTTAGAATTTTTTACTGCAAAAGAACACATCAGTTCAGTTATGACAACACTTTTATTCAACTTAACTTGTTTCAAGGATCTTAAGATGGAAGTTAGTAATTGATTTTTTCCTGATGTAAAGAGGCTTGAAATATTGTATTCATGTATATTTTGATAGTAATACACCTTTTTATTGTTTTCAGAATTTAATTATCAATTAACCAGTCATTAAATTAAATTTCTATTCCCTATCAGTGGTGTCACCTGTCAGAAATGTTGAGAAACAATGGATTTCAAGATTAAAAGAAAAATTTTAAAAATTCCTGTTTAGTACACTAAAAATGTTTTTGAACAATTGTTTTTTTAATCAAATTTGTTTTTAAAGATACGAACTATTTATCAAGAATCTTTTCAAAAAACTTTTGAATTTATATCTAAAATAGATTTAAGAGCACCATCAATGCTCTTGAACTAAAATAATTTATTTGAAAAAGAGATTTCGATTTAATCTCTGTGATTCAATGAACTGATTTAATTCGGTAGACCAGACTACAATTTTAACGAGTTTTAATTTATCATAATATCTCGGAAAATATCGCTTCAAGGCGATTGATTTCATAACATTATTTCTGAAAACTTAATTTAAGTAAAACATGAAGAATTATATGAAAAATAATATCTGAAGCTTTTGAGGTACGTAGAATAATCTAAAAAAAAACATTCGGAATCTGTAACTGAAAAATTCTGTAAAATTCTTGTCTGTAATCTCTTATCTAAATACGATTCACAGCCATTAAAGTCGAAACGGATATGTTTGAATTCACTTCAAGCTTCAGTGATAACGAATCATGAGGAGCGTTTCAATATTTCTGACTGGCTCTATTATTTACCGATTTTATTACTTGAACAAAGGTTTGATTTGGTATGTTCTATTGAGTGGGAATCCTTGGTTCTGCACGAATCATGAATGGTATTCAACTGCTTATACTTTCTTACCATATGTATACGAACATTCATCCAACACAAATTTAGTTTTGAATCTTCTGAGCACCGAGCAGTTATTGATGGACTTTGTTAATATTTACAAAGGAACAATTTATAGATTTTAATTCATACTTGGATATATAAAGCGAATTCAGCAAATAAAGTTGGAAATACCTGACTGTGTTATAATAAGTGTGGTCAGCAGTAGCCACAAATTTTTCTTGCAACACATTGAGACCAACTTCCTTTTACACACAGTAAAGGTCCCGGTGGCCTGGTGGTAAGGTCTAGGCTTCGGAAACAGAGGGCTTCAGGTTTGAGACCCGAAGAACCGTCGTGTACGCGGAACTGGAGCATGCTAAATCCGTCGGAGCCAAACGTCCTCCAGCTGGTGTGGAAGCTTTAAGAGGGTGATGCCAGCTCAGGTGTCGTCCTCTTCATCTAACAGCGATTCGAAATGACGAGGTTCGTCCCAAAATATCCCTAGTGTTGCTTTAGAATGTTAATATAACTAATCTGCATATAGTAAAGCTCCATCAGCAGTACTTTGTATTATTAGCAGTGGGGTTGGAAATGAGAAATGGATGGTTTCAGTTACCTCAAATCTTTTAGACATATTTGTCCAATCGAATAAGCAAGAATCGACATTTTGACAACAGTTGCGGAGGATACATTTGGAAAAACACTGGATTTTTGGGTTTAATTTGCTTGCAAGAGAGAATAAATAAACAAATTGCTTTTTTAAAAATTGAAGAAACTTTCTAATTACTCAAAAGCAAAAAATAATTTTAAAAAAAACCACAATCACAGAAATAACAGTGCAAATAAAAGCACTATAAAGAAGAATTTTTTTATTGCAATCTTTCATGTCAATTTTCAAATTACAGAAAATTTTCTGAAATCGTCAGATAAATCGGCAGATGCATCAGTTAATTTATTGGGTAAGTATTTTTTTTATTTGAATTTAACTTTTCTTTATAATGATAAATTTCTAATTATTTTTTTATTCCATCCATAAAATAAAAAAAAAAATCTGGAATAAATTGGAAAACTGAAACTTTTAGGATCGCCATTCAAATACAATAAAAAAGCTGCAGACAAGGAGTGGCAAAACAAAAAAAATTTTAATAATAAGAAATGGGACAATGTCTCGAAAGGCTGGAAGATAATATCACCCTTAGGTAAGAAAGTCTGAAAATTCACTTCCTTGTTGCTTAACAAAACTGCTGATTTCTCATTGTAATATATTTTATGGTATGTGGTGGATTAAACACAAGACTCTATTTTCACTAATGATTCTATATAAGAATTATTCTTAATGAAAAGCTCTCAAAAATATTTTTGTAAAACTTTTTCAAATCAAATAAACGCAGTTGACTTTCAATTTTTATTTGGCTTGCTTTTCATTAAATGGCACTTGTAAAATAATTGAGTAGAAAATAATATTTTTCTTATTTATTTTTTTAAATTTTTTACATGGAAGTATTCTATTCAAGCTAAGAATCAGCATTTTTAAAAAGCAAAATTTTATATTAAAGTACAAAATAAAAATTCCTGCATGAATTAATATTGTTTTCCACAGGAAACATAAATTAAATTTGCATATTATAAAAGAGAAAATTAACTTGAATGAGTCATTTAATGACAAAATATTTAAAAATTTCTAATCAAATTTGCACAATTCATATAATTTGTTTAGATCATTTCTGTAGATGCTTCTCGAGCATAATAAATTGGCTATTATAAGCATTTAAAAGTTTTGATATGTTGTTACAAAATTATAAAATGTAATATTATAATAATTTAATACATGCGTATATTAATATGGTTAATATAGGCATTTATATAACAGATGCAATTAAAAAGTAAAACGTGATATTATAATAAAAAACGAAACAGAGAGCATCTATCATAGTTTTTCTATATATGTGAAAAGAAAATTTAGTCAACTAATTTAAAATCATTATTGAACGACGTGTAATAAAATAAAATGCAATACGAAAGCATATTTATGTATACTAAAGAATTTTACAAGGAAGTCATTTCGTGCCATTTTCTGTTTATTTGCATATTTAGGTTCTTCAGCATCTCACACAAATGCGCTTGATTCAGATGCAATTGATGTAGTACAGTACAGCAACATGAAGTATGACAGTGTTAACAAGGGTTTTAAGAAAATTTCAAAATCAGGTATCACTTTACATTCCTTGTATAAAAATTTAAAGTTGCATTTGACGCTATCAAAATGAATATTTTTTTCATGAGTTAACCAAGGAATTCATTTTGTATTTCATGAATAAACGAAAGCCGTAACTAAAGATTTGGAGCCCCCTCCCTTTAATTATTTTACCATGCTTTTTAACAATTTTGGTTGATCATTTGTTTAACATTTTTAATGTATTTAAATATAAGGAATTTTTTGACTAATGTCTCGATGACTTGTGTTATCATATTATTTTTGATTTAGAGTAAAAACGATTATGATATTTGGCATGATATAGGTCGGAATATGAAGCAAATTAGGAGGAAATATTTATTTCATTACAATTTATTTTTGTACTTGTCAGTACTTGTTTTGTATATTTGTTCTATCAGAACACTCTCCTGATTTTCCATTATACTTTCTGTTAATATCTAGCTTTGCCCAGAATCCTTCAATCTAAACCGGTAAGTATATTGTTTCCATTTGGCAGAAAGGTTGGCACAATCCTCCTAAACTTCGATGTATTCCTAAGCATTATTTTTATTTAATTAGAAATAAATGTTATTTTTAATTAGATAAATAATATCTTCACTTGAAAAGTGAAAATTAAAGCGCCACTGGCGAAGTTTGAATTTTCAATTTTTTAAAGATAAAATATCCAATGTAAAAAAAAATCTACATTTGTTTTCTCCTCATTCAGAAGCTCAATAAGTTGTGGTCCTGCCCCGATGATAGTTATAGTTTACAGCATAATCTTTAAAAAATTATATAATCTATTGATTCAATAATAATTTTTAATGCGTTTCTTGAAAGCATGACCTAAATTTTCTTATTTCCAAGTCAACAAAAGCTTGTTCAGTTTAACTTGCTATATGATAATAACTGAGTGCAAAAAATCAGAAAATATACTAGAATGACTTAAGTCGTAAATATCATGAAAATTGAAATGATATGATATGATCTTTCCTAATGCTTGAAAGTAGTCATGGTTATTTTACCAATGGATTTTTTTAACAAGTGCATAGTATCTTACATATATATTATTTCGAAATAAAGTAATTTTTAAAAAAGAGCTCGTTTTAATTTATTTTATTTTATGAACATTTAATATTTGAAGATCAGGGTTCTTTTTTCGTAAATAATTTGCGCAAATGACTAAAGGATTTATTGAAAAAGAAGTTCATTACTCTGGATAATGGAAAACGCGCTTTATCCATTGAATATTATAGAAAGCTTCGAGAACATGTGACAAAAATACAGACAAGATGTAAAAAAAGGACAGCCTTCATGGACATTAGTAACACAAATAGAGAGTAAGTCGTTAATTAAATGCAGCAATATTGCTCAGCAAAAGCTTCTAGCTCGCTCTGCGAACTCAGCTCCAGAAATAGATCAACTCTCATTTGAGAGCCTCGTCTTACACGTATCTTGATAGGGCGCGACGTCCCGTAGAATTCTATAGGTCTAGATTCCTAATGATGAAAGAGTCATAATTCTTGCATTTTTAAGAATCTTCATTTTTATCTCCGAAGTTACCTAGTAGCCAAATGGTCATCAAGTTAGGAGGGTCGACCAGTCATCCATTAAAAAGTCTTGTAAATCTCTCTTTCCTCCTATAAGATTAACATGATATGAAAATGGTAATGTAAATTCGTAACAATATCGATCCTTAATTCATATTCCAATTTGTTCAGCGCATTTAATCGCTTCTTTTTACACTTTTGGTATTAATATTTTTTTATACAAAGCTACACATTCCGAAAAAAATTCATTTATTTTTTTAGACTTTTAAATTCCATATTGGAAAGTGTAAAACCTAAAAATGTTTTAATATTTGGATGGAATTAAAAATCCTCTTACTCACAGTTCGAATTCCGTTTGAAACAATTTCTGATGTACAGCGTTATTCTTAAATTTCTTTTGTTAGAAGACATCCCAATGACACACGAATCCTTTTGAAAAATTCCTATGATAAATGTAACGAGGCAAATATCAGCTACCATTCTATGTTAATAAAAAATATTCTATATGTGATATACATTGATTATTTAGTTTATAAGGATGAAATGCAAGTACCGTTTCTTTTAATAAATGACTATTGTTTGGAGTTGAAATAGCAAATGCATACACGGCAATACAAACATTAGCTTTGATCAAAGCTAAGAAAAATCGAATATGAAGTCTGAGATACGAAGTCAAAAGAACAAAAGATTTCAAAAAGTAAAAAAAGTCAATATTATAAAATATCATGCATGCTAAATATTTTTCTAACAGTTAATTCTCGTGTGATTATCTTTAAGAATTACTTTTTACAATTTAGGTAATGAATTTTCGAAGGAAGCGCAAGAATTTAATGAAGCATGGAAAACTGCAGAAAGACGACTCAAATCTGAGAAGAATCGTGATTATGAACTACAGAAGGAAATTGGTAGAAACTGTAGCCAGAGAAGTAAGTCCTTCTTGAAAGTTTCATTTCTATGTTGTTTCACAAAGATTTCGTATGAAAACTTTTTGTGTGTGCGAGTTGCTGGAATTCTACGGGCAAAGGAAATCGGACACGTTATTAGGATGTATCCCATAACTTTTGTCAACTCAGTGTATAGCAGCACACTGAAGAAGCAGTCTTTATCAATATACTTTTATTTTCATGATTTTTCGGAAAGATTTCATTATTAAAATTTTTTTGTAAGAATCATGACCAGTGAGTTATGCAGTCCAAAAAGGAAGAGGGAAAGCAAAAAAAAATTCAGTGTAAATGTCATTTCAACCGCTATAATTTTAAAAGAACTTTTAGAACTTCTGTAATGCTTATTAAAGAATATTTGCTCGCTACTTTTATTTTCCTCGAACGCATGGAAAATTTAAATATGGGATGGCGTCTTCTTCTCGACTACCTTGTTTCTAATCTTCGCATTCATAGGGTCATTCTTTTCGCCAGGTTCATTATCTTCTCGACGTCTGTTTTTGCTATTTTTCCTTATTAAACATTACCCTATGTTTTCTGGTAATTTTTCATCTCCTTAATGCCTACTATCACCTCTCTGAATTTACCTTTCGAATTTAGCAACACCCTCTGCAAATATCGGTACCGATGTTGCAGTGATATTTTCTAGTGTCTATTTTAGATTTTCCTGATAATTCCACAGTTTTCACACTAAATGCTTATATCAAATCAAAGAGTATAATTACATTTTCCTTACATTTACAATAGTACAAGAGTATTACATTTTCCTTACATTTATTTTTCTACAAGTTTTAATATTTTTGCAGATAAGGGTTCTAAGCTACTTTTTCGTTTTCAGTAATTTACGACCCCCTGGATCATAAAATCGGCATGTTACCTACATGAAAAAACCTTTTTTATTAATTGTTTACAGTTTCGAGCAATTCTTGGACTCCATATATGCTTGATATTTTCACATATTAAACATAATTTGGAACCCTATGTTGTATGGTGATTTTTTATCCTCTTGATGCCTAATATCACCTCTCTGAATTTGTCGGCCGAATTCGGCAATACCCTGTATATACATCTAAATTTATATAAAGTTCTATTGTAATTCGAGATAAATCCAATTTATTGAAATAACTAAAAAAGTATTTAATGTTTATTATTTTAGGTGTGGTTGCTCCATCAGGATGTCCGTTTGCGAATATTTTACAATCTTCAGCTGTTCCTCAGTCTCAAGTAAACTGTGCAATTATGGCTGAACAAGTACGGCGAGAATTAGGACGATGGTATGCGAAACATGTTCCCGATATATTCGAAATTTTAAATTACATTACAAATTCTTACAAACAGTTTTAAGTTGCATTAGGAGAAATATAGTAAATATTCCAACAGATCAATCAAAAATTTTGTTTGCATGAATCCGCTACTATGAAATTACACGACTATACTAGATTTCGGAAAGTGGCAATATAAACAGGAGTCGGAAAATAATGTAAATTCAAAAATAGGCATTTGTTACCTCTTTAAGCTAGCTTATAACTTATTATTTTGATTCACTATTCTACATGTTAAAAAGTATAAATTATTGAAACTAAAGATAACTTCAAATATTTTGTCTGCTAATATTATCTCCTTTTCATTCTTTGAATAAAGATAGTTTCTGAAAAACATTTAACCCTGAGATAACATAAGAAGGCTTAATTTACAGGACTACAACAGATATTATATCATTTATTTATTTTCCAGATTACGGAAAAACAATGAGTTATTTTTGATTAGAATTAAATAATTTGTTTCACTTGGTACTTTTCTTATTTGTATCCATTTAAGATGTTAAAAAATGAAAATTTTTGTCGTCTTCTTTTATTTGCTTTCTTTTCAATAAGTTATTTATAATTTCAGTGTTGATATGTCATTTTTACCAAAAGAATGCAAACCATCTTGGAGGACCAAATGCTTTTCGGCATACAAATACAGAAAAATCGATGGTACCTGTAACAATCAGATTCATCCTACATGGGGAAAAAGTGGAACTCCTTTCATAAGGATGATCGCTCCTGACTATAGCGATGGTTCGTTTTATTTTAAAAATTTTATATTCAAAAAGGAATTTTATAAAATAAATGTTTAAAAAAATCTGTCTTTGTTCAAATACTAGATAAAAAATGACTGGAAACAAAATATTTCTTTAATAGTGAACGAAATAAAAGCCCTTAAGTTAAAATAAAGATCAATTATTTACTACGATAAAGATATCAAATGAGCTTTGATCATTCTTTATAATCATCTTCAAAATGTGTTGCATTGAAACAAATAAGTGAACGCTTACTTTCAGTAATAAGATGTGATGTCTGACTTGAGTCGAATATGTAATTAAACTTGAGACTCATTTTTATGGATTGATATATAATATAAAAGCAATGATCCAAATGCATTCGAGGGGTATATAACGTTAGCTTAATACATTAAATAGTTAAAAGTTTACAGGTATAATAATGCAGTTAATGTTAAGCTTTTGAGTTGTTCAGATAAACTAAACATTGGTAAATTAAATGGCCTTTAAAACAAATGTGTAAGTTTGCATGACACTTGTGATGAGACTTAAATAGAAAGAACATGTTAAGCTCCTCCTATGAGAATCTTATCGATAAGAATGATTTCTGTTGTCCATAGGAATTCCTTAATTAATTTTGCATTAATTTATGATTGTAAAAAGTCATTTCAAAACCTTTGCACAAATTGTGTATTTGTATTTAAATATAAACGTGACGTAGAATTAAAAAAAAGGAATTTCGTGTCATTTATTAAATTTTTAATATATCCGTGTACATGCCGGAGAAAGTTTGGAATTGTTATCTTATAATGCACTGAGTTGCGATTAATGATAAGAATTAGATCATCGTAGTCTCATACAAATTATTCCTTCAATCAAATAAGTAATTTTTGTTCACATCATATTTTGAGAAAAAGCTTGCTTGAATTCTAAAGTAAAAGTGCTTACGAATGGAAAAATTGATATTCAGATTGTTTTTTTTATCAAATAGTTTAAAATAATGGTTTGAATATTTCAGTTAGAACCAAACCAACTTTTCTATAAAAAATAGAAATATTTTTTTAGTACAAAGTAATTTATCTTCATTTTATTACGAAAAACTTTATGAATGAATACGTTTCTCGAAAGAAAAAAGTTTCAGTAAAAAGAAAGAACTAAACCGAAATAAAGATTTTAAAAAATTACAAAAAATATTTATGATTATGATAGGAGTAACAAGTAGTGGCTTTTATTCTAAGTCATTGATGCTCTCGTTGAATAGTTTTTTTTTAAATCAGAAAAGAATTGAACTGGTATGAAGTTTTACAAGTAAACAAAGTAAACACTTTACTTATTTCTGATACTTCATTTATACAAAAAATTGCAATTTCTGATACGATTAGTTACCAGTGCAACAAAATTAAATTAGATAATTTTCTTAGAATTCTTCTTCTTTCCAGGAGTTTCCAGTATTCGAACTTCGAAGGACGGCAACCCACTGCCAAATTCTCGATTTTTAAGCCAGAAATTATACTCCGAAAAGATTAAGCCAGACTCTGATGTAACTTTGTTATTCACAAGTTTTGGATTAATAGTAGATCATGATATGGTTGAAACAGCAGTGAATACAGGTAATTTAGTTTAAATTTTCTGTTTATTTGTTCATCCCTATAATTAAATGAATATTCTTCAGTAACGCAGTAAACAAAATCGTTGATCATATGTTGTTTCTTACTTAATAAAATTATCCAATTATGCCAATATTGTCACAAGAAAAATTTCAGTTGAAAACAGGATTTCATTATTACAATTAAACACTCTTTATTAGATATTCTTGATATAATTTTGTAAAAACTTTGATTCAGTTTATTCTTCGCATGATGAATAATTAAGGCAAAATGAAATTTGTCTCGTGTAACTCGAATATAAATTTTCATCTACCTGTTAAGTTTGTCCTAAGATTTCAGATACATTCTGTAGACATAACATGGTAGGTAAATAAGTTGGGCATATTTAAACGATTTCTCAAACTTTTTCCTACATTCCTTTGAATGGAGCACTTATCATCCCTCTGTTCTATTTTTGTAGATGGTATTCCATGTTGCAACGAAAAGTTTGATAAATATCCAGAAACTCGTCCAAGAGAATGTCTGCAAATCGATGTGCCCGATGGGGATCCTTTTTATGGTCCAAGAAATGTTAAATGCCTCAGTTTCGTGAGATCTGTACCTGTTCATGGAGAATGTGGAGGTAACAAATATAGACTTATCAGAGTAAAATACACAAGTTTTTTTTTTTTACTTTTATGGAAAAAAATCATGGCAATAATCATCATTGTGCTTTTATATCATCTTCTTTTGAAACAAAAGTATTAGAATCAAGTTAATAGGAAAAACAAAAATCAAATAAAAATTAAACCAAAAAAATTATTAAAAAAAGAATCCGGCCTGAAGACTTTTTCAAGGGTCACCCTCAGGCAGGGATTCAAATAAAGGGATTTTTTCTGTGAGGACATACAGACATTGTCTAATAATGATTCCTCGTGACCCGAAAATCCCCTGAATCTTCTTTTGAAAATATAGTGATTAGCATTTCATTTCCTTCCAGTTGCTGTAAATGTTGGTATACATTTCTGTACATTTATTTAAGGACTTTTTCGAATTTGTCTAATAGTATTTCTTTCAGGCATTGAAATGAGAATTCCTTTTCTCTCTCTACCAAACTTATTTGTTATTATACCAGACTTTTTATACTTTCAGATGATTTTTTTTTGTATTTATTCATGTGTATGAACGACATTCTTTGCAATATCTCATAGACACTTGTGAACTTCAGAGCATTCGAATTATAAGCTTCCTATTAGCAAAACTTGTTCCATTGAGCTAATTTAAATCAGATTTATTTATTCATTTTCTTACGCACATTTTGAGAATTAAAGAAAAGAACTAATTTCCCATGTGTGTATTGTAAATACATTAAAGTATAAAGAGTGCATTGCAGCTCCCTATATTTTGATTAATTTAAGAAAAATATTGTTAGTAAAACTGAAATTTTTATGAAGTGCATACTCAAGATTGTGACACTAAATTTTGAAGCTTCAATATAAAAATGTTGCCAGTCAAGTTATTATCATTTCCCTTTTTTTTTCTTGATGAATACATTTTTTTATTGAATACTTTAACTTTTCTCCAAATATTATACTTAAATAAGCGTTCTGTGATGCTGTTTTAGAATTTTAATGAACACGAATGATGCATGCTCAATTTTGGGAGATGTTGTATATAAATCTTTCAGTAGTTCATGGGTATTAGATACTCAGTTGTGTAACTCAAATCTAGCTCTCAGAACAAGATACCAGATATGAATTTGAAGTTTTTTAGAATCTTTAATGTAGCTTCGCCAAAAAGAGAAATCGTCCAAGTAGACATAATTACAAATGACATCTTCTACTTGAACCACGTCATTTTTCTTCATCTGCAAATGACTTTAATTAATATAATACTTAATAATATTCCAAATAGCTAAAAATGGTTAAAAAATGTTACATAGTAAATACTATACAACTTTGGTTCTGACATCCGCAAATATCTTTCAGACTATTTGTTGTAAATCTCTGATTCAGAGATCAGAGATTTACAATGCCTTATGATAATTCTGAGAACAGAGATTTACAATGCTTTGAGACAATTCGGAGATCAGATATCAGATGATTCGGATTCGGATATCAGAGATTTACAATGCCTTGAGATGATTCAGATTCGGATTCAGAGATTTACAATGCCTTGAGATGATTCAGATTCGGATATCAGAGATTTACAATGCCTTGAGATGATTCGGGGTTCAGAGATTACAATTACAGATACTCTGATCAATGTGTATCAGCTTGTATATTTTTTAATATCTTCACTAAAAGCGAACTTATGATTTTTAAATATACTATCTAATGGAAAAGATATCTTGTTGATTAAGTTTAATAAAATGGAGTTTAGAAAAAATATAACAGTTCAATTTCACAGTTTCCTTTTTAATCCCTTCCACATACTCTGAATATTCATATTTTATGATGAATTCTAATTAAAAAGTTGCCATTGTGTTATTTTTGTTTTATTTATTACAGATACCATTGAGTCATTTGACTGCAATTTTTAAATACCCATACTCTGATTCTACGTTTTGTTTAATGGAAAACTGATCGACAAATCTTCCCAACTGATCCCTTTTAGAGTCTCTAATAAAATGTTCCTTAGAATAATTTTCCTCTTCACTTTTAATTACTTCGTTAAAATCAGTAGGAAGAGGTTCTAGTTCAAAACATTCTAGAAAACAGAAGAAATACACCAATAAAAAAAAATTGTTACATTTCGTATTTTGTAATATAACGGCAAATGCTACTATCCTAGTTCCAAAATTTCAAAAAATAGTTCACTTCCCACCAATACATCTATTCGATTTAGTATATCGGAATTTGAGTCTGCTAACTTTATTGAGACAGGAAAATTTAAATCCTTTTATATCCATTTTTATACAGAAATTGCATTTTAAATAAGCTTAAAAATGCATATTTCTGAAGAATATATTCAAAATGTGAAACTTTGATACTGACAGCATATTTAACACATTGCATGATTCAATTTATGATTCTTATACCTTTATTTTATATACTTTAATTCACAATTTCCTTTCTGTTTTTTCTGGAATGATACCTAATGTTAATTGATAGATTAATTGAACGGAATTTTGGAATTTTTAATTGCAGAGTTGTCATCCCCATATTCATAGAAGTTTTATCCAATAAATTTTTTTTAAAAATCAGATTTTGAAGGAAAATGTGACATTTCATTTATTTTCAAACATTTTACTTATAAGTTCCTTGAATCGGAAGGTTTCTGGAAAGGCGATGAAAAATAATTTTGTTGGAAAGAACTGCTGTAGTACTCTGCTCCGGCTAAACTGATAATTTCCAATCTGTGCACCACTGTTTTCCACAGCTTTTTTGAAGTTTTTTAATTATATGTTCTAGAGAATGGTGTGTACGCATAAAATAAAGGTGTCGCCAGCAAAGATAAGCATTCCAGTTAATATTCTGCCATTTTGAAAAAATCCGATGTAAAAATTTTGAATAAAATGAAAGCCTTTAGATAATCCTTTATTAAGTTCTCCTATATTGGAAAAAAATATTCCTCCATCTTGTCTGAAAATTATGTTGGAATAAGAATTGAGCTGAACCCTTTATAAACAACTTCAAATTTTTCCATTGATTTCTAATTCTAAGCGTTAATAAGTTTGTCAATATAGACAG
The DNA here is from genome assembly GCF_947563725.1 of Argiope bruennichi. Classification (NCBI taxonomy): domain Eukaryota; kingdom Metazoa; phylum Arthropoda; class Arachnida; order Araneae; family Araneidae; genus Argiope; species Argiope bruennichi. Next base: position 130,823,021 of record NC_079162.1, on the reverse strand, counting down.
CATCATATTTTTGTGGAGATTCCATCCGATGGGTGTAAGTCCAACAGGCTCAATAATGCATAACGGCGCTTTATTCTACACGAAAACATGAAACATAAAACAGACAAAGTGTATACGAAACAATACTTGAAGAAATTAAAAACACGCATGCAACAAATCGTTCTCGCAACACCAATAAGCGGGCAGAATTCCTCTCAGCCTTTTATAGCTCCTGTGATAGGGCATCGGATGTTCTAGAACAAATGACAGAACTCGAGTCCTAATGACGCTATTGACAAGATTCTTGAATATTCTGAGTCCTTCATTTTTGTCATTAATGTCATTAAATTCTTCACCAAGGTCGGGGTCACTGACCTGGCATCCATTCAGCATCTGTTAGCACTATCTGCAAAACTCTCTTCCTTACCAAAGAACTAACTGAGGAGGAAAGCAATATTAGAAATTCATAACACTGTGTTTTATGGTCAAGTCTGGCACAACAAAGGTGTGGTTTTCTGGGTTTTTTTAAAATAATTTTTTGTTTAAAAAGTTGAATATGAAGCGTATGTAGCAACTATATTTTCCTGAAACAGAAAAAAGTCAATTATTAGGGATTTAGCTTTTTACATGTCGTTAAAAAGTAATTATTCTTCCTTTTAGTAATTACTCTTCAGACTTATTGAGAATACTGCGGTTAACTCAATCGGGCACGGGGTTTTAAAAGATAAAATAGACCCATATTGCACATAAACTTTATTTCTTTTTAAATTAAACGAAATTGCTTTATTTTTATTACTAAGGGAACCACATAATATAAAAACATAAAATAATAACAATAATTAAATTCAATGTTTTTTACAGGATGGGACTCAAATAGTCCCACCGAATTCAGTTCATGAATGATGTTTATTAAAATGTATTCCCTTCCTAAGATACAGAGACACTTTGCGTACAGTATAAAATCGCAATGTCTAAACTTCATTTATTTCTGGCACAACGAAGCGCGCATCGTCTATGAGACGAACGCGTGGTTTGAATCTCGCTGGAGATAAGCTCCTAGCGGCCTGTCTCAATACATCATAAAGCATGCAAAGCATAGGCTTTAACTGAGTCCTGGATGGGAGATTTGGAAGCATCCAACATACAATTCCCAAATGGCGTAATGGAGAGGAAACAATTTTAGTGTTTCGGAAGATAGAGAAATATCTGGGTAGTCGCCTATTTTAAAGTATAATCAGATTCAGATATCTGTTGGAAACAAACTTCGTAACCAATGGGCAGATTTCTATCGACAGGAATTCGACTTATCAGTGCTATGTTCTGAGAAATATTTGCAGCACAGTTTATGATGTGACATCTTTACTAAATATTTTGCTCCATATTATATTGTCAGCGTCATTGACTCACAATGCAACTCGAGTTTGATATCTGAATACTTTTTAAAACCTGTTCTTAGATCTATATTGCTATCGAAGACTCAAAATTTTGACAGATATAAAGTATGAAATATTTTCTTTCTCATTTGTCCTCGAAAAGTTGCTTAAATTCAAGTGGGGATTGAGTGTAACCTTAAAAATGCAAATAAATAAATAAAGCATTTATTTTACATTATTCAGTTTTTTAAAGTATTTAGCATTTACAAATAATTATTTTGTTTTTCGTCACCAGGTAGACGTGAACAGTTGAATAAAGCCACATCATTCCTGGATGCTTCAGCTGTTTATGGCTCAACAATTGACAGAACCAAAACCTTGCGATCTTTCAACAAAGGTAAGATATATCGAAATGGAGAGCAAATTACAGCGAAACAGACTAAGTACAAAGTTGCCGAAATTAAACTTCCTCAACTCAGAGAATCTTACAGGAAGTTGTATGAATTATGATGGTATGAAATTTGGAAGACAGGCACTTCAGATCATGCCCTCGATATTTATTGAAGAAAAATTCGTACAAGAAACATATAGAAATCATGTAAAGTATTTTGTAAAACGCTACAAAATACTTTACATGATTTCTATATGTGTCTTGTGGTTTTCTACAAGCCTTTTCATTCGCAAAACAGTGTGTTCCACAGCAGTATCCAATAAATCCTCATTCCATGAACATGCCAAATACCTTTTTTCAGATGTGACAATGTTGCGATTTGTTCTCAGTTGATGTAATTCATTATGAATGACCTGAACTGGTAGAGGTGAGATCAAGCGAACGAGGAAGACAAACCACAACTGATCCTCTGTTCGTCAATGAAAATTTACCGTAACATCTGTTTACCGCTACGATGAATATGGAGAAGAGAACCCTCACATAAAAATTGTGTCTTGATAGTGGCTACGTTGCTGCAATTTTGGGATCATAAACGTTTTCAGTTTGACCTAGTATCGTTTTTAGAGGCATGTGTTTTGAGTCACCAGTTAAAAAAAATAATAAATAAATAAATAAAACCTAATGAAGAATGTTGCAGAGGAACCATACTATCCATAACTTCCGCAGGAGCGCATTCTTTAACAAATTTAAAGGGTTATGGAGAATCACGGAATTCATGTAGAAAGTAAGTAGAACATTTTGTCTGGCTGAAATGTCACCTATTGGCGATTTTTTGTCCTTTTTCAAAAAACGTCGAACATGGGATCAGGAGTGTCTATTTTCCAAATTTCATATCATTTTGACCCATACAACGTCCAACTTGGCCCTTTGAGTTAAGGAAGTTTAATTTCGACAATTCTGTATTTTTGTATTGAAAGTTAAGGCTTTCACGCGTTCTCATTATGACTGACACAATTGCATTTTGTTGTATATACATATAAAAACCATACAAGAATTTTATTACAATATTTCAAAAACATAGCTCATATGGAAAACGTAAGTAGTAAGAATATCAATATTTCTCTCTATATAAAATATCGGAAATCAATCAATCAATCTGGAAATATATTTTTAACTAAAAGATATTTTCCAAAAATGTATTTTTTATTTTTACAAGCTACAAAATCCTGATAATGCCTTATGTCTAAAGTATAAAAAATTAATTTTATGTTTAAAAATATTTTTAAATGTTTATTAATATTGGCTTCGATTGTATGAAATAATGATGCTTTTTTTGTAAATTGTTATTTTACATATAGATGCAAACCATTATTCATATATATCTAAATTAAAGTTTATTTGTGTTGTTATTCTTTATTCTTTATTTTATGGATTTCAGGACAGTTGCGTACTCAATATATCAATAATACTCCTTATATGACTAGTTCTAGTGATTCAAGCTGTGGAACACCATCTGAACCATTCAAATGCTTTGAAGCAGGTGAGCAGTTTATTATTTTCCTTTTTAAAATAATTCCTGTTAAACTTACGTTGGTTACTTTTATTAAGCATAAAATGATCCTTAAGAGTATTTTTTTAAATTCTAACTCTCTTTTTTCGTAATTTCTGAAATTTTATATTTAAACTGAATTGTGGATTTTGAGGAAAGAAAATTAACTTACCATTTTGGAAACTTACTGTCCTTATCCTTCTAAACTATTTATTCTCTTGGAATTTCGAATTCTAATACTCTAAAAACATTCCATGACAATGCAACTACAACGAAAAAAATAGATAATTTTTTTACGTTAACATAAATGAGTAACATCTTTTTTTTAGTGAACATGAGTCATAGATAGCTTATAAAGAACCATACAGCTGATGTCATATTTTTTGTTTATTGAAAACTTATTTGAAAAGTAGTTGACATGAACAGATCTAAAATAGGAGCTCTTTTCTGTTTCAAAGTCTATTATTTAGGAGCCTTACGGGAATGAGTTTCATTCTTTTTACGTTTAATAGAAGTGAAACTTTTTGAAACAACAAGAAAATATATTTTTCGTACGAATTCCCTATGCAGGAAAATATAATAATGTAGTCGTCAGATTTAATTTCTTTAATACCAGGTGGGAAAAGGATTTAGACATTAAAAAAAATCATAAAAAAAAATGGAAACTGATTGAAAAGCAATTGGAGAGATATGCCTTTTATATTTAGTTTCTTTTTATAGAGGTATGCGAAAAAGATTAATATATAATTTTCTGTATAAGGGTGCACATTTTGTACGCTAAACGTAAATTTGCAACTATTTTTTTGAATGTTTATTGTTTGCAGGTGACTCTCGAGTCAATATGCTCGTTGAATTGACTGCAATGCACACCTTATGGTATCGAGAGCACAACAGGATTGCTGAAGAATTACATACAATGAACCCTCAATGGTCGGATGAAACATTGTTCCAAGAAGCAAGGAGAATATTAATCGGGGAGCTGCAGCACATTACATACAACGAATATTTACCTCTTTTATTAGGTATAAGGATTTTTTCTTCTAATTCTTTGAGACCTGACCTTATTAGAAAGAAGTCTGAATACTAAGTTCATACATACTGATGATAATTATTTCGTTACATTTCTGTACAGTCTGCCTAAATCTTTTCTAGTTGATCGGTGCACATACATTTTAAATAATTTTTCAAGTGAGAATCCGTTTTCTATATAAATATTTAAAAAATATGCCAGTATTAATTTTTATCTGAGACATCAGCTGATATAGTGTTCCATAAAGCAATTTTAATGCTTAATTAAATATGGAAATTAACGAAGAATTGAAAATAAAGTCAATTCATACATGATATTCATCAACTGCAGTTAACTTTGAAATCCATTGTCCAGTTTGCAGGATGTGCCATCACAGCATAAGACAACGTTCATTTTGATGACAAATGAATATTTGTCATGTCGCATAAATTGACGCCAAATGCAATTTTTATGAAATTCAAAAAACTTTTGACGTTGTCGATTGCTAAAAATACTGGAACTCTCCGTTACATATTCCTTCTAATTGTTATTGTTAATTTATTTATTATTAATTCTTCAGTCATCTGCTAATACATGTTAAAGAAATAACAATTTTGGGTCTTCAGATGGAGAGTTCTTTTATTTAATGATCTTATCAGAGTAATTAAATTTAAAAATCGCATAAAATTTCATTGTAAATAGACTTAAAATCAGATAACATATTCATAGAATTTTGATGTATGGCTTCAGGAAAAAAATTGCAAATATTCCTTAATATACATTTTCAGCTTGATTAATTGACTTTTTTACCTAATAAAATAATCATCTATCTGTAGGAAAAGAAGCGATGGATTATTTTCAGTTGAATATAGAAAAGAATGGATTCTACGACGGATATGATGAAACCATTGATCCCAGTGTTTACAACGTGTTTGGAGCTGCAGCTTTTAGATTTGGCCACAGTTTAATTAAGGTTAGTTGGCGTTTATCCATAAATGGGACAAGAGAGGCCATCCTTCACGTTTTATCAATATATATATTTCTTTTTTTCTCTGTATATTTTTGTGTAAAGAATTCTTTCAATCACAGGCAGATAAAAAATAAGACCATTCTAATTGTTGTTTGAATTTATAGTATTTCATATGAGTTTGTTTTTTTGTCTTTATTGGCACAAGGACCCTATTTGACTATACTGCACCAAGAAAATGGTAAAATTCTAAAGTAGATAAACAAAAAAAATCATTAAAATATAAAAACAACGGTATCTTGATAAAATGCATAAGACGCGTGTGACAATGCAAATAATACATCAAGAATAGTTTCAAATTTCAACTTGAGAGAGGAAAACAATGATTCCAAAAATGTGAAGCAATAATGCAATGTAAAAAAAAACAAACAGAAAAGTTAAATACAAAAAAGGTATTAAATACAAGTATAAACGCATGAAACAAGTACGTACTAATTACAAGTATAGTAAATATATACAAGTATAAAGTACTAAATACTATACAAAGTTTGGGCTTTTAAAAAATATTTGGATGGTATATTTCTCCTAAATGTCTTGTAAAGCTAAGGAAAATGAAGCGAAAAAACAAACCAACCCGGAGCACAATAATGAAAAAAGGACATTCAATTAAAATATGACGAGCAGTAAAATAAAGTTGGCTCATGTTATATACAAAAGTATTTTCTCAAAAACGAAATGTTTGTTGGCGAAGCGAGTATGTTCCTAACGGAGACGAATCCATTTGACATCGATCTAACGAATAGGAAGAACAGGCTACAAACCGATGATAGGTTTGACTGCATGCAGTTTTTTTTTTTATATGAATGGATATTTAAGAGGAAGTGTATATATCTTAAGTATAGATATTTAAGTTATTAAGAAGTGTCATTGAATTATTGAAATTTTTAAGTAAATGAAATTTTCTGAGCTGGGTCAGATTGAACAATATATAAGTAATGAAACTTCCTCCCTTTTCGGTTTCCCGAATCAAAAATTTAGTCTTTAGAAGGAATATTTTGAGTTGAAAATGCTACAACTTGAAATAATAAAACATCTCATTGGAGGGGGGGGGGGCAATTTTAAATGAATTGATTTCAGTATCTCAAGAATAATGAAATATTTTTAAAATTTTTTTTTTAACCAAATGGTAAATAAATAGCAATTTTTTTTTTTACTCAATCTAAATATACTAGTCAAAAGTTACTCGAGTCTCTTGATTCTTGTATTAGATATCTAATAACGAAATAAAATTGAATCACTGTGATTGCAAATGAATTTAAAAATCCTAAAATTAAGGCTCCAAAATTGAAAAGATTTTTGAATTTTATACGAATAGATTAAGGCACACGGCTCTTGCAAACCAAACGAAGTTAAAAACCCAACAAATACTGAAAAAGAAAACCTCTCTAGGTTTGCATCTAAGTTGCCAAGGGCCTCAGGTATATGCCTACTTTACCTTCTGATAATCCGATCTTAATGTCGACATTTATTTTTGCGAATTATAAGTTTTAAATGCTTTCTTCATTCTTCCAGGATGTGATAGACCTTGTTGGACCAGACAACAAAAGTGAAGCAAGTATTGCTTTGCATCAGACTTACTTTAACCCTCAAATTCTATATCAAAAAGGTCTTGATTCCCTTCTAAGAGGAGCGACAAAGCAAAAACTCAACTCTGTTGATAGCTTCATAACACCAGAAGTAAGATTTTTCATTACTTATGTATTGCCATCATTAAAATGAACTGTTCACAAAGAATTATGCCATTCCATAAAGTTGTTTCTATGGAGAAAAAAAATAAAGGAAGGAGAAATACTTTTCTACTTTTATTAAGCTATTTTCACTGTTATTAAGCTAAATTTTATTTCCTCTTTCCATCGCGAAAGGGAGAATTGTTTATTTTTTGCCTAATTAAAGGGAATTTCAGGAAATAAAAATATATTGTGAATTAAGTTTATATCCTATCAAAGTTATTTTGATTTTATTAAAATATTTAGTCGTTTACGAAACCTTTCAAATCCAATGTTGGATTGCATTTTACAAGTAATCCAGACTAAAAGCGTTGATTCATTTATTAATTTGATATATTTAATGTGTTTTCTACTAAAATGAGCACATGAAAAAAATTTGATGTGTTCTTTTAATACATAAAAATGTATTTATTAAGTAGCGTATGAAAACATTTCTATGTGATTAAATGAAATAATATTCCAATAAATGTATGTATTCGGCTTATCTAATCTTAAGTCATAAAAAACATTTGTGGTCCCCTTATTCCTCGATAAAGGATTAACAGGATGAAAACACAACTTCATTATCATAATTAATTAATTAATTATCATAATAAATAAATTATCATAATTTATTTCAAAAATACTTCCTAAATATTAAATAAACAATCGATAAATATGCACGGAACTTCTAGTATTTTTTTACAATAGCACAAGAAAATGTCAGTCACTGTTAAAGTATAGAAACAGAATCTCGAGTATGTTGCTTTTAAATTTCGTTGTTTCACATTGAAAAAGCATTTGTTAAGACCTTTATGAAAAGCTGGGATTTCAGACAACAAAATGAGAATGAAATTACTTTAATTTTCTATACAGTACACTCCCGATTATCCGCGGAATTGGGTGGCGCGGCCGCCACGGATAACAAAAATCGCGGATAATCCGAAAAAAGCTAAAAACGGGTATAGCAAAAGAGAAAACAGTCATTCCAACTTTGAAAAATCGTTTTATGTACAATAAAACGTAAAATAAACAGCAAGAAATGTTTAACTAACGCTTACTATTTTAGTATATCACTCAAATCTAACCTAAAATGCATTTTGTTAATGGAAACAGGAAAGTGCTTTGTACTTACGAGAGGCGTCAAGGATACACAGAAAAATTAATACATATGTACTGTTTTAATACTGTAATGTATTATGTAATTACAAAAGCATAACTGTAAAACTACACCTTTTTGAAGAAATCAGTCATTTGTGTTTGCGTCTTGCTTTTTAAGCATTTTCTCTATGCCTGGAAGCAAAAAAAAAAAAAAAGTGCGTCAGGCGCGGATAATCGGAAGTCTACTGTACTTTTCTTGAAATCATCAAATTGCATTGCAAATATGTTTTCATTTTTCATGTTATACCTTAGCGATTTAATACTACAATACAAAGAGTTCTCAAGGCCACAGTTAAACAGGGTTCACACGAGGCCAACTACTGCTCGCAATAGAAGGTTATGTCTATTTCAGAAAGATCACGTGACCGCAATGGTATTTAGTATTAGTAGACCGTAATGATGGCAAATGGTTGCCCCAATGAGACAACCATTTGCCATTATCCCGTTGAGGTCATGTGATGTTCTTGAGGTAGGCGCGACCTTCCATTGCGTGCAACAGTTGGCCTCCTGTGAACGTTGTGTGAAGAAGAAACATTATTCACGTGATCGGTTATTTGCAATGAAATTAAAATAGTTTCACTTAATAAAGCGCAAAGATTTGAAACAAACAAATTTGATTTAACTTTTAAATAAATTTGATAAAAGTAGCATTTAAAACACAATTGTATTAGGGAATTTAAAGTAGATTTATTATTATTATTTTTTAGTTTATAGAAAATTGAATCTCCATATAATGAAATTTTAGATATCCAGAAAAATATTTATTTTATAGACATTTTAATATACAGAAATATGTATTGGAAAATATATATACCATTTCCTTGCTGAAACAATTAATTATACATAATTAATTTTTTTAGGGTTGAAATGGTGTCAGAGAAATTTATTTTAAAAAATTTACAAATAACAGTGCTTTAATGCTAATACAATGCATTTGCCAAAATTTCCTATTTTTTTGGCGTGTCTTTATTTCTCATTTCTTTTTTAAGCTGAACTCTTTTTTACGTTTCAAGATTTCTGTTTAGGAGCAAAGATATCTAAAACTAAGCTGAATTTAAAGTAAAAATCTGACGCCATGTTTAAAAAAGTGGAACAGAAATTAAAAATAATATATAAATCACTGATAAGTTTTAATTGCTTTTTCGTAAATGAGTGCTGTTGTTTCAAGAAATTCTACTGCATTTAGAATCGATTATTTTTTCTAATTGAATTCGTATTTTGTTTTATGAATAAATTTAATGTTCGCTTTTCTATAGTTTAATTTAGTTTAGTTATATATTAACGTCCTGTTTTAAGGCAACACTATTCCTATTTTGGGACAAACCTCGTCATTTTGAACCATGGTCAGATGACGGGGACGACGCCTGAGCTGGCGCCCCCTCTGCAAGCTTGCACGCCACGCCAGGGGGAGGACGTTTGTCCCCGATGGATTTAGCGTGCACCAGACCCGCTTACATTGCGGTTCTTCGGTGGAATTAGGTTTTGGAACCTGAAACCCTCCTGTTCCAAAACCAAGAACTTACCACCAGGCCCCCGCTGTCCCCTTGCATTTTTATAGCAAATATATTTAGATTTAGATTTTTATATGTGAAAATTTTTGTTAGATACTTAGAAATTGTATTCGATAAATTGAAACTGATTTATATTGAAAATCCAGAGATTCTTGTAAAACGTTATGAAGTTAGAATTTCAATGTATAGAAGTTAGATATGTGAAGGTTCCACTGCATTTTCTATTTTTCTGTATATTTTTCTTTGTCTATAATTCATTATTATGAGCTTCTCAAATCAATTTTTTTCTAAATTAAAAAATTAATTAAGTTAACAGGTGATTGAATTCTGAAATTATTAAAGTTGTGAATTGCCGTCAAGAATCGTAAGATTCTAAAATTGCAAAACTAGAGTACAATAGTACGATTACATGTTTAAAGATATGAAAGAGAAATGAAAATAAACAAAAGAGTATAAAAAGGAATCAAATATTACAACTATACTAATTTGTTATCTCCAATTTAGGTACGAGAGCATTTGTTTCAACCAGCTGATAAGGATTATGGTCATGATTTAGCAGCAGTTGGCATACAGAGAGGACGAGATCATGGCTTACCTTCGTACAACAAGTGGAGATCAGTTTGCGGATTATCCCAAATGAAATCTTGGGATGATTTGAAATCCGTTATGAATGTGAAAAGAGCAGAAAAACTGAAAGAAGTTTATAAGTAAATATGCACAAAACTAACGAATAGTGCTAGTAGATAAATGAATCTCGGGGCTTTTCTCCCCGCTTTATTTGTCGTTCTTCCTTGTCATTTCCTCGCTACTTTTCTGAGAAGTGCCGTTGAAACTAATTTATTAATTATTAAAATTCATACAACTTCTAAGAGAAAAACTTTAAACCAGTGATTTCCAATCCATAGAGGTCTGAAGACCAAGAAGCCAAAAATTAAGCCATGTGCGAACCACCCCTACCCCCGACTTGAGAGGAGTGAATCTTCCGGGGGCTATGGCATATACCCAGATAAAATGTGGTCCTGGGATACCCCCGTAAAATTTTTGAAAATAGGATGCTAAAAAGTGTATTTTGACTCACTCTTATAGAGCATTTACACCTCTTTTGTCAACCCTTCAGATGACAGAGAGTCCTATGCATTTCTGATTGTTTATTGATGATGAAAGTTCATTTGTCCCATTTAAACATACATAAGTTATAAAAATTATTTTGTATCATATTCTAATGATAATCATTTTAAACTTTTAAGAAATATTAATTCAACAACTGATAGTCATCGGATATATTATATTTATCTCATTCAATGACTATTGCTTCAAAATCTCCATTTATATGATGCTGCCCAACCCTCCCTGAACCACTCTCGAGGCTCCCGTGGACCACAGGGCATAAATCATTGCTTTAAACCTTGTTTAAAACACTTAGAGTATAAAAGTCTCCTGTTAGATTGTCAGTTTTTAATTTAAATTAATTTTTTTTAATTCCTTAAAAAATTATTCCTTTCTTTATTGTTTTTATTGTTATTAATCAAGTCTCCGTTTTGCGACAGGATATTTCGAAATCCTTTTTTACCAAAAATTCAGAATTTGACATGGAAAAGAATTTCCTTTGTTTTCGCTATTTTACCACTGAAAATAGCCATTATGTTGCTTCAAAAAGAGTTAGATGACACCTTTTGATTCAACAAAAAGTTCATTAAATTCGCGAGATCTTTATTCCCTGTAATTTTTGCATCGAATTTAACTTCAATTAAACGTTTAAAAATATAATAATCCGATGCAGGTAAAATGCACGGGTGCTATAGATAAGCTTTCTGTGGCAACCACTTGCAGAAATTGAAACTGCTTTCGTAAAATTAAGAGATGAAATTCTCGATTAGCAGTCAGTCATACAGAGCTCAAATTATTTTAATATCCGACCCTCCCCCCTTTCCATTTTTATCTCTTCCCCTTCCATCTCCTCCATTATGGCTCCATTCCCTTTCCCTTTCGATTTCGATTTCGCAATCCCTAGATAGGCAGTGCAAGTTTTTAATCATCAATGCTGATAAAGTGGAATTACTTTCAGGATTTGAGCTTGTGTTATAATAATTTAATATGAAGCAATGGTTTTATTTATGCATATAGGTATAAATATTCCGTTACTGAAAAATAGTTTCAAACTTTCTCTGCCACGATTCAAGCATTATATTCGGAATATCTATCGAATTAGGTTATCTATCCCTTCTCTATTATAGCTAAGAGGCAGAAAAAGAAGGATAAACATAAAATAATGCTTACATATTATTTAGTCGACAGGATTCGAACCCCAATGGATATTATTTTATGCTAAGCAGAATGCAGGTGCGACAAGCAGTGAAGAGACAAGCAGTGGCATTTTTAAATTCGATTTATTCTCTCCCGGAAGACAGGCATGATTTATTTACAAGTATGCGCGAACAAGGCACGTCCACCACAGTGCGACACAAAAGCAGAAGTCGGGAAGAGAGCAAGAAATAAATTATCCCTCGTCTTATATAACATGAGATATTGATAGAGAAAATATTTTTTACAGTGCTTATTTACAATGAGATTTCGATAGGGATTTTCGCTACACACGCCGACGAGGCAGGGGAAACACAGGGATCTTTTAAAAAAGAATTTCACGGTATTTTGTCCCTTCACTCGAAGTGTGGGAAAGTTAGGCTTTTAGCCGATTCAGCAATTTTACAAAGCTTTTATTGAATTAATTAAGGGGAATTGGATCAGGAAATAAGAGAATAAGTTACTATGGGCTAAATTAAGATAAAACCTTTGAAATGAATTAAATTGAAATTAGAGTTTAAAATAACATTACACACACACACACACACACACATACACACATACACACACACACACACACACACACACACACACACACACACACACACACACACACATATATATATATATATATATATATATATATATATATATATACATATATACTCGCTTAGAACTTATATAGTTTCAAACAAGGATTATCCAAAATTTAGTCGATCAAGCATTGTGGTTTCTGCGCGTGCGGACTCTGAGCAGCGTGGGGAAAAAACGTGCCCAACTCAAAAATTTAAGCAATGTCTTAATTCAGTTGATTTGAATACAATTGATTGCCCCATTTCTGTCCTAGTTGTCTGGCGGACATCTAGTATACCTAGTCTTGGATGCACTTGAGAATGTTTCATGTACATAATGAACAGAATTGGTGCAGGGCTATTAAAATAACACGGCTTTAATATCTCTCATAAATCGGTGAGTAAAAATTACTTTGCTTATAGAACCGTAAACATCATATTATGTATAAAATATTTAATTGAAATGAAATACAAACAATATTCCCAACGAAACATTTGGTTTCCAAAGACGAATTGCATTAAAACAAAGTTATTTAAAGATAACCACCTCATAAAAAAGAAAATTTAATTAATGAATACTCGTTATTCACCAATAAAACGAAAAAACGTCATAAAAAGCAAGCTTCAATAATATTTAATCCAGTCGAGCCATTAACGAAGCTTGCTTTTTATAAATATGACAAAACAAAAGTCTTTGGAAGGATTCAAGATTTTTCTTGATTACCCTAAGTGAAAAGAACTAGATAGAATTGTGGTGTCCAGTGAAGCTACAGCTTTTACGAAGAATAAAGGATTCATACAATATTAGTGATGGTGGAAGTCCAAATTGATAAAATATTTATCAATTTCCAGGTCTCAACAAACTTTATTTTTTATTTTAAAAAGAGGCTTTCGAATGTATACTTTCCCTTCCCTACGAATTTTTTTTTGGGGGGAAGGGTATCCCATAACGCCCTTTTTTTTCACTTTAATCCTTCACATTTATATTTTCCACCGTTACCCCTAACTGATACTCTGCGTATGGGAATATTTGGAACAAAGCATTCATATCACGAGGCCCATATTAATTTTTAAATCATAGTAACGTGAATGTGAGTATATACTTTCCTGCTGAATTCAAATATATTGATTTATTTACTGTTTTAAGATTTGTGGATGACATCGATTTGATTCCTGGAGCATTAGCAGAAGACCATGTTGAAGGATCTCTTCTAGGACCAACTTATCTCTGCATAATTGGAAGACAGTTTAAAAAGACTCGTAAAGGCGATAGATTTTGGTTTGAAATGGAAGACAGTGTCGGAGCGTTCACGAAAGGTGACATTTCAAAGTGATTTACAAAGTCTTTAATTATAGATTTGATAATTAAAGGCTTTTTACTTACAGTACACTCCCAACTATCCGATCTAATGTGGAGGAAGGATAGGCCGGATAACAAAAAAGCCGGATAAGCCGGAGTTCTATGAACTCATTTCTTTGCCCACCGATACCAGAAGACATTGTAACTTACTGTTACAATACATATTTTCTCACTTCTTATTGAGTACTAAGCCCTCCATTTATGTCAAGCCATGTAGGATGTGAACGCGGTTGGGTGAATCATAGAAGCAGTTGCCAGTAACGTATAAAAACAAAAGGCTCTGTACTGAAGTTTATTTATGTTTACATTCTGCACTGAAAGAATTATTAGAGAAAAAGTAAATTAAAGGATATAAGCTGTTCACATTTTACCATGAATTCTGTATACTTCACTGTGGTATACTTAAAAAAACATTAAGCATATACCAAGAACAATTTACGAATCCTATACGTTCTGTGCAGTTAAAATAGGAACAGCGACAACAATTGAGGTCCTTTGCACAATGACGAATTAAAGAACAAGGAGCAGAGCGCTGCTCTTTTCCTGTCACAACTTGTATTTTACAAACGACACATAAGAGGATCGTAGCAGACGCCCGCTTTCACTGCAATACCTTGCCTTCCTCAATTAATTATGATAAAGAAAACTAGGCCGTATAGTCGCGAACCGGATACTCGGGATTGTACTGTATTTTGAAACGATATATATACAGGTTGTCCACTCAAATTCTAGCTCAATAGTTCTTCCGCATCAACTTTGATTGGAAAAATGTTTTAAATAATGTAAATGTTATTTTCACGTTTTTTGTTCGAAATGTCAGAAATATTTTACTAAATAACCAGGAAGCTGTATTAAAAATTCTGGTTCCCCCTCCAGAAGTCTCAAAAAATATAAAATATAATTCCTTGCTATTTAGGGAATTTGTCCAATTGTTGGAAGGATTTTTCTCTAACATTTCAGAAATTTTCTATTGGCCACGATAAGAGTGGACCTTCTGTGTAAGATATATAGTGGAATATTTCAAGAGAATGAAACAAATGATTGTCTGAGTTTTACCTTGTATTTTTCATTTAATTGACTTACATATAAATTCTTTTTTAGTTCAAATAATAATTAAAATTTAGAAACATAAGTAAAACGGTAAATTTGATTTGAATTCTTTTTAGAATTTAACTGAATAAAATCTTATTTTCAAACATAAGGCTGGCTGCAAGAAAATGCATTTACTACCCTAAATGTCTCATAAATTATCATTGTCTAAAAATTGCTGAAGATAATCACGTACCCAAAACGTATTTGAATTATAAATAACAATTGATTTGGAACCGAGACTCTCTGAATTCAGATTTTTTTTGTATTTAAATTAAAAACTTTGAACGATCAGAAAAATTCTCATGTAGCTAAAACAAGATACCCCTATTTAAAAAGGTCTGTATACATTAGATATAGTCAAATGAAATCAAAATTTTTGTTCAATACTTCTTGATAAAAAATGAAAATTTTCCTCAATTCCTCTTGATAAAATATTTTGGGGAAGTGTTTTGTCCCTTTTGAGTTAAAATTTGTTTCCAAAAATTGGAAAGTAGAAAAGGGAGGAAATCTTTACCATTGTTATTTAAATATTAGTTGACTTTGTTTCTCCATTGTGAAAGCTTAATTTTATATCTGCATTTTCGACTCAATTCAAAATATAAATATCGTCACTTTTGTAAAATTTTGTTACTTTCTGGTTTGTTTCAGATCAATTATCTGAGCTGTACAAATCGAACATGGCTCGAATAGTTTGTGATAACTCTGATAGAATTACAAAAATTCAAAAGAATGTGTTTAAACCACCATCAACAACGTAAGTTGCTTTGAATTCAATTATGATTAAATATTTTAACAATTTTACAGTAGTTATAATGACATAAATAAGATTTGTGTTGTTTCTTCCTTTGTACTATAAAATAAATTACAGTCCTTTTCAATTAGAAAGAAAGTGTTTGAATTTTATGTATCATAAAAAACAATTTCGATTCTGTAGGCGAATTTTTGGATGAAAAATAATCCCAATCAAACTTTAATCAGTTTATTTAAAGAGACTTCATCAGTTACATTAGTATGCAGCTCATCTTAACCTTGCCCATGAAACTTCTCTGGAGGCTATCTTCATGTTTTTGGTTAAGGTTTTCTTTTAACTATTTTCTGTTGTAGTATTAACTTATTCTTACATTACATTCTGTTATTTTTACATACATATATATCATCATTCTCTTTATCTACTGAGACTGTTCACATATTTTTCAACTAATTTAGATTAATTCTGTTATAAAACAACTTGCTATATTTTTCTAGATTACGATATGCAGGTTGATTCAAAACTTTTCAAATTTCGTGGGGAGTTAGGGAATACGTCAGGAAACCGATTTCACATAGGTATGTATAATCCACAAACGTCATCTACATGGAAAAAATGGACAAGTGAAGTGAACACAAGGAAATAGTACAGTTAAGTGGTAACGAATGTGTATTTTATTCTAACAAGGTAAGTACAAGTTCACAGTAGGTGTTCAAAATTGCGACCATTTATAAGAACACAGGATTCGCCGTTGAATTGACGCCGAATATTTTCATAAACGCCTGGCATAACACGGACAATGCCTTCGGCGGCCACTATTCGTGTAACAAGGCCCATTTCATTGTCGCCGCGGGTCTCGTACACATGGTCTTTCATGGCCCAGCACACACACACAAAAAAATCCATGGGCGATAAATCAGGTGATCTGGGTGGCCAAGCGATCAGTCCACCTCTGCCAATCCATTGAGCTTTGAATGTTTGGTTCGGGTAATCATGCGCAACAATTGTGCTATGGTCTACAGCTCCGTCATGTTGATGGTCTACAGCTCCGTCATGTTGATACCACATATTTCGGTGGATATGCCGCAGACATTGTTCTTGATATGCCAAGCGTTTCTGAAAATATTCGGTGGTCGATGCAACGGCGCTGTGAATTCTGTGTTCATGTAAATGGTCGAAATTTTGATTACCTTCTGTGAAGCAACTACCGGTAACGAATGTGCTTTACCTTTTTAGAATAAAAGTCACATTCGTTACCACTTAACTTTACTATTTCCTTGTGTTTACTTCACTTGTCCCTTTTGTCCATGCAGATGAAGTTTACGGACATACATTCCTAAGTGAAATAGATTTCCTGAGATATTCCCTACCTCCCCACGAAATTTGAACGATAAGTTTTGAATCACTCTGTATATATTTAACTTTCACACAAGTTAAGGAAAATAAATTGATAATGAAATTAAATATCGTGCATTTGAAGTTGAATCTCCAGCATATATTTAATGGAAGGAAACAAATTCTTACAGAAGTAAAAAGTGAGGAATGGATCGGATGTTTTACACTTTTTTTTTACTTTATAATCGAATAGACAGTTAGTTTTTAATTAAGTTGTTAAGAAAAAGAATGGTTCAACTCACGAATTTTTGTTAAACCGGATATCTTATTTTATAAATATTTAAAGTAACCATTTGCCAAGTGTTACATTTTAAAAGAATTCTTTTGAATTTGAAAGAAAGCCTGTCTGAATTTTTATGCTTAACTCCCTTTAGTGTAGGTTGATCTCAACGTCTCAACTGATGTCGTATTCTTTGAAATGAAATCTCTATTTTCATATGAATAAGTGTCACTCTGATAGTTATTTTAATTAGTTCTCTGATAATTAATATTTTTTAATTTATTTTTTTTCTCTTTATAACAGAAACCCTGTTGTCAATTGTGAAGATATACCTCAAGTCGATTTATCCAAATGGAAAGCATATTATTGAACATATCAAGGCTCTAAAAAAGACTTAAGATGTTTCCTGGATTTTTTGAGGCGAAATAGCTTGATTTGTTTTTGTGTGTCCAAGGGTGACGAATTGTTCAGATTTTCTTCAGAAAAAGTTTTATTGCATTATTTTCCCTTTTAAAAATCAGTTGAATATATATTTTTACAATTTTAGCACTTTTACGAAACAAAAAACTGATATAAAGCGTTCTAAGAGAAAATATGCTTTTTAAACGATTTGGTTTTCTGGAAATCTATGGGGGTTCCATAATCAGTGTCGTGTTTATCTTGCGTTTTATCGTTGTGAATGTCATATCTTTATTCAGTGATTGCATACAACTGTCATTTCATAAGTAGACGTTTCATTCTATTTTGTAAGCAATTTTATTACTGAAAATAAATTTTTATTCTTTGTTTGAAAGTGTCTTATCTGATTCATTTCTTTCCTGTGATTACAATCATTAGAAAGCTATCGCTTAAAAGTGCTTTGTCTCTTAGAATTTCATAGCATTGCTGAGTTTGACACCCAATTTTACCAAACTTCCATCGAATACTGTGGCTTGATGAACATTAGGGAAATTCCACGCACGCAAATGATGTGGTACCCATTCAAGAAACTAGATTTTTTTTAAACCCTCCGTTTAGGCATGTCATTAAGATCACTTCACTCCAAACAAATCCATTCACTGCCAGTCACTTTTATTTCCTTCGTGAAGGTCTCCAAGCTCCCCCTCTGCTTCTCCCACACATTATTAGCTTCTTTTTAGAATTTTGCTTTCATGTAAAGTAAATGGCGGGAATGGTAAAAATTGGGATGGGTTGAATATTAAACCTCCCCTCCACGCTACACCAATTCTGACCGTTTCCTCATTTAAACTCAGCTTTGACTTGTAATCGTTGGATTTGCACAGCGTGGAGTGGTTATGAATAGCCGAGTTTAAATGTAATATGGAATTAAGAGTGCTCTTTCTGATGTTGTGCAGAAGTTGAGAGAGGATATACCTCGTCGAGTGTCATCCTTGTTACCTACCTGATTGTAGCTTTAATTTATGAGATCTTCCTAAATTATCCATCCTGTTCTTTCAAAACCAGGCTTCTATATATATATATATATATATATATATATATATATATATATATATATATATATATATATATATATATATATATATGAGTGTGTGTTTACAGTGAAAACTCGAAATCAGTCAAAACGCGAATTAACTATGGAAAACGCGTTTTAACTGACAGCGCTAGGGAGAACCCGTTTTTTCTAGTTATTTCAGGTATTGTCCAGTTAAAACCATATGAATCTAGATTTCTTACCTGTGAAATTTTCAGAACATGTGCAGTCGTCTAGTTTTATTCATGCTGGAACGTGCTTGTGCTGTTAATTTATTTATGAAGAGTGAAGAAAATGTTTGCTCCAAAAATAAATTTCTTGGATAATTACAGATTTTTACATAAAAACAGAATAACTTTAAAGCTATTACACATGATGAATACAATGTTCTTATCCGAGGTAATGAAGCAAAATCTGCCATTAGCAAGACTTCATTTCAGCACCGAAGATTAAAAAGATTTGACCTTTTTGAAATTAGTGGAGTAAAAAAGTTGTTTTCTTCAAATAAGTCCAAAAAATATTGTTCACCAGTTGAAGCAATCTTTGATGCTATCGAATTTGCACATGTGGTCATAGGACATGGGGATATCGAGAAGCTTAAAATTGAAAATTCAAGAAAATTTGCTAACATAACTACTGAAAGGATACAAATTCTTTTTATCGATGTATGAAACATGTCAACAGAAAAAATAAAAAAAGGAAAGATTTGGTTTCTAAATCTATTTTTCACTCAGAAATGAATAGACGCTGCTAAGCGGATTTGATTGATATGCAATCACAAGCGGATAATGAATTTAGGTTTATTATGATTTACCAGAAACATTTAACAAAATTTGTGTTACTACGACCACTTCAGAACAAAGGAACGGAAGAGGTTGCTTAGCAAGTACTTGATATCTTTTTGATATTAGTGGCTCCTTGTATACTGCAATTTGATAATGGAAGAGAGTTTGTAAATTCCGTTATAGAGCAGTTATGTACGTATTGGCAGAATTGAAGATTGTTCATGGGAAATCTCATCACAGCCAGTCGCTGGGTTCGGTTGAGAGGGCCAACGAAGACGTAGAAAATATATTGGCTTCATGGATGAGGGATAATCCAACTACAAAGTGGTCTAATGGTCTTCACTTTGTCCAGTTCACGAAAAATAGAGCTCTACATTCAAGAATTAAAACAATCACCAAAGAAATCTATGTTTGATATTGAACTAAAAGTTGGAATTATAACCACAACCTGCCATCAGATATTATAAAAAATATCGACGAGGATGAACTTCAGAAATCTTTTGAGGACATGAATGCAAAAGAGCAAGATATTGAATAAACGCAATCAAGGGAGCATATGTTTGCTAGTAAGGCGACCAATATTTTTCTAATTAGAGAGGAAACTTATGACACTTTAATAAAGTGAGCCAAACGAATGAAAAAAGATCTACGATGCAACACATCCTGAATTTGATATTGGAGGTAATGTCGTTGTTCCCATTACAGATGTTGATATAGTAAATGCGGATTTGCGAAATCTCACCGGTGGAGTGCTTGAAAAAAATTAAGATTGCCTGTACAAAATTGGCACGAAAGATAGAGTTCTGGACAAAATGTATTCGAAGTAAGAAATCATATTTAAACTTAATTAGTTTAGTATGAATTCAATAAATATAGGTTTATTACTTATATTAATTTTATAACTATTTATACAGTAGACTACAGCTAATCAGGGTACAAGTTTGATACAAAAATTTAATATATTCGCTGATTTTTAGATCTGAATTCTAAGTATCACCGCAAATTTTCTTGACTCAAGAACGAGTACCGAATCAGGACATTTCGCTGAGTACAGAAGCAAGAAAAGGAATCGTAAGGATTGGACACGGGTTCTTACCCACTTTTCTTGTAAAAAAGATTTTTTTTTCAAAGAGATGTTTTTGCCTGAAAAAAAGGTTCTCTTTGCAATTCTAAGTGTCACAGCAGTTTGCCTTGTCGAAATAAGTATTTTGTAATAATGGTACTGTATTAAACAATATTCAAGTAAAGTATTTTTTCTTCAATGATATGTTCTTTCCTTAAACACTGTATTGGTAAGTATAGCTTATACAATAATTTGGATTAATTTATATTGCATAACAGATCAGTCAAAACACGAATAAAACGGGTTCTCCTTAGCGCTATCAGTTAGAACGCATTTTTCCTAGTTAATTCGGGTTCTCCCTAGCGATGTCAGTTAAAACGCGTTTTCCCTAGCAATTCGCGTTTTGACTGATTTCGGGTTTTCACTGTAATATATATATATATATATATATATATATATATATATATATATATATATATATATATATATATATATGCATATAATTAGCTAATGACCATCATTTGTAAAATATAATAATCTCTTCTAAACGCCTTTTGATACTCCTAGAAACTTCTGTAATTTCTTGTAAATTTTTTATTATGTTCCTGTAAAATCGCTTTAAAATAATAAAATGTCAGAAACGAGTTTTAAAAACACGGTTTGCTTATATTCTCTAAATGTGTAATTTGGATTTTCATTTTATTACTATCCTTTTCATAAATAAATAGTATCTGAAATAAACAACATCGACAATTAAGGACATGTCAAAAAATACGGCATAAATAGGTTTTATAACTGATTCTTAATGTAAAGTATTAACCTTTTTACCTCGAAGAACCTCTTTTCAGTTATTCCATACCATTTGGCAGGAGATTCTTATTAATTTAACTTTTTTAGAATAAATATTTTAATACATACTTATTAGCATCAATTACTAAAAAGTTAAATAATCTAATTCGTATTAGAAATTTTTCAATTCTGAGGGCAAATATTTTAATTCGTATAATCTTCCCAATTTCTAGATAATAATTGTTTTAACTTTATACTTTCTTAAAAATATTATCTACTCAGCAATATATGAAATCTTTAATCTTTGATATCAAAACAACTTGCAACTGCTTCTAATTCCAAGTAGTGAATTTGAGAAACATTTGATTCCAAGATCCTATAATATTTATAGAAATAGATTATAAATTAAAGACTAAAAAGAAGATGATAAATTTCTTTAAAAATCTGCTTTCTGACATATAATAATAAAGACGGATTTTTAAAAGCTGTCTTTATTAAATTTATGTCGTGATTTTGATTATTTCTTTTTCAAACTTCATCAGTGTAAATACACGAAAAATGTCAATACTTCGTAACAGATCAGAATAAAATATTTTTCCTGCATGAGAAATGAAACATTTAAAATAATTTCATCCATAGCATTGTAAAATAAAAACAAAGTTATCTAATTGAAGTGCTTTATTTTTACATGTACTCACATAGAAATCATAGTTAACTATATATTTTAATGAGTAATAAATCCTTTAATTTAGTCGATACGCTGACGGGATGTTTTCATTTGAGTTCGCAAGTTATGGCAGCAAATTTGTCCAAATGCTAATTTTTTAATTTCGGCAGCTGATATTTCTCCAGAAGGTCACCAACAGCCTTCGCAACTCCTTCTTCCATAGCCATAATAATCTTCTTTCGAGAACTCTTGGCGACAGCATTAGCTATTAATTTGTATAACCAGTTCAGAACAACACTTAATCCAGTTATCTTCTTTATTTTATACTTTCCAAGATAAATAACTTTAAAAGATTCTAACGTAGCTTTCCCATCTCTCCCAGAAAGATCCATTCTCACTGCCAGATCGTCAACTCGAACATCGGCATGACCTAAAAGAATATTAGAAACACAGTGTACATAACTATAGTAAAAATAATTTGAATTAAGCATACGATAATCATAGCAAATGGTTTTTATCTACTGCTTTAAATGTTTCTCCCGTCTTTTCTCTAATATCTCACAAATATTGTACGGCATTGATCAATATTCGCAATATTGCTTAATATCATATAATATCGCACAATATTGTGCAACAGGCTGTGCTTCCTGGGTGAGTTGCTCGTCACATTTCTGTGTCGAATATTTTTCTTACGGTTTTCGATAAAAAAGAAAGCATTTAAATATTATAAATAAAAGTTCATTAAAACGAATTAAAATAAGCATGTCGGTGACAAGAATATGAATTTTTCCTGAATCTTAGTAAAATAAATGTGAAGGCATTGAAGTATGTCACTTCATACAGGAGAAAATATAAAATGACTACTCTCCAGCTCTTATGAGTAGACAGCTAAAAAGTAAATATCATGGAATATCAAATGAATCGTGTTTTTATAGGTTAAACATTTTTAATGGGTTAGGAGACGTGAACGCAGTCGTGTTGCAACCCTGTTATTTCTTCTCTACTTGCTCTTGTACGTAGCTCCCTCTCAGCAAATGCATTCATCTGTCTAAAGCCTCGTTCCGACGGCCTATGGCCTTTACGGATAGGGTCGAGTCATTGTAGGACCACCCCCATCTGTGGACGTCGGTCGGGAGCCTCCCGCAAATTGTCGATAAAATGAACAGACATCAAAAAACTCTAGAAAACAACAAGAGAGGGCAAAGAGGAGAAAATGTGTCTGTCTCCAGACACGCACAGGTCGTCGGAACGGGCTTAAGGTTAAAAGTCAGTCGCTTTATTCTGAGCGCGGGGAAAAGATTCATTACGTTGCTGAAATGGAAGAGCTAAATAAAGTAGAAAAATTTTAACTTCGAACATTAAAAATAATAATACAAAGTTACGTATTATCAGAAAGTATATAAATAATAATAAAACTCAAAAGCTTAAAAACAACTTCAAAGAAAAGCAATAAGAATGCCTAAAATCAAATAAATTTATGCTTCCATACCTTTTATCCAAAAGAAAAGAGCTTTGGCAGCGTATTTAACATGAATGTTCACATCTCGTACTGCTATTTGCGCAGTAACTTTCACTATTTCTCCATCATAATCGAGAGTACAATCCCCGTGTCTATATAAAGTAGACAGTCCAGTTATTTGTCCATCCTTTATTTCAAAGTTCTTGTCATTAACTTCTGGTATATCTAGCGGATCTATTTTCGATACAACCCAAGGTTCATTTCTTAAATTATTTAGAACTTCATCAACGTATTCGTTGGCATTTCCCACAGTATCCTCTGAAAAATACAAAATACAAAGTTTTGAATATTGTATCCTATGCATGTTTTTAAAAACTAGCACAAAATCAAATCAATATTATTGATTATATATCGATATCTGAAAGCTGATAAAACTAATTGGCCTTACTTTTTGAAACATGAAAGTCAACCAAATATTATATTTAATAACAGAATGTTGACCACTGACAAGAATAGATTTCTGTAACAAGAAGAACCCTTCTCATCCCTGCGTCATAATGAAAACATTCAGTCGGCATCTTTGTAAAAAAAGAACATTTAGATATTCATTTACAGTCTCTGAAGCATTTAGATATTTACCTATACTTGTTCTCACACTTAGGAAATAGTGGCGACTCGCACATTGAGCCACGTCAGTGTTTCAACTATATTGCTCAGTAATGGATTGCACCCTTGCACTTATTTTTATTCATTTTGAATAATTAAATTATTAGTTGAAAAAAATGCATTTAGATTTTTGACATGATGAAAGTGAGCTCTGAGAAAGAAAAAGCAACTAAATCAATCGATAATTAATAACTAACTGTAAATAAAAAATGCTCGTTAAAATGAATATTCTTACTTAAACATTTTCTTCAACCTTATTCTCATTTCCAAAAACAAAAAAAATGCGATTGAGCAATAAGAAATCTCAAAACTATGAATAGGCCGGAATAGTTGGTTGGTAGAGCGTCGGGTTCGCGTCCCTTAGGTTGCGAGTTCAAACCCTACCGGCCGAAGATTCCCCGCGTGCTTGGTGGCTGACGCGCGTTAAATCTCCATGGTCACAAAGTCCTCCATGTCGAGAGTAATACCACTGGGGGTACTGGATCAGAGGTGATCGTTCTCTGATTCAGGTCTAAATTACGATCTGTGGATGAAATGCGTGAATGTGTAGCTAAGTCGTTCTCTTGGCCTAGATGGCGCTACTATAGAAACAAGAGGCGCTCCCCCCTCAGGCTTAAATCGGCTGTCTTCAAACAGCGGGCTTGTCCATGGCAAGTGCCATAAGAAACAACAACAACAAAAGTATGAAGTTAAATAAATACACATTCGGGTGGACCGAAAATACTTTTTTTTCTTTTTTTAATTTTTTATTAATTGGAAAAGGTGCCATTTGATGTTAAAAAAACATTGATAATCATAACATTTCTTGAGATGTTATGATATATAAATAAGTTCCATTTCAACCTTTTTCTCAAATTTCTCATTTCTCTATAAAAGTCCAAATCAAAAAGTTCGTATTTTTTTAAACAGAACTAACGTTTTTTAAAGTTTTTAAATGTATGATGGAGATATAAAATATAATTATAAGCCATAAGAATTAATTATAAGCCAAAATAATTAATTATAAGCCAGAATAATTAATCATAAGCCAAAAATGCGCAACAAATCTACTACAAAAAAAGAAAATATGCTATTTTCTGATCTAGAATTATTGCATTGATATATTTTTAACTGATAAAAAAGGGGCTTCTCTTCGGGTTAAGACAGGCTGAGACATGTGAGACCATGATGATATGTAAAATGTGGAATAGAAGTGAGAGGAAATAGTTAAATGGTGGGGAAAGCAGTTTCATTTCTCGACAGTAAAAGAGTAAGAAAGAGTCAGGAAGAAAATCCAGAGTCTATCGTAAGAGATACAAAGAATTTTAAGAATTTGTACACCCTTTCTATTACAATTATATAGCAAAGTAAACTAGTCGAAACAAGTAAAAACCAAGTAAATAGTGGAATGTCCTATTTTCGAATGTTGTAACCATTTGAGTAAAGTAATATTGTCAATGTATGACGATGCAATGAAGCACTATTTTTTTATAAGACATGATCTCAAACTGAATAGTTCATTGAAAAAGCCAATTATGAGTGAAATATCTAATATTTTAACTCAAATAATGTCAAATACTTTATTAAGCGCTTCTATTCCAATAGTTTCTATTACTTGAAATTTACAAATTACAAAACCTTATCACCTCAAACAGAAAAAATGAAGATCTAAAAATAGAAAAGAATTAGAAAAACATAACTCAAACTTTGTTAAATTTAGAGTATGCCAACCGTTTGTTTAATATTGTTGGATAAAAATATTTGAACTTCCAAGAATGTATTGTAAAAGAAAAATGAAAATGTCTTTCTTAGATCAGGAGTTTTTAAAGCATCAAAGGAGATCAGAAGAATTATTTCCAGAGAAGTGGCAGGTCATGAAAATTTCTTACGGAATTGTCACAAATGTTTTGTTATTGAAAAAAGCAAGAAAACTAAAGAAATGGATAAGAAATTTAAATTAATTTTAAAAAATCATAAAATGTTACAATTATATCAAAGCTTACTTATAGTAATGGTAGCTTTGAAGAACAAGAGAAAGTATTTGAAAATTTCTCGGTTAGTGATGGTAAAAAAAGAGAGGTTTATAACAAATTTAGCAGCTCCTACAGCATTACATTAATAAAATAGCTCAAATGTGTACTTAGATACCTTTGATTGCCTCCATATGTAATAGCACATAAATATCCGCTGTGGTAGAAATAACAAGTGCTATTTTGTAGGATTTGAGTTTAATAAATAATGATGGCAAAAGTAAAATAATCGATCAGATAAAACTTTGAGAATAAAGATAAAAAAAATCGTAATTATTAAAATTTTCAAATATTTAGGCTCTTTTCTGCACCGCAAAGCGGTGTAATAAAGCAATGAAAGTTTGAATCTCTTTATTTTTAATCTAAAAGGCAACTTTGACCGTTGTTACAGATCCCAAATCGAAAAAAAATTCCGGTTTTTGTTCTACTGTAATAAACATCCATTTTAGAAATCTTTTCAAATGGTCATGAGACTATAAAATAAAATGCTGTCAGGCTAGAGGGCCTATAAAAATTTTGCGAATTACTGTGACAATGAAGAAAAATTTCAGACAATTTCTGGGAGAAATGATTGTTGTCACAATTTATTTCTGGTCTCAAACAGAACAAAAACGGTCAGGCTATTATTGAAAATCCACCTACTATTGCAGAGCCAGTAGAATTTGGTACTTGCATTGCAAACTCTCAAGGATTTTTGATCCAAATGCAAATACCTACTGCTCAAAATTCAAAAATTGAAATATAGAGTACTGACTTCAGGGCTGGCGTCATGAGACGCGAAGCCCACGCAGAAACAATATTTGTTAACAACCCTGTTTTCGTTCATTTGCACATCAGATATTTTTTTTTTCACTTTTTCAAATTCGGAATAATTTTCTTAAAAAATAGCAAATTTAAACCAGACAACCTATTTTTAAATATTTTGAAAATGAGCCCTGACTTTTTATTTTTTGTGTAATCTGTCTACAGTATTTTGACTTTTCTACCAATAATAAAACGATAAATTTTAAACGAAATTTTTAAAAAAATCATCTTAGGTTTTTAACTAGAATCTAAGATTAGATTGCAAAAAACGACCATATGCATCAAATTCTCCTAAATTTAATTAGATTCTGAAGATTTTTGAGCTACGAAAAACGAGTAGCTTTCTTAAATTCATAACAGTTTTAACTTCTTACGACAGTGCACACACAGGCTGAGTGTCCGTTCTGCCCACTCTAGTTTCGCTACTAAATTGAACCAAGAGTAAAGTGTCGCGGAACCCAAGTGAGAATAATCAATCCAGTCGTCAAAAAACTGAACTTACTTGATACCCATTTGCCCCTATGAATGCTGTATCACTGGATGCTGTTAATTAACAACTTTCAAATTATTGGTGCATCCTCTATTGAACATGAAACTATTTTAAGTGTAACTGTAACTTCTAATGATTCTATGAATGTGATATTTATATTGCAAGACAAAAGCTTAAGACTCGATTTGTCATACTAAATTTAAGTTTACCACCCACTTTTGAAATAACTATTAGCTAAATTTCTTAAATTATTTCCATTTTGTTAATGATTGTAATGATGATTCTTTAATAAATCCAGAGTTAAATATTAAAGAGAGCATTGGACGAATTTATCATTTTGGATATAATATCCAGCAAGAAATGAATAATGAAAAATGTTTGTGTGATGTGCAAACAAATTTAAATGTGTTGAGATTAGATATAAACATAAGAAGAACATTCTAAGAAAATTACTATTCCTCCCTTTTCTTAGAGATATGCTGAGGTTAAAATAGATAACCTTGAGTATTTTGGGTAAAACATAACTACTTAAAAAATATTCTGATTTATCGACAAATTTACTATTAATTGCTAGAGTTGTCACTACTTTAAAAGAAGATAATTTGTATTCGGTACATATTTCAAACCTTGATAAGGCACTGTTACCGTTAAATAAAGATATGGTTATTGCTTATGTTTCGACCAAACATAAGATAACTTCTAACGAAAATATAAATGCTTTATAAGATAATAAATCTTGTAAACATATTGATTGGGAAAATTCTATAAATTTAGAGTAATAAGAAAATATTGAAAGTGCACTTACTTAGTAAATATAATTCATCATTTGTGGAAGATGTGGCTGATCATTGGGAATGATAAATAAATAGCTCAATATAAAATACATTTAATTTAGGATATTCCTACTCGACTGAATTCGTATAGGGTATATCTTATATAATAAAAATCAAAATAATTCACTTTTGGAAGTAGGTATTATTCAACATTTTTTTATTTACATTTTGGTTCCTTGCTGCGCTGATATTAGTAATGAGACAGAGTTTACACTACCTTGTGGCTGATAAAAAGAAATTGATAGGTAAAAACCTCCCTGATAACCTCTCATTACCTAATTTGATTGAAATGTCCGACATGCTTTCAGACGTTGAATATTTCACCACGATAGATTTGACCTCTGATTTCCAACTGACGACCATGAATTCTGATTTCATTCATCTTACCGGTATCACCACAGAATTTGGGTTATTTAAATGTAAAAGAACAACTTTTAGACTAAAGAATGTTAGTTCAAATTTCTAGAGGTACATTAGAAACTAGAGTATATAATAATTTGCTGAAAAGATTATCACCATGGAACCGGAAATATTCTAATAAAAGATTAAAGCTATTTAATAAGAATTTTTTTTATAATTAATTATGTTAAACACATAGAATTACCAATTAGGGTTCTTTATGTCACTAATTTTAATGATTTGACAGTAAAAGTAAATTGAAATGTGCTTTATTAATATTAAAATTCATATCATTAGATTCATTCAAGATTCATACTCATATATCTTAACTAATATTTCAATGTGGAAAGAGAACACTTCACATTTCGGCAGGAATTCACTAATCATTTAAGAACTGGCTTTCATTTATCTTGATTGCGTTATCAATGCAAGATGATCAATTATTCTTTTCTCTATTTCCAAAGACTTATGCGATTTTTTTCTCTTGCTATTTCTGTATTTTTATTATGTACTTGTCAGAACAACTGCTTTTGATTTTCGCGAAATAAAATTTTAAATAAACTGCTATCTCATTTCCAGGATTCAAGTTATATGCAATTATTCAGCACTAAAAATTATTTAAATGTAGTTAAATAATCGAATGAATTTATCCTCTCTAAGCTTATGGGCAATTTTTTTATACAAATGCAAAAAAAAAAAAAAAAAAAAAAAAAACATTCGAATTCTTCATTTTATGTTAACTGAAAATATTTTTCTTTTTCTTTTTAGCTAGTTATTTGCTGTGAAATTTGGTAGAAGGTGTTATTTAAGTATTATATATAATAAGGCTATAATATTTTATTTCCAGGCACACCTTGAGAAACGCTGAGGAGTTAATTGATTTGAAATTAACTTTTCTTATCCCCCCCCTTTCATCTTACTCCCGTGACACAAATCTTTGAGAAAGGCTTTCTTTTGAATCGAGCTTCTGCCTTCACAGATGAAGCTTTTGATAATCAAATCACCGTAATCTGAAACTATTTATTATTTTGAAAAACCCGGCATGAGTCGGTTTTTGAACTGAAAGAGAAAAAAAAAGCTTTAAACTTTTTCTCTTTCGATTTGAAACCTTTTGAATTTTTAGGAATCTTGGGAATAATAGCTAATAAAAGAAAACCACATTCTTTTTAAATACAACAAATTGATTCTTTATTTTTGTGCGCCCTGATAATTGCGTGTTGAGAACATGTCCTGCCTGTTGCCTCACCCTAATTATGCCACTATCTATACGGAGAATGCCTTTTAAAAAGAGGGTCATTTAATGGAATGTTCAAATTCGACCCAACATTGGAAGTGCATGTACTTATCTGTGCTCTTCTAATCATCTTAAGATGTTATCGACGAAGAGAAACACTGCCAAAGTTAAGGATTCATTAGAAGAATACGATATTTCTTTAATCTTATAGACTAATGGTGCGAAACATCTTGAAGTTTACAGCACCTTTACACTTTATATTATCTATTCTCCGTTCCCAAAAGCTAAATAAAGAGACAAGAATGAAAAAACCACAATGGCCAATAAACTGGAAATTAAGGAAATCATTAAAAAAAAGACTCTCCTTTTGAGGGAAAAGAAAGAAGACTTGAGAAAACAAGCATCTTCTGTTCTCACTAGAACAGGCATATAATAGAAGCTACTGTCTTAGTTGTTTTTATTCTTTCTTCTCTCCTCTTATCGTAAGTTGGTTCGATTTTTTCCGTTTTTGTTTTTGTTATTACTGTTGCTGTGACCTCTTTTTAGAAGTCACGACGGATTTTTACCCTTCTTTTCGATTTCGCTGCTTTACCTTGTGTTTTTACTTTTGCGGCTGCTTACTTTCAATCATGGTTGTCTTATATTAGATAGTCGTTGAAGTGAAGCAAATTTTTTCCCTTGAAACTCGCTTAGCTCGATATTCAAAATTTTGTCCAATTATTGATTATTGCGATTCTGCAAGCCATCTTATTACTAAAAAGTTCTTGATAAAAGAGCTGGAATTTTGTATTCCTGTAAATTTTTGTTTTTAATTAAATAAAAATTGTAATTCTTTTACCACATTTTCAAATCTAATTTTCGTTTTTTTAATCCTAAATAATATTAAAAAACAACGTGAGATTGCTTTAAGAAATTTTAACCAATTTGTCTTCTGATGCAGAACATGGATTTAAAATTAACATTAAAAAGAAATTTCTAAAAAAAAATTTCAAGTCGAAATAAAATTTTCTTGATGTACTACAATAAAATATGAGATGAGTAATAGTAAAAATAAGCAAGTTACATGTAAGTATCTAAATGCTTTGAAATTTAAAAATACTTGAACATCAGAAAAATATCCAAAGAACGAATTACAATTGTTTCAAATGTATTATATATATATATATATATATATATATATATATATATATATATATATATATATATATATATATATATATATATATATATAATTTAAATTATTAAATAATTAGATACGATTTGAAATTAAAAGGAATCGTTAACAATAGAAATCGTTTCCAGTGAATGTATGAAACTCACATGATGAAACGTTTTAAAGGGTTACACAAATTACATACAATTTTTGTACAAGGCTATGATTTAATACCCGGAAATTTTCAAATAAACCTACGATGTCAAAATAAATAAATAAAAATTAAAATAATATCCAAAAAAGAAAATTACTTTTAAGCATGTGAAAAAAGCTTTCCCCAGAGGTTTAGCTAAAACCAGTTAATTATTTTCTGTCAAGGCGTAATTGCCTAAGAAAGACGGAAAATGGAAAAATAAAGTCAAAACGAGTACTTATAATCGTTAACAGAGTTAAGAAACTTTTACTTTAAGAATAGAATTTCCATCTGCTTTCATTATCTTACCTTCAGCATTAATCAAACAAAAGCTAAGGATAAAAATGAGAAAACCAATGGCCGTAGGCTTCATCTTCTGGGGATTTCTTGACTTTTGAGTTGGGCAGTTTCAAACCTTTCTACGAGAAAAAAAAAGAATTATATAAATCTTTAGAACACTGAATGTATTCATTAATAGTTTTCGGTTTAATAGAGTTGCAGTGGTGTACAGTTAAGTGGTCTTTCGTAGAAGTTACACAAGTTATTTAACAACAAATGATATTATGAATGTTATCGTTTCGAAAACCTTTCTCTATATCAATAGTTCTAAAAATGTATGATTATACAATGAAGATTAGATAGCAATAAGCAAACCTATCTTAAATCTAATACTCAAAACCGATTTTGCTCCTAAAGTTCATAAAGCTTCAGTTCTAAATTAGTAAATATAAGTTAAATTAAAAGTTCTTCATATTTATATTATTTCTATGAAGAGCAAACGAAAATCGATAATACTAAGCGTAAATAAATATCACAAAATTGAAATCAAAAGAATTTATGGAGAAATAACTCTGCCTTTTTCAAGAATAAAGATTACAACATCGTTTCTTTCAAGTAATGCATAAATCTCAGAGAAGAGGAAATCTCCTGTGTACTGTTTTAAATCATGAGCTCTTATTTTGAGCCTCTACACGAAATGCGCTTTCAAAAATACTCAATTACAATGCCTTTACGAATGTTGCTATAATATTTGTCTAAAGTTAGGAGGTAAGTCATAAATATTCTTTTATTGCAATTTCTTTCCATTTGTTTTCAACAAAAATTTTGCAATTCTCTATTGAAAGTGGATGATCTGCGTGGCTCCCAAAATTTCTACCTGCCCAAATAAATAACATTTTTAAATAATAAATTCTTCGTCGTCCCTTTTAAATTTTTAGATGATATTTTAAAATTGCAGTTCTAACCCTTGTGGAATCCAGCATGTGGAGTGCAGTATATCTTTTCCTATTTCTAAAGAATGGAAAAAAAAATGATAATTTACAAGATGAAAACGAGCACATATTTTTTTAAATAAATATCAAGCAAGTTGAAAACTAAAATATATATATATATATATATATATGGATAGAACTTGAATACAGTCATTAAAGATAATTATAAGGAGTTATGTAAGTTATGTTAAAAAATTCGTTTGTGTAAAGACAATTAATTTTCTAGTTATTTTATATTAGTATTTTTTCTCATATACAAACTGAAATTTTTTATAATTGTCAAAAAAAAAAAAATTCGAGATCTTGACTAATCTCCACATTTCAGACCTCTTCGAGTCCGAAAAACATATTATTGGAATTATGCTAATGTTATAACTCAAAAGCATCTTGAGATAGAAGGAAAAAATTAGTGATGTGGTGTTTACATCAAATTTGTAGATTTCTATCAAATTTTGAGAATATTTGAAACACATTTGGCTTTCATACACAGAAATTTGTCTATCTATCTGAATTCAAGCAAACATGATAACTACAAAATGCAAAGAGCTATGGTGGTACGCAGTTTTATCATATAAATTACGAATCAGTATGAAATTTTGAACAAACTCTGTCATTGACTTGACGATCTGTGTATTCGTCTGCTCGTAAATATAACCCAAAAACATAATGATTTAGTTAAATGAAATTTGGTCTGTGATCTCGTTACAAAAATTAGAATTCTGAGTTAGCTTTTGGTTTCAGTCCATTGACAAAAAATGCATATTCACTTTTCATCACTGTATTGCGAAGCGCAAAACCTCTTGTGCGGGACTTGTGCTTAATTTTTTTTTAAGTTTCGTGGTTACAAGGGAGAAAGTTTCGTGGTTACAAGGACACTTTTAGCTGCAGGATTTTTTTTCTTTCGATCTCGTAGTAACCTAGATTGAGTCAAGAAATGTGTGCAATATCATATTTTAATTCACATCTTTTATATAAATGTGAATCTTTAGATATATTTGAGAATTTCATTGCATTTTTAATTTAAACGGATTTGAATTATTATTAGATGAAGTAAGTTTTATTTCAACTTTTTGATTCAAATAAATATGGAGAGTTTTCCAATATTTAATTTAACATTTTTAATTCATTTATGATTCGGTTCATAATTTCCTTTTAAAGACATAATCAATAAGAGCTTAATGATCTTAAAAATAACTTAGCTAGGTTCTTTTAGTATAAGCTTCCGATGAAAGCCATTGTCTCTTCGGCACACAAAGATCTGTTTAATGAATTTTGCCGTGTTTACTTTTCTTGCTTCCATTGAGGTTTAATATTTGAAGGTGGCTTGATTTTCTTCTTTCTCCCGATATTCAACATCCCAATATTTTTCAAGAATTTTTAGCTTTCATCGTTGCTATACTTAATTAAGTATTTTTATATTACCATTGGTATGAAATGTTTTACAAATAACGGTGATTTTTTTATTAATATTGTTAATGCATAAAGAGCGGCTGGCAAATAGTTATATTGCTGCTGAGAAGGGTTACTAAAGAAGAGTTACTAAATTTTAGTAACTCTATGGATTTTAGTAACTCTAAACTCTCTAAAAAGACTATTTTAGAGTTACGAATAGCAATTATTTTTGCGCATTTCTAGTAAATTTGACATTTAATTTATTAAGAAAGGTTTTACAAATAACGATGATTTTTTATTAATATTGTTAGTTCGTAAGGATCGGTTGGCAAATAGTTACATTGTTGCTGAAAAAAGAATGTAGAAAGACTATTTTAGAGTTACGAATAGCAATTATTTTTGCACATTTCTAGTAAATTTGACATTTAATTTATTAAGAAAGGTTTTACAAATAACGATGATTTTTTATTAATATTGTTAGTTCGTAAGGATCGGTTGGCAAATAGTTACATTGTTGCTGAAAAAAGAATGTAGAAAGGCTATTTTAGAGTAACGAATAACAATTATCTTTGCACATTTCTTGTAAATTTGACATTTAATGTAAGTTTATTATAGTTGTCGAAGAGTTTTGATAAGATAATTTGAATGACTTAAAAATAATCCTAATATAATCGTCATAAAGTAATAAGTGAAAAGTGAAGAACTTACCGATAAAACTCGACAAGTACTACTCAGCTAAACTGATTCTCTGGAAAAGTTGGCAGGCATTAGATAACATGCCACGCTACCAGGATGTTTTCTGAGAGATAATACAAAACACGTGCAATCATCAAGGCAAGACAAAGAAGTCCACAAATTAATTCGCAAATAAGATAGCAAAATTTATTTTTAACTTATATACATTTATTTAATGTCTTAGGGATGGGATTTTTAATTATTATATGGAAACATAAGACTACGTAATTTATTTTTAATTAGGATGAGCCGCACAAAAAAAATAAGACAGATGGCTTGTTTCCCACAACCTTTTAGACATAAGATACTCTTTTCGATCCATTTTTTTTCTCTTTTGAATCACTCGTTTATCTTGACATTCATGCTAAACAAGCAAGTCAAGATTAGTCTCCAGTGCTCAGAAAACACATTTGATCTTTTAGTTTCTTATTTTAAAATATACTACGAAAAGAGGCTGAAAGGTATTTTCTCAAATGTCACAAAGAAAAATTGGAAAATCTCAATTAAAAAAATGAAATATGGAAACTACCTGAGAAAAAAAATGATAGTTTTCTTATGCAATATTTTAGTTCTATCCTTTTCGCAAATCAAATTTCTGACTGACTAGTTTTAGTTGCTCGATGAGTTTAAATCTTATTCATTTTTTTTATATTCCATTTTTCCTTTTTCTTTATAGATTTACTCGAGTTCTTATTTGAGGAGTTTAAATGACAGTTTTGGTGGGGAAAATTATTATCTCTCAAACCGCCGATGATATTATTTATAGTTTTGCGTTTTACAAATATCTTCATTTTTTGCTGTTTTGTATTTTTCTTAAAATATACCAAAATCAATTTGTAATCATTTATTTATGACTTTGAATTTAAAAAATCTGATTAAAGTACAAAAAAACTCTTTCCAGTTTCTTCAAAACAGAGGCAAGCTTGAAGATTATAACAAGAGAAAGCCAGAATTTTTATTTACAGCATATAAAATTTTCGATTTTACAAAATTTCAATGTTTTGAACAACTGATTTTTAAACCAAAGAAATGATAGATAACAAAATGTGTGCATATATATTTAGTCCATTAATATATCAAATGAAATAATTTATTTTGTTTCTAAGCTTCCACAGAAGACCTTTTCTATTTTCTACAATAGCCTTTCTTCTATCCCTTTTTATTATTGATGAAACATAAAAGTGTCCCAAGCTTCAAAAATGCAGGAAATGATTCAAGAAAGCAAGCAAAATAATAATGAGGGAGAAGTTGAAACATTCGTGTATTTTCCTACTCTAATGCTACGGCCGCGGTGGCCTGGTAGTAAAATCTCGGCTTCAGAACCGGAGGGTTTCAGATTCGATACCCGATTCCACAGAAGAAACGTTGTGTAAGCGGATCTAGTGAATGTTAAATCCGTGGGAGCCAAATGGTGTGGTGTGAAAGTTTGGAAACGGGGGAGCCAGCTCAGGCGTCGTCTTCGTCATCTGACCACGGTTCAAAATGACGAGGTCAGTCCTAAAATAGCCGTAGTGTTGCTTTAAAATGGGAGGTTAATACAATTAAATTAAACTAAACATACTCAAATGCTGCACAAAAAAAGTGATGCTTAATTGTGCGTGAAAACAAAATGTCGCATATTATAATGAATTAAATTGAATATGATTCAAAGATATAAGTTAAAATTCCCTTAACTTAGCACTAATGAGACAAAAGAAATTTCTCAAACAATGATTTTTATATTTTGTGATCATAAATTATAAAATTTCTTCTGGTGAATAATGTAAATTTTCTATTCTTAACAAAAGCACGAAATTTTGCTTCAGAAGAATTTTGAAGAACGATTTGCTCGTTATTTAAATATTATTTTCATTTTTCGCACATTCTTGCTTTTATATTTACAAAATTATGGATACTTACTGTGTATCATCAAACCGAAATATTGATCTGAAATAATAAAAAAATTAAAATTACATAGCTTATGAACGATCATAAACGGGGATGGAAAAATGAACACGTAACAGTTTTTTTTATCTCCCGCTTATTCAAGTGTATTATAAAATTTTCAGAAATTTTTTAAATTGTCGTATTTTGAGCCTTAAAGGATTCTTCAAGGTTTTTTCAGGGCTAAATATAAAGAAGGTAATATAAATACGTAAGTGAATAATAAAGAAAGAAAGAATAATAAAAGAGAATTTCAGGGTGAATAGTAAAGAAAGAAAAAATAAAATGAAATATTATTACAAGAAGAAGTCGATTCGAAAATCCTTTGCAACATAAAGTTGTACACAAAGTTAATATCTATTATTTAAAACTTATAAACAATATTTCCCAAATAAAGATATTATATAATTAATATTTAACCTATTAGGTGTTTTTAACCTACTCATTATACTTTGAAGAAAAATTCATTTGTTAAAAATAAATTTAAAAAAAAAAAAAAAAGAACTTACAATTTGTGGAGACGTATTGACTGTAATTGCAAGCATGAGATATCGCGAGAGTTTTCTTTCTCGTATGTAGCAAGTTATGGAAGCAGATGATGATAATGATGTCTTAGTATTCTTTATGAGCTTATTAATATTGTGTGTCATCTGCATGTGACTCAATGTTCAAGTGCGTATAAAGGATCTCATATTTCTCCTCGTTGAAGGATCTCATATTTCAAGAACACAATTCATATTGTATTTCCGATTATTCATTACTTAAAAAGAGTCTATAGAACACAATATGAAAGTATACATTCTTAAAAGTATTTTTTAAAAAAAAAACACGATTTAGAATTGTTAAATGTTTATAACTATCGCTAATTTTTATACTGTCGAAATTTGTTAATGATAAAAATGTTAATAAAATGTTACCTTTTGATTAGTATATTTTAGTTTATCCTTCTGAAAAGACTACCTACATAGGTTTTTTGTACTTGTTAGACGCATTTCTTCAGTTTGCTTTTTTTTTCTGAAATCATATGCCAAGTAAAATTCTAAAATTCAATCACATTTTATTCACATTAATTGAATTTTTTTTTTCTTTTTTTGTATTTTTACATTTATAAGCTTAAATTTTCCAAGAGCTTAGGTTTTCTTCCGAAAGCTTAAGCCAACTTGTAAGTACTTTCGTTGTTTCGAGGGTGTACCATAATATGTCTGCTATATAAATACTAAAATTATAAATATTTTTAAATATTTTTCATTATCTCTGTATAATGTCCAGTTTGCACATATGAGCATATAGCACATATAAACTGTGTCATTACTGAGGTCTCTTGTTTGTTTATAGTTTTCAACAACCACAACGTACGCTTTTCAACATATAATACCAAATTGTTCTTCATTTTGATTTCTTGTTCAGCAGACCCTGCATTCTCTAGATACCTGAGGCTTCAAAAATCCTTGGGAAATGTCCTGTTCTCTGAAAATTTGAAGCTTAATGATCTCTTCTCATTGTCGAACCTTTGAATAAATAATATACATTAGATAAAACGAGATTCAAATCTTATGCAGGGCACAACTACCCACATTTATTAACATAGTTCAAAATTCTTTTTGCATTTCATCATTCAATGTCAAAATTTTCTAATTTACTCATGGACTAACCTACGAGATAAAATCTTTCTCAGATTCAAATTTTCCATGGTCCAAACTTCCGTAGGACCCGAAAAATAACTTCAGTTGCGTTATAACCCATTAAAGTTGAAGCTGCATATCTAATTTCAGGCTCTTTATTTTTATTTATTTTATTTTTTTCTTTTTCATTCCAAAACAGAAAGTGTCAATTCATTTGCTGTGTTTAAATGATTGGTTTAATGTTCATTAAACATTAGATTATACACATTAAAATCAACCAGACTCTTACATAGAATACACTGAATGTATGGAACAGTTCTAAGTCCATATATATTTTTACAAGAGTTATGCGAATAATAATTCTTCCTATACTTCAATGACAATTTCAGTTCTGTATCTAAGCTTTATGATGACACAATGAATGGTGTAATAATATTTTCAGCTGCTGGCCCTGTTGAAGATTCTTTCCTTGCATGGTAATCCTGCTTCCTTCAAGCTATACAGAGAGAAAAGTTTGGAGATTGACAATTCTCTCCTATCAATATCCCTTTTTAGCTGGTGGAACTCTTAAGGAAAAATCAAGAGCTCGGCCGAATTGTTATGTAAAGTGCCAAAATATGGAAAAAGTGCAAAAGAACCATTTTATTTGTTTAAATTGTTCAGTTGGCTAATGGAAACCAAGCCTCTAAATTTGTATCCGAATATGTGGTGGAGGAGTTGGGATTTGAAAGTTGGATTTCGCTTTCCACGTTTAAATGAATGGCTATAGATATTGAAAAGGCTTATACAATGAGCTGATGAGCTACAATGAGTTTAATAATATTAGGAATAAATTTTTTAAATGCGTAAGTTTGGAAATATATATATATATATATTTTTCAATTTGAACAAAAATGTTATTTTATTTTAAAAATGCGTTAGGCAGGAGGAAATATCGATTAAAAACTTTAGAATAACTACATTATTTTTCGAAAAATTAAACTTTGTAAAAAAAAAAAAAAAAAAAAAAAGAGTTATCGGAAAAATTTCTGTAAATACTGTTCTATCTGTCCGAATTCGCAGTCCGAAAAAAAATCCTATTCAAAAACTATTGTTCTGCGATTTGAAATGGTATATAATAATGGTAGATTGTCAGAAAAAAGTGTGAATATACTGGCGACAGGTTTTCAAAAAGAATTAAATAGTAATGTTCCCGAGCATAACAATCATCGGAAAATGTATTCAGCCTTGAGACAAAATGATAATTTCGAATTTATTTTCTAATTTTTTTCTGAAAATTGTCTAATACAATGACATTTAAAATCGTAGAGCAACATTTGAAAAATATAATTTTTTTTTTTTCATTTTCCCCCCTTTTTTTTGGGGGGGGGGTTCTTGAATGGAAAAACTTTATTTAAATTTCGCTTATTTTTTTAACAACTTTTCAAGGATCTAATGGAAAATCAAGTGCTTTCCCAGGACTCAGAATAAAGCAAAATAAAATTCAATGAGTTTTAAAGGACTATGAGCACCCTTGTGTTGTAGAACTCTTTTGAAATGAAATTATATGTCTTAATATTTTCCCTCACAACTTCGTAAGCGGCGGTTCTTAACAGTAAGTTACTCAATAGTTTCCTTGCAACCGCATGTCATAAGTACATGCTCAAGAACTCTATCGTGAATATTCATTTCAAAAATTCGAAGTGATTCTATTTTCTTCTCCTTAACCACTGAAGGAATCTTAATATAACTTTCGCTTTCCTGTTTTACTTCTGAAATTAATTCTTCACGAATTACTGAAATCTGAGCTTCAGCATCAATGATTCCACTCATTGCTCCATGTCAGTTTTTACCTGCACGGTTTCGAGTTCGAACACGTTAGGTGCAATTTCAACAGGAGCATTTATTTTAGCAATTAGAACAGTGGAATCATCCACCATTCTAGTTCCATTGGTTATAATGGCGCTATTCTGAGTTGTTAGGTTTACATTACTCCTTCGCGGAACCTTGAAAAGGCAAACACATGCCACGTACCCTTCTGAACTACAAACATAACAGAACTTATACATCTATCCTGATTCTGTATTCCTTGAAGAATAACCGTTATTTCACTCTAGTCCCATAAATGATTTGTGATTTCCAGTCTTCTGTTTACTGTCGATATGCTTTTCTACCGGGTTGAATTGCTGCTTTCGTTTTACTTCAGGTTTACGATTAGAGGGCACAACTTTATTTAATTTATCAACAAGTCCAGGAAGGGATAGCAACTTCTACTATTCATCAAGTATTCATTTTTTACTTCGATAGGGGTCCTTTTCCTGCTCAAATCCTTCAGCTTCTCAATATTGTCGATTTTGCATCTTTACTTGGAAATAAATCACAATTTCAAAAGTGAATTTTAGCTGTCACGGTTTGACATCGAATCAGATAATATTCTTATTCAGATACTTTCATTAAAGACTCTGCTTTGGATTTCTTGGATGAAAGGGCATTTGTTTATGGAGTTAATATAAAACTCAAAGACATTCTCAAAAGTAAAACACAACCTTTTTTAATGAATTCCAAACTACATATACATCTTTTTTAACACCTTTGCCATTCGGAACAAAACAAAAGCTGAAACATAGACAATATTAATAGATATAGAGAATCAACGCGACATTAGCTAAGTTTTCTCTGAATTCTTTTGATAGCGAATAGAGATATTCCTGCATTCTTCTGGACTTAGTCTGGATTTTTTCGAAATGCGCCATTGATATAGTTATAATAATGAAAACCCTCTTCAGATTCCCTCGCAATGAATTGAACAGTGTCAGTTGGTAACAACATAAGTAAATTGGTGACTCAATATTTCTTATCGATTTGAGGTCTTTTCGCCTGCCTTTCGAACAACGATAGAAACAGCGTTATATCTCCATTTTTTGGATTAAAACTTGGTACAGTTTTAATCAATTCATAACTTGATAATTTCTTATACTTCAGATTTTCAGAGACATCTGACGTTATTCGTAATTTTTCTAACTCGAATTTCATCTTTATCGATTTTGTTTTGCTCCATTTTGAGACATTCTAGTTTAAAACGTCCCCTCTCCCCTTTCCTTCTATTCTGCCACTATTTCAAATCGTTCTTCCCATTCCATAATTATAATGCCTAACATAATTTTTTCATCATCCTCGTAGTAATGCTTACTTCTCTGTATCAAATTCATATCTTCTTTTCTAGATGTTTCAGAATGACATTTTGATAATCATATTTATCTAAAAACGGAATGAAGAAAATCTAATAATATGAAAATAAAGGCGGAGAGCACTTGCCATGCCCATATAGGTTGCGGAACGATGGCGATCTTATAATAATAACATATCAAAATACCAGTCAATTATTTATATGTATTTCTCATTTCATAATAAACAAATAATTCATTTAAATTATAGAATAATAATATATTGTTATAGAAAATAATATAGAAATTCAGCACAAAAAAAAACCCTTCTATTTTGCACTTTCAAAAAGAAAAAAAAAATCAAATACATTATAAACTTTCTTTTTCTCTTTGGTAGAATCAGTTTTCTAATAATATTTAATTCAATAGAATACTATAGATACAATAAAGTAATGTGAAGAATCGTTCACTTACTTCGCCTTTTTGTATTGATGCTTTTTTACAAAATTCTTAAGTGCACCAATTATAATATCGAAACCGATTGCAGAGCTCTTGAAGAAAGTGCGTTTCGGCGCATTTTCAGTCATGCTCAATGCACGGTTTATATCCCAATATATGTTTAGTGCAGATTTGTCTAAATAGAAAAGAAAATTATTTTAAATCCTTTAATCAATCGTTTCGTTCTTCGGTTGAGCTAACAACGCTGGATAACGTTTTTTCTTTTTCTTTTTTTTTCCAGGTGAATTTCTTTTTCTTTATAACAATTAGAATAGATTCTCACAGTCGCTTCCAATGACATTAATATTGTTGAAAATGTGAATGAATGCATTTGGAAGTATGCTGACTAATCTGAAAGGTATATTTTCATGTTGCATTCTTTAGTAAAGAAAATTCTGTTAGAATGATATATAAAAATGGGTTTCATTAGTCTATCGTTTTCTTTTGGGGGTTGGGGATAAGACTTGAAAACTCCAGGAGACAAGATGCGAGAGCGTGCTCTACGGATTT
This sequence comes from Argiope bruennichi, assembly GCF_947563725.1. NCBI lineage: Eukaryota > Metazoa > Arthropoda > Arachnida > Araneae > Araneidae > Argiope > Argiope bruennichi. The sequence continues at coordinate 130,780,497 of NC_079162.1, read as the reverse complement.
TCAATTCACGGTTTTCAGTCAGTGCATGACAATTCCATTAATGACGAAGCAAGAGTTGAAACTTTCATAGGTTTTATTTTCACATATATATGGACACGGACATTTCTAAGCTACCACACAAACGCATCACAACACAAAAGACGGGAGAGAGAGTATGTACATGTCGCCGCGTCGGCGTCTCGAATACATCTGGTTAGGGGAACAGAATTTCCCCTTTTCTCCACCGGAGGGAGTAAAAACTCTAACATCCACCCCCCGGATGAAGACCTTCATAAAATTGCATACTATAGTCACAATAATACAAATTATACAATTAGTATAAATACAAATACAATTTTGATTATTAAATTCCATTATATATATACTGTAAACTAAAACAAATAACAATAACATTAATACACTTCATTTCCAGAGGATAAAATAGCTACATCACGAACATTTCGTTTTATTATATTGCCATTTGGCAATTTAATATTGACTACTCTAATTTGGTTGTCATTACCGTGGAAAACGTCAGTAATTCTTCCTAACAACCACTTTGTTCCAGGTAAATTTTCATTTTTTATCAGAACAAGTGTTCCGAGTTTTGCATTATTCGTATTGAATTTCCATTTGCACCGTTGTTGTAAATTGCAAAGATAATCGCGTTTCCATATTTTCCATATACTTTGAGAAAATTTTGTAATTTTTTGCCATTTTGATAATCGTATTTTATTTAAGTTAATTAACAATGGTTCGGCAATTCCATTAAATGGTCTGCCAATCAAAAAATGACCAGGTGACAAAGTTTCAAAATCGTCGAATTCTGGAGATAGCGGAGTAAGAGGTCTAGAATTTAGGACGCCTTCAATTTCAGCCAAAATTGTTAGAAATTCTTCCAGAGTTAGTTTTTGATTTCCTAGTACGCGTTTTAAATGGAATTTAAAGGATTTTACTCCGGCTTCCCAAATACCTCCAAAATTCGGTGATTTAGGTGGAATGAACTTCCATTCAATAGATTCTGAAATTAAAAACTCACTTAAACATTGATCAGGAGAGTTGACAAGATTATACAGCTTTTTAAGTTCTTTGTTTGCACCGACAAATGTTTTGGAATTGTCGGTAAGAATTTTTGCACATTTACCTCTCCTTCCAAAGAAACGCTTTAAACTTGCAATAAAACAGTCAGATGTTTGATCTGTTACAAAATCAAGATGCAAAGCTTTAGTACACAAGCACACATAAATTACAACATAAACTTTGTTCAATATACCTTTTCTCTGATTTTTGAATTTTAAGAAGAATGGGCCTGCAAAGTCAATACCAGTAATGTTGAATACATGATTAGAGGTTACGCGATCAGCTGGTAAATCACCCATTAATTGGGATGTTAAAACAGGTTTGTTTTTCACACAAGTAATGCAATTAAATATCACCTTTTTACAATTATGTTTACCATTGATTGGCCTAAATTTCTGACGTACTTGATACAACAAAGCCTGTGCTCCCAAATGTAAATATTTCTTATGATAATGCACTAAAATATTGTAAGTTAAAATAGGATTCGATGGTAATACAATAGGATATTTTGAATAAACATTTAATTTGGAATTTTTTTAACCTGCCTCCCACTCTTAGAATATCATTTTCGTCCAAAAATACATTTAAGGTTGACAGTTTACTTTTCCTTGAAACATTCTTACCTCCTTTCAAATCTCTAATTTCTTCTTTAAACTTACCACGTTGAACCATTCGGATTAATTGGTTTTCTGCCTGAATTCTTTCATCAGTCGTAATGGGCCCTACAGTCCTTGACTGAGGGTACCTGCAATTAGCTGAAAATCTAAAAATATATGAAATAATACAAATCAGTTTTACATAGTCATTTGTGATTTTGAGAAGTTCATCGAGAAAATCATCACAATTTGTTCCGGTTACAGTCATTACTAGGTTTCTCGCTGGAAAATAGTCTTTCTTTAATTCATTTGCTACTTCAACTTCGTTGAATTCGCTGTTCACTGTGTTGTCAAGGCATAGATCTGGGTTAAACAACCAGTCTGGACCATACCACCAAACATCATCTTGCGCTAACACTCGGATAGACAGTCCTCGGGTTAACTTGTCTGCGGGGTTCGCCTTTCCTCTGCAGTAATTCCACTGGTCTCGATTGGTTTTCTCCTGGATCTCCCGTACGCGATTTCTCACAAACTCCTTCCATCGTAGAGGGTCTCCTTTTATCCAATGAAGGCTGATTTGCGAATCCGACCAGAAGAAGATGTGGTCAGATGTAATCCAAGGAAATGCTCGTTTTAAGTATTCTGCTAATCTGGCAGAAACAAGGGCTCCCATGAGTTCAAGTCTGGGCAGATTCAATTTTTTCAATGGAGATAGGCGGCATTTCGCCACTATGAAACTGGAGCTCACCTTCAAGTTGGTCACTTTCCTGAAGTAGGCCACACAACCATAAGCCTTTGGGCTAGCATTCTGTAATAACAACTTCATTCTGACAGTAAAAGAGGTTATCATCCCCAATGGATCAAACAGCATCCCACAGATGCTCAGAATCAATCGCTTCGAAAGATTACTGTCCTTCATCTTAGAAATTTGATGAATGTCTATGGTAAATTTATCATTGATATTGTCCCAAATGAGTCCAAGAATTTTTAATGGCACACTTAATTCTTCGGATGTTTCACGACGGTCAACATTAGCTTGTTTCCAAGCTTCATTTAGAATTGGGGAGTTCGTAGCCCATCTTCGAAGATTCATGCTGGCCTGATTTAGAATGTAAATCATTTCTTTGCTCAATTTTATAGCTTCGGAAACGCTTGACGTGCCAGCTGCTAGGTCATCTACGTACAAATAGCTCAACATTTTACATGCTTCTTCATATTCACTTTCGAATTGCTCTAAATGCAGTTTAATAACTGCGGCAAGTAAGAATGGGCTGCATTTCACTCCAAAGTTGACTCTTTTATATTGGAATGTTTCAATATTGTGAGGGCTGAAACCGAGATTAAGACAATCCCCTTTTATCCATAAGAATTTTAAAAACTGCCTATCTTCCTCGGCGATCCCTACTTCTAAAAAAGCGCGCTGAATATCTGCACTAAATGCAATTTTGTTTAACCTAAACCGTAACAAGATTTCAAGTAAATCAGGATTTAAGTTCGGTCCGCTCTCTAAACAATCGTTTAATGATAACGCGTCTTTTCCCTTTGATGATGCGTCAAAGACAGTCCTAATCTTTGTACTATTCTTCCGTTCTCGCACTACAGCATGATGTGGAAGAAAATAACCCATGTTTATATTTTGGTCTAAATTCAAATCTACTCGTTCTATAATACCTTCTCTTAAGTGTTCCTTAATGATGCCATCGTATTTAACAAATAATTCTTTGTTTCTATCTAATGTTTTGCTTAAACCGAATAAACGACGTTTTGCAATTTCATAATTACTGCGTAATGCCTTATTATCCTCCTTCCATAACAAACGAGTTTCGTATCTGTTTTCTTTATACGTCGTATTTTGTTGAAACGATTTTAAAGTTTCGTTATCTGAAAGAGACACTTCTTTATCGGCATTTATCCCAATCGTTTCTAATAACCACAAATCTTTTACCCTATCAAAACTCGATTCCTGACCCTCGACGATCAAATGATTAGCAGTTATTTCCTTACAATCAATTCCCATCTCCTTTCCCTGTAGCAAATATCCGAAAATACTATCAGCTGCAATCAATCTTTTACTAATCCCTATATTCCTTTCGCCTAAAATCTCTGAAATATAATCCGAACCAATCAAAACATCAATCCTCTCAGAAGTACTAACATCTGCTAACTCAATTCCCTCTTTCAACGCTATGTTTCTAACAAACTGCGATGGAGTATGAATTTTCGCCGACGTAATCGAGTCATTAACAACCGCTAGTATTTTAACACACCGAGTCGGGTATTGTACATTCCTTAATTTAATCTCCACTATATCGTAAACACGATGCTCAGCGGTTTCACTTCCGAAAGTGTGAATAGCTAGAACTTCCCTGCCCACTGTTTTCAATCCCAATTCCTCGACTACCTCTCTCAAGATGAAGGATTTATTGGCCCTGCAATCCAACATGCAACGCAGGTGCGTCCTACTCCCCCTCCGTCCGTTCACCACAGCTGAAAATGTTTGTAATAAAACCGATCCAGGGACCCTATTTTTTCTTTTATTTTGTTCGGTGAAGAAAGATATCATGTTAGAAGCGGTATTATTTTCTTTGGGGATAGAAGTCCCTTCTTCGACTGGAGGGGAAATATTCTTAGTTACGGTATCGGGTAGCGGTCCTTCGCAAATTAAGGAATTATGCGAAAATGAACCACAGAGCTTACATTGATAGTTACTATTGCAGAATTTTCTTATGTGATTCTGAAAACATATAAACCATTTTCCCTTAGCCATTAACGATTTTTTCTTTTCATTAATATTAACTGAACAGTCATGGCTCATGTGTTTTTCGGTGCAAAAGATACATTTTTGATTACTCATTCTGTGATCGGAAGAAGGATAATAGTTTCTTTTTGGATTAAATTTACGATTCGATTCAGATTTATGGTGAAATGAATCAGCGTGTGTCGTTAAGGCATTCGTATGCGAATATCTATTTTTGTAACCTTGATCAGGTTTGTTTCTAAATGAATACTCCTTTAAATTAGAAATTTTAGGGTTTGCTAATAATAAAGAAGCTTCCCTGCACTCTACTTCTGTTCTTAAGAATTCTGCTAAATTAGTAATATCAAATAATTCACCTGCCCTACGGTGACGATTATAGTTTAAATTTCATTCTTGGGGTAGCTTTTGTAATATTACAGGGCACAATAGGTTACTATAAGTACTTGTAGCTACATTTAATGATTGGAACGATCTAATTTGGGTTTCTATTGCATCATACATTTTTCTTAAGCCTGTTACATTTGAGCAAGTTTTTACTGGATCAATCAATAAAAGTTTATGCATGTGAGAAGATATGATTATATCTGTTCGGCCAAATCTTTCTTTTAATGACTGTATCGACGCATCATAATTTTGCTCAGTTAATGAAAATCCAAATACAGCATTTAAGGCAATTCCACGAAGATACGTTTTTAGATAAGTAAATTTCTCAATTTTTGTTAACGAATCATTTTTATAAATCGCAACTTCAAAAAAATTCCAAAAATCTATAAATTGACTGCAATCGCCCTGAAAAGTTTGTATATTTAATTTCGGTAAATTAACACTTTGATTTCTTAAGGGCATAACATTTTCCGCATTATTTGTAACTGGACTGTTTGTCCTTACTTGTGGGATATCCCGCAAATTTTCTATTTGTCTTTCTAGCTTAGATGTTAGTTCGATTGCTTTGTCTTTGTAATCTTCGCATAACTCAATTTCTCCTTCCATTTCGCTTAAATCTATAATTAATTGAATATTGTCATCCAAGCTAATTAAATCCTTCAATTTTTCCGTGAGCTGAGCTTTTAAACTCACAAGCTCATTAATTTTTATTTATTTCGTATATTCATTACAAATTTCTCTGCTTAAGGAATTTTTTATTTTAGTTAAATGTTTCGTGAAGATAGTACGTAATCCTTTCCTCTTTTCCTTTAATCTATTAATATCCATTTTAAACTAAATAATTCAAAAAAGCTTAGAACAAATAATAAATGTGCCCACCTCTAGTTTCAGCTCCTCACTGCACTTCTTCCAAATTGCCCTGCTTTCCAAAAAAATTCCAATTTCCAAATTTCAACGTATCACGTCCAGGGTACACCACGATGTTCAGTCAGTGCATGACAATTCCATTAATGACGAAGCAAGAGTTAAAACTTTCATAGGTTTTATTTTCACATATATATGGACACGGACATTTCTAAGCTACCACACAAACACATCACAACACAAAAGACGGGAGAGAGAGTATGTACGCGTCGCCGTCTCGAATACATCTGGTTAGGAGAACAGAATTTCCCCTTTTCTCCACCGGAGGGAGTCAAAACTCTAACACACGGTTCTTCACTTTCATCAAGCAATATATAATATAGCATTAGATACTATCTCCTTTTAATACACTAATTTAAATTTCTAGAATCCATGCAGATCCTAGCTTCTTTATAGGGTTTTTGTATAACAACTATAGGATTAACCCAATTTGTCTGTTTGGTGAATTGATAAAATGCTCCATTTGGAGCAATTTTATTTATTTCTGCTTTAACTTTATCATTTAAGGACACAGGTGTCACTTATGTGCAGAAATTTTTAGAACTGCTTCATCAGTTAATTTCATATCACGTATATGCACTAATTTACCAAGATAACCAGTGCAAACATTATTATATACTTGATATTTAAATAAAACATTATATAAAAAAATGAGATAAATTATATTATTGTTTTAGTATTTAACTAGATAACCCGAGTTTGCTCTGAAGAATTTAGTGCAAATGAAATGAAAACGATTAATTTTTTAGCATTAACTGATCCTAATACTACTTCATATTTCTCAATTGATTTTTTCTTTTTATTACGCATTCGTTTAGCATATAAATAATTAGTTAGTTTTTCTATTTGATTTGTATTGTTCTTTGTATATATGAGGCAAGAATACTTGCTATTTTCAAAATTCCGACTATTCTAATAAGTTGTTTCTAAAAATAAATTGTAAAAATATCATATATACCAGTTTGGCGCTAAGCGTGCCAATAGAAAAAACTTGAATTGAATGAACTTCTATCTCCCCGAAATGGACTCTTTGAATAGTAATCTGTTTCTTTAGCGACCGTCATAAACAAAGACAATTGGTAGCAAGATTTCTCATGGCAGACAGAGAGTACAAAAGCTGTTATCCTATAGATGTTAAAGATTATAGTTAATGGATGCCAAAGTACTTGAGAGAGATCTTGAATGAAGTTGCTTAATTTATGTTCGTTTGCAAGAGCTTGAGACAAGAGAAAGGCAAATGAAATGTTCGATTCCTCGATTTTAAGTTTTATCCAAAGTACAAATTCATAAGTTGTGAATTTTGAGCAGTTTATGAGGTTTTGTTAAATTTCGTTTAATAGAATGCGAGAAATGGCATTAATGGGAAAGAGATTGTCGGAAAGATTGAATCTGAATAAGAGGCCTGGAGTTATGATCATTTCATCAGTTACAAGTGCAATAAGTCTATCTTGTATTCTGTTTCGAATTATTTTAGTGATGGTAAAGAAATTTCCAATCAAAACCTAATATTTTCTTCGAAAATAAGTGTCTGAGACAATTTCGGGTGGAATTATTTCTCAGGTGGAGATCATATCTTTTGGAGAAATCCAGTTTATGAATTGCGAGGATTCTGCCTTTGCGAGACTGCCTTTGCAAGAACATTCGCTTCTTCCTTCCATACGACACCTGAGTGACCAGGTACCCATTAAAACGAATTTTTTTCCGGATGTTCTCTTTTTGTGAATTTAGGTTCCATGATAGAATCGTATACATACTGCAAATATATAGAGTTAAAGTTATACATACAAAACTATTATAGCTGTTACACCTGTTATAGTTGGCAAAGCTCCATTAATGTCACAGCGAATAATGAAATTTTCTTTCATTTTCAAATTCTGCATAAAGAAAAAATTAGCATAAGATACTACAGTTAAAAACCAATCATTAGATTAAAATTTTGCTATTGCTGCATTTTGTTAGTTTGTTTTTAACGCACTTATCCGTGTTTAACTGTTTCAAGTGTGCTCTAAAAGAACTGAAGTGAAAACCCTCCATTCATATAATGAATACATGAATTTCTGTTTTTCTTTTTGCTTTTAAATGAACTGCTATTGATACATCAAGCTACTCTTAGAATGATTACTGAATTAGATTTGTTTATTTTATGAAAAGTATATTATAATTTAAGGCAAGTGTGTTTTCATATTCAGAAAGTGAATAATACATTTTCATACTTGTCTACTGGTTGATATATTGGGTGATCTAAATAATTCATTGTAACCTATATACTAATGAAGTTATGAATATATAATTCTCGAGAAAATTGAGAATGAAATTTTCATGAGATATTTTACATACACTTAAAAAAAAACGCATGACGGATTTTGAACAGTTTGTAAAACTCAGGTAGTTACTCAAATTTGAATAAAAATTTTGCCAACTTTGTTGACATTATACATTTTTCGTTTCACTAAAATTATATTTTTATTAATATTATAAAGTACTTTTGAAATGATGCTTTCTGTTAAATGTAATTTTTTGGAATAATAAATATATTTTTTCTGTTTTCTTGTACATTGTATACATTTTGTAGCATATATATTCATTAATATAGGGGAACGTTTATGTCAATAGATTTGTGTCGGAAATAAAATAGAATTGTGGTGCTTAGAAGATTGGGTGGGAGATAAAAGAATCCTCTTGCATATTATTTTTTTGTGACAATCTATTGTTGCTGCTAAAATTATATTAGTTATGATTTTTTTAAGTGACTGTTTTTATGATGGCATTAATGTAGAAAGCAAGATTTTGTTTTATTTTCAAATTTTTAAGTTGTAAAAAAAAAAGGCTTATTTTTTATATATGAATGATTTTATTAATATATTTCATATCAGACACATGTTGTTTATATGTATATTATGCAGTCAGTTTAATTCTAAAGATTATTTCATTATGAGAATATGTGAATGTCTTAGCAGTTTTGTCTTACAAATAGTATGAAACATAAATGTTAGCTAATTAGTTTACAAAATTATAATAAACTTATTTCTTGTAGTTAAAATGTTTGACAAGTTACAAGGAAAAGTTAACTTAATAATTATAAAGTTAACTTAGAATTCATTCATTTAATTCTAAATAATTATTGTTTTGTCAAATTTGTAATTCTTTTTTTAATGTAATATATCTTATTTCATTTGATTACCTAGTTTAATGATGTCTCATTACATTTAATTGTCATAAACTGCTTTTGTTTAATTTATTTCTTTTTTTTATAAAGTTAAATACAATATCATTTAATTAAGGATGTTGTAGAATGTATATTTATTATTTTCACTTGAAAGCTCTATTAATTAATTCTATTAGAATGTTTTAAAACAGTTTTTCGATTTTCCCTCTCCTTGCTTAAAAATTTTACCTTTAATTGTTTGCTATTGAGATGAAAATGTTCAGTTATTTATTTGAATGTTAATTATTTACATGATCAGGATATATATATGGATAATAGTGGTCATATTATCCATAAAATATATATATAATAATGGTCATTTGTTTTTCTTTCACAATTTTTCCTTATTTGTATCGCATGCATAGTTTTTTATCATTTGTAATTTTTCAAAAGTTATAATATGTCCCTTTCTTTTGAGTTGCTAATATTTTGCTAGTTTCCATCTTTTTTTCTTCGACAGTTAACCTTAAAAGAATAATTATGATAAATTTTTTATTTAAAAAAATACTATTTTCTGTATTAATTTTATTTTTTGTTTATTCTAATTATATTGTTATTTTTATTTTTTAACCTTATCTATACATCTATATATTTTTGTTTTTTGCCACCTATTACTAAATCCTTATAATGTTAGTTTTTACATTTGTGAACTAACTTATTACTATTTATATGATACATTGCTGAAAATTTTAATCAGTCAAAATTTATTCATAACTCTTATTGTTACATGTAGAAAATATTTTTGAAATATCACCAAACATTGTACTTTGTCTAAATTATTATGAAATTAGACATAGTGAATTAAGTGGTCATAATAAAAAGAATTGTTATATGTTTCTTGAATAGGTCTCAGTTAATAAAAGAATAACTGCAATTACATTTTGATAACATTCAGTGTGTATATATATGTTCCTTGCTTGTAAATAAAAATTAAAAAAAAAAATATATTTGTGAATAACTATATAACTGTGCTTATGAATATTTTAAATATGTAAATGTGATATTATTATAGCCAGAGTGAATTGTCTAGATTTGGTTTGAGACAGTGCATGAACAAGTATATTTTTAATCAAATGAGCTTTAAATAGATTATTCAAATGTATTCTGATTAAAATCTTATTGCATTATAGCTGTAATTTGTTGAGAGAGGAGGAAATTGAGGCATCCAATATATATAAACAAAAGTGTGTATAAATAATATGTAAAATGAATTTTAAAACTTAGAAATATTTTATGTGTTAATAAGTTATTCCTAATAAAGAAATAAGTTTTAAGCTGTAAAACCCCTGATGTATATGAAAGATATTTTAGAAAAATTGTAAATTAATTTAAAGAATACTACATTGCATGATTTTTCAGCTGCATTTGTAATATGTGTAAATAAATGTTAAGTATATGAAATAATTTAAAATAATTAATTTTAAGTTTTTAGTTTTGAGGTTATTGTATTTAAGAATAAAATAGTATTTTAATTATAAATTATTTTGTTTATTAATCATTCATTTTTTAAATCAATTGTGAAAAGAAAAAATATGATATATTATCTTTATATTATATTTTATTATATTATTTAAAATATGCCCTTATATTTCATATTTGAAGATATTTGCAATTTTTTTTTCTTCATATTTATATGCAATTTTCTGCAGTGGGATTATATAAATAAATAAAGATATTTTTCAAGTTTTCAGAGTTTAAAAGGTGATATAGTCCTTGAATAATTTGAAAACAGTCATAAGAAACTAATCTTTTCGCTTAAGATGAATTTAAAGCTTTTTATAAAGTCAAAGCCCAACACAGATTGAGAAATATAAGCATTGTGATTTGAGCTATAACTGCTGTATATCCAGTGCCAAAAAGAGAGAATATGCAAAATCTCTGTTGTCATTTTTAACATACTTGTATTTCTTTATGAATCTGACATTTAAATTTTAATTTGGCAAATACTAAAAAGAAGGTATCAATTTGCTATAGGATTGCATGATTACATCATCATTTTAGCTAATATATTTTCCTTTAACCTCGTGTATGTAGTATGACAAAATCTCGGATGATACATTTTCATTAGCTGTACTTTAATAGGATTCTAAAAATTTGTATATGTTGTTATATTATTATAACTAAACTAAATATCTTTATGGAAGCAAATTTAATCAAAAGTTTGAAATATTGTTTTTTTACCATTACTTCTAAGTATTATTTCAATCAAGAGCATTTTCTTTTGATTGGATATCATCATACGCTGATCTTTCTTCAGTATTACTTTGCCTTTTATTTTGTACTTTTTTTTTTAAATTGATTCTGTTATTTTAGGTTGCTAATTTTTTACTCAGATATCTTAATGTTATTTAGTGCTCAAGAGTTTAAGTTCTTTTCATTCAGTTGGAGGATTATCTTTTAAAAATTTTGTTTCCACTCTTTGCTTAACCATGGAAGAGCATGGGTTTGAAAATTCTGTTTAGTCTAATGTTAGTATATATTTAAGGTGTTCATTCATTAGAATATTAAGGTGAAATAACCAGTCATTTCAGAGAAAATAGCCTTTAAACTTTCAACATAGCTTATGTATTAGTAATTTGCTGAGTATTTAGGCAGCACACTCGGTAAGGTATTTGCTTAGCATCTACAAAGCCAGGGTTCGATCCTGGAGAAGTTTTTCTTAAGCTTTTTATCTAAAATTAAATGAACAATTTGTAAATATTTTTAATTTATATATTATTCATTCTTATGTAAAGATAAATTCTTGTTCGCCTAATACTTGAATTATATTGAAAATTTATGGATTATTTTAAAGTTTTTATTAAAAATTGTTATTTTTAAGCAGAACAATAATTATAAATATAACTTTAACTGTGAAAAATATCATCAGTAATTACTCATATATAAAAATTTTATTCAGTAATTCTAGATATTTATCGTACGTTTATAAATTTCCTCACTCATCAACATTGCTTTATGAGAAATTGAACTTGAGAATTCTGATGTAATCCAATTATTTTTAGCTTCCAAACTTTGATTACAAATAACTGCACCTTTTAATGTCAGTTTTGATGCTTCACTCTATTATGATTTTAGCATGATTTCATCTTCAATCCCCGATACACTAGCATTATTAATTTTAGTTTCAGAAAATTTAACTATTTTTTGTGTTTTGTTCAGTTAATTAAAAAATGATGTAAGACTCTGCAGTCAATACGAAATCTGAGAAAAATTGGCATGATTTCTCAGCCTTTCTAGAGCAACAGAAATTATTTAAAGAATTTATACAATTTCTTTGGAAATTATTTCTGCAGAAGGATTCCAGACTTTATGCAATTTGTCAAATACTTATTTTCTCTGGTCATTTTGAAAACTTTTCTTATCAATATCCAAAAATGGAAAATTTAAAATGATTTTAAGATAATAATAGTTATTTAAATTATTTATCATTGTTAAAGTCAGATTTATAATTATTTTAACATTTGAAAATTAAATTCTAATTCAAGTACCATGTGAATCAACATTTATTTTTCCATAAAAAATTTGGTACATATTAATTGAAAACTGTTTATAAATTATTAATTTAATTTGAAATAATTTTAAAAGGTAATTTTTTAAAAAACTTGCCCTGGATCGAACCCTGTCCTCATGAATGTCGAGGTATATTGTCTGTTGACACTCGGCAAGAGTGATAAATTATTAGTATATAAACTATGTTGAAAGCTTGAAGGCCATTTTCTCAGAATTGGCTGGCTACTGTGCTTTGTATGTTTATAAAGTATACTATCATCATTCTAAATCTCATATCAAACTCAATTTTTTGACCTCTGCCCTCCTCATGTAAATATTTATTTAAAAAAAAATATTTTTGGTTATAAAGTATTATGTTTCTTCCTTTTCACTCCTGTTATCATTTTCTTAATTATATAGGCCTAAGTGTTATCTCTATCAAACTTGCTGAATCACTTTAATTTTTGAATATTTCAAGTTCCTATTATGTTACATATTAAGAAATTTCTTTAGATCTAGAACCATGTTATGCAAATGATATGGTGCCATATTCCATTTTACAACAGTTTTCTTTGTTAGTTGGTGGTAAGTTTCAGCTTTGTTACTGAATGTTTTTGTTTTCCCTAATAACTTCTATCCAATCAGATCTGAGTGACTTGAAATCTGTCGGTAGGAGACATTATCTCATAGGTTTGGCATGAAGAGGCAAAGCAAACTTGAGTTCGCTTAGATTATCGGACTAAAATTAATTCTTGAACTTTGTTAGAATAAAACTAAGTTGTAAAAGTGATGTTTTAGTAGAATTAAACTTTTGTATGACAGCAAAAATGTAAACACATTTCCATATGTTTTTGATTCAGGTCTAAAATGTATATTTCAATAATCTTTTCAATTTTAAAGTAATTTTATTATTTTCCATTTAATGTTCAAGTGGGCTCATCTAATAGTTTTCAAAATAAAAATGTATATGCTTGAATGTATTTTGGTATGGCATTTTAATCTATATTTATATTGAAATTATCATAACTATAAACACCATGAGTCCATCAGAATTATGTGGTCCTTATCATTTGTAAAGCATTTTAAATACTCTTGTCAGTCGAATTTTTTATTATCATTGTCAAAGCTTAAATCACCATAATTATTATTATTGCATATTGTCCTGAAAGGATAATTCAATCTTTTTGTAATTATTTTTCATCTGAAATATTGACAAAAAGCTTATTTAACCTGTTTTTACTAATTGTAAAATTCAATTAAACCCCATAGAATTTTAATTATTCATCTTAAACCAGTACTTCAATCTTATTAGAAGTGCCAGTAGGACATTATTGTTTCTCTAGGCTTACCTCAAATTTGAGAAACTAAATTGGCTACCATTTAAGTTCAGCTCATATGTATGATGACATAAGTATTTATAGCAGCATTATTATTATTTTTTTTTTACCCCATAGCTTGCTTTTTCATTTTTGTGTACCCTTACTGCCATATCCATCCTAATCATGCCTCTGTATAAACAAGTTTTGTTAATACTGTTGAAAGTTTATATTAATTTAAGAGCTAATTGATGAATTAGCTTATACATTTGTGGGATTTCTAATGATTTTATATTTTTAATAGTAGTATTAGTTCGTTTTAAAGTAATATCGCATTATTTTATGATGAAAGCTGACTATTCCTTTTTGTGATGTACAGTTATACATGTTGAAGACAACTTCAATGCAATTTTTGAACTTGTTTTGTGGGGATGAATTTTATTATTAAAGATGAAGTCCAAACCAATGGTGTCTTCGAACAGGCACATTTAGTGAAAGGTATTAGCTGAAATAATGTTCTCCAGTTGTAATGTGTTCAGCTAAGTTGCAGAATTTCAGGCGGCTCTTTATCCTTTCCCTGATGTTATTGGGATGAAACCATATTCTGACCTCTTTGATTGCACTGAAACAGCTTTCATTGGTGAAGAAGGTATATGCTATTTTTTAAACATCTAGTCTTTATGTTCTTTATGCCAGTCTAAATGATGTTTCTCATGAAAATCATCATTGGAATACAAAATTTGAGATGAAAATTTACTAAGCTATGCTTATGAAACCATTTTGTCTTAGCAAACTGTAACATTTTACGTCTAGTTGCTATTGTCATATGCAGTTTTGCAAGATATCTTTTTTTTTTCGTTAACATAATCAAATATTGGTCATTTGTTGGCATTGCTTTCCATTGCCAACTTATCTACTACCAACTTATCTAATAGATGTATGCCAGAAACAATACTGGTATATGAAGTGATACTGTGATTGATGGGGTTATATTTACCACACCCTTCTTCAAGCTTGATGGCCATTCTTCTATGTCTAAGCATATGCAGATGACTTCTTCTAATCGTATTGCATGAACAGTTGTTAGAATTTTCAGCAAACTTTTTTATTACCACCCTTCATTTTCTCTTTCCTTATGGCACTGCACTGCATTCAATGACTATATGAATTTTGCATGTTCTCATTTTTCTACAAGTCTGGTGGTTTATTATACTTCTCAAACCAACCCAAATTGCAGTTTTCAGGCTTGCATACTTAAAACTTTGTGTGTGTTTAACTTTTGCACACTATTGGTTATTTATACGAGTGTCATAATAGGACAATTAGTAAATTTATTTATCAACTTACCAAAATAATGGAACAGTTAAATTCAATCCTATATGGCATTTAGGCTTTCAATAGGGCTGCAATGGTCTGGTGGTTAGGTCTTGGCTTTCAGCCTGGAGGTTTCCAAGTTCAAAACCAAAGAACTACCTTGCATATGGTTTGGTACATGTTAAATCTGTTGGAGCCAAGTGTTCTGATTCTGGTGTGGTGCAGAAGTTTGGAAAGGGGGTGTTAACTCAACCATTATCTATGTCATTTGACTACGATTTGTAATTATGAGGTCCATCTCTAAATAGTTCTAGTTTTGCTTCAAAATGGGGCTTTAATACTTCTTAACTAAAACTAAAACTTCAAGATTCGATAGGAAAATAAAATGATATTGTATCCTTATTATTTTTTT
The DNA here is from genome assembly GCF_947563725.1 of Argiope bruennichi. NCBI lineage: Eukaryota > Metazoa > Arthropoda > Arachnida > Araneae > Araneidae > Argiope > Argiope bruennichi. Next base: position 130,765,040 of record NC_079162.1, on the reverse strand, counting down.
TAATCCTTTGTTTAACTAAAAAATATAAAAGTTCTTTCACTGCTAATGCGAATTGTAAGTTGCATTTTTACAATGGTTATAGTAGAGGGGAGAGATTCTATTTGATTAGTGAATAAAATGTGGTTGGAAAAATTAAAAAGTAATTAAAGCTTGCTTATATGATTAAAATTTTAGTTAAAGATAAAACTTGTGTGACTGACTTTTTATAAGATTATTGTAGAGTTTTATATTAAGACTTTATCTGTAAAATATAGATTTTAAGGTTTGTATTTTGGCTTTGAGCATTTTAGAGTATAGAAAAGTAAAATATAACTAGCTATATTTTGTTATATGAAACATAAACCTGTAAAACTAAGAGGAAAAATGGAAACTAGAAAAGAATGAAATATTTAGATTTTATTTCTTGTGAAACATATTAGCTTGGAATATTTGGTTATAAAGCATGGGGTTTGTGTTAATTTTTTTTTTCAAATATAAAAAGGTTAATTATGGTATTGAAAATTATTTTATTGTTCCTTACATTATTTACTTTTTCAGGTGTGTTCAAGAAGTAATTTTAGTTGACAGGGAAGAATTCAGTATTACTTTTTTAAAATTCTGAATGCAAGGAAAAGATGAAAGGAAAACTCCATAAATTGTTAGTTTGTGCTGTAAGTGTAATTTATATATATATATATTGGTAATTAAATATTTGTTTATCACTTTTTTATATACTTATTTGCTTATTCCCTCCCCTTCTTTATATCTAATTCATAAATGTTTGAAAAGAATGTAATTATAGTGATCAGTAACAATCCATAGTGGTAGAACATCAGAAGCAATGAATTTTGTGGCCATTATGCCCTGTTAAATAGCTCTGAATGTGGCTTAACTGCTTTCAAGATTATATATGAATAGAATATTTAGTTCTAAATGCCACTATTTGATGCCAGGTGCATTCAAAGGTTATTTAAAGTGAATGTTAAATTTCACTTAGCTATTCCTCTCTCTTTCTCTCTCTCTTTCTGACCAGGAATGAGTAGGAATTGGATCTTGGTCTTTTCTTGTTTATATATATATATATAATGATATTTTAAAATCTAATTTAAACTTAATTTCTTAATTTTTTGCCTAATTTAGCCCATATTATAATTTAGCCATTATTATTCTAAAATATTCTTTTATTTCCTGATCCCATTCCACTTTTTCTATCTAATTAATTCAACAGAAGCTTTGTAAAATTGCTGAAACGGCTAAAGACCGACACGTTCCCACACTCCGAGTGAAGGGATAAAATATTGCTGATATAAACAAATTCCACTAAAGGATCCCTGTGTTTCCCTTGCTTGTGATTGACATGTGTTAGAAATCCCTATTTAAATCTCACAGTATATATTCACAGGGATAAAATTTTTATGAGCTTTCCCTCATTTCGTTCTGTGTTGTTGTGTGTGTGCTCGTCGTTTCTGCTTGTACATAATGTGTGCCTCCCCGGAATGAAATAAAACAATGTCAAAAAATTGAAAGTCTCTTCACTGTCTTCGAAACTACCTTCTGCTTCAAAAATTATGCTTACATTATATATATATATATATATATATATATATATATATATATATATATATATATTGTGCCAGTGTTCATTTGTCTATTCATCTCTTATAATGCTAATTATGGTTGTCATTTTTTAAAAAAGAATGTGTAATTCATCATTATTTTTTTCTTAGTGTTTTATCATTTTTATTTTTTTTTATTGATTTTCTTGAACACATTGTTGCTTTTGATATTATTTGTTGATTTGAACTTTACTTCTTGTTTATATCATCATTTTTGTTCATACATATTTGTATTTAGCATACTAAAATCCATATAGATTGTATAAAAATTTGAATTTTAGATTCTTGCTAAAAAAATCAGTGTAAGATCAAATAATGATTCACCTTTTAGTCGCTGAATCTGATGATATTCAGGAAAATGTTTCTTTTTAGTGATAATTGATCATTCAGATTTATTATTCCAGTGCATTAATCTATTCAGACAAATTTAATATTTAGGATGTTTAATTACAATTGTCTGTTATTTTTAAAAATTTAATATGCATAAATTAAGATTTATAATTTTTTGGTTAATACTTTGTTTATTAGCTTAATTTAATTCTTATCTTTTGACAGTGTATGTAATTTAATGTCTTATTATATTATTGGCTTCATCCGACAGGTCAAATTCATAACCTACCGCTAGTAATTTTGTTGTCCCTACCATTGTAGCATTCTTGTTAAAATATTTCATCACTTTAATATTTTTGATTATTTTCCCAATTACTCTTAATAAATTAAACCAGTTACAACAATCAGTGATAACCAATTTCTTGTTCTGTCTAGTTAGGTGTGATGCCTTTCAGAATAGATTAAAAATAACATCATTTGGCCATATGCATGCATAATAATTAGTGAAAATACTTATAAATGACCATGTGGCCATTATCTCTTGACATTCTTTTCATTACTATTGAAAAGCTAGCAGAAAACATCAATAATATCTCAAAGATATTGATTTTCACAAAAACACCTGGTTTGCGTAGTTCTTATGTACAATTTGTATCATTAGGACTACTATGATTTTTTGTATGCTAAAATATTGTCTGTCCTTCCTTTATCTGCATAAAAACGAGAAAACTAGCTTTTCGCTGATTTAATTCCCACATATTTCCAGTCAATAATTTTTGCTGCTAATAACATTTAATCTGTCAACTTTTAATTATTTTATAAAAATTTGCAGACAGATTTGAAAACACTCAAAAATTCATATACAAAATTAATTTTATGCTTGAGAGCATTTGTCTGTGCAATCAGTTTTTTTTACCTTGCTATACCTTTATGCTTAGTCTCCTTTCATAAGAATTATAGCATTCATGTTCGATCTGTTACTAAAATAATTACTGTCGAAAAGATTTCTTCTGAATTAGAAAATCTGGTAATAGAGAGGCGATCTATATGTCAGGAAGAAGATATTTATTGTTATATTGTAAGAACTTTTTTTGTAACCTACATAAACTTAAATCTGCTTTATGCCCTTATTATCCCTTCATGTTAGGCATTTTTGGGCTCCATTTTGCATTTGTAATAATAATTAGCATTTAACTGATCCTTTAACCCATTTGAGACAGCACAATTTTTCTTTCTTTTCTTTTTTGAAGATATTGAATGGCAGTGATATTCTTTGCACACATGACATGCAGTCTATTTTGAATAGATTAAATTTAAATGACATTGTGAAAGACTTGGTATAAAATATTCCTTTCTCATAACACTAGAGCCATTTGCATCTTATATAAAACTATTCTGTAGAAGTGAAAATTAATTCATGATATTTAATTCTGATTCTTGAAATAGACTTTTTACTTAGAATTGCACATATAAAAGTATATTGATTTTTCCCTTTAGATTTATACATTAGATTATTCGAATACTGAATCTTGCTTTTGCATTAATTAACACTTGTTATTGCATCCCATTTTTTTAAAGATAAATGTATGAATTTTTCTGCTTAAATGCAATATGATGGGAAAAAAATTGTTGACATTTGATTGAGTTTAATGCACCTTTTCACTGTTGTAGATAAAACTGTTTTATCAATACTTATCTTTTGTATTAACATCTTTCTCTGTTTGTCTAGTAGTGCATACCTGAGTTATACTATAAATATATTTTTAGTTGAGAATAGTGATTTGTTTTCATTAGAACAATTGATTTAAATGAAAAGAGACATTTTATGTGATAAATGTTTCTTTTTGATATGCATTTGGAACTCAATGCTTAAGAAAATACCCCCCCCCCCCAAATAAGTTATGACGATTAGAAATTAGAAAAAAATTTATCAGATTTTGTATTAAATTGTTATCATAAACTATCTGTATTTTTTCTTCTAGGTTAGGGTGTAAAAATGTTACATTTTCTTTTAATGTATTTCAATTAACTATGTACAGTAAAGTATATTATTTTAAATATTGTATTGGGTTATTTGTTGATGAAAAACTTAATTATTTTCTACTTTTGTTGAGATTTTATGGATAGATGATTAATTAATGTTTAAATTCAAATTGCAGTTATGTGATTAATAAATGAGTCTGTTTCTGTTAACAAATTCTCTAGACATTGGAGCTGGGAAATATAAAATTTCGTTTAAGTATCACACATCCATATATACCAAACCAAACTTTTCAAGAATGAGAATATTTCAAATGCAATGAATATTCAGATCTTGATGTAAATTTTCAATAATTGGAATATTTCAAATCTTCTTAGTTTTGATAAAAGAGTTTTAGAGTACATTAGGTTGATTTGAAAAGGATATTAAAATATTGCTAAAATTTGTTTGCAATCTATTGTTTAAAATTTGCATTGTGCTTTGTTCAGCTAACTACTTTGGTTGTTGCATTAAGTTGAAAATGAAATTTAAAATCCCAAACATTATATATTTCAGCAATAATTGAAAAAGTTTATCTAATTGCTATAAAGAAAATCGATTAGTTTATCTATACTTACATAAAGCTCAGTGTGTGTGTGTGTGTGTGTGTGTGTGTGTGTTCTACAGAAAAGATCATTTGACCTACAGCTACCAAATTTGGTACATGTAACCTTAGTGGTCGGGAATATGCACCTGGGGTCCCTTTTTTTTTTGGAATTTTTAATTAGAATTTTAATTAGTAATTAAAAACTAACTTTCCCGCCAAAAAATCTTTTCATTTTCCCCAACGCCAAATGAGTAATGTTTCAGTTTTTTTCCCCCAAAGTAATGAGGCTAGGGTTAACATTTTTCGGTCGATTATTTCAAACGATTCTGTTTATTTTCTTAATGTTTCATGCATTTATAATTAAACATTGTTAATTAATCAGATTCATTCTGAAGTACTTTTGAATTAAAATAACACAGAATAAAGGAAATTAAAAATTACTAATCTGCATAGCGTTACCCCAACTGGCGTAGAAAAATTCACGCATGCGCATTGTGTTCTGATTGTTGACAATATTATCAACGGATGATTCTTGATTTAAATTATTTTTAGATTAGTTGCATGCTTTTGTAATTAAATTGTATTTATGTTAGTTATATATTTTTTGTATATGCTTATAGTTTTAAGTACATCGTTTTTTAAGTAGTTTTTTTTAAACCTGTTTTCGACCGATTATTTTAAACATTTCTTTTTATTTTCTTAATGTCTGATGCATTTAAAATTAAAAATTGTTAATTTATCGATCTGTTCATGATGAATCTGAGAAAATTTTGTTGACAAATTCTTGAGATATTACATAAATTAAGAAAGATATTCTTTAGTGCCCATAAAGTTTAAACGCTCAGTGACTCTGTTATCAGTAATCATATTATAAAAAAATGCTTTGTTTCAGTAAAAAGTATTATTATATTAATTGTAGATTAATCCTTTCCTCTTTAATTTAAAGTATAAATTCTACGAGAGCTAACAGAAAATTAGAGAGATACATATGACGTTATGACTGAAGGCTTTTATAATATTATGAGTGAATTATATGACTATCAAAATTTGAATTTTAAAAATATTTTGATGAAGAATCTATTAAAGTAGGAATTGCGTAAAATATTTAATTATTAAAATTTAAACGAACATTAAGATTGGCGAACCGGCTGGTCGCCAAAGGCGGCTAGTATTTTATATGTGTAATTTTGTATTAAATTCTTAATATTTTTCTTATATTTGAATATATTTTTAGGTTTACATTAACTATAAAATGGATGTAGGTTGGACCAGTATATAAAATTCATGCTAAAATGATTGTAAAACAACCTGCTATATAGGGCAGGATGAGTAAGTATGATTGTTTTATAATATTTTTTGTGTGCATATTCATTCTTTAATCAGTTATTATAAAATCAGATGTGATGGAAGAAGAGTTTTTAAAATATTGCATTAATATTCACTGAGCTGAGTTGTTTCAAACTGTGTGAAACAAAATTTTAAAATGAACAAAATGTATCGCCAGTAATATGTTAGTTTTAAGCTCTTAACATTTTATACTTTATTTAAATGTATCATGATAATTCTTTTCTGTTTGTATATGTTTAATATATGTTGTATATGTTTAACAATTAAATTTGGAATGTGTAAGTGAAAAAGAAAAAAAAAAAATCATAAGACTACATCTGGAAATATATTGGCAGTTTTTACTATTGAAATATATTTTTATCTTGTTAGAAAAGTTTTGTAAAATGACTTTACAGTTTTGTTATAAAACAAACTTTCTGTACTATATTGTTTAGTTTTGAAACATTTGATTTTTTAATATTGACCTGTTAAAGATGACAAATTTGTGCTTGCATGGTAGGAAAGAAATAACTTTTGATGAAAACTCTTGAAGATCAAGTATTCATACACTGATTTGTTTTTATTTATTAATTTTGAGAAAAGTTAAAAGCATATACAAATTGAGAAATTTTGAATATTGATGTGCTCATTTCTTGTAATAATTTGTTAACAAAGTTAAATAATACAGATATTGATAATCAAAATCTGCATTGATAAAAAGTCAAAGTAATGTTATAGTCCATATAGAATATAATGTTTTTGTAATGTGTTATATGTTTCTCTAAGATGTGTGTAAAAAATCTTGGCGCTGTGATACACTTCTAATCAAAGTTATTTCTTCCCTAATTATATTTTGCAAATTATTTAATTCATTTCATTTTGACAACATAGTTATAGAAAAAAATTACTTATTTCTATAACTTGTTGTAATCAGTTTCGAAATAGGTTTTTAATATGAGTCATATAAAGCTTCAAACAATGTTTAATTTCCTCAGGTTTTTCCTTAAAAAAAGAATTAGAAGGTTTTAATGGATCTGTTTGTTTTGTAAATGTTTTTTAAAAAATTGTTATAGTGGAAAGTTATCAAAAATTCAATTTCTTTTTATTTCAATATGATCTTTTGAAAATTACTTCTTTGTCTAAAGTAGTATATTTATCCAAGATATCCTGTGATCACAAATAATTTCCTTTTTAGTTTGTGCCTTTAGTGATACTCAAAAGAGTGTGTAGTGATTCTTTTCCCATTTTTTTTTATGGTACAAAATTCTAAGTTAATTGGGTGACAACGATGTTAATTTTTTTATTTTTCCTAGGTGAATGTCGAAATTCAGGTGATGCACCTGAAGAAGAACGGGCTGCTATTGTTGCAAAATATGAACTGGGACGTCACGATAATTCCCATATTTATCCTTGGGAAGATCCAGGTTTTGAAGTGTATCATGTTACAGATAGATATGGTTTTTTACAGTATGTTAAAATTTTGTTTGTCATATCTCCTATTAATGTTGTAAACACTTTATAATTTACATTTAATGGTATCTTTGTTTTCTGTAAAGAATTTTTATTAGTAGAAATTTTTAATGTCCAATACTTTCCATCTAATTATTAGTTACATGTCAAAATTGATTTACTATTAATGCTCGTTCTTTTTTTAGAACAAAAGCAAAGTTCACTGTAGAATGGAGGTTATTCAGTATTAAATTGCAAATTGCTCATGCATATGCATATAATGCATTGCAGATGAACTAAATGATTTAAAATGAAAAGGATAAAAATTGAAGAGACAGTTTTTACATTGAAGAAGTTTGCTAACAAACTAATTGAAAAGATAAAAAAAAAAAAAAAAAAGAATAGAAATTTTCATTTGAATAGCAGAGTCAAATAGTTTTAATAATTGTTGATTTGACAGAGCCTTTTAAAATGTAAATGTAAAATATTTTGATGAGTCAGTGTTTCCAGTTCATTTCTTTAAATAGAAATAAAGGTTTGTTGATTTGTATCTTTTTCATTTTTTCCCTTCATTTTGTCAAGTACTTGCCAAAAGAAAGGAAGACCTTGTGGTATTAATATTTTTATTTTAAAGCATTTTGTTTCACCTTAAGTGTGAATGTGTATTTAAAATGAGCATTCCATAATAATTAATGGGAAATTAACATCTAGTGATAGCCATACGTTTGTTTCGGTAAAAGTGATTCAGTTTTGATCTCAAAGTCCGCTTTGAAATCTGAGTTTTGGTTTATTTACCCTTGTAACATCGCATGTGTGAGTAAAATTCATTTTGTGTATTTGGATGACGATACTCTCATCTAGATGAATTAAAAACACTTTTATTTGTGGGTTCACAACACATGGATGCATCACATCACAGGAATATTTATAAAAAAATTGCATAAAAGACATTTACGCACAAAACTACTAGAGGAGGGAAATCTTTAATTTCATTGCCACATCAGGTGGCGTTTAATAATTCATTTAAACTCAAGGAAACTGTTACACCCCAAGATGAGTACAACAGTTGTCCTTAGTGTTTTTCATTTGATAAGCATCTGCAACAACAGATTGTTAGGTAAGTGATTCCTAGGATTGTAAGCAGAGAATTATATAAATTCCTGATTGCAAAATAAGTTTGTAAAGACTACAAATTCTTTGAATGGTAAAATATTAGGCTATTAATACTTTATGAAGTATAATTAATAAGGTTCCTATATGTTTCATTGCTTAGTCGTATATTTATAAGCATCGTACCTCTGTTTTAGTATTATTGTATACAAACACGGATGCTAGGCAGCCTGGTGTCGTAATAAGTAAATAAAAGTACATAAATATACACAAAGTTTAAAAAATAAAAGATTAACTTGAAGTAAATGATTAAAATTTTATAAATGTGCTGAAATGTGAAACTAAATTGACCATCTTAATAAAAGGAGTCTCATAATGTACACTGCTTGGAACTGTAAAATTTCTAAATCTGCCACTGAGCATTTAGCGATAGTAATCAAGAAAATTATGGCGTATTTAAAAGTTAATGATGAAAATATTTTATTTGTATTTATTATTTCCGTTTTTATATCTTTAAATTATATATAAACTATTTTGTCTAAGTTAAGGCCCTTGAAATTTTGAACAATGAGAACCCTGTTTTAAGCCATACATATTTTAATTACTGTGTCACATTTCTGTTTTAATTACCGATTTTGGTTCGGGAAATATATAAGTTGATTTCCATTTTATTTAATAAATAATGATCAAAGATAAGCACTTAAATGTGACACAAAGAGAAAATTAATTCACCCATTTGAGAGCAAAAGCGCGCGATTATGTTGCCATATACAGTTAAAAAATGTATTGCAAATTGTTGGCAGTACTAATCTTAAGAAATAGGAAAACAGAAACTGCGTCATTCTTCAGTGAGACCGTCTTTTGCTGGTCTTTCCGTTCTGTTAAATTAACTTGTCTTAGATTATAGATTTTTTAAAATCTGAAAACTTATTTCTTTTCTTTTAATAATTAAGTTTTTACTTTTTCTTTAATAAGCCACATGTTAAATATATTAGAAAATATTTTTGTTTAATGAAATGACTTTAAAACTTGTTTTCTAATATCTTGTAATCATATTGTTACGTTTACTATTTGTAGTGATCATCGACTTCCGGAGAAGCTTACAGCTCATGAAACGAAGGTGATTATATGTTTGTAAATGACTTAAAAATAGGTTATGAGATGCATTTTTAATATTTATAGGATTATAGTTTTATCTTTTGTATATATAGTACACTCCCAAGTATCTGGCCTAATGTGGCGGAACGGCAAGCCTTATAACAAAAAAGTAGGATAGACTGGAATTCTATAAACTAATTTTTTTTGCCCACAAAGTTTTTATACCAAAACTCACTGTTATAGCACGTATTTTCTCGCTTCTTTTTGAGTATTAAGCCCTCCATTTATCTCAAGCCACTTAGAATGTGAACGCGGCCCGTTGAATCGTAGAAGCAGTTGCTAGTAATGTGTCGAGTTAAAATAGAAGGCTCTGTACTGGTAGTTTTAGACAATTATGCATGTTTATATACTGCACCGCACATTTGAAGAATTTATCAGAAAAAAAGTAAGTTAAAAGATATAAACTGTTCACATTTTAACATAAATTCTCCCTAACTGAAATGCAGGAAACATTAACGTAAATCGTAGGCCTAATTCTTAACGAAATTGACCCAAACTGATTTTATTTTTCTCTGATAAATGAAGAACGCTGCTCTTTTCCTGTCACAACTTGTATTTTGCTCACCACGTGTAGAAGGATCATAAAAGACGCCCTCTTCCAATGCCTTGGCAATGTTGCCAGTGCTCCGCCTTGCCTCCCTTATATAATTACGATTAAAGAAAACTAGGCCGGATAATTGGGAGGGTACTGTGTATATTTATGTCATATCCACAGAGAAATAGAAATTGAGGTTCTCTCTGTCATAGATGCTAGTGGCGACTCATTTAACATTGCATTCTGTATTAGACAGTAACTCCAGCATTTTTGGAAAGTGGCACTGGAAACGAAATCCATACCTATTATGACAACGATATAAACACGATAAAAAAAAAATCCTATTTATTGATATTTCGTCTTTCAAAAAAATTATTAAATTTAACTACAGCTCATTCTTTTGATATATATAATTTTTATAGCTTAAAATATATGATTCTAAAATAACATTTTTTCTTACTTTCTTCAAATAAAAATTGTATTTGAAATACCAGTACGGAAGATTTTAAACTATAACATTATTTTTTAATAAATTTTTACTGTCTTATTAGCGATACAAAAATTAAAATTAAATTGAAGAATGTATGTTGTGCAAAATAATTTTATAAGGTAATTTTTTTTTTAATTTTTTCAACCATTAAAGTATATTAAACAGTTCTATTTGGTGTAACAGAAAGTTGTAATAATGAATGCGAAGTATTATAGATGTATGATTTTATTGAAAAAGCATAGTAATTTGCCAACAGTGGAAATTGCCAGCAATTTTCATGCCTTTTTCAAGTTTTTTTTTCTATAACAAATTCAATTATATGTCATAACTATACATCTTACAGATGTTTAAATACTATTAAGCATGTTAAGTTACAATGTAAAAAAAAATTAATAATGAACAGTTTAAGTAAAATATAAAATTTTGTAAGGGAAAAAAATATTTATTAAATATTTTATTAATTCATTTATCACGTTATAAATTGTGCAATGAAAACTTAGAGATTGGCTCATTGTAAAATAAAAAAAGGTTAAGTTTGATAAACTGTAAATTCACCAGAAAATTATTTTGTTAAATCAATCTATTCAGATTGTCATGATCAAATGAGGTAATTATCATTGTCATTCTGAATTTCCATTATCATATTCTGGTATGATAAATTTTTACCAAATTGATTTGGTGTGAGACTAGCATCCTTCCCCTCCTAATTCAAAAGTTAATTCATGAATACATTATAGGCAATATAAAGTTTTTTTTTTTAATACATAGGCAATAATAATAAATAGGCAATACTAAATATTATATAATTCAAAGTTTAAAAATGCAAAGCATATTCAAATTTTTTGAAATCTTTTATCTTTATTTAAACAAAAAATGAAGCATTTTATGTTTGTTCTGACACACTGAAATGCAGTTTTAAATATTAACTTAATTCAGTTTTGAACTTTAAAGTTGATATCATTGCTATAGAAAATGGGCTATATAAATTAAGTTAATCTTCTGCCATTATTTTACATTTATGACAAGATACTTTTCTGATTGAAAAAGATTATCTAGGTACAGAAATATACTAGTTATTTATTTTCCAACTATCTTGTAGATAAAGTAACTGCAACAATGACAGAGTACCAGAAAGAAACAATTTTCTGGTAGCATTCATTTGTGCATTTTTTTCCTTTTTCAGTATCCATTTTTATTATTATTATTATTTAAATACTTCCATTGTCTTAAAATTATTATGAGTGAAATATTCGTCTGATTTCTGATCAGTAACTAATAATAAGAATTCTTATAAGGCCCTTAGCAATTAAAATAACTTGTAATAATTAAATCATGTTTAAATATCTTAATATCGATTATAAAGTGTTAAATAATATGCTTTTTAAAGATAGACTTTTTATTTTATTTATCAGACATGACACTATTATGCAGGAACGGGGATTTCAACCTTTTTGGATTCGAATTTTATTATTTTTGGGATTGATACGAATCTGCATTAAAATTTTTGTTAGTCTGTTGTGTAAGAGGTATGCTTGCAAAAAATGAGATTAACACATACAAAAACCCTGTGGCGCTGTGTACAGGTTTTAGTACAACTCTAAGAGGAAAAAAAAATTTCAAATTATAGGATATTGCGTAATTCCACCAAATGCCATTCAGAATTCGAGTAATACTCAGGTGGTGGGAGTTGAGTTTTGGGATCAAATTTCGTAATTGTTAGGAATATCTGAAGGTTGTGTTTTTTTTAGCTTTTCGTTTCATCTAACGAGGAAACATCTGGAATGAAAAGAAGCAAATGCTCTCAATTTTTAGCTTAAGAGAAAAAGACTGTTAGCTTTTTACGAAGATAGCCATTTTATGTTTGCAATTTTACATTCATTTGTTTTAATTATTTCGACTTCATTATTCAACGTTGTTGTACCGTACATCAGGATGGCTATTATCTTTTACAATAGTTCGAAATTGCGAGTCATTGATAGAAGTGAATAATAATAATAATTTATTGTGATTGCTTAGAAAAAAAGTTAACCGAAAATTTAGGGAAGGGAAAGTGATGTATCTACTAGAGAAAGTACAAAAAAGGTTAATGTCAGTGGAAAAGTGTTCTGCATTCTTTGCAATAACTTTACATATCGTGATAAAAAAATATTTGGTGCAATAGTTGACTATATAAAAAGAAAGGAGTACTTGTAGAAAATGTTTACAAAGAATTAGAATTATTCTTTACCATGCAATTTTTTTTGAGTCCATCATCATCAGCTACAACAAATCTTTCTCCTATACCATTTAATACCCTTGTTTGTGACCGAATTCCAAATGCTGAAACCCTACTTTTATGTGCTATTGCAGAATATAATTTGTCATTTTCAATGACTCCCAATCTGATTAGATAAAGACTTAAAAAAAAGCATTAAGTCATTTGTTTTTTAGTAGAAATTGTGCATCCTACAAAATTAAATTTGGAGTTGCAAAAATAATTTTGCTAGGCACTTTGAAAATTTTATAAGCTATACAATTTACACTGAGTTTGAATGTAGCTTAAAGCTATAATAATATGAAAGTATTTTCTGTATTGGTAATTTATTTTCCCCCTTCTATAAATAGAATTGTTATAGAACATTCGGTTTCTTTTAATGCTATAACAGTAAGTTTGGAAAATATTTATGAAATTTCAAAATTTTTTAGTAGTAACAGAATTTTCTGGAAAAATTCTATATCTATTTTAATAGACTCCTACAGAGGTATGAGGGAATAAAAAGTGGCATTTTAACAAGAATTAATAAAGAAAAAGCCCCTCATTTGTTGGATATTGATAGTGAGTCATATCATTATATCCAGAATGCCAACAAAAAATATGTTTGCCCTTTGACTGTTAGCTTGAAAGCTTAGTGAGAGATATATATAATGATGCAAAATGGTAAGCTGACATCACAAAATGCTTTTTTTAGATACTTTTCATATTAAATGTGAAGTATATTTCCCCAGTAAATGTTGTTTCTTATCATTAACTGTGTTATTATGCTGCAATGAACATGTTACACCTTATTGAAGCCTAACCTATTTTTATATTATGCATTCCTCAGTAGCAGTGACAAAACTGTATATTTTTCTACATTATGCTCTGTTTATTAGTGTAGAAAATGTTGATTAAGTTGATAAAACACAAATGAAGGAATATCAAGGAAGTTATCAAAAAATATGATTGAAGATGGAAATGGAAGAAAGATCAATTTATTTTGTTTTATTATAAGATTATAATGAATCTCCATTTCTATGTTACAGGTTATTAAAGAATTATGTGTTCATATTTCAATATGGACAGCTACTTTTTCATAAGTTGTTTGAAGAACAGAAAGTTTTTTTTTTTTTTTTTTTCTTTTCCTTTATGAAGAAGGAATTGTTGTCAGACGAAAGCTCAAAAGAGCTTATTAAAAAGGGAAGAGGAGCTTAAGAAATTGAATATTTAAAATGTGCATGCCAAACAAGAAAATAAAAATCTCATTCATAGTTTTGTGTAAAATATTAAGCCTCCATTAAAAAAAAACATTTCATTTATGGGAAATGTTTTGAATGCTGATGATTTAGGCTGTAAATTATCATAACACAGTTGTACGCATTTACAAGAACTGTTAAGAGAACACAACTTTGTATAAATTCTCATTTTGAAAAGTTATTTAAGCACTTCAAATAATATTTTGTGTGACTATTTCTGAAAATTTCAGCAACATTTATAATGGTATTATCATTTTTTCCCCCTTTTTAATAAAGTATTGTGATAACATGCAAAGAAATATTCATTCAAACCCCAGTCTGAGATTTGAAAAAATGGTCTCAAGTCCATGAATTTTAATATTTGAAAATTCTTTAGATAGAAACCAGAAATCTTGTTTGTACATAGATAAATGTAATAGAAAAATTTTCTGGTGTGTTTAAGCTATGGGAAATGCATAAAAATAGAATTGATTGCTTTATTTAATAAAACTTTGTAATTGGAAGTATACATCTAAGTGGAATATTAAATGAAATAATCTCGTTCCACTTTTTTGGGATACCCTGTACACTGATGTTTTTAAAAATTATTTTTATTATTAATTCATATTACTCAGTAATAAATCTATTAAAATAGAGAAAGACAATTTCTTTGAAATAGATGTCAATTATTCGATCATCGATGTCAGATTATTCTGTATATATTTTAAAATGATATAGCAATTGAACAATAATAAAACGAAAGTTAATTATTTTATATATAAAATCCAAATTAAAAATTTTTAACTTAAAAGAAATTTTATTAATTTAAATCATCTTTGATGAAATTTTTGAAACATTTTAAATCTGCTGTTCTATTCACAAGGAATCTTAAATAATAGGATTTTGGCAGATGCCATCCATTTCTTCTTAATATACTTGTCGTCCTTCGTAAATTATAAATCTCATCAAAATAAAATGATTTTGAATGCATGAAGAATGGTTATATAGGAACATAGACTGTTAACCTCAATGAGAATAAAATAATGAATTCTGAAATATTTGACGTCTAACTAAAAAAATTAATTTATTCACATTAGAACTATAAACTTTATCTACTTTCGAAACTATAAACTATAGTTAAAGCGGATAGCTCCACTTTCCAAGAATTATGGCATGGCAGCTGTTTATCAAATTCAAAAGTTAAATTTCTGAATCATTTCCTTTAAGGTCATATCTTTTATTTTTGCCTTGTGTTTATAGGTAAGAGAAGTGGAGAGTGAACGTCTAAACAAATGGCTGAAAATGCTGAAAAATTGGGATAAATATAGTGGTGGTGACAAGGTAATGTTTCTTATTATGATTGTTTTGCATCTTTTTAAGAAATAATGGATTAAAATATAAACTTGATAATAATATTAAATTTTGTTAAATATTTAAAAAATTATTTGCTAACTTTTATAAAATTGAAACTGAATTTGTGTAATCTATTTGTAAATTATTTTAAGCACAAATCTGTCCCAAATAAATGCAGAATTAAAACAAGTATATGTATAAAATATTTATTATATTTCATTAATTCCCCAAAGCAAGAATATCATAAAAGATCAGAGAGCAATTTTTATTTTTACTTCTTGTGTGTTTGTTAACAAAAATTTTGTGTACATATACTCACAAAATGGAGATTGCAGAAATGCTTTGATTTCAGCAAATATCATTGCAAATTGCTTATAACCTCGATTATTCTGAATTTTAACTGCATGTTAAAGTGCCAATTGAAATTTTGTTTAATATTTGTGAAAAATGAATCGAATAGATATTTATGTTAATGAAACCGATAATTTGTGTGTATATTCAAATGTTTAATCCATCTCAAATTGATTTGAAATTCATTATCCTCTTTTTTTCCCCCTCCTATAATAGCTAAAAAGACGCATTTACAAAGGTATCCCTAATGCAGTTCGTGGTGAAGTTTGGTGTCGGGTCTTAGAAGTTAATCAGATTAAGCAAGAACAGGATGGAAAATATGTGGTATTTTTAATTCTTAATAATAGTAATATTCGTTTTCGAGTGCATTTCATCTATTTGTGTTGCCTTTTGTGTGACTATTTATTTAACTAATGTATAGAATATAATATATTTTGTAGTTTATTGGAAAAAGATAAGAAGTCATTATTCTACTAAATTGTAAATTTAATTCAGCAATATTTGTAGGCATTTTTACAACTTTTACTTTAAACTTGCTCTATTTAATATTGCACTTTAATTAACATCACTTGCAAGTTATAACAATTTGAATTCATATATTTTTTTATTAAAAAATATTTTTGCTCTTCTTTCCAAAACAACTACCATATCATATTTGTACACTAATTTAAATGATCATAATATTCAGATATTATTTAGATTCTTTGTTTTGTATAAGTAATAATTATGTATGTTCTGTTACATAGTCTTCCATCAATAAAACGTTTTATTTAAGGAATATAATTTTGTATAGTCTATTTTTATCTTGTAATTTAATATTTTTAAGATGTTAGTAATAAATATTAATCATTTCTTCTCCCTTTTTTTTAAAAGTAAATTACACATGAAGATAATAAGGCAATATGTTTATGATTTCAGACTATTCTAATTCTGCTAGTATTGCCTCCCCCCCTCCCCTTTTTTTTCTTATTCTTCATTGACCGTATGTTTTTAACTTTTTTTCGTTTCCCTTTAATCTATTTATTTCATCATGAATTCATATACTCTGACAGGTGCATTAGTTAATCTGTAACATAACAGTAAATTCTAGTAAGGTATCATTTAAGAAAATTAGGCATATGTAACCTTTTTTTTTTTTATTTTTATCTGAAGAAATATTTAAATATGCACTCAATAAGATCGATTGAAAATTGGAAACTAATGAAGCATGCTAGTTTTAAAAGACCCACTAATAATTATATATTCAATGAGTGTATGTTTATAACTGTGCTCAATGATTTCTGATCTTTTAAAATTATATAAGAAAGGCTAGGTGAAGATTGTGGTCTATTTTTTGCTAAATGTATGTGACAGTTTTGTCCCCTTTTTTTTGTATTAAATGTCAACTAATTGTTTAACAATATAGCTTACTTTTTCTATGAAAAAATTTGTTAGGCTTTTTATAGATAAATGAATTTCTGTTTTAAAAATTTTGAAAGAAGATATTGCGTAAGGTAAAAATTTTCTTTCACATTGCCTAAAGGTCCTTTTTTTTTAAAAAAAATTTCCAGTGAGACATATCAATTTTTAACTGTGCCCTTTCTTTTCATTTAATAAAGTTTTATATTTTTCAAAATTAAATAATTTTGCACCGGAACACAATTTTGTTTTATCTGCAATTGCATCTTATATTTACACAGTTTTGAAAATGCTGTTTCCTTACGAAATTTACAGAAGCTTTATTAGCAAGATCCCCCCCCCCTTGTTTTGTATGTTGGTACAACTGCTGTGCATATAAAGAAACGAATTAGAATTTCACCCTTTCCCTTTTTAAACTAATCATTCCTGGCCTAGATCATTTAAATGATTGCTTTACTCTCTTGATCTGTTTAGTCATCTAATGTAATGGGGAGATTGATAATGAGGGAAAACTATAATAATTTAAAAAAATATTTTGTGTGGAAAAGAGTAAAATAATTTTTTTTTTCTTCTATCAAAATAATTTTTTTGAGAAGTTTTAAAAATTAAATCTAACTATAATCTTAAGTTTAAACTCCGGTATGAAATAAGCATCTTAACTTGTACGTATATTATTTATTTTATTTTTTGTTTACAAACTAAGAAATAAGAATTGTAATTTTACTATCAAAAGTAATTTAACTTTTGTTTAAATAATGATCTTTTTGAAATAAAAAATATATTTTCTATAATTAATTATTTACTAATCACTCCTATGTGTCATTGGAATTTTGATGTTATTAAGTGAAATCGGACATAGGTTTGTATATATGCATATTAAGTTCAACAGTAAAGGGGATCCTGCAGTGGAATAAATATCTACAAATAGTTGATGGGTATATATGTATTTGCTCTATTTTTTTATTGAATAAATATGCCACAAAAAAAAGAAGAAACAATTTGGTAGGTAGAAGAAAGCATTTTTTTTTTTTTTTTTTTTTTTTTTTTTTTTATCAAAGCCAGTTTGTAGCACTAGACAACATCTTAAATCTCTAGAGCTTTTAAACATGCAACTTAAATTGAATGCAAAACTTATTGAAGAATTATGTGCATCTTAATGATATTCCTTTTGTCTTTTATTTGTATATAATTTAAATGTATGATTACAATGAAAGCTTGATGGACATTTGCGAGTGTCTGCTGTTTGTAAATTATTTTGCTAATTTCCCCTTCCTCATCATATCTTTTAGCCAGAAACAAAACTTTGTTTTTTATGATTATTTAAATTATTGTTTTTATTATGTATTTATTTCAAAATATTTGGTACAGATATACTTTGGACAATGACAAGATAGCATCCCCAGAAAATTTTATACAATTTTAATTTAAGCTTAAGTTAATTTTTTTTCCACATTCTTTCATCAGAAGTTATCATTAGTATCGTGAAATTTTGAGTTACCTTCATTCATAAATAAATTACGTTTTTGGAACAAATCAACATTTTCTGTGATTTTGGTATTAAAATTTTTCCTTATTTATTGATTGATTATTCTATATATTGTGTTACTTCATTTCCTTATATTAATTCTAGGAAATGCGAGAAAAAGCAAAGATTTTGTCACCTGATATTCGACAGATTGATTTGGATGTAAATCGTACTTATAGGAACCACATCATGTTTAGAGAACGATATAGTGTAAAGTAAATATTTTTTTTTTGAATGATATCAAATAAATTTGCTTTGTTCATCTGTTTTTCTATTTTTATAACATATTTTATTTCTAGGCAACAAGCTCTTTTCAATGTGCTGGCAGCGTATTCAATTTATAATATGGTAATGTATATAGATTATATTAATTCAAGATTTTTTTTAAGTTTATTTATGTTATGAGCTTTTTCATTTTGCTGAAACTTGTCCAACTATGTTATATCCACTTTTTTTTTATAGTTCTTTTGGGTCTTTTAAAATATTGTATTACTTACTGTTCGAGATAGTCTTGTCTAATGCAATGTACTTGGATGCAATTTGTTTTTTGATTTTCAGACCAGTGTTCATTAAATCTGCCATCATCAAGCATATTCTTTAAAGCTTATTTAACTAGTTCTTTATTGTTCTGCAGTGTATTGGAATCTGGTAGCTTTTAAATTAATAAAATTTAATGGACAATTTTTTTTAAAAAAGAACTGTGAAATGAACATGTGGAATGTGAAAAAGCCTATTTTTCAATTTTTTAAAACTAATTTATTGTATAATAAAAACAATGTCCCCATTAATTAATGTTGCTTGTAAAGCAAGTCCCAATCAAGAGTTAAATTCAAAGGAATAATATACCATAGGCTGAAAAGGGATAATATACCATATGAAACTGAACTCTTTGTATTTTATTACATTATGCCATATCTATTTATATTAAAATAAATAACTTAATTGAAAATATCAGTGATTAAAAATAAAATATAAGTATCCTCCTTGATATTGTATCTTGGAAGGCATTTCTATATATCTTTCTTGTGTATTGAATTCTGATTTCTAATCAAATAATTTATGATTTATCAACTAATTTGTGAGGAAATGTGTAATGTATTCGCATGTATAAATTTCCTGAATGATAATTTAGACTTATCTTTTCAGGAAATTGGTTACTGCCAAGGTATGAGTCAGATTGCTGCATTATTGCTCATGTATATGAATGAAGAGGTAAATAATTTTTATAAAATTCTTTGTTATATTATGTAAATATGAACATATTCTAGCTTTACATGTAAAAAGAAAAGGTATTGCAATTTTTATTGTAGATTATTGTGATTAAGCTACAATTGTTCTTCAAAAATGTGAATAAATTTTATTACTAAAGTTACTAGAAATATCTGCAGCAAAATTTATTTGCTTAATTATCTACTTAGATTTCCTTAATTTTTAAATGGCTATATTTTTTGAAATGTTTAATTACATTGAGATGCATGCATTTGCTTTCTTTTTCAAAATCTTTGTTGTAGTTTTACTTATATATTTTATGTAACATAATAAAATTTAGATAACAAATCAACATTCATAATATCAGAAATGATACTCTTAGCACATAATATGCTAATTTGGTGTTAATGAAAGGAATAAAGGTGAAAAAGTTGATACATTATATATGGTTCTGTAAATTTTAACTGTATTTTTAGATCCTTAAACGAAATTGCCTTTTTTTGCTTTATTTTTCTCAATTTAGTACTGAAAAATATTGCTACTGTAAAATTATCATGTGGTGATCTCAGACAGTCATTAGTTTTGTATTGACATGTAAATTGACGCTCATCAGATTCTAGGACAATTTTGTGGAAATGAAGAATCCAGAAAAATCAACAAACAACTTTATTAACTGCACAACACTCTCACAATAAGGATGAAACACAAGACAGATAATTTTACATTACCGATATGCAATTTTCTCTCTGTAAACATAGGAACTTTGCTCGGAACGTTACTATTTAACGATTTTTAAAAACTAATCGCATCTAAGTGACATTTTTTTTTCTTTTTTCGAATCGTATTTTCATATTTTTTCCCCAATAATCAGTCATTGTTATACCATCTGAAAACACTCAACGTTCTTTCGATAAGATTTTTTTTTCCGGTCTGCTAATTCGGACAATAGAAAGGTATTTATAGACACTTTTCAGCAAATTTAAATTTTTCGAAAAATAATGCAGATATTGATCTAAAATTCTTATCAAGCATTTCCTTCTGTTTAACATATTGTTGAATAAAATTACCAAAAATTTCATTCAAATTAAAAAAAATAATTAACAAATTTATGCTTTTAAAAAATTTGCCCCCGATATAATTAAACGATCTTAATATTTGGCAGTTCTTTATGTGTGTCATTTTAATATCTATAGCTTTTCAATTCAATTTTTTTTTTCTCTCAGTTTAACGGCCTTTTATTTAAACGCAAAAAGACATATTTTCCTATCATTCCCATTTTTTCCACACGTGTCTGGCAACATATTCGGGTACAAACTTAGAGGCCTGATTTGGGGAGCTAACAGCTGAAAAAAAAAAAAGAAAAAAAACTTTATTGTTTCAGCATTTTGACACTTTTCATATTTATTCTACTACGTTTTTGATTTTGCCTTAAAGATTCCTCTAATAACAGAAAAGGGATGCTGATTTGGTAAAATTTTTTGTCTCCAGTTTTTTTCTCTCTGCTTAGTTTGAAAGAAGGGGAAAGGGGGCAGCAGGATTACCACACAAAGTAAGAACTACCCTAGCAGCTGGAAATAATATTAATACTCCATTCTTTGTGTTTCACAATGCTTAAAAAGATAACTGATATGTCTTGGAAGTGTAGGGAGAGTTATTATTTTCATAGCTCTTATAAAAATGCATTTATATTTACCATTGTTCAATTCTTTTTAAGAATTTGGTTGATCTTAATGTATAAAAGTTAATGTTTGATGAACATTGAACTATTCTTTGAAATGCAGAAATGAATTAACTCCTTCTGATTTCAAATGAAAAATGAAAGAAAAAAGTACCAAAGAAAAATAACCAATCTCCCCCCCCCCCTCCAAAAAAATCCAATGGAAATTAGATGTCTAGCTTCAGCGTTAATGGGTCATTCCACAGCTAAAAATAGTTTTCGAGTTCTCTTTGAATTGTTCATCAATAAATTAGAAATTTTCGACTTATTGAATGACAAAATGCAAAGAAAATTTTCACTTTTGCTAATGTGGATAGCTGTAGATTGCATGGGATTTTGAACTATTTTTAAAAGTCTAATGTGTATTATTTATTTAAAGGTTTTCCCTAGCGAGAAAAGAGAATTGTATTTCAAATTTTCAGAGAAAGGGAAACATACCAAGGATTTTTGGAGAACCAGGTGTCTAAAAAATGCAGATGCTGCTAAACGAGCCGTCAAAATGATGAACTATTTGTTATTATATTTTGAAAAGGAAGCATTTATAACATCACTGTCTAAATCATCTAAATTTGTTGTTAAATGCAACATAAGTGTTTCAACTGTCAACTTTTTCTCATCATGGCTAAAATTATTTAACCGTCTTCTTTCTTTCTTTCTTTTTTTTTTTTTTTTTTTTGTATTCTATACGGACTTTCCACTTGTCCCACTGGCTGTTTGAAAATTTTCATTGTTATGAAAAAAGACGTTCTTTAAGGCCTAAATGCATTTCTGACTTATTCCAAGAAAGATTTTCATACTTATATTAGAAAAGTTTATACTGGATCCCATGTGGACAAAATGCCAAAAACGCTTGCTAATCAGAAGGAAAAAAAATCGGTCAACAGATTTGAAATATGAATGTCAAGAGTTGATATGTACCTTCGTACGTAAAATTTTGTATAATTTCCTAATCAATTATATACTTGCCCGAAGTGTGAGTGTTTAGATTCAAGGAAAATAGCCAGACATTCTGTTGAAGTAAGAGGAAAGCCATTCTTTCTATTATCGTGAATTGCGAGTGCTTAGAAGATAACGAATATAATTCTATTTTAATAGAATTTGTGCCTTTTTGAATGATACAGCTTACAATTCAGTAAAATGTATGGAGTTGGAAGCATCCAAAAATTGAATTGACAAGTTTTCCTTAAAATATTGAATGAAAAAAAAAATCAAACGTCTTATCAGAAATTGTGGGAAGTAATGAAGATACTGATGATACAAACCTATGACCAGACCATAGTTGAAAGATAATTTTTCTTAAATAAAATTATAAAGATTCATAAATATGTTACAAAATATTTTATTTCAGCTGAATTTTCAAAAAGTGCGAAGGAGTGGAGAATCTTCTAAAGAAGAATAGAAAAAGAACTTACATATACAAAAATGTCCTCTCTAAATTTGCCAAAAAATGGATATGTGACATTTACAATTTTAAAATGGTGAGAAGCATAAGAAAAAGAAACTTTGCTGATTTAAAATCAAAAAGGGAGGAAAGTGAAGAAACGATATTTACACTAAAGAAATTTAAAACAAACTCGTTGAAAAAGCAAAAAAAATTAACGATTTCAGTGCATAGCAGAATAAAATTGTTTTAGGAATTGAGACTTTAATACAGTAATTTAAAATATTTCAATGGCGCACTGTTTTAATTTCATTTGTTTAAATGTGAATAAAGGTTTCTTAATTTTTATCTGTCATCTGTCCATTCATCAAAAGTAAGACTTAAGATTCTTATCGAGTTAATAATTTTTAATGAATTTTGTTTCATTTGAAGTGTGACTATGTTTGTAAAGTCATCATCCTTTTAAAATTTGTGTGAAATCAGCATCTTGTAGCTTTTGTGTGGTGGCAAGATAGCTAGTATTATGAGCTCGATATTTATTATTAATATTTCTATACCTAAATGTATATAATTCTGTGGTCTATAAATTTTCTAAAAAGCTTTTGAAAATCCTTGACCTTCCACCCTCTCTTTTTATTAAACTTGGGAACGCTGTTATAGTATTTTACATCAAACCTACTTGTGCCAATTATTTTTCTTAATATAGTTTTAATACCTTTTGACTCATATTTATAGGAATCCTTCTGGGCATTGTCACGACTTATGAGTGATGAAAAACATGCAATGCATGGTAAATATAAATTATTTTGTTATATTATATACGAAGTAACTTATAAAAATTGTTATCCTTAACATATCTCATGTAGATTAATGTCTTTTATGTCTACTATTTAGTAATAGATTACATTTTATATCAAAATATGATTATTGAGCTGTAATTAATTTAAAAGAATACTTCACTGCATTTTATTTTCAGGCTCCTGGCCATTTATGTATCCTCAAATTTGTAAATATATTTATAATTGCCAAGTTATGCCATCTTCATATACTTTATATTCCATAACCTTTCAGTAATCAGAATTGTATAATATTTTAAAGCATATTAATTTCTTTATGATTATTTAATAGAATAAAACTTATCTGACGAAAAGATGCAACCCTGATGATGAGGATAATTCTAAGCATTTTTATTGAATATATTTATTTTAAAACTTGTGGAACATGTGTTGTTTTGAATTTATTTATTGAATTTTGATTCCTTTTGTATCATAAATTCATTTATTTTCTCTACAAATAATATTAAAAAAAATTGCATCTTTAAAAAATAAAGCATTACTTAATATTTTGATTATTTTGCTATATAAAAAAGAAATGGAAGCATTAAATTATTCATTAATACTCGGTAGAAGCCATTGATTTCATTTTAGATTCAGTTGCCTTTATATGTTTTCGTTTTAATATTTGTTTTGAGAATATACAAATGAGCGATTTGATTCCTGTGTGTGGTGTAAGTTTTTGTAAACTTGCTGGTAATTTATCACAGCAAATATTCTTTTAATCAATTTCGGTACAAATAATGATTTTTGGTGGATGAAAATTCGTTCAGCATAATAATTATTTAATGTTGAGATTTTTTTTAATTGAAAAAATATCAGTAACCAGCTTTTTGATTTTCACTTTTAATTTTTTTCACTTTTCTTCTTATTCATACTTTTATTTTAATGTACGTATGTGTGTGTAAAATTTTATATCCGCACGAAAAAAACAACAAAATAATAAAGTCAAAAGGAAATAATCAAATAACCGTGCTATTTGTTTCGTTGTATTAAGTGGACTACATTTTGAATAAAAATTATTCGTCTGCAACCTACATCTTTTGATGTGTCATTTCGTGCAATTTTTTTATAAATGGCGCACGCAGCAATACGGTTTTGCTATGCATAACTTAACATTCTGCTCTTCACTGAAATATACAATATTTCAAAATTTATTTGAATTTACAGTTGGTTAAATAAAATTTACAAAATAACACAATATTCTAAAAAAATATAATATACAACTACATTGCATTTCAATTTAATTTCCATAGTTATCCTTTATTGGTAGGTGAAATATTTGAAATTGAATGTTTGAACACACCTCTTGCAGATTTCAGTTTAATTATTCTGGCCTTACCATAATTTCCGTAGGTTACTTCTAAAATTCTTGCCATTGCCTATTTGCAGGGAGGCAATTCATTCTTTAATAGCAATGAATATCTTACAGTAGCATTTTCTTTTTGAAATTACCTCATATTTCGTTATTGTAAATAATTAAGATAGACGTTTTTCCAATATTTCCAAATGGTTTGCAAACACTTGGTTGTATGTTGTCACCGAGTTAATTCATTACCTGAAATATCTAAAATTTCAGTCTCGGCCATTGCACTGATAGAGCGACCAAATATAAAGTGTACAGGAGTTAAAATTTTGTATTCTGTAATTTTATCTACGGGACTAATGGATGTGAATTAAGTACATCTTCAATTTGAATATTTTTTTAATTCTTCTATAGTTATTTTACTATTTACTAGAGTTCTGTTGAGATGGCATTTAAATGACTTTATCCTCGCCGTCCACAATCCCCTAAATAAAGAGAACGAGATGGACTAAATTTCATCTGGATTACATTAGAACTATTAAACTATTTACTTCTGAAGGGGCCATTTAAAATGCGATGCGTTATCGGACATTTGTGCATTTTGTGCGATCTCTGCGAGCGCATCGCCTCTTCAGAGCTGCAATAAAGGCTTCAGTTGTTAAATCTGTAACCATCTCGAAATAAATAGTTTCAATAGCCAAATGCATTAACCTGAAAGCATAACATTACTTTAGTTTTTAAATTTTAGTAGCAGAAGGTCGCAAAAATCTACCCCAGAGTTTTAAAATTTTTGATGAGTGGTTGAAATTGATTTGAAACTTGGATTGTGTTTTTTGTATGTTTTTTTGAGTTCATCAGTGTGGAACCAGAGGACCACATTTATTCTTTAAAAGTTCATCTGCATTGACACCTCTAAAAATTAAGTCTACAGGATTGTTCTTCGAACTAACATGTTCCAAATGACAGTCTTTTAAAAGTGTTTGGAATCTCCATTACCATGTTGCTGATAAATGTTTTGAGCTTATGAGACTCATTCTTTATCCACGTTAAAGTGTTGATTCCGCCCACAACCAAATTTTATGAATATGTAATTGTAGAATTGGCACAACGTTTTTAATTATCTCGGTAATAGTAAAGCTGCAGACAATTCCAATCTGGCTATGGCAAATGTTTTCTTAGATAACATCATCTGTTTAGGTTTTATTGTTAAGTTGGGCTGTCTTGGAATATGATCATCTTTACTTAAACGTTTTGTGTTTTATACTGTCCGACTATAGTGACCTATTGTTATACTCATTAATTTAATAATATCTTAGCAATTTTCAAGTTGTTTTTTCAATTGCAAATTTTCAATTTGTTTGGTTAATATTTTAGTGAGATGAAAGCATTAATATTTGTAAAAAACTAAAAATTGAATTGGTAAATGCAAAAAAAAAAAAAAAAAGTGTAAACAAAAAATATATCAGTGTTTGGCCTAAATTTTGGTAATAAGTAAAATAAAAATATATCGAATGTTTTGCATTTAATGAAGTTAATTAAGACCATTTCATTAAAATTTTTAAAAAGAATTTTGGAGAAAGGTTTAACATATAAGATTTAATGAATATTTTTTTTTCAAATATAATTTAAATTGCAAAATCATTATCATAATTAATTTTTAAAAATATTGAAAAACTAATTATAATAAATAATTATGAAACTAATGAGGAGGATAGACTTTTAAAATTAATTTTTATTCTATGTAAATAAACGGAATCAACGAAGTTTCATATTTTATTTAATGGATAAAAGAATTGCATTTTATTACAAGAATCAAAAGTAATTTTGTAAATTATAATTAAAAAATCGTTAAAATTTGAAATATTTAGAGATAAAATGTCTATCTTTAAAAATATGCTCATTTTTACGGAAATATAGATAGAATGGACTTGGTCCTTTTTCAGTAAATTTTTTTTCATTTTCTCCCTCTCACCCTCATCTAAATTAAAAATATAACTAGTATTAAAACCCTCTCTCTGCGTAATTCCTTTATCAAAATAGGTTCAAAAATTGCGGAACGTTTCCTGCAGGCAATCTTTGAGTTTTGAAAAGAGCACGCTGCAAAATGCTGCAAAACATGCTTGTATATTTCGCAGAACCATGGGCAACTAACGCTATCTGTTAATCTAGATCTGAATGAAACTAGAAAATCCCAAATGAGACCATGACCGAGAAAAAAGCGGGTTGCACTGCTAAATAGACGAAAGAAATGCAACCCTTGGAAATCGCGGGATACGCAGCGAGAGTGTTAATTGATGTTGAAGACGGAAGTTAGATTTCAGGAAAAGCATGTTTTATCCACATGAACAATTTTTACTCAATAAATAATAATGTATTACATTTGATAAAAAAAAAATTAATTAATTTTCATAGTTGTACATTGTTAATGACGTTTGCAAAAATTTGATGTGAACTTTATCTCTTTGGGGATAGATAAATATAGTATGTGAAAAGAAGTCACCAAATCTATTGAGCCAAATTATATTATGATTTAAAAAAAATTCTTGTTCATTCGTATAATTTTCAAACATTTTTTTAACGGGTTCGCTTATTTCTGTTCGTAAAGTAATTTATACATTTTATATCATGTAAGGCATATCTTATTTGCTCTTTTTGTCAAAATGTCAGGATTTGCAATATTTAATAATATGTTATACCATATTTGTAAATTATGTCCAGTGAAGGTAGCAGTTAATTAAAAATTTTGTGTATTCTTATCAGTTACGATCCTCAAAATTAAAGACATTCATGGTGAATTACTTACAATTACTGACAGTGTCGAAATTTGATTTAATTTTTTTGAATGCACAATTTGTAAAGTTTCAAAAGTTTTTATTTTGAAACAGTGTTGTAATGTTTTTCTTACATTTTATTTTTCAGGGTTCTTTATTCCTGGATTTCCTAAATTACAGAGATTCCAAGAACACCATGACAAAATTCTGACTCGCTTATTACCGAAACTGAAGAAACATTTAGATAAATATGAAATACATACCAGTCTTTATACATTAAAATGGTTTTTCCAATGTTTCTTAGACAGGGTAACGGAATTGTTGAAATTTTATTTAACAGACGTATGCAGTGGCGGACAAATGGAAAAGTGCATCACATGCCAAAAATTGGAAAAGTGTGCAAATAATATTTCACGTACATATGTTTTACATAGTGATGTTATTTTTACGATAAAATACAGTTTAGGATTAATCTCAATCAGATTTTATTAGAATTGAAAAATTATTTACGCTTAATTATTACGAACAATGAAAAAAAAGATGAAATTGAAACACTTAAAACGTGGAACAAAGCAATAGATACACAAATTCTGTATATAATATAAATTCTACATAACTGCAGTCATATGGCGTACTTAGATATATATGCCCACAAGAGGGCCACTTCAGTAATTAGTAGATCTTTCACGAACTGCGTTGACAGCCTTGCTGCGGTTCTGTGTAGATATCAGCTTTGCTTGCAACAATGTTTTCCTGCAGTTTTATTTTAGTGGCAGGTTTCTTAGCAGAAATTTTCGTAACCATTATGTTCCAACAATTTTCAGTGGAATTCAGCTCAGGATTATTCCCAGGCCAGTCCAAAACTTTAATGCCTGCATTTAAAGGGACAAAATTTGGGAAATTATCCCCCAAATTTCCTTAATGTTGTGGAGATGAAAACTTGTAAATTACGCCACAAAATCGTGTATGAATAAGTTCAGCTGTACTTACCTATTCCGTTGCTTAACAGATTGCAGAGTCCTGTTGAAAATGCAATTTCCATTACTTTTCAAATGATCCTGAATTACTGGCTTTAAACATTCTTCCAATATATTAATATAAACAGATGCATTCACAGTTCTAGCAATAAATGCCAGGCCTTCCAAGCGTTTTGTTGGATATGCATACTCAAATCATTTGGCTGTCTAGGAATTTTATTATAGCTGATATCCCGTCTGGGCAATAAGCTTTTTTACGTCTCTGAACATGCTGCTTACTGTCCAATTCATATAAGTTGCACTTACTTTTGTCGGAAAATATTACTGAGTCCCATTGAACTTTTGACCATGAGACATGCTCTTTTGCCCAAGCAAGTCGCTTCTGCATCATAAATTTTTCTAAGAAAAGGCTTTTACTTGAGAAGATATGCATGCAAACCACATTCGATAAGGCGTGTTCATACAGTTTGTACGTTTAGATTGACACCACATGCTTCAAAATCGACTTTTAAATCAGAAGCACTTGCAGAGCAAGCATCACGCATTTTCCCTCGCATCAATTGAACATACGGAGCAATCCTTTCATTGCTTAAAGAAGAGACAAATTACTGTTTTCTCCTTTTGACGCACTATTTTTAGAAATTGGAGGAAAGAATACTTCGGGCTATACGAGCAATAGGAATACGAAATATCATATCTTGCTTTGCTGCAACTAAGAGTTTTACGTGAACAAAATAATTTCTTAACATTTCAAAATGTTTTCTTTTTGTCCGCCGCTGTTATGATCTTTGTTTATTAATTTCTTACTGTAGTATATTTGACTTACAAGTGGTGGGCATGAAGTGGAAAACTGAGTTCGGAATGAGATTAGTATAATGATAATATACATTTAGAATGTTCATTCGTAAAAATATTAAAGCGCAATAATCATCCAATTTCGAGAAAATATCCCTCAAACTTTCAGCATAGCTTATATACTAATAATGAATCGCCGTTGCCGAACGTCCGAATAGTATACTGGAGAAGACGTTGGTATAAGATACACGAGACTTGAGTTCGGTCCTGGGCTAGTGTTTTTTTTTTTTTTTTTCTAAATTATTTTAAATTAGTTTAACTATTTACAAACAGTTTTAATTAATATGTTTTTCATGCAAAAATAAATATTTATTCTCCTAATTCTTAGATTATAATTTACAAAAAAAAATGATTATAAATATGCATGCGTTTTTTATAATATTTAAATTAAGAATTTCAGGATAGTTTTAATTATTATAATACTAATTTTTGTATGGAATAATACATGTATTTTCTCTTAATACCTGAATTATAATATCTTTAAAAGAAATTGAAGATATGAACTTGCTTTTTTAAAAAATTATTTAAATTAAGTTAGAAAGTTTTAATTAATATGTAACTCTTAACTCAATCAAAAATAATGTTCTGAAAATAAATCTCTCTCAGAAATAAATGTTTATTCACATAATACTTGAATCATAATTTTATTTTTAAGTTCGAAAAATAATTATAAACATAACTTAAATGATGATAATTATTAATTAAATCACTGACATCATAAAAATATTTCATTAAATTTTTATGACATACAAGAACCAGAATGGTAATTATCGTAAAAAATTTGAGACAAGATAGATATATATTGACATATTGCACATTGATAAATAAGGATTATCCACAAGAGAAACCTTAAAGGAATCGATTAGAAAACAAATTTATTTTACCTTCAAAGAATATTTGTTTTTTCTTTAGAAAATCGTTTTGCGTACAAAGCATACCGTATAATGTTACTAAAAATTTTGAACCATCTGCCTGTGCATTCCATAACTTGACACTCCTTTACTTTTCGGTTATTAATATTGAGTTGAGAATGTTTGCTGGTATAATTTTAGTAATTTCAGCTGCTCTCTTTAATTACGGATTTATAAATATAGCTTCGTTGAGTTGTAAAAAATAATTTATCATTATTAAAATCCAAAAATTTGAGACTTTTAATGATTTTAAGATAAAAATAGTTATTTAAATAATTTTTTATCATAAAAATTGTATTTATAATTATTTTAACACTCAAAAATTAAGTTATAAATCAAGAACCTATAAATGAACATAATTATATTTGTTTTAAAAAATAAGTTATATTTTATATATTAAGAGAAAAGACATTTTTTCCATGCAAAAATGAATATCATATTAATTGAAACTATTTTTAAATTGTTAATTTAAGTGATTTTGAATATTTAAAAAAAAAACATTCATATTTATAAATATTTTTCTTCTGAAAAATTATAATCCAAGAATTAGGAGAATAAATATTTATTTTTGCATAAAAAAATGAAAAACATTAATTAAAACTGTTTGTAAATTTTCAAACTAATTTGTAATAATTAAGAAAGAAAATAAAGTTTTTAAAAAGTAAAAAACATTACTCAGGACCAAACTCGGGTCTCATGAATGCTGCCAACGCCTTTTTCATTAAACTATTCGTATTCTCAGCAATGGCGACACATTATAATCAAGCTATGATGAAAATTTGTAGGCCATTTTCTCGAAATTGGCTGGCTATTGTGCTTTAATGTTTTCCTTAATGAACATTCCAAACGTATATTGCTATTCTCAATTGTCCATCTTGTGCCCTCCCCTTGTTAATGTCCTTATAATGCATTTTATACATAGGCTAACTGCTTGCAATGCCTTTTTGTGTCTGGCTGTATGTGTAATATATATATATATATACTAGCCGCCTTTGGCGACCAGCCGGTTCGCCAATCTTAATGCTCGTTAAAATTTTGATAATTAAATATTTTATGTAATTCCTACCTTATTTGCTTATTCATTAAAATATTTTAAAACTTCAAATTTCAATTCACTCATAATATTATAAAAGCCTTCACTCATAACCTAATCTGTATCTCTCTAATTTTCTGTTAGCTCCCGTAGAATTTATGATTTAATTTAAAGTGGAAATGATTAATCTGCAATTAATCTATTAATATTTTTTACTGAAACAAAGCATTTTTTTTTTTTTTTTTTGTAATATGATTACTGAAAACAGAGTCACTCAGCATTTAAACCTTATGCGCACTAAAGAATATCTTTCTTAATTTATGTAATATCTCAAGAATTTGTCAACAAAATTTTTTTAGATTCATCATGAGCAGGTCTATTAATTAACAATGTTTAATTTTGCATTAATGTTTAATGCATTAATGTTAATGCTTAATTAAATGCATCAAACACTAAGAAAATAAACAGAATCGTTTAAAATAATCGGTCGAAAACAGGTAAAAAAAATTACTTAAAAAACGATGAATTTAAACATAAATACAATTTAATTACAAAAGCATGCAACTAACCTAAAAATAATTTAAATCGAGTCCGCTTCCATTGAAATGTAAACAATCAGAACACAATGCGCATACGTGAATTTTCAACGCCAGTTACGGTAACGCAAATGCGTGAATTTTTCTACGCCAGTTGGGGTAACGCTATGCAGATTAGCAATTTTTAATTTCCTTTATTCTGTGTTATTTTAATTCAAAAGTACTTCAGAATGAATCTGATTAATTAACAATGTTTAATTATAAATGCATGAAACATTAAGAAAATAAACAGAATCTTTTGAAATAATCGACCGAAAAATGTTAACCCTAGCCTCATTACTGTTGGGAAAAAAAAACTGAAGCCTTACTTTTTTGGCGGGAAAGTTAGTTTTTAATTAACAATTAAAATTCTAATTAAAAATTCAAAAAAAGGGACCCCTAGTGCCCATTCCCGACCTCTAAGGTATACATGTTCCAAATTTGGTTGCTGTAGGTCAAATGGCCTGGCCTGTAGAGCGCCAACACACACACATTGAGCTTTATATAATTATAGATAAATCGTATTTGGGCTATGTTATTAACACAACATCTGATGTCTTTTAGAAAGGTGTTTAAAAAGAATTGCTTCTTCTGTATTGTTTATTATCTTTAAAATACATTTTCGTGTGAGCACGTTTTATTGAACTAACCTTCTACCTAACTTAAAATTTCATTAATCTTCATTTATTTGGTTGCTCCAGGATAACTGACTTAAATTAACAAAAAGTCTTTAAATGTAAAGATGCATGTTTGAAATAGCACATTGTTATTACTTTTGCTTGAAGATTTTATTCTGTTACTGACATTTTTACCATATTTTTTTTTTAGATATGTTTTATTAAAGTTCTTGGAATAAGGCATTTGATATCTTCTAATTAATTTTATGCAGTTAGGTATTAGATGCGGCATGGATTTTATGCTTATTATTGCAAACTGTCCTGAAATAAGTGTAATTTGCTGTGGAAGAATGCAATTTCTGAATTGTGCTGATTGCATTAATAATAAATTAATATTAATGAGATATTTGTTTCAAATTGTATTTACGTTTCTTCCATTAAGTTACTTTTTTTTCGTTTGAGGCACAGGGACTTAATAGCATATATGAAATCTATTTTTGGACTATATACAATTTAAATTGATTTTTATCATCGTTATTTATATAATTGTTTTTATATGTTAAAAAGTTTTACACTTATTCCATGCATGATTAAATAAGTATTTATATAATTGAAACATTGTGTGTTACACTCGCATAGGTACAAGATCTTCTGAATTTTGAGGATTTTTTAAGTAAAGATAGTAGAGGGGGAAGGGCGGATTTTTTATTTAAAAAACTGTGAATAATCTTTTTAACTGTCATTATAAGATCTGATTTGAACTGAGAAAGTAGGGTTCATGGAAATGCACTCATTTTGTCTGCAAAATAGGAAGCGAAAAAAAATCTACATAGTTGCTTGAAATGTTTTAAATACAGACTTGGCGATTTCATTTCTTATTAGATATGATACATTTCATCGACAATAACATAATTGGTTTTTGATGTGACGAAATACATGCTACTATTTCTGAAATTGGTAAAAAACGTAATGGGGAATTGAAAAATAATATATTCCAAATCGTCATAAAAATTTAAAGCTGTAAAAGCGAAATATAAATTATTATATATTATATATCTATAAATTATTTTTAGTAGAAACTATATATATGCGTTAGATTTTTCAGAACGTAAAGGTGCATAACTTCTTATATCTTATTTATTTTTACAATTTTGCTTGTATTATTTATAGAATTTTTTATCTACACATATATTAATTCCAATTTTATATGCTTGCATTTTTAAAACCTTGAAAACCAATTATATATATATATTGATTATCCCAATAATTGGTTGTAATCAAAATGATCTCCGATGTATGAGATTTCTTATTCTAATAAGAAATTAATATGCCAATTTTGCTTGAAAATAAAGGTAAGAATACTTCATATCAAAGAGTATAAAATTAAAGTATTTAATAATTGTTAGTGAAATTGATCACAAACATACGTCATAAAAAATGTACCAACCCAAGTATATATAATTAGCAAAGCTTTTAACATTCATGTTGTTGCAGCAGAAAAGTGATGTAACTCAATATTTTTCTTTTAGGTACCATTTACTTTGACGCTCAGGTTGTGGGATATCTATATATACGAAGGGGAGACTGTTTTAACTGCAATGTCTTACACCCTGCTGAAACTTCACAGAAGTAAGAAATTGAAACAATTCGAAATGAGCATTTTGTCTTTTTCATGTCATAGTTTTTTTATCGCTGTTTTCATTTCATAAAAAGTGTGTACATTATTTCGGATTTTGGAAACAATATTGCTTTTAATTGCATATAGATATAACTCTATTACTGAATTCATTTTTGATTTTTATTTGTTTTTTATTTGTGCTTTTTTTTTTAATTTTGCTTTAAACAAAAGAAAAGATAACGCTATATCATAATCTAAAGCCAGTATTTAATCCATTCACGGATTTATTACTTTACCTTATTTGATAGTTTTTTTAACCTTTATAACTGCATTGGCCGCTTCTTTTATTGAACCATTTTTTTTAAAATTCATTATACCTAGGATTTCCCTAAACTTTTTGTCGTGTGCTAATTGGGGAGACAGAAACTAGACAAAAAGTAAAAAAAATATTTTGAATTAATATAGTTTTTTAAAAATGAACTGTCAATGCATGATCAAAGCCTATGCAACTTAAAAGTTGAAACGAAGCCAGAGTTTAAGAGATTACAAAGTTATTTTTAGAATATAGCTAATTTGAAATTATTACAATCCCCCTCCTCCTTCACAAATCTCGTATGTTAGCTGGATCCTGGCGACCATATGATTTAGCGAAAATAGAGAAAAGTACAATAAATATGGTTAAGAATTTTTTAAATTATTCATTGATTATAACTTGAACAAATATTTAGAATGCAGAAATTTACAAAAGTACAAATGCAATAGAATAAATAACTGGCTGAAATAATAGTAAAAATTAGCATAAAATATTTTGATTTTTAAAAAAATGACATTTGTATGATAAAATATTATGTTATAAGATATTGTTATTTTAAAAATTCAGTTGAAATGAAAATATGGCCAAATGAGATCGAAACTGTGCATAAACAGTTATTAATTTAAAAAAGTTATCGGAAATTTTTTATAATTTGTAATTTCAAAAAAGTTTTTATTTTTAACTTTTTTTTAAAAAAATTTGTATTGTTATGTCCAAAAGCAAATGAAATGCAAATAAAAAAAATATTTGACCATGAAATAATTTTTAACAAACATGTAAACAATATATTGTTACAAATCTGTAAATATTGCTTGTATTTGTCTTGAAATATCTCAGACATATCTGAAGTACTCGGATTTTGGCGAAAAATCGAACAACTTACACGTATTTTACATTAAAGGTGGCATTTCCAGTGATCTGGCTACTTGGCGAGATTTAGCGAGAAATGGATATTTCTAGAAGGTTCCATCTTCCAGGAATCTTCTAGAAATATCCATTTCTCGCTAAATCTCGCAGGAAGGTTCCATCCAGGCTTCTGGGCTATCTCGCTTAATAATGGTCCGAAGCTCTAGGACCATTATTAAGCGAGATAGCCTAGAAACTTCCAGAACCTTGGCGAAACTCCGAGATCTTCTCGCCAAGTCGGATATAAATACAGCCTCCCAGCATTGTGTGAGTAGTAGTGAAAACGCTCAGGTTTGAATCCGAGTTCAGAGCACAGAAGCTGTTATCTGTCTGAGGTATTTGAGACTTCTGCACTTGGAAGCTGTTTCTGTATATTTGCTGAATTGGAGCGACATAATTGTGACTCGTGTCAGTGAAATTTCTAAAAAAATTTTGCGAAGAAAAGTTTTCTGATATTCAAGAGACTGTTTTATCGACTCTCAATCCACGCGAATCCCGAAGCCCGGTACAACTGGTGTCAGAAGTGGGATTGAAGAGTTGATGCTGCGTGTCACTAGAAAAATGGATAAGGATAAAATGACCAGTCTTCTGGAAAAGTTGGCTGAGCAGATGAATGAGATGAAATCTGAACAGGAAGAGATGAAAGCTGCACACGAGGAGCTTAAGAAGTACATTGTAAGAGTGAAAGAATTCTCCAATATCGTTCAAGAGAAGATGAATGCAATAGAAGATGAGGTAGCTTCGTTTGAGGATAAGGCAATTACGGTTAAAACTAAAATTTTGAAGATAGAAGAAAGTCTTGACAAGAAGGTTCGAGAAAACATTGGAAAAGAATTTGAACAGAAGTTTTGAAAAGAAATAAAAGACCACCTTGACAAAGCAAATGATAAAGAAGTACAAAAATGCAAAGAAGCAATAGAGAATTTGAATAAGGAGATTGAAAGCCTGAAGAAGCAGGTGTCAAACGGACATAAGGAATCCAAAGTGACATTTATGGAAAAACATCCTGGCAAGTATACAAAACACAGTTTATGATGGTAGCGGAAGCTAATGGATGGAATCCTCGAGCCAAAGCTTTTCACCTGGCAACTTCGTTAAAAGGAGACGCTTCCGGGAGAGCAAAAGCATTATTTCCAAGCCCTATCGAGTGCGCTTGAGCTGCGGTTTCGAGAGAAGTGTACTAAAGAATACAGCCGACTGCAATTAAAGTCCAGCTATCAAAAAGCGGTGAAAGTCTGCAAGAATTGGCTGCCGATATTCAGCGACTTTCCCATCTAGCCTTTTCGGACTGCCCGATTGATACACGTCAGGATCTGGCTCTCCAGCACTTCATCGATAGTGTGCGGGATCCAGAGACACAAAAAGCACTTAGACTCGCAGATGTCAAGGATATCGGGTCTACTTTAGTCTATGCACATAAGATAGAGGCTGCCCAGCAGGACGTAAGGACCAGCACTCAATCAGAGCAATCTCTGGTACAGATTCGGGCTTTGACTTTTTAAAGCAAAGTGAAGATTTGCGACGAGGAATCCGTAGCTTAAAGGAGAGTAAAGGTGGCAGAAATACGGAAATTCAGTGTTGGACTTGTGGTGAAGCCGGACACGTTCGTAGAAACTGCCCGATATCTAGAGATGGTGGAAGTAATCTTTCAACACATCAGGGAAAACTAGTATATGGCCATCTCGCGGGGCGGAGGTCGCCACATAAGGAGAAGCCCCATCACAAAATTCTCCAGATTTTTGCAGAGAATGGCGGTGACAATGGAATTTACGTGATAGGACAGATTAGTAGCATCTCGTGCCGTATGGTTGTCGACACTGGAGCCAATGTGACCATAATAAGAGAAGATCTGGCTCGAAAATCAAAAGTTAAGATGATCTGGACGCCGTCCTGTATTCCCTTACAGACAGGGACGGGAGATAAGATTTATGTTCATGGGAAAGTCAACCTCGCCATACACTTTGGAAATATCAACTACCACCATACGGCATTTGTATTAGAAATTACCGACCCTTACATTCTTAGACTAGATTTTCTGCGGAAATACGACTTTAAATTGGAATTTTGAAAATAGTAAAATGCATTCGAAATTTGCTACAAGGACTTTGCTTTTTGGACTACAAGCTGAACTCGAATCCAGCAAGAAAATAATAGCCAAAATTGACATCTCTTTATCGCCAAGAACTGAATGTGTAATACCCGGTTTGGTACAAGATAACCGAAAATTCCGATTTGGTGTAATGGATTATCCTGACACAGGCAGTGCCAGAGCATTAGTGCTGGTAGCTTCGTCGGTAGTGGACGTCTCAAAG
This sequence comes from Argiope bruennichi, assembly GCF_947563725.1. Lineage (NCBI taxonomy): Eukaryota > Metazoa > Arthropoda > Arachnida > Araneae > Araneidae > Argiope > Argiope bruennichi. Next base: position 130,727,048 of record NC_079162.1, on the reverse strand, counting down.
CCAGTCATCCCAGTGAGAGTGGCTAACATCAGTGATAAGACAAATATTATCTAGAAAAGAGAGTAGCTTGTGCTCCTCTCACTTGTGTAGACCGAAAGTGCAATAGCCAGGACGTTTCTTCAGATGATCTAGTGTGAGAATTGCTGCAGGGTACTGACTTAGACGAAAAACAGAAGTGTGCTGCTGGAGAGTTGGTAAAAGAATTCCAAAATTTATTTTCTCGAACATTTGAGGACTTTGGAAGGACTCAACTAGTAAAACACCAAATTGATATTGTTGAGCATCCTCCTATTAGGCAGCACCTCAGACGACTACCATTCGCTAAACAAGAAATCCAAACACTAATTAAAGAAATGCAAGATAATGACGTCATTGAGCCGTCATCAAGTCCTTGGGCATCCCCATCGTCTTAGTGAGGAAGAAAGACGGCTCTACTAGATTTTGTGTGGACTATCGCCGCTTGAATGATGTCACCAAGAAAGACAGCTATCCTTTCCCAAGGATAGATGACACGCTTGATACACTTGCCGGAAATACCTGGTTTTCCACCCTGGATCTCAAGAGCGGGTATTGTCAAGTAGAAATCCATCCTGAAGATAAAGAGAAGACGACCTTCACCACAGGACGGGGACTATGACAGTTTAAGGTTATGCCTTTCGGCTTGTGTAATGCGCCAGCAACATTTGAACGCCTTATGGAAACAGTTCTCGGCGGACTTTCTTACGAGGCCTGTCTGGTTACCTCGATGACATCATCATTATGAGGCGTTCTTTCGAAGAATATCTTCAAAATGTTAGACGTGTACTACAAAAGCTGAAGGAAGCTAACCTGAAGTTAAGCCCCTCCAAGTGCCACCTGTTCAGACATGAAGTCACATATCTTGGGCATATCATTTCTGCGGAAGGTGTTCGAACAGACCCGTATACGATATCGGCTGTAGAAGGCTGGAACTGCCCGACGGATGTTCACCAGCTCCGGAGGCTTATGCACGGGAATTCGTGAAAATTACCGGGAATTCGTGCAAAGCTTCTCAACACTCGCCAGACCATTCTATAAGCTGACCGAAGCGAAACAGAAATTCATCTGACGGACGAGTGTGACAACGCCTTCAACAAGATCAAAGACGCCCTAACATCTGCTCGAGTCCTGGCATATCCTGAAATTGGAAAACAATTTATTCTGGATACGGATGCAAGCCATGAAAGCATCGGAGCTGTGTTGTCCCAAGAAATAGATGGACAGGAGCGTGTCATCGCCTATTTCAGTAAGTGTCTGTCCAGACAGGAAAGAAATTATTGTGTGACCAGGAAGGAACTTCTTGTTATCGTAAAAGCCGTAGAGAACTTTCACCCTTACTTCTACGGTCGAAGGTTTCTGCTTCGTACAGATCATGCTTCATTAACCTGGCTACTGAATTTTAAAAATCCAGAAGGTCAAATAGCCAGGTGGATACAAAGACTACAGGAATATGAATGGAAATTCGCCACAGAAAAGGATCAGCACATGGAAACGCAGATGCTCTTTCGAGAAGATCCTGTTCGGAGAACTGCAAATACTACTCTAGGGTTGAAAAGAAATTTGGCATGATAGATCCTGTAATTCGCCAAGTTACAACTCCATCAACATCAGAATCAGATCCATGGAGTGACGAGAGCGTCCGGAAAGATCAACTAGGTGATCCTGAAATAAAACCAATCATTGAATTTAAAGAGTCATTAGACGGAAAGCCCAGCTGACAAGACATCGCCCTTTTCCATCCTACAACGAAGCGTTACTGGGCTCTTTGGGATTCTCTCCATCTGAGAAATGGTGTGCTGTATCGGAGTCTGACGACGGAAAAGCATTCAGGTGACAATTATTACTCCCAAAGACAAGAGTATCAACAGTCCTTAAGGAGCTCCATGACAGTCCAACTGGAGGTCATTTTGTGTTATGAAGACCTTATAAAAAGTTCGAGAGCGCTTCTACTGGAACAATGTGCGAAATGACATGGAGAAGTGATGTCGCACATGTGGTCCCTGTGCTGCACGTAAAAGTCCGAGAAAACGCACTAAAGGAAGACTGCGGCTATATAATGTGGGAGAACCTTTCGAACGAATAGCTTTTGACATCCTAGGTCCTCTTCCCAGGTCATCAGATGACAACAACAACATCCTGGTTGTCATGGACTACTTCACTAAATGACCTGAAGCTTATCTCATTCCCGACTGTTGCAGATATTCTAGTTTAACACTGGTTCTCAAGATACGGAGTTCCTCCTCCTCAACTGTACTCCGATCAAGGAAGAAACTTCGATTCTGCAGTTTGCAGGAGACTGTGAGATACTCGGCATCGACAAAACTCGGACAACAGCTCTACATCCTCTGTCAGACGGCATGGTAGAGAGATTCAGTCGGACCATGAACAGCCTCTCTCTCCTGGTATCCAGCAATCAACAAGACTGGCACAAGAAACTGCCTTTTTCCTACTTGCCTATTGAAGTGCCGTTCACGAGGCTACCGACTATTTCCCATCCTAGATGCTCTTCGGACGTGATCTTTGTCTGCCTGCAGATCTACAGTTCAGCCGGCCTCCAGGTGCTTCCTTATGGTCTGAAGAGTACGTCGAGAAACTCCAGGCACGGATGGAGGAGATGCATCATCTGGCCAGGGATCGAATCGGCATGGCTTCTGAGAAGATGAAGACCCGATACGACACAAGAGCAACGGGACACGACTTCCACCAAGGAGACCAAGTGTGGTTCTGGAATCCGAAACGTCGCAAAGGACCATCTCCGAAGCTGCAGACCAACTGGGAAAGTCCTTATATAGTCCTTAAAAGACTGAATGACGTCGTAGTACGGATACAGAAATCGCCACACTCAAAACCGAAGATGATTCATTGTAACAGGCTAGCCCCTTACCTTGGCCAAGGCGATTAAGATCCTTTAAGTTCACTAATCATTTGGTAAATAGTGTAAATCATTTGTCTTTTCTAACTTCTTAATTTTGCTGTTTTAGTATTGTAATTTATTTTTGTATTAGCTCATGTATTTTGAAATTATTACGCTGTATGTGATTTTGAGCATTTGTTATTTTATATTTGTTTATTGTGCAAATTTTGCATTCCCTTAAGTAGACGCCTCTTACTCGGGGATTGTACTGTCCGGAACGTGCAGTCTTTGAGTAGGGGGCAATGTTACAAATCTGTAAATATTGCTTGTATTTGTCTTGAAATATCATACATATCTGATGTACTCGGATTTTGGCGAAAAAACGATCAGCTTACGCGTATTTTACGTTAAAGGTGGCATTTCCAGTGATCTGGCGTCTTAGCGAGATTTAGGGAGAAATGGATATTTCTAGAAGTTTCCATCACCGAAGTTCTAGGACCATTATTAAGCGAGATAGCCTAGAAACTTCCAGAACCTTGGCGAAACTCCGAGATCTTCTCGCCAAGTCGGATATAAATACAGCCTCCCAGCATTGTGTGAGTAGTAGTGAAAACGCTCAGGTTTGAATCCGAGTTCAGAGCACAGAAGCTGTTATCTGTTTGAGGTATTTGAGACCTCTGCGCTTGGAAGCTGTTTCTGTATATTAGCTGAATCGGAGCGACATAATTGTGACTCGTGTCAGTGAAATTTCCTGCAATTTCTAGATATTTTTTGCGAATAAAAATCTTCTGATATTCAAGAAACTGTTTTATTGACTCTCAATCAACACGAACCCCGAAGCCCGGTACAATATATATATATATATATATATATATATATATATATATATATATATATAATATATAAATTAAAAAGGCTCATTTTTTTTACACAAACATTTAGTGTTAGTAACATCTCCTGGTTTAGTATTAGTTACAAAAGTGTCATTACTCTTATTGATTTTTCAAAAGACAAAAATTGTTCACATGTCTGGCCAAAAGATACATGGGCTTTATATTTTATCTCATGCATTCTTCTAAAAATAGGCAATGGATGAAGCAAATGACAGTGGTGTACTGCACACGGGCAGTAATACAGATAAATCTTGTCCTTCATTTTTTTTTTTTTTTTTTTTTCCCCTGGTTGATACCAATGGAAAAATCAGGTAAAAATCAATTCTCCATGGAGAATAAATTTTAAAAGATTGATTCTCAAAAAGAAGGGATAAATTGATTGATATTTACAAACAATTTTTTTCACAGATTATTAATGACTGGGTTTTTCTGTAAAATGGAAACGTCTTAATTTAGAAATATGTTCAATTTGGGTGTGTTGTTTTGTCAATGAATTTGGTTTATTAATTTGGTAAGTTACTACAGAACTTTCTTTTATTATTTCATATGAACCAGAAAAAGCAATAAATAAATTTCTTGTACTAGGATAATTCAGTTTTTCATAAGAAACAAGATCAATTGGATTAAATTTTTTCCCAACAAACTGAGGATCGTATTTTATTTTATTTTTGTCATGAAAGTCTATTGTTCTTTGCAAAACTAAATTACGAGCTTCATTATCAGGTTCATTATAGTTACTTTGACCTATAGGATAAGCGTGAAGTGCTAAACTAGTATTTAGTTATTGAACGAGGTGTTAATGGACAATGTTTTATATTAATTTTGTCCATGGAACTTTAGTGGACGAGTAATTTACTTTACATTTATATATAATTATTAAAGATTAATTAACGTGTTCAGTTTAACCGATAATTTCAGGTTGATGAACTGAAGTTAGAAAATATTTAATATTACAATTTCTAAAGAATTTTTTTGAATTCAGAAGTAAATGCAGCAGCTTTATCTTAATAATTTTATAGGGATTTGAATTTGGAAAACTTGTTTTAAAATATTAATATAAGTTTCAGATTTTTCATTTTTGATATAAACCTATATATGCCTTGTTGCATGGCCATTTACAATATTTAGAATTTTTTAAAAGTGAAATTCAGTAATTAAAATCTGTAAAAATATCAACAGAGATTCATTCAAAAGGTTTACTTGTGAAGGGCATTTGCTGCAGCTTATTAAATCTTGTGTGTGTGTGTGTGTGTGTGTGTGTGTGTGTGTGTGTGTGTGTGTGTGTGTGTGTGTGTGTGTGTGTGTGTGAGTGTGTGTGTGTGTGTGTGTGTGTGTTCGTTCTTATTAAGTTGGCATATAGTTTTATAGTTAACAAAATTTCAGATATATTAGAATTAATGTTAGGGCAATAGTATTGAGGAATATTTAAATTAATCATTTTTTGAACACCAAGATAGACAAATATTTAATGAGCTTCAATCACTAATTTAAGTTTTAAATTAAGGGATGACTGTTTTATGAAAAATTTTCGTTTTAATTACTTTAACATTTTTAATTTCATCGTATTTAGGTCTGTTGTTGAGCTTTGATTTCATTATTATCAAGTATATTGAATGGAAGCATAATTTTTCAAGTAAATGAAGATGTTAAGAAATTTTTAGTTATCTAGATTATGTTGCTGACATTTATCGTTGAAATATTTCAGTCAAGAATTCACATCCATGTTATTATTCGGGTTGTAGGAGATTAAATTGATGGAGCTATTACTAAGAATTTTGATCTTTATTCGTTTTAAATTTTTTGGCACTTCTGAATGTTATGAACAACAACAACAAAAATATTATTTACAAGATTGAAACTGAAATTTGCAGAAGAACGCCAATAATATTAATCAAGTCATATCAAAATATGAACATGCCTAATAAAGGACTTTCAATTTTTCACAATTTAATATCTTAAAATTAATAACACACGATGAACTAAGCAATTTTTTTTTTTTCAAAATAAAATATCATTTCAATTTTTCAAATGTAAAAATATTTAATCCATAGATTTCATAAACATAAATTTCAAAAGTCTGCATCAAATACAATGATTTCAAATATTTAATAAATACTTCAAAATTATTTTGACATTATTAAGCAGCTGCATTTTTTCTCTGTTGCTCTTTTTGTGCGCAACACTAATTTTGAAGATAGCTGAAACAGGATTTTTTAAACTTATGTTATAAAATATTTCAGCCAAATGATCATACTCTAAAGGCAATCATCTTCTAAGCTACTCTACCATTAAAAGTTCAAGAATTGTAAAACCAGTTGTTTAATTTTAGTTCACTTCTCATTACTCTCTTGCAAAAAGTACCAATAGTTTTTCCTTTCCGGTTAAATCTTAGTTCTAAAAATTCTTCTATTAGAACCGTTAATCTGGATTTTGAAATTGATTCCAAGTTAGACTTCATAATATCGTTTGTCGTGTGCTGAATTAAGGTATTGAAAGAAAAGTTGTTCTATTGATAAATCGCAGTGTATATAATATTCTTGCTTTTTCCAATCATATTCGAGTCTCTGTTTTTCGAGAAGTTTCATTCTCTGTTTTTGGAGAAGACGTTTATTCAGCAGAGACTAAATCCATCAATCAAGATTCATCGATTGTACTTTCATATCGCCCTGTCATGTTTTATAAAGTCATACAGCTTTGTGAATACAAAGGATGAAAATTTGAATGAACTCGTTTTACACGCGGCTTATCAATTGTCATAAACTAAAATCCGTTTTTTAAATACTTCAGTCCTTCTAATTTAAATAGTGACTTTTGACAGCGCCTGCTGAAAAAGACTGAATCCATAGCCATCGTTAGTATACTGTGAGTGTCCTGAATGAAATTAGAACTCCAGGCGGTTGAAAATAAAAGCTTTAATAAAATTTTATAAAAGAAACACACTTGACAGTCTACTATTCACCATCCAGGAGAAACAAATTCACAATGAACATAAGTAAGATGTGACAACAAACCACAGTAATTAAATTAAAATTTGAATATTTTCGTACTTCCAACTGAAAAAACAACAACAATATAATTATTTTTCAGTGGACAACCGATTTATTTGTATCCAACATTTTTCGCTCCACCCTTACGCGCAATTAATCAGGCTATCACGCTGCAACCTTGGTGTGGAGAAACATATCAGCTTTACAAGATAAAATATATTTAATGTTATAGACCTATTTTACATAATATATATGTATATATACATTTTGAATAATAGTAATTTTCGGAAGGAGTTCTGTATATTTCCTCTTTAATTTTAATCACTTTGTACCTTAGTATAGTTAACTCGGATAAATATGCAGTTTTTCATTTGTCTGAAAACTTTCATTTCTTTTACATTGTTGGTATTATATAATCTTTTTTGCAATTTTATCCTTTATTAAACTTTGGTTTTAACTTATAATGTCAATCAGTTATTTACTCTAGATAGCAATAAACATTGAAATTGTGAAAAATTCAAGTCGCCAGTATAAGTTATCTTTGAAAGTTTTTAAAACTTGTTTTATAAGATTTCATTTTAAAGTATTTAAAATGTTGCTGTAATAAGAATTGTAACTTATAATGATATATTTTTTTAAAATTTGTCTCACAGAAACTCTTTTAAAAATGAATATGGAGGAATTAGTTGAATTTCTACAAGTAAAACTTGAGCAAGATTTTGGTTACCACGATGATGCAGCTGTTGAAGCACTTCAGGCATCCATGGATGAATTGCATAAACAAAAGTTGGAACATCCTGGTAGAGCTCCTGCTCATGAACTTCCTCAGAAACCTTTTGGTTTGATTGAATCATTCTTGCATCCAGAAAGCAAAGCAATCAAAGAAAATGATGAGAAAAACAAGGAAGTTAAACAAAATGGCATTAATCATATTTTAGTGCCAGAAGAAGATATAACAGTGTATGAAATGAATAATCAGGTAGTGTTTTGCACTTTTTTTATATAATATTTATCTCTCCCTCCAACAATATAGAAAAAAAGTAAATTTTATTCTATCATTAGTGCATATATATATATTTCACTGAATATATATTTCGCTAATCTTGACTTTGCATTCAACGTTTTTACTTTTTTGATTTACATAGGAAGAAAATAGTGGTTCTCATTCTCCTGTTTGGAAAAGAAGAGAGGAAGTAGAATCAGATACTGAAAATATTAGCAACTTAAATTACTGTAAGGTTTCTGATAATGTAGAAAATGACAATGGTAGTTCTATTGTTGATCCCCTGAGCTCAAGAAATTCTTTGGCAGAGACCTCTCAAACCTCTGTAGCAGATTTGTCTGCTTTATCAGGTTTTTCAAGCCCCAGTACGACATTAACAAGGCACAAAGAATCGCACGGTGAGAGCATGTCTCCCCAGAGTCCAGCAATTCGTCCTGTTGAACTGCGACGCACGTTGTCCATGTATGATAATGTTGATGCCAAAATATCTGCTAACATCATTTCCAGACAATCTCCACCTTCTTCACGAACACACTCTCCTGATGCAATTCGTGTTTTTGTGCCATATGAATATTCCCCCACATCGAAAGCCCCTTCATCATCCACATTGTTGCTGGATCGTTCTCCAACGCATTGCGCCTCAATGACTCCTCCGAATGGTGACATTACCCCCACAAATCAAGATCCTAACAAAATAACAATTTTAGTAAACATAGACTATCCAAATAAAGTACCAAACGGTAATACCGAGTATTGAACTTTTGTACAGCAAGCAGTGATAATTAGTTTTTCTACTATCAAAAGAGTTTATAATATTTATGGGAAACATTCCAAAACATAGGCATAGAAAATAGAATGTGTTCTTTAGTACCTTCTATTTGTAGCAATTTCACTTTCCAAATTTAAGCTACAATTGATAATTGTAGCTGTATTCTACCTGAGATTGCCTTTACAGTTCAGATATAACATACTTTTGAATTGTATGCTCTCATTTTTTATTTGCTATTTATGAGCCGTCACTTTCACTGTGAATGCTGATTTGTCTATGCTAGTTTAATATGGTTATACTTTTCATACCAACGAACTTTCGTACTTCTTAATTTTTAAGTGTTTTTAAATTGTCTCAAGTACTTCCAACATGTAGTGTTATACAAAACTAATCACAAACATGATACCTCAGTGTTTATTTGATTATATTTATGTGCATGTTTTATACTCGGTATGTCAGTTAAATACTAAGACTGCATTTTTAAGTATATGTGACTGATGGATAAGCATTTCTCTTCATTCTAAATTTTCGTGTATTTTATTTAAACAGATTTCCTTGGGTAAATTCAAATGCATGTTATCCCATTCAATCAGAAAACATCGAATATTATAATTGTAATGTAATAATTCAGTTCAGACTTGAAATCAATAAAATAGCCCGTGTAATTGTTGGATCTTTACAGTTCGTAAGTATCAACTGTCATTTTTCAGCACAAATACTCCAAAACTTTCGTTAATGATTATTAGAAGTAGAATTAAGAGGATTGAAGTGCAGAAATCATACTCACAAGGCTATGTATCCAGGAAAAAATTTCAATTGATGTTAATTTTTTTAGAATGCTAGAGTCTGAATTTGAAATCTATAAGGATATATATACCTAGGTACCTTTCCCAAAAAATGACAGAGAAATAATTTCAACTAATTATTCTATCGTATGACAATTCACCTAATGTGTAGCAATTTTTTACCTTAATAAGAGTTAGCTCGTATGAGAAATACCACTATTTTGAAATTTTAATCTTCTTAGAACAGTTATTAAGGTTTTTGTCTTATCAAAACACTAATAATGAAAGAAGAACAAAAATAACAGTCCTTAAAGACACAACAAAAGTAATTATATCCTAATCTCTTTAGTTTTGTGCCATTAGTACTTATATTTAAATTATATAAAAACACCATACTTTAGACGTAATGCATCAATCTGAACCAGTCTTTCTATTTAACTTGACATTCTATGTACAAATTATATATATAATTATTTAGAAAACAATGTTGTGTATTATTCGTGTCTTTATTGCTACGTGTGTGTGGAAAATAGCTGCTTTTAAGTAATTTGTTGTTTGAAATGTTTAAAATAATTTCTGATTTAATGTTCTATACAAAAAAGCATTTATTCGTAACCTTACTCATCAAAAATAACTTGTCATTCTTTGACATGTTATTTTATCTTTTGCAACTGTCTGTATTTCTGCATTTTAGAATATTAATATGTCGTCATTAATACTCTTGTTCTTTTTTTTTTTTTTTCCTATTAGAATTTAAAAATGTGCATTGCTTAAAACTGCATTCAGTGTTAGGAAAATCTGCATCTAAATTATTTTCAGTTGGGTATAGCCAAATTTTGGTTATATTTGACATGCTTATTATTTTTAAGTAACTGGAATGAGCAATTTTGAATTAGCAGAAATTTCTCTTCTAGATTTAATCATAGAGGTTATTGATAAGAAAATTTGATACATCCATTTGAAAGTTTCATCTTTTCGTATATACCCGTTTTTGAGTTAATTAAGCAGCTTTTGACATTTTATTTATTAATATATGTATATATTCTTTATTTACATTTTATTTTACTTATTTATTTACCTGCATTTTTGTGGGGCGATATGGCCAAAGATGGCTCTTACGCTAAAAGACTTAACTAAGCTCTATATTTTTTTGTATTATGTAGTGCTTTTTCAAATATTATATCTCAAATATTTATTTATTATTTATAAAGTATTCATTTTCATCTGTTTCCAAATTAATGAATTTGAAGGTTTAAAATATCTTTTTTTTTATTTATTTAGTTAATTTCTAGGTTTTTGCATTAAAATAGGCAAGCAGTATAATTTTTTATTGACTTTTATATGAAAATGACTTTTTTAAAGTGCATTTTAATCAGTGGCTGATGTCACGCATCTAAAATAAAACTTGTGTAAGACCACCACATATGATTTTGACTGATTTAAATGCGTGATTACTACAATAATCGCAGTATACAAATGAAGAAGTGAATCAAATATTCTCATTCGTTGTGAAAATATTCATTCTTTAAACAAAATGTCCAGGAGCATTAATTAAAGTGTACATTATTTACCTACCAATTGTGAATTAGATATTTAGGGAATGAAGAATTAATATTTTAATTTTCGCCTGTTGTACTGTTAGTATCGCAAGTAAAGAAATTTTCATTTTCTTAGAAAAAGGATAAAAAAGTCTGTAATAATATTCTGTTTCTTTACTTGAAAAAGCATTTGAAATATATTAGTTTGTTACAATTTAGATTTTTAAAAATTTATAATAAATAATATATACTTCAATAGCTTTTATAAATTCTTGCTGTACCTTTTCTTGTTGGTCGATAAGGCTACCATAAAAAAAGTTAGAATTTTTGAGCACCATCACAGTTAAGATAGTAACTTTAGGATATGGCCGTCATGAAATATATATGTATTGATAAACCCTATTGTGAATTAGTATTGTTAGTAAAACAAAATATTACACAAAAAGTAATTCATACTTAATGTCAAGTATTGTGGTCCTTATATAAGAGTTAAATCGTTTTTTGCAAATTTTCATTGGAGCACCCTGTTATCTTGATTATTCTAATGTTTTCGAATTTTTAACACATTTAAGAACAGTGCGTTTATAACTGCCATTTGTATATAACTGCAACATAAATACAAATGAAGACCTCTTCAATTAAAAAAAAAAATTACAAAAATGTGTTTTTTAGTTTTTACAATCTCTAGGTCTCTCTATATATATTTCGAAAGAAAGGTCATTTTAACCTACAAAATAAAAATATGACATTGCTAGTTCTACTCACATTTTAAAACTGTCCGTGAATGTGTTAAGACAAATTCTAGGGATCACTACCACCATTGAAATTTCAGATGCAAGGAAAATTAGAATGAAATAACTTCTATTAAATTAATTCTATTTATTAAACATTTCATGACAATCGAAAAGAATTTCTACTTGTTAGTGATTAAACAAGCCCATGAAGCTAAAGACAATTACTGTTTATTTATATACTTACCTTTTAGACATCAAAGTAATTTTTTTAGAATCCTGATATTGCTTTACTTTTTACTTTTGCTTTATTAACAATAACATGTATTGTTTTTCGTTGTTTGTCTGAATTTTCTCATCTTTCATCAGCGACAATCTACATTCTGTCTACATTATTTATCATTCTTGATAAACCATATATTGCTTTGTATTTCTTGTAGGACCTGTGTTTCTTCCATTCTGTTACGTCTTTTTTTGCAAAAATTCTGATGGTATGCCTAAAATTTTTTTTTAAAAAAAAATCTTATCAGTTAATACAAAATCATGTACCCTTTCTGAAGGTTACATCTGAATTATCTCCGGCTCATTTCTAGAACGTATCATTTTCTTCCGTTTTCAAAGCATGGCCCATTTACCATTTCGTTTCTTAAGAAGCATAGTCGTTACAGGAAACACACCAAGGCAATAAATTTCTCTGACAGATACTACAAATGTCCAAGAAACTTGTTTGTTACATACAAATTACATTATTATGTTGTATGTTTATGCTCTTTGAGGCTTTCCTAGAGCGGCAAAACATTTCTTGGGGCAAAACATGCAGATGCTGCTTACAATCAACTATTGACATAACTTTTGCAAATGAATAAGTGAGAATTCCATATTCTTGTTCAGAAAATTCAAAATTTAGAAGCTGTTAATTTGGCATGACGCATCTCCCTAATTGTATTTTCGACAATTACCTCTTAACTTTTTCTTTAAAAAAATGTTTGTGTGCGAAAGTGACAGTGACAAAAAAAGTCCCCTTCCTTGTTCTATTTAAAGATGTTTTTATTGCAATGAAAGTTATGTTTGACTCTTCAAGTTACTACATAAAATTTCCTTCAAAATACTTTAAAAGATGCATATTTTCGGCTTGCATCGAATGTGGAATGATTTTTTTTTCTGACATTTAATCAGTATGTATTACTGAAAAGCATTTTCTAGTGTGAAATATATGTGGTTTTCTTATACAAGTAGAAATGGATATTTGTAAATGTATAACATACGATTTTTATGAGCTAGATAGAATAAAATACATAGATTAAAGCTTTAAAGTTGAAAAATATATTTTGAGTTTGTAATAGAATTGTGATGACAATATTTTATGATTTATTTTTCCTTCTATTTGTATTTTAGAAGCTAATGCAAATGTGTCTGCGTATTATATTGAATGACTTAATTTGTGAATACTGCATAATTCATTTGCTCAAAGAACAACTTGTGGTTTTTCAAGAAAGATGTATAGGTTAACTTAATTTTTTTTTTCCCCTTGAAAAGGAAAGGACCTGTTCTCTCTCATTTATTATACGCTTATGTGGGGTTTTTTATTATTATTTTAATATTATATTTTTATACTATCATTCCATTTGCTTATTCTTTGTACTGCAGTTTGATTTTATTACTATTTCTGTGTTCTGCTATTTTATTTTGACTACTATTTGTATATTTTTAAATGTAAATTGTGTATTCGGGTTATTGAAACTAAAGAGCTTAATTCTATTCCTTTTTATCTTTTAAAAAGTAGGAAGTTCTTTAAATAATATAAAATTTGGAAATTTTCTTTACCACCCTTACATGTATTCTGCTCCATTAAATTGAATAAAACAAGTTGTAAATGATTTCATTTTAATAAAACTCTGTACTTTTGTAATGGAAATTGTACCTCTCTCTCTCTCTCTCTCTCTTTCTCTTTCACTTTTAGGAAAATAACTAAACTTCATTTGCTTTTAAAATTCTAATTACCATATCCTTTTTTTTTTTTTACTTGTTTCCAAATTAAATCATAAAGTAATTTTATCTATTGAATTATACTTTATCGTAACCAAACTCTCCTCTTCCTTTAACGTCCCTCCCCTTTTTGTGTCATTTCATTTGTGTATATTTGTGACAGAATCTCTTTTCTTTCTTCTGTATTTCCGCGTGATATTAATGGTAGCTGATTGTTATGTCAAAGTTTTTAATGAAAATTATTTTCTAGAAGTAGAGTAATTCAAAGCATGAATTGTCTTTTATTCTGATAATTTGAAACGCAATGTAAGAATGCTGAATAATTCATTACTAAATCAGAACTATGTAATTTTAACATAATATCTTTACTTTGTATGTTCATATTTAAAATTATTCTCATATCTTACATAATATTTTAGTGAAATATTTACCTTAGATATGTAAGGGAACTGTTCAATTATCATTATTTTTAAAAGTAATTTTTAAAAACTAAGTTTATATTGCATGTGTAGCAGGATAAGTGAAGAATAAGTTGAACGGCTGTGATGGCACTTCTGTGATCAAATAAGCTTTATTTTACTTTCGATTACAGCAAAACTGGATGTGACATTCGACAAACACATTAAAAAAAATTTCTGCCTTAAAAAATCGTCAACTAAAACATATACAATGAAAATACAGAAAGATTGTAAAGCGGTTGCCCTTCATTATAACTGATCTAGAAGATGCTTAAAGAGATTAGACAATGGATTTCAGATAACTACAGGCTACACTTTATAGGCTCTGTGGCCAGTGATTCATCTAACGGAAATAAACATCAACACATCTGCTGTGATCATGAGAGAAGATGTTCGAATCATTTTAAGAGACTTGCCAAAAAGATTGAACATTTCATTGAATACTGCTCACATGTTCACAAAATGCCCGTCACAATGTTTGTGTGCCGTGGTTCCGAGGCTGTTCATCATTATCTTTCAAAAAATCAATATGAGATGTGTTCCCTTTCTTCCTTGTAAACCTGATTCAGCATTATGCGATATATAATTTCACGAATCTGAATAAACACCTCCGGGGTAAACGTTTTCGATCATCAGAGGCACTGATGAAAGCTGGTGGGAGGTGGTTTTGGGAGACCTGTGAAAAAATGACTCCAGCAATGTGTTTGAAATCTAAAAAAAGAGAAAAAAGCTAGATAAATTCATTACGTGTAATGCAGAGTACTTTGAAATAGACCTTTAATGTTTGGAGTTTTCTTAAGTATCTATAATTATTTTTTATTGATTTGTGACCCATCTTTTATTGAACAGTCTACGTATATAGTTTGTATAATAAGAATTCAAGCAGCTATTCCATGAATTTACAATCCTATTAAGAGTGAACAGCTTTGAAAAAAAAAGCTAATTAAAAATAAGTAATTGTAACATTTTTCTGTTTGGTTTCAATAATAATCATTGTGTGCCTTGTTTGTTTTCCATTTTTGTAATTTAATGGCTTAAATCAAGTTTATTATTTTAAAAATAAATGTTTGTGGCGGATTATTATTTAAAAAGAACTTTAAGTTCGCTAAGAATTTTTATAATCTCACAATCATAAGCAAGGAGCTTGACTATCTCAAATATTACAAAGGAAAAAAAAATTTCAGTTTAGAGCATTGGCAAATTAGTCTCAGCATAGATTTTTTTTTTTTTATTGAGAAGTAGTATTGTACTTTCAGAATGTTAGATTCAGAAAAAATCGATTTTTTTTTTTTTCTTTATTCTTCTAGAAACTTTCAGATGTTTAATAAATACAGAAAACCATGTGCAGTATATCACCACAATATTCATATTATCAAAGAATAATTTATTTGAAATCTGATCAAAGAAATCCATCTTGAAAAGTGAAATGCTAGAGAATTTCTTCACAAAAGAGATGAGTTGAATGTTGTAAATCCATAGGTATATATTTTAATATGTAGATAGAAACTTTTTAATTAATCATTGTTTGCTGAAAATTTCACTCTTTTTAAAAAGATATTGATGTAGTTTCTATGATAAATTCTTTAAATTTCTTAATGTTATTTTAGATCAGTGAACTCTTTATAATGCCTTAGCTCATTGAAATTATTTTTTTTAATTATATAAGCAATATAATTATCAAAAATTCGGAAGGAAAAAAAATGAACTTCATGAAAACAGTGAAGATATATTTTTAATACATTTTGCTATACTTGCAACCGAAACTACAGATCTGTACTACTACAAGCAGAACTGTAGATCTTTTTTTTTCTTTCGGTCAGTTATCCATTAAAATGAATTGAATTTTGAAGAAAAACGGAAGTTTGTGGTGGATCTTTTAACATTTATCACAGTAAAAACTTGCTAATGTTTTTTCTTTCTTCTTTTTACTAAAGCGCGTTAGATTAAATCATCAAGCTCTCAAAACTTCATTTTTACCTGTAAGTATAAAAAGGGTTATTTTTGCTTTTTCATTAGCCATGACAGTAATAGTGAAAGAAAATTTAGGAACATTTAATCAAATGTTTATGTATGAGTTAATTTGTTTTGAAACCGTGATCAAATTATTCTATATAAAAGCACTACTAGGCATGTATTTTTTATTTTCATCATTGATTTCTATTTTTATTTTATTCCGAGTGAACTTATTATACAAATTGGAGTCTTTGAATGGAAAATAGTTTCTCTCTTTTCAATAATTTCTAAATTTGCAGCTGTCCAAAATCCAGTTTTGCATTAGTTGAAGCAGCTAACTCTTGCTTGGTGTTTAAAATTCTCAGGTTGTTGCTTAGTTAGCATTTAATAATTTTTTACATCTTCTTCAAATTGATAAATGTTAGATGTGAAAGTAAAAAGTATTTATATGAATTCGAATAAAAAAATATTACAATCATATTTAAAGTGACACTGCTCAACATATATAAATATGTTAAGCAATGTAAATTAAGATTGTAAATTTGGAATTAATTGTAGGAAATTGCTTATGTTTAAGATACTCTTAATATTATTTGTATTAAAATTACAAATTAGCTTTTTGAATTACAATGCACTTTTTTGTAATTTAAAAACATCGAAGTGATTTATTGCTTGTTTTAATACAGATAATCCATTTGTGAGTAATTCATTAATTTTAGTTATATCATTTTTCTTCTTTGTGAAACTGAAATATAAATATTCGCCTTGTGAATTAATCTGCTTTATTTTGCATGGCACTCTGTACTTAATCTTTTAATTCATAATTCTGGACAATCATGTTGATCTCTATTAATTTTTCATTATAAAAAATCTTATCATTTCATGCTGAAAATGTTTTAGTCTATTATTGAGAGGACTTAGGTGGAAATCTCTTAATTTAATCAAGAATTAATGTCATTGAATATTCTTCATGTTAGATGAGAAGCTTATTGCGCATAAAATGGAAATTTTGCTGTTGCATTTGCTCACCCTTAATACAGTACATTTAGAAATGTTATATTTATTCAAGAAAATTCATAAATGCAGCAGAATTATGAGTGATTAATTTTAAAACTTTTACATCAAAAAGATATCACCAGATATTGATTCTCGGATGCAGATTTCGTTTAGTATTTTTTAGGAATATATATATTTTTTGAAATAAGATCAGTTATTTGGTTGCAACATGTATGCATGCTCATTAAATAGAGAGAATGTACTCGTATTTTAGCTATTCTTCTTATACCTTAAATATTAAAGTGATTTCTCTCTTTTGTTTATCCTTTCTACTCTCTTGAATAGTTATTTATTTGAATGTTTGTACCACATAACTGCTCCTAGTTTCTGTTATTTTATGAGTAAGTTTTTATGACTTGTTTTTGCAGGCAAAAAAATTTATATATATTTTTATTTGGAAATAAGTTTTGATACTCACATTTATAAGTTAAATTATATATATATAATATGCATGTTACTTCATTTTTTTCCTAAAATAATCTAGATATCATATTCTTGATTGTATTATAAGAGGTTTATAGTTATTGATGATATTCAGTTTGATTTTTTTCAATAATTTCAGACCAAACATTTGAGGGTTTACCCCTCTTTAACTCATTTGAAGAGTATATTGATCAAAATTAAAAAATATCTTTTATAAAAAAAAAATTTAAAAAACTTGTATTTGTGTGTATTTACTAATAAGGTTGCAATACAATTAACTTTTGTTGCTAGTTTTCATTTGTAAAATTTGTGCAATACGTTTTTGTTGTGAACTTAATTAATCAAAAATTGTTTCTTATGTGTCTAAGTTGGTTTACATTAAAAAAAATAATTTAGATTCCTGGTGCTTTTATAAGTATCTGAGTTAATTGCTTTTCTTTTTGTATATATTTTTGGTAAATTATATTTTGCTGTGAAGTTTAACCTGTATTCAGAAAATAGTCTACACTTTACAAAGAGCAAATTTATGACTAAGCAGTCTGTACAGATCGTATAATGTTGATTAAATTTTTTAGCTATAATTTGTGTCTTTTTTTTATTAATCTGACTTTTTTAATTTTTTGACTGTAAAATATATTACCAGTCTTTTACTTTCCATATTTCTATTCAGTAATTAAAAAAGAAATTTTATTTTAAATGTGTATTTGCCTAAATATTCATTTGTTTTTTAGGTTAAATGTTGTGATTTGTTTCTTTTGTTTGTTTTCTTTTATTTACTTCTATTCAATTAGATAGATTAGTTTTATATCAGAGTATGATTGTTCTAATTCATATCTTTTCAGTAAAATAAAAGAAAATCTTAACTAAATAATTTGCATTAATGTTTAAATGAAAAACCATCTAAGTGATTAAATATTTTCTTAAAGTTTTAATTTTCAGTAATCTTGGTTGTTCAGTTTCATTAACCATTATAGTTGATTTGTATAAAACATTTTCCCACATAAGCTGAAAATATTTATTGCATTTAATGATGGGTTTTTAATTTCACGACTCTAAGCAGTGCACACTATGAAACCCTTCTTTAAATAAACTAGTCAGTTAAGTTTTATATTTTTAACATAACAGGTTCATTTATTTAGTTGTAATTTGTAAGAATACATTTATTATTATGAGTCATGATTGCGTGGTATTCCACATTTGTACACATTACTATTTAAGCAGACGCTTGGTGTTTATAAATAGTGTAATAAGTAAGTGAACATGTCAATAGATAAGAACCTGCCTGCCTGTCCATGAAATCCATGAATTTTATAAATAAAAATCATGTTTTTTAAAAAAGATAAACATGATTTTATCGATTATAACTTATCGCAAAAATTCAGATGATGAACTGAGCAGATTATAATTTTTTCATGTGAAGTACTTATGCATTTCTGATTGACTTGTAGAAATTTGTATAAATTCTATCTTTGTTGCCTATGCCTTATTAAAATAGTATTTATTACTTCAAGAATATTGGAAGTTCTGTGAGATAAATTTTTAATTCTTTATGATAGTACAGGGTGGTCCAAAAAAAACTTCCCCTGTATATGAAACCCTAGCGGCCTATCCGCTCAACCAATCGAACCAAAATTTCAGACTTGGTTGTTTGAAGGTATGCGCTGGAGATTGTGATGATTGTAAACAACGCAGAGCTCACGGTTACGGTTACAGTGAGAGAATTTTGAAATTTTCGAATGTCAACACCCACTTTTTCCTTGCACAAATTGATCAGCGTATTGAAAAACCACAAATGATAGTACAGGGAACGATTAGCGTGTGACAAAAATTGCCGCCGTAAAGCATTTGCAAAGAAGAGCATTATAAAGGACTAATGACAACACAGAGAGGAAAGAGAAAAAAAGCTTTTATTGGAATGGAAAGTTATAATTACAGGTTTTCAACATGTTCACCTTCGCTGGCGAAAACGCATTGCATTCGTGAGATTGTGGACAACAATGCCGAACGTAACATGAAAGGAGAAATCTGCATAATTTCACGTGTTATGGCATCTTGCAATTCTGACACATCTCATTAACTAGGCATGTACACCTTAGATTTCAGATAACCCCAGAACCAGAAATCCATAGGAGTGAGTCGGGGGATCGCGGTGGCTACGAAACTGCAAAGTTACTAGATATGACTCTATCACCAAAGTGTTGTTGCAGCACTGGTCGAACACATTGGGCGACGTGTGGAGGAGCCCCATCTTGCATCCATACAATGTCCCTAATGACATTTCGTTGCTGCAATTCAGGAATAACGGAATTCTGCAACTTTGTCAGAATTGTCAACTTTGTCAGGGGAAGTTTTTTTTTTTGGACCACCCTGTATTTAGTTTATGCACTGTTGCCTTTACCATGGGGTTTAATTCTTGTTGAAAAACTTTCTTACAGATAAGTAATCAAAAATATTCTTTGATTAAAGGAGCATATTTAAGGTTCATAAGGGTAAATGCTTGTGTTTCTTTAATATTCTCTTTCAGTTAGTTTCTAAAACAATAAGCCTACTTAAAATATTTCGTTGATAAGCAGCGAACTTCTCTAATATCTTCTAATATTACTTCCTTAACATCTATAGATGTCTTTCATTAGTATTAATGTTTTAAACAACAGAACGATCTGAATAATGCATTTGATGGTTTATGTCATCTAAATAAGGCTGTTTAGTTGCAGCAGTGCTTGAAAAATACTGAATATGCATTTTGACAGCCTTTTGTAGTAGATTGGTTCTTAAGTTAGGAGTAGAAATGAATTATTAAATAGGCAGAAAGGAAATGCACTGCTAATGAACTAAATGATTTAAAATCAAATTGCTAAAACTGAAGAGACGATTTTTCAGTAAAGAAAATCTGTGAACAAAACGGTTGAAAAGGCAGATAATGGAGATTTTCAGTACACAGCTGAATCAAACTGTTTTAGGAATTGATGCTTAAACAGGGTAATTTGAAATATTTTAATGGCACACTGTTTCAATCTCATTTGTTTAAATGTAAGATTTCTTAGTTAGTATTTGTCTGTTGCCTTTCCTCTCATTCTACAGAGCATTAGTCAAAAGTAAGGTTAGAGGTACTTTTTTAATGAATTTGATTTCAACTGAAGTGTGAATATGTTTATGAATTCATTACCTTTTAGAAGTTTATGTAAAATTTCTAAAGTAATGTAAAGCATCTAATTTTCACTGTTTGTTGACTAAAGGCAAGGGTGCTTCCAATGTGATCTCGAGACCCATTTTGAGCTACAAGTTTTAGTTTATTAACTAACGTTGAGCATATAAGTATCCTTAGCATTTAGAAGTAGTGAGTAAGAAAATAACCGGGCATTTGAACATTAATAATGAAAATATTTTATTTAAATTTATTATTTATATTTCTGTACCTATAATAATTATTATACTATGTATTTTAACATTAATTAATTTTAATACTAATTAACGTAACATGCATTTTAACATTAATAAATATGAAACTAAAGACAATATAAAAATATCTGGTTTCGAGGATTTAGAAAGGGGGAGTCCTTCATCCTGATATTTGTGGGTCCTCAACGGGCTTTATTCGATCCTGGTTAAGGGATAAAAGAAGCTTTACTTTTTAACTTCTCTTTTGCGTTAAGAAGTATGTGTTGAAAAATATTTCATGTACAAAATATTAAGACTTTTGCATAAACATCTAAAAAAGACATTTGATTTTAAGTTTTTTTACCTGCTACTTTCAGAATTTTGTGGAATTCAGCTTTAAGAATCTACTTATTTTGTGTTAAATATATTGTTACGGATTTCCCTCACCGCCGGGTTCCTTTGGATAGTGGGTGTATGGTGAAGAGAACACACAATCAGCAGGCCTCAGTAAACCACAACGACGACGTTTATTTGCACAAAGACGACGAATACACAGACGACAAATATTTACAGCAGAGACGAACACAGGACAGCACACTACAAACGACAGTATCCCACAAGTAGTAATCGTCCACAGCACACGAAGCGGCTAGACAGAATCCAGCAGGAGAGGTGATCCTGGGAGCTTCGCTCTACCGTCTCTCCAACGGCTGAACTGCTCGCTTTAGCTGCCAACTCACTACTTCTCACAACTGGCTACTAAACATAATATACGACGTTGCCTCCTCAATAGACAACAGGATTGCACACAGATCAGCTCAGTACTCGCTCCACACAACGGTGGTAATTCGCCGTGGCTTCGCTATCCTCTCATAGATACGTTACTTGTCGGCGACTCCGACTACTCACACTCACGACGATGACACACAGCTTGAGAGTGCCGGCCCTTTATAGTTCTTGGGAGGCGGTGCTAGAAGCTTCTAGACCAATCTGACTGTATCTCGGTTCCTAGTGGATGGATCGACAAAATTCTCGAATTTTCCAGCATTATCCATTTTGTCGCCAAGCTCTGAGGTCATTCACGCAGCACCCGCTCAGCACGCATAGGACAGATCGTACAACGGTCATTCTTACGATGACACTATTCGTGCTGGGAAGCAAAATTACATGTTTGTAACAATATTGTCAAGGAGGAGAAGAAATATTAACAAAATGACTTTTAATGATTAATAAATAAGGCTCAGTGTTCAACAAAAGAGTTGGTGCTTTTAACTCCATTATATGGATATTTATAGAAGTAGAATTATTCAGGGATGAAAATGTTACTTTTCAAACTTACTTCATTTTCTCCCTTTTATTTACCTATCGAATCTTAGGTGATTTAGACTATTCACCTAAGAACTATCGACTTTATGGTAAATGACCAATAACCATGTGTTTACTCATTACTGTAAATGAATTTAAAGAAATCCGTGATATGAAAAATCGGTATGTTTTTACCATAAGGATGGAAAAATATTTATATAACTTTATCAGTCTGTGAAAAATTGTAAGAAGCAATTTCAACAAAAAAATTTGTAAACATTAGTGCATTTCATCCTAGATAGTTTTATTTTTATATTATCTCAACAATCTTTTTAGCTTCAAAAAAGAAAGTTTGAAAGGCAGATAAGTAAAACAGCATTATAAGTTGCAAACCTAACGAAACTAAAATAGTATGAATTAAGAATTGTATTCTTTAATCTTTCAAAAAGAAAAGTTAAAAAAAAAAAAAAAAAGCCTGTTAGGTATTCTGTGTCTTAGTATAGCATGCATATATTTAGTAGGATGTGTTGAATTTTCAGCTGCTGCTGAAATTAGTTGCCCCACACATGATACATATCTTTGCCCACTTCCGAGCAGTGGATCCACCATATTTGTGAAAGAAAAGTTTTACTATAGCTTCATCAAACCGGCTCCTCAAATCTTTTAAACTGGCAATATCTGTGCGACAAACATCTTACTTCAGAAAGCCCGAAGCAAAGAATTCCATTGGAGTGAGATTTGGCTATCTAGATGGACAAGGAATTTGCCCTCATCACAAATGCTAGTCATTCATGAAATCCCGAACTGTCATTAAAGAATTTCTAGTGGGTGTCATCTGATTGGAAAATGATTTCAGTACAGGAATGGCATCAAGTAATCTTGGCAATTGATGTTCCAGGAATTCCAGATACATATTAAATATCAAAGAACCCTGGAACACATGTGGATTTATTAAGATATCTCTGACCATTCCAAACCAAACATGTAAGCTGAATCGCATCGGGAATGAAAACTTTCGAATTATGAGTGGATTTTGTTGCCATAATGCTACCAATTGTATACATTTAAAATGCCGTTTCCATGTGAAAAGTGACTCATTTGCCCACGAAATCGTTCTTCGTAAATGTTGTTCTTCAATATATCGCCCTAACAGCCAGTGGCAAAATGTTACCCGCTGTTGGAAGCGTCATAATTCTGTGATTGTGAATTGCATGTATGATATTGGTTTTCAAGGTCTCCATCACTTGTAAGGTTACATCATTGAAGATTTCCATCACTTCACTTTGTGAAATTCCACTTTCACTCGTGTAAATTCATGTAAACTCACACTTGGGTCTTCCTGCACTCGCCGAGAATACACTCCTGAATGGTAGAAAATCCTCGATCTTGTAGCTTTTTGTACAGTTTATTAAAGGGACCTATCTTTCTAAGCCTTTCGTGAACTGCGCAAATACAGCAGATGATGTGGATAACTCTTCTTCGAATATCCGAGAGTTACCTACACAAAATACGTATCCGTATTCTCTTCGTTAGTAAAACAAGATATATTCGTTTAAAGAGCACAACATGAAAAGAATTGACCAAGCTGATGCAAAGTGCAGAAAATATTGATGTATAACAGCAGCAAATATCAAAGAAACTGACGGGCTTACGAACTCTTCAGCAGAGATACTTAGACTTGCGAGTGGGATTTGCGCGCATGAAGTTTAGAAGACATTTGCATATTCTAAAGAATTCATATTTGCAGATTTGATTCCATTTATCCACCATCCTTTCATTTGATGGCTTTTCGACGAGCGCCGATTTCAGTGATGCAATGATTTATTGTAGACTAATTCGAAAGCTTTCAAGGAAGGGCATGTTTTTGGTAAGTTTAATAGATTTTAGCAAGAAAAGTGTTTGCAGTGATCAATATTAAATGTATTGACGATTATTCAGTTTTACATTTCACCAAGGTTTCGGTGCTTATAACTCGGCTTTAAATCCAGATATCCTGATAAAAAAAAATGTCATCTTATTGGATTTTCCGTGTTCTTTTGAAACGTGCTTATTTTACCTGTAAGTCTATTGAAAGCTTTTTAAATTATGATTTTTTCCCCCAATATGTAGCCTTTTTATTTTATCTTGCATAACTTGCAAACAGTTAGAAATAGGACAGGATTGCTGTAATGTTTTATTACCTATATGGGCTTTTCTGTTCTCCATTTCCATTTGGCAGGTTAAACCAAACTCACTCTGTATATTTCTTTTTATTTATTATGACTCTTAATTGTACTGTATCTACGTTTTACAAAATTATATTTAAGCGGACTTCAGATGTTCATAAGTATTGTAATAACTAAGTGAATACAAGTAGAGACCCGAACAATTATAGTTGATAAAATTTTATTATTATTCTAATATTCAATATTTCGTAAAATTCATAGTTTTTGCAAATTTCTTTATTTTGCATCTACACTCAATCTCAAAAGTTTATAGAATCTTGTATTTTATTGTACACTAGCCGCCTTTGGCGACCAGCCGGTTCGCCAATCTTAATGCACTTTAAAATTTTAATAATTAAATATTTTACGGAACTCCCATTTTGATTGCTTCTACATTAAAATATTTTAAAACTTCAAATTTTAATAGTCATATAATTCACTCATAATATTATAAAGGCCTTCAGCCATAACATAATATGTATCTCTCTCATTTTCTGTTAGCTCCCGTAGAATTTAGGCTTTAAATTAAAGTGGAAATGATTACACTGTAATAAATATAAAAATATTTTTTTTTTACTGAAACGAAGCATTTTTTTTTTTTTTTTTTTTTTTTTTTTAATATGAGTACTGAAAATATAGTCGCTGAGTATTTAAGCCTTATGGGCACTAAAGAATATTTTTCTTAATTTATATAATATCTCAAGAAGTTTTCAACAAAATTTTCTCAGATTCATCATGAACAGATCGATTAATTAACAATGTTTAGTTTTAAACGCATCAAACACTAAAAAAATAAACAGAATCGTTTGAAATAATTTGTCGAAAACATATTAAGCCTTCAAAACCAAGTCCGTATCCGTACAACAATCAGAACACAATGCGCATGCGTGAATTTTCAACGCCAATCATGGTAACGCAAATGCGTGAATTTTCTACTCCAGTTGGGGTAACGCTATGCAGATTAGAAATTTTTAATTTCCTTTATTCTGTTTTATTTTAATTCAAAAGTACTTCAGAATGAATCTGAAAGATCGATTCATTAACAATGTTTAATTTTAAATGTATCAAACATTAAGAAAATAAACAGAATCCTTTGAAATAATCTGCCGAAAATTTCTTAAGCCTATTCTCTTTAGCGTGGGGAAAAAAAAACTGAAGCCTTACTCATTTGGCGGTGGGGAAATTAAAAGATTTTTTTGGCTGGAAAGTTAGTTTTTAATTAATAATTAAAAATTCAAAAAAAGGGACCCCAGGTGTACATTCCCGACCTCCGAGGTATGCATGCGCCAAATTTGGTAGCTGTAGGTCGAACGATCTGGCCTGTAGAGCGCCAACACACACACATACACACACACATTGAGCTTTATATTGTATAGATAAACAAATCAACAAATAATAATAAGAGTAGACTTTTACTAACAAATAAATTCAATTAGTTTCAAAGTGGCCGCTTTTTGCAAAGTTCAACAGCTTCCAGAAGGTCCCGCTGGTACACTTTTTGACTCATTTTAGCATCCTCATCCACAAAAACCCAGAGGTGTTTTGCCGCTTGCGCAAATTCTGCCTCAGACTGTGACCGATATTGAATGTTGACGATGTTCAACAATCGCCAAAGTGCTTGGAGCGTTCTACAGACCTGATCCCATTGTTCTGAGAGTTTTGAGTTTGTTGGATGGTAAACAGCTTCTCATTACTGAAAAGGAATCTCCCAGCGCTGACTTGCGGCCTGTCTCAAAAGTCATCTTTGGAGCAGCACGAGTTTGTTTTCTTCAGCCAGAAGCTGAACTTTTTGGAACTGGTAAGGCTTTAGCCCAAGCTCTGTTTTTGCCATTCGCCGCACTGATCGGTCAATTATTCTCATTTCACGAGGGATCTTTCTAATTGGAAACCCTCGGATTTCTTTGAATTCGCTCTTTGATTGCCTTACGGTTATTGAAAGTATTCACCATACATTTTTATCCACTTCCTGTACTTGAAGTATCATTGTGAAGCTCTTTGAAACGACAGATTGCACTACATACTGTTCGCCGATACACATTAAGCATACGAACCATTTCGCAATGTCGTTTTCCTTGCTTAAACGATTCTGCAATTGCAAATCCATTCCTTGACAGTGTAAAAACGCCAAAAAACAATACGTATACTAAGAGATATATTTAAAAATATCTTATAATTGAAGAGACAGACAAAAGAAATGAACACAAATTAAAAAGAAATTAGTTAACATCTATTCTATATTTATTAACTTTATTCGAGCTTTTTGCCGCACCCTGTAATGGTTAGTAATTCGGAACTGCAACTATACTACTATGCGTTCATTAATTATTTGTAGAATAATTTTAAGACTGAGATTTGTTGTACATGCAGGATGCTTAACTGGAGCATGATGTGTCAGACTGGTCATGCACATTGACTGGAAATCTTGTTCTTTTACATTATTTCATTTATTTAAGATTACAATCCATGTACAGAATTTAAATTTAATTTATTTTTAAATTAGTACCAATGAAAGTCAAGATGAATTAAGTTTATAAGAATTTTTTTTCTTTTCTCCTTTCGCAAAAGAATGTAGAATAATAATAATAATAATAAATTGTCTTGTGCAAAGGCTTCTCTGTGATTTTTAACACTAAGACTGAAAATGGGACCTTAAAAATTTATAAATGCTAAATAAAAGTTAAATTTAAACAAATAATAACTAAAGTTGTTATGTTTACACTTTTAGAAAAAAATTTGGAATTTTTAAACGAAAAAATGGTGATTTTTCTGAAAATTGTTGTTTTTGAGTATTGAATGCTTGACTTTTTGGATAGAAAGCAACGGCAAAATTGCTTAGTAGAAGGATGGTTATTCGAACCGAACAGAACGTACAGCTCTGGACCTTTTCCTATTAGAAGGCTATCAGAATTGTGCTGCGCCAAATTCATGAGTATTTCAAGATTATGAATATAAATGCTATTGTGAAAATTTATTGCGAGGTCCTGTGCATGAATTTAATAAGAGGTGGATGGTTTAATTCATTACAAATTTGGTTGTTTCTAAAGCAGACAGAAGCATCAATTATTTGTGTAATAGTAAAATTTTGAAGTTGAGCGAATTTACTGATACAGGATTAAGCGCAATACAAAAGTGACTGGCAAAGCATAAGTAATGACGGGGTTGAGATAAGAATTATAGATGAAAGTTAAGAAATAGTAAAGTTGAAACTTTACTATTTCTTGCAATTAATGGAAAAGCAAGTCTTTGCTATATTAAATTCGTTTTTGACGTTTAATAGGTGGAAGCCGGGTGAGTTTGTTTTCAAGAATAGAGCCAAGACACTTAAATTTATTGGATTCAGAGGATATTAGTGTCTTGAATTTTAATATTAAAATCTTCATAAGTGGTTGGATACATTTGCTTGAATATTATTGCAATGGATTTGTCTATATTAATTTTGATTTTCCAAATCTGGGGCAATTCACAGAACTGATGTAAATGTTTATTTTATTTAATAAATGCAAGTTTGCATTTTTTTATTGGAGGAGAATATTACAGTGTCAACTGAAAAGATTGCCAGCTTAGTTTAGAGGAGTTGTTTGAGAAAATATAATGTAACACTGGGACATCTAAAGATCCCTCTGTAGCTTCTGATTGGATGATATGCTTATCTGAGAGTGTATTGTTAACTTGACATGGAATGTTCAGTTATTTAAGTAGGAATTAATACGTTGAATAATATTTGGTGGAAAGCTACAATTAATGAATTTGCAAATAAGAGCAGTAACCCAAAGGAAATGCCAACAACTCATCTCTGCAAACGATTTAATTTAGAAGATAACTTTTTTTTCATAAATACCGACTTGTATTTATCAAAATATTATTAAAAAAAATAAGAAAAAATTGAGATAGTTCTTTCTCTAACAAGTATATATATATATATATATATATATATATATATATATATATATATATATATAATATCTTTCCTGTTTTTATTACAATACAATTTTTCAATAAAGGTATCTGCCTGAATTGTCAAGTCAGTTTTTGACTAAATACCACAATATTTTTTTTATTGTTTCCTTTGAAAGACCAATTATTTACGTTTCCAAATCTGTGTTTGTTCTGTTTCTATGATTATTATATCAGAAGATGTAGCTGTTTCTTTAAATCAACATTAACAAAAACGAAACCGAAAGTAGCAAGGAAATAACCGGAAGTCAGTTTTGGCGCTTTAATATCATTAATATTCACTGATTAAAATTCACTAAAGGTTCTGTTGTGAAATGTGAATATGTAGGGCATGTTCAAAAGCGAGTGGTTACTCAATTGAGAGCTTTAAAAAATCTATTAAACGTCTTGGGTGGTAATGGAAAGCTTACAGACAATGTCATAAATAAATTACAAAACTATTACGGCGTTGCAATAACATCCAATGTTGGTAATTTATTGCAGATTCAAGGTGCAACACTTGCTGCATTTGATCATGTTTGTTCCAGTAAAAAAAAATCCAATGCATGGACAACGCCCAAAAGGAAAGGATTCTTGGTGCAAATACCAACGTTCACTTTCAGAAGCCAGAAATATAAACACTCAAGTATAGGACTCCCAAAAAATATTATGAATATTATTAAGCTTACTTATATTAAATTATGTGACCAAAATCTTCTGAAAAAATGCCTTCATGGGAAAACACAAAATGGTAATGAAATTCTGAACAATCTATTATGGACAATTATTCTCAAAAATACGTTTGTTGAGTTGAAAACTTTGCGTTTAGGGACTAATAAAGCTATGCTGTTATTCAATGATTGTTTATACATGCTAACACAATACAGTAGCTTCGACAACGAGCGAATTGTTGCTGCAAAAAGATGTCTTTTCCTGTTAAAAAATTGTTCAGAAAAATAAAATGGGCTATTAGAAAGAAAAAAAATTAATAAAACAGAGAATAAGGACGTCATTTGCTAGAAAAGTAATGAATTTTTAGTGTTTAAAATGAAACATTATTTTCGATGTATACTAATAAAAACTTTAAATGCATTTTTTAAAGAATGTGTTTTTTTGTCTAAATTTTACTACACAAAACATAGTTTCACAAAAACTAATGGATATATCTTCTTGAAATTTTGTAGATATATTACCATAAGTGTTATGAAGGCAATGAAATTAGGGTTTATATCTAATGTTAATAGTTTTTTATTTTTAGCACTTGATTGCCAGTAGTAACTGTGATTTTTACAGTATTTTTACCATAAAAATGCTCAAAGACCCATAACTTTTTTTTCATTTGTATATTTTTCTTAGCTTTTAGTTCATTGCCTTTGTAAGTACAATGACTATGTTATGTAGAAAAATAATTTAAATTAGAGAATTTGAATTTAGTGTAGAGTGTTTTGCGTTTTGCTCTAATTTCATCAAATTTTACCTAAAATACCTCAATTTAATTAATTAAATTATTTTCTAATTAATGTTATTCATTGTTTTGATTCATAATCATCAATAAAATCTACTAAAATTGATAATCAAAGGATTTTTTAAAAATGCGCCTCCGAAACCAGGCAGATACCTGAAAGGAAGAGGGATGTGCATTTTGAATGATGTTTGTAGTATCAAAATGAATTGAAAAATATATTCCTCTATAAGTCAAATGTATTTAAAATACAATGAAGACATTTCATCTCTATAGTTCACATTTTATCTCTCACTTTTCATTAGATTTTGGTGCGTGGTTTAACACGCATTGCCAAATTTACTTTAAATTAAAGTATTAAACATTTTTACTTAATAAAAACTGCCAGCCATTTAAATAACAAAAATAAATTTTAATTAGAAATTAAATTAACAAATATATATCATGATACATTGGCCGTAACTCCATCGACCACCACGAGACAGAAGTTCTAAGCCATCTGGTGAAGGCAGGAAGTGAATCACTCGTATCCGTTGGAGAGCAAAGTTCATCTCCAAAGGTATGATTGATGCTTATCGCCAGTTGGCGAAACAAACAGTCATTTTATCGCCTGTTTGGCCGCTGCACACTCCCTCCGCAGTCTCATTGGAAATGGACATAACGACGTGGGGGTCGAACTTGTCGGCCTGAGCGAGTTGTTTGCCTTGCTGGAACGACGATGGATGTCTCAGCTGGAAGTGTTTTGGTACACTTAGTAGTGAAACTTGCTTCTTGTTTGGCTGGTGGTATACTGGAACACTCAGGAGGAATAATAAAAGCAGGTTTCAGACGGTCTATAGAGATGGTATGGGAAGTTCCCTTGATCTCGAGATCGAAAGTTTTCTGTCGCCTGACTAGAACTTTGTACGGTCCATCATATGGGGCTTGTAGGGGTTTGCGTACACCGTCATGTCTCACAAATACATGTGAGCACTCGCTGAGGTGAGGATGTACAAAGATAGTTCTTTGTCCATGACAGGAAGTTGGAACTGGTCTCATCGTTGCAAAATGGTGTTTCAAGTTCTCCACGAGCTGCTTGGGTGATGCGTCTCCAGGTGTTGGATCGAAAAATTCTCCTGGTAGTCGCAGAGACTTGCCATATACCAGCTCAGCTGTCGTTGCTTGCAGATCCTCTTTGAAGACGGACCGGAATCCTAGTAACAAGGTGGGCAGTGCTGCAGACCACTGATCTGTGTTGTAGGCTTTCAAAGCTGCCTTTAATGGGCGGTGGAACTCTTCGATCAAACCATTGGCCTGAGGATGATAAGGAGAAGATCTGATCCTTTTAATTCCTAGTAGCTGAGAGAGAGCACGGAACAAATCACTCTCAAACTGTCTGCCTTGGTCAGTAGTGATTCTTACAGGACAACCAAATCTGGATATCCAGTGCTTAAAAAAATTTTGTGCTACTGTCTGTGCTGTCATGTCTGGAATTGGTACGGCTTCTGGCCATCTCGTGAACCTATCTATCATTGTTAAGCAGTAATAGTTTCCTTGAGAAGGAGGTAGAGGGCCAACAAGGTCCAGGTGCACATGTTCGAACCTCTGCGATTGGTCTACAAATTTTCCTACTGGGGTTTTAGTATGGCGAATTACCTTCGATTTTTGACACGGGATGCAATGTTTAGCCCAATTGTTGCAGTCTTTTCGAATGGAAGGCCAAATAAAACACGATCGAATTAATTTTGAAGTGCTGCGAATGCTAGGATGAGATAAATTATGTAGTGATGCAAAGATTTGTTGACGAAATGATTCAGGATTATAAGGTCGAGCTGTACCTGTTGATACATCACAATAAATGGGAGTTTCACAATTTGGAAAAACAATTCTTTTAAATTGTAATGTTTCAGAATTATCGATTAAATTTTTTAATTCAGAATCAGTTTGTTGTGCTTGTGCAATTTCGTTATAATCTATGGGATTTGGCATGTTTATTGCGTTTATCCTCGAAAGTGCATCTGCTAATATATTCTCAGAGCCTTTTATGTGGTGAATATCGGTGGTAAACTGAGATATAAAATCTAATTGTCTAGCCTGTCTCGGAGAGCATTTGTCCAAGCGTTGTTGGAAAGCGTAAGTTAATGGCTTATGATCCGTAAACAAAGAGAAATTTCTAGCTTCAAGCATATGCCTAAAGTGTTTGATGGCAGCATAAGCTGCTAATAACTCTCTGTCGTAAGCGCTATAGTTTCTTTCCGCTGGGGAGAGTTTCCGAGAAAAGAATGCGAGTGGTTGCAATTCTTCATCAACTAATTGAGACAATGACCCACCGATTGCAAAGTCTGAAGCGTCGACTTGTAAAATTAATGTGGCATCTGGTTTGGGATGTGCCAAAAAAACAGCATTTGCGATTAATTGTTTACAATTTTGGAATTCTTCTTCCGCTTTATCTGACCAGTCCAATTTCGTTTTATCATTCTTTTTCGCGCCTTTTAAATATGAAGTTAAATGAACCTGATGTTTTGCTATATTCGGTAAAAATCTACGGAAGAAATTTAAAAAACCTAAAAATCTTTGAAGATCTTTTACTGTTTTTGGTTGTGGATATTTGAGAATCGGTTCAACTTTATGGGGTAAAGGTTTAGTTCCCGAACTAGTAATTAAATGACCTAAGAAAGGAATTTCTGAGACGCCAAATATGCATTTTGAAACATTTATGGTTAGTCCATATGTATTCAATCTCTCTAGTACGATTCGTAAATGAGCTTTATGCTCTTCTTGGCTGGAACTAAATATTAAAATATCATCCAAATAAACATAGCAAAATTTAATATCTCCCAGGATTTCATTCATGAATCGCTGAAAAGTTTGTGCTGCCCCACATAGTCCAAAATTTAAGAATGGGAATTCAAACAGTCCAAATGGTGTACAAACTGCTGTTTTTTGTATATGATCCGGATGCACTGGTATGTGAAAATAAGCACGGACTATATCAAGTTTCGAAAAAATATTTTTTCCGTGGAGTGCATTGGAAAAATCCTGGATATGGGGTATGGGATAACGGTCCGGTACCGTACAGGCATTCAATCTCCTATAGTCACCCACAGGGCGAATGCTGCCTGAGCTTTTGGTAACGACATGAAGGGGAGATGACCAAGGTGATTTTGATGGTCGGCATATGCCTTGATCCATCATGAATGGAAACTCTTTTTTGACGGCGTCATACATTTCTGGATTTAGCCTTCTAGGTTTACTATGGAAAGGTGGACCGGTTGTTTCAATAAAATGCACCGTATTATGCTTAACAGGTTTTAACCCAAATGTTAATTTTGTTAATTCTGGGAATTCTTCCAAAATTTTATGGTATATTGATTCACCAGAAATAAGTTTTAGAGAAGCATAATCTGTTGATTTTGAAATTATTCCGGATTGGGTGAATTTAGTTACATTATCAATAAGTTTGCGTCCTTTGAGATCTATTAATAGGTCAAAGGTTTGTAAAAAATCGGCCCCTATTATTGGAACAGGCACATTAGCAATTAAAAATTTCCATGGAAAATTTCGCCTGAGACCTAAGTCCACATTTAATAATTTAGATCCATAAGTATAAATTTTGGAGTTGTTAGCTGCAAAAAGTTGCAGAGAATCAGGCTTTAGATTTTTTTGGTTTTTGTTGAGCGGTATGCACGAAACATCAGAGCCAGAATCGATCAAAAATTTGAAATGGGACCTCTTATCAAAAACATGCAAACGATACGATTGCGCGGCTGCCGTCGATGTAGGTTGATCGACAGCCGCTATTGCGAGTTTCCCTGATCCGCGTTAGATGAGTATGAACAAGGCGATCGGCACTTGAGTGCCTTTTCTCCGAAACGCTCATGATAATAACAGAATTTTCTCCCACGATCACCGGAACGCCCACGCGAAAAACTGCGCTGTTTGTTTTTCCGATGGAAAGGGCCTCTGCTTCTGTCGCGGGAAAGCCGTTGTACCTGCTTACTTAAAGCGGCGATTTCGCTTCGGAGTGCAGTAAACTCATCCAGAGTGGAAGCTTTCCGCATGGCATTACTTTCCGCTCTTCGGCTTACGGCAAAGACGCTACTATCTGTTGAGGAAATACGGACCTCGGCAATTTTGTCAGGGATGTTGGTTAAATTATCCGGGGGTTCAGAACTTATTGATAAAATTGCCTGCATTTCTGACGGTAGTCTTTGCAGCCATAAAGTTTTGAGAAAATCGTCTTTTATGCCTGTGCCACCACCGAGTTCGCGCATCTTTCGAAGTAACTGCGATGGTTTATCGGCGCCTAAATGTAGTTCCGAAAGCAGTCGACGGATTTGTTCATTTTCCGAAGCGGAAAATTCGGCTATATGTCGAGCCTTTAATGCATCATATTTGTTGGTGTCGGGGGGTGCGAGTAAAGTATCAGCAACCGCTGATAAAGTTTCCGGATCAATAGTTGCAATCAAATGATTGTATTTTGTAAGATCATTGGTTATTTTAGCTAGAGCGAAATTGCTTTCCACTTGAATGAACCATAATTTTATATTGTTCCTCCACAGCGGTGGTATTTTCACCGAAAGATGGGACACCTGCGACTCTGTCGGAGCTTCAGCATTGATAGTTTCGTTTTCAGAATTAAGCATTTTTGGTTTCTCGTAGTGGAAAACTAATAATTTTACAATATTTACGAATATCAGAAAAATTTATGATTATTTAAATACACGTGTTTTTAAAAAAAATTTGGAAGTTAAGAATCATAATAATAAACATGGTAGCCAAAACGAAAGTAATAAGAAATTAATACTTCGAATATGAAAAATAACACGAAAAATAATACTGAATATAAATAATACGATTTCTTCGCCAAAATAATGGGGAAATAAAATATTGACCAATCACAGAGAAATGAACAGAAAATTTGAGCACATACCTGGTCCGTGATGCATTACTTCTAGGCACAATAATCCAAAATAATCCATTACGAAAAGTAATTGAAGAGCTCAATCACCAAAATCTGATTTGAGCATATTTTAAAATTTTGAGGCTGGACTTCGCAAATTTTAGAAAAGTAAAAAACGAAAGTAGCAGGTCACCAGTTTGGTGCGTGGTTTAACACGCATTGCCAAATTTACTTTAAATTAAAGTATTAAACATTTTTACTTAATAAAAACTGCCAGCCATTTAAATAACAAAAATAAATTTTAATTAGAAATTAAATTAACAAATATATATCATGATACATTGACCGTAATTCCATCGACCACCACGAGACAGAAGTTCTAAGCCATCTGGTGAAGGCAGGAAGTGAATCACTCGTATCCGTTGGAGAGCAAAGTTCATCTCCAAAGGTATGATTGATGCTTATCGCCAGTTGGCGAAACAAACAGTCATTTTATCGCCTGTTTGGCCGCTGCAAGATTTTAAAGATAAGTAATTAATACACATATGATAATATGTGGTAGATATAAAATAAAATATAACATGGGGATAAATTAAATATTATCACTAATATAATATTCATTTAAAGCACTTATGTCATATAGAATCTTTTAAACTTGAAAATAGAACAAAAATAGTTTAAAAAAATACTAATTTAATTAACCTTAGACATTTATTTTTTATTTAAAAAGTGAAAACACCTACTTGATACATTCACGGATTTATGAGTGATATCCAATAATATGCATCTGATAAAATACAAGTAATGCCATGATATACGATGTTCTATTTATGTAAGGTGTTAAGCTCATATTTTCCATAAAACATTAAAGGTCACTTGATATAATTCCAATAAATATTATTCACTCCAATTTATCAAAACTAAATGAAAAAGCAAAATTCAGTTGTATGTACTGCCTATTATATACATTCCTTCCCACATTCCATTTATTGGCAAAATAAATAACATGCACTACATTCATTTGCAGAGATGTAGTGTTGGGGGAAGGATGAGATTATCCCCCTTCCATAAATAATTACTGGATATGGGAATTTCGAGCAGTCTTTATTTAATAATGCAAGCTCTGGGTATGCCATTTTTTTTAAAATCTTAATCTCTTTCGCTTTCTCTCTCCATATCTAAAATTATTTCATGGCCCATATATATTTTTATATTTCATTAACTCTATGCCTCTACTTTAAATTTACCTCGTTTGAATTTAACTTCATTTCAATGAAAAATGAGTATGTATTCATAAAAAATTTTGAAAACCTGATTCTCATCTCTGTAAGTTGTAACTCTGATTGATTCTATACATAAAATATTGATCCACCGCCCCCTTCTTTCTACATATAAAAAAATATTGATTTTCACTTCTCTCAAATCTTATTCTTTTTTCAAGTATTAAAAAATCTTTTATAATTATAATAGTTTCCCCTCCCCAAATCTTTGGGTTTTTTAAATTTAGCTTTTTAAGTGTAAAAAAATCTTTTATAAGACTGCAACGTAGTAAGTTTAATCCGTAACCCCCGTCAAACCAATAAATATTTTTTCGCACGCTTATGATATGACGTTTGAAACAACTGCATGCTTCTAACTATGCCACGCGTGTAGTTGCGGCTTTTTCTCTCTCCCCACCTACGATTATAATGGACTGTTCGTTCTCCTTGAGCGTCTCTTCGGCAGACATCTGCACTGCAGTATTGATTTATCTCTTTTGTAACTCTCAGTGCGTCTCGAAATCTTCGGCGGATCGCACGCTAATCTTAAACATGATGATACGCAATTGTTTTCTTCGTATCTTCAATTCATTCTTTATTTTCTCTTCATATTTCATTTTCACATTTTCTGTACGTATTTTCTCATCATTCTGCATTCAGACAATCAATACTTCTAAAGCGGTAAGTACCCCCAAGTTTTTTTATACTGAAGTCTATGATATTGGTTAGTCAAATTGAAATTTATAATATGGAGACTGTTTATTTCATTTGAAATTTTTATTAACTTAGTGTTACAAATGCTAGGAATATAAATAATAAAATTTTGTTTTATCAAAATATCATTTATGAATATTCTAGAATCATTCATATGACAAGTTTCATTTACATATATATCCCATGACTAGCATATTAATTATAAATGTTTTAATTATATGATCATATGGCTACCATTATACGATCGAATTTACGTAAGAACCCAAAGCTTTTTTATAGTTTTCAGTAACCAAGTAAAATTTGTATTCTTTGAAACAAACCCAGATTCATTGAGAAGGTTTTGGTATGATATTATGAAGCTGTTTGTTGTGCTTGTGTTTTCAAGTTGTACATAAAAATGTTTTTTTTTTATTAACTTCTGCAGATTGTTTTTGCATAATGTAACACTTACGCAAGAACTTAATCCATTTTTTTTTTTTTTTTTTTGTGAAACGAAATAACTCGTGCTCTTTGAAAAGGTACTGTTTCATGTAGGGAATTTTATTGAAAGAATTTGAAACTGTTAATTGTGTATCCATTAAACTGTAATCATTTGTATCCACTAGGGGTACAAAATCTTTTAACTTTTTTGATTCACTAAGAATAATACCAATTCTAATTTTATTTAAAATATTGATTCAATCCATGAAAGTAATCTGGTTTTTAACTTCTGGAGTTGAAGAAATATGCCAAAGTAAATTTTTATTAATTTATAAAGGTTTGGTATAAAAGTTTGCTTTTTAGTATTAATTTTGTAAAAGTGTCTGCAATCGAAGTATTAAAAAAAAGATAACTTATGAATTCTTGATTTTATATACTATTGCACAGATTCAAATGAAATTTCATTATTTATTAAAGTGTAATATAACACACAATCCAATCTCAAGATTAAAATTTTTACTTGTGATATTTTTGTCTTAAAGGGAAGCTTTTGTAATGGAAATTTAATTGAAATGGATACATTTAAGACAAGTGTACATAAAAGCCTAAACATTTGCACTGGCTTGAAAATCGAGAAAAATGTACAGGTTATTCGTAAATTAATTCCTAATTTGGAGACTTTGATAACTAAAACTTTAAAAATAATAAGTCAAATTTCACATGCAGATTAAAAACAGCATAGGAAGTTAAATTTTATGCAAATAGTATTGGAAGCTGATATAATCTTAATACCAATAAAATTCTTTCTGGTTATATATGTATATGAGCATGTCTCGCATCTCCTTTGAAACAACTATCAAAATCAGCCAAATTTTGCACTCTTATTATATGAGATATGAAAAAGTATTCATCTTGTCAACTTTTCAAAGTATTCATTTATAAAATATTCAATTGATTCATTATTCATTAATTATTCATTTGATTAGAAAATTACAAGTTATTTTTTTTTTGTACTGTCTCTACCAGTATTTTTTTTTTTTTTTTTAATTTCATTATGCCTGTTGACATTACTGTTGTTTATTTTAAAGTAGTGATTTACCAATGTTTAAAAGCTAGCTTAAGTAATTGCTTAAATGGAGACAACTTTTATACTATTTTTATATTTGTGAACAAAATTTGTAGGGCTAATATAAGAAATGATTAACTTACAATAAAAATTAGTCCTTAATTTTTTTTAAATTTGTGATTCAATTTATATTTTAATCTTATTTAAAAGTAGACAATAAGAATTTTAGACGATAAATGGTATATTGTTTAAAATTCTTTTGTCTTGACTTGTATGTTTTATTCAAAATTTTTATATTGAAAATATTATCCAAGAAAAGATTTTTATCCTAATGACATATATACGGAAGATCAGCAGATTGAATTGAAACTGTTGACGATGAGTATAATAACCCTGATGTGATTAATTAGTTAGTTTCTGCAAGTACAATACTATATTTTTCATTCCCGTGTATGCATTTTGATTATTGGCACATTAATGAAATTTTGAATATTATGTTTTTTGTGTATTTTTGATCTATCATATCTTCCTAAGTTTATAAATGAAAATTAGTTACATTCCATCACAAGTTTTAGCTGCAAAGGCCTACATGCATTTCGAAAATTTCTTGCACAAGAAAGTACAGATAGGCAAACCATTGATGGGTGGTCTAAATTTGATAATCTACAGTTTTGATGCTATATCCATGTACTGATATTTATCGATTTAACTCTATTTTGTATTTATTTGTGTCGACATTTATTCAGACAGACAACATTCTCTCAACGATTTCTTTCAAAATTTGTTAGGAAACTAGAAATTTGAAATATGATGTACCAAATTTTATACACATAATTCAGATTGGTTATTATATTCAGATGGACAGACATAATTTCAAAAATGTACTTTTCTTACTCATGGAATTGTGTAGCATGAAAATTTGAAAGGTTCTCCGTTTCAAATTATTTGATGACTACACAATTTCTTCTTTGACTTTTTCTGAGATCTTAATTAATATTTCTTGATATTTTAAAATTTTACTTTTTAATCTTTTATCATCAATTCCAATAATAAATTTTTTTTCTACTTGAATCTGGTACACTGAGCTCCTGCAGATGCAGGTAGCAGAGAAGCTCAGGCTCAAACGAAGAAAAATTTGAATAAAATTCAAAATTTATAAATAAAAACACCATCTTTCTGTTTTTGGATATTTAACTATTTAGATAAAAGCAAGAAGACATAAAAGAAGTCTTCCCTTTACAGGCTGATTTATTTCTTAATCATTTTTACTGGAGTATAATACAACAGGAAAATAAAGTTTTAATTGGAATGCTATATAAATATTAGATTGGAAGAGGCTGTCAAGTTTATGTATCGCATTAAAAAATCTTATTGTAATCTGTTGAGTCGTGTTTTGAAGAATGCTGAATTTTCTTTTCTCCTTTGTCCTGAAATTCTAATTATTCAGAGCTGCAACAACAAAAAACATGAAAAGCTTCGATTCCAAGTATAGCTTGATATATAAATCTATTTATATATTTTCTGAATGCATTTTGAAATGGTTGTGTTCTTGATTAATGTATTAATAATATCAAAAATATTATAAATATATTATACAGTTGCTGTTATAATGTTTTGTAATATTCTTTTAAAGATGTCTTATTATTGCTCCTGTGAGTAAAACAAAAAGAGCGGCAGTCAGAATGTCACATTACACATCAGTTTTATTAAAATCTCCAATCCTCTTAATAATATCTTTTTTTGGTTTGCTTCAGATATTTATGGTAATGTTAAGAACGTAAATGCTGTATGTATTGCTTTCAAAATTCCTTATGCTAATAATATGTTGAAATAATATATCGGATTTTGGATGTGGTAAAATTTTTCTGTCTTAAAAGATATATTTGGAATTAATTTTTTATTTTTAGAAATTATCTTTTGGCAATTTTTATGTGATAATTTTATGAATTCTGCAAGTTGAAATGATTCTATCATGGATCAGAAGAATAATATCATATATATTTTCGACTTTAAGTTGAACAAGCGAGGTAAATTATGTAAATGTTGTAAAATGCGTATAAAGTAATAGACTTTTAAAATTTAATCATTCTGCTTTCTTAAATCTTAACTTTTCCTTGAATCCATCCATTTATTCATATAAAGTGCTTGAATCATTTAAAAAAATCCTTCTACCATTAGATAGTAGTGATATTTTTATTGTACTAATTTGATTTTTTTTTTATTTCAGATGATGGGAATCAAACAGGGTAAGTTTTATTTAAATATTTAATTTAAAAATTTAAATTTTCTTGTGCATACATAAATTTTTAATTTATAAAAGGATACATTTCTAGATTTGCTTAATGCAATGGTTTTAAATTTTAAAAAATTAAAATGAAATATATAATAAAATGAAATAACTTTTTATTCAAGCTATTGTAATATTTTTAGAAATTACATATGCATATTGTTCAGAAAGAATTCGTACCCTTCAATTGCATTGCCATAAATTCCATATCCAAAACC
This sequence comes from Argiope bruennichi, assembly GCF_947563725.1. NCBI lineage: Eukaryota > Metazoa > Arthropoda > Arachnida > Araneae > Araneidae > Argiope > Argiope bruennichi. Next base: position 130,686,466 of record NC_079162.1, on the reverse strand, counting down.
TGCAATTCTATTAATTTGTAGCATGAGTATCTTCCTCCGAATCCAGGGCAGATATTTTATCTGTTAGACCGATTACTCGCAATAGAACCCGCCTCTAAATACTCCCACATCAGAATACATTCTACTCTCTGCTTGGTTCAGTGGAAGAATTAGAATATATCAGGTAAGCGCTCGCTCACAATTTGAAGAACCATATTTTTGCTTCTTAGCTCAAAATTCGTAGAATTTTTTTTTTTTGGGGGGGGGGTAATGTAAAGAAATGTTCGCCCATTTATTTGGCGCTACCTCTAAGATTCATAAGTACGCTAGTTGTGTTATCCGAGTTCAGCAGAGAGCATTTCGGCCCAAGCTTAGTCGGGGCGCAGCGATGAAAATAATCCAAAATATGAAACGATTTTATTGCTTTCTCGGAGGCCCCGGCTCAGCACGTTTTAAATCTCGGCACGTGTTTAGTTTCGATTGTCGTAAATAGAAGTGAATGTTACTTCAAATCCTATGATTGTTGCATTTAATCCTTTCACTTTTTGACGGTAGTGGATAACATTTTCTCAGGTGAATTTCTTTTACTTATATAATATAAAACTAATATGTACTCATAATGATCTACGATGCTATTAGTATTGTTGAAAATGTGAATGAATGCGTGTTGAAGAATGCTGTGTATGCAGAAAGGCTTTTGTGCCGTATTACTTGTCTTGGGAAAGATAATTGTATTAGAATGATGTATGAAAGAGTGTTGCATTTGTTGTTTTTGGTGGGAGACAAGGCGTGCCAACATTCGGCTTGCTTTCGCATCTTGTCTATTAGAATTGTCATGTCCATTCTGCCAGGAAATTTTAGAAATCCCGCCAAGTAATGGGCGATTTTTCACGTTTTTTTTTTGTTTTTTTTTTTTTTTTTAATTTTTTCATATATATTTATGAAAGTTCCAACCAGTTATGAGAGGAACTAATGCACGCATTCTTTTATTATTACTGGATTCTTCTATCCCGGTAAGATTAAACTTCTTGATAATGTTTTGCGGGGATTCAAATTCTCTTTTCTATTGCTAGTAGAAAAAAAAATTAAGAAACATATGCAGACAGGTTAGATTTAAAACAGAGCATTTAAAAAGTGGGGATAATTTTAAAAAATTACAGATTTCTTCATATTTATCTTTAAATTGTGTTAGTCTTCACTTCTTGCGTTACTTGCGGTTTATTTATTTTTTCCTCACTCAAAACTTAAAAGAAGAGTTAACTGGAAACCGAGGTGGCCGACTGATAGCGCTTCCAAATTAGCTCCAGATTTGTACGGAGTTGAGACAAAAATAAATTTCATCGAAAATGACTTGGAATATAGAAAAAGCAAATACTAAAACTATAATCGAAGGCCAAATGTCCCTGCTGCTGAATCTAATTATTAGATTTTACTATTAGTCAAGACATTTCTTCATGGGAACTAAACATTGCATCAAATCTCATGAGCTCACTATTTTTGTTTCATATTACCTTGCATTGTGATATAGTACATCTGCGCATATCCATTCATTCAAATGACTGCGAATCTAATCGGTGTTAGGTGTGGGAGATATACTGCGGTGAAAGGAAAAGTTTGGTAGAAGTTTCCACATCTAAGAACTTCTTAATTTTTCTTTCTTTTGTTTCTTAATTTTGACTAGGTAACCGTTCTCAATACTCTAGATAATTTTTGTTTTCGATGGAAGTCTTGCTATCGATTTATTATTCTTTTGACTGCCAACCATCATTCAAAAACCGGTAAGTTAACAGACGCAGAAAAACTGCACCTGCTAAGTTTATAAAGTTATATCTGAAACATTTGATCTGCTTAACTAAATAATTAGAAGAGCCGCCTCATTTGAGATATTTGTCCTTTTATTTCTTACAATATAAGAAGCACTTAAAATATTGACAATTTCCCAACTGATCTTTGCAATTTTAAGACTACTTTCATTTAAATTCAGATTCAAAACTAAAAATTCAATAATTCGACGCTAATGCTAGACACATTATGGTATGCGAAGAGGTTAGTAAAATATGACACGAGAAAAGCAATTCGAGATAACTGTGGCATGATTGTGGAAATGTTTCTTACATCAGTAATACAATTAACGTACGTTTGAACTTGATCATTTTGGCTTTAACGCTATGCCTTAACTAGGTAGCATTTTTAATTCATTGTGGCTCTGCTAGAAACTGAAATTGCTTTTATTCATTGGATTTTGAAATTAAAATTTACTTCATGCATCTATTATACCGTTATTATTGTACGAGATATTCATTATCATAATAGAAACTTGCAATGTACTTTTAAATTTGCATCGCACTTTCTGATGAACACTTTTAATCGGCTAACAATATATATATATGTTGTTTAATCATATAATTGTTAATTTTCTGTGAACTGTTTACTATATTATTATTTCTTGTAAAAGCCTTTCGATTGCTCGAACATTAATGTAATTTTGTAAATTGCATTTTCTATGTGCTTATTTATGATCTATTTTTCCTTCAAAAATGCCAAAATCTTTTCTTTCGGCAACTTTCTTTTCCTTTTTCAATCCCTCCAAAGTTTATAAATGAAAAGTGATTATATAATTTCATTAATTTTAGTTGCAGATGCTTTCAAACATGTCTATGCTATATTTCCTGCTGTATTGAAGGTTCCTAATTATGATTATATTTTTTTTTCTTTTAGATCATGAGAACAGCACTGGAGCGTGTTGTTTGGAGCAGAAGTACAAACCAGGGACCCTCGTATGGGCGAAGGTCTTCGGATACCCATAGTAATTTATATTTTCTTTTTCCAAAATAAATTTATAAAGAAGGCTGACATATTGCGGATAGCACGAGTTTGTAGGTGGTACTTGAAGAAGGGGGATTATGAATCTTTGAATTGTGATGGGTTTCATTAGTCCTAATTTTTCTTCATTTTGGACAATTAAAATAAATATAAGTATTGCCTTTTTCTGAAGCTTGTATTTAGTTCTATAAAGTCGGCCTTATTTTAAGACAATTAAAGCAATAATCATTCAGTAACTTTTAAAATATTTTTCTTTAAGAGTTGTCGGAAAAATTCTTTATTTAAAATCATTTCTCACTTTAAAAAAATTTTGCTAATATGAACAATGTGCAATCGTTTCCAAAAAGTGATATTTGAAATATTTCTGGTAAAATTTGATATTCTTGCAGAAAAGGATAGTGATTTTAGGTTACTAATGTGCTAACTGAATTATCTCTGTTTGCATAATATTATCCTGCATTTCTTTCGTACTTCCAGGACTTTTCTCTTGATACTACTTTAGCAAGGGAAAAAAAATCGGGTTTGTGGATATTAATCACAAAATAAATTTAATGGCATTGTTTAAAAATATTCTTAAAACAATATTTAATATTTCTTCCTGTTAAACATCATTTTGGTTTTTTGAAGCACAAGAGAAGTCATTTATAAAAACAATACACTCCAGCTCAAAAAATAAGGAACATATGTAAAGCTTGGAATAAAACAAAAACTATTTAATAGCTATGCGTGAAAGCTGTACTCGAGGTAAGTGTGGCATTACTGGATAACATATCAAACAATATTTATTGATACGAAAATGTATATATTACAGCTTCAATTTATAGGAAAAATGTACAATGGGAACACAACGCTAATAACGAATATGATACTTTAGCTGAAGTGCATCCTTGACAGTGGCAACGCTTGTTGGAGTTCATGGAGGATGCCCGGCTGCACACTGCTGCCTGCAATCCATCTTCTCAACGTGTTACACATATACTCTATGGAAGTCGGCTCCGGTGATCTAGCAGTCCACGCCATTTATGGAATTTTTTCACTCTAAATAATTCCGCTTCAGTTGTGGCTCTATGCAGGCGAACATTATCGTCCATAAATATCGCGTCAGTATCTATTGCAGCTATAAAAAGGCGCACAGTAGGTTGTAGGATTTCTTCGCAGTATCGGACAACTGTGACGGAACATAAGAATCGACAATGTTTGGAGTTCGATAGTGTGTCCCTAACTCCCGCCATATATTTGTCCTTTGAGAATTGTTCTGGATGTTAAATCGAGGTTCATCCTTAAAGAGGACGTGGGCGCAAAGCAACCGCGCTCTGAAAACAAAGGCATTCAAACAACAGGTCGCCGTGCTAACAGTCCGCCTTCATGCAGTTTAAGCGATACAATTTGGCGGAACATAGGCTTTCCTGCTGCAGCTGGGAACTGCGATACCAGCTGTCACGCTGTTAGTGCCCTTCGGCGTCAGATACATTGCAATAGGTCTTCTTCTGGGGTTTTGATCCCTTTGATAATGGTTCCACAGTCTATGGATTTCACAACGAGGAACATTCAGCTCTCTGGCAACAGCAGATTGTCTTGCACCAGCTTACAACATACCGCCCGCCCACCAACGCATCTGATCTTGCAAATTGTTCTTCTACTGATGTTTTCCGCTTTAACTATTTTTACTATATCTGATTTTGAGGAATTATCGCTGCTTGCGAACTGAAGCATACATCCGGTAAACCCATTTTTTAAGGTGTTACTGGTTATTGTGAAATGCGTTTTATGCTAATTTTGGTTACCCATTTCCATTCGGCGATGCAACTTCTGTCTCGTATGTAAATTGTGTGTTTTAATTCACCGTTTTGCATGTGTATCTCGTTTGTTGTTTCTTTTTTGAGTAGATGTGTATATTGTTTGCTTCAGTATTTTAAAACTTCCGCATGATTTCGTCTACGAGAAGGAGATTAAATTGGATTTCATGAAATCCTGCTAGAATCTGCTTCTGTATGGGTTATGGTTGCGATGTTATAGTTACTAATTAAATGACATCGTTAGAATTTCTCTTTTTATGCTTTTATTATTTATAAGGTGAAGTGTAAAATGAAAATTTGACGATAGAATAGACTTTTGGTACAGCCACTAAGAATTTATCATAAAGCCTCTATTTTTCATTGTGAAACAAATTAGTTGTTGAAAATCTGAGAGCTATGATCAATATACTTTAAACTTTACAGCTGGCCCGCAATGATTGAAGATGATCCTGATGAAGGCACTTACAGCAAAGATCTTACAACAGCACCGGTATGTTCATTAAAAAATCTTGGATTTCGATTAGATAATCCTTCTATTAATTTTAGAATATATTTTTTGTTTGTATTAAAATGGATGATATTCTAGATGTAGAATCATCTAAAACTAAATTCCAGAAATCCATATTTTTTTTTTATGTTATGTGCTTATACTGTTGAATGTATTATTAGACCGAATGATTAGAGAGATCAAATCATAACCAACTAAATTTGATAGCATAAGAAAAGGAAATTTAAGGTGATGATTGATCCGGAAATTAGGGATATCAGGGAAAAGTCAGACATTTTTCAGAGAAATTAAATTGGGCAGTTAACGTTTGAAAATTACATCCAGAAAACTTGCCGACGAGAACACTTCTCGCCAAATATGTGTGCGATCATCGATATCGCACTATCTCTTCTCTTTATCCCAAGCAATATGAGCTTTTCACAAGATCAATATGAAGTGTATAAAGAAAAGGATGAAAACACTATAACCGTCTACTCCAACTCTCCCTACGCCAAACAAAAAAATATGAATTCTGGATCTTCGCAACAGCAACACTGGCAGGAATTATGGTTGAGTCCTCATCATAGATTTTTAAATACTTCTTGAATGATGCATAGAAATTCATCTGAATGAGAATACTTTTTTAAAATGTATAACAGAAAATCCAAATATTGGAATAAGATATGTAACAGTGATTTTTATACATCATCAGTACTATGGTTGGCAGTGTGATAAGGAAAAGTGTTTTCGTTTTCAATGTAATGTAGATTACTCCTTAGGGGAAAAAATTTAAAATATTCGCATTAAAATTATTTATTTTAACTGATTCTTGTCTTTTTTTTTTCTATAAATAAATTTTTTCGTTTAAGGCATTTTTAATTCTAATGTGAAAAAAAATGCTATTTTTCAATAACGTTTTTAATTAATTATTTTTATTCCTTGGTTATTTATCTTATGTTAAAAATTATTTTAGAGGTACATAAAAAAGAAATGAAATTATTGGTTTTGTAGATTCAAATATAATAATTCATACATTTGCTATAAATTTTTTTAAAAATTGCCGTTTATGCTAAATTTTAGTATCTAAAAAAACGAATAAAAACTAAATTTTTGAAAATAAAGGAAATGATGAAAAAGGGTTGTAACCTGTCTTTTGAGTGTCAGTTAACTATATTCCCGTGGGTAATGTCTATATGTTATTTTTATTGTAACTTAATTTTATTTTTTCATAGAAACTTTTAATAAGATACACAAACATCGATTATATTTTTAAAAAATCATAAAATCTCATTAATTATTAGATTTATTTGCAAAATAAAAGTATCTTCAATTTATCAATGTTAAATTTTAAAATAAATGCTACATTTTTTTAAAAAAATTTTCTATTGTAATTTTCTTAGCTGTGTTTCATAGAATTTTTTTTTTTACAAATTTGTATCTTGTATAAGTTTGGCATAGCAAATTGCGGTGTTTGTGGCCCTTAAAACTATATCGTTTTAGGAGTTTAAAGAACTTAACGCTAAAGTTAATATATTATTTCGATAATATAAATAATGATTATATGTAATAACCTTAATACTTTCATATTTATAAATAAACCTATAATTTCAAAATACTGTTCGACAAAACCATAAAGGGTTTTAAAAACCATAATTCGCAAAAGTATCCTCCTTCCTTTGTTTTTCCCTTTAACAATGTAATATAGTAGAGGTCCACATGAATTTGATTTTATTTATATAATTTTCGAAAAAATCTGTCTTCTGTTGCTTAACGGTTCAGATATACAATTTAAAAATAAAGACTTATTATAGCGGCATTAGTAAAAATGCTACTATGTATGTCTTGTTTATTCATTAAATCAAGCTGAGTCTATTATACAACTCGCATAGTACATAAAATTAGTTATGTATATATATATGTGTGTGTGTGTGTGTGTGTGTGTGTGTGTGTGTGTGTGTGTGTGTGTGTGTGTGTGTGTGTGTGTGTGTGTGTGCGTGCGTGTAATGATATTTTAAGCTCTTTTATATATATATTATTTATTATATTAATTTCCAAAGCTTTATCTTAATTTAGCCCATAGTAATTTCATTCACTTATTTCTTGATCCAATACCACTTTCGGTTTAATTAATTCAACTGAAATTGTGTAAAAAGTACTGCGTCATCACTCTTCGTATCAAGAGAAAGTGATCCCTTCGGTGTCCTTGAAAAGGTGTCAAAGGACACTACGTGTATTGAATTGGCACGTGGCCGGAAATCCCATGTTATATAAGACTAGTGATCATTTGTTTCGGTCCTTTTCGCCTTCTTTCTTACTTCTGCTTTTGTGTCGAGGTGTGGCGGACGTAACTTGTCCGCGTCTCTGCTTGTAAATAATTATGCTTTCGCGAAATGGATATTAAAATTAATTTAAAAATATAACATGTCTCTTCAACGTCTTCGAACCTGCATTCTGCTTCAACCAAAATAACATTACATATTATTTAGTCGGCAAGGATAGTTTCCTGTGAAAAAAAAAAATGTTCAAATGAATGAAAAGAATTAAATCCCCGAAATGAGAGGCAATTTGATGTTAACGGTACTGCTCCTTGATTCCCCGTAATCTGAAGATGGTTCCGTGCTGCTCGGCCGCTTCCTTGTCGGGTTACCTCCCGTGGTATAGCGTCTTCAGATCCGACCACGTCGCTGAAATTCTACGAATGATGACTCCTGCCTTAACCGTTGATTTCATCCGACGCTCCGGCTCAATACCCTTGTGTTTGTGTGCCCCTGGTCATCACAGAGAAGTTCCAGTTAATCAGTGCTGAAAATTTTCCCTTGTATTTGTGCTGTTAATCTTCCAAGAAGTTCCAGCCTGTACCATGATTCATCAAAAAAGTTATTAGTGTTTAAAAAAAAAAAGCCACCATCAGCTGACTCAACGGATTAAATTCAAGATTTATATTCTAAACTTTTGATTTTATTTTAAATTGCATTTTTCTATTATAAAATATTGTGTTTTTAAATTTTTTCAAATCTATTATTTAAAAATTATGCATTCAGATCTTGTGAACGAAAAAAGTAACATACCAAAATCCTTATATACTTAATAATTAATGGCACATGATAATTAGACAAGGGAAGGAAATACCTCAGGGGAAATTGTTACACCCCTGACAGTTATTAAGCTACCCTCTATTATCAATGTGTCCAAATACTTGTTTTTTACAAAATACAAATGTTTTTTTTTTCTTCAGTTACCAAATATTTTTATATATTTCCTAAAGATTAATCATATGAGTATTTTGAGTCTTGTGTTTTTACATTCATTCACAAGTGTTTTGTTTGAGATCTTTGAATTTTGAATTTATTACTTTTAGTTCCAAGTTTTTCATTTGATATTTTTGAATTTTGCAATTATTATCATTTCCAAATGATTTATTTCAAATACATGAATGTAAGTTCAATTTATTATTCCATGATTTTCTATCCCATTTGATGATTTTGGTGAGCCTTCTACTATTAAAGGACACTGTGTGCAAGTATTCTTTAGAAACATTCCTCACCAAAGGGAGACAATCTTACAAAGTCAGAGACAATAAACTGAGTTTCTGCAGAAAACCATTTTTGATATTATACATTTTAATATTATTATTTTGGTGTTGTTGAATATTTAAATTTGTCTAATATTTTCACAGATATCACTTTATCTTTTTTATGTTCTAAATAATCTTGTTCAAAATGATTTCTCTATTAATGTGAAGGTAAGGGAAACAGGTGTCACTTTCAATATACTTTTAAATTAAACTTACTCGGCAATATACTTTTAATATTTCTTGCTTGAACACCACTGTAAGGTATGGCTGTGTGTCGAGGGCCTTAATGCATTTCCACGTATTGTGGTGGTGGGGGGGAATTGTAATGATATTTTAAACTCTTAATTTAAACCAAATTGATTTCCAGGGTTTTGTCTTAATTTGGCCCAAAGTGAAGTGTTCTCTTATTTCGTGATCCAATTCCACTTTTGGTTTAATTAATTTCTTTGTAAAAATAATGCGCCATCAGTACTACGTATCAAATGAAAGTGATACTTTCTTTGCCCTTGTCAAGGGTCAAAACATATACTCCATCGGCACGTGGCTTGAAATCCCATGTTATATAATTCTAGTGATCATTTGTTTCTCCCCTTTCGCCCTTACTTTCTGACTTCTGCTTTTGTGCCCCGCTGCGCCTTCTTGTAAATAAATTATGCTTTCCTGGATGGTGGTAGAGAGAGAATAAAACGAAATTAAAAATACAACGTCTCGTCAAACCTGCCGTCTGCTGCAAACAAAATAATGTTACACACACACATATGTATAATGCATAAAATGAGTTAAATATTACTGATGTCAATCGCAATAATAAAACACATTAAAAATCGTTAATTTATATGAAGTGTGATTGACTTTATTTATTTATTTGTGGTAAAGTTTGAATTCAGATATTTTCTCGAAATCATTTATTTATTAGAGTAAAGCATTTTCAGAAAATATTAAAATAAAAAAATGTTATTTTTAAAAATTTTTTACTTTACTTCTGTATTTTACCAATACATGGCGGCAAAAAAGTAAATGCCAATAAAAATCATGGCATAAGCAATTAGAAATTATCTTCATGGGACACTGATATTGTTCAATGCGAAGTCACTGAAGTCAAGAAATCACTGATACCAATGACCAAGCAATGACTTGCAAACACTAACTGTGAATAACCCCAATTACCATGAAATGCTGTTTCGAATGATTTCAAGGATTCTATAATTCTAAGAATAGCTGGTACTTCACTTTTCAAATCACTCGCATATTTCTCCCTTACCCGTTATGACTTCAATTATGGGAATGGGAAATTAAGGCTGAACGTCTGTTTCTGGCGTTACTGCAGGGGGCACCCTTTCTTTTCCTTCTTTACACTCCTTCTTTCGGAGGTGTCAATCTGATTTCTGTCAGCAGATGTTCTCTGTGGGAATTTGAGTTGTCTGACAATGATTGATGGCTTCGTCGATTAATTCTGTGGGAACTCAAAAAGATTGAACTGAGGAAATTTTGAGCTGACCGGATAAAACATTTTCCAGGGAGAAAAAAAAAGCAATTAAATAACACTATTTATTAATGCGTTTATATATGAGTTGCGATTGATACTATGAACATTTTAGTTCATTTTAAGCATAAGATATATATGAAACCTTCTATCTGTTTTAGTAAATGGTTAAAGAAAACTTTTTATACTTATCATTTATTGATATAAATAAAATCAGACATTTGGACTATAGGAATCTCTTAGATGGTATACCTTTTCTGTTTATAAATTAAACTAAATTATATTATCAGCTGATTTAATTTTGTTCGAATAGCTTCCAATTTTGTATTAAACTCATCAGATTTATTAAAGTTTTCTTAATGATCTGCAAAAACCAAACTTGGGAATTATTTAACTTATATATTAAACTAGTGTAAACTAATTTTATGTACTATGCGCGTTATCTAGGAGTATCTTATAGACTCAGCTTAGTTTTTACACTTAAAGAATAAGCAAGCCATAGAGAATATTATTTTTACTAATATTCCTATAACGTTATTTTTATTTATAAATTGTATATTTGAACATTTAAGCAACAGGAGACAGATTTTTTCGAAAATTATCTTGATGGAATGAAATTGATTATGCGGTTCTCTTCTGGATTACTTTGTTAAATAGTAAAATACACAAAAGGGGGAGGAGATTTTTACAAATTACGATCTTCAAAACCTTTGATAATTTTGTTGAACAGTAATTTGAAATTTTAGGTTTATTTTTAAATATAAAATTATTAAGGTAATAATATATAGTTATTATTTATATTATCGAAATAATATATTAACTTTAATGTTAAATTCTTTTAACAACTAAAACTATACAGTTTGGAGAGTCACGATCACCGCATTCTACTGTGCCTATAACGATATCAATTTGTAGCTAAGAAACTTACAATAGAATATTTTTTTAACATTTAAAATTGTAATTTGGGGATACTATTATTTTCCTAATAAATATTTTTTAATTAATGAGATTTTATGAATTTTTTTTTAATATAATCGATGTTTGTTTCTAAAAACTTTCTCGGAAAAATAAAATAAAATTTTAATAAAAATAGTATGTTGACATTACGCATTGGAATATAGTTGTAACAGTAAACCAGTGACAACCCTTTTTCATCGATTAATTTATTTTCAAAATTTCCTTTTTATTCGATTTTTTTAGATACTGAGAATTAGTATTAGCGGCCTTTTTTGAAACAAATTTATAGCAATTTTATGATTTATTATATTTTTGAGTTTACAAAATCAATGATTTCATATCTCTTTTATGCACCTTCCAAATAATTTTTAGCAAAAGATAAATAAAGAAAAAATAGAATTTTAATTAGAAACTTTGTTTGTATGTGGCAATTTATTTTTTGAATTAGAGTTAAAAAATATTTTAAAATAAAAATTGGTTTATTGTGGGAAAAAAAAAAAGGAATCAGTTAAAATAAATTTTAATGTGAACATAATAATTATTTCCGTTACAGGAGAAATCTACGTTACACTGATAACAAAATTCATATTATAATAAAAACTTAGAAATTTTAATAAACGGAAAACTTTTCTTTACCATACTGCCAACCATAGTACTGATTATGTATAAAATTCACTGATACATACTTTATACTAATATTTAGATTTTCTGTTACACATTTAAAAAAAGTATTTTTGGGGGGTGAAATTCTATGCATCATCTAAGTTGTATTTAAAAACCTATGATGGAAAATTTATCGTTGATAATTTATTTAAGATATAACTTTTATTTTTAAAAGCACTTAAAAATAAGTCATACATCTGTTTAAATTAACTGAGCTTTCTTTCGCGTCTGCGGAATTCTCACACTAAGCGGCCACAGGTAATTCAATTTTGTGAATATCAAATCCTTTCATTCATGAAAAAATATTAAATATATAACAGTATTTTTGACTTTATATTCATTTAACGGATATCACATGCGAAATTTATTTGCTATATTGAATGTCAGCAGAAACCTTTTTTAGAAAAAATAAATGTTTTACTTTGGAACTCTGAGAGCGAAATAAATTTGGTTCATACACATTGAGATAAGCAGCTCATTGCTTCCAGCGAATAGTCATTATGAGGCATGGTTTTAGGAGAGCTTCAGTCTAATCCCCGTTTCGACTGCCCGATGCCTTTACGGTTATGGTCGTAAATCTGCCATCTGACCCATTGTAGGACCACTCTCGGGCAATCACGTGACTATTAGATTATGCCTCCGCCGATATTTAGAAACGATATATTATAAACGAAAATCTCAAAATCGTTCAAGTTCTAAAACTTGATTTTTTTCAAAGGCAGATTTTTTTTTTTTTTTTTGATAAAATTCGATTTAAACTTTGTTTGGAATCATCACTTGACTATTGTGTTGTACAATCGTCAATTTTTAGAATAGCTCCCGTCGCAGTTTCGTGTTCATTCCCATTTTTTTTTTCTCTGTGCTTCTTCGGGCAATATCTTCCTGTAACCCTGCCTTATATTGGCCAGATAGGAGAATCGGCCTTCATGACGGTCATTCGCGCGAAGTAGTAACTTTTTGTGGGCGATAAGTCGCCAAATGTGACCAATCTTCTTTAACATTTTCTAATAACCCGAAAAGCGAAAAATTGATGCCTCAAAAGCGATAAATCGCCAATTTTCTGCCCATGCATTTTTAGGCTCCAAAACAACGTCATTTTCTTACATAATAATAATAAAAAAAAAAACGATGTAAACAAAAAAAAAAAAAAAAAGATTAAAAGAAAAAGGGAAGCAGCGTATCATCTGAAAGAATTAAAAGAAAAAGAAATTTTTTAGGTAGTTCAGGAAGATTTGAGAAAGAATTTGTCAGCTTCCATGTTTTGCAAAAGAACCTTAGAATCTTTTTATTAAAAACATTTAAGTTTAATTTATTAATAGATTTTATTGTTTTAAATAAAGGCTGTTTTTATTAGTATTAATAATTGATATTTCAAATTTGAAATTAACAATTGTTAGTATTTTTTGCATTTTAAGAGAAAGAAGCAAACAATAGTTATTTGTTATTTGAGTTATTAATTATAAATTATTTTCTTATATCTAACATTATTTGTAATAATAAATGAAAGTATAGAACACTTTTAAAAATATTAAGTTGTTATAAAGCATTTTTGATTAGAATAATTGATTTCTTATGATTAGTGTAAGGAATAATAATTTGGCCATTTCTCTTGTTTAAATCTTAGTTAAAATCTATATTAGATACAAATAATTTAGTATCTTTTTGTATTTTTGCTGAAATATAAGTTGTGCAAAGAGCACTAATTAGTTATTGAATTGTTATATCTAAGCAAAGGTTAGAAATACCAATTCTTCGTTATTGTGTTGCAAAAGTAATTTTTAATGTTTCGTAGAATTATTTTTCAGTTTATTTAGAAAAGAAGTAATTTGTTAACATTTTCATTATATTTTATGCATAAAAATGTACTGTTAAACAACAGTATTATGATATTATGTACATAAATTATGTATATTATGTACAGTATTATGTAAATAATACTGTACATAACACTGTATTAAATAATACAGTATAATGTACAGTATTATGTATACTGTTTTAAAAGATTTTTTAAATTGTCAGTTACATTTTTTTTAAAATTATATTAGAAATATATTACTTTTTTTTGAGAAAAAAGCCGGTCAAAGTATTTTTGATAATACATATATACTTTATTTTCAGAAATTTCACGTTGGGTTCTTCGACACTCCTGCTTCTAGAGCTTGGCTTGCCTCTATAGATATCCGACCATTTCACTTATCACCTCCGGTATGCTCTACCTTATGTTTGAATCCTTTAAATTATAATATAAATTAAGTATAAATAACTTAAAAAACTCAAGCAGCTCATGTCTTCAATTTCTATTTTATATTTGTTTCTCCATGCTTTCCCTTAATGTACCAAATTGAACGTTATTTCTAATATTTTCTTATCAGCATTTTTAATTTTGTATTCGGTATTGCATTGTTTTCTGTTAGTGGGTTACTATTTATTTCAATCCAATTTTAGTGATTAGTTTTTATTAGAGTATTCCTGTACCTTATGAATAAAGAAAATCCATTTGTAATGAATCAAAATTCATGATGTTATTGTGAAGCATCAAAATAACTATATGTGAAGAGAAAAATAACTCATTTCTTCAGCACTCTGCCAATGTACGCGATATTTTTCTACTACAACTTTCTTTAGTAAATCTGTGATTATCCGATCTGACATAGTGTTAACAGGATAACAGTCTGTCTAGATGGGCACTTTCTCTATTTAAAAATATTAATCGAAATTATTTTTATTAATACTTGATTGATTACTCGTTTTATAAGAAATAAAACTTGTACAACTGCTTCCGTTGTATTATAACTATTATTTTCATTGCAATGACACGTCGTAAAATTTCCGCTGTATCCACAAGATATGATCTCAATTTATTCCTTTTATGATATCAATTTATTCCTTTTACATTGAATGAAATCTCTTTAAATGTCAGATTAGATATAAACACCTGTAGCTTCATGGAAAATGGGGGACGAGGCATACATACCCTTTGTCTCTTCATTCAATTAAAATAAATCTTTTTCCTGAAATTTTAATAAAAATAAATTTTTTTAATTAAATTTAATAAATATTGATAATTATTTTAATAAATATTTGTATTTTTTATGTATTTATATCAATGATTTTTATTATTTTAACGAAATTCAATTTTTTATTATCAAAGATATAAAGATTTCGCTCGTTTCGTTTATTGAATACGTTAAATTGCGTGATATCCTTACGTTAAATTAGCTTTAGCATAAATATTTGGTTTAAACATAGCTTGCATTTTAATTTTTAAATTTTGTGTAAATTGGATATGAATTTAATTTTGAATTTAAAAATATTCATCATTACTTAATAGTTTGAATTATAAATGCGACTTCTGTCTTGTCTTTTATTTAGATTTGAATATGATATATAAAAACAACTCTAACGATGAATGTGATTCTACTATTAAACACTGCATATTTTACGAGAGTATTTGATCTATTACACAAAATTATTGAGAGGACAAAAATTTGAGAGAAAGATACAGCTAAATCATTTCTCGTTTCAAAATAAAGATCAAACTTCAAAGGAGATGATAGAAAAAGAACTGTGTAAATACTTAATGAAGAGGACGGATGTACACTGTATAAAAACAGTAAAAGGATACTAGTTTTTTTTTAAATAAGACTTTTTGTTATTTTTAATGCAATTATTTTTATAAGAATTATTTTTTAGATCATTCACCGAAAAAAATATTAGTATCATTACCATGATGTTCAAAAATAAAGTGTAAATGACAACAAAAATGGTTTTGTTCATTTGAAACTGTCTAAACTGCACATGGGCAGGTTTTCTTTCATCACGAGGCATTAACTTTTTAGGCCTACCAGTGTTCTTTCTTATTCCGTTTCTGTTTAGAATTTTAATAAAGTTAGAAACTGTATTGGGACTGACGTGCAGTACACGACCAATCTTTATCTTTATGTGCAACAATTTGACCTTTTTGAAAATCATTTAAGGGTATACCTCTAGGCATTCTGTAATTAAAGCATCAGTGAAATTTTTAACAAAATACTTTTTTCTGAAGAAAAACAGATTAAAAAGAGTATATACTTACTCTTCTATTCGTCACATTCCACCTAATAAAAAATGTAGTTGGTGTCCTACTTTTTTTACACACTGTAAATCGTATATTCTTGTCTTTTTAATTATAAATAGTTGCTACTTCATTTTTACATGAAAATAAAGAAAGCATTGTTAAATAAAACCTGCATAAGAATCTATTAGCCAAGATAAAAATATAAAAGAAAATTTACAGAAAACGACTGTCCTTCCACTTTTTTTAATCAGTGTAAGATTCTGAAATAATGAGTGAATGTCTATTGATATTTAAAATCACTTTGCTGGGATTACGAGATGAATAAAAATAAAGATTGAAATTCTGTCCCTGCGCACTGATCTGGATTTAGCGACTAGTTATCAACGGCGGTTATCTTTAAAAAAATTTATCTATCTTTAAAACAAATCATCCTCCCTATTATTTTTTATCAACGATGTCGTGCTTTTAACTACATCTTAAGCAATGACAAGACTCATATGTATAGATAGCTGAGTTAGCTCCTTCTGTTTTGCTACTAGAGGAAAAAAAATTATACTTTCCGTCTCTTTATTCTAAATCCCTTTCAACAAATAGAATTAATATTATCCCTTAATTAGTCTTCATGTTAAAGATTCATTAAGCATCTTTAAAAGCATTAAAAAATAAATTATTAGGAGTTCACCTAAAAAATTATTAAGAGTATTAGGTTCACTGAATTCTATCTCATTATTATGTTACTTTAAATGTACACATATGTATTATATACACATAATACATTCTTAAAAAAAACTTACTTTTCCAGATACAGAAAAATAGAAAATCTGTATCGTCAAAAAAATATAGAAATGCTGTATTGGAGGCTGAGAAGGCCGAAAAGATGACAAATGAGGTAATTTCTATTGTTCACAAATTTTTGAAGAATTTGAACCAAAATTTTAATTTGCTCAAAATTTGGTCACAACTAGGGATTGCAATATCGGACCAATAGTTCAATACCAGTATTCGGTATTTTTTAGATCTTAATACCGGGATACTGGTTTTAATACCAATAGTAGAAATTTTAGAAAAAGAAAGAAAGAACAGGTGTTTCTTTGTTTTATTTGACAGTTTTATTAGAGAGTGTAAATATCACAAAAAATAGTTTGTAACTTATAAATTATAACAGTATATAAAGAATCACAAAAAAGTAAAGTAACATCTTATTTATTTAAATAACGAAAAAGTGTAAATATCATTATTCAGTCTGTGATACTATTACAAATTTTTGAAAAGTGATCTTAAAAAACATAATGCATCAATTGTACTGTCATTAAGCCTGAAAAGTAATTTTGTGCAAAAATTACCAGCTGTCGAAAACGTTCTTTCGGCGTCTACGCTAGTTGGTGGTACTGTTAGCAATGCGCGATATATTTTTTCCAAGTATTTACCTCTAAATCCCTCATCTTCAAATAAATCGATTTCTCGTCGGATGGTTTTGAATATAACTGATTTCTGTATTGTAATTTGGTTTGTTGACATTTTTTTATTTATCGCTAATTATAATTTTTGTTCAAGAGACAATTCCTTTTCATTATGGACATTAATATCATCATAATCTTCGATAACTATACCGAATTCTTCTGAATGTGGATAGGTTTGTGGGTAAAAAATTTAAAAAAATTTACTATAAACTTGATCAGATTTGAATTTGTTAGTCTCTTTTCTTCTTTTTCATTTTCATTTTTAAAATCATTATAATTATGTAAATACTGTAAGACATACTCTCTTTCAGTTAGCCTTTCTTTTGTGCGATTTTTCAATGTAATATATAATTCTTCAGATAGTGATGTGCGCTCTTCTTTCGGTGACTGCAACATGGAATTTATTGTTGCATTAGCTGTTAATAAATTAGAATATCTCCGATATAATGCCTCAACAGCCAGTATTCACCCTTGACCTTGGATTTCCCCCATTAGATACTGTTTAGTTCAGTTTGTTTTCACGTGTATGTGAGTGTTCTGTTATTTCTGACAGCATTTTATTTTAACTCAAAATTTCATATTGATATGTGTAGCCAATAGTGATAAAAAATATTTTAGGAATGGTACGAAGAATATTTTACATAATATCATTAAATATTGTGACCATGAAGCAGAAAATTAAGCAGGAATTAAAATATTATTGAAAAAATTTAATAACATAAAAAAGAAACATTTTAATATAAAAAATATCATTATTATTTTGTGAAAAAGTAATTAACAAATTTTAAGAACAGAAATTTTTTATTTATTCTTCATAATTTAATGTTTATGTTCTTTATATTAAATAAAGATTTCTCTGAAATATTCTACTGTGCATTAGTACCTTTTCCCTTCTGTATTACTAATTATGTGTAATGTTTACGTCTCATAAAACCGCGAGTCTTCATTGTTAAATGTAAACTTCTCCTCCTTTCATCTTTCTTATTTTATCGAATCAAACCCATCCTAACGCTTGCGCAAAAACGCGGAGGGTTTTGCAATCCCTTGTCAAACAGTATTTTATCACTTCTCTTGATTATAGAGGCAACTTTGTATTCACAGTCTAATTAGGGAGACATAAAACCAAAAACGTATCCTAATTTGCTATGTTGGCGATGCCTGAACATTTAGTGGAGACAATTTCAAAAAGTTTTAGTAAATACCGAAAAAACGGTATTTTAACTTGTGAATACCGGTATTACAAAATTGTACAAATGGCTCAAAATACCGGTATTTGTTATACCGGTATTGCAATCCCTAGTCACAACAATTTTTTGTTTGTACGATAGTTAATACTAGCTTCCATTTTGATGTGTTGATTTTAAAGTTGTTATTTGAAATCCAAGATATTTAGGTCTATATTTAACGATATTCTCATTTTTTTTTTTTTTTTTTGCTCTATTTAAACCTAATGTTGCAAATAGGCAAAAAGGAGCAAGGTTTCCTTCGCCAGAAACCATGCTTAGAAACAAAATAGGGCGTTTCAGAAATTTTGCTTATTCGAGAAATTCGTTATTATAGATAGTATGGAGTCCTTGATAAGAATTTTTTTAAATTCACTATGAATATCGAAGTAAAGCCCAGGTTAACTCTTCTGAAAATATTGAAATAGTGTATTGTCGTTGAGAATTCGTTAAGTGTACGGAACTTCAAAGCATCAAGAAACAAATCAGAAATTTTTCGCAAAAAATCATCACCAGAAGCGTAAAATCATTTTTACTGTGTGAGGATATTGCATAAAAAGGCAATACTTCAGGGTTAAATTTTAATATAAAGACTAACATTTTTAACAGCAAATTAATCTTATTGCAGGAAAGGAGGCTCGAGAAGCACAGCTTCGCAGTTCAGCGAAAAATCGAGATGAAAATAAAGGTAACTTCAGTTCTTTAATTTACAATATATCAATTTAGTAAAATTTCTTCTTTAAAATTTCCTAATGGTGAGGGAAATTGTCTTTTTGTCATTTATTATCAATAAATCAAGATTTTGAACTTATTGCTGAAGTTGGCTTAGGAGGAGGGGGGGGGAAGGAATGGTCATGTAAATTGTATTTTGCCTTAAAACAGAATCGACGGAGTATACCTTACTCATTTGAGAACAATTTGCAATCTTAAATTTTATTAATTATGGTGGTAATCTGTTTTAATAAAATTAAAATATAAAATATGATAAAGAATTCTTTAATAGAAATTTTAGGATCTTCTGTAAATTTAGGCATGTGTTGTAGTAAAAAATTTTAATTAAAATCTAGTAACATTCCAAGTGTTGTGAAGGGAATTTCAATGCTTTGTTTCCTTCTCACAGTTTAACCCTCTTAATGAAATATAAACATAAATATGAGGATGCAAGTCGTTGATTACTAAAGTAATTTTTGTCGATTTATTTGCATTTGATTTATGTGAGAAATTATAAAGCGCCTTACTTGTATAGAATGTTTGATTTTAGAAATCGACTTGTTGGAGAAAGACGAATCATCCCGAAAAGGAACAACTGAATCTTTACCATAGCAATTGAAAGTTAGGATTTTTTGCGTAGATCCATACAATTCCGTGTCCTATTTTTCTACATTAGTAGTAGCATTGAAAAAACTGAAATGTATTTCAAATGTAGAATTAACTTTTTTAATTCCCATTTCAGAATTTAAATTTATTTTCTCTCTCTCTCTCTCTCTTTTTTTTTTAAGTATTATTTTGCTGTCTGATCGCGTGAATAGGACAGATTGTATAGGTATGGGTATTCTGAAATTATTAACAGAAGGGCAGGTTTTCGAATTCGTTTACTCATGATTTTTATATAGAGTTATAAAAAAATTAACATGGTTAATTTAATATTTGAATTGTGACATTTATTCATATTATTGCTTTTTTTCTCTCTCAAAGCGAAGCGAGTAAGGAGGAAGAGGAGTGTCCAGAAAGGTATGTATAATTCAATTTTTTTTTCTCTCTCTTATGAAAAATAGCATTAACTTAAATCTCAATGCTGAGAAGATAAATCAAAGGCTCCTTTTTGAGAGCGCCATATATTCATTTTTTGCTGTTGTTACTATAACGAAATAAGGAACAAAGGTAGGAAAGTGTCTGGGACGACTAAAAAAAATATAACACAGCCTCATCATCAAAGCGGACTCAAAAATCATTTGGCTCATTCAAATTATTTGAAACTGATTACTGATTATTTCTATATAACTATATATTTTACACAGTAAAGAATTTATGTCCGAGTGAAACATACTTAGATTGATAACTAAGATCATACATATGATTGACCATTTTTCACAACACATTTGCCCGCGAATAAAAAAAAAGAAACCATTCGATATTTTAAATTTTGTTGGACAGAAAAAAATTATACAGAATAAGTGATTGATTCGTCAAGGACACCACAGAATCATGGCTTTCAGTACTTACTATCAAATCCCACATGAAATTAAATGTGGTTGCAATGCCGTATTTCTGTGAATTATTTTTTAATTTCATGGAATTACATTAGTTTTATTATTTATTTGTATAAATTTTTATAGAATGTATGGAAATAATTATAATATTAATTGTTTAATAATTGTTAGAAATAATTCTAATTAACTATTCTAATTTAATTGCAAACCTTTTTTTTAATACTGTTAAGAAAATTGGTGTCAAATTCTGCTTTCACATACATAGGCGATAGAATTTTCAGTTACAATTTTTCTTCACTTTTTGAAAGCATTGATATTTAGGAACTAAATTTTTTTTAATTACCATAAATAAAGATACAAATTCTTGCTTCAGACACTGATTTGAATAAAGGATTTAAAATTAAATATGTATCACAAAAATGAATTTAAATTAAATGATTTAATGTCAGACATTCAAATCTCGGAGGAAACATTTGTATATAAAACATATAATAAATCGGTCTCTAATAATCAGAAACATTTGCAAAAATATACTGAATTAAGAGCAAATTCAAATTTAAAAAATAATTTCAATTTTTCTACTACTTTTCTTTTTACCTATGTTTTATTATTTTAAAATGCAATAAAGAGATTGATTTCTTTTACGTAGAAGGCAATTTTAGTTAAATATTTGATGCTACAATAGAGCCCCCACAGCAATAAGATTTCATATGAACCTTGAAATACACAATTTTATATTTTATAAGAATGTTCATTTACTATATAACATATTCTACAAAAACTATATCTGCATTGTATAATTTTCTATCATACCAGCTTTAATAATTTAATTTTCGACTGATATTATTGGAGAACTATAACTTTAAAAATAATAAACAATAAAATCATGATAAATGTTTAATTGATTTGCATGTGTGAGATTGGAAATATGCATTTAATCATATATTTTCAAGATTTGTGTAGATAGTATGCTTAATTTGTGTATTAAAAGTTATATTACTTCAGTAGGTTTTGTTACACTGTTAGCCAATAAAATTTCATTTTCTACTTACATTCCACGTATATTCTGCATTGAAATAAATTTTGTTCCATTTTATCCCTTTTACCCTTAGAACTATACGGCAGGTCTGATTTAGTAGGTGATCATTTATACTTGTGTAAATATAAATGATCATGATTGTGTATATAGTCACATATAAATCGTGAAGGTTGTTCATTTCCGCTTTTTTTAGAAAATAGTGTACAAAAGAAACAAAATATCAGGTCCTGCATTTTGAAATGAATTAACCAGCTTTCATCATTTGATATTTTTTTAAGTAGTACGTAGTGGAAAATAATCTACTTTCAGCCTTCTTAACAAAAAAATCCTTTGTGTTGTAAAGGTCCGGTTTTAACACAAATTATTCCAAACTTAACAGTTATGATACTTCGCCATAAACCTAGATCATTATATTCACTTGTTATTGTTAGCCATAAACCTACAGCATTAAATTCACTTGTTATTTTTAGCCATAAACCTAGAGCATTAAATTCACTTGTTATTTTTAGCCATAAACCTAGAGCATTATATTCACTTGTTATATTAATTGTTATTGTCATTTTCTGATTCTATCATATTTGAATAAACATACGATACTTCAATAAATTGCGCAGTTTCATTGTAAGACTGCATAGTTTGTGCAAAACTTTCTTCTCCAGTTGAAGCTTGAATTGAACTTCTGAAGTCGGAACAATTTCATTGTCAGAATTATTTCATAGACAAGAAAACAGATCTACTTGTGACTTCTTAAAATTTAATTTTTTTTTCTTTTGTAATAATTTTCTTTTTTGACACTCAGAGTGACATTTCCTTGGCATGATTAGATCTAACAATATGAAACGTTTTATGGAATAAGTTATTAAGATATTTTATACAATTTAACCTAGTAGATGAGGGAAGTGTCCGTAAATCTTCAAATCACAAGTCCGGACACCTTATGTTTATAATATATTGCAAACTTGCACTACACTGCAATATATCTATAAACTTAGTAATTTCCAAACTCGTCGATTGTTTCAATTAAATTTCTTACTCTCTTCTATTATCCTACTATTATTTTAGTTCTTGATCATGTTGGGACCCACTGATCGTGGGGCCCAGGTGCATAGCATCTGCTGCATCCCTCAGATGGCCGGCTCTGCTACCATGCCTGTACGCGCTCCTTTCTTTTCATTAGAGTTTAAAAATAAGTATTCGGACGATAACGTCCGGATTACCATTTTTAATAACAAAAAAAATTATATTATGTAATCCTATGACATCGGACGGATATCTTTTCAGGATATCCGTCCGATGTGGTGGAGGGAGAGAGGGAAAGGGTGAGCCAAGACCACACAGGTGAATACATTTAAAATTCTATCATTTTGTATAAAACAACATTAATGTCTCCTTAAATAGCTTTTTATATATTATGTTCATTCTCCCACTTCATATTTTCTTGATTCATGATTATAGATATAAATAACACTATTTTATTTTCAATTGATTACATTTATGTGGATGTAAAACTAGCAAAAACCGATAATACGTTAATTGCTGATAATGTGACTTTGTGAAATGCAGTTCAGGACCAAACTACACATATGTTCAGGATCAGCCATTAAAGAGATTCAAAACCCATATCTCGCTCATCGGATTACAAGATTAGTATATTTTACTAAGGATTATGAATCATCTGAAGCAACCAACATGTTTTTCTGTAAAGATATAGCAGATAGAAATTTTTTGACATTTGTAGGAACTCATGCAGATAATGAAAAAAGAAATAGTTTTACCCTTAAGAAAACTTTTTTTTTTGTCATGGTATATGGAAATACTTTTAGAATTGAGATTTGCTTAAGGAGAAGTGATTCATTTACCTTATTAAAATTTAATGTGATTTATTAATTATTTGTTTAATTAATAACTAAGTAATGAATCAATGCATACAATTTTGTGCCAGATACGTAACTAAAGCATCTAATGGGGTCAATTCATGTGACGTAAAAGTCGCATGTCATGTACCTCTTGCACATGGCATTTAAGTTTCATCCGCACCGCTTTCGTCGATCAGTCTGCCATTAACGTTCTCCGCCAAGTATGAAGCGGATTTTTTGTTTACATTTGATGTTATAATTTTGAGTCGTTATCGTTCAACTTATTATCTGTTAAAAGATGAGGTACTGTTGTGTTCCTGAATGTTTTAATGCGAAGCACAAGAGTGATTGTTGTAACAAAACATTAAAGTTTCCTTTAAACAATCCTGTCTTATTGAACGCGTGGATTGTTAACATTGGAATAGATATTAAGCCTTCTTCGATTTCTGTGATATGTTCGGACCATTTTGAAGAAAATTCATTCAGTGTGTGCCCGTTTACCAACTGTCGAAAACTGAAATCCAAAGCAGTGCCAGTAATTTTCAAAAAAAAAAAAAAAAAAAAAAAATCGAAGGAAAAGAAATCGGTAAACGATTTGCCATCGGTAACAAATTGAGACAAGCAGACAAGACCGTGAGTATAATTCTAATTTATTTTATTGACATTTGATGAAATTTCTGATAATTTTGAATATTCTTAGAAGGTTTTAAAATGTTTAAATGAATATTATATTACATTTTTCCTGCAAAATCTTATCTAAATTTAATGGATGTAAGTAAACAAACTCCTGTTGCAAAAAATATCACTCCCAGTTTAAAATTACGACCTGATAAAATACTAAACTTGAGTTGAAGTGAATAAATTTCTTAAGGATTTATTTAATAAGTTAATCCTTCTCTAACGACTTAAAATATAACTTTCTTATTGTTATTGATTGTTACCAGCATTTATAATTGATGTATTTATTAAAAGTGCTCTTAACTTGATAAATTAAATGCTGCATATAAGAAATAAGTATATATTTTGAAAATGCATGCATATAATTTAGTTTAGCATATAAATGCAACAGAAATGATTATTAATCAAAATTATGTGAATTCTGCTTTCAGTGGAGTGCACCCTGTTTCTTCCCAAACTATGACTTTTACTGAAATAATCAACAAGATCAACAATTTGCAGAATGAGTTGCAAGAACTTACAGATTCTGTAGGAAGAAAGACCTTCATTCCAGAGAATATTGTTGATGAGATTAAAATGAGGGCATTGACAGGATTCACTAAAGAAAGGTTTTTCTCTGTATTTTCTTTTTTGAATTTTGAAACAGATCTTCAAAAATTGAATTCGTCGAAGCGTCCAGTTGACTTATATTTTCTGTTCCTTGTTAAATTAAGGACTGGAATTTCAAATGAATTTTTATCCCTTTTATTTGAAATTTCAGATTCTACTGTTTCAAGGTATTTTAATTTTGTAACAACAGCTTTGTATGAAAAACTGAAATTGTTACCTATATTTCCTCCAAAGTCATTAGTCACTGAAACCATGCCGAAACAGTTCCGTTCAGAAAATAAGGACTGCCGAGTCATTATTGATTGCACTGAATTTCTTATACAGAAACCTAACAGTCCAGCAGAACCGCAAATGACTTTTAGTTTCTATAAGAATGCAAATACTTTGAAAGGTTTGATTGGCATAATGCCTTCAGGAGCCATCAGCTTTATTTCACCTTTATACTGTGGTAGCTTATCTGACAAGGAGCTTTTTATTAAAAGCCATTTGATGGATATGTTAGAACCAAATGATGCGTGATGGCAGATAAAGGTTTTCCAATGGAACAAGAACTTTTAAAAATAAGATGTAAATTAAAATGTCCTAAATTTTTGAGGGACTGTATTCAGTTCGATGTAACTTAAAGAATTGATAATTGTAAAATGTCTAATGTAAGAGTTACAGTAGAAAGAGCTATTTCAAGAATTAAAATGTACAAATATTTTGCAGGGGCTCTATCTTATATTTGTTTACATAATGTCAATTCTATATTTTTTATTTCTTGCATGTTGTGTAACTTTCAAAAACTATTAATTAACATTAAATAATTTTTTATTTTTAGTTTTTAACATTATAATAAAATGCATTACAAAATTTTACTTTTGTATTGTTAACCTTAAAATTCCCTTTATCTATTAGCAATTAATATTGTTTGATTCTTGCTAGGTAATCATGTCTAATAACAAAATATCAATTTGTTATTCTTATTAGAGCTTTCTTTCTCATAAGTATCATTTTTTCTTCATTGCATTACTTATAAAAATAATTTTTCAGTGTATTTTTGTAATTAACTGTATCACTTGCAACCATATTTAAAAACTGTATTTAATTATTTATAGCAAAACCAGTCAGAAAATTTTTCTTATTTATCTTTTTATGATTGTTTGAATTTTGGTTATCAATACTATCGCAATATCATGGTGAAATGAATGAATGGATGATTCCTAAAAACATTATTACTGGTTTTCTAAACACATTTGCTGATTTATAATGGCTTTAAAGTGGAGAATTTATGTCCAGCAACAGTTTTTATTGTTAAGAATGTTATGTCATTAGTTTCTTGTATTTAAACTGAAATCGATTGTTATCATACTATACTATTGTTCACTTAAGTGATTTCATTTTTAAAAATACAGGTCATTTAATTGATAATCAATTTCCATATCAGTATTTATTGTATATTTTTTATTTTCAATTTCTTTTAAATTGCTGGATTTTTATTTTAAACTTCATTACAGCATGGATATTTCACTCTTTTTTCTGTTTCTTTAATATATTGAATTTGAATCATTATAAAATTCTGCACAAGTATAAAAGTGTTTCTTCCAACTCCTCTTGATATCCTATGTAAATTATATAAATATCATTACCTCATTCTTGTGTATTAAATTTATTGTATTGTATGCTTTTGTTTTATTTTATGATATTCATTTAATATAATTTTTGCCAGTGTAACATTAGCATTTTAAAACACATTATTCACATTAATTAAATGTTATTTAATTTAAAAAATCAGAAGTGTTATTATTGATAATGTTTTTATTGGAGATTAAAAAATTATTCTTTTAGTATCTAGGATGTTTCTTTTGAATAAAGTTAATTTCCTCATTTATTTTGACAATTTTATCATGCTATGTTTATGTTCTTTCTAAGTGTCTTAAAAATAACTGCTGATAAGTAGTTTTTGAGTTTTTTTCAATAGGTTTATTAAGACATCCATTTGTTCATGTTTTTTCAAATAATTATCATATGTATTTTATCTACTATATATTTTTATAATGTTTAAATAAAAATATTGAAGGCTTAATCATGCTTGTTTCTTCTTTAATAATTCCTACAAGTTAAAATAAGTGATGCCTAGATAATAAAAAAAAAAGATATCTATACTTTTTTATTTCTTAATTTTAAATTACAAACATAATTTATTCAATATATACAAATTTGAAATACTCGCTCTTTCCTTTGAGCATACTGCAAACCTCAAAGTCTCGATATTCATAAAAAATATATAATTATTTTATTAGTAACTTTCAACATTTTAACTTATTTAAGAGTAATGATTATTTTAAAAAGATTATATTTATAAAATTCAGTATTTAGTAACATTTAATTAATATGTAAAAAATAAGTATGCAATTTTTCAAAAACACTTTGCCATAGCAATTTGTCAAAATGTATTTTTTGGGCAAAAATTTTTTTGTCATCAGTTGATCCTTTCTCATTGTAAAAAACAACAAACATGCATTCATTAAGATTTGCCACTGCCAGCTGACATTGTATTTGGTAATAATACTTATGGCTTTTCTTTAAGGTAATTTCACCATTATTTTCACTTAAACAAAATCCTACTCTTTTTTGACAGAGTTCTATTAATGTCATATTGGTGGGATCGAAAATACATTTAATTTCCAACAGCATGTAATTTTCTCCTGCTTTAATTAGACCGTCCGGAGACACAGCTATATATTGGTAAAAGGGGTGAATTCCGGTTTTTCTAACTACATGCTTGGGATTTCGTCTTATATACCACTGCCGAACATAATCTTCATTCTTAATGCCTAAGCAACTGCTGGAATAAAGGAGATGTCCGTGTCTTTTTACTTTTTGATAGAAGCTGCCAAATTTTTTAAGTCTTTCACCTTTAAATGATATCTTTAATGTTGCTTCCAGTGAGACATCTTCCTTTCATTTTTCCACTCTGTGCCTTTTTGATTTATTGTTTTTCTTT
Organism: Argiope bruennichi; assembly: GCF_947563725.1. Taxonomy (NCBI): domain Eukaryota; kingdom Metazoa; phylum Arthropoda; class Arachnida; order Araneae; family Araneidae; genus Argiope; species Argiope bruennichi. The sequence continues at coordinate 130,658,586 of NC_079162.1, read as the reverse complement.
CTATGTCTTGCAATTCTGAGAGGTCCTTAGTGTACAGCATTTTGAAAATTAAAATGTTTTGGAGAATCAGGAAAGTTATTCATTAGAGTAATATTGGTGCAAACAACTGGTGGTAATGGAATCAGCAGCCCCAACAGCACATGTACATTCAGCTTTTGAAATCTGAAATAAATATTCAATAGATATAAAATATGAATAATACAGACTAATGATTAAAATTTTTTAATACTTAACAGATAAAAATTCCAAGTTAATTAAAAAAAATTTGCTTACATATAGAAAGTTGGAATTCTGAACATATTCTTTATTGTAAGAGTCAATTTTAATGAGTATAATATATTTTAATCAACTAAAAATAATGACGAATAAAACTGTAAAAATTTTCCTTGTCTTTCTGGCATATACTGCACTAAAATGGTATCGTCTGTTACATTTATTAAATTTCAGTATAGAATTGAGATTGTGAATGTATTTTTACTATCCATAATCTTTTTTAAAAAGACTGCAAGTGATGATAATGTGGTAATGGGGGGGGGGATTTTAAAATTCACAACTTAACAGATTATTAAAATACTTTTTCTAAAAAAGTTACAAAAATTTCACAAAGCATAGGACTTTGTTACAATTTTTATATATCTTCTTGATGAACTTAAATTCAGAATTTTAAGACAATCGTACTTTTAATATTTCTGTAAACTAAAATTATGTCTAATAAATTAAATTCTCCTACAAGATTCGTTCTATCTATAGAGAATTTGTAAAATAAAATAAAAAACGACTGAGATTTTATATTTTCAATAATAAATCATACATAAAAAATTAAAATAATAAAAATTATTTAAAGTAAATGAATAAAAGATTTTTTTTTATTTGTTACACTTATATAATAATAATAATTTTATTAACCTTACAATCTATCTGCATTTCTGAAACTGGCTGATACTTGACCTTATTTTTCATTTCTGCTCGTACATCAGCTGCTATCATAAATTTGTCGTCCTATCCGCTGAAAAATCTTAAGTCGCTGAGGAATTTGTCTTTGTATAATTGGAGACCTTGTTTTATTCGCGTTACAACGCTATTATTTCCCGTCGAAGTGGAATAATTTTCAGCATATTCTAAAATATGCTGGAGTTCAAATTCTTCTAGGCATAAAGGATTTTCAATAACGCTAGTGTACATATTAATTAAAAAATTATTAACAAAAAATAATAGAACTCGAATTAAATTTGAAATGAAAACAAATTTAAATAATCTAAGACTTATTAATTTTGTGAACTAGACAAACTAATAATGCACATGGGAAAAAAACGCCTACCACAGTAAAAAAAAAAAAAATGGTTTGGAAAAAAAAATATAGAGAAAGATAAAACGACAGCAAACTAATTAGGAAGCGATATTAATTAATTATGTAAAAAAATTACATTAAAAATGTTAATTAAAATTCTTATTTAAGAAATAAAATTACATTACTACCGAAAATTTTAAGAAAATAATTCAAATATGAATTTCTTTTTAAATCAAAGTTTAAAAAATCAAAAGTTTTTGCTAATTAATCGGCAAGCGTAAGATTTAACTTTAACTTCAATGTTCTTAACAATGTTATCGAAAGACATCCCGATATGCGCAGAACGGTTTGCAATTGAACAGACACGGTTTGTTTGGTACATGACACGTGACCGTAAATTGACCCCATTTTCTGTCTTATTGATAAATTTCTCAAAATTTATGCTGATCTACATAACTTCAAAGATTAATGATTTTGATTTTAAGCATACTCCCCATTGTCTTATAAAGGGTTAAAAGAAAATTAAATTGAAAGAAAGTATAATAAAAGTTTTCATGACATAAAAAGTGAAGAAAAATAATAATTTGGATAAAATATGGATACCTTTGTTTCGATTGGATAGATTTTCAATTATTATAAAAATTATGTTAAGTTGAATGTAGATAAGCGCATTGCCCAATATGAAATGAATATTTCTGATGTTGACTTATGCCATTCTTCACATCACTTAAAATGCTGTTTTTTCGGTAAAAATAGGGCCCATATATAAATTGATTGTGAAAATTTTTAGATCAAAAATAGGACAGCGTTTTATATATATCCCAAATGGTTTTAAAGTTTTAATGGACAGAGATAAACAATGGTCTGCCTACGCTGGCATGCGGCTATAAATTCCATTTTATGGTGTCTTGCAATTGGCGCATACAATAAAAAAAAATCATGCAACAGATAGAAATTTTATGAAAAATATTTTGGAAAAATCTTTTCATAAAATTGTTAAAAGAAAATCGTTAGCATTTCGCTATGCAAATTACATTTTTAAAAAAACTGAAACGGCTAAATTATAGTTAAATGAAAGAAAATAAATCGCCTGAGAATTAATTTGTTATTTTGAAAAATTATAATAAAGTTAATTTATTTTGTATTTTAATTTTCACAAATAAAAATAACTGTCTGAACCTAAAAAAATCTTAAGAGTACGTGATGGTACCGCAAGTATGCCCTAAACATTAAAAAAGGGCTTAATATAAACATTATTGTACATTTTGTATAAATAATTTATAAAAAATTTTATTTTTATGCAGCGTGTTCCATTTTCAAATAAGTAAAACTCACTTAATTTTAAACATACAAGTATGCGGTTTTGTTTTGTTTTTGTATTGTTTTATAAAAAAAATGAAAGCTTTTTAGTTGACTAAATTTGTTTAGAGGGGTCACATAAAAATTTTAAAAAAGAATAACTTTTGGAAAATTAACTGAAATTTTTTTTATTAACATGCTTTTATTTCATGCTTTATTTTCAACTGCTTTGGAATTTACATTGCTCACTTAGTTCTAATAGGTAAATAATTAAACCACGTTTCAATCTTTTTTGGGACAACCTGTGTATTACTATAAATAATGAAGTATATCCTCGACCCGATTACTATGTAAGCTTCAAAAAAGGTGAACTGAATTATTGGGAATGTTTTTAAGACTTATTTAATATCTTATTTAAATACAAACAACTCTGAAAGTGGATGTTTGATTAATTACTTAAATTGATGTATCTAGTCATTCCAGCAAAACCTTTCAAATTTTATATTATTTTCGATTAAAAAGAAAAGAAAGGGAAAAATGAAGATATATAACAAAACATTTGAATATATGCCTATAATAGAATATTTCACCCTTATTGAATGATATAGTATCCTTTTGGTATTGTCTTGAATGAAGAAAAGGACCTTCGATCCCTCCAGAAAATAATTTAAACTAACAGGACAGAATTACGATATTAAAAAATGGCAATGAAAATGTAAGTGATCCGATTAATAGTCACAAAATTTCATTTGATTTAGTTCTAATATATTTGAAATTTAAAATAGTTGAATTACAAAAAAAAAAAAAAAAAAAAGTCTTATTTCGATAGAAGAGGTAAAATTATAAGAATTGTTAAAAATCCAGTGAATAACTTAAACGTCATCAATAAACTATATTAGACATTTAAACACTTTAGGGGGGAAAAAAAAACTTTGATTTCAAAAGAAGAATTTATGGTGGGAAGAGTATTCCTTTAAAACATCTTCCAAATCCTCAAAATAATAATAATAATAATGCAAATCCCTAACAATATGTTGATAAAAATCAAAACAAACAATAATAGTAAACAGATTAATTATCTTTTAACGAGAGATCATGATAGACATTATGTAGAATATAAAATTTCTGGACTACTATAAAAGATTTTCAAAGTCAAGTTCAGATTTTAAAGCGGCTGTAATCGAGATGCTTGTACAGTCGATTTTAAGGTATTCATTCCTACTTCATTAACTCCTGAAGTGCGTTTCCCGACGAAAATGTTAATGAAAATAACAGTCTATTTTAGATGAAATCATTATAAATGTCAATAAATAAATGCTTCATGAATTACAAATGTTAATCCTTGAATTGATATCAAACTCGTTAAAGATGGGGATTTGATATATAGGAGGAAAGTAAATGAAATAAATCATGTTATCATTACTAATATGGTATATATGATTATTAATTTTTCCTTAGACATAATATCTAATAACCCCTTAGGATCGGCTCGATTGAAAACTTACTTTTATATTCAGAAATTATCTGACGCAGATTTATAAAAAATTTCTTTAATAAATAGACATGACAAATAAAAACTGAAGAAGTTTCCAAAACTCCTGGTCCGACAGAAAATTTGATTAAAAAATTAAGATGTCAATTGGAAATTAATTTATTAAAATCAGAAATTATCGGAAGATTTTATAAGATAATTTCAAGATAAAATCAACTGGTAGAATAATTATAATAGTATATCAAGAGCTGTCAGAAAAATTCATTTTTGATAATGAAAATGTAAAGAAATTTAATTTGATCGATGATCATAAAGTTCATTGGAAATCTATTTCTCAATATCAAAAATTAAATTATGTGTTTATAATTGAAAACTTTTGGAAATTAGATATGAATTTGATTTTCATGCATCAAAAAAAAAAATTGAGTATAAATACAATCGGAAAAGTAACAAATACACTCAATGGTTGAAAGTGAAATCTTATTTTTGCACATGAAAGAAATCAATTCTGAATTTGCATTGGGGCATTTCGAAATAATCGCTGATTGCAGAGTTATGAAGAACTTGAAGCTTCTACCGTAAAAAATTGTTAAATTTTTTAACATATGGTATTTATATAAAATGTGACTGAATAGGTAATAAGCTTTAAGAATGATGATATGATTAAAAATAACAGCTTTAATTATAATAGTTAATTTTGAGAGGGAATTAGCTGAAAAAATATACAAAAGAGCTCAATTTTGTCATTTGAATGATATGATCTCTTAAAATTTATTTATATTTGCAACAACTCGAAAATGTAACCAATTCAATTAAAAGTAAAGAATTTAAAAAAAGTTTAAAATTTCTAAATATATATGAATAAAAACTATTTTAAAATTTTATAAAATGAGACTTCACTTTAAAAAACGAAAGGTAATAAATGAAAGCCGAGAAAAAGCACAAAGTCTCGGGTTCTCTTGAAAATACACCTTTTAAAAATTTAAATGAACTTGAAATTACTAAGAAATATCCTGTAAAAGAAATTATCCCCGAAAAATCATGAACAATTAATTGTAGAGAAAATATACGAAACATAAAAGGATCCTATTGTTTTTCTACCCAGATACGTTGTAAAATAAAATAACTGAGAAAAAAATGAGAACATCAATAAATTTCCTGAATTAAAATTTACATTGAAGGGGAAATAAGACTGTGATAATGGAAATGACGCAATCTTGTTTGAATTCTCGATTAAAACCTGCAAGAATTGTCTCACCATAACTTTCTCGCATACTCTCTAATAAACATGTTATGCTATAGAACGCCTTACATGACATTGGTGTACAATAGTTAGAAAATATTAAATTTGACGTGAATTAATCATCTTTACTGAATCTGTCTTGCCATCCTTAGCGAATTATTTGGCGATTAATCCGTGGCAGTTAATAGTACCAGAAAATAGAATTTGTGTTTTAGACGCGTTTTTCTCAACCAACTGAAACAAAAATACGACAGAAAACTGCACTTGTAGTAATAAAATCCCATATCTAATTTGCTACATTTAAGTCATTGTATATTTGAGTTATCAAGTTTATATGTTTTTGGAAGTACAGACAGTAAAGGCCGTTTAAATTAGTTTTAAAAAGAGATTTCAAGGCTTTGAGAATTATCTGGAAAGTATCCGTCCCATAGATATTTTCGAAAAATCTCATGTTTCTGGTAATGCCTTTTAACTTCCCATCCCCGTCAAAAAGGAATTTTTATTGACGATTTTCAACTTTCTAGAGGACAGTCAAAAACTTTATAAAATCGTCGGGAATCATTGCACAATATTCTTAAATCTTTTCTGTACTCTGTTAATCTTATAGTATCAAATTTATTGTATCTAGTTATTATACACACAGATATCTAGGTAACCGACTGTCACTCTTTTGGTGAATTTGTCATAAATTGTTGATACCTACAAGTCTACAACTCTTATAATAAAACCTTATGTTTCATTTCTTTCTTATAGTTTTTGAAATCTTTTAGTCATTCTTTTCACATACACACAAGAGGACCTTCTGTAAGCAGATTTCATTAAGGACTTATGTGTAAAATCCCAATATCTTGTAGGCTATTCCATATCTGTGTACTGTGTTCACAGAGCGAGACCGATGGTAGAAATTATTCAAAATATGTTTTTTTTTTTTTTTTTTTTTTTTTTTTGTGTGTGTGTGTGTGTGTGTGTGTGTGCGTGTTTCAGATTGAAATGTGAAAATGTATCAAAATGTTGTGATTGAATGTTTTCATTTTTACAAAACTTTTTCGTTATATTCTTCGTATATGAGAAATTAACAAATGACTTCATCAAACTGATTTTTAAGATGTAAAGATTTGGATACCTTCTGTACTAATCTGTACAAGATCTGTACAAGATTCTGTACAAGACTTTCTGGTACAATATGTGACGTGTTTTTCCTCTTTCTGTTTTCATTAGTTTAATTTCATTTAATTAAAATTTTCATTAGTTTAGGTTTGTATTTTAAAACTTCCAATTATTTAATTCTAGTTTATATTTATTTAATTTGGGTAGAGAATGAAAATAAATTCATCACTAGAAATGTATATAAAGAATAATCCTCTAAAACATTACTTATATTTATGTTATATTGAAGGCACAGAATTAATGAACCTCTTTTCTTTTCTTTAGCAAGATGAGATGTTAATTCCTGGGAAGGTGTGACTTTTCGAGTGTACCATTGATATGGTCTGACAATGCAAATGTGATACTGGCAATGGTAATGTAGAGGTGGATTGATTATAAAGGTAATCCATCTCTTCGTTACCATTTCATAGTGCTTCATACACCTACAATCTTTGGGAGAAAGTATCTTCATCTACATCTGCCGTCTTTTTAATTAGTTACTAATTTTGAAACTTTTTATTTTCATCATCTTGTCTGCTTAATTAACATCCTTCAATAACTTGTATTTCTTCCCTTCATTTTACTTTTCAAATCATCTATATTATTCTAAAAATTCAAGAATATGGCTTGTAAATAGTTGAAGTTTATTAATGTTTGTCATTTAATCTTCTGCATGAAATGATATTGAAACTTCTTTTTGCATTTGAAACCTCTAATAATTTGGTGTTAAAAATGTGAGTAATTAAAATAATTCAGTTGCTGTTTATTAAAATGTCATCTTATAACTAACTATTCTAGAATCATTTTTATAAAAAATTACTATAAGGTTCATTTAGATATCCCTTTATCCAACTTGCATAGTAATTTATAAAATTATTTTTGTTTTAATTTTAATTATATAATAATGCTAATTCAATTATATAATCGAATTTATGTAAAAATCTAATGCTTTCCTACAGTTTTCAATACTCAATTAAGAACTATTTGAAATACACCCAATTTCTTTTAGAGAGTTTTACTAAAATATTAAGAATATTTTTGTTGTGCTTGTTATATCTACGTGGGTCATCCGGAAAATAAGTTTCCCATGGCCCATAAAAAGGAACAAAATACTATAAAGTGGAAAGATTTATTGCTAAAGATAGAGCATTGTATCAGTTATTTCTGAGCATAAGAACCAACGGAATTGTAACATTTGTCATACCGTGGGATAGATTTGACTCCAGTGATTTGATTCCAGATTCTATGACTCCAGTGTCATAGAAATCGGCTTCCTGGGAGTGATTCCAAAGTGTCACAGTTGTCTGCAAGTCTTCGTTTATGGGAAAGTGATGCCCTTATAAATATTTATCCGGGTGCAAGTCGCTGAGAGCAAGATCAGGACTATACGACAGGTGGTCAAACATCTCCAAGCGAAACATTTGAAACAAATATTTCTTGTTCGGGTGTAAGGCATTTTGGCATTCACCTGGCGAACAATTTTCAAAGCAACAGATGCTTCATGACGATTCCTGCTTTACAATTCTTAATACTATGGAAAATGGCTACTGAGTTCCGTAAACGTAAAACGACAATTCTTCAGAATGCTCTGCCTTACCTTCTCCAGCAAGTCATCATGGATGAGACCTGCCAGCCGCAGCGCTTTTTGTCATGGACATTTTGCTTACCTTCAGACACGATCCATCCGACACGACGAACCATCTGCTTGCTCATCACATCTAGTCCATACACTAAACACAACTGACGATGGATTCCGATCGGTACTACTTTCTGTGTACCGATCGGTACTACTTTCTGTGTACATTGTTCGGGTGTAAAGCATTTTGGCAGTCACCTGGCGTTCAATTTCCGGAACAATAGGTTTTTGTGATGATTTCCTGCTTTGCAGTTCGTAATACCTATGGGGAATGGCTACTGAGTTTCGTAAACGTAAGCCGAACTACAGCAAGTCATCATCGATGAGAGCTGGCCAGCCGCACCGCTGTTTGTCATGGACATATTGCCTACCTTCAGAAATTTCCTGACACGAGGAACCATCTGTTTGCTCATCACCTCTGGTCCATACACTAAACTGTCAATGGATTTCGATCGGCGCTACTTTCTGTGCATTCCAAAACTTTATGACGGACCTGACCTAGCAATGGCCTTCTTTCATCTCAAAGTCGTTCGAGCTCAATCAAATTTATATATGTGTAATGATATTTTAAACTCTGATTTCAATTCTAATTACTTTAGAAAGTTTTATCTTAATTTAGCCCATAGTAAGTCCATTTTCTTATTTTTTGATCCAATTCCAGTTTCTCTACTTTATTAATTCAAGAGAAGCTTTAAAAATTGCTGAATCGGCTAAACGCCAACACTTTCACACGCGCAGCGTGAAGGGATAGAAAAATGTCGAGTAAGCACATTCTTTTTTAAAGATCCCTCCCTTACTTGCGATTGATATGCGTCAGAAATCCCTATCAGAATCTTAATAATATGTTAGCACTGTAAAAAAGTATTTTCCCTATTCATATCTCATGTTATATAAGACGAGGGATAATTTATTTCTCTCTTCTTCCCCACTTCTGCTTTTGTGTCGTGCTGTGGCGGACGTGCTTTGTCCGCGTCTCTGCTTGTAAATAATTATGCTTTGTCGGAATGGATATTAAAATTAATTTTAAAATGTAAAAAGTCTGTTCACTGTCTTCGAACCTGCATTCTGCTTCAACCAAAATAACATTACATATTATTTAGTCGGCAAGGATAGTTTCCTGTGAAAAATTGTCAAATGAACTAAAAGAATTAAAATTAAATCCATGGGTGAGGCAGTTGCATTGCGTCTCCGCAGCTCATCGAACATGGTTTGGTATTGGTGCGGCCACCCACGCTTTCTCCAACGGAAATTCGTCATGTTACCGCATCGTCGATGGATAACCTGTGACCTCATCCGACGTTCCTGCTCTGCTGTTCAATAGATACCCTTGTGTTTGTGCTCCATATCGTCATGTGCGTGCTCCTTATATCTTCAAGGAGTTGGGGCTGCTTGTCATCTTAAAAAATTTCTGGCTCCTTACTTGTGCTGAATAATCCCGATCCCGACATCATTTACTTGTTATATTATCATCACCAAAATAATAGTCACCTGCCGCAGCCACCAGTTCCAGTGCTCAAAATTGCATTTTTGGGATTAATTAAAAAAGTGATGATTCATCAAAAAAGTATTTAGTGTTTCGCGACTCAACGGTGAAAATCAAGATTTATATTGTGTGTTTTTCTTTTCATTTTTAAATTTTAGAATTATAGCAAATTATATTTGTGTAGTATTATTTAAAATATTGAATTTTTAATCTTTTATCAAATCTATTTTTAAAATTTTATGCATAAATTTATAATGTTTTTTTATTTGAAATATACTTTAATGTTGTTAAGATCTGGTAAAATGACTGATACAGATAAAATAAATGTGTCTAGCCCTCAAAGTTCAGAAAATAAAATTGATAAAGAAGAAAATGATCAAATAGCCCAAGAACCCTCCATAATCCCTTTTGATCCCGAAAATGGGATGAAGATGGATTCATGGTTGCGATATTTTAACAAAATTTGTCAAGAAAATAACAAAACTGATTTGTGGAAAATTAAAAATATTGCTAAATTTCTAAAAGGGTCAGCTTTAACTCATTATATAAATAGTTGTTTAAATATTGATAATTTTGATGAGTTATGTTGTGTATTAACTGAACAGTTTATTCAACCCACTATTGTTAATTTTTCTGACTTTTCACAATTGAAAATTTCTACAAAAATTCACAATTGAAATCAAAAAATGCTAAATTAGTTGATTATTTTCATCAAAAATTAAATTATGGCAGACAGTTGGGCCTTAATCCACAACTGATTTTAGTATGTCTTACTGATGGACTGCCAACTCAACTGAAACAATTGGTAAGCATAAAAGCTCCTAATACCCCTACAGAATGGCTTACAATAACAACTAAACTATTAAAAATGGAAGAATCTTCAGAACCAAGCCCAGTCAGGTGCAATCAGAGTAAGGCAACCAGCACGTTTTACACCTAGGCATAATTTTAATTATAGATTCAAAATTTTTTTTACTCCTCGAGCTCCCAATAATTTTAGTCGGAATTATCAGAATTAACCAAGGCCACACCCAATGATTTCAATTACTATGGTCATAATTTGCATTACCAACAAAGATTACCATCTTTTCCATGTATAATTTGTACTCAAAAAAAGTATTCTAAATGCTTATCATTGGACCGAAGTATGTCATTTTCATCAACCCCAAATTATGACAAATGTTCCAATAACAGCCAATTTGACTTCACCGTGCACAGAAATTCCTCTTAGCTGTTCTGAAAATCCTGGAATGTGACAAAATTCTCCTAATGAGGCCCCTGGCAAATGACAATTATTAGTGTCTGGACACATCTCAACTTTACCAAGTCTAGCTAACTTTGACAATGTTTATAACCCTCATAGTAATGTAAATATTGTTATTGATACAAGATCCACTCTTTCAATTATATCTGCAGATATTGTAAACAAACTTGACAAGAAAAAAATTTAAACCCTATTAGAGTCAAACAAGCACATGGAACATTCCAATTAACCCAAATTTGTGACATATATTTAAAAATTGCCCAAATAAATAAGAAAATCTAATTATATATTATGGATAATCCTTTACCATATATCATTTAGGACTTCCAGACTGTACTTTATAAAAATTAATTATAGATTTTGACAAAAATAAAATATTTCAAAATGGAAAAATTATTACTAACTTGCATACCAATAATAATTATATGTCTTTACATATCGTTGAAAATAATAACACAAGTGATAATAAGTTTAAGGTAGTGAAAACCTCAGAGGAAATTTTCCCACCTCTGACTAAATAAACTGTCTGAACCTGTGTTATCTCTGGTGTCAGAATATTCTCATGTTTTTGCAAAAAATAAATATGATGTTAGTAAAATAAGAATGGCAACCCCTAGAATAAATTTAACATCTGCTTTACCAGTGTCACAGAGGGGTTACATAACCTCTGCTACAGATGAAATTGAAATAAATAAGCAAATATAAAAATTTGTTAGATGCAGGTTTAATAAAAGAATCTACTAGTAATTATTCCTCCCATGTAACATTAGCATATAAAAGAGAGATGAAAATAGAAAAAGTAGACTTTGTATTGATTATCGTAAAATTAATTCCCTTTGCAAATCTGAGGCAGAGCCTCTACCTAGAATAGATCCTTTACTAGATAAATTAAGTACTGCTAAAGTTTTTTCCACTTTGGATCTTGCATCTGGATATTGGCACATGCCCTTGCATGAACAGGATAAACATAAATTAGCATTTGTAACTACTGAAGGTTTATATGAATTTCAAGTCTTACCTTTTGGCTTTAAAAATGCACCTGCAATATTTAATAGAACTATTCGTAGAATTTTAAATAAACATAAATTTTCAAATTTTGCACGTACTATTTTAATGACATAGTAGTTTTCTCTAACTTATTAGAGGAACACTATGATCATTTAAAACAGATTTTTCAAATGTGTGAAAAAGAAAACATTAAATTAAAATTTTCTAAATGTGTACTTTCTCAAGATAGAATTAATTTCTTGGGGGTATGAAGTCGAAGGATGTGTCTCTCCTGATAATCATAATATTGAAAGCATTAAAAAATAACAACCTCCAAAAAAATGTTAAACAACTTCAAGGTTTTCTTGGCTCTGTAAATGTTTATAATAAGTTTATTGATTCTTATACTAAAATTACAAAACCCTTAAATACTCTTCTTAAAAAAGTAACACCATGGCAATGGACAGGAGACTGTCAAAAAGCTTTTGAAATATTAAAAAATAAATTGATAATTAAACCAGTGTTACAAATATATAACCCTAATTTACCTCTTTATGTTTTTTGTGATGCATCTCAGGTAGCCATTGGAGCTGTTCTGAAACAGCCTGACCGTTTTGGTAAATTACATCCTATATCTTCTCATTCAATAACTTTACGATCTTATAAAAAAATTATTGTATAACTGAGTTGGAATGTTTAGCAATAGTAGATGCTCTTGATAAATTTTATTACTATTTACATGGGAAGAAATTCATAATTCATACTGGTCATGCTGCTCTTGTTTTGCTTAAAAATGTAAAAAATTTAAGGGAAGATTATTTTGTTGGTCTTTAAAATTAAGCATGTTTGATTAGCTGTTCCCTTTAAATATTTAACTTCATAATTTTGAAGCTGATATGTTATCAAGGTATCCTACCACTCAATATCTCCAACATTCTGTGCATTCATTGGAATTATGAGATTAAACAATATCAAAGTTTAGACAGTTTAGATAATACTAAATATAAAAATATTAATGATGTACATGTAGTTAAAAAAAATTTGTTTAAAATAGTTATACTTTTTTCTCTTGGGAGAAAAATTTTTTTTAAACGGCTCATGAACAATTCGGGCATCCAGGCGCTCAAAAGATGATAAATTTAAATACTCCTCAGTATTATTGGCCCGATATTACTCAAGATATTGCACTTTTTTACAGACTGTGCCCTCCACAGATCGGCCTTTTGAATGGCTTTCTGTCGATACTGTTGGATTTAATTATTACAATTCAACAAAAAAAAATTTCTTCATATAGTAATTGATCATGCGACTGGATATGTTTGGGCATTTCCTTGCAAAAATGAAAATTCTGAAACTTATATTAATATATTAAAGCAAGTTTTCCAAATTCAGGTTACTTCCAAATTATTAACTGATAGAAATGGTGCTTTTACCTCATTTAATTCAAACATTTCCACAGAAATTACAGAGTCAAGCATCTGTTAACATCTTCACATCATTCACAAACTGATGGGAAATGTGAAAAAGTTAACCAGTGAATAGTAACTAAATTAAAGTGCAAAGTCAATTCTTCTTCTACTAAAATTCCTTGGACTCTTTTAGAACAAGTAATCAATGAATATAATTTAACACCCCATTCAGTTACAAAATTTCCTCCTGCATATTTGTTAGTTGGCACTTTACCTTATTCTCCTCCCTTAACACAAAATCAATTCTATCCTCTAATAGAAGAAGCCAGAAAATTAGCTAAAGATAATATAATAAAATATCTTAATAAAAATAAAATAAGATATGATGCTAGATTTATAGATTCTCCATTCAAACCTGGTGACATTGTAAAGCATGAGGAATTTAATTACCAAAATCGTAGATAATTATCTCCAGTATTTTCAGGCCCATATGAAATAGTAACTAAACTTTCAGATATAAATTATTAAATAACTATACCAAACACATTAACAAACAAAGCTACTGATATTGCCCATGTATCAAAATTAAGAACATATTACCCACCAGAAAAATTAAAATTAAGTCATGAATAATAATTTTAAAATAATCCTTTTATTTCCCATGTTTCTTCCACATAAACCCCAACTCAGGTTGGCCCGTTGTCTCCATTCGTAAGAGTTAGTTTTTCTTTCCTTCATGATAATGATGTGATAGGCGCTATAACAAAATAAATTCAAATACCTCAGGCTTATTGAGATGTGAGTATATTGCCAACCTCACAATTAATTTCTATCTCTTTCTACTTTTAACCTGGATATGTTGTTCTCCACGTTGGAAACGAATATTCCTGAATGAAAGTAGAAAGAGAATAAGAATTAAGTCCCACTTCTTGATGTCCTAATTTTGGATCATTAAGTTTCACCCACTACTAGAAATTGGTAGACAAGGTTTTACTATTGACCACTAATTGACTAACTAGTGGGTTAAAATTTTTCTTTTAAAATTCCGCATTTTTATGTCATCTGTTTTGTATTAATGTTATAATGAATATTTGAATCTCATATTATTATTTTCAAATTCAAGTGTTACATGCAAAAATCAGAACTATATTGATATTTTATTATTATATAAGTTCAATTTATTATTCCATTACTTTACATCCAATTAGATAATTTTGGTGAGCCTTCTACTAGTATTTAAAGGACACTGTGTGCAAGTATTCTTTAAAGACATTCCTCACCAAATAGAGACAATATTACAGACTAAGAGACAATAGATTGAGTTTCTTCAGAAAATCATTTTTATATTGCACATTTTAATATTATTATTTTTGTTGTTGTTGAATATTTAAGTTTATTTAATATTTTCACAGATATCACTTTATCTTTTTTTATGCTTCATATAATCATGTACAAAATGATTTTTATATTAATGTAAAGGTAAGGGAAACTTGGGTATCACTTTTAATATGCCTTTAAATTTTAATTTTTCTTACTTGAACACCACTGTAAGGTATGGCTGTGTGTCAAAGGCCCTGACGTACCTCCACGCCTTTCGGTGGGAGAAATATTGTAATGGTATTTTAAACTCTGATTTCAATTCTAATCAATTTACAAAGTTTTATCTTAATTTAGCCCATAGTAAGCCCATTCTCTTATTTCTTGATCCAATTCCACTTTCTCTACTTAATTAATTCAAGAGAAGCTTTATAAAATTGCTGAATCTCTAAACGCCAACACTTTCACACGCTCAACGTCAAGGGATAGAAAAATGTCCACTAAGCACATTGATTTTAAAGATACCTGTGTTTCCCTTGCTTGCGATTGATATGCGTCTGAAATCCCTATCAGAATCTTAATATATTAGCACTGTAAAAAAATATTTTCCCTATCCATATCTCATGTTATATAAGACGAGTGGCGGACGCTTTGGCGGATGTGCCTTGGCCGCGTTCTGCTTGTGATTAATTATGCTTTCCCAGAATGGATATTAAAATTAATTTAAAAATTTAAAAAGTCTTTTTACTGTCTTCGAAACGGCATACTGCTTCACATAAAATAATCCTTACACACACACACATATACTGTATATTGTGTACAGTATTATGTAAATAATACTGTACATAACACTGTATTAAATAATACAGTATAATGTACAGTATTACTTAAAACAGTATTATGTATACTGTTTTAAAAGATTTTTTAAACTGTCATTTCCTTCTTAAAAAAATTATATTTCATTAAAAATTTGACCAGCTTTTTCTCAAAAAAATAATAAAGTATTTTTGATAATACATATGTACATTATTTTCAGAAATATCATGTAGTGTCCTTGGAAGATCCACTACATGATATCCTTCTCGAACATGGATTTCACTGACATGTGACACAACACGGATTACAGTGACATCTATCAGATTTTTTCATATGTCACCCCCGGTATGCTCTACTTCTTATATTTGAATCCTTTAAATAATAATATAAATTTAGCATACATTACTTACAAAACTCAAGGAGCTCATGTCTGCAATTTCTATTTTATATTTATTTCTTCATGTTTTCCCTTAATGTACCAAATTGAAGGTTATTTCTAATATTTTCTTATCAGCATTTTTGATTTTATATTCGGTATTGCATTGTTTTCTGTTAGTGGGTTACTATTTATTTCAATCCGATTTTGTTGGTTAGTTTTTATTAGAATATTCCTGTACCTTATGAATAAAGAAAATCCATTTGCAATGAATCAAAATTTCTAATGTTATCGTGAAGGTGCATCAATATAACTTTATGTGAAAAAAAAATAGCTTATTTCTTCAGCACTCTGCCAATATTCGCGATATATTTCTACTACAACTTACTTTAATAAATCTGTGATTATCCGATCTGACATAGTGTTACTAGGATAAGTCTGTCTAGATGGGCACTTTCTTTAGTTAAAAATATTAATTGAAATTATTTTTATTAATACTTGATTGATTGCTCGTTTTATAAAAAATAAAACTTGTGCAACTGATTTCGTTGTATTGTAGCTATTATTTTCATTGCAATGACACGTCATAAAATTTCCGCTGTATACACAAGATATATGATCTCAATTTATTCCTTATATGATATTAATTTATTCCTTTTATTCATTTAATGAAATCTCTTTAAATGTCAGATTAAATGAAACACATGTAGCTTCATGGTGTCATGGAAAATTGTGAATTAGGCATACCCTTTGTCCCTTCATTCAGTTAAAATAAATTTTTCCATGAAATTTTAATAAAAATAAAATTTTTAATTAAATTTAATAAATATTGATAATTATTTTAATAAATATTTATATTTTTTATGTGTTTTATATCAATGATTTTCATTATTTTAACGAAATTCAATTTGTTATCAAAGATATAAAGATTTCGATTGTTTCGTTTATTGAATACGTTAAATTGCGTGATATCCTTATGTTAAATTAGCTTTAGCATAAATATTTGGTTTAAAACATAGCTTGCATTTTAATTTTTGTGTAAATTGGATATGAATTTAATTTTGAATTTTAAAAAATTCATCATTACTTTATAGTTTGTATTATAAATGCGACTTTTCTCTTGTCTTTTATTTGGATCTGGTTTAAGATATACAAAAAGTAAGGAATATTTTCGATGTTATATATATAAAAACCACTCTAACGATAAATGTGATTCTACTAATAAACACTACATTTTTTACGAGAGTATTTGATTCATTACGCAAAATTATTGCGATGTCAAAAATTAGAGAAACTTGCAGCTAAATCATTTCTAATTTCAAAATAAAGATCAAACTTCAAAGGAGATGATAGAAAGAGAACTGTGCAAATACATAATGAAAAGGACGGGTGTATACGGTGTAAAAAAAAGTAGAAAAAATAAGAATAAATGTTATTTTTGTTCTTATTTTTGTTAAAAAATAAGAATAATAAGAACAAAAATAACATTTATTCTTATTTTTTCTACTTTTTTTAAAGTAGAAAAAATAAGAATTTTTGTTATTTTTAATGCAATTATTTTTATAAGAATTATTTTTTAGATCATTCACCGAAAATAATATTAGTGTCATTACCAAGATAAAGTATCAATGACAATAAAAATGTTTTCGTTCATTTGAAACCGTCTAAAAAAAGTAGGACAATTTTAAAAAGAACAAAATATAAGCGGTTTTAGTAAGGAATACTCTTTCTATTAGCTTTCATGACTTCATATATTCTGTTTGGAAGTGAATCATACAAAGATTGGATTTCTTTTTGACAAAAATTATCCCATGCGGTATTTAATACCACTCACTCAAAGAGCGATTGAACTGCTCCCCACTAGCGTATACTCGAAGAACAAGCATTTCCCAGATATTTTATACTATATTCAGATCGGGGCTTTTAGCTGGCCATGGTAAAACCTGCACATTAGTTGCCGCGAACCAATTTTTAACTCCATTGGCCGTGTGGATTGAGGCTCCATATTGTTGAAACATCCACTGTTCTCCTAATTCGGAGCCACAAGGGAGAAGCTCGGAATTCAGAACATAAATGTAGTATATATGCTTCTGCTTACCATTGAGAAAGGCCAAACTTGTTCTTCCTCCATAACCATATAACCAACTGCTAACCAGGCCATCAAACTTCCTCCTCCCATTTGTCTAGTTGAATAATATTGTTCTGCATTCTTCAGATAATGCCAGTAGTATTGATAACCGTCTGGACCATCTAAGTTATACTTTTTTCATCTGAAAATATCACAGAAGTCCATTCTGTGATCTATGACATGTGTTCCTTAGCCCAAGACAAACGATTATTAATATATGTTTCTTCCACTTTGGATGTTGTTTCCGTTTTTTTGAAAACGAATATTTTGGACTTTTGAATGTAGTTGTATAATATTTGCTTTAGCACATGAATAAGTCCTGCTTGATTTCGTTCTTTTGCAACACTTACACTACTCTTTTTAAGCTCATGAGCAATTTTTCTCTCTTCACGAGGCGTTAACTTTTTAAGCCTACTAGTATTCTTTCTTATTACGTTTCTGTTTGGATTTTTAATTTAGAAATTGTATTGGGGCTGACGTGCTCTCTAATGCCTTTACCTTCATTTTTATATGTAATAATTTGACTCTTTTTGAAAATCATTTAAGGGTATACATCTATTTATTCTGTAATTAAAACATCAATGAAATTTTTCCAAAATCTTTTTTTTTTTTAAAGAAAAATAGATTAAAAAAAGGATATATTTACTCTTCTACTCGTACACATTCCACCACATAAAATAAAATAGTAGGTGTCTTTCTACTATTTTTACACACTATGAATCATATATTCTCGTCTTTCTAATCATAAATAGTGGTATCTATTTCATTTTTACATTAAAATAAAGAAAGCATTGGTAAATAAAACCTACAAAAGAATCTCTTAGCCGGAATAAAAATATAAAAGAAAATTTACAGAAAACGACTGTCTTTCTACTTTTTTAAGCAGTGTAAGTTTCTGAAATAATGCGTGAATGTCTACTGATATTTAAAATTATTTTGCTGGTATTACGAGATGAATAAAAAAAAAAAGATTCAACTTCTGTACCTGTGTACTGATCTGAATTTAACGACTAGTTATCAACGGCGGTTATCTTTAAAAAAATCGATCTAAAAAACATCACCCTCCCCATTATTTTTTATCAACGATCTCATGATTTTAACTATATCTTAAGCAATGACAAGACTCTTGTGTGTAGATTGCTGAGTTATAATTTGTTCCTTCTGTTCTGCAACTAGAGTAAAGAAAATTATGCTTTCCGTCTGTTTATTCTCAATCCCTTTCAACAAATAGTATCATCACCCCTCAATTAGTTTTCATGCTAAAGATTCATTAAACATCTTTAAAAGCATTAAAAAAATAAAAATTATTCGGAGTTCACCCTAATCTCCCTAATTTTGATTCTGCTTACGTATTTTTGTTCGCTGAATTCTATCTCTTTATTATGTGTCTATAATTATGTTTTTTTAAAAAAAACTCTTTCTTTTTCAGATTGACAAAAGAAGGGAATCTTTAATGTCGAAAGTATTTTTTTGTGCTGTGGAGGATTGTACTTGAGGCAGAGTAGGCCTCCATTAACAAATGAGGTAATTTCTATTGTTCACGAAGTTTTGAAGAATTTGAACCAAAGTTTTAATTTGCTCAAAATTTGGTAACAACAGATCTTGCGTTACTTTTTGCATACTCTAAAATAAAGGATTGTTTCATTCTTTGCGCGTAAAACTGGCTGTGAACTCCAAGATTGCTTCGATTTTTATTTTGAAAATCCGCGCTTGATAATTGTAAGTGGCGTTGTATATATATATATATAAATGATATTTAAGTATAACCGTTTGCCATTAATGCATAATTACAAAAACTATATAAGAGAGTGATCTGCAGTTAATCATTGGCAAAAGACTAATGCACAAATATCTGGGAAAAAAATCAAAATTTGACATATTTATAAAATTAGATCAAATTTCATATATTTATGTACTGTGTTTTTGAGTTGTGTTGACTTTCATGTCAGCGAACGTATACACCGAAAAACAGCTACAGATAGTCTTTTGGCGGATAGAATTCGAAATCTGACATGGATCTAAATGCGATATCAAACCCATGTACTAAATTTTAACTATTTCTTTGTTTTGTAATTATCGTGCTCACACGTAATCGGACTGATAGACTTCCTATGATTGGATTTCATTTAATATCTGATTATATATATAATAGGGTATGGAACTCTGAAAGTCGTACATCAAACATAAATATCATCCGCCAAGCTCAAAACTTTTTTTTTTTTCTATTCTTCTGACAGACCGACGGATAGCCCTACAGACAGCCAGATATATTTCCAAATATGCGTTATTCTGACTCCAGACAATTTGAAACCTGGACTGACAAAATATTTAATAAGAATTTTTTTCATGATTACAGTATTTTCTCTTTTAAAGAAAGTAAAAGTGTGATTTTTTTCTAATTTTAGTTGGAATTTTAAACGTGTGCTGCCTTTAAACAACGAATCCAATTTTAGCGTCTAAAGTATTATAAGATAGAAGCTCTCATGCCTGTTGTTTTCAATAGGATACATTAATGAAAATATTGTAAAGTCAATTTACAACATTGTCAATATTGTCATTGTCAATGAAAAATAATTTAAAAAATAAATTGATTATTTTTTCTTTCACAACATGTTAGTGTTTTGTTTGTACGATAGATAATACTAGCTTCCATTTTGATATGTTGATTTTAAAGTTGTTATTTGAAAAGCAAGATATTTAGGTCTATATTTTACGATATTCCCAGATTTTTTTCTTAATTTAAACCTAATGTTGCAAATTAGCTACAAGGTTTCCTTCGCCAGAAATTCACAAATTTTGCTGATTCAAGAAATTCATTATTATAGATAGTATGGGCTCTTGATAAGAATTTTTTTAAATTCACTATGAATATCGAAGTAAAGCCCGATAAAATGAATAGGTTAACTCTTTAAATTCTGAAAATATTGAAATAGTGTATTGCCGTTGAGAATTCGTAAGTGTACGAAACTTCAAAGCATCAAGAAACAATCAGACACTTTTCGCAAAAAATCATCACCACAAGCGTAAAATAATTTGAACTGTGTGAAGATATTGTATAAAGAAGCACTGTGATGCTTTACTCCTGACCTTTGCATACGCATCACCTTTCTACTGAATTGTACGTTCATTGTACTGATCACAATAACCCATTTTCTCCAATTTCATGGCTACCTGCTTAAAATTTACATTGTTGCTTAAGTTTTGCACACCAGTATGTTTAGCTTTATTCTGTATTATTGCGTTAAAATTATTTTTTTCTGCATTTATCGGGTTAACATTATTTTATTGTATTTATCGGGTTATTCAGACTGCTTGACTGACAACTTCCTCTCAAATGACTTCATTCGAAATTTGTTAAAAATCTAGAAATTTGAAAAGACCATATACCAAATTTCATAAGCTTAGTTCAAAGCGTTTTTGATTTCTCATATTCAAATGGATAGACATAATTCCAAAAAGATGTCTTTCTTACCCATGGAAGTGTGTAAGATGAAAATTTGTCAAATTCTCTAGTTCGAATTATTTGATGACTGCACAATTTCCTCTCTGACGTCTTTTGAGATCTTAATTAATATTTCTTGATATTTTAAGATGGTACTTTTTAATTTTTTATCATCAACTTAAATAATTAAATTTTACTACTTTAATTTGGTACACTCTGAGCTCTTGCAGATGCAGAGGCAGTAGAGAAACTGAAATGAAGGAAAATTGAATAAAATCCAAAATTTATAAATAAAACCATCTAGCTGTTCACTTATACTTTCGTAACTACTGCCACTTCTAGTTTTATGTACATTTTTTTTTTTTTTTAGTTTCTGAACAAAACAACAATTTTGTTTCAAAACATAAGTTTTGGCACAGTTTATCATACAAAAATATCTTGCGCTGGAATAATACCCAAATCATCATCATCTTTTATAGGGTTTTTTTACATGTTTCCATCCAGTTGATAAATTATTTGTTGGACCAATCTCAATAAATTTTAGTGCTTGTAATTAAAAAATTCTGTTACATCTGGTACTTAAAATTTTTAGAGAAATAATTTTAAAAAATGTTCAAAATTTTTAGTCTAAAAGGGTTCATGTTTTATTTTTTTTACGACTTTTGCCTTTTCTCTTTTAGTAATTCTTGCAGACTCCCCTTCCCATCAAAGTTACTCTATAAATATAGAAGTGTGTCCTTATTGATTGAGCGAAACATAGCACAAACCATTCATGTTAGGAAATTCTTCAATTCACATTTGAAAGGAATTTGCTTTTTGGATATTAGAGGCTTACTAAGAATGGAATTTTCAAAACTTAAATCAGAGGTTTAATTAAAAAATAAAAATAGAATTTTAATGTTTCGACCATAATATCAAAGCATCTTATCGTACAAAAAATTTTTGCATTTTATTATAGGTTTATAATTTTGCTTTCCATTTATATCAATTTAGTTTGAATAAATATATTTTAGTTTTAGTAATTTTTGTAAAATTACTTTTGGGCATAATGTGTAACAATGATTTTTAATGTACCAAAATTCAAAATAATGAAATTGCTTCATTGGATCACTCGAAACATGTTAATATCGTGATTTAAAAAAAATCCTTCTTTGCTTTAATTTAAAAATTAATTTTCAAGTAGTTCATTGAATAAAATTCTTCGTTTGATGAATTTTGTTAAATTTTGAAGCAATGTGATATATTGCCCTGTGCTGCTTCAAAAAAGGCTTTAATTGGCTTTTTTAATTTTCATTTCGATTCTAACTACGGTTCTGGCGTTTTTTCCATGTTTATAAGTAAACATTTTTGCTTATAGGTTAAAAGGCAGGTTTTAATTTAATTTTCAAAACATTAAATGTCCGGAAAAGGCCATTACAAAACTTCAGAAGTAAGAAGATATAAAGCAATTTTTTCATTGTCCGATTATTTCTGAACACTGCTATTCTTTTCTATTTAAAAAAAAGGGGGATCTAAAAAGCTTCTTTAGAATATAGTATTGTATTATTGTCAGTTTCTTTTTCAGTTTTGCCAGTCAGACGACGGTAGCCATTCCGAAATGCTTTATTTCTTAGCTTTAAAACTGCAAATAAAATTACTAATTATAGTGCGTTAGTGTAGGAAGAAATTTACACTTTTTACCCTAGCCATGTTGAATCTAATTTGTTGTTGTTACATATATAAAAATCAAATACAAAATTTTTGTCTTACTTTGCTTCTATATAACTATTGACATTTTCAGAAATGATATGTTCATCTCAATGAGCTGGTAATTTGTTAATTTTAAGATTTATTTTAACTGTTACGAAATTTCCGGGTTCGTTTGGATAGTGGGAGTTATATGGTGTGTAGAACACTCAATCAGCAAGCGGCAGTAGAAAATGAAACAACGACGTTTATTTACACGAAGACACACAGGACAGCACAAAGACGACAACTATATACAGCACAGAACACGGTTATCTTCAGCCGAGACGTGCAGCATACACAGCAGCGTGCAACAGTATACACAGCAGCGCGACTCCGTCGCTGCTCCGCTAGTCCCTGAAAGACTAGTTCTTCACTCTGTCGCTTCCGACTACAACTCTCCGATCTGGTTCACGACTCTGCGGCTGCCCCTTTTATAGGTATCAGGAGGTGGGGCTAGAACCCTCTGTACCAATCAGGAACGTTCGGGGCGTAACTCGGTTCCTACTGGACGAATCGGGAAAATTCTCGATGTTTCAGGTATAATTTATTTTGGCGCCAAAGTCGCCAAATTTGTCGCCAAGCTCTGGAACCAACTATGCTGGGAAGCCGCATCACAGATTTGTAACAATAGAGAAACTCGTGGTAGACATAATTCAAAATATGGTTTTTCTCTAGTTAAAATGTGAAGATTAATCAAAGTGTTGAGATTGGATGTTTTCAGTATTACAAATTTCATCTTTGTGTACTTCCTATATGAGAATTAACAATTGACTTCATTAAACTAATTTTTAAGGTGAAGATTTGAATGCCCTGTGCACTAATCACATAACTTTTTAGTACAAATGTGATGTTTTTTTTTTGCTTTTTCTCTTGATTTAATTGGGAAAAATTCATATAGCTACGATATTTTATAAAATTTTCTTTAGTTTGAATTTGTTGTTTAAAACTTCCAATTATTTAATTCTAGTATATATTTCTCTTAGTCTGAGTAGATAGTGGAAAATAAATTTGGGCACTAGAAATTCATTTAAAGTATAACCCTCTTTTAGGGAAAAATATTATTTACTTGTATTTAAATGTATTACACAGAATTAATGAATGTCTTCTTTTCTTTGAAAATACAAAGGTGTCAAGTACATGGATGATCCTGAGGGGACATTGAAATGATCTCCCAAGGCAATGTGAAACTAGGAATGGTAATGTAGAGGGGGATTGATTGTAAAGATAATCCATCTTTTCATTACCATTTCGAAGTTTTTCATAACACCTACAATCATCAGGAGGAATTATTTTCATCTGCATCTACAGTTCATTAGCTAGATCTTCAACTTTCAGAAATACATGTTAATTGAAGATAAACAAGAAAAGACAGCAAGAAATGTTTTCTCCAAGAAGACAAACTGAACCCATTAAAGAAGAACTATCCAATGTTATGGATCTAGAATACCAGGATATATACAATCTTAATGCCCTACCTGCTCAGTATCTAAAGCCTCTTACAGAGTTAAAGCCTCTGTAAACAGCATCAATTTATTTACGTTTCAATCTCTGACATCTCCTAAAAGTTTAATTGTTCTCAAAATTTTTGGAGTGGAATCTGCTGTATGTGCTGATACCGCTGCATCTCACTTTATTGCTGGAGAAAAGTTATTCCATATGTTCCAAAGCAAAAAAAAAAAAAAAGAATCCAAGACTATTTCTTTGACACTAGCTGATGGAACACAGAGTAACGTAGCTGCCTTGACTATGGTTGTAAATTTTGAGGTCGAAGGTACAGTGATATCAACAAAACTAATTGTTTTACCGGAAGCAAAGGGAAACAGAACTCTTTTAGGGACAGATATTCTCCAGTCTGCTGTAATTGTTCTCGATGTTCCCAATGGTAAATGGCATTTCTCTGAAAAACCTCAGATTCAGTACTCTATTTACAAGGTACCTTCCAATACTGATAGTTGCTTAGTTGCTGACTCAAAGGAAAAGATTGCAGAAACATCCAGTTCTATTCAAGTTCCTAAGACGTCATCTACCATAAATCTTCGAAGTGACGAGGGTAAGCATCTAACTAAAGAACAACGTAATCAATTAAATAGCTTACTACAAGAGTTCAAGAGTTGCTTTGAACCAGGGGGAGAACCAACACCTTTTAGTGACCACCGTATTAATACTGGAAATAGTCCGCCGGTTGCAAAACCACCTTATCGAATGAATCCTTCATAAAAGGAATTGCTGAAAAAATAATTGGACACTGTCTTGGCTGATGGCATAATTGAAGAATGTAAATCCCCGTATGACAGTCCTGTTGTGTTGGTGCCTAACCTAGTGGTAGCATGAGACTTTGTGTCGCAAACTTAATGCTACTCCTGTTGCAGACACATATCCCTTACTTCGTATGGACGATTTGCTTGCAGAAGCTAAGTCAACTGCCTATATGTCAAATATAGATCTTAAATCAGGATATTATCAGATAAAAGTACATGAAACTGATCAAGATAAAACAGCTTTCATTTACCCATTTGGAACGTACAGATATTTGCACATGCCTTTTGGACTACGAATTGCACCCGCAACTTTTCAACGCCTGATTGACAAATTTTTAGCAGGCCTAAAGAATGTTTTTGCTTTTATCTTATTTAGACAACTTTATTATTTTATCATAGACTTTCGATAAACGTCTAAGTGATTTACAAGCTGTTTGTGAAAGACTTTCTTTGTATACTAACAGAGAAAAATGTCTTTTTGCTTGTGACTGTATAAAATATTGAGGTCACTGGATAACCTCAATGGAATAAAAGTTAACCAGGAAAAAGTATCTGCTATTCCAAAAATTCCAGTGCCAACTAATGTGAAAGAAGTTCAGTCCTTCTTGCGAAGTTGCTCATGGTATAGAAGATATGTTCCAAACCTCGCGAATATTGCAAGGCCTCTTAGTAATCTTACTAAAAAGAATGTACAATGGATTTGGGGTCTTGAACAACAAGAAACATTTGAAACCTTGAAGAAAAGATTAATAACACCCCCAGTGTTAAAACAACCAAATGGATCTAAGCCATTTCGTATCCGAACAGATGCAAGCAGCAGTTATGCTCTTGGAGCCGTCCTTACCCAAGGAGAAGATCCAGAAGAGCATGTTATTGAATATGCCAGTCGTCTGCGTACCCCAGTGGAACAGAATTGCTCAACTACAGAAAAAGAAGCACTAACAGTAGTTTGCGCTCTTGAGAAATTTCGAGGTTATGTCGAAAACCAAGAAATTATAATAGCATCTGACCACCAACCTTAGAAATGGCTTCTGAGTATCAAGTCGCCATGAGGTCGGTTGGCAAGATGGGCTCTTCAGATCCAATCTTTTAATCCCAAAATCGAGTATACGCCTGGTAAGTCCAGTGTCCTTGCAGACATGTTGTCTACCAATTTAAATGAAGATGACCCTTGTAACGTATTTGCTATATCAGCTGATTTTCCAGTGAGAAGACCTAGAGACATTCGAGAAGAACAATTGAAGGACGAAGAACTAAAAAAGATAATTGACTGTTTTGAAAACAGTTCAAAAGATGAGAATTTTGCAAACTGGACAAGCCAAGGTTATTTAATGAATCAAGGTATTCTGTATCGTTACTCACTCGACGTAGAAACAGAAGAAGCACAACTCGTAGTTCCTGTCCAGGAAAGAGAAAGAGTGTGGCAAGAGTACCATGAAGTTCCAACAACGGTACACTTTGGAGCTGAAGGGACTTACAATAAAGTCGCCTGCAGGTACTATTTTCCAGCAATGCGGAAATATATTGCGAAATTTGTCAAAAATTGCCCGGACTGTAATCGTTATAAACCGAGTAATCAAAAGCAAACACGTCTTCTGAGAACTCCAGTAAAAAAAGAGACCTCAGATGACAACCCTCAGACAACAGATGATGTCATACACGACTTAAGAGCACTGATTGACAATGATAACTTCGTAGCTGAGATAACCCCATATCAAGCGGTTTGCTCGTTTGACTACAGAGATTAAAGACCACGTCGAGCAAAAAGCAAGACAAGCGTAAAGCTTATTATGATAATCGACGACGACAAGTTTTCTATAAGCCAGGTGATCTAGTATGGGTGACATTACATCCTGTTAGCAAGTCACAAAATAAGAAAAGTCACAAATTTATGCCCAAGCGGGAAGGACCTTATTTAGTGGTTACTAATCGTTCACCCACTACGTATGACATTACTGACCCAGCAAAGAAAAATGAATTCCTTGGCACTTACCACAGCTCAGCCTTACGAGCATATGAACTCCCAGTTGCTAGAGACGCTGGAATTGTAGCACCCCTCCGGAGACGTGCAGACCAAAGAAATTCTATGCTGACTCTTCGCCGAGACGTCGTGCGAGCCAGAGGGGGAGTCTGTAACCGGACAACTTTCCCAGTTTGCTACCTAGCGGCCGCTCGATAAAACTTCAGTCTGTGCTCTGGAGTCGTAGATGGAAGCATGATGTTTAATCCCGAAAATTGTACTTTCCCTTAAATGTTTGCATTAATTGTTTGTCCTATTATTCTTCATCGTTCGTTATGTCCTTTAATGTTTCATTAAAAAGATTTAAATCAATTAAGCTTCTTTCCTTAAGAGTTTTGTTTTTCCTTGGCAGGAATAGCTTTTGTCATCCAACGGTAACTAGTTTTCTTTAAGGTTACAATTATAGATTTTTTATAAGGATTATCCATTTATAATAATGAACTGAAAATGGCAACTAAGGAATCTTGATATACTAATTACTTGTCATATCTAAAGAGAAGAAAGTTTATTGTTTACATTACCGTTAAAAGAAATTGATTGTCAACAATTGATTCAAACACCAGTATTAATTTGTTGCATTTTTAATTGATGTCGCAAAAATAGTGAAAGATAGAATTTAAAAAATTATATTATTGACTTTGCTTTTTGTCCTTTTTATCTTCCGATTTGAATTATTAATTTTATATGTTGCTCACATTTCAATAAAGCATAAATAATTATTTTTAAATAGAAATTTTTTTGTGTAATTGTTTTAAAATATTTTACCGATTTTGTTTAATGAACAACTTTAAATTTTTGATACTATTAAAAAATATTCTATATATTTTTTCTTTTGGGAATTTTTGCTATTTAGATTACATGCTTATTGAAGATTAATTGATTTTGACCGATTTATCTTTAAAAAAATCAAATCACTTTTTAACATTTTTTTGGACATCCTACATTATGTATATGTATTTATTCTTTGTGGTAATAGCGAAACCTCTTATTAATGTATAATGAGTAATGTATTATTTCTTTATTGAATTCAATGTTAGATATTTTAACCATCATTTTTCCATTGCATATTTGTATATCTAACAAATTACTATATCAGTGAAAAATACAAACATTTTGTCCTTTCTTTTATAGCACAAAGTCAGAAAATGTCCTTCTAAAATTTGTTAAAAAATATGTTATTAAGTATAACAATTATTATTTTGACATGAAATGTTTTGTCTAATTAAAAATCATTTGTAATACATTTCGGTTAATCCTGATCATAGTTTCTGATTATAGATTTTTTATAAGCATTGTCCAGTTATAATAATAAACTGAAAATGGCAACTAAGGACTCTTGATATACTAATTTCTTGTCATATTGAAAGAGAGGAAGGTTTATTGTTAACATTACCGTTAAAAGAAGTTGATTGTCAACAATTGATTCAAACACCAGTATTAAGTAATTGCATTTTTACCGGATGTCCCAAAAATAGTGAAAGGTGAAAGAATTTAAAAAATTATATTATTGACTTTGCTTTTTGTCCTTTTTATCATCCGATTTGAAATATTAATTTTATATACTGTTTGTTAACATTTCAATAGAGCATAAATAATTATTTTTAAATAGAATTTTTTTGTGTAATTGTTTTAAAATATTTTACCGATTTTGTTTAATTAACAACTTAAAAATTTTTGATGCTATTAAAAAAATATTCTATATATTTTTTTTTCTTTTGGACATTTTTGCTATTTAGATTACATACTTATTGAAGATTAGTTGATTTTGACCAATTTACCTTTAAAAGAATCAATTCACTTTTCACCATTTTTTTGGACATCCTACATTATGTGTATGTATTTATTCATTGTAATAATAGCAAAACATATTATTAATGTATAATGATTAATGTATTATTTATTTATTGAATTCAATGTTAGATAATTTAACCAACATTTTTCCATTGCATAATTGTTTATCTAACAAAACTACTATATCAGTGAAAATACAAATATTTTCTCCTTTCTTTTATAGCACAAAGTCAGAAAATGTTCTTCTAAAATTTGTTAAAAAATATTTTATTAAGTGTAACAATAATTATTTTGAACATGAAATGTTTTGTCTCATTAAAAATCATTTGTAATATATTTTGGTTAATCCTGATCATAGTTTGTGATTATAGATTTTTTGTAAGGATTATAAAGTTATAATAATAAACTGAAAATGGAACTAAGGACTCTTGATATACTAATTACTTGTCATATTGAAAGAGAAGAAGGTTTATTGTTAACATTACCATTAAAAGAAATTGAGCTTATAGATTCAAACACCAGTATTAATTTGTTGCATTATTGCCGCATGTCGGAAAAATAGTGAAAGGTGAAAGATAGAATTTAAAAAATTATATTATTGACTTTGGTTTTTGTCCTTTTTATCTTCCGATTTGAATTATTAATTTTATATGTTGCTCACATTTCAATAAAGCATAAATAATTATTTTTAAATAGAATTATTTTGTGTAATTGTTTTAAAATATTTTACCGATTTTGTTTAATGAACAAAGTTAAAATTTTTGATACTATTAAAAATATATATTTTTTTCTTTGGGGCATTTTTGCTGTTTAGATTACATACTTATTGAAGATTAGTTGATTTTGATTTGTTTACCTTTAAAAAAATCAAATCACTTTTCAACAGTTTTTTTTATATCCTACATTATTTATATGTATATATTCATTGTAATAATAGCGAAACATATCATTAATATATAATTATGAATGTATTATTTCTTTATTGAATTGAATGTTAGATATTTTTACCATCATTTTTCCATTGCATATTTGTATATCTAACAAATTACTATATCAGTGAAAAATACAAACATTTTGTCCTTTCTTTTATAGCACAAAGTCAGAAAATGTTCTACTAAAATTTGTTGAAAAATATATTGTTATTAAGTATAACAGTAAACAAGACTTCAAGTTAGAATTCATAAAAATTTGAAGTGTAAAATAGATAAAATTCTTTGAATTTTTTAAAAATTTATTTTTTGCAATTTTTTTGTACTTAGATGAAATGTTTTGTCTCATTAATAATGTAATGTCTCATTAATTGTGCTTATAGATTTCTATAGGGGTTATCCAATTATAATAATAAACTGAGAATGGCCACTAAAGACTCTTTATGTACTAATTACTTGTCATATTGAAAGAGAAGATGATTTATAATTAACATTTCTGTTAAAAGAAATTGATTTTATAGATTCAAACACCAGTACCAGTTGTTGCTAACAAAATATTTTAACTGAAAGAAAACACTTGTATTGTTTATGGTAGGCTCATTTGAAAGCCAATGGTATGGACAAGTTTTTAACAAATTGCAGCTTGTAGGATGTTTTTGGAATTCAGAATTATACATTGTAGCGACATTTCGATATTGAATTTCGCCAATATTTTAACGCTTATTACTCGATTTTAAATGCAAGTATTTTCATGAAACTGTTGTCATCTTAAAGGATTTGAACTGTTTTTTCAGTATATGTGCTTACTTTGCGTGCAGATGTGCCTAAAATTTTTTTAATTTGGATTTTTTTCTGGATTTTGAGCGAAACTATTGTTTTCTCCTTAACTTGCAAACGGTTCGAGATATGACAGGGTTGCTATATTGTTTTATGACCTCCATGGGCTCTTCGATCAGGATTTCAGCAAAGTTTTCAGGATTGTGAGCAAAGTCATTGTATCCATAAACTTGCAAACACTTGGAGATAGAACAGGTTGTTGGATGATCCTTATGGGCTCTTCTGTCACCTTTATCCGATTGTCAGAATTGATCAACTCATCATATAGATATTTACTTCAATTAGGAATGGTAAGGCTGAGTCAAAAGTCCGATAGTTGGCATCAGTTCTATCTCCTATCCTTTCAGTGCAACTTCATACAAATTATAATAAGAATATTGGGTTCACGTGTAAATGCGGCTCATTCCATATTTACTTTTTTATAAATGTAAATTCCGTTTTTCTCCCTTGGCTGCTATTGTTGAGGGTTTACCACAACGATATTTTTTTTTTAATGTATTTGTAAGAAAATGAAACGTTACTATATGCATGTAGCTAAAAGATTACTTCAACCATTATTTAGAAATTTCTGGGTACCTTCTGCTGGAATAGAAAGTACAATCCTTTTTTTAAACTTTATAATGTAATCGAACTGCGTCCTGTATACTTGTATTTGTTAAATATATTTTTTCTTCTTGTAAATTTGCCCTTTTTTCGTTTTTATTAAACAATGTTGTATTAATTTATTGTTTGACATCCCTTAAAATCCCTTCTAATGATTTTATCTGCATTATTCTTCTAGTTCAAGATAACAGTTCCATTAATTCAAATAATTTAGTTGAATGTTTGAAATCCAGTCTGAGCATGCTTTGGAAAATAGCAGAAATTCAATTAGCAGAATCTTAATACTATTTTAATAAAACTATAATAATCTGTGCCAAACAAACCTCTTCCTTGGAGATTTTTAAAAATATTTTACTACTTACTTTAAAATAGCGTAAGGACAGTTGGTCTTTTATTAATATATTTAATTGATAGTATCTAAGTAAAAACTCTTATTTTCCCTCTGCCACCGTATAACGCATTTTTTGAAATAATTCCGCAGATCATATTTACATAGTTGCAACATATGCTGCCCAAATATTTGTTAGAATCAAAGTTGTTAAGCTGTTCCAATCTACGTATATTCGTAGGTAATTTCAGTGTCAATCAGAAAATGAAATTGGAAGGATCCGAGAGAAATGATTAATTTAATAAAGATAAATATTTTGAAATTAAATATGCATAGAGCTAAAGTTATTAATATCTATTTCAGCAATTTCATAATTTCCTCTTTGCACTAAAAATGCATTCCGTGTGGGGGGGTAGAGGGGAGGGGTTCTACTTTTGATTCTTGTATCCGAAATAAAGTAATAAGAAAATTTATGATTCAAATATAGACGGACATATGTTTACAGATATTCTGAATGCATGTGAAAAAATTAAGCTGTGCAGTTAATAACATCATTTTCTTAGAAACTTTAATTAAGATGAAATTATCATTTCCAAAGCATTTTCTATTTTATTTTCGAGTTAAGAGATTATTCCACACTTCTTGGCGTTTTTCAGCTGTTTCTCTTACTGAAATGAAATTAAAAAAAATTAATTTAAAGTATAGATGTTGAATGGATTATGTGGATTGGAAATGGAAATTTCCTTTGCTTAAAACATTGAAAAAGTGAAATAATATTACTATACAAAAAACAATCACAGAATAAGTTTCTAGGATTCATTATATAGAATGAGTCACTTTTGGATAGAATGAACAGCAAAAATAATATCTGATAGAAAATTATCTATATTGAGATGATTTTATATTTTATACGAGACTGAAGTGGAAATAAAAAGAAGTAACTATTTTCTGTGACATTTTAGGAAAAATTGCTATTATTAAATAATTACCATTCCATTGAAAATCTCAACTTGAGTGCACGAAAGGATTTTCTAAGAAAGTGGAATCTTTGTTTCAGTTGTTTTTCTGAGATCAAATCTGTCTCTCCCAATACATTTATAAGTTTTCCAATCTAAAATATCATGCTTGACGCAATTCTGCTGTTTTAATGTATTGCCTCACTCTTCTTTAGACAACTTTTTGTAATCGGGATTCAAATAAATATCCAGTGCACTAGTTATATGTCTATGTATAGCATTCATTACTTGATTGTTAACAGTAATTGCTTGGTATATAGCAATTGCTTGCAATATATAGATTTTGTTTTTAAGAAATGAAGGGATTCATCCTTGCTATGTGTTTTGCGATAAGCATTTTTATCCTACCTCGATACGTTTGACTACTTGCTCTTGTGGTTATAGCTGTCTTTTCAGACTTCATACCCATATTTTCATACTGAAGAACTTTAACGTTTTGGATCTGTACTACCTGTATCCAATCATTAATTAAGAGCATCAATTTTGAAAAGAGTTTTTATTTAAGACACGCTAACTAACAAAAATAGATAAAATGGAAGAAAAAAAAACCCACCGAAAGATAAGCTTAACAGAATTAATTACAACTCATGGTAACTGTAGCTCATAATAATATCCCTCAAGAATTGTAGGGGTATTGTTCAAAGTACCGAAGATGAACTTGCTGAAGGAGCGACTAGTAAGGAGAAAAAGGACTACCGACTGAGGCAGAATCGAGTACATAGATTTACTTATTTAAATATGGAAAATAACATTGATCATTAGTTGCGGAAAAGGTAGACGCGAAGAGAGACCTGGCAATAACTGAAACTATATTTTTCACTAGGATCTCGCACATGAGCTGTCGTTTTAACAGATGTTTCTTTATGTCATGTCCAATCCATGCGATGAAATCATAGGACTTTGCGTAGGTCATGTACGTTAACCAAATTAAAGATGCAGAAGCGTCTATTGTCGAATGGTATAGTTTTTTCAAATTGTTCATTACCTGTCTATGGAATTTTCAGGTACTGCTTAAACTATTTGTCGCTGGGGGAAAAATTTTTTTTTTGGCAAAATTGCAAACGAACTTATTTCTGCAGAATTTAGATTAAAACAGTGTCAAATTCAGCATAATTTTAT
Organism: Argiope bruennichi; assembly: GCF_947563725.1. NCBI lineage: Eukaryota > Metazoa > Arthropoda > Arachnida > Araneae > Araneidae > Argiope > Argiope bruennichi. The sequence goes on along the minus strand of NC_079162.1, from coordinate 130,624,631 downwards.
TGCTTTAGGGTGAAAACTGGATAGAATTTTGCTTGAAAAAGGTAATTTAAATAAATTTATTTCAAATAAAAATAGGTATTAAGAGTAATGTCGCAAGATTGCGAACATGCTTTCGTTGTAGAAAACCCGATTATATAATTACAAATTGTCATGTTAAATTTAAAGGCAATGAGGATAAAGAAATTAAAAGTAAACGAAATTGTAAAAATTGCTTTTTAACTGAAGAATATTTTAATTCGGAAATCAGTACCAGAAACGATTAGATGTCTGATAGCACAGCTAGAGCATATTTTTGTGGTAATGAAGAACTTTCTATTAACTTTAAATCTCTTAATAATAATAAAATTATTGTAGCTATTAATGATATAAAATGTCCTCACATGGCACAAAATTTCCGGAAGACATGTAAGAAATCCCCCTCTTTTCTTTAGAATTTCTCAAGAGAAGGGGAATTGCTGCTGCAAGCATGAAAACTTTAGGAGAGGGAAACCTTGAAAATACGTATTGTTGTATTTCTTATCGATGTGCGAAACGGGAATTTTAAGGACAAGCATTCTTAAAAAATACATGAATGAACATTTTGAAGATGACCTTACTTAAACCATATATTTGTGGAAATTTTATAGATATACTTCTGTAGAAGCTATGCAAACGGATATATTGAAAATAAAGATTATACTCACGACATATATGTGGAGCATTTTGATTGAGCTTCAGCAGAAAAACAATTTTAAAAATTAGCTTTCATGTTACATCCAATATAAGAAATTTTATGATTGAACTTGGCTGTAATATTCGTATTTTTATGAAATTTCATTGTGTAAATTTAGTCGAAATCAACATATATATACACTTTTATTACTAAAAATAAAATGACTTGTGAACTAAATTAGCTATTTGGCTAGATTTCAAATTGATTTATGATTTTTTTCACATTTTCATAATCAATGAAGTAAAAGGAATCTATTTTAAAAATAAAAACATTCTCATTATTTAGATCACCGTACATTGAACAGTATGTCTAAAGAAGTTATCGAATTTTGGAGCTCTATAAATTATTTGCTAGCAGTTGGTAGATAAGAATTTACGTACGCATCATCAGTATAAAAGAAATTGAAATTCTTTTCCAGGAACTCTAATGTGAACGTTCTTTTAAAGAGAACCGGTAAGTCCCTCGTTTTAAAAGCCAAATGAAATGTTGGAGAGAATAAATACTGACGAAAATACGGAGTGAGAAAAAAGAAAAAAAAACTGATTGAAAATAATTTCGACATTCAGGGAGTTCCTAAGACATATATATGATTAAAAGAAAATCTATATTATTTAATCAACAATCTATAGCTAAAATAATAAGGAAAAAAACATGACCAGTCACCCAATCTCAACCACCAGGTAGATCTCGCGAATTTCTATTTCACAGGAAGCTCTTGATTTCTAGATAAATCATCAATGATCGTCTATTCACCCCATTTTGAGAGTTAGAGCAAAATAAAACTATAACGCAGCAATCAGCTTTAACAACCAGACAGATTATGTTAGTATTATTCGCCAAATAATTTCGTCTCTTTGCAGGCATAGCTAATGCGTCAGTACGCTCTATGTTTATTGCGCAAGAATGCTTTAAGGTTTTGCGTACATACTTGAATCTTCGAAAATCGTTCAAAATATCGAATATTTTTTTTATGGCTTAAAAATGTTCTCTGATCCTTTAGCTTTCACACGATCGCAAGATGTTATCAATATTCGGAATATTTCTCGAGTTATAATTATTTTTATTGAGGTTCTTTCACTAAAAACTCTAGTTTCGGTTTTTTTAAATTCATTTTATGAAGAATGATATTTTTGCACTATGTTGCTTCATTCAAACAATCGTAACTCAAAAAGAAATTAACCAAATACAATTATTTACATAACAAAATAATATGTATGAGATAGTGGATGTTTTGTGCCTCAATCAAAGTTATATTTATAGAAATAATTTTTTAATAGCTATTTAAAAGTTAAAATGACAGAAAAAATCTCGCTTTTTCTGTTCATGGTTAATGAAAAAATTGTTAAAAAAAACTATATATTTTTATAACTTGATTGAGACAGACAACATGAAGACTAATATTAGGAACAATTTCCAACTAGAATTGTGTGTCTGTACAAATTAGAATTTAAGATATAATTTTTCAAAAAAATTGCTAATTAGCTTATTAAATATTATTTAATTAATTAATAATTAGTGAAATCTAGTTTTTCTCACTGAAATGAGTTTAAGCATATATTAATAACCTACTGTGAAAAAACTAGATTTTTAAAATTAAAATTTTAAAAAAATCTTCTAGCGTGTACGCACACCTTAAATATTAGTTCGTTTCTCTTGGTAAAATGCAGGTAATCAAAGGTGATTCAAATGGCTAAATTATTACTTTTAGTATGAAGAGCGAGCAGCTGGCCGCCAATCAATCAATCGTCGAATTCTAATGCTGTAATGAAATTTTTCTTTTCTGCTTGAATCAGAGTTGCCAGTAATGAGGGGATTCATTTTTCCACCTTAAAAGTGTTATCGACGCTCAAGACTACTACTTCCATTTGTAATAATTCCAAATCACTGAAATTAATGTGAATAATATTACTACACTTTTTTCTAGATTAATGGAAGCATTCTAAATTCAGTAAGTTATAAAAGTTGATTAAATAGTTAAATAAAAAAAAAATTTTGATTCGTTTTTATTTATCAATTTTCTCCAAATTGAAATTTGGCGGAGAGACATGCCGATGTATAATGCAAATATAGAGAGACTGTTTTTGTCTTCTAAAATAGTCAAAACTATTTGCGGAAAAATATGAGCCAATTGTCTCGCATATTTATTAAAAAATGATATCAAAGAATTACAGGCAAGTTTATTACAAAGAATTACAAGCAAAAGCAAGAAAAGTGATATTTTGACATTTGATGCCTTTCAATATCTGTTTCTATGTTTGCAAAATTTTACATTGTTTATTTTTCCATTTCTTTCATTACCATATCGAAAACATGAATTCAGTGCTACTCACTATGCACTTTTGCACCTCCCTCTAAAATTTAATTTCGTTTGGTATTTGATGTTGATATTTCTTTATCAGAAAACATGCTAGATTATAGAATATACCATATGGGACATAAAAAGCTTATAACGCTTATTTCATTTCGAAGTTTATAAAGAGTATAAAATTTTCTTATAATAGTCCTCTGCTTATAGTGTTATTGTTGTTTCTGATGGCATTTGCTATGGACAATCCTGCTGATTCGGAATTCAGCGATATTAAGCCGGGAGAGAGCGTCTCTTGTTTTTAGTAGCGCCAACTAGGGCCAAGAGTACGACTTTGCTACTTACGCATCACATTCGCTTGCACAGCCGCTTTTAACAGGGGGCACATTCACACATCTCACAGATAGAATAGATGAAGAACAACCATGCCCGAACCGGGATTCGAAACCAGAACGCCCAGATCATGGGGAAGACGCACTACCCCTATGCCAGGATGCCGGCCTTCTTGTAGTAAAATTTATTATAACTCATAAAACATTTAGCTATTTATGAACTCGGGGCTCATTTTTACTTACTCTTATAACGAAGTATACAAAGAGAAAATATTGTCATCATCAAAAAATTCAACTCAAGTTTTTGACAAATTACAACATTTCAGACTTTCCCGAGTCCATAAAGTACAGTTTGGGAATTATGTCTGTCTATAAGTGTCTGAACGCAGTAGCTCAAAAACGTCTGGTACTAGACAAATTGAAATTTGGTTGCAAGGTCTTCAAAAGAAATCTGTAGATTTCTATCAAATTTTGAATGAAATCCAATGACATGAAGTCTGTCTGGTTGTTCGAGTACAAATGAGCACGACACAGATAGTAAATTGCTATGCGAATAAAATCGATATACAAATTTAGCATCTAAGTAAGATACTTCTCAAATTTTGTATTAAATTCGTTAGAGTTAGCCATTTGTGGATCTGTTCTTTTGCATAGATAAAAATTCGATAATTTAAAAATACAATGAGTTAAATCAATGAAATTTGATACAATATTAAAACTGTATTCTGTGTCACATTTTGGTTTCAATATGTTGAAAAAAGGCATTCACAATGCATAGTTGGTTTTCTTCACCTTACTATGAAGCATAAAACTCATATGCGGGTGTCTGAAAATAAAAAACTGAGCACTTGTGACCTTGGCGGTTTCGCCTAATGTTCATGATTTTATGGGTGGAAGGAGGTGATACCTTTATTAGAAAGTATACTGAAAGCTGCAGGGAGACCATTCATGCTAGTTAAATTGAATAAGCTCCCTTTTACAAAAACTTAATTCAAGGGGAAAAAATGATATGTTTATTGAAGTATATTTTTAAAATTTGGATCTCATTTAATATAAAATTCGAATGATTGAATACTGATATTAAAAGATTAAAAAATTTCCGTCATTTCATTCTTTTATATTATTTAAAAAAGTGTTTAGAGTAAAAAAATAAAGTCCAACAAAGTATTGTATCATTTAGAAATATTTTTTTAAAAACCTTCCCCTCTTTAAAAATGCAACTCAAATTATTATTAAAAGATTTATTTAGATAAATTATGAAAAATACCAATAACATTCATATGTTTTTGAAAAGAAAAGGTCACAAGATCCAGAGCCAACAAAAGCCGATGAACTTGATTACTTTTAGAGTAGCAATACTGATTTCATATTGGAAAGATATTAGTAAATTTTTAAGTGGTTTTTTTCCTTTCTATTTCTCAATAAAAAATATCCAGAAAAATTGACCTTTGGCGCGCTAATTACGCTTCAGATATGCAGTTTTTAAGCCGATAAGAAATTGCATTATTTTAAATCATTACATTATAAATTTAATTTACCTTATGAAATATTGCAATGCATTTTTATCGGCTATAAGTTCAGAATATTACATTTCATTATTACTCACTTTTATTTATAACATATTTACATTCACAATAAAATATTTCAAAGCATACCATTTGCACGGAATAATTTCGAAATATCCTATAAATCTAACTTAGCATAAAAAAAGGTTATTTAATCGCTCAAAATTTTAATTACTAAATATTAATTACGATTACTAAGCATTTAATTGCTAAGTATAAGTTATTTCTAAGCAAAAACCTAAAGCGACTTTTTTTGTTAGGTGTTACATAAAAATAACTTCACATTTTTCATCAATTCAGATTTATTTTGGATTTTTTATGGACAGTGCTAAGTAACAGTAATAATTCAGCTGCTTGAAAATTTAGACTTTCTGTTGAAATTTATAAACGAAGCAAAAAACTCTTATTCTATAGGAAAAACTACAGAAAAAATTAATCAACTACAGTGCCTCTATTCATATTGCTGATTTGAGGCGATTTCGGATGATCTTCAACAGATGTTCTCTGAATCCTCTGACAGTGATTGATTAACTAATTATATTGGAATTCAGGAGGATTGAGAGTCGGAGAAAATGTTAGATGACCAGATAAAACACTTGCTGATAAAAGAAATTAAATAACATGATTTTTTTATGGATTTTATTGCGACTGTCAATAAGAACATTTTAACTTATTTTATAAGATATTAAAAACTTAGAGCTTTTTTAAATAAAAAAGAAAAATTGAGAAAACTTTTTTCCTATTAATTTTTTTTATTTATCATTTATTGACACTCATTAAATCGGATATTTTTTTTGGGGGGGGGGGTGAATCTTTCAGATATAATTTCTTTTCTGTTATCAAATTTATCTGAATTAAATTATTAACTGATACATTATTATTGTTTGAATGTCTTTCAATTTTTGTAATCTGCATAGGAACAACAAATATAAACAATAATATCGTATTTAAGTCATCGGATATATTAAAGTTTTTTTAATATTATGCAAGAACTAAAACTGGGAATTATTTAATTTATATATGTTACAGCCAAAGCCCGAACTACGGCCAGTTCGCGAATTGGCTGGCCAATTCGCGAACTGGCCAAGAGGTTTGGCCAAAGTCCGAAATACTTGCAATTAATATTGTATTTTCTACTTTGGCTGGCCATTTCGCGAAGTGGCCGGGAATCCTGGGCCAAAGCCCGATGGGATAATCTATACTTATAAATAAGTTTTCAATGTGTGTTTGTGTGTACGTGTGCGTGTTGGCGCTCGACAGTCCAAACCGTTTGACATACAGTTATCAAATTTGGCATATATATACCTTGGAGGTCGGGAATGCACACCGTGGAGCGATTTTTTAAAATTTTTTATTAGAATTTTAATTAAAAACTAAGCGTAATTTCGGCGTTTTGTCGCTATAACCAGAAAATAATACAGCACAAAATCTGTTTTTTCATCAAATTAAAGATTAAAAAATTATCTTTTTAATGATACCAATGTTTTAATTTATAAATTATGGTTAGATTTTTAACCAATTTTTAAAGAACTATTTTAACCATATTTTTCAATAATATATTTCGCTCAAAATAAAATTTAATCTGCACGAGCACGTCAAATTAAAAAAAAAAGCTTTTATCAACGTGTTGCCATCACATTGATAGAAGTTTAAATTAAGAAATAAATCAACTATTATTGCAAATTCAATAAATAAAATTGTAATTTTCGGCAGGTATCTGTATAAAATTTAAAAGAAAAAATGAAATAAGATAATTCCTGAAAAATAAAAGGAGGAAAAGTTTTCTATGAGCTTTGACAATACCTATATTATTAATTTAATAAAACAATTTAATTTAAGGCAAACATATATTTTAATATATTTATAATCATTCTAATCAGTGACCATCCGCTAATTTGGGGCATACATTTGCTAACAAAATGGTCTAAAGGAACTAAATAATTATATTTAATATAACTTTAGTCAATAAATGCTCCGATGAATCAGGAATTTTAAATTTTTGCATAGGTTATCTGCCCTTTGAATCATATTTAACAAAATATTCTTGAGACACCAATATTTTAAATAAAAATTGTTGAACTCCAACCAACTAAATCAATCACTAAAACTGATTGATTTATGAAATTTCAATATCACTCTTCTATAAAAACTGGCGATTTTAGACAACTTCACCGCCTGTCTCAATGAAGATACGCTTATCTTCTGCCAGGATTTCTCGACAGTGATTGGCCTGTGATTATGAAAATGTTGATTGCTCTAAAATTGATGCATAAAAACTTCATAAATCGGTCAGATTCATCGTAGAAGATAGGGACTTTTATTTATTTATTTAAAAGTGGAAGTGTCAAGAGTATTTCGCAGAATGTGATTCCTTGGGACCAAAAGACAGTGTAAAATTTAAAATTCGTAATTTTTTGCATAAGTTCATTTATTGACTGAAATAAAATAAAATATTTTTATTTGCATCATTTAAATCTTTTGAAAGTAAAAAATTAATTTTACGATGAATCAGAGAAATTTTTGTTGAATAATTCTTTAAGATATTATATAAATTATTCTGCAGTGCACATATAATTTCACTGCCAAACAACTCTGATTTCAATTTTAATATTTAAAATAAGACATGGTTAGCTTCAATATAAAAGGCTTTTATATTGATTGCAGTTTAACATTTCCACTTTAATTTAAAGTAGAAATTTTATGGATCCTGACAGAACATTAGAAAAAGTAGTACAATGAACAGAACTGTTTAAGGCCTACATAAAAGTATGACTGAATTATAACTACTAAAATATGAAGCTCAAAAACATTTTGCAGAAAAAGCTACTAAGAGAACAAGTTACATTAATTGAAAATTTTACCGATCATTAATACTGGCGAACTGGCTAGTCACCAAAGGCGGCTAGTGATAAATAAATATAATGACATTTATGTATAAAATATAAATAAGGTCATATTCTAGGTGAGATTCGACAGATGGCGCCAACAAAGAAATGTCTTTAAATGATATTAATAGCAAAACTATATTTCCTTCATATATGTTTTAATCAGCCATTATATTTGCTATTTGTCTTTGCAAAAAATTTCATATTTTTGAAGCGATATTTCGGGAGACAATGTGATCTGTGATCTTTAACAATAGGTCCATGGAGCAGAAAAAGACTAAAGATCACCCTTAATGGTAATTGAAAACTGAGTACTCAATTTGCCTTTGTATTCATACACGATACGCAACGCCTTTGCTGAAGATATAATTCGTTCATTTTGAAGGGCGAAAATCTAATCTTCACACTATCGCGTTGTTACAGCATATACGTTCACTGAATAATTTCTATTATGGCTTTAATATGAGAACAGAATAACACGAGAACATATTTTTATATATTACAAGTTTATTTTTAACTCAGAGGTTTGAACTCGTTTCTGAAACAATTGTACTTTAAAAAAAAACAGTACACAGAAGTACTCATTTTTAAATATTTCATTTTTAACAGTGTGTAAAACAATCTGCTCTTTATTCCTTTCTTCCTTCTTTGGCCGATCGCCCAAGTCACTTCGCAAATTGGCCGGCCACAGCCCGAAATCAAGAAAAGATCGGACATTGGCCGGTAAGTTTACAGCAACGTTGGCCAGTTCACGAATTGGCCGGCCAATTCGCGAACTGGCCGATTTCGGGCTTTGGCCGTAACAAATATAACATTTTAGTAAACTAATTTTATGTGCTGTGCAGATTAGATAAGTGTATTTTATAGATTCGACTTGATTTTTGCGCTTTTAATGAATAAAATAAACCATAGATAGTATCATTTTTATGAATACCGCTATAAAGTATTTTTATTTGTAAATTGTGCGTTTCACTGCTAAGCAATAGAGGACAGATTTTTTTTTTTTTTTGGAAAATTATATAAATTTACTGAGATTCATTGGGATCTATATTTTATTACCTGGTTAAAAAGCAAAATACCCAAAGGTTGGATGAGACTTTTACAAATGACGGCCTTTAAAAATCTTTCATGATTTTGTTGAACAATATCTTGAAATGACAGGTTTATTTTTAAATATGAAATTATTAATGTTACTATAGATAATTATTATTTATTTTAGCTAAATAATATATTATCTTTAGTGTTAAGTTTTTTAACTGCCAAAAACTATAAAGTTTCGAGAGTCACAAACACTGTATTTAGCTGCGCCCTACTCATACGCGATACCAATTTGTTAAACATTTTCTATGAAACATGGCTAAGAAATTTACAATAGAATTTTTTTTTAATATAACATTTATTTTAACATTTAAAAATGGTAATTTCAAAATACTTTTATTTCGATAGTAATTATTTAAAATCAAGGAAATTTGAGGGTTTGTTAATGTACTCTATGTGCTTTTCTCTTATTGAAATTTTTTCTGAAGAAATCGTGTAGAGACATTGCATACTGGGATATAAGTGATTGACAGTCAAAAGGTGGGTTAAAACCCTTTTTCCTAGGCCCCCCTTCATCTTTATTTTCAGAAATTTCATTTTTATTCGATTTTTTTTAGCCTCAGCAAGTATTATCCTTGAAATACTTTATAGTAAATTTATGAGTTATTATATTTTCGAGTTTACAAAACTAGTGATTTCATTTCTCTTTTATGTAACTCTCAAACAGTTTTTAGCAAAATAAATGAATAAAACGTAAGAAACTTTATGTTAAAGTGGCAGTCTATTTATTTGCATTACAATTAAAAATATTTTAAAGAAAAAATTAGTTTATAGAAAAAATAACGAGAATTAATTAAAAAAAACTAATTTTAATGCGAACATTATAATTTTTTCAGCTAAAGAGAAATCTACGCTACACTTAAAATGAAATTAATATTATAATAAAAACTTAGAAATTTTAATAAACGAAACTGTTTTTTTTTATCACACTACCAGCCTTATTACTGATGATGTATAAAAATCATTGATATATACTTTATGCCAGCATTTAGATTTCCTGTTATACATTTAAAAAAGTGTTCACATTTGGATGAATTTCTATGCATCATCCTAGATGTATTTAAAAAATCTAAAATACGAAATTTATCAGAGACAATTTATTTAAAATATTACTTTAATTTTAAAAGAACTTAAAAATAAGTCATACGTCTGTTTAAAAAAAATTGAGTAGTCTTTGGCAGCAGAGGAATTCTCACGCTAACTGGACACAGACAGTTTAATTATGTGAATATCAAATCGTTAAATCATGGGAAAATATTAAATGTATGACAATAATTATGGCGTCTATATCTATTTATGGAATATGGAATTTGTTTGGAGTATTGGATATATGTAAAAACTCTTTTAAGAAAATACATATTTTTCTGTGAAAGCTTGAGTGCGAAAATAATCTGGTTTATTAACAATGAGATAAACCTTCCAGTGATAGTCATTATCAGGAGAACTTCGGTCTAACTCTTTGTGAAATGGGAAAGACTCTGAATGTGGCCAGTAAATCCCGCAACAACAATGGGGGAAGGTCTTTCCTGGAACATGCAAGCCTTGAGTCCGACGCATTTTGTCCTCTTTACCCCACTTGTGATTTTCCGGAGTTCTTTGATGTCTGTTCATTTCGTAGGAAGCTCTGAATCGACGTCCACAGCCGAGAATGGTCCTACAATGGGTCATATGGCAGATTTATGACCGTATCTGTTCAGGCAACAGGCCGTGGGAACGGAGCTTATAAAGGACTTTCCCTTTTCCTTCTCCTTTACCTTTTATAGAACAGACCGTATCGATTATTACTTTCTATCGTGATTCAGGACATACATTCGAAATATCACCAGTCAAATCATATCAAGGATTTAAATTACACCTCTTCTTGAAAAGTATTAATCATTGGTATTTGTGACTTTTTGACATTGGTTACATAAAAACAGTTTGTAAAATATTCGTCATCCCTAATCAGAATTTCAAATTAATTCATTCATAATTTCATTCAATTTATTCAAAGTTGGTGATTAAAAATAAAAAATTATGCAAAATAGGGGAAATTCGACAACCGGTTTGATCTAGAGAATAATGATTTGACCGCTGAGCAGTGAATAATCGTCAGCTGATGTTTAACTACGATTGGTGAAAACGTAGTGAATATGGCCTTTGGCGCGTAAATTGTAAATTTTACCTCAGTCGGATAACATTCTTAAAGGAAAGTATAAGTATCTTCTTCTTTAGAAGGAGAAGTTTATAATAGTTTTGAGCAGGAATTTTAAACATTATAAAAATAGATATGATATTGCTTAATGTAGTAAATAGAGAAAAAAAATCGAAATTTAATTGTAAAATTAATTTATTTTCCTATACTGGTAAAAGCGAAGCAAAATTAATCATCACAATCAACAGGTGGATTTTCGGTTTCTAGAATTTCTTGATCGTGTTGTTCGTACTACGGCACAAGAATGCAGTAGTGTTTTAAAGTGTTTGTTACCAATTAAAATTTTTGATTGAATGTGGATTTTTATGAACTGCTAAATAGCTGATTAATTCAAGTCATCAACGAAATATTTCTATTCCAATCATTTGTTTCATCATATTAAATTATCAAAATGGCTTCTAACATGAGTGATATTAGGCAGAAAATGGTGAAGTCAAAGATCTCCAATGCGCAGGATAAGGCTGTTGTGAAATATTTTCCATTAAAAATGGTTAAAGACAAAAAAACTGAAACGTATGTTAAGTTTGCAAAAGTAATGGTATTGGTGCAAGGGTTTTATACAGATCAATAAGAGAAGAATTCTGAAATGATAGAGAAGACGTTTAAACATTGTTCAACTGTAGTTTCAGATAAAATATTTACGAGCAGTTATAATAAACCATGCTCGTATAAAGAAACAAAATTGTTTTATGACTATTTTAGATTTATGACAAGACAAGCATTAGAGATTTGTAATAATTTGCTGCTGATTGATTCTACTGTGCCAAATAGTGACCTAAATAAATATTATATTGCCTTCGCCTCTAAAATGCAGTATATCGTTCTTGTTGTCCCACCAGTTGTCATGAATACTTCTGATTGTTCTAAAGTTTGGCCCGAGGACAGTTTAGCTGCTAGTTTCCGTGATGAAGCTGAAAAAGTCATTCAAACTACAAATATGTTTCAACATTTGCTTGGTATCTTCAGGATGTTGATTCCTATGAATTAAGAGATAATGCAAGCTTTTATATTAAAGATTGCTTAGAAGGGATAAAAGAATTCCATAAGAAGATGAAGGAGAATTGTTCAAAATAGGTGTTGATGGTGAAGAACTTATTAATGCAGTAAGACAGTAATACAATTTAACTGATAAAAGACAGGATTTGGCATTTTGTGCTGTGAAAATGTTTGATTGTTCAATGGAACTAGTAAATAAATTTTTTGAAAAGCAATCTGTTGCAAATAACTATGGTAAAATGTCCAAATTATATATTGTAGGTTATATTATTTCTCCTGATATGATAGCAGCACGGGTGAGACTAACTCATGCCCAAAAAGATTTGTGGGAAAGGGAGGAGGAAATGGACGTAACTACTTTTGAGATTTCTAGAATACAGCCTCCTGGCCCATGGAAATTATTTGAAGATTCAAAGATAGAACTTCCTGATATTGATCTCAAAAGTTTATCAACCAAAAGTCAGCAAAGCTTTTATAATGCTGAACAAACTATTCATGAATCTTTACAGACTATTCATCACTCAGCGAAAGGAAGAGCTTGTCACATTGTTCTTGGAAAGTCCTCTGATGCTAAAACCACTTCATGTTGATTATGGGGTTCAGTTTGCTTTGAATAACGAACGTAGATTTGAAAGATCAAAAACTCACTTAAATGTATATGAACTTGAAAATTGTGTTGCAAAAGAAATAGATAAGTATTGGTTCATATATCTTAGGAAAGTTATGTCTGTTGATGCACTATTTGCTTCATGTGTGAAGTCTAATCCAGTTGCTGATTTCGTCATATAATGGTATGTTTATTATACCTTCGTTCTTTGAAAATCTCATTTAAGGTGCTTTTTTAAATCCAAAACTTATGTCTGTTCATGCACTATTTGCTTCATGTGTGAAGACTAATCCATTTGCTGATACTGTCTTATAATGGCATGTTTATTATACCTTCATTCTTTGAAAGTCTCGTATAAAGTACTTTTTTAAATATAAAAGTTTGGATTTGTTATCATAGCTTAATGCTATGATAAAAAACACAGTGAGTGATAAAGAATCTTAATATTGCAATTTCTGAAGTAGTGCTCTACTCTAATTTCACCATTGTGATGGCTTGGATGAAAAAAACCTCTCCAAGAATTGAAAACATTTGTTAGCCATCGGGTAGCTATCGTTCAAGAGATAAATAAAGACTTTATTTAGAAACATGTAATATCAGAGGAGAATTCAGAAGATCTCATTACTATAGGTGTATCTTATGATTCTCTTCAATCCAGTAATTAATGGTGGTATGGTCCTTCATTCATTAGAGATGGATTAAAAACTGAAGAGCAGTCTGTGTCTGAACTAATCAGAGACAATGATTTCGTTTGTGAATTAAAGCAACAGAAAATGCACTTAATTTACTACTTTTGATTGTAACTCTGTGTTCTCTCATCTTATTTTTTCCAGTAATAATTATGTGAAATTAATTAAGATTCTTACTCATATTTTTAGTTTTATTTTCAGATGTAAAACATGAATTGTACCTAAAAAATGACCTATTTCTTCAGACAAATAATAAAAAAAATGCTGAAATTTATATGTTAAGATGGGCACAAGCCCAAGATTTTTCTGAAGAAATTGAAATGATCCCAAAGAGAAAACAACTTCCAGGTAAATGTTATCTAAAATCCTTGAACCCTTTCACAGATCCTAATAATTTACTTAGAGTCGGAGGTCGATTCATTAATGCTAAATTAAGCTATGACCAACAGCATCAGATCATTTTCTCAGCTAAAATTAAGCTAACTAGTTTGATAATGGAACATTATCATAAAAAGTATTTACATGCTGGTCCTCAAACTCTTTTGTATCTAACAAGACAGAAATTTTGGCATATTAATGGCAGAAATTTAGCAAGAAATGTAATGAATAACTGTGTTACATTTGTAAAAAATAAACCAGTTATTGTAAAGCAATTAATGGATAACCCTCTCCCAGAAAGAGTTAATGTCTATACTTCATTTTTCAATACAGGTTTTGATTTTGGAGATCCATTTATATATATATATATATATATATATATATATATATATATATATATAAAGGTCAACGTAAAAGTGCACTTCATAAGGATTATTCCGTCGTATAATGGTATGTTTATTATACCTTCGTTCTTTGAAAATCTCATTTAAGGTACTTTTTTAAATCTAAAACTTATGTCTGTTGATGCACTATTTGCTTCATGTGTGAAGTCTAATCCAGCTGCTGATTCTGTCATATAATGTTATGTTTATTATACCTTCATTCTTTGAAAATCTCATATAAGGTACTTTTTTAAATATAGAAGTTTGGATCATAGCTTAATGCAGCCGTATTGTATTAAAATTTTATTTTCTTTGCTTTATCTTTCATTTTATAGTTATTTTAATATTTTAGAGAATCCAGAGGGAATTTTGTCCTTTTTTTATTTAAATAGTTGATATGTCTTTAAGGATTTTAGAATATCTAATACTTATTAGTGCTTTTTATATAACAACTTAAAATTTTTAATGGTGGAGATTTTTCTTAACGTCTCAATAATCCACGGTAGATAATTGATGAAAAGATCTTCTGTTTTTTACTATAATAATTATAAAGACAATTTGTCATTTTATTAATTGGTATATACAATTATAATATTTAATATTTTTAAAAATACTATTATTTTGAGGAAAATTTTATTTTGTTGCTATTTTAAATGAAATAAAATGCTCTAGGTAAAAGTTTATAACTGTGGCATAGAAAAGTAGTTGAAATGCTTTTATTATAATAATACTGAGGATATCTAATGCTGAACTAATTCATTAAGTAAAAAATCTTTTACATCTATATTTTAAATTTAATAATATAAAAAAAATGCAGTATATTGTTATACATAAAGATTATTCTAGAAATGAGTTTTATAATCATAATTAAAACTATAGTAACTTTTAGTCGTTTTCATTTGCTTTCAGTCAGAAAATAAAAATACATAGCTGAATTAAATACAATCTAACTGTAATTTTTTTGAAGGCCATAAATTGCCAAATATAGTTACCTAACTATATTCTTTAATTTTGATATTTGTTGAGCTTTTTTGCATGGTCTGGCCATGTTTATAAATCTCTTTCATTATTTTGTTTTATCAAATTTTTAACAATATATAGTAATTGCAAATAATTTTCAAAATTATATTATATGAAAATATACAAATTAAATATACAAAAATTCAAAAATAAATTGAAATTTAATGAAATTCCGGTTTTTATATGAGGAACAAACTGTCTATGCATAATTTTATCTCTACATGATTGTTTCTATATTGAATGGGAATATTGGTCAGGAGGTAAAGCTAATTTGTGTTAATGCATGAAAATATTCACTTGGTATATTTGAGTTAGTACTGGAAGGAAAATGTATATAATTTAATTTGCTTATTTCTATTATGTTTTTTACAAATATGTGTTACTGTATGAAAGATAATTATTAATTCAAAAGGGCACTTTGTTACTGTGTTACAAATACTGTAGCATTTCACAAGTGGGAGCATGTTCTCATTCTTAAAAATAAAACTGAATGAATAAAAAAAATTCAGATTGAAAAATAAACATATTGAGAACCTTTGTATATTTAAGAAAAGAGATGGTACTTATGTTTTGTTTTAATTTGTATATTGAGAAAAAAAAATGCGTTGTAAATTAGTTCATGATACTTAGATTTCTTACTAAACATCCAAAATACCTCATAACTGAGGTAAATAAATGAAATTCATATTATCCTAGAAGTTTCTTGTCATATAAAATTAATAGTTTTCAAACCATCTTGCTGATGATTTATCTGTGACAGTTACAGTTATATCTAGAATTTAAATGGGAAAGATTTCATAATTAAAAGGAAGGAATATGAGGCAAAAATGATTCTCAATGAAAAATTTCTAATGCTGCTAAATCAATATTATCCTGAAAATATTTAAGTGTATACATGGCATATAAAAAAGTCTAAAAGTAACATACATAAATGAAACCTTTTAAATGTAACTTACAGAAATAAGTTGTTGGACTTTGGTTATCTTTAGATGTATATAAATCAGGATCTATATTCCATGTGAAATTGGACTTAATCTCTGAAACGGTATGATTTTGCTTTTTTGTGCCATGCAGTAATATGTTGTACAATGTTATTAACATTTAATTGTTTCAAAGCCAAATGCTGTAGAATCTTCCTTTATATATCTGATGAGATCTGTAAAACGCAATTTTAATAATCTGTAAAACGCAAATGCAATTTTATGCAAATATGGTATCCGTAATCAGGACGACGATTCTAAATCTAATAAATACGTTGTAAAAAAAAGGAAAGCGGTCGTTTGTTCCGCGTTTCAAGATGCCTAAAGCTTTGCAGTTTTCTAATGAAAAAGCGAGCAAAATTCTGAATTTGAAATTACTCGGTAAGACTGTTCAGGAAATATTGAAACTTTTAAATCGTTCTAAAAGTTTGATTTATTGTGTATTAACTCGTAAGACGCTATAAAACCCAAAACCACGTTAAGGAGTGACCACTTATGACGGATATGCGTAGTGATAGAAGGATACAAAGAATGACTTCCAAGTAAAAAAATATCAGTTCGCGAGATTACGAGGACTTCTCGGTTGCAAATGTCCAAGAACACGAATTATATAATCTGGTTATAGGATCCACGTAAAAATGACTCGCAGATTACCACTCTCAAAGCTTCACATTACGGTTAGTTCATAATCATATGTCATTTGGTGATAAATAGATGGATGCTCTTTTCAGTAATGGGGGAAAAAATGGAACCTCGGTGGACCTGAACAAAATATAAAATATTGACCATTTTTTTAAAAAAAGAGTCCAGGAGCATTTCCAGTAGTCAAAGTGGTAGTGGATCCGTGATGGTGTGGTCGGCTTTCAGCTTCAATGTATAGTAGGTTTGCTCTTTTTAGATGGCCAACAGAATTCTCCTAAATACATAGAAACCTAGAAAATCATATTATCCAATTTGCAGAAAAAATCGGGAATATTAGCATGATAATTCTCTAATTCATACCTCCAATGCTACAAAAAATTGTTTAAACTCGAAAAATGATATATTCGTGAATGACCACCGATGAGCCGTAATATAAACCCAGTTGAGAATGTGCGGGGCATTATGTCTCAGAAGATGGCAATTTTATTTGGGCAATTTTATTTAGTGAATGCATCCAAGACAGCTATAGAAAGCGTATAATATAACTTAAAACCAAAGATATTACAAACCACAATTATGTCGATGAAAAGATGTCATACTGAAAAATAGAAAGACTTTAAACTATTAAGAACATTGTATTGAGCTCCTTTTATTGAAATATCATGTATTCCATAAACTTTTGCGACACCTAATATTTCCATTTTATTATATAATTGAAATACAAATTGTTACTTTAGTTATTGTTATTTTTTCTAAATATCTCAATAAATGCAAATCGCATATGTTCTGACTAAACATATTTGTAACTGCAGTTTGTCTTTCCGTTTTGCTAATATATTTTACTAGAGCCTATAAAATTTTGGGACAGAATGCAAGTTAACAACATTATTTTAATCGAATTGCTTGCTGCCAAGTGGTCCTGGGCAACTGCTGAATCCGCTTCGAAAATCCACCACTGAAGATATCCAAACTTTGAATAAATAGATAAGTAAAGATCGTTTGAAAATTCCGATAATTTCCCGCAATGGTCAAAGAAACAAAATGTGTTGGCATTAAAATACTTTGGGCTGAAGTACATCTGTAGCTTGCTCCAAGAAAGTAATCTCTAATGTGATATTACTGTATCAGATAGATTATGTTGCCACCAAGTTCTATAATGTTAAAAATTTTGTATCTTTTCAATGCGAAGTGAAGAAAAGACATTACATTATATTAGAGTTCCATTAATAGCCTTCTTTTTTCACATTCTCAGTCTTTTGTGAATGACAGAACATCTGTTTTAATCATAACTTACCAATTCATCATTCTTACGAGTTCTGGAATACTATCCTTTTTTGTTGTCTTAATATGCTTGGTTAATTCTTGATCTTAAATTTTATTTTGAACTTCTCGCCCGTCCCATTCATCTTTCATCAAAAATTTCTCACTTCTTATTTACATACTATCAGTGCTGCATTTCCGATTGGGCAGTTTCTTATGGAGGTTGATTAAAAATAATGTCATTAGCCAAAGAATTAAATTTGTAAAAAATACGAAATCTAGGAATTATTAACAGTTTATCAAATATAACTGACCAAGTTCCTATGTCATATTTTATTATGATAGTATTTATAAACACCGACAGTCTGCCGAGATAATATTATGTATGAACGGGGATATTATACAGCCATGAGTCATAATAAACAAAATCAAATCAAACAAAAAGATTAAGCTAAAATAAATTGTCATTATGTTGATTTAATTAAAATTGTATAGAAATTTGAAGTAAACAGTATTTTTTTTAAAAAAAAGGGGGGGGGGCACTACAATAGGGACGCAAAATTTCTTAATCCGCCTATGCTACTATATAGAGTTCTTTTTAAAAATTATTTAAATGTCTGATCCAAGAGCAAAAATAGCCGTTGAGTTTTGTGACCAGTATGGTAAGTAAATGTGTTTAATCGTAATTAAAAAAAATGATTTTCCCATGATGTCTTCGAAGGAAATGAAGAGATAATTACGTTATTTCTAATATCGAACTGTGCGTTTATTTCTAACTGACATAATAAATCCATGGAATAATTTATGAGTACATAGATTGTCATCACAATAGTTGCTAGTAAGGACATGAATTACATTCTAGATTACTCCCAAAGTTTTTGATGATTTTTCACGTTTTAAATATTTTCTGGCTGAACACAATTTATTTTTCAATCTTCCTTCTTCGTAAGTTGGACTGATGGGTAAGTATCGAAAGAAATCGATTTTTTCCCAGATATTCATAATATATGGCAAATCGTAGGTCTTGGAAGAAACGCAGCTCGAGTCACCACCGGTTTCCTTTCTCCATCTCAAAATGCCTCTTTCTTCATCCGTACCTATGAAGGGGAAAATGATTTTTTTATTATTATTTTCATAGATTGTATGATGTTATTGTTAATTCTGGTATTCCCCGACTCTTGGAAAGAATTTTTACATGCAGAGGAGTGCATTTGCTGAGAGGGAGAAAAGTACAAAACAAAGACAAGATTGCAAAGAATTGTTCGTATCTTCATTTCATGAAATGCACTCGTCAACATACTGACGGTCTTTCCTTGGAGGCAGGGAATATCTGACTTGCATCTTAGTAATACAAAAATTATGACTTCTGCTCGATAACTTAAAATAAATGAACACAGAAAGTTTAGTAGAAGGAGAAAATTCAGAAAATAGTACCTGATGTTGAGATTTTTTTTATATCAGAGAAGATCTGTATTAGAGACCTAATAAATTTAAAATAATTATTGAAAAGGTTTGGTTATTTATTTGATCTTAAATATAATATTGATTTTTATCTAAGCATGTGCATCGAACGATATTATCACTGATCATGCTGTCTCGTTACTAGAGACCGCGGCTAATAAATATAAGAGTTTAGTTTAGTTTAAAGTTTTGGTCTCGTTGTAAGAGATTTTTGATTCTAAACACTATTTCACCCAAGTTGTGCACTTTAAGTAGTTGTTGTTGAACACATGTTGTACCTGAAGATAAGTTAAATATTCCTTCATTGTAATGGTGTAAATATTTAGAGAATGAGATGATAACTGAACTGTCTTTTTAATCGGATAAAAAAAACCTGAAACTTGCAAGATCCACCTCTTTACAGTTTTGAAGGAGGTTAACCTCTCTAATCACATCCAGTCTTGAAAATCTTGAGTATAAATTTGACTAGAACAATTTTTTGATATTCATGGTTTGTTGAAAGTTTGAAAAATAATAGAACTTTTTATAAAATGCAATGATGGATTTCCACAGTATGAGGCCACAGGCGAAAAATTATTTTGTGGCTTTTTCTAGGAAAGCTCTATTAATGACAAAGATGTAACAAAATAAAATTATTTGTGCTTTTAACTTTACGTTTAAGCTTATCTTCTGTTTTTCTTCATTTAATTTGAAACCAAATTTTATATTGCAAATACAATAAAAAAGGAAAATTGTTTTCAATGGATAAATTATATAATGTAAATGAAAAACAAATAAAGATATAAGAAGTAGGATATTGCATTTAAAATGCATCAGGAAATGAAATCAATATTATTCGCATAAAAGAAAAATAGCGTGTTTGCCAACAATATTGTCAAATAAATCGAAAAGATACTATTTTTACCCCAAACGCTATAAGAAACCGAAGTGAAATGGGAATTAGAAAATTGAAAGAAATGAAAAAGGAAATGCGCATAACTAATAGTGGGGGAAAAAGCGATATAAAAGCCAAAGGGTAGAGCTTTCTGCGTGTTATGTGGATGTTAACAATGCATCAAATTACAAAATGTCTCACCTGTCTGAGGTATTAACAGGACATGTTGGATATGCACGATGAAGGTAACAGTAGAATTTAAAGAAAACTATATTAGAAAAGAAAGGAAAATGGAAATTTTTTTAAAGAAAGGATTATAAAAAAATTCATATAAGGAAAGGTACTATAATTTGGAACCAGCAAAATCTGACTAAACGATACGTTTTTAATGTTCAAATAAGACCTTTTCAGTATGGGTGGGCTCTTCTGCAGTAATATAATTGCACCAACATCGTTCTTCTAAACAGCCTTCTCCTTACATCTTAAAGATATTCATTAAAGGTTCATAAACTGAGGTAGGATATTATTGATAATAAGGTTATTTCTTAAGTGCAAGATTAAGTTTATATCCTTACATTCCTAACTTGTTGTTTTAAATTGATATATAATTATGTTTTTGAAAAATTTGTAAGAAATATTCGAATTCCAGAAAATATGCCTATAAACGGTAAATTTAAGTTCATCCTTTTTGTCATAAATATTTTTTTATAATTCTGTCTTTCAGCTATTAAATCTTTAAAAAAAATTTCCAGTTTTGATAGTTATTCGATTAAATTAGTTTAGTTCAGCCCCTAAGTACTATTGCTAATGGAATTGAGATCTTTAAGGTTAAATATAATGAGATCATTAATATATATGAATGTGAAATTAAAATTTAAATTCAAAGTCCTTTCAGAGAAGTGCAGAAACAGGTGGGCCAGTCGAAATGAATAGCACGTTTTTGTTGGATACTTTTTATTTTATCCATTCAAAATAAAGTTATTGTAAAAATGGTCAAATTTTTTACGGTTATGTAATAGAATATTAAATAAATCTTTTATTAATCATATAGATCATTCATTAAACTTCTTCAGCAATTTATCTAATGAAATACTTGTGAGAAAGAGTTTAAACTGCAATGTTCTACCCTTTGTATCTACAATTGTTTCTGAATTATTTCCTCAGCTTTATAGAAATGCAGCACATAGCTCTTTCATAGCTTTCGGATTATATATCCCCCCCCCACTTTATACATGTGTTTTTTGTTTTTCTCATTTGACACTCTCATTATTTTTCTTCTTTGCTGCTATTAATTTTGGTATTTTGCTATGCTTCATTTCGTTTTTGTAGCTAATATATTTTTTTATGTTTTGCTTTCAATTTATAAATATTTATTATTTTTTAAGAAGTAGCTTATTTTAATTGAACTTATAATTTACCGACTTATTTATGAGCTATAATGAATCTTATTATATACAGATGATTATTAAAGGAAAAATTTTTATTTCTTTTGAACAGCCATTTTCAATAAATCGTGTCAGCTATTTCTGAAAACTGAATGGTAAATTCTAATAACAATACAGGCAAAGCGGAACATGAAGAAACTATCCTCCTAAAAAAACTTTTTTTTAAAAAATAGTATTTCAAGATAATTTAAGATAAATATTTAAATATATTATAATATTAAAAATAAATTGCTAAAATATATTGATGCATTTTTGAACAGAAAAAGATCTTGCTACAAATTGTTGTGTTGAAAAAAATGTGTCCGCGCGGGAAATATTGATTACAGGCTGTTATTTTCAATCAATTTATTCTTATTATTACGAATCTGTCACACCGTTTTCTTGTCATGATAGTCTTACGGCTGGAAAGGCAGCTTTCTTAATAGATTACAACCTTTTCGACTATTTGAGGATTTGATGAGAAAATGAAGGTTCAGAAAAATATAAGAAATATACCCATTAGGAATCGACATCTAGAGATTCTTTTCAAGAATTTTATGTCAGGAAACTATAAATATCTAAGGGGTGATGCGAGCTAATCTCGGTTCGAAGAGCGAATTGATGAATATTAAGAATTCAGTTAACCATGGGCGGAGCCAGCTGTCAATCATATAAATACCACGTGGTCTCACTGTTCATGCTAGATTATTTTCTTTTTATACCAGAAGAGAATTTGAATATGACGGATTATGTTGTGTGTGATTTCGGCTTTCTGCCGAATATACAGGGTGGTTATAATTAAAGTTTCTTTTGAAATGACCATAAGAGGAAAACTAATGAACCAAATGTTATCTAAATTGGTAATAGTTTAAAGCAGGGCATAGGAATTTCTTTTCCGGCAAAAAAAGTTCAGAAACTCGCTACCAGAGGAGAAATGGTGCTGTTGGCAATATTGTTAAACAAAATAGGATATGAAAACATCGGTTTAAACGAGTGATTTAAGAAAATTACATAGATTAAGATCCGGTGGACGTGGAAGCCAATTCATGGGCTCCGCGCTTCTAGTCCGTCTCGTAGGTATGTAGCATCGATGTGACTGCGCACCCCGCGGGTGACATAATCATGCAAAAAATCACGTGTATCCCTGCACTGCAGCCATTAGACTTAATAACATTTCCAGAAGAGCGTGTTGTAAAAGGCAGGTGAGGGTCAAGCCTTCGGGTAGCTACGGTCGAAAGAGATAATCACCGAGAGAGATAATCCTGCCCATACGTTGACACTAATCCTTTGTTGAGATTTCCTCGGTAACCTGGCGTGGGGATTATCCATCGCCCACATGTGTGCCTTATGGGCATTGAGAATGTTTTCTGTACTTTTAAGCCTTAATGCATTTTTCTCGCTTTTCTTACTCTCAAAGTGGTATGTGACACTATGTTTCCTTGCAATTTCTGTTCCTCTTGATGCCTACTAATAACTTTCTTAGTTCATCTGTCCAATTATAGAGCACTGTGTAGAATCCACACATGTTTTTATTGAAATCTGGAGGATAGTTTTTAAATAATGATATATATATTTTACACCAGGTTTTATTTCTTTCTACATTTCTTTTGGGTGCTTTCACTAATTCATTTCATTTAAAGAAAAAGAAAGGAGGGATCTTCCTAGAGGATGGATTACCTTTGGAACAACGCTTCGATATAGGTAGAAGGGAGTTTGAGACCTTCTCAGGGTCTGTAGACACGAGGCGACCGGCTCTGGTTCCTGTGAGTTAAATCGGCATTGATTTTATGTAAGTTTACAGAATTATTACAAAAGGGGAAGAAACGTAATATTTTCAGATTAGTACTGTGATAATGAAAGGCCAGGGAATGCAATCATATGTTTGTTTCGGACAACCACATCCGAATAGAAAATGCTGTCGCTTGTATAAAGTGTAATAGTTGTTACTGAAGAAGAAATAAAAATTTGTTTTATTTGTATATCGTACAAAATGTGTCCAACTATGTAAAATAAAAGAATTTTTTGATCACTAATAATCCTAAGACAATTTTTATCGATCTATTGGTTTTCAAAGAACGTTAAAAAAATGGTATGGTCCATTTGAAACTTCTTGTCAAAAACAAGAAGGGGTTAATTGCCAAAGAAGAAAATAACAAGATCAGTGAATCTTAGATATCGAACTACCTATCTAGATTTTCCTCCTTTTCTGTCAAAGAACATTCTATCACATTATATGGCAACACTGAACGATCAGTTTTTACTTTCTCGTATAAACAATGTACTCAGAGCAAGTAGTGTCAAAGTCAAAAAATTCGAATTTGAGATTATGAGAGACCCGAAAAACGCATTTTTTAATCCTATGTTTTGCCCGTCTGTTCACACGACAGCTCACAAACCCTTGAGCTAGACAGACGAAATTTGGTATGTGATCTTTACACCAAATTTTCATTTTCCTGTCAAACTTTGAACAAAATCCATGCACAGAAAGTTTGTCCGAGTGCAAGTGAACACGATATCTACAAAATATAGAGGAATAAAATTTGGTTCACAACTTATATCAAATTTTGAATCAGATCCACCAACGGGTTGACTTTCTGTCGATATTTAAATTCGCATGCAAGTCAATTCGATAACTCAAAAACGCAGCAACTTGATTTGGTTTGGTTTAGTTTAGTTATATTAACGTCCCGTGGTAAAGCAACACTACGGCTATTTTGGTACGAACCGTATAATTTTGAACCGTGGTCAGATGACGAGGATGACACCTGAGCTGGCAACAATCTTTCGAAATTTCCTCACCACACCAGCGCGAGGACGTTTGGCGTCGACTGATTTAATGTGCACCACACCCGCTTACACGACGGTTCTTCGGTCGCAGCAATTTGGATCAATGAAATTTGGTATGTAATCTTTTTACTAAATTTGCAGTTCTGCATCAAATTTTAGTTCCAATTGGTCCAAACTGTATTCCCGGTTTTCTTCACAATACTACGAAGCGCAGAGTGCTTATGTTCGGCACTCTGTAATTAAGTCTAAATATTCGTGGTATTCAGGATCTTGCCTGAAGTCCACGGATTTTATGTGGAGTGATGAAGGGGGATAATATTTCAGGAAGCCAATTGCCGCTGTTTTTTTTTTTTTTTTTTTAAACAGGCCTCACGAAAGAAAAAAATTTCTCATAATGCTTTTTACTACGGATTACTGTGTCCGTATTTTCAGATATTAAAATTTTTGATAAAATTACTGAAAAAGTGATTTATGAAATCTGTTTATCCTACAGTGTATATCCTATGCCAATATAGGTTTAGTTATATTAACGTCCCGTTTTAAAGCAACACTAGAGCTATTTTGGGACGGACCTCGTCATTCTGAACTGTAGTCAGATGACGAGAACGACATCTAAGCTGCCCCCCTCTCCGAGCTTTCACACCACACCAGCGGGAGGACGTTTGGCCCCGACGGATTTAATGTGCACCAGACCGGCTTACACGACGATTCTTCGGTGGAATCGGGTCTCTAGTTTGAAACCTTCAGGTTCCAAAGTCGAGACTTTGCCATCAGGCCACCGCGGCCCATGCGACTATAGGAAATACAATAAGAAAAGGGCACATTAGCTATAGTTAATTGTCATTCAGTAAATTTTAAGAAAGGTCTCGATGATTTCATTCATTAATGTTGTTAACAAATATGAAAGAATAAGGAATAAGTTTTTGTTATTGTTTTACGTGGCTTAAATAGACTCTGAATAAATCTGAAGCAATAATTGAAAGTGATGAAAAAACAGTTCTGATTACCTGGTATGCTATTGTCAAGCAAAAATCCGATGAATCCTCCAACAAGCATATTTGTGCTTAAAAGTATTGTAATAATCTGATCTGCGGAATCACTACCTAAATTCGAGAAGGAAGAATTGGATTAGTGAAACTGAAATGAATGTATTAAGAAAGATTTTATTCTTTGTAAATAACTGTAACATCAGTTTAAAAGGGTAGAAGCAAGTTTTAATGTTTTGTTTTGAGTTCTCAACAGTACAGTTAAACGGTTATTATGTTTTTAATATCATCAACTTCCTACTTCTGTGATTTACAACAGCAGTTTTGATCTCGGAACGCAAGTGGATTTTCTTCTTATAGATAAACTTATATCAGCCTTCATTCATTTTTTTATCACATCGTACACAAAGAGAATTTGATCTCGATATTTGAATGAAAAGGCACATTTTACTGAATTCGAAAAAAATATTTTCCAAATTATGTGCCTACATAACTGAAAGAGCTAGATTGATAAAATAACTAAACTAGCGTTTTTCTCTTAATTAGAGAGAATAACACTCTAATAACATAATTCTTCAACATTCAGCATAACTTCTGGCCGTAACATAATTCTTCTGCATTCATGCAGAATTCAGATTTGTTATCTATTTCATTCAGTCGACAAAATCATATGATCGCTATGTGAATGCGGTTGGGGGTGCTATTCATCTTCCTTTCTTTCTATTTCATTTTTTACAAATAATATTGCATCTCAAAGCTCTCGCCATCCATACTTTTCTTTCTTTTCTTTTTTTTTGTTTTTTTTGTTTAACTCTTCCCCCCCCCCTCTCTCTGTCTGTCTCCCATTTCTCATTTTTCAAATTGGGCATCCCATTTTCGACGCAATTTTTCTTGTCATTTGTCTTCTATTGACACTCCAAATAAGAAAAGCTTGTAAATTTAGTTTCAGTACGAATACTTCTCGATTCATAATTTTTCTTGTAATATCTCTCTCAGTTATCAATCAAAAGAATAGTTCCTGGCATTCGTGAATTTATTTCCAGAAACATAGTTTGCGGTATTCTGCTTTACTACAGAATTACTTCGAAATTGGCTGTTTTTTTGAGACATATATAATATTTTTATAGAACGATTTTAAGATGTCGGATGTCAGTTCGTTTTCACGAAAATCGAAAAGCAAAGCTTTTTTTTCCTTCACATGAATTCAAAGATCCTGAAAGATTTAAAATATCAACTGCTTGCTTTTTATGCGAATAAATAAATAAATTCTTAATCAAAATCTGTTTCAACATTAAATTTGCCGTCAAATGAAATGGCGGATCATGAAGTTATTATCTATTTCAGAAAAACATTTTCAAGTAGAGTAAATGATAATCTTCTGAAAAATTTATCTCTTTGGAAACAGAAATGTTTTACTCAAAGTTAAAAACTATTTAGTGTAAATTTTGTTATAATTAATTACGTTTAATATATAAAATTACAGATTTATTTGACAATAAAGGCAAACTGAAATGTATTTACTAGCATTAAAATAAATAGGTGACAATATCCTAATTCGGTATGGAAAGAAAACGTTTGACATTTCTCTAGAAATGCTTTTATCGTTTAAGAATCCGCTTTCATTTATCACGATTTCGTTGTCTACAAACTAATAAATTTCATTTGTATCTATTTGTAAAGCCTTATGCTGTTTTTTTTTTTATTATGTGCTTGGCAGAACAACTACATCTAAACCACTATCGTTTTTAAAATCATAAAAATTACTTGCATATATTCAGTACTAAAGACAACGCGAAAATACCGAATTAATAGAGTGAATTTATTCTCTCAAAACTGCTATATAATTATTTATTTTTTTACATTATCCCCTCCAAAGGAAGTAATTATTTCCCCTTGTATTTTATTCTATGCTGATTGAAAATATGAATGGCACTTTTTGTAAATTATTTGTCTCAAAATTGTCTTTTGAGGGTTCTTGGATTACAAAAAGGATTAAATTTCTTTAGATATTCTCTCACTTTGTTTAAAAACGTTTTAATTTTTAAGAAATCTTGGGAATATGAGCCTTTAAGAAACTCACTTTTCTTTTAAATATAACGAATTGATTCTTTAATTTTGCTGGCTTTGGTAACTGTGCGCAGGATACGTGCCTTACCTGCTCTACCCAAGTTACATTACTGATCCACAGGTGCAAAAAAAATATATATGCCTCACGAGAATATGCACTTTGTAGCTGTATTAATTTATTATTAAATTTTTATACATCTTTATACCAAAGTTCACTAGCATAATTGTCTTTACTATCACGGATTCTTACATTTGTGTAGCTACTAACTCAACAATCTTTCTTATTTGTCTTTTCGGTACAAATTTCGCTACCGATTTTAAACTAACTTCCCAATGAGCTAGAGACTTGAAACTTCAAACATAGCTACGAATGGGATGATAATACAATATTAATTCGCTTTATTGCCTGTACGATATAAATTTTATCATAGAGTATAAAACTTATTAGGAAGTTAGTTTCAAATCGACTGAAAAAAACAACCCAACTCAATACCTGTTTGTATTGCTCCAGGGTTAGCTTGAATCCATTTAGGGATACACAATGCCATGAAGAGAGAAAATCCTAGCACGAAAAGGTTTCGAGATGAATTGAGATCGACGAAATGTAAAGTGGACAAGCCCACTGCAGTGACCATCGAAAACATAATGCAAAAGATTCCTCCCAAAATAGGCTGCGGAATAGTTACGAAAATTCCTCCGAATTTTCCAAGCATTCCAAACACAATCATCAGCAGCGATCCAAATTGAATGACTCTTCGGCTAGCAACCTTTGAGAAACAAACGATCATTGATTGATATCTATGAAAAACTTCATAATCGTGTATTTACCCATAAAATATACAAGAGATAAGCTTTAAGCAACAATGAATGCTTAAAGTCTCTGCACTTTACTTTTGCGTTTTAGGAATTTATAAACAGAAATTAAGAATACTCCATTCTTCTAAATTATTTTGAAATATACATATTAACAAAAGAAATGTAATGCTTCAATTTTTTTGTATGGTTTAATATATTCTATTGGCTAATTCTCTACTGATAAAAGTTTTGACTCCTGAATAAGAAGTATTTGTTAGACGGTCCAAAAATAAAAATAAAATTTCACTTTTCAGGAATAAATATGAACATGACTGAGTTATAATTCTGTTGTGTTGGTACATTAATTATGCAAAAAAAAAAAAAAATGTAGGAGTGGAATACTAGCTGAGATGTATTTAGAGTTCCAATGTCCCTCCTCATTTGCACAAAGCACATTAATTAAACAAGTGACCAAATTATATTAACCCTTTGCAGTCGGAAAGATAATTCAATGCATAATTATTCACTTAATACATGGACCTGTTTATTATACCAAAAAATAAATGCATGCAAACTAATTTTTAGTTTCTCTAAAAAATGAATCAACATCATTTTAACATTCTGTAGTATTTTTAACAATTAAAATCAAATAAATAAAATGTCAAAATGATGCACCGTCTTGAATGGTGGCTGAGAAAAGATATCCGACTGCAAAGGATTAAAGTCAATTAATATAAAGAAAAATATTGTTTTTCCATTACCGAAAAATTATTGAATTATCTAAAAAAGACGTTTCTGGAATTTGTTTGAAAATTTACCTCCCCAAAAATAAATTAAATCTCAAAGCTCCGAATTATTTTTACTGAAAATTCTCATGATTTATTGGATTGAGAATAGCCAAGTTTCAGTTAAGTGATGATAGCGGGCCTGATTTTAGATTTTTTAACAAGAAAGTTTGTTTTATAAGAATGTAAAGATATCTTAAATGCTTTTCAGTAAGGTAGTAATTTGAAAGGCCCCATCTAACATTTAGTTCTTATCATTCATTCTACTTTCAGTAACAATTGTTATAGATTCAAACTTACATGGTGAGTATGCTGTTTCAAGCGAAGTATTCGAAACATTTTTAAAAGTAAAAACCAATCATTAAAAAAAGGGTTTTTCTTTTTCCCTTCAAAATAATTCTGCTGATGTTTTATTGATTTCGTCTTAAAAGCATTATTTAAATAACTTTTTTATTTATCCTTTCCTATAAATCAATTTTTTATATCAGAGAAACCGACATATAATTACCTTTGTTATACCAATAGCCCCTATATTTTCACTGAATGATGTAACACCACTTCCTGTTCCAAAAATACCTGCTATCACACAGCCCAGACCTTCCATAAAAATTCCTCTGTTGATGGCATGTTTTGGGGGCGCATCGGCACCTGAAAGTCGAGCACAGGCGTAATAGTCCCCAACAGATTCAATTGCTGATGCTAATGTCCCTGCTAAAATGCCCAATATAGCTGCAGTGGTAAAAGATGGCATACCCCATTGGCCTGAATAAAAAGTCAAATAAGAAGTTTTAATTTTCATATTGAAAAAGGCATTTCATTGCTAAATCACGAAATATTTTAGAATATAATATTTAAGAATTATATTCTAAATATAGAATATAATATTTAAGAATTATGTCATAATGATGCTTTGTTTTTATCTTTCTACTATAACATTGCAACCGACATGGTTTAGTAGCTCAAGATGTGTGGAGTGCCCACTCATGGGTTTCAAAAAGCTCATTTTGGCCAACATAAGCGATACATTCTGTTAATATTGTTATTAATTCTTTAGTCTATGAAGAAGCAGTTCTTTAAAAGTCTAAAATATTTATTCCAGAAAATTCCAGAAAGTTCAGGACTTTACACGAAGGAGCAAATACACAGACGAACACACACAATACACAGCAACACATTACAACAAACAGTAGCCTACAAGTAGTAATCGGTAGTAATAACAACTACAGCACACAAAGCGACCAGAGAGATTCAGCAGTAGGAGAGAATCTTCGTAGCTACTCTCTACGGTCTCTCCAAACGCCTGAAATTCTCCACTGTCTCCTCGCTTTAGCTGTATCCAACTGCCGACTCACTACTACACGACTGGTTACTCCTCACACGACTCAATGCTGCGTTTACAATAAATTACAGGACTCGGTACACAGCTGAATTCAGGAATCACTTGATCTCCATTCAACACCTGCGCTTCGCTGGATTAATCCAATTAATTCGCTGTTGACTCGCTGTGCGACTTTGAATCTCTCGACGACTCTGTACAAGACTGTCTTCCGCTTAGACTGCCGGCCTTTTATAGTTCCGGAGCTGGACAGAAAAGGTTCTGGAACAATCAGACATGTCTCAGTTCCTATTGGCTTTATCACCAAAATTCTGGAAGATTCCAGTATTATCTATTGTTTCGCCATAGCCGCCAAATGATCGCCACGCCCTGAGATCACCGATTCGGCATCCGATCAGCATCCAACAGAGCAACAGAGAGAACATTACAGATTTGTAACAATATGTATTGAAAACCCTTAACCTTTAAAACTACTTATAAATAACACAAAGGAATATTATTATTATTTATTTAACATTCAGAGGAAAGCAGAAAATCCACAAAAATCAGTGATGAATGGTACTATTATAAAACAGCCTTGGAAATTTGGGTGCAGACAATTAGAAGATGGAAAAAAATGGTTTAATGCATCATTAATCTATTGAGAAGGCAGTGTTTTTATTTTTGTTGATATCGGGGCTAATATTTCTGTAGATAATTCTAATTTTAAATATCTAACAACATAATATATTGAACAGTATCATAGATTTGTTACCATGGATATGGAAGATCCCCTAGGTGGTTAGGTTTTAATAATCTTTGAAAACTGTGTTGTATTTAAAAATCACAGTATTTAACTTTTATATTGATTTGCAACAATCGTAATTTTTTTCTCTCAGAAACAAATAACGAACAAAGATTTTGAACTAGAGATTGAAAATTTATTTATAATTGGAATCGGATAATTTTCTCCATAGGACACTAAGCCATTATAATACAATGGCCAAACAATACAAAACCATCCCCAATTTGACTTTTCGTTTTATTTATGAGATTCCGTGTTCATAAATTATCTTCTATATTTTTTTGCATTTCAAAAACTTTTATTTCATTTTCATTTTTTGACTAAGCAACTTTTTACAAATTTCAAAGTTCAATTTCATTTAAGCATAATATTTCATAATGGGTTATATAATTTTTAAAATAAATATAATCCACAGAATCCAATTTTTACATTGGTGCGAATGACTGTTTGGAAACTCATTAAACAGCTGTTGCAAATCGAAAATGGTAACTTAAACAGAATTTTTAAAAAAATACAAACCTGGATAAGGTACTCGAAACCATGGGCTGTTTCGAAGGGCCGCTAAGCGGATGTCAGTTCTGGCTGGACTGCCTTCGTGGAAGACGTTGGTTGCAGTCAGAATAGCGCAAAATGACCACGATAACACAATAGTCAATAAAACCTGAAATTAAAAGGGATCTTTTTTGGGGATGACCATTCCACATTAACATTTGAAATTCTCTTTAGCACATCTTTTATAAAGTATGATATGAGATATTTACTTTAAAAGTAAAAATAATTGTGCAATCAAGCATTAAAATTTATTTTAATGGGTACGTAAAAAAGTCTTACTGGAAATAATTTAAATAAAGGAAACATTCTTATCCTCCATCCTGTTTTAGAATTGTATCTCGGATGTGGAATGCTGACATCTCTTAAGCTCTGAGAAAACAAGATCATGAGCATTACTGTGCTGAAAAGTAAAACAGTGGTGTTAAAAATAGTATCCGTTCATTAAAAACCTTCTCACTATAGTGAAAATTCATCCGTAAAATAATTAGAAATGCAGGTTATTATTCTGCCCTTTCATAATGCAGTTGTTATTATTACGATACATAAGCTACAACCATCGCTAGTGTTTAAAAATATTTATAACACTGTCTTATCGTTTGTGTTCTCGAACATTCATAACCATTTCACGCATACATCTGAGTTTGAATATCCCTTAGTGGCTCAAACATTCGATCTAATTAATAAACTGATTACTCCATTCGTCAATAAATACGAATTTTTTTTTTTTAGAATAGCGATACACTTTTACAATAAAAAGATGTAAAATGTAGGAATGAATTGAAAATAATTTATTCGATTTTATTCGGAAAGTATTGTACAATGAGTCTTTTTTTCTGTTTTAATTTCCTGCCACTGAGGTATTAAAAAAAACTTTGGTCTATAATAGGACTGACGGTTGAGGTATAGACATAATCCTGACTACTTTTACAACTTACTTAAATGCAAATGAAAGTACTATATCTTTTTCGTTAACCTGAGTAGAAAATGATTAAATCAATTGCTTAATTTCAAATGATCAACTTCAGTTTGAATGAAATTTCTTTATTTATCCTTTCTAAGTGTTACATTTTAAAATGATGCAATATATTTTGTTTGCAAATTTAAAACATTGCTGAAAGTTATTTATTCAAAGTCCTAAATTTTTTTTATTTATCTTTTAAGTTTTTAAAACATCGTAAAGATTTTTAAAAATTATTATTCTTCTGAATAGAGAGAGCACCAGTCAATTCGTTACTTGGAGACATTTTATTAATAATACTCACCAAGTTGTACACTTGATTAAAATATACTTAAACTCGATGGAATCATTTGATTTCATTTTACAAAACATATCGAATGGATTCTAAACTGGATACTTACAACATAGCTATTCCCCAATGCCCAGAAGCGGAATGCGCGGCTTCTGCAAACAAAGAGAGACCAACCAAGCTAATTGTAGGCACAATAGCCAAGGGCGTGATCCAGTCCAACAGAAATCCAATCATTCCTGTCATTCCGATTAATATTTCAATTATAGAAGCCCCAACAATAGCTCCTTGAACCTATGAGTAATAAAATAAGTCTCGATTGAAATATTTTATTTTTTCCATCGATCGTCTTACATCAAAAATAAATATGCTCAAAAGAACTATTCCCCCCATGCCTAAGTGTCCGAATTAATCTGAATGATATAAAATAGGCACTCTAATGAATATATTATAGTTTTCATTGCGGCACGGCTCATGCGTCTAACCCATAAACAGAAGAACGAACTATCCATGGAGTGAGGGTAACTCCACATCATTACAATACCCAACAAGGAAGCGAGAATCAGCTATTATATCGGAAGCTTCGTATCCCCATAACTGAGGTGGGATAACAATTGTTTTCAAATCATTTAACAAATTTTAAAAGTAAGTCAGACTTGCAGAAACAGTAGTGAATGTGATCACAAGGCTATTATTTGCCAATGAGTTAAGTCTTAGGTTTGTATTTTATTAAAAAATTTGCAACACAACTTTAAAGAAATACAAGCTCACAGCTGCTTGAATAAAATGACTGCAAATCGTACACATCATGACAGATAGCAAATAGGACAACAATACATTTTTGGTGCACTTGAAATAAGTATTAAATTACTGCAAATCGTACTTAATACTGTACTTAATTACTGTAAATAAAATTACTGCACTTAATACTGTACTTAATTACTGTAAATAAAATTACTGCACTTAATACTGTACTTAATTACTGTAAATAAAATTACTGCACTTAATACTGTACTTAATTACTGTAAATAAAATTACTGCAAATCGTACACATCATGACAGATAGCAAATAGGACAACAATACATTTTTGGTGCACTTGAAATAAGTATTTCAAAGACTTTTCGTCTAAAGCGATATATGCCTCATTAGCTGCAATTCCTGTAACCAGATTGTTGTACTATTGTAAATTATATTTCGTTAAATCTGTTTTGCACATTTTATATCCCCCCTTTTCTTCTTCTTCTTTTTTTTTTTTTTTTTTTTTTGCTTAATTCGCTGACAGAGACTCCTTGTAATGGCACCTCCTCCAATTTTGCGTTTTTCAAACTTAACGTTTTGTTGCAAAAATGTCTTTTTTTTTGTATAAAAATTTCTTCTCATTTTCAATAAAAAAATAGCAAAAATGTTGGGAATTTTTTATCGCTAGTTTCCATGATTTCAAGGAATTACGAATTGCTGTTCAGCAGTTGTTTTGAATTTAAGTGCTCATAAGCAATCTAAAATTTCTTAAAAGAATTTATTTGAAATGAGATAAATAATTAAAGTATAGGAATTCCATCTACTACTTGATACCTACTCATAATTCCAAAGAGTTTATTTCGCTTGTTCAGAAATAATTGTCTTTTAATACGATTTAATCTTCGTATCATTTTTACTTAAGGAAAAACGATACGAAATAGGCTTTATATAATAAAGAACATTAAATTAAAAGATTTAAAATTTCAAACTATGGTTTGTATTTTAGTCTGATATATTTTTTTTACAGACTGAATGTCCTGACAGCTGCTTAATGAGCCAGTTGTTAGTTATTTAAATATTAAGAGACATTTGAAACTCTTATATGGGAAAATTTTAAGGGAAAATAAGCATTTATAGAAATGATGAGAACACAAATACAAGAAGCAGACGAGAACAAAAAACAGCATTTCTTTTATTTATAGCATCATTGAAAAGCGCTATAAATAAGCCTTTCAACAGCATCAGGGCGGATTCCTCCTCATTCAGCACGTCCAGGGATTTTTTACAATTTATAAATATAATTTTGATATAAAAAAAATCCTTTTTTTAAAAATAATTTATGTTTCCTTTCATGTTTACTTCTTGTACTTGTACCACCACTTAAACCTTTACATCCGTATACAAAAAAAAAAAAAAAAAAAAGTTTGTTGTACAGCCCCTTAAAGTTTGCTCCATTAATTTCTGTGTCAGTGCATTTTATTGTAGAGAACAGATTTTAAATTGGTCATGTAATTCCTTAAATGTAAAAATAGCACATTACCTCTCTCATGCGCGGCATCCAAATCTCCGCTGCTTCATCATGTGTTAACGTAATGTTTTGATTTCTTTCAGGACATTCCCACTGAGGTAGATGAAGAATTGCTAAGAGAGGGACTAGAAAAGTCATTGAACAGCCTTGAACGATAGGTAATCTATAAAGAATAAGATTATTAAGCATAGAAAATCTTTGATTTTAAAAAGGTTATTTTAAAAAGACTCAAGTCATATCAATATATATATATATATATATATATATATATATATATATATATATATGCTTGAATTTTTAAAAATATCTAGCAATAGATTAAAAAAAATGAAGATGTTCATATAAAGTAAAATGTGTCTGGTAGAAAGCAAGATCTTTAACTGTTGATTATTGCTCCAATTTTCTGTTTATATCTTAAACCCCATATTTTTTAAATGTTTGTTTAAGTCAATGCTATAGAACTAGGAAAATTTGTTTTGATCTGATATATATGGAGAGTATTTATACTTCTGAGATAAAATTTGGTTTTCATATATGAATAGTTTTTTCTTTTTCTTTTTGGCATTCTTATTTACAGTTTTAGTATTTTTGTAGAAACTATCAGAAATCTTCCACACTCAGTTAGGTTTGATTTTATAGTCATACTAAAATCCTTCTCTCATGATAAAGATTGGAAAGAAAATGTTCCCTGGAGAACTTTAAAAGAGGTATTCAAAAAGAAGAAATTGCTGAACCTTAGGGAATAACCACGAAGGCATTTTTTATATCTTTCAAGCATTTTCAACTTATTTTAAAATGTATCCGGATAAATAAGCATCAGTGTAAATTAGGATATAAATTATATGAGATATGTAAAATTTCTGAAAATTTTTCTCTGGCGAGACTTCACATTCTTCAACATTAACAGAAATGCTTTCTGAGTAAAGAGGATAAAATGTATGAAATGTTTAATTAAAGATACTTCATTAGTAAGATTCCGATTTATGCCTGGGCATTACATCGTACACTTAGAAAACCAAAAAACTGCAATTTTGTAAAAAAAGGCTTTTGAAATTTTACTATTTAGATCTCTTTTCCTTAATATAAGAAGGCGTTGGTTAAATTACAAAATTACCCCAACCGCTCGCTTAATATTGAAACTGAAATTGTGTCCCTAAGAAATAGAGGAAAATTGCTAATTGTAACATTTTCTCAAGATTTTTTTAAAAAAAATCTATTACAAGTATTTTTACGAAACACTCTTCAAAACTTTCTCTAATTCTTACAGATGCAGATCTAAAAAATATTAGGCAACAATAATTTAACAGTTTTATGCACATATGTATATTGTAACGATGCCCCATAATGGGCATATTGTTATATTACTTGGAGTTATTTTTATATACAATATTTTAGCAATAAAAACGAATGTTTATATTTTTATGTTTTTATTATTTTGCAATTTTTATAGAATAACAATAGGTCTCTGAACTTGAATTATAACGCACTTGATTCCATGAGCTATACTGACGAGCAATCGTCATAATAATTGTTTGAATTGCATTTGTTACAAATATGAAATTTGTGAAACTCAACACTATGTTTGTTAACCCATTCCAAATTGCGCACTGAAGCTAGTCTATATTTGAAAAGGGTTCAGAAAGCTTTATGTAGTATGAGTCGTCTTCTTCTTCCTAAGGCAGCTGTTAAGAGGTCCTTTTCCTTCTTTAATTTGTCTTATTTAGTGCTGTTTTTCTTACGGTATATGGCAGTTTTCTCTACATAGTTTGTCTTCTTGTGCCTTCGGTTTGTAAAGCATTTTTTACCGGTGAATCTGTGGTGAAAGTTTAGTTTAGTTATATTAACGTCCCGTTGTAAAGCAACACTAGGGCTATTTTGGGACGGATCTCGTCAGATGACGAGGACGACACCTGAGCTGGCACCCCCCTCTCCACACTACGCCTGAGGGAGGATGTTTGGCCCGACGTATTTAACGTGCAACAGACCCACTTACACGACGGCTTTTCGGTGGAATTGGGTCTCGAGACTGAAACTCTACGGCTCACGAGCCGAGGCCTTACCATCAGGCCACCGCGGCCAGTAATCTGGGGTGAAAAGTGACTGTTATACTGCCTTCTCGGATTCGGAAACCTTCCACCCTTTTGCGTATACGCCAGGAAGTGTTCATTTCGTCAAAAAAGGGGTGAGAGGAAAATAAAAGAAGATCAATAGGCTGAATGCTGCTTAATCGTGGAATTAGAAAGCATAATAATCGCTCATCATCTTTCTTCGTACAATGAAACGCCAAAAATTGCTATTCTAGGAATCCTGAAACTAACAGTAATTCGCACTCTCATTTGCATTGCTCTGCGTTTTGTGATTTTTTTATGGCCTTGAAGCATTAATTATTAAAATTTTATGAAGCATTTTAAAATATAAATTGTATATAAAATATATAATGTTGTATAAATAAATTAATAAAAATATATAACGTTATATAAAATATTTTGTACAATATTGTAAATAATTAAATTAAAATACATAATATTGTAAATATTTTTTTCTTATGTTTTTATAATTTGCATGAATAATCTGGTGTTACTTTAAGTACAGATAAAATAAAATAAACATTATAAAATACACTATATATTTTTTATTTTTACTATGAAATATCAAGTATTTTTAATTAATGTTTTAATCATGAAAGGAAATATGATATCTATAATTACACATTTAACAATTGTTTCATATCTAGTCATAGAGTACATTTTATGAATTATTATGTAACTTTTAAGAATACAATGTGCATTAGGCTTAGTGGGAGAAAATGCTCCAGCCTGTACGGACATTAAAGTACGGTGTTTCCACCCCAATACCGTGCACGAAGCACATCGTTGGTGAAGTGTTGGAACCCGAAAATTATCTACTAACAGCTACCCACATAGGTCTTAACCAAGGGAAACGCCCAACCCACCCGTGTGGCAGAGCAAACTAATTAGAGCCGAGGAATAAAATCATTTACCCATGAGATTATCTGATGGGTAATATGAATATTTTTTGGATCAAGTATGAATTGATCTTTTGATGGATAATTTTTAAAGTTAAGTCGGAAGGACTGTGTATAGATGCAATCAAATACATAATGGTCTGCGGTGCCGAGTTCACCACAATCGCAGTATGGATTGTCAGTGATGCCAAATTTTTGAAAGTAAGATGGAAATCTTCCATAGCCAGAGAAGAATTGGATAATGAATGGGTGGTATGACTTCCTCCTGGCGGAGACTGTAGGGATGTATTGATGGGTCTGAGGACCTTTACTGGTAGATGCCCATTCACGTTGCCATTCAGCGATGATGTTTCTCCGGATGTCGGCTTTCAACGTGTTGTGAGATCTGGGGACACGTGAATCAATTGTTTGTTTGTTTGGGCCAAGTTTGGCATATTTGTCTGCTTCTTCATTACCTTCCACGCCGATATGAGCTTTCACCCAAAAGACTGAGAGTCGGCGGTGGGTATTAACCGTTTGAATTTTATCTGCTAGTTGCTTCAGTAACCAACTTTTGCGGTTTGGTGAAGCAATAGCTGAGAGTAGCGATAGTGAATCTGTATAGATTGAAGCCTTGATCCAGGAGTACATATTATCTATATGTTCCAGGGCCATGTAGAAAGCATAGGCCTCTGCTTGGAATACTGTTGCATAATCCTCTAGTCTATGGGAATCGATATTGATTAATTTACCGTAATAGTAACAGGCAATTGCTGAACCCACACGGTTATCAATTTTGGAACCGTCGGTAGCCTGTACGGACAGTCAGCGGTCCTGTGCTATGGGAGCACTTTTTTCCGCGAACATCCATCCCAAAGGGATTAGAGTCCAAGACTACTAGCAACGAGCTCCGTAAGCTCTTTAAGTTTTGATTCTATTCCCCAGCCAGACTTGAAAGCAGCTTGGAATGGCAGTGTATTTCTTAGAAAATCTGAAATCAAATAATTCTAAGAAATTAAAGATGGACAAGAATCTTGCATTTCCTGCACTATCATTTGGACTGAGGATTGTGACCAGGTTAGTTAATAGGTCGGGAAGCCTTTCACCAGCATGCTGCGAAAATAAAGAAAAGATACACATTTCTCATACCACTATTGGATAATTTTCAATGAGAAAACTCATGAGTAACAGTCTAAACTACTCTTGTAATATGAAGTAAACAAGTATATGAGTTTATTAATCCAGAACTACATATTAAAAATGCATTAGGAATCATGATCAAGTCCACCATTTTTATTGATATATTTGTGTTCATCAATCCAACATTAGTAATAAATAGCTATTTTAATCTCAGTAAAAAAACTTCATGAAAAGTTCTTATCCTGTGCAACTAATAGCAAGAAAGGAAAGATTACCTTACTCCAAATGTTGTCTGAAGAAATGTGGCTATGCCTGATACAAAGAAAGTTGTAGAAATCAAGTAACCTCGACTTGGGTCATCATCAGGAATGCACAGATGAGGAGAGATTAGGTATGGATAAGTTACGGTACCTCCCAACATGGTCAGGTAATGCTGAAACAGTGACACAATTATTCAAATGGCTGGAAGATTAATTTTGTTACTTTAAAAAGTATTTTTTCCAAACTTATTTGTGAAAATTTCTTTTTTTTTGTTCTAAGAAACTATAGACATTATTTGATATATTCTCATATATTATTTCATATGCACATTATTTCATATCCTTGTTGTTCTTTCATAGAATTTCCATCCCTTAAATCCAGCATATCTCAGAGTTATTTTGCATAGAGATATTTCAAAAATAAATCATTTTTTTTTTTTGTGAAATAGGTTGTAAATTTTTTGATATCATAAATATTAAACAGGGCAGTACTTTGCAGAGCTCAGTGAAATACTATAAAGAATAACTGTTTTCAAATAGAATGTTCTATATACGTTATACGTGTGTATTTTTATTAATACTAGATGATATCCTTCTGCTTTCTCTTAAATTCTTTTAACTGCTAAGCACATAGAAAACTAAAATTTTAAATAATATTGATCTATTTATATATACTCATAACAATGATATCTTAAAAGATTGTTTACAGTCTTCAAGGGTAGGTCAAGGATAAAGAAACAAATCTTTTTTCCAATAGAAACCAGGCTTACAAAAGAAAAGGTGGACCCGCTACAGGAAGTTTCTTTTTCTATGAATTAAAAAAAGAATGCACGAAATAAAATGTACAAACTAAATATAATGGAACATAAATTTACATCAACTCAGCTGGTAATAAAAACACATCAACTCAGCTGCATTAATAACAACATACGAAGTGTGCATCGCTTCAGATGGCACGTCATTTAAATACGTCACATTGATACTTCATACTAATTGTCTCCGTTCTACTGTTGTGCTGAATATAACGTGTAATGTTGTTATTAATGCACCTGGGTTGTTGTGCTATCATAAATTTCCATTTTATGAAACCTGTATTGTGCATTTAATATAGAACATCTTTTTCTTTTACTTAATTCATTGAAAAAGAGTCCTCTGTAGCTATGGTCATTTGAGTTTGCAACCCGATGTTCTATTATAACTAGGATTTTATTTCTATATGTCTGACTTACTCTCAAAATTTGTAAATGACCTTTTTGGACACCTTGTATGTATACAGTTATCTTTATAAGAAAAGTATTCAGAAGTATACATTTCTTATTTTCAAAAAACTTACCTGGAAGCTCAAAATAAGACACACATACCACGGTGGTACATCATCGATTTTGTAGTCGATTTCTTTGCTGAGACCCTCATTTCTGTCAGCATCAGCATCAACATCATCTTCAGTTTTACTTCCAGATGTCTGCAGGTGAAAAATATGCTTTTTCAGAAATTAATAAAATTTTGTACCTTATTTTAATACAAAATTTTGGTTTTTATCGTAGCAGAAAAAAAAAATCATTCTTAACTATGGAATATATTTGAATCTCAAAAATAATGAACTCAGATATGCACACACATATGTAATATAGTAAAATGGCAGATATCGTCGAATAAGACTGTAATCACTCCAATAACAAAAAAACAAAAAAAATATTGTACCGTTCAAATTATTTTTAAATGGATGAAAGCTATAAGCAAATAAATCAATATTTTTAAATGATATTTTAGATAATTCTAGCCCATGACAATTTTAGAAGAGGAATGGCATTTTCATCGGTTAATGTCAAATCATAGAAAGAGAATGTCATATGAGCGATTAGACGTTTCATAACTATGAAACGGTGAATGCGTGTAATTTCGAATGCAATTGATAAGAAGTTTCTTCGTTATTTTTTTCAGAGACTCGATGATCAAGTCGATAAAATAAAATGTATACTGAAAGGCTTGGATAAAAGGAATTTATCCAAGCCTTTCAAAAATGTCTTATAAGAAAGTTAGAAGTAAAGTATTGCAGTTAGACAAAGAGAAATTCTGAAAATATATCAAACACTAAACTAAAAGAACATAAGTATAAAATAATTATTTTAGTTATTAAAAAATATTCCTGTACCTCATTCAATAACGATACAGGACCCACTTTCATAACCACTACAACAATATACAAACGAACAATATTTGATTCTTGAAAAAAAGCTTTGTATAGTGTTAGCTGCTTCCGTGAATTGGATCCTAGAATTTAAAAACCTCATAAAAATTTAGGACTTCATTGCTTAAAGAGACCACCTCATTCGTTAAATGCATTGTTTCCGTAATTAAAGAAGTAAGATCGTTTACAACCATGAAAGAGAGATATCATGGAACAATTTCCAAATACTGAAATCCGGAAGAAAATGGCTTTGTCTAGTGTTGATCATTTTAGTGAATTGTTCTAGAACTGTTCAAAATTGAAATAAAATCCACAGGGACTCAAACGTTTTAGTCTAATCTATCTTTTTCAGACATGTAGAAACAGAGTTTTGAACACTGTATGGTATCTGAGCACTTTCGGGTGCGAATTCTTTCCCCAGAAAGCTTGCATGAACTGCTCATAAAATTCAATCAAGGAAAGAATATTCTTTAAATACCCATTTTACCGTAAAGATTCGATCCTAAGGCCATTTAGAAACAAACCAGAAATTAATGAAGAAAAGGATTCAGCCTCAACCCGTTTTACAGGAAGCTGACAATGACTCAAAACTTTCATCAATGGTTTTGTTTGCTTTGTGTAATGCTTGCATTTTAGCAAAAATAAGTCCTGTATTCGAGAAATTATACAGGTTTCTTTAAAAATATTACATTTTTCCGCTTGTTTTTTGTTATAGTTTACAAAGAGTCCAACCAAATTTTATAAAACTTAATGAATACGCTACAAAATGCCACCAAAGAAATACAGTAAAATTCAGAACGAATAATTTGAATATTAGACGAAATGGTAAATAATTTGTAAATGCACGAGTGCGAAACATATTTTTTCTTTTAAAAAATATGTTTTGTTTTTCAATTTCTAGATTAGATATGTAGGACAACTTATACGAAAATTTCAGTTGAATGTCGTTAAGATTAAAAAGATATCAGCATTACTCTGTAAGAAAAGCTAAATGATGAAAGGTTTTCCACACATGTTTTAAATTTAAATTTTTGAAGAGTTTCTTTGAATTATATAAAGACTAGAAATAAGCTAAATGCCCTTGTATATTTATAAATTAAGTACGTAATTTAAATTACATTAAATTATGAATAATGTATGATAATAAATTGTGTTACATTATTCCAATTATTTGCTCAGGCATTAAAATTATAATGTTAAGTAGCTTGATATACACTATATAATTAAATACATCTTGATACCTTTATGTTTTGCTTAATGTGGAGATGCGTCAATTATTAATATCGATGGAATTCCATTGGAAGGCTGTGAGAAAGTCGAATTCGATTAGACTGCATTGTTTCATATCAGTTTTTCTTTAAACGAATGACATGCAGTTCCTTCAGAAAAATTCCAAAAATTACTGCATATCTTACCTTATACAGTAGCAACTGTCTTTGTAGTAAAAGATGGTCTCATTGCATTTTAGTAACTGACGCATAAGTAGGAGAAGCGAGGCATAAAGATATCTGAAATTCGTGTAATTCTGATGAGGTGGTTCAAGGTCGGATGAGTGAAACAACATAAATTTGCATTCCCCTTAAATAATTTTGAGCTTAAAGTTTGAGTTTCAATTTGTTAATGACTCTTTACCAATACATTGCATAAAATGACTGCAATTCTCAAAAAATTGATTTTTTTTGTCCAAACTCCCGTACTTTATAACTTCTTCAGGGAAAGAAAAGGAATTATAGAGTGGATATTAATGTTAAGCATGACACAATGAAGTTTAAACTCTATTGGCCTACCTGAAACAAATGACCATTACAGTCAAAGAAATGGAATAATTTCAAACAGATGTATATTTGATTAAC
This sequence comes from Argiope bruennichi, assembly GCF_947563725.1. Classification (NCBI taxonomy): domain Eukaryota; kingdom Metazoa; phylum Arthropoda; class Arachnida; order Araneae; family Araneidae; genus Argiope; species Argiope bruennichi. The sequence continues at coordinate 130,580,814 of NC_079162.1, read as the reverse complement.
TGCTTTTTGCGATCAATTTTTTTAAGATGTTAAACTATTTATTTGGAATGCCTTTTAAAAAATTAATCGTATTATTTGGTAAGATTGACAAACTTGAATTTAATTGGATTAGCAAATTATAATGCATGCAAATTAAAATTATTTCTGCAAAATAAAAGCTGAAATGAAAATCATCCTATTTCCAAAGAAAGCAATTGATTAATTAATTAAATTTTAACACTCACAAAAGCATACGATTCAATGCTTTGATGGATTCGTTTGAATTTCATCATAACATTAAAAACATTGTTACAGATTGTGTATAAAATTAAATTTAAAAAAAATATTGAAAACAAAACAAAAAAATCGTGAAATAAAACTTATATGATTAAAGAGGTAATTTCTTGAGTTTTAAGATAAGGGATAAAATCATTTTTGTGAAATAATAGTTTTTGAATATGTGAACATCAATTTCCATAAGCAAATCATAGTGCTAATCTATATGGCAATGGTAAACAAGTTCATTGCCATTGAAATTTAGACCATCAATCTAATTAAAGGACCTCTTCTCTGAGAAGGGATAATCTAATTAGATAATGGTCCGAGTAATTAGGTAGTAGATATGAATAGCAAGTAAGTCTCTGCATGCCAAGCTTATTTTTGCCCTAGATTAAAATTTATATTTGATGCTTATTTCTATCATCTTGATTTCTTTTATATCTGCTTTCCATTGACTAAATAGAGTTTTAGGTGAGCTCTCTTCCCAGCATTTCTTATAATATTGGGCAACTCCATTATTTAGATAATCAAAGTGGTGAAGTGAGTGCAACTATAAAAACGTTTCATGAAACAGTCTGAAACGATCGTGTCCAGCGTTTGTTTACATTTGACTGACAATAAGTAAAAACAACGATTTCTGTGTCACGCACGTTAGCGTTTTATATACAGAGAGAGAGAGAGAGAGAGGTTGTCAGATGAAGTAAGTGCCTTGAATAGAGAGAAAAAATATTTTTCTTTTGTTAGCATATTCAAAGATATTGGCAGTAATTTCTGATAAGAATCAGAGTGTTTTTCCCTAATTTGTTCATCATAAGAGTATTATTGCATGAGGAAGGTCTTTTTCTCTCAGTTGTTGAATGCTATCGCGATGTTTAAGGGGAGAACAATGGCAGGAATTTCTTTGTAAATAACATATAAATAATTTTTCCTTAAAACTGAAGAACACCATCAGGCCAGGATTCTCTATATAGTATCTCAAAAAATACTGAAAACAAAAACGTTTGTATTTTTAATAAGAATCTTTTTTTTATTTATAATTTAATAATACTCCTACATATTTGAAATAAAAATATTATCACGTATTATCTAAATTATGCTATTTGAAAAATAGAGAATATAATTGTTTAAAGAAAGTAAATAACAAATCTATGATAGACGAAATGACAGAAGGCAAACAAATGTAAAAAATTCTCAAGAGAAAATAAACGAATGAAAATAAATATATTAACCAGTTAACTGTTTCGACCTTTTCTGAAAATGCGTATCTAAATTGTCATAAACATATATATATATTGTATAAATATATAAATAATTAATTATAAATATAATACTTAAACAATTAGCATATAAATATAATAATTGTTATTGAATAAACTCGTCCTAATGCAAAATGTTGTACTTTTCCCACAACGAGTATACTCGTCAAAAGCAGTTAAATGGTTAAACAAACATAAATGCAGTTAATTATAGAAATACAAAAGGGCTAGAGTATAAAATGGAAGTTTAATTAAAATAACTTTAAACTTAAAATCATAAAAATAAACGTTCAAAAAAGATGAATCAAATTGATATCCGAAAAAAAATGAAATTAAACATTGTTATATATAAATGAAAAGGCATTGAGTATTCTGAAAAAGAGTGATTGAAAAAAGATTCTATTTTGTTCATCTTCATATTTACCCCTCTTGTTTATGCTGTTTTAGATTAAATAAGTTTTGTCAGCTAATTTTTCCTTTATTTGTTTATTTTTTATTACAATTAATAAAAAATAATTTCAAAATCATTTTTTGCTCTTAATTTACTAAATTAATGAATATCTATAACAACCTTACATGTTTAAAGCCCTATTTAAGGTCAAATTAATCTAGTATTCTTTCTTTAACTGTCTGCAACTAAATGCTTGGAAAATGGTAAGGAATTTAACAGATATTTTGGGATTATAAATCAGTTCTTAATGTACTTCACAACTTTTTGTACTAGTTTAAATAAATATAAACGGAAACAGAGGGAAAATGTAGGGCATTTCTGTACAAACAAGCAAAATGATAATACATTATTAAACGATTCATTTTATGAAAGAATAGTAAGCAGAATTTTGTTAAGGTGTAAATATTTTTACAACAGTTTTTAATTTGCAAGTAGCAAATTTTTAAGAGTAAAACAACACTAACATGATTACTCCCTTTTAATTCTGTTTATTTACTATCAAAAATTTTGTTAATAACATAAGAATGTTTTTGTCATTTCCAATTTTATTGCAACATTATTATACTTTTCGAAAGTCAGTGTTAGTATTTGAATTCAGAAAATTTAATCTTAAAGTGACCGAAAAACGTTTTTCAGTACAAAAATTGGGAAATTTTGATTTTTTTGAAGAAAAGATTTTCCAAAAATAAGAAGAAAAAAAAAATTAAAGATGAGAAATTCAGCAATCGTAATCTGTGTTGTAAGAGAAATTTATGCTACTTAAAATAGCATTCATAACTCATTCTAAGTAAATTTAAGTTTAAAACACATAGTTGAAGTTACTTTTTCTCATATATGGAAAGCGAACACAGTTTACGATTATCATTTAAAACAGTTTTTTCAGAGAAAAAACATAACAATAGAGAAAACATTACATAGGAGAAAAACAAATATTTCTTTTGTAAATTCTTTCTGAAATTATTCGATGCTATCGAACTTTGTCAGCAATTTCTTAGAAGTAAAATTAGATATTGCTTTTGATTTTGTATAAAACATAACACTGTTACGACTTATACACTATTTTAATTAAAGTCAAGTAAAAGTAGAATTTATATTTCAGCAGTAAACAACTTTTTTCGATTTATTTACTTAAAAGGAAAGTTTGTTTCTTTTCGAAGTACTGATTTACAGTATCGGTAATTATATTTGATTTTAGCAGTAAACTCGAATTAAAAAAATTTAAATCATACCAATTTAACACTATATACATGTATTCATAAACAAAGGTTTTTGTTTATTAAGATTACAAGAATCTAGGAAGATCTGTGTATTAATTAATTTAAAAATCTATAATTATAACAAGAGAAGCGCAAAAGGCTTGCTAATTTAATTTGTATCCAATACATGATATGCCAATATAAAGGGATAATTAGCATATTTGAATAGCATTTAATAGTTGAGTATCTGGTCTACAACTGGAATAGTCTAATTATGGTGCAATGAAGTATTGACTTACTTGTGCTTCAAATACGTCGACTTGTTTCTCTTTCATCGTTCGATAAACAATATTCCGTTAATGCAACTTGTGGTTATCATAACAAGTTTACTTTTCGCTCCCCTTTTCGCTTTCCCCCTTTGCAATGCAGACCTTTGACCTTGTTGCTGATAATTATGGCGAAAGATGTCCACTTCGGGAACTATAAAAGCTCAACTGTTTCGGAAAAAATTGGGCATAGAAAAAAAAGAATTTGGCGTTGAGTATCTAGGTTTTTCGATCAAAGTATTGAAAAGAAAATCGCTCGCAGCTCAGTCTACTTCCTTGTTCATCTATTCGTTATCTTTTTGTGAACTCGATTTGATTATTTCATTTCGAAGAATTAAGTTATGTGCACAATGAGTTAGCGTGTACGGGGATAACAATTGAAGAGAGTTTCTATGGTATTTTTAAACTGAAATAAATGGCTAAAATTCAATCCATTAGATACAAATTAATATTTTTATCAAAATTTCTCAATTTAAGTGATTAAACCACCATAAAAGAAAATAAACCATTCGTTGTGTTACTCAAATTTCACATAAAAACTTCACATACGAGTAAATATAACAAAGGCGTTTCGTGGATTTTAAAAAGAAATGAATTAATTAGGCTTTATGTAAATATGAAATAATGGCAGTGACAATTATTATTATGTAAGAGCTAATTTTTATTTGCAATAAATGAAAATAAAAATATATAAAGAGCATGCAATTGATCACATGTGCACGATTTGCATAGAAATGTTTATAAAATTAATAGATATATGTTTGAAAGGAACTCACAAATTAAAATAAATTCATCAGTATATTAAATTTTTATTTTAGCGCACAAAAATCACCCAAAAAATTTTATACACATGATTAAATTATTCTAAATTTAGAATACTTCTAATGAGGAAATATATGAAGGAATTTAAACAAATTTAGTAACTAGTAAATATTTTACACTGTAAGTTAATCTAAAATATTTACGGACATTACCTTTCTAAAATATGTAGATAGAAGCTGTACATCACTGTTATTTCAAAATGTAGTGTATCAAATCTGACATAACACATTCTTGATACATAACACTCGTATAGGTTAGTTACATCTGTTTTCAAATTGTTGTACTCTTTTGTTTTGTTGTTTTCAATTGTCATGTGTCTCTTATAACTAATTATTGCATCAAAATTTCGTACATGTTACTGTGTGTGTGTTTTCTGACAAACGACACTTTAATATAACAGTAAAGGCATTTTTAACGGACTCTTATTTTCCAAAACGGAGTATGATGAGCTGGGGATTTCCGAGTAAGTGAAGATACATCACTTTAAAGTAAAACTGAAAAATAAAACTATCACAGTCTGATTTTTAAAATAATAAAAAATGTTTTTATTCCATTAATTATTTATCCTTATTGCTTTAAAGGTTTCAAAAATTTTCAGATTATAAGCGTGATTCCATCAATTTTATTTTACTTTGTATTGTCAAAATGTCCGGATATGTTGCGCTGGAAACGGCGTCTGCTTAACCGATTTATCTGATATCTCACGGAGAAACACAAGTGTTCCGTGTAAGCTTAGTTGTCAATATTTTCGGGTTTACAGTTTCATGAAGATAAAAATTCTTCTGAAATGAATTCTCTCAAATACAAGTCGATGAACTAAATTACTGGTACCAATTTGACGTTGATCTTAAAGTGAAGAAAATTAATTACAAAGGGGTTATGCCGAAATTTCCTTTGGAAGTACAAAACTATTCTTAAAATAGATAAGAACCAATAAACGTAATTATTTGTCTTATTTTTTTATATTATTCTTAGATGATTATAGATACAATTAATACTACAGTTTGTTATAAGATCATTGAACCTTTTCCTTATTTGTAAAAATAATTTTATTGCTTATGAATTTTTTTCTTCAAATTTTTGAATCGATGCGCGTGTCAGATTTAGCTCCTACGTTTCAAAATATTGCAGGCATTTATTCAAGAAACACTTTTTTGACTAATTTTCTTTTTATTTAACAAACAAGTTTTTTTTTAAGAGTGGGATATTAAACCAACGATAAAACATGATAAACTACTTAAAGCCGTCCGCTAAAGAGAAACCAAAATTTTCATTCTGTTAATAGAATAATTTCATGATTGCACTTCTGTTTACGCATTTCATTTCATTTTTGTAAATCTTCTTTTAAGCTAAGATAAAATAAATTCATCTGATGTCCATTTAAAGCATTCATTTAAGCGATGCATTTTATCAATTCTAAACTTTATTTCCCATGATTTCAATTAACAACTACTTCAATTTTATAAAAAGAGCATCTTGACTACAGAATGATGAAAGTTCCCCAACAAACCGGGAAAGGAGGGTGCCAGCTCTGGTATCGTCCACGTCATCTGACCACGATTCAAAATGACGAGGTCCGTCCCAAAATAGTCCTAGTGTTGCTTTACAACGGGACGTTAATATAACTAAACTAAACCAACAAACCGTCGAGTGCTTTTTTCAAAATCCTTAATATCAGTCATAAAATTTTCGGAGTAGAATTTACTACCAACTATGACTTAAAATACATTAAATATGTACTCCACAATGTCAAAAGAAACTTGGGATTTCACTGTTGCGATCAAACAGTTTACTTTAGTATACTATTTAGGAAATTCAGCAACTGTTCCACTCGTTATTTAAATTTCAGATATTTCCATTAACGTGATCCAGTGTTAACGTCCTTGTAAAATACCATGTTAATCATAAAGAGTAACAACAGCAAGATTATGTTTGAATTGTTGCAAATATTAAAAGTATAAATTTATATGATATTTTTGAAGCTTGAGAAAGCTTTTTTCAAAATGTTACATGGGTAAAGTTTTTGCAATCTCATGATTTTTATTCATTATTAAAAATGTGAAAGAGTGCCCACCTAAAAGCTGTCTTGGGATTCCTTTGCACTACCCCATTAATTGTTTCCGTGCAACTTATTTAAATTTTTCAAAAATTATCGTAAAGAGTAAAGAGTCATTAAAAAATCTTCTTCTGATAGCACAATTATACAGCAGCACACAGAAAGATGTTTTTGGATTTACAAAATTTTTGAAATTCTTACTGCGGTTGAGTGACAATGATCCTAAATAAACAATAGATTAGGACGATCAACTCCATCATTGAACCGCTCATGTGAATGCAGTGCCATTGCATGAGTGGATATTACTGCAAAAACTTAGTCTATAAACTACTGCACTGGCACTGCAGTAGTTTATAGACTATTGCAATGCCAATGCAGTAGTCTATAGTGAAATCATAGCGCATGTTTAATGAAGAATTAAGTGAAAAGTAAGTAAGAATCTGACGAAGAAATAGATAAAATCTTTAATATATTAATGACATACCTATACGAGTAAATTTTGCTTTATTTTTTTTAAGGAATTGCCTTGTATTTTATTCTTCAATTGTAGGTAAAATTGTTTTGATTCGCCTTTCCCTTTCCTTGCTTTTATTTATTATTTTTTTTTTACTTTAGTTAGAGGAATTTTCTTAGAGACTTAGACACCCTCTTTGTTTGATTTTGACTTTTTTCTCCACTTTACAAACTAAGTCCCTATTTGTTTTAATAAAAGTGATACTATCTAAGAAATCTTTCGGACTATTTCTAATAATATTTGGCACCCGGACAATATTTAAGAGTAAAATACATGGTTTTTTTTTTTCAAAATGTATTCAACAGTGATTTTAGATCAAACTTGAATGAAGAACATAGAATTTTTCTAGAATGTAATAAAAAAATTAATGAGAAAAAAATATTTAAACATCAAACATCATTAACTAGTTTCAAACTTGTAAATTTAGTTTATTAAAGGAAAGCAGTAATTTCTCAACTACTGAATGAGGAAAAGAGAGTTTGATAAAATTTACGAACGGTTCATTTGCTTTGGACGGTTCTAACACTTGATTTGCTTTGGACACGAAATTTTTTTTTGGATTTGACTCATAATTTTCAACCCTGATCAAATTAACCGTCAGAAACATCCGAGACAACATCCCTTTCTCCAAACTTCCACATCAGTTGAAGATGAGGATGTTCGATCCATATTTGATACCCACAAACTTGACGAATCTTAGGGAGAATCAGATTTCGAATTCATGATTCTCCGACTTCAAATTTTAAACTCTACTACCAGGGTTGTGGCGAAATAATAAAACATAAAATAAAATTTAACCCTGAAAAGTTACAAAGAAAAGAGAGTGAATTTAAAAATGTTTGTGTATTTCTTAAATTAATGTAAATAAAAATAATAATACATTGAAAATGAAACATAATAAAAAAAAATTGTTTCTCTGTGTTTAAAGTCTTACTGAGTGGACAGTCTTTTTTCATCAAACAAATAAGGTCCAATTTCTTAACAAAGTTTTCAGAAAGATGAAGTCAAGATGAATAGGATTCACAATAAGCGATCATCTACTGAATTCTCGTTCAAAATTGGTCATCTACGAGTAAGTCAAATTTCAACATAGTTGTGCTTCTTATCATATATAAAAGACAGATTTTGTGCTCAATTCTCAGCGTTTGCATCTATGTGGAATCCTGGATCAAGCGGAATCAAAAATCTTCGGTCACGAAGTCAAAGTGATCAACGTGAACTATAGCGGTAATGAGAACATATGCAACTAAATATTCAAGTGAAACCTCAATATGAAGGTGATTGGGTAAAGGTGACAGAGAGGAAAAGAGGTGTGCAACCAATGATTTATTTAGATTTAACATTTAGTAAAGTAAATTATTGAATTGTATCATAGAAAAATCCTACTTTGCCAAGAAAGAATGCTTTTCTGAATGTACAAGCCTCCTTAATTTTCAATAATTCCTCTGTAAAACTTATCTCAGCTTGTGCCACTTGTGAAATTATTTAACAAGCCTGTTAATCATGAATTTTCACTGCTCATTACTTCAATATAAACCAAATTATCTTTTTATTTACTGTATAACTGAATTCCCCTGGTGGCATTTTAAATATGGGGATGAGGAATTGTTATATAAGAGAGTAGATTCTCTCTTACCTGGTGGGTATAATGATGGTGTAGGATTGCATGACTTCCACTCCTAAGTGGGGACGGGTGGGTGAATAGACCACACGTTATGTGGGCTATTTTGCATTTTGCCAAGTCTCCGATTTCTTTAATGTAGCCGCGATTCAATCATTCATTTCCCCCTGGACTTTAAGGCATGACCGGGACAACTCTTTTATGGCTGTGGTTATCTGAATTTGAAGTTTTTACTGGACTTTTTTAATTATATGACAATAATATATTATTTAATGGCAGCAACGCATTATTTAAAAGGATACATTGCATTGGAAACAACTATTTTTGTCTAAGTCAGGAGAGTTTTTTTTATTATATTACTCACAAAAAAACTTTTGTCCATCTGGAGTTTTTCATTAACTCCTCGCTGAAAGATTCAGTAATAATAATAATGATACTCAGATTTTACTCTATCGTCACGGCATATGAATTTTAAAATATGCTGTCTACTATAAATAAGACCAAAGTCGAGAATAAAAGACATTTGCAAATGTACAAATATCAAATATCGATGAGACAAGAGATAGTGCCTTTTCTTATGAATAAACACAAAAATCAATTATTATTTTGGTACAAAAGTCTTCAATATTTATTTCTTCAAAACAGATTTTTGACTGAAATTATTCACATCAAGAGGAACAGGTTTTAGGTGCACTGAAGTACATGAAATTAAGATACATGTACAAAATTTATTTTGAATGAATTATAATTAATCGCTGAGCCAAGAATTTAAAAGAAGCAACTTACCCTTAACCGCTGAGGAGTTATACCTGACATGGTTATTAAAACTACAATAATGCTCTCGATATCAAGGACTACCTCTTTTTGTACGTCTATATACTTTTTACTCCTTATTTATTATAAGTTTTTGTTGACAAACTGAATAATCTGAAATTATTGTTAAGAATAAAAGTATTCCCAAGAATCCGCATTGATAATTTTTTTAGATTACACATTAAGTTAAACTGTGTACATATATTCGCGGAAGGAGAGTAACTAAAGTGTCATTTCGAGGCATTTTATCTCAATTGAGTCACTAAGCATCTAGTTGACAATAACCATTAAACATCCTTTTTGCTGGTAGATTTATGATTTCTATAATTAAGAAATGAAACCTCTGCTGATAAGAGTGCACTTCTTTTTAAGAATGCCCTAAAAAATAAACGCTGTTCACAATCTTTCAAAGCCCAAGTAAATAGGGATAGAACTCATTCTTTTTATCTAAAGTCATGACCTGAAAACAGTCGTTAAAAATTATGAAATAACGGAGGTGATTTAAATGGATGAATAGAAAAAAAATAAGTTTACAACTTAGATTTTTTAAAATTTAATTTTTCTCAGTTTCCCGTAACTGCTCTATACTTTTCAGAAAAAGAAAACAATCTTCATGAAAATTTATTTTAACACTCAATATAGATCTTTGAGATAAAAATAGTATGAAAGTATCCTGTTTTATTGGAAACATCTTTTAATTGTCGAAATGATTGTTAAACGCGATTTTGTGACGGTTTTATACTGAAATATTTATTGAATTTAATTTGTGAAGCAAAATATTATATATTTGTTTTTAAATTTCACTGAACTGAAGGGGTTTTTTTTCTCTTTAAAATTTGTTAAGTTCTCCAAATAATTAATCATGACAGACAAATTTTCATACTTGAATTTCTTAACTTGTTCTTAATGTTGTTTGAATGTTTTTAAAATATATATTCTTGAACCCAGATAATTCGTGCATACTTCTTTATTATCGATTACATCGCATACATTTCCTTCTTCTAAGAGCTCTTTCATATATTTTGAGCTTTCAGGTGACAATTCGACTATAAGATAACACGACTAAACTTCTGCCAAAGTAAAATTTGGAACATAGTCATAAATTAAGAATTTATAAATATAGAAGGTGTAAAAAGATGGTTAGACTGCATCTGAATATAATATTTTTTATTTAAAAATACTGTAGTCATTAAAAGTTTTCTTACTTAACAAATATAGAGTAATGTAATTGTTCTGGCTGTACTGTATAATCTACGGGGGGGGGCATCGTAATTGAGGATGAGAAGCTTCCCGAATGGTGGTTGGTTCTCGCCACCCTTGTGGGTACACGAAAAGAGGGGGGTGGGGTCTGGCTTCTCCCATAGATGGGATGTACTTCCTTAGGGAAGGGTTATACCGTGGCCGGTGACGGCCCTTAGATCTCAACCACAGTTCCCACCAGTTTTGTTGTTGCGGCGGTCACATCATTCAAGTTTTTACGTGTGCCTTCGGGCGGGTCGGAGTAATCCGTTTGTGATGATGTGATTGTATTGTATAATATCATTACTGTTTCTTCAACGACGCATATTAAAAATGTTGAATGTTTAAGAGATTCGTATGATTTTGCATTATATGAATTTTGTTCAGTGTAATTTTTTTAAAAAAAACTTGTAATTGATTTAGTATATTTTTGAAAGGACTTATAGTTGATTTCGTTTATTTTTAAAAGAACTTATCGTTGATTTAGTTTAAGGACTTAAAAAATACGTACTTGTCGTTTAAAAAATACTTATATTTAGAAATTTATCAGAAACAAATATTTTTTAAAGTTTTTTTATTAAAATATTTGATATTAATACTCTAATTTTTATCGAGAATTAGTAATTTTATTTTAAATATGTATTTATTTATTTCATCAAAAATAAGAGCAATAACTATAATCGATACTTTGTTAACATCCAAATCTTTGACATTTGATTTGATTGATTCACTTGATATAGTGTCCGATAACAACAATTTATTTAACAAAGTTTTAATTCTTAACTTATTAGTCGTTCAATAATCAAATTCAATAATAAATTAATAATTATCTTCGTTTGTTTCGGCTACTTTCTTATTTAATTATTAATTTAAATAAAGTAAAAATTTTGTATTTTATATCCTTACGATGCATTTAGACATTATGTTACAGGTCCTTTATTTTAAATTATTCCTCATCGTTCGGTCATACAATTCCACGGCATACAAATAGTTAATTATTGCAATATTTAAGAAATTTTGTTCCCCCTCCCCTGGCGGAAAATTTCTGCCGCCATCTCTGCCTGTTTCAGTAATAATAATAGACGAAATAAACATTTCAAACACGTATGATTATTATTCTCAACAACTTTGACATCAATGCACTGTTATTGATTGCAAAGAAAAAAAAATCAAATTGTTACAAAGCTGAAAAAAAATTTTTTCGAAAAAAAAAAAAAAAAAAAAAAGATTAAATCAACAAGGGAAAATATTTCAACTATGGCTACAGTACTTTGAACCAACAACCTTAAAATGACACCTACTTCAAGCAGAATAGAAGTAAAAATTTTGTATTTTATATCCTTACGATGCATTTAGACATTATGTTACAGGTCCTTTATTTTAAATTATTCCTCATCGTTCGGTCATACAATTCCACGGCATACAAATAGTTAATTATTGCAATATTTAAGAAATTTTGTTCCCCCTCCCCTGGCGGAAAATTTCTGCCGCCATCTCTGCCTGTTTCAGTAATAATAATAGACGAAATAAACATTTCAAACACGTATGATTATTATTCTCAACAACTTTGACATCAATGCACTGTTATTGATTGCAAAGAAAAAAAAATCAAATTGTTACAAAGCTGAAAAAAAAAATTTTCGAAAAAAAAAAAAAAAAAAGATTAAATCAACAAGGGAAAATATTTCAACTATGGCTACAGTACTTTGAACCAACAACCTTAAAATGACACCTACTTCAAGCAGAATAGAAGTAAAAATTTTGTATTTTATATCCTTACGATGCATTTAGACATTATGTTACAGGTCCTTTATTTTAAATTATTCCTCATCGTTCGGTCATACAATTCCACGGCATACAAATAGTTAATTATTGCAATATTTAAGAAATTTTGTTCCCCCTCCCCTGGCGGAAAATTTCTGCCGCCATCTCTGCCTGTTTCAGTAATAATAATAGACGAAATAAACATTTCAAACACGTATGATTATTATTCTCAACAACTTTGACATCAATGCACTGTTATTGATTGCAAAGAAAAAAAAATCAAATTGTTACAAAGCTGAAAAAACAATTTTTCGAAAAAAAAAAAAAAAAAAAAAAGATTAAATCAACAAGGGAAAATATTTCAACTATGGCTACAGTACTTTGAACCAACAACCTTAAAATGACACCTACTTCAAGCAGAATAGAAGTAAAAATTTTGTATTTTATATCCTTACGATGCATTTAGACATTATGTTACAGGTCCTTTATTTTAAATTATTCCTCATCGTTCGGTCATACAATTCCACGGCATACAAATAGTTAATTATTGCAATATTTAAGAAATTTTGTTCCCCCTCCCCTGGCGGAAAATTTCTGCCGCCATCTCTGCCTGTTTCAGTAATAATAATAGACGAAATAAACATTTCAAACACGTATGATTATTATTCTCAACAACTTTGACATCAATGCACTGTTATTGATTGCAAAGAAAAAAAAATCAAATTGTTACAAAGCTGAAAAAAAAATTTTTCGAAAAAAAAAAAAAAAGATTAAATCAACAAGGGAAAATATTTCAACTATGGCTACAGTACTTTGAACCAACAACCTTAAAATGACACCTACTTCAAGCAGAATAGAAGTAAAAATTTTGTATTTTATATCCTTACGATGCATTTAGACATTATGTTACAGGTCCTTTATTTTAAATTATTCCTCATCGTTCGGTCATACAATTCCACGGCATACAAATAGTTAATTATTGCAATATTTAAGAAATTTTGTTCCCCCTCCCCTGGCGGAAAATTTCTGCCGCCATCTCTGCCTGTTTCAGTAATAATAATAGACGAAATAAACATTTCAAACACGTATGATTATTATTCTCAACAACTTTGACATCAATGCACTGTTATTGATTGCAAAGAAAAAAAAATCAAATTGTTACAAAGCTGAAAAAACAATTTTTCGAAAAAAAAAAAAAAAAAAAGATTAAATCAACAAGGGAAAATATTTCAACTATGGCTACAGTACTTTGAACCAACAACCTTAAAATGACACCTACTTCAAGCAGAATAGAAAGATAATGTTATATATATCTAGTGATAATATTATATAATCAAAACAATAACGTTATTCGAAATGCTCTAGATATAAAAATGTGTCGGAAAACAAGACACAAAACAGTACGCTATCTCGAATACTGTAGTGCAATAATGTTGTGGAGAGAATGCATTTGTGCAGGAGTGGTCTCCTCGAAATTTGTTCTTAGACTTTCAAATAAAAGTGTTCTCTCCTTTATTTCCGCCTAAAATTCTGACGTTGGGTAAGGTCCAGAATACCCTGCAAGGCATTCCTGAACTATATTTGCGAAGGTGTTGAAGTAAACCTAGCATTTTTACAGAATTTATCGAGAGTATGTATTTTGGAAGTCTTTTGGCCGACCGATTGACATAAAATGAGTCATAATATACCGAATTTCATTGATTTAAGTCATTCCATTTGCGAGTTAATGCGTTACATATATGCAAAAGGACAGATCGACAGACAGTAACTGTTTGACTGATTCCGTTTATTTTAGATGCTAAACCCGTCTACTAAATTTTATTTATCAAGCTCTTTGCGTGTTATGATTATCGAGTTCGCTGGTATTCAGACAAACTCTACAGATAGACTTCTTATGATTGTTTTTGTCCAAAATTTAAGAGAAATTGGATTTTGATAAAAATTTGATAAAAATTGGATTTTCTTCAAAATTTGAGAAAAATTGGATTTTGCTCAAAATTTGATAGAAATTGGAATTTGTTCAAAACTTGATAGAGATCTACAAATTTTGTTGTAAGTCGACCTACCAAATTTCATTCCTCTAGCTCAAAGTGTTTATAGTTCGTGTTCAGAGACAGGCAGACAAAATGCTAAAAATGTGTTTTTCGGATTCATGGAAGTCTGAAACGTGGATATTTGTCAAAATCTCGAGTTCGGATTTTTTTGACGATTCAAAAATTTCATGAATAATTTGTATACAAAAAAAGTAAAATACATTTTTTACATCTCAAATTTGATAGTTCAATTATATATTCAACAAATACGAAAGTAAGAAGGCGATTTAATATATCTCCTTTGGAACATGATAACAACTGCTCCCCCCCCCAAAAGAAGATATGTCATATTTGCTTAAAATAGATGACGGCAAAATTGAGCAACACTTCCCAAACTGAAATGGTTCCAAACTGTACTGCAATGAATGAATATATTCATAAATTTTTAGTTTCAGTCGATTTATGAAAACATGTTTTTGGCGTTTTTCTAAAATTTGAAATATCGAATGTTTTATATCAAATCTAAATTATTCTTTCACTAAATTATTCTAAATTATTCTTTCTTATTATTAAACTTTATTATTCTTTTTGCTACAACCACCAGATAATTTTCCATCCATTTCTTTTGTATCATAGACCGTGATATTTAAAAACAATTTTTGGTTAAAAAATAAGGCAAAGAAAAAGTAATTTAGAAAACTATCAAATTCTTTTGTGCTTCCTGAATATTTTGTAAAATAGTTATATTTACTTTTGATAAGAAACTCTTCATAAGTGAGGAAATAAAGGAATCAGAAATGATAAAGTGTATAAAATGTTTTACTTGGGTTCATACGTTGTGAACTGATGTGTGTTTTAGATTTAAAAAAAAAAAACATTTGCTTTAATTGTGCTTAAAGAAACTAATAGTCTTTTTTGGAAACCAATTTTCTTAATCGAATCGATGACCCAATTTATGTTTTTCTTTAATTTTAAAATATATTTTAAAAAAATGAATTGCAATGTTTTGAAGATAAATAAATTACAAAAAAAGAAAAAAAAATCTGCTACATTTTTTTATTGAAAATATTTCTCTATTACTGTGCACTAAAAATGTTTATGCAGTCCAAAGTCAGCTGCTCTTTCTAATATGAAATTATTATAACAAATAAACGCCTGCTTTATTCTATGGTTTAGAAAAATAGAATTAAAAAACTTTTATTTGAGATTCCTATTCTTTCTTCATAAAGAAGAAAAAAGTGGTATTAACGTTTTCTTTAAAAGTTCAATACACTATTTCAACTCATTTCTATTGAGTTTGTAGTTTTATTTTTTCGTAAGCTCTTGATGGAGAGGAACTTAATCTTCATACTGCCTTCTTCATAAGATGGACTGATAGGTAAATGTCTGAAAAAAGAACGTCTTTCCAGAAATTTTTTGATGTATGGCAATTCATAAGACTTTAAAGAGATTGAACCATTTCTGGCTTGTTTCTTCCACTTTAAAAGGCCTCTTTCTTCATCAGTGCCTATTGCAAAAATGCATAAAAAATTAAAATTGAAATTTAGAAAGTAAAAGTAACTTACATTTTTCTAAATATTTCTATATATAAGAATAATGTGGAATTTTTCAGATTTGAAGTTGACGGAACCATAAAAGAAATACGATTTATCTAATATCTCTAAAAGGAATGCCCCTTGAGCGAATGACAAATTTTATGCTAAAAAGACCAAAAGAGATTTATTTTCGGTATTTAGTAGTTTAAAAAAATACATAATAAATAAATGATCCAAAAATAAACCAATATAATAAATCAAGGCATATTAATTATGATTTCAAAAATTAAATAATGTTAAAACAATTATTTTATGAAGTTAATAATTGTTTTCAAAATAATAAATATTAAATAAAATAGTTTTTAATAATGAGTAAATGATCTTAATTGAATCGTTGCAATGAATAGTTTTTAATTAAATACACTGCGGCGTAAAAAAAAAAAAAGTACTTGCTGGACCGAAGTTTATTTTTTCTCGAATTCTAGATGGCATTTTAACAATATGTTAATAGGAATTTCAACAAGAATTCAAATGAACATTTCGAAGAAATTGGATCAGCCATGGCGATCACGAAAATGTTATTCCTCCACATTTGAGAATGACGATTCGATACTCCAATTATTTTTTCTACCAACGCTTCAAGTGAGTGAGTGAGTATTTTTATCACGATAAAACTCACTCGACATGTATTTTCATATCAGCGGATATATAAATAAACACTTCGCCATCATTGATGGATGATTCAGAAATTTTACCATTTTTAAAATTTTATTTGCTTGTTTTTTAGAAAGAAGAAAACCCTTTTTATTTTAAGAAAATTCTTTTACCTGGAATAATATTGTCTAGTAAAAAGCCAATGAATCCTCCAACGAGCATATTAGTGCGGAGAAGAATTGTTATAATCTGGTCCACAATCTTATTACCTGATTAGAGGGGAAAAAAAGAAATGATATTAAAATAGATTCAATGGTTGAAAAAGGTAGGCGTGTTTTGATTTTATTATGAATATGTGCTTAATATCTATAGAATTCTATCAGGAAAAAAAGAATTTAAAAAAACTGACTAGCAATTGTTTATTCTTTCTACAAACAGAGAAATAATCGGTTAATAAATAAAAATATCATTCATATTTAATGATTTGTGAGATTGTGTGATTTTAAATGAAAAATTTGCTTTTCTGTAGTTAGCAGTTATTTAAACAATTACATTTAACTGACTTCATGATCACGAGAATTATATCATGTTATTTCATTTAATAATAGATCGATTTTGCTTTATACCAACAAAATTTCGAACACATATTCAGAATATGAAAGACGAACTCAACAAGGGATAATCTGAAATTTTTGCTTTTGGAGAATTCAACAAAAAAGATATTTTAGCTATTTTTGCTGTGGGATATCAAGATTTTTGTAGTAAATACATTCCATCATGTGCTTTCTACACAGAGCAAAGAAACGTCAGATAAAAATTTAGGGAAAATCAGACATGTAATGAAAAAAAATTTATTGCGCAAAATTACTAATGAACGAAAATGGCGCCCAAAATACCAATAGCATCCGAGTAGACGGGATCTCTTCTCTTTTATTAAGTGCTACTTTTAGCTCGACTTCTGTATATTTGGAAAGAAGAACAAACCTTATCTATTTTCATCTCTGATTTTATGTGCTTGGATAGACGAACTCAACAAAAATGCTTGTCTACCAACTTTTCAATCAAAAAATGTTCAACTGATAAATCAAAAATGACAAATTCGCCCTTCTAGTTTTCTAGGTTTAGCTACTTTTATATAACATGAAAATGCGTAGATCACTGTCGGATCTCCAATATTACTCAAAATTATAACATTTTTTTTTTCTATTTCCTTCTACATGTGGCTTTGCAATAGCAGAAAAGAAGAGGATTAGGAACTGAATTAATTTCACTCCTGCAATATGTGTACCAATAATTCTGCAACGCAAATGTTTTCTCGGCGGGAACAACATTTTACAAAAATTTAATTATAAAAAAAAAAACGTACAAGGTGCATCTAAAAAGTTCGATGAATGGATGAATGTCTCAAAAGCAACGCGAGCGAGAAATGCGGCCTGGCGCATGCACAGTGAGGGACCTCTGGAGAGACGCCATGTAGCAAGGAGCGCAAGAAATTGACTCAGATTATTCTTCTACGGGCAATCGAACGGCATGTGTGCGAAAACTCAAGTCAATTTGAAATGGAGCAACAGATTAACATGAAGTTTTGTTACAAATTTAAAAAAAAGGTTACTGATACGCATCCAACGAGTTCGTCCACAGTTGTACAGGACTGGTAAGAGGAGTGTGTTGCATGACAACGCCCGCCCCAATACTGCGATCCGTGTGGGGAACTTCTTGGCCAAACGTCGTGTAACTGTCCACACACACCACCGTACTCACCTGATCTGGCACCTGCGGACTTATTTTTGTTTCCTTGCCTCAAGGGAATTCTTAAGGGCACACATTTTGCAGACATATCAGATATCCGACGACGCGTGACATCTGTGCTTCACTCCATTCCAAAAGAGGCCTTCGTTGACTTATTGCAACCGCTTTATCAACGATGTCAAAAGCGTATTGTGGTCAATGGATGTTACTTTGAAGGAGAATAAAGCTATTTTGTTCCCATAATTTGTTTTATGTTCCGATTCACCGTACTTTTTAGACGTACCTTATATGAGACATTGAGAGTTAGAGAGGGCCAATCCATAATTTTCGCATAACGGAGCTTAGAGTGACAGAGTGTGTTCTTCAACAAGAAGTGAATTCTACAATAACCTGATACAACAATATAAGCGCTCCCAACTTTATCGTTCTTTAATTTCAGTTTCAATTTCTCGTAGTTTCCTCACCATTCTTGTGGGAGTTAGTTCTCCGTGAGATTTTCTACAGGTTACAGTTCCCAGTAGCTCCAAAAGGTGCACCCCTTTCTAAATCAGAATAGAATCAATCTATATGCTATCATAATCCAAAAGCTACTTTCTCCTGGTTGTTTGTTCTTTTCAGTTAACTTATCTTTTTACTATTGCTGTTTTTTATTAAAAAGACTTATTACTTTTCCTGCAGTATTTCTTGAACAACATTTTAAGCGGCGATTGGGGGCTGGAGTCGAATGCGGAAAATCCGAATCATTGAAAGCTCCTTTGAGCAAATCCAAAAACTGTACAATGTATCATATTTTATAAATACTGAAAGCGAATTATGTGCAAAGTAATGCTATTTAATATAGAACAGCTAAAACTCTTTTAATTGTCTTAAGTTTTGAAAGCAAACATGTTTTCCATTTTATATTATATTATATTCTCCAAATACTAAGCAAAATGAGTTACTGTTAAAAATTTTAAACCAACCCCAACTCAAACACAACAAAACATAGGAAATTTTAATGGAGTCATTAGTGGTTCTTGAAAATTTGTGGCAATAATCACATTTCGCTTACAATTTGAAAGTAGATACAGTTAACCTATACTTTTGCTTCGATTAAATATTTTGGGAAATTTGACATTTTTATATAACAGTGACGAATATATAATCTGAAATGAAGTGGGCATCATGTTTTATAAACATTGAAAATGAAGCAAGACAAGTCTCTCATCTAGTATAGTGCAGCTGAAACTGGTTTGATCGACGACTTTTTAATGAAAAATTTCATATAATATTTTAGTGAAAACTACGGCTTGATCTTCTCTGGTTTCCACCACTCCATATAAGCAGAAAACGATGTTAGGATAGCTTAAGTAAAATACTTTAAAAAGCTTATTGGAAATTGTACATTATTTTTTTTAAAAAATCCATATCCTCTGCTTTCAAATACAATAGCAGAAAAAATGAATGTTTCTTTCATTCCCTTTAATTTTAACATTCTTTTCTTCCAAAAATGTGGGTTGGCAGTTGAGAAGCCCTGATAGTGTAACAAGAGTTTGTATTTTACCCTTACAAAACTGAAATTAGATGGTACTTTTACAATACACAGACCTCTTAAAATATTTTTAATGCGATATTCCATAACGAAAGTGAAATATCACAGTCTTTTCCAGAGATCCTGAGAAAAGACTTCCCACACAAAGCTTACAGAAGCAATAAAATAACAGCAGAAGGAAGTTTCAACGAATGCCACATCCAAGTATGAAAATAGAATAATAGCAAAGGGTCATATGCCAAAACAACTGCAAACCAATTATTGTATGCTGTCACGAAATGCCATATGTCGCTATTAGTTATGAATGTTATGTCTAAATTTTGTTATGTTTCCCCGTGTGTGATTTTGACTTAAAGGTAAAGAAATATAAATCTTAATAATTCAAGCAAATGAAAAAGTACAAATTTTGTACAAGAAGCAAAGAAAAGGGGGGGGGGGTTGCAGATCCAATTAACACCAATGTTCGTTTAGTTATGCAAGGAGAAAGTAAAAAATTCAAAATATTACTAAAAGGATAAAATTTTTATTTTATTACGAATTTGTGGTCTTACAAATAAATTTCGATTTAGATGGTCTCAATTTTTAAGCTTTTCTTTTGATGTACTCAATGAATAAATGAAAACAAAAAGTAATGAAGAAACACTAAAAAAAAAATCACATTTTTCTTTTGTTAATACCTGTTTGTATCGCTCCTGGATTTGATTGTATCCAACTAGGAATGCATAGCCCCATAAAAAGAGAAAATCCAAGCACGAACAGGTTTCGGGAAGAATTAAGATCGACAAAATGGAGTGAAGATAAACCAATCGCGGTGACCATAGAAAACATGATGCAGAATAAGCCTCCTAGGATAGGTTGGGGGATAGTAACGAAAATTCCTCCAAATTTGCCGAACATTCCAAAAAGAACCATGACCAATCCTCCATACTGGATCACTCTTCTGCTAGCTACCTAAAATATATCATGTTTCCTTCATAATCAATTGCATTATAGAATCAACTTCTCGTATATAAAGTACTGTGATCTCACTACTTTAGGTCACATTTTTCAAACTATGTCCATGTGTCTGTGAACATGCAAAGACGTGTGGATGAAATTTGGTTAATAACTTCATTACTAGATTTCATTTTTGATCCAATTCATCAATGACTAAATCGCTGTCACAAACGTATGTATTAACTATCTATGCATGCATATGTGAACGGAACAATTAAACAAACTGGAAGAGTAAACGATTCATTTGAATTCAATGTCTGTCAGCCCAGATATTTAAAACTGTACAAACTTTAAGGCAATTTCACAAGGCAACGCCTATTTTTGATGTCATGAATAGATTTTCCATGGGAAAATGATCCGGATTGCAAATTTTGTTTAATATATCCTGATTACATTGGGAGATGTTTAACATTTTCTGTTAAGGGGTAGCTTCCATATTTAAATGTTTAAGATTTAGATATTCTCTAGATGTCGGTAATAGTATTTTTTTTTTTTTTTAATTTTTGTAACACTTTAAAGCATCTGTTAAGTTGCAATTTGCATGTTAAAATCGATTGTTTCTTCATTCATGACAAAATATTTACTCCATCTAAACTATATAATTAATTGAATATATAACTGAATACAACATGTTTTGTCATATGTATAAATTCATAATAGTTTACATTAGTTTTTAATACATAAGGCATATTGAAAAATTATTATATACATATTTGAATATTTTGATTTTTTTTCCTACTTTATTAACAAGATATCTTGATTGAAGATTTTACTTTTGTTATTCCAATGGCTCCAATATTTTCACTGAATGATGTGAGCCCGCATGCTGTTCCAAAGAACCCAGCTATCATACAGCACAGACCTTCAACAAAAATTCCTCTATTTATGGCGTGTTTCGGTGGTGCTTCAGCACCGGAGAGTCGAGCACATGCATAATAGTCTCCTACAGATTCTATTATTGATGCAAAAGATCCTGCAATAGCACCCAAAACAGCAGCAACACTGAAAGTTGGCAATCCAAATTGACCTGCATGAAAAAGATTTGTTATAACTTTTAGAAAGCAATGTATTATGTCGATACTTTAATTAGAATATATTATTGCTGCTATACCAAAGTGTCATATATAAAACATCACACACAGCAAAACATAAAAAAAAAATTGATATAACAGTTGGAACCGCTAGCGACATGTGGTATTTTGTGATAACATGTTTCAATCATAGATCATGTACAAGAATTTGATAGCAGAAGTATCAACTTATAAAAATGTTTGGAAAATTTGACACACGACAATTTTATATAACAACGACGATGTACTGAATTTCAATACTTTAAAAGTTAAAGTTCTCTACATATTTTTTAACTAAAATTTTAATTAATTTAATTCTTAAATGGCAATTTTGAAATGAGACTTAATAAATCACAGTAGTCTAAAAAATAAGTAATTATTGCTTTTGTACCTCCTCGCATTTGAAGAAGAAAAGAAAGTATTTTAATCATCAACAAACTTGACCACGAGAGTTTTGATGACACTGCATGTTTTAGACTTACTTGAATCCCAAAAGACTCATTTTTGGAATTATGTCTGTGTATGAGCACAAAAAGTAAAAAAAAAAAAAAAAAAAAAAAAACATAGCAGGCTATATGGATGAAATCTTGTTTGCACTCCCAGCACTGAAATTGAAGCTCTGCATCATGTCTCATAAATAATTCTCGATCAGTTTAGACAAACAGAGTGACTTAATGATCGGGTCATTGTATAATAGCTCGAATTCTGTGGTCAATCACAAAATACTCGTAACCGACCTTACATTAATCACTCCCGAAAGGGACATGTTTCCTTATCGGAAATGTGGTCAATACAACCATACTATCCTTATTGTACTCTCGGAGGAACAAGAACTTGTTTACTTATCCGATAACAACTCATCCTCATATTTGAGATATCCCAGAAGGAAATAAATTTTAGGTAAAATTTGTTAAAGGGAAGATTGTCCGTTTGCCTATCAATATGTTTGTGAAAATGATGATTCAAAAACCTAGCAAGCTAGATATCAGTTGAAAGCTACGTCCTAATGGATCACGTGACCTTGGTTAGCACCTTTCTGAGAAGAAGAATGGACCAATAGTTCCTCTACTATAGACGTATCTCTTAATATAAGATAATACTGGAAAATCGAGGATAGAACAATCCTGTTGATTTTAATGAATCTTCCTCAACAGAAATAATGAAGTGCGATAGGGTATTTAAAATTATGAGTTTGACCCTTTAAACGACTGACGTACAATTTTATGTAGCAAAATTCATTTTCTTAACTTACCATGGATTACGTATATTAATTAAAGATTATTTTCTTTAATTCAAAATTTTTTATAAGATATCAGATCAAACGTGGAAATTTTCAGATAACTGAAAATCACTATACGATGCGCCTTATTATTTAAACTGGTATGTGTCATATACATGCATTATCTTAATGCAATTTGGCAAAGTTTGATATCTTGTTAAAATGCCTGAATATTTCCACATAATTGCTCGTCAGAAATTATAATTTACTCGAACAAATAATAACCACTTTTACGAAATCGATTATTTAAATAAAGTGAACAAAGGAATACAAAAAAAAAGTAGTTTTATTAAAAATGTTGAAACAGGATGCGAATGCATCACATGTTTTCATTGCACGCTATCTTGATGGTAGTATGCTTTCATACATTAAGTACAATATGAAACAGGTGACAATATGTTTTTGAAAGAGCGCATCCCTGAATTGAAAAAAGGATCAAGTGTGTAGATTAGAACATTCTATTCATAGCATTAATATTTCAGTCTTCGTCATTCAGTAACGAAAGTTAAAACATTCTGCAAGGACCTCTTTAGTGGGATGTTCTCTTTAAGAGGGCTTCCATCTCTTAAAGAGAACGTCCTATCGGCCCTTGTAATTGATCTATTTTGTATGGTTCAATATTGTGTTATCTGTGGCAGTTCCCATATATGTTCGGATCAAACATAGTTATATTGTGGTTATCTTAGAAGAAGTTATGGATACTAAGTTACAGAAAAATGGCTATAATGTTAAAAAAGATCTTAAAATACTTATTGATATCAAATCAGTTCATCGAGGTTGACTCAACTTGTTCATTCATTTCTTTGACAATCGTCAAACATTAACGAACCAAGCACGAAACTAAAAAAAACCAATGAAATCAATTAGCAATACTATAAGTCTTTTTGAGGGTATTCTCTGAAAGCGTTTGTACAAGGAAATATCGAATTTCGCTTCTTCAAATGCAACCTAACTCGCTTCATAATAGCATATGTTTCTCATATGAGACTAACACATATTTATCACGTAGAATTATACATTTTACTGTAGTAAGCAGCCAAATGTCTATGCCGGAGAAATTTCCTAAAGGATTGCTTTATTTTTATTTGATCGTCAAATAAAAAAGCAAATTATATATATAAACCATGCGCCATACGCATATATGCACTCAAATACTAGAAAAATTGATACAAAAAGTTCATGAGAAATATATTGTGACTGCGCTTATGCTCATACCTCATTGCATCCGAAAGAATAGTTAGAAATGGAATGGCATCGTTGCCAACTACCAGAGATATATACAGAGTGCAAGAGCTTTTCGTGAGAATAAGAATTCTGAGACCCCCACCCCCAAGTCGCTCTACAATGATGCTCGATGAATATAGTCATCCTCGATGTCAAAAATTATTTCTCCTTTCTTATGAAATACTCTTGCTGACAGCATCGGAATTAAATGCTACAGGTAGGAAACCTAAGAATACATCAGGTTTGGGTTATGCAGCATATACTGCGAAATATGAGCTTTAACAGCCGCCGACCAACTCGTATTCTCTTAAAGATTACACGACACATACACACACTTGAACATGACCACACCGAAACTACGAGTAGATAGCTCATGGTCTTGAAAAAGAGCACGATCTGGTAAGTTGCGTTTCCAAATGTATCAGGCATATAGAAGGGTTTTTGAGTGATGCAAACTGCATCAAATTATTGATTTCACCTGTCAACAGGAATTGTACTTATTGATGGAATAGGAGATCCGTTATAATATTTAGGCTTACTATCATTTGGGCCCTTGCTTTGTCCACAATTTTTGTTATTTTCCAACACTGCGCGAGCATTCTTTTTAAAGACGTACTCCCGCTTCTATCTTGCATTCATGTAAATGGCTGAATCTTTTCCCAATAGATATTGAGGCATCTGTATGCAGATATCAGAATGCCACATTATGGTTACATTAGTAGAGTTTGGAGTTTCGGCATTCATCCATGTCCCCAGACATTGATCATGATAGAACTCGTTCGAAATGCTATTCAGTGTGCTATCGAACAAAGGAAAAAAAAATCAAAACCTCAGAATATCCTGGAAGGAAGTATGGTATGAACTTCCTAAAGAAGATAGATACTTATACAAGATAGATAGATACTAGATAGATAGATAATTTTAGAAGATCGTGGAACTCATGCTTTTTTATATTTTTACATCCATCGCTGCCATGGAGTACCAATTTTTCTGGTACTTAAGTGCATGTATATATAAATAAGCATGAGAAATTAATTTCGGAAATTTTATACAAACCTGGATACGGCAACCTAATCCATGGGCTGTTATCTAAGACGGATAAAAGCGTGTCAGTTCTTGCAGGATTACCTTCTTGGAAGATATTGGCAGCAGTGAAAATACCACATAATGACCATGACAATATAAGGGTTAATAATATCTGAAATTTAAATTTAGAGCATAAATATAATTTCTCCTAAATTGCAATTATTTCTCCATTCAGTTCTTTAGTTAAAATAAATGAGATTGTGCTTCATCTGTACTTGTTTCTCAGTCGTTTCATAGAAATTATTTGTAGTGATCGGATTAATGAAATCAATCAAATATAAATTATATTTATATTACATCCAGAAGCTGTACTCTTTGTAGGAGAATTTAAGTTCTTAGAACATAATGCATTCGATTCATTTTAAGTATTTTCAGAAATTTTTTGTAAAATAGTGTTTTACCATTTAAATCTAAATTATAACAAACTCTGTATGCAGAAAATAAAGGCCATTTTTTCAATACTGAAAAAGTGCAATAGTTTATTGTCCTTTCAGTACACTAGACAGAGGTATTTCATGGAGTATTTAAATGCGAGACATTTTATTTAGAGGGAAGGGACTTTTAAATTTATCTCCTATCATGATGCCCTTTATAGAGCTGTAAGTAGAATTTCGTTCAAGTATTACTTTAATCTAACTTATCATCTGAATGTGAAATGTGACAAACCTCATATCAAATTTTCAATAATAACCAATTTTCTTAAAAAATATAAATAAAATCTTACAGGGAATAATTTGAAGAGAGGAAATCGTCCCGTGGTCCATCCTTTTTTAGAACTGTACTTGAAATATGGAATAGTAAAATCTCGTAAGCCCTGGGAAAATAATATCATGAGCCCTATTGTTCTGAAAAAGAAGAAATATATTTAATTGATTGTAATCAAATCAGTTTTGAAACACAGACGCCATTCCATACTTACAAAGCTGCAATCCCCCAATGCCCTGAAGCAGAGTGTGCCGCTTCTGCGAAGAGGGGCAGAGTCACGAGGCTTATGGTGGGCACAATAGCTAAAGGTGTTATCCAGTTCAAAAGAAGTCCAATCATTCCTGTCATTCCAATCAACATCTCAAACACAGAAGCTCCGATGATAGCTCCTTGAACCTGTGGTCAGTGAAGGAACTACTTTCAATTCCATTTTTATTATTTCGCTGAGTCTTTGTTCTAAATCAAGGGTAAGGTCACAGACTCTGGACCGATGGTCTTCTGGTTAGAAACTCACAAACATTCACGGTATATATGTACCAGGGTGCATGTTAAACTCGAAGGCGTGTGTGAAATGCCTTTCCCCAAGGCATTGTATGGAAGCTTAAAGAGGGGAATACCATCTCAGTGGCTGTCACTTTGCGAATAATTGTCATCTGAATCACTATTCAAAATGACGAGATTCTCCCAAAAATAGCCTTCCTATTTTTAAAAAATATTGTGTTAATCTAATCTAATTTAAATGCAATCATTTGCATTACACCAGACCTATCAAAATCAAAAGATAAGGTGTGCCAAATAATAACTGTCTCAATTAACTTCAGACTAAATAATAATGATAACAAAATGCAGAATTTTGGTTAATTTTAAGTAATAGTAAAAAAGAAATAAGAATAATGGTAAAATTCGTGCTTTTTTTTTTTTTTTTTTTTTTACAAACACTCATCAAATTTCCTATTTTGATATCATTTTGCTAGTACTGACTTCAATACGACAGGCAATATTTCTGTACTTTAGAATGGCGACATATTTTTTTTATAAATGAAAATATTTTCATACCGACAAATATTATCAGCATTCATATCTACGTATGAATTTTCTGCTGTCTGGCAAATATTTTTAAAATTGATACTTTCCCTCCTATGTGACGAATTTTACCTTCAAAGTAGAACCACGCTGAATTTCGATTAACTTCAGTTCCATTTGAGTAGAATCGATCTTTTATGAAAAAAAACCCAGAAATATTTCCATTGAGACAATACAGTCTTATTTAAACTTCCTAAAGACCACTATACGAACTTTGAAATATTTAAAATTCAGCTATAACTACAAAATATGAAAAGCTTTATTACATGATATTACGTTCTTTGGTCGACAAAAATGCGCGTTATGATTTGGGAATTTTACTTACTTGTATACATAGTCGAATATTAATTGCAAACCTCATAGTTAAGAAGAGGGGGGAAAACATAGTATAAATAGACTGACACTTTCCGAAATTTTGTACCAACCAAATTTTGTATAGTAAGTCTCTAACTGAGACTTACTATGAATAACCGTTTACTTAAAGTGTATTTTTGTTAAGAACGCTAATTAAAATGACAAAAGAATCCAAAAGAACTTCTTTCAGAGTAGTACATTTTATTTTAAAATATAATTTCAGGAAATTAGCGGAATAAGATGGCAGATTTTCAAGCAATTAATTATTGCCAAGAGATCCATAATGACAGGCTTTGTAATAAACAAGCGAATAAATAAACCTAAAGATTAAAGCTCGTATTCAAATTTAATACATTATCTGCGATATACGAATTAGATGTAAATGCCAGAAAAGACAAACAGTACTTGTGCCCGTTATATACGCAAAAATGGAAATAAAAAATACATACTGTCAAATCTTAGCCCAAAGCGAACATTCTTGGTTCTTCCGTAGCAATGAATGTGCTTAATCATCCTACATTTGTCTTTCATTTCAAACTAGAATGTTAACCCCACGAATCAAATTTTTACGATTTGTTACCGTAATAGGAAAAACTCAATATAAATTGCAAATCATACCAGAAATTCTTTGCCAATCCATATTCCGTGAATTCATCCAACCAGTTTTGAATGATGCTTGTTGTAATTCGCAATTGTCCTTTTATTTGAATGTTATGTCAACAACTTAAAGTGCTGACATTTCAACATCGAATTATTCTATTCTTACACGTCTTTTAGAAGCGTATTTTCTTGGCTACATATTGGCTCCCCAGTAAAATTTGCATCAGGCAGGGTGTCATATAATATCTTTTAATAGCAATTCACTGTTGATCAGAAACATCATAAGATTTCTCCTCTTTCTTTCTCTTTTAAATAAAAAAAAATCCTGAACACATGCATTAGTTTCGAGAAAAACAATTCGGTCAATTAAATTTTCATATCACAAAGATCGTTGGATATTTTATGTTTTACTTACTAGTTTTTTTTATGACATTGCTTTCTTTCCCACTCATCGATGACCTCAATAAGATATTAAATTTTAGCATTATATTCATTTTAGCGCAGATTGCTTTAACTGAGTTTCTTCTGAATATTTATTTTAAAGAACTTCTAGTCTAGTCAATTTTTCATTAAAAGCATTAAAAAATGTGATGAAAATACAGTCATGCAAAAAAGTATTCGCACATTTTTAACAAAAAAAAAAAGTGAAATTGATTATTTCTGTTATTTTTGAGAATAACTATAACTTTTGTTAGAATGTTATAAAAAGTACTATTAGACATAATTGGAGGAAAAAAGGAGCGGAATAAATTAAATAATTACACTAATTTTTCACCTTTCATTATAAATAAGATAAAAGAAAATGTCAAAAAGTGTTCGAACAGTGAGAGATATTGAAGACATTTGGCGATAAATCAAAAGCAATGAAAGGCTTACTTGCTTTAAGGTAAGGTATATGTTTACTTGCTTACTTGCTATAAGGTATACTTAAGGTTACTTGCTTAAGGTGTTTGCCTTAAAGTAATGAAATGCTTACTTGCTTAAGGTGCCGCTTTAAGGTACAACACTTTGATTAATCAGTAATAACAATGAAAATCGAAAAGCGTTTTGCAACGTGAAACAGAAATTAGAATCGAAAGGAAAAAATTCGTTATAGAGCACTATACAAGTGGAAAATCTATTTAAAAATTAAGTGATATTTAAAAAAAACAACAGTATTTAGTATAATTTTTAAATACATGTTAGCTGGTTCTGAAGAAAATAAAGCACGAAAAGAACGTCCGGCAATTAAAAAAAATCATTATCAATCCGAAGGTAAGTGCTGTTAAATTAACACTTGAAACTAGAAAATGCTACAAGAAAATATCAAATTCACAAAATTTTAAAAAGATATTGAAAAATCTTGACTTTCATGCTCCAGTTGCTAAAAAGAAACCGTTTATTAGTGAACCAGATGGAGAGACCGAAATTTGCTTGGTGCTATTTTAAAAAACCCAAAATGATTCTGAGAATCTGTAATTTTTGTTGACTTAAGTAAATTTAATGTTTTTGGTTCAAATAGGAAGCAAAAGGTATGAAGAAGATCCAATTTTGACCTTAAATCAAGAAACTTCGTGCCTTCGTATTAATTAACAGCAAAGTGAACAAATATGGTTTCTTAGACATTCTTAAAAGAAATATTAGACAAAAGATTAAAAAAGGAAATAGATATTTTAACCAATTTTAAATTCTATCAAGGCGACGATCCGAAGCATGCGTCCCATATTTGTAGACTATGGGCTCTCTGTGATTGTTTTATGGTTCATTCAAATGCCAGCCCAAAGTGCCGACCCTAATCCTATAAAACATTTATGGGATAACAACGTTTACATGACAGTAATATTGCTAGCAAAAATATTCGGAGAGAAAAACTAATTAAAGTATGGAGAAATATTGATACCAATATATGCAAGCAATTAATCAATTCACATCCAAGTAGATTGAAAGAAAAAATAAAAAACAAGGATCGGCCAACAAAATATTAAAATAGTGTTTTCAAGTAGCAAAAATATTTTTATTAATTAATTTACGAGCGTCCGAACACTTTTTTTTTTTGGATTAAAAATCTTCTGCAAAAGTATTATAGCAATAATTATACTTTAAATTTTGAGTTTGAGGAAAGTATTTCAGTAGCATAAGTATTTTAACATCTTGTAGGATTTAAAAAGGAAATTAGTTTTACAATGCATAGTATTAATGTTTTTTTTTTATTTGATGAGTAAAGTGTTATTCATTTTGGTATCCAAATACTTTTGGTATCCGAATTTCGATACATTTGTTATCCGAATACTTTTAAAAGCATTTTTATTGTTTAAGTTGTTAGGTTGGCCACCTAAAACATGCCGCTATATCACGCTGACGGATATTGTACCGGATAAGGAGGGGGAGGGGTTAAAAAACTGTTTTTTAGCTTTTAAATAAAAGACTACTGATCTGAGATGAAAAGTTAAAATTAAAAAGTTATAAGTATCAAAAAATCTATAAATTAAGCTGTAGAAGAGAGCTTATAAAATCAGAAATAACTTTTAAAAGTATTTTTAAAAAAATTTATTTTTAATTTGAGAGAGAATTTTCCCAATTACTCTATAATAAATTTTAATTTACGAAGGAATATCTTATAAATATTTCAGATCGATGCCTCCAATATGTTTAAAAAAAATTCAACTTTTTCGAAAATAAATAAATAAATAAAATCAGCAATTGAAAAATGTTTATAAGCACGTTTCTGTCAGTCCAAATTCGTGAAGCTAAAAAAAGAAAAGTTTAAGGATTTCTAATCTAATTCTAACAAAAGAATAAAGAATAATTCTCAACAAATTTTTCTGTAACTTTAGATTTCTCTGTCTCAGTTGTTGCCATTGTTCAAAAAAGAGCCAAAAATTAGATTCTGGACATTATGTTTCAATTATTATACCCGGAGTCATTTTATGATGCAACTCTCCCTCAACTTTATAAGTGTGCGCCTCGGATGGCCTCCCGATAACTTAAAGCAATAACAATGTTTGTCTGCATTTTCGTCATGTCAGAATACAATTTAAGAAATGCCATAATTGGAAACAAAAGTGTTTTCAAAAATACTTATGTAAAATATTTAGCTGTGATCCTCTATTTCAACGCAGAAGAATTAGAAAATTGCAGGTAAAATTCTCAACAGTACCTCCCTCATCCTTGGCATCCATATCTCAGCCGTTTGATCTGGTGTTAAAGACATATTAGAGTTCTTTTCAGGACATTTCCATTCTGGTAAATGAAGTATTGTTAGAAGAGGAACCAGAAAAGCCATTGAACTCCCCTGAACAATGGGCAATCTGTAATAATGAAAGGTTACTGTAAGAATTGGGCCATTTAGATATTGCTAAAAAATCATACAGCTGGACAATTTTTATATTGATTTAATTTATCGAATAAATGCTTACTGATCTGTTTACAAATGCACAATTTCTTTTAAATATTATTATTCAAAAACGGGTAGATCGATGAAAGTTTTAAAAGGGAATTCCTCTGGATCTGGATAATTGTTGGCTCAATTCAAGTGCAACACAAATGCGAAAAATCATTCTTGAAATCCCCCTTCCCCAGAAAAGTCATACACAGTAATTAAGTATTTTATATTCTAGAATTCTTACAAAAAGCAAGAAATATTTTACGTTTATATTTTCTTATTAGCCTTGATGTTAAATAAATTTAATTGTAGAATACCAAGCATTTATCAGTATCTTACCTAGTCCCGACTGTAGTTTGAAGCAGTGTACCTATTCCTGATACAAAGAGGGTTGTCGATATTAGATAACCTCGAGTTGCGTCGTCATTCGGAATGCAGAGATGAGAGGATATTAAATATGGATAAGATACGGTGCCTCCTAGCATCATCAAATAATGCTGTGGAAAAACAAGAAACATTTATTTCCCAAAAAGTGAAATAATTCAGCAAACAGCGAGAGAGAGAGAGAAAGAAAGAGAGATTCGAATCTGTAGTTCGAAACATCGTAGCAAGATAATATTTTAGGTTTGATGAACTCCTTTTTATATTATTTTTAAAAACTAATAACAAGGATAACGTGCACGGAAAAATGTATTTAACGTCTTCCCAACGCGAGTGTGTATAAACGTAGTAATTGAAACAATGAAAAATTCTGTTGTAATACGTAACAAAAATATTTTGCAAAAATTATTTAGAATTAACAAAGAAAATTGTATGGAAATAAAGTTTGAGCTAAAGCTAATTTTTTTTAAATTCTAAAGAGATGTTATAGGATCGTTAAGGGGTTCAGTAAAAAGTCCGAGTTAGAGTAATAGTTATTTATTTATAGGTTACGTTACACAATTTACAGGTTATGTTAGACAATTTGCATACAAATTTTAGAAATAATTTTGAGATACAGATATAAGAGCATGGATCAAAGCCTGCAGCACATGTTTTGATCCATGCTCTTATATCTGTAATAATAATGCCTGACCTGACTGAGTTATAGAGCCACAAAGCATCAGAGGGCGCTGTCTCTGACATCACCATAGTCAGTTATGGTTTGAGTTACAAGAGCGCCAACAATGTAAAAATAGTAATAAAATGTTCCAAAGGAATAGAATTAAAGCGTCGATTAATTTTAAACTAAAATTTTGAAAATCCCTTTCTCACTTATAAACTTTATTATAATTGCTTATTCATAAAACGTATTTTCCTTTTATAATTTATACGTATTAAAAGAAATATGCTACTAAATTTTTTTAAAAAGCACATTTTTTAGTGAAAAACTAAAATGGATTAGATATTCCCTTTAAAAGTTAATTTTTTTATTAATTAGTGTGAAGAACGTTTAATTGGTTAGTTGTATGAAGTTATACGACGTGACAGATGGATTTCGTTGACTGTTCCAAACATAAGACAAAAATAAAATAAAAATACTAAAACCGAAATTAAACATTTAGAACCCTCTTTGGATTTAGTATAATTTAGTTAAATCAGCTTTCTGTTCTATTACGTTAGATTGATGAATAATTGCGAATC
Source organism: Argiope bruennichi (assembly GCF_947563725.1). Lineage (NCBI taxonomy): Eukaryota > Metazoa > Arthropoda > Arachnida > Araneae > Araneidae > Argiope > Argiope bruennichi. Next base: position 130,547,615 of record NC_079162.1, on the reverse strand, counting down.
ATAGTTAAATGACGTCATCAACACTACAGCTGTGGGCCGTTTGACTTCAACAGATCCAATATCTTTAGATACTTTTATCGTACATTTTGTTATTTGAGTGCTGAAGTGTTAAGGAACTGTAGTCAGCTGAACAGTTGTCAAACATGTTTTTTTATTTAGTTCCTTTTACTGCGCATACTCATATAAGCAAACAAAAGTAAAATATCAACCACACTTCACCATAAATAATCTTTTTATGTTTTCGCTATGAAAAAACTCAACGAATGATATCTTTGTAAACTCTCTTGAAAAATATAAGGGAATTCGGAAGATTTGATCCTAGTTTTTTCCCAAACATTTCTAAACTACTGTGCAACAAATTACAGCTTGAAGTATACCAAAATATGTTTAGAAATACTCGGAGTCATACCTTCAAGGCGTAAAATTCCAATCCAGAAAAAAAATGAGAAGGAGAACATTGATTTCGGAACACATTCTACTACACACTATTGCAATGATTTTTGAGAATCCTTTCCAATACACTATACGGCCAAAGGCACTAAAAATTAATCACCAACTTTCACTTAATTTGAGAAAATCGTTTAGGGGTAAGTCTTCCCTGCGTGAACATACTAGCATACAAAGCCAATACATCAACAAGAATTTTTGGTCCGCTTAAGTTCTCGGATTGAGAGGCTGGACGAGTAAGTTATTTTATCAAGGAAGCTCTCGGCTATTCGTTAAAATCAGATTTACTGAGTAATCTGTCACCCAAGGCCTTTATCCCATTTAATATAGATACAAAATGAAGTTATTAAAAAAAGTTATGGTGTTTAAGAGAGAAAAGCTAGCATTCAGTAATTTTTGTAAAGGTATCAGCAGAGTAGATTTGATTTTTAACTAGAAATGCATTTTTTTATAAACAGTATGAATAAAAAATGTAGAGGTAGAAAAAAACTCCAGAATAACATTTTCATGAAATAAACATAAAATATATGAATTCATGATTTTGATTCACATATAAATTAAAATTACTTTACGATTTTTGATTAACCTAATAGTTGAAAAGAAAATGTGCCAATATAAATTAAACATCTTTTATCTCTGCTATAAAAACAGTCATTTCAAGTAGTAGGTGTCCGTCATTTTAGTAGGCTGTGGGCATACAATAAAGATGTTGTGGTTGGTTAACAGTTTCATCGTCGATGAGAGGGCATACTTTCTTATGTGAGCTCCATGCATACATTTCAGTTCTACACTCTCGCGATCCGCAGCGTTTACTGCTCAGTCAATTTGTTCATACTTTTAATTTATTTGACTTCTATCAGATTTGCACTCATTTCCTCATGTACTAGAGTTCTGAAATTCTGTAATCTCGGTCACACTGCCGCTTTTTAATACCTTTCGGTCACTTACTCTCTTTCTTTTATTAAGCCTGTATTGAATCTGTGAGATGCTATCAAATAGTTGATTTGAGAAAAATAAATTGTAAGATTTCATAATAATTCTAATAGTGAAATATTTTCAAGATTAATGAATAGGAAATAATAAATATAAGAAAAGTTTTGAAAAAGTATCAATAAGTTTTTATTAGCGTATGCATTAAATACTTTTTTAATTTAACCCTTTCTAGGGCCGTGGGAAGTATGCTTCCCACCAAATTTATCATCTTTATATGAAATTATGTAGGTTGGCATAAGTTTTGACAAATTTTTTTAGAAGGACAGAAACTTAGATGCTTCAGCTCTTTATCTCACACAAAATGATGTGTCTTGATTTGTACTTAATTATTAATTAACCAAATTAATTAATTAATCAAATTAAATTTATCTAATAAGCTAAATGAATCCCTTTTCTTATTCTAATTTCAAGCCTCAAAATATTTTAACATATTATGACTAGAAAAAAAATGGCCCTTTAAAGGGTTAAAAAAGCAGAAGTCGTAAAAGCTAGCAGTGCTCATAACAATACGAAAATAAAATTGAACTTCGATAAACATACAAAGAAAGAAAATTTAAAACAGTCGTTAAAAATTGATTATCATTTACTGAAACAGAAACCTCAATAAAATACAAAACAAACATTTATACATGAAAATGAATGTAATCAGAGTGGAAAGCAATGTAATCAGAGTGGAAAGCTAGGGCGAAACTTTCACGCATACTTGTTAAGGTCTGATCCCTCCCGCATTAACTGATGGGCCTTCGGTAAGACCGTAAGTAATTGGCATGGTATTAGTAAACAATAGTTACGATCTTTGGAGTGAACCTGATACTTTTACTGAATCTATCATATAAATATGCATTTTTCACACTTTTTTTCGGACCGAATAAAAACAAAATTTGACATGAAACTACAGTTGTAGTCACAAGAAGACATGCCAAATTTCATTGATGTAAGTCATTCTGATTATAACTTATTGCGTTTATATGCATGCGAAAGGACAGACCGACAGAAACTCAACCCTTTGACGGATTTTGTTCAAAGTTTTAAAAACATCTATATTTTAGATGCTAAATCAGTGTACCAAATTTTATTTATCTAACTCAGCGTTTTCGTGTTTATTTGTAATCGAGCAGCCAGGCAGATAAACTTCTTGTGAATAAATTTCGTTCAAAATTTGAAAAAAAAATCTGCAGATCTGGTCATACGTCCATATACCAAATTTTGTCCATCTAGCTCAAAGTATTTTATCGTGTTCAGAAACAGACAGATATAATGCTAAAAACGTGTTTTTCAGACTTGGGGAGGTGTGAAAGTGGAGATTTATTAAGATCTCGAGTTCGAATTATTTGACGATTCCTCTATACTTCGTAGACGAGAAAGTAAAAACAGTCGAGGTCTAAAATCAGAAACTTTAACCCCATAACGGCAGCTCAAGTGGTGTGGGTTGGGGGCTTTCACGTGATTTTCGCTTATCGACAAGGGATGTTGATTTTGAACGATTCGTCTGTGTTCCGTGCCTTAAATAATCCGTGTTCTTAACATTCACTAGGTCATAAATTTATTGTTACAGATAGATGGAAGTAATCGGTAGAGAATGAGCCCACATATGACTGAAGATTCTGAAAAATATTTGAATTTTAAAGAGCTCAAGATTCATTTGACATCGTCGGCAAAGAGTCACCTTTTGGCCCTGTCTTCTTGTTTTCTGTTATTTTAGAATCTTTTTTTAACACCAAAGAGCGCATAAACGAAAAGTATTCGTTTGGAAATATCTTCATTCAAATGGAATATCTTTCAAATAACAGTTATACTCACCTGAAAGCTTAAAATGAGACTCACATACCATGGCGGAATGTCATCGATTTTATAATCTATATCCTTACTTAGACCCTCAATTGTATGAATGGTAACATCAGCCTTATTTTCTGATGCCTGAAAATTAAAAAAATATATATTAAAGATTTGGTTTATCTATGAAAGAACCATAGATATATAATATCACCATATGAGGTCAAAAAACTTATTTTGAATAGTTTTCGTAATAGCTGCAAAAAATACATTACTATTATTATTATAATTCAAATCGAAATACTAAGCATATTCGGAAAGTAAGTACCGTTTTATTGTTCCTTCGCCCCAACACTGCGGTCTGCGTTCTTGCGCTGTTCACTGGCTTTCAACTGACGCATTTGGGTTGCTTTACGTTATGTTTACAGTTAGCTGCACACATTTAAAATGTTTACGACAATGACTGACCCCCGCCGACTGCGAGATTCGTGCTGTCATTCGATTTTTGAGCTCAAGAAATGTGGAACCGGCTGAAATCTATCGTCAAGTTACTGATGTTTACGGTGAAGACACGATGTGAGATGGAAGGGTGGGAAAATGGGTTAGAATATTTCATGAAGGTCGATCAAATGTCCACAATGTGGCTCGGAGTGGTCAGCCTTCTTTTGTCAACGATGATCTCGTAAGGAAAGTGGATGAAAAAATCCACGAGAATAGACGTTTCACAATGACGCTGCTTTCAGACGGATTTCACCTACGCAATTTCACCTTCTGTTTCGTACGAAATTGTTACAAATTGCTTAGGTTATCACAAGGTGTGTTCCTGATGGGTTTCAAAATGGCTCACTGATGGCGGGAAGTTTCTATGAAGAAGGTATAGAAAAGCTGGTAACACGCTACGACAAGTGTTTCAACACTGGCGGGAACTATGTAGAAAAATAATTTAAAGTATGCTTTTTCATGTAAAAATAAAATTGGTTTGGAAAAATTTTTTAATAGTTTTTTTTTCTTCCTTTTTTTCCCAAAAAGTTACTCATTTTTCGAATACGCCTCTTATCATCAAAACACATTTTTTAAAAAAAACTTTGGATCACGATCACAACAGGGGATTAGCAGAAAAAAATTTTTTTGCCCCGATATCTACAACAGGCTTTTTATCTTTCGTCTTCTTCAGTATCTAAAAGCAAAAACAGTTTTTTAAAAATTTATCCTCACTCAAAACATTTCTTTTGAAACTTATAACTGCTCTTAAAACATCCTATGAGCTTTTCAAATGAAAATGGGAACACGAAAGTTTTTTTTTTTCAGTCAGAAATGCATCTTAATTGAGAAAATTCTTTAAAAGCCAGATTTCTTATTTTTTTAATTCTAGGAAATACTGCAATTCCTACTATTTGCACGAATATACAAATGATTTATTTTCTCTAAATATCCCCTGAAAAGTCTTATTTTTGAATCTTACTATTTACATTCCAGAAGAAAATTGGGTATCATTATTCGTATCTCGAGTAATAGGGGAAAAAAAACTTAATTTACTTGCATTAAATAACAAGCGTTATCATCTTATATGAGTCGGTCATGATCGTAGCTACATTAATTAGACAGCCGATGGATATTTACTCTCTTAAAGTATCAGTTGTTCTTTCTACATGTTTTACACTGTTCGCAAAACATTCTCTAAAAATTATATTCCTTTTCGCAATACCAGTTTCATGAAACATGATTAGGTATAAGATAGTTACAACATAAAAAGTCCATCTAGATTTTTCATCATCTTCATCTGTATCAATATTTTCAAGGTTTATTCAGATAAACATAGTACGAGTAAACATCAAATGAGCAAGATGGATTTAGAATTTCTTCATTCAAACTGCTTTTCGTTTTTACCAATTTGGAAATAATTTCAACGTAACATGTTATTAATTTTCCTTATAATTTTAATACGTTATCTAGCATTTCAGTTAATGACTTGATTTAGTTTGGTTATATTAACGTCTCGTTTTAAAGCAACACTAGGGCTATTATGGGACGGACCTCGTGATTTTGAACCGCAGTCAGATGACGAGGACTACATCTAAGCTGGCACTCCCTCTCCAAGCTTCCATACCACACCAGCGAGAGAACGTTTGGCCCCGATGGATTTAACTTACACCAGACCCGCTTACACGACGGTTCTTCGGTGGAATCGGGTCTCGAACCTGAACTCTGCGGTTCCAAACCAGAGACTTTACCACCAGGCCACTACGGCCTTTGTAAGACTAAACTGGCATCCTCTTAAATTTGAAATTTAATTTTAAAACACTGCAGATGATGAGGATAAAACAAATGGCATTTTGAATGGCAATGGCAATACAAACATGCATTCGTTTAAATATGTCGATTTACAGAAAATTAAATTATAAAGAGCAATTCTTATTTTTAAATAAGGCGTTAACAACTTGGAGATCACAAAGTGCTGATTAATCAAACTATATTACATTTAATTCTAACTGTACAGTCCTAACAGACTCTAAAGGGTAAAATCTGAGCTTTGGGATTGGAGGATTGCTGGCTCGAGATCTGATTCCATCAAATTTCTGCAGTGCATGTTAAATCTCATGTGGTGGATCAAACGTCGAGCTCAAGGACATTTGACTACGGCTCAAAACTGTGAATCCTCGTGTCACTTCAAAACTTCAGGGATATAATACTGCACATCTTTCTAAGGGGCACTTCATTCTAACTCTTCTTTCAATGTTAAAAAGAATATGAATAAGGACACTCTCGACACAAATATCCAAATAAAAGTTAATAATCAAATAAATAATATTATTTTTGAATAATTTTCAATAATACTAATAACTATCATTCAATCAGGATAATTTTTATTTTAGTAACATTTACTATATTTTATTATACGACTCAAGCTTATTTATATATTCAAGCATTATAGATTGTAGAAATTTTCTTTGTAATTGCGCAGTTTTATGTGATCATTTTTAACCAATTTATAATAAACAATTTATGTGATTAATTATTTTTTCCAATTTATAAAAAAATTGTAAACATCATGCCAAATAGCGCCGTTAGGATTATCACTTTATAAAGAGATATGGAATATTGCCCTTTTCTTTCTCTTAGTTGGGAAATTGAAAAAATAGCTATTAAATCATTTTAATATAACAATTGATTTTTATATTCCTAATCCTCATGAAATCGATAGCGGACACAATTAATAAATATTATTGATGTTCTAAATTTTATTTTTAATTTTAATGCTATAACAATTTTATTAAATGTAAGTCAAAAAAGTGTCATAATTATACGAAAGAAATAGGCATTTCGGTCTTTTGAAATCAGAGCAAATAATTTATTAAAAATAATTATTTAAAAATAATTTGAATAATTAATTAAAAACTAGAGTTAAAAAGTATTCGACTATTACCATGGTTGACTTTTGAAGCAGCGTAACAAAATCCAAAGTTTTACCCTTCCTTCAATTAGATTCTTGAAATCGCAATGATACACCATCTATTTCCAAAATAGTTGAAATAAGTCCCAAAGAATGTGCTTTTTGGGGAATGAAGTTCAGTTCACACACAAGAAAAGAACACAACTCTTAAATGTGCAGGTGGTAAACGCGAATTAAAGTTACGCCAGCGAACACAAAAGAACAATTTCCACATTTCGCTTGATTTTTCACTAAATCAGTCAAGATTTCCCTACGTTTAGGGAATAAATTATTGTTAGAAACATTTAAAGTCACGTTTTCCTTTTACGTATGGTTTCGGATGTACAGGAAGGGATTTTTTTTTTTTAATTGCCTCATGTTTGTTTAATATTTTTTTGTCTCGCGTGCTCCCTAAGTTCGTAATTTATTTTCGAAATATTTTGCACGGATGAATTCTAATAAAACAATATTCGTGAGTGTATCGAAAAGGTCGGATATTAACTATCTAAATGACATTATTATGCATTTTTTTCAAGGATATGCAGGAAAAATTCATTGAAGGAAAGGATTATCACGAGAATTCTGAGCATTCTATATTGATATCACAGTCATTGTTGGAAATTCTAATATATCTTATAAATATTATATCTACATTGCATTTTTTTAAAAACTGAAAAGTCCTTTAGAGAAAATTTGTTGTAGGTACAATTTTTCATTCTAAGTACTGCATTTATAATAGGTACGTTCATGATCTCATCGAAGAGAATGAGGAACGCCTGTCTTTCCTCCTTTCATGCACGAATGAATTCGTATTCGTTATTTATTTTTAGGCAAATGTAACTTTTGGATACTTCTGAACTAAACTTGTTCATTCTTAAAGAATTAGAAATTGTAACCCATTCGAAAAATACCAAAAAATAAAAAGAAGAAAAATGTCAAGTTTGTTAAAACAAATATATATGTTAGCTACATCTGCTTTTAAACTGCTGCATGTGATTGCTTGTATCGTCATAAAATGGTAGCTTTTACATCAAAATAGTTTATGTTTTGCCGTAATTGATTTCCGATATCAGATGTTTTCTTCTCATGTATCAGTATACTTCAGAAGGAATGAGTTCATTAAGAGGAGGAGGTCATAAAAATAATGATCAATAGGTTTGTAAGATTCTTCAGTAGTAGAAAGCAAAAATAATTTATGAAGTTAATAGTAAGAAGATATCATCAAACAATATTGACTCATTCAAACCGTCCCCAAAACTAGATTGTTATAAAAGTTATTTCGATTTGAAAATAAAAGGGGTTTTGATTATTTTTTAATAATTTTTTCCGTAGAAGTTTTGTTAGTTATTATTTATTTTTAACAAAAATTATGCATAATTTTATTTGCAGATATTATTTTGCTCTTGTTTTTAGTATGGAGTACATATACGAGCATTTTAGTTCTTTATTTAGATGTTATTTTCTCAAAAGCAAAAACGCCGACGTTCCTCACAAATATAAAGTTTTATCTTGTTGACAAACAAAGGCCTTAACAAAGTTATATATATATATATATATATATATATATATATATATATATATATATATATATATATATATCGAATTTCGTTCTGGTAATATTTTACTAAAAGATATGCAACTTTCCAGTCGATGAACTGAAGCTAGTGATAATTAAATTAAAATCATAAATCAGCATGTGACTCCATTCTCCGAGAATCATTTGTATAAATTTTACACCTTAAAAAACTTGTTCCATGTGAATATAAATAATGCATCAGTTGCTTGATCCATTTAAAAAAATAAATGATTTCAATTCTGGATTGTCCATCTATAAATCTATCAAAAAAGATCACGGTGAAAATTTAATGAGCCAGATTTGAATTTGCATTTAATAAAAAGAAAATATTGCTATCGATTTGGTATCATGCATCTTGATTGATGATTAATTCAATCAAACAACAAGTGAAACAATCAAAGACAAATTTTATGATTTCGGAAACTGAAAAATGAGCGGGTTTCACCTTGACCCCGCATTTTTTTTCCCCTCGTAAATCATCTAAAATTATTAGATATTATTTAGGAAGTGATGTTACATTCCCATCCACCGTATAATCCAGATCAGAATTTATTTTGATCCTTGATTAATAAAACTTTCAGTCATGAGATTTTTTTTTTTTTTTTTGTGATAAGGGTCAAGTCTATGAGACAAACAAAATGGAAAATATATATCATTGAGTGAAGTTCATTCGTTGTCTTAGAATGATTTCAATCATACACACACACACACAAAAAAAAATGAATAGCTGAACTCTCTTTAACAACAGCTGTATAATGTATTGACTTTAAGAATATGTTTCAAATATTAATATAGTACATTTTATTATTTATTAGCAATTTGTTTTCGTTTTTCACCCATGTATTCTTTGTTTTCCTTTTTTGATTTGCAATCAATATCTTCATTTGTGTTGGTAAATATTTTTTTTTTTTTTTTTTTGTTTATAGATGGATTGTCAGTAAATAAATTCAAGAAAATTAAGGAAATTTGATACAGTACGCTTGTTTATAGCCAATTTTTAGATAAAAAAATAATATCTGAATTTCTCTACACTAATTCAAATTAGGAAAGTTTAATGGTAAGGTAGCCTCCATTCATCTGATACGTATATTTTTTACAAATCAAACAAAATATTTTAAAAATTAAAGTAAGCTGTGAATAAGAAAAATTATCAGTGCTTCAAATGATACAAAAGAACAATTTTATTCTTAAAAAAATCTCTTAAAGTTCTTTCAGTAACTCAGGGCATCTGTTCTAGACGTTTCTAAGAATATTCTGAATCCAACGGTAGAGGAATGAACGGAAACACTGCACCTACACTGAATAGTTAAAGGACGTTATTCATAGAGTCGGATTAGTAGTCAGGTGTGGAATATAAATCGCGTTAGAAAACAGAAAGAATTGCATTAGGCAATGAGAAATGAACACTATCCAACTGAATTGTCTAATGTCGTAGGCAGAAACTGATTAAATGTAGGATTTAATCAGTCTCTGCCTGTATTTTAGAACCCGCTTCCAATTTTCAAAACTAGATCATTTTTATATATTTCATACTTTATATACTCAGCAACAAATATCGTGACTAACTGAAACAACAAATCATACAATTGAAGATCATATTCAAAAGAGTTTTAGTATCTTCTGTACGATAATAAAGAAATGAATTCAAAAATTACGCAACTTTTACTTTATCTTTGCTACTTTATTTAAACTTTAGTTAAAACTGATAAAATAAATTACAGAACTTTTTCACACAATACTAAATATTCTTGCTTGATTAGAAAACACGAGAAACATTGAAACTGCCCCTAAATCGTTTTTTCTCGTATATCTCCGTTATTTTGAAATGATTTGTCAAAAATTTTATGTCTGAGGATATCTCGTTATGCAGAATCAGTTAAAAGGCGAAGCATTAAGGCTTGCAATTGGAAAATTTGATGATTATTCAAAATAAATATGCAGATGTCCTCTAATTCAAAATCAATATATATATTTAAAAAGAGATTTTTGAAATGACATTTTCACCTTGAATTTAACTTTCTTAGATTAAGAGTAATAGGAATCATAGTATTCGGATTTTTTTTTTTGACTTACTGTACTTATTTCCTGGGGAAGATCGCGAAAATGTGACAGATATCACGCAACTCGATTAAAAATTAAAAACTCACAGTGGCTGTATCAAAAAATTAAAAATTTTCCAATCAAATAGTACTAAGCGTCAAAAGCTATCTATTAAATAGCACACTATTATTGAATTTTTAAAGAATTTTTGCATTTCATTCCTGGCAAGAGACTCAAAATTTTAGTTTTTAGAAAAAATTTCTGATATTTTACCATTATATTTTTTGACGGTAACTATTTCTAATTATATTTATTTTGATAAGTTCTTTTACTTGTGTATTATTAATCAATTGATGGCATTATAAATAACTGGAAACTGAAAATTTTTGGCTAGAACTGTAGTATGTGGCAATTCGATTGCTTAGTTTGAATATGCTTAGCCTTTCAACTTGATATCAGCTTCGTACTTTCCATTAAACATTTCATTTTTTGTGTGCTTCATCTAAATTTCAAAATGAAATATTATAAAGTTTTCTCTTGACTATTAATTTATAAATATTTCTTTATTAATTGGTATATTAATTATTGTGCTTCTTTATTTATTGATCATCACAATTTATTTAGAAATCGAAATCATGGCTTAGACTTGAATTTGGGTTAAGTGTCGATCATTTGTAGTTCAAATGAGTTCAATTATTCCACAAGATGGTTGGATGTGGTGATGTATTGTGGTACTATAATTAAATTAAACTGTATATATAAAAACCAAAACTCAATGAAATTTATGAAAATATCACTATTCATGTGAAAGAAATTTGGCTGCAAATTGTCTGCTCCATTTCTACATCATGAGATAATAATTACTTTGATGAGATATCAAAGGGTATTAAAATTATACTAAATTTCTTAAATGTTACTGGGCCGAAAAGCTGCTTCACGCTTCCGAATTAAAACGCAAGCCTTCAGAAGGGAGAAAAAAACCTTATTGGCGTTATTATGGACACATGCATACAAATTGTGCATTTATGACAAATGCCTGAAATTGCCACTACAAGAACAGCAATTTATAACCAACCAGAGCTTTGAAAGAGCACTAATCATTGGTATTTTTGATCTATATATATCTCTAAAATAACTATTGTAAGGGAGGACCAAGCTCTTCAAAAAGTAAGCACCAGTAAATTTCAGCAGGAAGTATTGGAACTATCTGAAATCGTCAACAAATTTTAAAATGTTGTAGTTTGTAACAGCAAGGATTTTGATTGTGGCAAAATTACTTCAGATGCTCCATTTTCAAATCAAGCTAAAGTTAATAATATTTGAAAAAACATATCAGATATGATGTTGTGGGCCGACCTGTTGCCGCCTTTGCTTCAACATTTCTTCATGGTCTCAGCAGTAAAAATAAGCCAATGATTTTTTTTTTTTAATAATTGACAGAAATAAATTTCGAAAAGAGTAATTAAAACAGAGATGCAACTTTCATGAGAAAACACTGAGAAAAGAAACTGCAGTTCTCTGAAGAATTTACTTCAATGGTTGGGAAGCGCAATTTCGGCGATGGAAAAGGCGAAACATGCTCGTTTTCGTTGCCACTGCTTAGGCCAAAGAACTTGTCTCAGTTCTTTAATAACCTTCTAACAAGTATATGGGGCAGGGTTTATTACTTTCTAGGTCAACATAGAGTGTTAAAAAACTGAGTTAGTAATTTTTTCCATCAGCCAAAGTAGATATTTATCGAAATGTTTAATAATAGGGACACGATTGCGCTGCTATTAGTGCAGAACATAGTATGATATTGCAAGACCTCCTCGAAAAGCTGATAACCAGATCACAGCAGTAGTTGGTTTGTTAAATTTATTTACTGAAAATCAACTAACCCATTTGGTAGAACGATTGACCGGGCCAACAAGTAACCTTAACGGATTCTTTGGGCCAATGGGTAATATGTTAAATAACTGCGAGCATTTATCAATTAAGGAAACCTTACAAAATTCGGAAGCTTGTACATTATTTTCTTATGTATGCGATAATTTTAGTAATGACAAAAAATACCTGTGGGATGCTTGTATGGCGGTTATTTTAGGCAATTACTCAACGAATCAAGCTAATAAAAAAGCTGGAAAATTGTTACATTTCAGGTGGTTCACGAATGCCAATTGATTGCTTTGACTTTACATAAGTGCTAAAGTAATATACTCAATACAATATAATTTTCCACAATAAAAGTTTATGAACTCGTGTGGTTTTATATGAAATATAATCTAACCATCATGGAAATTCTCCCGTTCTCCTTGACCGAGCTATAAGTTTCTCTCGATGCTTAAATAATGACTGAAACAAACTGTGCAGACAAATATTAAAAGAAATCGTTTCATTGTACAACCAACCAGTGGCTGAGGTCTCCAAAGAACATTCTGGTATATTCTCTAATAAGATGTTATCCCCCTCCCTGCATAAAATTGCACACCTTGAGCAAGACTGTGAAGGCCTGGCATGGAATTGATGAATAATTGTTACGAAATATCGATCCTTAGCGTGAATATAGCATGCAATCTTTGGCAATTAATGGTTGGCAGGCGGTTAATATACAAGGACTAGAATCGAATATGTATTTTTAACCTTTTTTCCGATTGATCGAAGCTAAAATTTAGCCTAGAGATACATTTGCAGGCACAAGATTATAAACGAAATTTCATTTATTTAAGTCGTTGCATTTTTTTGTTACTACATTTATATACATGCTAAAATACAAATCAATGAACGGTGAATTTGTCAGATTTAATTCAAAATTTAATATGAATCTACATTTTAGACTAAATCTTTGTGTTAAGTTTTATTTATATAGCTCTTTTTTTTCTTTCTTGCATACTCGGAATGATTTCCTTTTAATGGATTTCATTCAAAATTTGATAGAAATCTTATGCAAAATTCGCATTCCAACGTTCATCCGTTAATTTCAAAGCGTTTATGAATTATCATGCTCACAGACAAACAGATATAATTCCGAAGATGTGTTTTTCAGACTCAGGGCAATCTCAAATGTGGAGATTCGTCAAATACCTTTACACAATTTTAAATGAAATATTTCACAAGATTTGTTGAATAATGAAATTATAATCAAATTTAAAAAAAATTATGAGTTTAAACATTTCCCCCAATTTTAATTGATACACTTTTCACTATTTTATGAATGGTACACTTCTCACTATTTTATGATATTTTATAAATAATAAAACTGTAATCAAATTTTTTTAAAAATATATGGCCTTACATGTTCATACTTAGTAATACGAGTTGTTGGAACACAAAGATCGTTAAAAAATGCAAGGAATTAAAGAATAAAAATGTAATTTTTAAATATTGAATTATGTCAGCTGGATATGGCATTTCTTTCAAACATTGCACTGTAAATTTCTTAGAAAGTGTCGTGTTGTTGACCGGAAAAAAATACTTTTTGAGAATATATTTAAAGAAACAAAGAAAATAATGGAAATCAGAAACATTCCCCAATTTTCTTATCAGTGTTTGAACTTTTGAACTTTATCAGCGAAGGATCTTTTAACCGCCTTCTTATATGCCAAGTGTATTTTTTTCTTCTACTCGTTATTTCAAGAAATAATTGTTTGGGCAATACGTCGACTGTTACGTAAAAGTATTTGAGAACTTGTTTTTATAATTTGAAATGAATAATTTTGGAAATGTTTTAGAAAGAAAAGAAGTTATGGTTTAAAATTATTTTTATCAACCAATCTTTCGATTATCCATGGCAATCAATCACCTTAAAAAGTCGAGGTTCTGCTCAATTGTTTTCGTACAAATTAAAATCTGCTTCTAAATGCTAATTTTGATTGTTAAATAGAATTCATTCAATTGAAGGGGAGGATTTTACACATGAGCTTTTAATTTTCCCAATATATTCAATTAAAGAACAAAATTTATGCAAGGTATTTAGAATTAAAGTTGCACTTTCACAAAATTGGAAAGAAAGAGATCCACTAGTCAGAATGACTTGATATTTCGTTTGTATATTTGTAAAGAAATGGGTAAAAATAGTTCAAAAGTTGAACCGTTAGATGAAACTGTACTCATCATAAGACGATAAAAACGATTGCTTTAAAAGATATGTTAATTTTAAGATGCTAATTAAAAAGCGTGACATGCACACCTCATATTACACTTGTGATAGAAAAGCGAGGAGCAGGAGTTCCTGTTATTCTGATTCTGAGAAGGTAGTCATGAAGGATCGAACTCTGCCTTGTGAATCTTTTTTACAAGAATAGAGATTGTGCAGTAATTGCGTTGAAGAAATAAGAAGCAGCTCTGGTCTGATGAATGCAATCGGTCTGAAGAAAATAATTGATAAATTTGAAGAGATACGTTCATTTGACGTGAAATGTGACAGAGGGCGAAAAACAAATGCTTCGAAGTCAGTGAAGGATGTGGCTACAACACTGCAGGAAAGATCAAGCAATGCTTTGGGAGAGCCCAGTATATGGTGAATTTCCCAAACTTTAGACATGCCTGTAAGCACGGTTGTAAAATTTTACAAAACTTTCTGCAATGTTGCCCATTCAAAATTATGCATGCTTTCTGCTTACTTACCAAAACGAGAAACTTTCGCTCTGCAATTTCTTGCTCGAATGGAAGTTGACAATGCATGGTCATGGAACATTTTTTCGGTCATCCCATTTCCATCTCCAAAGTTCTGTCAATACTCAAAATTACAGAATATGGGCAAGAGAAAATCCTTCCAAATACAACTATTGCCATTTCATTTTCAAAAGATCACTGTGTGGCGCAGGTTTCTGACAGCATTTATCACTTTCTTTTTCGAGGAGATTGGTCTTTTGGGTATTATAACGTGTACAGTCAATAGGACCGTGACCTCCAAGAGACAAGGCCTGCTGGCTCTATCACTCCCTCCTGCGTGAGTCATCGCTGCTAGGCGATCGAGAAGCCAGTTAACAATCATCACTCTGCACATTTTCTGCGCGAAGTGAACGACGGCTGGCGTTTATAAGCCTTCATTTCTTTTTCCATTTTTATATTTATTTCTTGATCCAAGATGGTGTTATATTGATATGGCTGAGATGCAAAAGCAAGTTTAGGATACAAATTATTGAAGGTAAGTGTATTTCTTTTATAATCCTCAATATAAATTTAAAGTTTTATTGAATCTGTTACTGTTAAGGGTACAATGGACGATGAAAATGTGAAAAATCGATGAAATCTGCGATTTTTTTTTATTTTGATCTTTTATGTATATTTAGAGTGTAAGCTATCGTTTGCAAAAAGAATTATTTTGATATCTTAATTAGTTCGCGCAATATTAGCATTTCTTTGTTGATATTAGGATGCCACGCCCACTTGTTTACATTTGTACAGCTGCAGTTTGACACAGTTTCGTTTTCCACCAAGCGCTGCTAGTGAGCCTTATTCGCAATTTTTATTTTATCGTTTTGTTTTTACAATGACAGATGTTAAAAACTTCAACTTCTTCTTTTCTCTTGTTGTTTGTTTTGGTTTGTTAATTCGTTCGTCATAAATTTCATATTCAAATTACTCGTTTCTTTCTTTGAAATTGAATACATAAACAATTCTTTTCAGGGCTAAAATTGATATTTTCTCTATTTTAAATTACATTACAAATATAAATTACAAACGTGCCTAAAAGAAGTATTCGTTTCAAAGAAAAGATTAGAGTTGGGTATAATTAAAGCTGTGAGAGAGTATAATCTGGGATATTTAAAAAATCTTTGCTTGATTGAAGGAAATATATCAAAAGATGATTCTCGCTTTATCAGAGGTCAGAAAAAGAACCAGAAAAGAGCAGCACAAAAAAATCCTTGACATAATATAAAAACAAAGAAATGAAAAAAAAAATCAAAAAACAAGCAAATGTAAGGTTAGAAGCAAAACATGAGGCTGTAACTTATGCAGCAGGTGCATTTTGATTTGCTTCATATTTTGTATTGAATTTGTTTATGGCTGCATATATAATTTTAAAATGTTAAATAAATAAAAATTAATATTTATGGTTCATGAAATGATATTAAAAAAATCTTTTTATTTGAGGGTTGTATTTTTTAAATGAAAAAAGGGGTTAGTTTTGCTTCACCAGTAGTATTTTCTGTATATGCTTTGTGCATTCTTACATAAATATTATGTATGTATATTTGTATATATTTGATAAATAAATAATTCTTTTAATAAACCTATATATTTAATAAGTTTGAGTTGTTTTAATTTTGTTTCTGTTCTGTAGAGATCATTCAAATGTATTTTTAGCTTTTTCTCAAAATGAAATTTTATGATGCCCTTCAAATTTTTAAATACTCCATGCGCATCATATTTTTAGTTACAACTCTGAAACTTTGCTGTTATGCTGTATAAACATAAAATAATATAATTTTGCATTTATAGATGAATTATGAGTATTAAAATTTTTTATTGAAGGTCTCGAGTAATATTACTGTACTGATTTTTTAAAATTTTTCAAAAAATGTCAAATATTTCAAGTTTTGAATTGAAAATCATATTTTCAATAAATTTAAGTATGCAAAATATTTTGTAGAATTAAAAAATGTATCTGAAAAAATAGAAATAATTAATTTATGTTATATTTTTATGCGCATGGAACAATTTGAAATTTTAGAATATTTAATTTTTTTCTTCCATTTTTTACCAAAAAAATTTTTTAAGTTATCAATGAATTTTGATGAAATTTTTTTTTCAGCATTAGATTGATATAATGCAATTACCATATAAATTTCAAAACAATATCTCAAAAATTGAGAAATTTTGGTTTCAATGTCCATTGTACCCTTAAGCCTATTTGTTCATCATTTCCGTTTTAACAGCAAATTATAATTACAATTTAGTTTTTCAATATTATTTGTTCTCCCAATGATGTAGCGTTGATTAAGAATGAACTTATTGAAATAAGAATAAATAGCTGTAATCTATTTATACAAATTCTCTATTTCTTTATGCCAAAAATCGAATCGATTTTTAAACTATAATTTGTTTATCTATGATAATCCTGTCAGGGTTCTTACTTATTCGATTCTTATTCATAATTTTGGTATAAAAATTCTGTTTAAATAAGCTCTTTATTAAATTTTTCATCAATTAATCACAAGCTTATCTTTTTTTTACTATTTAGTTACATACAATTTATAAAGTTTCATCCATTATCTCTTAAGTATTTTTAATCATGACAGTGAGTTTTATTTTTAAAGTTACAATGTAGATTAATATCACTATGAATATCTATAAACAAAGAAATTTATATTACTTTATTTGAACTTTTATTTTAATTAAATCATTTATTTTTTGGTAAATAAATGATTTAATTAAACTTTACTAAACTAAACTTTACTTTTCTTTCTTTAAAATAAAAAGATGCCGTATAAATGCTCAGTTCTAGCTTGCCGTGGAAGTTATGATGAAGAAAGTAAAGTCACTGTTTTTGGATATCGCACTGATGAGGCTTTAAGAGAGAAATGGCTGCATGCAATTCCAAGAAAAAAAAAATTTACCATTACAAAGAATTCTAAGGTTAGCAAAAATTAGCATTGATAATTAATACGTTTTAATATTTTGAAATAGTTTCAATTATTTGTACTAATTTAAAAAAATTCTCCACAAACAGAAGAATGCAATTTTCTTGCTTATGCCAAACATGCATTTCAAAAATTAAAAGATGATGATCGTACTGTAATTCTGATGGTTGATGAAATACACATTAAGCCATTTCTTGATTACAAAGGAGGGAACATAGTAGGAACAGCATACAATAGCATTAAATTAGCAAACAGTGTACATGTGTTTATGTTGCAGTCTTTTTTCTTCTTACAAAGATGTTATTCATATTGTACCTACTAGCACATTTGATTTTTTGCAACTTTTTAATTTAATTATGAAAATTATAAAGGGGCTTGAGGAAATAGGTTTCAAAGTAATGGGAATTGTAGAGATAATAATTCTATTAATCGAGCAGCAGCAAGCAACTTTAGTAATCCTCCTAAACTAGAAATTAAATATGACCACCCAGTAGATAATTCACGCCCCTTTTTTATATAATTGATTCTGTGCACATTCTTAAATGTGTACGAAATAATTGGCTTAATAATCATAAAAATGGCTACTACTTTTATTAACCAGATTTTGATTCCTTAAAACATGTTTGTACTGCCTCTTTAAGAACTGTCAGAAAGCTTTACGATTTAGAGTGTACCAACTTGTTAAAGTTTGGTTATGGTTTAACTCGTAAAGCTCTGTGGCCAACCTCTTTTGAAAGGCAAAATGTAAATTTAGCCTTAAAGCTTTTTAGCTCTAATGTTGAATGAGCTTGGGGAAAAACACCATCTTGAAAGCTATCAGCAAACATCTCGTTTCATAGATGTAATTTGTACTTGGTGGGATATTGTTAATGTCAAGACTCCCAACAAAGGAAAAATAAAGCGCAATCCTATGTGTGAGCCTATAACAAATACTCCATCTGATAAACGATTGACTTTTTTGAAACAGTTTGTTAAATGGGTAAGCACATGGGAAAAGCTTGATTCAAATAATGGAAGACTTTCCAAAGAAACATTTCTTGCCCTTTATCACACGACACAAGCTTTCATTGAAATAGCTAATTATTGCACCAATACATTAAAAAAGAAATATATTCATTGAAATAGCTAATTATTGCACCAATACATTAAAAAAGAAATATATTCTCTTAGGTAAAATTCAAACTGATAAGCTAAAATCTAGATTTGGGCAGTATAGTAGTATGGCTGGAGACCAATATCACATTTCTGTAACACAAATATACGAGACTGAAAGTAAACGAAAATTATCCCACGAATTAAAAATTGCCTCTCATAATAAAGGTTCTATAACTGTTAACATATTTGATGACAATGATGAGAATAACGATGATGGAAAAGAACCCAAAGATTTAATTTTCTGTGATATATCTCTTGAAGAATCCGACATAGATGAAATAGAAGATACTTTGCCCATAATAGCATGTTTAGATGGTTACTGTTCTCCTGCTGCTTTAAAAAAAACTAAATGTTTACATTGTCGCCAAAAATTAATAACGGATGCAAATTCCATTCCTCTTAATTTTAAACTAATATATGTAAAAGATAAGAGTGGGTTATTATATCCCAGTAAAATAGTTTTTAATGCCGTTATCCATGCATATATAGTTGTTCAAAAATTAATTAGTGAAAAATATGAGAATAAATTTATTGGAGTTCCTAATCAACGAAATTTGATCATTAATCTTGTGGAAAATATTTTAATATGTTTCTTTCTTCAGATGTTTGTACAGATGGGCATGACATATTACCTTTACTTGTTGTAATTCTGAGGGCAGCAACTAACAGCTTATTAAATAATTATTGTAAAGTAAAAAATGATAAAGTGAAAGGTAAATCTAATAATAAAGCTGCTTCTAAGAATAAAATAAAACTAGGAACTTTTTCTAAAAATTCTTCCATGGATAAAAAAGAATCTAGCAAAAAAAATTGATCAATTGGAAAGGGAAAAAGTACCCTTTTATACTTATATTATTATAGAAGGGGGGACATTTGTTTTGAAGGAATAAAGTGAAAATTATTTTTAAAAATTTAATTGAATGTAACTGTGAAATTAAATGTATTTATATTGTTTAAGATTAGCAAAATTATAACCTGTGCAGCTTAAGACTATTACAATTTAAATTGTCATTTTTATTTTGTTAGAAATCATATTTGAAGTGATATTTCTATTTTGTATATGTGTTCTAAATAATTGTATTTTTTATATAGTACATAAAAATAATTATTGTTTATTAATCACATTTTAGTAGTATTTCTATTTTGTATATATGTATTTTAAATAATTGCATTTTTCATATAGTGTATAAAAATAACTGTTTATTAATCACATTTTAATAGTATTTCTATTTTGTATATGTACGAGTTCTGAATAATAGTATTTTTTTTCTTGCTATTATGTTCAAATAAATAAATATTTACTAATATATTTCTATTTTGTACATATGTATTCTAAATAATTGTATTTTTTTATATAGTACATAAAAATAATTGTTTCTGAATCACATTTTAATAATATTTCTATTTTGTATATGTACGAGTTCTGAATAATTGTATTTTTTTTTCTTGCTATTATGTTCAAATAAATAAATGTTTACTAAAATGTGTCTTCATCTGGTTCATATTTTATAATTTCTTAATTCATTCATATTTATTAATTTAAATATGTTATTTCTTTATACAAGTACAGCTCATAGATTTGCTATATTTTTTTAAACAAACACTTCTAGTAAAAAATTTTAAATCCAATGTTTAAAAAGCATTAAAAAAATGAATGAATAGTCTCATTATGTTACTAATCAAATTTTTTGTTTACAGCAATTTTTATTTTCTACATGTAAATCTTTTACTATTAATTAGCTTCCTTTTTTAAAAAATAAAATTCCTGAGCACTAAAAAATTTCCATTTCGAAGAAAATTTAATGTAAACATCTATTTTACACAAATAGATAATAAATAATTCGTAAATCAGCAATTATCATGCACCTGTTTAATAATTCGGTGAATGTGTTTTTAATAACGAAAGTTGTCAAGAAATTGTGATATTCAATATCGGAAATTCTCAAACCGCGATTGTAATTATTTAAATGTCATTTTTTTTTAATACAAAGTAATATTTTTTAATTAGTATCTATGCAATCATTTGATAACTTAGAGAATTGACGAGAAAGCATAACGCTAACCATCGCAAGTTACGCGTTATGTTAATCTCTGTCCTTCTCGGAGCGTCCGCCTAGCCGTGATGACTCATTACAACAGCCAGCAGGCCTTATCTCTCGGAGGTCACGATGGGGCACGCTATAAATCTCTTTTGAGCAACCAGCTCATTCCAGCACTGCAACAGGACGGATGTGCGGATAGCACAATTTTCATTTAAGATGGTGCTTTCCGCACAGCATAACAATAGTGAAGCAGCTGTCAAATCTTAATTTTGGAAATGACAGAATAACCAGCTGCCATTTCCCCAACAGCCTGGTCACGAATGTCACCTGATCCCTAGCGACTTCTGGCTGTAGGTTTGCCAAAAGATGTCGTGTACGGGGCACCAATTACAAACTTAAGCGAATTGAAAACACACATTACGAAACAGATTCGCAATATAACCACTGAAACACTCCAATTTATTATGGAACGTGCTGTTATACGCTTTTAGCTCGTAGAAGAAAATGGTGGATAGCTGGATGTGATTGATGTCAACGACAGAACATTTCTTAAGCAAGCGGTCGCCGACTTCCTTTTCTAGATGGTTTCATCAGTTTTTACTTTTTCTACAGTTTTTGACCAAGGAACAAATAAAAACATATTTCATTTCTGCTTTTTCTATAGTATTTGACTTAGGAAAAAAAAAAAAAAAAACGATTTCATTTTTGCTTTTTTTACGGTTTTTTGCTTAGTGACAATTAAAATTAGATTTTCAACATCGCTGTGGTACCCCCTTGCTATCGTGTATGGGCTTTGGACAAAGAGTGCTCCAACAACGTGTCTTTTGTCACGTTTTTTAATTAACATCTTATTACAAATATAGCGCCGTCTGTCAGTGAACTTTTGAACTGTTTATCTTTTATCAAAATAAACTCCTATTACTTCACGTATACTCAAATGGAATATCAAGTCATTCTGACCAATGATTCTTTTTTCACAAACTTTTGAAAGTGCAGCTTTAATTATAATCACTCTGTACACTGTATAGATCAAACTGGATTATCAAAATAAACCACTTGATTAAATAAAAAAAAAAATGTCAAATTTTATTTTCGTTTCTTCCTTTCTTTTATCTGAAGTAACGGTAATTAAAAAAAAATTCTAGTTCTCTATAGTTTTTAAATTCTAACTGCTTTATTTATACTTAAGAATGGGAGTATACTGTTTTTAATAAAGATCCGGGAAAATGGTCTCAGAAGATTGTATTTTATTCTTTATGAAATCACAATTCATCTTGAAACATAAATGCTTCTTTCAAAACAATCTTCACCTGACATTTACGTTATGGACATCAAATTGTTCGTGTTTTCTAATTTCTTCCCTTTTATTTGATCTTGAGATTCAATTTTCAACTGAATTAATCTTAAAATTGTAAAAATGCGAGTCCATGCGTTTTAATGAGAACACTTTCAAGATAGTAGGTATCATGAATATATATATATATATATATATATATATATATATATATATATATATATATATATATATATATATATACAATATAAACATAAAGCAGAAACGACACAAGTACGAAAAGAGGAAATGCTAATGAAATATTTATCCCCATGATTACAAAATGTGAGATTTTGAAACGGATTTCTTTACACGTGTCGATTTAGGTAAGGGAATTATAGGGATCGTTTAAAAGAATGTGTTAGAGCGATAAAATTTTATCCCTTCATTCGGAGTGTGGAAACTTGTCGATCTCAGCAATTTTACGGATCTTTTGTTGCATTAATTAAATAAAAAAGGTGGAATCGGATCTGGAAATAAGAGAAAATTTTAGAAGGAAGTTAATATGGGCTGAATTAAGATAAAAATTTGGAAATTAATTAAGATTAAATTAAATATTAAAATATCATCATAGTATATTATATATATATCGCTTGGTTAAAAACATTTATAGAATTATAAATTAATGAAAATGATTTCATTAGCAATTGTCTAATTAGTTTGAAATTTATAAGAGGTTAAAAAAAAGGCAAGTAAGCCTTTATTGTTAAGACGCCTATATAAAATCTCACTCATTTTTATAAAATAAATTCTCTCACAACGGTGTATAATTTATATTACTGAAGTAATTACAATGTACTGCGCGTACAACTCCTAAGCATCGATCTTTTCTTTTCGCGTTCAAATAGAAACAGCTGTATCATTTTTTTCAGCGCAACAATTTCTTAAGTTAAGCAACTCGAGAACTTGTTGCTTAACTTGAAAGATGTCGAGCGTCTTTTGCATTTATTCATTTGCAAAGAAAGTTCAAAAAGTAGATAAAAAATAATAATTCCATCATTTTTCAAAATTCATTAAAAAGGATCGAAACATTGAAAAAAGTTATGCATGTAAATTTAAGACGTAGAAGAAATAATTCTTAAGGATATCATTTCACTCACCATTGTTTTGATACGAATCTAAGATCGAGCGGTATTAAAAATACAAACTAGAAAATTCTTTTCGGAAAAATTATAATTTGAGCATTCCCTAGCAAACTTTGCTAAAAAGAAAGAAAATCGATACATACTATTGCGACAATGTCGAATTTAAACTATATTAACATTTTTTTAATGGTAAGTGATCGAAAAGGTATTTTATAAAAAAGATAGCAAAACTTTTTGCAATCTCTTTATCTTCATAACATTGCATTTAAGTTTCTAAGAAATACATTTTAAAGCATAAAAAATTGTGTCATCCAAAGTGGACCACCAATTTCTTTAAACACAATCAAGGCAAAAGTACTTTTAATCTAAAATTTACATCAGCATAAAATGTATGAATCCAAGTATAATATTTTATGCACTTTATTGTTTTCACATCTTTTTTTGCTTCCTCACATATGCTACAAATCTCCGTGGCCTTAATTTTTGTTCCTTTTGAAGTAAAATTTCTTTCTTCCTTTTTCTTTTAATATTATTTCACTTTCAGTTTACGAGGATTACTAACGATTATAACTGCTATCTGAACTAATCCGTCGGTTCAAAATGATAATGTAAATGATTTAACAATCCAATTTAACAAACAAAGAAAAAACACTAACCTAATTTTACTTTTAAACTATTCTATTTTAATAAAATTATTATAGTCAATTGTAGCAAAAGGGCTCTGTTTGGGGTTGTACGAGTTTAAAAGTCAATATATAGGCTGTATTGCGGCAAATGATATCTTACTTTTCTCCAAAGTTTGGCAAAAAACTATACAAAAGACCACAATTTAAAAAAAAATATATAGTTACTTTAAATAAAGATATTCAATCCTATGAATTATAAAAATTCAAAAAAGTTAATTTGTCAAGGAACATTGATAAAGGTTCTGTTTTTCTTTGGAAGTGAAGCAAGCGTTGGATATTGGAAAAGGAAGTTAAAAACTATTATGGCACAATTACAATGAGGAAGCCAGTAACAGATATTTATACGTGAATCGTGAGCGACAGATGGGTAAAAATATTGTCATATTTCCAATTATTTCAAACTAGCAAAATGAAACCTGCTTATGGTCATTTCTAAGAGGAAGATAATTCTTTGCTGTTTGTCTTTTTGCAAAAATGTAAATTCGTGGATCTTCTAGGCAGACAAATTGTAAAGCGTAAAGGAAGAAGATTTCTCATTCTTAATTTCTTTCAATTTCTAATCTCAATGATCTTAAGCATAAGAATTTTCCTTTCAGGATTGGATTTTTTATGCCATATGTATATTATTATTTTCTTAACTTTTAAAACTAAAAATATTTGTACCTATTAAAGCATAGTGCTTGATTTTCATTATTATTATTTTTAAATGCCGTATATAGCATATAAAGACTTATGGTCTTTTTTCAATTTCGTAATAGTATTTTTGAATTTAAAGAAATGTTTACGTTCAGTTAATTTCTTATAAAAGATTTTAATCTGTATAATATTTCTATTTTTATATTATTTATTCCAATTATATTTTTTATTCCTACTTTTAATGATTGTAGCATCGATTGCTGAATTGCTTTAAAAGTTTTTAATTTGATGAAAAGAAATTCCCGATTATCTGAAATATCTTTTCTTTGAAAACATCGCATCTCAAAGGATCTTTTGAAAGATTAGTTTTCAAGTGCAATGTTAATATTATGGGCAAAAAATAATTAAATAAAAAATATAAAAATAAAACGGTATCTGTTATGGTTATTTTTAAATGAATTTATAAATAAATAACTTCATTCCACCCTCAAAAAGTAGCACATATATTCAAGTAATAGCTTGTTAATCTATCCACACTTCTTCCATCACGTTAAGTATTTATTTATTTATTTTTTGCTTGTAATGCTTATACTTAGTGCTTTTCTTATTAATTATATTTATTCTCGGTTCTTCCAATTCAGTTTAGTTTACAGTAATTCTAAACTATCTTCTAGGCATTTCAAAACATTATTAGGTGTTTTTGCTGCATAATAAGAATGCGAATAGAAATATGACTTTTTGAGTTTTATATTAAGTCCGATTTCAAGTTGAGTGTAGTTTATCAAATACTACTCGCATGATTCACTTATATTATCTTTTTATTTAAGAATAATTTATAAATGACGGTAACGTTCTTCTAGCGTTTAGTGTTTTGGCGTCTAGTATCTTTTTTTATGTACGCAATTAAAGAATGCAAATATGAATAATAATTAGTTTTTACTATATTAGCTTGCTTTTAGAATCCAGAAGTAGTTATGAACGCAAATATAGTGAGCACTGAAATATTTCTTTTCTTCTATCCAGCAATTTCTTTTTTTATTTTGTATTTGGCAATGCACTTTTTTCTGCTAGTTTGTTTCAATCCAGTTTTAGTGATTAGTTTTAATTTGAGTGTTCTTGAATATTACGTTGTTGTGGGATCGCAAACTTCACATTTTATTTATAATTTTATATTGGATTACAGCAAAGATTAATGAGTTGAAGTCTGCTAATATTCTTTAAGCATTATTTTAATTTTGTATTTGCCATTGCATTTCCGCGGAAACGCAGATTTCAGCGTTTCCGGAACTTAATTCTGGAATTTGAGATCGATTACTTTTTTTTGTGTCATAATTCTGTAATTTTTGATTCAAGCATTTTTTATATAAATTTATTTATTTTATTGTTTATTTAATCATATTTCACTTCTTGGTGTATATGTTGGAGGACTTGGTGTTAAATCCCAAGATATTTTATCAAGGGAAAGGGTTTATTGGAATCTTTTAATGCAAGTGTTTTCAGCACCATATGTTAGCCATCCGCAAGTAACCAAATCAATATAGGGAAGAAAAAATTTGAGATAAGTAAAATAATCAATAAAATATAACAACATAGGATAAGCTAGTAAAATTATTTTTTATAATACAGACTTTACTAAATCAAAGAAGAAATAAATAAAGATAAATAAAAGGTGGGCAAACTAAATCAACCTGGAATTCCAAGTAAAACAGTAATTAAAGAAAAATCTACTGATCAATGGAACGATCTTGGGCCCTTATGAAAAAAAATATTTAAATGTTTTTCGAAATTTATCAATGCGTTTAATAATTTATTAAATGTGTTATGAATTTGTGGAAAGAGCATAAAAGATTACGTCAAAAAGAGAAAATAATTTAACTGTGCCCGGTAATTTTGGGCTCAAGCTTAAAAAATTATTTTAAAAAAGTATTGTAGGGAAAATAAACAAATTTTTAGCTGGAATTATAAAATGGTTAATTAAAGCGTTTTCAGGTGTGAAAAAAGATAGTGTGTATGGTCTTGTTACAGCTCCAGCATCGCTCTCATAGGCAAACCCTATTTCAAATATAAATTGTTGTGTTTGTAGAAGAGATGTAGAAGCAGAAGATAATTTTGTTATAATAAATTTTACCTTTCAGTTCTTATCTCTATTCACCGAATTTTATATAGCGTCATATGTTTCTTAATTCTTATTAACTGTTAAAAAAATGGTGCTCGCCCAAATTTCATTTGAAAAATTTTGTCGTTTTCTGTTTTGTTTGTTATTTTTTGTCCATTCTTATATTTATTCTTACTTTTTGTGTTCTCTTATTCTCATTTTATTATTTAAAATTCCCATTTATTTAAAATTTCTGATTTTTTTTTTTTTTTTTTTTTTTTTTTTTATATTATGTGTACAGGAAGCTTTAGAAATTCGGAGCAATTTTGGAAATGAATAACTCGCAAACGAAAGGAAATATAAAAATTTTGTTTGCTCAGATTGCGCAGAGAGGATTGAAAAGAAACTGGGTTTTCTCTTTCATCATGAAATCAGGATATATCAATAACATAATTTACAATTTAAACCATTAGATGGTTCTTCAGTAGTTGGAGCAATGCGTAATATACGTAAACAATGAATGCATTAACAACTTAAAATCGTCCAATGCCATTCAAAGACACAGCCGTGAGACCAAGAATCACGCTTTTTCACAGCTGTGAACAATATTTCTATAGCTCATATCATCAGAAATGGTGCTTAAGTCTATGGGAAGTATCGTTTCTTGTTTGATAAGTGTGCTATGCTAGCATTATTTGCTCAATTTAGAGAAAATTACTTTTTATGAATGGATTTTAATATCTGAAAACATGTTTTGAACTTATTAGATTTATTTTCATTAAATTACTACATAAATTTTAAAAAATGAATACTTAACTTAATCTGAGATTTCATAAACTTAACATGTTTTCTAAGATAAGCACATTATTCTTTATTTAGAATAAATAAGCTCATATTTAATATTTAATTCTGTGAGAAAAAAATATTTTTCTCGTCTAGTTGAATACGTTTATTTGATAAAAGTTAACATAGCTTTCAAAATTTACTTTAAGCTAAAAAATATGGCAAAATAATGTGTGAACAGAAACAACTATTAATTCTTCAATATATCAGTTAAAATTGAAAATAGTTGCATTGCGTTTTCTATATATATTTTAGTCAAGAAAACAACATATGCATAAAATTAATTAATTTTCAAACAATCAAACTTTGAAAATACGATGAGAAAGAAGTATTTATATTTTTAATCTAGAATAATGATATCTATTTATTCATTGAATTTTTTTAATAAAAACTGTCATTTCTGTGTATATTTAAAAAATGTCGAGAAACTAATAATTATAAACTGTTATTATTAAGAAATTAATCATGATTAGCAGTTCCAGATTAACGAAAGGAATTTCAAAAGCTATTAAACCAGTTTTACAAGCAAAAAAGGAGAAAATGATTATATCAGATGGTGAAATTCTCTATTATAACTCTAATTATCAGCAGTTTTTCAGAATATTTTCTTATTAAAATATTTGAAATGTCTATACACAGCGTAAGAAGTACAATTTCCAAATTAACTCAAATGACATTATGTCATATCCACTATTATATGAACAACAAAGAATCAATATCTGTAAGTAGCCGCCACTTCTACATTATTTTCAATAGATAAAAAGAACTGTTTGAAATTCGCAACTCGCTCTTCGTTGTCAAATTTTTTGCAACTGGAATTTAAATCTACTAAATTTTTTTCCTTCCCAAAAATCAGAAAATAAAGATCGTGAGAGATCATTAAATTACTAAAATTCTATAAAGACAAAAACAGTTTTCGATACAAAAAGTTTTAACTTACATCCACTTCCTCATGTGCAGAATTCCTCACAGACATCTTAGATGGTGAAATTGAACCTATGTCTGAAACTGTATTTTCCTTTTAGATTTAATTCTGAATCACGCTGCACTTATCAGGCTAAGATCACATACATGGAACCGATAATTTGTTGAAGGACTTGGATTAGTTTTAATAGCCAATTGGGAGTTTTCTGGAATATCTTGAAAGGCTTCATTAAGATATAAAAACAGCAAAGTGAAGCAAATAAGTTGCAGATGCATAGCTATTTTGGTGTCCCAGACTCTAAAGCCGTTATTATTTCAAAATAAAATAATATTAATATTATTTAAAAGGGTTATTTAAAAATAAATTCCAGGATTTTAAATCGGATAATGGCAGTACATTTAATAAATTCAAACAATAAAATTTAAATATATTAAACTTATTTTTACCACCAGATTAATATTCTGTGATAAAAGCACTTAATTGCTTAGTAACATTTTAGAACAAAATTACATTTTGAACTCACCTTAGATTGAAGTAATAATTAAAGGAATCATAGTTATTGTTATTTGACAAACAATAATAATTTCTTAAGTTTTGGAACCACTACTGACAATACAGCATAGTTACACTATTTTAACATTCTGAAAAAAATGATACCGTAAACTGGGACAACTTCGCCACATTTTTCTTTTCTTTCAAGGGCTTTTTAAGCTAGCGAATTTTATTTTTTTTTGAAATGCGTAAGAATAGTTCAGAATTATCATAAACCATTAGTCTCGATCGCTAGCGTTACATTCTACAAAAGCATGACAATTTTAATAAATATTTATAAGGTTAAAAAAATAGAGTTAGCGCAGTTACTCTGTAAAATTGCAATTTTGCCAAGTCTATCAAAATCAATCAAAATCTCAAAAAAATATTACAAAAAGAAAACTTTTTAACAATAAAAACACTTTACTATTATTATTAACCATTTATTACAATGAAAAATTCACAAAATTAGTCAAAATTGAATTGTTTAAAACTCACATAACCTCAAAGTGGGGGAAATTTTTTTCTTCTTGGAATTTTGTCAAAAAAAAAAAAAAAAAAAAAGGAAATTTCTAAGATATTTCATTGTAAGGAGATATGCGAATAGATAGGGCAGAAAGGCGAACTAGTCCACCAATAACAGATCTTCACAGAGTTTGCTTCCAGTGTACAAGAGCAACAGAGAGTACTTAGTACAGAAATAGATGAAATCTCTTAGTAAAGGAACGGATGCAATGTAATTAATTGATTGATCTAATAGAAGGGCATCAGCAATTCCATTAAGACAAGACAAGAGATCCGGTCATACACTCGAAATCTTCCATGAGACCAGAAAAAAACGGAATACCGAAAAGGTAGATTATTTTCTGCTTCTGAATGCCCAATCCTGGAAAGCTGCCCTTAGGAAACTAAAAATAATAATACTCGAAACGAAAAGTTTAAATCACTTGCTAAACGTAAAATCATAAGACCCAAACTCATAGAAGAGACTACCAAAGCAATTGAAACAATAAATAGATTCTAACTAATCCATAACGAACATGAAAGTAAAAACGAAGGAAATCTTAGTGCTTCCCATGTTAGAATACTTCGTTTTATATTAAGCAAACTACCTAGTAATACTGCAAAAAGTAAATGAATTTTTCCCGACAGAAAGTGAATTAAGCATTTTTGCAGAAAAAACAGATTTGAATTTTATGTCATCAAGCACAAATATGGTTCTTTGATTTTATCACATTGTTGAACATGAAGGGGGTCATACTGCCCAGTTTTAATGCCTCTCTCAATTTTATTAAACACTTATAAAGCATATTACATTTTTTGTCTATTACAGCGCCACCAATTGGCGGATTTTTGTACTAAAATTTTCTATTTACTAAATGTCAAGCACATTATTTGAATTACCTGCAGTTCAAACTTTATCTCATTTGGCCCAATAGAATCTATTCTAGAGCTCCCTGGAGTGAAAAACTTATTTCTTACTCACTATGTACTTAATATAGCATTTTATACAGACAACTGTTATAGATAACTGCTTTCTAATTAGCTTGAATTATGAATTAGAAAATTTATATTGGAAACCCAAATAATTATGTCTTCATGCAATTTCAATTAATGAAATTGGAAATTAATCTGAATAACGTAGAGTTCAATGAGGATGCATCTTCTGGGGGAAAAAAAAATGTTTCCGTTTTAGGCCTTGTATGGCATTTGAACGCAGAAAAGTTATCTTGTAAACTGGAGGGAAAGTACTTGAAAGAAGTTAAATCCTATCACCCTATTTGTTTCATTCCAGTATGGGGAAATATATTGGATAAGCTCATGATCTATAGACTGGTGTACTATTTGGAATCAAGCCAAATGTTAAATAAAAATCATTATGATTTAAAAAAATTGACTTTTATTACACAAGCTAAGTTGGAAGTACGGTACTTGTATGATATCATTTTATATTGAAAACACTTTTCACTTTACAAAATGGAATGTTTTAAAAACTATTATGCAGAAATATAGGTTGCCAAGACTTCTATACCGTATTTATGATGATTTTTTTATGCAAACAGTCTATTCTCCTTTCCAACAAAAAAACTTTGGATGTAAAATTTGTAAGTACCTCGCGGTTCGAGCTCCTACCCAACTCTGTGGTTACTAATTGCAAACAACGTTTGAATGATTTAGAGAAGGATGCAAATGTGAAAACTCATGATTTTTATGAGGTCGTCCACTACCGTTTTGCACAAATATCTCGGGAATCAATTTAGCCCAGGAAAAGCGGGCATAGAAAATTAAATTGTTTTCTATGCCCTGGCTAAATGTTAATTTAATGTTATGTCTGACTAATGTCTGGCTAAATGTCAATTTATAATGCTTAAAAGTAGGAAAAATATTGCCGCATTGAAAAAAGGCAGTCGACTCTCCATGGCCGAATGGTCATAGCACTGGTCTCTTAATCAAGAGATCGTAAGTTCAAATCCCGCTAGAGAAAATGCGATTCACAGTCTGTGTAAATATTTAATTAACTGATTTTATGTTCCAGAAGATTTTGGACATTTTAGTTTACCAGACAAGTGTTCTGGACTTTTCTTACTGTCTCCAGAAAAGTATTCTGGAAGTTTCCCTGCTAGTATAAAAGCAGAAGATCTGTCAGTCACAGTGTTCTCAGTTCAGAGTTGAGTTAATAAATTGGTTTAGCTCTACTTCATGTGTGTGTCATTGAGTTCCACACTAAAGAACCTACGTGACAATATTGCTCACGTTACAGTAATTAAATTAAACGATGTAAGACTAAAATATATTAAGAATCTTAAGTATCCGGGAATAAATTTCAATCGAAATTTGACATTTATTCCTCGTTTCAATATAATTCAAGAGAAAACTGCTAAAATAACTGAAAAGAGAATAAGGATCGCTAAGGAAACTTCGGGTTGGTCCCAAATCCTGGTGAAAGATATTTAGACAACAGTTATATGAGAATTATTCCATACGGCTTAAGAACTTGGCTTACTGGCTTTTCTAAACCGTATATAAAAATTTTAAAAATTCAACGCCTGCCTTCTATAGCAATAACTAAGACCTATAAAACTGCACCGACAGTGGCTCTTTCAAACGTTGAGCGGTTGTTGTCCGCTGAATATCAAATTAAAGATAGAGAATAAAATAATAAAAGAAATAGAATTTAAAGACATGGGAGCATAAATAATGTGACAAATTCCGAATATGGAAAAATAATTAGCCCTTCCCGGAAAACAATCTCATAACATGGAGCTATTTTTCAGTAGAAGAAAAAATGGGAAATTCTCTCTCTCTCTCTCTATATATATATATATGTATGTATGTATGTATACAATTAACTCTAAAATGGGCCGTGCCTTTGTATATTTCTGCAATAAAATTAAGCAACAAAACCGGACATGCAGGCTAAGTGACCGTAACTCCATTTTCATGGCAGAGATAAAAGCAATTAGATTAGCAGTCGACTTTATTGAACAAAATTGGATCCATCAGGCAAAAATTATCACGGATTCAAGGCTCCTTTGATGGCTCTGGAATCATTGAAACGAAACTAGGAAAAAATTGTTACTGATAAAAGAGAAAATCAGTAAAAGAAAAGACAACAAAACCTAAAATTATTTTGTATAAAAGCACATCAAAGACTGCATGGAAATGCAATGGTAGATTCTTAGGAGAAAGCTTCTCTAAACAATGCAACTATTCAGTGCAACTATATGAAAACGAAATTCCAAATAAAAAGAGAGATAAGACAGAAAAAAAAGCTACTAACTTTGGCCGGAACGATGAGAAAAACTGAAACTCCACTAAAGGTAGAAAAACTGAATCATTTTTCAAGACTGTTGATCATAAAAGAATAAAAGGCGATTTTTTCAACAATCAGATATATACAAGTCAGGGCATCTTTCAGGACAGACAAAATCGATTCTTTAATAAACCTTTAATGTGTCAATGTGGTCTTCCAGAAGGAGCTACAGAGCATTTGATATACGATTGCACATTGAGGGTAAACTACAAAAGGATGTGGACTACGGCTGGAGGAATCTGTCACTTCCTGAGTTGTTGAAACTTTCTACATGAGAAACTCGATTAAGGAGATTATTCTGAAGATATATGAATAAACAGTTATTTAAACGTCTTAAATAGGAATTTGAATATCAAAATGGAGTATTGATGATTTGAAATTCTCATGTAAATTTAAATTATGAATAACCGTAATTGATTTTCTGTATACTGTATAGTGGTTACAAATTTCCTGTAACTTTTTTCTAGATGCTATTATTGTTCAATTTACCTCCGAATATTTTTTTAGTTTTTAAATATGTATATGTTTTATAATTTATTATAGTCTGTAAGTAATCATTGTGTATTCTTTGAAATATTATATGTTGTTGAGTTAAAACGGCATTTTTTAACTATTCTAACATTTTAAATTTCAAAATTTAAAAGCCTAGTTTGATTTAAAGATTTAAGGAAAAAATATAAAAGATCAAAAATTTTCTTAAAGATTTGGATTTAAGAAGTAAAATTTATGATACCTTTTTTTTTTAAATCTTTAAATATAAATCGGGAAAGGTATTTCAATTCGTTTGTGCTTTTTTTTCTTGCTGGTTGCGATCCTGGGCGACGCGTTCTCCCAGGGAGTTAGGAGAAAGAACTGAAATGCCGGATTTCCGCCACTTTTCTGCCTGGTGCGGCTTGAGCCTTCGTGCAATTTCGATTCTGTTGCAATGGATTCATCTTTTTATCCAGATGGCCTTTGAGGCAATTAATGCTATCTTGTAAACGAGAATAAACTAATATCTTTAAAAAAAAAAAAACGTTATGAAAAGATTTGTTTTATCTATAGTTCATCAAATATTTGACTCGATAAGTTTTATGACATCCATTATGTTGATTCCTAAATTGAATCGGCATGAAACGTGGAACTTAAAAGGAACTACGCTTTTCCAGATAACCTGATGAAAAAATTTAAAGTGTGGTATCAATAGTTACATCTAATATAGGATACAAAATTACCTAGATAATATAACAATTCAATCGTTGAGTTTGCGTGTTCTGCGATGCAAGTTAAAAGGTCTACGCTACCTGTGTTTAATTAAGAGTTAATAAGGGGAATAAAATAATAGTCAATTTAGTACATGATCAAAGTATAGTATCACCGGAGAAAACTATAACGATACCTCGTTAAGAATTTCCTGCTTGTATAATTGAAACTAGATAACTATTCTCTGTAATTAAATATGCTGAGCTTTCCAATATTGATATATTGTTGTACAGACTTTATTACGGCATTGTGTTGGATTTGAAGAGATCAAAATTGGGGAACTTCTGTTCAAAATCGGAAACAAGAAATTAATTTTCTAACGCCTCCTGCCATGTGGTATTACATTCCAGAATGACTTAATGCTGTTGATCTGACATCTCAAGGTTGTTCCGTTGAACAGTTATTGCAACAAAAATTATAGGAGGGACTTGTCTGGCTATGGTGAAAATGAAGAGAATTGGCCATCATATAAAGATTTTCAAATGAGAATTTGGTTTAATTCTGAAAAGCGTAAAATTGCCACTACTTTTATTTTTTTTAAAAAAAGTGATAATTTTAAATGGTATTACAAGTATTTTTCATCTGAAAAAAAAAAAAAAAAATACGCCTGTGAGTTTGTAATAAGGAAGACTTGTTCCTGTGAAAATCGAACATTCTGTGCTTTTAATATCCGTACAAAGATTATTTAGATTGGATCTAGATAATCCAGTAGAAAAGGAAAATGGGGGTGATATTATTCCTGTGACTACCTACAGAGGTAAAATTGTAAAGTCACCAATGCATTTTTGAAACATTTTGCTGTGAAATTTAAATTTGTGTTAAAGTTCGTAATTTTGCTATTTTATTTCAATTTTGTAATTGTATTGTATATATTTTATTCACTCATATTTGTTTTATGTGAATATAATATTTTTGTCACAGTCTTATTCATTTGTCCAATTTCATAAGTATCATACTATTGCAATGTATCAGGATGTTTTGAGTGTACTTGCAGGATATCCCTTCAAAAGCAGGGGGGGGGGATGTGTTGCAGTTTACATAAGATCATTCCTTCGCTTGATCACGTGTAAATAAATTCTCTTTGGAGCATGCTAATTAGTAAGCAAGAAGGAAAAAAAAAAGAGAGAGAGACCAAGATAGTAGCTAGATAACTACGATGGGCCTCAATTTATGTTATGACAGACTTGGAAATAACGGATTAAGTATTATTGAAATGTACATATGTATATATAATGTTGTACTTAATTAAAGGCCTTAAAAGTACCTGATGAGTCACTTTTATACTGCATTCTGTAATTTCTACGGTGGAGGGAACCACAATTATGTTCACAGTGCAAGTATTGCCGGATTTATTATTACAAAACGCGAAGATGAGGAAGTTGGTGCATCAATAAACCTTAGAAAAACATGCAAACAATTGAAATTGACACCCAAACTTGATTTCAAAAACCATTTTTTTAGTGGGGAAGGAAAGGACAAAAGCTATACAGAAGACTGGAAATAAAAAGCAAGAAATTGGGAAAAAAAATGTTTCTACAATTGAGTTCAAAGCTATTGTAATCACGGTGATCGGGGAAAAACAATCCGCTAATTTTTGAGCGAAAGTTGTGAGGCTGAAGAATCGATTTGAAAGCAGTTCATTTCAAGTATCATTGTAAGGAGTATGTTTTATTGAATTTTCTACAAAATTATCAAAGAAGACCTACCTCCCCCGCTTCTGAAGAATATATAGTTTAGGCGATGGACAAGATTTTTTCCTACATTGAAATTAATGATGACTGCTAGTTTATCCTTTCTGAACAGTAAGAAGTAGCTAACGATTTCAACACGAAGCCCGCCCCCCTCCCCCAAAAAAATTATTAAGAATAAGCTTGCTGAGCGGGAAGGTGATTGGCTTGTGATTGCAAAGAAAGTAAAAGAACCATCACATCTCTGCTTTTGAGAAACAACTAATTATGGTATAAAAAGAAAAGATCTGAATCTCAAAAAGAACAGGTATGAGTGGTACGGAGAGCAGCTGAAATTATTCTTTAAGATACATTCGATATAATGTGAGGTAGATAATTATACTCCCAGCACTGAATCGTTTTCCAATGCCAAGATCAACTAGCCTAATTCACGGTTATTTCTGATAGTATAAATCCTTTTGAAAAATAGAAAACTCTTTAGAGCTTTTAAAGAAAAAGTCAACTGCCATTTGTCATGCCATTATGCCTGCAGGTGTTCCTCTGTTCTTTATATCTCCATTAATCCAGGAAGTATCGATACATTTGCACAGACATTTTAGCTCTAGGTGTCTAATAAACATTTCATCTCCCTTTGGATTTTGTTCTTTTTATAGAGAAAACGTTCTGCATGAATCTTGGAATGTACTATAATCATCCTTCTCCAATGTTTCTTTTCTCAACGTGGCTGTTTCAGTCAGTATGTTGGAGACAATGCAGATCACAATGTTTCAACAAATGGTAATCTAAATACAATTCATTTAATAGAAATAATCAGAATTGTATTGCCTGCAGAAGATAGGTATATAGAGCTATCGATAAAAAAGGAACAGGCGCTGCATAGATAGTCAGACAGTAAATCAATATCTAGCTGCTACTGGCAAGCGGATCTCCCGAGAAACTGTCACCAGACGTTTGCGACAAGGAGGTCTATACCCCGGCCGTTCTGTTGTGTGCATTCTATTGTCCAGACGTCACCATACCGCCCGTTTATAATGGTGGCATGTTAAAGGGACGAGGATTGGGCTTGCATACTCTTCTCAGATGAAAGTAAGTTCAACTTCCCATCTGACTGTCGACGACAACTGATCTAGCGTGAGAGTGGTAGTATAAGCGCTCGGTAAGCATACAAGAAAGGCATCGATATTTTACATGAAGTGTCATGATGTGGGCTGGCACACTCAATGACTGTACGTTCATCTAAGTACTATTAACTGAGACTATGACTAGCGAACGATGTTCTGCTTTCTCGTGCTCGCATCTTCCGCAGTACTGTCGGTGATAAATATATTTTCATGGACGACAACGTATATGTCATCAAACAGTCGCTGTCTAGGAGTATCTAGAGAGCGAGGATATTCACCGCCTCGAATAGCCACTACGTTCTCCATATCTGAATCCCAATGAAAATATTTGGGATCTCTGAGAAGGAGTCATGCTAGTCGACAATGCCTTCCAATAAAAAGGACATCTTCATCCGTGCACTAACAGAGAAATAGGATAATTACTCCAACAGCTGCTGGATAATGTTGTCCAAAACAAACCACGAGGATGGAATCTTTGCATTGCCCTCCATAGGGACCGTATCCCGTATTGACATCTTCTGCCTGAATACCTGCAGACGATAGTGGCATTTTCACGCATTCAGCTAAAAATGACCATTTATTCCCTTGAGCATTTTTAAAACCCTTCTGGATTTCTGGGAACAACAAATTATCGTTCTTGTAATGTCCTAGCATTTTGGAATAATTTTATCTCAATTTGAATTCAACCGCGCTTACTTTTTTTATGAGCTATGTAGCCGTTTGTGATCCATTCTTAGCAAATGCCCACAAATGTATACTGTGATAACTTTATTTTGAAGCCCATGACACGCTTATGCTTAACACGTCCTTAATAATGACTGCTAAGGTCTTTAGTGCTACAGGAATTTTTGATGAATGACCAAACTTGCATGCTCTTTAACTTTATTATGGTGAAACACACACTTGCAACATACTATTTTGAGCACTTCTGCTTTCTGGAACCATTTAATTTAAGCAGTTGACAAAAGCATACATTCATCTGAAGATTTTAATTCCTTGCAATTCAAAATAAACCACTTGAATCTCAACAGACGGATAACATATTTTTCAGTAGATGAATATCTTTTTTTTTTGAAGCATTTTGAGCAAAGCTTATTACATGCTGGTTTCATTTCGTTTTTATGTCTGAAATAAAACGCTAATATAATACAGTTTTCCATCTCCCTTCTAAAATAAATCTTTGGCTTAATGCTTTAAAAAGAGCTGCATCTATTAACGCATGTTGTGTGATTTTTTTTTAGCATAGATCACCATAGAGCATAGATTTTTTTCACCATTTCATTTAAATATGTTAAAATTGTCCAATCTCTAAACGTCATCTTAAATTTTGCTTTTATTTTGAATGAATTCCTCGAAAAAATAACGCCATTTGAATTTCAAACCCGTTTTAAGATTTTAAATCTGTTTTACAAGAATGCATTACATTTGATATATGGACTGGGGTTTTTTTGGAGGGGGGGGGCTTTCTTTTCACGTTTACCAATCCTGTGCTTTCAATTAAATTGTAAAAACATTAAACGACCAAATCGCTAACTAGACAATTTTGAAAATATTTTTGTCATTTAAACGATATTTAAATCATTATTTAGTAGAGTTAGATTATTTCTTGCATTTATTTATAACTCATTTGCAGATCTAATATTAATATTATATAAGGGTCACCCAAATGAAAGTGGCACTGCTGTAATAACTCCGCCATTTGCAGAAAAAGATGACAACGCATGCCCCTATAGTGGGCGCAGAATGCTGGGAATGCCTGAGATATCGTGAGATCTCGCCAAATGCAAATGTATAGCGTGGGGGCACGTTAAAAGGTATCGTTTGCATCAAGGATGCCTCCAAACGGTGCCAACGCGCGGTCTTGCAATTTTTAACAGCAAAAAATGTGAGTGATAGTAAAATCTATCGTCGAATGAGTATGGCACGGAGTGTATGTGTCGCAGATCGGTATTCCGATGGTGTAGGGATTTTTGTAGAGGAAGAAGCAGTACTGATAACAGGTCACGACTTGGTAAAGCGTGGTTATCACCAAGGAAGCAGTTGCAGATGTGGATCATCTAGTGAGAATTGGCGAAGGAAATGTCTATGAGCAGAGGAAGTGTTCATATAATACTGCATGAAAGGTTGCAATACCGAAATGATTTACGCGCAATGGGTGCCGAAACATTTGACAGAGGAGCAGAAGATTCATCTCATGTCTGTTTCCATGCAACACCCTATATGGTACCACGAAATGGGGAACCAATTCCTTTCAAGGATCATTGCCGCTGATGAAACACGGTGCCATAACTTTAATCCAGCCACCAAAATCCTGAGCATAAAATGGTGATGCCCTTCACCTCCACGGCTGAAGGCTCGCTCGTCA
This sequence comes from Argiope bruennichi, assembly GCF_947563725.1. Lineage (NCBI taxonomy): Eukaryota > Metazoa > Arthropoda > Arachnida > Araneae > Araneidae > Argiope > Argiope bruennichi. The sequence goes on along the minus strand of NC_079162.1, from coordinate 130,508,227 downwards.
GTTAGAGCTGGTAGTCATGCTAACGTCTTCTTCGACGAATATGACCCACTACTGTGGGAATGACTACCTACGGGCACGACTATCATTACTGCTGCCACGTACTATAGCACATTGCACGTACTGAGAAAGAATATCAAGAAACGTCGACGTGGCATGCTGTCACAAGGGGTGCCAAACATTGTTACGGCTATTCCACTGGGAGGTTCTCAAACATTCCCCTTACAGCCCAGACCTGTCGCTGTGTGACTACCACATCTTCGGTGCACTCAAGAAAGCTCTGAAGGGATGGCGATTTATCGACGATAATGAGGTCCAAGCTGCCATTGAAAATTGATTCCACAACCAATCCAGGAGCTTCTTCACCCAGAATATCAATCATCTCGTGGACCGCCAGGACACTTGTTTCAATTTACAAGGTGGCTTTGTCTAGCCTGTTACATCTGTATTACTTCTTTCCTTTGTATAATAATTTATATAACACCATTAATTCATTTATCAAACCGACTTTCATTTGGGCGACCCTCATATTTTATTCTATGTAGGTTAAATACAATTATTTTTTCCAGAAATATGCAAATATTACGAGCTTTTCAGAACTGGATTTCTTTCCAAAACACTCTGAAACTTCATTTCCCATAAGAAGTTTTTAAAAATTACCTACAATGCAACAGATACTTCCTTATTTGTACTGTACAGAATTCATCCATTTACGAAGCTAAAATGAGTATGGTCCGTTAAAAAAGTTATGCGTACAAAGATCTTTATTCCGAAACTAATTGTCGCACAATGAAACTGTAAACGTCTATTGCAGCAAAAATTTGTTCTCTGTAAGTATGTGAAATATTTATTCACTAAAGGAATCACATTTACTCAATTTTCAAACATAGCAACACCAGATTTCGAATACATGTCCAAATGTTCCAAATTAAAACAACTCAAATTCATAACATTCCATAATTTTGAGTGAATGGCTGATAAGTTATAAGCTACTGAAAATTATATTTTCCCATGTTACAACAGACTCCTTGCTTTTTCAATATATTTTAAGATTTGTAAATAACAATAATTCTTATAACATTTAAATACTTAGAAACATGGCAAATATTATGAATTTTTAAAAATATGGAAGAATATTTCATGTTTTAATTTTTAAATTTAAAAAATTAACAGAAACCCACAAAAAAATGAGAAGCCAACTGAAGGAGCAAGACCTAAATAATTATTATTCCAAAATTTATCCATCTTCACCATATGGATTTTAAAACAGCCAACAATAATTAAAAGCATTTAGAACAGTATGATTTTCGTTTTCTTTGGGGTGGAGAGACCTCAACTTTACAAAATAATTTGCTGCAATATTTTTTTTAAAAAATCTCTAAATGGAATGGAAAATAAAGCACAACTTTCAACGCTACTTTAGGTTTTCTTTTTAAAATAAATGTAAAGATAAGGGGGGGGATAATATATAATAGATTCTATTCCGCTTACATTTCAAGTGAAATATTATTAAGGACAAATGGGAATTGTAAAAAGAGATTTGTGTGATCTTTAATTAATAAAAAAAGTGCTGGAGGAATCTTTTGTACAAATTTATTTAGTGTGAATAGATAAAACTTTATTCAATAAAGTACAAAAGTAACTCCTATGTGAATAATGCAGTGTTAGTAGAATTATTACTGTTTCCTTTTAACAAAATGATTTTTTAAATGAAAGAAATAGAAGTTTAGAAGTGGTTTCAATAAAATACTGTTCTTATTTTTCTTTCTGTTAAAGATATATTTAGTATAAAAAAACTGAAAAATGATTCAAAATATCATTTAATAAAAACTTGAACATGCAAGCCAGTCATTTATATTTTAATTAAGACATAAGCATCTGTCTTATTTTTAGCTGTTCCCAAAACTGATTTAAGCTTACTTTATCAATATTAATAGGAAACTTAATATTTAAAAACAAAAATTCTAATTATGCCTTGAAAATACTATTATTCTTTTTGTAATTAAATACATAAATAGATGCATGCATTTTGAATTCTTGTTTAGCTGCTTCATTGCTATTAACAATTAGCTTTAAAAATAATTAAACCTTTAAAGTTACTGACTGAAAGTTAAAAACTAAATAAAAACTTGAAAGTATTATTAGAGTGACCATTTGCATACTGAAACATTCTCTATATCTTTTTTTCTCGCAATCTCGTTATTTTGAACCAATTTGTCCAAAATTTTGTATCTGAGGATTTTTCATCGTTCAGAATTTAAAATACTAAAAATTACAGGTTCCAACTGGAAAAACTTGGAAGATTAAGCAAAAATCAATAGGTAGATATTCCTCTATGAGAAGGCTGTTAACATATATTTGAAGAGGTCATACTTCCAAACTGAAGATATTTCTTCCTCTTAAATTTAACTTTTACAGATTACAAGTAATAAGACCCTGGTACTTTTTTAACGATCTATACATCTAACATGACTAGATATAACCTTCAAGTCACATTAGATAAATGCACTTATTTTAAAAGTAAAAATTTTATTTTAGAATTTATTAAAAAGTTGCTCAAACAAACAAAAAAATTAACATATTTAATGTCAAAACTATTTTATTAGTAATTCAATTAATTTTTAATGTAACTTATTTAATCTTCAGTAGTTAAATAAAAGGGAAAACAATAGTATTACAATTTAACACTCCCCTCCCTTTTTTTTTTCCATTCAAAGCTGATAATCGCAAAAACTTTAAATATGGAAATTAAATCTCAGGTTTGTACTTCATCTTCAATTTAATAACTGTCTGAAAAAAGGTATACACATATAAAGTGTGTGCTTGCCTGCCATTATTAGAAGACATAACAAAAAATATATAATGCATAATGATCTTTAAATATCTATTTAAATAATTTAATTTTACAAATTTCAATGAAATGCAAGCTAGTATTTTCAGAAAATTTTTTGCATTTATTATAAAGAAAAGGTGGAAAAAAGAATGCATTTGCTAAAGCTTTTATTTTCCACCAGGGTAAGAAAGTTCTTTATATTACCTTTCACTGAAACTGAAGCTAATTTATAAAGTATATATCTTTCTTTTCTTTTTTTCAATTCAACCCCTAGTTGAAATAATTATTAAAATTTTAAAACTTCATGAAGAGAATGAAAACCATCCCAAGCATCTAGGGTTACCAACAACTATTGACTTACCTTCGAAAAAAATTACTGGTGTCTAATTACACTTATACAGAGTTATCTTAGTAGAACACTAAAATAAATACAATACATAAATAACAACACAAAATTTGGAAGGTAATTAAATTTATTCCCAGCTATGTCATCTTGCATTCTTTATATTCAAAACAATTATTTTTTCAGAATAGACTTCTAATCAAATTCATTTAGGAACAATTAAATCAGACATTATACAATAAAAGAAATTTATACACAAAAGAATAAATGTCGAAGGGAAAATTCATTTTTAAATTAAAAAAAAATTAAGCTCTTATAGTTCTTTAAGATAAAAAGAAAAAAAAAAAAGTACGGGGTTTTTTTTTTTTTTGCTGTTTTTTTTTTTCAAAAATTGACATAAAATATAAAGATCAAAATATTTAAATAAACAATTGAATTAAATATATATATTAAAGAAGACATCGGGATATAATTTATTATGTCTTAATTTCCAGTAGAAATCTTATCCAGTTGTAGCCTTAAAAATCTGTTTAAATCTGCTATTTGTCGCCTCAATTAAAAACAGAGAATCACCTACCTAAATAAACAAACTGTCTTATTAAAACAATAATGATTAATACAAAATAGTGTTTCTTTTATTACAACTACTTAGAATATATTTTAATCAGCCAGGAAGAAAGACAAGTTAATTTATCACATGTATTGAAATATATCAATTAGTCTACAGAAATCGTTATAACGTCAGAAAGATATAATTTGGTTAAAACATATTTCATAATTATTTTTAGGAATATGTAAAAAGAAAACAAAAATTAAAATGTGTTAGAACTTAAAACTTCAAACATGCACACAAATGTAAACAGAAGAAAATTAACAGTTCAAGAATGCATATGTTTGAAGCAAACAGTCTTAGGACCCCAGTTACTTGTGCACAATTCATTCAGAATCGAGCAATCATCTAGAAGAAACATTAACAGCCATAACAAACAGGATAATGGAGAAAAAAAAAAGATAAAATGTTATTTTCAGCAAAACATACCAGAAAAATTAAAACAAGACATACTAATGTCCGAAATATTAAGCTGATGGAACTTTGCATGACTATTGTATTTCATTATAAAAATTAGAAATACAAACACAAAGCTTCAAATTGAAATAATAACTTGTCCAAACAGATGTATATATTTAACATGAAAAATTTCGAACAATAACATTATACTTTTTGCTGAATTAATAATTCTTCTAATAATCTGTTAAAGAGTAAAGGGGTATAGTTGTTTTTACATATTTAAGCCAGTACAAATACAAATTTTACTCAAAATTTTTACTACATGCTCAAAAAATAATTCTAAAACCATTAAATTTGAAATATAAAATTTGTTTTGCAACCTACATAAATTAGTTCTAAATTGTACCATCATGAAAATCAAATTACGATTTTGATAAATTATGAAGCATTCAGCGATCCTTCTCAGGAGCATTCAAATATTAAAACCATTAAAGTTCACCAATAACTCACATTGATTAAAAGAAAACTAAATTTTAAAAGCAGTTAGTTAACAATACAGAATATGCTGCTTAGAAAATAAAGGAAAATACTGTTAATTGCACTAAGATATAACTTGCCAAAGCTAAAGAAAGTTTTGGATTCAAATCTAAAATAATTTAGTCTGAATCTCAGCTCATGGTCAAAAAAAGAAAAATTTCTAATTTGCTCTTAAAATATGAAAATTGCAAAATGACCGACATTATTGAATCGCAAAAAGAAAAACTAATGAAATACTGAGATAAAATGTTTAAACATGTATTGTATCAAGTGCAGACTTATTCTATCATTTGTTATGCCTCCCAATGATAAGAAATTGGCAAAATAATCTCCATGTTTCGAAAGGAACAAAAATTTGTCAATATCTTCCAATCTGTTAAAAAAATCGCATTATAAAATCACTTTTGAAGTGAATTGCACACTTAAATAATAAAATTAATAATTTATAAATGAAACAAACAGGACTCAGAGAGAGAAATTTCAATTTAAAGTAATAATAAATACCAGATAAAAATATAATATATACCAGACTTGCTCGAATGATACAAGATTTATATTTAGGCAAAACAGTAGATGTACCACTTCGTAGTATGAAGAAATAATATTACATATTAATATTCATTGCAAATCTAGCTTATTTCCTTTCTGGTTTCCTTCACTATAGGAATTTTTAAAATACAATACAATTTCTCAGTTTCACTGAATATAAACATAAACAAGCACTACATTAAAAAAAAGTCACTGTCAAGATCTTTTTAAAATCATAGTGTACAATAACTAAATGAATAATATTGAGGGTGAATTTGAATTAATCTGCCAACCGAAAGCGAACAGCAGAAAAGCCCAAGTGGATCATAAAACAATGTAGATAGTAAATATATTACCATTCGGAAAAAAAAATTCTTTGAAAACGTTTCTCGTAAACTTAAAAGTAAAATGTATTTATCTATATAAAGCTTACGCGGGCGCACAAAAGGCTAACTTTGTTAACTGTTATTTGACAACAGCTCGCACATTAGAATTGCTTACATGCTTAAAAAGGTGTATGCTTTTTTTTTAATAGAATAATGCAAAAAAATAAGTTTTAAGTCTAGCAGTTCTAATTTAAAAATCGAAATAGTCGCAAAGGAGAAGTTAGGACGATGAATCATTCATAAGAAGATGCAGTTGGAATGAACGAAATAAATGTATAAAGCGCTTCTGTATACGAAGCAAAATTTCCGAATTACAGAAGCATTGCCACTTTTCATTGTCAATTAATTTCACTACTTTGAAGAACAGCCAACCACTCAGAATGAACTATCATTATTTCTCATGCGCAATTTAAAACAATATAAAAATTGGGTTCGTTAAAATAATGTAGCATGTTTTGTGATAAGAAGTAGATCATGCATGTTGATTGATATGACTAAATTAATCTTAAGAGCGTTTATTTCAGTCATGTCCACCAATTTCGGTAAAATTTATCTTATCAAAACAAAGTTAATTCAATTTTAATTTTTAAACATACTAGAATTATACACTTTTGTTTTATAACATTTACAAATATCTATCTTTCTACTATAAGAAAATTTCATCATTAGAAATTAATGATTTAGTTATTAGTATTTGATATAAAATTGGTAGATATGCAGAATCGCCCACTTATTTTGAGCGGTTTTCGAGAGTCAAAAGTAAGAGTCCTGGAGATGTGGCATTTCCAGGAGGAGACAATTCCAAGACGAGAGAGCACGCCATGTTGGCGATTTTGAAAATTGTGCCAAGCAGAGGGCAATTCTGTTCACCGAAAAATTAATGCTAACAGTTCATGCAATTTGAAATAATTTTACATCACCTTTAGTAATGAATGATTTAATAATTTCTTATTACTAGCGCAAATGTATAAGTGCATGGACGAGGAAGCGAAGCAAGTTGGGATTAAATAGTGATCTCAAAAAATCGCAAAGTGATTCTTCGTGGTCGGTGAACGAATAGCGAACAGGCGGGTGGTAATCCCCTAGAAATCATATACGTTGAAAAAAACAGGGGAAATCCTATATGATACTATTTTCATCGGGATACAGATTTAAAGTCAAGCTACTAGAGTAGAAACCTTGCGAAATGCAAAATCAAACTGTCACCAAAATCTTTAATTTTGAATACCGCTAATATCGTTCTAGCTACAAAATGTCAAATACATCAAAAACTTGTCCATTATATCCACTAACTGTAACCTTTCAGCACCCAGGGGATAACAGCCGTTGTCACTATATCCTATAATGTTTACATTCAAGTTAAAACTTGTCCACTCCATGAACTTTCGAATGAGTCTACAATAAATCATATAAGTGTTCTAGTTCAAGAGAAATTTAGTTTATCGTTTGCCATACATCACTCGCTCTTTGAAACAGACATTCATTAATAAGTCGAGAATTAAAAGAATGGTGGAATAAATGAATTCTTAGGATATAAAAATATCTGTAGGTTAGTTTCTACTGTGCCTGTAACTTAATAAAAATACTACTATTTATATTATACTTTAAAATTTTCATTCCTGAACTTAACTATAAAAGTGAGCTTAAGATGGGCAGGAAATTAAAATTAGGACGACAATAGCCCCATGCAAATTTCTTTAACGAACGCCAATTTCAGTGAATGATGTATTGGCATTGCAAATTAAAGAATAAACTTTTCCTGAACCAGAACACTGATATGGTTTATTGTAGGTTCATTCGAAAGCTGATGAAATGGACAAGTTTTTTGGTAAATTTGACATATTATAGGTAGATCGGTATTGGCTTTATTCAGAACTAAAGATTTTCGCGACAGTTCAATTTCGCATTTTGCCAAGGTTTTTACACTTGTAACTTGGCTTCAAATCTAAGTATCCTGATAAAATGATGTCATATTATAGGACTTTCCATGCACTTTCAAAACATTTATTTTAAATTTAAGCCTACCGGAGATATATTTACGTAAAACTTTTCCCCGATCGGCAGCATTGGTAATATGCACTTTACTCGACATAACTTGCAAACGGTACGAGATAGGGCAGGGTTATTATAGTGTTTTATGACCCACATGGGCTCTTCTACTTACTTTCGTTTGGCACATTAGGTCAAACTTTACCTACGTACATCACTAGCCAATCTATTTACTTATGTCCAAAAATATTTAATAATAAATTTTATAATAAAAATATTTAATAACATTGCTGCTTTTCTTCTTTTATATTTTGAGAATAAATTGCGGACTAGGTTTTTGCAAATTTAATTTCAATATACAGTCAAACCTCTCTAAGCGAACTCGATTAAGATTAATTATCATTAGTCCGAAATGAATTCATAATCCCCAACCAAATAGATTGAAAATTAATGTTAAAATATTTGCTTAAGACGATTTTGGTTAATACAAACTTTCGCTTACGATGAACGAATTTTTGCTGTAGGATGAACAAAATATTAAAACATGCGTAGGCTTAAATACAACTAACTCCATAAAAAAAACAGAAGATTCTGCATTAGTACAGCAACATTCTAAATGCAAAAAAGTTCAGTTCGGGGGATTTCACTAGCGCAAATCAGACGCCAAATATGAGTGATCAAATCTTTTACTTTTTTCCTGCTAGAGTAAGTATTTGAAGATGGAAGAATGTCATTGTCAGTTTCATTAGCCAGGGTTATGCATGGGAGTGTAAAATGACATTTGTTACGTATAGTTGATATCGCTCGTACCGCGTGAGAGACAAACAAAATGGTGCAAGAAATTCTTACATTCTAATTCAAGTTTGCCAGAAAAACAGTCTATTTTAAATGATGTTGATGATGAAATTCAAACAAAATTCGAAAACACTGTGAAACATGCCATTCCAAGAAATATATTGTCCACTATTTAAAAAACCGTTACAAAATCAAAGCGGCTTGTGTTTGAAATAAATTTGAGCCCAAGCAAAAAGAATGCGATTGCAAAAGAATGAAGAAAATCATCTTAATGAAGAGGATAAATGAAACTCAGAGTAAAAAAACAAGCCGTTAACTGGAGAAATACTGCAAGAAAAAACATTTTTTTTTTTTTTTTTTTGAGCGTGGAATATTTTCAAGCTGGATGGTACAAAGATTTAAAGATGGGCATAAAATGTAAAGAAGTATGTAATGTAATAAGTCTGCATAAATGTATGTAAGAAGACTTGTGGTAAAAAAAATAACTTTAAACCGGTAATCGTGAACAAATTTCTAAAGAATAATTTATCACCACTTTAGCCTTGAGAAATTTACACTGCTGACAAAACTGAACGGTAAATGCAGCAAAAAAAGATTAACAGTGTTATTTGTTTGTAATATGGTTGGATCAGATAAGTTACTTCTTTTCGTACATACGAATCGGAAAAAATCCAGTTTCTTAAAAATGTAAAGACACTTCCCCTTCAATAGAATGCCAACAAAACCACCGAGGTGACAGAATTAATTTTCACGGAATGGTTAAAAAAACAAACTAAACCGAGAAAATCGAAAAATTTGAATGATTCTGGATAATTGTAATTACTGCCCATAAAATGATGTGCAGAGATTAAATTTCTTCCGTCTGCAAACACAGCTTCTAAAGCTGCAGCCTTGTGATCAAGGCATCATTCGTTGCATTAGGGAACATTATCGGAAACAACTGCATCGATGATCACGATGAATGTTGTGGTAAAAATACGAAGCAAACGTCTATAATGCAATATTTCAAAGTTGAAAGGAGATATTGTAGTAAGATTTCATTAAAGAATGATAATGTTGTTCTGTTATGCTGCATTGGATGTTCTTTCCCCTCCCCCATTTTTCAATCTCATCTATATTACTGTTAATACGAACGAATTTCGATGATCCCATGGAATTGATCTTAATGAGGTTTGACTGTATTTTTTCAAACATAAGAGAGTGTTTGAAAATCAATCAATTTTTAAATGAAAATTTATACATTTTGATGTAATTTTAAACTGATAAAGAAAAATGTACATAAAAAAACATTGAAGCTTTCATGCATCAAAATTCATACACTTCTAAACTGAAGTGCAACACAAAACACCTAATTTCAAGAATATCAAAGGTAAAATGGGTGTCAAATTTAAATGGTGCAATAAGATATGAAATTTCAGTTATCATTTAAGATACAGCAGCATCAGTAATAACACTAAAAAAAATGTTTATGCATTCGAAATTTAAGAATCAAATGTTATTATGACAGTTTTGAATGATTTTTACTACTGAAATACAATAAAATAAAAGATACTGAACAGAACCTAGTTTTAAAATAATGACAGACGCAAATATACAAAATGTTGCATAATCGCATTTTGGTATAGTTAAAATAAATAAAAGATATTAGACTTCTGCCAAATTTAAGATGCATCTTATAACAAGAAAGTATTAATTTACTTCTTATAATTTTACAGAATTTCAATGTACATTACAGCTTTAAAAGAAATACTTATAACAGATATCTGTATCAAGATTCAAGAGTGAAATTAATTTACAAATGGAAAGGTTGAAGAAATTTTCTGAAGATATTTAAGAAAAACTTTATATGGAGTAAGTTTTTTGTAAGAATTTGGATATTCTTTTGACTATAAAACAATATAAACACATACAAGAAAATGCAATTTTTTACTACAGTAAAAACATTACTGAAATCAAGTGTGTAGATGTGCACTTAAATTACTAGGAATTTTTTATTGATACATTTACATATTTTTTACTTTTAAACCTTTTTTTTTCGTAAACAATTTTTTTCTATCAAATATGCATGTTAAGAAATAAAAAATAATAATTAAAAAAACCAGCTACATATGATATAAATACGATTCAGAACTGCAATTCCAGAAATTATTGTAAGCAAAATTTTTTATTTTGATGTATACACTATAAATAGTCTACTGAATACAGCTTTAGATATGTGAGCCAAAAGACTAATACTATTTAAGGAACAATTTAGAAAAGTAAGAGCACTTTTCAACATCTTCTAAGTTGGAAGGGAAGGTTAAAATTACTTCCAAAACAAACAAGCCACGTTTGTTATATTCACGCCGACACACACCGAGTTGATCAGTAGAGAATATTTTATCTTAATTTCTTTCCCTACTTATTCAATGAAAAGAAAAATTGGATGCTTTAATATACAATAAATAACTTAACATACACATAATTCAATAATTAATTACCAATTTTTTAAACTTTATAAACAATCAAAATCAATTTCTTCTATTCTTTAAATTACCCAATATCCTGGTTGAAAGCAAACTTTCAAAACGCCATTTCTAAATTAGGCATAAATCTTCATCAAGTTCACACAAATGGTATATACAAATGAAGAATTAAGAAATAGTTTCGATTTCAATAAATTATACACAAGACCTTTAGAATGTAATAAAAATATATACATTAGATGGTTATTTGCTTATAAAAATAATAACCTTTTCAGAAATAAAAGAAATATTTTCTCATTGACTTAGAAACTTCACATACAAGAATTATTACAAACTCTGGAGGGGAAAAAAAATTAAAAAAATGCTTGCTCAATGCAAGCATTCACTTTTCTCAACTGTGAGAGGTAATAATCATTAATGACAATTTTTCATCAATTTAAGTTTTAAAAAAACTTCTAATATATGTTCGTTTTATGGTAGTAAAAGCAACTTTTTCTTTATTTTGATTTTTAAAGAAAGAAGCAGAGAGCATGAAAAAGGATATATCACTTTCTAAAGAACTTCTTAAAATGCAGCATTCAACAAAAATATGTAAAATTCTAATTGAATGTGCATATTAAGGAGCCAATAGTGCAATTTGTTAAGAATTATATAAATAAACTATACGTTCAATATTCCGTCGACAAACAGGACAACGCTTATTCTCAGCAAATAATTTACGACCACATTTAAAGCAACAAACTTTACAGCCAACTTTCCCATGAATAATGGAGCTGTCAGCAGGTTTTGCACAGCAAAATAAGCATAGCTGCTTATCTAATTCGATTTCGGTACGACCTTTATCAGCTTCAAGTGCATTTGATGAAGACTGAATTACATCTGAGCTGTCATTACATGAAGAGGATGGTGAGCTTAAACTTTCTGTAGTCGCACTAGATAAATCTGAGAGATTGCGATTTGATGAATCCTATAACATCAAAAAATGTATTAGAAAACTAATATCCATAGAAAATAATGAGAGAAAAGAATTTTAAAAATTAAAACATGCAGGCTTTCAAAACTGAAGCGACATAAGAATTCTATTAGCAATCCGGAAGTACACCAGAATGGAGTCGGACATTTCGAACTATCAGGGGCATATTAAATATTAAAAAATTCTGTACCAAATAAAAAAAATACTTTCTATAAAAAGATTCATATTGCATGAAACTCCAGATTTTTTTTTTTAAATTTATGCTAATTCCCTTTATACACTGAAAACATATTTCTCATTGAAGCTACTTAAATGAGTGATTAGCAATTTTACAGCATACCACAAAGATGTTCCATCAGGAAAGTATATTTGTTAACACAGTATACTATTTAATCTACTGCATGCAGAAGGGAGGAGAAAAAACTTTCACAAAAATATTTACAATTTTAAAATATATGTTTAAATATTTTATTTAAAAGTTTGTCTCAACTAATTATGTCATAAGAAGTAGGATATAAATATATGTATTATATAAATCGTTGTACTGTACCTTTTGCTAATGTCGAAGAAAATTTTTGGAAAAGCCATTATTCCTAAAGTTTTTGGGATAATACTATATGGCTTAGCATTATTTTTCATTATTCAGCCATAATTATACCATTATATTAGTATCAATACATTTCTGGAATAAAACTTCTTAAATATTATTCCATTAGAAATAAATGTTCATTCAAGGAGCCTTTTTTCTTCTTAACATCCTATAGCACCATTATTAATACACATGCTGATTTTAAAAATACATATACTTTGAATAATTATGTAAATAATAACCATCAAAAATTTCATTGCTCAAATTAATTTTTTACAAATTCTGAATTCTGTTAGCTACTGGAGTGTTTATATTATTGACCATTATTGTCCAGGCATTGCTCATTAAAGTCAATTGTTGGATTTCAAAAGCAGTGATGATATTAATTGGCAAATGATGATTTCTCTTTTAATGGATGCTCTCAAATAGTTGACTGTAGATACTTTGAATCATATATAAATATCCTTCATATATTCTCATAAAAAATAAATCAAATATCTTGAGATCCAATAAGTTCAATGCTACTCCATCATCCTAAACACCTGCTCGCCAGAACTGCATCAAGATATATCTTAATGACCTAACAGTTATTTGAAAGAATCATATCCCACTAGAAAGTATTCTCCACTCTCTAATATTTCACGAAAATATGATAAAATGTATCCCTTCTACAAATTCATGTAAACTAACTAGTCACAATATTCTTATAGAAGAAACTATTAATTAATTTACAGAATGACGAAGTACCTTACTTAGTCAACCCTCTGATAATACCAAGTGGTGTTCTGCTGTGAAATGAGCATGGAGTTAAGTATAATTGTAACAGTTAATTGAACCAAAATACACAAAAATTGTAGCGAAAAAAAAAAGATTTATTTAGAATCATAAGTCTTAATAATTAGCACATAAACAGAGGCAAAACTAGGACAGGCAACACAAGTGCCCTATCGCTATTATCAGGACACGCAAAATTGAGAAATCGGTTGCATTTAGGAAATTTATTAATAATAAAATGGTTTCAATAAAGTGAAGAAGAATCTACAGAATGCATTTCATTTTAGAACTGGGAATCAGTTAAAACAAGATTTCTTAAAGAAATTTGATGACTAAAATACCATTCTTGAGAATTTACACTCATTTCAGACAGTAGGAATAAGTGCAAATATTAGAACACTCGGTCTTTTAGAAAAGGGGCAATAATACAGTAAAACCTCAATAGTCGTCATTACCGCTTAAGTCGTTTTCTTTTTAGTCCCGACAACGTCTCATACACAATAATATGAAATAATCCTCTTTCACCCATCACCAAATTTAATTCTATTTCGAAAAACCCGTCCGCCTCAAAATTGGCTAAAAGCCTCTTTCTTCTCCATTTTACATGCCATCGTGTCACATTTTCAGGTCCACAATTTCACGTTAAGAAAGCCAAGCATTTAAGAGGTATTTCCGATTCACGTTTGCCACTTCAGCAAAGCACCTACAAGCCCATATTGTTAAGCACTCCTTACCATACAATACTCATTTGGGGGATTTGGTTTCTTGAAATTTCTCTATGCAAGCGTACCATACTTTTCGCGATGACTCTGTCGAGTGCAAACGTTTCCCTCCGGAGTAACTTCATTTTAAAGAGAGCAAGACCCGCTATAAGTAATTCTGCAATTTTCATGTTTCGATTATGTTTTTAACATGCCACGAGAAAGAAAACTTACCTTATTATCTTTTAAAGAAAAGAAAAGAAAAAAGACTTAATTACACTTTTTGAAAAATCAAATGATTTGAAAACACCTTTTGCCAAAGAATACAATACTCCTAAAACTACATTAAACGATATTCTTTCATTGAAACAAGTCAATAAAGAAGCTGAGTGAAAAGACAAAAATTAAATCGAAATATGACTAGATCCAGAAGGTTTTAGTTCGATGGTTAAAACATGCCAGAGCTGAAAATTTGCTAATTTATGCCATGGAAACTGCTGAAGAGTTGAGCATTAAAGACTTCAGACGTAGCAATGGTTGGCTGGAACGTTTCAAAGACAGACATCACTTTTCTTTTAAAACGATTTGCGGAGAAGCAACAGCTGTTGATGGCGATGCTACAGAAAAGTGGAAAAACAATGACATTTTTATCTAGGTTTGATGCATCAAATGTTTTTAATCTTGATGAAACAGGCTTTTTTTTTTTTTTTTTACCGTCTTTTGCCTGATAAAGCTCTGAAATTTAAGAGTGAAAATTGCACCTCCGGAAAATCAAGCAAACAATGCTTCACACTTCTGTTTGGAGCTAATATGAGTGAAAATGAGAAACTAAAATCACTTACGATAGGTAAAAGCAAACAGCCATGCTGCTTTAAAAATCTTAAATCCCTTCAAGTTGAATATGAAGGAAATTCAAATGCATGAATGACTACAACGATTTGGGAAAGACATATTTGTAAACTGGATTCTCAGTTTTGGCGTCAGGAAAGAAATGGTTCTGTCACTGTTGATAATTGCACCGATCATAATCAACTCGAAAATTTAAAAGCAATCGAAACTGTTTTTCTTCTCCCAAATACAATTGCAGTTCTTCAGCCTTTAGATCAAAGGATAATGCAGGATTTTAAACGAAAGTACAAAAAATGCTTGTAAAGGATCTGATAAAAACGAAAAGTTTCGATTTTAGATGCGATTATCTATCTATCTATCAAACTGTCTCCGACATGCAAACACAGAATCAGAAGAAATCTGCTGCGAAGGCATCATCGATCCAGAACCATCGGTCTTTGAAAAAGGTTGGAACGTCAATGCCTTTGATGTGTTTGACACCATTGATAACGATATCGCAATCTGCTCACAAACGACTATAAATATTTTGACATCTGCATTTTGGAAAGTAAAACAAAACAGTTCAAGTGAGAATAGCGATGTGGAGAATATGAATCAAATGCCAACTAACAAGACAAAAACAATCGGAGCCCTGGAGAAAGTTCGACAGTACTTAACATCCATTCAAAATACAACAGATGAAGAATTTAAAGTCTTTAAATATATTAGAAAAGAGAGTAATAATTTTAATGTACCAAAGTAATTAAAATTATTACTTTATAAATCATATATTATTATTTTATAATAATAATATAAATAATTATATATTATTTAAATAATAAATTATATATTATTTATATTTATAAAATTATATTTTATGTAACTATAAAGTTTTTTTAAAAAAAAATTTCTATTAATTCATTCGCATGTCTTGATTTCTGAAAATTTTGTTTTTGTCAACAAATCCGACAGCTATTTATGAAAATCTGTCAGTGTTTTTCTTTCTTTTTTTGTTAAATTTTATTTAAAAAATTCCCACTCCACTCATGTTCCCGAAAACGTCAGTGACGACTTAATGAGGCTTTACTGTATATCAATTTACTTTTCAGAATGGATGATATATACGGAAATAAAATGTCGCAAACTCTATATTCATACCCACCTCTTCTGAAGTTTGTGACAAATTAAGAATAAAGTATTATCCTCATTTTCTAAGAACATAGAATGAACTACTCTTATTTGATTGGCAAATTGTAAGAAAAGCCACTTTCAAATATTTAGTTTCAGTGTATAAAAAATTAATATATTTTTTTCATTATTAGAAGTATTAGTGTGTATGTGTTTTACTAGATAAAATGCATTGTACACATTATTTTTTAAAAATATCAAAGAAATGCATAATATTTTACATTTAACATGAGGATTTTCACACAAACAGCTACGCGAATTTCTTATTTAAGACCTTTTTCAACAATAAAAGTTATAGTGCATTACGTATATACTATCTCCGTATAAAAAAAATTTAAAAAGCTAGAAATTTATTAAAAACTTTCGAAATGATTTTATTTTAAATTTTTAACAGTTTTTAAGATATACCCTTATGATGGTATTTTAGATCAAAAAGCCATCCATATTTAATATCTATAGTACAATTATGCGACTAATATCAAACGATAATGCTGCATTTATAGCCTACCAATCTGATCGTACACTAAAGGCAAACCATTTAAATTAAAATTATTCTTTTCGAACAAATTTGAAGAAAGTGGAAAAGTGCATTTCAAAAAAGTTTCCAAAACTTTAATTTGAATATTAATCAAAGAGAAATTTAAGTGTTAATGGCATAACCTCTGAATATATTTTATTGCATAAAAATAATTAAATTCAAATAATAATAATTTACGTGATTTAAATTTAACTGTCATACAACGTTCTTATCATTTCAGTGCATTTAAAAAAATTATAATATAATTTGCGAAGGTAAATTTTATCTTCGAAATTTAATTCAAATCTTTAAATCATATTTTTCTTCAATTTAGATTTTCTTTTTCTCCTCATGATTTTAAAGAAAAATTTATTTTTATTTCATGATTAGAATTTGATATGTGATATTCATTATGTGCACTTGAACTAGAATTTTAAACTAGATTTAGAAGATTTTTGAAACTAAAAATAGAAATATTTTTAATCATTCCATAAGAAAATCGTTTTTTTTTTGTTTCCTATTTTAAGTATCTGTATCTAACAAAAGAAATTAAACATCTATGCAATATAAAGAGATAGATAAAACTTAATCATCGATTATATGAAATTGTAATCATAATTTGTAGCAAGTGGAATTTTAATGAAAATATATCTGAGTTACATAACTCATATAAATTTTTTCAACAAACAATGCAACAACAAAATAATTTAGTGACAAAGCCCACTTTTATTTAAATGGGTATGAAAATGCGCAGAACAGCAGTATTTGGAGGACTGAAAATCTAAATTTCGAAATCGAGAAGTCTTTCCACCCCTAACTGGTAACAGCTGGGCAAGGATTGATAAATCACTGAATAACTGGTGTGATATTCATTGACTGATGAACCACACATGATTAAAAAAAAAAAACTGATTTCTATTATACAAAGTGGCCAGGATTTCGAAAAGATGTAGTTCATGGAGGACAGAGCACGACTCTAAAGGACCGACAGAATGTTTGAAGTTCTTGAAAGACCACTTTGGAGAACATACTTTGGCTTTGCGTACCTAGAAGCCACTAGAATGGGAATTGTTTGGCCGCCATAATCTCCTGATTTTCCCTGCGATTCATCTTTGTTTGTCAATATTATAGACAAAGTTTACGCATATGACCACGAAACTACAGTTGAGTTCAAAACTGCCATTCAGGAGAGCTCATCGAAAATATCGAATTCACGTCTTCGTCTGTGCCATGTCATAGCCACTGACGGCAAATATATCGAATATATCAATAGTTAATTTTAAATTGTAAATAAAATTTTTGAGTAAGTACATTTTGAAAGTGTAAGTACCGAGTACTTAATTTTTTTTTTTTTTTTTTTTTATACAGCTCAATAAATTTTGACCTGAATTTTACAGTTTATTAACACTGGTCTTTTTTACTGTGTGCATCATGAGAAAACGATTATTTATAACTAAGAAAAATTTAGCATGTAATGTAGTTTTTTAAAAAAATGAATTCATTGAATTTATCACTATGACCTATTATTCTAGATTCATGAACTTATATATTTCATAAGATACTAAGTTTACATAGATTCAGTGTAAAAGCATGTGCAACAATGAATTTATTATAATTTTGCATCCAGCTTAGATATGTGCTATATAATTAAGTAATGTGTAATTATTGCAATTTAAATTAGGTTAATGTTTGACCAAACAGATAAATAATCTTAATTCTCATAATTTTAGAAAATCAATCAGGATAATTTCTTTAATAGTTAAATGCAAGGATCTAAATAATTAATATCGTTATCTGCAAAACATGCAGATTATTTTCAATGTGTCCAGGTATCAAAATTTAATTAAAATATAATGCACTTTTTGTGAGGGATTTTTTTTTGTATTATTCTACTTATTCCATAATTTTTAAAAACAATCTTTCCGAATGCCAAAAATTGTTTAGTCTGTTTAATGTTAACCATATAAAATAAAAAAAGTTTTATGTATTCTTTAGATTTTATTGAAATTTCAATCTTGACTCTCTGATATAAACTTTTTTTGGGGGGAGGGGGGTCAAATGCCAACTATAATTTTTAAAAATAGGGTGATGGTGCTGTTTTAATATTCATCCAAAGCATTATTTTGTGCAGAAGTAAGCCATTGCATGCGTAATTAATTATCTAAAAATAGTAAAAATTCTGTATTTTATAAATTGTTAATTTTATGTTTATATGAAATCTTGCACCTTATTAACTGTTAATCATAATATTTAGATTAACTTAGTCAATACTATACAATTATATTAATGACAAACATTGCAAGAAGATTATAAATATTAAAAAGTCCACATTTGCAAATAAAAATAGCTATCAGCATTAGAAAAACCAAAATTATTACTTACCTTATTTTTATTAAATTTTCTGGAAAGTTTTCTTTTACTTCTTGCAAGTGCTCTCCGTCTACCCTCTCTCTTTTTTATATCTCTTTCATTTTTTTGCCTCTCAGATCTTTCAGACAACCATCCAACACGAGTTCGCCAACAAACAGCACAACAGCGCATTAGAGGATCGTTGAGTGTAAAACAAGATAAACAACGCCATTTGTCCTTTTAAAAAGTTAAAGACTGCTTAACTATGAATTTAAATATGAGTTTTATATAAATGAGAAATAATACAGAAAATGTAAGCAAATATTAGATCTTAAACATAAATGTCATTTTCTACAAGCAGTGAGACAATTTTATAGACAATGCAACAACATTTTGCAGAAACCTTAGTAAAATATTCTGATTATAATTACAGACAGCTGTAACAAATTTTACTTCTAAATTAACAGACCCTAAAAAGAAAAATTAACATTTAGAAGCTGAATAACAATGTAATATATGACTCCCTTCACTCAGAGCATGAGAAAATGCTGAGAACAGCAGTGTTATATGGCACATGTAAAATTAATTTAATAAAAAAGTGCGAATTAGATCGGGAAATAAGAGACCATTTTAGAATGAAGTTAATATGGGCTAAATTAAGATAAAAAATTAGGAAATTAATTAGGATTTAAATTAGATGACAATATTAAATATATAACAGAGAACTTATATTTAACCAATTAATTTCTACACACAACTATTTTTTCATTTATCATAACCATCCTCACATATGTATTACAAAACAAATTGGGGGAGGGGGGGAAGCAAAGCGATTTAAAAAAACAACAATTCATACTATCAATTCGAAATACAGAACCGTTTCTGAACCATCACAGGATTTTACCTCTCACAATATCTATTTATGAATAAAGAAATAAAAGTGCAAGAAGCAGAAACGTAAGAAATCTAACTGCACACTCACCTAACTACAAGTTCATAAAATGAAATAAAATATTGAAATTAAAATAATTTTTGCAAGGATTAGCGATAATAGCATGTGGAAAAACATACCAATTGAAGCCGAGAAATATTACTGAACATGCATGCATATGGGGGAAAAAAGAAAAAACATGAGGTGGTCTTCTACTAGTAACATAACAAAAGAAAGCAACAATAATTAAAATAATAATAAAATAAAAGTCAAGTTCAAATAATTCCCATTAATAAAAGAGATGTTCAAAATTAAGTATTAGAAAGACTTTTGAATTATCGTTTATTTTTCATTATTGCTTATTCTTGAAAAATGCTGTTTGCCTAATTCAAGAGTATAAAAGTTCTGATAACACTTGTTGGCTCAATGTATTACACTTCATTGTTGTTGGAATTTACATTAAATAGTTCAATTTCCTCAATGAAACTAATATTCAAACAGCAAACTTAAAGGTCTATTGTAAATTGATTTACATTATGTGGCAAGTGTTTTAAAATTTAATGAAACACTGAATTAAAAAACTGCATTATTCTAATTAATACTCAAATTTTGATCTGATATTAAAAAGCAATTTTATTGAAAATACTACATAAATAAATGTAAGTGAAATGAACTCTAAAAAATAATTCACTCACTTCTTCAGATAATTCTTGTTCCGATTGTGTTTCATCAGATGATCCATCAGCTAAATACTCTATGTCAGAATCTGATGAGCGTGCAATAAATGTTATGATTGCAGATTTGACAATCTCCTGAAAAGAAGATGCAAATGCATAATGGAATTGTTATTTAAACAGTTAACAACCACACTGATTTCCACAATGGGCAGGGATGAAATGACTAAATAGCACCAAGGCCAAGAATTTTACTATGCAAGGCTAAAGATTTTACGTGAGGCTGGTTAATTAGGAGATTGTAACTAAATAGAAGCAATTTTCAGTATTCCTGCAAATCAAGCAGATATTTATTTTCCTTTTGAATTTAATCCTTGGTTATAGCTATTAACTACATAAATTTTAATTCTTTTAATCAGAAACATATGAACCAAAATTAACATAAATCGAATATAGAAAATAAAAAATATATCGCCAAACTGAAGTTAGATATTCAGTTATAATCTCATGGCAGTCTTCGGAAGTTCGAAATTGCAAAATAAAAGCTATAAATTTTGACCAAGAAAATCATAAATTTCTGGAAAAGTTAAAAATGAGATATTCGTTATATTGTCGATAATTGGTATCATTTACATAGTACATTTAAATTAATATAGCATTTTCTAATAAGAAAGGTAATTTCCTGCATACAATATTGCAAGTTACATTATGTAAAATATTTTTCTGATGAAGTAGATGCCACATTTAGCTAGAGGCAAACACCTGAAGCTATGCTATATAATTGCCAACGTGCAAATTAAATATTTGTTAACATTTTCAGTTTAAGATCATTATTCAGCCTTGATAAGAATTACTTGCAACCATTGGTAAAGTATATCTTGAAATGCAATTTTTTTTTTTTTTCTGTGTTGAATTTTTAAGCTTAAACACCATCTTGTAACTCTTTTTTTTAAAAGAATGTTTTGAAGCAATATCATTCTAATAAAATAACTAGAAAGAATGGTGATGCAAGATGCATATCTTAAGAAATACAATATTAATAATCAAGGGATATTTTCTAGTTCAAGATAGAAAAACCAACAGAAAAAAAAAAGCAAGCAATAAAAAAAATCAATTACAAGCCAACACATTTCTAAAAATATTTCAAATACATACTTCAATATCACTGTCACTCTCGCATGAAAATTCATTGCTATCAGTCATTGTTTCAATTTCATATTCCACATCAACATCAAATGTTTCAGCGATAATTAAACCATTAACACTGAAGTTGTCATCACTGGTTGAGTCTTTCACAAATTCTGTCTCATAATCCTAAACAATAAGTTTCAATTTAAAATTTTTAAAAGTAAATATTTGTTATCAAAATAAAAATAATTAATACTTCAAACCAAACAAAATCTGCTTAACAAATCAAGTAAAAAGTAATGTATTTATCTGCATTATCATAAATCTAAAATATTTTTATTGGACACAAATATTGAGATCTTCTCAAATCAAACATATCAATAAGAAAACACTGGAATGTGAATAAAATAAAAAGATTTTACTACAACTTAACATAAATTATGGTAAATTCATGAATGTTATAACATTAACAATGATAATTCAAATCTTTTCAATTTTTTGTGCTGAGATAATTCTAAGTTAAGAAATACAAAATTCAGTTAAATGAGAAGTTCAAAAACCTGTATTCCACATTAAAAAAAATAATAAATTAAAAAAAAAATGCCTGTTCTTACTTCATATTTCATCTATAAAGAAATCTAGGTTTTTCCTTTTTTTACTGTGCTTAGGTGTTAAGACAGACAAATTATAATATAGCAACAAAATCTTCTGCAGGCAAAGTGTTTAATCCTGTTTAGTAAATATGCAATGTAATAAGATTCATTGCCTAACAAATAACCTCAGACATTCTTGACTGTTCTTAATAAAACAGATACATTTTCAATTAATCACTTTACAGAATTAGACATCATAAGCACACAATAATGATAAATGTGATAAGAAATCAAATGGTTACAGAAAGTTTTGGAATGAAACTTCAATATTTTTAAGTAATAGTAAGAGTTAGCAAAATACGCCATAAGGAAGAAATATAAACATACTTTTCAAAAAATGACACCGTTTGCAACAAAGGGAAGAAAAATTTTCTTAGCAGAACAAACATATTTTACCTGGCAACTATGCATGCTTTCATCACTTTCACAGCTTGTGTCATCAAAACATTTAATTCTTTTTACTGCAAATTCGGAGGGTGCTAGAGAAATTTTCAAAATGGGTTATAATTCAAAGCTATAGAATAAAAAAACACACACAAATGGCAAGTCAGTACAACATATACAATAAGGGGACTATTTTAAATTTTAATCCTAATAAAGTTAAAAAATTGCTGTAAAGTATGATTGTTAGTGAAGGGGAAAATACCGAAAAAATTTTCACCCATGACCTAAAAAAGATGACAAAAAACTATCTTTACACTAACATTTCACATTTTTATTTTGCAGAAAAGGTCTAAAATTTTAAAATTCAGATGAAAAAGTGAGCTTTTTTTATGTTTTACAAAATAGTAATTGCATCAATTTAAATTATAAAATTCTATCTCTCAGCATAATTTACTAAATTGAGATTTTATATATTCTATTTTGATAAAAGTACGTCTTTTTATAGCTCTTTGCTGACGTCACAATTTTTTATAAAATGATATAAAACTTGTCAGCACGCAGCAGCTGCCACTAAAATTTCACCTACACTCTATTTAGCCATTAAACCAATTGCATTATGTAGATCTAACCAAAAATGTCTTAATTTTGAATTTCTTATCAATTTTTGGCATCAAGGATTTTGAGAGCAAGATTGAAATAATGAATCCATCTTTGTATGCACATTTTATCTGCAGACTCTGAGAATAGTTTGAATCAACTCTTAATTACATTATTAGACAAATAAAATATGGCACAAGAAATTTAAGAAATCAAACTCAAGCTGATTCTGTCTTGTAGAACTGACAAGATACTCTTTTTTTTCTTTTCTTTTTATCAAGGTTTCTGTTATTGGAGAGGGTGAATGTTGTTGTTATATTTTATCCAATCTATCAGCTCAATGTAATAAATAGCATTAAAATCTTTAAGGGATTAAAACTCATGCAGACTTTGCATTCCTTTCTTTAATAACCACCATAATTATCATTTCCACTACTTCATTTGCACTAGGTTATTACAAGTTCCACTCATGTTACAAGACCCATCAAGCTCATAAATCAAATTAATCTGCTCCTCTCTTTTAATTCTGTACATTTTAATCCCTATTTTGTCTTGAAATATAGTTAAATTTTCTGCCAACAAAGTAGCATCCCTTTGTTACTATGAACTGGTTCATATCTTGTCCTATAGCCTGTCATTTCATAAGATATTGTGCATATTTGTATAGCAGATACACCACAATTTTTCATGAAAGTTTGAAAATTTTTAACCCTAATGCACAAACTTAAAATATGGCACATGGTTTTTAAATATAAATTTTCTATTACCAGGCAACTAAAATGAATTTCTTAGATGTTTAAAAATATATATATATATCTTGTATACTTTTACCATAAAGATTATTTTTTTGGAGGGGAGAGGAAGGTCATTTTTTCTAACTTTTATTCTTTGTATGAACTGAAGACTCAAAAAGTATATTTTTTTTTCAATGTTTCCCCATTAATTATCATGGAAAAATGCAATTTCTGAGCCCTATTAGAACTCGGTACTTGAAAAATCGACCCCCCCCCTCCATTACAGGCTAGACACCAGACTAGATTTCAATTTGGAAAACTGGCAGAGTACTTAATATGAACTATCATTGTGTACTAAGACAAATTTATGATATTAACATAAAGCTTAATTGTAAATAGCACACATTTAAAAAGAATATAAGGTTTAAGTAAGGACTAAGTCCAATGCAATTAAATGATGCAGGTTTTTCATGTTTGAAGCAGTTCTGCCAGTTTGTCCTTATCTGGTGGAGTCGTGAAACTTATTTACATAATACTTCAGAAATTCTAATGTTTGATTCAGAGTAAACTGAAAATTGTGGATAACCAGTGACCTTTAATTCAAAACATTTTCACAGAGATGTCCAGATATATGGACTCATGTTCTGCTGTACATCTGTACTAAGGCATGAAGAGTACTGTTTGATGTTCTAAATTCATAAATTAATTAGATATTGACTGAATGATTTCGGTATAAAATATTTCAAATAGATAAATCTAAAAACAAGATATATGTTTAAAGAAAAAAAGCAGTCAATATGCATGCTATGCTTATATTATATTAAATATATATACAGTGCACCTCAGCACCAGGGTTACAAACTTCTTGAAGAAACTGGGATACATCTAGGATTAACAACTGCATAGAACTGCTAGACACGAAATGCTTTCAGCACAGCAGACGGTGTTACATGTGCGTGAGATTCCTGAGAATCCCCATAAATATCTTCATTTCAGCATTATATTACAAGTTCCAAGGAGTATAACCAATGATATCACAACTGGCATCAGCAGACCCAAAATATATACTTCATTCCAAAGTCATGAGACATATTCCCAATCAACTCATAATGCACTTTCAGTAGGGTGACTATTGTTTGTATTTGCATGGAGACTCACACTTTACATATAAAAAAAAAGTATGAGGATGAGCAAGTGAATGGCATATTATTTTCTTTTAATTAAAGAAATAATAATCTTGAAGGCATCATCAATCAAAAGACCTATATGCATATGTAGAAAAGGAAAAAGGTCATCAAACTATAAATACTGATTCTTAAATTTTAGATCTACTATTGTCACTGGTTCTGATCACTGAATCCTGCCATGGAATGCTGAAATGAATATTCCCTTAGGAAATGCCTGGGAATCAAGCAATGCCGCTTATCATTCTAGCAAGCCTACCCGGACCAATATTGCTATGTGATTCCAAATCATATATGTATGCCTAATCCCTTGGATACATTTGTTATTTGGGTGCTGAGGCAGCCTGTAAATATATATATATTTAATCACTCCATAATCAAGCAAAAAAATGTGATATGGCAATCATAATTTCAAGGTTTTGGTGAAACTTCCCAAGCCTATTCCTTTTATAAAAATGAGTAAATATATGATTTCCACCCCCCTCTTTTATAATATATTTCACAGTTTGTTAAAGCTTAAGAAGTTTTGCATCTATATTGATTAGATGAAGAAAGCTAAATTAGTTTTTGGTTAGAAAATTAATTATCTTACTTGTTTATTAACAAGTATTCATAAAATTTTTATGTACATACATTAATAAGCAAAGACACCAGAAAAAATAAGCTGCACTAGAGATATGCTTACAAGTTCAGAAAAAAAAAAAAAAAAAAAAAAGGTTTATTTGTATATTTCTTTAAAATAAGATAAAAAGTTTAATGCTATATGGAGTACCTTTCAAAAAATATTGGATAATATAATATTTTTATTTGTTTGTTAATTTTGTTCTAAAAATATCCTTCAACCATATAAAAAGAATGGATCAAAGAGATAATTTATGTGTTAAGCGCAAATTCCCAATTAGCTAAAATGCAACCACTTTGCATCAAAATCTATAAAAGTAATTACTATTATGCACTGAAATCAAGATTACAAATTTGGTTTTAAGAACCAGAATTTCAAGAGAAAAAAAATTATTAACAAAGTAAAAATTTTAAAGAGAAAATTAGGCACATATTCACAATTTTATTTGAAATGGATTGCCACAAAACTTACAGTTAAATAATCTTTCGAATTCTAGGTACATTGTTTTTCAATTTTTTCAAGTGTTTTTAAAATCTAATAGAACATGTAACCACACATTCTTCAGACAATTAGAAAATTCTTCCAACCATTGCTTTTGGACGTTGCATATTCCCATTTGGGCCAAAATTTACAGTGATGGTATATAAAGATATAAAAACTTTATAGTGGCATCTCCTGCATTCACCAAGCCAAAATACTGATGTGAATTGCCTGTTACAAGCTGAAAGTGAGAGCTGTTTCATCCTTGCTGATTTTTCTATAGTCTAAGACAGGCCAATTTAATAAAAAAGCCTATATCAGGATACTTCAATGACAAATGACATATTCCTGTTCCCACCAGTCTCAAGTCACTGTATGTCTTCACCAACTATCAGAAACAGATTTTTAAAACCCTCCCGAGTGAACTAAATCATTATGGTCAAACCTGGCTTTGGAAACAAAGAGAAAAAGCTATCAGGTGGATAATTATCTATTTTTTTTTTCATATTATAAGTAAGTATATAATTTGTTATTATCCATTAGAATGAAATAACCAGTTAAATAAAAATATGGCACATTTAAATTACATGCAGCTAAAACTTTTATGCTAAAAACATTTCAACTGATTAATTAAAACATTCTTACATATTGCCATTTTGACACAAAACGTACATGAAATACTCCAATAATTGAAAGCAAAATATAACTTAGAATCAAAACATATATATTTCAATCATTACAAATATTAATTAATGAACATTGTATGATTGAATTCAATTCCAATAAATTTTGGAATGAAAAACAAATTTTAATCTATAGATACATTTTTTTCACTTTTCTACTATAGAACTGCAAGACATTTTCTGAAGCTAATATGGTATTACATTAAATATTTTACATTTTTATTGCATAGAACAACTGAAAGCATCATATTCTGATTTAGATATTTTTCAGCAGAAATATTATTACTTTTCAGATACACTTTCACCCCAATTAGTCAGTTAAATCTAAAGTTTATAGCATTTCACATTAAAATGTGCAATAAATCAAACAAAACCAATCGATCAAAATTAAAATATAATACTTAAATAAAATACATTATATTGCATTAGAATAATAACCATTTAAAATTAATAGCTGAACGTATTAATTTTAAATGGTTATTCTAATAACTATTTAAAATTTTTTTCACTTTTAAATAATTTTTTTTTGGTTAAAATATTCTTCAACTGAAATGCAAATAAATAAATATTTATTTTAGCATAAATAATATTTTGCCTTGTTTATATTAATTTAACTATAATTACAGGACACTGCACTTCACTATAATGTTTAAATTATAAAAAGTTTAGAACAGTAATCGACAAAAATTGATAATTTTATATCAATTGAACTTGAAGCAAAAAAAATAAATAAATCTGTAAATAAATAAATCTTATCTCTCAGAGGGGAAAAAAAAAAAAAAAAAAAAAAAAAACAGGTAAAAGCTTTCTGCCAAATTAATAAAGATGAAAATCTGGAGTTAATTGTTACTGTAAGTTAAATCTTTCTTCTCTACTAACAGAAAAGCTTGACAAAACCACATATCAATTACTGTAAAGAGGGCTCAATGCCCCATATAGAACATATGTAAAAAACTACATAAAATAGAAATGATAAATTTCCCCAAATGTTCTCAATAGACAAATTTATAAAAACATCAAGAAAGATAAAACACTAATATAAAGTTACGAAAGATAGTAAAACTAATTTTTTCTGGAATTAATCTAATTTCAATTCAAGCCCAATTTTTATTCGCAAAATTCAGGCAAAAGACAAAAAACAACTCCTTGAAATTAAATAACATTTTATTTGAAAAATAGGGGGTTTTTATAGAGAAAATCTGTTGTTAGCACTTAAAAATAACATTCTGTTCAAATGTTTGAGCTATTACAAAATACATTAGAATCATTGCAGGACTATTTTATAAGGCAGAATTATACATTTGGTAGCTTTTACTGTTTAGTCAATTTTTTTTTTTTTTTTTTTTGCCTTAAATATATAGCCTCCCAAAGTCACCTATTGGGCAAAAGATATGGATCGACTTCTATGAAAATTCAAGGAAGAGTTTCAACATCTTCGTTCTGACTTTTCAATGCCATTGAGTAGAGGTACTTGCTCCTTTATAAAATTTTAAAAGTTCAGTTGCGGTATTTTGTCTGTACGGATATCGATGAAGACTTTCCTTTCTAGCTGAACACCTGATTGTATCCTTTATTCCACCAAATTATGTTTATCTGCCACTGGTTGCAAAAAACTGAACATCAGGTTTTGAGTTGAATTTCCTCTTCAAGGAGACATATTCATGAAGTATGCTTATTTTTAAACTGCACGGCATATCCATCAATAAAGTAGTGAATGTTTGTAATATGTGGGTTCTTTCAGAAAGACGGTCTTTTTTAGATCTCACATGCTCTATTCATGTCATACCTTAAGTCATTAGATATGATACAAAGAGATAAAGACAATTTTTCATGGTTTACATCTTATAGTGAATCCTGACAAGATAAATAGTGCATAAATCTGAGGTCCAGTGGTAAACTCTAACTTTTTTTGGTATTCTAAGAGCATAGTTTTCATTAAAATCCACTGGGCAAAAATGCTGTATTTAAAGAAGACATTCTTAAAACTTTAAAAATATGTAGCTGGTGATTTGGCAATATTTGAATGTGGTATTAACTTTTTCTACTAATTTATCAACAAATTAACTCAGTTTGATCACTGCACAATTTCAGTTCAATCAGTTGCAATACACTGACTGTACTCACCAGGTCCTTTGTCTTCATAGTTTCCAAATTTTGACTGTAAAAACTGGATAAGATAATTTTCCAAAACCTACTTGTCACAATGTCTCTACAAGCATTATCTTCCTGCTCCTTCACAAATGATATATAAAATATACAAGTTCTTAATAACTCTCCACAGTACCTGCTAAGTGAATCAATGAAGTAACATTTTGATGCCTTTTGTACAGGTAAACTGTGAATCATCGACAATAGCCAAATCATACTGCTAAGGTTTCAGATAACAAAATTTTTAAAACTTATTTACAAGTCAGGGTATTCCAATTCCATAGCAAACCAAGATTACATAAAATGTTTCTCTTCAAATACTCTTTTCCATATACTACTTGCCACATATTTCACCC
Source organism: Argiope bruennichi (assembly GCF_947563725.1). Classification (NCBI taxonomy): domain Eukaryota; kingdom Metazoa; phylum Arthropoda; class Arachnida; order Araneae; family Araneidae; genus Argiope; species Argiope bruennichi. The sequence goes on along the minus strand of NC_079162.1, from coordinate 130,478,852 downwards.
TTTGCAAAATTTTAAACAGTTTGGCTGGTAAAACTTTAAAATAATAATAATAATAATTTCAGTGATTTCAGGACTTAATGGTTTCCCTTGTTTAAGAACTGGTTCTTCTTACAAATCTGACTTTGAACAATTTTTTAGAACTATGAACAGAATATGCAGGTAAGCTCGATATCTTTATTCTTCTTCTAGGCCACATTAATGAAGCCAAAATTGTCTTAATTTGAATCGGTTTATGACTTGATCACCAGGTCATTGTTACATCAACCAGATTTATTTTTTTTTATCACAATTTATTTCAAGTCATTCTTTCTTCTGAAAATCCAACTTCAAGAAAAACATGAATATTTCTTTTCACATTTACATGCATTCTTTGCAATTTTTTAAAATTCAAAACTATCTCTTTGTTCACGAAATGCATCTAATTTCAGTAGAGAACATATAATTTCATAGAAGGAATAATTTAGATGATTTAAATTTCTTTTTTGTAGCAGCTCATGGAGAATAAATGCCACATCATGAATTTCATTATTCTGGGAATTAATCAATTTTTAATATTGTTTGCATCAATTTGATTGACTTTAAATAGCTCCCGTGAAATGCGCTAAGTTTTTATTTTTTAAAAATATCACACCTTTTGTAGCAATTCATATTTTTTTTCAAAAATACCCCTTTATGATGAAAAATAGTTTTTAATAATTTGTTTCTATTTTCAATCTTAACGAGCGAACTCAGCATATAAAATACTTTTATTGTCTCAAATTGCTTATGTTTTATAGATCGTTACATTTTTTCTTAGAATTTCTGATTCTCTATTGATTATTTTTCTTTTATAAAAAATAAATAAATTATCGTCTTTATTTACCAAGCAATGTTGATGAAAATTCTTATGAATACATTTAAATATTTAAGAAATGCAGAACATTTTTAAGTTTAATACATGCCTGTATACGGTCAGGAAAAAAATGCTTTGAATATTATTTTGGAAATAAAATACAGAGTTACACACTAAGGGATTAAAGAAACTTATTTTCATTTACCATTCTGAAAGAAATATGCTGCCTCATGAAAAATAAAATTTTCTTTTAGTAATTTCATTATTTTTATTCATTTCAAAGGCATCACTTGATATTTACAAATGAAAAATTTTTGAACAAAAAAAAAAAAAATGATAGTACATGATAAAAATAATTGAGTATAATTAATTCTAAAGCCTGTATAAAAAAAATGCACGCTATAAAACAGGCGATTAAAAATTACAGCTAAATTGTGATTTAGAAATAAGATGACCGATTTCTTTATTTTCTCAACTAGGCCTAATTAATAAAAATTGCATTTCATTTTCGTTAAATTTTAAAATATAGGACTAAACTCTCCGCAGCTCACTTGTAAACTCTGTTCCAAGAGATTGTATAGTAAACAATGAAACCTTAAAGCTATAACAAGACTTGGTGATGTTTTGTGTTTTGAGCAGGCAATGATATGTTTTAACATAAAGTCTTGTTTAAATAAACAAATGTGTCTGATCAGCAGCCAGAATTTGGCATTCACTAATCAGTCATTCATAGGTTATTGATGGTGGTGCTTGGTGGTTAAATTTCACAATATTTTTTAACCCTGATTTAGTGTTTTAAAGAACTCTAGTTTTTATTGTACTTTAACCGTTTGGGTAACTACTAAGTGAAACCAATTTTACATAGATTATAAAATAAATGTTACTAATCAAAGAATCTATTAATAAATAATTTTTAAATGCTATGAAAATTCAACTGAGTTGGAAAGTTACTTACAGTGATAGTCATTTGTCAACAGAAAAATCGTACAAATTACTATAAAAGGGGGGGAGGCAAATTTCATCAAAATTTGAAATCATGGGCATTGTGACATGGTTGATTTGAGATAGAATCTTCCTTTACCAAAATATCAGATGTCTAAAATTAAATCATCTAATCTTCACAGCTTCTAGATTCTTCACTAGGGGCTTTTTATAACAAACATTTTAAAAATTAATTTTCATAGCATATTTTCTCTATGGATAATAAAGAGTGATTTACATTTACATATTAGAAACATAAAATGTCTGTTTGCTTTTTTTTTTAAAGAATGTACAAATGTTTTATTTTTATATTGTAAGCTTAGTTATTGGCATGATATCAAAATCTTTGAGTACACATTTCAAAACTGCAGAAAATTCTAAAATAAATGTAGCCTATTTTATCATCTTGGCCATAAATAGCATCTTAGAACTTCAATAATAAAAAAACTTCCAATGAATTCAAAGAGGTTTAAAACTATAATTGTATATTTTATAAAATCAATTTATAAAGCTTCTATAAACAGAAAATCTGTCTCCCCAAGTATTTTTAAATTTTATATTTTCCCTTTTTACAATAATTACCATTAGATTAGATCAGATTACATTTTAAAAATTACAATGAAGGTGTACCATAAATTACCAACAATTTTAAGAACAAAACATTGGTTTACACTATAAATGAGGAAAATTAAAAAAATAAAGAGTAGAACACTTACTATTGTCCAACTTTCTTTTTTTTGACAAGGACATTTTGTCACTAATCGAGGAGATGACTTCAGAAGCTTACAGAAAAATAAAAATTAGATAGCAATTTCATTTCAAACATTTTTAGAGGTTACCACAAAGTTAGCTGCATCTTTTTATTTTAACCCTCCGTAATGCTCAATTTAAAAAAAAAAAAAAAATCACTAGAATATGTACAATGACTTGACAGGAACAAGTAGATTACAAACGAGGGGGGCGGGGAGAGAATTAGACGAAGCAATATAAAGCAAACTTGTGCCAATGACAGCTAACTTTTAAAGTATATCAAGACCATATATATTTTTGGAAGTGAAATGGATCAGTTGGGTATTTTAGATGAAATTAACTGGTTGACAAAATTCTAAAATAAGTGATGAAGCAAATGGATCCACTCCCACCAAATCACAGATAGGCCATGAGCCTTGGGGGGGGGGGGGGGAATACATAACAGAAAACCTGCATGAGCATTTCAGAGGGCCAAATAATACACAATTCAAAATAAAATTTAAATGCAATCATTTTAACTTTGGAGATGATTAATTAATCTGACATTTTAATTCAAATACTTAAATGCTATGAAACTGGTATTATAATACAATGTGCAGATTTAGCTACTTATAAGGAAAGTTTTGTTTTCAATATCACTTCATTATATTTGATCAAATTTCCCCATTTTAGAATATTCAAAATAGCTTCAATTGAATAATTCGGGAAATTGATTCTAGAATAGCATAAATATATTTCAGTAAATTTACATAAGTAGTTATATGAATTGCAAAATTATAAAAAATATATACATGTATTAGAGAAGGGAAAAAATTCAACTTAAAATATCCATTAAGGCATAGAAATTGCTAAAAATTATATCTATAGAATTTAAAACAGATAATATTTTTAAAATTAAAAAATCTATCTTAATTACTGACTTCAAATGATTAAAAAAAGTAAAGATTAGTTTAACAGGAGTAGTATTCTTCCTTTTTACACGACTTCTCTACATAATTTTATACACAAGTCTTCATCTATTTCACAAGAGCATTCATTTTGAAAATCCTTATAGAATTATCATTGATATAGAATATTATGCCACTGTCTTATCTTTCAATAGTCAGAATTTTATATTGCTGAACACATATCTTGAATCTCATATATATCACACAATACTACTAGCCACTAGTACTAATTGTTTCAAACTTTCATATGCAGAATATAAACTATTTTTAAAATTCATCAAAAATTAATTCATATGTATATGTCAATTTACATGAATAAGTAGGGGGAAAGTATAATGGTACGTGTTTGCAAGAAATGCTTGTGTATGAAACATTCTTTCACATATTTAAAGACAAAGAAATATGAACATCACTTTCAAAAGTTTTCCACAGTTTTCTTTCGATTTTTAAAAGATAAAATGAGCTTCATCATCCTTTATAAGGTATTTCATCAACATACGGCTGAAAATTCTTCAATGCATCTACATAAAGCCATTCTTAGAGCTACTTTTAATTCACGGCGTTCTTTTTTTTTTTTTTTCCCCCTTCAAAGGATTCGACTTAAAAATTCTTCAGAAATTTAAAATAAAAGTTGTAAGGGTGTCTTCAAAATTTAACATAAGACAACATAAAACAAACTCATTTTGTTAAAGATGCACATAATCTTTAATTTATTAAGTACACTATCTAATAATCAGAGTAAATTTTGCAATCAATCTTCAAAATAATTTTTTTTGTGATCAAACAAAAGTTAATACAACTATAAAAATGCATTCAACAATTTCCTTGATGATTCAAAGATATACTATTATCTTCATAAAACACTTTTCTCCGACTTCAACAAAATCGCCAAACTTATTATTAACCAAAACAACAATTCAAGAGTTATTTTAATGAACATCATAACAATCCCAATAATAGCAATCAAATGCGGGGGGAAAAAAAACTTTTTTGGATTTGTTAAAAAGTTCGATATTCCAGTTTTCTCAAATTTATATGTTACTTTCTGAACATTTATTGCTCCATTCCTTTTAATGTTAAAAAACTGAATGGTAAACTTTTCTGAACAATCACAGCATATGCCTGTTTTCAGATTAGAAAATAATGCACTAATTTTTTATATGCACACATTTGTTTCACTTATCACATTTTCTCCATAGTAATTATCTTTTCTTCAGTCAAAAGTAAAGCATATTTCACTTGAACTTTCCTGCACTTGTATGCTGTTTACTGAAATACACCACACACTAAAATAAAGTCTATTGAATGATATAACTTTTCTAAGTTAGAGCAAGAATTAGTTTGATCAAGCTCAAATGCAATGTATATAGTAGACCTAGAGCTATTTTACACACCGAGCGATGACATTTTCAACATATCATACTTACAATTCTTTTGTGTAACAGGAATAACGAATTTCTGTAATAATATGTCCCTGCAATGAAATATATGTCACAATTAAACAATATAATGGCAATTAATATCAAATAATTTCACTTTATTATGAACTCATAATTTGTGTTCATACTGTCAAAGCATTGAATTGCACTGTTTAGAAAACTTACACATAAAAAGTTTGATAATTTTATTCTCTTAGGAATTGCTTGCTTTACATATTACAACATTTAGTACATTTGTTTCAGCAAAGCTGTCAATCAAATGAAAAACAAAAGCTGTAAAGATTGTGATATAGGCCCTTTTTAATTTTTCTATATCATATTTAATCTGCAGCTTCAAGCATTCTGCAAATAATTAATATCTGGCAGTTTAAACTAAAGATAAGAAGTTACTAACACAGGCAACAGTGTTGATTCTATCAAACTGATTTACTCCACAGATGAAAATACCAGTCAGAAAACAGTCACTGAAAATTACTAACAGGACACAAACCATTTCTAAAAAGGTAATGATTTCAATCTGGGTTTTATACTGCAAATAAGGCACAGTAATTTCTCAGCCACATGCTCATATCCCAGCTAAGCCCTAATCTTTAATTTTTACAATCAAATAAATACAATATATTTTTATGTACATTATTTAAATTACAGAAAAATATGCAATGGATAAATTAGCAAGAAATGAAGAAATTTAATGTTGATGTTATTAAAGTTATAGATTCATGACAGATTATTAAAATAATCAAAAATTAATAGCAACTGATTTATAAGCATTTCTTTAGGTATTGACAATTAAAAAATAATATTAGCAAAACATAAAAAGTTGATTGAAAAAAAAAATCTTACTCGGATTTTACTGTTTCCACAAGTGACTGCATTCTAGCAATCAATTTTACATTTTAGATTGCGATTATCAAAATAATGGAAATACCAGTGAAAAAAACTGACATTTAAGAATGATTGTCATTAGCATTAAAATATAATTCTAGCTACATTTCTTTTAAATATAAAAAGTATACATCATATGAGACAACTTTCATGAAGTTGCATATGTCTTGGATTTTTGGTCAAGTCATAAAATGTCAGGTCTTACTGACTTTCAAAGAGACCAAATTATAGGGCCGCCCAACTACCTGGAGCAATTGTGACTGGAATATCCGAACTTCTAGGCATTCCAAGAGGCATGGTGTCTAAAGTCATGACAGCATAGACACAGTGCAACAAAGTAAACAGTGGATAGAAGAAGAAACTGAGTGAAAGGAGACCAAGAGGTATTGAAGCAGACTGTAATGTCTTAAAAAAAAAAAACGACAACCAAAGTGATCACAGAACTCAATATGCATCTGGCTTCTCCACTGTCAATTATTATAATTAGAAGGTACCTACATAAATAGAACAGTTACAGCAGAGCAGCAGCAATTCCCAAGCCACTTATCATAGATGTTAAAGACAAATGTCAAATACAGTGGTGACATAAACACAAAACCTGCTTGACTGATAAGTGGAAAATAGTTATAATGTAGGACAAATAATCCTTCAGACGTTTTCCCACAACAGGATGGGTGTTTCCCACAACAGTTTAGAGGACATTTGCACGTTCATGATTGTCTCCTTCCCCATGTTAGATATGAAGGTGGACCTGTCAAGGTATGGGCAGCCATGTAGAGGTTTTCTGCAGGTCTAATCATAATCCTGAAAAGGAGGCAGATGTACAAAGAAGTTTCAGCATCCTATCCCATGATGGAAATTTTGTTTCCTGCAGGAGCTGGAATTTCCCAGGATAATGCTTCTATTCATGCAGTAATACTTCTCCAGTCATAGTTTGATGAATACAAAGATGAAGTGGAACATTATCTTGGCCCGTACAATTCCCCACCCTCAACATAATTGAATTGTTAGTCTATTTTAGAGTGTTCGATTTGAAATCAATATCCGCCAGCAGCATCTCTCCAGGAACATTCGCAATATCTACATAAAGAATAGTACAATATTCCTCTAAACACTATACAGCATTTGCATGATTTGATTTCCAGGTGAATCCAAGCTGTATTACATGCCAAAGGCGGTCCTACACCTTATTAATAAATATTCTTGTATTTGGTTATGGTGTTTCCATTATTCTGATAATTATCGGTATGCTTATAACTTAACTCCTTTGAAATTCAATGAAAACCAAAAAGTCAAAGGCAATTAGTAACTGAAAAGCTTACCTAACATCAAGCAGTGAAAATTCAGATTTTCCTAGAAGTGAACCTAGTTCATCTTCATGTACCAATATTTTAAGAGGATTTGCAGGATCATAAAGCTTGTGTTTCACAATGTAGTTTTTCACATCCATGAGCAGCTAAAGAATAAATAAATACACATATATAAATGAAATAAAACACTTAAACAATAACTCTTTAAGAACTACAAAAATAGTAAGGTGAACCACAAGCAGAATTTATCAAAGGCGGTCAAATTAATTTTTCAGTGGCACTAGTAAAATTAATTCATCTCACCAATTCTCAAATCGGAAATAGATTGCATTTCATAAAGAAGAAGAAAAAAAAAAAAAAAAAAAGAACCAAGAACAATACAAAATTGAAAATAAATGAAAATGCTCTACTAGAATTCTAACTGCAAATTAATCTGAAAAAAATTAACAGCTTAAACATCAACAGGTATGATTAGCAAATATATTCATATCTATTTGCTAATCATACCTGTCATATATATTTATTTGCTAATCATTAGCAAATATATTCATATGTATTTGCTAATCATATATATATATATATATATTCATGCTGGTTTCTAAATTGCACATAAACTACTTCTTAAAATCAATTAAAGGATCTAATTCAATATTTCATTGGGAATAAAAGCAAAAACTGACCATCTAGAGATTATGGCTCTAGCACTTTGGTCTCCACAGTAGTATTTTTAATTCAGCAATGTAAATCAACTTTAAGCTAATTAGGGTTAAAAAATTCAAATGATGCACATTATTTAAATTTCAAAATTCCTTTCTTCAGTTTCTTTTTACTGACTGCTTCATATAAATTTAATTTTTTATAAGCAAAATCAAAATGATGCAATGATAGATACAGAAAAGAACATCTAAAATCCTTCAGAAATCAAACCAAGAGACAAGCATAAATTATTAAAACCTAATAATTAAAAAAAAGTTTCCAAATTACATTTTCAAAATATAGATACTTTAAAAGCCAAAAAATAACAATCAACAGCATGAAGACCGCTTAAAAGAAAATTGTATATAATATCACTAAATCAAATTGGTCCTGAATTCAGTCTAAACATAATTAAGAATGATTATTTAAACAAAATTTAACTTTAAATATTTAATATTCAATGTATAAATATCACATCATAAAAGCTGTTTAATTCATCTTATTTAAAAGATCTAAGAAGTACATGAACATATATTATGCCATGACCAATGATATATTCACCTGTTGCAATTTCTTTCACAAGTTCTAAAGGAATGCTTTAAGCAAATATCACATAATATATTTTACATGATCTTATAAGTAACACATTTTAATAAAATAAATTTATTTCAATAGATACTACGTAATACTCTAAAATAATGAAATTCTTACTTCATCCATTGTAGTTACGTGAGCAAAGAGAGAAAGTGGAGTTGTTTTTTTCTCTGTCTCCTCTGGATCTTTGATCAATTGCATCAAAGCATTTGAAACCAACTGTAAAAAATATTATTAGAATGTCTACAAAAACAAATATCCATCATACAACTGAAATGGAGACAAATTGTTTTGTGGAATTCAACTTTAAAATTTTTAGAGGGCACTTTTCTAATGCAAAGACATAGAATTCAAACCATAAGGTATTTATACCATTTGTTAAAAGATTTACTACAAGATATTTTTCCCCATATGCATATTGTCAAAACAAAGAGCAAAAGCACAACAATTTTAAAATCTGTGTCACATAATCCATTTTACCACTCATCTCTTCAATTGTTACACATCAAATGTTCTTAAAAATCCTTCATTTTTACCTACTATACAGAAGGCAAATATGTGCATGCAAAGGGGTGTTTCAGAAATGTTAGACTATAAGAATTGGATGTAAAAACTAAGCTTTAGAGTTTTTACCAATTAGGAAACTAATAAAATTACTTCTTAAATTTGAATAAAAACAAATCAAATTATCCTTGGACAATATCATGCACTTACAACTTCTGTAAAATCGATTCATGAATACCCTTCGGTTAAGGTAAGGCTAAGTTTTATATCTGCAATATTTATAATTTATAATGCTTATTAGGTTAATAAAATCTTAAATGGTACAGTTACAACATAGTGAAATAATATTTAACTATAAAACTAATAAGAAAGAAAAAATCATTGTTATACTTTGTACTCTCAATGATTATACAACATGACTTCAAAACAATACTATTGTCAGGATCATGAAAGTGCAATTTGGTTTCAGATAAGCATAAAATATCATACAACATAATTATAGACAAAATAATTTATGATGAAATTAATGTGCATGGCTCTCCCACAGCAACAGATGAATCTCTAAAACATACATGGAAACATTTTATTCTCCTATTCTCTCTAGACAGTGCTACTAGGGGACATAAACTGTAATTAAGTTTGCCATTTCCCCTCTATCTAAAATTATATAGACTATTAATTTAATAACTTTTTAAAATACTTTTTTTAATTAAAAACACATTTTAACTTAAACTTAATTTAAAAGATATTCATAATATTGAAGCAAATCTTAGTTCATTTCATTCCAAAATGTTTATTCTTTTAATGATAAGTAGCATATCAATTGCATAAAATGCCATTCAAATGCAAAATTTTATATACTAATTGAGTTATCTACAGCCAAATTATTCATAGATGATGCTCTAAGCAATTAACTGTTTTGATCTAATAATCAGACATGACACAGACTTGGAAAATATGAAGTTAAATTTCTTAAAATAATTTACAGTTTCAAACATACACACCGGAGAAATAAAATAAGTATGATTAACTGAAAAATAAAATGAACAAATGTATTGAAAAAGTGCTAGAGATATTAAAATTGATACAAAACTATCACTTATAAATGAAAACTGATATGAAAAATGGTAAAAATTCTATTTTTAAAAGGCTGAAATCGGTATTTATATAGAAATATGTCATGTCTGAATAATGTTTAGTTTTAGGTCTAAACAATTTGTTCCACAGAGATTTTAATAGAATGCACAAAATCAATTCAGATTCGCTACTTTAAAACTAACTATGAAGAACCGAATTTTCCAGATTGATTACCCAGCAAGTTAAAAAAAAGAGGCCGGTGGAAAAGAACCCTTTTCAATATGTGATTTAAAACTAATTTAACAAAATAATGGCTCCTTCTAACTTATTATATTACATTTTTCCTAATAAAAAGCTTGGAAATAAAATTACTTAAAATTCCAAAACTAACAAAATTATCTTTAGCATACCAAACATTTTACAGAATAAATAAAATGTATTATTTGGTACTATGATAAGCATAAGACAGTAAGAATATTTTTTTTTAATTCCATACATTTATTCATAATTATGAAATTATAGATCCTAAATTAGATTATGAGAATATTTTTAAAAATATTATTCATAAACCTTAAAGGAATTCTACAATTTCCTTGTTACACATTATACTTAATACAATATTATTCTAAATGCAATGATAACTGATTATCACATTTATGTACAAGGAAGAAAAAATATCAGTCACAATCTAAGAGGCATACAGCAAAATTTTGTCAAAATATTAACTAAAGTTATTCATATTTATTATTAAGTTTCATAGGACTCAGAATGGTTTCGCACTTACTTATTATATCAGCAGTTTGAATATTTTTTCTTAATCGCATTATACCTTTTTTTTTTTTTTGGCATATATCATGAGTTATGTTTGATAAATTATTTATCCTCAAATGCACAATTTCTGACTGAGATAAACACAAATAGCATGATTACACATACTCAATAATGTCAAGAAATAACAAATTATAAGAGTTTTGATAAATATTACATATGGAATTAGGAACATGCATATCAAATAAGCATTTTAAATATTGGTTTAGTTTAATTTTATTTATCCTATTATATAATTTACATATGCTTTATATTATTATTAGAAAAACTTTCAAATTTATGCAATCTCTTAAAATCTCATGGCTACTGTTTTTTCATATACAAATATATCACCTCCTTGCTCAGAGAAATAATTAAATGAATAATTCAAATGATGCCATCCAATATGTAATAACACATTTTACTTTATTATACACTATACATAATAAGTCATCTAATTCACAATGTTATGCAGACACTGTTTCTATATATTGAATTAAAAAAAAAAAGCATTACAGTTTGATTTTCTGTTGCTATAGTAAGAATAACAACTGGGTAAAAAAAAAAGGGGGGGGGGGAACCTTTGTTCTATTTGAGTACCATACATACTTATTAATATTTCAACTATGAAAATTTGATGAAAAGCTTTCAATCCTACGACATGCTACATATTATGTTCTTTCAAACATTAAATGAATACATTTTGTAATGAATTATTAATTAATTATAAAAATGTATATCAATCGATTATATAACTCTCATCATAAATTTAAAAATATCAAACATTTTAAATTAGAATAGCTCTTAATAATGTTAACATATGATTTAAATGCAATATAAAAACATTTTTAAGAATTATTATCAAAGAAAATATAAAGCAAAAAATAATTATTTCAAATAGTAAAAATCTATTCAACACTGCAAGTAATAAAGGAAGGTGCGAATTTAGTCAACTGAATATCCAAGCCACTTTCTTTTACTTCTTAAAAATTAACAATCGCCTAAATTCAAGAATTTAGACATCTTCTTTAACATTAGTATAATAAACTTTAAACTTTTCAATTAGATGCTGAATCAAACAGAAAATTTTGTAGTATGTCTTTGATAAAATGTATACAAATGGTTATACTTCTCTTGCATTTACCTGCATTGATAAACATATTATTGTTTGCACTGTTATACCACAGTTATACTTCATGTATGAGAAATGAATCTTTTATTTCAGTTTAGCTAGTATCAAAACAAACAAATAAAACATTTTTCTGCGTACTATATGAATAAAAATAATGTTGAAACTGTAAAATATTTCCAATTACAACAAGTAAGTTCATTTGCATCCTAAAGAAAATCTTTAAAATATGAAAACAATAAGGAAAAAAATTAAACTAGAAATGGAATCACTCACAACAGTAGGACAATTATCCGAAAGAGGTTCAGAACAGGAAGATGAAGAATTGGATGCCATATTAAGTATTTCTGCAAACACAAATATTAAAAATTATTAGCAATCTGAAAAACAAATATATAGTCTAGCAACAGACAAATGAGATAAGTTTAAAAAATTTATTTCATATTTTAAGTGTTCTTATAACATGAAAAAAAAATTCTTAAAATATTTTTAAAAAATCATATCAAAACAATACTTTACTAACTGGATTTTTTTAAGGAATTTCCTGAATGTTCTACAAAATCAGGCAAATTATGTTTCAGTCTAGGATACTTTAAAATTTGAAAAATAATTTAGTAACTCAAATAGAAATTTTATACTGATGGAAGAAACAGTACGCTTCAAACATCAGTAAGAACTGTGCAAAGAGTAAAAAATGTTCGTATATCTTCATAAAAAGCTGAGTTTTAAAAGAAAGAGCATAGACAATCTGAAAATTCACAAGTTCAATTTCCACTGTTACAAATAAACTCATTCATAAAAGGTATGAATTGGCAAAAGAATATTATCTGAAATGCTGGTTACGATTTTAGATACACAAATTGTTTGGAAACTTCGTTAAACTACACTACAAAATAAATTCAGAAAATGTATATCAAATTAAGAGCACAAAATGAAGCTAAATTCTATGCAAGCTAGAATTAATTCGTGTATCATTTAATCACAATCTGCTTGATCATATTACTAATGAATAAATACATTAATTCAGTTTTGAAAAAACAGAAATTATTCAGTATTTTTATCTCAGCATTTCAAAAAATAATGCGAAAATGAAATATCAAATTTGTTATGGGACACGTCGATTCATTGAAATTCTCAAAAACACAATACTTACAAATAATTTCTATGGTAAACGAATGAATGAAGAATACAGGAAATGATGTTTAACTTAAAAGAAACACTGCGTGTGCAGTCATTTTACGTTGATTTCCCATATCTTTTTCCATTAAAAAAATTTAAAAAAACACTTTCAATTCATTACTATCACCAGTAAACCGCCACAAAGCAAGACATGTTTGGGACAGCTCTAAACATTGCAAGAGTTGAAAAAATTTTGCAGCATATGATTGGTTGAAGCAATTGACGCTGAAAACTTGACTCTCTTGCTTGTTGATTCAACCAACTAGAGCTTCTTCATATAATCAGTCGACACCTAAAAAGAGGATTGAATGGCATCATGCGAATTATAAACAAACATAAAATATACCTTCCGATAATAACGCAAATAATTTAATATTGAAATTCAACATTCTAAGTGTTTGTGGCTCTAGTACTAGAGTACGTACTACAATAGAATCACCTATATTTTCATCCCGGCTTATGAGACCTCTTGACATGTTTCAAAAGAAAAGAAAAAAAAAAAATCATCTCTTAATAATGTTTCCTAACTATTGAGATAACTATTTGTAATTGTCCCAGCAACGTTATTTGAACTATTTAAGGGGATACCAGAAGAGAATCAACCGTTGCGCGCAGTAGTTTGCCTCGTGTGAACGCTACTTTATTCGAAGGTAATTCGAACTAAGTTTGCATCGCTAAATTTCTTTCAGAAATAGTTTATCCTGGAATCTTTGCCAAAAACTGACTTTATTTGTAAAGCTATTCGAATGAAAAGTGATAGTTAAAAAGTCTGCGTGTTCATCATTAGTGAAATTTGATTTCGGGCATTCCAAATGAGCCATACAGTAAGCTCGAACGCATTAAAAAAAAAAAAAAAAAATCAGCTGTTGGAAGGTTAATAAAGTGAGCGTGTATTCTGTGGTATGTAAAAGCAGAGTATAAATTATGCTGTTTTCTTGAAAAGTAAAAAGTTTGTTATTACAATCTTTACGAGTCAGGTTTTTTTTTTTTTTAGTCATTAGTATTTGAGGGGATAATCGAATGTGATATTTATTTTACACATCGATGACTTGTGGATAAATACGATAACAGAGTTAAAAAGAAATTAAGCTTCAGATCAGTATTTTTCCTAAAATATATACTGAAATTTTTTTGAAATAATTTAGTTATTCATAGGAAAAATTGTTGTCTGTGCGAAAACAGCAAAACTATGTTCGTTGCTCGAAAAAAACCCGTCGATTCTGTCTCTTTTTTGTGCAATACCCGAATTCTCCAAAATCAGCTTTTTAGTGATAGATCCAAAATTACACCATTTTTATAGATGAGAAACTAATTCACATTATTGTTTCAAAAATTATCGAATCTCTAGAGTAGGTATATATCAAATCACATAAAAAGAATGTCTTTTGTTAGTAAAGGATGAAAATACAAAAAGTAGAAATGCTAAAATAATTAAATGAGGTTACATAAAATTCATTATATTGACAAGGAAACAAATGCCAATTGAAAAAAATCAGCTGAAAATTTGTTTGAGCATATCAAGTGTAATTTTTAGTAAATTAGTGTTATTTTTAGTGTCTTTAAATAATGTTCCTCTTTGTATATGCAGAAATAAATGCTTCAAAATTAGAAAAACATGACGGAATTTTGATTATTAAACTTCAGTTTGGTGTTAACAGAAATAACCAGGCTACTCAGATTATTGAAATTACAGAAATAATGAAAAGTTTAATCATGGAATTAAGATAAAAGGTGGTATAGTGCTCTGGAAGCTGGTCATGGAAGTCTCTTTCATGGGAAATGTTTATATAGAATATCTTAGGTACTATCTTCCTCAGATTTTAAAAATTTCCGAAGTAATTTTCAATGTCTGCAAGCTGTTCAAAGGATTCCATTTACAATGATATTTACTAATTGAAAAGGTTCAAAATCAAATTCATTAGTAGCTTGAATTTTTTCTCACCAACCCCTTGAATTTCCTATTAAAATAATGTGAAATAATTAAAATATAATAATAAAATAATAGTATAAACTAAAACTTGTATTCTCTATTGAATTATTTTTATTATTTAAATATATTCGCACATTGAGTCTTCAATGGTCTTAATAGATAATTTTTTTTTATTTCTTAATTCACTTGAAAGGTTGCAGGAAATTTTATAAGTAATTAGCGAGAACAAATCTTCAGTGATTTGAAATCCAGTTTCTGACAAATTTCAAAGCTTTTCTTCTCTTTCACTTTAAATTTTGCTATCCGTAAAATCCATTTTGAGTTGTATTTTATTAGAAAAAGAATCAATTTTTTTTTTTTCCTTACTCTAATGAGACATTATATTGACTGATATTCTCCTAAAAACTATATTTCCTCTACGTACTGCTGGCATTCAAATAAATTCATAAATCAACATATCATCAAATTATTGATAGAATAATTAAAATAGTTACAATAGTTTCAACTAATTTATTTTAGAGCTTCAGTATTTGAACCTTTTGAATTTCTTTTTTGACATATCCATCTAAGAGAAATAATTATTCAACTGAATCAGCAAAATCGACGCAAAATCTTATTTCACAATTTTTTCACAAAAATTAGAATGTTTACATGTGAAATTCTTCTAAATTCAGTAAATGCTCTTAAGTTCTGTATATCAGCACGAAGGCCTCGACGAAAATTTCTCGTATTCTTCCTAATATAGGTGTTCCCTTCCCTTTTACATAAAAGTTATAGACCTAGGGCAAGTGTGCTCATATTTTTAAAATCAATGCCCCATCCATAAAAGTTTTTGTGTTTCGTAGTATGGTAAAATAAGTCGAATATTTATTTTGGACACTTTTTTCCGTCCGATTCGAACAAAAATTTTATGCAGAACCATTTTAGCAATACCCAGTTAGCACATCCTGTTGTGCAATATTACACATTATTGCTCAATATTATATTATATCATTTAATATAATACAATATTATACAATATTGCGAATGTTGTTTAATATCATATAATACTGTACAATATTTGTGTGCTACTAGGGTAGGTCAAATGTCAAATTTTATATAAGTTGTTGCATTTTTCAGTTATCGTGTTTACAAACATTCGAAAGTACAGACCTACAGATGGTAAACCCCTTGACGGATTTAGTTCAAAATTTGATATGGAACTGCACTTAAGATGTTAAATCTGTGTATTAAATCTTATTCATCTTATTCGTTATTTACAGTTACTGTGTTCACATGAGCTCGGGTAGCCAGACAGACTTCCTATGAATGGCTTACGTTCAGAATTGATAAAATTGTTATAATGTCTTTATAAGAAATCTCCTCTTTCTAATTCAAAACGTTTTTGAATTATCGTGCTCACAGACAAACATAAATCCAAAAATGTGTCTTTCGGATTCAGAGTCAAAAAAAGTGAAAAATTTTCAAAATCTCTAGCTCGAATCTTATGTCGATTGCAATACTTTTTCTATTATAAAAGAAGAAAAAAAAAAGTAAAAAAAGCATGGCATGGACAATCACTCGCCCCTCGCCTTAGAAGGTAAGTATGAATTATAGCATTTTGGTGCTCGGAATTTGCTCTTCTATATCTAATTTTGGGCTGTTCTTAGAATTTATGATTTTAAATTTCGAGTTAAGAATGTGATTTGAGGTCTAAGTGGAAAAGATTTTGCTTGTAGATAAGATTTAATACTAGAATAGATGATGGAAATTGGATTCAAATGTAATAATTTTTAAATATGGGGAATATATATATTTTTTATTTTTCCAAAACTATTTATCGTTTTTTAGTGTATGAAAATTAAAATTTCGATGCTAAGAAAAAGATAAACTAAAGTTCATTGTAAAGCAAGGACTCTTATCAAAATTCTTGATAGTTTGCTTGCACATAATAATTTTGATATATTCCATTTATAATATAAGTTGAATGAAGAATTTTTCAAAAACAATTTTTTAACATGCAATTAATTATTTTTATTTAATTTCCTTTATTTCTTTTCTTTTTATTCATAAAATATATTCATTAAAAATTATATTCATTTTCTTTTTATTCATAAAATACAGAAATTACTGTAGTATCACCACAATATTGATCAAAGTTGATAAATGTAGAATTTAAAAAATATTTTTTACAATACTGTGCAGCGTTGCTCAATGTAGGATTTCCAATACTGTTTCCAATACTGATTTCCAATACTGCAATGTTTTTACAATGCAGTACAATGTTACACAGTATTCGTCTTTTAATGAAAATTTATTATAGTAAATAGTTTGGAATAAAATCTCAAATTAAATGAATTATTAAGCAATAACCATTATTTTTGGGCCAGAATTGTACTGCATCAATGCGTTTAAAAATTTAAGTGCCTTTTTAATATTTTATAATGTTATTTATATGATATTAGGTATCTTTATTATTCACGATATTGTTCAATATTTTCTATTATACAATACTGTAGTGTTACTGGGGTGTAATAACCATAAGCTCACCATTTTGTTGGCGACTGAAATATCATTTGCAAATTTTTTTTTTTGTTCAATTATTTTAGTGATATATTTCTGCAGAAAATTTCAGTGCAATAATTTATTCCTCTGCTGTCATCGAATTTTAACTATTTGTTAGAATCTTTATCCCTATAGAAATATTTCTTTGGTTTTCTTATAGCAATGTATGCATATGAGTTGTAGCTCGGTAAGCATGATGTATTAAATAAACCACTTTCTATGTATCTTCTTTATCTCTTACTATATCATCTGAGCAACATATTTCACATTAATCTTAATATAAAGTAAAATCATTGTGGCTTTGTATGTATGTATGTGCCACATCTTGTCCTAAACGACACCTGATTTGAACAAAATTTTGCACATTTATTTTTCAAGACAAGAGGAAGAATACTATCAACTTTACAAAATGAAAAAATTAATTAAATATTTAATTTGCTAGAAATTAACCGAAATTTTGACGTTCTTGTGCAGTAACTTTGGACAAAATAATCTTACAAAAATATTTCAGTACCCCTTTAAAATTTAAAATTTTATCATTTCAAAGATATTAATCCATTTTTCTACAATATTTTTAATTGTAATTAATTTAAAAAATATTTTAAAGCTTTAAAATTTATTTGAACCATCCTACTACTGTTTTTTTATTTCATTTTTATTTTAATATGTATCTTTTAAACAAGTTTTCATTCGCTTCAGAGCAGTGATCTGATAATGTCTAAAAGCAGGCGTAAGTCAGTCTCTCAGAGTGCTTACAAGTGAATTAAACCGAGACACGTCGACAGCAGCCGCTTCTGGCTATGAGAAATTAATTATTATTTTCTTATTATATTTATTTCTTCATTTTACTTTCCCTCTAAAAAGAACTTTGGTGAAAATTATCCGAAAAAAATTCACCATCATGAAGTTAAAAATTTTACTTTTTTTTAACAATACTAATTTTGTTTTTTGACAATTTTTTTTAAAATTGTTATTAATTCTTTACAAAATTTAAGATAGATGATTCTAAAAAAAGGATATTTATAGGTAATCATTTGTCAAGCAATGTGAAGACTGGCAATTTTAAGGTTCTAGAATGTGTTTTATTTGTTGAGATACAATTGAACTACTGACAATTCAAATTTAGAAGATCATTTATTAAATTAAAAAAAATATAGTACAGAAATCCGCCGATATGTGAATTTGTAACGCACATAAGACATTTAATATGTTTAGTGAATGTTAAATAAGATTTTAAAAAAACGTATCATTAAAAGTATCATTGCTAAGTGCGTCCTTCTTCATATTCAACTATGTGCTCTAAGCGCAGAACCATATTTTCCACAGTGGACCGAAATAAGTCTACCGAAATATCAAGAACGTGGTGTCGAATGCTGTCCTTCAGCTCTGGCTCAGATACTAGCCTTTGAAGGTAGGTATTGTCTTTCAAGAAATTATACAACCAAAAATCACAAAAGGCAATCCAGTAAATTAGGAGGTTATGTTATTGGGAAACGACAATTAATGTGCAAATGTGAAATGCTGCTTTAGTTAGTTAGTTAGCTATATTAACGTCCCGTTTTAAACAACACTAGGGCTATTTTGTGACGGACCTCGTAATTTTGAACCGTGGTCAGATGACGAAATGCTGCCTTAGAAACTGCTTTACATGACGGCCAAAGTGAGGAGGTGCGCCATTCTGCATGAAAATGATGTCTTGAAGGCATCCACACTGTTGGAAGTTGTGGGATTACAGAATCCCACAACATCTCACGGTATCTTTGTCTTGTGACGGATTCTATTGGTAGTCATCTCTTTAAAAAATACGGTTCAATGATAAAGGTAGCCGTAAAACCACACCATATTGCCACTTTTTCAAAATGCAAATGCTGTTCATGGATAGCGTGAAGGTTTTCCGCTGCCTCAGTCATCTGTGGATGTTATTTTGCCTATTGAGATAAAAGTAGACTTCGTCACTCTACAGATTATTCCATGGCCAAGTGGCGTCAACCACCATTCTAGCAGAGAACTGAAGTTCAAAAGTTTTACGAGCTTCTGAGTCTCCGCCCTGCAATGGATGCACAGTCTTGATTTTGCAAGGATAAAAATGGAAAAACCGCCATAGAATTTTTCGAACGATAGAATTCGGCATATCCAATGCAAAAGAAATAACTGTGAGGCCGACACTACCTTGCGACAACTGACTGTTGACTTCAAAGACCGAGGTGTCTTCTTTGTCGACGCTAGAAGACCGTATTTGTTTTCGTTTTCTACATGGAAAAGGATAACTTTGGAATTTCTGTATCGTCTTGCATAGGAAACTTGGAGACATTGAACCTCTTCGTATTCGCTTCATACGACGAAATTCTTTTACAGCTACAACGGAGTTCTGCTGGTTCTGGCATAAAAATTTTATCAGCAACGCTTTTCTTGCAACGTAAGTACAAAGTGCAGAGGAGCAAGTAATATTCATGCAGAATCCGCCTTCTTTTTATTCAAAGAATAATTCTAATAAGCATGCGTTGCAACGCAAATGATATTTTACACTTTCAAGATATGAAAATAAATACCATTTGTGTTATAATGCCATCTGTTGGTGAATTTTGGAAATAAAATTTTTTATTTCATAAATTTCAAGTCCATAATTTGAATTGCAAATCTTATCCTATTTGAACCACTATAAAGCACTCGAATCCTCTTGGGAAAATTTATGTTTTCGCTAACCCTGAACATAAAAAGAAGCTAAAAAGCTAATGCAGAAAAATTGCAAGCTGTATGTAATACATCCAAAATGTTTAATCTTTTTAGATTAAAAATTCTTTTTATGAATATATTTTCTGAATATTTAATGCATATGAAATCTAGGGAATTGAAATTTTTAATAGAGAAAAATGGACAGAAAGTTTCCAACTTTTTTCAAGGAATAGATTGTTGGTCATATTAACGATATTATATTTAGACAGTTCTTAAAATTTCTCAAACAACTTGTGATTAAAATAATGTAATTATTAGATGTAATAATTATATTTTAGAAGCTAATTCTTCAAAATATCTAAAAGAAGATATTTTAATGATTAAATATGCTGAGCTTAATTATCAGTCAAATTATCTTCGGAATTAAAAAATATTGCTTACAGTATAAAAATTTTCAAAGTAAATTTTGAGAAGAAAGCAGTTAACTTATTGAAAATAGTAGAGGAGATTGGTCTAGTTATTACACTTTTATTTCAAGAATTTTTTTTAATCGAATCTATTGCAAGTACATTTACGAAACACTTTTTAAAATTTGCTTTATTTATTGAAGAACATTATATACAGGGTGATTATAATTAAAGTTACGATTTCAAAAATCGATAATTTTAAAACTAATGGTCAGAATGACTTGATATTTTTGCAGAATAATCGTGAGTCAATGGAATTTTGTTTGGCAAAGAAAACAATAGTTCCAAAATGTGCCGATAGCTGGCGCTGTTAGAGGAAAGATCAAAAATGGATTCGTTAAATACGGTAATAGTGTTAGACAAAAGGAAACAACAGAGTTCAGGAGTTTACTAAAAATTTATTAGCGATAAGACAAGAATACATGTTTATAGCGACAACAATGATGATGACAAAAAAAAAGCTTTATACAACAAACACCTCACTGATTTGTGGTTAAGACGATGGTTAAGTTGTTCGATATGCCCTCCGCCTTGTTCCGCTACTAATTGGAAGCACAAAACTGTATGTTCCACAACAGATCGGAGGGTATCTGTACTGATACAATGGATATGGTGTGTGATGCTTGCCTTCAAGTCTGCTAGATTCTCAATCCACCCTCTGTAAACAACATTCTTCAGGCACCCCCAAATTCAGAAATCACACGGGTTTAAGTCGGAGGAACGTGGCGGCCACGTTGTTGGAAAATGGAGACTTATGATCCTATCATCTCCGAAATGAAGCTCAGCAGCTGCTTCACAGGAGTTTTCTTGTTCGAATAACAGCGCAAGATGTTCCGTAGCACTTTACGCACCGTGCGGATCAGCATATCCAGCTTTCGACCAACTCTCAGTGCACTGCTGATTCCAGAATCACCGTTAGTCTGTTCTTGTAATGCTGTAGCCACATTTTACTGCCGCAGCTGAAATTGGTTTCCTTCCTCTACCCCGTTTCACGTCAAATGAACCGGTCTCTTCGAATTTAGCAATCATTTTTCGCAGCCCATTTGTAGTTATTGTATCAGATTTTACGGATTTTAATGTCCGAAACTTCCTGATAGCTGTAAGTGCACAGTCGTCGTTCTTATAAAAAGGCTTCAAGAGCAGAGCGCGATCCTTTATAGTCAGAGTCATGATGAAGCATTCAGGCAAAGAGCTGGTGCTCTGCATTTTTATGGCAGCTATGTCTGCGGTGTGCCTGTCACGTATAAGTAATTCGCATATCTCCAGACAATGTGAACTCTGACAGCGTCATCTATCGGCACCTTTTGCATTTATTTTTTTCCTTCGCCAAACAAAATTCCATTGCCTGACGATTTTTCTGCTAAAATATCAAGTCATTCTGACAAGTAGTTTTAAAATTATCGATTTTTGAAATCGTAACTTTAACTATAATCACCCTATATTTTTAAAAAACAGTTAGACAACTTTAATTCAACAATATTAACACCTATGTATATCGTAAAATCTTGCCTCGCAGTGGGGTGTGTTGTTACAAAACGTGGGGTGATTTATCATAATATGTGAGCATTAAAAATTAATAAAATATCTTTATGTTTTTATTATTTTCTAGGTTGTAAGGAACAACAATAGATCTCTGAACTTTATTCACAATGCATTTGATATCATAAGTTTCTATGATGAACGATCGTAGTAATTAATGTCTGAATTGCAGCTTTTACAAATTTGTAAAATTAGCTTTATGATTGGGAGTCGACTTTATTTAATTACAACACTGAAGCTAGCCTAAATTTTAAGATTGGTTCATAAAACTCTATGCAGTATCAATTATCATTCTCTTTGTACAAGGAAACCTGTTAAGGAACTCTTTTCGTTTCGTTTTTTGTCTGTGGTAATGTTATTTGTTTTTAGTGCTTGGTAGTTTTCTCTTTATAATTTGTCATTTTGTAGCTTCGGTTTGCAAAGTATTTGCTACCGATGGATATGTTAAAATGAAATTTATTACAGGTTTCTGCTTTGGCCCTTTTCTATCTTTAGATTGTGGAAATGACCTTGTTTCTTGAGTAATGAGAAGGTGCTTTATTTTTCTACTGTTGAAGAAGAGAGGGCCATTTCTAATGAAGGACTTGCTTATAATGCAAAAGGGTTTCTTTCTGAAATGAAAGGAGGGCCTTTTGTTTTTGCAGAACTTCTTCGAGCATCTTTTACAAAATTTTATTCCTCAAGCAAATCCTTTGACTAATCTAATATGACCTGCGACTGATGGTATGAAATCTTAATCCTCAAAAATGTTCTAATTAAGTGGTCAAATTTCAGTCTCATCTGGCATCTTATAGCATCTGGTAGAGCCTATTTCAATATAGAAGAAATTTCATACATAGTCGGAGTCTTTTCAGTGCTATTTTTGACCAAAGGATCAATGAGAGTACTAATGAATTTTTTTAAAGGTCCAAACACAAACTTGTCTAAAGGGTGCAACTAAGGTCATGTGTGAGGCGGGCTTTGATATTTCTTGGTAAGAGAAATCCTCCATATTTGTAAACGAAATCCAATGTTGGTAAACCTAGATGACATTGATAATTTGGTCAGAAGAAATAGTACAGATATTTTTTTGGTAACTTTGATATATTTTACAAAGTATCTCGCGAAGACTTAAAAATTCTGCTCTGCTGTCCACACAAATTTTTCCTTGAGCTTGCACTTCTTTCAGTGTATTTGAAAGCAAGTGATGTTTAAAATCTTTCTTCTAAAAAACAAAAAAGGGAGGACATGCTGTTGCCTTAATATCAAGAATCACACTTAGCAAAGTGATATCCTTTTCTTATATTAGTCCCAACCTGTTCAAAACCTTTTCTGGCAATTATCTTTCTTGGTTTCTGAACCTATGTCAATCAAGTCTGATCAATTTTGAAATTATCTTATCATTTTAATTAGAATTTACCAAATCTAGTTTATAAATTGTCGACTGCAGCTAGTAAATCTTCTCGGGCCAGCCGCCTGTAGTGTGCTTAAACAATTACGCTTTATCCACTAGAAAAGCTGTCAGACGGTCACTTAAAGAATTTTTACATTCAGTACCATTGAAATTTTTATTTGTTTTTTTAATTGTGGATTGATATGCCGAAGTTTATCATTTCTTTTTAAAAAGGTCATAATATATTTCTGAAGCACTTAATCTCCATCTTTTAATCATCTCTGGATACCAATCGTATTTTTTATACACATGTCAGGTACAATTGATTCTGAATTTGAAATAAAAATGATTCATTAATGTAATGTATAAGCATCATTTCCAAGAAATCTTTAAAAAAATTAATAAAATTTAGATGCATTGTTTATTTAACTAATTTAAATAAATTATGCTTAAAGTAGTTAAATTAGAGAATGAATGATTAGAATTACAATTTACCAATGCTAATAGGGTTTCAGTTTACAGGGGAATCTCTGGAGTCTAATGAAATTTTCACACTAACCTGCGGCCTGTTACAATGTACAACCAGTTATCACTTATTCAGTGGCCTTCAGAAATGTTTCTTATGTAATGTTTCCCTTTCCGTCCTTCTTTTACAGTTTCTCATATCATCTTTAAAAAATAAAACATATCCCATTAAAATTTAAACTTAGGATAAGTTGTACGCTGTAATAATCAGTTCCAATGGCATTGAAATAAGTTGTCCCTTGTGGCATCAATTTATATCTTGATATTTGTGTACAGTTGTACAGAACTTTTAAATATGATACCCCTTAATGTTTTCTCGAAACTTGTATACATATATATATATATATACATGTAGGAATTATTTTATGTAATGCAGAATGCAATTTCGAAGACAGTGAAGAAACTTTCGATTTCGTGACGTCGTTTTATTTCATCTTGGAGAAGCAGGCATTATGTTCAAGCAGGAGCGTCGAGCAACACACAACAGAGAACGATACAATAAGAAATGAGGGAAAAGCTCTTGAACCTTTTATCCCTGGTCTTATATAACCTGAGATATTGATAGGGAAAATATTTTTTCATAGTGCTAATATATTATGAGATTTCGATAGGGATTTTTGACGCATGTCAATCACAAGTAAGGGAAACACAGGGATCTTTTCAAAAAGAATGTGCTTATTGGACATTTTTCTAGCCCTTCACGCGGAGCGTGAGAATGTGTCGGCGTTTAGCCGATTCAGCAATTTATAAAGCTTCTCTTGAATTAATTAAGTAGAAACAGTGGAATCGGATCAGGAAATAAGAGAATATTTTTAGAATGAAGTTACTGTGGGCTAAATTAAGATAAAACCTTGGAAATTAATTAAATTGAAATTAGAGTTTAAAATATCATTACAATTTTCCCCCCACCGTAAGACATGGAAGTGCGTCGGAGCCCTCTACACACAGCCATACCTTACAGTGGTGTTCAAGTAAGAAAAATTAATATTTAAAGGCATATTAAAAGTAATACCCAAGTTTCCATTACCTTTACATTAATATAAAAATCATTTTGAACAAGATTATGCAAAACATAAAAAAGACAAAGTGATATCAGTGAAAATATTAGATAAACTTAAATATTCAACAACACCAAAAATAATAATAATAAAAGGTGCAATATAAAAATGATTTTCTGCAGAAACTCAGTCTATTGTCTCTCAGTCTGTAAGATTGTCTCTATTTGGTGAGGAATGCTTGCACACAATGTCCTTTAAATAGCAGAAAGCTCAACAAAATTATGAAATTTTATGTAAAATAATGGAATAACAAATTGAACTTATATAATAGTAATATATCAACATAGTTTTGATTTTTGTATGTAGCACTTCAATCTGAAAATAATAATATGAGATTCAAAATACTTTTATCATAAACATTAATATTCAAAACAAATGACATAAAAATGTGTAATTTTCAAAGAAAAACTTTAACCCACTAGTTAGTCAATTAGTGGTGAATAGTAAAACCATGTCCACCAATTTCTAGTAGTGGGTGAAACTTAATGACCCAAAATTAGGACATCAAGAAGGGGGACGTAATTCGTATTCTCTTTCTACCCTCATCCAGGAATATTTACTTCCAAAGTGGAGAACAATATATCCAGGATAAAAATAGAAATAGATAAAAATTAATTGTGAGGTTGACCCTATACTCACATCTCAATAAGACTGAGGTATTTGAATTTATGTTGTGATGGCGCCTATCATATCTCATCATGAAGAAAAGAAAAACTAACTCTTACGAGTGAAGACAACGGGCCAACCAGAGTTGGGGTTTATGTGGAAAATACATGGGAAATAAAAGGATATTTTTTAATTTAAATTATTATTCATGACTAAATTTTAATTTTTCTGGTGGATAATATGTTCTTAATTTTGATACATGGACAATATCAGTTGCCTTGTTTGTTAATGCGTATGGTTTAGTTATTTCCTAATTGACATCTGAAATTTTAGTTACTATTTCATATGGACCTGGAAATACTGGAAATAATTTTCTACGATTTGGGTAATTAAATTCCTCATACATTACAATGTCACCAGATTTGAATGAAGAATCTATAAATCTAGCCTCATATCTTATTTTATTTTTATCATGATATTTTATTATAAGTATCTTTAGCTAATTCTCTGGCTTCTTCTACTGGAAGAGATAGAATTGATTTTGTGTTAAGGGAGGAGAATAAGGTAAAGTGCCAACTAACAAATATGCAGGAGGAAATTTTGTAACTGAATGGGGTGTTAAATTATATTCATTGATTACTTGTTCTAAAGGTCTAGTCCAAGGAATTTTAGTAGGAGAAGAATTGACTTTGTATTTTAATTTAGTTACTATTGACTGGTTAACTCTTTCACATTTCCCATTAGTTTGTGGATGATGTGAAGATGTTAACAGATGCTTGACACTGTAATTTCTGAGGAAATGCTTGAATTTAGATGGGGTAAGAGCACCATTTCTATCAGTTAATAATTTGGAAGGAACCTGAATTTGGAACACTTGCTTTAATATATTAATATAAATTTCAGAATTTTCATTTTTGCAAGGAAAAGCCCAAACATATCTAGTTGCATGATCAATTAATATATGAAGAAATTTTTAGTTGAATTGTAATAGTTAAATCCATGAACAGTTTCGACAGAAAGACATTCAAAAGGACGATCAGTGGGGGTGGGGGGGCACAGACTGTTAAAGGCCAAATCTTTTTTACTTTTTCTTTTTATTTAATTGACAAATGTCACAATGTTTAACAAAAAGTGCAATATCTTGAGTAATATGGGGCCAATAATACTAAGGAGTAATTAAATTTATCATTTTTTGAGTGTCTGGATGCCCGAATTGTTCATGAGCCTTTTGCAAAATTTTTCTCCTAAGAGAAAAAGGTACAACTATTTTAAACATTTTTTTTCTTTTTAACTAAAAATACATCATTAATATTTTTATATTTAGTATTATCTAAATTGTCTAAATTTTGACAGTGTTTTATCTCATCTAATTCCACTAAATGCACAGAATGTTGGAGATATTGAGCAGTAGAATGCCTTGATAACATATCAGCTTCAGCATTAGCTGTTCCCTTTAAATATTTAACTTCATAATCAAACATGCTTAATTTTAAAGACCAGTAAAATAATCTTCCCTTTAAATTTTTTTTAAATATTTTTAAGCCAAACAAAAGGAGCATGATCAGTATGAATTATGAATTTTTTCACATGTAAATAGTAATAAAATTTATCATCTGCTATTGATAAACATTCCAACTCAGTTATACAATATTTTTTTCATAAGAACGTGAAGTTCTTGAATTATAAGATACAGGATGTAATTTACCAAAACAGTCAGGCTGTTTTAAAACAGCTCCAATGGCTACCTGAGATGCATCACAAAATACATGAAGAGGTAAATTAGGGCTATATAGTTGCAACTCTGGATTAGTTATCAATTTATTTTTTAATATTTCAAAAGCTTTTTGACTGTCTTCTGTCCATTGCCATGGTGTTACTTTTTTAAGAAGATTATTTAAAGGTTTTGTAATTTTAGTATAAGAATCAATAAACTTATTATAAACATTTACAGAGCCAAGAAAACCTTGAAGTTGTTTAACATTTTTTGGAGGTTGTAATTTTTTAATACTTTCAATATTATGATTATCAGGAGAAATGCACCCTTCCTTGATTTACCCCAAGAAATTAATTTTATCTTGAGCAAACGCATATTTTAAAAATTTTAATTTAATGTTTTCTTTTTCACACATTTGAAAAATTTGTTTTAAATGAACATAGTGTTCCTCTAATGAGTTAGAGAAAACTGCTATGTCATCAAAATAGTGACATGCAAAATTTGAAAATTTATGTTTATTTAAAATTCTACGAATAGTTCTAATAAATATTACAGGTGCATTTTTAAAGCCAAAAGGTAGGAATTGAAATTCATATAACCCTTCAGTAGTTACAAATGCCAATTTATGTTTATCTTGTTCATGCAAGGGTATGTGCCAATATCCAGATGCAAGATCTAAAGTTGAAAAAACTTTAGCTGTACTTAATTTATTTAATAAAGTATCTATTCTAGGGAGAGGCTCTGCCCCAGATTTGCAAAGGGTATTAATTTTACGATAATCAATACAAAGACGACTTTTTCTATTTTCATCTCTTTTATATGCTAATGTTACAGTGGAGGAATAGTTACTAATAGATTATTTTATTAAACCTGCATCTAACAAATTTTTAATTTGCTTATTTATTTCAATTTCATCAGGAGCAGAGATTCTATAAGCCCTTTGTGAAACTGGTAAATCAGATGTTAAATTTATTCTAGGAGGTTCCATTCTTATTCTACCAACATCATATTTATTTTTTGTAAACACATGAGAATATTCTGACACCAGAGATAACACAGGTTCAGGTAGTTTGTTTACAGTCAGAGGTGGAAACATTTCCTCTGAGGTGTTAACTGCCTTGACCTTATTATCACCAGTGTTATTATTTTCAAGAATATGTAAAGACTTATAATTATTATTCGTATGCAAGTTGGTAATAATTTTTCCATTTTGAAATATTTTATTTTTGTCACAATCTATAAATAATTTATATAAACTACAAACTGGAAGTCCTAAAATGATATATAGTAAAGGACTGTTCATAATATATAATATGATTTTCTTATTTATTTGGCCAATTTGTAAATGTATGTTACAAATTTGGATTAATTGGAACGTTCCATGTGCTTGTTTGACTCTAATTGGGTTTACATTTTTTCTTATCGAGTTAAGTTTTTTCACAATATCTGAAGATATAATTGAAAGCGTGGATCCTGTGTCAATAACAAACATTGTCCAAGTTAGTTAGACTTGGTAAAAGTGAGATGTGTCCGGACACTAATAATTGTCATTGTGCTGGGGCTAGGAGCCTCATTAGGAGAATTTTATCTCAGTCCAGGATTTTGAGAACAGCCAAGAGGGACTTCTGTGCACGGGGAAGTCAAACTGACTGTTATTGGAACATTTGTCATAAATTGGGGTTGATGAAAAGGACATACTAGGGTCCAATGATCAGCATTTGGAATACCTATTTGAGTACAAATTCTACATGGAGAAAATGGTAATCTTTGTTGGTAATGCAAATTAGAACCATAGTTATTGAAATTATTGGGACGTGGCCTTATTGAATTATGATAATTTTGTCTAAAATTATTGTGAGCTCGAGGAATAAAAGAATTAAATCTATAATTAAAATTATGCCTAGGTGTAAAAGGTGCTGGTTGCCTTACTCTGATTCTGGTTTCATTACACCTGCTTGGGTTTGGTTCTGAATATTCTTCCATTTTTAATAGTTTAGTTGTTATTGTAAGCCATTCTGTAGGGGTGCAAGGAGCTTTTATGCTTACCAATTGTTTTAGTTGAGTTGGCAGTCTATCAGTAAGACCTTCTAAAATCAGTTGTGGATTAAGGCCTAACTGTCTGCCACAATTTAATTTTAGATGAAACTAATCAACTAATTTAGCATTTTTTGAATCAAATTTCAATTGTGAAAAGTCAGAAAAATTAACAGTATTGGGTTGAATAAACTGTTCAGTTAATATACAACATAAATAATCAAAATTATCAATATTTAAACAACTATTTATATAATGTGTTAAAGCTGACCCTTTTAGAAATTTAGCAATATTTTTAATTTTCCACAAATCAGTTTTTTTATTTTCTTGACAAATTTTGTTGAAATATCCCAACCATAAATCCATTTTCATCCCTTTTTCGGAATCAAAAGGGATTATGGAGGGTTCTTGGGCTATTTGATCATTTTCTTCTTTATCAATTTTATTTTCTGAACTTTGAGGGCTAGACACATTTATTTTATCTGTGTCAGTCATTTTTCCAGATCTTAACAACATTAAAGTATATTTCAAATAAAAAAAAACATTATAAATTTATGCATAAAATTTTAAAAAATAGATTTGATAAAAGACTAAAAATTCAATATTTTAAATAATACTACAAATATATAATTTTAAATAATTCTAAAATTCAAAAATGAAAATCAAAAGAAAAGAAAAACACACAATATAAATCGATTTTCACCCATTGAGAGATGAAACCTTAAACACTTTTTGGATGAATCATTTTTTTAATTGATCACAAAAATCCAATTTTGAGCACTGGAACTGGAACTGGAGACTACGGCAGGTGACTGTTATTTTGGTGATGATAATATAACAAGGAACTGACGTCGAGATCGGGATTATTCAGCACAGGTAAGGAGCCAGAAACTTTTATGATGACAAGGAGCCCCAACTCCTTGAAGATATAAGGAGCACGCACCTGACAATGTGGAGCACAAACACAAGGTATCTATTGAACAACAAAGCCGGAATGTCGGATGAGGTCACAGATTACGGAAGGCACGGTACCATCGACGATGCGGTAACATGACGGGATGGTATTGCCTCAGTTGGTATGGAACTTCGTTATGGAACGACGTAGCCGAAGGAGCTTCGCTATCGGAGACAGCGTTGGATCGAATGGCCGCACCAGTACAGAGCCATCTTTGATGCACGGCGAGCTGCGGAGACGCAATGCAACGTTGGAGTCTCACCCGTGGATTTAATTTTAATTCTTTTAGTTCATTTGACAATTTTTCACAGGAAACTATCCTTGTCGACTCTTTATATATTTAAGCATTATTTCATGTAAAGCAGAATACAGTTTCGAAGACAGTGAAGAAACTTTCGATTTCGTGACGTCGTTTTATTTCATCTTGGAGAAACAGGCATTATGTTCAAGCAGGAGCGTCGAGCAACACACAACAGAGAACGATACAATAAGAAATGAGGGAAAAGCTCTTGAACCTTTTATCTCTGGTCTTATATAACCTGAGATATTGATAGGGAAAATATTTTTTCATAGTGCTAATATATTATGAGATTTCGATAGGGATTTTTGACGCATGTCAATCACAAGTAAGGGAAACACAAGGATCTTTTCAAAAAGAATGTGCTTATTGGACATTTTTCTAGCCCTTCACGCGGAGCTTGAAAATGTGTCGACGTTTAGCCGATTCAGCAATTTTATAAAGCTTCTCTTGAATTAATTAAGTAGAAACAGTGGAATCGGATCGTAAAATAAGAGAATATTTTAGAATGAAGTTACTATAGGGTAAATTAAGTTAAAACCTTGGAAATTAAATAAATTGAAATTAGAGTTTCAAATATCATTACACACACACACACACACACACACAGACACATACACACACACATACAGGGTGTCTCAAAATCCTTGACCGCGGCTTTTATTCCTGAAATATTGATCGCAGCCATATACTGTAAATTACAAAGTTGCGTAAAAAAAGGTGCAAATTTCTATGAAATCAATTAAAGTTTTAAGGGGATTAAACTTTAAAAAATATAAAATTTAAATTTTTATACGGACCCCGTACAAAAAAATTCCCCAGTAAGTAAAATGTGCACCATCCTCTAATATGGTCATGTACAAAATTTCAGCATTTTATCACTAAAAGCTTAAAGATATGAAACTACATAAATGCTGACTTAAACCACTTTTCGATGCCTGGATATGAGTTCGCAAAGAGAAAAAATCATGTTGGATGTTCATGTTTTAGGGGTCGTACACAAATGAACAAAGAAAGTAATGATTGAATAAATAAATAATAATTTTACTATTTATTGTCTGAAAACTATTAAAAATGTGTAGAAATAATAACTTAAAGGAAAGATTACATAAGGAAAGATTACTTTAATGAAAGATTGTATAAGATTTTTTACAAGTTCACTGACTGTGCTATTTTTAAATTATATTCTGTAATTCATGATATAAAATTTTAAAGTATTTTTTCAGGAAGCATAGATTTTAAAATTTGTGTTTAAAACTAAAGATATGAAGCACATTTTATTTTCTTATGATGCATTTCTGCGTCGCGTCATCTGCACTGAAGCTGAAACATTTGCATTTTAATCTGTTATTGACCCTTCTCCAACTTTATTTTAACATATCTTTGAGAATTTTCATGATAACATTCTGAAATTTTGTACATGACCTTATTAGAGGATGGGGCACATTTTACTCCTTGGGAATTCTTTTATATGGGGTCCGTATAAAAATGTAAATTTTGTTTTTTTTAAAGTTAAATTCCTTGAACATTTTAATCGATTTCATAACATTTTGCTCCTTTTTTTATTCAACTTTGTAATTTACAATGTATGTCTACGATCAATATTAAGGGAAAAAAGCCGCGGTCAAGGTTTTTGTGACACCCTGTATATATATTTGCTATTAACTGCAATCAGTCCAAAAAATCATTGAAGAATCCAGACGAATGAGAGCTACTATTCCGCTAAAGAAAAGCGAATTTCAACTGGTGGTTAGTTTAAAATTCGAAAATCATAACTTGCCACGTGTAAAAACTAGTCTTGGTTTTCCCTACTACAAAGAAAAGTTAAAATGTGGAGAATTTTAAATGTTTTCAACTGTCTGTACTTAATATTAGAAACCGTATAAATAAAACTTACATTTATTTCCAAAAACTTAAAAAACATCATTTCACACTGAGTTAAATTTGTTCCTCTGTTGAATAAAATAGCATCATTAAGGGTTTTATATCAAACAAAGGAACTTTTTAGAAAAAAAAAAT
The DNA here is from genome assembly GCF_947563725.1 of Argiope bruennichi. Taxonomy (NCBI): domain Eukaryota; kingdom Metazoa; phylum Arthropoda; class Arachnida; order Araneae; family Araneidae; genus Argiope; species Argiope bruennichi. Next base: position 130,445,988 of record NC_079162.1, on the reverse strand, counting down.
TCTTTGAAATACATACTATTGTGAAAGTTATTATACCAAATGAATTTTGTTAAAAAATGTTAGTATCGTTCGAAGGTTCTTAAGCAGCTTGGTGTTAAATTATAGGAAAGGTTTTACCGGACTGTTGATTTCCGAACCAGGTAGTCAGCCAAAAGAATGAGAGGGAATTTGAAGTCAGTATTGTTTTCTTTTAACTAATATAAATGTTTCATTACCGTAAAAGCTATAATTAAAATTTGCAGTTACTTCGATTAATGAAATTTGGTTATGTTCTATGTTACCAAAATTGTAGATCTACACCAAATTTTGTTTTTAATCGGACGAAAAGAAGATGTTAATAATGCGTACTTGATTTTCTTAATCACAATACAAAACACGAAACTCTTAAGAGTAGGACTCTGTTATGGTATGCGAGATTGGTTAGTTGTTTTGTGGTTAATGGTACAAAAGCTAGATTCGGCTATGCTGCGTCAAACGTATGGTAATTTAACAATCACAGTAAAATTTAAAATTATGTTACTAATCTTTAATCTGAAGTAAAAAAAAAACAGGCTTGTAAGAAAGTGTTTTAGTAAAATTTAAACAAACTCACTTTGTGCTAAAAAATGCCTGATAAAAGCCCCATAAAAGGAAACGGATGACAAAAAGTTTAAAACTCAAAATGAAGATATGAAAACAACGATTTATTAAAATAAAAGGTGAGATAATAACATTATCTATTTTTGTATTTTGTTGGGATTATATATTTTCTCTTCCGTTTTTGTGTTTTTGGAGGAGATTAAGTATAGATTTCATCAGATGTCTCCAACTCTCCACTGATATTGTATCCCAGAATATCTTCAGAAGCACCCGAGGTACTCATATCCATGACACTCTCGGACTGTACTGGAGTGGTACGCTTAGGAATTGAAGATATTGTTTTGTCATGATTGACAATGTTCATTGTTTGTTTGAAATTGGAATCTTTACTATTCAGTTTTGTAGTAGAAGCAGTTATTTGCTATGGTGGTGTTTTCCAAAATTTTGAAAGATGTCCATTACCTGTATGAGGCTTAGGAGAAATTTCACAGGGTGATTTCTTACAAAATTCAGATATTTTGTGGGGATTTCCAATGTAGTTATTAATTTTAGGTTTAGAAATCCTTAAGTCTTGTGAAGTGGCAGCATTATAAGTGAAGTGGCGTGTAAGATGGCTGGAATGGAGCAGAATCAATATGCAGGATTATAGGTATGATCTGAGTGCTTTTTGCTTCGAGAGTTTCTTTTCTTTCACAACTGTAGAATAGCTAGTTCTATCAACCAGCCTATGAACGTTCACAATTTGATTTGCATCCAGATATGAAATGCCTTTTATCACCTTTTCAGCAATCATGTCCTTTTCAAGTATCCACGAAGAAAATGAGTTAGAAAAAGAAGCATGTGAACTTTTTAAAATTGAAGCCTTTTTCTGGGGGATACAGTCAGAGTTTTTATGGCTCATTTCTTCACAATAGGTACAAGTTTTGAAACCGGAGAAGAGTCCGGTTTTGAAGAATCGAGTTCCACGACAGGAAGCTTTGGAGTAACAAAAATACTAGCACTTGAAACATCGCAAATGATTGGGAATATAAGACCTAATGGCCAATTTGTGGCCCACTTTAATATATTCTGGCATTTTAAACGAATGGAACATGAGGATCAAATGCTTGGTATATCAAGGTGTTGTCCATCATTTCGTATTGTTATATGGCAGACATGAGTAATCCCTTGACAAACGACTGAAAGTATTTAAATCAAGCATTTCCTAATCTATTCTCTCAATTTTCTATTCTATAATGCTTAAGTAGTATCAATAGTAACAAGCAACACGAACAAAAACGACATGAAAGAAATTAAAACTGTACAAAATATACTAATCCAATAATAATAATAATGCAACCTGAAATTTTCAATGCGATATATAAACAAGAATATATATATAATGATATATAAATGAATCAACCAATTCATTTAATCTTGATGATTTTGATGTTTATGGTCCAATAAATTTCGGAAGTTTATTGGTGTCATGCTCGATTCACACCCGTTAAGTATTTCTGATTCGTCATCATCAGTCTCATCACTTTAAATGTTTTATGTTTCTCATTTATGAATGTTCAATAGTTATATCACTCCGCGTAACATACTAAAATTTCCCTGTTTCCCGAATAGTAAAGTTACTATGTGTTGTTAACTATTCACATTTTTTTGCTTCCCTTCTGTTATTCAAGTCAAGCATGTCTTACAAATATGATTATCCCAAAAAGTGGAACAAGCCTTTCTTTAAGTGTTGAGCGTAGCCAGGTATTTCGAATTTCAATGAAATTTTCTTAAATAAGGTAGGTAATTGTATAAATATTCCTTAAATGTTGTGAAAATTAAAAAAAAAAATTTTTAATTAATTTTATAGGGTTCCATAATGCAAAAATGTCAAGTAACAATTTTTTTGCATTCAATTGTGCGTAAACAAAGTTTCACATTTCTATTGTTTGCCAACGGATTCTAAAACTTTCAACGTTTTTGCGCATGCGTTAAGGTGGGTTTAATTCGTCAAAATAGGGGTGACAGGAAAGACGAAAGAGAGAGATATTTACATTTAACAATAAAGTAAACTCGGATTATTCGTGGACTGAATTAAAATAAAATAATATGGTCAGAATCGAAGGAAAAATCAAACACGTGAAAAAAATTGAACAAAAAAGTCCTTCCGCGTCTCACCCCTCAGTGAGATAGAATCGTCGAAAAGTGGTCGTCACAGGATAATGAAATGAATAGTATCTAAAAAATTTGTAAAGATATTATAAGCAAAATTTATTGACTTAGACCACTTTTTCATGCATCTAACTGGTGTTTGAATGAGATGAGCCATTCTCTGTAAATTTCAGGGATAATATGCATATTAAAATTTCTTATTAGAAGGACGGAATTAGAAAGTAATAATGTACTTATTAACTCTTATTAAATTTCAAGAAATGGTCAACTGATACAGAATTTGATCAAAATGTGCATTTTCTATACCTATACAAACTTTCATCCTTCTAAAAACACGCACAGACACATGCAGCTGCATTACGATGACATACAACATAAATCACCAAAATTTCAAATGTTCGTCGTTGCTGGAACACGTTTCTTTCTATCTTTTTGAAAAGGAAGAAAGCTTAATATTAGGCACGCGACTGCGAACAAAGAGCTCTTTTCCTCATTCCGAATTACCCTAGTTCTCTCAGGTACCTTAAAGGCCCAATTCCTCGTTTCTCTTCTCTTCTTTATGAGACGAAAGTTTCAAATGTTGGCCTGTCAAAGTCAGCAGCAGTATGCGTGAGTAGAAAATTTCTTCCAAGTAATGATGATTGAATATCTTTTACTACGCAAATATTTGCTTACAGTACTGTAATTACTGTAACAGTCAGTTTTTTAAATATTGATTAATTTAGTATTTCTAAAATAAATGTTTCCCTTTAAGCTTGTAACAAGGCTCTCTAAATTTAGAAATAAAACGATCTCTCTACATTTTCCAGACGGAAGCGTAAACCTTTGTATGAAACTTTTTACTAATTGAAATTTTTAGACTATTAGGGCCGTATAAATTTTAATGTTTAAAAAACTTTTTATTGTCAGTTTCCACAGAATTAAAATTGTATTCATACAATTGCTCACCTTACTTAACGAAACTTTGTAACTAGAAGTATATGTCTAGGTGCAACATTCAGGGAAATAAACTCTTGTTCCATTTTTTGGAAAACCCTGTAAACGTCTACAGCATACAAAAAGTGGCAGCTGTCACGGAAAAAGGCAATATTTTGGCTGTTATTTGAAGTTGGAGCTTCCATTATCTCATTCTCTTCGATTCAATGAATTATTTTATAACGGTAATCACTTTAAAATATTGGATCCAAATTTTACCTATAGGACCATGATGTTTCAATGCTTGAAATTTGGACAAGAATATTTCTGTAAATTTCTTAACACATTTTTTTTGTTAGAACCACATATATATCAGCGTTCTCTTGAATCTCATCCATCAAACCTTTAACCCTTTAGAGCACGCATATATTTTTGGAACATTAGCACATGTGCGACCTCTAATTGTCAGACTTTAACTTTTATTTTATTGGCTATTAGTAAAAAAAATAAAATGTGGTCAAAAATATATTAAAAATGCTGTATTTAAGAAAAAGTGCGATTTTTAATTTAAAAAAAAACGAAAATTATATTTACACATTTTTTTATCTTCTGTATACGAAGTTTAGAAAAAGTAATGTAATCATTAAAAAATTCGAACTTGAAATTTTAACGAATCTCCACGTTTCAGGCTCTGAATCCATAAAACACATTTTTGGGTTTATGTTTGTCTGTGAACACGATAACTCAGAAATGCTTTAAGCTAGACGGGTAAAATTTGATATATGAAGACCAAATTTGTAGATTTCTGTCAAATTTCGAGCGAAACCTATTCAGAGGACGTCTTTCTGGTTGTTCGAGTACAAATGAATTCGATAATTACAAAACGTGAAGAACTAGGCAAACAAATTTTGGCACCCAAGTTAACCATTCTAAATGTTGATTCCTATATTTTGAACCAACTCTGTGAATGGGTTGATTGTCTGTTGATCTGTATTTCCGCTTGGATGCAAATCTAATAATTCATAAACGCAATGACATCAATCAATGAAATTTGGTATGCAATCTTGTAGCTGCTACATCTGTAGTTCTATGTTAAATTACAATCGATCTGAAAAAGGTTGTCTAAAATTTAGTATATCCGAACAACAGATTAACGCCAAAGATTAATTTGTAATAAATTTGCAATGTTGTTTCCCTGCGTAGTATGTTTCCTGACAAGGATGACAGTTTTACATAAATCGTAATGGCTACTGCATGGATGCCAGATCAGTATCCCCCAACTTGCCGACGAATTTAGCGACTTTAATGACAAAATCCAAGATTTCAGAAATTACAAGAATCTTATAGATAGGCCACCAGGACACGAGTTTCGGCGATCTTACTACAACCTTCTTTACCCTGTTATGGAAGCTATAAAAAGCCAAGAGACAGAGTTGTAGCCAGTCGAGTAAAGAAGCAATAGTGAGTAGGCAGATGAGCTCAGTTCAAGCGAGTAATCAGTTGAAAGTAATAGACCGTTGAAGAGACATGAAGAGTTCTGAGAAGTCCCTTTCCTGCGAGTTCTTTCAAAGAGTTTTAAATTGTTGCAATTATTTATTACGGATTTGTTGTTTACTGCAAGTGCTGTTTTGCGTATATTTCGTCTATGTTTTGTTGTTTATGTTATATATTCCTGCTTCCCTGAAGAATAAACATAGCTGTTTGTTATAGAGCCTATTGGACTGTTTCACCGCACACCCATTGCAACGGATGTAATTTTTGGATTAAAATTTTCATAACAATATTCCGTAATTATTGTCCACCAATGCTATGTTCCTGGCATCCTAGGTTCATTTTTTATGCTGGCGTGAGAAAAAAGATAATTCAGTTATTAAAGAGTTAGCGAAGAAGTTTCAGGTAGCCATTATTGCTGGCTCCATGCTTTTTCTATAAATTCATTCCCATCTCCCCATTTACTTCATAAAAACATACTTTTTAAAATAAGTGTTTTCTTTCTCTTTAAATATTTTGAAATGATAATAAACCCCGATATTTTACATATAGTTTACATTGAAAAAAATTTGTAAAAAGAAGCTTAAATGTTCAACTTTGAAAATTAATTTTTGTCTTTATTTCTTGTATACAGGGTGTCCATAATTAAAGCTCACATTTGCGAGACGTCTATATCAAATACTATGCAACGGAATTTCATGAAAATTGGTAATTCATGGTAATGGCATAATGAGATGAGGGGAATTTTATTTAGCAAAAATGTTCCATAACCAAAGCTAGATGACGCTATGCAACAGTTCTTCCAGTATATGTAAATGTCGTAATCATAGTAATCCTGTGCTCGCGTGGTAGAACATGCGATATAAAAATGTGGTAGTCGAATTTAAGGAAGATGGCGTTGACTATTCAGGAACGTGCTTTACTTGCGAAATTCTTTTATCCAAACGGTGACTTTGCTGTTGAAGCATTGCTAAAATTTCTTTCTTTGAAGAAGTTACGAAAAGGTCCAGTCATTATCCAAGGACTAAAAAAATGATCAAGACATTTGAAGTAACAGGATCATTGATTGTTCAGCCAAGAGGGACGAATTTATGTTGCAGCTCAGGTATTGGAGGATGTAGTCACGCAAGTGAAGAAAGACAGACTATCCCATTTCATGGGCAGCACTAGTTTTCAGCGTATTGCAGAAAATGTTGAGCAACATCGTTCCATGCTTCATAAAATTATTCGAATTGTGTTACGTTACTATTCCTATAAACTGTTGGTTGTACAGCAGCTCTTACCAGCTGATTTTAATAGTTGAAAAACTTTTGTGCTGCAGTTTCTTGCGAAATTTTAGCTCCAAAATGAATGACCATGGAGCATTTTGTGGACGGATGAAGCCCACGTCCGTCTGAATGGTGCGATTAACACTCACAATTTTCGTATTTAGGCTTTAACAAAGCCACATGAATACATGAAAATGTGTTTATAATTTTCGCATGTAGCTGTTTAGTGTGATTTTATTGCTTCATTCATTAGGTCAACGATACACATAGCTACTGGAGTAATCCGTGCTTCCGACACTTCAAGCTAGACGACGTGTTTCAACAACAGTATTTTTGCAAAATGGTGTTACTCCACATATCACCCGTTATGCGTAACAAGTTCTCCGCCACCATTTTTGTGACGTCGCAATCATTAGTCGCCCTTTCCCAGCATTTTGGCCTTCTGGATCACCAGACTTGAATCCTTGCGACTTTTAATTGTGAGAATACCTCAAAGAGATGGTAAATCGCAATCCTATTACATCTGTCTCTAAACTAAAAAGATAGCATAGCACGCCATATACGTAAAATTCCCCGGCATACACCACTTTCAACAGTTGAGCTTGCAAATATACGCTCCCAGATGTTATTAGACAATGATGGATATCATATCGAGCATGTTTTGAAAACAGAGAATTGCTACATTTTGTAAATTCTTGGTATGTCCTCTATAAAGCTATAATATGCCATCTAGTGGTTGTTTATGGAACGTATTTTTTGATAGATAAACTTCCCATCACTTTGTTATGCCAGTACCCAATTTTCATGAAATTCTACTGCATAGTATTTGATGCAGACGCCTTGCAAATATGAACTTTAATTATGGATTCCCTGTACGTACTAAAAAAACGTTTTTATTATTCTACATTTAGAATTCGATGAATTTTTATCATAAATTTCAAGACAGTTTTTGAATTTTATAAAAGAATGCATTTTATATAAGGATTTGCGAAATTTTTTGCCAAAAGAAAAGGATTTTCGATCAGATTTTCTAGGAAATTCAAAATTCTCTAAAATCCCCGTTTTTTTCCGATTCCATATTATAACCACTTTTTTTTTTTTTTTTTTTTTTACCAAATAACTACATTTCTTTTAACAAAAATTGTTAATCTACTAATATCATTTTATACGCAACGCATCCTATGAAGCATTTTTAATAACGATTGCTACTTAGAATAGAATTTGATTTTATAACATCTTAAGTTTCAGTGGTCTATCTGTAAATTTTGGCACTCAAGTCGAGGGCAGAATGGATTGTACCCCGTGCGTCCTTCGCCGCACCATTGGAAAATCCATTTCTATTACATGGTTTTCCAGGGCTTACATTACAGAGTTCGTAAATACATTGATAAATTTTGAAAAGATCAAATAAGGATAATTGAATTTTCAGGATGAAAAGTTCATCATAAAAGTAAAGTGCTAGAAGGAAAAAAATAACTTGGATAAATTAAGACATTTTTTAGATTTAAAATTTGATCTCATGAATGTGTAATGAAATCGATAGGACTTAGTCGCTTTCCAAATTACCGCATAAAGATGAGCTAAATATATTTTATTTTGTAACTTTCTTTAACCATCGTTAAATCTCATTTTAAAGATATGATTATAATAGAATGATATTAATAAAACATTAGAAGTTAAAAACTATCAGTTTAGCATTAAAAAAAACCATTATCAGTTAGAAGCCCGTAAAATTGTTTCTGAATGAAAGCTGGTCAAGGTACGTAACAGATTTTCCACGACCCTAAATAATGATTCTTTTTTTTCATCGTAGAATTAGTATTGATACATAGTCATGTTAAAGAAAACATAATTCGAATTTAGTTCCAAGCATTTTTTCAGTGAATTTCCTTTCTGAATACTTTCCTTTCTAATTTGATGTTATCCATAAAAAAAAGAAAAGAAATTAGTTAAAATTGGCAAGAGTTTGCTAATTAACTCTTATTTTTTCATCACACAAATTACACAGATTTTTCCCGAAAATTTTCAGGGTTACTTCTGCTTTTTCAGGAGCTTTTCCCCTAATCAGAGAAGACGATTTGGTTATATGTTTTTTAGTTGGCTCACAAGCACAAACAAGTCTCGCCTTTTTATAATTAGAAATAAACTTTTGAACAAAGTAATCAAATTCAAATGCTAAAGAGGAGCTAATAATACAAGTCCAAGTTTATGTAGACTGAAAAAAATAAACCTTGGTGGTAACGCAATTTTATTTTGAAAACTAAGTGTAGAAACTAACAAGGACAAAGGTAATGTTTTTTCTGATACTTTGTCCCTCTTCCCTATTACTACCTTTATTTTTTCAAAGAGTATCTTGTCCGCAGCGATTATTTTCGAAATAAAACCAAGATGAATAAGTTATTCGAAGTATAACAGGAGCCTGATATCTTTTCACAAGTGAAAATAAATGCTCTTATTGGCAAGTATTTCTATACAAGGAAATAATTTCTTATGTTGATTTTCGAGTTTTTCCCCAACCTGTTGACAAATATTTGTACAGTTTAGGCCCTCCAACCTAACTGAACTTTGCCTTCAAATATGAATAACAGTAGATCCCGATTGCCTCCATTTGTATATGGTTAGGTAATGCTTCTATATCTATGGCGATAATCGGAGAAAAAGAAAGATAATTTTTGTCCACAAGGAAATAAAGTGTTTAATTCTATGACTTCAAAGATTTTTGTTGCTCATTAATTCTGCTTTTCATGAATTATAAAATATAACGAAGAATTTAAAAAATAAGCTAAGAAATTATTATTATTATTATTATAGACTGTACTGAAAGCAAAGTTTTATCTATGCAAGTACGTTCAGTTAGAAAATATAGAATAAATCGCTTATTTAGACTTTGTATACAGAAATATTATACAGTTCCCATTTCAGAATTCACTTTATATAGAGACCAAATTTAAATAACACGACTGAACACCAGCGAATTCTCCTGGGTCAATCGAACAACCAACTTAGTAGCAATGAGTAAAAATGGTACTTTTTGGGGAGCAGTGAATTTCGATGAATCAATTTAAAAATCTCAGGGCTGAGTCGCCTCCAGATTTAAGAAGCTGAAATCCAGGCCAATCAGCCTCACTAATTTATCTTTAAACAAACAACTCCGATAAAGTATCGTTTTATATTTGTCCGTTTTGCTTAATTAAGGTGTTTTGCCCCAGTATACAATTACTATCAAGTCTTCAAAACAAATATCTTAACAATAGAAAGCATTTAGTTCATAATCCCATAGGTAAAACAAATGCTTTACCTTCTTGTGTGCTTATCACTGCGATTGTCCTCAAATGAAGTTCAAATGTCCCATTAACGACCAACTTGTCTTTTTCTGAGGAGAGATCACATCCATAGGAGTGATACAGATACAGACCTGATTCTGCATAGAATCAAAACGTTTTTGCGTCTCTCTCAACCGATACTTGTATCCTTGCGCATAAAAGACGCAAAGAATTTTGTTGTGCCTTGCAGGCAGCTATTTTGAGGATCCTGATTTGGAAGCATTACTGAGAATGCGTATAATAGATTGTGAAGGATTGATATTTGTGATTGTACTTATACCCCATTAAAAATATAAAGAAATGTAGTTGATTCTGTATATTTCATGAAATGTTTCAAATCAAGTTAACTTTCTTAAACTTTCGCATGTTGATATTGAAGAATATAATAAAAGCTGTCATAACGCTGTCATTATATTTCCGGCCTAAAATACATGTGTGCGGTTACGTTCTTATTTGGAGATAAAACCCACATTTCAAGAAGTTTTGATTGAAGATCATGGATTCGAAAACCATTATGCTAAGAACACTGTGAGATAAAAATAATGTTTCTTACTCAAAGCTGAAACTTTAATAACGATTTAATTTTGAGAATGCAAAATAAAATAGCCGTCAACTAAGTAGGTAATTGAAATACTATTTCATATAAAAAAAAGGAAAAACTATTTTTTTGTTAGAAGTCTTGATTTTTAAAGCTGAAACCTTTTACGTGGAAAGAAAAAATGATAGCTTAACCTCTGAAAAATTCCAAAAAAATTACACCATTCTCGTACAAATAAATTAAAATTATCGAGTGCCTTATTAAAGATGAATTTCAAATTTTGTTATCATATTTTGAATTCTATAGACAATAACGTAAAATTATCCAAATATTATTTCGTAATCTTTGAATATACACCAGATGCAAGCCATCATGAGCATTTATCGACATTTGTTCGGCATGTTACCTTTAGTAAATTAAAATGACTGAAAGCTTCTTGGGCTTTGCAGAAACTCCGAAAAGAATGAAATATAATAACAGAAAGTTTACAAATCTAACTTGAGATATTGATGATCTTCGCGGCCAGGGTTTGGATGATGACTTCTTTATGAATGCTGTTAAAAAAGAAGTTGAAAGACATGCTTTTAATAAGCATCCTAAATAGTTCGAATTTTTGTGTGTTTCACAGTCAACATATTTAACAAACAATAATGGTTGAAGTAGACATCCTGCATTGCGCTATAAATAGTAATATCTGGATGACCGAGGTTCCCAAGGCAGGTTTATTTTCTTTTTGTAAAATCTAGTTTTTTCGGAGAAAATATTTAGAAACAAATCACATGCTCATTACATACAATCACTCAAAAAAGTATTGGGACACTTGGCATGAATAAATACAAAGCTGTTTATAAAACTATTTAACACATTATAATAAACAAAAATGAATCAAGAAATCTTTGAATCTTTGATGTATAGTTTGTAAGGAAAATTTTATTAATATGTTATAAATATAATTTTATCTAACTTTTCAAATATAATTCAAAGGCAAATAGGAGTCGAAAAAAGTATTGGGACACTTTTGAAATGAGAAATTCAACAAATCTATAGCACATCAGTGGAAATGAACTTACTACCACTTTTTTAGACTATAATTTTAAACATAAAAGTTTCAACAGATAACATTATTTATAGAAAAGCAAAAAAGATAATCGGTTGATGTGTGAAATCATTAGTTATTGGAAAAATGGAAAATCAGTTCGCTGTATAGGAAATATCTTTAAATGGAGTAAATCTACTGTTTTTAACACTATTCATTGGTTTAAGAAAACAAATAATATTAAAAACAAGCAAAGATCAGGGCGTCCAAGGACATTTAATGAACGTGAAGAGAGGTGGATTCTGAAGCAAGTTCACATTAAACCAAAAACTAGTACAGTAAAATTGACTCTGCAATGTAAAATTAAGTTTGGAGAATCTGTTAATCCTGAAACTGAGAGAAGCATTTTAAGAAAACTTATATATTATGACAGAGTACCTCAAAGAAAGCACTACATCAACAAAGCAAATCGACAAGCTAGGCTGGCATTTGCTAAAATGCATGTAAAGCAGCCAAGAGAATTTTAAGAAAATTTAATCTTTGTTGTTGAAAGCAAATATAACATTTTCGGATCGGATGGCAAGCAAAAAGTTTGGCGGAAACTAAATACTGCTATGCATGTCAAAAATTTACAGCCTATTGTCAAATATGGAGGTAGCAATCAAATAGTCGGGGGTTGTATGGCAAGCGCTGGTGTCGGAAACTTAAAGCTTAAACAATTTAAATAAACTTTTTTTATGGTACAATGAATAAATACGTCTATCTTGACATTCTCAAGCGAAACTTAAAGCAAAGTGCGAGCAAACTGGGAATCTCAAGGCATTTTAAATTGTACCAAGATAATGTCCCCAAACATACTGCTGGTATTTGCAAGTTATGGGCCCTCTACCACTGTCCTAGTGTTATTAAGAGTCCTGTACAAAGTCCTGGCCTTAATCCCATTGAGCATGTGTGGAATTATTTGCAGCAAACACAATATGTACATCAAATTTCTAACAAGCAGGATTTAAGAAAACCTTTGATCGAAGAGTGGGCCAAAATCGATGGATCAGTTTGCGAAAAATTGCTCAAATCTATGCCAAATAGTTTACGAGAGGTCATAAAAGCGTGGTCCAACAATATATTGGCTTTTAAGTTTACATTGTTCTTCTTAATTTACTTGGAAGTGTCCCAATACTTTTTTGAGCACTTTTTTTTACTTGATTTCTTTTATTTTCAATTATAACCATAATTGCATTAATATGAGAGTTTTGTTTGAATTATTATGATTTGTATATGACAAAATAATATTTACTTGTTTGTTTTGATTTCATTTGTATAGTTAAGTAAAATATTATGATAAAAACATGTGAACTAGTAGTGTGTTCCAATACATTTTTGACAGACTGTATGATTATTTTTCAATCTTACGTACGTATGAATTGATCATTTAAATAAAAAAAAAAATCATGCATGCACTTGACTTAACATGTTTTTCGAAACAATCTGCTATGTTACAGTATTCATTTTATAGTTTATCTATCATTGCTTACATTTTTTTAAGCTGATTGGTATTTAAAACGGTGATGCAGTTTGCTGAAACAAAAATAATGTTTCTTACAGGGGCGGGAACGTAAAATTTTGTTATCAACAGCTTTTGCTCCCATATAAAGATGATAATTTACTGATAGATTTGAAACAGTAAAATTCATTTCAAAAATTTCCCAGATAAAATTATTCTACACATTCAAATCTATTATGGACCCTGGTGACCTTCAGGTCAGGTCAGAGGGGCGGGGGTTTCGAAGATATTCCACGGAAGATTCGCCATGTATAAGAGCCTTTATGAATGCTAAATCTGTCGAGATTCAAATGTCCTCCCGTTGGCGTGGTGCAGAAGTTTGAGGTTCAAATTTTTGTCATTTGACCCTTGATAAGAATTGCGTAGTCCACCTGAAAGGCTTTTTGCTGCTTGAAAAGGGCAGCGGCGGCCTCGTGGTAAGGTCTCGGCTTCAGACCCCAGAGGGTTCCAGGTTCGAGACCCGATTCCACCAAAGAACCGTCATGTAAGCGGGTTTGGTGCACTTTAAATCCGTCGGGGCCAAACGTCCTACCACTGGTGTGGTGTGGAAGTTTGAAGAGGGGAGGTTGGCAACTCAGATATCGTCATCGTCATCTGAACGAGATTCAACATTACGAGGTCCGTCCCAAAATAGCCCTAGAGTTGCTTTAAAGCCGGACGTTAGTATAACTGAACTAAAACTAAACTGCTTGAAAACGGTAGCTAGCCAAATTCAAAGCAACCGAAATTATAACGCAAATAATCTACAAAAATAATTTGCGCGTAGGAGTTTTATACGATTTTAATAATATATATGTTTAAATAATCCTCATTCTCTAGATTATTTCACTATCATTAGAATTATTATTACATAAAAAAAGAAATTGTATGATAAAATATTTGGAAATAAAAAAAATGAAAGAATAGAATTTAAAATGAAAGAAATACATATAAATAGAATTTGATCAACTTTAAAAATTCTCAAAATAAAAGTTGTACAAATTGATTCACACACCCCGAAAATTGTAATTGGAAAGGATCGTCTAATGTCTAGGTCTCTGCCCTCTCTATCAATATGACGTAAAATTCTGTTTTCTGAATCCAATAAAAATTTAAATTTTTATTTTAATCAATAAAGCCTTTTTTAAATGGAGAAGAAAAAACCTTGATTTTCCAGTTCTTCACGACTGTTTATCTAGACATTCCATTTCTGTCTGTGGCAGTCGGGGAAAAAAAAAATTAAAATGAGATCTTTAATGATATCAATCTTCTACGTTCAAAACACGGAGGACTAAATTTTCTCTCCTGAATATCTTTTTTTTTAAATATTCTTTTGAAAAAGTAAAAAGAAGAGAGTTTTCCCTCGAAGTTGATACTATCCGACTCAAAAAAGAGTGCTTTCCAATGTTTCTATCCATAACAGACTCCAAGGAAGTCGAGTTCGCCGCATGACGTAATCCTCGTATTTTTAGATATCTCTGGCTATCCGTGTTAAATTAGCAGCAAAGAAGCTGTTCGGGGGACTAAAAGCATCATGTAAAAGTTCCTCTCAGAATCGCACTTTGCGCGCATTTTGGAGATGAATGAAGCAGCGATTTCAATTATGCTCATAAGTGGTTTTCTTGAAATTGAAATTTCAAACAAATAGGATTGAACGATTTAAAAAAGAAATCCCAGATTTTGTATCTTTAACAGAAAAATTGGAATTTTTAATTTTATGGTGTGGTTACAAATCAGCTGAATTTTAAAGGTAAAACTTTCTGTCCCTGTTTATTGATGATATTTGATTTTTGTGTGTGTTTGCCTTTTATTTTACAACTTAAAATTTTTATAAGGTTTTCTCAGAGTTTCGAAGAATATTTCATGTCTTCATTTTTTCATTTACAGGATTGAAATGATTTGACTATCACCATTAGCGATTGCATCTTGACTGCTTCTTTAATTGCTGCACAATATCAGCAAAGCATTTATGAGATACGTTATTATGCCAAAGAAATCATCTCTATCTTAGTAAAATTAGATATTGTAGGAAAATCAGAAGTCATCAATAAATAATTTATATCATGATAGCCAGAATAGAAAGAAGGAATTGAATTCGCACATGCATTAAAAATTTCCGTTTTCATAAGCAATTGGATATACTGAAATACAAAGGTGGGCCTTAGAAATGGTGTCATTATCTAAGTAATTCGTGGTTGTCATCTGTTACAATATGTTGATTTTTCGCTAAAAAAGTGGCCGTGGAAGATTGGCGTTTATTTTAATTGCAATGAAAGTATAAGTTATAGAGTTGAACGTACTGAATAGTTTGTTTTACAATCGTGTAGTTCAGAAATTATAGGATTAACTGTAGGGAAGCAACAATATCAAGACTTTTATTCTATTTAAACAAAATTGCAAACAAATTTGCAGAAAATCCTTTATTTAAATGTCGCCATATAATGCCTATTCATCTTCATTGTCATCATCAAGATTATCGACATATTCTCCTTCCACAAGAAGCTATTCAGGAAGTAATACCTACAGTACTCTTTCCAGTACATCAAGTTACAGATACAAACCTCCCCTTTTCAGTTCAACATTATCTTCCTCAAAGTACAGATCATCCTTTTCTTCCCCAAGTACCTACGTACCAAGTACTCTGACCAGAAACGTGTCGTCTTCTAGCTTAACATCACATGTACCGAAATTCACTTCCGTAAGCAGCTACACAAGTGCAATTTTGAATACAAGTGATTATAAATGGCGATCTCCAACTTCATCTACTACCACTAGCAATGATTTGGCCTGGAAAAGTCCTTCTCTATCCAGGAGAAATTCTTCATCATCTTTATCATCTCACACTCCAGAGAGGAGTTCTAGACTCTCCTTGCCAGCTTACACATCATCTATAGATAAGGTAAGATGTCTTTTAATTTTATATAGAAAATGAATGAACATAATTATAATATATAATTAATGTAGCAAAATATTTATCACTGTATTTTAAATTGGTTTCTAAATAGTATACATTTTTGTATACTTTGCTTTATATAAAATACGCAATTTGAAAATTTAACATTATCTTCCTTTACAACCTTTCTTCATTATGCATATCGTTTATATGTCTAGATAATTGCCCTTTTTAAATGATGAAAAAATAAAGAATATTTACATACACATGAAGAAAGTTTCTAGAAATATCAGCATTAAAAGGGAAATTAAAAAGATTCTACATAACAAAATTAACCGATCTTTTATATTTAAGAAATTTTAAATGTTTTGCAGTTATTGTATTTTTTTATAGATTGTAGTTCAATAACAATATGATTTCCATTATTGCAAAAAAGTAAAAATTAGTTTCAATTGCCATAAAAATCATATGTTAAAGTTGCTATTCTATATAATTAAGCAATTATTGACTTGGTAGGATTAATAAAAACTTGTTTTAATTGAGATTGTTTTAAAAGGAAATGAGGGCTATTCTTTTGAAGTTTATAAATACTTATTTCTTTGACTTGTTTTGATTTTTCTTGTCAAATAAATGCTTTTTTATAATACTCGACGTTGCATAAGTCATCTGAATAATAATTAGAGAGGATTTAATTGATATCCAATAAACATATAAGAAAATCGATAATATTTGTAAATCATCAATTACTATTCGAATGATATGACCCATTTTTTAAAATTTTATATTGAGACAAGAAACTACTTTCCATATATATTAAATATATTTTTGATTTCTTTAATATAAGTATTTAGAATTAATATGTAGTGTCTGGTTGACATTACATTATAATAATGTTTGAGAGTTTATCTAGGGCATTCTTTTTAATTCATCAGGCGATTCGATATAATTAAGATTGCATTCATCAATTGAACTAATCATCAGATAATCTTAATGTAATTTTAACAATTAATCTTTACTTTATGAAATAATGCTATAATTCTATTTTTGAAAACGACGATTTGATACAAGCAATCATAACCTAATCATTAAAGAAGCAATGCTCGACAATTTTCAACTCTTCGTGAACATAAATAAATCTCCGTTTAGGAAATGATAGTTAACATTACAATATCATTTTATAATCAGAAGCAATAAAAATAATATGTAAGGGAATAAAGTACAAAACTCATAACAAATAAATTCTAAAAATTGATAGCCGAGAAATGAATGGTTATTTCTCTGCAGAGGATTTGAGGATTTGCTCGTAAGCCTCTCTCAAGTAAGCGATTTGAGAGTAAGCTATTTCTGTCGCATATTGGTAGAAGAGCAATGGCTACATCATGGCAAGCTGCCCATAGGAAGAATTCTTCACCACATGCTACTCTCGAGTTTCAATAGTACCGGAAATGATGACGAAGAAAAGAATCAAAGGCCGTGCTCAAGGACTGTGTTATAAACATGTTGTTACTTTGTTAACATTCATACAACATACATTCAGAGACATATATGATTTATTTTTGGAAACGTCGCCTTTCCTTCTTTGCACCATTGGGATTGCATTCCTTCTCATTTATTTACTCTATATATCAAACACGCGGATTAAAGTGAACATTCATCGGAAGGTAAATTTTTCTTTCAAGTACATTTCAGTTCTTCTACCCATTCTTGATTTTCATACTTTTACTTGTATAGCGATGAACGTATCATTTGTGTGCCACGTTTAGGATTGATTAAATTGATTTAAACTTAAAATTACTCAAATACATCAGATTTATTGAGAAACATCACAAATGTCCATTTTATTTGTATCAAATTTATGACTCATTTTTGCTCTTTTATCGACTTTAAAATGGAAATATTTAGATACAAGATATATATAATATGATTAGAAACTATTTGTTTTATTCAAATGTAATACTACATTGGGAGCGTAATTAACAGTTAGCGCTCTGTTTAACATATTTGTGACTCGGTACTGCTTTTGGTGCTCTTTTATTATAAGTATAAACAAGAATTAAAATAAATATGTCATTACTTTTATTTTCAACATAATTCTGTGAATTGTATTTTTATAATAAAACACACTTTCTCTTATCTTTTCGTTGCAAAAAATACAATTCTTTGCATGCCTTCTACAACAAAACTTAATGAAATATATTTAATTTTACTTAAGAGTTTTAGTATTTCAGTACAGTATTTAAACTTGATAATCATTTCTAACTTAACTCTAAGCATTATATTCTTAATTCAAAAGTACACGAAGTATAGCTATTATTCAGTAGAATATGTTTGGTTCATAATTTGCTAAGGAATGACATTCATTTCAACCTATACTGAGTTTTCATTCTTATTTTATTACTGCAACAATCTGGAATCTCACAAACATATCGGATGTTTTTCATTTATTAATAACAATGTAAAATCAGACGCATCATTATTGGTGCATATTTAAGAGGACATCTGCGTCAAAGTTCACTGAAAAATTTTCACCCGAATACGAAATGATAGCATACATTTTCAAATACTATTTAATTTATAACATTACATTTCTGCAAGGAAATAACATACTGTCTGCGAACGAAACAATAGCTTCATTTGCTGTTTAGAGGGGGTGTAGTTGTCTCGTTGATAGAAAATATTATCGATTTATATCTTTTTATAAAATTTCATTCTTCTAATTTCATTCTTTTTTATTAAATATATTTACATTATTGCTGCAATTTTAGAACTGATGTGACTGAAATGTAAACTAATTTTTCTTTCAGACGCCTTCGTACAAAGCCAGTTCCTGGTCATGTGATAAAACCGATGATGCAGATGACAGAAAAGGAGTGCGAGTTGGATTAAATAATCTAGGAAATACAGTAAGATTTCGGTTTTTTTTTTTTTTTTTTTTGAATAGCTCTTAATTAACTCTTTCAATTTGGGGGGAAATTTTTAGTTTTACTTCTTAAAATTCGATCCACAAATATTTTTTTCATTACAACATAAAATATATTTCAGGTATAAAAATAAAATATTTCCGAGATAAATTTTGAAGAAAAGTTTAAAAAATATTAAAATATATCCTCTTTAAGAATTTTTTTACATTATACGTAGAATTTGAAATTTTAGAAATCATTAAAAAAATTATTATGGTTTAATAATGAAATAATCCAAATCTATTAAATGGAATGAATAAAAAGGAATATATCATAATTAATAAAAACGAATAATAAATAACCACCATGACAATTTTTTGGAGAATTTCTTAAATTTTTTTTTTTTTTAATATTTTGAAAATTATTGTATAATCTCTCAAAAAATATTAGTCTCAATTAATAGTTCTTGTCTTTATTGTTAAATTTGAAAATCCAGCGTTTTCCATTGTTCACGTGGCTTAGTCCTTAATATATAGCTGAATTTATGCGTTCAAATATTTTATATATATCGAAGTGTCATTTGAAAATAAATATCTGATGCAACAAAACTAATAAGTAAGATATGATTAAAAAACATTTTGAGTTAAACAGTCCATGAAGTTGCTAGTTTTTAAAGTATAGTAATTTTCGCTTTTTTTTATTATTATTATTATTATACCGTGGACAAGCAAGGGTAAGAAAGGTAATACGTTCTGCATCATAGGAAATTAAAGCATGCAGTGTCAGATGTCAGTTTGAATTTTAACTGCACATATTGGCACAGCCTTTAAGGTCAACGCTTCTTTTCATGCACACCAGATATTTTTGTATTGATTTTAATTACTTTATGAAGAAAATTTTGATAAAATGATAAAACATTTAAATATTGGCAACTTTCGAGAGAGCCGTATATCAAAAATCCAAGATTCAAATTTAAAGCAGATTTAAATAATATAGTAAAAAAAGTCTTTTTAACACAATGTGCATACTATTTAATCATAGAATCAGACAGTTTTGAAAAACATAAAGCAATATGTATTTTTAAACAATACAACATAAAATTTGTAAAAGATAATTAAATAGGAATTTTAGAATATTTTAGTATCTAATCGATATTTGATTTTAATTTGAAATAATTCGAATGTGTGGTTCTTGTAAATTAAATGAAGCATAAAATGAATAGATTTGGAAAATACCGCAAAATTCATATAGAAATTTCGGGACAGCTGCCTAGTTTTCCTATCTGATAATCCGGGCTTGTATGCGGCTAATGAAATATCAACTTCTGGGATCATTTCCTTTTTGTTATAAAATATTACTCGGATTTGTTTATAGCTCTGTATAAATACTAATCGCATCTATTTTTGTCGCGTTATGCAAGAGACAACTATATAAAACACGTTTAAAATTATTTCTATTAGTGAATGGATACGATTGTTGTAGTCAATCGAAATGTCATAAGAATATTAAGATTAATAAGATTTCTCTTTCTTTAAAGTATTTGAAAGTTAGCAAATAATATTTAAGTATGCTAATATATATGCGTTTGAGTTTTTTCTTCCTTGCAAACAAATCTATTCTTTAATAATAGCAATATATTTATTACTTTAATAATCTTTAAACATATTAATAATTTTATTTTCAAATTAGAAATTGATTATTCGAAGCATTTATATTTTATTGTCCTCGTCCTAATTTATTTATTCAAAAATAAATGCTCAAATCGGTAAAATAGAACTGGCAAGACATTAAAAAGGAAATTATGAATTGCTTTATATATTTCATGTTTTAAATCATTTCAAATGCTTTAAATTCATTAAAAATGTTCCCTTAAGGGGACTCTATTAAACACTTTGGGGAATTATTCGGTTAGTGCATAAAATGAAAAAAAAATAATAATATGCATATGCATTAAAATATAAATATATTAAAATTTTTAAAAAAACATTTTAAAATGAAATATATTATTTAAAAAAATTTAAAAATATATTATTTAAAAAAAATTTAAAAATATATAATTTTTAAAAATTTCAAAATATATAATTTTTAAAAATTTCAAAATATTCCAGGCGTTTTAATTTTTAATATTTTCTATTATTTTTTTCTAATTACCTAATTTAAATTCATTTGGTACAAAACTATGTATAATTTTGTAATTCTAATAAAATGCTAATTTTTTAGAAATATTTTTATGCAAATTTACCAAATTTTCATAGGAATTTTATGTTTTACTGAACTAAAATTGACTTTTAACTATCTAAAAAAACTCATAACATAAAATGCAAATCCCATTTTCTTTTAATATTTGAATAAAATCTTTATTACCAATTTCATTTAATTTCTTCATCTGGAACTTTTCAAACATACTTAAATCTAATAACAATATCATTTTGAGAAAAGACATTGAGATTTACTTTTTTTCCTTTTAGTCCTTCAACTATTTATTTTATCGAACATAATACATTTTTACGACACTATTTTAGTTGAATATAAATATATATTTTGGTGATGAGACAATAAAAATAAAATTGCACATTTTCGTCCATTTTTACATATTTCTAAGTCCTCTGTTCCCTTAAGTTAACTGTACGGACACTAACATTTATCACTATTTTGAAGCAACTAATGATC
This sequence comes from Argiope bruennichi, assembly GCF_947563725.1. Lineage (NCBI taxonomy): Eukaryota > Metazoa > Arthropoda > Arachnida > Araneae > Araneidae > Argiope > Argiope bruennichi. The sequence goes on along the minus strand of NC_079162.1, from coordinate 130,424,684 downwards.
CTATTCGGGCTAACAGAGATAGTTTAAATAAAAGATCAAATGATTTACTCCTTTTCGTTGATAACCGCCATTATTTTTTACCGTACTTTTGATTTTCTCTTCGCGAAAGACATAAAATTAAACACGCTTTGAAATGAGATCGCTAGACGTCGACTCTTCCTTCCAGTGATAATTTTACACCCAGCAGCCATAAATAGCACAAGTTGCTCTAGAGCAGAACTGCCACGTGCCTTCTACTCTTAACTTATAATGAAGCCAAATCAATACATTTTTTTTATCGTAAATAAATGAAATCAGTTCACGCGACTTCTTCCTAACTGTCACAATGAAAGTTCGTTTCCCTCACGCAAGATTTGTCACGGATTCTAAATATAAATTATTATATAAAGAAACATCTGACGGATAAAATGGATCCGATTGAATTTTTCTGTCATAAATTATTTGAATTTTACAATAACTCCTAGAAACGTTGTTTTCTTTAAACCACAAAAAGTGTAATAGCATAAAAATGAAGTTTCATGCCAATTGAAGCGTATTTTACATTTTATATGTATCGTCTCATAAATGTAAATTATTATAAACAAATTGTAAAATTAAATATTGTGATTTTTATCCATCTCTATTTACGGGTTTAGAAGTGATTATTTAAATATGTTTTTAAACTTTTCCATCCCGGTTATACCTCTTATTACCGACTTCATCTGTTTTTCATAGTTAACGGATTCATTACTTGCACTGGCATATTCTTAAATAATAATATAGCATGGATATAAATGAATAATATGGGAAGGAATGTTTTTAATTAGTTAATATGGGTGAGATTAACTCATTCAACTGGATTCAATTTTCAAACTGAAATATTAATTAGATATTTTTCAATATTTTTTATTAATCAATAATAATTTGGAATGGAGAGGGTTAAATATGTAGTTCTTAATGGTCAAATTTATTGGTAGAATTTTTCATTTTCTTGAGTTCCTTAGAGAAATGACAGCAACTTTAAAAAGTATTTTATTTTTGTTAACTTATTGCAGTGGTACTCCAATTTTTCTAACATTTAAATGAATGCTCTTGTTTTGCTTTCTCAAACTATATACGAAATAAATTTGTGATTAAAAAAACCCTCATAAACGAATCAAAAGTAATTTGATATTTTTAGAAAAAGAAAAGAGATTTGAATGTAGTTATGTATTTATAACTATATTTTGAAATTTTGGAATTATAAAAATTCGGAAATTATAAAATAAATTGAAGATTGAAAGGGCATCTGTTTAGAGAGTGAATGATACTCGAGGCAATTTTCTTCTTGTGTAATTAATTATGAATAATTAATCATTTGCTTTAAATTATAATCGGAAAATCTAATTATGACGTCGTAGATGTTTCGAATTAAAGCATCCATTTTTAGAACTCTGTAGAAAAACCGATAAAATTAATCTAATAAATTTTTATTTCCCATATATTAATTTATCTCCTATGCATTCATTTTAGCTGCTTTACGGTACAATATTGACTCAGCAAGAAGGTTGTTTTTTGAGATACCTCACAATTTTGAACCATTGTCAGATCACAAGGACGACACATAAACAGGTGAACAGTGGTTGATATTGCCAATCTAGCGCACTAAAATCCAAACATTCACATTTATAAATTTCCTCCAGTCGGAGTTCAGATAAATATTTATATTCCAGAGATGCTAAATCATCACAAATTAAGCTTCTAACTTCCTTCTAATGCATAATCAAAGTAAAGAGTTTCCCATTTGCACTGTTTTGCTCGGCATGGTTATATGTAAGCTCTCAATAACGATTTTTTATTTTAGACAAAGCGCAAACATACAATTCTTTCCCAAATAAAATAATTAGATCTCGCGAATTCTCTCCGATTAAGCTTTTTAGTTGAGGGGGGGGGGATAAATGAAATTTTTACTTTCTTGTATACGTAGTACAAAAAACTATTGTAATCGTCACAAAATGATAACTCGAGATTTTTACGAACGTTCTCCTTTAGACCTCCCTGAGTTCAAAAAACACATTTGTGACATCTGTCTGTCTGTGACAAAGATAACTCAAAAACGCTTTGTGCTAAACGGATGAAATTTTATATAGTATGTACAACAAATTTGTACATTTCATTCAAATATGCCTGTCCGGCTGTTCGAAATATAAGTTAACACGATAATTACAAAATGAAGAGAGCACAGATTTAACATCTTTACATAGCATCTTCACATCTATACACAGCATCTTAACATCTATGCACAGATTCAACATTTACAGTGTAGACATCTATCAAATTTTGAGTCAAAGGGATTTTACAAGGGGTTGACCGTTTGATGATCAGTACTTTTAGATACTTGCAAATTTGATAGCTCAAAAACGTAATGAAATAAATCAAATTTGTTTGTGATACATACACGAAATATGTGATTTTGTGACTGCTGTTTGACAAATGTTTCAATGAATTTTTGTTTCAATTTGTTGGGAAAAACATGTCTAAAACACAAATTTTATTTTCGGATACATTTAACTGCCTATCAGGGATTAATCGCCAAAAACCCCGTCAAGGATCATACGATAGATTCAGTAAAAATGTTAAACTCATGCCGAAAGGTAGCATTTCGTACCTATTGTACGCCAATGTCATGTAAGGCGTTCACTGGAATAACACCATTATTAGAAAGCATGCGAAAAAATTTGTGGCAGAGCACTTTTTTAGAGATACAATTTAGTTTTTCTGAAAATTCCTCAAATTCATTTCCATTTGACTCTTTCTTAGGGAAGCTTTCATTTCAATTATTAGAATAAATGATGAATTTCATCTTCAAGGCCAATTAAGTATATCAACATAAACCCTTTCTTGCATTTATTTAGCTATTTCAGAACTATATGCAAAAGAGCAATCATTCAATCAGTGATGACTCATCAGTTCAGAAATTAGCAGTGCTATAAAAATATTTATTAATAGATTACAATTTTAAAAAATATTGCTTTTCCAATAAGTTGTTTAAGATTTTCAATTTCAAAGTCTGATACGGAGTTTGTCGCATTTCAAAAAAATATTAAAATAACTGATACATGATATAAATTCCCTGTAGTTGCCTATAGAAGTTTATTGAACGTTGAAATAATGATTCAGAATATAAAAGTAAAACTTCGCTTAGTAACTTAGCTTAATTGTTTGCTTTCGTCCGAACAATGAATATCAGAAAAGATGTGCAATAAATGATCTACAGCAATCATCGCTTTTGACACAAAATAATAATTGATACCAGCTTAGAAAAATATTCATCCGAATAACATTTTCGAAAATTCTGCACGCATTTTTTTCCCGAAGTAACTTCTAACAAAAGAAAATGAGCATCGAATAAATCAAATATGTTTTTGCCCATGCAGTAAAAATCGAAATCAAAACGTATAACGACCAAACACTTAAAAAAGAAGTAAAGAGACAGAGAAGGGAGGCAAACTTTGAATGGGAATAAAGGGCGACTTGGAGGGAGAGAATAAAACGTTCTAAACTAGGGTTGGTCTGACTTCAACTTTAGTACCACTAGATTCAAGGGGTGAAAGGACCGCTTTTGGGGCTGATTTTTATGGGCGTTCTTTTTACATTCGTTGGCCAGTGAAAAAATAAGTAAGTGAAGAAATAAGAATGAAAAAAATAAATAAAGATAGCCGAATGATCAGAATGGAAAAGTCAACAAATTAATTTTTTTAAAAATTGAAGTTTTAATTTTAAAATATAATTTCAAGGGGTGATGCAACTCTGTCGTCTGATGGACGAGCCGATTTCAATTCATCTCCCCTGATAATGTATTTTAGTCAATAAGGCAGTGAAAAAGTAAGTGAAGAAATAAGAATTTAAAAATAAGTAAAGAGCACTGAATGCTCAGAGTGGAAAAATGAACAAATTAAATTTTAAAAATCGAAGCTGTCACTTTAAAAGATAAATGCAAGGGTGATGCAACTCTGCAATGGGATGGATGAACCGATATCCATTCATCTCCACTGATAATGTAGTTTAATCAATCAGGTATCGCTTGAGATCATTCATCATCGCCCGAGCTGTTTATAATGAAGTTAAACATTAGGTAGGGAAGCTGAGTATAAAAGGATGAGGATATTTCAAAATCGACACCATTCGCAACTTCAATGAACTGAAGCAGAAAATATTTTTTTTTAGAAAAAATTCCATGCATAATTGTGTGAAAATAAATTCTTTGTAGTGGAATAGATTCATAGCTTTTTACAACCTATTAGGTAGTAAATTTTATATAACACATCATTTTATATATATTATATTTAAAGGAAAATGTTTCATTATATAACTTCTCTACAATAACATAAAATCTTTGAGTGTCAGGAAAGGGATGAAATCTTATTTATTTCATAACATTTCGATATGTTGTCATACACAGGGAAACTGAGCTGATTAAAATTTTTCTCTAACTCTTAAATTTCCTATTAATGTAATTTTAAGATGTCGTCTATAATTTGAGAATATTTTGGATGATTCAAAAAAAATTTATAAAAAACTGTATTTCTGAACTGTGTTTATACTTTGTATCATCAATGAATAATTTTTAGGCTCTTCGTATCTTCAAAAAATTTTCGGCTATATAAAATATTTGTTCAATTAAAAAAAAATCTCCCGGCTTTTTTAAAAAAATGAATACCTTAGATATGAAATGTACGGTGGCGAACGCAAACGCAAGCACTCGCACACACACACACACACACAAAAAAAACAAAAAAACTGCATCATCTAGAAAAATAAGCATTTTCTAATGTAAATGTTTTATTTTGCTCGCATAAAAATGTCTTAGGTACTGCAAAGGAAGATATGATATCATTCCATATTCCTATTGCGTCGTTACAGCCCTTCCTAAGGATTGTTTCATCCGATTTCTAAAAATAGCTCGGCCAAAAGGAAAAACGGTCATTAGTCTCATTCTTTAAGCGATGAAAGGATTCTCCGTATGTTCAATCGAAACAAGGGGGAAAATGTGCGGTGGTTGCTTTAACTGAAGACAGATGTTAGACATGTGTGATCGTAAAAAAAAAAAAAAAAATGATTGCAATCAATCGACAGTTCCGAGAACGATTAAATGAGAGCATAAAACTGATAATATTGAGATAAGGACCGGATTGGGTTGAAAGACGGTGACCACAACATTTATCTGTAATGAATGTCATTCAGTAATCGTTATGCAAGTGCTTCTTATTTAAAAGTCGAATTTGAGGAAGCTTGTGGTGTTAATCTAAGCTCAAAAACTGTCCAAAAAAAATGTCAAAAGAAACTGTCAAAAAAAAAAAAAAAAACCACCCTTTACTTTCGAAAAAAATGATGCAGAAGCGATTTCCTTGTGCAAAAGAGCATATCTAATGAACAAAGGCTTAATGTTTAAAAAGTTTTGGACTCGCCTGAGAATAGTCCTGACCTGAATCCTGTTGAAAATTGTTGGCATATAATGGGTACGAAAATTGCTACTGAAACAAAACTGCAGGAAAACATTCTTTGGGCATAGTTGCATGAAATTAGCCAGGATTACATTCAGAAGTTGATCTCTTCTATGCCGGACCGCTGCAAGGCTGTCATTGCAACTCGTGAAGAATCAACTAAATACTGAAGTGATCCACATGTGTGTATACACATTTATGTAATATGACTTCAGTTATCTAGAAATTACATTAACTACAAAATTTGTGTATCTGTCTATTTGTTGCACGTTTTCTTAAATATTCCTTTTTTCAACTTTTTTTTTTTTTCCATTTTTCCAAATAATTAAGAGCAAATAATTTATTAAACCCATTAAAATTTGATTGAGAATAATCCTGCACACTGTATTGAATTGTAACGATATCATCATTGCATGAAACATATGCATGAAAAATATTTGCACACTTTTTCATTTTTTTTTTTTTTTTTGCAAGTGATGCAGTTTTTTTTGTTTTTTTGTTGTTGTTGTTGCTGTTCGCCACTGTATTATCTATACAGGGTGATCGGTAACATCATTTTAAGTCCTTTAAATTCAAAGCGGCGTCTTCTATGGCCAGGTAAGTAACTTGCACTTAAAGTGACTACGCTGAAATTATTGAGAGAGTTTACAGCGCCCCTTGCTTCAAAATAAGGAAGTTACAAAAAAATAACAAAAAATGAAAGAGATCGGCCAAAAAGTGCTGTTAGAAAAATGTAAGCTATACCATAATGAAAACACACACAAAAAAAGTTTAATGGCGTTATCTGTAAAATTGGCGGAGATATTTGTGATTAAAATGAACTTTTCATGACTTGAGAAAGGTTTCGTATAAAATAGAAAAATGTATTACCCGGTATTATCATACAGTTTTTCCGAGTTAAGTAACACGGAATGAAATTTAAGAAAGAAGAAAGTAAACAACAATAAGAAGAGCTGAAAAATGCTCTCGGGGGAGGTAATCAGGGAGCATTTGTCAATTTTAGCCGAGCCCTTTTTCATGTCATAGAAAACTCTTAATTTTAATTGCAAATATTTCTGCCAAATTTACAGAAAACTCCATGAAACTTTTCCTGAGCTTTTTTTTTATTGTATAACATACAGTTTTCTAACTGGACCACATTTCGAATTATTTTTGTACCTTGTCATAATAAATTCAGTATAGCCCCCCTACTATACGTACAAGTTACTTCCCTGGCTATACAAGATATCGCTTTACGTGTAAAGAGCTTAAGAGGACTTTACCGATCATCCTCTATGTATATATAAAACGCTAACATACATGGCATAGAAATCGTTCTTAGTTTTGAGTGACGACATTTAAATATAAAAAAATCTCCTTAAGAACATTTCAGACTGTTTTATTATACATTTTTATAGCTGCGTTTAATCCAGGACTTCACCTAGCTAATTAATGGAATTACAAAATATTATTAGAAATCTCGGAAGAGGGATCTTCGTGTCACCAAAACCTTCATTCAATCAGGGTAAAAATATCAAAGAAGTCAAATTGATAGAAATAATGTCAAATAGAAAGTTTAATCGAGCACGAAAATAGAATAAACCGTCTCCAGGTAAACAATCGATATAGTGTGCAAATAGAAATTGATGTTTATATTTTCAAAAACTATTTTCTCACAAAAACGATTTTTGCATTATCTTAAAATTCATAAAATTATTTTGTAAATGATACCAGTTTTATTTCCGTACAGTATTTCTTCATTTTTGATAAGTTTAAATTTAATTTGATACACGATCTGTCGCAAGATTTTGATCTTTTAATGAAACTCAAATTCATTCATCAAAACATTCATTAGAGTGCTTTTAAAAAAAGTTAAAATTATTATTAAAAAACAACCCTGAAATAAGATTTCCACTTTTGATTTTATTTTGTAGGATATGGAATGTTTAATTTGCACTCGCAGTAATTTGTAGTCAATGCCAATTTTAGGAAACACGGGGGCTATTTGAAACAATATTAGTTAGTTGTCTGAGTTTCTAATAAATCTGTAACAACAATTTCTTTTTTCAATTTCATCCTCTATCTTTTCACATTTTCAAATTCGCTGTGAATTAAAAATAACATTAAAAAACGATTTCTTTGACTTATTTATTTTTATGATTTTAAAAATGAAATGAAACTTTTTTTTTATTGTTTTGTTTTTAATGTATTCTGGCAGTACAGAATTTCGACTTTCTCTCGTAATGGTAAGAAAATGAATTTGAATCGAAGGAAAAAAAAAAAAAAACTATTTAGACTTTTAATCTAACCAGGACCGAAGAGTAGGCTGAAAAAAAGAATGTATGCATTATTTATTCTGCATTAGGTTGGAAGGATTTTTTAAAAGATTCTAAGAATCACTAAAATAAGCCAAGAGTTCATTTTGACAGAGGGCTCCTTAGGAGCGGGATTAAAATAGGAGTATAAACAGTCCAATCGGCTCAAGACCGATCCTTTTTGTAGTAGACTGGTTCACATAATTCATGTTTTTCAGTATTATAAAATAATAAGGCGAAATTCAAAAAATACATTCCTTGTTTATAGTTTAGCAGCCAAAATAGTCAATTATCTGGGTGAACAAGTTGGTCTTCAAAGGCGGCTATAATTTAAAGTTTTATTGTATAGTTTGAATATTCAAAGTGCTTATCATGTTCCGTATTAATTCATTTAAAAAATAATTCTGAAAATCAATAATTAAATTTTTAAACAATATTCAGTATTAGTTTATTCATTAAAATTACTTATTGTTCATTTATTACTTCCGTGCTCTTAATTAATACTTTTTATACACTCAATCAAGAATTACATACCATTCGTAATTTTTCCCACAGTTTCCAGCAGTAACGATTTTAAATATAGTTCAATGGCGCATAAAAGTGCTTTTCTATATACTTCAGCAACAATTTCGTTTCGTTCATGCGCCAGTTTCGGAACTCCTGTCTGACCTTTTCTATAATTACTGAAGAGCGGAGTAGAACGATTTTTTGTTGGATGTTGTTGAGAGTCATTCCAAATAAAAGAGAGACGAGACATTTAAAACTTTATTTGAATGTTTATGATAAAAGTAAAGAGTTCAGTTGGTTAATTTATCTATTAAAAAATCATATTTTAAAAACAATATAACCAGAGCATCACAGTCGTAACAAATAGTATTACTATAGTGAAACCATGAGAAACTGACACGCCATAGCTAGCTGATATATTAGCTAGGACGTAAGAATTCAGAATAATTCTTACGTCAGCAATTTTAAAATTATAAACATACTAGCTATGATGTATACTAGCTATATATACACAATGACGTAAGAATTTGAAATAACTATTGCCAACAATTGTCTAATTATAGTAGTACTATCCCTACGTAATCAAAACGTATTAATAGTTTCTTATAGTTTCCAAAAGATTATTCTTTAATTTTCGTTTCTTTAAAAAATCAGCTAAGTTGGTTTTACTGTTTAAGCATTTCAATCCCTTTTTAATTATAATCCCTTGGATAAATTTCAGCCTAACATTTATAGTGGATCCCAAAATTGAGTATACATCTGAACTTATGAATTATGTTTTTACTTAACAGACTAAATTTTGCTTTAAGAAAATTTTGTTTTTACTTATGATACTCGGGCTCATCCCCTTCCAACAACTGAAGTAAAAAAAATAAGCAACGAAATTTATTTTTATATGAAAATAAATAAATTTAACACTTAGGCGGGAAAAAATGTCTCAAAAATGAGTACATAATTTTATTAAATTTATTGCAATAAATAAATTAATATTTAGTTGCAAAACTTTTGCCTGGACAGAGCTTATAATCGCTTAGGCATAGATTCTACCAGTTTTTTGGTTATTTCATTTGAAATTTTGATGACTCTTCCCTTAAGACTTACTTGCGACCCCCTTTACTTGTCACGTCATGTTCATGGATGGATCTCTGCAACTGAGATCACAAATTTTCTATAACATTTATATCTGGAAATTGTAGTGGCGTGTGTGGCTGTTGTTTACAGTGGTACAACAAATATAGTATGTTTATCCTCGTAGTCTGTTTTGGATCATTATCTTGATGAAAATGACGTTTGACCCTAGTCCTAATTCATTGGCACTTTTTTGTTATTGTTTAAAATATCATAAAATGAATCACCATAATGAAATTAAATTCTCTCATTCCATTTTCTACCTTACAAGTCCAAACAAGGATGGATTCATCTCTATATTTAACCGTCTTTATAGTGTTCTTAGGATTCATTTCTTTTCTATCTTTCCTCCACACTTTATAACTTTCATCACTCCTATATATGTTAAATTTGCTTTTATCAGAGAAAATAATACTACAGTGTTATTTTCTTTATGATCCTGGCTTTGAATTCTTTCCAAAATTATCCCAGCTTTTATTTCTGGAATAATCCAGGCTTTATGGTGTTTTTTTTTTTACGCAATTAATGAGTGGCTTCCGTATTGGAGTACGATCACGAAATCCTCTATTAAGAAAAATACGTTTAACAGTTTCTTTTGAAAGTTTTTCTTCCTATTGCTGAGGTGATCCTAATGCAAGTTATGAGACGCCCAAATTTGGATTTTTCTTTACTGAACATACAATCTTCCATTTTGCAGTAACACTCAAAATTTCTTTACGTCCTCTTCTTAGAATATTTTCCACACATCCAGTTCTACGATACTTCTGTAGTATTTTTTGACACAACCACGAGATTTTTCCAAATAATGAAGCAATTTCTCTAAGAGAATTACCATCTTTCGACCACTTGATGAGTAAACTAAGTACAATCTCAGTACTTTCCTACATAAAATTAGTTGCAAGAGTTTTTATAGTGAAAGAAATAATTGCGTCAGTAAAAAATTATTATTACATTTATATGCTTCGAGTTCAACATTAAAAAGCTTTAAAGACAATTTTCAACAACAACAACAAAAAAAAAAAAAATGGTGATTAACTGACAAATCCTTTAGGTGTACACTCAATTTTTTTTATTTTACAACACTCAATTTTTTGTGTTTATTACAGGAAAATTATATAATTAAAATATTCTGAAAACTTCAATTTGTTTTTTAGCTCAATATACTTCTTACTATATGCTTTAACATTTCCGTAAATATTAATTTTAAATAAGTCTGTATTACATTTTTATACCTTTAAAGAAGAGCGTAATGTGTGCGTACTCAGTTTTGAGACCCATTGTATATGTTTAGTTACTTTTTTCAAAATTATTTTTACAAAAATAAACTGCAAACATATAAAACCTGCTCAATATTGTGATATTATTTTTAACTATCTTTAGTTCATTTAATATATTTGAAGACTATATTACTTCTTTTATAGAGTCTGTCATTGCAATAAACTTTGATTCTGCTGAACTAAAAGCAATGATCTTTTATTTAAGTGGTTTTCATATGAATGGCACATCAGTTAGATACATAATAGATCTACTCTTGGAATATCTATTAGTAAGTTCACAACTCGAACTTGCATCGAAATAAAATTTCAGACTTAGTTCCTTAAAAACTCTTAAAATAATTTTGTAATTTTTAGCACTAATTATATAATTTTAAATATCGAAATCATAAGCTAAAGTTGGTAATTACAGCTACTTGAAAACTGAGACATTGCGTTTACTGCAATGCTAATATCTCTCCTACAAACGAAAGACACCCTATTAAAAATCAATAGGGAAATTTCTTCGTTAAATCATTTTTAGAAATATCGCTTGTCTTTAGAATACAATGAAATTCCCGATTTAGTTGGTAATTTTATATAATTTCTTGAAATTCTTTCTAATTTACGTTACGTCCTGCATATGTAAATCTTCAGATGCAAGTAGGCATCTCCTTCTATATTATAAAAATTCACACCTAATAAAAATTTTAAATTACCTATAATCTTAACACCGAATTTATCTTTTAATGATTCATTTAACATTTCAACAGTTTAACAAAATTTTATCAAATCATCCAAATATACTAATAAATAGCATTTACTTTTCAATGAACAGACACTGTTGCACCAATTTAATTTAGAAAAAACCAATAATTTTTAAAGTTGAGTCTAACTCTTTGTTCCACTTGCATCCATTTTGCTTTAATCCGTATATAGATTTATGCAATAAGCAAACTTTATTTTCTTTACCTTTAATTTACAAATCCACTTTACATGTACATGTTTCTGTCAAATTTCCATAAATATATCCAACTTGAATAACCAACTGTACATAATTTTAACGTAAAATATTTACAAATAAAATGATCATGAACGTAATAAAAGAAAAATTAACTACTGATGAAAATATTTCTGAATAATCTTTATCCGCCACTTAATTAAATCCCTTATCAATTATTTTTGTTTTGAGTGTTTCGGATCCATCTCTCTGATTTGTTTCTACGATATAAACCCATCTACTATTCAAGATTTTTTAATTATCTGGCGGATCAACCAAACATTACGATCATTCATGACTTTCATTTCACATTTCGTTGCTTCCTTCCAGAATTTTCTTTCGGATCATCGAATGATTTGAGTAATTCTGAAATATAAATTTCTTCATGAAAAGTGTTTGCAATATCGTTAAATAATTATTCATTACAACTATCATTCGGATTTTCTTTTCAGTTTCGATCTGAATTTAGAGGTTTAGATGAAAATTTGTCAATTTGAAATTTAGGAATATCCTTCAAACTTCTCCCTTTCTTAGCATCCTTCATTGATCTGAATCTGGATTTTCCTGGCATAGAGTAATTATAACTATCAACTCACGAGCTTTTAGTTCTGGGTTTTCTACGCATTTCCAAGGTTATTTAATGGCTTAACTCCTTGTTCTTTCATAATTTGTTACAAAGTCCTTCGTAATTTCTGAAATTAAATCCAAAAGATTTTCAAAACTATTTAAGACATTTACGGATTCTAAGCATGAGGTAACCAAAATTGTATTTTTCCTCCATTTTTATCTTTATTAATAAACACGTAAGTTGCCTCAATAACTTTCCTTTGCGTAGGGACCCCTACTCGATAACCTCTGGTTTTTACTCCATACTTTATGTCTGTTTTCGGTTGCAATTTTTTCGTCTTACACTAAGAATGTTCAATCATAATTTCATACACTAAAGACCCGAAAATGCTTAACTGATGAACGATAGCTAGTTCACATTTCTATCGAAGTTTTGTTTTCGGTAAGTTTATGAACACATATTATTTTTAATATACACAAATGCCCTCAAAATTTGAAGTTTTGATTCATTGTCTTGTAACATTGACCTAATCCCTTCTTCTGCTGTTCTATTAAAGTTGTCTGCTGCGTCATTTTATTCAGGAGTGTATATAGATGTTCTTTCTATTTTAATACGTAAACCATATTGTAATTGCTCAAAAACAATACTACAAAATTCTAATCCATTATGAATACTAAACATTTTAATTTTACATTTAATTCTCGCTCTGACCTATGTAGATACTTTTTTTAAAACATTCCAATACTTTAAATTCTCTTTTAATTATATGAACATCAATTTTACCTGAAGGGTCTTCAATGATCGATAGAAAATGCAGATGTAGAGAACTGTGTACACTCCATCAGTAGCTGAGCGTAAACAGAACGGTGTAGCTGATTTTAACTGGACAGTAATTGAGGATGTTCGAGCAAGCAATAATCTAAGATATTGGTATTATTATTAGATTCTGTGGAGAGGCTTTACAAACTTTTGTTCATATTCGAAGCAGAGCAAACCCTCACGAAAAATGTCACATCGGTGGAAATTTGGACAGAGAGATAACCGTCCTTGCATCATTTCAAAAATTTTCGATCAATCGTCTATGCTTATTTACCAAGTGTTAAACGTAATAGACTGCAAAACAAAGTAGATATTGATATTTTTGTAGATTATGCTAGGAAGGTTAAAGGTTATCGAATTTGGCTGCCGAAACAGCGAGAAATTATCGAAACCATTCACGCAAATACCATGAAAACAAAAATGGTATAATGACATTTTTGGAGAAAAAAAAAATCAAGTGAATATGGTTAAATTCTATTATCAGAGGTATACATTTGAATTCTTAAAACAGTCAGAATTCTAACATAAAATTTCGGAAAGCGAAGTGGAAGCAAGATTACGACATGAAAAAAAATTGGTATCGATATCGATTTGGAAAAGTTTCGAAAACCCATCGAAGAGAAGCTCGAAATAGTTCTATTTCATTATCCATCCACGGAAAAACCACGATTAAAATCGAATAACGACGTCATTAAATATCGCAATAAAAATAAACTCAAATATAAACCAGAATATTTTAATTTCAACCCTATTAAAAATGAATCAGAAAGATCTGAAAATGAAAGCGATTATGAAGAACTCGAACGAATCTGTGTCATCTACTTTTTCTAACGATATTCCATTGTTGTAATTCTGAGAAATTTTAACGAATCGCAAAAGGTATGAAAACTGACATCAAGCCTTGGACGATCATTTGAAAGTAATAAAAGAGCGTAAGGTTTGAAAATGAGTTGATTCTCCAAAAGATTCTAAAATGAAAGGTTGTAGATGATTATATTCAATTAAATGCCATGAAAAATCAAATATTTAACGTTTCAAGACTAGATTAGTAGTATTAGGTTATATTCAAATATTTCTTTTGATTATACTAGTATTTTTGAACCTGTCGCAAGCTCTTCTCTTGTCAAATTATTATTTATAACTGTAATATCATTATTAGGATGGAAGCATACATAGTAAGATATAAAAACAACGTATTTATGCGAAAATCTTAAGAGAAAATTTATTTGCGGCAGAGCTGAACTATTTAAAACAAAATCTTTTCATGAAATTTATCAAAGTGAAAGAGTTTTGAAAATAAATTGGATTTAATTTTTAAATCCATTGGATTTCAAAATTTAAGGTATTGTAATTTTGTTTATACATTTAAAAATGATCCATTTTACGTGTTCACGTGGATGATTGCTTGCTATTTGATAAAAATGAAAGCAGTATAAAACAATTATTGTTGAAATTAAACCAAATGTTAGGTGTAGTTAATCTTGGAGAAAAAATATTTAAGTGTAAATTTTGAATAAAAAAAAAGGGGAAAGTCAATTATATAAAATGACGTTCTTCAACAGGCTAAAATTTTAATTTAAAGATTTCTATAAGAGTTTCGCAAATTTATCTTTAAAAAACAAATCTTCCGCACAACGATTCAGTTAAGGAGAAAAGGAATGGATGCGAAATTTTGCCTTCCAATCTTTAATTGGATGTTTATCATTTTTAAGTAACAGAAATCGAGCTGATATTTCATTTAGTGTAAATGCTATGTCTCAATTTTGTTATAATTAATCTTTTTATCGTTGGTATTCCAAGCTAATTTCTGTATCTTTGACTGTCCAGCATGAAGCTGAATATCATATGTAGAAAGTGCGTTTAAAATAAATTATTGCTCCAATATTTTGGAAAAATTCCATTTTGAAGCTATATAAGATCATATCATAAGATTTCCTTTCTTTCTTTCTTTCTGCTTTACAGTGGTAAATGCTTTGCTTTCTATTTATTGAAAATTTTTAATAGCTTCTAAAAGTTGGTTTCCCGATTATTTTAATTGTATTGTAGATCAAGTGACACGACGCTTCAAATCTAATGTTTGTGAAATTAATAATGAATGGAATAACAAATATTTTTAGTCATTTATGAGGTATAATTCCTTACAAATTATGTTAAAAATTAAATTTATCAGAATTAAACGGTATTTAGTATATTTCTAACATTTTATAGATTTCAATATAGCTATTCTATGGTTTCAATTTAAAGAATACCTGTTTACGGAAAACCCTTCGTCATTTGGTTTATATTCGAGAGCAACTGAAATTCGGCTCTTTGGTGATATCTTTGAATTTTAATGGTATTCATCTGAATTTTTATGTATATATGAGATATCCTTTATATCTGGCTTTGAAATTATGAAAGGAAAAAAATATGCAATAGCTTACGCATGCGCAATTAAAAATACTCATATATATTTTTAAAAAATATTATTAGTATTCATTTCAGATTTTGGTATTTGATGGAAAACTCTGCAATATGTTAATCTACTATCTATTCACGGTTCAAAAACACGATGGTCTAAATCACCAAAGATACCAGAGGCAATTTGGATTATTTAGAATTTTAAACCGATAAAAATAAGAGAATAAAGACCTATGATTAGTTAAGTAATAAATAATTAATTAATTGGAAACCAAGCATTTTAATTAACATCAAAGATTAACGCCCTCCGTTGTTGTGGATTCGGATAAAACTTTTGCCAATCATTGATAATGCGTTTTTGCAATTAAATTTAAAAAAAGAATATAGATGGTATTACAAAAGGGACGTCTTCAGTTGTAGTTTTCTTAGCTTATTGATCCATCAGCTCATTGCCCGGATTACCGGGGATAAGATCTTTATAAATAAAAATATTTTTCCTCGAATTAATAACAAATTGCATTTAACCTTGTAACTCCTCAAAACCTTCATATAGAGGAGACAATCACTTAATATTTTAACATTAAGCTCATTCTCCCCAGCTAACTAGACCGCGAAATGAATCTCCGCCAGCTCGCATTAAAGACAGAATTATAGTAATTTAATTTAAAGCGAAAAACGTAGTTTGAGATATTATTTTTTTAAATATCCACCAAGAGTCTGGAGTTATTACCAACTCTGAGCGCATTGGTGTTTATCTCTGTTCAATTGGAAAAAAGTGTTTAAAAAAAGAAATACTAAACTATTGAAAAATTATTACGAGGCATTTTCAAAATTCTTCTACTCCAATTTCTATGCCAGTATCGAAGGGTTCCCAATGACACCAAAGATTTTCCGATTGTGATTGCGATAAGTCAACTGGTGTTGCATAGAAGCTTGATGTCTGTCCACGATTACAAACAACGAGCACTATCCTGAAATGACCATTTAAATTTTAATTAAATTAATCTAATTTACTAATTGTTAGTATTCCCCCACGCGGCACCTCCAAAAGAGGATGAGATGCTTCTAGTATGGTAGTTGGATCTCGCTACTCTGGAGGGCACATAAAAAGATAGGGGATCTGACTCCTCCCATCGCTGACGAGACATATTTCCTTCAGGAAGGGTTGTACCGTGGCCGATGACGGCCCTTAGGAGTCAACCACAGTTCCAGCCAATGTTGCTGTTGCGGCGGTCCGGTTATTCAATTTTCTTTATCCGCGTGCCTTCGGGCGGGTCGGAGAGTCAGTGATATGACTTACTAATTGTTAATACTTTTTGCATACCAATTTGTTTCGAAAGAAGGATCACATAATGTATCCTAATAAATTATCGTTTACTTTTTTTCAGATAAAATTTTGAAAAACTGTTTCTTATTCACAGAAGCATTTTTTTTTTTTTTATTCGCGAGAACCATTTTAGTTTAGAAACTTTTGATTTGTTCGGTTCACACTTAAGTATAATAAACTAGTATTCCCTTTTAATCAGTTTAAAATAAAACAGCTTAATGCTATTTCAGTAAATGAACTTTTTGCTTTGTATATTTGATATATCGTAGAGCTTCCAGGCCCATCATTGATTTACTATGTAATGCTTTATTAGTGGTAATTTCTTAAATACATTATTCCTTTTGAAAATATTAAAACAAAACAATAGGTAACTATGTTCTGTTATATAGTATAGAACAATAGATATAGGTAATTATGTGGAATTAAAAATCAGTGACTTTTCACATGAAAACTCTATTTTTGCTTTCAGTGCTTTATGAATGCTGTTTTGCAATGCTTATGCCACACGCAGCCTCTAGTTGATTATTGCACAAGAGGGACATATCTGTCAGATATCAATCACAGAAGTCCTACACACGGTGATTTAGTTAAAGGTAAGTATTAATTAAGATTTGCTGAAAATTATTAGAAAATAGTGTTAATATGGGGTTTACATCAGCCTACATTCAAATACATTGTTAAAATGGAATTTTGCGCTTAAAAGACAGCCGAAATCGTAATAATCTAAAACATTAAGCTCAGAAGAAATGTCTATTTCAAAAATTTCAAAAACAGCCAATAAGTAAAACTGCATTTATTTTCATCTGTTTTTACTTTCTCGCATAACTGTAATGATTGAAAAAATTCGGATTGGAGATTTTGACGAATCTCTACGATTCAATCCTCTACGAATTTCAGAAACACATTTCACATTCACACAAGCATGATAACTCAAAAACGCTTCTAGAGAGATGGATGAAATTTGGCGTGTGTTATTTTTACCAAATTTCGTTCAAAATTCATTCTGAAATTATTAATGCGAATGGAAGTGAACACAATAACTTCGAAACGCAAAGAATTAAATCAATGAAAATTGATCAACAGTTTTATCTTCTAAATAATAGATCCTTTTCAAATATTGAACTAAATCCTTCAAGGGGGTGACCATTTGTCAGTCTATGCATTCGCATACTTGTAAACGCGATAATTCAAAAACGCAACACCTTAGATGGATGGTATATCATTTCTTTATTAAAATTGTGATTATGTGTCAATTTTTCATTTTAGTTTGTACACACAAAATAAACCCCATCCAAAATACACATTTGATTTTCTTCACTATATTACGAAGCACAAGACGCCCAGACACGTGACTAGAGAAAATAATAATCCGAGTCCTCGTGGTGCTCACAACCTTGCCTAAAGTTCATAATTTTCATGCGCGTGGGATGGATGACAACACTTTCGTATTCGGAATGAGAAAATTTCGCAAGTAATTCCTTGTTTTAGCTTTCTCAGGAAAGTAAATAGGAGAAAGAGTGAGTGTTGCTGCTTATACTGTTGGATTTTGAGTATTGTAAGGAGCCAAGGGTGCCCTGGTGGTAAGGTCTCGATTTATGGAACCGGAGGGTTTCAAGTTCGAGGCCCAATTCCACCGAAGAACCGTTGCGAAAGCGGGTCTGGTGTACGTTAAACCCGTAGAGTCAAACGTCTTCCCACTGGTGTGGTGTGGTGCGGAAGTTTGGAAGGAGTTCCAGCTCAGGTGTTACCCTCGTCATCTGACCGCGGTTCAAAATTACGAGCTCCGTCTCAAAACAGCCCTAGTGCTGTTTAAAACGGGACGTTAATATAACTAATCTAAACTTTGAGTATTGCAAAACGTCAAATTTTTGGTTTTTATTTTGCTATGTTTCCCAAATGCTTACCTTTTTAAAATGAAAAAAAAAAAAAAAAATCTGCATTGATAAGAGCTTAATTATCGAAATGTAATATTTATTATCGAATGTAAATGTAAAATGGTCGAAATGTAATATTTTTTATGTTGCAACGATACGATGATTCATGTGAGATCCTGTTGAGATAATATGACACTTTCTTCAAAGGATAGCTGAACGTAAATGTTTACAGATGATGTCACTTAATTCACGGCCTGAAATGATTTTTCAAGAGATAACTACTGATTCAATTATCTGGAAAATGTTTATATGTTAAAACCTCCCATTTTAAAAAAGTGCGTGGGGACAACAAATTAGCCGAAAATAGTTCAATGCATTAATTGTTTTTAAATTTGCCACTTAAAAGTTCTTTACGAAACCTACCATCACAAAAACTGCGAAGAAGATATTTTCTTTTACCAATGTTAAATAAATTCTGGCTGTCATGCAGAATGTTTTGTAGTTTAGCAGCAAAAAATTATTACCATTCATTTCAACTTCAATAAAAAGTTTTTAGAAAGTTGTCCAAGAGATCGTTTCGAAATCGAGCGATAACATACTGAACACAACAGCGGGCTTAATTACTTTTTAATAGGATTTCAGAATCATTTAGCATATTAGTACAGGGTGGCCATAAAATAACTTACCCGTATGGCGGCATCTGCAGCCAAAACGAATGAAGGAAATGAAACCTCAATTCGTATACAAACTGTGGAAGGCATGGAAAGATGAATTCCATAGAAAAAAAATTAATACCAAAAGTTGCCGATAGGGTAAATGTTGGAGCTGTGGGAGTACAGTTATGAATGAATTCATGAAACTCACAGAAAACAATCTTTTATTCATCAATATTAGGATCCCCTGGACGCCGTGCAATATTTTCAATATGCTGACCTTCTCTGTGTAGAACATATTGCATACGGTGTATGACGTTCTCCACTGCTGCATGTTAACTGTCAGTTCAATGTCTTATGTTCTATACATAAGACATGCAGGTTTGCTTAAGAGAAGCCACGGAATTATACAGTCTAGTGTAGAACAGTTTTAGCAGCTAAGCACACTGAGATAAGGTAGGGTCCATATTAAGCACAGTCAAGAACATATCAATAGTCGAATATCGAGAACAAGCTGCTAATAGGTCGTTTGCTCTTCCCTTTTTACAAAGAGTACATGGCTCTGCTATCACGCACGCTCTAAAAATTTTACATATCCCTCTTGATATGCAAATTTCCTCGTTCGTATGTGACAGCAGATTCAATATTTTTCGGCAACTCTTAGTACTAATTTTTTTTTTCCTATGGGATTTATCTTCCCATGCCTTTCACAGCCTGTAAGTGAAATGTGGTTTCATTCCGTTCATTCATTTTAGCAGTAGATGCCGCCAAACAGGGAAAGTTATTTTATGACCAACCTATATAATGCTTATACTGCCCAAATTGAATAAGATAAAAAACATTAGTGTAGTTCTTTTATTACACTAATCCTTCTTAAATAACTATATTTCACATATGCATTTTTTTCTAGAATTCTTATCACGGGAAACATAAGAATAAAATTAAATTATCATTACTGATATGTTTAAATTCAGTTTCTTACAGTTGTCTTTCTTTTTCTTTAGAGAAGTTTGCATGAAAATACTTATATTTTAATTATGAGATTCTTGATTTCAGATTATAATGTAATCAATATTTGTAAATTGAAAATATTTTTCTTAAAATCAGGCTCATTCTTTGATGCCTCGATACTTTTTAAAATAGTAGGTTGGGGGGAAAGAAATCCACTATTTTTACGTGAACTTCAAGACTTTATTTAGCATGTTTGGGATTACCAATTTTGATCAAATATGCACCGTTTTTTTTTTTCTATAATTTGTTGCCATTTTAAAGGTAGCTTCATAATGCCTCTCTCATAGAAGTCTTGGTTGTTATTGGCGAAAAACTCTAGTAATTGATTTTCACAATCTTTTCTTGATGGCAATTTCTTATCACTAGGGAAGTTTTGCAGTGCAAGAAAAATATGGTGATTGTTATGTGCCAGGTCCGCTATATATGGTGAATGCATTAAAACATTCCAACTAAGCCCCTAGAGTTTCTGGCGAGTCACTATAGACGTGTCTGGCCTGTCGTTGGCCTGATGGAACACAACAGCTCTACTGTTGGCAAATTCTAGCCATCTCTGGTCAATCGCTAGCTTCAAACGGTCCTGCTGTTGGCAGCAGAGATCCGAATTTAGTGTTTGCAATGGAAGCAACTCATAATAATTTATTCTTTTCCAGTCCTATCAAATACCAGCAGAACCTTCCTGGCCATTAGTCCTGGTTTTGCCACCGTTTGAGCTGTTTCACTGCGCTTTGAACACTATTATTTTCGCACATTGTTGTTGTATGTGACTCATTTCTCATCCCCAGTCATCAACCGTTTAAGAAATGAGTCGATTTCATTCCATTTGGTCAACGCTTCGCAGATGGAAATTCGATCCATCATGTCTTTTTGTGTTAATTGGCGTGGCACCCAAACATCAAGCTGCTTTTTGAATCCAGCTTTGTGCAAATGATTTAAAACTGTTTTATGGTTGATCGTTAGCTCATGAGCGAGCTACGACTGCTACCATGCCAGTTAGCTTCGATTATTTCTGCTATTTTAATGACATTTTCGACGACGGCCCTACCTAAACGGAATCTACGAAACGAAAACTGCACGTAATTGACTGTTGCAGTAACGGGAGCATAAGCACTATTCAGAATTTCAGCCACCTGGCTGGCGTTTTCGCCTTTTTTAAAGAAAAACTGTAAAATGTATCTAATTTTCTCTTTGTTGACTTCCATTTTTAACACCCTGTAACTCACGATTGAACGAACCAAACAAAAAACCCACAAAAGAACTTTTTAGTGCGAAATGTTACCTTTCAAACAAGCATAAATCTGAAATTGTTTGATCAATACTTTAAGAGA
Source organism: Argiope bruennichi (assembly GCF_947563725.1). Lineage (NCBI taxonomy): Eukaryota > Metazoa > Arthropoda > Arachnida > Araneae > Araneidae > Argiope > Argiope bruennichi. The sequence continues at coordinate 130,403,063 of NC_079162.1, read as the reverse complement.
TATAGATCCCTACAGCCATCTATAAAAAAAATGGATTTATTTTTCCCCAACCTAATATATAGAGAAGACGGTGGTACCATTCCTTGATCTCCATCAAGCAAAGCATTATCAATCCAATCTTTATTTGGGTGTCATTTAGATGTTAATCAATTCATGCAAGCTAAAACTTTTTATGGAATTGCCCTGTGGCAAGATTGGGCAGAATCTACGCGTTTTCATTTGAATTAAAAAAGAAAAGATCGATGTTCAGCAAAACGCGATACTTTAAAGATTCTTTTTTAACACTGCAATAAATAAGAATGTATCCGAACCGTGGTAAAGATGTACTGAAGAAGTTTCATTGCATTGAATTCTATGTTTAAGCTGTAAACTGTACTATGGGATGCTTTGTATTGTTTTCGCTTCCACAGAAGTACAATTCGCTTCAGTTGACGGACTTACTTTACTCAAGTTAAATGAAATTTTAATTAGTACTGAACTATCTCTGATTAAAGCAAAGATAAAATTGATATCGAAATTCGTTATTTGTAGAAACGAGTTTTTATATGTCTAAATCTCGTAATACATTTCACAAATTTACTTACGTATATATATTATAAAGCGCAAAACTAAAATTGTTATAAAATTCGATTTAAACAAAAGTCCTGTCTCTTTTTTAACATTTTTCGTCCAATAATTTTTAAAAATTCCGAAAAGTCTTAATTTACAGTAATAATTTTTTTAACATTTTTATTGTCAAACTTACCATTTTTTATATTTGTCATGTTGCTCTAAGCAACCAAGGGCAAGGAGGCCATAAGTCAATATATAAATATTCTTATTAAATGAACTTGAAATTAAAATGCAATTTCTTTTAGTGAGGAACACAAAATTTATCTTGTTTGATGAATTGTTGAACAAAAATTGTTGAAAAAATATCTTGTTGAACAAAAATTGTTGAAAAAATATCTTGTTGAACAAAAATTATATCTTGTTGTAAGATAATATACTATTTACAACTAAATATAGCCAATATTTAAAGTGTGATTGCACCGCAGTGGCCTGATGGTAAGGCCTCGGCTTCGGAACCGGAAGTTTTCAGGTACGACACCCGATTCCACCGAAGAACGTCGTGTAAGTGAGTCTGGTGCACATTAAATCCGTCGGGGCCAAATGCCCTCCCGATGATGTGGTGTGGAAGTTGGGAGAGGGGGACGCCAGCTCAGGCGCCGTTTTCATCATCTGATCGCGATTCAAAATTACAAGGTCAGTCCCAAAATAGCCCTAGTGTTGCTTAGAAAAAAACGGGACGTTAATATAACTAAACCTTTCATTTGCTTAAAAATGTACACCGAAAGAAGCTCTGAAACAAACGTCAAAATATAGGTACAAAACTGGGTAACTTTACTTACATTTTTATTTAAAGAAATATAATAGAAAAGAACAATGATTATGGACTTATGAAACACTGATTATACATCATTAATTAATATTTCACAATCAAATAGGATCTGTAAACCACTTCTATCAACAGCTTGTTGTATTCGTGATCCAGTTTAACACTCGAAATAAGATCATGGAGTAGGGGGTGCCAGCTCAGGTGCGTTTTCGTCATCTGACAGCGGTTTAAAATTACGAGGTCCGTCCCAAAATAGCCCTAGTGTTGCTTTAAAACGAGATGTTAATATAACTAAACCAAATATTTTTCTCTAAATAAATTTACTCTCCATTATTAATGTTTTACTCATTTCAGAATTAATATTTTTCGTTTCTTTTTGAATTTTGAAAAATTATATGAAAAACTCTTTAATTTTAATTATTTAGTTTACCTATTGTCAAAATTCTAGGGCATATTTAAATTAAATCTGCCACTCATACTTTTAAATAAGAATGTAAATTATGTAATTCATGCACAGAATTAATTTTTCAAGACATTAGACTTCAGATTTCGAATTCGAGTTTTATTAAAACTACATAATTTTATTTGTTAAAGACATTATTATGCCATTTTACTTTTATGAAGAATGCAAGAAATTAACGTTTTCTGAATCAACAGTAAAAAAAGGTAAAATTTTAAAAAATTTATTTATTATTGAAAAAAGGGAACATAATAAATTGTAAAATACAGACATTGCTTTGACACTGACTCACGTTATTTAAAGGGTTTTAACACGATTATTTTCTAATTATTTTTATTGAAAAAAAAAACATGAATACTTTTATTATATAAAATGAAAATTCCTTTTATATAGAGTCGTTCTGATTAATCAGTATGTTAAGAGAATCTGTTTAGAATTTATAATAGCAATAAATAAGTAATGAAATCACGATTGTTTAGAAATATCGATATATGACGATATATCACGATGGTGAAGTTTGGTCATCAAAATTCTCAAAGATATGTTAAAATAAATTTGGAGAAGTATCAATCACAAATTAAAATGCAAATGCTTACAGCTTCAGTGCAGATGACGACGCAGGAATGCAACATAAGAAAATTAAATATGCTTCATATATTTAGTTTTAAATACAAATTTTAAAATCTATGCTTCCTGATAAATACTTTAAAATTTTATATCATGAATTACAGAATATAACTTAAAAATAGCACAGTCAGTGAACTTTAAAAAAAAATCTTATGTAATCTTTCCTTTAAATTATTATTTCTACAAATTTTTGATACCTTTAATAAATAGTAAAATTATTATTTATTTAATCAATCAATCATTACTTTCTTTGTTAATTTGTGTACGACCCCTAAAACAAGAACATCCGACATGATTGATTCTCTTTGCGAATTCATATCCAGACATCGAAAAGTGGTTTAAGTCAGCATTTATGTAGTTTCATATCTTTGAGACTTTTCGTGATAAAATGCTGAAATTTCGCACATGACCTTATTAAAGGATGTGGCACATTTTACTCATTGGTAATTTTTTTTTGTACGGGCTCCGTATAAAAATTGAAATTTTGTATTTTTTAAAGTTTAATCCTCTGAAAACATTAATTGATTTCGTAGCAATTTGCACCTTTTTTTTAAGCAACTTTGTAATTTACAGTATACGGCTGCGATCAATATTTCAGGAATAAAAGCCGCTGTCAAGGTTTTTGAGACACTCTGCATATATATATATATATAATTACAATAATGTGTTTCTCAGATTCATTGAAATCTGAAACGTGGAGATTCGTCAAAATATCAAGTTCGAATTTATTGACTGATACAATACTTTCTCTTTGTATAAATAGCATACGAGAGGTAATAAAAATGGTAAAAAAGAGTGATAGTTGAAATTCAAAATAATAATATAATATTTTAATAACATGTAAAGAGCCACTTTTGAAATTAAAAAAAATTATATATATAAATTATTCATAATCTAAATGCTAAGTTTTCTTTTCATTTTTGACCGCTAATTTTCACATTCTTTAGAAAGATAAATGAAACATGTTATAAGTGGATTATTTTCGAATTATTCACAAGACAATCATATTTTGACCTTCCGGAACTTGTGACTAGCAATAATTTTTCTCTTTTCACTTTTTAATTCACAGTTTTGTGTAAATAATAAAATTTCATTTTAATGTTGGTCATTTCAAATTCTATAATTAATTGGGAGGAAAAATGAAGACAAAAATCGACTAAGACTGAAATGGAAAGTTGGCTGCAAATTGGAAGAAGTTCGTAATATTGAATTTAATAAATGGCGCGAGTATATAGAGTTTCAAAATAAATTGAATTTTTTTTTTTTTTTTTTTTTTTTTTTTTTAGTTTTAAATGCTACAAAAATTCAGTACCAAAGATACCTGCTATTGCGATTTTAATACTAATGAACGGGCGGAAGGTGTAAAATATAGAAAGTAATTATATACGAAAAAATATTTATACTTTTCCATATTCTTTATTCTTAAACTGACTCCTACTGAGGGGCACAGCGTAATTGAGGATGAGAAGCTTACGGTATGGTAATTGGTTCTCGCCACCCTGGTGGGTACAGAAAAAAGTGGGGGTTGGCTCCTCCCATCGAAAACGGGACGTACTTTCTAAAGGAAGGGTTGTATCGTGGCCAATGATGGCCTTTAAGATTCAACTACAGTTTCCGCTAGTGTTGCTATTGCAGCGGTCTTCGGTCATTCAGATTTTTCCGTATGCCTTCGGGCGGGTCGGAGTAGCCGATTTAAGGCTTTTCTTAAATTGAGTTTAAATTTGTTTCAAATTGTTTGGGCCTAATTCCAAAGATCCTGGACGAAAGAAAGGAATTTTAAGCCTGGATTCAAAAAATATAATTTAAACTCTATTCAACATGATTTTCGTTTTCATTTATTAGCACAAAATCGTATCTTTGTAATTCGTAATTTGTAATCGTATCTTTGTAATTTGTAATTAAGTTCTACTATTCCTTAGCAGACTTCATATCACAAACTCATTTGATAACATAGTAATTTTGCACTGATCTCTGACTTCACTTTCCTATTGTAAAATTAAAATAATCAATCGATTCAATTTCAATTTTTCTGTAATCTTCTATTCAATTTTAGAAATGAAAGAATTGGATGGAATATAAATAATTGAATTGCAGTTCATCTATTTAACCATATCCTTCTTAGTCGTCTTTTATTTTGCTATTGCTTAATTCACAAATAGGTAAATTAAGTCCGTGAGTATTGCATTTATGACGGAGGTAGAGCAGGTCTAGTTTTCCTTTCATATCTGAAGCTAGCAACTAAGTCAGTTCGAAAATCAGTGTTATATAGGGTACAGTAAAGTTACTGTCTTTGTAGAATTTGTCCGAAAAAGGATTATTTACTCACCTACAAGGTCTATTTATCATATTACCATCCAGTTTTCAAATAACAAGAAGGGTACCTCGGAACAGATGACGTTCTTTTGAATCTTGGCCACATGACAAGAACGAAACCTGAGCTGTTCCCCTTCTCCAGCGGTAGGATGCTGATGATGTCGTGCCCGCGTTACCACGAAAGGGGGTGCAGTAGCTTCTGAGGGTAAAGACCCCTAAGCACCCGAGGACAGAAGTCTGACTTCTAGCTCATATGAAGATGAAACTCACACATTCACTTGCACAACCCCTTTTTACAGGGGGGGGGGCGCATTCACACACCTCACAGATAGAACACAGATGAAGAACAACCATGCCCGAACCCGGGACGCCCAGATCACGGGGAAAATGCGCTACCCTTATGCAAGGACGCCGACAGCGGTAGGATGGTTGGATTTAATGTGCAATAGGCCCATATACATGGTGGGTCTTGGGCGTATTGGATTTAAAATCTACGATCAGGCCACCGCAAATCCAAGAGAAAAAAACTTCCTAGAGGAGTAAAATTTTTATGAAAATGCACACATTGATTTCTGAAAAATAATGTTTGAAACAGATCCAGATTTTTTCCTAAGGCTTTCGCCACTACTTTTAATTCTGGTCGATCTAGAGAATGCATATTACAGTTATCACAGGTTTCTATTCAAGGCACACTGTAAAAAGTTCTTGTTTGGGTTCAATTGTTGGAATATAATAAAAATTTCAGTATTCGTAGGCATCGGTTGTTCTTATTAACAATCACATGAAGAATTTCTCCTTAATTATATAGCCCATATATAAATATAGACCAGAACAAAGAATTCAAAAATAGACTATTAAGAAAGGGTCTCATTACGAACACGTTTAATTTTCAAATGATCAGTTTCTTTGAATTAATATATTACGGCAGCTAAAAATATACTGTAATGGTCATAAAATATTTTTTAGTGCCACTGAAAAATGCTTTTTGAATATATTGGTTTTTAAACCTATAAGCATGTTTTATTTTTACTTTCCTCACTTTTTATCCTTTTCACAAAAATCCTTCAAACGAAAACTCTCTAAAGCTATCTTGACGCTTGTTGTGATGCATATTAATTTTCTAGATTTTTTTTCTAATACAGAATTTTTGGCCTATTCCTATTTCGAAATTAATTGCCGATTTTATTGTGATATCTAAATTTTTGAAATCGGATAAGATTTCCATTATTTCGCAAAGCAAAGTAATTTTTTAATACTTTGATGGCCAATAAAAACTTGTATTTGTTACAATGATATATATTCTATTATAAGTAAGAATAAATTTTGTTTTGAGGGGGTGGGGGACAAAGCATGGCAAAACAAAATCATTGATTGCCTTCAGAATAAAAAAGTCATTCGTTGAAGTCGGAATGACTAGTTGACGCAGATGATTGTACAGGTACTGGAATCTGATTAAAATACTTACGGTGCGAATCATGAAAAAAAAAAAAAATCACAAATAAAATCTCTCCGAGTTGAAACCAATCAAACAACTAAAAAAAATAAACTTGAGTAATATGTTCAAGAATAAATATTTCAATACACAATTTAAGTATACGAAATGTAAACAATGTTGTTTTTGTTGTCATTAAATTAATATGTTATTAACAAACTCTTTTTTTTTTCTCTGAGAAATAACCTTTTTTTCATCAAGTATCCGGATTCAATTAATCTCGATAATAGGAGTTCTTTTTGGAATGCTTTTCACAAACATATATATCCTTCATGTGTATTATAAAATATTTGCCTTTAGAACATTGTAATAATTAGTCACATAACTGCAGCCAATAATTTGCTCCAAAATTCAAAAGGTGGCGAGGATCAGTAACATAGCGAAAAGTTTTCGGAAGTGAGTATAGAAAGGACGGTTTTGAGAGTACTATCCCAAGTTCTACAGCATAACTTCCATGTATCATCTGGTGAGAAGAAAAAGTAAAATGCTATGCAGAAAATTTAAAACATATAAATACAGTACACTCCCGAGTATCCGTTACACACTGACGAAACAACAAACAACGAGCAGAACGCTGCTCTTTTCCTGTCACAACTTGTATTTTGTATACGACGCATAGAGGATCGCAGCAAACGCCCGCTTCTAATGCCTTGGCAATGTTGACAATGCAACACCTTGCGTTTTTCATTTAATTACGATAAAAGAAAACTAGACCGGATAATCGCGAACCAGACACTCGGGAGTGTACTGTATGTTTTAATAGCTAAAGTTTTTCTTAAAGATCTCTTAATTTTTGTTGCGTTCTGTATTCTTGTCTCAGTTTTTTTTCTAAAAAGTAATATTCTAGTTTTAGAGCTTTGTTTCACAATTTGTTACCATAAACAAAGAAAATAAATGAATTTGATATTTATTTCGACCGAAATAACCTTTTGCTCTGCATATTCTTCAACTTATTGCAATTCATCTACAAGATGACGTATTGAGATAATGGTGAAGCACAAAATGGCACATTGAGGAACTATCACAATTTTTTATTTATTTTGAAGGGGATGTGCAGCTGCGAGTTATAGACTGATTTTGGCAAAATAAATGTTATTATTATTAAGAAGTTAAATTCTGGATAATTGATACTGCTATAAGCATAAAGAGACAAAATTTAACATTTTAAAAAATTAATGAAAAACAACCGATTTCCGACACTTTTTAAGGCTTTTAAGCACTATGTGGAGTGAAAGATAACAATAATATGTATTAATTTTTTTCTCATTTTTCTCAAAAATACGTAACTTATCTGCGGTATAACATCATGAAAAAGAAGTTTTATTATTTTTTTTTGGTCCATTCTAAGGTGCAGTTCATTAATATTCATGCATTTTCGTTATTATGATGCTTATTTTCGGTAACATTTCTTCAAATGAGAATAATCGATTCCATTTCTTTCTTTTTGCAGTATTCGCTGAATTCGTGAAAAAAATATCCGACTCGAAATCGAAAGCAGCTATAAGCCCATATCAACTTCGATCAGAAGTTCAACGATATGCTCCTCGGTTTTACGGGGATAGGTAATTTTTTTTAATTTATTGCAACAAAATGATACCTTTTCAGTAAATAAATTGGTTTAACATGCTGTAACATCTAAAAACTAAAAAAAATCGCCACGGAAGTAACAGTTCATTTCTTTCTTCTTATTGAATTTTCTAGAACATAGGTTTTATCAAAATGTATTTTAAATTCAAATGAATTAAAATCATGATTTTTTCTGTGCTCGGAAGATTTGCCCGTATGTAACATTTAGAGGATATATTTGAGCGTTTTGAATATAAAATCTATATAAACAGGGTCTAATACTAAGTTTTAATCTTTCATATTCTAAAATCTAATACTAAGTAATAATTTTTGATTACAGTCAATAAAACATAATAATACTTAATAAATTAATTTTAGACTGACATTAACTTTCGCCATTTAAATTATGAAAATAAAAATTATAAAACTTTTTGAAGCTGAATTTTAGATGCTATTTTATTTACTTTCAAAATATTCTATATTTCAAGGCTTTCACCGAATTTTTGTTCTCATTCACACGGCTATTCTTTCTGCTTTAATAGATAGAACGACATTAAATACAATAGACTGATGAAAGTATACTTTCAAGAAATGAAATTATTTATGATACTCATGATTGGCAGCAACAGAACTTCAAATGTATCTAGTTTTTGAAAGTGCATCATTATTTTTAAGAAATAACAATTTTTAATAGTGATATCGGATAAAATTTGATTTTTGGCTCAAATGAAATAAATCAACATCATTTACCTACCCCAGGTAAAATTCCAAGAATTTGATTTCAATCTTTTATTTATTTATTTGATTCTCAGTGGTTACAATTAATCTTTTAACATTGTGATTACTTCACTCTCATGCGCTTTTTAATCACTAATCTATTTTATCCCAATATTTATAAATTTATGACATGAATTTGATAATAATAGGAAATAAATTGCATACAAATTATAAGTAATAAATTATATGACTCGAATTGCATACAAATTATAAGTAATAAATTATGTTACTCGAATTGCATACAAATTATAAGGAATAAATCATGTTACTCGAATTGCATACTGAATGGCATATGAATATGGTGAAGAAATGGGACTATCATTAAAAAAAATTTCTGTTGTTCAAAAAGTTTTAATTTTTTTTAACTAAAGTATAATTATCTGAGAAAAAATAACAAATTTCATGTTGAAATTTCACCATACGAAAAGAAGCTATAAATCCAAACTGCAGTCGTGCAAGTGATTTTTAATCCTTTGCAGTAGGAAAGATAATTCGATGCATAATTATTTACTTAATAATGGATTACACCAAACAATAAATACATGCAACTGCTTTAAATTGAGTTTCCCTGAAAAAGGAATCTACATCATTTTAACATTCTTTAGGTATTGATAACAATTAAAATTTAAATAAATAAATACATAAAATGTCAAAATAAGGCACCATCTTGAATGGTGGCTGAGAGAAGATATTCGACTGCAAAGGGTTACTTACAATTCCTGAGTTAAATTCAGTGAGAATTTACATGAATTGTTTTAAACATTCTAGTCAGCAAGATGCGCAGGAATTTTTGAGATACCTTTTGCAAGGTCTACATGACGATATTAACAGAGTGAAAAGCAAGCCATCTCTCATGGGCGATTATGGAGGGTAAGTGTTAGTACGCTCTTTTACATTAAGCGCTTTTCTGCGTTTAAAAGATACGCATTCAACATGAATTGTGCATACAAAGGCAGCATATATACTCTGCTGAAGTGAGTTTTCGTTCGGATAAGAATCATAAAAGGCCTGCCTTTAAGACCCATAATTTTAGATAATTATGCGAAAGAAAATGGCTTTTACCAATAAGGAAAATGAAATGAGAAAGGCTCCTCCTGTTAAAACTTTATTTGCACCCTTGAAGTCCAACGTCTCCCCCCCCCCTCTCCCCGATGTGAGCCTCTAATGGGTTTTGTTTATATTGACTCATTCGTTATCAGTATAATGTGATGTCTAGTTATGTTGATTTCGTTTTTGTGCTCTTTGTTCCTGTGTAAATGTGCTAGCTGCTTCTGAAATAAAATGTGGAAAATCCAATCCGATTCCTTTCTGACAAGTAACAGCTTTTTGAAGGACCTATTTGCTAGTTGAAATATGAATGCGAATTTGAATTGAAGTTGAATCACCTCCATCCAAACCTGCACCGATCATCTATGGTGAAATAAATGGATTTACTATGAAATGATATATAGCTAAAAAAAAATCCTTAAAAAGTTCATCTGAATTAAAAATAATCGTCAAAAAAGTTATATTATTGATTTTACTAGATGGCTACCTGATTTTATTCGTCGTTCACGATAGCTATTATTTATTCGGAAGATTCTATATTTTGGGAATATGTTGTTATTTTGATTCATCTACGAACGATATAGTCTTTGACATGTTTATGGATTTCATGTAATTTTTATTTAGTGCCTGTTAATTATTTAATTTTATATTGAAATTTTAAAAATAAAATTTTCGTGTTTGCTTCAGGCAGATGAAATTATTTATAAAAATGTTATCGTAAGATATATCTTGATCAGTTGAAATTCAAGGAGCCCTATGAAAATTTATTCATTTCTATAAAATGTTTGTTTGTTTGTTTCTTATGACACTTGCCACCGACAAGCCCGCTGTTACGAAGACAGCGATTTAAGCCCGAGGGGGAACGTCTCTTATTTTTTTTATAGCAGCGCCAACTAGGGCCAAGAGTACGACTTTGCTACTCACGCATCACTCATTCGCTTGCACAACCCCTTTTTACAGGAGGGCACATTCACACATCTCACAGATAGAACAACCATGCCCAAACCGGGACTCGAACCTGGGACACCCAGATCACGGGGAAGACGCGCTACCCCTATGCCAGGGCGCCGGCCTATAAAATGTAAAGATATAATAGAAAACATAAATTTCTCTATCTTTGTGTCAGATTTCAATATCATCACTTCTCCTTTCTTGCGCTTTTCTCTATTAATCACATTTTCAAACATATCTTTGTATATTTAGGCGAACAAAACATACTTCCAATACGTTGTATTTTCTCTTCACTTCAATTTTTTAAGAATTATAGCCCGACGACAAAAACTGATAGTTTAAGAAAGTGGGTCGCTATAAAATCCGGATATGAACTAAGCCTCGTTCCTACTACCTGTGTCCATCTTGAGGCTGGCACATTTCCCCCTCTTTCCCATCTCTTGTGGTTTTTATGGTTTCTTTGATATATGTTCATTTTACCAACAATTTCAGGGAAGCTCCGGACCGACGTCCACAAGCGGGAGTTGTCATACAATGGGTCCTTTGGCAGATTTATGACCCTATCCGTATGGCCACAGGTTGTCGGAACACGGCTTTGTGCAATATAGTATTTTAAAGACGTTTCTCTGACATATTATAAAAGGACTGTAAGAAAGCACAAAAGTATGAAACACTTGCATTATTATATTTAAAGACTTCGAATAAATTTCTTATTTCTAGTGTTAGAAAGGATGGCATTGTGAAATAAACAGCAGAACTTCTCAACTTTCTCGCATGTTGCCGCCTAAACCCGAATAACTAGCAATCGCCGTGGCTCAGTCGGCAGAGCATCTCGTTTAAGATTGGTTGGTCCGTGGTTCGAAAAATAGCCACTGTGCTGTATCCAAAGACTGGAATTCTTTTATTTAAATTATCTATTGTTTAAGATCTGGAAGGTACTAGATATTTCTTAAATATTCAAATTGGATTGTTCTCGAACATTCTGTATGGGTATAAAAGCTGAATCTCGTCAGTGATGGGCATGTTTTCAGTCTGGTGCTGTTGTGAATTGCTTTGTTATAATAAATGTAATTGTTTTTTTCATTTGTTTTTTTAACTAACGGCTTAGTTTTTTATATCTTCGTTACAATAGTAACACAATATGGCACGTTTTACACTACAGTGAAAAAAATTGATTATGGATTTTTGGTTTCTACCAGTAGAATTCAAAATTCAATGCAAATCTGCTATGTCGGTGACAATCAAATTTCATCTGTCTAAGCCGTCACGCAAATATATAGAGCTTTGACAGCTCTATAATACCAATAATATAACTTCATGTTAAATTGCATCCACCCATCTACTAGAATTTTTTTTATCGCTGACGGATTTTATTGAAATTTTGACAGAAATCTAAAGTTTTTGGTGTAAAAGCTAAATATCAGATTTTCCGCCTGTATTCAAGGGAGATTTTGAGTTATCATGTTCATTAGCCGACCAGTATATACATATTGTCAAAAATGTCCTTTTTTTTTCTTCCAAATTTTGAGATAAAATTATTTTTTCTTGATTATGATTGTCATTGTCCTTATTCACGATTACTACAGAAATTTCTCAGGACAATCCCTCCCCATTGTGTTACAATCTAGATTATTAGAGAAATAATTACTTTGGAATTTGCCATTTATCTACAGGGTTGTTTGAATCTTGATTAATGAATTGACATACCATTGAAGTATTTGATTTTAGGAACATGTATAGCGTGTTTTAATAGTTTGATGCCTGCCTACTTGACAATTTCCCTCCAGGTTACAGCTTTTAGATTTAAATGCATAGCATATTTCACTTATTCTCTACTTTTGCATTTTCCCTTCAATAAAATATTTAGCGTGAGACTTTCTAAATATTTGTTATAATTACCAAATATATTTAAAATAGAATCAAGCCTTATGTGTAAAGCCAGTAAAATATTCTGTTTTTTGGATTTGAAATAAGCTAAATGAGCTCTTGTAATTCTCTGTGAATTAAAACAGTATGTCTTACGAATGACACAATGAATCATTGCAGATCATAATCCTACTAGATCTGCAAATAAAAACTTAAATCTCAAACATCACTGTCATTAACTTGAAACATGAAGAGATGAGTACTTTTTTCCCCGACCAGAGTTATTTAATGAGAGCAAGACACATTTTCACGTTGAGTCAGGATCTAAAAAGGGGAAGAAATTTCAGTAAATGTTTTTAATATTTAATTACATTTTTGAACAAATCAAACCGAAACTGCAAATAAAAAAATACTGAAAACTTCTTGCTATGCTGAAGTTTACATTTCAAGTTTGTTTTAAAGACAAAATTTTTAGAGGATGAAGCTGCGTTGATTGATAATCTCGAAGTGAATCGCATATTATAAAAGATATTATTCGGAAAAGATCCATTGCTAATTTGCGAATTGCCTTTTGAAAGATGCTTTCTGATTTGTTCGAGCAGTCGTTAATAAGATGTTTTAAGAAAAGAATAAAAAGTATCAATAAATTATATGATTATCAGTAAATTATAATCCTTGTTTATGTATTCATTCCTTGCTGTACTAGAGCACTAATATTGTTTTGTGCCAAACTGAACTATTTTATATTCTCTCTATATTTATTATATTCTCTCTATTTAACAGTGATGCCTTCAAGACATGGAGAAAATATAGGGATACAGATGATAGTTTAATAGTGGGTAAATATGAGCATTCACCATTTCAAAAATGACTTCGAGAAAAATAAAGTATTGATTTAATCAAGTTAATAACAACAGATATTTCTTGTGTTATTGCAGATTTATTCGCCGGCCAGTTAAAGAGTACTTTGAAATGTATGACATGTAACAATGATTCCATTACTTATGATCCGTTCTGGGATCTCTCTTTGCCTATTCCAGAGGTAATATAGAGAAAACTCTCATTCTTTTTTTCAAGCGAAAGTTCAATAAATAAATAAACGTGTAATGGAGTTTTAAGTGACGAATCTATTTTTATCTCTTTTTATTCTATAGAATATATTTTGACTCGTGTCGTTTAAAAGACAACAGATTTATTTTTGATAAGTAATATATAATGAAATATTTTATAACTTTTTTGTATTTTTAAGCTATTAAATTTGTTGAAATATGATTCATTAAGTTATAATACTTCGAATTTTACTCGAAAATACTTAAAAATTGTAAAATTTCATAAAATTCTTATTTTTTTAATTTTAAGAAACGAATAGTTGAGTTTTAAAATAAAACAAAGCGTCATTTTCTGGAAAAAGTTGCATAATGGAAAATTCTTAAAACCGCGTGCATCATATATGTGTTATTGTCAATGTGAATAATCGGTTATTATTAATACTAACGGTCATTATTAATAGTTGCCAAATAAGCCGGTTAAAGTGAATAATTTATGAGCATTTATCACATTAACCGGTCATTATCAATAATCAATAATTTTGGTCAATGTCAGTTTTTAATGTGTTGACAACAGCTAGATAATTTCATACCTTTGCGCTTTTTTTGTGTATTTAAATCCATCCAAGGGCGTATATATGGGGGAGGCAGCCCTTCCGCCCCGAAATCTTCGTGGGATTTCCGCAACTCTCCACGGACTCTAAAATCCAGGGATTGTAGTAAAAAATTAGAAGAAATGTTGATTGATCTCCTCTCCCCCTAAAAAAAATTATAATCTACTATATCCGCCATTAAATCCATCCGTTTTTTTTTAATGCTTCAAAATATCTTCTTCTTTTTTTTTTTTTCCTTCAACAGATAGATATTGGGATTGTTCAATGAGTTATCCCTCCCCCCCCCCCCCAAAAAAAAAATAAAAGACGAGGCTAATCAATTATGAAATAAAGAAAAAGAAGAATATCATAGAAAAACTTCAAAGCAAGTTTAAAAAACATATACAAAGATTCACCCCCATGTCCCAATCCTATATAAACCGTTTAATCACATTGGCCAAACTTCATTAGGATTATTCATAATAACCAGTTAAAGTCAATTATTTGCGATATTTGACCAAAAGAGGCGGTTATTATTATTAATGAGGGGTGAGTATTAATAATAACCGATTATTCACATTGACCGTAACATATGCATTACGATTAAGCATGGAAATGCATGAAGTTTTAAAAAAGAAATGAGAACTAGACGAAAGCAATCAAGCAAAATCATTCGAATCATCTGCGCATCATTGATATGATGCACAGATATTGATAAATTTTGTTGCCTTTTTGGGGCACTTCTTATAAGTTTTTAGTTATAGTTTTCTGATTTTTATTTTAATGTACCTATGGAATTTATGATTCCATCATCTTTTCGGTAAAATGGCATTTCGCATGTTCGTTATCTGAAAAAAAAAAAGATATGCGTTTTTGATAATTTGATTTGAAAATTTTTGTCTAAAATTAAGATATCTAACAAACAAAAGTATAATCTGAGAGTTTTCCAAATCTTTTATGTAAGTATCCGAAAATAGCATTCCTTATTACAATTAGTAAACGTTCTTTTGAAATATGTTTCAATACACGTGAAGATAATTTAAAAGGTATTTGATATCTTCATAGGGATACAGAAATACCTCTTTAAGGCAATGCTTCAATCTGTTTTCTTCTCCGGAAATTTTGGATGGAACAAACAGACCTGTAAGTACCTCCCATTCTATTGTGTCTCAAAATCAATGAATCATTCTCATTTGCGAACTATTTCAATAATAGTTAAGAAAAATTGAAAGTCGAAAATCAGAGATTCTTTTCTTATGGGAGTAATAATCCCTCCGAAGGGGTGGGGAGGAGGCACCTCAAATGTGGAGTTGAGAAGTTCCTGTAGAAATAAGTTTTCCTGGAAGATACACTACTGACAATAACGTAAACAGAGTCAAACAATTTCGAAGTCCAACGGTAGCTGACCCCCTCACCCAACAACCAATAGCAAGAAGTCCTGACTTTCTCCACCTGCCTCAAGGACATGACTCTGCTACTGTTCCTGTTTAGCCTCAGTTCTCATGAATGCCCATGGCAACACATCGATAGTTAAGAACTTTGAAGTCTACCGATTTCGGGGCTTAGCGAACGTCAAACCAACTCATATACACTAATGGTGGTGTTCCTGGAATAATGCCGATTCCAAGTTGATACGTATGGTCTTCATTATACGTCAGCAAAAGAGCCCTAATTTACTATTCACGGCGATCGAGTTGACTACTAGTCAACTTTTTTTTAGTAGATCTCCCAGAAGCTACGGCAGGGCAGAGGTATTCCTTTTATAGTATATAGGGGTATTCCTTATTTTCTTAAAAGTATTGCAAATTTATTTATTTTAATTTTACATAATGAATTACAAACTTTCTGGATCCAAATGCGAATTTGAATATTTTTTTTATTAACCCTTTCCTTATTTGTTTTTTAAAAGAAAATAGTCGAAACTCGTATCATTCTCAAAAATGCTTTTAGTCCAATTATTAAGAAAGGTAAGAATAAAACGATTTCTTAATTATTAATTTATTTGAATCTTTACAATTAACCCAATGTAAAAACTTCACTAATGAAGCAATTTCTGTTAAATTTAACTTTAAAAAACGCTATGTATGGCTCACTTCTGAAATGCTAAACCTTTAATATATATATATATATATATATATATAAATAAAAGTATTAGAATCAAGTTAATAGGAAAAACAAAAATAAAATAAAAATTAAACCAAAAAAATTATTAAAAAAAATATAAAAAATATTAAAAAAAATATAAAAAAAGAATACGGCTGCCTGAGGGTGACCCTTGAAAAAGTCTTCAGGCCGAATTCTTTTTTTATATTTTTTTTAATAATTTTTTTGGTTTAATTTTTATTTTATTTTTGTTTTTCCTATTAACTTGATTCTAATACTTTTGTATCAATTCATCTGTGTTTTAGAAGTAGCTGCAATTACGCTCTCTAAATACTATGAAGTTCTTTTTTGGTTTTAGTTTAAATAGGTAATAAATTTTAGTTGCGATTTCGAAACTGTTTTGTTTCGTTTTCAAACTTTTTCTTACTTTAGATTGGTTATATATATATATATATATATATATATATATATATTGTACCAGATACACCTATTGAAATATGGAATCACGAGTTTCAAACCAGTTATGAATTTAGTTCAAAGAACAAAATTCAAGTGAAATCTGCAGCTATATATCCTAATATGGTATAATAAAATGGTTCATTTAATAAGACAGAATTTATAAATCAACGAGTTAATATGATCATCACAAGGAACTCTTTATAATAGAAGGTTTTGACATACATAATTCACATACAAATTAATGCGCATGAAATTCGTTTCAAAATGTGTTCAATTATCAAACTGCATTTTACTTCATCATGCAATGTTTATATTTACAGTACTGTGAAGTTTGTAAAAAGAAAACCAGATCCAGTAAGAAAATCGAAGTCAACAAATTTCCAAGAGTTCTAGTCATTCGTATCCTTTAGAGCCAAACTCCTCTTCCTTTGTTATTGATTACTATGGGGATTCTTTTTGTTTTTATACATTTTTATTTGCTTTGAATTGCTTCATCTTTATAAAAGTAAGCGGTTCTACACTCACTTTCTCATGAGTTAGAGCTTTGAAACTTTCCTTCCTTGCTCAATAAGTACACTTTTATATTATTTTTTAGTACTTAAATATTAATTGATCAAAAATTTTAATTAAATTTAATTTCATATGAGTGGTGCAGCGCCACCTGGTAGTGAATTTGAGAAAAAATGATTTTAAGATTCTGAAATATTTATCGTAATAAATTATATATTGACCTATGATACAGAAAGTACTAAAGTTTTTTAAAAATTAAAATTCTGCTTTGAACATAGATTAATAAAAGTGTGTTTTTAAAAAGAATTTTTATTATATTTATTACATTTTATTGTCGAAATAAATATTATTTAACCTACTACGTGACAAACACAAAAGCTGCCATAAAATTTCATTCGAAAAATGTACAGAAAAATGTACATTAATTATTAAAGATTGACAGATTTACAGAAAGAAATTTGTATTATGTGTCAATACTCTTTTGTTAGAAGCAAATGCTAAACGTTTTGCTTGCAAAAGTTTTATAGTAAAAAAATGTATCGACTCTATACATAAGCGAAATTAACCCGTAATGTGAATTGGTAATTAACCCACTTGCTTTAAGCCAGAAGTATCTATATGTATGCATTTTATATATATTGCCAGCACGAATGTATTTTAAATAGAAAGGATATAAAAGAAACTATATCATATTTCAAACACAAATATCCGTAAGAAATGAAATTGCATATACAAGCTATCCCCGAAAAATTCCAAGCATTTTTGAACAATACTACTTTTATCCTGGTAAGCTTCATAATCTAACAATATGTTCTTGAACCAAAATATATTTCTGTCTGCTCTATCGTTAGGTATTTCGAACGATAGTTATTTTTATTCGCTTGATATGGGCTCATGTAGATATTCTTCAAACTCACTGAACGCCAGTTTGATGGGCTCCATCTGGAATCTAAAATCTTCCTAATTACATTTATTTGGTGTATGTATTGTTTTATGTGTTATAAAAATGGAATAATGGATTTTTTTATTCCTTTCCTGCAGTTATGTTTAGTTTGAAATTTTGTACAATTGTGCGTTTTCAATCAGGGTTCCCACGAGGCCAACTATTGAGCCCAGTGGAAGTTCACGCCTACCTCAGGAACATCATGTGATCCCAACAGGAGAATGGCAAATGTTTGTCACATCGGGACAACTATTTTCCATCTACTTACATGTTCCAAGAAGGTCATTTGTTCTGGATACTAATGTTAAACACAGTAGATTCTGAGAATTCCTATTCTAATCAAGCGTTTTGAGATGATCGAGTAGATAATCAAATCAAATCACTGTATGTAGATTGCATTGATATTGGTGCGACTTAAACAGTAGAGTTTGAATTCTATTTTGTAATATTTATTATACATAGTATTGTTTTCTGTATATAATTCAATACATTTTGTGCAATAAACAAGGCTATTGAATTCGTTCTTTCAAATGAACCTTTAGAACTCCAGCAGTCAAATGGTTTAATTATTGAGCGTCTCTTTTTTCAATATTTCTAACAAATTATAATTTGTGTTGGAGAGGACTGTTTTCTATTAATATATTTCCATACTGAAAAGATCATATTTAGGAATAGTTAGAGATCATTGTAATTAGTATTTTGTGTAGTCTCAAATACTCCTATTTCATTCATACTGTTCATAATGCAATATTACTTTTTCAAGTTTTGTTTATTCTTATTAAATTCCAAAAATGATAGTACAACAACTATTATATTGAAACACCGAAAAAATAATTTTTTAAATAGCATATAATTAATTTTAGTGAAATTGAAAACTTTTTAATAGTAATACTCCATTAGTCTCGTGTTTTTTCAAACAAATGTGGTCGCGTTGTATCCGTCATTTACACTAGTATATATTGTTAAGATTAATAAATAATATAGATAAGAAGCACAGTTTAAAGTAAACACACAAAAAAAATTCTTACAAAAGAAAAAAAAAGCTAGGAAAACAGCAAAAAAGATTTTTTCCCAGACGTAGTATCATCTAGTTATTGAAAATAGTGTGTCTCTCAAATAAGGCACGACTAACGGAATGCTATATCATGTTTGGAGTTTTTGATAGTTTAGTTACATGAACGTCCCGTTTTAAAGCAACACTAGGGCTATGTTAGGAGGGACCTCGTCATTTTGAACCACGGTCAGAGGACGAGGACGACACTTGAGCTGGCACCCCATCTCCAAACTTCCATGCCACACCAGCGGGTTGAAGTTTTTGAGTAAAAATGAGGTGATATAAAATTAAATTTCTGCCTACAAGTAAATATTATCGACTTACTGCAAGTTTATTAAGTATATTTTAAAATTTCAACAATATTCTGTTATTTCAAATTAGAGTCTATTTTACATCTCTTAACGTTTCATTTGTTACAAGAAATTAACTATTCTTCAGATCTTAAGCGTTTTTCTGCGAGTTCCTACGGACAAAAACTAAATATGATGATTGAGTGTCCACTGATTCTGGGAAATATTTCAGAATTTGCAGCTCAGAATTCCATAGGTAAGACAATTGTTCTTTATAAGAATTTAAATTATTGATATTCATACATATTAGACAAAATGAAACATTTATTAAAATATTAATAAGTTAGACAGATTAAGGAGTGGATTAACAATTCATTCATATTCTTAAATACTGGAAACAGTCCAATGTGTGTAGTTCTGTAAATTTAACATTATGGTTATGATCTGCATTAATGTTACACACAAAGATTTAAAGGTAACTGAAAGGGTAATATTGAACTTATGTATCAAAAACTCATTTTAAGTCGATTTCGCTTACTGGCAAGCGAAGAAATCTTTTTATTTGTCAATTATTATTCCTGCTATACCTCAGAACTTAGAAAGAGAAGAAACAACATTAAACCGCCTTCGTATTTGACTTTTTTCATATAGCAATTAAATAGTAATTAATTTGCATTTAGGGCATAATAATTTAAGTTGCTTTATTTTCCTGATGAACTATTATAGGTAGTAAATTACATACATACTATTGTCATTTCTCCTGTTCTTTTGGATTTCAATTTATTCTTCTTCGTATTTTGCTGCTGAACTATTAAAATTATTTCAGGGCTTTTGTTCAGGTAAAATATTGGAAAAGAAAACATATATTGACAAAATTAAAAACATCATTTCGACGAACCATTTTGATTACGATAATCTCCATATATAAAACACTAACATACGTAGCAGAGAAATCGCTCTTATTACTTATTATCGAATGGCAACAGTCAAAGCGTCATACAAACATATCAGACTGCTTCAGTGAACGTTTTTACAGCTGCATTTAATTTAATCTTTCGCTTAGTTAATTAACGGAGTTAATAATGTTATATGGAATTTTCTGGAGTGGGTTCGTTGGGGGTTGTATGTCATAAACAGGATTCAGTTCAATTCCATTCAATGAAAGGAAAGAAAATATAAAAGAACCTTTAATCGAGCGCAAAAATAGGCCTAACCGTCGCCAGATATGTAATTGTTGTAACTTGCCTATGGAAATCGAGGCTCAAATCTATCAAAACAATTATTTTTCAACATTTTTTAATATTAATTTGAATTCTGTATAAATTTTCTCCTTAATTTTAAAAATATTTTTAATTTAATTTGGCACACAATCTTTTTTGAAACGCTATGAGGGAAATCAAACTCATCCATTAAAAAATTCAATCGTGGTTTTTACTTATTACTAACTCCGTAATAAGATTTTCATTTCTGCTTTTATTTCATATATATATACATCTTTGAATTTACAATAAACTTGTTCAATTGAATTCATGTTTTTCGGTCGCATCAGATAACATCAAATAACATTTCACATTAATCATTTAACAGCCTGAAAAAATCAGTAATATAGGCGAACAAGTTGGTCGCCAAAGGCGGCTAGTTTTCTAAATCTTAGTTATATCATTATACAACACTTATGCATGTTTATAAGATTATGAACGAGCTGACCAATTAAAATTTCAAATGAAACTTTAGAATTCAAACAATCATAAAATTTACACGATTTTCTGTCTTCTTATGCATCTGAGCTTTTATTTATTGTCTGGTTTTTTTTTTTTTTTTTTTTTTTTTTTTTCACGATTGTGCATTTTATTTTATGATTCGATAATTTTGTATTACAATAATTTTTCACCCATTCAAAAAGGATTGTTCAGGAACTATATGCTATATGTTATAAAAAGTTATAAAGTGAGAAAAATCGATAATATTAAATGTGCATCTTCTAATCAAGTCTAGAAACGGACTTGGTATGTTTAGAATAAAGTTGATATCTAACCTCTATCT
Organism: Argiope bruennichi; assembly: GCF_947563725.1. Taxonomy (NCBI): domain Eukaryota; kingdom Metazoa; phylum Arthropoda; class Arachnida; order Araneae; family Araneidae; genus Argiope; species Argiope bruennichi. The sequence continues at coordinate 130,381,545 of NC_079162.1, read as the reverse complement.
ATTTTATTCCTTTATTTCCAGGAGATGGTTGCTCGTATGTTTTATATGGAGTAGTAGATCATGATGGAACAAACAATTCTGGTCATTACATAGCAAAATGTCGAAATCCTTTCACGAAAGAATGGAATGAATTCAACGACTCCAGGTATTACTTTTAAACGGGGCATTTTTACGATTAATCAAGCAAGTTATATATGAGATAGATTTAATGCTTCAAATCGATATAAAATATAATATCGTGAAGAGTTGTGTGTGTGTGTGTTTTTTTTTTTTAAGTCTCTAGGTATAAACTCTTTGTGTGCCGACAAGTATAACACTAGGTTTACAAACGTAAGTCAGTACTCAGTTGATAGTGGAAGAAATTTTTGTAAATAAAAATAAAATATTCAAAACACAAATACATAAAACATAAAAGTATCTATGCAAATATATGTAGGTAAACACACAAAAATAAAATCTAAGCAGTACGGGAAAAATATTATTTATATGTGTACAAAGGGAAATAAAAAAAGAAGATTTGCTCTGTATAAAGACAGATAGATGAGGAGGCCAAGCTATATTGTTTTTACAAGTATTAAACTTATATATAATGTATATTGAAGTATAAAAGAAATTCATCTTTAAAGCAATATTATCTGTATTTCTGTAAGATGTACACTGATGTGACAAAAGTCGTAGGATGCTTATAATACCGCGTAGAACCTCTTTTTGCCCTTCGAAGAGCAGTAACTCGACGTGACATGATTTCAACAAGTCATTGGAAATCCCCTGAAGAAATATTGATCCATGCTGCCTCTGGAGACGTCCAAAACTGCAAAGGTTGCTGGTGCAGGATATTGACCTCTTGATTATGTTCTTTATATATTAGATGGGATTCGTGTTGGGCAATCTAGATGACCAAATCATTCGCTAGAATTGTACAGAATGTTTTTCAAACCAATCGCGAGCAGCTGTGGCCAGGTGACATGGCGCATTGTCATCCATAAAATTCCCATCTTTGTTGGGTACATGTCCATGAATGGCTGCAAGTGGTCTCCAAGTAACTGAATATAATCATTTCCAGTCAATGGTCAGCTCAATTGGATCAGAGGGCCCAGCCCATTCCATGTAAAAACAGCTCATACCATTATGGAACATCACCAGCTCACACAGTGCTTTGTTGACAGCTTGGGTTGATGGCTGCGTGAGGCCTGGGCCGCTCGAACCCTACCATCAGCTCATACCAACTAAAATGTTAAATTATCTGCTCAGCCACGGATTTACAGTCGTCTAGGATCCAAGCGATATAGTTATGAGCCCAGAAGAAACGCTGCAGGAGATGTCGTAAAAGCGCTCTAGCTCCAACTACCATTCCCCGTTCGAACTCTGTAAATTTCTGTCGTGCGCATTTATACATTTTGTAAGCGATACTACTGCTATTTGTATATTGCTATCCCATGACTTGTCACCTGAGTGCATTATACTGTAATTATAAACAATGGTTTATATTTAGTTCCATGTACTTTTACAGAAATTAAATCGCTGATGATGCAATAAATTCAAAGAAAAGTGGGATTTTTTAGTCTGAATTTTATAACTTTTATCATACGGAAAACTATAATCTTCGCAGTCCAATAACTTAAGCATTTTTCGTCAGAAAAATTTTAATCTAACGTTTTCTTCACAGAGACTTTATTTAGGTCATTTTAATTGCTATCTCAAACGTCCTCGACATTCTGCAGTAGGCTCCCAGTTTTGAGGGGGGTAAGAATATTGTATCTTAGTTATCTGGATATAGGATAGTGACGGGAGACTTTAAAACGGGAAAAAAATTATGGATAAGATTTTATTGCTTTTATCACTTCAGTGAGTGTCTGTATGACAGTCCCATATTTTTCCCCACTAAGAGGTGAACTTTGGTTTCTAGACGGTAAAAAGTGAAATGGGATATTTTTCCTCTTTTTTTCTAATTTTTTTCGAAAAAAATTCATTCCTAAATATGGTAAATCAAAAAAAAAAAATAGATAATTAAAATCTGCACAAAATAAATAGCAATATTATACAATTTGTTTCAGAAGTATGACTCTAATTAAATTTCTAATGATTTTCCTCTTTTTCAATATATATTGGTGTATACCAGTACCAGAGTACAAGTTTGGTTCGGAAGAAGAAGGTTCAACTAGTTCGTGCCATATTTAATTGACCATTGCTCAAAATTATATGTTTCATACCAAAATGACTTACATGTAGCTTTTAAACTGACTCTAATCCAACTATCCTAAGCAATTACCAGACAAACTTACCATATATAGTACTTAAAAAAAAACTTAGAGATAAGGAAATGCTAATAAAGTTCCCGCGTTAAGAAAAAAAAAGAAAGCATGCGGTGAATATAAGAAAGCACACAAAACTATAGGAGGGAATAAAAAAAAGAAGAGACAAAGAGTTCCGAGGAAAAAAAAGTTCGAAGATAATGTGAGGGAAATGATAGAAAATAAAAAAGAAAGGATGATTGGACGAAGGTGTGAGGCTTTTCATCTCTGAAACAATCGTTGCCATCACAGTTGATGGCAAGTATCATGATGCACACTTTGTTCAATTTTCAGCAAAATTATCCAAGAACAAAGTATGCTGCCCTTCCGACAAACAAATACTTGAGACCATGGGCAAGCTTTTTCCCCTTACTTTGAGAATAATGATGACTGCCATGTTACTTTTTCTGAGCTACAAGATGTAATTTTGATTTTGACACGACGTCTAATCAAAAAACTATTAAGAACAGACTTTATTGAACGATTTTGTTTTTCAAGATGATTTCTTCTATCAGAAAAATCGTAAGTTTGTGCTCACATTGGAGAACAATTTAGTATTTGTATGATAATTATTCATTTTACATAATACAGAATACGAAATACACTGGTGTGCAAACTAAAGCAACAGGTACTTTTTTTTGCCATAACTCCAAGAGAAATCATCTGCGAGACATGAAATTCAGTAATGAGAAACAGCATTCTGTACTTAAACGATGATGAAAGCATAGTTGCTCAAAAATGAATACAATGCATATAGTATGGAATCAAACATAAAAAGGCTTTATTGAACTCACAATATCGCTACACATGATTGTCTGTCCAAGAGGAAGAACAACAAGTAGATGTTCATTAGTATGGGATATGCCCTCCCCTTACTGCAATGGTTGCTTCGCACCGTCTTTCCATACTCAGCACCAGATTGTCCAATAGCACTTGGGGTAAAAGTGCCCATTTATCAATCATTATCTGTTTCAGTTATTGGGTGTTCCCAGGAGGATGTAATTGTGCAGCAAGGTGTCTCCCTAAAGCATCCCATACATGTTCTATGGGATTTAATCAGGAGAGAATGCTGACCAATTCATTCGAGTGATATCTTAACTTTCCAGTAGCTTCTGAACATCAGCAGTCAGGTGTGGCCGTGCATTGTCATCCATAAAAACGAAGTCTGGTCCAATAGCACCTCAGAACAGATGCACATTGGGAAGGATCACCTCGTTACAATAGTGATCTCCTGTTACAGAACCTCTGTCAAACACGTGGAGCTCAGCTTAATGCCGTCCATTCAGCTTAATACCTCCCCGACGACACCGTAGCGGTCTCTTTCCGTGATGTTACTGGGATGAAACCATGTTCTGACCTCTCTCTAAATCAACTGTCGTTGAGAATCACTTGTGGCACTGAAACGACTCTCATACGTAAAGAGTACACGGCTCCCTCGATGAGATGTTCAGTTTTTGTGATCCTTACACCACTCTAAATGGTGCCACCGATGGCCAACTTTCAAAAGGATGCAGCGTTCCGGCCGGTGGGCGAATGGCCCCCTTTCTGAAGGTGTCTGATCACAGTAAACCTCTCTGTTGCTATTGCTAGTTACTGAGCAGTGACGCTTGCTGACTGGCATCGGGCTCTTTTCGCCTGCAGGACGATATATCAGTCATCCACTGCAATTGTTTTCCTAGGGCGGCTACCACCAACTTTTCTAACAACTGTACCTATGATTTGGAAGGCTTTCCAAGCACGCGAAGCGACACTTTTGTTGATTCCGTACTCTTCATCTACACTGGTCAAACTGTGCCACTCCTCCAGCTTTCCAATCATTCTTCCACGTGTGAAGTCATCCAGGTGATTTCTTCTAGCCATATTTCACAAAAGAACTCGCTTGCACTTGCAGCAAATGTCTTTAATTGCGCCTCCATTCTTCTTTTCTTTGTAGTCCTGAATTGCCCGCGACGACTGTACGCGTTTTGCGTACACTCACGTCGCCTACGATGTTTTGTTCTTCACATTTGCATACGCATCACCTTTCTACTGAATTTCGTGTTCATTGTACTGATGCATTAACCCCTTTTCTGCAATTTCATGGCTACCTGCTTAAAATTTACTTTGTTGCTTATGTTTTGCATACCAGCGTAGTTCCCACTGCTTTTATGCCACTCTTAAATGTTTTTTTTTGGGGGGGGGGAGGTGGATGATTTCGTTAAAACATTATAGATTCTGTTTCCAAAACAGAAAATATTTTATCGTTTCACTTTTTTGGCAATCGCAAGTCTATCACCGTATCTCAATAAACTATTCTTTATTTAGTGCCATTTCCTTATTTCTATCCAAGTTATAAAACAATAATAAATTTGGTATGTTTGTGTAGTAATGGTTTAGGATAATTAAAGTTCCATTTAGAAGCTACATAAAAGCCATTTTGTATGAAATTTCAACATTGGTCAATTAAATATGGAGCGAACTAGCTGAACCTCCTTCTTCCATTTCCACACCATACTGGCTCTCTGGTTTTGGTACATCAACGTATATATATGAATAAAAAGATATATATTTTTCATTAGAATCTTTATTTAAATAACTTATTTAAAGATGCATCGTATTTCAGAAGAATTTTTTTTTTTTGAAAAATTGGAAAAATCAATAGAAAATCATTAATTACAGCTAGTACTCATGCTTCTGAAGCAAAATGTAAAATATTGCTATTCATTCTGCGAAGATTGATTATTCATTTTGCGTATAACAATTTTTGGCAATAAATCGTTTTTCGAGAAAATTAGAAAAAAAGAGGAAAAATGTCCTATTTCACTTTTTTCCATCTAGAAACCAAGTTCACCTCTCAGTCGGGGTAAAATCAGGGATTGTCATACCGGACTCTCACTGAAGTGATAAAGCAATAAAATTTCAGCCACAATTTTTTCCCGCTTTAATATTCTCCCTCTTTTTCCTTTGCTCGAATCACTAAAATCCAATATAATATATTCTCACCCCCCACACCAAAAAAAGGGGGGAGTAGTACATCAGAATTTTTAGTAGTCGGGTATCGGAAGTAGTCGGGAATTTTTGAAATATTAATTTAAATGACATTAATATAATCCCTATGAAAAAAATTGGATTAAAAATGTTCCGAATAAATACTTATTTTTTTATTCCAGTTATTAGAATATCGGTGAGACAAAGGGATTAAGTTCGGAAGTTTGGTACCAAGATTCATGTCTGTGATTCGCATATTTTATCTAATTAGATGACCCCTTTTCTTCTAGAAGAAGAAAAGAAATTATTATAGAGAAGGGAATTATAAAGCCTTTTTTTTTAAATGCGAGGTATCAAATAGAGGAGTACAACAAATGGCGCTAACGGCAAGTCAGTCTTTTAATTCATGATATAACGTGTTTCGCATTATGCTTATAAATTTAATTTATTTATTTTAAAAACGATGTTTGTGATTTTTATAAATTATAGCTCAAATAATGCGAATAACGACTTGCTAATTGTATGTTTTCTCAATATTTTCAGGGTGACGAAGGCATCGAGTGTTGTGACAAACAAGAGCTATATTTTATTTTATATTCAAGAAGGGAGCTCTCATTTTTGAAGTCTCTGAATAATAGAGAGACTTATGTATATACATGATGTGCTTTTTCTTGCAATGAACTGTAAAAAACACCCCCACTTTTTGATGTGATATTTTGTGTTGAATATTAAACATAAATTATTCTAACAACTGCACGACTGAACGATTTTAATAATAAAAAGAATTATTTGAATAATTTTGTTCTTTTCAAATACCATAGTTATAAATAGCTACAAAACTATCTGTAAAATGAGAGCAAAAGTCTTAATGATTTCAAATGCAGGTAAAATGAGTTCAATTTATTTAATTTTAAAACATTACGAATTTTTCAACATTTTTCAAGCTTTAATATGGATGACAAAAATAGACATTTTTTAAAAAGTGATATAAAATTCCTCACATAATTCTGCAATTAGTGTCATTACTGAAAATTACATAAGTGTATTGAACTAAATTTACAAATAAAAATTAAATATTTTGAATAAATATTTAAACACGACTGTCAGAAGAAAGTGAATAGTAACACAGTTAAATATTTTCATGAGAGCAACAATGAGATACTAAAACAGCAATCCTAAAAATTACAGGCATATATGCCATAGCTTTTGAAACATTTACAAAAAACTGAGAAGTTCCAATAGCGAGTTTGACATCTTCACACCTGTTGAGGGACCTTGTATTATTTCAAATTTTTTCCATCGATCTATTATTCATCGCGGAGCACGAGTTTCAATTACCATTATAAATTGTTGGATAGCTTTTAGAGAATTCTAATAAAAAGAGGAATTTTATTTCTAAACAAAAAATAAATATATTTAATCAGCTGAAATAAAAATTTTAAATAATCAAATAGAATTTCTAATTAAATTAGAAATAATTATTTTGTTGAATCGCGATTTTTCAAAAAACATTTATGTTTTATTATCTTTTTCCCTTCATAATACTTTAAGTGACTAGTAATACAAGTAATGCATAATTATGAATCTTTAAATAAAGTTTAAAAATCTATCCTTTTAGATTTCGTTTGACACAGGGGTTTTAAATAAGCACTAAACCCTGCTCTGTTTATAAATGAAATTCAAAGATAATTGCAAATTTTTACTCTGCATTTTGAAAAGTATATATATATTTTTTATCAAGGTATTGAAATAGTGATCATTTATATTTATTTGAGACGATTGAAATTGATATCTTATCCAATCAACAATTCATCATGTTTCTTTATTTAAAAACACAATATCTTTATTTTAACTGGTTGGTTACTAATGGCTGAGTAATAAGGAATAAGGCGAGATAGAAACAAGCAACATCTAATATTGAATTTGGATTGTTTTTGTCACTTTCCACCAATCATGGCAAAAAGGAACTCTTAAAAAAATACATTCTCTTAACACATTGCGTACGGGTCACGAGATTTCTCGTCTTTAGAGGTCGTAAGTTGTGGCCGGGTCACGACATACATCGTTTTCATGTTTTTTCCCGGCTAAATCGATGGTTTGGTTTGGTTATATTAACGTCCCGTTTGAAGCAACACTAGGGCTATTTTGGGACGGACCTCGTAATTTTGAACCGCGGTCAGATGACGAGGCTAAATCGATGCATAACCAACCAGAGGCAAATATTTAACACATTAAGGACAGCAAAGAAATCTGTAAGACATACGCCTGGGACATCACGTTTTTGGGCAAACATGTAGTTCTAAAATCATCATACCTTTGGTATTTATGAAGCAATAAAAGTCGGGACATGCAAAACGAGGAAACTAGTGAGCGGGGTGTAACAGATGCGAAGCGAAGCACGAGAAAATTCGCGAGCAGTCCTTAATGTCTTAAAACAAGATACTGCTGCAAATCGTGCCAAACATCATTGCACAAGGGAATATGCTTTACCAAATATCACACTCTAAAGCATTATTCGAGCCATAATAAATAATAGATAAAATGTGAAAAATCTTGTATCATAAATACATGTATAAAATATATAGTAATATTTAAGAATACTTCGTGTAAATATAATACCAAACGCAAATTAAAAATGTGAACATATGCATCTTATTGCTTGCCAAGCATCTTCTAGAGCTTTCAAAAATGTGCGGGTCCTGGGAGCGACTTGAGCGTCGCACACAATGTGCTAACAAGTTATTAGAATCGTACAATTTGTAAAACTATTGAGATAAGAAGGATATTTAATATCAAAAGTATTTTATATTAAAATTTTTCCGCATTTTCTCTCGATGCATGTTTTTAATGCACCAAATTCCACAATAGTTTATACTTTCTGCTTTTAGAAACATGTAAAGGGTTTATGCCAAAGTGGCACATGATGTATGTATCGCACAACACTGTTTGATATGGTACAATCTTATACGGTATTATACAATATTACGAATATTGTACCATAATGACAATATTGTAAAATATCTGTATACTCCTGGGGTATTACAGTATATAAATAGCAGAAGATAAGCACAAAAATATACAATTAAAAATCTTTTATAATTTTTATTTTAAAAATTGAATTATCAAATAAAATGTTTTGAACCATTTTGACAAAATTTTCTCACTGCATAGGAACTCCAAAGCTCAAAAGAAGCATTCCTATCTTTCAATAAAATTAAATCGAAGCGGCTTATCGGGGCTGTTCACCAACATTGTTTTGGTCCCAATATCATCCAAATGATACTCCACTTGGAAGTTTCGAATTATCTAAGAAAAAAGAGGAGATATTAAAATATTTAAATGAAACTCAACAATGACACAAAAAAAAGTTTAAACTCTCAAAATAATACAAAATTTAACTGGAAATCAACAATAAATAAACAAAAAGATGCTGCATTTGAATTATCCAATTATGCAAGATAATTAATAATATATGGAAAAAAATCTTTAAAATGATTTAGAAGACAAATTTTCTTTTTCGCTTATTATTTATGTTGGAGAATTTATTTCATTAGAAATCCATTTGTATGCTGAGTCAGTGAATTATAAGAGACGTCCAAGTAATGTAGAAGTTTCGTCAGGGGAACCGGAAGGTTTCAGGTTCGAGACCCGATTCCACCGAAGAACTGTCGTGTAAGCGGGTTTGGTGCACGCTTAATCCGTTGGAGCCAAACGTCCTCCCACTGGTGTGGTGCGGAAGCTTGGAGAGGGGGTGCTACCTCAGGTGTCGTCCTCGTCCTCTGATCGCGGTTCAAAACTACGATTTCCGTCCCAAAATAACCCTAGTATTGCTTTAAAACGGGATGTTAATATAACTGAGCTAAGCTAAGCCATAGCGTCGAGATTGTTACAGCTCTTTTAAATGTCGCTTATCTTATTTGAGCACAGCTCTGAAGGATAAGATCCTTTAATCAACCCCTCGTAGAATTTTTCTATTTAATTTCGCCTCCTTATTTGATCACAGCTCAGAAGAATAAGATTCTTTAACCAAGCCTTTGTAGAATTTTAAAATTTGAGTAAGACTTATACAAATCCAACGGAAACAAAAGCATCAAAAAGAAAATTAATTCCTTTTCATCCAAAAATGTTTTCACTTTTATATAAAATAAATATATCTTTTTCCTTTAAATTCTTCACCGTAAAATGCCTAAAAAAGAGTTAAGTGCCAGAGTAGTCTTATATTATAGTTACAGTGCGATTTTTTTTTTTTTTTTTTTTTTTTTTTTTTGCCTAGAAGAAACCAGAACTCGCCGTGAAAAGAAAAAAAAAACCTAGTTATTTTGTAGTTACACTTGCATAGATCCTAAAATATTAATTGAAAATATTATAAGATTTTTCTTAATTTTTTTATTTCCAAGAATAAAACAAATTTTGTATGAAAATATAAAATGATTTTATAACATTCTTCGGTTCAATAGAAAAGACTAGAATAATAAGCAATTCATAAAAAAAAAAAAAAAAAAAAAAAAAAATTAAAAAGCGAATAACAAGAATACAAACCTCTGCAATAAGTAAAATCACTTGCAATTCAGCAAGCCTTCTTCCCATGCAACTGCGGCAACCAAATCCAAAAGGCAAAAATGACCAAGGTTTAGGTTTGTCTTCGTCTCCTTTCAACCAACGTTCAGGGATGAATTTCAACGGCTCCTTGCAGTACTTCTCTTGTGTAAAAAGCTCTTGATAAGGTACAGTAAGTAAAGTCTAATGAAAGGTTACAAAATTGAATTTATTTTCAATGGCAGCAATCAAAATAGTCTGAATTCTAGGCAGTTGGAGAATAAATAGAAATTCTGAATAGTAAGAGAAAAAGAATTAGTGAGCAACTTGATTGTATTGAGCTTTGAGTAAAACTCAAATTTAAGATTCCAAAAAATAAACAACTTTGTTAAACATATAAGAAATCATCAAAGATACATTTTTTGTAAGTTCCCTGCTTTTAAATAATCTGATTTATTATGTAGTCATACTAATAGATATTTTCAAACATTAATTTGAAAATTACTTTTAATTTTTTATTTAATTTAGCGTCGAAAGAAAAACTATGCTATTAAATTACTCCCTAAAATATATTGCGAAAAAATCAATAAAAAGCAGAAATTACCCATAGAGAAATAATATATTAATTTACACTATTCCAATAATTAGTATCAATAAATTTCAATGTTAGAAATGAAGAAAAGTTAAATTGCTGTTAGGATTTAAAATAAGCATTTCTGATAAGGTGGATGACAAATTTCAGACGAACAAAACACTTTCTTATTTTTATATGATTTTGCTATGGTACTGAGAAGCTTAATTACCCTTTAATAATTTGAAAATTACATACTGAAATTAAAATTTTCAGAAGTTTAGTTAACTTTGATTTATTATGTTTAGATTATTTAGCCATATTTTAATATTAGACTTTTTTTAGACTAAATTTTGATATATTGCCGCATTGAAGAAAGACAGTTGAATCTCCATGGCCGAATGGTCATGGTACTGGTCTCATAATCAAGACATATTAAGTTCGAATCTCGCTAGAGACAATGGGATTCATAGTATGTGTAAATATTTAATTCCTTGATTTTATGTTTTCCTTTATTTCATGTTCCAGAAGATACTGGACATTTCTTTAGTTTACCAGACAAGTGTTCTGGACTTTTCTTACTGTCTCCAGAAAAGTATTCTGGAACTTTCTCTGCTTGTATAAAAGCAGAAGATTTGTCAGTCACTGTATTCTCAGTTCTGAGTTGAGTTAATAAATTGGTTACCTCTACTTCTTGTGTGCGTCATCGAGTTCAACACTAGAGTATCTACGTGACAATATAATATAAAGTGGCAGAAAATGTTGGCTTTATTAGCATATAATATAACGACTCTGATGAATAAAAAAAATTTAAAGTCATTTCTTATTTCAAGCAAGAACATTTTATGATTACAGAAACCAATGTATCGTTTATATTTATTGTAATTTATATTTTTCATTTGAGTTCTATTGACACAGTAACTTAATACATTAAGTAATTAAAAAGATCTTTCAAAGTGCCATAAAGAAACAGTACCACTTTATAAATTAAATGCTCCCAAAACTTTAAACTAAAAAAGAAATATTTTATTTCGTTTTAATAATTTATATCTTAATTGTTATTTTTTTATCACAAATCTTTACATAACTTATGTCTCCAATAAATGCTGAATGATTCTTTGTTTTTTTCATTGTAATTTTTCAATAGAGGTAACTGAGGAAACTCTGAATCAAAGGAATAAATGTGTGGCCACTTTTATAAGCTCCAAAGAGTTTATAATTCAAAAATTGTTAAATGCTAAAATTTAATTTGCATAAAGTTCAGCGTAGAGTTTGGTTACGATATTCAGAAGCTATTCTATTCGACTCTACTTTTTGCTACATTGAGCATTTAAGCATTCATTTATTTATTGCTAAAACAAATACAACGAGACAGATGTCACATACATATTTCGCTAATAGTTTTAATTGTAAAATATAATACACCTTCTAAAGATGATATTAATTTTAATGAAGTAAATGAATGTATAAAAATTCTTTTGCAATAAGAATATTTACTCAGATTAAAATGTTAATAGTAAAAGCGTATAAAAAAAGAAAAAGAAAGGAACACATTTGCATAAACTTACACCAGCCGGAATGATATAGCCACTGAGCACAATATCTCTGTCTAATGTCCTCGCAGATCCACCCACTGGTGGATTTAGCCTGAAAAAAAATCCTTTTTCTTCATCTTGAGGTACAGAGAAAGTATTTACCATACACACAAAAAATAAAGCACCGTAATCGTAAATTGCAGTAACCGATTGTTAGAGTGTTGACTCCCTCCGGTGGAGAAAAGGGGAAATTCTGTTCCCCTAACCAGATGTATTCGAGACGCCGACGCGGCGACATGTACATACTCTCTCTCCCGTCTTTTTGTGTTGTCATGTGTTTGTGTGGTAGCTTAGAAATGTCCGTGTCCATATATGTATGAAAATAAAACCTATGAAAGTTCAACTCCTGCCTCGTCATTTATGAAATTGTCATGCACTGACTGAACACTGATGAAAGAGGAATAGTCTGCTTGGATTAGAAATTCGCGAATTAAGCAGATGTATTGTTATTTTTATATCTCGAGATGCAATAAATAATGTTACAGAACAGTTAAATAGTTTTGATTGCTGATAGAAAAATTAACTGAATTATTTTTAGACACATTATTATAAACAATTACCTGGCATAGGTTCACTTTTAATTCAACTGATTCACATAATAATAAAAGCGATTCATAAATTTTGAAGTTTCAAAATGAGAAATACAGTACGATATTTTTGTGCAGAGCAATGATTAAAAGGATCAATTCTTTAACAAATAGGTAGCAAGAACGTTTATTGCACTCCACAGGTTCCGACTTTAAATTGTAATGCAAAGTAGAATGTACTTAAGTCCCTAGATAGCACCAACTACACTTTTATAATAGTATTGAACAATATAATTTGATGATTTTCTCAGGAGATTCGCTCAAAATTATCACTTACTATTTTGTTCTCCTTGTGTAATAATCCTATAATCAGTACCGATTCAACCGTTAGGGGTGCAGCGTACACTGAACTTATTTTTAAAAGTTGAATTTTTTTTTTTTTTTTTTTTTACTTTTCTATTTAGAAACCTTTTGTTTTGCTGGGAGTTCGATAATACTGAAAAAAAAAAAAAAAACGCAATAAAAATGAAAATATAAGAGCAAGGAAGGAACTCAAAAGCAAAAGAAAGACAAGTAAAGGCGATTCATCGTGCAGCCCATGAAAGCCCACTGCGCATTCAACTGTTTGATTGATTTAAGAAAAAAAGCAGACCTTTTCTCCCTTTAACCTCTTCAGTCCCGAGGTACACATATGTGTATCTGCAATTTTTTTCATTTTTCTTATCTGGTAAAGTTAAATTATGATGAAATAATGCATGCATTTCAACGTTTATGAATTTAGCTTCCATTTTACATCAATAAATAGCACTACAGTTCGATATTTTTTTTTCATATCCATCGCTATTAATTAGAGACATAACGAAAATGGCGTTGAACTGAAAACGCAACAAATATAAGTACATTTTTTAATATTTATTATTAAAATAAACGCTTGTATATTTTTTTTTATAAAATACTAAGTGTCTGGTTAAAGTCATTACCAAATTATATCTTGTTATCTATAATAGAATCGGTGAAAATACAAATTTAACTAAGGTACACATATGTGTACCTCGGGCGTTTTCGCGCCCGTTTGCTGACTGCTTACGATCCATTAAGCTGCTTATCTTTTGAGCGCTTGTTTTCAAATTGTCATTTCTTGTCCTTGGATACATTGTATAACTTTTTATAATAAATAATTCTTATGTTCTGTAATGTAATAAAATATAAATTTAAAAATATTTATTTTTTAACTTTAGTAAGAAATTTAATTTTATAGCTGTCTTGAAGTTAGTAATTGATATTTCAAACCGACATCATGTAAAGAATATTCAGAATTTTATACGCTAATAATATTTTTTTCACATCAAGTGGCTTTAACTCAAAAGTAGGTTTTTGAACTTTCAGGAAAAAGATATTTTAGGGGAAACAATAGAATTTTTCATGTATCAAAAATAATGAAACCTGGCAAATAGGATGAATGGGCCACAGACGATAGTCAAATGTGCCTTGTCAAGTAGAAAGATAATAAATCCGTGACTATTATCCACATGTATAGGTAATGAGATCAATTGGAATAGGCAGAAGATAGACAAAATAATTGAAACAAAAAGCTGATACAAAATAATCTGCTTTTATAAAAACATATAATATCGGAGGCATCGACCATTATTTTGCATATTACCGGCATGCAGCAATTACAAAAAATGACCAACGCGAGCATTCAAGCATTTTGTAGATTTAGTAGTTGTCAATTGCTTGATATACTATAAAATGGTGGCAAAGCGACAAGTTGAGCTGTCAGGAATGAAAGTCAAAATATTATGACCTTATTGCAATTTCAAATGCATATAATTCGGTCCCTGTTGAAATATGAGGGAATTCTCATCATCAGCAAGAAAGGAAACCAAAAACAAGCAAAAAAAAAAAAAAAAAATCATCTTTCAATGAAGACAAATTAATAGAAGAAGGGTCATCAAATGATGGAAATGCAACTGCAGTATCATTGGAGATTTCATTACCACCATCTGGTTAAAATACCTTTAAAAGAGTAAGAAAAATTGTCCCTTCCCAATTAAAAAGAAATAAGACTAGATATGCCAAGCCATCTACAACATTACATGGACGATAAGTATGTATAGAAATGCAGGTACCCAGGATGTAACTCAAGGAGAAGAGTCAAGTACTCAAAATGCAGTATCTACTTACGTAATATAAAAAAAAAAATGAAATTTCCTTTAAAATAAGGTTTAATTTATTATTAATATAATAAATTTTGTATTTTTTTTCATTTATAAGGCCTTAGAATAAGAAAAGTATAGCTATTAAGTAACCAAGAAAATTAAATATTTTTTTTTTCGTTGAGGATGCTTTGACTTACTTAAGACCCAAGGTTTAAAATTGTTTGATCAGCAAAATTTTTTTCCCACATACTATTGAGATGTAACAAAGGTAAAAGATCTTGAAATCAAATTTTTAAACCAGTTTGAAAAAAAAATCAGGACTGAAGAGGTTAAATTTAGACACGCTACAGCTGCAATCAAAACTGATCCAGTTTGATGCTCTGTTTTATTTATTCTCTTTTTTCTTTTTCTTGTTTTTTTTGTTTTTTTTTTTTTTTGTTTTCTTGTTTTTCTTTTCTGTTTCACTTATGTTCCTGAGCTTTTGTTTTGATACTTGTTGCTTGGACAGAGACATATCTGCTTTATTGAATATTCATTTTCCTTCAGTAGAGATTATTCCTCAAAAAAAGGTGCATGGGCAATTTTCTAAAACTTTATTCGAATGAAAATTTTTGCGAGGAATTGATTATTATTAATCACTAGCTGGTACCCAACGCGTTGCTGCTGCAGAAGAAATAATTTTTGAATTATCGTTTGAAATAGGTATTTTGTTTAATTAGGAAGGATAAAAAGAATGATATTTATTTTCTTGTAGACTATGATTACATTCATTGAAACAGAATGATATATAAAATAGAAGTATAAATAATATTTATTGTATTTTTTTAAACTTTAGATATATAAATTGTACTACGCCTATAAACTTTGCGTAAGTACAGACAATAAGTTGGCAAAGTTTTATCGCAATCGGATGAACTGTACGGCAGCGCTTAAAATACGAACAAACAAAAATTCATTTTTATATATTAGATTACAAGTACAAAAATAAAGAATGTTGTAGCTCATTTATTGCACATCTTATGTGATATTCATTTTTGGGCGAGTATTATCCAACTGAATGTTAGAAGATGGAAGACTGGGGGGGGGGGGGGGTTGACTCTCCGATCACTTGAGCATTCGCATAACTTTCTACGGATAAAACTGAAAGGAATTTATGCCATTTGATGTTTATTTAAAAAGTTATATGCAACAAACTTTATATAGGAATTTTAAATCAAAAATTTCAGGTTCCTTATGGATAAAATAGCTTTTCTTAAAAACTACAATCTCTTGATAAATATTTAAATATTTTTTTTATAGCACTGTTCATTTCTATACCGACGAATCGCCCCTGGACATATGAAGGGAAATTATTTTTGTAATAAAGCGTATATATTAATTTTAATTTCCTTGCATTTTTACTCTCATTTTTCTAATCTATCCCGTGACAATACACGCACACAAAACACAAATAATTCACAAAACAAAAATATGAAATAGACAACAATAAAGAAACATTCAGTAATAAAGAGAAGTATTTAAAAAGTGTCAAATAATACAAGTTTCTAGAAAATTTTACTTATAAACTCTTAAAAAAATGTAAACCATGTAACAAATTTTTTTATGTACGAATTAAAAAAAAAAATTGAAAAAAGTCATGCACTTTGGGTTATTGCCTTCCATGTACAAGACAAAATAAACTAAACTAATAGTAATTTAACTAGGAATAATTCATTGCAGTAAAAATTACTTATAATAAATTTATTTCGAATTAATTTATGTTAAAAAATTCCACTTAGTAACCGATTTTTACCATCCTTTCCAAGCTTCAAGCCTATCAACAGAAGATATATAGAGTTCCTTTTCTAGATAAAAATGAGCTCTTTTAAACATTTGGGACTTTCAAAAATAAGACAAAGCTAAAATTCTCATAATTATCTAACTGATTAATAAAGATGAATAGCCCAACTTCGCTGATAGTCAAGAATATACCGTGCTCAACTTGCCTCGTATAAAGAGTTGGGTATGCCAAGAAGACAAGTTCGATTAAAAGTTAACACTTTAATACATAAAGAGTTCTCAGAGCCAAATTTGGCCCCATAGTTTGATAGCTTGTTTATTTTTAATCATGCGATTGAGTGACGACAGCTTTTGTGAAAAACCTTTGAGCCTTTCAAAAAACTGTACAATATTTAATACATACCTTAAAGATTCCTTAAAACAAGCTTGCAAATATTTCAGTTCATAGCAATTGGAATTTATCAGTTTGGCATCCTTTGTCGGAAGAAAACTCATTATTTCTTTATATAACAGATCTTGTTTCTCTGGATTCCTAGCCAGATGATAAAGAAGAAACCCAATACTGTGTGCAGTCTGAAAAGAGATAAACATACAGTAAATCTTAAGAAACAGCGAATTTTTAAAAGCACAATATTAATATTGATAAAAGAGTCAGTTATTTTCAAAGCATATTACGTTATGATACATTTATAAACGATCAAATTACATCCCCTTACTAGATTTCGGCTTGCTGTTATGTCGCACATTAAATCACTTATTTATTCTTGTTCAATTTTTCCTGTTTAATTTTACTGGAAATATTTATAGCAAGGGAGGTAAATAATGAAATTCAGTGTTAAAATTTACCGATAGCATTTAAAAATTGTATTTTATATAAAATATGCCACAGAGTTTCGATAGCATATTTAGATATTGGAAAATAATTCTCTCTTCCTGGATTTTTTTTCGAGAATTCTTATAAAAGTTTTCTCTTCATAAGGTTGAAAATTTTAAGAACACACTGATTCTATAGAAAAATATGTTTAGATACTTCTTTTTCTTATTAACGGGCCTATTGAAATTTACACAAGTTTAATGAACGCAATTTTTAATCCAAATCACGTGATTACACCTGAATCCGTACTCCATTTTCCAAATTTCAACGTCATATTAGCGAGATGTTTTATCCTTAAAAACACTCATCTACAGTCTATTATATCGAGAACATTTTGAACATTTTTGCTTGGCTTGAAAATCTGAACACATTGCATCATAATATCGTGTGAAACGAAATCCAATTGTGAATTAAAGTCCGAAATGTAAAATTAATTCGTCATATTCTTAAAAGATTTTAGATAAGAAACTCATCATTTCTCACCATCAAGGTTCAGTTTAGAGCTGAGGATTATCATCAATCTTTGAGATAATGCTTGAATTTGATTTCTAATATTTTTATAATGTATGAAATCTAAAAAAAAATCTAAAAAGGGCATCATTATGAATATATAAACATAGGAGTGTCAAACAGAAGAAATTAAAGCAACTGCGCAGTGCCAATTTAATTTTAGAAATTTATTGTGTAATTTGGAAGACGTGACACAAGACAACTTGTAGTTAGTTAACTCATAAGAAATTTGACTGTTTTTCTCATAACAACTTGATTTGATGGAACAATCTCAATTAACCTATTTATTACTAAACTATTTAAGTAACTATTGGTACGGAAAACAACAAAATTATCCCTCTAATAAACAAATGAATAATACTTTTTTTATTAATCCACTAAAAAGTAGAAAATTATTTTTAATAAAAATATCGAAGCAAAATCATAAGATGATAGAAATATTCGAATTCAACTGAAATACAAAAAATTCTCGGAGTACATAATTTTAATTGGTTGTGAATGCTCTAGAATGTTCTTTATGATATTCATTAGTGAGTATCTAAAACCAGTTTAATTTAATAAATATAAATTTTAACTTTATCTATTAAAATTAATTTCATTACTAAGGAAACATTTTTTATTCCTTTTTATTTCTAGTTGTTATTGCTCAGCAATCCTCAATATTACGTAATTAATATTTTTCTCTTTTATATTTTCTCAGAGCCTCGTGCATTTACGATTTTGTTTTGACCTCCACAGTTTTGATTAAAAATATTTTCTATTTTTCAGAATATTAATAAAAGCATCTCTTATTATTTTACTTTTTAATCTTTACCATGTTTCATTATTCTTTAATATTAATATCACAGAACATTGAATTTAATTTTTTTCTTAAATTCACTACCAGGTGGGTCTGTAATTTAGAATTCAAATTAATCTATAATTTGATAATTAAGTTCTGAAAATAATAAAATATTGCATTGTGATCTGAAACGCACAACTATACAAAATTTTAGAATGCTAGAACACAAGAAAGAGACTAACTTATCGATTAAAAAATTCCATTTTTACAAACATTAAACTAGTGAAGCAAATTAAAAGCACTTAAAAATGAAAGTAATGTAAAAAAAAACTTTATATATAACATCAGATTATTAAAAAAATATTTATTACCGCTTCAATGCCAGCCATTAGAAAATCAGCTAAAACAACCATTATGTCTCGCACATCTAAGCTTTTATTTTTGATCAGTACTTGAAGAAAAGACGAAGGTTTCTCGTGATCTTCTTTGTACGGTTCTAAGTTCAACAAAGCACTATTGATATGTTTGAATGCTATCCTAAAAAATAAAAATAAAGTGAAGATATGAAAATAATTGAATTCGAGAGTTATTGTTTTTGTAAATGAATAATACTTACTCGGAAAAGGTATCGGAACATTTTACAAATTTTTTCCATGTCGGAGTTGAGAAATACTTCCAAAGCTGAAAATTACGTGAAAAGGCTTCTAGTTTTATGATGCAATCGAATTTAGTTTGCACAGAATTGATAATTTTTATACCATCCGAGTCTTCATCCAAGTCAGTATCTAAGCATCCAAGTCTCGTGTTCAATCCAATTAAACATATAGCTAAAAAGGAATAAAATTTACTTCCCTTTCAGAATAAAGATTCCAAGAAAAAAGTTTATTCTTAAAAGGATGCGTGATGTGTTATTTATTCCTTTATTCCTTCCTTTATTTTTGAAAATAAAGGAAGAGAGAATGTACATGGTGATCAAAATTAAAACACCCCTACTCTGAGCCCTCTATACAGTGAACTACTCAATGTAAAGGCTCCAAAATTGTTGAACATACTATTCAAGACATGGGGAGACGGATTATTCGAAAACTAAATTTAGTTCCAGAAACACCAATAGATGGCACTGTACAACAAAAAATGTGCTGAAAAGGCTCAAAATACACATTTGTAACACGTTTTATTCGAACATATCAAACCTTCCATCACAAGGACCTTATCGATGCAAGGGAAACTGCTCAATATGGTTCCCTTCTTCCAGTTGTAAAATCTGCATTCTGTGGACAGCTTGTTCAACTGTAGATCATAATGGGTCGATTGAGATGCTTCTCACATGCATAATGATACTGTCTTTGAAATCTGCCAAGGTTACCGGACGTCTTCAATAAGCAAGATTTTTTAAGTATCTCCAAAGCCAAAAATCACAGGGATTAGATGTGTAGAACGAGATATTTAGGTTGCCAGAAACGCACTACTAATTACTCTCTCATTAGTAAAATGTTGCTGAATAAACTTGTACACAGAGTCCAATGTGTAGAGACGCTTCATCTTGCATAAAGGTAATTGAATTAAGACATTGGTGCTGTTGCATTTGGGGTGTAACAAAATTTTCGAGCATGTTTTGGTACTTCTGGCCCTTTGCGTAAATTCTCAAGTCGACAAAACGCTCGAAGCGAAGCTGCAGACCTTCTTTTGTTTTCATAAAGCAACTTCACAAGCAAAGCGCGTAGCCATCGCTTATGAGAATCACATTTTCCCAGCTTTATCCCTTTTATGCCTAGAACAGTAGCAGCAAACCAAGGATTTATGCAAATTTTTCTGTTTACAGTGCAAAATTGAAGTTACAATGACAGTTTCAGTTTCTTCACTTCTTTTTACTTTTTTTTTTTTTTTTCATTTCTTCAATAGAAACTAGAAAGAAAAAATTCCATACCGTATGTTTATTTTTGTGATTATTTGTATCTTTTAATCACGTTTTTTGTTGTTGCTGCTGTTGTTGTACAGCGCCATTTATCGGTGTTTCTGGAACTAATTTTTTTCTCTCGCGTAATCCGTCTCCCCATGTCTTGAATAGTATATTAAACAATTTTGGAGCACTGGGGTTGCTCCAAAATTTACACTGGGTAGTTCGCTGTATATAGAGCTTAGATTAGGAGTGTTTTAATTTTCATCACCTTGTACAAATAAAACCTCTACTTTCTGAACATTCATTAATTTTCTTCAGCAATTCATGTAAATGTTTAAAATTTCTGAAAACACAAATAAAGATTTATCTTAAAAAATAAACTATCTTAGTAAAGAATTTTTTTTCAATTTATTTTCACAAATAGAATTATTTATTAAGTGTTATAAATAATAGGGGTAGTCATTAACAATTTACAGTCCACATGAACATATATTTTGTCTTTTTAGAAAAGCAATTTCACGCACGAAAAAAAATTACACGCAAAATATTCATGCAATTTTACACTCCCCACGAAAGCGCTACCTAATTAAAGAGAAAAATCTAATAATAATTCACAATATTTTTATTGAGAATAAATTAAAATATATTTAGAGAAAATGTGCCATACTTTTCTGAATAGAGTAATTTGTTTTATTTGGAAACCATCATTTGAGAGGAAATTTTTCAAAGATAATGAATTTTCAACAACTAAAAATTCTTGACTCTGATATAATTTATATATTTAGATTAAATCCGCATCTCCTAATATGGTATATTTTGTTATTTCTTTGATTTTAAGATTTCACAAAAATCTTGCTGCATTTGGTAAATTCTATGCTTTCGATCATAATTATAATAAATATCATTCAATCCCCACAGATTCTACAAAAAAATTTTTTAAAAAGAAGCAAATGAACTGTTTCAATAAGGAGTGAAGAAAGGCCAAAAGTGGCAGATAAGAAAAAAATCAACAAGAAAGCAAATTTTTTAGAAATGATTTTAATATCCTGCCCTCGGTTAACCTTCATCCCACTCACTGGATCAGAGAGGATATTATTTTCTTCACAGAACCCGGTCCTTTTTCCTGCCTACCTCAAAAGATTCAATCTGTCGGAGAGTGAACAGTGCAGTTGTAGTGATATTGGCACTTCATTACGCTACGGAATGCATCCTCACATTCTCTTGGCATATGAAAAAAACATGAAGTCCAGGCAAAAAATTCATAGGATAATTAAATTTATCAGTGAAGATAGAGATCTTTTCTTGCCTCCCTAGCTCTCAACATCAAGTGTCCTACTCACAAGGACTAAAGGGGAAAAAAGCACCTCCGTTTCTTCACGTTCATTTGCATTCATAAATATCTTTCAAACTGAGATTTTCTTTGTTACCATTAACCAAATTATTTTTTATTAGATTTTTATAACAGCATCCTCATCTACTATGTTCATGATAACAAGTGAACATAGAATTCATCTTGTTTTTTTGCATGCATCCTATCTTTCTGCATATTATTATTCCAAATAGTTTTTCTATACTATTTCAAAGTAGAAATCTTTGTAAACGGTTTCATTTTATTATCATTTCTTATATGTTTGTCAATTCTGTACATAGTTATTTTTGTTTTCTCTACTGTAAATATTTTGGTATTTAATAAAATTCTCGCAACATGCTCATCCAACCGATCAGTGGCCAGAATGGTTACGGAGACGATGATAGGAGAGGACGTTCTGTTCTGTCAAGTAGATGTCATGAATGACATAAAAGTTCCATTTATTCGTATCATTTTCATTACATATAATCATATATTAAAATTATACTCATACCTTTCTGCTTTATGAGGGGAAAGTACTGTTATCGTCAAGGAATTCTACCTCCAGATTTAGATGATTCTAAAGAGCTCAAGAGTCAAAATAATGATAACAACAAATGGAATGAAATGTGATTAATGCGTGAAAATGGCAAACGCAACCATCTCGAACGGATGAAATGAGATTCAATACAGAATGGTAGATTTCAATGAAGATCTGGGCCTATGAGAACACGACTCGATAGATGGATGACATTTGATAGATGGTGTTGAGATAAAAATCAAACGATCAAAATGGTGCAGAGACATTTGCAAAACCGATTTTTCCGAAAGTCTCCAGAAAAGCTGCAAGAATGATCTTTGAACTCAGACCGTATAAAATAGACACTTCATCTCCTATTTTATTGAGAAGAATCGGCCTCTAGGTCATTGAGGGGATGGATTAGAAATGTATAAAGAAGAAAAGGGTTCGAATTCGCTCCGTTCCACAGAAAGCAGATAAAGATTGGATTAATAAGCGTTGAAAGTTATAAGCGAAATATAATTGAATTTCAAACGCGTAAACGAACATGAGAAAAACGCATGGGAGCCCGAAGCCCTCACTACAACTCTATCTCTGACACGTTTATACAAGTCATGTATAGCCACATGTCAATATGTAGTTATAAAAAATGTGTGTGTGTGTTTGTATGTGCTTGTGTATTTGTATGTGTGTGTGTGTGTGTATGTTTGTATATGTGTGTATGTTTGTGTGTGTGTGTTGTGTATGTTTGTATGTGTGTGTTGTATATGTGTGTGTGTGTGTATGTGTATGTGTAAAATCGCGTTTTTTCAGGAAAGACACCTATATAGATAAACTTAAAAAGCGAAACCTTATCTAAATATAAATTTGATCGAAATAATGAAAAGCCGTTTCCGAGATACACGAAACAAATTTATATATATACAAGAACTGCTCATGCCGGCGTTCTGGCCTAGCGGTAGGGCGTTTTCCGCGCGATCTCAGCTTCCTGGGTTCGAGTCCTGGTTTGGGTATGGTTGTTCTTTTCCCTGTGTTCTATCTGTGAGGCGTGTGAAAGAGCCCCCCCCCCCCTGTGAAAAGATGTTGTGCAAGCGAGTGTATGAGTGTCATCTTCATATGAGCTAGAAGTCAGTCTTCTGCTCTAGGGTGCTCAGGGCCCTTTACCCTCAGAAGCTATTGCACAAATTAGGCTTAAAATTGTTGACTTCGTCAGCGGGCTTGTCCATGACAAGTGTTATAAGTAACAACAAGAGTATTTCTCGTTTGAAGTTATAAGACTTCTAACGAGAATGAAGATTTTATTGCAAAAAATTTAGACTTTAGGATGAAGGCCTTCCATTAGAGAAGTTTACACTTCCTAAAAAAAAACTACTGTAATAGTTGCGAAAAATCAGATACCAGTTTCTATGTATTTCCCGATGCCAGTTCGAAAGCATATAATACTTTACGTTCAGGTATCTACATGCCAAAGGATTTATTTTGTACCAGCTTCATCGCTGCTAGTAATCGTGTGGCTGAAGCCGTTGACTTTCCCTCGTTTAGAAATAATGGCTACTTTAGTTGCTGCTAAATTAGCTAAATATTTCACTGGTTCATTCCATGAATTGATTCAACGAGAATTTCTTTGGAATGATAGCCAAATAACTATCCATTGAGTTATTTAGTAAAGACTAGAAACCTTTTGTATCAAATAAGATTTCTGAGATTCAATCTCTCACCGCTCCTGGACAAGGTATTGGTTGCAGAGGGAAAGAAAATCCCATTGATTTATTATCACAAAATGGAGAAAATGCGAGGTATCTTTAATAACATGGACCTCTCTCAACGTGAAAGTATTTGGCCAGTAAGTCAGTAAAGATATGTTAATGAGAACGTTCAGAATGAAAAAAGATCACAGATCGTTAACTCTTCTCAAATTGTAGAAATTCCCACATTATTAGATTTAATCCGATTCGGCAAGTTGCTGAAAGTGTATCGAATCACAGAATACGTTATGTGATTTATGAATAACATCAAACGGAATTTACTGAAATTGAGTGGATCGGTAAGCTTTACAGAAATCCTAGAAGCAGAACTCGACAGGAAGAAAATGACTCGACGAAAATATTTTCTGAAAGAAATTTCAGACCTTTCTAAGGAGAGTTCCTGGACAAAAAACCTTTAACGTTTATCCATTCAATTCTTTTTTACAAGAACATGGTCTTTTGGTTGTATTTTAGACGCTCATAATAAGCTACTTCATGCTATAGTTTAAGCTACTTTTACTACTTCAATTCAAATCAGAGAAAAATTTTAAGTCGTGAAACGACACTAATGTGTCAAACATATTTTTAATAGGTGCATCGCATGCAAAAAGTACAAGATGTGTCACGGGACTCTAGAACTTTCCCCTTTACCTACTGCTCGTGTTTTAGGATCACCTCCATTTCCTGTGACAAGACTTGATTATGCTGTCCCTTTTTCACAAAAGGTAGCAATGATAAATACTATTTTTTTCCATTCACGTGTGCTGCAACTCGCGCTTTACATTTAGAAATTGTTCACTTCATAAATACAGAACAATTTAATCTTGCATTCAATAGATTTATTTCTCGTCGTAGATTTTTCTCAACTCTGATAAGGCTAAAATTTTCAAATATGCTGACATCGAGTTGAGAAATGTAAATAACGTCCTTCTATATAAAATTGGCTTTCCCTTCATGGCAAAAAGTAGAAATATGCTGACATCGAGTTGAGAAAGCTCTAGAAATGTAAATAACGTCCTTCTATATAAAATTTGCATGGCAAAAAGTAGAAATATGCTGTCGGAAAAAAGAGCATGGTAGGGTCGCTTTTGGGACCATTAAAACTTAGATAAAAGAAAAACTAAACAAGATTAGGCGCTTTCATTTTTCTTTGAATGAGATGGAAATATTTTTCAATGAAATAAAGGCCATATTCAATTCTAGGCCAATAACGTACTTCTATGATAATTAACTTCACCATTAAACCCTACACACTTCTTAACTGACAAACATTTGCTTTCATTTCTAATTTTTGAAAAATTTAGATGGGCTTATTTAGGCTGTATTGACAATGTTTTGTGGTAGGAGAAAAATCAATGGAATATTTTGAGAATGTCAGCCTGCAAATAACCTTGAACATGTGTTAAAATTTCAGTGGTTTGTCTGCTGCCAATCTGCCTGTTGATAAAAGCAAATATAGATAAAAGAGAAAGAAGAAAAGATAATGTATCAATAGTATGACAAGAAACAGGGCTCTAATTGCTGCGAAGGGTGGTCCAACTTAATATTTATATATATATATATATATATATATATATATGTAGGACTCAGAAATCACTACCATTTTAGAACGCACATTTAATTACATTTAGGACGATTAGGACATTTAGGATATATATACATTAACATAAAAGAATTGAACATTCAGTAGATTTCGTCGAATACGTCTCGTCTTTACTTTCGTCCAGATCCGTCTGATCTGACACGTCTTTACTCTCGTCCAGATCCGTCTGATCTGACACGTCTTTTCTCTCGTCCAGATCCGTCTGATCTGCTCTCCGTCTAACCAGCGTCAACTCCGTCTAACAACCAGCAGATGGCGCTCGCCAACAGGCGCTCGTCACTACATATATATATATATATATATATATATATATATATATATATATATATATATATATATATATATATATAATTACTTCACTTGCATTCGTTTATAAAGGTAATAATAAACATTGCTCGAATATTACAAAAAACAAATTTATTAGTCAGCAACTATTTTGTAGTAATGCACATAAGTCTAAAGAAAAATAATAAAAAGGATGCTTAAATTAATAAATATACTTAAAATGTGAGGTGAATCTAGTGATTTGGCCAGGAACTGAACTTTTACAAAATTGTATTACGTAAATAAAAGCAAGAAGTTGGATTTAATGAAACAAAAACCGTTACTTACATTCTAGATTCCATTTGTACAATTCCATCAGAAAGTTAGGAACTTCATCATTTGAATCTCTAACGACGTACAATTTTCTAACAAACTCTTCAGATACATCTCTGAATGGCTCTAAATACCATAGGGCAGCAGCGGGCTTCAAGATATATTCCTGAGTTTTAAATCTCAATTCTCTCCATTCTTCCCCATGCCTGAAAGTATCCTTGCACTTAAACGTCATTCAGGATTATAAAGATGGGTATAGTTTAAAGTAAATATATACAATATCTTAAACTCAATAGTAAGCCAACTTTTAGAAAAACGGTTGTTAAAAGTTATATTGAAAATTATTTCAGGATAATCTCCATTCTTTACAAAAGATAAATTACGCAACCAAAGTCGTCAGACTCACTTGACTCAGCTAAACCAAAGTCGTCAGACTCACTTGACTCAGCTAAACCAAAGTCGTCAGACTCACGTGACGCAGCAACCCAAAGCCGCCAGACTCACTTGGCGCATCAGCACTCACACACGCTCGCCATAACGCTTGGCGCTATTCAACTGGGTACCGGCCCATTTAGACAACAGCTAATAACTCAATACATCACCACTCAACAACCGTATCGTTCATCTCATCTTCGACTCACTGGAGGGAGAGTACTGTGGTGAATAGCATATAAGCCAGTAACAGCGCTTCTACCTGAACAGCTGTTTTAGTAAAATGGTTTAGTTACTGGACTGCTAACCAAAAGGTCCCAGGTTCTATCCCCGAGCATCGCACACCGCTAAAAAAGTATTCCAAGCATTTAAAACTACTAACGATATCAGGAAATGGTAGCATTTTTTTTTCAATTCGTAAAACAGCGCGAGTCTGAAAAAAATAATAGTTTTTCTATGGTAACTTTTACACAGATCCTATTTTGAAAGAAATTGGTTAATTAAATGATTATTATTACAGTGGACGTCTAATTTGAGCGTTTTAATTCGAATTCGTCTCTGAATCAAAATTTTCTCTTGAATTTCCTAGTCACATAATGTTAAAATATAATGTATAATTCCAATTTATTTTTCTTAGTGCAAAATCAAGACGAAAAATTTAATTTTTTTTCTTTATTTCTGAATGGATTTTGTTTGTTAAATACATCTGCACCTTGTGTCCTAAGTGATATTGAATCAATAACCTTTTGAGGCCTTTGATTCAATCTTCATTTTTTATTTATCAGGTTCGAAAGTACTTATTTGTAAAATAAACTACAGGAATGTGCTGACATACGACATGAGCATTAATTTCGATGGAATATTTTGTCGTTTAAGTTTGCTGAAATTTAGATTTTTAATTTTTAATTTCATTAAAGAAAAGCATGCAAAAAGAATGCCAGCAAAACTACACGCGCATAGATTTCTAATTTTAGTCTGAATTTAACAATTTCAGGAGTCTGCTATTTAAATTTTTCTTATATTTATGCACATAAAAATAATTTGAAACTCTGAGATTTGCTGTATTTTGTAAAATATAGAAATGACCGTTAGGGTTTTTTTTTATTTGAATTCCACCTTCCAATATTCTTTAAAAGATCTAACATTCGGTAAAACAATTGACTCAAAATTTCAAATTACTCTTTATGTTGAAATTTATTATCTTTTACTTATGTGAATTTCAGTTTATAGAAATTGACTATACCAAATTAATTATAACTTATGGGGGAGGGAATAATGATTTTTGTTATTTTTTTTATAAATTTTTTATTCAAAGATAGAGACAAGTTAATTGTTTGTTTATTTATTTTTACGATCAGCATTTGCATTAACGACAAAAGCACATAAAATCTTAGATAGCATATGATAAAAGAGAACAATGCCAAATTGAAAGCTAAGTTAATCAATATTATCTTATGTTGATTACTTTTATCACGTGTTGCTTACTGTTACTACTTACATACGAGATTAAGTAACAGTGTGTTTGAATAGAATGATGTCATTAGATTTCTTTGAAATTTGAGTATATTTGTATTTTTCATTTTCTTCAGTCGCAGGAAAATTTTAAGGTTTACAGTAATGTTAAATAAACCAGCTTTAACAATAAAAAGCGAAATTACTTAATTTACAAATATTTGTGCAATGTCAACTGATACGATAATTTTGCTGGATTCCTCAAAGTTGATGCTACTGAACTATGCTAACATAGAATTTTCTGTGTAAAGTTTTATATTTTCTTTTGTTTGAACTTACTACAATGTAATGAAATTTGAGAATGGTTCCCACCGTAAATTAGTAAACTGCTCTTTTTTAAAAACTATT
The DNA here is from genome assembly GCF_947563725.1 of Argiope bruennichi. Taxonomy (NCBI): domain Eukaryota; kingdom Metazoa; phylum Arthropoda; class Arachnida; order Araneae; family Araneidae; genus Argiope; species Argiope bruennichi. The sequence goes on along the minus strand of NC_079162.1, from coordinate 130,352,947 downwards.
TTTGATTTTGAATTATGGTCTGATAACAGGTGGAAGTTACAACAAACCCTCATATATGACGGATGTTTTTTTGGAGGGAGGTCACTCTGCTTTATTATTAAGTTTTGATTCTTAATTTAATTATAAAAGAAAAGAAATTTAATTTAAACTTTAAATGAATTTCTCTTGAATGATACCTTTATGATTACTTAAAAAGGGGAAATATTTAAAGGTCTCATAGTTACTAATTTTGTGAGTCCGATTCACTGCAAAAATATTTCATAAAATATTCCAAAAAATAGAGGCTTACGAGGAGACAACGCCTGCAGTGCTGTACCAGTGGGGTCTCGATTTCCTGTAAGCGACTACAGACTCGAAATTCACTCGAAATGGGTCTCGTCCTTCATTTAAATAAATTTCGTGCATATCTTCAGCGGAAAAAGTAACAACTATATCTAATTTTCCAATTTTTTCTCGGAAGATGTCTCCATAACGTTTCCTTTTTTCTTTATTAGCTTTGTGTTGTTCATCTATGCGATATTTTCCTGTGATAAAAAGAAAATTCCATTATTAAAACATGTAGTTCAATTTAATTTGATTCTAAAATCAAAATGTTGAATAAAATTAAAGGAATGTTATAAATAACTATGATTCACTTTGTGTTAATACGTCTGACTCACACTTTCATCCTAATTAGACGAATTTTTCTCAACTACCAGAAAATTATAGCAGAAAAGGAATTTTTCTAATGAAATGAATCAAAAGCGGCAACCAAATGACGGCAGTAAATCAACAATTTCTTAAGCATAGCATCTTCATGCTGTGTATAGGATTTTGTTATAGTAGGCACAAATCAATCATTTTATTAACTTCATCAGTTATTACTCTTGCTTGTATTTAGTCTATTAAATTCATGCAGAAGTTAATACCTTTTAATAGAATATTATGAAAGGTTCCAAGTTACAAACTTAACGAAGTAAATGTTTGTAATTCAGCGGTTCAGTAACATTGCGCTTTCAACGACAATTTTAATTACATTTTCCTTCCAATGAATTACTTTGGATTTCTCTATTTGAACAAAGATTTTGGAATTTCTAGTATTCAAATTTGAATAAAGAATTGTTTTTCTTAAATCATATAATATGGATCAAGTGGAATTATTTTCATATTAAATCAATAAATTGGCCACTTTATACTTAGGTAAGGGAATGTGAAAAAATCTGCATAAATAGAATTTTAAAAATTATAAAATAAAAAAGAAGGCTTAGAAATCATTTTCTTTTTATACTGTAAGACCAAAAAAAAAAAACAACACCCCCCCCCTTTTTTTTTATCCTCATCTCTACTTCAGAAAATAAAATAATTTTGTCAAATTTTTGAACTTTGAAAAAATGTGAATGGTTGTTTAGCAATTTCGAACAAGATTCTGGGAAAATATCAAATTCATATATTTATTCCCTTTTAATTAAGGAAACACATTTTTTTTATTATTTAATATCTTTCATTCAGAAAATTTTAAATATTTTTTCATAACTTTCCATTACATTTCTCTCTTTCTTTCTTATTTTTAGAATATAAATTATAATGCTAAATATATCTGAAATTAAAAGGCTTTAAAATAGATTAGGCATGTAATTGATTCATCTTGCTTTAGCTGATCCTGTTAAAAAATTTCAAAGATTTAGCGTAATTTAGAGCAAAGAGGAGAAAAGGAACAGTTTACTCTATTTTAGAAATTTCGTAAATTTAATTTTTTGTTTCGAAATCAGGAAAAAAAGAATTTTTACAAAGACTTTATTTCCTCCACTCTTCAAGATTTGTATAAAAAACGTAAGACTAATCTCTTTTCTTAACGAAAAGTTTTAAAAATTCTAATTAAAATAATATAAACAACTCCTTTAAACTTATTTTATTTTTAGTTATTTAAACTTCTGCTCCAACTTTAAAGTTACAGTGAAACATTTTCCCGCAGAAATTATTTGATGAAAAACATAATGAAAATGAGAATTGCTGGTCCCTTCTCTGTCTAGTGCCATAAAATAAATTAATTCATATAAAAAAATTTAATAATTCTGCAGCCCTGCATAAACCTTATGCAGAAGCGTTACAAAAATATTCTACATACCTATAATGGGCATATAGTGCCACGATGCTCCCAAAATTGGTAATGCTGGCAAACTTGGAATCTCCGAAAATGGCTTACCCTGTAAATCTATTTCACTGTTAACGGTACTAGAAGAGCATCTAATCTTTTGATTCGCTTTCCAAAAGCTTCTCAGATGACGCAAAGACTTCATGGTCGTTTATCTGCCAGTGTAAAGATTGAATTACAAATGAAATTCGGCAAAAGAGGTAGGGTAAGAATATAATCACACTTCAAGATGCTTTTATGCGCCTCTGTTCTTCAAAAACTTCTAGCTGCCCGCATTTCAAAGAAATTAGATAGTATTTAATACAATGAGAATTTATTAATGATAATATACTTTTTTATGGGCGGAAACGCGGCAAAATTAAATTACCTTATTTGTTTACATTCAAGACTATTAGTATCAGCGTCTGGTTTAATCTACCTTATTTTAACTATTTCAATGTTGTTACATAGCACATGAGAAACAGGATAGATACTTTCTATTTTCAAAAAGTATTCTATAAAACGTATTGAAGATACAAGGTAGATAAGGAGCAAAAGTAAAATTCAAAAATTAGGACAATTGATCACTGATATGATATGTAGGATTAAAGAAAGTTAGATAGTTCCCATCCAGATGGTCAATATACTCATATTTTCAAATTCCTTGGTGAACACTACATCTGCAGATAAAATTCAACATAAAATGTCGATAATGTAATTAACAGTAACTATTTTACTCAAACATGAAAGAAAATTCTGACTCTATAAAGAATCAGTAAAAGCTGTTTATGAATTTTTTTTATCGACTTTATAAATTAATAAGCAAGGAGTCGAATTTTCTGCTTTCTTTTTACAATAAGTAAATGTAATAACCTCTTATAATGCAGTTTTTTTTTCTTTTTTTTTAAAGCACCTTAGAAAAATGCTTTTTAGGGAGAGGAATCACAAGACAAAATATTCCTGTTCATAAAACAATTTTCCGAAATCGGGAGTTGCAAGTATACATTAAGAATTGGCTATGTTTGCTGTTAAATAGAAAGAAGAACATTCTAAAACAAAGAACTTGGAGAACTTACCTACCCCACTTCTTGAAATGAAATGCAAGTCATTTATTTCATCCGTTTCCCTACCGGCCAGGCAACTCCGGGAAGGACGTCCCCCCCCCTTTCTTCACTAAGAAAGAATCGTCGGTCCGAAGTGTGTCTGAGGGGCCGTTTAAGGGGGCCACTGCTTCAGAGGTCTGTCTGGAAGTGGGATTTCATGTGTATCGGGTTAAGAGTTTATGGCGGAAGTGAAAAGAGGTTATTAACCTTTTCAAGGTCTCTCGTCCTATTTAGCACCCTAAAATTCCTTCGTGTTTCTTCTCCACTTTTCTTTGTTTTCATAACATCATTAGGGTATGATAAATCGCATTTATTCATTTCATCTGTTTCATTTTTATTATTGATTAGCTTTGCGCGTTCCTGCCGCAGAAGAAATAATTTTGAAAATATCGTTTGAAATTTTAAATAGCTATCTTGTTTAATTAGGAATGATAGAAAGATTGATACTTGTTTTCTTGTCGGCAATGAATACATTCACTGAAATTGAATGATATATTAAGGTGAAATAATATTTATTTTATATATTTGACATTATTATTCAAGTATACTTTAGGGTAGGCAATATTTTTTGTTTTTCCATATTCAGCAAAAACAAATAAATTTCGTGGCTGTTCGAATTGCAAGCATCCACCGTACAAGTGGCCATGTGAAAAACACCGATTTTCTAGATTCAAAGCCATAAATCGGCAAAGTTTTATCGCAGTCGGAAGAACAGTACGGCCGAGCATAAAATGCGATCTAACAGAAATTCATTTTTATGTATTCGATATAAGAATTGTACTATGCCTATAACCTTCGTGCAAGTGCAAGCAATAAGTTGGCAAAGTTTTATCGCAATTGGATAACATGCGAACATAAACCATGTGAACCGTTTAAACCGTTTTCGCATTATATGCGAACCGTGCATAAAATGCGAACTAACAGAAATCGAACGACGGTTCTTCGGTGGAATCTGGTCTCGAACTGAAACCCTCCTGCTCCGAATCCTTACCACCACAATCCTTACCGCGACCCTCTTGGATATGAATAAGTTTCTCTTGCATAACGAAATTTATTGAAATTAAAGCTAAACTTTCGTCTGTTAGTTTCAAGAGTTGCAAAACGTTACATTATTTTTAGAGTTGACGGCTTTGGATGAAAAAAATTCTTTCAATTTAGAGAAAGAGACTTCATTTTAACTTTACAAGATTGAATTATTTTCTTTATTTATAAAAACTTTGAACATTAATTCCACAAATACTGTAAGTTAAATGTATTCTTTTTCACGTTTTAATTTCTTAAGCATAGATAATTGCGCTGTCAGATATTTAAATTTACCTTCAGTAATATCAACCATCACAATTTAATTTATGCTCAGTGTGTATTTTATCCACTATCTTACTTTTGAAGAAAATTGACATCAGTTTTTAAAAGATTAACGATAAAAGGACTGCATTTTAATCCGTATCTGCGCTTACTTGTGTACTTCTCTGAATCGCTGATTATTTTATCTTCAAAGGGTTAATCTTATAACAAACACGCCAACATGTCTTAGCGAGTCCCCGTTTTAGCGATTATAAACTCAGACAGCCATAGCATTAAATCATAGCAACTTAGAAGTAGATTGACAAGATGTTGTTTATAAATTATTATTTGTACTGAAATATGTCAAAAGAAGCAAAATAGAAATTTAATTTATTTTACTTTGAATATCAGTAACTTTTTTTTATTAGTTTCTAGAAAAAAAATTTCAGCTTACGAAATAATTAAAGTTCTTTTTTCTTTAATATTTTTTATTATGTTTAACATCTAATTCAAGTAATGAAAGTTTATTCTTCGTTTTTTTTCCCTTACTTTTAACAAGAATTATATATATATATATATATATATATATATATATATATATATATATATATATATATATATATATATGTCCCAGTTTTAATATTCTGTAAAATTTCGTTCTTAAGAAGTTGAATCAATCTCAAAAGAGATCCTTCGTGCTTTTAAGAAAATCATATGAAAAAGAATTTATTGTTAATTTTAATGTTTACTTAATTTTCGGAAAATAGATAATTTTGATATATAACTAAATTCAACGGTTTCACTTGCATATATTCTCATCCATATTCCTCTACACAAATTCTGTGATTTTAACAAATTTTCATTCATTTCTGCTAATTTTAACCATCGTTCAATTAACCATACCAAAACAAACAATTTTTTTTAATCGTTGGAGACTCTTTTTTTTTTTTTTTTTTTTTTGAAGCATCACATTTTTAACGATATTTTACCAAATGCAATGTTTTAGTTAAATAATAACTCTTCTCAAGTTCTGATTCTATATGCATAAATTAAATCCACGAATTTACTTTCATGTCTGCCATAAAAGAATACTTTATAAATGATGATCATTTTAATACTTTTCATTTCTTATATTCAAATTTTAAATAACTTTTCAATATCTGTACATACCTTTTCAAACTCCCTGCGGCGCTTGGATTTAAACATTAAAAGTCGTCAGCCAGAAATAATAGAAACTCACAATTAGAACCACTGAGCCGGGAAGACCTAGACAACATGCTTAAAATTTGTTTCAAATATAGTAGGAAAAATGATAGGATTGTATGTTACAACTCATGCTGATGATTACTTGTTTACTTTTGTGTGTCATAGATTATTTTTATAGGAATGGAACATTCGATTACAAACACTAGTCATCATGATAATTTTTATCATGTATTCTTTTACATGAAAAATATTTTGAAATTCGGACTTCTTCCTGACGTATTGGTTTCGAATCCCGGTTCGGGCATGGTTGTTCTTCATCTGTTCTATCTGTGAGATGCGTGAATGTGCCCCCTGTTAAAAGGGGCTGTGCAAGCGAATGTGATGCGTAAGTAGCAAAATCGTACTCTTGGCCCTAGTTGGCGCTACTAAAAACAAGAGACGCTCTCTCCCCGCTTAAAATCGCTGAATTCCGAATCAGCGGGATTGTCCATAGCAAGTGCCATCAGAAACAACAACACATAAGCAGAGTACTATTATAAGAAAATGTTATACTCTTTATGAACTTCGAAATGAAATAAGCGTTATAAGCTTTTTATATCCCATATGGTATATTCTATAATCTAGCATGTTTTCTGATAAAGAAATATCAACTTCAAATACCAAACGAAATTAAATTTTAGAGGGAGGTGAAAAAGTGTATAGTGAGTAGCAATGAATTCATGTTTTCGATATGGTAATGAAAGAAATGGAAAAGTAAACAATGTAAAATTTTGCAAACATAGAAACAGATATTGAAAGGCATCAAATATCACTTTTCTTGCTTTTGCTTGTAATTCTTTGATATCATTTTTTAATAAATATGCGAGACAATTGGCTCATATTTTTCCGCAAATAGTTTTGACTATTTTAGAAGACAAAAACAGTCTCTCTCTATTTGGAGAAATTTCAATTTTGAGAAAATTAATAAGTAAAAAAGAATCAAAGAATTTTTATGTCACTATTTAATCAACTTTTATAACTTACTGAATTTAGAATGCTTTCATTAATCTAGAAAAAAATGTAGTAATATTATTCACATTAATTTAAGTGATTTGAAATTATTACAAATCGAAGTAGTAGCCTTGAGCGTCGATAACCCTTTTAAGGTGGGAAAATAGAATCCCCTCATTATTGGCAACTCTGATTCAAGTAGAAAAGAAAAATTTCGTTTCAGCATTAGAATTCGACGATTGATGCAATTGATTGATGACGATTGATTGATTGGCGACCAGCTGCTAGCTTTTCATACTAAAAGTAATAATTTAGCCATTTGAATCACCTTTGATTACCTGCATTTTACCAAGAGAAACGAACTAATATTTAAGGTGTACGTACACACTAGAAGATTTTTTTTAAATTTTAATTTTGAAAATCTAGTTTTTTCACAGTAGGTTATTAATATATGTTTAAACTCATTTCAGTGAGAAAAAACCATATTACACTAATTATTAATCAATTAAATAATATTTAATAAGCTAATTAGCAATTTTTTTGAAACATTATATCTTAAATTCTAATTTGTACAGACACACAATTCTAGTTGGAAATTGTTCCTAATATTAGTCTTCATGTTGTCTGTCTCAATCAAGTTATAAAAATATATAGTTTTTATTAACAATTTTTTCATTAACGATGAATAGAAAAAGCGAGATTTCTTCTGTAATTTATTTTTTAAATAGCTATTAAAAAATTATTTCTATAAATATAATTTTGATTGAGGAACAAAACATCCACTGTTTCATACAGATTATTTTGTTATATAAATAATTGTATTTGGTTAATTTCTTGTTTAGTTTGAATGAAGCAACATATTTGACAACAAGCTTGATTGTTTGAATGAAGCAACATAGTGCAAAAATATCATTCTTCATAAAATGAGTTTAAAAAAAACCGAAACTAGAGTTTTTAGTGAAAGCACCTCAATAAAAATAATTATAACTCGAGAAATATTCCGAATATTGATAACATCTTGCTATCGTTTGAAAGCTAAAAGGTCAGAGAACAATTTTAAGCAATAAAAAAATATTCGATATTTTGAACGATTTTCGAAGTTTCAAGTGTGTACGCAAAACCTGAAAGCATTCTTGCACAATAAACATAGAGCGTTCTGACTCATTAGCTATGCATGCAAAGAGACGAAATTATTTGGAGGAAAATACTGACATAATCTGTCAGGTTGTTATAGTTTTATTTTGCTGTAACTCTCAAAATGGGGTGGATAGGCGATCATTGATGATTTATCTAGAAATCAAGAGCTTCCTGTGAAATAGAAATTGGCGAGATCTACCTGGTGGTTGAGATTGGGTGACTGATCATGTTTTTTTTCCTTATTATTTTAGATATAGATTGTTAATTAAATAATATAGGTTTTCTTTTATTCATATATATGTCTTAGAAACTCTCTGAATGTCACGGCTTTCGAAATTATTTTCAATCTTTTTTTTTTTTTCCCCACTCCGTATTTTCGTCTGTATTTATTCGCTCCAACATTTCATTTGGCTTTTAAAATGAGGGACTTACCGGTTCTCTTTAAAAGAACGTCCACTTTAGAGTTCCTGGAAAAAAATTTCAATTTCTTTTTTACTGATGATGCGTACGTAAATTCTAATCTACCAAACTGCTAGCAAATAATTTAAAGAGCTCCAAAATTCGATAACTTCTTTAGATATACTGTTCAATGTACGGTAATCTAAATAATGAGAATGTTTTTATTTTTAAAATAGATTCCTTTTACTTCATTGATTATGAAAATGTGAAAAAAAAAAACCATAACTAATTTTGAAAACTAGCCAAATAGCTAATTTAATTCACAAGTAATTTATTTTTAGTAATAAAAGTGTATATATATGTTGATTTCGACTAAATTTACACAATGAAATTTCATAAAAATACGAATATTACAGCCAAGTTCAATCATAAAATTTCTTATATTAGATGTAACATGAAAGTTAATTTTTAAAATTGTTTTTCTGCTGAAACTCAATCAAAATGCTCCATATATATGTCGTGAGTATAATCTTTTTCGTGAGTATAATCTTTTTCACAATCTTGCGACATTGCTCTTAATACCTATTTTTATTTGAAATAAATTTATTTAAATTACCTTTTTCAGGCAAAATCCTATCCAGTGTTCACCCAAAGCAATAAAATTATGCTGAATTTGACACTGTTTTAATCTAAATTCTTCAGAAATAAGTTCGTTTGCAATTTTGCCAAAAATAAAATTTTTCACCCAGTGACAAATAGTTTAAGCAGTACCTGAAAATTCCATAGACAGGTAATGAACAATTTGAAAAGACTATACCATTCGACAATAGACGCTTCTGCATCTTTAATTTGGTTAACGTACATGACCTACGCAAAGTCCTATGATTTCATCGCATGGATTGGACATGATGAAAAGAAATATCTGTTAAAACGAAGCTCATGTGCGAGATCCTTGTGAAAAATACAGTTTCAGCTTTTCCTAGAACTTTCTTCGTGTCTACCTTTTCCGCAAATAATGACCAATGTTATTTTCCATATTTAAATAAGTAAATCTATGAACTCGATTCTGCCTCAGTCGGTAGTCCTTTTTCTCCTTAGGAGTCGCTCCTTCAGCAAGTTCATCTTCGGTACAATACAAACACCCTACTTCGGTACAAACAATAACCCTACAATTCTTGAGGGATATTATTATGAGCTACAGTTACCATGAGTTGTAATTAATTCTGTTAAGCTTATCTATCGGTGGTTTTTTCCATTTTTGTTAGTTAGCGTGTCTTAAATAAAAACTCTTTTAAAAATTGAAGCTCTTAGTTAATGATTGGATACAGGTAGTACAGGTCCAAAACGTTAAAGTTCTTCAGTACGAAAATATGGATTTTGTGTCTTTTCAAACAGCTATAACCACAAGAGCAAGTAGTCAAATGTATCGAGGTAGGAAAAAAATGCTTATCGCAAAACACATAGCAAGGATGAATTCTTTCATTTCTTAAAAACAAAATCTATATATTGCAAGCAATTGCTACATACTCAAGCAATTACTGTTAACAATCAAGTAATGAATGCTATACATAGACATATAACTAGTGCACTGGATATTTATTTGAATCCCGATTACCAAAAGTTGTGTGAAGAAGAGTGAGGCAATACATTAAAACAGCAGAATTGCGTCAATCATGATATTTTAGATTGGAAAACCTACAAATATATTGAGAGAGAAAGATTTGATCTCAGAAAAACAACTGAAACAAATATTCCTCTTTCTAAAAAAATCCCTTCGTGCACTCCAGTTGAGATTTTCAATGGAATGGTAATTATTTAATACTAGCAATTTTTCCTAAAATGTCACAGAAAATAGTTACTTCTTTTTATTTCCACTTCAGTCTCAAATAAAATATTAAATCATCTCAATATAGATAATTTTCTATCAGATATTTTTGCTGGCCATTCTAGCGAAAGCGACTCATTTTATATAATGAATCCTAGAAACTTATTCTGTGATTGCTTTTTGTATATTAATATTATTTCACTTTCTCAATGTTTTAAGCAAAGGAAATTTCCATTTCCAATCCACATAATCCATTCGACATCTTTACTTTAAATTATTTTTTTAAATTTCATTTCAATAAGAGAAACAGCTGAAGAACGCCAAGAAGTGTGGAATAATCTCTTAACTCGAAAAGAAAATAGAAAATGCTTTGGAAATGATAATTTCATCTTAACTAACGTTTCTCATAAAATGATGTTATTAACTGCACAGCTTAATTTTTTCACATGCATTCAGAATATCTATAAACATATGTCCGTCTATATTTGAATCAAATTTTTTTTATTACTTTATTTCGGATACAAGAACCAAAAGTAAACTCCCCCCTCAAAAAAAAAAAAAAAAAAAAAAAAACATGGAATAGATTTTAGTGCAATGAGGAAATTATGAAATAGATATTGATAACTTCACCTCTATGCATATTTAATGTCAAAATATTTATCTTTATTAAATTAATAATTTCTCTCGGATCCTTTCAATTTTATTTTCTGATTGACACTGAAATTACCTACAAATATATGTAGATTGGAACAGCTTAATAACTTTGATTCTAACAAATATTTGGGCAGCATATGTTGCAACTATGTAAATATGATCGGCGGAATTATTTAAAAAAATGCGCTATGCGGTGGCAGGCGGAAAACAAGAGTTTTCACTTAGATACTATCAATTAAACATTTTAATAAAAGACCAACTTTCCTTACGCTATTTTAAAGCAAGTAGTAAAATATTTTTAAAAATCTCCAAGGAAGAGGTTTGTTTGGCACAGATTGTTATAGTTTTATTAAAACAGTATAAAGATTCTGCTAATTGAATTTCTGCTATTTTCCAAAGCATGCTCAGACTGGGTCTCAAACATTCAACTGAAATGTTTGAATTAATGGAACTGTTATCTTCAACTAGAACAATAATGCAGATAAAATCCTTAGAAAGGATTTTAAGGGATGTCAAAAAATAAATTAATACAACATTGTTTAATAAAAACAAAAAAAGGGAAATTTACTAGAAGAGGAAATATATTTAACAAATACAAGTATACAGGATGTGGTTCGCTTACATTAAAAAGTTTAAAAAAAGGATTGTACTTTCTATTCCAGCAGAAGGCACCCTGAAATTTCTAAATAATGGTTCAAGTAATCTTTTAGCTACATGTATATAGTAACGTTTCATTTTCTTACAAATACATAAAAAAAAAAAAAAAATATCGTTGTAGTGAACCCTCAACAATAGCGGCCAAGGGAGAAAAACGGCATTTACATTTATAAAAAAGTTAATATGGAATGAGCCGCATTTACACGTGAACCAATATTCTTATTATAATTTTTATGAAGTTGTACTGAAAGGATAGGAGATAGAACTGATGCCAACTATCGGACTTTTGACTCAGCCTTACCATTCCTAATTGAAGTAAATATCTACATGATGAGTTGATCAATTCTGACAATCGGATAAAGGTGACAGAAGAGCCCATAAGGATCATCCAACAACCTGTTCTATCTCCAAGTGTTTGCAAGTTTATGGATACAATGACTTTGCTCACAATCCTGAAAACTTTGCTGAAATCCTGATCGAAGAGCCCATGGAGGTCATAAAACAATATAGCAACCCTGTCATATCTCGAACCGTTTGCAAGTTAAGGAGGATACAATAATTTCGTTCAAAATCCAAAAAAAAAAAAAAAAAAAAAAAAAAAAAAATCCACATTGAAAATTTTTTTAGATACATCTGTACGCAAAGTAAGCACTATACTGAAAAAACAGTTCAAATACTTGAAGATGACACCAGTTTCATGAAAATACTTGCATTTAAAATCGAGTAATAAGCGTTAAAATGTTGGCGAAATTCAATATCGAAATGTCGCTACAATGTATAGTTCTGAATTCCAAAAACATCTTACAAGCTGCAATTAGTTAAAAATTTGTCCATACTATTGGCTTTCAAATGAGCCTACCATAAACCATAGAAATGTTTTCTTTCAGTTACAATAATTTGTTAGTAACAACTGGTACTGGTGTTTGAAACTATAAAATCAATTGGTTTTAACAGAAATGTTAATTATAAATCATATTCTCTTTCAATATGACAAGTAATTAGTACATAAAGAGTCTTTAGTGGCCATTCTCAGTTTATTATTATAATTGGATAATAGCTATAAAAAATCTATAAGCACAATTAATGAGACATTACATTATTAATCAGACAAAACATTTCATCTAAGTATAAAAAAATTGCAATAAATAAATAAAAATTCAAAGAATTTTATCTATTTTACACTTCAAATTCTTATGAACTCTAACTTGAAGACTTGTTGACTGTTATACTTAATAACAACATATTTTTCAACAAAATTTTAGTAGCACATTTTCTGACTTTGTGCTATAAAAGAAAGGAAAAAATGTTTGCATTTTTCACTGATATAGTAATTTGTTAGATACACAAATATGCAATGGGAAAAATGATGGTAAAAATATGTAACATTCAATTCAATAAAGAAATAATACATTTATAATTATATATTAATATGTTTTGCTATTATTACAATGAATATATATATATAATGTATGATATCAAAAAAACTGTTGAAAAGTGATTTTTTTAAAGGTAAAAAAGTCAAAATCAACTAATCTTCCATAAGTATGTAATCTAAATAGCAAATAGAATAGTTAATAGTATTAAAAGCAAAGTCAATTATATAATTTTTTAAATTCTATCTTTCACCTTTCACTATTTTTCAGACATCCGGTAAAAATGCAACAAATTAATACTGGTGTTTGAATCAATTGTTGACAATCAATTTCTTTCAATGGTAATGTTAATAATAAACCTTCTTCTCTTTCTATATGACAAGTAATTAGTATATCAAGAGTCCTTAGTTGCCATTTTCAGTTTATTATTATAACTGGATAATCCTTACAAAAAATCTATAATCACAAACTATGATCAGGATTAACCAAAATATATTACAAATGATTTTTAATGAGACAAAACATTTCATGTTCAAAATAATAATTGTTACACTTAATAAAATATTTTTTAACAAATTTTAGAAGAACATTTTCTGACTTTGTGCTATAAAAGAAAGGAGAAAATATTTGTATTTTCACTGATATAGTAATTTTGTTAGATATACAAATATGCAATGGAAAAATGTTGGTTAAATTATCTAACATTGAATTCAATAAATAAATAATACATTAATCATTATACATTAATAATATGTTTCGCTATTATTACAATGAATAAATACATACACATAATGTAGAATGTCCAAAAAAATATTGAAAAGTGATTTGATTTTTTTAAAGGTAAATTGGTCAAAATCAACTAATCTTCAATAAGTATGTAATCTAAATAGCAAAAATGTCCAAAAGCAAAAAATATAGAGAGAATATTTTTTTAATTGTATCAAAAATTTTAAAGTTGTTAATTAAACAAAATCGGTAAAATATTTTAAAACAATTACACAAAAAAATGCCATTTAAAAATAATTATTTATGCTCTATTGAAATGTGAACAAACAGTATATAAAATTAATATTTCAAATCGGAAGATAAAAAGGACAAAAAGCAAAGTCAATAATATAATTTTTTAAATTCTATCTTTCACATTTCACTATTTTTCAGACATCCGGTAAAAATGCAATTAATTAATACTGGTGTTTGAATTAATTGTTGACAATCAATTTTTTTAACCGTAATGTTAATAATAAACTTTCTTCTCTTTCAATATGACAAATAATTAGTATATGAAGAGTCCTTAGTTGCCATTTTCAGTTTATTACTATAACTGGATAATGCTTATAAAAAATCTATAATCAGAAACTATGATCATCATTAACCAAAATGTATTACAAATGATTTTTAATGAGACAAAAGTTTTCATGTTCAAAATAATTATTGTTATACTTAATAACATATTTTTGAACCAATTTTAGAACATTTTCCGACTTTGTGCTATAAAAGAAAGGAAAAAATGTTTGTATTTTTCACTGATATAGTAATTTGCTAGATATACAAATATGCAATGGAAAAATTATGGTTAAAATATCTAACATTCAATTCAATAAAGAAATAATACATTCATAATTATATATTAATGATATGTTTCACTATTACCACAAAGAATAAATACATATACATAATGTAGGATGTACAAAAAAATGTTGAAAAGTAATTTGATTTTTTAAAAAGTAAATTGGTCAAAATCAAGTAATCTTCAATAGGTATGTAATCTAAATACAAAAATGTCCAAACGAAAAAAAATATATAGAGAATATTTTTTTAATTGTATTAAAAATTTTAAAGTTGTTAATTAAAAAAATGGGTCAATTATTTTAAAACAATTACACAAAAAATGCTATTTAAAAATAATTATTTATGCTCTATTGAAATGTGAATAAACAATATATAAAATTATTATTTCAATTCGGAAGATAAAAAGGACAAAAAGCAAAGTCAATAGTATAATTTTTTAAATTCTATCTTTCAACTTTCACTATTTTTCAGACATCCGGTAAAAATGCAATTAATTAATACTGGTCTTTGAATCAATTGTTGACAATCAATTTCTTTCAATGGTAATGTTAATAATAAACCTTCTTCTCTTTCTATATTACAAGTAATTAGTATATCAAGAGTCCTTAGTTGCCATTTTCAGTTTATTATTATAAATGGATAATCCTTATAAAAAATCTATAATCATAAACTATGATCAGGATTAACCAAAATATATTACAAATGATTTTTAATGAGACAAAACATTTCACGTTCAAAATTATTATTGTTATAATTAATAAAATTTTTTTAACAAATTTTAGAAGAACATTTTTTGACTTTGTGCTATAAAAGAAAGGATAAAATATTTGTATTTCACTGATATAGTAATTTATTAGATACAAAAATATGCATTGGAAAAATGTTGGTTAAAATATCTAATATTGTATTCAATAAATAAATAATACATTAATCATTATACATTAATAATATGTTTCGCTATTATTACAATGAATAAATACATACACATAATGTAGGATGTCCAAAAAAAAATGTTGAAAAGTGATTTGATTTTTTTAAAGGTAAATTGGTCAAAACCAAATAATCTTCAATAAATAAGTAATCTAAATAGCAAAAATGCCCAAAAGAAAAAAAATATAGAATATTTTTAATAGTATCAAAAATTTTAACCTTGTTCATTAAACAAAATCAGTAAAATATTTTTAAAAAATTGCACAAAAAAATTCTATTTCAAAATAATTCTTTATGCTTTATTGAAATGTGAGCAACATATAAAATTAATAAATCAAATCGGAAGATAAAAAGGACAAAAAGCAAAGTCAATAATATAATTTTAAAATTCTATCTTTCAATACTTTTGCGACATCCGGTAAAAATGCAACAAATTAATACTGATGTTTGAATCAATTGTTGACAATCAATTTCTTTTAACGGTAATGTTAATAATAAACCTTCTTCTCTTTCTATATGACAAGTAATTAGTATATCAAGAGTCCTTAGTTGACATTTTCAGTTTATTATTATAACTGGATAATCCTTATAAAAAATCTATAATTGTAACCTTAAACAAAACTAGTTACTGTTGGGCGGCAAAAACTATCCCTACCAAAGAAAAATAAAACTCTTAAGGAAAGAAGCTTAATTGATTTCAATCTTTTTAATGAAGTATTAAAGGACATAACGCACGATGAACAATAATAGGACAAACAATGAATACAAACATTTAAGTTCAAGTACAATTCTCGGGATTAAACATCATGCTTCCATCTATTACTCCAGAGCACAGACTGAAGTTTTATCGAGAGGCCGCTAGGTGGCAAACTGGAAAAGTTGTCTGGTTACAGACTCCCCCTCTGGCTCGCACGACGTCTCGGCGAAGAATCAGCATGGAATTTCTTTGGTCTGCCACGTCTCCGGAGGGGTGCTACAATTCCACTGTCTCTAGCAACTGGGAGTTCATGTGCTCGTAAGGCTGAGCTGTGGTAAGTCCAAAGGACTTCATCTGGCTTTGCTGGGTCAGTAATGTCATACGTAGTGGGTGAACGATTAGTAACCACTAAATAAGGTCCTTCCCGCTTGGGCATAAATTTGCGACTTTTCTTATTTTGTGACTTGCTAACAGGATGTAATGTCACCCATACTAGATCACCTGGCTTGTAGAAAACTTGTCGTCGTCGATGATCATAATAAGCTTTACGCTTGTCTTGCTTTTGCTCGGCGTGGTCTTTAATCTCTGTAGTCAAACGAGCAAACCGCTTGAGATATGGGGTTATCTCAGCTACGAAGTTATCATTGTCAATCAGTGCTAAGTCGTGTGTGACATCATCTGTTGTTGTTAATTCTCTACCAATTGCAAATAAGCTGCTGTGTGATTTGTGGTTTCACACTTTGCAGTGTTTAGTGAGAAGCTAATCATTGGTAGTTTTTCATCCTAAGTGTCGTGTTCATCGCTGACTAGTATGGCGAGTCGGGGTTTGAGGTCTCTTTTTTTACTGGAGTTCTCAGAAGACCTGTTTGCTTTTGATTACTCGGTTTATAACGATTATAGTCCGGGCAATTTTTGACATATTCCGCAATATATTTCCGTATTCCTGGAAAATAGTACCTGCAGGCGACTTTATTGTAAGTCCCTTCAGCTTCAAAGTGTACCGCTGTGGGAACTTCATGGTACTCTTGCCACACTCTTTCTCTTTCCTGGACAGGAACTACGAGTTGTGCTTCTTCTGTTTCTACGTCGGGTGAGTAACGATACAGAATACCTTGATTCATTAAATAACCTTGGCTTGTACAGTTTGCAAAATTCTCATCTTTTGAACTGTTTTCAAAACAGTCAATTATCTTTTTTAGTTCTTCGTCCTTCAATTGTTCTTCTCGAATGTCTCTAGGTCTTCTCACTGGAAAATCAGCTGATAACGCAAATACGTCACAAGGGTCATCTTCATTTAAATTGGTAAGCCTAGACAACATGTCTGCAAGGACACTGGACTTACCAGACGTATACTCGATTTTGGGATTAAAAGATTGGATCTGAAGAGCCCATCTTGCCAAACGACCTCATGGCGACTTGATACTCAGAAGCCATTTCTAAGGTTGGTGGTCAGATGCTATTATAATTTCTTGGTTTTCGACATAACTTCGAAATTTCTCAAGAGCGCAAACTACTGTTAGTGCTTCTTTTTCTGTAGTTGAGCAATTCTGTTCCACTGGGGTACGCAGACGACTGGCATATTCAATAACATGCTCTTCTGGATCTTCTCCTTGGGTAAGGACGGCTCCAAGAGCATAACTGCTGCTTGCATCTGTTCGGATACGAAATGGCTTAGATCCATTTGGTTGTTTTAACACTGGGGGTGTTATTAATCTTTTCTTCAAGGTTTCAAATGTTTCTTGTTGTTCAAGACCCCAAATCCATTGTACATTCTTTTTAGTAAGATTACTAAGAGGCCTTGCAATATTCGCGAGGTTTGGAACATATCTTCTATACCATGAGCAACTTCGCAAGAAGGACTGAACTTCTTTCACATTAGTTGGCACTGGAATTTTTGGAATAGCAGATACTTTTTCCTGGTTAACTTTTATTCCATTGAGGTTATCCAGTGACCTCAATATTTTATACAGTCACAAGCAAAAAGACATTTTTCTCTGTTAGTATACAAAGAAAGTCTTTCACAAACAGCTTGTAAATCACTTAGACGTTTATCGAAAGTCTATGATAAAATAATAAAGTTGTCTAAATAAGATAAAAGCAAAAACATTCTTTAGGCCTGCTAAAAATTTGTCAATCAGGCGTTGAAAAGTTGCGGGTGCAATTCGTAGTCCAAAAGGCATGTGCAAATATCTGTACGTTCCAAATGGGTAAATGAAAGCTGTTTTATCTTGATCAGTTTCATGTACTTTTATCTGATAATATCCTGATTTAAGATCTATATTTGACATACAGGCAGTTGACTTAGCTTCTGTAAGCAAATCGTCCATACGAAGTAAGGGATATGTGTCTGCAACAGGAGTAGCATTAAGTTTGCGACACAAAGTCTCATGCTACCACTAGGTTAGGCACCAACACAACAGGACTGTCATACGGGGATTTACATTCTTCAATTATGCCATCAGCCAAGACAGTGTCCAATTATTTTTTCAGCAATTCCTTTTATGAAGGATTCATTCGATAAGGTGGTTTTGCAACCGGCGGACTATTTCCAGTATTAATACGGTGGTCACCTAAAGGTGTTGGTTCTCCCCCTGGTTCGAAGCAACTTTTGAACTCTTGTAGTAAGCTATTTAATTGATTACGTTGTTCTTTAGTTAGATGCTTACCCTCGTCACTTCGAAGATTTATGGTAGATGACGTCTTAGGAACTTGAATAGAACTGGATGTTTCTGCAATCTTTTCCTTTGAGTCAGCAACTAAGCAACTATCAGTATTGGAAGGTACCTTGTAAATAGAGTACTGAATCTGAGGTTTTTCAGAGAAATGCCATTTACCATTGGGAACATCGAGAACAATTACAGCAGACTGGAGAATATCTGTCCCTAAAAGAGTTCTGTTTCCCTTTGCTTCCGGTAAAACAATTAGTTTTGTTGATATCACTGTACCTTCGACCTCAAAATTTACAACCATAGTCAAGGCAGCTACGTTACTCTGTGTTCCATCAGCTAGTGTCAAAGAAATAGTCTTGGATTCTTTTTTTTTTTTTTTTTGCTTTGGAACATATGGAATAACTTTTCTCCAGCAATAAAGTGAGATGCAGCGGTATCAGCACATACAGCAGATTCCACTCCAAAAATTTTGAGAACAATTAAACTTTTAGGAGATGTCAGAGATTGAAACGTAAATAAATAGATGCTGTTTACAGAGGCTTTAACTCTGTAAGAGGCTTTAGATACTGAGCAGGTAGGGCATTAAGATTGTATATATCCTGGTATTCTAGATCCATAACATTGGATAGTTCTTCTTTAATGGGTTCAGTCTGTCTTCTTGGAGAAAACATTTCTTGCTGTCTTTTCTTGTTTATCTTCAATTAACATGTATTTCTGAAAGTTGAAGATCTAGCTAATGAACTGTAGATGCAGATGAAAATAATTCCTCCTGATGATTGTAGGTGTTATGAAAAACTTCGAAATGGTAATGAAAAGATGGATTATCTTTACAATCAATCCCCCTCTACATTACCATTCCTAGTTTCACATTGCCTTGGGAGATCATTTCAATGTCCCCTCAGGATCATCCATGTACTTGACACCTTTGTATTTTCAAAGAAAAGAAGACATTCATTAATTCTGTGTAATACATTTAAATACAAGTAAATAATATTTTTCCCTAAAAGAGGGTTATACTTTAAATGAATTTCTAGTGCCCAAATTTATTTTCCACTCTCTACTCAGACTAAGAGAAATATATACTAGAATTAAATAATTGGAAGTTTTAAACAACAAATTCAAACTAAAGAAAATTTTATAAAATATCGTAGCTATATAAATTTTTCCCAATTAAATCAAGAGAAAAAGCAAAAAAAAACATCACATTTGTACTAAAAAGTTATGTGATTAGTGCACAGGGCATTCAAATCTTCACCTTAAAAATTAGTTTAATGAAGTCAATTGTTAATTCTCATATAGGAAGTACACAAAGATGAAATTTGTAATACTGAAAACATCCAATCTCAACACTTTGATTAATCTTCACATTTTAACTAGAGAAAAACCATATTTTGAATTATGTCTACCACGAGTTTCTCTATTGTTACGAATCTGTGATGCGGCTTCCCAGCATAGTTGGTTCCAGAGCTTGGCGACAAATTTGGCGACTTTGGCGCCAAAATAAATTATACCTGAAATATCGAGAATTTTCCCGATTCGTCCAGTAGGAACCGAGTTACGCCCCGAACGTTCCTGACTGGTTCAGAGGGTTCTAACCCCACCTCCTAATACCTATAAAAGGGGCAGCCGCAGCTGCCAGGGGTGTCGTGAATTGAGTAGTCGTGAACTAGATCGGAGAGTTGTAGTCGGAAGCGACAGAGTGAAGAACTAGTCTTTCAGGGACTAGCGGAGCAGCGACGGAGTCGAGCTGCTGTGTATGCTGCACGTCTCGGCTGAAGATAACCGTGTTCTGTGCTGTATATAGTTGTCGTCTTTGTGCTGTCCTGTGTGTCTTCGTGTAAATAAACGTCGTTGTTTCATTTTCTACTGCCGCTTGCTGATTGAGTGTTCTACACACCATATAACTCCCACTATCCAAACGAACCCGGAAATTTCGTAACAGTTAAAATAAATCTTAAAATTAACAAATTACCAGCTCATTTAGATGAACATATCATTTCTGAAAATGTCAATAGTTATATAGAAGCAAAGTAAGACAAAAATTTTGTATTTGATTTTTATATGTGCCACAACAACAAATTAGATTTAACATGGTTAGGGCAGAAAGTGTAAATTTCTTCCTACACTAACGCACTATAATTAGTAATTTTATGTGCAGTTTTAAAGCTAAGAATTAAAGCATTTCGGAATGGCTACAATCGTCAGACTGGCAGAACAGAAAAAGAAATTGACAATAATACAATACTATATTCTAAACCAGCTTTTTACATCCTTTTTTTTAATAGATAAGAGTAGCAGCGTTCAGAAATGATCAGACAATGAAAAAATTGCCTTATATCTTCTTACTTCTGAAGTTTTGTAAAGGCCTTTTCCGGACATTTAATGTTTTGAAAATAAAATTAAAACCTGCCTTTTAACCTATAAGCAAAAATGTTTACTTATAATGATGGAAAAAAAGCCAACACCGTAGTTAGAATCAAAATGAAAATAAAAAAAGCCAATTAAAGCATTTTTTAAAGCAGCACAGGGCAATATACCACAATGCTTCAAAATTTAACAAAATTCATCAAACGAAGAATTTTATTCAATGAACTGCTTGAAAATCAATTTTTAAATTAAAGCAGAGAAAGATTTTTTTTAAAATCACTATATCAACATGTTTAAAGAGATTCAATGAAGCAATTTCACTGTTTTGAATTTTGGTACATTAAAAATCATTGTTAAACATTATGCCCAAAAGTAATTTTACAAAAATTACTACAACTAAAATATATCTATTCAAACTAAATTGATATAAATGAAAAGCAAGATTTTAAACCTATAATAAGGTGCAAAAATTTTTTGTACGATAATATGCTTTGATATTATGGTCGAAACATTAAAATTCTATTTTTATTTTTTAATTAAACCTCTGATTTAAGTTTTGAAAATTCCATTCTTAGTAAGCCTCTAATATCCAAAAAGCAAATTCCTTTCAAATGAAGAACTTCCTAACATGAATGGTTTGTGCTATGTTTCGTTCTGTCAATAAGGACAAATTTCTATATTTATACAGTGACTTTGATGGGGAGGGGAGTCTGTAAGAATTACTAAAAGAGAAAAGGCAAAAGTCATAAAAAAAATAAATAAAACATGAACCCTTAAGAGTAAAAATTTTGAACATTTTTTAAAATTATTTCTCTAAAAATTTTAAGTACCAGACCCAACAGAATATTTTAATTACAAGCACTAAAATTTATTGAGATTGGCCCAACAAATAATTTATCAACTGGATGGGGACATGTAAAAAAAAAACCCTAGAAAAGATTATGATGATTTGGGTATTATTCTAGCGCAAGATCTTTTTGTAGGATAAACTGTGCCAAAACATATGTTTTGAAACAAAATTGTTATTTTGTTCAGAAAATAAAAAATTAAAAAAAAAAAAACATGTACATAAAACTAAAAATAGCAGAAGCTACGAAAGTATAAGTGAATAAAATCAAATATCATGTAAAATAACAGCTTCTTTTAAAAATGCAAAGATATTGGCATGCGGATTTTGTCCAATCTAATATGGACAAAGTCATAAATATGGGAACTAAAAACTCCATGGAGAAACAGTGATCAATGAAAACCTACGGCTTCAAAATTTTATCGTACTGGATTTCACACAAACGCTGTGTTATTACACACTGCCATGGATTATAATTCATCATGATACAGTAAAATCCTTTTTATAGGTTGTTGAAGAGGTTCTTCCAAAATGACATATTACTGAGAACAATGATCGAATGTGTAACTGTCTAAAGAGACTTTGTGTTTTCCCCCATGTTCGATATTTTTACTTAAGAGCACTAGATTCATCATGCTGCATTCTTATTTTCTGTTTGGCAGATTCACAAATCTTATTTTTCTTCAACACGCTGAAAGATTAAGCATACATTTCATCATGTATATCTAAAACAAATTCCTCAGGACCTCTGAATTCCACAGAAGTTTGAACATTTTTCGAGTCGAAAAAGCATTTTCATAGTAAAATATTTTCATAAATGAAATAGTACGTTTCAAGTATGACATAGAAAGAACCTTCGGGACAGCTTTCCCAATATTTCAACAAACAATGCACATTGCTGAAAAAAATAGTCATTACGTGTTATTTTAATATGCGTTGGAAATACCCTTCGATTCTCAATACCTTTGGGTCTATATCACCCTGAATTCCATATCCAAATTCTTCGCTTTCGTTGGTTTGTTTATTTGATACATCCAATAAGTAAAACTTTATGAACATGATTATGATTTATTGTATGCAATGCACGATAGAAACAAAATAAAAGGTTTCCTTTGCACATCTTCAGAAAATTAACAATTAACAGTTTAACACAATTCTGAAAGAACACATTTTAAACACAAACAACATTTTAAAAATTAAAGAGTGATTAATGCTTTCTTGTGTTCAAAAGTGCTTCGTTATTTTTTCCCACCATATATGCATTAAATTCTTCAGAAAGCACCAGTAAAATAAAATAAAAAAAAAGTGTAATTTTTATTTTGCATATTCTTTTAAAATTTGTAATGTAACTAATTTAACCTATGGAACTCTTTTAAAGACGAATTTTCATCAGCAGTCGCGCAAAGTTAGATGGAAAAAGTTTAGGATGAGACTTTCCTATCAAATTTGTATATTATACATAATAAAATATTAGATGAAATCCATTCAGAAGAAGTCTATTCGATTGTCCGATTACAAGTGAATATGATAGCTACAAAATCTGAAGAGTTAGTTAAAATTTAGCACATAAGTATATCAAATTTAGATCAGAATGAACTTTTGAAAGATATCAGTACATAGGTTGACCGTTTTTTATTTTATTCTTTCACAGACATGCGAGTATGGACTCAAAAATGGAATAATTTAAATATATAAAATTTGGTCCAATCTTGAGGATAGAATTGTATTCTATGTCAAATTTTGATTTAGATCGATTTTCTGATATTTGACTGCCAAAGGCAAGTGATTAATAATTAAATGCCATTATATATAGATATATACAGTCACTCAAAAAAGTATTGGGACATTTGGCTTGAATAACTACCAATCTATTTATGAAACTATTTATCACATTAAAATAAAAACAAAATGAATCCAGAAATATTTTAAAATTTGAAGTACAGTTTGTAAGAAAAATTTTATTGGTATTTTAGAATTAGTTTGATCTAGCTTTTCAAATATAATTTAAAGGCAAATGGGAGTCAAAAAAGTATTGGGACACTTTTGAAATGAGAAATTCAACAAATATATAGCACACCAATAGAATTGAATTTATTACCACCTTTTTAGACTATAATTTTAAACATAAAATTTTCAATACATAATATTAGTTATCGAAAAATATTGAGAAACAAAGCTATAGCAGTTGATGTGCGAAATCTTGTAATAAGTCATTGGAAAAAGAGAAAATCAGTTCATTGTGCAGGAAATATCTAGAAATTGAGCAAGTCTACTGTTTTTAACATTATTCACTAGCTCAAGGAAACAAACAGTGTTCAAAACAAGCAAAGATCAAGACGTTTAAGGACATTCAATGAAAGTGAAAAGAGATGGATTGTGAAACAAGTTCACATTATTCCAAAACCTAGTGCAGTAAAATTGACACTGCCGTGTAAAAGTAAGTTCGGAAAATCCGAAAATCCTCAAACTGTCAGAAATGTTTTAAGTAAACATAAATATCATGGCAGAGTATCTCAAAAGAAGCCCTACATCAGCAAAGCAAATCGACAAGCTAGAATGGCATTTGTTAAAATGTTTGAAAGCAGCCAAAAGAATTTTGGGAAAATAAAATGTTTCTTGATGAAAGCAAATATAACATTTACGGATCGGATGGCAACCAAGACGTTTAGCAGAAACCAAGTGCAGCTCTGCATGCTAAAAATTTACTACCAAATATGGAGAGGGCAGTCAAGTAGTCTGGGGTTGTATGGCAAGCATTGGTGTCGGGAACTTACATTTTATTGGTGAAACAATAAATAAACATGTTTACCTTGACATTATCAAGATAAATTTAAAGCAAAGTGCGAGCAAGCTGGTAATCTAAATACATTTTATATTGTGCCATGATAATGACCCGAAACATAGAGGACCCAATTCTGATATTTCGAAGTAATGGGTCCTCTATCACTGTCCTAGTGTTATTAAGTCTACTGCACAAAGTCCAGATCTTAATCCCGTTAAACATGTGTGGGATTATTTGCAGCAAAAATTATATGAAAATCAAATTTCTAGCAAGCAGGATTTAAGAATCCATTTGGTCGAAGTGAGGGCCAAACTCGATGGATCATTTTGCAAAGAAATGATCCAACCCATGTCAAATAGACTACAAGAGTTCATAAAAAGCATAGGCGGCCCATCAAGATATTAACTTTTGTTTGCATTGTTTCTTTTAAATTTATTGGGAAGTGTCCCAATACTTTTTTGAGCACGTTTTTTTCATTGATTTCTATTATTTTGAATTATAACCATAATTGCAGTAATAGGAGTTTCGTTTGAATTATTGATTTATATATATCGAAATAATACGAGGGGTGATCCAAAAAAAGTTTACAAGGCAAAGGAAAAATGCTTTATTAACAATAGATACATGATACAAATGGTAATTAAGAGACATATGTAGCGGTCACTTCTCTACATAATCACTAAACCTGTTGAGGCATTTATCACTCCGGCTGGACCAATTTGTTTAACCCGTCTTGGTAATACTCAGGTCCAAGGCTATTGAGCCAGTTCTCGGCACCTTTTTGAACATCACCCTCTGATATGAACTTTCTTTCGGATAAGTGTTTCTTCAGTGCCGGGAAAACGAAATAGTCATTGGAAGCCAAATAGGGGCTGTATGGGGTGTGGCTCCAGACCTCCCACCTAAACGTTTCCAGCAATCTCTCTGCCCGCATCAAAAGAAAGACAACATTTCGCCACCTGTTGTCTATTCATTACTTCGGCCAAGTACACTTCAACGATTTGTCTGTGAATGCCCGATGGGGGCACATTCTTGGCCGATAGAAATTGTATCACGGTTCACGCCTCTATGTGAGACCACTTCTCTAGACGTTCTACCATAACTGTCGCTCTTTCAAGTCTCGGTATTAATACAATCTGCTTGAACGACCGGTCCAGCGCCATGTGTCTAAATCTGGATAACAATATACCCATCCACAATTTCCACTTTCCAAATACTGCTGCTTGTAAACTTTTTTTTCTTTTTTTGGATCACCCCTCTTATTTACTTCTTTATTTTCGTTCCTTTTGTATATAGAAGGAAAATATTACGATAAAAATCTATGAACTTATGGTGGGCCCCAATACTTTTTTGACAGACTGTTATCGTTAAAGGTCAAGAGTCAGTAGTGTGCAGATTACCTAGGTACTCTGCACATTAACTGATTTTCTCTATTTGAGAGTTTTTTTTTTTTTTTTTTTTCCTTTTAACTAGGTAATGTGCACTTAGCGGCTTCCGTATAATTTAGTTCAAAAATTATTTCTTTCATTTAATTACCCTGGACAGAGTTTCAAAAAAAATTGCCTCCAAATCTAAATGTACCACAAATAGGTGTACTTGTCGAAAAATCCATTTGCTCCGAGACTCAAACTGTCACCAATTTTTAGATTGATCTAATAAGTAATCGTATAATATAATCACATGATTCGGAAAGCCACTTCTTTAATTGTAATAAAACGTTAAATCGTTTGATTCTTTGTATTATAGATTTTCAATTGATCGATAGTTGATTCTATCTACGTGAATCAACGTTGTTATTTGCTCCATTGTATTGCCTTTCCTGAGATGCCGAAAAAAAAAAAAAAAAAAAACATAATGTCAATTTCCTTAACTGTAATAATATTTTAAACCGTTCGATTCTTTGTATGAAGTTTTTCAATTGATTTGATAGAATCTGTTGATCGTTCGCCTGTCTTAACTTGATTTTTTTTAGATATCACAACATAAATAAACATTTAATTTAAGCGTACAGAAACATTGTCATTGTTAAAGCAAAGATCTTATTTCCACTTTAACGAGTGCCTAATAGGTAATGTGCATATTATCTAGGTAATTCGTGGATTACCACGATACTTTCAGAAATGAAACAATTTAGAGAAAAACAGTTTTTTTTAAAAATTTAATTCAAAGCTTGCATTAATATGTTGTTCTATTGCGTAACGCTCCATTTTTACTCACCCTAAACAAACAGCCATCGTATGGTTTTTTAATAGGGTTGCTAACACTTTACTGCATGAATGGTGGCAAATTCAAATTGTACGTTGATTTTAGGGCACCCTTTACTAATAATAAAAGTTTCGAGTCTTCCCTACTTCAACATAATTTTATTTCATTATAATTTCGTAATTATATTGATTAGTCTCACAAGAGTTCTATATTAGCAGTACTTTCATATCCAAAAACAATCGGATATCATAGGCAAAATAATTATGGTTGATAGCTTTTCTATAGCTGCACTAACAAGCGAGTTCCCAGCTGTGATCTGTGATGGAGGCAAACTAAAATATGTAATTCCGACGTTTTTACTTTGGATGTCCAATCAGTGTTTTGGTAGCAGAGAAGGATTAAACGATCACTGTGTTCCCCTTTTTATTTTCACAACTCTTATAATAGGATATCCTTTCAGCTCCATAAATATGTCACATTAAATATATTGCGGCCTTAATTACTAATTTAATATTCCAGTCATTACAGAATAATGATGCGGTTTAACAACAGAAATATCATTACTCTGTACTATCTATGTACAAAAAACCGTATGATATCAGATGGCATCTTATTATGAAAGCAAGCAATTACGTACAAGGTGACAAGACGCGATTTTGTAGGCACAATACCAAATTTTGACCATCTATCCTAGATTTCTTGGTCAAAAATGTTAAATGATTACTAAATGAATCAATCTGTAAAAGAAAGGCTTCTTTTGTGATTTCTTGCTTTTATTTATAAATTTTGGATTTTATTCAATTTTCCTTCATTTCAGTTTCTCTGCTGCCCCTACATCTGCAGGAGTTCAGAGTGTACCAAATTCAAGTTGAAAAATTTAATTATTTAAGTTGACGATAAAAGATTAAAAAGTACCTTCTTAAAATATCAAGAAATATTAATTAAGATCTCGGAAGACGTCAGAGAGGAAATTCTGCAGTCATCAAATAATTCACCTAGAGAATTTCACAAATTTTCATCTTACACACTTCCATGAGTAAGAAAGACACCTTTTTGGAGTTATGCCTATCCGTTTGAATATGAGAAATCAAAAACGCTTTGAACTAAGATTATGAAATTTGGTACATGATCTTTCCAAATTTCTAGATTTTTAACAAATTTCGAAAGAAGTCATTTGAAAGGAAGTTGTCAGTCAAGCGGTCTGAATAACCCGATAAATAATGTTAACCTGACAAATACAGAATAAAATAATTTTAACCCGATAAATGCAGAATAGAATAATTCTAACCCGATAAATGCAGAATAATGCTAAACACACTGGTGTGCAAAACTTAAGCAACAATGTAAATTTTAAGCAGGTAGCCATGAAATTGGAGAAAATGGGTTATTGTGATCAGTACAATGAACACACAATTCAATAGAAAGGTGATGCGTATGCAAAGGTCAGGAGTAAAGCATCACAGTGCCTTTTTATACAATATCTTCACACAGTTAAAAGGCTTTTTGCGAAAAATGTCTGATTTGTTTCGAAGCTTTGAAGTTTCGTATAGTTACGAATTCTCAACGACAATACACTATTTCAATATTTTCAGAATTTAAAGAGTTAACCAATTCATTTTATCGGGCTTTACTTCGATATTCATAGTGAATTTAAAAAGATTCTTATGAAGGGCCCATACTATCTATAATAACAAATTTCTTGAATAAGCAAAATTTTTGAAACGCCCTATTTTGTTTTTGAGCATGGTTTTTGGCGAAGGAAACCTTGTTGCTAATTTGCACCATTAGGTTTAAATTGAGAAAACAAAATCTGAGAATATCGACCTGAGAATATAGACCTAAATATCTTGCTTTTCAAATAACAACTTTAAAATCAACACATCACAATGGAAGCTAGTATTATCTATCGTACAAACAAAACACTAACTTGCTGTGAAAGAAAGAAAAAAATTTATTTATTTTTAAAATTACTTTTTATCAGCAGTCGTATTGACAATGTTGTAAATTGACTTTAAAATTTTTTTTTATTTATGTATCCTACTGAAAACAACAGGCATGAGAGCTATCTTATAATACTTTAGACGCTAAAATTGGATACGTTGTTTGAAGGCAGCACACGTTTAAAATTCCAACTAAAATTAGAAAAAATTCACACTTTTACTTTCTTTAAAACAGAAAATATTCATGAAAATAATTCTTATTAAATATTTTGTCAGTCCAGGCTTCAAATTGCCTGTAGTCAGAATAACGCATATTTGGAAATATATCTGGCTGTCTGTAGGGCTATCCGTCGGTCTGTCAGAAGAATAGAAAAAAAAAAAAGTTTTGAGCTTGGCGGATGATATTTATGTTTGATGTACGACTTTCAGAGTTCCATACCCTATTATATATATAATCAGATATTAAATGAAATCCAATCATAGGAAGTCTATCAGTCCGATTACGTGTGAACACGATAATTACAAAACAAAGAAATAGTTAAAATTTAGTACATGGGTTTGATATCGCATTTAGATCCATGTCAGATTTCGAATTCTATCCGCCAAAAGACTATCTGTAGCTGTTTTTCGGTGTATACGTTCGCTGACATGAAAGTCAACACAACTCAAAAACACAGTACATAAATATATGAAATTTGATCTAATTTTATAAATATGTCAAATTTTGATTTTTTTTTCCAGATATTTGTGCATTAGTCTTTTGCCAATGATTAACTGCAGATCACTCTCTTATATAGTTTTTGTAATTATGCATTAATGGCAAACGGTTATACTTAAATATCATTTATATATATATATATATTTATCCATACAACGCCACTTACAATTATCAAGCGCGGATTTTCAAAATAAAAATCGAAGCACTCTTGGAGTTCACAGCCAGTTTTACGCGCAAAGAATGAAACAATCCTTTATTTTAGAGTATGCAAAAAGTAACGGAAGATCTGTTGTTACCAAATTTTGAGCAAATTAAAACTTTGGTTCAAATTCTTCAAAACTTCGTGAACAATAGAAATTACCTCATTTGTTAATGGAGGCCTTCTCTGCCTCCAGTACAGCACTCCTCCACAGCACAAAAAAATACTTTCGACATTAAAGATTCCCTTCTTTTGTCAATCTGAAAAAGAAAGAGTTTTTTTTTTTAAAAAAACATAATTATAGACACATAATAAAGAGATAGAATTCAGCGAACAAAAATACGTAAGCAGATTCAAAATTAGGGAGATTATGGTGAACTCCGAATAATTTTTATTTTTTTAATGCTTTTAAAGATGTTTAATGAATCTTTAGCATGAAAACTAATTGAGGGGTGATGATACTATTTGTTGAAAGGGATTGAGAATAAACAGACGGAAAGCATAATTTTCTTTACTCTAGTTGCAGAACAGAAGAAACAAATTATAACTCAGCAATCTACACACAAGAGTCTTGTCATTGCTTAAGATATAGTTAAAATCATGAGATCGTTGATAAAAAATAATGGGGAGGGTGATATTTTTTAGATCGATTTTTTTAAAGATAACCGCCGTTGATAACTAGTCGTTAAATTCAGATCAGTACACAGGGACAGAAGTTGAATCTTTTTTTTTTTTATTCATCTCGTAATACCAGCAAAATAATTTTAAATATCAGTAGACATTCACGCATTATTTCAGAAACTTACACTGCTTAAAAAAGTAGAAAGACAGTCGTTTTCTGTAAATTTTCTTTTATATTTTTATTCCGGCTAAGAGATTCTTTTGTAGGTTTTATTTACCAATGCTTTCTTTATTTTAATGTAAAAATGAAATACATACCACTATTTATAATTAAAAATGCGAAAATATATGATTCATAGTGTGTAAAAATAGTAGAAAGACACCTACTATTTTATTTTATGTGGTGGAATGTGTACGAGTAGAAGAGTAAATATATCCTTTTTTAAATCTATTTTTCTTCAAAAAAAAGTATTTTGTGAAAAATTTCACTGATGTTTTAATTACAGAATAAATAGATGTATAACCTTAAATGATTTTCAAAAAAGAGTCAGCCCCAATACAATTTCTTTAATTAAAAATCCAAACATAAACATAATAAGAAAGAATACAAGTAGGCTTAAAAAGTTGACGCCTCGTGAAGAAAGAAAACTTGCTCTTAAGCTTAAAAAGAGTAGTGTAAGTGTTGCAAAAGCACGAAATCAAGCAGGACTTATTCATGTGTTAAAGCAAATATTATACAACTGCATTCAAAAGTCCAAAATATCCTTTTTCAAAAAAACGGAGACAACATCCAAAGTGGAGGAAACATATATTAATAATCGTTTGTCTTGGGCTAAGGAACACATGTCATAGATCACAGAATGGACTTCTGTGATATTTTCAGATGAAAAAAGTATAACTTAGACGGTCCAGACGGTTATCAATACTACTGGCATTATCTGAAGAATGCAGAACAATATTATTCAACTAGACAAATGGGAGGAGGAAGTTTGATGGCCTGGTTAGCAGTTGGTTACATGGTTATGGAGGAAGAACAAGTTTGGTCTTTCTCAATGGTAAGCAGAAGCATATATACTACATTTATGTTCTGAATTCCGAGCTTCTCCCTTGTGGCTTCGAATTAGGAGAAGAACAGTGGATGTTTCAACAATATGGAGCCTCAATCCACAACGCCAATGGAGTTAAAAATTGGTTTGCTGCAACCTATGTGCAGGTTTTACCATGGCCAGCTAAAAGCCCCGATCTGAATATAGTAGAAAATATCTGGGCAACGCTTGCTCTTCGAGTACACGCTGGTGAGATTATTTGGATAATAGCTCTCTGAGTGAGTGGTATTAAATACCGCATGGGATAATTTTTGTCAAACAGAAATCCAATCTTTGTATGATTCACTTCCAAACAGAATATTTGAAGTCATGAAAGCTAATAGAAAGCGTATTCCTTACTAAAACCGCTTATATTTTGTTCTTTTTAAAATTGTCCTACTTTTTTTAGACGGTTTCAAATGAACGAAACCATTTTTAATGTCATTGATACTTTATCATGGTAATGACACTAATATTATTTTCGGTGAATGATCTAAAAAATAATTCTTATAAAAATAATTGCATTAAAAATAACAAAAATTCTTATTTTTTAACAATTCTTATTTTTTAACAGTTTTTATTTTTTCTTCTTTAAAAAAAGTAGAAAAAATAAGAATAAATGTTATTTTTGTTCTTATTATTCTTATTTTTTAACAAAAATAAGAACAAAAATAACATTTATTCTTATTTTTTCTACTTTTTTTACACCGTATACACCCGTCCTTTTCATTATGTATTTGCACAGTTCTCTTTCTATCATCTCCTTTGAAGTTTGATCTTTATTTTGAAATTAGAAATGATTTAGCTGCAAGTTTCTCTCAAATTTTTGACATCGCAATAATTTTGCGTAATGAATCAAATACTCTCGTAAAAAATGTAGTGTTTATTAGTAGAATCACATTTATCGTTAGAGTTGTTTTTATATATATAACATCGAAAATATTCCTTGCTTTTTGTATATCTTAAACCAGATCCAAATAAAAGACAAGAGAAAAGTCGCATTTATAATACAAACTATAAAGTAATGATGAATTTTTTAAAATTCAAAATTAAATTCATATCCAATTTACACAAAAATGAAAATGCAAGCTATGTTTTAAACCAAATATTTATGCTAAAGCTAATTTAACATAAGGATATCACGCAATTTAAGGTATTCAATAAACGAAACAATCAAAATCTTTATATCTTTGATAATAACAAATTGAATTTCGTTAAAATTATGAAAATCATTGATATAAAACACATAAAAAATATAAATATTTATTAAAATAATTATCAATATTTATTAAATTTAATTAAAAATTTTATTTTTATTAAAATTTCATGGAAAAATTTATTTTAACTGAATGAAGGGACAAAAGGTATGCCTAATTCACAATTTTCCATGACACCATGAAGCTACATGTGTTTCATTTAATCTGACATTTATATGTTTATTATCTGACATCATTAAATGAATAAAAGGAATAAATTAATATCATATAAGGAATAAATTGAGATCATATAAGGAATAAATTGAGATCATATATCTTGTGTATACAACGGAAATTTTATGACGTGTCATTGCAATGAAAATAATAGCTACAATACAACGAAATCAGTTGCACAAGTTTTATTTTTTATAAAACGAGCAATCAATCAAGTATTAATAAAAATAATTTCAATTAATATTTTTAACTAAAGAAAGTGCCCATCTAGACAGACTTATCCTAGTAACACTATGTCAGATCGGATAATCACAGATTTATTAAAGTAAGTTGTAGTAGAAATATATCGCGAATATTGGCAGAGTGCTGAAGAAATAAGCTATTTTTTTCTTCACATAAAGTTATATTGATGCAACTTCACAATAACATTAGAAATTTTGATTCATTACAAATGGATTTTCTTTATTCATAAGGTACAGGAATATTCTAATAAAAACTAACCAACAAAATCGGATTGAAATAAATAGTAACCCACTAACAGAAAACAATGCAATATCGAATATAAAATCAAAAATGCTGATAAGAAAATATTAGAAATAACCTTCAATTTGGTACATTAAGGGAAACATAAAGAAATAAATATAAAATAGAAATTGCAGACATGAGCTCCTTGAGTTTTGTAAGTAATGTATGCTAAATTTATATTATAATTTAAAGGATTCAAATATAAGAAGTAGAGCATACCGGGGGTAACATATGAAAAAATCTGATAGATGTCACTGTAATCCATGTTATGTCACATGTCAGTGAAATCCATGCTCGAGAAGGTGGATCTTCCAAGGACACTACATGATATTTCTGAAAATAATGTACATATGTATTATCAAAAATACTTTATTATTTTTTTGAGAAAAAGCTGGTCAAATTTTTAATGAAATATAATTTTTTAAAAAAGGAAATGACAGTTTAAAAAATCTTTTAAAACAGTATACATAATACTGTTTTAAGTAATACTGTACATTATACTGTATTATTTAATACAGTGTTATGTACAGTATTATTTACATAATACTGTACACAATATACAGTATATATATATATATATATATATATATATATATATATATATATATGTGTGTGTGTGTGTGTGTGTGTAAGGATTATTTTATGTGAAGCAGAATGCCGTTTCGAGGACAGTAAAAAGACTTTTTAAATTTTTAAATTAATTTTAATATCCATTCTGGGGAAGCATAATTAATCACAAGCAGAACGCGGCCAAGGCACATCCGCCAAAGCGTCCGCCACTCGTCTTATATAACATAAGATATGGATAGGGAAAATATTTTTTTACAGTGCTAATATATTAAGATTCTGATAGGGATTTCTGACGCATATCAATCGCAAGCAAGGGAAACACAGGTATCTTTAAAATCAATGTGCTCAGTGGACATTTTTCTATCCCTTGACGTTGAGCGTGTGAAAGTGTTGGCGTTTAAAGATTCAGCAATTTTATAAAGCTTCTCTTGAATTAATTAAGTAGAGAAAGTGGAATTGGATCAAGAAATAAGAGAATGGGCTTACTATGCGCTAAATTAAGATAAAACTTTGTAAATTGATTAGAATTGAAATCAGAGTTTAAAATACCATTACAATTTTTCTCCCACCGAAAGGCGTGGAGGTACGTCAGGGCTCTTGACACACAGCCATACCTTACAGTGGTGTTCAAGTAAGAAAAATTAAAATTTAAAGGCATATTAAAAGTGACACCCAAGTTTCCCTTACCTTTACATTAATATAAAAATCATTTTTGTACATGATTATATGAAGCATAAAAAAGGATAAAGTGATATCTGTGGAAATATTAAATAAACTTAAATATTCAACAACAACAACAATAATAATATTAAAATGTGCAATATAAAAATGATTTTCTGAAGAAACTCAATCTATTGTCTCTTAGTCTGTAATATTGTCTCTATTTGGTGAGGAATGTCTTTAAAGAATACTTGCACACAGTGTCCTTTAAATACTAGTAGAAGGCTCACCAAAATTATCTAATTGGATGTAAAGTAATGGAATAATAAATTGAACTTATATAATAATAAAATATCAATATAGTTCTGATTTTTGCATGTAACACTTCAATCTGAAAATAATAATATGAGATTCAAAATACTTTTATCATAAACATTAATATTCAAAACAAATGACATAAAAATGTGTAATTTTCAAAGAAAAACTTTAACCCACTAGTTAGTCAACTAGTGGTGAATAGTAAAACCTTGTCCACCAATTTCTAGTAGTGGGTGAAACTTAATGACCCAAAATTAGGACATCAAGAAGGGGGACGTAATTCGTATTCTCTTTCTACCCTCATCCAGGAATATTTATTTCCAAAGTGGAGAACAACATATCCAGGATAAAAATAGAAAGAGATAGAAATTAATTGTGAGGTTGACCCTATACTCACATCTCAATAAGACTGAGGTATTTGAATTTATGTTGTGATGGCGCCTATCATATCTCATCATGAAGAAAAGAAAAACTAACTCTTACGAGTGAAGACAACGGGCCAATCAGAGTTGGGGTTTATGTGGAAAATACATGGGAAATAAAAGGATATTTTTTAATTTAAATTATTATTCATGACTTAATTTTAATTTTTCTGGTGGATAATATGTTCTTAATTTTGATACATGGACAATATCAGTAGCCTTGTTTGTTAATGCGTATGGTTTAGTTATTTCATAATTTACATCTGAAATTTTAGTTACTATTTCATATGGACCTGGAAATACTGGAGATAATTTTCTACGATTTGGGTAATTAAATTCCTCATACATTACAATGTCACCAGATTTGAATGAAGAATCTATAAATCTAGCCTCATATCTTATTTTATTTTTATCATGATATTTTAAGTATCTTTAGCTAATTCTCTGGCTTCTTCTACTGGAAGAGATAGAATTGATTTTCAGTTAAGGGAGGAGAATAAGGTAAAGTGCCAACTAACAAATATGCAGGAGGAAATTTTGTAACTGAATGGGGTGTTAAATTATATTCATTGATTACTTGTTCTAAAAGTCTAGTCCAAGGAATTTTAGTAGGAGAAGAATTGACTTTGCACTTTAATTTAGTTACTATTCACTGGTTAACATTTTCACATTTCCCATCAGTTTGTGAATGATGTGAAGATGTTAACAGATGCTTGACTCTGTAATTTCTGTGGAAATGTTTGAATTAAATGAGGTAAAAGCACCATTTCTATCAGTTAATAATTTGGAAGTAACCTGAATTTGGAAAACTTGCTTTAATATATTAATATAAGTTTCACAATTTTCATTTTTGCAAGGAAAAGCCCAAACATATCCAGTCGCATGATCAATTACTATATGAAGAAATTTTTTTTTGTTGAATTGTAATAATTAAATCCACCAACAGTATCGACAGAAAGCCATTCAAAAGGCCAATCCGTGGAGGGCACAGTCTGTAAAAAAGTGCAATATCTTGAGTAATATCGGGCCAATAATACTGAGGAGTATTTAAATTTATCATTTTTTGAGCGCCTGGATGCCCGAATTGTTCATGA
Source organism: Argiope bruennichi (assembly GCF_947563725.1). Classification (NCBI taxonomy): domain Eukaryota; kingdom Metazoa; phylum Arthropoda; class Arachnida; order Araneae; family Araneidae; genus Argiope; species Argiope bruennichi. Next base: position 130,316,561 of record NC_079162.1, on the reverse strand, counting down.
GCCGTTTAAAAAAAACTTTTCTCCCAAGAGAAAAAAGTATAACTATTTTAAACAAATTTTTCTTTTTAACTACATGTACATCATTAATATTTTTATATTTAGTATTATCTAAACTGTCTAAACTTTGATATTGTTTAATCTCATAATTCCAATGAATGCACAGAATGTTTGAGATATTGAGCGGTAGGATACCTTGATAACATATCAGCTTCAAAATTATGAAGTTAAATATTTAAAGGGAACAGCTAATCAAACATGCTTAATTTTAAAGACCAACAAAATAATCTTCCCCTTAAATTTTTTACATTTTTAAGCAAAACAAGAGCAGCATGACCAGTATGAATTATGAATTTCTTCCCATGTAAATAGTAATAAAATTTATCAAGAGCATCTACTATTGCTAAACATTCCAACTCAGTTATACAATAATTTTTTTCATAAGAACGTAAAGTTATTGAATGAGAAGATATAGGATGTAATTTACCAAAACAGTCAGGCTGTTTCAGAACAGCTCCAATGGCTACCTGAGATGCATCACAAAAAACATGAAGAGGTAAATTAGGGTTATATATTTGTAACACTGGTTTAATTATCAATTTATTTTTTAATATTTCAAAAGCTTTTTGACAGTCTCCTGTCCATTGCCATGGTGTTACTTTTTTAAGAAGAGTATTTAAGGGTTTTGTAATTTTAGTATAAGAATCAATAAACTTATTATAAACATTTACAGAGCCAAGAAAACCTTGAAGTTGTTTAATTTAATGTTTTCTTTTTCACACATTTGAAAAATCTGTTTTAAATGATCATAGTGTTCCTCTAATGAGTTAGAGAAAACTACTATGTCATTAAAATAGTACGTGCAAAATTTGAAAATTTATGTTTATTCAAAATTCTACGAATAGTTCTATTAAATACTGCAGGTGCATTTTTAAAGCCAAAAGGTAAGACTTGAAATTCATATAAACCTTCAGTAGTTACAAATGCTAATTTATGTTTATCCTGTTCATGCAAGGGCATATGCCAATATCCAGATGCAAGATCCAAAGTAGAAAAAACTTTAGCAGTACTTAATTTATCTAGTAAAGGATCTATTCTAGGTAGAGGCTCTGCCTCAGATTTGCAAAGGGAATTAATTTTACGATAATCAATACAAAGTCTACTTTTTCTATTTTCATCTCTCTTTTATATGCTAATGTTACATGGGAGGAATAATTACTAGTAGATTCTTTTATTAAACCTGCATCTAAGAAATTTTTATATTTGCTTATTTATTTCAATTTCATCTGTAGCAGAGGTTCTGTAACCCCTCTGTGACACTGGTAAAGCAGATGTTAAATTTATTCTAGGGGTTGCCATTCTTATTTTACTAACATCATATTTATTTTTTGCAAAAACATGAGAATATTTTGACACCAGAGATAACACAGGTTCAGACAGTTTATTTAGTCAGAGGTGGGAAAATTTCCTCTGAGGTTTTCACTACCTTAAACATATTATCACTTGTGTTATTATTTTCAACGATATGTAAAGACATATAATTATTATTGGTATGCAAGTTAGTAATAATTTTTCCATTCTGAAATATTTTATTTTTGTCAAAATCTATAATTAATTTTTATAAAGTACAGTCTGGAAGTCCTAAATGATATATGGTAAAGGATTATCCATAATATATAATTAGATTTTCTTATTTATTTGGGCAATTTTTAAATATATGTCACAAATTTGGGTTAATTGGAATGTTCCATGTGCTTGTTTGACTCTAATAGGGTTTAAATTTTTTTCTTGTCAAGTTTGTTTACAATATCTGCAGATATAATTGAAAGAGTGGATCTTGTATCAATAACAATATTTACATTACTATGAGGGTTATAAACATTGTCAAAGTTAGCTAGACTTGGCAAAGTTGAGATGTGTCCAGACACTAATAATTGTCATTTGCCAGGGGCCTCATTAGGAGAATTTTGTCACATTCCAGGATTTTCAGAACAGCTAAGAGGATTTTCTGTGCACGGTGAAGTCAAATTGGCTGTTATTGGAACATTTGTCATAATTTGGGGTTGATGAAAATAACATACTTCGGTCCAATGATAAGCATTTAGAATACTTTTTTTGAGTACAAATTATACATGGAAAAGATGGTAAGCTTTGTTGGTAATGCAAATTATGACCATAGTAATTGAAATCATTGGGTGTAGCCTTGGTTAATTCTGATAATTCTGACTAAAATTATTGGGAGCTCGAGGAGTAAAAAAATTTTGAATCTATAATTAAAATTATGCCTAGGTGTAAAACGTGCTGGTTGCCTTACTCTGATTGCACCTGACTGGGCTTGGTTCTGAAGATTCTTCCATTTTTAATAGTTTAGTTGTTATTGTAAGCCATTCTGTAGGGGTATTAGGAGCTTTTATGCTTACCAATTGTTTCAGTTGAGTTGGCAGTCCATCAGTAAGACATACTAAAATCAGTTGTGGATTAAGGCCCAACTGTCTGCCATAATTTAATTTTTGATGAAAATAATCAACTAATTTAGCATTTTTTTATTTCAATTGTGAATTTTTGTAGAAATTTTCAATTGTGAAAAGTCAGAAAAATTAACAATAGTGGGTTGAATAAACTGTTCAGTTAATACACAACATAACTCATCAAAATTATCAATATTTAAACAACTATTTATATAATGAGTTAAAGCTGACCCTTTTAGAAATTTAGCAATATTTTTAATTTTCCACAAATCAGTTTTGTTATTTTCTTGACAAATTTTGTTAAAATATCGGAACCATGAATAAATCTTCATCCCATTTTCGGGATCAAAAGGGATTATGGAGGGTTCTTGGGCTATTTGATCATTTTCTTCTTTATCAATTTTATTTTCTGAACTTTGAGGGCTAGACACATTTTTTTTATCTGTGTCAGTCATTTTTCCAGATCTTAACAACATTAAAGTATATTTCAAATAAAAAAAAACATTATAAATTTATGCATAAAATTTTAAAAATAAATTTGAGAAAAGATTAAAAATTCAATATTTTAAATAATACTAGACAAATATAATTTGCTATAATTCTAAAATTTAAAAATGAAAATAAAAATAAAAGAAAAACACACAATATAAATCTTGATTTTCACAGTTGAGTCGCGAAACACTAAATACTTTTTTGATGAATCATCACTTTTTGAATGAATCCCAAAAATGCAATTTTGAGCACTGGAACTGGTGGCTGCGGCAGGTGACTATTATTTTAGTGATGATAATATAACAAGTAAATGATGTCGTGATCGGGATTATTCAGCACAAGTAAGGAGCCAGAAATTTTTTATGACAAGGAGCCCCAACTCCTTGAAGATAAAAGGAGCACGCACATGACGATATGGAGCACAAACACAAGGGTATCTATTGAACAGCAGAGCAGGAACGTTGGATGAGGTCACAGGTTATCCATCGACGATGCGGTAACATGACGAATTTCAGTTGGAGAAAGCGTGGGTGGCCGCACCAATACCAAACCATGTTCGATGAGCTGCGGAGACGCAATGCAACTGCCTCACCCATGGATTTAATTTTAATTCTTTTAGTTCATTTGACAATTTTTCACAGGAAACTATCCTTGCCGACTAAATAATATGTAATGTTATTTTGGTTGAAGCAGAATGCAGGTTCGAAGACAGTGAACAGTCTTTTTACATTTTAAAATTAATTTTAATATCCATTCCGACAAAGCATAATTATTTACAAGCAGACACGCGGACAAAGCACGTCCGCCACAGCGCGACACAAAAGCAGAAAAAGGGAAGAAGAGATAAATAAATTATCCCTCGTCTTATACAACATGAGATATGAATAGGGAAAATACTTTTTTACAGTGCTAACATATTATTAAGATTCTGATAGGGATTTCTGACGCATATCAATCGCAAGTAAGGGAGAGATCTTTAAAAAAGAATGTGCTTACTCGACATTTTTCTATCCCTTCACGCTGCGCGTGTGAAAGTGTTGGCGTTTAGCCGATTCAGCAATTTTTAAAGCTTCTCTTGAATTAATAAAGTAGAGAAACTGGAATTGGATCAAAAAATAAGAAAATGAACTTACTATGGGCTAAATTAAGATAAAACTTTCTAAAGTAATTAGAATTGAAATCAGAGTTTAAAATATCATTACACATATATAAATTTGATTGAGGTCGAACGACTTTGAGATGAAAGAAGGCCATTGCTCTATATTCTAAAAATTGACGATTGTACAACACAATAGTCAAGTGATGATTCCAAACAAAGTTTAAATCGAATTTTATCAAAAAAAAAAAAAAAAAAATCTGACTTTGAAAAAAATCAAGTTTTAGAACTTGAACGATTTTGAGATTTAGGAAAAAAAACTTCGTTTTCTAAATATCGGCGGAGGCATAATCTAATAGTCACGTGATTGCCCGAGAGTGGTCCTACAATGGGTCAGATGGCAGATTTACGACCATAACCGTAAAGGCATCGGGCAGTCGAAACGGGGATTAGACTGAAGCTCTCCTAAAACCATGCCTCATAATGACTATTCGCTGAAAGCAATGAGCTGCTTATCTCAATGTGTATGAACCACATTTATTTCGCTCTCAGAGTTCCAAAGTAAAACATTTATTTTTTCTAAAAAAGGTTTCTGCTGACATTCAATATAGCAAATAAATTCCGCATGTGATATCCGTTAAATGAATATAAAGTCAAAAATACTGTTATATATTTAATATTTTTTCATGAATGAAAGGATTTGATATTCACAAAATTGAATTACCTGTGGCCGGTTAGTGTGAGAATTCCGCAGACGCGAAAGAAAGCTCAGTTAATTTAAACAGATGTATGACTTATTTTTAAGTGTTTTTAAAAATAAAAGTTATATTTTAAATAAATTATCAATGATAAATTTTCCATCATAGGTTTTTAAATACAACTTAGATGATGCATAGAATTTCACCCCCCAAAAATACTTTTTTTAAATGTGTAACAGAAAATCTAAATATTAGTATAAAGTATGTATCAGTGAATTTTATACATAATCAGTACTATGGTTGGCAGTATGGTAAAGAAAAGTTTTCCGTTTATTAAAATTTCTAAGTTTTTATTATAATATGAATTTCGTTATCAGTGTAACGTAGATTTCTCCTGTAACGGAAATAATTATTATGTTCACATTAAAATTTATTTTAACTGATTCCTTTTTTTTTGTCCCTCAATAAACCAATTTTTATTTTAAAATATTTTTTAACTCTAATGCAAAAAAATAAATTGCCACATACAAAGTTTCTAATTAAAAATTTTATTTTTTCTTTATTTATCTTTTGCTAAAAATTATTTGGAAGGTGCATAAAAGAGATATGAAATCATTGATTTTATAAACTCAAAAATATAATAAATCATAAAATTGCTATAAATTTGTTTCAAAAAAGGCCGCTAATACTAATTCTCAGTATCTAAAAAAATTGAATAAAAAGGAAATTTTGAAAATAAATTAATCGATGAAAAAGGGTTTTAACTGGTTTACTGTTACAACAATATTCCAATGCGTAATGTCTACATACTATTTTTATTAAAATTTTATTTTATTTTTCAGAGAAAGTTTTTAGAAACAAACATCGATTATATTAAAAAAATCATAAAATCTCATTAATTAAAAAATATTTATTAGGAAAATAATAGTATCCCCAAATTACAATTTTAAATGTTAAAAAAATATTCTATTGTAAGTTTCTTAGCTACAAATTGATATCGTTATAGGCACAGTAGAATGCGGTGATCGCGACTCTCCAAACTGTATAGTTTTAGTTGTTAAAAGAATTTAACATTAAAGTTAATATATTATTTCGATAATATAAATAATAACTATATATTATTACCTTAATAATTTTATCTCCTCCCCCTTTTGTGTATTTTACTATTTAACAAAGTAATCCAGAAGAGAACCGCATAATCAATTTCATTCCATCAAGATAATTTTCGAAAAAATCTGTCTCCTGTTGCTTAAATGTTCAAATATACAATTTATAAATAAAAATAACGTTATAGGAATATTAGTAAAAATGATATTCTCTATGGCTTGCTTATTCTTTAAGTGTAAAAACTAAGCTGAGTCTATAAGATACTCCTAGATAACGCGCATAGTACATAAAATTAGTTTACACTAGTTTAATATATAAGTTAAATAATTCCCAAGTTTGGTTTTTGCAGATCATTAAGAAAACTTTAATAAATCTGATGAGTTAAAAACAAAATTGGAAGCTATTCGAACAAAATTAAATCAGCTGATAATATAATTTAGTTTAATTTATAAACAGAAAAGGTATACCATCTAAGAGATTCCTATACTCCAAATATCTGATTTTATTTATATCAATAAATGATAAGTATAAAAAGTTTTCTTTAACCATTTACTAAAACAGATAGAAGGTTTCATATATATCTTATGCTTAAAATGAACTAAAATGTTCATAGTATCAATCGCAACTCATATATAAACGCATTAATAAATAGTGTTATTTAATTGCTTTTTTTTTTTTCTCCCTGGAAAATGTTTTATCCGGTCAGCTCAAAATTTCCTCAGTCAATCTTTTTGAGTTCCCACAGAATTAATCGACGAAGCCATCAATCATTGTCAGACAACTCAAATTCCCACAGAGAACATCTGCTGACAGAAATCAGATTGACACCTCCGAAAGAAGGAGTGTAAAGAAGGAAAAGAAAGGGTGCCCCCTGCAGTAACGCCAGAAACAGACGTTCAGCCTTAATTTCCCATTCCCATAATTGAAGTCATAAGGGGTAAGGGAGAAATATGCGAGTGATTTGAAAAGTGAAGTACCAGCTATTCTTAGAATTATAGAATCCTTGAAATCATTCGAAACAGCATTTCATGGCAATTGGGGTTATTCACAGTTAGTGTTTGCAAGTCATTGCTTGGTCATTGGTATCAGTGATTTCTTGACTTCAGTGACTTCGCATTGAACAATATCAGTGTCCCATGAAGATAATTTCTAATTGCTTATGCCATGATATCTATTGGCATTTACTTTTTTGCCGCCATGTATTGGTAAAATACAGAAGTAAAGTAAAAATTTTTAAAAAATAACATTTTTTTATTTTAATATTTTCTGAAAATGCTTTACTCTAATAAATAAATGATTTCGAGAGAATATCTGAATTCAAACTTTAGCACAAATAAATAAATAAAGTCAATCACACTTCATACAAATTAACGATTTTTAATGTGTTTTATTATTGCGATTGACATCAGTAATATTTAACTCATTTTATGCATTATACATATGTGTGTGTGTAACATTATTTTGTTTGCAGCAGAAGGCAGGTTTGACGAGACGTTGTATTTTTAATTTCATTTTATTCTCTCTCTACCACCATCCAGGAAAGCATAATTTATTTACAAGAAGGCGCAGCGGGGCACAAAAGCAGAAGTCAGAAAGTAAGGGCGAAAGGGGAGAAACAAATGATCACTAGCCTTATATAACATGGGATTTCAAGCCACGTGCCGATGGAGTATATGTTTTGGCCTTTGACAAGGGCAAAGAAAGTATCACTTTCATTTGATACGTAGTACTGATGGCGCATTATTTTTTACAAAGAAATTAATTAAACCGAAAGTGGAATTGGATCACGAAATAAGAGAACACTTCACTTTGGGCCAAATTAAGACAAAACCTTGGAAATCAATTTGGTTTAAATTAAGAGTTTAAAATATCATTACAATTCCCCCACCTCCACCACCACAATACGTGGAAATGCATTAAGGCCCTCGACACACAGCCATACCTTACAGTGGTGTTCAAGCAAGAAATATTAAAAGTATATTGCCGAGTAAGTTTAATTTAAAAGTATATTGAAAGTGACACCTGTTTCCCTTACCTTCACATTAATAGAGAAATCATTTTGAACAAAATTATTTAAAACATAAAAAAGATAAAGTGATATCTGTGAAAATATTAGACAAATTTAAATATTCAACAACACCAAAATAATAATATTAAAATGTATAATATCAAAAATGGTTTTCTGCAGAAACTCAGTTTATTGTCTCTGACTTTGTAAGATTGTCTCCCTTTGGTGAGGAATGTTTCTAAAGAATACTTGCACACAGTGTTCTTTAATAGTAGAAGGCTCACCAAAATCATCAAATGGGATAGAAAATCATGGAATAATAAATTGAACTTACATTCATATATTTGAAATAAATCATTTGGAAATGATAATAATTGCAAAATTCAAAAATATCAAATGAAAAACTTGGAACTAAAAGTAATAAATTCAAAATTCAAAGATCTCAAACAAAACACTTGTGAATGAATGTAAAAACACAAGACTCAAAATACTCATATGATTAATCTTTAGGAAATATATAAAAATATTTGGTAACTGAAGAAAATAAAAAAATAAAAAACATTCGTATTTTGTAAAAAACATGTATTTGGACACATTGATAATAGAGGGTAGCTTAATAACTGTCAGGGGTATAACAATTTCCCCTGAGGTATTTCCTTCCCTTGTCTAATTATCATGTACCATTAATTATTAAGTATATAAGGATTTTGGTATGTTACTTTTTTCGTTCACAAGATCTGAATGCATAATTTTTAAATAATAGATTTGAAAAAATTTAAAAACACAATATTTTATAATAGAAAAATGCAATTTAAAATAAAATCAAAAGTTTAGAATATAAATCTTGAATTTAATCCGTTGAGTCAGCTGATGGTAGCTTTTTTTTTTAAACACTAATAACTTTTTTGATGAATCATAGTACAGGCTGGAACTTCTTGGAAGATTAACAGCACAAATACAAGGGAAACTTTTCAGCACTGATTAACTGGAACTTCTCTATGATGACCAGGGGCACACAAACACAAGGGTATTGAGCCGGAGCGTCGGATGAAATCAACGGTTAAGGCAGGAGTCATCATTCGTAGAATTTCAGCGACGTGGTCGGATCTGAAGACGCTATACCACGGGAGGTAACCCGACAAGGAAGCGGCCGAGCAGCACGGAACCATCTTCAGATTACGGGGAATCAAGGAGCAGTACCGTTAACATCAAATTGCCTCTCATTTCGGGGATTTAATTCTTTTCATTCATTTGAACATTTTTTTTTTCACAGGAAACTATCCTTGCCGACTAAATAATATGTAATGTTATTTTGGTTGAAGCAGAATGCAGGTTCGAAGACGTTGAAGAGACATGTTATATTTTTAAATTAATTTTAATATCCATTTCGCGAAAGCATAATTATTTACAAGCAGAGACGCGGACAAGTTACGTCCGCCACACCTCGACACAAAAGCAGAAGTAAGAAAGAAGGCGAAAAGGACCGAAACAAATGATCACTAGTCTTATATAACATGGGATTTCCGGCCACGTGCCAATTCAATACAAGTAGTGACCTTTGACACCTTTTCAAGGACACCGAAGGATCACTTTCTCTTGATACGAAGAGTGATGACGCAGTACTTTTTACACAACTTCAGTTGAATTAATTAAACCGAAAGTGGTATTGGATCAAGAAATAAGTGAATGAAATTACTATGGGCTAAATTAAGATAAAGCTTTGGAAATTAATATAATAAATAATATATATATAAAAGAGCTTAAAATATCATTACACGCACGCACACACACACATATATATATATACATAACTAATTTTATGTACTATGCGAGTTGTATAATAGACTCAGCTTGACTTAATGAATAAACAAGACATAGATAGTAGCATTTTTACTAATGCCGCTATAACAAGTCTTTATTTTTAAATTGTATATCTGAACCGTTAAGCAACAGAAGACAGATTTTTTCGAAAATATTATAAATAAAATCAAATTCATGTGGACCTCTACTATATTACATTGTTAAAGGGAAAAACAAAGGAAGGAGGATACTTTTGCGAATTATGGTTTTTAAAACCCTTTATGGTTTTGTCGAACAGTATTTTGAAATTATAGGTTTATTTATAAATATGAAAGTATTAAGGTTATTACATATAATCATTATTTATATTATCGAAATAATATATTAACTTTAGCGTTAAGTTCTTTAAACTCCTAAAACGATATAGTTTTAAGGGCCACAAACACCGCAATTTGCTATGCCAAACTTATACAAGATACAAATTTGTAAAAAAAAAATTCTATGAAACACAGCTAAGAAAATTACAATAGAAAATTTTTTTAAAAAAATGTAGCATTTATTTTAAAATTTAACATTGATAAATTGAAGATACTTTTATTTTGCAAATAAATCTAATAATTAATGAGATTTTATGATTTTTTAAAAATATAATCGATGTTTGTGTATCTTATTAAAAGTTTCTATGAAAAAATAAAATTAAGTTACAATAAAAATAACATATAGACATTACCCACGGGAATATAGTTAACTGACAGTCAAAAGACAGGTTACAACCCTTTTTCATCATTTCCTTTATTTTCAAAAATTTAGTTTTTATTCGTTTTTTTAGATACTAAAATTTAGCATAAACGGCACTTTTTAAAAAAATTTATAGCAAATGTATGAATTATTATATTTGAATCTACAAAACCAATAATTTCATTTCTTTTTTATGTACCTCTAAAATAATTTTTAGCATAAGATAAATAAACAAAGAATAAAAATAATTAATTAAAAACGTTATTGAAAAATAGCATTTTTTTTTTTCACATTAGAATTAAAAATGCCTTAAACGAAAAAATTTATTTATAGAAAAAAAAAAAGACAAGAATCAGTTAAAATAAATAATTTTAATGCGAATATTTTAAATTTTTTCCCCTAAGGAGTAATCTACATTACATTGAAAACGAAAACACTTTTCCTTATCATACTGCCAACCATAGTACTGATGATGTATAAAAATCACTGTTACATATCTTATTCCAATATTTGGATTTTCTGTTATACATTTTAAAAAAGTATTCTCATTCAGATGAATTTATATGCATCATTCAAGAAGTATTTAAAAATCTATGATGAGGACTCAACCATAATTCCTGCCAGTGTTGCTGTTGCGAAGATCCAGAATTCATATTTTTTTGTTTGGCGTAGAGAGAGTTGGAGTAGACGGTTATAGTGTTTTCATCCTTTTCTTTATACACTTCATATTGATCTCGTGAAAAGCTCATATTGCTTGGGATAAAGAGAAGAGATAGTGCGATATCGATGATCGCACACATATTTGGCGTGTTTGGCAAGTTTTCTGGATGTAATTTTCAAACGTTAACTGCCCAATTTAATTTCTCTGAAAAATGTCTGACTTTTCCCTGATATCCCTAATTTCCGGATCAATCATCACCTTAAATTTCCTTTTCTTATGCTATCAAATTTAGTTGGTTATGATTTGATCTCTCTAATCATTCGGTCTAATAATACATTCAACAGTATAAGCACATAACATAAAAAAAAAATATGGATTTCTGGAATTTAGTTTTAGATGATTCTACATCTAGAATATCATCCATTTTAATACAAACAAAAAATATATTCTAAAATTAATAGAAGGATTATCTAATCGAAATCCAAGATTTTTTAATGAACATACCGGTGCTGTTGTAAGATCTTTGCTGTAGGTGCCTTCATCAGGATCATCTTCAATCATTGCGGGCCAGCTGTAAAGTTTAAAGTATATTGATCATAGCTCTCAGATTTTCAACAACTAATTTGTTTCACAATGAAAAATAGAGGCTTTATGATAAATTCTTAGTGGCTGTACCAAAAGTCTATTCTATCGTCAAATTTTCATTTTACACTTCACCTTATAAATAATAAAAGCATAAAAAGAGAAATTCTAACGATGTCATTTAATTAGTAACTATAACATCGCAACCATAACCCATACAGAAGCAGATTCTAGCAGGATTTCATGAAATCCAATTTAATCTCCTTCTCGTAGACGAAATCATGCGGAAGTTTTAAAATACTGAAGCAAACAATATACACATCTACTCAAAAAAGAAACAACAAACGAGATACACATGCAAAACGGTGAATTAAAACACACAATTTACATACGAGACAGAAGTTGCATCGCCGAATGGAAATGGGTAACCAAAATTAGCATAAAACGCATTTCACAATAACCAGTAACACCTTAAAAAATGGGTTTACCGGATGTATGCTTCAGTTCGCAAGCAGCGATAATTCCTCAAAATCAGATATAGTAAAAATAGTTAAAGCGGAAAACATCAGTAGAAGAACAATTTGCAAGATCAGATGCGTTGGTGGGCGGGCGGTATGTTGTAAGCTGGTGCAAGACAATCTGCTGTTGCCAGAGAGCTGAATGTTCCTCGTTGTGAAATACATAGACTGTGGAACCATTATCAAAGGGATCAAAACCCCAGAAGAAGACCTATTGCAATGTATCTGACGCCGAAGGGCACTAACAGCGTGACAGCTGGTATCGCAGTTCCCAGCTGCAGCAGGAAAGCCTATGTTCCGCCAAATTGTATCGCTTAAACTGCATGAAGGCGGACTGTTAGTACGGCGACCTGTTGCTTGAATGCCTTTGTTTTCAGAGCGCGGTTGCTTTGCGCCCACGTCCTCTTTAAGGATGAACCTCGATTTAACATCCAGAACAATTCTCAAAGGACAAATATATGGCGGGAGTTAGGGACACACTATCGAACTCCAAACATTGTCGATTCTTATGTTCCGTCACAGTTGTCCGATACTGCGAAGAAATCCTACAACCTACTGTGCGCCTTTTTATAGCTGCAATAGATACTGACGCGATATTTATGGACGATAATGTTCGCCTGCATAGAGCCACAACTGAAGCGGAATTATTTAGAGTGAAAAAATTCCATAAATGGCGTGGACTGCTAGATCACCGGAGCCAACTTCCATAGAGTATATGTGTAACACGTTGAGAAGATGGATTGCAGGCAGCAGTGTGCAGCCGGGCATCCTCCATGAACTCCAACAAGCGTTGCCACTGTCAAGGATGCACTTCAGCTAAAGTATCATATTCGTTATTAGCGTTGTGTTCCCATTGTACATTTTTCCTATAAATTGAAGCTGTAATATATACATTTTCGTATCAATAAATATTGTTTGATATGTTATCCAGTAATGCCACACTTACCTCGAGTACAGCTTTCACGCATAGCTATTAAATAGTTTTTGTTTTATTCCAAGCTTTACATATGTTCCTTATTTTTTGAGCTGGAGTGTATTGTTTTTATAAATGACTTCTCTTGTGCTTCAAAAAACCAAAATGATGTTTAACAGGAAGAAATATTAAATATTGTTTTAAGAATATTTTTAAACAATGCCATTAAATTTATTTTGTGATTAATATCCACAAACCCGATTTTTTTTCCCTTGCTAAAGTAGTATCAAGAGAAAAGTCCTGGAAGTACGAAAGAAATGCAGGATAATATTATGCAAACATAGATAATTCAGTTAGCACATTAGTAACCTAAAATCACTATCCTTTTCTGCAAGAATATCAAATTTTATCAGAAATATTTCAAATATCACTTTTTGGAAACGATTGCACATTGTTCATATTAGCAAAATTTTTTTAAAGTGAGAAATGATTTTAAATAAAGAATTTTTCCGACAACTCTTAAAGAAAAATATTTTAAAAGTTACTGAATGATTATTGCTTTAATTGTCTTAAAATAAGGCCGACTTTATAGAACTAAATACAAGCTTCAGAAAAAGGCAATACTTATATTTATTTTAATTGTCCAAAATGAAGAAAAATTAGGACTAATGAAACCCATCACAATTCAAAGATTCATAATCCCCCTTCTTCAAGTACCACCTACAAACTCGTGCTATCCGCAATATGTCAGCCTTCTTTATAAATTTATTTTGGAAAAAGAAAATATAAATTACTATGGGTATCCGAAGACCTTCGCCCATACGAGGGTCCCTGGTTTGTACTTCTGCTCCAAACAACACGCTCCAGTGCTGTTCTCATGATCTAAAAGAAAAAAATATATAATCATAATTAGGAACCTTCAATACAGCAGGAAATATAGCATAGACATGTTTGAAAGCATCTGCAACTAAAATTAATGAAATTATATAATCACTTTTCATTTATAAACTTTGGAGGGATTGAAAAAGGAAAAGAAAGTTGCCGAAAGAAGAGATTTTGGCATTTTTGAAGGAAAAATAGATCATAAATAAGCACATAGAAAATGCAATTTACAAAATTACATTAATGTTCGAGCAATCGAAAGGCTTTTACAAGAAATAATAATATAGTAAACAGTTCACAGAAAATTAACAATTATATGATTAAACAACATATATATATATATATATTGTTAGCCGATTAAAAGTGTTCATCAGAAAGTGCGATGCAAATTTAAAAGTACATTGCAAGTTTCTATTATGATAATGAATATCTCGTACAATAATAACGGTATAATAGATGCATGAAGTAAATTTTAATTTCAAAATCCAATGAATAAAAGCAATTTCAGTTTTTAGCAGAGCCACAATGAATTAAAAATGCTACCTAGTTAAGGCATAGCGTTAAAGCCAAAATGATCAAGTTCAAACGTACGTTAATTGTATTACTGATGTAAGAAACATTTCCACAATCATGCCACAGTTATCTCGAATTGCTTTTCTCGTGTCATATTTTACTAACCTCTTCGCATACCATAATGTGTCTAGCATTAGCGTCGAATTATTGAATTTTTAGTTTTGAATCTGAATTTAAATGAAAGTAGTCTTAAAATTGCAAAGATCAGTTGGGAAATTGTCAATATTTTAAGTGCTTCTTATATTGTAAGAAATAAAAGGACAAATATCTCAAATGAGGCGTCTCTTCTAATTATTTAGTTAAGCAGATCAAATGTTTCAGATATAACTTTATAAACTTAGCAGGTGCAGTTTTTCTGCGTCTGTTAACTTACCGGTTTTTGAATGATGGTTGGCAGTCAAAAGAATAATAAATCGATAGCAAGACTTCCATCGAAAACAAAAATTATCTAGAGTATTGAGAACGGTTACCTAGTCAAAATTAAGAAACAAAAGAAAGAAAAATTAAGAAGTTCAGAGATGTGGAAACTTCTACCAAACTTTTCCTTTCACCGCAGTATATCTCCCAAACCTAACACCGATTAGATTCGCAGTCATTTGAATGAATGGATATGCGCAGATGTACTATATCACAATGCAAGGTAATATGAAACAAAAATAGTGAGCTCATGAGATTTGATGCAATGTTTAGTTCCCATGAAGAAATGTCTTGACTAATAGTAAAATCTAATAATTAGATTCAGCAGCAGGGACATTTGGCCTTCGATTATAGTTTTAGTATTTGCTTTTTCTATATTCCAAGTCATTTTCGATGAAATTTATTTTTGTCTCAACTCCGTACAAATCTGGAGCTAATTTGGAAGCGCTATCAGTCGGCCACCTCGGTTTCCAGTTAACTCTTCTTTTAAGTTTTGAGTGAGGAAAAAATAAATAAACCGCAAGTAACGCAAGAAGTGAAGACTAACACAATTTAAAGATAAATATGAAGAAATCTGTAATTTTTTAAAATTATCCTCACTTTTTAAATGCTCTGTTTTAAATCTAACCTGTCTGCATATGTTTCTTAATTTTTTTTCTACTAGCAATAGAAAAGAGAATTTGAATCCCCGCAAAACATTATCAAGAAGTTTAATCTTACCGGGATAGAAGAATCCAGTAATAATAAAAGAATGCGTGCATTAGTTCCTCTCATAACTGGTTGGAACTTTCATAAATATATATGAAAAAATTAAAAAAAAAAAAAAAACAAAAAAAAAAAACCGTGAAAAATCGCCCATTACTTGGCGGGATTTCTAAAATTTCCTGGCAGAATGGACATGACAATTCTAATAGACAAGATGCGAAAGCAAGCCGAATGTTGGCACGCCTTGTCTCCCACCAAAAACAACAAATGCAACACTCTTTCATACATCATTCTAATACAATTATCTTTCCCAAGACAAGTAATACGGCACAAAAGCCTTTCTGCATACACAGCATTCTTCAACACGCATTCATTCACATTTTCAACAATACTAATAGCATCGTAGATCATTATGAGTACATATTAGTTTTATATTATATAAGTAAAAGAAATTCACCTGAGAAAATGTTATCCACTACCGTCAAAAAGTGAAAGGATTAAATGCAACAATCATAGGATTTGAAGTAACATTCACTTCTATTTACGCCAATCGAAACTAAACACGTGCCGAGATTTAAAACGTGCTGAGCCGGGGCCTCCGAGAAAGCAATAAAATCGTTTCATATTTTGGATTATTTTCATCGCTGCGGCCCCGACTAAGCTTGGGCCGAAATGCTCTCTGCTGAACTCGGATAACACAACTAGCGTACTTATGAATCTTAGAGGTAGCGCCAAATAAATGGGCGAACATTTCTTTACATTACCCCCCCCCCCCCAAAAAAAAAAGATTCTACGAATTTTGAGCTAAGAAGCAAAAATATGGTTCTTCAAATTGTGAGCGAGCGCTTACCTGATATATTCTAATTCTTCCACTGAACCAAGCATAGAGTAGAATGTATTCTGATGTGGGAGTATTTAGAGGCGGGTTCTATTGCGAGTAATCGGTCTAACAGATAAAATATCTGCCCTGGATTCGGAGGAAGATACTCATGCTACAAATTAATAGATTTGCAGGTTTTGGATATGGAATTTATGGCAATGCAATTGAAGGGTACGAATTCTTTCTGAACAATATGCATAAGTAATTTCTAAAAATATTACAATAGCTTGAATAAAAAGTTATTTCATTTTATTATATATTTCATTTTAATTTTTTTAAATTTAAAACCATTGCATTAAGCAAATCTAGAAATGTATCCTTTTATAAATTAAAAATTTATGTATGCACAAGAAAATTTAAATTTTTAAATTAAATATTTAAATAAAACTTACCCTGTTTGATTCCCATCATCTGAAATAAAAAAAAAATCAAATTAGTACAATAAAAATATCACTACTATCTAATGGTAGAAGGATTTTTTTAAATGATTCAAGCACTTTATATGAATAAATGGATGGATTCAAGGAAAAGTTAAGATTTAAGAAAGCAGAATGATTAAATTTTAAAAGTCTATTACTTTATACGCATTTTACAACATTTACATAATTTACCTCGCTTGTTCAACTTAAAGTCGAAAATATATATGATATTATTCTTCTGATCCATGATAGAATCATTTCAACTTGCAGAATTCATAAAATTATCACATAAAAATTGCCAAAAGATAATTTCTAAAAATAAAAAATTAATTCCAAATATATCTTTTAAGACAGAAAAATTTTACCACATCCAAAATCCGATATATTATTTCAACATATTATTAGCATAAGGAATTTGGAAAGCAATACATACAGCATTTACGTTCTTAACATTACCATAAATATCTGAAGCAAACCAAAAAAAGATATTATTAAGAGGATTGGAGATTTTAATAAAACTGATGTGTAATGTGACATTCTGACTGCCGCTCTTTTTGTTTTACTCACAGGAGCAATAATAAGACATCTTTAAAAGAATATTACAAAACATTATAACAGCAACTGTATAATATATTTATAATATTTTTGATATTATTAATACATTAATCAAGAACACAACCATTTCAAAATGCATTCAGAAAATATATAAATAGATTTATATATCAAGCTGTACTTGGAATCGAAGCTTTTCATGTTTTTTGTTGTTGCAGCTCTGAATAATTAGAATTTCAGGACAAAGGAGAAAAGAAAATTCAACATTCTTCAAAACACGTCTCAACAGATTACAATAAGATTTTTTAATGCGATACATAAACTTGACAGCCTCTTCCAATCTAATATTTATATAGCATTCCAATTAAAACTTTATTTTCCTGTTGTATTATACTCCAGTAAAAATGATTAAGAAATAAATCAGCCTGTAAAGGGAAGACTTCTTTTATGTCTTCTTGCTTTTATCTAAATAGTTAAATATCCAAAAACAGAAAGATGGTGTTTTTATTTATAAATTTTGAATTTTATTCAAAATTATATTTGAATAAAATTCAAATTAATTATATATAAATTATTAATATATTTATAAATTTGAATTATAAATATATTAATAATTTGAATTATAATATATCAATATTATTTATAAATTTGAATTTTATTATTAAATTTTTCTTCGTTTGAGCCTGAGCTTCTCTGCTACCTGCATCTGCAGGAGCTCAGTGTACCAGATTCAAGTAGAAAAAAAATTTATTATTGGAATTGATGATAAAAGATTAAAAAGTAAAATTTTAAAATATCAAGAAATATTAATTAAGATCTCAAAAAAAGTCAAAGAAGAAATTGTGTAGTCATCAAATAATTTGAAACGGAGAACCTTTCAAATTTTCATGCTACACAATTCCATGAGTAAGAAAAGTACATTTTTGAAATTATGTCTGTCCATCTGAATATAATAACCAATCTGAATTAAGTGTATAAAATTTGGTACATCATATTTCAAATTTCTAGTTTCCTAACAAATTTTGAAAGAAATCGTTGAGAGAATGTTGTCTGTCTGAATAAATGTTGACACAAATAAATACAAAATAGAGTTAAATCGATAAATATCAGTACATGGATATAGCATCAAAACTGTAGATTATCAAATTTAGACCACCCATCAATGGTTTGCCTATCTGTACTTTCTTGTGCAAGAAATTTTCGAAATGCATGTAGGCCTTTGCAGCTAAAACTTGTGATGGAATGTAACTAATTTTTATTTATAAACTTAGGAAGATATGATAGATCAAAAATACACAAAAAAACATAATATTAAAAATTTCATTAATGTGCCAATAATCAAAATGCATACACGGGAATGAAAAATATAGTATTGTACTTGCAGAAACTAACTAATTAATCACATCAGGGTTATTATACTCATCGTCAACAGTTTCAATTCAATCTGCTGATCTTCCGTATATATGTCATTAGGATAAAAATCTTTTCTTGGATAATATTTTCAATATAAAAATTTTGAATAAAACATACAAGTCAAGACAAAAGAATTTTAAACAATATACCATTTATCGTCTAAAATTCTTATTGTCTACTTTTAAATAAGATTAAAATATAAATTGAATCACAAATTTTAAAAAAATTAAGGACTAATTTTTATTGTAAGTTAATCATTTCTTATATTAGCCCTACAAATTTTGTTCACAAATATAAAAATAGTATAAAAGTTGTCTCCATTTAAGCAATTACTTAAGCTAGCTTTTAAACATTGGTAAATCACTACTTTAAAATAAACAACAGTAATGTCAACAGGCATAATGAAATTTAAAAAAAAAAAAAAAAAATACTGGTAGAGACAGTACAAAAAAAAAATAACTTGTAATTTTCTAATCAAATGAATAATTAATGAATAATGAATCAATTGAATATTTTATAAATGAATACTTTGAAAAGTTGACAAGATGAATACTTTTTCATATCTCATATAATAAGAGTGCAAAATTTGGCTGATTTTGATAGTTGTTTCAAAGGAGATGCGAGACATGCTCATATACATATATAACCAGAAAAAATTTTATTGGTATTAAGATTATATCAGCTTCCAATACTATTTGCATAAAATTTAACTTCCTATGCTGTTTTTAATCTGCATGTGAAATTTGACTTATTATTTTTAAAGTTTTAGTTATCAAAGTCTCCAAATTAGGAATTAATTTACGAATAACCTGTACATTTTTCTCGATATTCAAGCCAGTGCAAATGTTTAGGCTTTTATGTACACTTGTCTTAAATGTATCCATTTCAATTAAATTTCCATTACAAAAGCTTCCCTTTAAGACAAAAATATCACAAGTAAAAATTTTAATCTTGAGATTGGATTGTGTGTTATATTACACTTTAATAAATAATGAAATTTCATTTGAATCTGTGCAATAGTATATAAAATCAAGAATTCATAAGTTATCTTTTTTTTAATACTTCGATTGCAGACACTTTTACAAAATTAATACTAAAAAGCAAACTTTTATACCAAACCTTTATAAATTAATAAAAATTTACTTTGGCATATTTCTTCAACTCCAGAAGTTAAAAACCAGATTACTTTCATGGATTGAATCAATATTTTAAATAAAATTAGAATTGGTATTATTCTTAGTGAATCAAAAAAGTTAAAGATTTTGTACCCCAGTGGATACAAATGATTACAGTTTAATGGATACACAATTAACAGTTTCAAATTCTTTCAATAAAATTCCCTACATGAAACAGTACCTTTTCAAAGAGCACGAGTTATTTCGTTTCACAAAAAAAAAAAAAAAAAAAAAAAAAAGGATTAAGTTCTTGCGTAAGTGTTACATTATGCAAAAACAATCTGCAGAAATTAATAATAAAAAAATAAAAAAAAACTTTTTTATGTACAACTTGAAAACACAAGCACAACAAACAGCTTCATAATATCATACCAAAACCTTCTCAATGAATCTGGGTTTGTTTCAAAGAAAACAATTATCACTTGGTTATTGAAAATTATAAAAAAAACTTTAGGTTCTTACACAAATTTAATCATATAATGGCAGCCATATGATAATATAATTAAAACATTTAAAATTAATATGCTAGCCATGGGATATATATGTAAATGAAACTTGTCATACAAATGATTCTAGAATACTCAAAAATCTATATTTCGATAAAACGAAATTGAATTATTTAAATTCCTAGCATTTGTAACACTAAATTATTAAAAATTTCAAATAAAATAAATAGCCTCGGCTAGCCAATATCATAGACTTCAGTATAAAAAAACTTGGGGGTACTTACCGCTTTAGAAGTATTGATTGTCTGAATGCAGAATGATGAGAAAATACGTACAGAAAATGTGAAAATGAAATATGAAGAGAAAATAAAGAATGAATTGAAGATACGAAGAAAACAATTGCGTATCATCATGTTTAAGATTAGCGTGCGATCCGCCGAAGATTTCGAGACGCACTGACTGGTACAAAAGAGATAAATCAATACTGCAGATGTCTGCCGAAGAGACGCTCAAGGAGAACGAACAGTCCATTATAATCGTAGGTGGGGAGAGAGAAAAAGCCGCAACTACACGCGTGGCATAGTTAGAAGCATGCAGTTGTTTCAAACGTCATATCATAAGCGTGCGAAAAAATATTTATTGGTTTGACGGGGGTTACGGATTAAACTTACAACGTTGCAGTCTTATAAAAGATTTTGTTACACTTAAAAAGCAAAATAAAAAAAACCCCAAAGATTTGGGTTGGTGAAATTCTTATAACTATAAAAGATTTTTTAATACTTGAAAAAAGAATAAGATTTGAGAGAAGTGAAAATTTATATTTTTTATATGTATAGAGAAGAGAGCGGTGGATCAATATTTTATGCATAGGATCAATCAGACTGTACAACTTAAAGAGATGAGAATCAGGTTTTCAAAATTTTTTATGAATACATACTCATTTTTCATTGAAATGAAGTAAAATTCAAACGAGGTAAATTTAAAGTAGAGGCATAGAGTTAAGGAAATATAAAAATATATATGGGATATGAAATAATTTTAGATATGGAGAGGGAAAGCGAAAGAGATTAAGATAAAAAAAAAAAAGGCATACCCAGAGCATTTTGTTATTAAATAATGACTGCTCGAAATTCCCATATCCAGTAATTATTTATGGAAAGGGATAATCTCATCCTTCCCCCAACACTACATCTCTGCAAATGAATGTAGTGCATGTTATTTATTTTGCCAATAAATGGAATGTGGGAAGGAATGTATATAATAGGCAGTACATACAACTGAATTTTGCTTTTTCATTTAGTTTTGATAAATTGGGGGTGAATAATATTTATTGGAATTATATCAAGTGATCTTTAATGTTTTATGGAAAATATGAGCTTAACACCTTACATAAATAGAACATCGTATATCATGGCATTACTTGTATTTTATCAGATGCATATTATTAGATATCACTCATAAATCCGTGAAGGTATCAAGTAGGTGTTTTCACTTTTTAAATAAAAAATAAATGTCTAAGGTTAATTAAATTAGTATTTTTTTAAACTATTTTTGTTCTATTTTCAAGTTTAAAAGATTCTATATGACATAAGTGCTTTAAATGAATATTATATTAGTGATAATATTTAATTTATCCCCATATTATATTTTATTTTATATCTACCACATATTATCATATGTGTATTAATTACTTATCTTTAAAATCTAATGAAAAGTGAGAGATAAAATGTGAACTATAGAGATGAAATGTCTTCATTGTATTTTAAATACATTTGACTTATAGAGGAATATATTTTTCAATTCATTTTGATGCTACAAACATCATTCAAAATGCACATCCCTCTTCCTTTTAGGTATCTGCCTGGTTTCAGAGGCGCATTTTTAAAAAATCCTTTGATTATCAATTTTAGTAGATTTTATTGATGATTATGAATCAAAACAATGAATAACATTAATTAGAAAAATTTGAAAATAATTTAATTAATTAAATTGAGGTATTTTAGGAAAAATTTGATGAAATTAGAGCAAAACGCAAAACACTCTACACTAAATTCAAATTCTCTAATTTAAATTATTTTTCTACATAACATAGTTATTGTACTTACAAAGGCAATGAACTAAAAGCTAAGAAAAATAAACAAATGAAAAAAAAGTTATGGGTCTTTGAGCATTTTTATGGTAAAAATACTGTAAAAATCACAGTTACTACTGGCAATCAAGTGCTAAAAATAAAAAACTATTAACATTAGATATAAACCTTAATTTCATTGCCTTCATAACACTTATGGTAATATATATACAAAATTTCAAGAAGATATATCCATTAGTTTTTGTGTAGTAAAATTTAGACAAAAAAACACATTCTTTAAAAAATGCATTTAAAGTTTTTATTAGTATACATCGAAAATAATATTTCATTTTAAACACTAAAAATTCATTACTTTTCTAGCAAATGACGTCCTTATTCTCTGTTTTATTAATTTTTTTTCTTTCTAATAGCCCATTTTATTTTTCTGAACAATTTTTTAACAGGAAAAGACATCTTTTTGCAGCAACAATTCGCTCGTTGTCGAAGCTACTGTATTGTGTTAGCATGTATAAACAATCATTGAATAACAGCATAGCTTTATTAGTCCTTAAACGCAAAGTTTTCAACTCAACAAACGTATTTTTGAGAATAATTGTCCATAATAGATTGTTCAGAATTTCATTACCATTTTGTGTTTTCCCATGAAGGCATTTTTTCAGAAGATTTTGGTCACATAATTTAATATAAGTAAGCTTAATAATATTCATAATATTTTTTTGGGAGTCCTATACTTGAGTGTTTATATTTCTGGCTTCTGAAAGTGAACGTTGGTATTTGCACCAAGAATCCTTTCCTTTTGGGCGTTGTCCATGCATTGGATTTTTTTTTTACTGGAACAAACATGAGCAAATGCAGCAAGTGTTGCACCTTGAATCTGCAATAAATTACCAACATTGGATGTTATTGCAACGCCATAATAGTTTTGTAATTTATTTATGACATTGTCTGTAAGCTTTCCATTACCACCCAAGACGTTTAAGAGATTTTTTAAAGCTCTCAATTGAGTAACCACTCGCTTTTGAACATGCCCTACATATTCACATTTCACAACAGAACCTTTAGTGAATTTTAATCAGTGAATATTAATGATATTAAAGCGCCAAAACTGACTTCCGGTTATTTCCTTGCTACTTTTGGTTTCGTTTTTGTTAATGTTGATTTAAAGAAACAGCTACATCTTCTGATATAATAATCATAGAAACAAAACAAACACAGATTTGGAAACGTAAATAACTGGTCTTTCAAAGGAAACAATAAAAAAAATATTGTGGTATTTAGTCAAAAACTGACTTGACAATTCAGGCAGATACCTTTATTGAAAAATTGTATTGTAATAAAAACAGGAAAGATATCATCTTATTATATATATATATATATATATATATATATATATATATACTTGTTAGAGAAAGAACTATCTCAATTTTTTCTTATTTTTTTAATAATATTTTGATAAATACAAGTCGGTATTTATGAAAAAAAAAGTTATCTTCTAAATTAAATCGTTTGCAGAGATGAGTTGTTGGCATTTCCTTTGGGTTACTGCTCTTATTTGCAAATTCATTAATTGTAGCTTTCCACCAAATATTATTCAACGTATTAATTCCTTTTTAAATAACAAAACATTCCATGTCAAGTTAACAACACACTCTCAGACAAGCATATCATCCAATCAGAATCTACAGAGGATCTTTAAATGTCCCAGTATTACATCATATTTTCTCAAACAACTCCTCTAAACTAAGCTGGCAATCTTTTCAGTTGACACTGTAATATTCTCCTCCAATAAAAAAATGCAAACTTGCATTTATTAAATAAAATAAACATTTACATCAGTTCTGTGAATTGCCCCAGATTTGGAAAATCAAAATTAATATAGACAAATTCATTGCAATAATATTCAAGCAAATGTATCCAACCACTTATGAAGATTTTAACATTAAAATTCAAGACACTAATATCCTCTGAATCCAATAAATTTAAGTGTCTTGGATCTATTCTTGAAAACAAACTCACCCGGCTTCCACCGATTAAACGTCAAAAACGAATTTAATATAGCAAAGACTTGCTTTTCCATTAATTGCAAGAAATAGTAAAGTTTCAACTTTACTATTTCTTAACTTTCATCTATAATTCTTATCTCAACCCCGTCATTACTTATGCTTTGCCAGTCACTTTTGTATTGCGCTTAATCCTGTATCAGTAAATTCGCTCAACTTCAAAATTTTACTATTACACAAATAATTGATGCTTCTGTCTGCTTTAGAAACAACCAAATTTGTAATGAATTAAACCATCCACCTCTTATTAAATGCATGCACAGGACCTCGCAATAAATTTTCACAATAGCATTTATATTCATAATCTTGAAATACTCATGAATTTGGCGCAGCACAATTCTGATAGCCTTCTAATAGGAAAAGGTCCAGAGCTGTACGTTCTGTTCGGTTCGAATAACCATCCTTCTACTAAGCAATTTTGCCGTTGCTTTCTATCCAAAAAGTCAAGCATTCAATACTCAAAAACAACAATTTTCAGAAAAATCACCATTTTTTCGTTTAAAAATTCCAAATTTTTTTCTAAAAGTGTAAACATAACAACTTTAGTTATTATTTGTTTAAATTTAACTTTTATTTAGCATTTATAAATTTTTAAGGTCCCATTTTCAGTCTTAGTGTTAAAAATCACAGAGAAGCCTTTGCACAAGACAATTTATTATTATTATTATTATTCTACATTCTTTTGCGAAAGGAGAAAAGAAAAAAAAATTCTTATAAACTTAATTCATCTTGACTTTCATTGGTACTAATTTTAAAAAAAATTAAATTTAAATTCTGTACATGGATTGTAATCTTAAATAAATGAAATAATGTAAAAGAACAAGATTTCCAGTCAATGTGCATGCCCAGTCTGACTCATCATGCTCCAGTTAAGCATCCTGTATGTACAACAAATCTCAGTCTTAAAATTATTCTATAAATAATTATTGAGCACATAATAGTATATTTGAATTACTAACCATTACAGGGTGCGGCAAAAAACTCGAATAAAGTTAATACATATAGAATAGATGTTAACTAATTTCTTTTTAATTTGTGTTCATTTCTTTTTTATGTCTCTTCAATTCTTCAATTATAAGACATTTTTAAATATATCTCTTAGTTTACGGCTTTTTTACACTGTCAAGGAAAGGATTTGCAATTTCAGAATTGTTTAATCAAGGAAAACGACATTGCGAAATCGTTCGTATGCTTAATGTGCATCGGCAAACAGTGTTTAATGCAATCTGTCGTTTCAAAGAGCTTGGCAATGATGCTTCAAGTACAGGAAGGGGATAAAAATATATGGTGAACACTTTCAATAACCGTAAGACAATCAAAGAGCGAATTCAACGAAATCCGAGGGTTTCCAATTAGAAAGATCCCTCGTGAAATGAGAATAAGTGACTGATCAGTCAGCGCTGGGAGAGATTCCTTTTCAGTCATGAGAATCTCTTTACCGTCCAACAAACTCAAAACCTCTGGGTTTTTGTGGATGAGGATGTTAAAATAAGTCAAAAAATGTCCCAGCGGGACCTTCTAGAAGCTTTTGTACGCTGCCAAGCGCAGCCACTTTGAAACAAATAAATTTATTTGTTAGTAAATGTCTACTTTTATTATTATTTGTTATATTTTGTTGATTTGTTTATTTTAAATAAAGTTATATTAAAAATTGTTTGTTGGAGATATTCTGCCACCCTGTATTAATAACCAAATTCACTATAAAGAAAAAGCTTTTTTTTCCCCCTTTAGTTCTAGCGGATTTTAGCTCATCTTCTTCAAAACTGTTTCCAACTATGTTGCTCATTTGAAAGATTACGATATTCAAATTCTGCTTGCCCGTTTATTTTTACATTTTCTAGAATGCTAATACTGACGGAATTACAAAATCTGAAAACATGATTGGATGGTGGCACTCAACCCAGTGCACAAACTTTTAAAACTCTTCATTATCATGCCATGTTCATGAATGTCTTTAAAAAAGATTTAGTCCGAAATTCGTTTCCCATTGTAGGAACTAGGCAAAACTTCATTACTAAAAAATTTACCGATTAAAAAATTTAATTTAACTAATATTTTTCAGAAATTAAATTTAAACCCATTGTTCACCCATCATAATAATAATTATTTAATTCAGCCATACTCATGTCCACCAACTTTGATGATTTTCCTTTTATCACAGAGAAATCACTGTTATTATTTATACCTGCACAATGAATATAGAGCATCCTTTTTGGTCTATATTTAGTGTGAAAGGTTGTGAAATTAATTTATTGTTGAATCTAGTCAAAATTTCATTTTACGATATTTCAATAATTCTCCCACTAGGAGCAGAATCGGCCTTCTCTATAAAGGGGCGTGGGTGCATTAAGCCATTTGGGGCCTTAATTTTTTGTGAAGTAAAAAAAAAAAAATATAAACATGAACATATATTATTATTACTTGTTTATTTAATACGCGATTTTTTTTTTTTTTTTTTTTTTGCTAATACATCAACTACCTCGAATAAGTTACAATTTTTTGCAATTTCTTTTTCGATATTTAATATAAAGATATAATAAATATCGATAAGTGCATTTAAGCGTTCTGAATACTTGCTTGATCGAAGATAATTCTTTATTACTTTTAATTTGATGAAAGAGCGCTAAGCACTTGCTATTGTAACTGGCAAAGTAAAGAAAAGCTTTAACTCAGTTAATACGTTTAGAAATAACTCATAATAATTATTATTTAGTATGTATTGCAATATGTCTTATGCGTTATTTACATCGCTTTCATTCAAAATCAAATCCCATAGCAAACACATTTCCTGGTTTAGGTTTTCATCTACAACTTTGTTATAAAACTTTACCAAGTTTTTGGAACATTTCTCTAGTTCATGCTTTTCTTAATTTTTTTATATATAATTATATGTGAAATCAGAAATAATATTTGATATACTTTTAAATCTATCTTCTATTTGTATAATAACAGTATCAATTACAGTGTTAAAAAAGTAACACCAAAATTCCTCATCCGGCTTTTTTATAACTTCGTCTTCTTCTAATTCGGAGTATAATCTTTTCCTTTTTCGAATTCGTTTTGCAGGAAAATGTTCCGAAATATTCAAATTACGTGCTAGCACTTTTTCTTCCTCTAAAAAGGTGTTAAATTTTGTTCTTAAATTTTAGATTTTAGTTTTAATTTTATTGACAAAATTGAAAGCCGAGTCAAAAACAAATGTTTTTGCTTGAAATAGTTTATTGATAGTGTTAATTTTGGACAATATTGCAAACCATACTATTAAACATAAAAATAAATGTTAATTCCTGTACTGCATCCAATAAACTTTTAGCTTCGGCTACCGCTGTATTATCGTTACTTACATCAATAAATTCTTCTAGGGCATTGCAAGTTTATTCAAACTGTGTATACACAGCTTTAACCGAATCTATTTTGGCTTCCCAATAAGTGTCACATATTGGTTTAAGAGTGTGTCTAAATGCTTTTGTAGAATTTCTCAATTTTTGTAGATGAAGAAAATAAACAATATAACTATTGAAATATCTCCAAAAAATTTTTACAATATATACTGCTAGAAGCGGCATCACAAATTAATAAGTGGGATAGGCAAGATACATAATTGCTTACAGGTTTAGAGAAAATATTCTACACTGTACAACTTTATATTTCCCTTTCATATTTTCCCGTTGTCGTATGCTTGTCCTCTCAATTCATAATATCTAAATCAATCTCACTTAATCTTTCCAATAGAGTTTCAGCTAGTCCTTCTCCAGTCACATCAGTTACTTCAATAAACCCTATAAATGACTCATTTATAGTTAACCTTTCCTCTTTAAAATTTACATACCTAAAAATGATTGAAGTTTGTTCTTTATGGGGAATATCAGGAATACAATCCATTTGGATATTATAGTACATGACTGCCTTTTACATTGTGTTTAGTTTTGTTAATGATTTCATTTCCTAACGCAGAAATAATATGTTCTTGTGATCTATGTACTAAAGGATGCACAATTCAACTTTTAGAATTTATTATTTTGTTTGTACGATCCATTAGCACAGGATCGTATTCGCTTAATAATTCGATTAAACTTTAAAAATTTCCATTATTAGGCGTACCTATTATTTCGTGGGTTCTTCGAAGTGGAAGATATAACTACACGTTAAAAATAGAATCACATTTACAATTCTTTGAAATAGTAATTTGAGTCGTGCCGCTTCCTTACTTAAATTAACTTGATTTGTTTTATCAATAGTGGAACATAAATTTAGACGTTTTAGTAATTCTTTCTAAACAATAAACGAATTAAACTGACAATTAAAACGCTCATGATCTTGAATTACAGTTGACAGCTTTCTCTAATTATTATAGTCACATATAAATAGTATAGTTTGTCATTTCCTCTTCTTTTGGAAAACCGTATACAACAAAAACAAAATATTGAGTCTTGCGTTTTTGAATAAATTAACCTGCTGCGAAGTTGGATTTTACCATTTGGGATTTTTTAAAAAGAAGTACGTAGTGGAAAACGATCCATCTTCAGCATTTTTAGCAAAAACTCCATTGTGTTGTACAGATCCGATTTTAACAGAAAACATTCTAAATTTATCCGTCATAATATTTGGTCATAAACCAGGATCATTTATACTCTCTTGACCATACTTGTTATTGTCATTATTTTCTGATTCGGTCATATTTGTATAAACACACGGCTTTTCAACAAATTTCACTGTTTCAACATTTTCATTGCAAGATTGTGTACTTTGAGCGGAACTTTCTTCCCCACTTGAAGTTTGAATTGTAACTTCTGAAGTCGATCAGTTTCGTAGCCCGAATTATTTAGTAGCCAAGAAAACAGATCTACTTGTGAATTCTTGAAGTTTAGCTTTTCTTCTTTTGTCTTTTCTGTTTTTGTTTTTTTAAACATCCAGAGGGATATTTCCTTATCATGGACATGGCTATATCTAACAGTATTAAGCAGTTTATAGAATGAATGTCAAATGATTATTAAATTACTATATGTTATACTATACGCTATTACCTAGTAGGTAAGATCACAACTAGATCTGTTTTCTGGGCTATGAAATAATTTTGGCTAAGAAATTGCTTCGACTTCAGAAGTTACAATTCAAACTTCAACTGGGGAAGAAAGTTCCGCTCAAAGTACACAATTCTGCAATAAAAATGTTGAAACAGTGAAATTTGTTGAAAAGCTGTGTGTTTATATAAATTTGGATACAAAATCGGATCGGATTTTAAATTTACTTATATTAATAATATTTTGCACACTTGCGCAAGACTACAATATATACTGTAAACTTCGTATATTTCCAAATCTATCGACTGCTCCATTTAAACTTCTTCCTTAATTCATTTCATTCCGGTCGTGGCCGGTAAAGAAGTAATGCAGCGTGCATTGTTAGGCATTGTTCGTTTAATTTATATTCGTTTTACTTTTTGTTTGCACAACTTAATATAAACAAACATATACAGACGCACGCATAAAAAAAAATATTACATTAGAATGGGGAAAAAAGTAAACAGCTGATGATTTACAAGTCCATTTGAACCCAGCTTGAGCCCCGAATTCTGGTCGCCGCTTTCTACCAAGAAGTCGCACCTCTCTGTTTTAATATGTCTGAAGGGGATTTCCTTATTCATAAACGAACCCCCCCCCCCTTTTTTTATAAGTATCACTGCGATCATTGCCTAATAACGGTGTCAGTCGACGTTCAGCCAGCCACGTGGAAACAAACTTGCATCTTTCAGTACATGTAAACGCTATTATTGTTCAGAACGATATTTTAATTCTTAATCACGGTGGGGCCCCGGTGCATAGCATCCGCCGCACCCCTTCCCAGATGGTTGTCCCTGACTAGGAGCAGAAAAGAAATCTATTCTTTGTCTTTATTATATCGAACACTTTTAAAGACTGATAAAGGCTAAATCTAGAAACAAAATTAATAAACAAAACTTTACACATCATGAAAAGATCCATGAATGCAGCAATACAGAAATATTGAAATTATTACTATAAAATTTCATTAACCTGCTTTCATGGTTATGCAAATATCTATAGCTATCAATTCAAAAAGATTAAAAATAAAATAGAAAGTTAATTTTTTTTTTTTTTTTTATAGTTACCAGATGGAAACGTGCACCAATATGCTATTTTGATTATAGTCTTAATACCGAAAAATTTAGAAGACATATTTATAAATATAGCAAATGGCAACTATTTTGGGACTTGGAAGCTTTCGTTTGCAAAATTTTAAATAATATAGTTGAAACGCGCAACATTTGAAGGCAATTTAAGGTTATTATTTTTGTCTTATTAAGAATTTGTTCGGTTCTGGTTACTGAACTAATGACTCATTTTTCAAAAATAACCCTTTTAACAGACTCGCTGGATTAATTTATTCGAAAGAGAAAGAATTAATGCATATAAAATACTTGCTTAATAAATAAAAATATTGCAGATTTTTTCCAAAATTTCAATCATTGTTTTAATGACCGTGTAGAAAAAGAGTAAAATCCTATTACTTCAGGCAATCAAAATTGTTATAATAGCAAAGAAATTATCTTGAAATAAATATAAAACTGCTTCTAAATCCAACTCAAACTACATTTCTATTTCTTATTATTAATTTCACGTATAAATAGAATATATGCACTTTTTTATTATATCATGAACATTTATTAATAATTTATATTTCCTGAATTTTCCAGCAAATATTTTTTTTTTTAAATAAGGACTACAAAGCGTAAAATAAAAAAAATATTTCACATTTCTTTCAAAGCAGGTTTAGTTTTAGCTGTACAAATTGCAGTATCTGTCAAAGTTTCTCAATTGCTTCGAATGAATTGCTTCGAACAAAGTTTTTATCCCTGTCTTGAACCTTCATAAAAGTTGGAGATATTTGATCAAATTGAATTGAAGAGATAAAAACATTTACGTTTCTCTCTGACAAAAATTTATGAGGGGTAGTCTTCCCTTTTCTGTGGGTCAGTTTATTTTACCCGATGGTATGACTTTTCTGTACTGATCATAAAACAGTCGATCAATACACTTTTGAAAGCCGGTTCTGTTACTGCTAAAAATTTCTTCTAGAAGAGGTGATACTAATTGCCTTTGACGACCAACTGCTCGTTTTCCATACTAAAAGTAAAAATTTAGCCATTTGAATTACCTTTGATCACCTGCATTTTATCAAGAGAAACGAAATAATATTTAAAGCATTCTTGTGCAATAAATATGGAGCGAACTGACTCATATTAGCTATGCATGCAAAGAGACGAAATTAATTGGCGAATAATACTGACGTAATCTGTCTGGTTGTTAACGCTGATTACTGCTTTATAGTTTTATTTTACTATAACTCTCAAAATGGGGTGGTAGGGAGAACAGATTATCATTGTTGATTTATCTAGAAATCAAGAGCTTTCTGTGAAATAGAAATTGGTTAAATCTACCTGGTGGTTGAGGTTGGGTGACTGGCCATGTTCTTTTTTCCTTATTATTTTAGCCATAGATTGTTGATAAAATGGCATCGTTTTTTAAAATCATATATATGTCTCAGAAACTTCTGGAATATCACGGCTTTCGAAGTTATTTTGCAATCTGAATTTTTTTTTCACTCCGTATTTATAGAGTTCCAAAATTCGATAACTTCTTTACAGATACTGTTCAATGAACGGCGAACTAAAGAAGTAGAATGTTTTTATTTAAGAAAAAATTTCTTTTACTTCATTGATTATGAAAATGCAAAAATCACAAATCATTTTTAAAACTAGCCAAATAGCTAATTTAAATCACAATTCATTTATTTTTAATAATATAAGAATATATATATGTTCATTTCGACTCAATTCACACAATGAAATTTCATAAAAGTACGAACATTACAGCCAGATTCAAGCATAAAATTTCTTATATTGGATGTAACATGAAAGCTAATTTTTAAAATTATTTTTCAGCTTAAGCTCAATCAAAATGCTCCATATATGTGTCGTGAACATAAACTTTATTTTCAATATATCCGTTTGTATAACTTCTACGGAAGTATATCTATAAAATTTCCACAAATGTATGTTTTAATTAAGGTCATCTTCAAGTGTTAAATCATGTATTTTCTAAGAATGCTTGTCCTCAAAATTCCCATTTCGCACATCGATAAGAAATGCAACAATGCGTATTTTAGAAGTCTCTCTTAATTAGACTTCAATTCGAGTTCACGTTCAATTGAATTAGCCAACAGAATAATTAAAAAGGCTTTTAAATATCAGAAAGGAACTGGAGGCAACTAGTGTATTTTTCACATTTTATTTCAGACACAGCTAGCGCATTTACACAGAAAAGCGCACAAAAGACAAAGCAACACAACTAGGGTTTGCAATACCGGTATACCGGGATATCGAATACCGGTATTTTGAGCCATTTGTACAATTTTGTAATACCGGTACTCACAAGTTTAAATACCGTTTTTTCGGTATTTACTAGAAATTGTTTAATTGTCTCCATTATATATTCAGGGATCGCCAACACAGCAAAATAGTATACGTTTTTGTTTTTATGTCTCCCTAACGGGCGAAATTAATTAGACTGCAAATACAAAGTTGCATCGTACAATCAAGAGAAGTGATAAAATAATGTTCGACAACGGATTTTAAACACTCCGCGCTTTTGCGCATGCGTTAGGATGGGTTCAATTCGACAAAATAGGGGTGAGAGGAAAGATGAAAGGAGGAGATGTTTACATTTAATAAAGAAGTTTCGTGGTTTTATGAGACGTAAACATTACAGATAGTCAGTAATACAGAATGTCTTACGGTATTTACATAATTATAATGATTTTAAAAATGAAAATGAAAAAGAAGAAAAGAGACGAACCAATTCAAATCTGATCAAGTTTATAGTAAATTTTCTTAAACTTTTTTACCCACAAACATATCCACATTCAGAAGAATTCGGTACAGTTATCGAAGATTATGACACTAATGTCGATACTAAAAAAAAAAAAAAAAAAAAAAAAAAAAAACGAAATACAATACAGAAATCAGCTATATCCAAAACCATCCGAAGAGAAATCGATTTATTCGAAGATGAGATATTTACAGGTAAATACTTGGAAAAAGTATATCGATGGTTGCTAACAGTACCACCAACTAGCGTAGATGCCGAAAAAGCGTTTTCGAGAGCTAGTAATTTTTGCACAAAATTACGTTCCAGGCTTAATGACAGTACAAATGGTGCATTATGTGTTTTAGATCACATTTCAAAAATTTGTAATAGTACCAGAGACTGAATAGTGACATTTACACTTTTTTGTGATTTCAATAAATAAAATTTTCATTTACTTTTTTGTGATTCTTTATATACTGTTATAATTTATAAGTTACAAATTATTTTTTTGTGATATTTACACTCTCTAATAAAACTGGCAAATAAAACAAAAAAACATCTTGTTTTCTTTCTTTTTCTAAAATTTCTACTACCGATATTAAAACCGGTATCCCGGTATTAAGATCTAAAAATTACCGCATACCGGTATTGAACTTTTGGTCCGATATTGCAATCCCTAATCACAACATGCACAACAAGACTACCTGATTATAAACAAACCCAGAGGGGGACCCAGCGCCCTCGGGTGGAAAACCTTGGACTTCTAGGGGTGTAAATAAAGATTTAACCCCCCCCCCGTATGACCAAGGGGTTCATTCAAATTAAATATTTAAAAAGCCTTCCACATTGCAACATTTCTTATTTTCTCACATATCTAATTTTAACATAAATTAAAATTTCTGTAAATTAACATAATTTAAATCAATATTTATGTTGCGATGTTATGAAAATTTCATTTTAACTAAATATTCAAATGTTTAAATAATTTTAACATTTTGCATTTAATACATCAGGTATAAATGCAACATTTATTTAAGACAGACTATTAGTGACAAAAATTCAATACTTCATGAAAATAGTTTACATACTCACAAAATTATCATAATAAAATTAAATACAAGCTTAGGATAAATATCTTCACATTTGCATTTAAATTCCAAATCTCAATATATGCTCCTAAAAAACATAATGACATTAATAATACTATTCAAATTAATCATTCATAAATTTCGAGGTTGTATAGCAATTGAATAGGCCTTTTAATAACAGATGTATTCGTTTTAACTTGAAAAGATCTAACTTTACCATCTCTACCAGGAAATACAGCAATAATTTCCAAAAATGCCTAGGAAATTTGTCATCATTAATTAATACAATATCATCAACTTTAAATTCTTTAACTTTGCCTGTTGGTTCCACTTAATGAGTAAATCTTAACATTAAAAGATATTCTTTAAGCCATTTTTTCCAGAAATGATTTATTAATCTTTCACTAAAATTAAACCTTTTAATTACCATTTTCCTATGGGGTCCATTCATCTGACGTAAAAGTCACATGTCATGTACTTCTGGCACATGGCATTTAAGTTTTATCCGCCCCTCTTTCGTCGATAAGTCTGCCATTAACGTTCTCCACCATGTATGAAGCGGATTTTTTATTTACATTTCAAGTTATAATTTTTGAGTCATTTTCTTTCCTCTTATTATGTGTTAACAGAGGAAATACTGGTGTACTGATGGATGCATGCTTTAATGCGAAACACAAGAGTGACTGTCATGATAAAATGTTTTCTTATTTTCCTTTCAACAATCCTGACTTGGGTTGATAGCTTTGGTATAGATTTTTTCAAGCCTTCGAAGTCTGTGATATGCTCCAATCATTTTGAAGAATTCATTCAGTGTGTGTCCATTTATTAAATATAGTTGTTCCAGTAATTTGTTAGAAAAACTCTTCGAAGAAAAAGAATCGGTACGCGATTTGCCGTCAAAAACAATCAAACAAAATCGTGAGTGCATTTCTAATTTATTCACATTTGATGAAATTTCTGTTAATTTTGAATATGCTTAAAAGGTTTTAAAATGTTTACACGAATATTACTTTGCATTTTTTTACAAAATCTTATCTAAATTTAATTAATGTAAGTAAACAAACTCCTGTTGCAAAAATAACAACTGCTATAATGCTAAACTTAGGTGGAAGTGAATATTACTAGTTTTCTAATTACATTTCCAGATTTGTGACGGATTCAAATTGAATTTACATCAAACAACTTTTCTATTGTTAAAAATGAAATGTCAATAGTTTATTGTATTTAAACTGAAATTGACTGTTATCATAATATCCTGTTATAACACTGTGCACCTCAGTGATTTCTGTTTTAATAAATAAAGGTCTTTTCATTGAAAATCAATTTCCATATCAGCATTTATTATATAATTTTTATTCCCAACTTCGTCGCTACATGCATGTTTCACTTTTATTTCTATTTCTTTATCCTATCAATTTTGAATTATGAAATTCTGTGAAAGCATAAAAGTGTTTCTTTCAACTCCTCTTTATATCCTATTTAACTTCTCTCTCTCTCTCTCTCCCTGTGTGTGTGTGTATATATATGTGTATATATCATGACCTTATTCTTGTTTATTAAATTTACTGTATTATATGTTTTTGTTTTATTTTATGATATTCATTCAATGTAATTTTTATCAATGTAACTTTAGCATTTAAAAAAATTCATAAATGTTCTGCTTTAAAAGTATATTGTTCAACATTATGTTTTTATTAGTGATAAAAAAAACTGTTCTTTAGTATCTAGGATGTTTCTGTTGAATAAAATTGATTTCATTATTTACATTGCCATTCTTGTCATACTGTGTTTATATTATTTCTAACTGTCTAGAAAAATAAATGTTGACAAACAGTAAATAGTTTTTTTTTTAGTTTTTTGAATTATTGATTACATTGAAACATACATTTGATCATATTTTTTTCAAATAATTATCATATATATTTTATCTCTCTCTCTCTCTCTCTCTCTCTCTCTATATATATATATATATATATATATATATATATATTTGTTTTGTGTAAATAAAAATTATGAAAGCGTGATTTTGTTTGTTTTCCTTAAATGATTTCTACAAATTAAAATGAAACTATTTATTCATAAGTTGCATAGATTTAAAAAAAGGTATCCATGCCTTTTAAATTTCATAATTTGAAATTGTAAACATAATTTATTCAATATATACTAATTTGAGTTTCATGTTCTTTCCTCTGGGCAAACTGAAAACATCGAAGTCTCAATATTTATAAAAGTACTTACATAAGAACAAAAATATAATAATTTTATTAGTAAGCTTCAAAATATTAACTTATCTAAGACTAATAATTATTTTTAAAAAGAACTAACTAGGTTAACTATATTCATAAGATTCAACATTCAATAATATTTAAATAATATGTGAAAAAGAACATATGTAATTTTTCAAAAACACTGCCATAGTCATTTGTCAAAATGTATCCTTCGAATAAAAAAAAGGGGGTGGGGGAGGATATGAGAAAGGAAAGAATAAAGCGGAACCAAACGAATTAAAAAGCGATGTTAAAATATTATTCAAAAACAATAATTCCATTGAAAGTACTAATTAAAATTTTAATATAAGAAATAAAATTATATAACTAAGAAAATTTGGAGAAAATAATTCAAAATAATATCTTTTAAAAAAATCAGAAGTTTTTAATAATTGATCGGCTAGCGTAATATTTACTAAACAATGGTTTCGTCAACGTTATCGGCAGACATCA
This sequence comes from Argiope bruennichi, assembly GCF_947563725.1. NCBI lineage: Eukaryota > Metazoa > Arthropoda > Arachnida > Araneae > Araneidae > Argiope > Argiope bruennichi. The sequence goes on along the minus strand of NC_079162.1, from coordinate 130,279,179 downwards.
CGACATGCGCAGAAAGGTTGAAAATTGAACAGAAGCGGTTTGTTTGGTACCTGACACGTGATCGTGAATTGACCCCATTACTTAAATTAGTGTCAATAGTAAGCCTGGCAGGAGGTAAACTATTAACTCTTCCTCCCAATAACAAATGAGCTGGAGTAAGAGGTACAGGTTCCTGAAAATCAAAAAAACACAAAAGTCAAAGGACGAGAATCAAGCACACCTTCAATTTCAATAATTAAAGTCTCTAATTCTTCTGGAGACAAAGTGGTTTTGCCTAAAGTTTTTCGAAGGGCAAGTTTCACAGATCTAATAAATCTTTCATAGAAACCACCCCACCATGCAGCGTCCTCAACGATAAAGCGCCACTGGGATTTGTGGGAGGTATAAAAGTCTTTCACCATTGGATAACTGATGACACTCCACAAATGTTTTAGTTCTAAAATCAGTTCTTTTGAAAGTTTGAGCATTATCTGACCAAATCTCAGAACCTAGCCCTCGACGAGCGATAAACCGTCTAAGTGCTAGGAGAAAAGTTTCAGTTGTCAGATTGTTAACCAGTTCTAAGTAGACAGCTCGGGTTACACTGCACGTAAACAAAACGATGTAGTTTTTGTTGTCACAGTTCTTAATGTAGAGGGATCCTCCGAAATCTATTCCTACAAAAGAAAATGGAGTTAACTACTCCATTCGCGCAACTGGCAGAGGTGTAGTAACTTGAACACCTGGGTGAAGAGTTGAATCTTTTACATAAAACCCATCCTTTTAGAAGATTGTTTTTCTCTAATTAACCAATATTTTTCGCGGATTTCCGTGAGAGTTTCAGATATCCCTCCATGGAACACTTTTCTATGTGAGTTTAAAACTAACAAAATAACAAAAGGATTCTTTGCAGGCATAAGAATTGGATGTTTTTGTAGGTAAGTAAATTTCGATTTCTGGAGTCTCTCACCAGCGTGAATTATCCCATCAGAATCAAGAAAGGGATTTAATTCCAAAATCTTGGAAGTTTTCAACACTGATTTTCCTTGCTTTAAATAAGCAATTTTTTCAACAAAAACTTCTCCTTGTACTGATTTTATCCAATATTTTTCGACACCATCAAGTTCTTCAGCATTTATTTCGTCATATCGTTTAATACTATTTCTAACATTGTGTATGAAGCGAAGTATAAAGTATAAAACCATAGTAGTAACTTCAGAGACAAGTAGTAATAGGCATAATGTAAAAAAATAAGAGAGTTGAAGCGAAGTCCTGAAATGTTAAAGCATGATTAAGCATGAAATGTAAAGCTGATTAAAAAGATAATCAGTGGATTTTTCACCTTTCGTACCCGTATGTGAGATTCAATATATCTGCGTATTTGTATACATCCATAACAGCGGATTTGTATACTTTCCATTTATTTGTAATTGTTTTGCTTGACAAATTTATGTCGAATGTCTCTTTCAATGAACATTTCCGTGATGTATTGACAACGACTGACTTAATTTCTCCTGAAATAAAGCACTTATATGGTTTATGGTAAGATCATTCGAAAGCCGATGTTAAGGACAAGTTTTAGGTAAATTTAGCAAATTATAGCTTGTACGGTGTTTTTGGAATTCAGAATTAAACATTTTGGCGATATTTTGATTTTGAATTTCGCCAACGTTTCACGCTTATTACTCAGCTTGAAATACATACTTTTCATGAAACTAGTGCCATCTTTACTCATACTTTGCATGAAAATGTGCTTAAAATGTTTTAATTTGGAGTTTTCATAATTTTGTTCAAAATCATTACTGTAGGAAATGAGACTATATCAAATATTTTCTGTTGCGCATTGGCAGCAGCTGTAAATAGTTAGATTTTGAGAAGAATAAAGTAATGTCTTTTGCTACTTTCAGTCTAATTTTATACCGACAAAATCACACATTTTGGTGCGGAAACATACTCGGGTTAAGTCTACTAAACTTGTTTGTTAAAACTTTCGATACGAACCCGAATTATAATGCCAATCGTTAAAGAGAAACTTGATTTACTTAAACGTAAACGATCAACAATTCGAGCCGCCATTACGAAACTGATAACGAAACTGAATGATTCAACTAGTAAAAAAATTGATTTAGAATATAGCGTTGAACGCTTACAAGACAAAATAAACGAACTAGCCTTGGCAGATGATAAAATCCACGATGAGGAATATAATGAAAACATAATAGAGTGCGAAAAATACACAGAAAATGCTCATTTAGCGATGTTTACTTATAAAAAGAAAGCAAATACGAACACCAATTTTTTCTCGCCAAGATTGCCAATATCTGACAGTATAAATAATGCGCTACCGCCAATAGCTGACGGCATAAATTACGCATCTGCGTCTTCAAACATTACAGTAAACCTACCTACAGTAAAAATAAATACGTTTTGCGGTGACAGTGAAGAATTTCACAGTTTTTGGGAGCGTTTTGAAAATTGCATCGACAAGAATGAATGTTTATCGCTTATTGACAAACATGTTTTTTTACGAGGATATTCAGATGGAGAGGCAAAACGACTAGTTGATGGAATAAATATAATTGCCGATACATATACAACAACAAAGGATATTTTAAAATCGAAATATGGCAATAAGGATAAAATAATACAAACTCATTTCGATTATTTAGAAAATCTAACGCTCATTAAAAACCCATCTCCATCAGCATTAAATGAGTTATATATCGATTGTAACAGACGAATGCGAGCGTTGGATGCCTTAGGCGAAAACACACAATCATACGGAAGAATTTTGCCTCAAAAAATACTCCGTGCTTTTCCACATGATATATGTCGCAATTGGGTGGTATACGCCAAACGTGAAAACTTGGCTGAAGGTGACATTACAAAATTGATGAAATTTTTAGCCGCAGAAGTTGAGGGTGCAGTTACTGCAAATAATATTAAAGGCTTACTAGTTTCAGAATATTCTATAAATTCCTCTTTAGAAAATTTCAATGTGCGTTCTAAACCAGTTATTAAAGGTAAAAAAATTCACCTTTTTGCCCTTTCTGCGAAACTGCCGAACACTGGCTTCAACATTGCAACTCTGTGACGGATATAGATGCACGCATACAGAAATTGAAGGCTACCAACAGATGTTTCCTGTGTACTAACCATGGTCACGCCCCCAAAAAATTGCTATCGTAAAGACAAATATTGCTGTCCCAAATGCAAGAAAAACACCATGTATCAATATGTAAAATTCCAACTGAGGAGCAATCTGCGACTGCACTTACAATCAAAATTGATATACTTAAGTCCAATTTTGTTCATTTGCAATGTGCGCGAGTTTTCATAACGAGGTCCAACTGGGATTGCAAAACTTACACGTTGCCTTTTGGATGGTGGAAGTCAATGTAGTTTCGTCTCTTCTGAACTTGTAAACAATTTAAAACTCCCAGTTATTTCAAAGTTCAATTTCATTTATCAAGTATCTGGGACAAATCTAAAGTCAACATTATTGCATTCGAAAGCCTCAACAAGTATGCATCACATCCGCCTCCACCAACTGACGTGTCACACTTCGCGAAAAACAAACGACTGAAGCTTGTGGACCTAGATGATTCACTGTTGAACTTACCAATTGAGATTTTAATGGGTGCAGATTTCTACTGGAATGTCGTGAATTCTGAACCTCCAGTCAAGCTGTCGGATTCTCTGACATTGGTCCCATCAATTTTTGGGTGTATACTTAGTGGACCTCGATCACACGTAACAGTTTCCTTCATTCCTACAGTTCATAATATTAATGTAGATACTTCAACTCAAGCATTGGACGATGTGGTACGCAAATTCTGGAACTTAGAAAGAATACAACCAATAGAGAATACAACCAATTAGAATACAACCAATTCAAGATTAAAAAAAAAAAACTCCTGCAACTCTGAACTCTTGACAAACTTTCATCAATCTTTTGAAATCATCGATGGTAGACGAGCAGTAAAATTACCATGGAAACCAGAAGTTCAACTTTCATCAAACAATTATGAAGTCGCAATTCGACGTTTTAATTCTTTAACAAGAAAACTACACACAGACGCAGTTTTAAAACAAGAATATTCTAAACACATGCAAGATTACATTGATAAAAAACAAGTTGAAATTGTATCACATGAAGCACACAATAAAGAATGTTTATTTTACTTACCCCATCATGCAGTAAAGAAAATTGCAAATGAAGAAACCAAGTGTCGTATAGCTTTCGATGCATCTTCCCATTCTCCACGTCATCCATCATTAAACGACGCTCTTGAAATTGGACCAAATCTACTTCCCGATATCATGGCTACGTTATTGAGATTTCGTCTTTCAAAAATAGCAATTACTTGTGACGGAAGCCAAGCATTTCTACAGCTGATACTATCAGACGAAGACAGAGACGCAACACGATTTCTTTGGTACAAGACAACATATACTCCTGTTGGAAAGCTCTGCATAGAAGATGAAATTGTAATTTACCGATTCACACGTCTTCTATCGGACTCATTTCAAGTCCATTTTTATTATCAGCTTCTCTTTGTGAATTGGCTACAATGTACAAGCAAACGTATCCTACTGCAACTGAGCACATAAAGAATAACATCTATATGGATGATTTTATCATGAGAACATCTACAGATACTGAAGCTTCAATTCTATATCAAGAAATGCAGCAACTTACATCACGTATTAGCCTACCATTAACCAAATGGACTACAAATTCTAAGATTTTGAAAGAGATGTGAAAAAAAGAAAACATTCCGTTTAAAAATATTACGCAGGTCTTAGAGGTTAAATTGGATACTGACAGAGATGTTTTTGGAATTGATGTGCAGGAAAAGATTGTTCGAGCATTTAAAGAACCAGTAACAAAGCGTTTATTACTGAAGTTGATTTCAAAGTTTTACGATACTCTAGACCTATTTGCTCCAGTTACAGTTATTGTGAAGATATTATTCCAAGATACGTGGCTTAGTGGTATTAAGTGGGATGAATTATTACCTCCAGCTGTAGCACAACAGTGGCACAGGTGGCTAAATGAGTTACAATGTCTGAATGATATACACATCCCAAGATGGATTGGTCCTTCATATGCCGTTACCATACATGTGTTTTGAGACACTTCTGCCCGTGCATATGGTGCTTGTTCGTACGCTCGTGACACAGTTGACAATTCTACGAAAGTCAATCGTATTTGTTGTCGAAATAAATTAGCTCCAGTCAAAAAGGTCACCCTTCCGCGACTTGAATTGTTAGCCGCACTACTAGGAGCTCGCTTACTTCAATACTTTTGCAGAGAAACGAACATGAATTCTTACACAGCCATACTATGGAGTGACTCTACTGTAGCTCTAAGCTGGATAAAGAGAGATCCTAAGCGTTGGAAAACATTCGTTTGCAACAGAACAACGGAAATTCTTCAATACACTACTCCGGCACAATGGCGCCACTGCCCCGGTACAGACAATCCTGCGTATCATCTAACCCGTGGTACTTTCCCATCACAATTATCGACTTTGGAGTCTTGGTGGCACTGCCCGAAATGGCTGACACAGAATCCGGAAATCTGGCCTATCAACGATTTGTCATCACATACACAGTCGTTAGTCGAAGCGGAATTACGAAAAATGGAGTTTAATTTTTCCTACGTTGCAACTTTAGAATTATTGACTTTACGAATTATTGATTTTTACGATGCAACTTTAGAATTATTGAATTTATAACTTTATCCATTGTAACTATATCTCATTATAGTTCTTACACAAAATATCTTCGTGTGGTTTCCTGGATTCTACGTTTTGTACGAAACTGCAAGTCTCAGCCACATATTGCTCATGAATTGAATTGTAACGAAATAGAAAAAGCCTAGGAATGTTGCATCTAAACTGCACAGTATCAATGCTTCCCGGCTAAAATAGATGCCTTAAAAGGTGGACGCACCTTGCCAAAAAAATCAAATATTTTCCTGTTTCAATCCCTTTCTCAAAGATGGCTACTTGCGTCTCGGAGGAAGACTTAAATTTTCTGACATTCCTTCTGATACTCAACACCCTTTATTACTTTATGGAAACCACCCTTTTGCCCATCTTTTGATCCAGCATACCCCCATACGTCTCCATCATTTAGGTGTACGTATAGTCCTCTTCGACTTACGCTCTACCTTTTGGATACCAAAAGGATATCAAGCTATAAAGCAAGTTCTTCACAAATGCCTACCTTGCAAACTGTCCATGGTGAAATATGAAAAACATATTGAAGCTCCTCTGCTTTCTGAAAGGGTTGTGCCGTCTGCTTCATTAACTACCACAGGAATTGATTTTGCTGGACCTGTGAATATCCGCTGTTTGAAATTAAGAGACACAGCCTACGTAGCACTATTTACTTGTGCAACAACACGTTCATTACACATTTAACTTGTACCAGATCTAACCACTGACAAATTTATCCTATCTCTTCAACGATTTGTTGGCCGCAGAGGACTGAAACACACAATCTATACTGACAATGCTACTACTTTTCATGCAGCAAATAAGGAACTGGTCCTGTTATGGCAAGCTTTGTCATCAACTAAGATTCAACAAAATTATGCCCAAAATGGTATAACTTGGAAAATTTATCGCCCCACGAGCGGCTTGGTGGGGAGGCTGGTGGGAACGTCTGATAGGGATGTCTGCGAAAGGTACTCGGACGAGCACTTTTAGACGAAGAAAGTCTGACAACTGTCCTTGTTGGAATAGAAGCCGCTCTCAACAGCAGACCATTAGTCTACGAAGAGGGAAAAGACGACAGCTCCGCAGCCTTAACACCAGCTCATTTCTTGACAGGACGGAAACTAACGACTATACAGAATACTGGTGCACAATTCAGTACTTACCAGACGAAAATATATCCTTTTGAACTACCGTTTAATGTGTTGCACAATTGTTTAATTATATGAAAATAATTAGAACGGCGAGCCAAATTACTCACTTCAATTCCAGAAATCCAAATAATCCAGAAACTAAGATCATCATCAACCCTGCACCATTTTGTTCTCCAAGCTAAGGACGAAGATGCTTTCAAACTTATTCTGACGTTATATGATTGGCATACACCTTTGAAATAAAAATTTCCTGATAGCGAGAAATTCATTTGAACAAAACTTATCAATTTGGATAAGTGCAAATCCTTACATTATTTTTCTAGCCTATTATTCCGATTTCATCAAGGCAAAATCTCTTCATTTTTCAAAACTTTAGTACAAATCTAATAGCAACTACTAGATAGAGTACAACGAATTTAAGACTGAAATGAAGAGAGTATGAAATAAAACAACTATCACAAAAAGAAAAAAAAATATTTAGTAGATCGCCACCTAATTTCATTATGGAATAACAATGAAAACATGCATTGTCGCTCTTGTTTAATGCAATGATTTAAAAACAGGTGCATGAAATGCGCAAGGAAATTCTACAGCTTATGTTTTCGAGTATTATTTTATAACGAGTTTATACTATTGCTTCTAAAATACAGAAATTATCGCCTAACAAAATTAATTGATGCTTGATGTGTACTGGAATAATGTTGAGGACTAATGTGCATCTGGCTATAAAAGCTTTCATTTAATAAAAGAAAGTTTAGACAATTCTTTTAATGTACTTTAACTATCCTGATCAACTAATCCAAATCATCCCGCTGAGGACTAAATCCAACTGATAATAATATAAATTTATGAATAAAGACAGATTTAAAACTGTAGTAACTAACGTAACATTATCTCTCTTATATTAAAATGTCGCATGACAAGAAACAGCTCACAACAGAAAACTACGATACAGCAGCTAGAAACATTCAATGCATACAATTTTTTGTGACAACAATTTGAAAGGAGATCTAGCTAACCTATTCAAGTATTTCACATCAATATAATGCTTTGAAAAACATGAAGTGCGACATTTTGATATAAAAGTGACAATGTGTATTCTTTTTAAAAATAGCAGAAAACAACAACAATTGTTGTCTGAAATGATATTGATCATTGCGTTAGATAAGGTTTGCATATGCTATCAAAAACTTTCATTGCAGTTTTTTTTTTTTTAACCTTTCTGTATAAACCATATCTGGAATGCCTTATCTTGGCATAATTTCGGATACTTATTTTGTCTGGTAAATTTTGGTGGTAAAATCGTCTCGTTGTTGTTTTTGCTTTCAACACGTCAATCAATTTTGTATTTTATGGTACGAGTGAAATCACAAGGTGGTTTGTAAATGCTTTTTTTTTTTCACATAAAGGCTCTATTTTCTTTCTAAAAAGTTTTACAACTGGTGCAAAGTTTACGTAATTTAGCAATCACGATTAATCAAATGCGACACTTTTCCAGTATCACTTTTAATGAATCAAACTTAATTATTGACGGAAGGTTGTTCATTTTGAGGTCCATAACAATTGCAGTTGCATTTCCTGTCGAATGGAGCAATCATCCGAATGCACACTGACAATTCGCATAGTTGCGAACTAGAGAGAGAGTTTTCAGTTGAAGGTTCATTCTCATCCTCTATAGTTCAGTATTAAGAAGCTTGTCTTAGAATGCCCTGTTCTCGCTTCATAATGAAATGTTAATATGACTGAACTAAAATTTTGTGCTTAAAATTCCGGAATAAAGATAAATTTCCATAATGCATCTGCTTTCTCAATACATTAAGATGAAGGGCACCACAATTATCTTGGATAATTTAAAGATATTTCTCAAACCCTTTTACTCATTGTAAATTGATATTAAATCTATCATTTAACAACCAGTTGGCATTTTAATTTCGTCTAACATAAGAAGAAACATAAGGCATTGCTTCAAAGATGCAATGCGAGCCATCTTTTTCGTAGATTCGTACAAAATATTATTATAAAAAGTATAACAAAAGTAGTTTTACATTCATTCAATCAAGAATTAATTTGATTGATCAATTAATTTACTTTTACATATTAAGGAATTTGATCTATTTTTTAATTTCAGAATAAAATTTCCAGAACAGTTAGTCGAATTATACTGACCTTTCCATTTTACTATGTTATTTCACTTATAACTTTATAGAATGAAACAATTCCACTCAGATCACGGAATAAACACCATATGAAACTTTGTACACTCCTGTCCATACATTAAGCGGGACTCTAAAATACACGCGGAAATCAAACTCTAAAATACATATCACTCGTAAAATGACTACACACATCTTCAAAAATCATAGGCAAATTGCAGAAAGCCGACACCGATAGTACGTCACATTGATGAGAGTGTAAGAGAGTGATGTACAAGGAATACAGGCAAAGAAGTAAAATTGTTCGCAAGCACTTTATAAGTCTTCCAGTGCAATAACCGCCTAGTTATGACACAAAGGACGCATTTGGACGATTTTTTATGTTATAGAATTATCGGCCGTCTGGAATGTGGACTTATCCAGCTGGAAGTATCCGAGGAACTTGGAATCGCCCAGAGTGTCATCTCCAGGCTTTGACAATGATTCCAAGATGATGGTAATGTGAGTAGATGTGACAGTACAGGTCGCCCCCGAGGTATACAACGCCGAATGAAGACCGGTATTTGTCAGTTACTGCCAAAAGAAACAGACGGAGCACAGCATCAGACCTGTTTCGTCAGCTCTCTTCAGTCACTGGTACGACAGTTTCAATACAGACCGTGTACAGATGATTTGGGCAGATTGGTCTATATGCTCGCAGGCCTGTCAGATGTGTTCCACTTACTGCAACTCACTGTCGCCTGCGGTTAGCCTGGAGTACAGAGCATGCATTGTGGACACTGAAACAGTGGGCTTGTGTGATGTTTTTCAACGAGTCCAGGTTTAGCTTGCAGTCTGATTCTCGCCGGACTTTCATATAGAGAGCGCCAGGTACCCGTTACCACCAACAGAACATCATTGAACGACACCGTTACGGTGGTGCAGGATTGCTCGTTTGAGGAAGAATTATTCTGGGTTACAGAACTGATCTGCATGTTCAAATTGGAACCATGACAGGTCAAATCTATCGGGACGTCATTCTGGAACAACATGTACGTCTGTTTCGGAGCACCATGGGCGTAGAATTCGTGTTTATGGATGACAACGCCCGTCCTTACCGTGCAAACATCGTAAACGAATGCCTTCGATCGGAGGATATCACCTGTATGGACTGGCCAACTTTCTCACCGGACTTGAATCCAGAAGAGCATGTGTGGAACATGCTTGGCTGAAGAGTTGCAGCCCGTCAACCCCCTCCTACATGTCTACCGGAATTTCGGAAGCATTGCTTGATGAGTGGTGTAATATTCTCCAAGATCAGATCGATAGTTTGGTACTCAGCATGCCTAGGCGTTGTACGGACTGTATTGCATCATCTGGGAGACATACTATGTATTAACCATCATACCAACCATGTAACATTGGTTTTTGTAAATAAGTTTTTTTCTTTTGTAATTTGCTCCAGGGAGCAAAAGAATCGCAATTTTTATTAATTATATCAAACATATAGCATCTTTTTTGCTCTTTACCTTTTGTTTAATAAATAGGCTTTACAAATGAGCAAATGAGTCACATTTGTTTTGCTTCTGACTCTTTCTTTTCCTGAACTTGCATTATCCTTATTTATTAACATGAATGTATTTCAAGTTAGAAATTTCATTAATTGTTTAAAAGTATTGTGCATTTCTATGTGTACCTATAGAAACAACATCTGTTATTTCCATTTAAGGTTTCTCCATCAGTTAAAATATAAATTAAACGTGACATCATTAGTACACATTAATTTCTAAATGTGAAACCTAAATTCTAAACATGATTCCTTAAACAAGAACGATTATTGAAATCCTACTGATTGCTCTGTTTCTTCTTGAAGGCACACTTAAAATTTCATCATTGCCGCTTATCAAAAGTATCTCATTTATTTTATTTACTAAAGTTTCTTCACGTATTAAAATGTAAATTACACGTGACATAATTAGTACACATTAATTTTTAAAAGTGAGACCTAAATTCTAAACATGATTCATTAAATAGGAACGATTTATTGAGATCCTACTGATTACTCTATTTCTTCTTGAAGGAACACTTAAAATTTCATCATTGCGCTTATCAATAGCATTTTATTTATCATTTACTAACCTAAAACAAACTTTGGTATTGACAAAAATGAAAAATTAGCGCTTTTCCGAAAACCTGAGCTTTGAGGAGGAAAAGCTAGAATTTAATTACTAAAATGCTGGCAAATCGTACTTCTATTAGATTTATAAATATCTATAAACTACAGTAATTAGATTAATTTACGCATATTTTTTTAGTATACTAGACAGTAGAATCTTTTTATTTATTTCTTTTACCTATTAGTATCAAAATCCATTTTTTCTGAGATTCATATCGTTAGTTTCTGGGAATATTAGACAATTGTTTTGTCATCAAGAATACACATACGATTAAAAATTCAAAACGCTTGAAATCGGGAAGGGAATGACAATAAAACGCTATCTTTACCAACATTAAACAAGTTAAGTTAAATAAGTGTTTGAAAAGACCTTTCCATTTGGCACTCACATTTTCGAAAGATTTCTCAATTGGATTAAATTTCTTTCTACTCATTATTAATGAATATTTTAATTATTTGTTTTATTTCCTGCCCATATGTGTTCTCGCGCTCACAGACATGATTTATTTATTAATTTTATTATATTTTGGGCAAGCAGAAGGGTGTCACGAGTGCTAAAAACTCACCAAAGCCCTACTTTCCAAACTGTAAGCATTTTCAGTTGTCTTTCTGTGAATTGGCTTTACTAGTGTGTCAATGAAACGCAACCTAGTTTCTCCCTCCCTTCGCTGATTGCTTCAGGGTCATTACAAAAAGATTTGGAATCTTCAGGAAGACGCTTTGTTCTTTTTTGTTTCAAACACTTGGCAAGGAAGCGTTCAGTGTTACTAGCCATAAAATCTTGACAGTCGACTTCGATTTTTCGAAAGTGGTAAGTGATAAAATTTTTTAACTTATTTTTGGGGCGAAGCTATGCAGTCAGAAACATAGATAGATGTCATGCACCCTTAAGAATTTAATTTTGCTCCTACATGCATACTGTTTTTAAAAGTCTACTAAATGATTTCTTTACTCCACACATATTTTCTTCTTCAGAATTCTTCAAAATGGAAATAAGAAAATTTTTCCGTCATTTATCTCGTACATATTATTAAATAATTTAGAAAATTTTAAAACAGAATCGGAATTTTTAAAATTTTTTCCCTTTATCAACAAAATTTAAAGCAAATTGGAAATAATTTTTAAAACAAATTATCAAAAATCATGCATTTAAGAATGAGCATTTTTACAGATATGCTTTCCCATTGGTTAAACACTTTCGGAAGTGCATCATTATTATTAGAATTTTATTACTTGATCTTGTAAAATAAATATGTTTTTGGAACTTAAAAAATTCATTAAAAACGATTTTGAATAAATTTTTAATAACGCTAATATGAATCTTTAAAATAACAGTGGAAATTCTTTTTCTGCAGATAAAAAAAATGTTGAAAACTTTAACAATAAACATATTACATGATGAAATAAGATAAAAGCCTTATATAAGTGAAATGTATAAAACGTAATATGTTTTTTCTTAAATTATGAAGGCGATTGAAAAATAATGTTAAATTACTTGGGAAAATGGGAAATAACGGTGAATGTTTCTAATGATAGGATACTTAAAAGATTGAAAATGTGGAAAATGATAGAAAATATCGACTTGTACTTTACAACAGTTTAAACTAGATTTTTTTTAGAAATAAGAGATTTTATAGTGTAAATTAATTTCTCAATATCATTTCTGGTTCAATTTTAATCATGTATTTTTTTTGTTATGCATGCTTTTCTGTGTTATTTATTGTAATTTATACGCATATTTTTTTGTACAATTTATGTATATATATACAGAAATGCAAACACGAATACATACAATGGAATGAAAAAAAAAAACTGCTGAAAATAATTTTTGTATTATTGATAAAAGTGGAATTGTCATTTTAACGATGGAAACAATTTTATAGCTATTTATAAATTGTTTTGCTGTTCTTTATATGACCATTTTAAGTATTTATTGATAAAAATGATTTATTTAATATAGTTTGCAAAGTTGTACGGCAATTTTTGATGAAATACTTATACATTTAATACTTACATTTTCGAATTTGTTTCATCTTCTAATTTTCGTTTATATAATAAATGAAAATATGCAAAAATAAATTATAATGAACTGCTCATATAGCATGCTTTAAAAATTCTTAAATAGTTATAATGCTTAAAGACTAACAAATGCGTTCACCGTTTTATTACGGTTTTGAATGTGTTAGTTTGTCACCATTGTGAGTTTAGAATTTCAACAACCGGTTTAATTATCTTATGCAGTCAATATTTTCGTTTTCTACACTTTGATTTTCAATTATATTCTAAAGTAAATATTACCAAGAACTCATCAAGTATACTTCTATAATGAGATATTGACTTTCATAAATTATTTGGAACTAGCTGCCTTTGTTGACCAGCTGCCCCCCCCCCCCCCCTCGTAAATATTGATTATGTTTAATTTTGAGTAAATCTCTTATGCACAACTTGATGTTTATTATTCACTCCTTGAAGTGTTTTTAAGTATTAAATTATGATAAACATTAAAGCCTTGTTATTTTAATAGCTTACATCTTTTATGTTTGAATGCATAAACCTTCCTAATGGAGTCGAGTGGCATGAAATCATCACGCAATGAAAACCTCAGAATCTGTTAAACTATGTTCTAACGTTTTTGCAGCACTTAAAAGTTCTTTCTGTACCCTTAGTGGCACAATCCATTTAATGTCCGTATATTCTATCTTCAAATGTACGTTGTCTTTTGAGATACTCCAATTTCATTTTCGCATTCCTCATGTACACTGTGCGGATAATAAGCAGAATCATTTCCCCTTAGCTTTTAACAATGCAAAAAAAAGAACATAAATATTTGATGAAACATTGAAAATTATTTGATTTTCAATGCAACAATGAAAATTACATTTGAAAAAAAAGTATAAAAAAATAGAATAGTATGGAGGTGAATAATATCTGTAAACTAAATAATATGTGATGCTAAAATCGTTCGAAGCGTTCTGTGTTAACTCCTAAGTTAAGGCTTTTTTCCATTAACCGAAGAACTTAAATCTACCAAATGTGGCCAATATTTATTTTGGGGGACTAAGTGGTCACTAAAAAAGGACTTCTCAAATTTTTAATTAGATTCTTCATTAATTCAATATTAATAAAAATTTGAAAGTTTTTTTAAAATAAATTTTGGATCACATAATGATATAAGCACCATTTCAAAATTCAAAAAGTTGGATTTTCAATGATACCGTAATGACTTCTTTGATTTTAATAAATTAATTTTAAACACAATTTTGTAACAATCCTTTTCACTGTCGCAATGCAATTCAAACCAGTTTTATTATTTCATCGAATCTTCCGCTCGCGTGGTTTTGCCAATGTTAACATTATGATGAAAGAAAGAAGACGAATAAGACGATAAAAGCAGACAACTCAAAACTAAAACATTGTCTTCATAAAAAAATTTTAACTAGAAAATTACTTAATTGAAACAAGGAATTTCTTTTTATTATTATTAATTTGCCTTAAGGTCACGGTATGAAGAAGCAAATGAATGCGCAATATATGGCGCAAGTTATTGGATTTCCATTGATGTATACCATCATTTCAGTTTCCCAATCTTCCATTTAGAAAGTCGTAACGAATTTTAAGCACTTGGATTTATCCTGAAGAAGCGTGGAGGAAATTTCATTGACTATACACAGTCCATGGGCTTGAATATATATATTGTCTGTAATAGGAATAAAGTAGCTAATGAAATGAAAATGAAAGGTTTTAATTTGTCTCAATACCGAGTGGTTAGAATTGAAGTATCCCTATTAAAATTACTGTCGAGGGAAAGAAATGTTTTCTATCTTATGACACATTTTTTTCTCTTCAGAGCTCCGTACATAGATGTTTTAATTATAATTACGCAGTATTTTGATATATTCTTTCAAATTAATCATCGTCCTCCTGCTGATGTGGTGTGGAAGTTTGGAGAGAGGGAGATGCCAGCTCAGGTGTCGTCCGCGTTATCTGAAAATGGCTCAAAATCACAAGGTCCGTCCCAAAATAGATTTAGTGTTGCTTTAAAAACGGGACGTTAATATAATTAAACTAAACTAAAACTTCAAATTAATCATAAGTATGTTTCGCAATTTTGACAAATTTGTAAGACAGTCGATTATCATAAAAGAAACCTTTCTGACGGAAGCAAGTAGAGTTTACATATTTTGCAGGATGTATGAGATGAGAGGAAAAGAAAGGGAAAAAGAGATTATCATGGCAGTTATAAAATATTTAACTAACTCAGTTTTTATTCTATCATTCTTTATGATAGTAAGTAGTGTGAAAGCTTGTGATAAACAGTTTACTTATAGGAAACTTCTGTTATCATTTAACATTTCTTTCCCTTTCAGTACAATGACCGTGCATCCGTTAAATATACCAGTAGAAAGTCTTAACGAGGAGCCGCATAATGTGCAGCACGAGTTGTATATAGAGGTAAGTTCCATCTATTTATATGAATTTTCCACAAACGTATTTTTGAAATATTTAGGCATATTTAACAATCTAATGATATAATCACTGTGTTTGGTGTTAAATAAATTCTGAATTCTATTACTGCATAGATTTTTGTAGTTTAATACCTCGAAAGATTTGCTACAGCAAACATAAAAAATACATCATTTTTTTCTTACCTTTGTTGCTATATAAGATCCCTTTTTTTGTTTAAAACGCTAACTAAACTTTAATATTTATAACTACTGTAAAATATATAACCAACAACTTTTAATTGTAAATCAAGAAAATGAAAGTTTATCATGATTCTTCTGAATCTGATCCTATCTAACCAATTGATTCATCAAATATGAGGTATAACTCCAGAATAAGATTATTAGCTAATTTAGGAAAATAATGCTATTAAGATTTAGAGAGAATATTCATTTTATTTCAAATGAACAATATTATTTCACGGAAAAAGCGACGTCATTTTTAAAAGGATTTCAGTTGCCATAAATTTCTTGGAAACGAGGTGCAGATTTACAAACAGAAGATACAAAAGGGGGACGGATCGCGTTATTCCAAATAGAAGCGTTCTCGCTTCAGACCTCCGACCACGGTGGCCTTGTGGTAAGGTCTAGCCTTCGCAGCTGGAGAGTTTCAGGTTCGAGACCCAATTCCACCGAAGAAACGTTGTGTAAACAGGTCTGGGGCCAAACGTCCTCTCACTGATGTGGAAGCTTCGAGCTGGGATTCCAGCTCCGGTGTCATCCTTATCATCTGACCGTCATTCAAAGTTACGAGATCCGTCTCGAAACAGCCGCAGTGTTGCTTTAAAAACGAACGTTAACTAAACTACCAAAATAAAACATTCGAAGAGATTGAATGCTCGCCACGCTACAGATTTTCGGAGGAATCGGGGCTCCGTAATCGATGCAGGTCTTCGAAGTTGCATTGGTGACATCTCGGATATCAACTGGCAAGAGTTGCTTAACGATATATATTATCATCTGCTTTGATCCTTTGGAAAGTATTTGTAAATTTTTTTCCTTCAAAATTCAGTAAAAAAATCATTATCGAATGATTCTCTAAATGTTTGAATAAGTTAATTTATTTATTATAAATAACTGTCTCGGAATACAACTTTTATATAAAAAAAAGTAAACTCTCAATTAGAAGTAGAGTATTCAGATGTTCCATCTATTAATGAATGATTTTGTAAATTCTGTAAAAAATTAAATACTTAGTGAAGTTTCAACTCATTTAATATGTAGTATTAGAAGGAAGGAGAAATATATCAATATACGTCGAAATTAAAAGCATTAAGTTTCGATTGAAATGCTTATTCTATTACTTAAAGATATTTAATGATTAATAATTAAAATGATATGGAATTTTGAACTGTTAAGAATGTACCTCACAATTTTAAGTCATAATTATACAACAGTTCTCTTTAAGGTATATTATCACATCAACATACCTGCTCTGATGGGTGCCATAATCGAGGGAAAATCCTTTACAAGAGTCATAAAATTACATATGAAATTTCACAAAATAGCTTTTATCGCTCTATATATAATCATTTTAAAAGATCCTCTTTTATGGAAGGGAGTGATTTCCAGATATGTATGATCAATCCACTAATGCATCCATTTATGATCAATCTATTGTAGGTTGATGATAGGCACGGATATTGGTTCAAGTATCATCCTCATGATTTGATGACAGCAATTTTATAAGGGAGACGTTCATCTAATCGATCAAATTTCAATTGTTTCAATAGATACAGAAATTATTACCATCAATTTTTAAGCAAAATGAAGTTTTTCTTTTGGCGACAGTATATATATATATATATATATATATATATATATATATATATATATATATATATATATATATATATATATATATATAAGTGCAGTATATATATATTTTTTATCAGTCTTTCATATAATAAACTTTCTCAAGAGAATGTAATGATATCTCAAACAGTTTGTCACTGTTCAAAGAATTTAATTTTGGCATCGACAAGTTTTATGTGTTTCTAAATAATGTTGATAGTTTTATTATATTTATAAAAATGTTAATTTTAATAGGAGCATCTATCTATCTTTATATAGATATATATAGTATAAGTGCACAGAAATCGCATTTATTATATATCTTTCTTATTACAGTCAAATGTAACAAATGTAAAAAAACCCCTATTACATGAATTTCAGAGCACTTCTTTTATGGCTATGTTGAATCCAACTCTTCGCTTAGCTATTTAATGAAGCAGCAAAATATTATTATAAATTTTCTGAGGATGGTTCGCCGTTTCACTAAAAAGTACATTGAGTCACAGGAAAGAAGATGTAAAGTAAGTAAAAAAATATCGCCAAACAGAAATTTTAATAGAATTCGGAAAGAGGCTTAACGGCCGCCAAATCGTTTTGACTTCTTACGGAAATTGATATTCATATCTTCGAAAACAATTTTCTTACAAAAATTTTTTTGTATTATTTTCAAACTCAAAAATTTTCCATTTTAATGATCCTCATTTCTCTCCAGATAACCCCAGAACCAGAAATCCATAGGAATGAGTCGGGGGATCTCGGGGGCTACGAAACTGCAAAGTTACTAGAGATGACTCTATCAGCAAAGTGTTGTTGCAGCACTGGTCGAACACATTGGGCGACGTGTGGAGGAGCTCCATCTTGCATCCATACAATGTCCCTAATGACATTTCGTTGCTGCAATTCAGGAATAACAGAATTATGCAACTGTGTAAGAATTGCAAGATGCGATAACACGTGAAGTTATGCAGATTCCTCCTTTCATGTTACGTTCGGCATTGTTGTCCACAATCTCCCGAATGCAATGCGTTGTCGCCTGAGAAGATGAACACGTTGAAAACCTGTAATTATAACTTTCCATTCCAATAAAAACTTTTTTTCTCTTTCCTTTCTGTGTTGTCATTTGTCCTTTATAATGCTCTTCTTTGCATATGCTTTACGGCGGCAATTTTCGTCACACGCTAATCGTTCTAACGCCATTTGTGGTTTTTCAATACGCTGATCAATTTGCGCAAGGAAAAAGTGGGTGTTGCCATTCGAAAATTTCAAAATTCTCTCACTGTAACCGTAACCATGAACCCAGTGTTGTTTAGAATCATCACAATCTCCAGCGCATACCTTCAAACAACCATGTCTGAAATTTTGGTTCGATTGGTTGAGCGGATAGGCCGCTAGGTTTTCATATATAAGGGAAGTTTGTTTTTTTTGACCACCCTGTATATATATATATATATATATATATATATATATATATATATATATATATATATATATATATATATATATATATATATATATATATATATATATTAATTTGCAACAAGCTGTTTCAATTGACTTCATTGCTTTCAGTTGTATCAGATAAAGAGGTGAAATTTTGTTTTTAAATTCACTTCATATTAATAACTTAACAACTTGAAAAGTCAATAATCTGGATGAAAAAACTGATCACTAAAGACGGCAAGTTTTATGAAAGCATATTTTTATCTTTATTTCAGTTTTATTACGTCGATCAAGTTCACATTTTCATTACCGGCAATCGCAGACATTATTATATGACAATGAGTGAAAGTGACACTGTCTACGATGTCATGTTCAAAATTCAGAGTGATACAGAACGTTATTCTGGAGGCATCCACACTGATTGCCAAATCCTGTATAAGGATGGAGAGGTAAGCAATCTCCTTATTTTTATTTCAATAGAATATACGAACTAAGTATTCTCTGAATATTTTAATCATCAAAATATTTGTTTTAGAATTCCTTAGCTTGTGTTGACAGTGTACATTTATATTTCTTTTACAGTATTATCATTTGAAAACGATTTTCTTTTCTTTCTTTTTTTAAAACTTTGATGTAGTAGCTTCAATCAAAATGTTTTTCGCAAATTTTCCCCTTCTTAGATGACTCAAGTATCTTTTCAACAGATAAATTATCATAATTTCGTAATAAGCTTCAGAAATATTATATAAATTCTTAATTTTGCTGCTTAAATATGCAATACAAGAAATTCGATATTCGCCGATTTTTATAAAGATAAATAAAAACATCCTTTTGGGATGTTGCATAGTTTTACATTACATATAAAATAGTGACTGCACTAAAACAAAATAATCTTTTAATGCAAAAATAGCTAGATTTCCTTACAACTTTATTTATCCCAAAAAATAATAATTCAGAATACCACTCAAACTAAGGTGCACAACTATAATTTATTAATAATAGAAAAAAATGGTAACATTTTAATTTTCTGGATCCGCTATCAAGTAGTGACTCGGAAATGTTGCTGTTTTTCCTTTAAATTAACCAACAATGAAAAAATAAAGTGAATCGAATGAAAATAGCCATAACATTTCAGTAGGGAGGATTAAAAGTAAATAAAAATATTCTGACATTTAATGTGGCTAAATTAAATTTGAAGTATTACGAAAGCTTCAGAGTGAAAGAGCTTTAGAGAAATTTTACTAATGTATTTCAAATAGTTATCCAGTAAGTTAATAATAAGTTTGTTTTAAGGGAACTTACCTTTTTTAATCATAAATAGAATAATGAATCATTTCCATTATTTATTTTGTAAAGATTTGCTTTTTTACTTCCAGATCATGGATTTATTCCAACCCCTGTCGCATTTTAACATCCTTCCAGAAAATACTTCTCTTATTTCTCCAGCACGACTGCAGATATCATTCAAAGACAGTGGTACGTTTCCCTTAGGCTGATGTAGTTTCAAACTTAACACCACACCACACCTCCGTTTCTAGAGCTCATGTGGCCCCTTTTTGGTTTGGTATAGATGTAAGTGGATTAAAAAAAAGAAAAAAAAAATTATTAAAAAAAAGAAGAAAAAGTTACACTGCAATGGATTGGAATAAAGCAAACAAATGACAAAATACGAATACATATAACGTAACAAGGGGAAAAAAACACTAGAATGAAAAAAATATCTTCAGTACGATAAAACTGGATGAATGAACATGAAAATGTTCAGTATGAGTGAAAATATAAAGGAATTATAAGAATTATTTACTTGAGGGGGCTTAAAAGGTTATATTATGAATAGAATGCGAGGTGTATTAAATAATGAATTAAAAATGGATAGGGTTAATTTAATTGGAACAGTTCTCCTTCTTCAATTAGGAATCTAATCATGTTTATGATACTTTTTTGGAAGATGAATTATTAAGGACTCTTTTGTACCAAAGACTTTCTGGCGGAGATGAGCGTTTTCGGAGGTGCCATGATAGAGTGAAAGGGCAGGACGTTACAAAGTGGATGGGATCGTCGACTTCTCCACAAGAGCAATAGTTATCTTCTAATAAATGGAAAGGGTGAAGAAAAGAAGGGAATGGACCCTATGCTGTGACAAACCGGATTTCTTCACGAGTCCAGGAGAGTGGTTGCAATTTTACTGTTTTGATGACTTTATAAACAGAACGGCCAGTGTTTCCATTTTGCCATTTTCTTATAAATATTTCCTGGAGATGCTGTTTAAGATAGCACCGGGGTTTTGGAGCGTCAATGGAAAAATCTTCGGTAATGGTAATCTTCATTTCCCCGGTAACCAGCATGGACTTTGATCCATCTTAAGAGAATATCTGGGTTGGAGGACTGAACTAGTTGATGAGGAGAATGAGGATCATGTATTGCTAGCAAACTTGAAAGACTTCTGTCCAGATTTGAATCGTCTCATTTTCTTAATTAGCTCGCATAATAGGGTTTTTCAGTCCAAGCAATTCGGCTTGAAACACAGTATGGAATTCCTCTAGTTTTCCTTTCCATTCAAGGACTTTAATGTCATTTTCGAATACACAATATTAATAACCTGTTCCCAGCTCTGTTTTAGACCCATCTGTGTATAATGCCAGGTTGTTATCCTCTTCAAAGGGCTCTATTGTGGAGACTTACTTTTTTTATATCTCAAACAATGAAGGGTGGATAATAATATAATGTAGTTTCAAACTGAGTTCTTTCTTTTTTTCCCAAATTTCAGAAAACTTTCAACAACAGGAATTTAGATTTTCGACCTTCCTAACACTAAAACCAGTTCTACCAAAAAAATAAAATAATAACATATTTTTAAACATCCCATGGTAAAAATCTATAATTTGATTTATCTCTGTGTTTTTTGTAGTAATAAGAGAAGGGGAAGGGGAAGAGGAAAACAAAAGTAAAAGCAAAACAATTGCTCATGTTAAAAAAAAAAGACAGTGCCTATTTAAATATACGGTAGAACTGACATCTATAGGATTTATATTATGAACTTTCATATCGACTTCAGGAGAACGGAATATTTTTTTTTTCTTTTATGTATTTTTACTTAACTTTTCTGATTCCACGCTTGTAGAAATGGAATTCTATGATTGATTTTTAGCTCATTTGCTGACATCATAGGTGTCGAATTTTGCACATTTGAACATTTTTATAACAATAGACTATTTTTACATTTTCCGAATTAGGTTATCAGTTAAAATATCTATTTAATAGAATCTTCATCAGTGGCGCCC
Source organism: Argiope bruennichi (assembly GCF_947563725.1). Taxonomy (NCBI): domain Eukaryota; kingdom Metazoa; phylum Arthropoda; class Arachnida; order Araneae; family Araneidae; genus Argiope; species Argiope bruennichi. The sequence goes on along the minus strand of NC_079162.1, from coordinate 130,256,992 downwards.
CTCTGCGGGGAATTTTTACAAGGGGGGACTGATATGAAGATACCGTATGTTTTATAAATTAAAGACTAAATTAAGAAAGAAATATGGAGAAATAAAAATGAATGAAATGAAATGTTATACTAATGTCTAAAAAACAAAAAAGCATTAAAATATAAAATTCTATTTTTTAGTATTCATCCCAATTATTTAAAGCATTAATAAATATGTGTTCATAAAAGCTGTTTTTATTAATATTTATTTGCACCTATATACATTTACACATTATTTATTTTAAGAAATAATGAAAGGCTCGTTTGAAAGGCTCATTGAGACGTTTGAAAGGCTCACTCGAACTTTTATTTATTTATAAGGAACTTTAAAAAGTAAATTAATCTGTGCGATATTCAAGGGATTTAAAATGCTCTTTAAAAGCATCAAGCTTCCTTTCGTTAGAACATATTTGCCTGTTACTGGTTCGATTTCAATTTCTTCTTACAGCCTCCAGGAGGATTTTCTGCAACAGTTATTTGCAATCAATTGTTCGTTTTATTTATCTAAAAAAGTCTCTATTAATCCGTGCTCGATGTATAAAAATAAATCAGTATATATCAGAATTGAATGATCAAATTTGTTTTTAAAAGTGATTCGAACGATACTTAATAAAATAAATGCACTTAGAAGGAAATTAAACTTCGATTTTCTGATACTGTTTTATGAAAACGATTTTATTTACCTAAATTTTAAGCTTACTTACCTTGTTTCAGCTTCAATCAATTGTGCATTTTTTTTATCTAAAAAAGTCTTTATTAATCCGTGTTTGATATACAAAAATAAATCAGTATATAAAAGAATTGAATGATCAAATTTGTTTTAAAAGGAGATTCGAACGATATTTAATAAAATAAATGTACTAAGAAGGAAATTAAACTTAGATTTTCTGATACTGTTATATCAAAATGATTTTATTTACTTAAATTTTAAGCGTACTTACCCTGTTTCAGCTGCAGGACGAGCCAGTAGATGCCAAAGTATTTGGAACAAGCTTCTGGAATGCCCTGGAGTAAATTGTTTATAATGCGGTATGCATGTTTTCCATTGTATATTGTATAAATGATTAACATTTATATCATCTTTGGAAAGTCGGTTAGCTGCTTTGAGTGAAATGAACCTTTCAAAATAAACTTCTATGATTGTTTATTAATTATGAAAAACGGTGGCACATATAATCTAATTTCGCATATCCTGTAACTTATAACTATTCATTGTGCGGTAATTTATATTTCCAATAATTACATTTTTTGCCATTTTAAAGAAATTTTAAGAAATGTAGTAATTAATAATTGCATTTTTATTTGAAATAGACATTACATTGCATATTGCATTTTTACTTGAAATAGATGAGCAATTAGTGTTTTATTAAAAATTTAAATACGAAATTAATTTTTCTGTTGCTTTTCTTGTCATCTTTATTACACTTCTAACCATTTACTTATAACCATTTGCTGCTTCTTTATTACTTAACCATTTACTTACCAATGAATTTTCTTAAAAAACGTGATTGAATACTAAAATGTCAGTGTAGTAAATAATATATTTTTTTAATTTATAAATACAGTTTTTTATACAGTTTATATAAAAATGGGAGCAATCGAAAATTATTTAATAGTATTATAAAGTTTTTTCAAACTAAAATTCATTCTTCTTGTTCTATTTTCAGCAATAAGATCAAAAACTGTTACATTGATACTCGTATGATTATTGAAAAATGTTTCATTCGTTGAAATCAAAATAGTTGTATGTAATTTATCCCGATTTATAAAGAGCACTTTAGAATTACTTAATCTCTTTTAATATTAAAAAAACAAATTTCAAGTTATGGTGCATTAACAGCAAATGCGAAAATAAAAAAAAATGATAGACTGAATCTATTGCAACTATGTATCGGTGCACTGTAATATTTTTAAGTGTGAATAAAATTATTGATTTTCCATGAGAAATTTTGGTCCTTGGAGGGAAAATGATGAGTCCTTGTAGAATCGTGCAGAATAATGTTGAAGTAACGGAAAAATTTCGACAATTTACATTCATTAAAATTTAAATACGATGAAAATTTATCTTGACGTTAATCTTATTTCATTTTCTTATTTATTTTCACATTTTTGATTCACAATTTTTTCCGCAGTAGAAAGCATTTAAAACCCATTTCTAGCATCTCTGGAACAGCAGTTTTATGCACTGTCCCTTCTAATTGAAACATTGGGAAGGAGAGAGAGAAAAAGTGTTACTGCTCATGCGCAAAAGAAGAAAATCGAAATTGAGAACCAACATAATCCACCGTGTTTCTCTCTATGCACTCTTTGGATAAGGAATAGAAATTCATTTTCTACCCCTGTTTCTCAAAGTGTTGCGTTTGAAAATTGAAGGCATTTGTAGAAAGGAAGATCATGTTAGACTTTCAGGGATTTAAACATTACGTATAAAAATTAAATAAACTGATGATAAAATTTAATTATAAAAATTAGGATGCTGCAGTACTTTAGTGTCAATGCAAGAGATGATATTGTTTGTTAATCTGGAAAAAAAACCTGAAATAATTGCAGAATACAATTTTTAAAATTACAAATTTTTATCATAGTATGTGCCACATACGGAAACGTGAGAAAACGGGAAAAGAAGAATATAAACAATCGAGAGTACATAATTTAATATTTTATTTTACTTCTTCTTTTTTATTATTGTATTTATGCCAGCTTGTTTTTAATTAATATTTCATTTTCTCTAGAGATCAATGCAAGAAACATCAAACTCCTAGTTTTTTGTTTGGATCCTGATCAATGGAGAAGACTGAAATCGATATTGTCAATGCTGGTATAATTTTGCAGGGGATAAATTGTTTGGTATACAAGTAACTCATATGTGGTCAATAAAAAATTCTGCATGCCATTTTCTTTGTTAAATTCGTCAACTGTTTCGAATCTACCTTCCATATTAATCATATTAGACAAGTTAATTTATCCAATAAGATTATTTTATTATCTTATATTCCGTTTATAATTTTTTTTCAATCGGGATTCGTTTTGTAGGAGGGGAAAGGGCCGTAATAGAGATTTCAGAATATAAATTTGTAGAAAAAAAGAAAATATTATAATTAAGAATGCACTAGGGGAAGTTTTAAATAGCAATTAAGAAAGTGTTCATAAAATGCGTGTCAAAACGATTTTCTTCGATATTTTTCTTACAGTTGTAAAATTTACTTAGGAAGCAACTTTATAATAATTTATTCTTTATCAACAGTGTTAAACGCCAAGGATTAGTTAATATTGGTTGGAGATAAATTGCACAATTCTATGATAACAAGAATCTCACTATAATATTAATAACTACCTATAATAATAATCTCACCATAACTGCGATGAAGGTGTAAAAACAATATTTGTACTGTTCTTATTATTAAAAAGATTTTTTGAACGCGAATAAGTCAGAGAAACTTCATTATGCTAATATATTGCTTTCATTTGATAAGCTTATGTAGTTAAATATTCAATTAATATTCATTTATCTTAATATAATTAATTAATTTCATTATTAATTTTTATTAATCCATATTGTTGAAATTAATGATTTGACTGATATCAGATATACTGCATGGTTATTATTTAAAGTTTAAATCTTTACACATTAACATAATTTGTCTAATATGTTGCTGTCGAATACAGGGGACATTTCCTAACAAAGTATTTCTACACTGTTCGTGAGCACATACCCTGTGCCGCTGTTTGCAAAAAATAGAAGATTCTACGCAAGAAAAATCAGGAAACAGTTTTCTTGACTAGTCATCCATTTATTCACATCGAGACACACCTTATTTTTATACAATTTCCAATAAGCAATTCCATATCACGGTTACGAATATTTCTTAAAGACAATAAAAATTATTTTCTTAATAAACTACTAATTTCACAAGAAACTCGCTGGGTTTCAGCGTGATCGTTAAAATAAATTTGCTCTGCTTTTCCTCACGAGCTACTGATCACTCACACTCCTCTTGAACGTCTACTTTTCCTGACTGCCAGCAAACAAGAAATCTTTTCTGCATGACTGATAGGACTAGAACTGAATAAAAACGTTAGATTTAGGAAAAATTTGAAAAATACATTTATTGATTTAAACATAAAATACAATTCTTCCTGTCATTTAAAGAATTTTTGCAGTTGAAACAATGTCTATCTATTACGATTTAGAAACCAGCAGCTCAGAAGTTTAATATATATATGTACGTTTCTTTTAATATTAAAGTAATTTATAGAAATAAAAAACAGGCTTGTTATAAACATTTAACCTTCAAAGCACGAGATAAGTTTTTTTTTTAAATATGCTATGCCTAATTTTATTGCAAAAACAAGCAAAAAATGTTTATTTTCCTGATATCTTAAAGTTTATCTTCATATAAAAAGAAAGAAATGAACACTTTGAAATATTCACAAATCAGCAATCGATAACTTTCAACGAAATGCTTTTAAATGTAAATTTATCTATAAAACGGAAAAGGGTGCTTGCTATATCAAAGATCCATTTTATTTCAAAATGCGAAGTTATAAATAACATTCTCGCCCCAAACAATATTCGCATAATTCAGAGGAAGTTGTCTAAAAGGAAAATCGCTGTTGTTTTCGTCCCAAAATATATCTTTGTGATGCTCAGAATCAACGATGGGCTGAGAATCCGCCCAAGTGCGAAAGAAGAAAAATAAAAAAGATTTTAGGATGCAAAGCGTAAGTGGCACAGAGATACTGATCCATTCCAAAACCTTTTAGATGATGCGAAACCCGATGCATTTCCCTAAAACTCGCTATCTAAATCAATGGTCCCGAGCTCACAGAGTGGTTTCTTATGCTACTGGACGAGATCTCAAATCGGATTTCAACAATTTTTCATAACACCTTTTTATTTCAGGCTCTTCGATAATAATGTTAGAAAATATTTTAAAAACTAATTGACATAAAACAATACATAAAAGCTCGCCAGATAATTATCTCACATTTTATTTCTCTTCCTAGATATGTGGTTGATGCTCCATTTTCTGATTTATTTTCCAATTAAAAGGTCACAATAGTTTTTTTCGCTCCGGCACAAACAGGATGTTTAAAACGATTCTTGGGGTGACGAAAATTCTGAAATGCGTCTATTATACGATTCATTAAAGTAAATAAAAAGGAGAAAGTAAAGCAAACATAATATAAAAAATGATTTCAATTTTTTTAATAAATTTTTTTCTCCTGAATATTATCAGATAATCATTTTTTGTCATTTTTCAATTAAACGTTCTCCAGATGGTGTCTGGAGAGGGTTTAGGTACCATCCTCATCTGTTTACGGTTCCTGACAGAAAAACCAATGTGTTGTAAATTAATGTTAAGATATGATGGTGGAAATGGTGAGAGGTTGACATTTTCATTTCCCATAGCTTCCTTAAGATTGAAGATGGAAAAATAGATCAAATTAGACGAATTAGCGTTCTATCAAACCGAGCAACTTCTTTATTTAAAATTTTTCCATACTTGCAATTGCTTAGAAGTTAGGGGCCAAAAAGGGATTTCCAATTCCTAATTTTGACTGTTTCTATCATCAACAAATTATGGTGACATTTCTGAAAAAGATGAATGAAAACTTTTGCTTTTATTTTATCAAGCGGTTGACCCTGTGCATGTAAACGCCATAATTCATAAACGAAATGACTTAAATCAATAAAATTCGGTATATTGTCTTGTGACCACAACTGTTGTCCCTTATCGAATTACGGTACCAATCGATCGGCAAAAAGGCGTTTCAAACGCAAAGATCTGTATTTCGGTACTGTCGTTCACAAGTGCCATACAAGGTATTCATGACATTACCCAAACATTACTGCTAGTTTTTATCTAAGGAATGAAAGGAATTTGAAAACGGTAACGTAGACGATAAGGAATCTATCCTTTGCCTTCCAGTTTGTTGAGTATTGTTTTTATTTTTTGCATTTTTGTGGTTTTACTTTTCAAAATAAAAAGAGCAAAAAACAAGCGATATTTTTCGTAAAATGGCTGAATACAAATTTCAAGACTAGAGAAATTTTATTTTGATGCTTTTCCGATGGTACATTACTGATAAACAACCAAGAATTGCATCTAAAATCATCCATAAATTTTGTTTAGTTTTTAAATTCTGTAATAAATTTTTGCATTAATAGAAATAATAAACAATTTTATATTCTTTAATATCAAAGACAATCCTTCATACTCATATAATTCCCCCTTCTCGAGTACCGTACAAATAAAGCAACATACTTGATAAAAAGCTTTTAAGGCTAAAAAAAGATCCTTGCTTGATGAAAATTTTGAATTCTGGACATACTCCAGGATTAAGCAACTTTATAGTAATTTTAACAAATCCTGTATGGATTTATAATACTTTTCATACATATATTAATCCTATTCCAATCTCTTCCTTTTCCTCTCATGGCCTTCGTCATTTGGTTTCCACATTCATCTGGCAATTTTGTATCCATTTAAAATGATGTGCAAACAGAGATATGCACCTAGTATTCTTTGGCAATAATTGCTTTTAATACAAATTTTAATTTCATGTAATTTCTTTTTATATAATGACTAATGTAATCACGGTTGAAAATGCGATGATTAGTTCAAGAGCAACATCAAACTCAACAAATTCCATACATAATTATTTGACGCATCCAGATTTTAGACGATATGGAGGCACTTTTATATAATATGTTAAAAGCATGCAAAAAATAAATGCATAGTTTTCGGTATATTTGAGTCCTTTAATGGATAAAAAATGGTTAAATAAGTGAAATCAATTTTTTTCCCGCTTTCTTATTATTTTTATTTTTAACATTGCGCACGTTTGATAAACATTCTCTAATTATACATAGGACGAAATTAACACTGGCACAGTTTCAATCATTTGTTCTGTAATATATAACAAAGTTGATAAATAAAAGATTAATGCCCTTAAGAGAAAAAAAATGTTCAATGATATGACGCACATCACTCGGAAATTTCTGTGTTTCTCTCAACATATGTGTTCATTCTTCGTTCCTCTCTCCTCTCTCCACACTTTTCCATCCTTTCGAAACAAAATTTGGGTCAACTTTATGGAGCGTATCTTAGAACATTGTTGTAAGTGAAAGGTATAAATCTTCCACCCGGTTTTACCTTCAAATGTCTTTCCCCTCTGTGATTAATAAGAGTTTGAAGGCGCGCCATTATGGCAACTCGGAAAGTTACCTATTTAGGGCCCCTTTAGCCTTAAGGTACCACATATCTATAGCGCTGTATTTGATCCATATTAATTATTTTCCTTGTTATTTACTGAGAACCAAGTTCAAATCACTAAAGCCAAATGGAATCAAAAAGGGAAAAAAATGGAAACCGTTGCAATAAAATCTTTGCAAAAATATTTAAAAATTTCTTTTACTGTTCAGCTGCAAATTCAGAAAAAATAAAGTCCTTACTATACCCCAGTTTATCAATATTTATCGGAGACAAATTTCTGAAATGATATATCAACCCTTGTACTTCTAAAGGTAATGTGGAACTCTAGAGTATATCACTGTTATTCATGCGAATTTTTTTTTGTTTAAACTCAACAGATAATGGTTTTTTAACCCTTTCTGGGGCCATGCTGTATTACTGAAGTAACATGCCTTTCTATGCATTTCGGCTCTTAATTTACTCTGTGGAGGGCTTCAGGGATCTAGATGAAATGTTATGTGGCTGCAAAAGAATAATCTAGATATAATTTTGATTAATTAAGTATTTTAGAAAAAAAATATGGATTAAAGGAAATATTTCAAATATGAAGTATTTCTAAAATACCTTTCTCAATTTTTATTTCTTTTCCTACTATCAAATAATTTGAGACGGAAAGAGGAAAAGATAAAAATGACATCCAGTAACTTATGACTGGTTACTGCTTGGTGAAGGTATGTAATTCTTTGAATTTTCTGTATCTTAGTGTTTAATAAGTTGAAATAATTTCTCCTAATCTCTTTCTCCTGAAATAATTGGCAGTATCTTTAATTAAATAATTATTCCACTTATTAATAAATTTGAATATAAATAAATACGAATACAGTTTTCAACGTTCTCGTTGATACTGCAAAAGTGATTCACATAATTTCTAGTCACAGTGCAATATCGAAATCAGATGAAAATCACCTAAATTAAACCAAGCTGCTTTAGTTCTTATATAATCCTAGTATAAAAAGAGGGCATTACTTTCTGCTTTTGACTTTTGACTACCTGGACTTGTCAATTTTATACATAAATGAGAATTTTATTTTTAGGAATATAATAAGGATAAATTTTTGTTCAATTAAATGTTCGTCGTGTGGAATTGATGCATCTTCTCATAACGCGAATTCAATATTTTGTAGTTGCTTCGTCTTTAGTCCCAAAAATATCAATACCACGTTTACAACCAGCAAATCTAGATTTTCTTCCATAGCAGTTATTTTAAAGATGTTACCAACTTATATCAATATTTTAAGTTTAGCTCATGCATTTAAAATGAATCAACTAATAAATGGTGCGTGTTTTATAGTACTAATATTACGAATTGCACTTCTCTCCACTTTTTAATTGCACTTCTCCATTTTTAAAAAAGAGTTCTAATGTTCGACAAATGCAAAGAGAAAGTGGATTCGAAAATAATCTTTCAGTGTGAGGGGGGAAAACATGGTCTTCAAGGAGAAAAAAGTCGAGATAGCATTTTCGAAATAAGGGACAGTTTATCTCTGAAAGGATGAAATATTCTGAGGATTGCAACATTTGACTTTTGCAATAAAAAGGATGGTGCTGCAGAAAGAAGTATTTAAGTATTTATCTAGATTGCTTCTCTGTGCTTACTAGAGATTAATTTACTTGAGGACAAAATGGAAAATAATGCCTCTCGAAATCAAGGTTAATAGCACAAGGATGGATCTCAGATAAACATTTTCTTTTTATCAGGTTTTTTTTAAAGATTTGGGATCACCAAATTACGGACTAAGGAAACTTATTCCATAATGCCATTTTTTTCCGTACAAGAAGTAAAACTATGCATTCCAATATTATCCTCGCAAACTGAAACATGATAAATGGATAGAAAATTTTTAGTTAAGACATGAGCTATAAGGATGGCGTTACATCCAAATGACATATAATAAATATAAAAAAAGAATTTCTTTATGAAATGTATCATGTTCTATTGCAAAAGCTGTTTACTTTGGCATATGCGATCGCCGTTAAAAGTTTATGCGCAAATGAGAATGGATATAAAGCAGGGATGTACTATTACGTTCAAAAAGTTCATTTATCATGGGAAAAAAAATACAGTTAGAAAATATGTACTTGCAGTTTCCTTTTAAGTAACTTCCCTGTGCTTCTGCCTTTTTTGCCATTGCTTATACAGATATATAAATGTGCCTCCTTGTACCTCCTCCACCAGTGCTTTGTCATTGCATTTCTTCGGAATTTTTGACCCTTACGAAAATTCTACTCCATTGGACAAATATATATAGGGCGATATTAGAGGAATAGTTTGGTTGTGGAAAGAAGAAAATGGGATGCTTTTGGCAGATAATTGATCATCAGCAGGAAGCAGTGAATCGGCAGATTATCGTGATGGAGAGTTTACAAATTCCCCTCGATGAAAAGTCTTGAATCCTTGTAATAGCAAGCAATGTGAATGCACTACAAATATTTGAATGGAATGAAATGAATTATTATTAGTTGATCATAAGATATTTTTCGCTTGTTTCTACGGTAATACCATATCTATTTAACATTCTTTCCCAGAACTCCGAAACTTTCTGAACGTATCATTACAAAAAGGTGATAAATTTTGTGTATAAGATAAGGGAAAATTCTATTCACAATTTACAATTCTTATTTAAACCAAAATTAAGTTATAAAAAATCATATATGAACGGCTTAGAATTGTCGTAATAATTAAGTCGATTCATTCAATATAGTCAAAGAATTTTAAAGGCCGGGATAGCCTGGTTGGTAGAGCGTTGGATTCGACTTCCTTAGGTTGCGAATTCGAACCCCGCCGGCCGAAGATTCCCCGCATGCTTGGTGGCTGACGCGCGTTAGGTCTGTCGTGGTCACAAAGTCCTCCATGTCGAGAGTAATACCACTGTTGGTACTGGATCAGGGGTGATCGTTCTCTGATTCAGATCTAAATTACGATCTGTGAGTAAACGATATGTGTGAATGAAGTCCGCCCATAAAAAGGGTTGTGACGTGTGTGTAGTTAAGTCGTTATCTTGGCCCTAGATGGCGCTACTATTGAGACAAGAGACGCTCCCCCTCAGGCTAAAATCGGCTGTCTTCGAACATCGGGCTTGTCCATGGCAAGTGCCATAAAAAAAAAAAAAAAGAATTTTTTAAAAATTTCAAGGAAACATGGTCCATTGCGAGAGATATTTTAAAAAAGAAAAACTAATACATTTTAAACATATGTTAAGACTTTTTACTGTTAAAAAGAGAATAAAAAACAGGCATGCAGGAGAATGAAAACAGGCATATTCCATGTGAATATGCCTGTTTGGAAACTTCTGAATTGACCAATATTTCATAGCCATAATGTGGCAACTCCATTAGAAAATATTCGAACGGGACTACTGCCAATAAGTTTATGCCTCAAATCAGAATGTGGCCAAGATATCGATATCCATCTACTTATTGCCAAACAGTATGGGAGCACACAAGAAGTTTCTGAAGAAGCATCAAACCACATATCAAACATATAAAGAAAAATGCCATACCTTATAAGAAAATTGGTTCTCATGATGTATGTATATGAATGATATGATGTATGTACATGTATGATATATGGATTTATACTGCACCGAAAGTGTTAGTTCTGATGCTCGATGTACTCGATTTGTTTTGCTAGTTTGAATGGCATTTCCAAAAAAAAAAAAAAAAAAAAAAAAAAAAAAGATTTTAATCGCGATTTAAAACTAATAACATTTGGTGATCTAAACTTAGTTGATAATCCAAAATTCCCATCGAATTTTAAGACCTTTTTAGGTAATATAATTCACATATCTTTATAATTAAAATTGAATATCAGTGATTTATGAATAATATCTTAATATATTTGGAACATTTCTGGAATTTTTAAGATACAATACTGAAATTTTAACATCAACCAACTAAAGTATGGGGATATTTAATTTGCTGGAAATTTATAAGTATGAAGAAGTTAATAATCTAAATTTTATATTTTTCAAGGAAACCTCTGCAATTTTCAATCTGTTTGAGAAAGACATTCAATCTATTTAATCCCGAATTTTTTGCTTAAAGAAATATCAATTTCTTAAACAAAAACGCCAAGTTTTTGATAACCTATATATCAAGTGAAATATTTTCAGACCACTTTTAATATGTGAATTACATTACATTATAGTAATATAGAGTACAATAAAGTACAAAAATAATAAGCTATTAATAGGTGAAAAATGATTTAAGGAGCTTATAAGATTTTCTGTAGAAGATCATCTCAAGAGTCCATTATAGACCTTCGAAGCTGACATAAGACATATTTCAGTAGAAAAAATGTATGCTTTAAGGTAGAGAATATATAGAGAAAATGTATGCTTTAAGGTAGAGAATATATAGAGAAAATGTATGCTTTAGAAAGAGGATAAGAAAAAGACACAATTAACCAGTTCGTTAATGGAATCTACCTACCTGGAAACTAGTTTAACCAGTAACTGATTGCCACTAATCTATTTCAGTCGCTAAATGTGAAACTTTGATGATAATAGTTGCATTGAGATCATATTATTATGAAAGTACAATTGTTATCAGACTGGTTATCAGAGTTGTTTTTACTGTGCTTTGTCCTACAAAAACTTTCGTAACTTTTAAAGCATAAGATATATGAGGATATCGTTTTGTTTTATGTTCATTTCTCTCAAGAATTCACACTATTCTGAAACATTATACCCGCTCGTGTCCAAAAGTTAAGCATTTATTCGTAAGGAGCAGAAAATTTGGAACAAATATGGATACAATGGTTCAGAATAGGAAGAGAATCGTGGAATGAAAAAAATTTGGGGTCACATATTTTACAGTGAAGATTCGGTCACAAAAACATTTAAGGGATCGACCTGAATGTGATGAAGAAGAAAACGTTTAGGACTGAGACCATTTAATAGAAAACTAATAATTATTTGCAATTTTCATCAATAATTTTGTAAGAAATGCTTGCATGTTTTTCGTTAAAATAACACGAATATTTTGAAAAATATAAAGGATTTTCAAGAACAGCACATTTTTTCTCGTGCCTTTTGTTTCTATCATGGAGGTTTTTTGATCAAATTATACTAAACAATGAATACTTGGCAATAGTCATATGATAGCGAAACATTATATTAAAATTCAAAGCATTTGAAAAATTGAGGAAATTATGAATATTTGTAGAAAGGAATTTTTAAGTTTGCACGTACGACGCACAACAAAATTATTCTTTCCTTCAAAAACAAAAAAATTCATAAAGCTTCTATAAAAATTTCAGTTGAATGCCGTTAAGAATCAGAAAGATATTGATATTGTATGAGCTGAATTTCAGTTTGCAAAAGGTTACATTGAATTGTATTAAGGTTAGAAATATACCAAATACTTACAAATAAGGTTAGAATACAAAATGCATTCTTAAAAATTAAGTTCATAATATAAATTATATTCATGCTTTAAAAATGATGAAATTTTATAACAAAAAGGGCATAACCTATAAAAAAATTTTGCTTTGTATATCAATGACGTTAATTTTATTTTGGTTAATACAAAGTTCTCTATAATATTCTGAGGTGGGAAATGTTGATACCAAAAATGCACCTGTCTCTATTCACCAAAACATGAAAAATTTAATGAAATCTATGCGTAAGTAGACAGGAACAATAAGAAGCAATCTTTGCATCATGAAAGAACTAAATCTTACCGAAAATAGTTTTAAGCCATTTAAATACATCAGAATACAAAAGAGCTTCATGTTTGGATGCTACACAGTTAATATTGGAAACCTTCCTGGATGAAATTTCCACCAAAGGAAACGAAATGAACTAGCTTTGTTTTTGATGTGCTTCAGTACAGGTGACAAAAAGGGAATCAAATATGATAACAATAAATGAAAAATATATTGGTTGATGCGAAGGAAAAAAACTGAATATCGTGATAGCAAGAAAAATTACGTGTATAGTGAGACTGGAAAGAACTGATGTGTCCTGAGATACTGCGGTCTCTTTAGAGTATAGATTTAGAATTCCGTCTACGGCATCTGCTGAAAAGAGACTAGCTGTATTTAATACACATACCACTTTTCTTGAAATTCTAGCTTGTTATTTGTTTCATGCTCTGAAATGTTCTTTTAATTATATAGTACTTGGGGGCTTGAAAACATGGCTTTGACAGACGCAGAAGTTTTGAACTAACGAGCTTATACAAGGTGGCCATAAAATAACTTTCCCTGTTTGGGGCATCTGCAGCTAAAACGAATGAACGAAATGAAACCATCTTTCATATACAGACGGTGAAAGGCGTGGGATGATAAGTTCTGCAGGGAAAAAAAAATAATACCAAAAGTTGCGACTACGGAAAATACTGGCTCTGTGGGAGTACAGTTATGAATGAATTCATGAAACTCACAGAAAATAATATTTTATTCATCCATAATAGGCTTTCCTGGAAGCCGTGCAACATTTTCAATATGCTGACTTTCCCTGTGTACAATATACTAAATGACGTTCTCCAATGCTGCGTGTAAACTGTCAGGTCCGATGTTTATAACAGCCCGTCTTATATTCTGCAAATAAGACATGCAGGTTTGATTAAGAGCAACCACGGCATTACACTGTCTAGTGTAAAACAGTTTAACCAGTAGAGCACGCTGAAGTAAGGTAGGACCCATGTTAAGAACACATCCACAATCAATCACGAACAACAGTTAAGAACACATCAATAATCAAGAACGAACTGTTAACAGGTCATTTGTTCTTCCCTTTTTAAACAGAATGCATAACGCTGCAGTCACCCACGCACTAGGAATTTCACAAAATCCATCCTCTTGCAAATTTTCTCTTTCATATGTGACAGCAGCACCAATGTTTCTCCTATCGTCAAATGTTAGTACTAATTATATTTCTGCGGATTTTATCTTTCCATGCCCTCCATAGTCTGCATAGGAAATGTGGTTTCATTTCGTTCATTCGTTTTAGTTGCAGATGCCGCCAAACAGGGAAAGTTATTTTATGGTCACCCAGTAATTTGTCATAAAAATGGGAAAATTGCCAATCAAATCACCGCATAGTTGTTTTAAATAAACAGTCAAATAGTTATTTAAATTATATTTTAAAATTTCAAAGGAGCATCCTTCTTTATCCAGTCTGATATTTAATTTAGTACTTGTCAAAAGGATTCTGCCTTATGTTTTTCATTTTTATTACACAGACAGCATTTCCAAGTATATATATCTATACTTATATAAAGCTCAATGTGTGTGTGTGTGTGTGTGTTGGCTCTCTACAGAAAAGACCATTTGACCTACAGCTACCAAATTTGGTACGTGTATACCTTGGAGGTCGGGAATGTGCACCTGGGGTCCCTTTTTTGAAATTTTAATTAGAATTTTAATTATTAATTAAAAACTAACTTTCCCGCCAAAAAAATCTTCATTTCCCCATCACCAAATGAGTAAGGTTCCCCACGCTAGTGTGGCTTAGGCTTAACATTTTTCGGCCGATTATTTCAAACGATTCTGTTTATTTTCTTAATGTTTGATGCATTTAAAATTAAACGTTGCTAATGAATCGATCTTTCAGATTCATTCTGAAGTACTTTTGAATTAAAATAAAACAGAATAAAGGAAATTAAAAATTTCTAATCTGCATAGCGTTACCCCAACTGGCGCAGAAAAATTCACTCATTTGCGTTACCTAACTGGCGTTGAAAATTCAAGCATGCGCATTGTGTTCTGATTGTTTACATCTATTTTCAACGGAAGCGGACTAGATTTAAATTATTTTTAGGTTAGTTGTATGCTTTTGCAATTATATTGTATTTATGTTAGTTTAAGTTCATCGTTTTTTAAGTAATTTTTTTTATCTGTTTTCGACCGATTATTTTAAAAGATTCATTTTATTTTCTTAGTGTTCGATACATTTAAAATTAAACATTGTTAATTAATCGATCTGCTCATGATAAATCTGAGAAAATTTTGTTGACAAATTCTTGAGATTTTGCATAAATTAAAAAAGATATTCTTTAGTGCCCATAAAGTTTAAACTCTCAGTGACTCTGTCTTCAGTAATCATATTATAAAAAAATGCTTTGTTTCAGTAAAAAATATTATTATATTAATTGCAGATTAATCCTTTCCACTTTAATTTAAAGCATAAATTCTACGGGAGCTAACAGAAAATTAGAGAGATGCAGATTACGTTATGACTGAAGGCCTTTATAATATTATGAGTGAATTGAAATTTGAAGTTTTAAAATATTTTAATGAAGAAGCTATTAAAGTAGGAATTACATAAAATATTTAATTATTAAAATTTTAACGAGCATTAAGATTGGCGAACTGGCTGGTATATATGAAAATATAAATTCCCAAATTGTTCTAAAGTAATTTATAAGATATCTAATTAGATTTTCTTTGAAAAGATTCAACAATTTAATGTTTGCAATTTGTTTTATCTCAGGGTAAAAGCATTTTACTTATTATATTTAAATTTTTACTCATTATAAGTTTGAAAAGGAATGCTTTCGGGTTTCACTTTCTTTATATGGTTCAATTTTGCTTACAATTTTTGCATTTTATAACAAAATTTTAGAGGATATTTTTATTCGTCCATGACTGAATATGTAATTTGTGTTTAATTGATTTAATCCTATTTAATTGGTTACTTAACAGTATAAAATTTTAAGTAACAGCCAGAAGTACAGTAATTTTTTAAAAAAATTTTTCTTGGTATTAAAAGTTGAGAAGAACTGGTGCTAATAGCGAAGATAATAATTAGTATAAAGATGTAACACTATTAAATATATTCTTATATTTTATGAAAAATTTCAACATTGAATATGATAAACGATACATTTTTGCGTTTTTAACCCTTTGAGTACGCTGCTATGAACAGATATTCAAAACACAAATTAATTGAAGATGAAGTGATCATATTAAAGAAGTTGCAATTGTTTCAATTCAATAAGAAGTTATTTAAAGTTTTCTGTAATTATTATTATTATTATAGATGAAAGAGTAGTTTTAAATATATAGAATTTTTTTAAATAGTTCAAAGTGGTCATCAAACAGTAGGGATCATGGGTAAATGTTCAAAATCGAAAAATTCTGCAACGAGCTTCAATACTTTCGAAAAGAGAATACTAGTCACCTATCCTCATTTATCCTTTTATTGAGATATAGGAAAAATGAAAGCTTCCTTACTGAAGATTTACTAGAAGAAATTTGACTTGTGATTCAAACACAAATCCATCATTTTTTAATTTAAATGGCATGGATAAGAAATTAATATTAAAGGTATGCATTGATTGAATTTATCGTATCATTTAGTACATAAAAATTATGGCAAGAAAACTAGTTTATAAAAATTATTCATTTCTTTTTATCTGCATTTGTAATCATTGTGATGAATTTTGTATAACTGTATGAAAATAAAAGATGAAACCATTCTAGATGAGGGGGAAAAAACTGATGCACTAATGAGAGAATTCTTTTAAAAAATTTCATTATATATAAAGTGTATGTACTATATGCTATTTATTCTATCACCTTTCTTTCATCCATATAGAATATTAGTTCCATATAGCTCCTCGTTTTTCCTCGAATCGAAGGCAAGCCCAAAGGCTGAGAAATGTGAAACCTTTTGAGAACAGTTGATAAACCAGTTTCTGATGACATTTTGCGATGGTTATAAGGATGATATTAGACAGATATCTTATTTTTAGCTGTATCAACCGTCCAGTGAAACCTTCAAGTTCCCTTGCAGGATTGTTTTGAGGTAAGGTCAATCCTTCTACATTAGACAGCTTTCCTGCCATCTTCAGTATGTAAACTCGCTTTGCTTATTTCTTTTCAAAGTTTCGAATACTGAAGAGTTTTATGTTTGCGAAATTTATATTCAACTCTTGTGACTTAACCTAATTAATAAATTTATTTAAGTTTCACCATTTAAAACATTAATTCCTGTTGAAATAAACAATTAATTAAATGACTGACGGAGCTTCCAATAGTTAAACTGCAATTTTAGATTTTTTTTTTTTTTTTTGAAGTTTACAGGAGATAATAATGTCTCGAGTTTTGCCTTTATGATATGGAATGGTCAGAGGAAATAAATATTTTTTTATTTTGAATTGGTATTTAGCAGAATTTTTCAAATACGACAATTTCAAAAGTAATTCAAATATCTATTTTAAATTTTTTATAAAAAAATTCATCTGAAAATTGGACAAAGAATTTTATTCAATTGCTATTTTTTGCGAAGAGAAGAAACTGAAGCAGGTGGTTTTCTGAGATATTGTTCCTTCTCCGTAAAACGGCAGAAATCTCATGTGTAGCTTGGGTAGTATTAATGCCTTTATTAGCTGGAAAAAGCAAATGTCTTCATGTTCGTCCATATTTATTTTAATGATTTGAAAACATATAAAAAACGGTTAAATTGAAAAACACCAAAATCATCTATCCAATTGAGTATAAAATTCTATTTCAAAGTTAATGAAATAGGGTGCAAACAACTTTTATCTCAGCATGTATTTTTAAATTTGGAAAAAAAAACTCTCAGGAATAATTACAGAATTAATTATTTTCGATGCAATTTTTAAAGCTACAGTACAAACGCAATAGATAAGCCTACAGTTAGCATTCAACGAAATTACTGAAATTTTTCAAAGAGTACTGTATTTTGCCTTTAACTTCTATAGATATTTAAATTTAAATAGTCATTTCAACAATAAAAAAAATCAACAATTTTGGATGTTTTTAACATTTTTACGCATGCGCATTAAAATACTAAGCTCTGATTATGGTATGAAAAATGAATTGCATCCATAAAATTTCTTTTGCTGATCCTGATAATGTGCACTTAAATTATTTTATAAAATTTTGAAACAGGTAAAGAAATATATTATTACTTTCGGAAAAGAACCCCTAATTATAAACATTTAAAGCGAAAAAAATTAAACCTGATTTATTTGATAATTTTAATTTTTTGAACAAATTCATTTTTGTTTTCTTTACTGGTACATAACAATTTTTTCTACTCACTTTATAAAATTATGAGATTTTCAAATGAATCTTTCATTTAAGTGAATTAATTTCAGTTATTTCTTTTATTCTTATGATAGTTTAAAAGATGACAGTCAAGACTCTTTACCGATTTGTTGATGAAAAAGTAAGTGACACGTATTTTCTTAAAGTTTTTTATTTATTGTGTGTCATTTTTTTAATGTTAATTTCGCTATTCATTTTTAATGCTTTGAAATATTCTTAAATTAAGTTTTATTATTATACTATAATACATGCATATGCAGCCCACACGCCGAAGTAATCTTAAGACAATTAAGTGCATTTGAAATGTGTGTCAATCTGTGCATCGTATAAACTTTTAACGTCACAGTTCTCCCTGATGTAGAGTAAGAGTTTCGAGAGGAATCTTCTGACCACGATTTAAAATAACGTGTTCATATAATTTCAGAATGCAACACTAATCAATCTTAATGAAACTGAATTAACCATTCATATATAGAAGAAGAGTGTAATGCTTCATTCAGTTTCAGGAAGGCGAAGTTTTCCTCGAAGTTATTTGTGATTACAAAATCATCTGCATGACATTTTCGGAAAACGATACCATTCTAGAAGTCAAAGAAAAGATAGCAGAAGTCGCAAGAAGGTCTGAAAATTCGAAAATGATTTTGCCAGACTGCCAACGTCTCTACAAAGATAGCAGGGTAAGTGGTTTAGCGATGAAATTATTATATTCAATAAAATATAATCTTTGAAATTCTCTTCTATATTTAAATTTAAAGCTCATGCACAATATACTAAGCACATTTTCAGTGAGAGTTCAGTGGACATTCTGGAATATCTGGGAACGGTTTTAATTCAAAAATGCTTTACAGCTTATCTAGAATAGCATGCAGTTAGAATTAATAACAACAAAAATTCATTGAATTACTTGGAAAGAAATTCTAAATAGTTCCACTTACGCAAATTGTTGTCTTGAGAACAATACCCCCTGAACTCCATTTGTATGGTCCAATTTTTAAAAAAAGTATGAATCAAAGATTTCCTTATGCAGTCCTAAAATGGATTGTTTTGTTGTCATACATTATTAAGGAAACTTAACGCTATAGAAAGTTTTTTTTTTTTTTTTTTTACATATGTTTAATATAGGATAATTATTTAAAAGGTGTTTTTATTTCCAACATTACTTTATGCATTAACTTTTAATATTTAAACTAACTCAAATAAATGTTATTCATTTTACACGTTTAAATAGTGTAATAAAAGATTTTTTATAGACATTTCACTTTAATTTTGATAGAATCTTCAGCAAATACAGTCCTTCTTGTTCGCGATTTTAATTTTTTGTGCATTAAGAAGTGATTAAGGGAATGCATTGAAGACGCTTTCTTTTAATAGCTTTCATCTACTGAAGTCAGTTTTTATTTCAGCGCATGTCCAACAGAAGGACTCTGGCGTCATATGGAATCAATCCTATCACGTCTTCCCAAATGGAACCCAAAACCATCAGTCTGAAGTTTAAACGCTGTGGTAATTTCAATATAATTATTAGTTTTGGAAGCAATTTTCATTATTTTATACATAGTGTTACAGTATGTAAATGATATATATATTAACGTTTTCTTTAAAAGAACTGGTCTGGTTTTATGAATTAAATTAAAACGGCACATCTTGCTTACTAATCCTTTTTTTAATCTTAAGACGAAGTAATGTTTTCATTTAAATTGGTATATTTAATTTAAATATTAGCATACTTGTATTTTAATAAATATTAAATGCCGGCGTCCTTGCATAGGGGTAGCGCATCTTCCCCGTGATCTGGGCGTTCCGGGTTCGAATCCCGGTTCGGGCATGATTGATCTTCATGTGTGTTCTATCTGTGAGGTGTGTGAATGTGCCCCCCTGTAAAAAGGGGTTCTGCAAGCGAATGTGTGAGTTACATCTTCATATGAGCTAGAAGTCAGACTTCTGCCCTCGGGTGCTCAGGGGTCTTTACCCTCAGAAGCTACTGCATCCCCTTTCCGTGGTAACGCGGACACGACATCATCAGCAATAAATATTAAATACGTAATTTATACACTTTAATGTTACTTGATACGATTATTGTTTGTAAAGATGGTATTTTGCAATCGTTTTTCACTCAATCTCTGATATAACGTAAACTGGCACAACGTTGACACATTTTTTTCTTTTGCAAACTAGCAGCATAAAAATATTTCAAAATTATCATAAACCATTAATTTTCATCTCTAATTTTACATTTTAAAGAAATATGAGGATTTAAATAAACAATTATATATAAATAATAATAATATAAAAACAGCCTTAGCAAGGTCACCTTAGAAAAGGACAAGTTTGTCAATGGTTAAATGAGAAAAAAATTTAAAAAATGATTTTTTAAGCAATAAAAACACATAGTATTATCATAATTTACACGTTAGTATTAACTTTTTATTGTTAAGAAAGATATGCAAAACTATCCCAAAGTATTCAAAACGCAAAAATATGCACATTGGAATGGAATTCATAAACCCCTAAGTCTAATTTTTTTCTTAAATTAAAAAAATAAATTTCGAGCCATTTTCTTTCTAAGGAGATTGATTATGTGCACAATATTTTGTACAGTCAGTAAAACTTCATCATGCAAGTTTGGGTGGTAATTTTTTTTCTGTTATTCGTTCTAAAACATGATACCTAAACCGTCTTTCTCTTTCTCCATACAATTTTATCAACAACAGTTTATCAACAAAATATTGAGCAATATCCTTTTTCCCAAGAACTTGGTCGAAACTGACGCTTGGAACAAATGTTCCAAGTTTCAATTTCCAAGAATTATACTATCCATCTCCTGGCTCATGTTGACCTTTAATATTTCATCATGTTCCTCAGCGTGTCATGCAATGGAAATGCTCCACCAGATTCATCTCTGCTGTTAATATCTATTCCTCGTTTTGTTCTTTCATTCACGAGCCTCTATTTGATTTACTGTAGAATTACATGGACCAGATGGGTCGTTTTTCATGAATCATGAAATTGTGAAAGAAAGCTGTCAAACTAAAATGTTTATTCCCAAATTTATTAAACCATGATTAAATTTCACTGCATGCAATTCCTTCACCCAAACAACGTCAATTGAGCTTTATCGTGGAAACTAGGATTTACTTTTATCATTTAGAATGCTATTATAATTTGTTTATAAAAAGTCTTTAAATACTTAACACTTATTCTATATATCTGATTAAAATATGGCCAAACTGTAGATAAAATAAATTATTCAGTTTAAACAGTTTCCCCATTTCATTATCGCTTCGGTTAGAAAATAAAATCTGTTTAAATAGAGATAGATCAATTATTTGGCTTAAAATGTCATAACGGTAATACAATTCTTATCAATAAACCTCTTTTAAACACAATGGAATCGGTTAGGGATTGCAATACCGGGATACCGAATACCGGTATTTTGAGACATGTGTACAGTTTTGTAATACCGGTATTCACAAGTTTAAATACCGTTTTTTCGGTATTTACTAGAAATTTTTAAAATTGTCTCCACTATACGTCCAGGGATCGCCAACGTAACAAAATAGTATACGTTTTTGTTTTTATGTCACCTTAACGGGCGAAATGAATTAGACTGTGAATCAAAAGTTGCATCGTACAATCAAGAGAAGTGAAAAATACTGTTTGACAACGGATTTTAAAACCCTCCGCGCTTTTGTACATGCGTTAGGATGGATTCAATTCGACAAAATAGGGGTGAGAGGAAAAATGAAAGGAGGAGACTCGCGGACTTTAACAATGAAGACTCGCGGTTTTATGAGACGTAAATATTACAGATAATTAGTAATACAGAAGGAAAAACGTACTAATGCACAGTAAAATATTTCAGAGCAATTTTTATTTAATATAAGGAACATAAACATTAAATTATGAAGAATAAAAGAAAAATTTCTGTTCTTAAAATTTGGTAATTACTTTTTTACGAAATAACAATGATCTTTTTTATATCAAAATGTTTTTTATATGTTAATAATTTCCAAATACTGTGGATATAGAAACTCATAGAAACCGATTTTGAAGAGAGTGAGAGTGATATTGACAATGAAGATAATGACAATATAATTGTTGAAGAAGATATTGCCAATGGGATGAAATATTAACCCATCAAGAATTCCTTCCTATAATTTATAAAGTTCGAAAAATTGTTAAAATATTTAAACGTTCCCCTACAAAAATGCCATATTACAAAAATATATATTAACTGAAAATAAAACAGAATATATGTTAATATTAGATTCTAAAACACGTTGGAACAGTTTACTCCTAATGATGGAGCGATTTTTGAAACTGAGAAATCCAATCCAAAAAGCAATGATCGACTTAAACCTGCAAATTAATTTTTCAGATAGTGAATTCGACTTAATATCCAGAACTGTATCAGCTCTACTTCCAATAAAACTGGCTGTTGAAGTATTATGTCGGAGAGATTCTAATTTATTAACAGCTAATGCAACAATAAATTTCATGTTGCAGTCACTGAAAGAACAGCACTATCTGAAGAATTATATATTACATTGAAAAATCGCACAGAAGAAAGACATATATAGAAAATGTCTTACGGTATTTACATAATTATAATGATTTTAAAAATGAAAATGAAAAAGAAGAAAAAAGACTAACCAATTCAAATCTGATCAAGTTTATAGTAAATTTTCTTAAAATTTTTTATCCGCAAACCTATCCACATTCAGAAGAATTCGGAACAGTTATCGAAGATTATGATGACACTAATGTCGATATGAAAAGGAATTGTCTCTTGAACAAAAATTAGAATTAGCGATAAACAAAAAATTTCAACAAACCAAAATACATACAATACAGAATTCAGCTATATCCAAAACCATCCGACGAGAAATCGATTTATTTGAAGATGAGGGATTTAAATGTAAATACTTGGAAAAACTATATCGCGCATTGTTAACAATACCACCAACTAGCGTAGATGCCGAAAGAGCGCTTTCGACAGCTGGTAATTTTTGCACAAAATTACGTTCCAGGCTTGATGGCAGTACAATTGATGCAATATGTTTTTTAAGATTACATTTCAAAAATTTGTAATAGTACTACAGACTGAATAGTGATATTTACACTTTTTTGTGATTTAACCCTTTCTAGGGCCTTGGGAAGTATGCTTCCCACCAAATTTATCAATCTTTGTATGAAATTATGTAGGTTGGCATAAGTTCTGACAAATTTTTTTAGTAAGTCAGAAACTTAGATGCTTCAGTTCTTTATCTCAGACCAAATGATGTGTCTTCATTTGTTACTTAATTATTAATTAACCAAATTAATTAATTAATCAAATTAAATTTATCTAATAAGCTAAATGAATTCCTTTTCTCATTCTAATTTCAAACCTAAAAATATTTTAACATAATATGACTAGAAAAAAATGGCCCTTTAAAGGGTTAAATAAATAAGATGTTTCTCTCCTTTTTTGTGATTCTTTATATACCGTTATAATTTATAAGTTACAAATTATTTTTTGTGATATTTACAGTCTCTAATAAAACTGGCAAATAAAACAAAGAAACACCTGTATTTTCTTCTTTTCCTAAAATTTCTACTACCATACCAGCGGTAGGACGCTTGACCCCGCCGGATTTAATGTGAGCTATACCCGCTCACACGACGGTTCTTTAGTGAAATCGGCTCTCGAAGAACCTGAAACCCTCCGGTTCTGAAGTCGTGACTTTACCACCAGGCCACCGTGACCCGAGCAAAGAGTGAGAGATAGCACTACATCATTGAGAATTACAATGATCATCAGAATTAGAAGTGTAAAATAATAAAATTAAAGGCTTCCAATTATTTAAACTCCCGTATATATATATATATATATATATATATATATATATACGGGAGTTATATATATATATATATATATATATATATATATATATATATATATATATATATATATATATATATATATATATATATATATATATATATATATATATATATATATATATATATATATATATATATATATATATATATATATATATATATATATATATATATATATATATATATCAGATTTAGTGCCGTTCCTCCAGTGTTGTGAGGAAGACTCGAGAGGTCTCAGAATGCTATAAAAAGGAATTTATCTAAAGAAATCAAATGTGCCAATTTTTCAAAATTTTAAGATGAAACTTGTTGCTTTTAATGTGAGTTAATTTTTCCTTCATGTAATTTTAGCATTTATGAAAGTTCTTGAATGCTACATTATCTGGGACGATTTCTTTACCTATGAAAGTAAATGATGCCGGCTGCTTCTTCAGAAGAACATCTTAAACCCTGTGACGGTGAAAGTTTATAAAGGATCAAGGACTTGGAAGTAATGGAAATGTGATAAAAGAGATATACTTCTTGCCTTCGAAGGAAAATATTCAGAACTTTTACTAAGCCAAATCTTGATCATTATATCTCATTCTAAAGATAATGATTTTGTATATAACATACTTTCTAAATAGCTCTAAATAATAATAATTATTATTAAGAACCGAACTGCTTTTCTAGTTCATTATTTGTTCCAAATCATGAGCTTTTAAACAGCAGATTGCTAATGTAATTTTATTTCTGTGCTTCAAGTAAAATAAAATAAGTGACTTATAGTCTTTGATGAATATTTTATATACTCAAATTTCATATAGATATAAGCATGTTCTTTATTCGCAGGATACCCTAAATAAAACAGTGCCATGCCATTCAGTATTTTGTAAATAAATGTTCTGAAATATTTGATGCTTTCATTGGTGCACTAATTCTTTGTGAACTGTGATGTGAACAAACAATGTTAGGGAAAGCAGAAATGGAATACTCAGAAAACTGACATGGGTTTGGTGGTAGAAAGAAGTTCATTTGTTTAATTTAGAACAAAAACAAAACAAGCGTCTTGCACTATACATTATCATACCTACTATAGTTATAAAGTTTTTCAAAATAATTTCTTACAATGAGCTATTTAACTGACTCTTTAAGTTTTAACTACAAAGAAGATGATGTATTTTATTATAATCCTATGCATCATTTTCGAATAAATTTTTGTATTCTATTAAAGATTCCTCTCTCTCTCTCTCTTTCTCTTTGATTCTAAGCATATTGTTTTATAGATTAAAGGATGAATCAGTTTTAAGACACTTTATCGGAAGCTTCAAATACTCAGTAATAATTTATGATTTTATATAATTATTTTTAAAAAATCCATTTATCTAGAGATTCAGGCAATTTTATTTTATTCAGTAGTAATTCTGAATAAAATTTGAAAACCAACAACAAGGAATTAATATAATAACATCTTTTTTATTGTAATTTTCTTATAATTTTATGTCTATATATTGTTTACAGAATTCTTTAAGTGATAATGAATTGTAAAAGGTTTCCCAAGTCAAAAGGAAGGTACAAAAATAAAATAATAATAATAATTAAAATCCTTAATAAAAAAGTATTAATTTCTTTTGAATTTAAAAGGAATGCCTTCAAGATATCGGCAAATTATGCATAATATATACAATCGACAAAATAAGGTATTTTTTGTGAATCGTCCTAAAACTGAATATTGCGTGTATTTTGAATTGCATTGAATTAACTACTAGGTGGGTTAAAAAAAAACTGATCAGCAGTAGGAAATATAACTACAAGAATATTGTTTTAAAAATTTTTTGCGTTAAGTAAGCTAAACGCGTCATATTGATCATTATAAATATGGATAATTTAAATGTAGAAATTTCTTGAAATAGATCAATATCCTTCAGTTATAGTTCTGCAAAAAATTCAATTAAATGCATATTATTTTGAAATTCATTTTGTTTTCTTTTAAAACATGATTTTATCTTTATGATAAAATCAAGACCGCGTTTATAATTTCTTTGAATATTTCAGATATCCTTTGGTATATAGGTAAAAATCACTTATGAACATTAATATTGTCTAAATCATAAATTATGCAAAAATTTCTAAAATTAATTCTTTTTTCTGAAACACAAAAGGAAACTTTGAACTATTTAATTGCCCACATGTCAAGAAATGTCGTTATTCATTTATTTATCTTTTTTTTTCTGTCAAAATTAAAATATATATATATATATCTTTGAGCTCTTAACAGACTTACAAAAATTCGTTTTCTTCTCACTTCTTCAAAAAATTTCACTTTTATTGCTTGTTTTTTTCTGCAAATATATTGTAATTTGTGTGTGTATCTATTGATATTTTATCAGTGCTTTATTTTTAATAATTTGATAGAAATCAATAGGGTTTTTTTTTTGTCTAAAATCTTAGTGCTGACATTGTTTCAGTTAATAATGTGAGCTTACGATAATGAAATACTAAATTTCGAATACATATCTGAATTCTTCAGATTAAAATAGCTGCAATATAACATTTAGCAGTTTTGAGTAAGCAGTTGATGAGTTAAAATTTGAACTCCATATATTAAATAAGAGTTTCCATTTTTTTCAACATATTTCATGATATAATAAATCTTTGAAAATAATTCCTACTGGATATTATAATACTCAATAAAAGACATGAAATTTATATATATTTAAAATTATGAACGCATGTTTTATATTTTTAATTAAATTTTCAATTCACAATTTTAAAAAAAATGTTTAGAAATTCTTTCAAATGTTGATGCCATTCGAAACAGCAATATCTACAACATCACTGTCCCAAATTTTATATTTTGCCATCAAATAATTTTTGAAATATGTAGCAATAACCAAAAGCTTTCAGAACAGATTGAGTTTCTCATTTTTGGGAGAGCATCTCAACTTCGTAAAATGATTCCCTGACAAAAGAAAAAAACAATAAAATTGATCTAAAAACATAAAAGGTCTTTCAACATTGTTGATTATTTTTATTTTTATTTTATTTATTTATTTTGTAAAATAGAGGCTAAGTTTAGGGGAAAAAATCGATTCATGCAACAGATTCTACTCCGATTGCATTTCAAGTGAAGTTTCGTTTGGGACTCTTTGTGAACTAAGTGTAACTGATAAATTAACCAACACTCTTGACAAGAGACATCCGAGCATATTTTGATTAAACAAATCTGAGACTGGTTAAAACCGCTGACGTTAGCAAAAGAAATAGACATTTCCTAACAGCGCAAGAAACAAAAGTTTGTTTTGGGAAGAGAGCAGACACACATGACTACTGTTCAAGGTCGCGCGTCAATAATTCCGCCAAAATAACGGTCATGTACACGATGATATACTTTGAACTGATAGGAAACTGACACTGATAGAAAAACTTGTTTTAAATGTAATTCTACATCGCATTTAATAAAATTCTGCCTTCAAAATGTTGATGCTAGACAGCATAACAATCAGAGAAGATCCGATAACTCAAATCCGGTAAACTCCATGTTTAAATCAAATGAAATTCCATAAGAGTTAATAATCGCTGAGCTGGAATACGTAGATATCATTGTTCCTTTTAAAGCTTTGGTTGATAGCGGAAGCGTGTTAATGATCATTAATCCTAATTATTTAAAGAAATTGAATTATGTTGGCCGTAGCACAAAAATTAAATTAGCAAACAGTTCAATTGTCGGTTATCCGTTAGTGGCGATAGATATAAGTCATGTTGATAAAAATTCAGAAGCGAAAAGAGTTCTAGCAGCTGCAGATACAAATATTTCTTTTGAATGTATTATACCAGCTAATAGCTATTTAGATCTTAAAAATACTTTTTCCAGTTAAAATCCTACAACGGAATCCGTGTCTGGAAATAAATCCGCGTGAGTCATCAAAAGAATACCAACATTGCATAATTCCTTCTGTAGATACCAGAAACGAATCGAATAAATTAATCCATGTGAATAAAAAAGAAGCAAAACATATTTCTTCGCATTCTGCTTGTTGTATAAAAAATGATAATAATTCATCTTCTATTCTAAATTAAAATAAAAGTATTACTACTTGTTCGAGTAGGAATGCTAACTCGGATTTTTTTTTTTTTTTTTTACAGAGTGATGATATATCTTTGAATTAGGATAATTTGTTGACGTTAATTTAATAAGTGATACTTATTTTGAAAAGAGTTTTTCTGATGTAAATTCTGAATGGTTAGTGCTCCATCGAAAAACAACAAATTACAAAACAAATCGAGGAATGGCTTGCCCAAGGTGTTATTGAAAAAAGCTATTCTGATTATGCTTCTCCAATTATCTTAGTGAAACATAAAAATCGTTAACCCAGACTGTGTATTGATTTCTATTCTTTGAACGAAAAACAATCGAAGATAAATTTCCTCTACCAAACATAGAAAATATTTTTGATAAGTTACACTCAGGCAAAAATTTTTCTCCACATTAGATCTCAAAAATGTTTACTTTCATATTGATTTGACTCCAAGCAGCAGAAAGTACACGGTTTTTATTAGCCATGAAGGATTATTTCAGTTTAAAATCTGTTGTTTCGGACTTACGAATGCACCTGCTATGTTTCAACATTACATTCAAGTAATTTTTTAAGAATTAATATATGACGGAACTTTGATTGTTTATTTGGATGATATTATCATCCCATCCCAATTATTTCTGAAGGTATTCAAAAATTGGAAGGCGTCTTACACACAGCCTCTGAATTTGGTCTACAGTTAAATATACATAAAAAAATATCAGTTGTTTCTGAAAGAAAAAATTAACTTTCTTGGTCAAGTCATCGAAAATGGACAAATTAGGCCATCAACTGAAAAAACTTCAGCAGTACTAAATTTTCCTCAACCACGTAATGTAAAACAAATCCAAAGTTTTTTTGGGTTTAACGGGATATTTTCGGAAGTACATTAAAGATTATGCTTTAAAAGCTAGACCTCTAAACGATTTACTTAGACAGGATGTAACATTTAATATCGGTCCACCTCAAATAAAAGCTTTTGAGACTCTTAAAAGAGCATTTATCGCAAGATCCAGTTTTTCATTTGTACAAACCAGGTTCCAAACTGGATCTCCATATAGATACTTCCAAATTAGGTTAAGGTGGAATTCTTCTTCAAGCTGACGACGATGATAATTTACATCCCATAAGTTATATGAGTAAAGAAACAACACCTCAGGAAGAAAATTTACCGAGCTATGAACTAGAAGTTTTAGCTGTTATTAAAGTATTAACAAAATTCCGTGCTTACATTTTAGGAACTAAAATTAAATTTGTTACTAACTGCTCTGCGTTCGAACAGACTATTACTAAAAAAGAATTAATCCGTAAAATAGTGCGATGGGTTTTATTCCTCCAAGATTTTGATTATGAGTACATCGCTCGGCCAGTCAAATGCGTCACATTGATTCACTTAGTAGATACCCAACAGTCATGCCTGCACTTTGTGATGATTTAACAGCAAGAGTGCAAATTGCACAGTTGTCAGATGAATACATAAAAAAATTGAAAGAACTATGTAAAGATAACAACCAAGTTGATTTCGTCGTAAAAAAAATATATTTTGTATAAATGTCAGGACAAGCGTCGATTGCTTGTAATACCTAAACTAATGAAACATGAAATAAATAAAAACGCGGATTCAAAAAGGCACATCGCCGCGTAGAAAACAAACTAAGAACATTATCGAACGTGACTATTTTTTCCCGAATATGCAAAATAGTATAGAATCGGTTATACAGAACTGTGTCGAATGCATTTTAGTCAACCGAAAGCGTGGTAAGCCTGAAGGGTTCTTACATCCGATTCCGAAGGAAAACTTTCCTTTAAGTACTTACCATGTTGACTTTATTGGACCCTTAGTGTCAACCAACAAAAATTACAATCATATACTCTGCATAATAGATGCATTCTCAAAGTTTGTTTGCTTATATCATGTTAAAGGTGTGTCATTGCAAATGACGCAATTACGAAACTGCAATTACAGGAAGCAGTGCTCGGAAATCCCATGCGTATCATCACGGATAAAGATTCGGCCTTCACTACCAAGGAATTCGCAGACAATTGCGCGAATCAAAATATAAATCACATTCAAATTACCACAGGAATACCTCGAGGAAATGGACAGGTGGAAAGAGTTCATGGAACTCTTATTCCCCTGCTTGCCAAACTTTCCATCAATGATCCCACGAAGTGGTACACTCATGTTCAAGCAGCACAGAGTGTATTTAACTCTACTGCTCCACCGAGTACTAAATTTACTCCTTTCGAACTCATGATCGGTGTTCAAATGAGGCATAAAAATGACCAGATAATTATCGACATCCTACAGAAAGAATATGAGCAAATGGTTATCGACAGCCGCGAGGGCATTCGTGAAGAAGCACGACAGAACATCTTGCGCCTTCAAGAAGAGAATAAAAGAGCTTAAAACAAGCACAGAAAGAAAGCGACCAAATATATCCAGGCCATACAGAGGACCCAATTCGGCAGTGGTTTGAAGCTTCGCCCGAAGTTCCATGGTCCCTATCGCATCACAGCCAAGAAGCCACACGGGAAGTACCTGGTGGAGAAAGTGGGAATCCACGAAAGCCCAACCATACCTCTACAGCAGCAGATTGTATGAAGCCTTGGTCTACAACTGCATAAAGCACCTATTTTTTTTTCTGTTTTATAAAAAATCTAAATTTCCTTTTTTGAGTTTTTCAGATTCTTTCTCAGGTTGATGAGGGTGTCAAGTTCATCAGGACGGCCGATTGTGGTGTCCGGAGCATCATCCTGATGGCTCCGCTTGCATCATCACTTAACAGCTAATACGAAGCCATCTCATTCCCGCCAGTAGAACTCTGTATTCAGTTATATAAAAGCGTTCGACGATGTAAAACGGTCCAGCCGTTCGTCAAATTCATTAAATTCGTTTGTTATCATATAGTGTGTGATTCTTGTAATATGAGCCATCTCTAAGCATTAATCTCAACCGGGCTTTCCCCTAGGGCCCGTGAGAGATATTTGATTTGATATATATTCCAGTTAGTAGAGGCCTGTTTTTCGAGCCAGAGTTAACATGTCTCTACATATATAAATAATAAAATATAATTGAATGAAATACAAAATCAATTCCTTGTGTATGGATAATGCATTGTTTAAAAACTTTCACAAAGTATCAATTTTTTTTGTGAAACAAAAACTTATAAACATTTCCGTAAATTTTTTGTTTAATAATTTTTCTGATAAAAAGAGATTACATATAAAAATTATTCCTAAAACTGATTTAAAATATCGTTTGGCGGAAACTTGAACATGTAGATCATTAATACAATGTTTAAAAATTCAATTATAAAAGGAATGTTTAAGGGAGAAAACATTGCACCATGAACTATTAATTTAACTTTGTTTTATAAATATTAATTGCTAAACTTATCGAAAATGTTATGTTATTTTAAACAATATTTCTAGAAAATATATTTTACATGTAGATAAATATATAAATAGAAGCATGGATTTCGGATTTTCATTTAGTTTTATTTCATTGCTAATAACAGCAGGAATAAAAAAAATTAACTTTTCTTAAAGAAAAGTTGCTGTATTACCGGCTGAAATGAAAACTTGAATAAAGCAAAATATTAATGGAGTGACTTATTTGCTAATATTGCATACGGTGAAACAGCCCTTAAACATTTTCTCTAATGTGTAAATTTGTTTTTACTCATGTGCGATATTTTAAACCGATTGGTCTAAAATTTTATGGCTGGGAATTTCTCATGCAAAATCAATTGAAAGATGAAAAAATAACGGTTGTGGTTGGAATTATGAAATATAAATATGTAGATCTCCATTAAGCGAATGCATTTTACGTATTTTTAAAGAGAACATTTTCCAAATCGAATGATATTTTTTACTTTAAGTTCGCTTTTATAGATTATGAGCAGCAACAGGTATCCGGATCCATTTTTGGCGAACTCTACAAATAAAAAACAATCAAATGACTATCAAATTAATGATAAATATTTTTTGTTTTATTCCATGGCATAAAAGAATTAAATAAAAAAAATTGACGAAATAAGCCGACTTTCAAGACTTCGAAAAAATAGGCACTATCAAAATTAAATTAACTTAACCTGTTTGGTTTCAGAAGTTCGGCAAGAATACATTTGATAAATACCTCATCATCGGTTGTTAATTTAAATATTTTAAATAAGAAATAAATTTTATATAAAAAAAAGAATTATTGTAGTCATTCAGAATTTCACCATAGTAAGAAGTCTTTTGACTGGAACCTTTTATTGATGCTTAAATTTTTTTTAACGATGTTCATTCATTTCTTTGGAGATAAAAGGTTATGAAGAAGAACACCATTTTTGGTTTTTACACTCAAAGAAGTATTTAAGTCCTTTGTATTTGTTACAATGCCTGGCTAAAAGTTAATTTTAGTCAGGCATTGTAGGATAACTTAGTTTGAATAAAAATAGTAGAACCCGTTATTTTTCAACGCTTGTTAACACTATGATTTTATTAATAAGGCAAATGACATGGCAATTAAATATATAAACTTTCTCTTGTCGTCTTAGTTTTCACACAGTATTGTGTGATAAGTCTCAAAATAATTTTTAGATAAGTTAGTCCGAACAATTTACTCATTACATCGTATTATATTAAAACCAGAAAAAAATCCTACTTCATTATCACTATGTAAAATCAAATATGATAAAGGAATGAAGTAAATTGATTCCTTATTGAAAAGTAATCAAATCCTTATCATGGGAGTGCATACAAATCTCGTGCATCCTGAAATAATTTACTAACAATATCGATAAAACATTTGAGATGATTTATTTATCAATAAGGATTTTATTGAAAAAACTATTGATTTTTTTAAAACATCGTGGATTCGAAACCTATTTCCAATGAAGATTTACTTTGTAATTGGTTTAAGTTAAATATCACATATTGAAGGATTTTATAATTCATCAAAATGTAATTGCTTAAAATAATGAGGATGCATGAAAGGCATTTTAGTTTTCCAATTAATATCAAATCACACATCAAGGAGCATAAATATTTTTTAAATATATGACTTCAGAAATAATTATCGAAATTTAAATTAATTATTAATTTAATTTAATAATTAATGAGGACAGGAATTTCGCGCTGCTGTATTCTAAATAGCTGAAAATCTCTCCGAAACACATACAAAATTTGAAACTACAAACAATCGGTTATATATATAAAGGAAAAATTCAGAGACGTTCCGAATGTTAACTGTATTTATCATGTGCCTCATTTTACTTCAGAACACGCAAATTGTAAAGTTGCTTTAAAGTCACCGATCGAACATAGCCGCCGCATTTTATAAGTTTAGAACTCGCAAAAACATATCTTTAGACTCTTTATCAATTGAAAGGCATGATTCAAAAAGATGAGAGAAAAAAACAGGTTCCTGATCTAGTGGTGGGGGAAACTGGTATTAGAACAGATAGTTACGCTGTTGCGAAATACAACCGTCGATGGCATCCATGGGGCTATTGTTGGTAGTGGCAGAGCAAGGGGAGTAGAACGACATTCAGATTTAAATCTTTTGACGGTATGAAAATTCTCTGGAAAAGATCCTCACTTCTACTCGTTCAAAATAAGTTTCATACAGGAATTTAAACACAATGATTACGATAAACTGGCAGCATTTGCTCTGCCATTTCTTGCCAAGAGGGATGTCGATAAGGCATGGCCGGGGAGTTATCTGTGGGAATATGCAATTCATTCCCACCTAAATGAGACTGTTAACACTCATAATTCTAAAATTTGAGTATCCGAATAAAACCTTGTAGTTAAGAAAATTTCATTGCATTTACCAAAACTCACTGTTCGGTGAGGCTTCATAGCATATTTTATCATCATACTTTATTTTTTTTTTTTTTTGAGAACTTAACTCACGCACTAGCACAGACTTAGACCGTTACAACGCAAGTATATTATATGTTTACTAGTTTGCCATTCCGTAACTTCGACAGAAGCAATGGCTGGATCAGCTAACTTTCATGCTGGATAGAGCACCATCGCACATCTGTCTCTAGATACAATGGTTTTGCAGCTAACATTAGATAAGAAATAGTCATAAGGGGCATTTTTCTATTCACACGGTCATCTCTCTCCCCGAATCTTACCCCAAGTGATATTTTCTTGTAGGATTATTTGAAGTACAAGGTCTGTCTAGGCGGTGTCCTGACCTTCACAACATTAAAAAACAACATATAAAGGACCGCGCTGAACATTCTGGTGAACTTTAAGTTCGGCCGTTAAGAAAGTTTAATACAAAATACAATGAGTAGTCGAATAAAACATCTATTTTTTACATTGAAAGAGGTCTATGCCCTCACTGAGGAATTGAATAAAATACTTTATTGAATAAAATGGCGTGATATACTGAAATATCATCTCTCTAGCCCCTTGAGGCAGTTAATTTACTGCATTAAAGCGATGTTAATTGAAATTTCTTCTTTATTATTCATTTTTCTAATCCTTAATTGTGTAGGCTATAACAGAACCCATTTTCCCTTATGAGCTTCGGAATTAATTTTTTCACGGAATCTTTTTTCCTTGCTATCATTGCCCCCTTGTCGAATTTGGCAATATCTCGGTTGGTAGATTAAGCTACGATGATTCTAAACAGCATCAGTTTAAAAGAAAGTAAATATTTTAAAAGAGAATATAGTAAAACACCTTCTATTTAAAAGCATTTCAATTTCACGCACTTTTTTTCTCTGATCGCTGACAAAAAATACCAGAAAAGGAGTGTCGATTGAAAGACAGTTTGATCAAAATCTGCGAAAGGGAAGAGAATTTTCATGCTCAATGTTCTTCACTCGACCATAGCCAAAGCAAATTTTGGGAAGGTGAGTTTTATATTTATTAAGTATACTTCAAACTTATATTAAAGTAGCGATTATGAGCCACCAAGAAAAAATTATTGAAACAACAATGCTTAAACACAAAAATAATACATCAACTTTAAATACAGATTCAGTATAGAATGTATTTCGATGCTAATTTATTTAAAATTCCATAATTAGTTAGAAAGAATTACACGACTAATACTAATAAAGAAAACTGAACTCCATATATTTCAATATTGGAAACTGCTGAACTAATGTCAGTAAATCTCTATTTATTAATAGAGTAGAATATGTGTATGTGTTGCCGCACTACAAAACAGACCGTTTTACCCATAGCTACAAAATTTGGCATAGATATGATTTGGCAGGTACAAATGCGTACCTCGGAGTGATTTCGTTTTTCGAAATTTCAATTATTTAGAAGTTAAAGAAAATGCCGTTGTTTCTTGTACGCCATAATTTCTAAAAATATTATAGCATAAAAGCAGTTTTTCTACCATGTTCAAATTCAAAATATAAATTTTCAATTATATGAATTAACTTGATGTAAAATTTTTCGACTAATTTTAGTTAATTTTAAAAAATATTTTTGTTTGTACAACCAAATTTTCATTGTTGTAATAAAACTCAAATTGTTCTCATTATTACTACAGTTGTTTCAACCAGAATTTTTCTTCCATTGTTGATGATCAAGAAATGAAGATTCAGCTTATTTTTATGTATTAACTCTTATATGGCACAATTGCTCAGAAACAACATGTGTTTTCATTGGCTCTTATGGGAGATCTACAAGTTTACATAAGTATTGTAAGCATGCCATGGTATACAGATTTCAGAGTAACAATCAAAATTAATTAATTATTTTAATAATATAAATTAATTTAATTATAATACATTTCTAAAAATAAAATAATTAAAATAAATTTCTAAGAGCATGTAAATGTATTATAATATCCTACTTACTTAGTACCTGCACATAAAAATATTTTTCTACAACTTTTCACTGTTTGCCAATTGAAGGGTCTAATAGGTTTTTGTGCTTAAATGGTGATTTAAATTAAAATTTTGAAATTATTTCTTATCTAACTTCAGAGGTAAGCAATGATGAAATTTTTTTTAAATCACCCGTTTTTATACACTGTGGCGTTTTACTGTAATATAATCAGATGCATAAAAATATATTGTCTTTTTTTTCTCCTAAAAATTGTTTTACTATTGAAGGAGATTGGATTTTTTTCAGTCAGAGTAATTGTTATTGAATTTTCTTCTGAAATATTTCTTAAATTATGAACTTGAATTTCAATACATAACGATTCTATTTTCTGTTCTACATTTTTTTTGTTTAGTTTCAACAATTAAGTTATTAGATTAAGTAAAGTTTAAATATTTAATTATTTCCCGCTTTCAAATTTTTGGTCAGAAAATTGAAGGAAGGGGCTTAAATCACGATGAATAAAATCGCATGAGTCAGATGGCTATCAAAATTTGAAGTATAAAAAGGATTTGGTGATTAAGGCTTTAGACAAAGCTTTGAATAAAAGATTGAATTGAAAATTTTAGTTTAGTAGTAGTTAGAATTGGAAAATTTTAGTTCATGTCTGTAAATTTAGCCAAAGGTGGCTACAATGTCACATGTTTTAAAAATTAACTATCAGGTGTTCATTTCACTTGGTTTGATTATAATATTCGAAACATGGAAAGCATAGATTTTGGATCGTTATATAATAAATAGCCTAGATGAAATTAATTATCATAAATGAGGCACATGTTCTATTTATCTTCATTCTCAAGTCAAAAGTTTTTCGTTCTACATTCAAACGTTCAAACGTGTCATCAGCAATAAATTAATGATTTAGAAATTTTGAACCTTTTAAAAAATTTCCCTTGATAAAACTTTAATGAAATTCACAAAAATTAACGAACTAGTAAAGCTTTATTAAATTAATAAACTATTAAACTATTTATTGAAATAATAATTGATAAGACCAAATCATTAGAAGTTGATTTCACGTGTATTTAATCCTTTATAGTTCTCTGATATACATTCTTACCACCTGCAAAAGATTTTTTATGAGGGCGCAAAAAATATTGTAAAATGATAAATAGGATAATTAGGTGCTTAAAATTCAATTGCGCTACCTTAATAGCTCAGAAATAAATTCAATCTATATTTAAATATCATTTATATTCAAAACTGGTAAATATGCTTACCACTGTTTGTTCACGATGTAAGGATTTTATTAGAGACATTAAGTTTCAACATTTGTCATTAAATTTTAACTCCTGTAAAAGTTTTCAGAAATGAAAACCACTGTGTTGTTTTCCTTATTGCTAAGATATTCTAATATTTAATTATCATTATTTGTTATTGAATTTATTTAATTTAAATTCAACATTAATTTTTTAAAATGAACAAAAACTGTTCGATTCAGTTGAAATTTCTTAAAATTCGGAATCCTGTTAATGATTTTATGCATATTTTGACTTTATTTTTGATATGTTTATGATTTGAATACTATAATTTATGACATTTTAGCTTATTTCTTACCGCAAAACGTGGCTAAGATATTATTAATAAAATTGCATCAGATTGGAGCAGTTTTTCTTTTATGCAATGTAGCAATCGGCCCAGCCAGCCTACAAAATGCTAAATGGGCCTCAAACTTTAATATAAGACATTACTGAATTTGAATTCCAAACAATTCCATGATTTAGGATTAAAAAATGTATAAAGATGTTTTAAATTACCTAAAATTAAGTGGTAAGCATATTTATCATTGAACATTCCATGGTATTTTTTACTCTTAACGCTCAATGGTAAATATGCTTACTACTTTCAGTTTCCCCTGAACGATCTCCGGTAAGTATATTTACCATCCCTTATTTCATAAATTAAAAGACAAATCAACATACTTTTGATGTTTTAGAATTTACACCATCAATTTATCATGATATAACCATAAAATTTTTTATTTGTCAATGCCCCGGAATTATGCCATATTAAGGGTTAATTTAATACTAAGCACACGGAAATCAGCCGCTTAGGATAACTGCCACCCTAATCAACCCCCTTAACCTTAATAATAAAAGGAAGCGCATGCCTTATTCAGCTTTTTTCTTAACACTACTAGTGTTCAGTAACCACTTCATATGCAAGGGGCAACAGTTTTTACATCCCTCTTACACCCCGCGGAGACAGGTAGGCTCTGCCAAGCTTTTTTTTAACTTAACTCACCCGCAAAAACAAACAAACAAAAAAAAAAAAAACCAGATAAGTAAAAGTAACTTTTTTGTGCAGGGCAAAGAGAGGGATAAGGGACTATATATACAGAAGGAAAGTCAGGTTGGACACATTGGGAAATAACTGGAACCCAGCGAGTGAAACCAGTTTATTTCCTTTCTTGCTGTTGTTTGACACGCTGCAGAGATAGAGTGTTGTTTGGAATAGCTGGTGGGAGAGCAACACACATCTCAGAAAGCATTGATTTGATTTCTTCTAATCCGTCGTTGATCTTTTTCAAACAAATGTAATGAATTTAAAATTGGCTACTTAATTTTCAAGTTCGCTCTATTTTAGTTCATTCATTCCGTTTATTAGGGCAAGGTCATTGTTCTCTTTCCTGCTTTAGGTTTAGAATGTCTTTCTACCTGCATTTATTGTGAAGAGCACTTAGAAGTTACAGGTAAGAGTTTTATTACCTCTAAATATTAAGTAACTAATAGAGGATTGTTTATTTCGTGTCATGAATGTTAAAAAATACTTTAAGTACGATAATCATTCTAATAAGAACATAACATTTATATTACATATTATTTTTTTAAAAAAAGTTATAGTTAAAATACAGCAAAAAATGCAAAAATAATTTTTATAATGTTCGAAAAATTCCGTAAGAAACCTATTAAAAATTAAGTACAGGTTGTTAATGCCAATTCAAAATTTATTTGAATAATTAATTAATTAAAGCTTGGTCATGACTTAATTTTTAAAAAATAAGTGCATATGAAAAAAACTTTTCAGCTCATGGAATGTTAAAAAAAAAGAAGAATGGCAATTTCATTTACAGTCAAGATCGTTACAAGTTTTAACTGTAGCAGAAGCCAAGATATAACAAAACGTACATAAATAATTACGTGAAATTCAATACTGTTAGCAAGGATTAATACGAAACGGCTTTTACATAATTTTGTCATTTCTTTTCAGGATTTCTTTGAAAAATATGCATTGCTTAATAAATGCTGAAAATTAACAGTCTATTATGCCGAAATGATTTTATTATAAACTTTAGGCATCATAACTCTTTTCAAATGGGAATATTTTGCAATACAAACCGAAATACCTATCAGAAAGACTTATTTCCTTTTTTTAGGTCAGTCGGAAGGCCAATACAAACAACCAACTGTAGCAACAGCATAAAGAAAGGTAAATCAATATTTTCAATAGATTTTTTTTTATCATGGTTCAATTTTAATTGAATCAGAGCTTCACTACTATAGTGTCATTAAAAAAGGAAATTTTCAATCATAAAATAGTAACTTGATATGAAGAGAGTATTTAATTGAATCGCAATTCTTTGAAATTTTAATGAGTCGGGCAAACAGTGGAAAAAGTACAAAATATGCATATAAGTGATCTTTTAAATAATGAAAAATAGCATTTATTATAAATTCTTGTTGTATTCAAATGTACTTTTATAGATAGTAATTAAATCTAGTTTAATGTGCGTAGCTTTATTTACTTTAATATAAGCGTTTTTATTCCTATTCATAAGAGCATTATTATTATAATTATTTCATTTGCTAATAAAATTTTTATTTAGAATAAGCAGTTGAATTGAAAGTGCAAACTCGGTTCTTAGTGGCCCGGGTCATTGGCATCTGTGGCATCAAAGTTTTTCTCACTTTGAAATTTTGAATGATTTGTTGAGAAATTTTGATTTTAACCTGTAAGATTTATATCCAATTCCTTCCACAAACGTAAACTGTTTTATAATACCCAAAATAAAAATATGCATAACTCGTATATACAAAGTAAAAATATGTATATTAAGAGATATACTTAAAAAATATGTATATCTCGTATCTCATAAATATGTATATCTAAGTAGTGAAATATTTAAATGATCATTCACTTCCTTTACACTGACTTCCTTACAACATCTTTATCATAAAGATGAATAAACATTTACAGAAACCCTTTCCTACCGTCATCTGGTTTATGGATAGGGTTGAAGGTTATTCACAGAGGAAGGATTTTTCAGAAATTTTTCTTTTCGTCACTTTGAATTTTAGTTTCCCCCAGATAGGATGATTTTGCAGATACTGATGTCTCTATAATCATTGATTTTTTATGTATCATCATAATTGATAGTTTTTTGTGCAGTAAGGTTTGATATTGCAGTAGTTAAGAAAAGCTAGATTTTTAATCAAAAGTATTACTAAATTTATTGATTGTACGATACTTTATCGTTCTAATCTGTATTCAATTAGAATATGCATTTTATGATGCGGATAGTATAATTGGGAGTATATTATGAGATTAATTTTATTTGAAGCCTTTCACTAGAATTCATTTTTAATACGTACTTAGATTCTGAAAAAATTTTTATCCTTTTGAAAGTATCACAATTTTTCCATAAAAATTAAGAATTTACTCGATTTAAATTAGACTTTTTAAAATTAAACTGTTTGCTGGCCAGAAGTGCTGGATTTTTTTATAATCATACGACTGACAAAT
The DNA here is from genome assembly GCF_947563725.1 of Argiope bruennichi. Taxonomy (NCBI): domain Eukaryota; kingdom Metazoa; phylum Arthropoda; class Arachnida; order Araneae; family Araneidae; genus Argiope; species Argiope bruennichi. The sequence goes on along the minus strand of NC_079162.1, from coordinate 130,216,140 downwards.
AAATCTGACATTATTTACTTTCTTAAAGTTATAAAACGCAATAAGTCATACAGATTCTATGGTTATTTAAATTTGTATGCATAAATTTCAAAAAGTGTAAAAACCAATTTAAGGTTCTAAACTATTCTACAAAATTGAATGGTTAAAACTATAATGCAATGTGTGCGTTTTTTGAAATATTTAAAAATGCATATCTATTGACTTATTAATTGTACCTTGATCTTTTTGATAAGAAAAAATTTCAATTTTTAGTTATATTCGAAAGTGTTTAAAAAGTATTGAAACGACGGCTTCTGGGAAGACGCACAGTTGATTAATACTGTACTAGCATTACGTGAAATTGAAACAACGAAATGCATGTACAGTATTTTGTTAACTTTGCGAAATAGCTGCTATGTATAGTCCATATAAAGTAAGTATGCTACTATTTTCTAATATTTGTAATTAATCGTATACATTTTCTAACATTCATTATGATCATTTTAACTTTGAATAGAGTTTAAATTAAATTCTTTTTTGCTATAAAATTTACCTTTCACTCATTCCAAAAATACTGAAATGTATTTAATTTTCAATCTTTTAATGGAACTAGAAAATAAATGTAGATGACAGTAAGTTCTGTTTGAACTGTTAGGAATTTTTTCATGATATTTTTGATATTCATCTATCGTGATTTTATGTATCGATTTTTCGATATCGTGATTTTTGGTTCCGCCTGCTGATATAAATTACCTATTTGCAGATATGTATATTGCCAAGAATGCCAACAAAATGCACAGGTACAAAAGTTTTCAAAAGAGTGAAAAATTTTGAAATGTTTTTTATGCTTTCAGATTTCAGATGCTGGAAATTTATTGAAAAAGATTTTAAAACAGTTTGCTTTTTTCCTCAAAAGTAAGTATTATAAATTCCAATAAAGGACATTTTTGAATTACAGCTAGTTACCCCACTACCACAGAACTAAGCCGCATAAATAGGGGTAACTGTGACTGGGTGTTATGCTCATTAACAATCAACATTTTTGCATAAAAGGACATATTATAATAGGGAATTTAAAGGTTATTAAATCAAGATTAAGAGAACTAATGGAAAGGAGAACGACATTTAGATTGAAGAAACAGTTAAATATTAAAAAATAAATCTTAATTTCAATTGGACAAGAATGGGATATTTTTATTTCTAAAATATCTATAAAATACCATTGATCATAAGAGGGATTCGGCGAATGGAAAGTAAAAATTACTTTTTAAATTTAAGTGAACATTAAGTTTGTAGTATTATAGATGACGAATATCTAAATAAGAATTTCATTACAAAAACTAACTGGCTTGAACTGTGTAAATTTAACCTTTCAGGAAATTATCTTTTTAATGGGATGAATTTTTATAAATAAGTGAAAGGAATTCCCACGGGAACAGCTTTTTCAAGTTCATTAGCTATTTTTCTGCATTACTATGAGAAAAAAATAATTAAACACGAAATAATAAATGGTTTTAGATATATTTATGATTTACTTTTGTTAAAAATAGATAATTGTAATATTATAATTAATTGTTATTCAAAAGAAATAAATTTAAATGAAACCAATAAAAACCAGTGGAAAGCGACCTATTTAGATTTAAAAATAGAAACTTCTAAAGGAAAAGTTTTGGTAAATATTTACGATAAACGAGATGATTTTAATTTCAAAGTAATAAATTTCCATTCTAAAATTTTCATAAACTTGATTTTCTCACGATTTAATAGGATCAAAAAATTTATAACAATAAAGTTTCTTATATCGAGGCAAAAAATAATCTTATTAAAAATATATTTTTTAATGATTTTCCTAAAAACTATTGTAATGTAGAAGTTTTAATAAGGGAAAGTTTATTTATAATCTAACATTATTTCACAACTAAAGATATGCCTTTTAGATTTTATTTCAACTTTATAGATGGCACTGTAATCATTCATTTCAAATTGTGTGGTGACGATGCGCTTTGACCAAACTTTGGAGGCGTTTTTAGCCTTAAATGTCGGAAAATTTAAATGTGATAGTTACACGTATTCAGGGGTAAGTTTAGTTTTTTCATTTTGATTTTTTTTAAATCTTTTTATAGGATATTTAAATACAAACTGTATGTTTTCTTAGCAATTATATTCGAATTTCAAACTTTTTGGTGTTTATTACTTTTATGGTTTGGTGCTTATTTATAATTTTGCATTTTGCTGTGGTTGTATTTGCCTTGAATGATTAGGTTTGGATTTGAATTTTTGGAAATAGTTTGTTCACTAAATTAGTAATTTTGTTTTTTTAATTGTTAAATTTACTATCTGTGCATTGTATAAGCTAGTTCTTACCTTCTAAAAATCTCAATTGCTTGGGATTTTTGGGTCACGATAGGTCAATACTTGGACGAATGTCGGATCTCTCATAGAAAAATAATCCTTACTTTGAATCCCACTAATGTTTATGCGAACGAAAGAAACGAAAATCTCTATACAGAATGTTATTAAATGCCAATATTTTTTAGACATTAGAAGTTGGCACTCGATTACTATTTTAAAATTTTGTCGACTCCTCATGCTTTGAGACAGTTATACTGGAGTTATTTCCTCAATATGTTTTATAAATCTCGGCCATTAAGTGAGCAGCCTTTCATTGATCAATCCAAAATCTTGCTGAGAACAGGAATTTCGATTGATTGCAGATCCAGATGAGTGGTGTTTTTTATCATCCACTCTAGGAAACGCCCCTACCAACGTGTATAAACTATTTTGCACATGTTAATAAAAATAAAACTTCTACAATAGTTATTCAATAAATCTTTATCTTTGAACGCAATCGATATTCTGATGATATTAAAGTTTTTAGAGAGGGATATAAAACGGATGAGAATATAGGGTTTTTGTGTGATTATAGAAGTATTGCTTGCATCCGCAGATTTTCGTAACTTTTTTCCATCTACAGTGCAGAAGTAGTGGCAAACTTTTATGCCTTACAAAGGATTTATAGTCGTCATTTTCGAAAATTCTGCATTTATAGTAATAAGGATGTTTATCAGCATCTGAATCTTGTTGATTCTAATATCTAATTGTTTGAGATATAATATAATTTCTATTTGCTAAAAAAAGATCAGGTGCAATATTTTGCAGGGTTCCGAGTCATACTGGTATTGCAGGTAATGAAAAGGCAGAAAATGCTATTCATTTGGCTTCAGTCCCTTTGAATTCTAACATCTCTTATTTTTACGTTCACTATGTGGATAAATGTATTTTTGCCCACTGGCAAGTCTCATGGAACATGCAAGTAAATAACATATATAGCATCAAATCTTCTATTCTTTTACCGATTCGTCATGCTGATGTGAAATCAACTTGGCTCCAAATCGGGCTTATATGCTATACACATAAACATACTGTTGAGAGATTTAGCATCAATTTGTACCTCATGCAAAATGGCTGATACTGTTAAACATCTTTAAACAAAATGCTTCGATTTTAATTCTTTATCTTTACACTTATTTAATACAAAAGTTTTAGAATTAAAGAATTTTTGGGCAAGAGACCTGATTTGAGCTTGTTTCCTTTTCTTGAAGATTGGGTTTTTTTCAAAATCCAAAATTTAATCCTTTGCGCTCGACTGGTGATTCTCACTAACCATTCAAGATGGTGTACCATTTTGACACTTTATTGATTTTAATTTTGATTGTAAAAATTACCTGCAGAGTAGTAAGAAGATGCAAATTAAACGGGAAAATTCAACTTAAAACTATATATATTTTTTTCGGAGCAATAAACAAGACTTTGTATTAAGTGAATAATTATGCATCACATTACTTTTCCAAGTGTAACTTTAACCGTGTGTTTGGCGCAGCATAGCCGACACCAGCTTTTGTGCCATAAAACGCCAAAATCCAATCCAATCCAAGTGTAAAAGGTTAAATGTGAACTTATTTTATCAGGTAATTATTGGTCTATATAGTAGTTTTGCAATATCTTTTATTTTATTATTTGATATATTTTTCTCTTGCATGTACCTAACTAAATAATTATTTTATGGTTTAATATCTTATTTTATTATGCGTACTAGTTTGCGTACTTTTCAATTTTTAATCATAAACAAGGAGCAGCATTACCAAATTTGGCCCTTGTGCTGTTAAAATTTAACATATCTATCCTATAAAAACTATTTGTCTCATTTCAACTGTACAGAGCATTACTTTAGAGCTTACCTCTGAATTGTTTTTTTAGTGTCAATAAATTTGACAAAAAGTGGAAAAATCAAAAATTATGCAATGGAAAATTGAGATTATGATTTTTAAATATTCATATGAGTATGAAAGTTTTAAAAACAGTTAGGTATACAATTTTGGATTTACTATAACCAGAGAAAGTATATTTAAATTAGTAGAAAATTTTAATTTATTTGGCCGTATAGTATTGATTTTCTAATTGCTTTTTAAAATCTGAACATGATACGTAAATGTTGCCCATGTGATGTCTCGGCTTCATATTTGAAATCCGATTGCACTAAAGATTCATTATGTTCTCCAATTTGGTTCACGTGAATAATTTAATCGCTTAATTTTTTTACATATCTAACTAAACGGCACCTTCCCTTTGAGAATGTGTTGTCTTAATTATTCAATTAAAAATTTTATAGTATACTCGAGTTATTAGTGAAGCGTGTGGAAATTTTGCATAGTTATAGCGTGTTTAAATGATTTAATTTCAACTTGTGTAGTTGAGAATCTATAATTCTAGTATGATGCAAGGGTACGACTTTTAAAAGATTAAAGCTCGCATCATGGATCAAACATCCGACCATCGGTGTGGTATGAAATCTGAAAAAGAAATAGCAAATTCAAGTACCGTTTTCGCCATATGTCCTCAGCTCAAAATTACGAGGTCCAAACTCAAATACTCCTAATGTTGCTTCAAAATGGAACGTTAGCTTAAACTAAATCAGATCATGCATATTGATATTGCATTTGAACTTAACTGTGGTAGTCTGGTAGCAAGGTTTTGATTTAAAGACTCAAGTGCTCCGATACAATATCGAACTCCAGGTTTGATATTGTATTGCACAAACGGTCCATCTTTTACGTTTCCTTGATACTTATTACGTGATCAAATACCCTCAGAGTTGGAACTGAAATGTTTGTGCACGTTTGCTTGTCGTCCTTGCCATTTAACAAATGTTCAAAATTGTGACTACCGTTAAAATGTAGTTTTTGTTTTGCATATACGTAAAAGGTGCGCTTATCTAATTGAACTAAACAAGAATATTTGAGATTTGAATAATAACTTACGCATATCTCAAACTAGTAGAGCCAATAAAGAGTGAAAAAACACTTTAAAAAATCCAGTTTGAGGACTGATTTTAGGATATCCTGCGTACAAATTTAAATAATCAGAGAAAGAAACTTTACACTTTGTTAATACTAACAATTGCGAATAATACTGATTCAAATTGTGCAGGATCTTTTGATAATCCGAGAGAACTTTAAAAAAAGATTATCTACTGCGTTTAAAACAGTAATGCGAACTTTAATCTTTGATGAAACACTGTGAAAGGAAAAACAACCTAGGCATACACAAAAAATCTTAACGCTAGAACGTCCGTCGGAGTCAATTAGACACCGGAATCTGTTTAGTTTGTTCTTTCCGCATTTAAGCAGGGGATTTGAAAATTTCTCATGATTTTTAATCATTTTCCATGGTGATTACACAGAAAGTTTTGTGGTTCTAGGTTAATTAGGAGAGATTTTAATACAAAATAAACCTAAAATGTCCGCTAGTGGCATTTCGATACCAAGTCAGTTTATTATTATAAATAGCTGTCGTTCAACAAACGATAGTTCATAAAGTAAAAAAAAACTTCCCAAATTACTATCGCGCTTTTTTTTACCTTGGATGCAGTGTTATTGGGTTCACAGCGGAGATGAATCAATTATTCAAAAATTGTTGTGTCTAAGTGTTCCGTTACACAGCATTTGCTTATCTGCTTAGAAAAAGATTTCATTCGATTTTTGAACCTTGTGCAGAGCAGACAGACATTTTCTACGAGCTATCGTTTCAGATAAAGTCCTGATGAAATTGCTAATTTGTTGCAAGAGTTTTTTTGAGAAGAAAACGGGTGGTGATACGCTGTTATGTTCTAATTTAGATTCCGATGAAGACATAAGATTGCTTGAAAATGACTGCGAAGAGCCTGACAAAGTAATTTGTAAGTAATTCGTTTTGTTACACTTTTTGCGATATAAAGCGTCATAATATATAATAATTACACGAAATAATAAGTCTTAAACCCTACTGAACAGTAGTCCTGCAATTATTTATTACAATCATTTTATATCGCAGTTTCGAAACGACAGCGGCGGGCGTTTAAGGGTAATCGAAATCTCGGACGTTCTAGTGTTAAAATAAAATGTTTTTATATAGTGCTGAGTAATTATCAAGATCAGGGGATCGGAGATTTTCTGATTTTGAATGGATACATAAATGGTAGGTTCTAGTAGGAGATTCGGAACTTAATTGAAGTATTTAAGTATAATATTTGTTTGATTTTTTTTTTTTTTTTTTTTTAAAGTATGTCACTGAGTGCTTTTTGAAACATTCAGTTTCGTTCCGTACGAAACCGAGCTGCGTCTTAACGTTCAGGGCAATTGCTTTGGATGTTATCCATCTACATGATATGCCGACGTTGCCAAACGATTTAGGAACCCTTGAACTAATTCAAATCGCGATTTTCTTATCAGTAAACAGCAATATACTTAATTGAAAAAAAATTCATTTTGAAATTTATTGACATTAACATTTTATTGATATTTAACTTAAATGGTTTCTTCCTAGGAAGGATGTATTTGTTCCATCCCTACAAAGCCCTGTGCATATAGAAAAGCATTTGAAAGGAAAATTTTGATCAAAACTTCTAACGAGTTCTTCAGTAAGATTTCAAACATTGTTTGACACAGATATCACGAGGTTCTGTCGTAAATGCAACTGATAGGAACTCGTAATATTTGTATCAAACATTGTGATATGCCTTCTGTAATTCGTCACAATGGTTGCTGAGAATCGGAATCTTTTATTCATTACAACCAGATACGGCTTGTATCGCAGGCTCGTTCAACTTCAGGATGGGATAAGCAATATCCACTTGGATGATCTACCCCCTATCCAAGTCGGAGGGAATTCCTGTGGTATTATCTTCAAGAAGATCTGAAGAAACATGCTTGAATGAAAGTAAAATGCTTTTCTTTTCTTTACTGCAAGCTAGTTTATCCTTTTTCTATAGCCTTCTATAGATTACATTCGGGAAAGTACAGGGTGCGACAGAAAAACCTTGACTAATAATTTAAAAAAAAATATAACAAATAATAAGAGTAGACTTTTTCTAATAAATAAATTTTATTGGTTTTAAAGTGGCCGCCTTTTGCAGCGATGCAGAGGCGGAAACATTTATTGAAATTTTCAGCAATGGGTCGCAAGTCTTCTAAACTTTAATCTATCTCATTCTCGCCGAAGCAATTGCCTTAGAGAGTCCAAACTTTTGTGTGGTTTGTTTGATTTAAACTTTAGGGACCATACACTGTAATCCATGGGATTGCTATTCGATGAGTATTGAGGCCACTCTCCAGATATCACGCCCGGAAAATTCGCCTTGCACGACTCTTGTCTTTTTTGGCCTTGTGAGCTGCTGCGGAGTCTTACTGAAACATCCAATTTACATTGCCGAAGTGCTTTTTGGACTAAGTACAACGTCTTCTAAAATGCTCCACTGTACACTTTTTGATTTATTTTAACACCCTCGTCTACAAAATCCAGAGCTGTTTCGCCACTTTCGCGAATTCCGCCCCATACCATGACCGACTTTGGGGATTGGAGATGTTTAACAACTACCGAGGTGCTTGGAGCGTCTGCAGACCAGATCCTATCATTCTGGAAGTTATGATCTGGTTGGACGGTAAAGATCTCATTAGTGAAAAGGAATCTTTCCCAGCGCTGACTTGCGGCCCGCTCAAAAGTTTGAGGCATCTTTGGTGTCGCATGAGTTTGTTTTCTGTGTTTGAGAAGCAGCAATTTTTGGAATTTGTAAGGCTTCAGTCCAAGCTCTATTTTTGCCATTCTCCGCTCTGATCTGTTACTTATTCTCAATTCACGAGCGAAACCCTCGGATTTCGTTGAACTCTCTTTTTAAGGCCTTACGGTTATTTAAAGTGTTCATTATACGTTTTCGTCCACTTCCTGGTCGTCAACCATTATTGTCAAGAACTTTGAAAAGACAGATTGTATTAGACTTAGTTTGCCGAGGCAAGTAAGCAAATGAAATATTTCACGCTGTCGTTTTCCTTACTTAAACAACTCTAAAATAGATTTCTTGCTTGAAATTGTACAAAAGACAATACGTAAACAAAGAGATGTTAAAGTATTTTACAGTTGAAGTTTTAGACAAAAAGAACAAATTGGTTAACTTCTATGATGCATTTAACTTTGTCAGTTTTTTGCCGCACCCTGTAGAATATATTTTGACTTTTTTTTTTCTTTAATAGTAATAAAAAAAATTTCTATTCGATTAACCTCAAGAAAAGAAATTCAAGCAGAATTGAATTTCTTTTCGATACGTCTATTTTAAACTTTAGAATTTTTTCCACTTCCAGGAAATAAATATCCGTTTAAAGTTGCATATATCTGATTGACTTGATAGTAATGTCTCCTGGCTGGTTCTAAAAATTCCAGATTCCTGTCATTTATGTGGGAGTTGAACACAATTTTTGAGTTAACAAAGTTTTTTTTCCGACATTCGAAGAAGTGAGTAAAGGAGTTTTTGATCAGAGCCTTTCATCGCTCAACGAGAGTTTAAAAAAAAAACATTGTTTGATACAAATATCACGAGGTTTTATCGTCATATTCAATTGATAGGAACTCGTAATGTTTGTGTCAATTCTGTTGTATTTCAATGCAATGACTGGTCAGAAGAACAACTTTTGAGGTGCCTATGTGAAGAGCAAGACAAGTGTCAAATGGATGAAAATTCATCAGCTGGAAGTTTGCGCTTTCAAGGTCAAACCTCATTGTAAAAATCATCAAATGGCAGAAAAATTAAACCCTTTTAGGAAGACCTGAAGCATTCTGAAAATAGTAAGTAAAATATTTTTCATTGTTTATTGCAACAATGTTATTATTTCAGTCATTAAAAGGTAAAGATTTTAAGAAAATGGACAAATGTTTTTATATTCATTTCTTTTTACTAATTAAGGTTGCATCAGTAAATCTAAAAAATCAACTTTTTTAATCCGTCTTTTAAAAATATACCTCAGAATTAATGAATGAAATTCGGTTTTCTTTCACATCTTCTGGGCCGTGGTGGTCTGGTGGTAAGGTCTCGACTACGGAATCGGAGTGTTTCAGATCCTGGACCCGATTCCGTGTAAACGGGTCTGGTGAACGCTAAATCTGGCGGGACAAAACATCCTTCCGCTGGTGTGGTGTGGCAATTTGGAGAGGGGGGATTACCAGCTCAAGTGTTCGTCCTCGTCATCTGACCTCGGTTCAAAATTACGAGGTCCATCCCAAAATAACTCTATTGTTGCTTTAAAACAGGAAGTTAATATAAGTAAAGTTCACATCTTCTGCTGTTTAGAAGGCGATTATTAAAACATCGTACATACTCGTATCTACGGGTGATTTGCTTTCACTGAATTTCACTAAAATTCATTTTAAGAAATGCTAATATGTAAAGTGGGCATTTAGAAAGACATTCAGATAATATTTTTGAACTTTTTCTATTAATAGATTGATTTAAGAAATAAATCGTCAGTTAAAATAATTGGTACTAAAGCATTTATGAATGTTTGCGGGTGATATTCCATCACTACGCAATAAGGTTCAGAAGTGTCTGCACGAGCATAAAGCAAAATTGTTTGATTAATTATTCGTTTTGAAAAATTTATTTATTGCATAAATTATGATCATTTCATATTCAATAATTTAACTAATCTAACATGATAATTAAAAATCGAATTCCTATGAATAATATTAATTTAATTTCAAATTTCTGAGAATATTCTCGAAGCTTTCAAATACTGAAGTATTTATAGAATTTTTCTAAGGTTCAAAGTTTTTTCAATATCTTTGTACTTTATGTAGTTGTCGGAATTCTTAGTCAATGTTATTATAAGTGAATTACTAGAAGCTATCTAGAACATTTGAAATCAAAATTATCTTTGTAATAACAATGTCATTTTACAAAAGTAAAACTCATTTGGTTCTATTAACTTTTTGCAGTCGAATGTCTTCTCTCAGCCACCATTCAAGACGAGGCATCATTTTCTCATTTTATTTATTTTTTATTTTAATTTTTAAAATGCCTACAGAATGTTAAAATGATGTAGATTCATTTTCCAGGGAAACGCAAAGCAGTGGCATGTATTTATTTTTTGGTGCAATAAACGGGTCCATGTATTAAGTGAATAATTAATGCATATGTAATAATAATATAATAATTATGCATATGTAACTCCCAATACATAATCTATTCAATTCCAAAGTCAATATTTTTCGTCAATGAAATTTTTTTTTACTTCATTTTCCCTGCAGCATTGTTAGTTAATTGAAACGTGAAACTGTCTTCAGCGGTTTGATGCGATTAGTATCATGCAAATGGTGGAAGGTTTTAAAAGTGAAGGTGTTTTGTGAGGAAAGTTTGAAATATTTTCAATTAAAGTATGCGAAAAAATTTAGAAAAGACTACCGTTTTCCAGCAGTTTTTTTCCAAGTTGACTATTAGTGATGAAACATTGCAAGTTTCAAAATGCATGCCTTTATTTGCATATTTAATGCAAATAGACTGTCGTTAAATAATATTATTAAAGTACAGTCTTTAAAAAAAGTATTGGGACACACTACAAGTTCAGATTTTTATCATATTTCATTTATACAAAGGAAACCAAAAAAAATTAAATATTATTTTGATATATACAAATCATAATAATTCAAACAAAACTCTCAAATTAATGTAATTATAGTTTATAATTAAAAATTAAAAAAATAAAACAAGAAAACGTGCTAAAGTATAGGGCACTTCCCAATAAATTAAGAAAAACAAGGAAAAGTTAATTTCTTATGGGGCCATCCTTGATTTCTTTCACCTCTCGTATTCTATTTGGTATGGATTGGACCAATTTTTTTTGTAAAATCATCAAATTTTTTGAATCGAGTGGGACTCGTTCTTCGACCAAATATTTTCTTAAATCCTGCTTGCTAGAAATTGGATGTTCATATAGTTTTTGTTGCAAATAATCCCACACATGTTCAATGGGATTAGGGTCTGGTCTTTATGCGGGAGTCTTAATAAAACTGGGACAGTAGTAGAGGACCCATAACTTACAAATATTAGCAGTATGTTTCGGGGCATTATCGTTGTGCAATTTAAAATTTTTGAGATTTCCAGCTTGTTCGCACCTTCCTTTAAATCTCGCTTGAGGATGTCAAGATAAACATATTTATTTATTGTACCATCAATAAATTTAAATTCCCAATACCAATGCTTGCCATACAACCCCATACTATTTGATTGCCACCTCCATATTTAACAATAGGCCGTACATTTTTGACATGCATTTCTATGTTTGGTTTCCACCAAACGTTTTTTGCTTGCCATCCGATCCGAAAATGTTATGTTAATTATAAATGTTATTACATTTTTCCAAAATTCTTTTGGCTGTTTTACATACATTTTAGCAAATGCCAGCCTAGCTTATCGATTTGGTGTGCTGATGTAGGGCTTTCTTTCAGGTACTCTGTCACGATACCTATGTTTTCTTCAAACATTTCTAACTGTTTTAGGATTTATAGATTTTCCGAATTTACTTTTACATTGCCGTGTCAATTTTACTGCGCTAGTTTTTGGATTAAAGTAAGCTTGTTTCACAATTAACTTCTTTTCACATTCATTAAATGCCCTTGGACACCCTGATCTTTGCTTATTTCAGCACTATTTGCTTTCTGGAACCTGTGAATAATGTTAACAGTCAACTTACTAAATTTTAAGATATGTCCTGAACCGTGAACCGATTTAAAATTTTTCCAATGACTTATTACAAGTTTTCGCACATCATTCGATATATCTTAATTTCTCACCATTTTTATATAATCTTGCCTGTTGAAATTTTTTTTGTTTAAAATTATAGTCTAAAAAAAGTGTAGTAAATTCAATTCCATTGATGTGCTATATATTTGTTGAATTTCTCATTTCAAAAGTCTCCCAACACTTTTTGACTCCTTATACCATTTGAATTATATTTGAAAAGCTAGATCAAATTTTAATTCTAAAATAACAATAAAATTTGCCTTACAAACGCAACATGTACATTTTGTACACAAAATGTTAAAATATTTTTTGATTCATCTTGTTTTTATTTTAATATGATAAATAGTTTTATAAATAGCTATATAGTTATTCATGCCAAGTGTCCCAATACTTTTTTGAGTGACTGTATATCGTTTATGATAATCGAAACGTCAGCCTTTAATATTAAAATAAAGCGTATATTAAGATTTTAGAAACTGCAGAAAAATACGATACTTATTTCATCAAGCATTCTTTATAACTGAAACATAAATAGCATAATGCATGTTCAAGTTTCCTTAAGTCGATATTTTTAATTATTTTTAAGATGCTTTCATTTCTGAATCTTTCTTGCCAGAAAGAACATTTAGGAAAAATCGTTAATGTGAATTTACCAATATGTTTTTAAGTCCTTGATATATTTAGACAGTCTAGTGACACCGTATTATCCACACGCCAGAATTAACTTTTGCGTTTTATTCAATAATACTTTATTTATAAACAGTTCTCGGAACAATTAGGGGATATAGGGACTTTCGATATAAACTGCTAATGTGGAAATGTTTTTGTGACCGATATATGATGTATAAGATTTGTATAATATATATTGTTTGTATAATAAAAGGAAAAAACAAGGAGTAATTAAATTGCGTTAACAATATTTGCCAGTAAACAATAAAAAAAAATACTCCATTCGTGTATATTGGACAATCAAAAAATGTGATTTCATGGATAAAAATGAGTTTCAAAAAGGGGTATTGTCTTCTCTAACCAGAAAGCAATGTCGCATACCTACGAGAAGGGGAATCATTCAATGTGGAGACTGGGATATTCTCTCCATTCCTGTAGAAGAAAGTTTTCTGACTGCCGAATTGTTTTTGGGGGTGATAAGAAACTAGAAGTCCTTCTCTTTAGAATTTGCCAAGCATATTCTATTGGGTTTATATTTTGACCGATGCATTCCTTCATCGGAAAGGGAACAGTCTACTGATTATGATGTGGTCTAGTGCTATCACGAGAATGTAATCATCCACGATTGCTGCAATAGTTCTGAGAATCTTATCCATAGAGCGCTGTGCCGTTCGTGCTCAATTCCTGATAATGTAAGGTCTATGGCGCCATTGATAGGGATACCGGCTCAGACCTCCGCCAAATCAGACACTTTCATGCACAAACGCAGGATTATTCCGTGATTCTTCCCAGATGAGAATCTACCTATTTTCAGGTTATATACTGAACTCATCAGTGCAATTCACGTTGTTCCACTTGCCTCGTGACCGTCTGAGATGTTCCTGCGTTCACCTTCTGGGTGAGCACGGTGGTCTCCTATCAACGAAACACAAACCTAAATGGTGGATCGATCGTTTTCGAATAGTGCGATTCGAAACTGTAGTACCTTTATTGCAATAGAACCTTCTGAAGACGCTATTGCAATAAAGTGGCGTTCATAGTGCGATTTTTTCTGAACTATAGTGTTGAATACCGATCATCATTTTGTTTTAAGCCTGGCGTAGGACCTTGTCCCAATCTTCGACAACATTTGCAGTTTTCAAAAAACAATTCCATAGTCGGGAAATGACGTTTTGAGAAACCCCTAAGATTTCCCACAATGGATTGTATTTGAACTGCCTCTAAATTAAATGGTATTTACTGTTGCAAAATATTCAGCACGCATCAACTGTTTTTAAGTTATTCCTACAGCAGGAATGTTGCAAGTTACTTTTCAGACTTTATCTAAAACACGTATTTTTTTATGGCGCAGACAAAATTTATTTATAATTTTACGAACATTATAATTTTTTTAACCTGCATTGAATTTTTGTTAAAAGAAAGTTGTCAATTATGTTTTTGTTTTTTTTCATACCGAACTCGCAATATCGCCTAATTGTATTGAGCAGTGTATTTCAAGCTATATAAATTTTGTATGTTGTACTGAATTTTACTTCGGTACTTTTTGCATTAAAGTTCGCATAAACCCTTTCTACGGCTGTAATTGGCTTCCATTTGTCCGAAACAAAATTGCAGAACTTGTAGTAAATATTTCTTGTCTTTATACATTATCAAAATATAGTTTTACTTAAGTTTATTTCACTTTGAAGTTCCATTTGTTCTTTTTTCTCCCTCTAGATAACTTTTTACAAATATTCCACGATTATTTAAAAATGATTAGAAAATTTTCCAAAATAAAATTTTTAAAAACTGGGCCCTAAGTGAATCCGGTTGATTCTGCAATTATTGTATAGGATTCGGTCCATTCATTTTTTCGACATTCTTTTATTTCATTATATGCTATATCTCACAGTATTTCATAAGCTCCGCAAGCATAAATATGTAGATGAATCAAATAGAAAACAGCTTCTTGAAAGTTGTTCATCGACATTAGCATCTCTTTTACAACAAAGTTGAGGATTTTATGGAAAAGTTCATTGCAAAATAGTCTTTCTTGCAGATACACTTCCGAAAAAGGAGAAACTGAAGACTCGACATCTTTATTAGTTTTCTTGCTATTTAGTGTGAATGAATGCGCATCTACTAATTTGTGAGTTTGAAAACCAATAAATTGCCGTTATCAAAAGGCAAAGTACAGGTAGAAAAAGATAGAATGAGGCATAAATAATTTTCATTCACTATTGTTTGGAAGATTTTAATCTTACCTGAATTTAAGACTTAATTTTATATTCATATATTCATCGACTTGCATAGAACCGCAATTGTGTATTAAGAGTCACACTTTGCCGATTCCTGCCCTAATAGCATTTTATTTATCGTCGTCTAGTATGGAACTTAAGTAGATATTAAATGATATTGTAGATTTGTTACAAATTCTTGAGGATCACGCCAGGTCTAGGAAATTGGAAACAGTATTTGTTGTTTTTAACAAAAATCGGTAAATTTAATCTCGCCCCGCTTCTTTGGAAAGGAAAGAATACGGTAGCTCCGAACTTTTATGTACATAATGTGCCATAAATTCTTGAAAACTTAAAAAAATCATAATAAAAGAAATCATGCTCGAAAAAATTGCGGTTTTGCGAGAATATATTTTTTTAAAAATCATTAATTTTCTGTCCGTTAAAAAGGATACAAAAATTTACCGATAGATGGGGCTCACAACTCAAACAAAGATAGTTTTTGCTTATCAGGATAGCTATAAAAAGCAAGGCTGGAAATGGATCCGTCATTCGATGCCAGCAGTATGCTATCGTTACTGGATTGAGCATTAGTGGTGAAGTTTTTTCTATAAGAATGGTATATCCACAACTAAAACATTGCGAAAGTTCCGCACGATGAAAAGAAGCGAGGTGAATAAAACCCCTTTTCCCTTGAATGAGATACTGAATTTAGTATACCGTTTTCAGGAAACGTAGAGTTTGGATGATTGTCCACGAAGTGTCAGTCCATTTATCAGTGCGGATCGCGTCTCTGTTGTGCCAAGTGTAATGGCAAATATGGTAGTCGAGACATCAAAGGGGAGTAGCAGTACATATGAAGCTAAGAAAGTAACAAGAATTCCGGAAACGTTGCGACACATTCTGCATGGAATCTTGAAATTGCGCCAGTACAAGATACAGACACTTCGCCAATAATTGCTAGCAGATTCCGTTGAAAGACAAGCCTTTGCAACATCAGCTCTTGCACAAATAGAATATGACCCACAATTGTTGCTGACCAGTATGTGAACAGATGAAATCTACTCTTGATTGCATAGTGACATCAATACGCATAAGTCATATCTGGGAGACATCAACCCCCCCCCCCCCATGAGTACACCACCGAACCACTACATTCTCCGTGTGTCATTGTTTGGGCTCTTTCATTTTTGAAGGACGCTGTCATGTATGCGGTAGGGAAACCTGTTTCATGATTGCAGAACGATTCATACGCTTTTGCGAAACCATGTGGTGCCTAATTTGCAGTAAAGACATGTTACTTGCCGTCCCATACATACAGGGTGGAGCCATGTCTCGTGTTGCTCGTTCCATCCTCTTAGACACATTCACCGAGATCGAGTGATAAGCCGATGACGCAAGATTAAGTGGCCGTCACGATCGCCAGACCTTACTCAGGAGGACTTTTGGTTGTGGGGACACCTGAAGTCTTGTGTCTACCAGGTCTCTGCAGACACTTTAATGGAACTGAAAAATGTCATTCAACGGGTCATCGGGGCCATCGATGTCGACATGTAAAAACTCGGCTGTAATAAGCTTAGATATTTCCTCTCTTGCTTAATGCCTTGTGCTGTCGGTCAGGTTGAACAACTTTTGCTTTAAAATAAAATGTGCTGTGTTAACTTTCTGTGCACTGTTTTCCTGTTTTTCCAAACCATCTCAGTTTGACGTATAAGCGCCACGTATAGGTCATTTTTTTAATCATTTTTAATGGGAAAATTCCAAATGCTCTCTGAACATATTCCCGCAAACCGCAATTTTTTTACGAGCATTACTTCTTTTTATTATGATTTTTTGAAGTTTTCACGAATTTGTCACCCTCTGTATTTATTGTACATGACTGTCTTCAACATTTTGTACTTTTAAAATAGGAGGGGGGGGGACAAAGAATGTATAGTCAAGAGTATATAGAGATCGGAAAAATCAAGGACGATGCTAGTTTTTTGGAGTTGGAAAATAAAAAAAAATTAAAAAAAAATCTTTTGTAAATCGAACAGTTTCAATCAGAAATTGACGATAAAAAAAAAAAAAAACGCTAGGACGAATGAAAGTGTTGAAGAATCATTCGTAAGAAGATCCAGTCGGAATTAAATTAGATGCATATGTTTTAGTTTATAAAACAAAGTTCCCGAACTGCAGGAGCATCGCCAATTAATTTCGCCACATTTGAAATGTAATTAATCACTCGAAATGTTCTAATATTGCCAAGTATAATTTGAAATATGATAAAATAATATGGTATCTTTTCTAACATTAAAAGGCCTGCAAGCCCCTAGTATAATCAGTAACATCTATTGGTAAACATGCGAAATATCCATATAAACGACATTCGGTTTGTGTTTTACCAATTTACTATTGCTTTATTGTTTTACTGTTACTTTATTATTGCTTTATGTTATTGCTTTATTGTTACTAATTTTGAAAGTTTTCCAAAATTAGTATTATTGAGTTATTCAGTGTATAAAGACCCCAATCATGGAACGCTCCAAATTGCATTTTCGGCATTCGTTGCTTTTTTGTTTGATTTGAAGCAATCTACTGCCGAAGCCCATCAGACACTTTTAGAAACTTATGGTGATGCTGCTCCGTTACATCCCAATTGTCGGTTTTGGTTTCAACGATTTAAGAGTCGTGATTTCGTGACGAAAAACGGCCGGGAGGACAAAAAAAAAAAAAAAAGACAATCAGTTGCAAATATTATTGGACGAAAATGGGAAAAGTTATAGACAATAATGGAAAATATTTTGATATATATTGTACCAATTTTTCTCAAGAAATGCCTTTTTAAAGTGAAAAAGAAGATCAAAATACCTGCAAGCACCTAATATAATGCTATCGGAAATTTTTATTTTAGAAATTCATAATTAGTTTTTAGTGATTGATGATATATATATATTACCAGAAAATGTTAATTTTAGAAATCGAGTAGTTAACGAAAAACGAGTAGTAGTCCAAAATTCATCCTCATTAACTGAATAAGATTTAAAAAAATCTTTGACATTTTTTTATTTAATCCATATAAATATTTTCCACTTCTAGAGGTAATTTTCAAGGAAAAAGAAAAGTTCTTTAATAAAGCTGTTTTTATAGATGCGTTTTTTTCTTTATTTGAAAGTCGTCCACTGAAAGAAAAAAAGTTTTGTACTAATTTAGAATTATATGCAACAGGAAATAACTGGAGTTTCATCGTTTATCTTCAAAGAAGAAAGAAACTATAACATATATCTTTTCGAACTGAAAAAAAAATCCATTCAATGTCCATTCCTTTAACTGAAAGTTGTTTATTAAAAGGAAAACAGTGTCCTTTAATTGAAAGGCTTGTCCTCATCCGAGCCCAATTTTTCTAGAAGAAATTTCAAAAGGCATAATATTTATTCCATCCAACAAACTAGTAGAAAATTGTAAATGATGCCTAAAGGGAGAATCGAGCAATTCTCTTGAACACTTTAAAAGCACCGAAAGTACACGTTCGATAACGATCTAGTTATTTTACTGTCAGTCATCCATCAAGGAACGGTTAGGTCAAATTAAATGTCTTCTTCATAGAGATAAGAAGGAATGAGGACACAGCTCAGTTGCCCGAAGTACGATGGCATGAGGCAACCAGTCACACTATCAGCAAAGAATGTTTCAAGTAGCAACACTAAATATAAAAGGCGAAGGTAAACTATTGTCATGATCATTTACTCTTTTTGACATCAATTTGTTAAGATTGCAGCCTCGCCTAGTCGTTAGAAAAGGTTTTTAACCTTTTACATGATTTCAAAATGTTGATCATTGTTTCTCATTTTCAAATTTTATTTTTGCTTTATTGAATAAGACATCTTTCAAAGTCTTAAGCATTCATCATACGTGTGTAGGTTCAGAATGGTATTTATAAAGAACTTAGTTTTAAATAATGATTTAAGCTTCAGAATATTTTTGATTTTACAATTTAAATTCTCTCTCTCTCAAAAAAAAAAAAAGGACATTCTAAATAAACTTTTCCGACATCGGATTTTCCATTCAAGATATTTTTATAAATCAAAATGCTCAATTGCTCATTGAAAAAAAAATTGATTACATAAAATTCTGTTGCACAAGTTTTTAATGAACTAGATCAGTTCTCAGTACTGACAGAAAACAAATTAACAACTGACTGAATTTTAGAGTATAGACAATGTTTGATTAAACACAGCTAAGTCAGAAAATAAACACATTAAAGATAAATTCCCAAACAACTAAATTCATAGCATAAAGTCAGCGTGCCTTGGTTTAAGAGTATACTGAAGATTCAAAAGACATTATGCATCTGACTATCGTTTATGTTAAATCTATTGAATAAACTTACGTAACGTTTGAATTACAAAAAGAATAAATTTGTTTCATGTTTGTTTGAGATGAAATTTTGTTGCATGCGCAATATTTCTCTTAAACGTCAAAGCATCAAAAATTGAATTTTAAGTATTAACGTTCGAATACGAAGGGGTATAAATAAGTAACGCATATAATTTGAAGCAAAATAAGAAAGAACGCAATACATAATAATGTGAAACGGAAATGAAAATATTGCCAAATAATTACTTTTAGACTTGACTCGCATTCATGTTGAGGCATTCGGCTCAACGCTGGATGAGTTTGAAAATGCAGGTCTCGAAGAATGCAATTGGTGTTTTTGAGGCGTAATTCTAATCAAACCTCTGATCGCTGAGCACCCATTTCAAGAATCTAAAAAGATGAAACTAAGAAGATGCCAAGTTTAGGCTATATAATGGCATTCCGAAACTTCTTAAATCGAATCTTTGAAGTTTTTCCCTCTTTTTTGCAAAACTGCAAGGATTCAGTTGAAAAGGTTTGAACACGCACAAACCATCATGTTTAACCGATTGCTTTATTCAACCAAATGAACGGCATCCGAAATAATTCAAAATTTCGAAGTCCATCTCAAAACAGATTTCGTTTTTCTTCAAAACTGATCATTAATGCAATTAAAGCAGAATACATCTAGATGATTAAATCTGATTACTCATGGATTGATTGAATATATTTTCTGTTGGCCGTCATCACAAACAGTGAATAATTTTAAATAAGTTTCGGTATTTAACAAAAATAACATTTATTAAATATAGAATCTTTAAAAATGGCAGTTAAATTTGTTTTTAAAATTTTGTACATTCAACTAAGCTAAAATTCGAAATTAAATCACTGTGCAGTCCGAAGTGGCCACAATCGTAAATGGGAGAATTTTTTCAAGTCTTCGATACGATTCATTGTTTATACAATTCATATTTTTTAAAATGATCGTAGTAGTGATTTCTTGTGACCACAACTGCCTGAGATATTTTTGTCCATTTTAATTTTTTTTTAAAAATTTTTAAGGGAATAATTCTATGTAGTTATGTAATGCATTATTAATGTGAGAAAATAAAGCACATTTTGAAAATATCAAGCTTACTTTTTTGTTAATTTATCAATGAGGTGATACTTTCAGTCAGAAAGTAGCAGAAAGAAACTTTCAAATTTTGAAAATTGCTTCCGATTATTTTCGAATTTCACGCTAATGAAATGCATTAACTATTCCTATATATTCTCTACAACATGTTATACTTTATTTTGAATGACCTGAAAATTACAAATACAACAACTAATGGGAAAAAAATAACAGCATCTCGCATAACTTATATTATCAAATTATAATTGTCGTCATATTTGATAATATAAGTTACTGTTAGTTCATTAACCTAAAAGTAAAGGATAGAGATTTTGAATCTGTAAGTATATCAATAAAAAATGCAGGATGTTCGCGAAATTCCGCTTTACCCGTGACTTGTGTCTTCTTTTTTTTTTTTTTTTTTTTTTTCATAATTAGTTTTTCTCATTTGACGCGGTTTCGACATCCTGGTTGTTGACATATTTCGAAAGGCCAAGAACCATTTCTCAAGAACGGTGACACGAAAAACTGTTATTGAGGAAGATTTTCACATTATCTCTCTCACATTTCAACCATGACACGTTTGTTGCTGATTTGACCAGCTTGGCCTAAAGAGGGCCTCACACTTAAAAGGGTCGCGCAGATCGACCTGCAATTAAAGCTTCTGTTTCTCGATCCATTTTCAAGATTTATTAGTTTTATTATACAGTGGATCCGCCTTCAGAATTTTGCAACATTAAGTTCGTTGAACTATGATTTACTTCAATTCCCGTTTTGTAGAATATAACAAATATTAATGGATAGAATGACTCTTTGTCATTTATCATAATCCTACCATTGCTGTTATTGATAAACTATAGATAATATTAGGTAATCCCAAATTATGATTATTGGTAAACAAACGCATCAATTCTACATCTAGTTTTCGATAATCCCATCCTGCCGTTAGAATGACCAGTCTATATTATGCAGTTAATCTCTTCGCTGTTATTTTATTAATTGTATTGTATTATTCAATGAATGAATGAATGAATATAGAATATATGTAAAAATATACCTTTAGGAACTGATTATACTGAAACAATTTCATCTCCGATTCGTTGACTGTTGAGAAAAGTCTGTGAAATGAGGTGAATCTACGGTGAAAAAAAACAAGCCAATTTATTACAGGTTCCCAATGTGGGTAATAAGAACACATTTTAATTTCATTATATTTTTGAGTTATACAGAGAGTCAATCCTTTGAGAGTCCAAAATTTGAAACAAATCGACATTTCTAATTATTCAGTTTTCAATTTCCTTCATCTACTTATTTGCTTTTCTAAGCTACCATGGACAGGGACATAAGAGCAGACAAATCTTCCATAAATGGATTTGATTCAAAATTTAATAGAAATATGCCAATTTGTTAAAAAGGCTCCAAACCAAATTCCAAGCTTCTACTTCATTCAGTTTTTAAGTTACCATGTAAATAGACAAGTAGAAATAATTTCAAAACTGTTTTGCGGCCTCAAGGAAATCCAGAACATCGAAATTCATCACCATTTCGATGTCAAATTTTTTGACTATTACAATATTTTTCATATCAGGTCACTGCCATGAAAGCGAAAAGTGATAAATAGGAGATAAAATTTATATATGTTTAAAACTTTGGTAAAATATTCTTTTGACCTTCAGGAACTGAGAGCCAAACATTTCCCACTGCTGAGGGGGAAGCTTCCCCCCTTACTCTCCTCATAAAAATTTGGAAACGTCAAAATTTAAAATGGTTATATATTGCTTATAAAACAAGTTACAACTATAAATTTTCGTAAATATAGGTAATTAATTATTCTATGCATTATTAAATCAAATTATATCTGGAATAGTCTTCCTGTAATATATTTTACATAAAAATACCAGTAAAATATGAAATTTTTTCCATTATAATTTTTTTTTTTGTTTAAACGCGTCAAATAAATTTTTAATTAAAAACTTTGAAACTTGAAATGTAAAAAATAAATGCTGTTTATATGTTCGAAAGGCTGTACTTCTTTGTTTTACCAGTGATGCTCTTAACCGCTTAACTGTTTCTATTTCTTCGGAAAATGCGTATCTAAATGACGTCGCAAAAATTTTGCGATGTCACTAATTATAACGAGTTTATTCGTCAGGAGTAATAAGGCAAAATGTTGTACTTTTCCATGACGAGTATACTCGTCAAAAACAGTTAATTGGTTAAAAGCCTAAATGAATTAGCCTCAAAAAATTTATTTATCCTCTACGTCGTTTTAGAATAGAAAACATGTAAAAAAGTTTGAAAGCGAACCTTTCGGAAAACCAAACAGTGCTGAAACATTTGTAAACGTAATGTTTGGATCATAGTCTTTTAAATTAAGAATTCTTAACTATTGTAAGTGCGAAAAAAAACCCGCTTACATTGTATCTCTACTTTTTTTTATATTTAAAAATAGTATAGCCATTAATTTTTTTTTCTATCTTGATAAGTTAGAATAATTTTACTGCTTTAGTTCTAATTATAAAATAACGTTATATAGTCCGATTATGTATTTTGCTTCAATAGTAGAATAGCTTTGATCTCGATAACTCTCTTGGATGTTAACACAACATAGGTTATCTTTGACGCATATGCATTCGCTCCACAAACTTTTTATTGCGTGTATAGATAATTATACTCTTCTTTAAATGTTTATGGTACTTTAGTAGAGTGTCTGAGCGTCAATTGTTTGTCCAATAATTTTCATTTTCATGCCAATATATATATATATATATATATATATATATATATATATATATATATATATATATATATATATATATATATATAGACTATGTCCCTACCATGTTTTTACTTAGAAGATTGCACAACGGAAATGACGATGTAGTTGAAAAGTGAAAACAGCAGCATTTGCTTGACTTGCTAGTTTATTAAATGTCATATTTCATCTCATTCTTTTCTTTCTTCTTAAAAATGTACAATGCGACATAATCATTCAGTGTCATTATGTGTAGTATTATGGTTATCAAATATTTCAGTAATATTTTGCATGTATTTTGGCAGAACGAATGTACTGCCTGCAATTATCGCTTTCTGTAGAACCCTGAAATTGTGTCACAAAAACTAATTATATGAATCAAAAGGAATGAAATTGTGGCAATTGCTTAGACCCTTAGAATTCTGCCGACCTTCGGAATTATAAAAAATAACATTGTTGAGATTTTTTTTTTTGAACGAGTATATCTATTATCTGTAGTAACAGCAGAAAGTAAAATAGGAAGAACAATATCTTTGCCAATGACAACCTACTTTTTATTCTTCTCATATGTTTCTTTTCAACACGGATAATGTGTGCGTCAACATTTACTGTTACTTTATACATGTGAAGAGGGAGGCCGCGGTCGCCTGTTGGTAAGGTCTCGGCCTCGGAACCGGAAGGTTTCAGGTTCGAGATCCGATTCCATCGAAGAACCGTCGTGTAAGTGGATCTGCGGCACGTTAAATCCGTCGGGAACAAACCTCCTCCCGCCGGTGTTGTGTGAAAGCTTTGAGAGGAGGGTGTCAGCTCAGGTGTCGTCCTCGTCATTTAACCGTGGTTCAAAATGACGAAGTCCGTCCCAAAATGACCCTAGTGTTGCTTCCAAATGGGACGTTAATATAACTAAGCTAATGTGATGACGAGGTAGCTATCGGATTGCAAAATGAAAGATCGCTTGAAAGTTTCTTTTGAGAGAACGAGGAAATATTCATATTTTTTTCTCTTGAAGTACGTTTCATCCGGCTCACTTCCATTTTTACAGCTTAGGTGCTACACTATTCATTTGTCAAAAATCACTTTTACTTTATTACTGGAATGATTTTTGATGTATACAAATGTTTACAACACAACTGATGGTCTCCTACTTTAGATGTACTGCTGGATGAATGAGTATATTGCCATTAAGAGTAAAATATAGGTTGTCAATACTGCCAATTGATAATTCTGGTGCTGAACTTAAAATGTTTTTTTTTATCTTTCTCATAACGCCGCTATCCTTAAATAAAACCATAGGTATTGTTGCAAGCTCAAATAACTTCTCACTTCGAAACTCTTGTATATTGTCAGAGTGAATAAACAATGCACATCACTTTCTATAAAAGCTGCGTTGTACTAAATATTATCGTAAAGATTAAGAAAGACTTTGTCTTAGCCATTCCACCTTTTTTCTCTAAAGAGAGTCACATTTTATGGTATCAGATACAACTTCGTAGTAGTTGACATCATTTGATGCAACTAAGCCAGATGCCAGTGAGAACAGATCTTATGTACCATTGAAGAAGAGGAATGTTGCAATATTACTTAGAACTTCTTGCTACATATTTTGTTAAATGACAAGTTCTTAGTAATTCAACATATTTATTGCTACTAATGTAGCTGAATTTTTTTTATTTACTTCACAAATATGTTTGGAATGGGCCATAAAACCACATATAAAAAGGCTATTATAGAAACCTCTCTCTTGTATTCTTTAAACACTTTTAAGGTTTTCCCATCAGCGTTCCACCACCATATAAGGATCAAACCGCACCTATTTATGTATAAACGAAAAATGATGAAGAAGCTGTTCAGCGTAATTTACGAATTACTTAGTTACTTTCTTCAAGAGCACCCATATCTTGGACAGACAATTGGCAAAACTTGCTGTGAAGGAAATGCCCCGTTGTAAGAAACATTTGAAGCATTTCTCTAACGCTTGTGTGAATAAGGTGGAATGAGAAGCTGACTGATTAGAAGAACTGTAGCCATGGTTGGGATGTTTTCTGTTTTTGATTTAATCTGCTTGGTCAAAAAACTATTTTTTTCATCTCTGTAACAATTTGATTTTTTTTTTCATACAATCAGTAACGATGGATTGACGTTAAAGCTGCAGAGGAGAATAATCATCTGATTTTGAAATGTTCATTTTGTCTATAATTATTACTGATATAGGTTTTAGAACTGTAAAGGGTTCTTAGATAGTTGTGACTTAAATAGCCTCAAAATATTCGGAGGAATGATTCTTCAGGTTATGAAATTTGCCATAACTCAGAAATTCCATTGTTCATTAAAATGCCTATCGATTCAAAGTATAAGGTATTAGATCCAAATGTGAAAAACTTGCTAGCAGAAAAATGACATTCTGAAACGTTTCTTTTTCATTGCTGTATAATTTGCATTGCAATAATAAATGGAAGAACCACCGAGGCCAAAATTATAATTTCTAATATTGCGTTTTCGAAGAAGAAGATAATGATGCTATTCAATAAAGTCACGGTAATTAGTTTATAATATACGATCTAGATAAAAAGAAATTTAATAACTAGGGCATTTTTTAATGAAAAAGTTATGTTGAGATACAAAGTAAATAATTTTTCACGCTTACGATTGTTCCAAATTCTTAGTCTTTGTTCCAAATTTTACATTTATGGAAGATTCTGCTTTGTTAGAATGTTTGATTTTAAACTTCTTTACATGTTTTCTTTTCCAAAATAAAAGGCACAGTTAAAAAAAAGACTGTCACACAGGCTTTTAAGACTGATAAAACAAAACATAAAAGAGTACGGTATTCCGAACATATGATTCGATTTCAAACTCTTTTGCATGTTTTCTATTCCAAACACGAATTTTTTTTTTAATGCCAATTCATTTAGGCTTTTAAGAGCATCGCTAATAAAAAAAATGGTATTTCAAATATTTAACTTTTTTGCATTTCAAGTTTCACAATTCAACTAAATATTTATTCGACACACTTAAAAAAAGTATATTAGGAAAAAAATTCATTTTTTTTTTGGTATTTTTATGTAAAATTTATTATTGAAGGAAAATGATACTACATATAAGATTTAACCTAATTTAATAGTGTATAGAACAATTAACTACCAATATTTATAAAAGGTCATAGTTGTAACTTGTTTTTATAAGGAAGATTTTACCGTCTTAAGGTTTGACTTTCTCGATTGGGGTGGGGTGGGGGCGGTACTGGGACGCTTTCCGCCTCGGAGGTAGGAACTTTGGGATTCTGAATTCCTAAAAGAAGTCATAGTAATATATGATCAAAGTTTACAATATATATATTCTTCTACTTTAGACTAATCGCAATGGACTATATATTTTATATACTAGAAAGCAGAAATGAAACGCTAAGCAATGACCAATTAAAGGGAATTGAGCATATTTATTTAAAAATTTTCCAAACAAGTTGAATTTCTTGAATATTTTTGGTAACTAATACGGAAGAATATGACAAACACATATACTGTCAATATTTTCAAGTCCGTGAAGAAGATTTTCTGCACTTTAAATCCGTTATGGACCGCAATTTTTCCTGATGCCCTAATGTGGAAGTTTAGGGGGGAAAACGGAATGATTTGGACAATTTTTAGTTTTCCCCCTTCAATTTCGATTTAATCAACCTTAATTTTATTTATGGTACTTTGGGCATACTAGAGAAGTTTCAGGATTACGTTAGAAAAATTCGTGTTATGTCAGCCAAAGCACATTTGAAAAGAACTGTCAGGGTTTTTTTTTTTTTTTTTTTCCACTTCTGTAAATTTAACAAAACATTAACTTACTAAAATTAATTTCAATATTTAAATATCAGGTACACTTCGATTTCCATCAAAGCGACTCCTTAATCATCCGAAATACCACCCTAGTGTCGACCTAGTAATATGGCATCAAAAAAGTGGCCGAGATTTCATCTAAATTTGAATTCAATATACCAAATGATCCCTCTTTAATTTATCAATCAATAGTTTGGGGCCGCAGTGACCTGATGGTAAGATCTCTGCTTCAGAACCGGAGGGTTTCATGTTCGACACCGGATTCCACCGAGGAACCGCCGTATAAGCGGATCTGGTGCACGTTTAATCCGCCTGGTCAAACGTCCTCCCGCTGGTGTGGTAGGGAAGTTTGGAGAGGAGGCTGCAGCTCAGGTGTCGTCCGAGTAATCTGACCGCGGTTCAAAATGACGAGGTCCGTTCCAAAACAACAATAGCATTGCTTTAAAAACGGGACGTTAATAAAACTAAACAATCTATAGGCCATATTAAACCCAGCGGAAATGCTCATTTTTTATTCTTTTTGGTTCTTCTAATCATCTGAATCTTTTGAACGTATTATGGAGAAAGAGCATATGGCCACCCGATTTCCGAGTTCTGTGATTAAATACACAGTAATTGGTATTTACGAATAAAATTATGAAAACCAAATATAAATTTTGGATGTCTTCCTTCGAATCGAGTAGTTCCAAATTTTAATACAGAGCCACAAAGTGGCATACTAAATCTTATTTATCGAAATCGTTGCGTCTTTAAATTATAGCGCTCATAAACATACGAATAAGCAGATCGACTGACTGTCACTTTGTGAACGGCTTTGATCCAAAGTTTGAGCCGTGGTGGCCTGGTGGTAAGGTCTCGACTTTGGAACCGGAGGGTTTCAGGTTCGGCACCTGATTCCTCCTAAGAACCGTCGCATAAGCGAGGGGTCTAATGCACGTTAAATCCGTGGAGGCCAAACGTCCTCCAGCTGATGTGGAGTGTTAGTTTGGAGAAGGGGAGCCAGCTCAGGTGTCGTCTTTGTCATTGATCGCGGTTCAAAATGACGAGGTCCGTCCCAAAATCCCTTGTGTTTCTTTAAAACGGGACTTTAATGTAACTAAACTAAATTGTTCCAAAATTTAATATACACATAAACTTTTGATGATAAAGATATATTTAACATGTCATTATCTATTTTTTTGCATTTTTGGGTTATTGGTTTCACATAAACAAGAACAGACATACAGTCTTTCCTTCAAATGGATTTCATCCACAGAAATCTACAAATCTGATGTTAGAACCTGTTACCAAATTTCATATTTCTAGCTCAATGCATGGTTCGTGGTCGTATCGTGTTCATGGACAGGCAGAACAGCAGATAAACTGATATAATTTCAAAAATCTGCTTTTCCGAATCGGGGAGGTCTTAACTTTTACGATTTCAATTTTATAAATTTTTTGGCGATCTTTCTTTGTACTTAGAAAACTGGAAAATAAAAGAATTAAACTAACCGCAGTTATTTTTCTAAGCTTTACCTGCTCTACTTTTAGTACACATGGAATAAAATTACATTAATGTGACTATATCCAAGGTCGATGAATCAGCCTATGGGAAAATATACATAATGATAGCATAATATGCGTTTTATGCAAGACAGTGCACCTGCTCATACGACAAGATACGTAAAGAATGTGTTTCAAACTCACTTCCCTGATTAACGTATTATCTTTCTTATCAATTTTCTCACTTGATTGCCCAGCACGGTCTACAAATTCTGTATCAGAGTTTTTTCCAAAGTTCACATTAATCAAAATCGTGCACCTAATGAAGTGGAGTTGAAACCCAGCGTCATTTGAAATGTCTCCTTCAATTCTGCTGAAATGTTGTGGAGGCCATTGATAACGAGGTTGTATGCTTTCCGTATATTGTAGACCAACAGGATATGAATATAGAGCACATAGGTTTATAACCACAAACTGGCTATTCCAACCGCCGGGGGCACATGGAAAAATCTGAATGACCGAACCGCTGGAAAAGCATCACTGGTGGGAACTGTTGTTGAGTCCTAAGAGCCATCACAGGCCGCGGTACAACCCTTCCCTAATGAAGTACGTCCCGTCATCGATGGGATTAGCTAAACCCCCACCTTTCTGCGTACCCATCAGAATGGCGAGAACCAACCGCTATGCCGCAAGCTTCTCGTCCTCAATTACGAGGTTCCCCCTCGTGGGACACACAAGTGTTTAAATAAATTATTCTGTTATTCTTTTACTTTTTATCTGTTTTTTTTAATTATTATTATTATTATTTCGTTATAGCTCCGATTGTTTGAAAAATCTGAAGCAATTTGTTTCAGACGAATATTATGGTTTAAGTAACAAATATCTGAAGTTTCATTCGTATCCATACAATAGAAATGTATCTACGGGTCTCTGTATATCGGCAGTATAATTTTAACTACTGTGTATATGAGTTATTATTCAAAATGAATCATTAATCATATGAATCATTAATTATCATTCACATTTTCCATCCCTCTAGAAACCCTGAGCATACAGGGAAATGTTCCATTTTGTTTTCACACAAACAGCATAATCTTCCCGGTAGCGGAGAATTTGTGGAGGGGGAGTCCTTTTCTTTTGTGAAACCATTCCCCCTTCCGATACAGAAGTAAAGGGAGATGGACACGTTGCTATTAGAGATACGGAACGGAGTGCGCATGGCATGAATGAGATAAAAAATCCCGATGAGTTCTGAGACTGCTCCTGAGTATTTTTAAACAGCTCGCCTGGGAGAATTTCACCATTCTCTGAGGTCTTATGCCGAAACACTTGTTGCGTCTCTTTTATCTTGCCTGCTGTAAATGGAACTGTTAGAAAACACAGGTAAGATTTTCTCGATTTCCAAAAACAAATTTGTGAAAATATAAAACTTATTTTATATTGTTTCTTGCGCTGATTTACAATTATCTTACTTCAAGATATTTGAAATTCACGGAAACATAAGTTTATCCCTAGTTTTCTTTGTTAGAGTTTTAATAAAACTCATAAAATAGATTTCTTCGGAGACTCAATACTTTTCTTCTATTTTTGAACAATGAAATAAAATAATTTAAATGTAAAATACTTAAATAATTTAAAATTTTCTTACAAAGATTGCTTTATCTTTTGTGAGAGATACTCTATTCCTTTCCTTTACAAGATAAGTATGTATCCCGTATCTGAGAAAAAAGTTTCAAAAAAGTAATAAATAAAGCATTCACTTCTCAAGTAATTTATAGTGTTTGTATGAAATATTTTGTGAAATTTCATGCCAAGCTGATTAGTTTTGAAATTGGAAGTTACTGTTAGAATATTGAATTCGAACTCCTGAGGAGTTAGTTAAGATGTAACGAACCTTTCCTTTTGGCTGAAGATTAAGGCAGAATATTTCTTTTAACGTTGAATGAATTCAGAAAGTTTTTCCTTTCTTTTCAACTAAGTAAGTATATAAGAATTGTCTTCATAATATTTTTATACTGCATTTTAATATTTTTCAAACAAGGCAGATCTAATTAATAACATGCCCTTCAATTATTCAACGTATAAACAAAATTTTGTTAAATAATTAATCAATTAAATGTCAGGTTTTTTTATAGATTCTAACTTATTGAAATTTATTTCTTTACTTAATTCATTTCTTATTTCATTATTTCTAATTTATTGGACAATTTAAAATATATTAAATAATAGTATTTTTCCGTATGTAAATGAAGATTAAAATTTTAAGAAGCTGCTTTAAATATGAAATAATGAAAACTGAAGTTATTTCAACTCATTATTTTCTCCAGTTCTACACAAAGTTTCAGACGATTAATTATCGTTATTACTTTTTTTCATCTTTTTTCCAACATTTCATTTTCTTTTTTATCAGTTGCTCGGTTTGATGAATAATTAATCATAAATACGATACAAAATTTTTTTAGTGTTGTACCTCGTCTCCACGCATTTATTGATTTTTTTCTCAGTTTTCTATTCTTCATATATATAAAAAAATAATAGCATTTCATTATTTAATGAAAAAATGCAAATTAGTATGTGTTTTTTAATTCTGATTTCCGAAAAATTTTATTTACTGCTTTTCTTCGTTCTAAATCGGCTCTCTATGCTTAGAGGTGCTTGTAATTTATAATTATTTAATAAGTTTTGAATAAATAAACTTAATAAGTTTAATTTCGAATAATCTGAATTTTTTGATAGTTTGACCTATACGTGAAGTGATTCGAACTATACTTCTTTTTAATTAAGTATTCAAATTTACCTTCTAGTCGAATTCGCTGTCGAAGCAATATTTTCGCTGAGCAATGAAGTTCAAATGTAGAAATCTTCTTAATATTATTTCAGAAAAACTTTGATTAATTCGTGAACTATATATCAATAAGCAAACCTGCAGTTTCTTGTTTTATTTCCAGCATTATTGAACATGAGCAGGAATAACCTTAGTATCTTTCCAGAATTTTCAAGGAGAGACTCAAAATTTTTCCCTTGCTTTAAAAGAATTTTATTCATTCCAAAACTTCGAATTAAATTTTTCCAAAAAAATATAAAACATCTAAAAGTTATTATAATTTTCGTAACTTTAAATTATAGATTATGAATAGAAATCTTCTTTCATATAATGCATGGATAAATTCTTACTTATATTTCATATTTCATGCATGATAATAATTTATAATGTTCTTCTAATTATGATTACAAAATGACAGGGCGAATGAAATATCTGACTGTAAAAGAATAGTTTGAGAAAAATTATTCTTCAAAGAAAAAGATTCTACAAAGTAAAGGAGAACAAGAAAAAAACTGAACATTTCTAAAAAATGTTTTATTTAATCAACAAGAAATGTCTAGGCAGGGCCTATTTGTATGGTATCAGTTTTCTATGAGAATATCTAAATCTGTCAGATAATATGTTTGAGAAGAATGTTAAAAATATTTTCAAAAGATTATTTGATGATGATTTGACTCATGCGATTTAGGAGAATATGAAAGAAATATTTATAATGCATTTTGACGCACGTTATTAATATCTTTTATTTTTCAGGAAAGATATTTTATCGGGCACGTTGTTTTTATTAGTCGAAAATTCACAACATAGCTTCTAAATTTTTAATCAATATCAGGACTTATTGTGTGTTTGAAATAAATTTATTTATTTTTAATAAAGTTAAACAAAAAAAATTAAGTCTTTTATCAAACCTTATTTTATTCAAAAAATTCTTTAAGAATCTGATCTTTTTATACTTTGAATTAAAAAAATTTCGGTGCATTAACATGTTTTAATCATTAATTTAACACAATGTCGAAAATAAAGTTTCATTTTTTAAAAGTTTTTATTTATTATTTTTATAGATAATTGTAATAGAATTTTCAGATGACATCCTAAAGAAAACAAATAGAAATTTCTTCAGATTTTATTGTATACAACGACGTGGCTGAATAAGATGACCTCAAGGCATGTAACTTATACTCTTCCTTTCCACATTTTATAAACTGACAATTTTAAGAAGAAAGATAAAGAATTCTTATGTTATTTTTACGAATTACTGGATACTTTATTATTCCTCAATGAAATTTTAATACAGCCATTATTAAATTGCAATAATAATGTGTAAAACATTTCTGAACCAATATTTAATGTTGTTACAAACAACAGCCTTAGGCAACCAGCTGATTCTCTCATTAAATTATTTATATTAATTTCATAATGTCAACCAATTTTAATATAGCTATTGAATTTAATTATTTTTTGGTATGTTGAAAGAATTATTTGCTACAAGCAACCAAGCAGTACACTGGAAACTACGAAAAAAAGAAACAGCATAAGAAATGTACAACTATTGGAAACAAATTTTGATAGATAAAAAAGGAATGTTTGCCTATGCAACTCTTAAAGAAATGGGGCTTTAAAAATTATGTTTAGTTCAGATTATTTTTCATGAATGGTTAACTATGAATTTAATTTAAATAATTGCACATTACTTAGCTTTAGTAATATTTAAGCAAAGTATTATTATCAGATATATTTAGGCAATTCAAACATTCAATTGAATAACTCATTGCTGTAAATGCCTTTGCCTTGACAGCAAGCTAAACTGCTATCATGAAAAATTTACAACTAAATATATTTAGAAAATAAAAGAATGAGAGAAACCATCTAATTTACATACTAAATACAATGCATGTCAAATATATTTCCGAAAATAAATTATCACATGCGCCTAATAAGAGAGCAGTAAAACATTTATCAGCTATAAAATTTCTAAATAATATTTCATCTAGTTATTTACCATAAATTAATAATATAATTTGATAGCTACAGGTACATTAAAGGAAAAAGTAGATGCACAAAGAAACATATCTATACCTTCGAAGTTATTAAAATCTCTTAAGGAAATTTAATAGATATTACATATCTCTAAACCTCTATGAAAACTCCCAGATATCACAAAAGAAATTTAATCATGAGTTAAAATTTACCTTGTACTTAAAAGAATAGATGATAGAGAAACAAATTTAGATATTCTTCAGTCGTAAAATATCTTATTGGATTAAATAAAGTAAAACTCTTAATTAAAAAAGCTATTTGAGATAAAATAAGTTTTAACAAAATATAAAATAAAATAAAAAAGGAAAAGCGACCTAAAAGATATGATGAAACTATGAAATGAGATGGATGTAAATTTCATCAATAAAACTATTATTGAAAATCATTTCTAGGAATATTTTTACACATTTGTTAAAATTACGGAAACATTGCACATTTTAATTTGTATCACTAAAAAGACAATTTATGGAATTTTAAGACATTAAAAAGATAGTAATAATTTTTCCAGAAATTATCTTGTTTAGTTAAATTTTGTTTAGTTTTTAATTAAAGTATTTAAAAATTTACTTATAGATGGACAGTCCTATTTTCCGAAGTGCATTTGTGTCAAATTTATTTATTCTAAATCAAAAGCACTACTTT
This sequence comes from Argiope bruennichi, assembly GCF_947563725.1. Taxonomy (NCBI): domain Eukaryota; kingdom Metazoa; phylum Arthropoda; class Arachnida; order Araneae; family Araneidae; genus Argiope; species Argiope bruennichi. The sequence goes on along the minus strand of NC_079162.1, from coordinate 130,182,163 downwards.
ATATTGCATAATAGGTATTAAATAGGAACGGCACTTTAGTCTGAGAGGAATTATCATGCCAAAAAGATTTACAAAACGAATTTTACAGTTCGAAAATTCTTAATGAAATTTTGTTGAACATGTGCAGAAACTTGTTGAATTATAATTTTAAATATTTAAAAAGGTCTTAAATAAGAGATTCGAACATTTGTGTGTATGAAAATTTTGACAGTTAGATAAATGTAAAATAAATGTGAGTTTCATTCATCTCGTACTTAAAAAAAAAAACTCAAGATAAAATACATGCCAATTACTTAAACCACTGAAAAAAATACAAATAAAATAAATACGAAAAATATAATTTTTTTTTCGTGAGCCGGGATGGCCTAATGGTATCAGACCAGAAGATTCCGGGTTCATAAATCAGTTCCATTAAAGAAACGTAATGTCAGCGAATCTGATACACTTGAAACCCGTCACAACCAAATGCCCCCCCCCCCACTTCCTCTGGAGTGATATAAAGACTTGGAGAGGGACTGCCAGCTCGATATCGTCTTCGTTATCCACACGAGATATGATGCGTTACAAAATAACCGTAGAGTTGCTTCAGAATGCAACGTGAATATAACTAAAATTAGCGTTATTTTTTATCCATGCTAACATAAAATATTTATAACTTGAAATGGATTCTTTTTTCATTTTGTTAAACATGCTGGGCCGGATTATCAAATAGATAAAGTATACAACTTTCTAGGAGACTCAAGGTTTCCAGACTTATTTCGCTGTATTTTCATGCTAGTCCAATTTTGTGCTTTTATTTGATTTCCATAGGTCATGACCTCGAATATACTCAAATTAAAAACAAGAATCACTTCAATTTCAAGAATGTAGGGTTGTTTCTGCTTTTTTTTTCATATTTTCAAATTTGATTGCAGATGAAGGTGATATAATTCGTTTTAGTTGGCAAAAAATTATCATATTTGTTAGTTATATTGACTTGTTAATCAATATCATTTGCAAGTGTTTGAAATGGATCACTTCCAGTATTTTGAAAGCGTTAAAATGTTTCTTTTTTTACCATTTTATTTAAAATTACTTTTAAGTTTAATTTTTTAAGTGAAATACTGCACCTAATTCTCTTTATGATAAGAAGTAATTAAATGTTTTGTTTTTACAATTTGTCGTAATGTTTGTTTCGTAAAAACTGCTTATATAGAGATAGATAATAAATTAAAATCAATAAAGATGTTTTGTTTTTGAAGGGAAAGAGAAGTCTCCAAAACATGCATCGATTAAGGACCCCTGTAGAATTTAACCCCTTCCTGCAAATACATATAAGTATTTCTTACTTTACCATATTGCTTGAAAATAGGAATAATTCTTTATTTCTAATTATCCCGAATTTCAAAAGAAGCCAATTTTCAATCCATATGAATATGAGACACTTCTTCTCCTTCTTGTGTGCAGCCGTTCACCTCGCCACCACTGAACGTAGCAGCATCGACAGGATTTGTTGTGGCCGACTGCTATCTTTAGCATACTGCATTCATAACACTGACCGATTCACTAAACTGACATCCTCTTCGTGGCAATTGGCCCCTAGCCATAAAATGGTCAATCACTGACCTTACTCCTCATCTTCCCGTCTACCTATCTTCCTATCAAACAAGGAACTGGCCATCACTTAAAGAAAATCGCCTCGAAATTCTCCATATTTCTCCAAAGTCTCGTTTCACAACAACGGAAATCCAAACACTTTCAAACAATTGGTAAAAAAACCAGCCATTTTTAACATCAAGTCCTTCAGAAGTTTAAGATTATCTGGTACCATCAGTACTGTACTGAAGTTATGAAAATGAGACACTCTGTGGAGTTCAATGATGTATATTGTCTTCCCTTTTCTAAAATAAATACGAGGATGGTTTCCCCCTTGTCTCCAATTAAATATAAATATTTGAAAAAGGTGCTTTTCCTGGTGCAGATGGGGTTATCATATATCAGAAGCATAAAGTTATGTACTATTTCATTTTGGGGAACGTATCTCGAGTGTGTTTTCAGTCTGTAAAAAGGATTGGCTTTCCCGCACTTAAATAGAGACGTAAGAATTTTAAGAATCTAGAGGACAAAAAGTTTTTCACTTTTTACCTGAATGCATTCGTTCCCCCTGGTAACTGAGTCCAGGGCATTTGCTCCATCCTTTTCACGTTACTGGGCGACTTACTTACTATAAAAAGTCTATTGAATTCAATGCTTTTCAAAAAAATTTTAAGAGCACGAAAATCGGCAAAGAAATAAGTGAATTTAATGCCTGAACGGCGGAAGTCTAACGAACAAACGACAGTTTCTTTTAAATGACATGTACATCACCATTGTGGTAACCGGATTAAAGGCAAAAGTCTGTGGGCGGAAATCTCGGGTTGAAAACAGATCCTGAAAAAAGATTTTTTTTAATTATTTTACTTTCATCACTTATACATAAATATATTTCAATATTTAATATTACATTCTTTTTTCAGCTTTGTAGCTAATTAAGTTCTATGTATCAAATAATTGTCATTTATTTAATATTTTAATAAGTAATTTTGCTGGAAAACACCATTCATTTTTTCTTTCCTGCAATAATTCCTTAACATCTTTCGACAGCATTTTTAAACGTATATTTAATATAAAAAAGTAAAACTGCTATTAAGTATCAACAAATAATAAGCAATATTATTTTAAATAACTTAGCATTTATTTCATGTAAAACTGTGATAATAATGAGTAAAAGTAATCGAAATTGCGTACTTTTTAAACATACTGACTACCAGATCGAAATTCGTGTGCAAACTTTCAATGCTTTGTGAGGATCCCAGATAAAGCCTACGTCGGGAGCCATCAATAGGCTTATTATACCCCTGTTGGTACCCTTTGGTAATCGTTCAAGAATATCTAAAGGTAAAATCAGTGAGATAAAAGGTGATTAGATTTCCGGATGTTAAAAATGAATGAACACTTTACATTTTTCCTACATTTGATTGAAGCCATTTTAATTTTTAGGATTTTTTTTTTGAATAAGAGATTAAAAATTTGCATTTTTTCCTTTAAGTCCAACTTGTTTTTTAATTTTGCGTCCTCTGGCAAATGCGCCCTGAGCAAATACCCTGAATATCACACTCTAATAACTATGCCTCTGGTTGTATATCTCGGGAGATAAGGATGATAATTATATATCGACTATATACGATCCAATTCAAAATTAAGCGAAATAATTTAATGATAAGCTTTATGTATATATAGTCATTAAAGCCATAATTAATTTGTTCCAACCATTTAGCACGTTTCATAGATGGTGAATAATGAACCGAAGGAAAATTAAACCTGTAGCTTCCATAAAAACAATGCTTCACCTGAATTAAACAAAGAGTTCACACAAGTAATTTCAAGGGCGTGCCAAGTTGGCTTTCTTTAATTAATGGTAAAATGAGTGGTATCATACGGACCCCCACTGACGATGTGACAATCAATATATAGTACATAATCTAATAAATAAAAATATCAATACTTCATAAATGTATAGTGATAAGTAACAAATATGCTAATACTATCTTTCTAATTTTAACGCATTTTAAATATTATTTATTATCGTCAATAGGAAGAGGGCATATTCGAGAAATGCCTTGAATCACAACACCGGTGACAGTTTTAGTCTCGAGTTTTACCATCGGAATCATATCTTACATTAAGGACTCTAATTGCACTTCCCAGAACTTCCTTTCACTATTCCATGCTCAATTAAAAAGGCAACGTTCTTTAATATTATTCTTATTCATAAGCTATTTATATTGCTGTTGAAAATTACTTAAGTAATCATGCTACCACCTTTGCCAAAATAATTAGTTAATTCTGACCATTTTTTTTGCCAAGACGATAATCGATTTTTCTTACCTCCTGTATTGATGCCCTGTACTCCTATCTTAGCTCCTATACTGATGTAAAGCGCGACCAACTAAGAAATGTTCTGGAGTTAAGGCTTTATTTCATTTGGGTCTGAAAACAATGGCAATAATGGACGGGAATTAAGTACACCTTCTATTTCTGTAATTATAATAGACAAAAATTTCTAATGGGACTCGAAAGTTACTTAAAAATCTTTTAGGGTGGTACTTAAAGGCCATGATTCTGCTTCTCCTAATTCACCGAAATTGGGAGAACGTGGCGAAATAAATTTCCAATGAATACCTTCAGACGCCAAATAATGTACAGAAGTATCATCTAGTTCATTTGCCATATAACATAATCTTTTAAATTCACTACTGGCACCTACAGTTCCATTATCTGTCCTGATCATTTAACTTTTCCCCTTTTATTAAGATACTCAAAAATTAGTTCGCTCAATTTATGATTGCGCGGCAACACAACGGGAAGCTTTTGGTCATAAAACAAACTAGAATTACTTAGCGGCCTCCAACTCTGATAATACCTTTCATCTAAAAACCGATTAAAATATTTTAATTTACCTGCTAAAGCTGTGATTTTTTTTTTTTCCAAATTTATTATGTACTCTGGAAAAGGCATATCACAAACTCACTACTCTGACCCACCGGAAAGCAAACGGAAAAACTTGAATGACCGGACCGCCGTAACAGCAATACTGGAGGGAACTGTGTTTAAGTCCAAAGAGCCAACACCGGCTACAGTATAACCCTTACCCAAGGAAGTACGTCCCGTCATTGATGGGAGGAACCAAACCCCCACCTTTTCGTGTACCCACAGGGGTGGCGAGAATCAACCACCATGCTGGAGGTTTCTCATACTCAATTACGAGGTGCTGTAGTTGAAGATGAGTGTGTCTTTTGTATATGCTTGTGTCTTGCAGTATATGTATTTTCCGTGGGACAGAAAAAGACATATACTGCACCTGCTTAATCAAATGAAATTCTGCATTTTTTAAACTCTAACGAGGACAAATGATTTAACATTTTATCATTTTTTTTTTTTTTTTTTTTTTTTGCAATTCTGTACAAACCTGACAATAAAGCTAAAAATTCCAGTAAGTTTTATATAATTGTTATTTAATGAAAACAAATTGTCGTAATAATCATTAGACTGTGGCAAAATGTTTAAATGCGCAAGTTTGTAAAATCTGGTTCAGTAACATTTTAGAATTCTGAACTTTCCGTCATTTCCTTAAGAACCAATTCTTTAGCTTCGGAAGACTAACTAAATCCTTCCTGAACGGAAAGATTAGTTCCTTGAATAAGGAAAATTCGGTTCACGATACTACAGTAGATAATTAAATAATATTGGAGGATCTAAACCTCTAGATTTCAAATCTACAGAGTTGCTGTGGAATAAGACGCGACTCCAATGGAAATTTTAGATGTAATCTTCAATCTTAGTAACACAGTTGCGCAAGAATGTCTTTAATTTCCAAGGTGACGTCTGTATCCAGGCTAAGGCTATTTGTCAATAAGTATACAGATAGAAATCATTGAGGACTTATTTTAATGCCTTCACAATTCTGACCACTCATTTTGACAATAAGAGACAAGCTACAAGGTCTCATCTTGGGATTTAAACTGTCTTTACAGGTGAAAACTTGTCATTTGAAATCATTTGAAATGAACTAAATGACATTTTGCTTGAGAATAATCCGAAGGTAGGATATAGACTGCTGACTAAAATATAATAAAGGAAACCTATTCACACCTACACAAATAGATCAAGCTGAAGAATTCTAAAGTCTTGAACGACGAGGCAAATTTAATCCAAGCTTGAGCAATTAAATCAGGAATAGGATTATTCCAATCAAGTTATAGTTTCCATAAATCTTCCCTAAAAGTTTTGGCTTTCGTTAGAATAGGGTCAAAATTTTGGCAATATCTAACAAAATATGCATTTATTAGATTCTCTTGTTGAACGATTTTTACCTTAAACGTAATTATATCTGAATTAGGTTTATAGGCAGCTCTTCGTTCATGCTCAAAAAAGACGTAGCTATCTAAATGACCGTGTTGGCATTTTCCAGTAACATGGAATGATTAGATTTCTCTTGATGCAGCCACATGCCAGCAGATTCTAAAAATTGTATCAGTTGGAACTGAAATTCTTTACAGCATCAAGACTGTTTTCACCACTGATGAATATCGTCCATCAATCAATCGTTCCATAGAACTTCTGAGGTCTTCCTAAAATTCTTGTTTCCTTCTATCGTTAAATTAAAACATATCACTAAAAACGAATCATAAAAACAGGACATTCTATAAATCACTTCAACTTCCGATTATCATAAAAATCTTCACATTTTTCTTTGCTCCGTATTTATCATTATCTACCTATACATCTTCTCCAAGTCGGCTAAAAATGCATATCTATGTTTTTTAAACCGTAATCAGATAACCCCTTCTCCATACTTCTATGCCGTACAGACTTTATTTTGTGTTTTATCTTGAAAAAGTTTTAGTGTGTTTTTATTATTCCCACGCTATGCATTAATGCTTCCAAATTCCATATATAAATGGTTTATAATTTAAAAATTCTAAGTTTTAATTACTGGCAGTTAAATAGATTTCAAGGTTTGAATCAAAATTCACTGCACTATTTCAGGAGCATTCTGTATGCCATATATTTTTTATTTTTTACTGAACTAAAAAAACAGTTGATGTTCAAAAAAAAAATTACTGAAGGAAGTTAAAAGCACAAAGGAATGTGCATTAGAATGTAACGAAAATGTTTTTTTTTTTTTTTTTTTTTTTTTTTTAGATTTTAGTTTGGTAACAATGCGGAAAAGCCGCCTTTTAGGTTCAAAAACAATTATTTTTAGAATTTGGTTGCAATATTACATAATCTTGAGGTGCCACAATAAGCTTGAAATTTATAAAAAAAATTGAAAAACTGGAAATTTTTAAAATGGGCATTTAAAATTTTTTCTTAGATTTTAGTTTGGTAATAGTGGAGAAAAGTCAGCTTTTAGGTTCAAAAAGAATTTTTAAAAATTCTGGTTGCAATACAACAATATCTCGAGGTGCTGCAAAGAGCTTAAAGTTTGTAAACAAATTAAAAATTAATAAATTTTGATAAAATATTTTAAAGAATTTTTCGCTCATATAATGTTACAAAAGATGATTTTAAATACATATATAAGCATTACAACTGGAAAAAGATTATTAATTACAAAGTATAATAATAGAAAAAATATTTTATGTCAAATGTTGCGTTTCTTACTTCTGTATCAATGGTTACAAATTTTACAGTTGTAAAATGTTTGTTTCTACTTCATTGCCGTATTAAACTGTTTTTTCTTTTTATTTTGGCATATTCACACGCGAGTTAATTTTTACTTTTATGTATCCTTCTCTTATGATTGGACCACAGACATTTTGCGCCGATTCGATCACAGCTTCTCGTTTTTTCCGTTGCTTGCATGTGCCAAGGAAGCTTCGGAAAGTCGATAACCGAGTTCTCTATTCTATTTGGTTCATCTTCTGATGTCTTCTGTATGAAGTCATTGAGAGAGTGACTGGAAACATGCTTTAGCACTGGTACCAGGTAGTTTTATCTCTTCTTGTCTATTTGATGGATCTGGTTGGTTTGCCTCTTTTTAAAAAGAACACAGTTGTTCTTCAGCGTTGTCATTGTCACCAGTAATCGTTTCTGATACGCTAGTATTTTTTGCCCGTTCTTAATTAAACTTGAATATTCTCTGTAGTTCTTCAGTCTTTCTTGCTTCTTTCTTCCTCAAAGCGTTTATGGTAGCAATATAGCGTTTGTGGTAGCAATATCAATATCACCTATAACCATTTTCCTGTTAGAGCGTTGATCGTTTAGAAACTTTTATTCCATAACTGGCTGGGTTTTTTTTTCCTTTTATACAAGTCAGCAATATCAAATAAACATCTAGTTTCTTCTCTAAATTCTGTAAGGTTGGAATCAAACTTACCTAAACATTTTCCACTTTTAGACTAATAAAATCCTGTATTTAGCATGATAAGGTTTTATCCTTTGTGAAATTCTTTTGCTAGAACAGCTTTTCTCAACCTTTCAGTATTCATGGACCAGTCTTCAATCATAATTTTCATTACCCCCCCCCGCTTACAATAAAATGTATACAACAATAATACATATTGAGTATTTTGGATTCTGTTTTTAAATTATTTTTAACTAACTGCCAAAACAAGAGCAAAAGCGAGCCAACATTTGCGAGAAACTACACCTTGCAATTTGGACAAGTGGGCGGTAAATAGATGAAGCGAATGAAAGTGGAGAAAGCTTAAATATTGTATTTGAAATGAGAGCTAAACAGGGAGTTAACGTTAAAAGAATATGAAAGTAGAAAATTCGTTAATGAAAGTTAACCTAGACGGGTTGAGCTAAATTTAGAAACTGGGAATATATTTTTTCGAATAATAAAAGAAATAAAACAAAAGCATAAAAAAAACAAAAGTGAAAAAAATAGCAATGTTTGTGGAAGGGAATCCACACGACTGATGCCGTCTCGAGGATGCGCGGAGCAAATGTTTTCTCATAGGAAGAAGGAAAATGTTCGATAATACAAGTTTTAATTCCAGCCAGTCTCATTCGAGTCTATCCTTTTATCGCTATCGAATCTATCGTGAATTTGTATGTTATACGTATATGTTTTCGTGTTAATTGCAATTGACCATATTAAATATTCACGGTCGCAGATTTATGCAGACTCATGAATAAATTTTTAAGCGGTAGTAAGGAAGCATTAGACAATAGTCAAGCATCAACAAGTACACAGGCGAGCGTGGTTCCGAAAATAATATCAAGGAAATATTCTCAAGAATACTTAAATTTTGGGTTTACCAGTACTGAAGTAAATGAAGAAGAAAGGCCCCTGTGCATTATTTGCTCAAAAATGTTAGCCGCAGACAGCATTAAACCTAATAAACTTAAACGACATTTGGAAACGCTTCATAGTGAGTACGTCAACAAGCCCAGAGAATTCTTCGAATTAAAATTAAAATCATATAAAAAGCAAAAATCATTTTTTAAAGAAACTTTGTCTGTGAATAAAAAAGCTTTAATTGCATCTGACAAAATTCATATAAAATAGCCAGATGTAAAAAAAACTCACATCATTGGTGAAGAGCTTATTTTGCCAGCAGCAATTGAGTTTGTAGAAACTATGTTTGGAGAAAATTTTTCAAAACAATTGCAATCCATACCTCTTTCAAATGATACTGTTGCCTATTGAATTGGCAATATAGCTGAAGATGTACAGTGTCAGCTTTTCTCGAAGTTGTGTGACAAATTGTTTTTAATACAGCTTGACGAAGCAACAGATAGTAATAAAGATGCTCATTTAATTGCCTATGTTCGAATTTGTGATAATATGTCAGTAATAGAAGAACTACTTTTCTGCAAACCAACAGAACTCAAATCATTATTATCACTCGCATCATTTGCTATTTTAAATGATTTTATGAACGAGGCAAACATAAAATGGAAAAAATGCGTCGGAATGTGCACCGATGGTACTCGTTCAACGTCCGGAAGATTCCAAGGTATACAAACATTTGTAAAACAAAAATCGCCTCAGTGCACACATTGCATGATCCACAGAGAAGTTTTGGCTTCGAAAGAAATGAGTCCTGGTTTGAATATTGTGTTAACTACGGTTGTAACCGTAGTAAATTATATAAAAATGAGACTCCAGAAATCGAGAATCTTTTCTGCACTTTGTAAAGACTTGGGTTCAGTACATTCAGTGTTACTATTTTATTGCGAGGCAAGATGGTCATCACGTCGGAAATTTTTGCAATGTGTTTATGAATTAAAAGAAGAAATCAACATTTTTCTAGAAGAGGCAAACAGACAGGAGGCCGAGAATTTTCACGATGGTTTATTTGTGATGAAATTGAGGTACTTGGTCGACATATTCGAGAAATTAAATAACTTGAATCTTCAACTCCAAGCAGCAAATGCACATATATTGGATAAGAGTGATAAAGTTAATGCTTTCTGTAGAAAATTGGAATTGTGGAGCAGAAATTTAAAGCAAAAAATCTAACAAATGTGGATGATTGTATAAGGCTGAAGAAGAACATGTAAAAGTTGTTTTTGTAACCATTGAAAATCCTTTAGCCATGCTGGCAAAGAATTTTAAAAAGTATTTTCATACTAACGACAAACTGATAGCAAGTTAAGAGTGGATTAGAGATCCATTTCATAAGACTCCCAAAGGACTCTCATTTGATGAGGAAGAAAATTTCATAGACTTCACGACAAGTGACGAAACTAAAAAACAATTTAGTAATCAATCACTATTTGAATTTTGGGCAGGAGTAAGGATGATTTTTCTGCACTAAAAACAAGGACATTTCACATTATATTACCATTCAACATCCTACCTTTGTGAAACTAAATTTTCTACTGTGGCTTCTTTGAAGACAAAATATAGAAACAGAACTGAGAGTGGCTATTTCTAATATCAAGCCTTCCTTCGAAAAACTTTGCACTGCAAGACAGGCTCAAGGAAGTTACTAATGATTATTAAATTTGTTTTTAATTTAGTATGGTTTGATTAAGTAAGTTTTGATTTAGTAAGTTGTTTTACTTTAGTAAATTGTTTTACTTTAATAAGTTATTAAATATGTCGAAATGTATTTTGTTTTCTTTGTGTATGTGTGCTTTCCTTTCAGTCAGTTAATCAATTTTTTAAAGAATATTTTCTCTTGGATATTCTCGCCCCCCCCCCTATGGGGTCGCGCCCCACAGGTTAAGAATCGCTGTGCTAGAAGCAGTGGGAATAGAAGCTCTTGACCATATTTGTTTTATTATGGGAACTAAAGTGTCACATATTTCGCTTAAAGAAGGGTCCTTCTCGGAAACAATTTTGAGGTTATGTATAATATAACAGTAGCACTAGATTCGCATGTAGTGAGTTCAACTTCAAGTAAAACACGAAATTTCCCAAAAATAGAGCATTCCGATATTTGTCTTATCTTCACTAATTTAGATAGAACAATTTTTACTCACAGCAAAGCACACAATCTCACAGACTAATAAACGAGTTACGCTAATCAGTTACACAATAGATAGAGAGGAGACACCAACTCAACTGAACTCAGCAAAGCTACTGATTTGAAACTAACTGTGTTCTTGTCACCGGATGCAGACAAATCTCCGCCTTACCTCAATGACAACCGCTTCGGCGACGATTCAGCTTCATGCTAGTGCAATAGTAAAACTGTTTTTATACTTCTATTCATATGACAATGCCTATTGAAAGCTTTTTACATCATAATCGAAGCACTCAAAAATCCTTAAAAAGTTGCAAAAAGTGTGTTTTTATGAAACATTAACATCTTTGTGACACCTCAAGATGTACTTTAATATTTTTTATAATTTTCATTTATCTTATCTATACCAAAAGACAACTTTTTCGCACTATTACAAATTAAAAATCAAAAGTTGATTATTTCGTAAAAAAACTTTAAAATGTATCAAAAATTTCAATTTTTATGGAACTTTGACATCCTTAAGGCACCTTCAGACCTACTCCAATATTTTTCAAATTTATAATTTATTTTATCTACACCAAAAGGCAACTTTTCCGCGCTATTACAAATTAAAAATCAAAAATTGATTTTTTTTTTTTTGTTCCACCCTACTGTGCATTAAGTGATGTTCAGAGGCGTACACTGAATATTTAATAAAATAAGTGGTAAAGAAAGATGAGATAATTAAATACTGCCTATACGTAATCTTTTCCTAATATAAATCAGACAGTGTTTGTTTACAAAATTTAAAATGTTGCACTTTTTTTCTAAATTAAAATTTATTTCCTCAGTGGCTATCAATTATGGTAAGTCATAGACTGACTACTCCAATCCACCCGAAGGCACACGGAAAAACTTGAATGACCGGATCGTCGGGACAGCAACTCTAGTGGGAACTGTGGTTGAGTTCTAAGGGCCATCACCGGCCACGGTACAACCCTTCCCTAAGGAAATACGTCCTGTCATCGATGGAAGGTATCCACCACTCCCGTTCGTGTACCCTCAAGGAATACCCATACCGGAAGCTTCTCATCCTCAATTACGAGGCTCCCCCCCCCAAGGGATTACCAATTATGGTATAAAATTTTTAGCCTATTTACTAACTTTAATATGAAAAAAGTTAGGCACTTATGGAAACTGAATAACTTTACTGCCGAATTATTTTGCAATAAAATTATTAAGCACCCACGTTATAAATTATATCAGATTCTAAATTTTAAAAAATTAAATTTTATAATACTATGTACTTTTATTCGTTGCTTTAGGCTACTCTCTGTTTGTTCTGTTAAAAACGTTGGCTACAAACTTTCGTACTGCGCCAAGTAGAAGACATTGGATCCCGAAGGGAAAGTATACGAGTACAGAGTGTATTCTACTTGTAGCAGAAATGACGAGCTGACGGGTGATCCGTATGATGTCTTGAGATAATAATGTTGCAATAGTTTTCTGAGTAAAAGTTTGTTTCTTTTTTCCGTAATCATTAACCACATATCACAAAAATCTAAATTTGAAATTATTTTAATATGTCAATTCATATTTTTCAATAATAATACATTTCAAACTCGAAACAAAAAGGAGAACTGGGAAAAAATTTTGGAATCGATAGCATTTTAAAATCTGAATCAGTGACTGGACTGTTAATAAATGTTATTTCATAGAGAAACTGTTATGGAATCTATTTAATAGAATTTGAGAATACTTATTCTTCCTTTGAATTCAAAATTATATATAATTGTGCAATGTCTTGTATGATTCGTGCACAAAAATATATGTGGAACAGCATGAACGAATCTGGCGTCCTTTAGCCTAATAAATTGACTAATCAATAAACCTATGAGTCTTCTATACAAGGAAAAAAGATTAAGTTCAGATCTGAAAGAAAAGTATGAAATATATTAATCAGTCGACAATAAATATATTTGAAGGAAAGAATAGGAAGACATTCTTGAAGGATTTCAGGTTTTAGTCTGATGTAGATAAATTACTATTAATCGTTTGCATAGCATTTGTAGAGAGTCCTTAATCCCAGTTCTTTGAAGCAAACGCCATGGTAGTTTAAAAATTGCTATTAGTATTGTTAAATATTTTATATTGAATGTTATATTACACTTGATAATGTAATAGAATAACCTAGTTTCTTTTATTATAAAAATATTAATTTTAGCTCAGTCATGAGGATAAAAGCTTTATATGTGATTGCCCTCATAATCTAACCGTTATATTAGAATTATTCACTTGTTTTAACTAATCCTTGTGACTTATCTGATGATATGAATACCTCAATTCATTTCAGATGGAGAGAGAATATAACTAGGAAAAATATGATGATCATATGATTTAATTTAATAACACTTAAAGTATTATTAACTGTAGCCTGTTAAATAATGAATTACGTTAAATAATGAATACCCTACCTTGCAACTACCTATTTGAAATATTACTATTCTCAATACTTTTTAAAATCTTCTGTTATAATTGTTAATCGCTAGTAATAGACACTAATAGTTTCTTTTCATTAGCCTCCAAATTCTCCCATTGATTTTCTTCATAGGAAGGAATATAAATTAAATGAGAAAGATTGTTTGGTTGGTTCTTACTTCAATAGAAGCCGTTTAAAGAAACCGGTCAAAAGCCTTAAGCCGTTTAAGGAAAAGCAGTAGAAACTTGGCATTGAACGGCATGTTATTCGTATGTTTTTGCATTTATTCTACGAATCCCTTTCCTAATTTGAAGAGAGGTTTTCAATTCAGTCTCAAATTCAATTCAGCTTTAGATTTCTTATGGTGAGATGGATCCTTAAATAGAAAATCTTTCAATGTGGAAGAGAAGCTTAACTTAGTAAATAATGTATAAAACAAGATTCAAAATAAAAATACGACAAATGCTTCTTTACCAACCATTTCGAAAAACTCTTCTCAATTGAACATTTTTAAAATGAATTTCTTTGAAAGATTAAATCTTTTAAATCTTTAACCTAAAAATTAACTAGCATATTTGCTTTTGAAAAGAAAAGGAAGAAAAATTTGCTGCATATATTTTGTGTGAGAAATCTTTATATGTCTAAATAGCTATAAATCAAACTTTTATTCAAAAATATTCAACTTTTTAAAAAAAAATGCGAATATTTTTTTTCCCATAAAGCATTGAATTATTAGTACTCAATGTGTAAAACTATTTTACCTGATTGGTGCATTACTTTTAAAGAACTAAGAGATGAGAGTTGTTTCCCATTTTTAAATAAATCGTAAAATCGGCACTCTCTTTTCAAAAATGGAAGCATTTAAGTTTTATGAGCTAAAAATTAATTCAGTATCGGAAATATAAAATAAAAATAACCACTCGTTACTTACTATGAATGCTGTACATATTTGAATCATTTCCATTTTTGTCAGCTATAAATAATTCGAATGATTTAAAAATTGAATAACATCGTTACTAAAATTAGAAATTCAAATAACTAAAAATTTTATGAAATTCTTGTTAAATGATAAATACTTTCACTAATTAAACTTAATTTTTAAAATTAACTTTCTGCATTCCTTACGCTCCTTTGCATTCCTTTATTTTCACGTTATATAAACTTACATAGAATAGCCAGAATAGGGTTCATTTACTGTCTGTTTGCAGAATTTTTATTGATAATTATATATCAATATTTAATTATGTATATACAAACAGAGGTGAGTATGCTATTATTTCATTCTATGACTGGTTAAGACTGATATCTTAAAATCTACAAACAAATAAAATATTTTAAATTTTTGTATTGTTTTTTTGTTTTGGTTTTTCTTTATTTTGTAAATAGGACTTATTTATTCTTCACACACTCTCTATTATTGGAATGTTGGAGAATTAATTGGAGACCCAAATCATACTACAGTGATAATTATTGTTACTTTGACTCAGTTTAATGACAATTATTCAAAGCTTAACCTTCTATTTTTAATTTTTAGACCATCTTACGAAATGGTGAGTCATCATTTTTCAAGTTGAAAAAATCACAGAACAAAGGAATTAAATACGAAAATTTAAAATAAAAATCTTTTTTGAAACATAATAAAAATATTTAACATAAATTTTAAAAAGCATAGCGAGTACTGTGCTTCTGTGAAATATAAAGGAGAACTTTGCTCATATATATATATATATATATTATAATTTTGTCATATAAAAACAATTTTTAAATTAAAATATTTAAATGAATTCCATCTTTAGGATTTTCATAGATTTGGGAAATTCTTGTTTTTGTTCTTTCAGTCTTTATGATGTCAGGAAAATGAATGAATATTTCCCATCCAATGTATCCTCAATCTGATAATGTCAGTTTATGCGACATCATAAATGCGAAGGACAATTAAATATTGAGCTGCTTTCATCTTTGATGCTGAATATGAATTTTATTCAGCGTTTTGAATTTGAAAAATGATATTAGAATAATGCGAAAAAGAAAAGTGATGTCTGGAACGTTTCTCCATATAAAAATCCTGAGTTATTAAAAGCATGGATTGAAATTAGAATTAAACTTATAACTCGACATCATAATTTCTTTTTGGCATAAAGGTTTTACGATAGATTGTTATGTATATTTATTAAATAATTTATTAAAAATGAAAAGCAATGTAACAAATAATGTAAGTAAATCTAACTAAATATACAATAAATTTTAAAAGTTGATAATTTAGTTTATATTAAACTTAGACTAAATACTATTAGTGATAATTTGAATGTAAATGGAAAATATTAAATAATTCAGACAAGAATCGAGCATTAATAAATAAAACCAAAGAAGGCAATTGAAATTTCAAATGGGAAAATCGGAAATACGTTAACAAAGATAACATAAAACAAAAAGCTGAAAAAACTTCAAAATAATTTTCAATGCTATGCAAGAATGTTTAATGATTCCAAATTTAAATTCACCTGGCTTGCTTAACGAGTACCTCTTGTAATTAGGAATTAAAGAAAGAAAGGTAATCAGTTCTGTTGGTATCTTACAGTTTTCTTTTGCTCTTATACCAAATTTTTTTTAATAGAATTTATTTATTTTAATTATGTACAAAGAAATAATTTGTAATAACATAATGGTTTTCCACCTCTTAAAGAATATAGGAAATATTTTTGAATTCATTCAGGCTTTAACGAATATGGCATCTACATGTTTATTTGACATTTGATAAATGAAGAAATAAACAAGAATGGGCTTATTTATTTATTAACTTTGTGTTTAACATTTTCTAACATCAAGAAAATTAAATAAAAATATTGAGCATATTAATCAATGATGCATGTTTCTGAAATGAATTAAATGTATTCGTCGCATATACACGAAATGAATGAAGAATGTTTCTTGGTGCTAAATTATAGAAAAATAATGGGATTCATTCTTATTAAACTTTAAATGGATCGTAAAAGTCTCACAATCAGTAATCATAATTATCTATTACAATTTTTTACCTTTCCAGATATTCTTATGGCACCGTTTCAAATCTTCTCCAACCATGGTCTTCGTTCAAAAATTATTTTATGAACATGATATTTAAAGTTATTTTGATTGAATTTGAGCCGGCAAGGAATAAGTTGAAGGGGAGATGAAAATCTTGGACGTGTTCATACATCCAACTCGAAATGGTGGAGGATTAAAATTTTCATTTTTTTAGCCATTGAAAATAATTTTATATTAGATCAATGATTGCCTCATTTTAATGAATAACATGTGTGCCAAAAATTTATTGATTTATGTTGAGGCTTAAATATTAACTGGATTATAGATGAGTAGCAATATGCATTGTCAAATCTGTGTTAGCAGTCTTGGCTTCGAAGCCTAAAAATATGGTTCATTTTCGAATATGTATGCACTTAAACATTTGACTGTTGGCTGCTCCAAGTTGAAGCGTTTCGCGTGAACGGCCGGCAGTAGCGATCACTAAAGACAGAAGACTTTTCTACGCAATATGGATCTTGTAGGCGGTGTATTAACATAATAAAATATAGTGCAAAAGTCAGTATTACTTTTACTTTGTCCATTCCAAAACAGATCCAAACATTTTTTTTAAATTTTCAATATATATTGCTTATTTACCAATGGTAAAGTTTTAAAACTCCATTTGATAATTGTAATGCATATATTTGGATACTGAAAATTGAAAAAATGAACAGATAATAAGTAAGTGAAATAAATACTCTATGCATAAACAATAACTTTCTTTTAAGAAAGACGAACAATAAGAAAATGAATTATTCAATTGCGTATGGTAAATCTCAAGTCAAGTATGAAATGAACACATAATCCGACGTCGCATTTTGTACAATCATATGGAGTATCTCTCTTACTTTTATGTATCCTACAGACAACACATTTTCTTCTTCTGAAGATGCCTGCTGCAGTTAGAATTTTTGAAAGGAAATATCTATCCGTCAAACGAAATGGTAGACGACGCCAAACCAAATAACCAGCCAAAACGACCAAGTAAATAAAATTTCCTTTTTTTTTTTTTTTTCGTTTCTAAGAAGCGAGCTATGAGATTTCTGCGAGTGTTGGACATACGGAATAGAAATAATTTCTGAACATACACATGAGACATCAGAAAACAGCTACAATCTTCGCCGGACGCACATATTCGCCCTTATACCACATCGATGGTTTTTGCTAGACTCACATTTGCCCCCACAACAGAATGTGAATGTGTTCTTTGTGAATGTTTTCAATCGCTTTAAAAATAAAGAATGGACTTTTCGACTTCAATATAGGAATTTTTGGTACCACTATTTAATGGAGACATATAGTCATCATTTATTATTAAGATAATTTATGTGCAAAAATATATATATATATATATATACTGAGTTGGAAAAAAAAATCATTTTTTCAAAAATGCTTATACATAGTGGATATTAATCCATCTCTGGTAGGAAAGTACTCTCATGAAGGGTATGTGGGGTTTTCCTTTCTCATTTTGTGGGTAAAAGTTTTCCTTTCAATTTATATTGTTAGTAAGAAAAAAAATCCAAAAATTGAACATTATTAAAAAAATTATTATAAAGGTAATTAATATTCAAAACAAATTTCCACACAAATTCTGCTGAGAAAAATTTAACGATGGCCTACAATACCAAATGCAGTTGTTTGCTTCTTCAACAATGGAAGTAAAAAAATATGAATAATTCTAATAAGGTTTTAATTAACAAAAAAGAGTTTAAAAGTCATAAATATAAAGAAACTTAATTATTTAATGTAAAATGCTAAAAAAAACTGGAAGAGATGAAATTATTTTTATGCAATAATATAAGAAATCAAATGTTTTTCCATAGCATAATTAATATAAAACAAATTACAATGCGACTATTTAAGACTAGTACTTCAGAACAATCCTAAAGCCTACCGTCCTCATCACATAAAATGTAATTTTCTGTATGAAAATTTTTGAATGCATGTGTATGGTATATAGAAGGAGAAAAATGGATTTTGATTTGACTCCATCAGACTGGTAAACAATCGAAGCAGCCATTTTTTTAAATTCAGATATAAAATAAAATTCTTTTGATTGAGCATTTTTACGTTAGTAGGGTGGTCCGCGGTGGTCTGGTGGTAAGGTCTCGGCTTCGGAACCGAAGGGTTTCAGGTACGAGATCCGAAGAACCAGCGTGTAAGCGGGTATGGAGCACGTTAAATCCGTCAGGACCAAACGTCCTCTCTTTGATGTGGTGTGGAAGTTTGGAGAGGTGGCGCCAGCTCAGATACCATCCTCGTCATCTGACAGTGCTTCAAAATTACAAGATCCGTCCCAAAATAGCGCTAGAGTTGCTTTAAAAACGGTTTGTTAATATAACTAAAGCAAACTTACGTTAGCAGCGCTCTGTAATATGTCAAGGATCGAGCATAAATTATTAAGAAATACCCATGAAGACGCTGCAGTTTCACCTTAACAAAATTATGAATTTAACTGAAATCAAAATGTGTCAAATTTAAGAAACCAAACACTCGTCTTCTTTTCAAGCACTACAGCTTGTTACGGACTTCTCTCCAACTTTTCTCTATCTAATCTTATTCAACGCAACAACCTTCCATCGGCTCGCTCTTATCTGCTTCAGATCTTTCTCAACTCTATCCATCTATCTTGTGGGTGGTCTTTTACTTTATAGCTTTTCTTCTATTTTTGAAAAAGTTATTTTTTAGTTGGAAACGTAACATCATATATAGATAAATGACCCAAACATCTTACACTAAATACTTTTACTACTTTGGTAATGTCGGGATCACCATATTTTTTTTAACCAATTTCATGGCTATATACAATTAAACACACATTATTTTCTTTTATTAGTTCAAAGACTTCTTTAAGGTTTTTCTTTCAAAAATAAACAGCATGACTTCTTCTTTGTTAAGCATCCAGCATTCACTCCCGTAGAGGGCAATTGGTCATATCAAAGTCTTATACATATTTATTTTTGTTTTTCTGTTGATTAAATATAAGTTGGTTTCTATGACCATGAATGCGTTTAATAGCTATGAGTAGCCTATTTTTTAATTTCGATTATTAGGTCATTCCAGCTGGAGATCATTGCATCCAGATATTTAAATTATTTTACAATCTCTAAAGTATAAATATTGATCCTTATAGGGGACATACCAAAGTTTGATTTTTTGCAATCATAAATTTAATTTGATTCACGTTAGTGGCTAGAATAAGCCCGTCTTACCTGCTTCATTCTCAAACTAAACCGGAACTTTGACAGACAACTTAATTAGTTTCCCCAATGATATCGACAAAATCATACAAGTTGCAGAATAATTCCACTTGTGTTTAATTCAGTCTCTGACAGTTTTCTCCAGAATTAAGTTAAACCGCAAGTATGAATGTGAGTCACTTTGTCGCAGACTTTTTTTATGCTCACACTCCAAAGCTATAAAATGTAATACTAACTTACTAATTAGGAACAAAATGTATGCGTTCTGTATTTTTTCTTGAGAACAAGAAAATTAAGTGAAAGTCTGCACTTTCTACTCAATTATGCGCTTTTCTCAAATTTGAGTAATCCCCGAATAAATTTCACAAATTTGCTGGTGGTATGTTCTTGAAATCAATGAAAATATTTCTTAAATGATGATTACAAAACAATTATAAATATAAATACAATAGATTTAAATGTAAAAAAAAAGTTTCTTATCCAGAAATAGAATTTCCCTCTGCTTGATTTCTAAAGCATTCCTTTGCCTAAGATTTTCCATCTGCTTGACTTAAATTCGACAAACTCGCTCCTTGCTGAAGTTTCTGTACATTTTATGACACACAAAATTAACAACAATATCATAAATTTCAAATACTATTATCGTGTAGAGAATTTGAAGTTAAAATGCACAACCTTTCGTCAGCGTTTTTAAAAACAACTGATGATGAAATCCATGCAGCTTCATAGTAAGATTTAATAATCATTTCATTGATGTGTGATTTTCTTTCAAAAGGCTGCATACATGCCCATATAATTATATCTAAATTAAATATGGATATATTTTTTTTCAAAAATCAGTTGTCCATATCAAATAATAATTTAGTTTTGCGTAATTCTTGGGAATTTCATCTTAATTCTTTGTATCATGAAATAATCATTCCGTTCGAAAATATTTCGCTTTTGGTAACTTAAAAATTGAAACTAAATTTAGAATTTGGAAATTACGAACTCTCAGTCAGAATCAACCAATCAACGCCCATGATTTTATAGCACTTTTATTATAAGGTCCATGCAGCTTCCAAATGATATTGAAAAGACTTTGTGGGCCTATTTAACAATGTTAAATATCTACCCTGTAAATCGGTATTTAAAAATGAGGACAAATTTTGTTTTCAAAAATGTTTTGGAGTTTAGAGAAATATGGTGCAGTATTTTCATGAAACTCAAGAATGTAATATTAATTATCAATATGACAATATGAAAAAAATCAATTTTCCTAGTAAAGAAATTGGCTTCTTTTCGCAATGTCTCTCCTTCCATATTAATATAAGCTGTAATATTGTAGATAGGAGCTTTCAATTTAAACACCAATTTCAAACATCACTAATGATTTTTCAAAGCACATTGATAACAATGTTCGTGCTGTTTTCAAGTAATAATAAAAAACCATTTGACTGGTCGCATGTACTTGGTAATAAATATTGAATGTTTACTCTGTTAATCATTTTTAGAGGTAACTATAGAATTCTTTTCCAAAAACTGGTGATTTATAACAAATTGTAATTCAAATTTTATGCAAAACTCAACAATTTAATACAAATTCTTTGTATTAGGAGCAATACTTCTTCGTTCGCAAAAATTGAATGAAATTTTTAATTAAGGTATTTTGAAATATGCTCTCAATAATCGTTTGAAAAAAAAAGTTTAAGAATTACATTTACAGTGACAAAATTTCAAAAATTTCTAATATTTTTTTTATTGGAATGTGATTCCCATTGTAAAAAATTATAAATAGCGTAGCATGAAAATCGGTAGAGCTAGATAGATTAAAAAGAAAAAGGAAGAGAAAACTACTGTGGTGCTCAGCCGAGTACGACTTCTTTTTCGTATGACATTACATTGTACACTGTATTTCCTGCTTTAACCCCATTCTTCTTAATCTTCATCAAAACGAGAAAAAGTGATGAAATTACACAGATTTCGTAGTTCGGGATTCTCTAAGATTGATGTCATAGCACAAAATGAAAGAAAAAGCAGTGGGGAATGTGTGCCGCGTATCTCGCTTTCTTGCACTCTGAACAACATGCCGCTTTCAGAGAAATAACGTGGGGAAATTGTAAAGTTTTTTTAACTGAATGGACAAAATACCCCGGAGGCATTGCGTGGCTACCGCAGAAACCACAGACTACGTCGAGGTACGTGTAATGTTAAATCTGTACGGGACATGATACCCAAATTTGAAGAAACTGATTGCATATGTTATTGATCTCGGCCTGGAAGACCTTCCGTTCTTGTCGAGGTAATAACATAAATCCATGAGACGATAATCGAAGTTCGCCTTGCAAATGTGCTGTACTTTATTTGCCAAATTCTACGACCTGCAAATTCTGCACTCTGTTCTCCACATGTTTCCGTATCAGTTCCAGCTTGTTCGGATATTGTAAGATTATGATAGTTAACAATGGCTATATTTTGCTAATAAATTCCTCATACTGTATGACGGTGGTAACAGCTGACCTTTACACATTCTATGGACGGATGAGGCCAATTTCTCATTGACTGGTAATGTTAATTCGAAGAACTGCGTGCACTGGGGAAACAATAAACCTCATTAGGTAGTTGCATATACTTTACATGAAGAAAAAGTGACTGTATTTTGTGGTATAGCAAGCATTCTGATCCTCGGCTCTTACTTTTCCAAAAAGTAGGAGAGGTCTACAAACATGCTGGAAAGCGAGTGCTCGCTAGCTAGAAATATTGATTAATTACGTAATTCTCAAATTGCAACACCAAAATGTTTTATCTAACATTGTGTGGATGCAAGATTGCACTCTCCCATATGCGGGGTTTTCTATCAAACGTTTCTAAACACAGCAGTTTGGTGACTAAATTATATCCCATCATTTCTCATTTCACATCACTGCCAAAATGCCACGATCTTACTCCAATAGGTTTCTGATTGAATACATGAAATACGAAGAACCGTCAGATTCAATAGATTCTTCTTCCCATGGTATATACTGCAGTGCTATCACCATCTGCTGCATTCAAAGTGCCATCGTGTGTGAAGAAGTAATGTGGAAAATTTGTGAAATACAATAAAAGGTTTTACTCTCTATTGCTTTTCTGTCCTTATTAGTTGTTTTCACTTTTTTATTAGTCTTCTTGCACCGGTAATTTTCGTGCTACAGGCACCATTCCAAACACTATTTATGGTTTTTCACATTGAAGGTTACATTCCAATAAAAAGCAGATATTGCCATTTGAAATTTTTGAACTTTGTCACACTAACAGTAATGGTTAGTGTTTAACTGTTGTTTCCATATGATTCTTTAGCACATCCCTTAAACAACCTTAAACTAAAATGTTATTCAATTCCGGTATGGTAGCTGGAGGTTCATAATGTAATTTTTTCCTAATCATTCTGTGTTGCTACTGAAACGAGAGATTTTAAGATATTCTTAATGAATACTTTTTCAATGACATTCAAACTTGGCGGCAATTTGGTGACAAAAATTAAGGTTCTAGAAAATACAAAAATGATGGGGATCTTTTAAAACCCGATATTCGAAACTCCATCTTGAATTCATACCCTGTTGGGAAGCTATAAATTATGAAGATATCTTATGAATAGTTAGTTCCCTTTTTGAAGTATTAATGGTGCTACCGGCTACGATAAGAATGCTATAACTGTATGTCATTCCTTTTTCAGTTTCTGTCTTCACGACTTCGGAGAAAGTTCTTGCTCCTTGAATTTGTAGCATACAGTGTGGCTGCAAAGTCTACGGCATTCTTGTTTTCACAATACAAAAATACGTTGACTTTGCAGTTGCCATGTTTGCTTTTCATCTTTCCTGCATTATGAATTCATTCTTGTATCGACTAAAATTAAACAGAAGAAATGTATATTCTAACCACTGCAAACTTCTAATGTAGGTATGTCCCTATACTTATTAACGTAAAATTTCTAAGGAGTTTATTTTAAATTGACAATTTTTATAAAATATAAGTGAAACTGTCCAGATTTATTTAATCTTTCAGCTTATCTACCTTTTATTTGCAAACTGATATTTGAATAAAGCCTTGCATCTCTTAGTTTCCGTGTAATTTTGTATAGAAAATGCTGACATTGTCTCCTGAAGACAATGAAACAATCTCTTACTATTTTATTGATTTAGCAGATCACTATTTTTGTAAAAGACTTATTCGAAATACAAGACATTTTTTAAAAATAAGTTAAGATTCTTTTCTCTCATATATGTCTTTTCTTAGCTGGATCAGGGAAAAAAATGCCCGCAATACACAATAGCTGAATTTCGAGTTACTGCCGTAACATGATTAATAAATATCAAATATAGATCTTCAGTGACAAATTAGTATTTTAAAGTACTAAAAGAGGGTTAGCTTCAACGAAAAACTATATTTCTAAATTAAATTTTTTTATAAATTTATTTTAATCAATGCAAATGGCAGTTAACTTCAGTATCACTACGCAGTTTTTAAAAGTCGATAAAAAATTATTACCAACAAAAGTTGCCATGAATAGCAAAGTCAAATTTAAAATTAACGTATTCTGAAATGAATTTTGTACCGATCAAAAGCCGAGCAGATGGTTATCAAGAATTCATGATGGTTAGCCAAATAATGCATTGAGTATAACCAATTTTGAATTAGTATTCTAATGAATTATGTAAAATATTGATTACTATTAAAGCAAAATTTGGAATCCTATACCTTTATGACATGCCATTTTCAGTTTTGTCTTAATTACTGCGAAGAAGTTCATGCTCCTTGAAATTGTAGCATGAAGTGTGGCTGCTTAATCAATGAAAACTCCCGTTATCATATGACTGGAATGCGTAGATTTTGCAGCTGCAATGTTTGCTTTTCATCATAGAATATGTTATGAAAGTCTGTGTTTTTTAATCAGATAACATCTTTGTTTAAAATGCAATCAATCTGATGTTCCCCTTGGACCTGCCAAATTAATGTAAGTGGAAAACTTTCCAAATCATCTGAAGCAAAATTTAAAGAAAAATTTTTAATCTTAGATCTTTATGAAATTTTTAGTTTATGTCTTCATTACTGCGAAGAAACGTCGTGCTCCTTGAATTTATTGCATACACTGCAGCTGCATAATCATCGCCATTCCGTTTTCATATAACTAGAATGCATAGATTGTGCAGCTGCAGTGTTTGCTTTTTATTCTTCCTGCATCCTGATTCCTTCCTGGAATGGAATAGAAGAAATGGCCTATGACTATATTTCTGTGACTATCCTTCCGCTACATACTTCAAAAGAAAGGGAAGCCCTTCACTTGTTTACGTAGAATATCCAAGTGGTTTATTTTAAGTTTTATCATATCATATCCAAGGGATTTATCATAAGATAAAATTGATTTGACATGGGTGTTTTGCATCCTTCATCTATTCTACTATTTCTTTATAAGCTGAGATTTCAATAAAATGCTGTCATTTCGACATTCCATGAAATTTCAGGCAACATTTGAATTTAAATGACTAACAATATATCTTAAAGAAAATGCAATTACAATTTTTTATTTAATTGCATCGACAACTGAAGAAATATAATTTTAAGAAAATCATCCAACTCCATCATCAACATATAAACATCATTATCAAATGAAAAATAATGTCAGCGCAATTGTGAATACTATTTGTTGTTTTAGTTAATGTGCGTAACACAAATGATTCGTTTTAAACTTTTAAATAAAGCAATTAACGAAATGTCAAAGGAGTTTTTAAAAAAAGCTGAAATTCTGATTTTCCTCTAGCGTTTCTACTTTCAAAATTAAAAAAAGGATTTCCATGAATTGCCCAAAGATTCATTTACTGCGTTATGTGTTTTATATACGTTTATAAAAAGAAACAAAACTAAACTAATCACTTTTTCACAACTAATGTTTTGAGAATATGTTTAATTGAATAAAAAAGAATTAATTGAATGTGTTTTTTCTATGGACAGAAACTTCCTTTCATTCAGATGAGCCACACAGACTTGTCGTATTTCCGATTCCTTCCATGTGATAAATGTCACAGAAACTACGGAGATCAAAGGTGGGCATTAAGTCGACCGGTGGACCGCCAAGTCATTTTGGGGTGACCGTCTTTACTAAGGCCTAAGACGCGCATATTAGATTAAACATATTTATGGAACATCGACGAAAAAATTTCAAAAATATTTCTGATGAATTGTTTGAAAACGGAGATACATTAAACAAAGAAAAATATTATGATGAAATAATAAAACTTCACTCCGAATTCGAGGGGATGATTTCAAGAATTTACTAGACTAGAACCAATTGTTACATTCATGTGTTATCTATTTGGAAATGTTCATGTGAAAGAAATAACTGAAAATATAAATATTATATATATTCTTTATCTTTTGAGGAAAATAAGTTTTTCTCTTTCAAAATGGCATAAATTTAAAAACAAGTAGTTCAGAACCTAAGAATAACTTTTGGAATCTAATGGATGAAGTAAAGTATCCAAATTATAAAAAATTGCATATCATTCTTTGGCTCTACCTCCTTGTGTGAATCTGCATTTTAATGGATGAATATAATTAAGACAACATATCATTCCCTTCTCACGATCACTTAGAATCCAGTGCAAAATGAGTAGTTTGTAGTTATATACCGAGGTATTCAACATTACAAGACAGTACCCAGATTAAGTCTTTTACTAACTATAACTGCGAGAAGGAACTTTAGATTAAAAGGATTTATTTTCTAATGTATTTTTGAATATTAAATGCATCATTTGATATTACTATATTTCTGGCTATTATTATTATGTTTGTAGTTATGTAGGAAAGTATATATTTCGTATTTATTATTAAGTTGTAACAAATATTGTCGACCCTTTTTTTAGCTAACTCCACCTGCACCACTGAGTGAACCGCAACACATTGAAATAAATAGAAGTAGCCCTGGAAAAATCTGCCTACTCCTGGCAGAGATCATGCATTGCTTACTGTGCAGGCAAGAATATAAAATATGTTGAAGGAAATCATCCTTGTTCAAATAAATTATATAATCTATCTTATGATATTACTATTACTGGGAATTCAATATAAAGTTCGTTAACATAGCTCGAGAAATATTTCATCCATTTCATTCCAAATTAAATTTTTTTCATCTTTTGTAAATAACACTTTAGAAAAGAAAATTCTTGCATAAAGTCGGTCGTCATTGCTGATGTATGTTTCCTATGTGATTGATACAATAGGATCTCTTTGCAAGGTAGCATGCAAAGTAAACAAATCAGAAGCAAGCTGAGAATAGAAAGCATACAAGAATATTATTTCTAATTGAAGAAATAGATTCTGTAATGACTTCACATTATTTTGTATATATATAACAATATTTGCATTATTTAAATTTGGCTCCCTGTTACTTTGAAAATGTGATTACAATCATTACTTCTAGTGATATCATTATACTTTAGACTAAATAATGAATGCTTAATGAGTAAAATAAGTCAGAAAATCTGTTTCCAGAAATCTGAATTATAGATTTTGGAGAAGATATTAGTAGAAACCGGCAATCCACTTGTATGGATGCCTCAAGTGTAAACAGGACAGATAATAAATTAGATGATAGAAAATAAATAGTTTATTACTACTAGAATGTCAAACATTTTGAGCAAAGATAGAAGTTCGTCTTAGTTTCATTACTTAATATCCATCTTAAATTTTCGTTAATATATATATCAACAATACTTTATACAATTGATATTCAGATTTTTATTATTTAAAAATTATTTTTCCATTAAATTCGGTTAAAAAATAAAAGAAATAATATAATAATTAATTATATTAGTTATTTTAATGTTTTGTCATGAAGCAAATGAAAGTTAATTCGTCTTTTAGAGAAAGGAATACGTTTCTTTTAATTCTCTAACTAATGCTTTATTCAATGATGTTTATTTTTCAGCTTTCAAATTCACAATTAAAAATTTCCTTTTTGGAAAAGGTTGCTTAACTAATTAACAATTCCATTTTTGACTCATGTCTCTGCAGATCTAGTTATAAAAAAGAAGCTCATGATCGTAACAGACAATGCTGCTTAAAAAAATTCCATCCCTCTTCTATGATAAATGAAGCAAGAATTAGCACCAAGCTTTCAGGAAAGGTATTGAGTAAAACTGATATTGGTTGCTTTGAGAACAGGTCATTCAATGTCATTTTCCAAATGAAACCATTCAAACAAGGTAAAAATCTATTTCATCTCACTATATGTTGCTAATCATTTCTTAAGAACTTCATTAAATTGTAGAGTCTAGGAAAGCGATTTGGCATATTATAACTATAATATATTGCGATCAGCATTGTATAAATAAGTTAAATTAATACGTGGATCAATATATCAAGAGAAATACATAGTTATTTATTAGGGTCAAAATATCTTAATGAATAAAAAGCTTAAATTGATAACACTGAAAATGAACAATGATAATTTTATTTAAAAACATTTTACATAATAACTCAGAAAATCTTTCTAATATAACTCCAAAAAATCTATTCTGGCTGATAGAGAAGAGGCAAAAGATAAAAGAGGCTTGGATATTTTCATATGCTAGGTAGAAAGTTTGAATCAAAATTGAGTGAAACCTACAGGTATGAAAAGAGGTACAAACTATTTCAAATATTGCAGGAATGAATCTTTTTGGAATGCATAATCAATTAAATTCAAGGGCGCTTACAAGCAGAGATTTTCTTCAGTTTTTATTTTCTTATATAGATAAAGCATTGGAATCGAGATTTTACACCTCTCTCAGTTCGTAAAACACATTCTTGGCTTTATTTCTGTTTGTGTGTGAACATGATAACTCAAATACGCTTTGATCTAAAAGGAAAAAAAATTGATATATGAATATTTATATCAAAATTTCAGCGAAATCTAGTCAGACGAAGGTTGTCTGTCTGACTATTGATGTAAAAGCGAATTCTATAACTTCAGAGCTTAAAAAGTTAGATGGATAAAATTTGTTACATAGGTGTAGAACCAAAATGTAGAATTTTAATCAATTTTGAACCAAAGGTGCCAAAGGGTTGATTGCCTGTCTGTTGGTCTGTGATTTCGCAGGCATATAACAGTAATCCATAAAAAATTAATTATGTATCTCATAAACACAATGACTTTATGAAATTCAGTACGTGATCTTGTGATTACAGTTGCAGTTCTGTGTCGAATTTTGGTTATAATCGGTTCGAAAGGAGACATCAAAACACATATTCGCATGATTGATTCAGTAAAAATGTTATATTCATGCCAGAGATCTCTATTTCATAGCTATTGCTCGTCAAAGTCTCTCAAATATGCATCTTCTTCATGTGTGATCGGCCTCCCGACCCCGAATTACCGCAGTGATTTGGTCCTGCTGTTTTCTGTTTTCTTTCTTCATTCAATCGACGCCAACGGAGGAAGTTTTCCACGGTAAACTATTGCCTCTCTGTTTGCTTCTTAGCTTCTCATGGATAACCAAAACTCCACCTATGGCCGTGCATGGCTACACATTAGACGATGGTACACTGTGGTCCCAAGTGTATCAATCACCCAGTAGTCAGCTACTTGAGTGGTTAGTCTGGTATGGATGAACAGAGTCACTTCTTGGGCTTAGCGTTAAGAGTTGTCTCTGTCCCCAGAGATGACTTCGAACGAATGGGTTCTAACTATCACTAAGGTAAGTACCAAGGCTGGACGTGTCTAGAGCCGTAGGCTGCCTTTTTCTGTTGGGTACATTGGGAGTGATACCAAATGTGTGTTACTACCATTGTAAGTTCGAAAAAAAATGAAAACTGCCATGTGATGGTTTGAATGCTACTGTAAATATTCGCCAATTAAAAATATCTCAATTCCGTTTCCATCTTCTAACTCCTACTGATATACTTCGATATCATGGCTGTAGTCAAATCTTCAAGAGATAATACTTCGATCTGCTGTTATGTTTCCAGTTTGCAGTTTTAGATTTTACAGTTTCACGATTTTTTTTCCCGAATTTAATCGATGAAGTATGTGCTTATAAGTTTAATTACTTTACTGCCCTATTATAGATATTTCAGAAGCTCGTTTGTTTGTGTTCTTCTAGCGTGGTGATATGTTGTTGTTTTTCTGTTTCAATGTTTTATGACATCTTGTCCAGTTTTTCAGAGACTGCATTGTTTATGTTAGTGCTATATAGATTTTATCCACAACTGGAAATGATTTGGAAATTACTCCTGTAAAAAGGAAGAAAAGGGTTTATCATCCAGAAACAGACAGTTTTGAAAGGTAAAATGTAAAAGTATTTCATGGTGTAAAATAAATTTTATCGTAGATAAGTCTAAAAGTACTTGTGTTTACAATTTACAATAAAAATATAATGAAGGAAGACTTTCAGTGCGTTGCAACTTTGCTCTACAGTCAATTAAAAATGAGAAATAACTTGTTTTCGATTTCCATGAGCAGAAAGTTACAATATTATTTACGAATAGTGCATTTAACCGTTTCTAAGGGATAGAAAGTTAACATGCAGTGATTATTTCGTGAAAAAGGTTGCCTTCCTGGGAAAGCAAATCACATGAGTGTTCTAAATTTCAACAGAATAAAATTTCAAATGAAAAGATTTCAATACAAGGAAAAAAGATCTTGAGTATTCCAAGACATTGCGCCTTAATAGTGGGAAAAGTTTCGAAATTAATTGAAGCAAAATCTAAATCAAAATTCTGAATACTAAAGCCTTATGATATTTCTTTCACAGTTTCTGTCTTCATTACGGTGAAGAAAAAACATTCTCCTTGAAATTGTAGCATGCAGTGTGGCTGCTTAATCTATGCAATTCCTGTTTTCATACGACAGGAACACATAGATTTTGCAGCTGCCATGCTTGCTTTTCATCCTTCCCGCATCCAGAGTTCCTGTATCGACTAAAAAGAAATAGAAGAAAGGGCAATTCTACCACTGCATACTTCGAGGGTAAGTGAGTCTCTTTACTTATTAATGTAGAATATCCAAGGGGTTTATTTAGACAATTTTTATACGATAAAAGTGGTTTTGCATAGGTGTTTTTCATCTTTCATCTCATCTACTTTTTATTTGTAAGCAGATTTCAATAAAATATTACATCTCTTGGTTTATATGAAATTTCGGATAATATTTATATTTAAAAGGCTGACAGTGTCTTCTAAAAACAACGAAGCAATCTTTTTTTATTTCATTGGTTCAACAACTACCGAAAAAGGACTTTCAGAAGATCTTACGACAGCTTTCTTTTTAATCTTTTATTAATTCAGTAGATCGCTCCCTCTAAAAATGGCATAGTTGGAATTTTAGGAAATTTTTTAAAAGAGAAAATTTTTTTTTCTTTCAGATACGCTTTTTCTCATTCAGATAAAAAGAATACTGTATATTATACTCAATAGCGGAATTTCGAGTTACTTTTGTGAGATAGTTAATAAATAAAGAAAATTCTAAAGTGACAGATAAATATTTTAAATTAATAAAAGTGTAACTACTTCAAAGAAAAACTTCTAAAGTAAAGGGTTTTCAAAAATTTATTTTAATCAAGGCAAACCGTAGTTAACCTCAGTATCACAACGTAATTTTAGAAAGTCGTTAAAAGAAAATTGAGAACCAAATAAAGTTACCATGAATAACAAAAAGTAAATTTAAAACTAGTAAATTCATAAAATACATTACGATTACGAAATACATTATTGACTAAAAACAAAGCAGCTTGTTATTAAGAATATTTTTAATTGTGAACTTCAAGAATTCAAGAATGCGAAAATTAAAATTACCGCAGATGTAACTAAATATTGCCTGATAATAAATATTTGCCTGATAAAAAAAAATCAGATCATATAAGAACCACGTAGTTTGAAGATATAAAAAAGCTTCAAAATACCGATAATTCTTTCCCGGCCAAATGCGTGTTGCGGTCATTTTAATTTGGAAAAAATATTGAACACTGTCATGTGAAAGTGTGATCGCCTCTAAAAATATTTCAAGTTTTGCAATTTCACAAAAATTTGTTTTAAGCTTAATCGATGAAATTTGGGTTTATAAATTCAATTGCTTTCCACCCCTACTAGAGCTAGACGCTTGTTTCTTTGACTTTTTCTAATGTAGGTAAATCTTACTTCTTTGTTTCAATGTATTATAATAATGTACATCTAGCCCTGCTTTTCAAAAATTTGGTAATTATGTTAGTGCGATATAGGCTTTATCGACGACTGAAAGTGTTTTTGAAATTGCTCCTGTAAAAAAGAAAAAAAGGGGATTCCTTATCCAGAAATAGATATTTATGAAAATGTCCCAGCATTTCGTGGTGAAAAACAAATATTACTGTTAATGTGACAATACTTGCCAAGTCAAATAACTCAGGAGTTCACACTTTTAAATAAAACTTTATTGAAAGAAGAGTTTAAATGCGCTGGAATTTTGCTCCATGCTCGTTCAAAAAGGAGAAATACCATTTTTTCCCCAGAAAATTAATTTTTCAGTTTCTATTTGCAGAGATCTTACTAAAAGCTTCTAAAGGATAGAAGTATTATTTCGTGAATAAGTCTTTCTTGTTGCAAAAGCAAAGCATACAAGTACGAAATTTCTAGAGAAAAGAAAAGCATACCATGAAAATATTCCAATGCAAGAAAACAAGATCCAGAGTGTAGGGAAGATACTCACATTCATTCCATGAGAGTACAAAAAGTATGAAGTAAAAGCGATGAAGAGAAATTATTGAAATATACAAAGATAATAATAAAAGCGAAAGATAGTCCCGACAGATTTTCTGAGAACTTTTTGTACATAATGCTTTCAAAACATCATAGCAGTATAGAA
The DNA here is from genome assembly GCF_947563725.1 of Argiope bruennichi. Lineage (NCBI taxonomy): Eukaryota > Metazoa > Arthropoda > Arachnida > Araneae > Araneidae > Argiope > Argiope bruennichi. Next base: position 130,149,661 of record NC_079162.1, on the reverse strand, counting down.
ATATACTGTGTGAGTTACACCAGCAATATCAAAAAAACAAAAATAATTCTGAATCTTGCTTACCGATTTTTATGCCTTATTTGCAATTAGGGATTGCAATACCGGTATTCGGTATTTTTTAGATCTTAATACCGGCATACCGGTTTTAATACCGGTATTAGAAATTTTAGAAAAAGAAAGAAAAGACAGGTGTTCTTTGTTTTATTTGCCAGTTTTATAAGAGAGTGTAAATATCACAAAAAATAATATGTAACTTATAAATTATAACAGTATATAAAGAATCACAAAAAAGTAAAGGAACAACTTATTTATTTAAATCACAAAAAAAGTGTAAAGATCACTATTCAGTCTGTAGTACTATTACAAATTTTTGAAATGTGATCTTAAAAAGCATAATGCATCAATTGTACTGTTGTTAAGCCTGGAACGTAATTTTGTGCAAAAATTACCAGCTGTTGAAAACCCTCTTTCGGCATCTACGCTGGTTGGTGGTACTGTTAGCAATGCCCGATATACTTTTACCAAGTATTTACCTCTAAATCCCTCATCTTCAAATAAATCGATTTCTCGTCGAATGGTTTTGGATATAGCTGATTTCTGTATTTTGGTTCGATGATTTTTTTTTTTATTTATCGCTAATTCTAATTTTTATTCAAAAGACAATTCCTTTTCACTATCGACATTAGTGTCATCATAATCTTCGACAACTGAACCGAATTCTTCTGAATGTGGATAGGTTTGTGGGTAAAAAATGTTAAGAAAATTTACTATAAACTTAATCAGATTTGAATTGATTCTTTTCTTTTCTTCTTTTTCATTTTCATTTTTAAAATCATTAGAATTATGTAAATACCATAAGACATTTAATTTTTCGGTATGCCTTTCTTCTGTGCGATTTTTCAATGTAATATATAATTCTTCAGATAGAGATGTGTGCTGTTCTTTCAATGACTGCAACATGAAATTTATTGTTGCGTTAGTTGTTAATAAATTAAAATCTCTCCGACATAATGCCTCTATAGTCAGTTTTATTGGAAGTGGAGCTGATATAGTTCTGGATATTAAATAGAATTCACTAACTGAAAAATTAATTTACAGATTTAAGTCGATTATTGCTTTTTGGATTGGATTTCTCAGCTTCAAAAATCGTCCCATCATTAGGAGTAAACTGTTCCAACGTGTCTTAGAATCTATTATTAATATATATACTGTTTTATTTTCAGTTAGTATATATTTTTGTAATATGGCATTTTTTGTAGGGGAACGTTTAAATATCTTAACAATTTTTCGAACTTTATAAATTATAGGAAGCAATTCTTGACGGGTAAATATTTCATCCTCATTAGCAATATCTTTTTCAACAATTACATTGTCATTAGCTTCATTGTCAATATCACTCTCACTCTTACTCTCTTCAATATCGGAATCCGAAGTTTCTATATCCACAGTATTTGGATTCTTCTGTTCTTTAATTTTTTTTGGTATAACACATCTATTACTACTAATTGAATTCCATGACCATAGCACAATTGCTGATTTGCACCAATCAACTTTACAACTTTTTTCATAACTGTTGCTCCATTAGTCGTTATGGATACCATATCTTCTTTCAGGGATAATCCATGTTTGGCTAAGTTAGATTTAAGCAATTGATTGAGTCATTAATTAGCTAATTAATTTCGCCCATTAGGGAGACATAAGAACAAAAACGCATACTATTTTGCCATGTTGACGATCCCTGAACATATAGTGCAGACAATTTAAAAAAATTCTAGTAAATACCGAAAAACCGGTATTTAAACTTGTGAATACAGGTATTACAAAATTGCACAAATGACACAAAATACCGGTATTCGGTATCCCGGTATACCGGTATTGCAATCCCTATTTGTAATCAATTTGAAGAAGGATTCGAATTTGTGTGTGTGTGTGTTATTTTATTTCATTACGAACAGTCCAACCGATTTATCGAAGGTCTAAATAGAGAATCAGTGCAAAAAGTCTCATAAAAATTGTAAGTAGAATTACTAATATACGAGAAATAGTAATATGAAAATATTTCTATTAAATAGTAATGAAAATAGAAAAAACACTAGATGTTTCTGGAAACATAGTTTTTGGAATCATTCTCTTCTTCAAATTGCTGTTTAATTAAAGCATCGATAACAATTTAGAAATTGTATAAACGAATTTAAGTGGCATAGAAATAAATTTTTGAAGTGATAAGTTCTATAGCAAAAGAGTATATATTTGTATTCATAAAAAAAACTGCTATATGCAGATTAAAATGCAATGAAAAATATTGTTCCTTAAATATTAATTTACTTTGTAACGCTTTAACAGACTGTTCAAACATATCTAAGCATTATAATAAAAAGCATTGTTACATAAAATTCCTAGTTCAAATTACACAGAATTTTATATATATTGCTAAAAAAAAGAGCAAGATACAAATTTTATATCCATGTTTCACAAATATATATTCTGAATAGTTTTTCGAAATTTAAAAATATAGATGTTTATATAAGTAAAACATTTATTCCGAATCCAAAAATAATTTTAATATGAAAATAAAATAAAAAGTTAAATCAATCCATAAATTGTAAATAATGATGAGATTCGTGTACATTCAAAGTGCACTTGACTAATTCTCTGAATGCTTGTATCAAAGTGTGAATAAAAAATTGACACTTTGTGAAATCATAAACTAGAATTCTTCTTATTTTCAGATAGCTTATCTAAACTTCACCTTATTTAAGCAACAATTTGTGGAATGCGAGTATATTTTGCTACGGCACGAAGGATAGCTGTGTTAGTTAAACACAGCGCGAGTCAAATGCCTGTTTTAATTCTTTTCACGTTGTAACATAATACAATGATAGATAAAGGAAAAAAATCAGGCAAAAGATTCAAAGTAAAGTTGTTTCACTGATAGCCATTCGGAAATGATATTTTACTGAGATGGGGCTAAAAATTAGTTTCACTTTCATCAAAAATCTATATTTATTTGTATGTATTATTGAGTAATTGACATATCAAACAAATAATATCGTTAAAACAGTGTTTTTTCGTCAACTTTATCATTAAAATTCCTTAGTTGTTGTTGTTTTAAGTATATAATAGTTAATTAATTGAATAAAATACAGGATTCAGTTTCAAAATTAACAATTTCAATTTATTTTTAGAAAACAACCACTATTGAGGACTTCTTCTTTTTCACCTTCCAGCGAGCATGTCAAAGATATGACAGAAAGGTCATTTTTCAATTAATGAAACTTACGCTTCTTCTGTGATAATTGTGATTAGAAGGCAGAACTTCATTAGCTTCCAAAGTTGCCAATCGTTGGACATTCCCAATGTGCATGAAGAAAAAGTCACAAATTGTACACGATCGGGTTTCTTTAAGCTATACTATCTTTTATTTCTTCATGATTTCGACGCCATTTTAAAGATGATCAAATTTTGCAGTTTAAAGTACGATTTCAAAATAGCATACATTGATATTTTCTGGTTCACGTAAATTTAAAAATCAGTGAGGAAATAGGAATATCAGAAAACGATAATGAAATACTGTTATCTCAGTTCTAAGAAAAAAAATATTAATAATAAAATAAGGTTTTAGAAATTGATTAACTACTATATTTCGCCTTTATTATTAGAATGTAGGCAGAAAATAATATCATCTGTTTTGTGAAATTTTAAGCTATTTTCAGCACTGGAAATTTACAATTTTCTGAGTTATTTTATTGAATATTTATGTGGATAATTTAAAGACGCAGATTTTTTAAAAATAAATCAGTCATTAAAGCGTAATAAACGAAAACAATCTCAGATTCAGATATTTTTGTTTTATTAGATTAAACAAAACTAATTTCTAGCTAAATTATATGAAAACTATAATAAATTTACAATTGAATCTAGAGAATTAAATCGCTAAAATTCTCTGAAACATTTTGCAAAAGATCATGAATGACTGTTAAGTTTGTCTTAAGTGAGAAAATATTGAGAGAGAACTGATGCTAATGACAGCAATCCAGAATGGATAAAGTCGAAGAAATATTGATTTTCATCTTAGATGGAAAAAAAACAAAAAAAAAAAAAAACATAGTATATATTGGTTCAATAGATTACATTTGAACAAAACAAATGTCAATTATATCATTCATTATCTTTTTCAAAACTTTATGCAGCTTTCAATTTTCAATAATTTTGGTTTATATAATTAATTACTCCCACCGGCGGGCACCTCAAAAATGATGATGAAAAGCTTCCGGAATGGTGATTTGTTCTCGCCACCCTGGTGGCTACAGAAATGGGGGTCGACTACCCCCTATCGATGATGGGACGTGTTTCCCACGGGAAAGATTGCACCATGACCGATGATTGCCCATAGAACTCAACTTTAATTCCCACCAATTCTGTCGTGACGGTCCGGGCATTCAGATTTAATCCGAAAGCCTTAATTCGACGGAGCGGAGTAACCAGTGTGGTCATATAATTAATTATTCGAAGTAAAATGTAAATATACTGAGTAAAGATGAGACGTTCTGAAAAATTCTGATCTTAATAAGTTAATAATTGTTTACTATTAATACAGACTAACTAAAGCAATGGGGTGCATTTAAAAAATATGCTCAAAACTAAGAATTCTAAAATTTTTGCAAAAATTAATCTAGGATTCCATCAAATGTATAAATAAAAAAAGGAATAAATACTTAACTTATATTAAACTGAAAAATTTTTAATCATGAAAAATAAAAATTATAAATATTTAGTAACTATTCATAAAATTAACTAATAAGAAGTACTTTCCATATACAGGGAATGTTTCCTAATTTAAGTAAAATCTCAAACGCTTCTCTTATAGATTACAAAAATGAATACCACTTCATAAGGAAATAAGAGCAGATGAAATAATGTCAAAAGAATATGAAATAACGTAACCATTCCTTTTCTTTATTTTTAATAATAGAAGGAAAAAAGCGATTAAATAATTGAGAAACGAGGAAAGTTATCTAAGAGTTCCAAAACTGAAGATAAATAATTGTGAGAGCGACTGAAATGGTATCGTTGGCAAGATATTTTTTTATCATAAGATGATGCAAAAATAACTGATGTGCTAAGATATATAAGAAATTTAAGGTCAGAATGCGACAAAGCCTCTCTTATTTTTTAACTTATTAAATTTGTAATAAAAAAACACCGAGATGGATACAGCAAGCTCCTAAAATATTTTTGCAACATATTCAGTTACTCGAGTTCCAAAGCAATGTTCTGAAAAGTACCAACACGCTGATACATGCACAAAATCCCTTTTATTATTTGTTAAAAGGTTTAAGAATTTTGAATGGTTTATATTTTTTAAATTATAAAATTACAAATGAATTAAACCTTGAATTTAATGCACTTTTTATCAAATGAGACCAAGAAAATATAAAACCTGTTTAATGGAATATTTAAAAAAAAAATGTCTGGCTGGTCAGATTTTTGCATAACATTCTCAACTCAGTGAAAATTCATGATGGATAGACAAAAAGAGAATTTAGAATTCCTAATTTTAAGTAAATATCTTCATGTCACGAATTATTTATAATATTACAAATATTACAGCAAATTTCGACCACTTCATCCTACATTTTTATGACATTCTTTTTCCAGTTACAGTCTTCAGCATTTCGAAAAAAGTTTCATTTTCCTTGAATTTGTAGCTTGCAGTGCAGCTGCATACTCAACGACATATGACAGGAATGCGAAGATTGTGCAACTGCAACGTTTGTTTTTCATTATTCCTGTATTAAGAGTTCATTCCTGTATAAACTGAAGAGAAATAGCAGAAATGAATATTCTACCAGTGATTATATTTCTGACTATTTTACCACTACATACTTTGAATGTAAGTGAATCCCTTTATTTTTTAACATAGAATATCCAAGAAAATTAAGTAAAGTTGACAATTTTTATAAAAATGATGGGTGTTTTTTATTTTTCAACTTATCTAACTTTTATTTGTAAGATGAGATTTCAATAAAATGTTTACCTCTTATCTCTTATTCACCATCCCTGCATCCCGAATCAATTCCTGTATCGACAAAAATGAAATAGAAGAAAGAACAATTCTACTTATTACTGTTTTTCTGCGACTAACCTACCACTGCATACGTCGAATGTAAGTGAGGCTGTTTGCTTATTACACGTAGAATTTCCAAGGAGTTTATTTTAAGCTAACAATTTTTATAAAATAAAGATGATTTTGCATGGGTTTTTTCATCCTTCAGCTTATTCACCTTTTATTTGCAACACTATATGTCTTGGTTTCCATGAAATTTCAGGAAGTAAATTAAAACTGCTGACAATGAGTCAATATTTTTTGTTTAAGTGAATGAACAACCGTCGAAAGACAACTTTTATAAATATCCTCCAACAGCTTTCATTTAATATTTTATTAATTTAGCAGATCATTCTCTCTCGGAAAAGGGCTTATCTCGAAATTTAAGACACTTTATAACAGTGGGGATTTTTCTCTCTCTTATATATTTTTTCACGTTCCTATCAGAAAATATTGCACACTATATATTTCAAAGTTCTTGCGGATTGTAGCATGATTAGTAACAAAAAACTCTAATGTAAAAAATGAATACTTTAAAATTCTAATTGAAGGGCAGCTTCAAAGAAAAACTGCAGTTCTAGAGTAAACTTTTTCAGATATATAATTAAATTAATACAAACGGTAGTTAACCTCGGTATTAAATATAATTTTTGAATGTCGATTAAAGGAAAATGAGTATCATAGGAATTTGCCATGAATAACCAACAGTAAATTTATATTTAATGAATGCATGCTTTCTGAAAAGAATTTTAGTGCCGACTAAAATCAAAACTTCTAGTTATTCGTAACTTTCTTCAACAGAAAATTGAAAAAAAGAAAGCTCAACAATATTATAACTAAAATATCCCCAATTCTAATTTAAACAACTCTATATATTTGCCTAGTTTAAACAGTAGATTATAAAAGTACTAGGTAGTTTAAAAAAGTGAAAAAGTGTCAAAATATCGAAATTATTTTCCCTACTAAACATGTGTTACAGACATTGTAATTTGAAAAAAAAGAATGAAAACAGTCATGTGAAGGTGTGACAGTCTCTAACAATATTTGTCAATTTGAAAAAGGAACAAATCTCAATTTAGTTCCCATTTTCAAACTGATACAAGCATCACTCACCCTTATGACTATGAACGGAATCTTCAAGATCTTGTATTTCTGTCTTCTGTTCCGTTTGTAGTTTTGAATCTCAAGTTTTATAGTTTCAAAAACTTTTGTTTCGTGTTTAATCAATGAAGTCTCGGTTTTTAAAAGTAATAGCTTTGCTAGCCTACTACAGATATTTTAGAAGCTCATTTGTTTGGCTTTTTTGTTTTCATTTCAATGTATTATAACATCTTTTCCTGCATTTTATAGTGTCTAGAGTTTCTGTTAGTGCTATATAGACTTTATTCACAACAAGAGGTGATATTGAAGTTACTCCTGTAAAAAAGAACAAAGGGTTTCCTCATCGAGAAACAGGCAGTTCTGAAGTGCAAGAAGTCAAACATTTTTTGGTGAATAAAAAGCATTATCGTAAGTATGGCATTTCCTGCTAAGGTTAATAATACATTGTATTTATCCTTTTAAATAAATCTAAATTGAACGTAGAACTTAAATAATTTGGAACTTTGTACGATGCTCGTTTAAAAATGTGAAATACACTTTTTTCCCAAGGAAAGTACTCCTCATTTTCGATTTCTAAAGATACCTTAATACCTCACGACATTCCTTACGGAAAGAGAATTTAAACGCTTCTAATAGATGGTAGGTTAATATTAAGCGATTATTTGTGCAAAAGTTTTTCTTTCCGCAAAAGCAAGAGTACCAAAACTTTCAACACAAAAAATACAAGAAAAGAAGATCCAGCTTATAAGCAATATACTAACATTCATTCCACATGATCACAACACGTTTTGGAATGATCATGAGAAATTATTGAAACATATAAAGATGACGCTAAGAGCAAAATATAATGCTGAGAGATTTTCAGAGAGCTTTTTGTACATAATGAGCTCAAGACAGGAATGTAGCATAGATATATGCTGTATATGTTATAATAACAATATTTAAAAAATAATAATAATTCCAAATATCAATTACCGATTTTTAAAGCCTATTTTTTTTTTAATTTGAAGAAGGCTTCCAAAATTTTTGTATTCTTTTATTTCATTGAAACAGTCTAGCTGATTTTCCAAAGATCTGAGTTGCGAATTAATGTAAAAACCGCCATGTAACAATCTCAAACATAAAGAATACAATAACAGAAATAAGAATAAAGAAATATCTTAATAAAATAGTAATAGGAATAGACGAATCATCAAATATTTCTCAAAACAACCTTTAGATACGTTCTCTTCTTCAAAATTCTCATTCAGTTAAAGCAATGATAACAATTTTGAATCCAAGCTACTTAAATTTAAAGCTCCAAAAGGATTGTTTCTGCAAATTTCTGTAAACATTTTTGAATTTCAATGGCAGAATTTCTTCATGGAAATTCGAATAATGAATTTAGAGTTCCTAATTAGTATCCTCAAGTTGATTTATGTATAATATTATAATTATTAAAATAAAATTTGGAATCTATTCAGTTTTTTTTTCCTTTTTTAGTTTTATTCTTCATTGTTGGAAAGAAACTTTATGCTCATTGAATTTCTAGCATGCAGCGTGGCTGCATAATCTACGCTATTCCATTTTTCATACGATTGGATGGCATAGATTTTGCAGCTGCCATGTTTGCATTTCATCATTCCTGAATCAAGAGTTAATTCCTACATCGACAAAGAAAAAGTAGAAGAAATGACTAATTTACCACTGCACACTTCGGATGCAAGTGAGATCCTTTACTTATTAACGTAGAACTTCAAAGGGTTTATTTTGTGTTGACGATATTTATAAGATAAAAGTAATTTTGCATAAGTGTTTTTAATCTTTCAGCTTAGCTAAATTTTATTTGTGAGCTGAGTCTTTAATAAAGTGCTGTTTCTCTTGGTTTCTATGAAATTTCGAACTATACTTAAATTTAAAATGCTGGGAGTGTCTCCTAAAGTCACTGAAGTAATTTTTTTTTAATTTAATAGAATCAACAACAGCCTAATATCCTTTTTTTAAAGTCGTTCAATAGCTTTCTCTTAATATTTTTTTTACTATAGCAGATTCATTTCTAAGAAGACTTTTCTCGAAATTTAAGACACTTTTTTATAAGTGGACCTTTTCCCATTCTGATCAGAAAATACTGCATACAATACACAGTAGTGGAATTTAGGGCTACTATTGTAACTCAATTAATAAATATCAAATAAAACTGTATAGTGAAGTATGAATATTGTAAACGACTAAAAAGGGGACTGCTGCAAAGAAAAACTAAAGATCCAGAGTAAGAGTTTTTCAGAAGTTTATTTTAATTAATGCAAACGGGATTTAATACCAGTTTTAGAACGTAATTTTTTAACGCCTGTTAAAGAAAAGTGAGGCCTACCTTAAGTAGCTATGAATAAAAAATGTCAATTTAAAAGTAGTGAATCCATGCATTGTGAAATGATTTGGGTATTTGTTGGAAACCTGGCTGCTATTATTAGAAATTTCCTTCAATGGAAAATTGAAAGAAAAAGTTAAAGAATGTGAAAATTACAATGACTGCAATTTTAATTTAAACAGTATATATTGTATAAACACTTCTTCTTTACAGGAAGTCTGTCTATTAAAGTACAAGTGAATTACACAACTCAAAACTGAACGAACTAGATAGATAGAATTTGGCACACAAGTGTAGCACATGAAATGCAGATTCCTATCAAATTTTGAATCAAATGTGTCAAACGGTCTGTAGCTCTGTACTTTCGCATGCATGTAATAGCAATAACTCATAAGTGCAATAATTTAATGAAATTTAGTGACAATTATAGTTCTGTCTCGAACTTTGGGTGCAATCGGTCGGAAAGAAGGTGTCGAAATACATATTCGCATGATAGATTCAGTAAAAATGCTAGATTCATGCTAAATATCTATATTTCGTAACTATTTTTCGACAATGTCATGCAAGGCATTTCGTCATTGTCATGCCAAGGACCTTATATATGGTCCGCATAAAATTGTGGACCTTACGTAAGATCCACAATTTTATAGAGGAAAAGGAATAAGACCTTTATTAGAGAATATGCGAAAAAGTGAATATTCGGGGAAAGCACTCTTGCTGGTTCATTAAATCATACTTCCACATATTTCATTCCAAATGACTCATTTGCATTAATGTTTTGAAAAATAATACTTTACAGCTGACACCACAGAACTTCTATAGAAAAAAAGCTAACCATCTTAATAGTGCAGCATCCTAATGCTGTTTTAGCTTGTTCATTCTCAAACATGACGAGATTCAGGTTTTTCAAGAAACTTCAAAGTATACTTGAGCATCTCGAAGTGAGCGAACCAAAAGCAGAAAATATTGAAAGCGTCAAGTTCCTTTTCTATAGTTTCAAGCTGTCAAATCTTTCTAATAATGGCATCCCCAAAACGAATAATTTCCTAGTTATCTACAGATTTTCATTACGTAACTCATTCTGAATATCTGGAAGATACCGCAGTTTTGAAAGATTCTTAACAAAAAGAACGACTATGTTCAAAATATTCAGTAGCTCGACAAATGTACTTTTTTTTAATTGTTATTGAAATTTCCTATACTAAATATTTCATATAAAATACAATGTAATCCAGGTGGGTAGAACATAAAATATCAAAAACATGTATTAACATATTTAAATGACAATTTTAGTACATTTTTATGAAGAGTTTTGACTAGAAAGTGATTTCTAACTTGTCATTTAATTTGTGGATAGATTAGAGAAGCAAAACAACAACTAATTTTTTGAAAATTGAGAATATTTAATTAGAAATACATTACGCGTACCTTCAAGTCAATTTATGAAGGAAATAAACTTACAAAAAATAATTTAAATAGTGTGATTCTGATTAAAAAGGAAATGATAATAAAATTTATATATAAGAACTCTTTTAAATGCCTAACTACTGCAGCTTAGTAAAAAGAGGAGAAACTATATAATTGTTAGAAAGATTTGGTAGACTATAAAATTTCACTCTTTTTTCTACTAAATTATAATGTATTTATATTTTATTTGCTTACAGAATTATAAATGAGAATTGATACTTTTATTTTTCAGCTTTATCTTTATGATTTAAAGAAATGCAGTAAAAAAAAAGTGCTGCTTCGTCACCTTATTGCGTGCTATTGCTAATTGGCGAGTGGCTGATCCTTCTGCTTTAAATATAACAAGAATCAGCTTCTTTTCTATAAATAAGGTATTCTTATACATCTCGACTTGTACAAAAAATAGGCAATGACAGAAGAAATGTTGTAAATTCATTTCCCATAGTTTCAAGTGCAAATTCTGTCATCAGATCATCATAAGGAAGGTAAAGGAAGATTTGACTCATAAATAGGACCTAAAAAGAATAAAGAACCTAAAATAAAAGCTATATTCAGCATTATTTTATTTCTATTTTTGATGAGCCTGGTAATCTATTATTAACTTCGCATCAGATTCTTGATAATATATATCAGAAATATTTTAAATGCGTGCCTAGTGCAGCTTTAGTAGGAAGAGGGAAAACTATATTATGGTTAGATAGATTTGGTTAGCTATGAATTTTCGCTCTATTTCCTATTAAATTATAATGCAATTATATTTAGTTGCTTATAAAACTATAAAGGAGAACTGATGTTTTTGTTTTTCAACTTCGTCTTTATGATTTAAAGAATTTCAGCAAAAGAAATGTCCTCTTTCGTGATCTTATTGCGTGCTAGTGCTGCTCGATGAGCAGCTGATGCTTGTCTGTAAAATCAAATAAGAATAATCTGCTTTTCAATTAGCAAGGCATGTATATACACCTCGTCAAGTACTAAATATACGCAAGGAGAGGAGAAATGATGTAAATTCATTTCCCACACTTTCAAGTGCACGTCGTGACAGAACATCCTGCTGAAGACAACTGAAGATTTGACTCTGAAATAGAATTTTAAAAGATGACATCCTGAAATGAAAATTATATTCAGTACTATTTCATTTCTTTTTTTGGATAAGCCTAGTACTCTGTTATTCCGTTCAGATGAGATTCTTGGTATATATATCAAAACTGTTTTAAATACGTGACCAGTGCAGCTTTAATAGGAAGAGGGGAAATAATAATTTGGAATCGATATAAGTGGTACTATACAATTTCACTCTGTTTCCTTCTAAATTATAAGGTACTTACATTTTATTTGCTTGGAGAATTGTAAATGAGAACTGATATTTTTGTTTTTCAGCTTTATCGTTATGATTTAAAGAATGTATCAAAAGAAATGTGCTGCTTCTTGACCTTATGGAGTGCTACCGCTGCTTGAATAGCGACTGATCCTTGCCTGTAAAATGTAACAAAAATCATCTGCTTTTCAGTAAGCAAGACATGCATATACACCTAAGGAAGTACAAATTATTGGCTTGAAAACAAGAAATGACATGCGAGCGGCTGAACCTTGTGTGTTAAATGTAACATGATTCATCTCTTTTCAATACGCAAGGCAAGTCTATACACTTAAATATGTACAAAATATAGACGAGATATGAAGAAATGACATGAATTCATTTCCAACAGTTTCAAGTGGAAATTCGGTCATCAGATCATCCTAATGAAGTTAAAAGAAGATTTGACTCTGAAAAGATGACACGCTAAAATGAAAACTATATTCAATACTATTTCATTTCTGTTTTGATGAGTCTGGTAGTCAATTATTATGTTGATACTAGTTTCTTGATATTATCCATCACAGCTATCTGAAATATGTGACTAGTTCAGCATCAGTATAAAGTAGGAAAACTATAAATGTACTATAAAATTACACTCTAATTCCTACTAAATTATAATGTATTTACATTTTATTTGCTTTCAAAATTATAAATTAGAACTTATATTTCTTTATTTCAACTCATCTTTATGTTTTACAGAATTACAGCAAAGGAAGGTTCGGCTTTTTGCCTTATAGCGTGCTAGTACAGGTTGACGAGTGGCTGATATTTGTGTCTTAAGTGTAACTGGAATCACTTGCTTTTCAATAAGCAGAACATGCTGATACACGTGGATATGTACAAAATATATTTGAGGAAAGAAGAAAGGACATACATTCATTTCCAAAAGTTTCAAGTGCAAGTTCTGGCATCAGATCATCCTAACGAATGCAACTGAAAATTTGGCGCTGAAATTGGATCTAAAAATATGAAATCATAAAATAAAAGTTATATTTAGAACTATTTCATTTTGTGTGTGTGTGCCTGATACTCTTTTAGTATGTTGACATTAGATTCTTGATAATATATTTCGCATCTATTTTTAGTATGTAACTATTGTTGCTGCAGTTGGATGAGAGAAAGTAATTTTATAAATAATGTGTTCTAACAAAGTATTTTTCTAATGTGTTCTAAAGAAGAATTTTTCTGTTGCAGACTTGTGGAGTGATTAGAGATTTGTACAATAAAACCTTAAAAATAAAAATTAGAAATAATTAAGAACAATGAAATAATTAATTTATTCTATCTTGAAATAACTTAAATTATATAAAAAAAGTAAAAAAAAATATTTTAACTAAGAAAATGCATATTATTCCTTGAGAAAATAATTTAATTTTTATAGACTTTTTTTTTTGCATTTAAGTGAAATGACATTTTTTAAATTTAATAATTATGTTTTATTGTTGTTTTCTATAATAAGATAGAGCATAAAAAATCCTTCATTCATATTTTAAAAATTCCTAGTTCTAACAAATACAAAAAAAAAAAAAAAAAAAAAAAAAAATTATTGCCTATTTTGAATATTTAATGCATTTTGTTTTAAAAGCTTTTTTTAAATTTATGCTATAATAAAACGATGACAATTGACACAAGAAACTATCGGAATAAAATAAAGATTCATTGATCAGAAATTCAATATGGATTGATAAAAATGAACTTTAGAGAAGTCTAAATATATGATATGGAATGTAACTTTTAAAAAACTTTTACAATAAAGTGTTAATTACTGGGCAGCTTAGAATGAAAGTGATTTTGTTTGTATCCTACTTTTCCTCTTCTTGTAACAACTATTTTATAAATGCATAATGATCTCTGGCTTGCAATTATAAATTTACTTTTTTGAAATATTAGTTAATTGACGTCCCACTTCTAAAAGTTTCATCCTTGCATGCAACTCGACTATGAAGAAACCGTATGTTTTTGGATTTGTATCATGATATTTGTTTGCTAAGCTTATCTTGGCATCATCTGTGACACGTTGCATTGCTCGATGACACGTTAAATTGTCATCCATGAAAACATATCTATCACCTACAATTTCCTGTGCTTATATTTGTGCATAGAGTGGCTCTCAAAATTTAATATGCAGTAAAGGTTATTTTTTTAAGTTCATAGGACTCATAACATACTGAAGATGTATTGGGGAATGGAAAACTGAAAATAATGAAATAAGCATGTTTTATCACAGTTTTTTTTTAGGTTATTAAGCTAAAAATACACGTTATAAAATTTGTTAAACAAATCAAAGATTTTTCTGCATATGCTCTTGACATAGAGTTTACAGAATTTGGGTTAATTCAATTACAATTTTTTAGGACTGCTCATTGGGTTCCAACAAAATCGGATTTCAGTATGACTGTTAAAAAAAACCATAACATGGAAATTAAGATTCCAAATAATGATATAATTGAGTATGAAGACCATTGGTTACTTAAATCGCTGGCAGAAAATAGAAATGTATACACAGTAAAAAAAGTTACAGATGTTTGCCACATATTAGATCATTGTTATTTTAAATGTGCTAAAATTAATTGTGCAGAACTATGTAGCCATCTGTATATGTGCTCTTGTGAAGAACAGCAGTAACCTTTCAAGCATATTCAAAAAGTGTGCTTATTATATTCTGAATTTAAAATACACATGATTGATGATTTATATGAAATTGAAAAAGGTGAAAATATTTAAGGAATTGATCCTCTGATTTTAAACTTGGAGATGAAAGATTGTCTTGTCTATTTCTGATTGTTTTAGTTCAAAAGAATCAGAATGTAAAAAGTTAAGCTCTGAGATTTTAAAATTAATTAAATTTTCTCAGATTAAAGAAGTAATACTAAGTAATGGTAAATTGTTTGAATACTTTAGTAGCTGGTAAGCATAGAGTTATTAATCATAAAAATAATCCAGCTCCTATCATTTCTCAGGTATATGTTGCCCCAAGCTAGAAAATTCCCCCACAAATTAATTTTTTTAAACATGCTCTCAAACATAAAAGGCAACACTCATTTCATGAAAAAAAAATGGGATAAAGTCAAACATTAAGTGAAGAAAATACTGATGGTCTTTATGGTTTTATGGAGCAAGATTCACATTCAAAATCGATTCTAGAAAATTCCAAATATATATAATAAATTTAATAAAATAAATGCTAAGAATTCAATTGCAACAAAAACAAATATAAATAATATTAATCTTCCTTTTTATTCATTAAATCTTTCTATTACTCCGAAAGAAGAGAATTAGCTTAAATCAATATCATTATGCTTCAAAAAAAGCTGGCTATATGCTTCTGTCATTGATGCATTTCTTTTCCTATTAACTGTCAAGTTCAAAAATTGTAAGACACTAGAATTCTTGCAATCAGTTTTCATTTTTAATTGGAAGGATGTTTTTAAATTTATTTGAATTCAAAAGCTTCCAAATCTTGCTTTAGTAATTATCCTAATTAATTTAAATTGTCATTGGACTTTAATTATGGTTAACTTAAAACTTGAAATGTTTGAATATTTTGATCCACTAGGTTGTAGAACTGATACTGATACATCAATTTTTATTAGACGGTGGTCTAGGATTTTAAATAAATCATTTAACTCAGAAACCTGTTGGCAGATAGTTTTTCCAACTCATGTAAAACAAACAGATGATATCAATTGTGGAGTCTTCAAAAGTTTTTATGTGTTTCAAAAATTGAATAAATTTTATTTAACTGAGAATTTTGATGCACTTGCATTTAGAGCTGCAATGTTTGAAAATATTACAGAAAATTTACATTTTTTTAAGTAATTTCTTGAGAAAATTCTTAACTTTTGTAACATTTTGATCTAGTTTATATAAAATAAGCAGCGAATTAATTTATTGTTTATAATGGGAAATAATCAATAATAATTGATAAAAAATTAAGGTTAAAATTAAAGAATTGAGATTTTACAGCCATTTTTAAATCAAAAAATACATTCCCCAGAGAACTCTGAAAAAATTCAGTAAATTCTCATAACTCAGAAACTCAGATGGAACTCACATTTTCAATGTCAGTGAATAACTATAGGCAAGAAAATCACATTATATTCAGATGAAGTTACAAAGGTCATTGATAGTGACTAGACATGAAAAAATCATATTACACCCACAGCGTCACCAAGGCTGCACCACTAAAAAATTTTAGTTTTCTCAAAAATAGATAAAAATATTTACAACTCCATACACAATAAGCATTTGAAATTCATCCAATAAAATTCCACGCTAGAAACATTTTTGAAAGAGCAATTTTCAAACATTATTTTGGAGCTAAGCAAAAACAACTTCTCACATCTTAAATTTTAACAAATTCACCATTTTTATTTATATTTTAAATTATTTTTATAATATGATAAAGTATCAAAAGTTGAAAGTTAGACTATCTTCAAAAACTAGCTAATGACTGAAAATAATTCTTCCCAATGATTGGAGGTGTGCATGAAAAACTTTGAAATGGCAATGAAAAGATGAATCATCTTTATAACCAATGCACCTCTCTCTACATTACCATGCTCCATACTTGCATTAGGAGATCAAATAAATGGTGCCCCTCAGGATATCACTACCATCTCGCAGTTTCATTCACAATTTTATTTCTAAAGAAAAGAAAAGAGATTCGTCAATTCTGTATATTTATTGTGATGCAAATACAAGTAAATATTTTCCTTCAAAAGAGGGTTGTTATTTAGATGAATTTCTAGTGACTGAATTCATCTCCATTCTCTACTCAGATTAAGATAAATATACATTAGAATTAAATAATTGGAAGTTTTAAACTAAAAATTTAAATTAAAGAAAATTTTAAAAAATCATAGCGATATGAATTAAATCAACAGAATTTAATCAATTAAATCAACAGAATTTAATCAATTAAATCAACAGAAAGAGCAAAAACACATCACATATTGTACCAGAAAGTTATATGATTAATACACAGGGCATTCAAATCTTCACTTCTTTAAAATTAGTTTGATGAAGTCATTTGTTAATTTCTCATATAAGAAGAATACGTCAAAAAAATTTTGTAATACTGAAAACATTCAATCACAACACTAATAAATCTTCACATTTCAGCCTGAGAAAAATCATATTTCGAATTATAATTACCATCAGTCTCTCTCTCTATGAACACAATAGCACAGACATGGAATGGCTTAGAAGATATTGGGATTTTACACCAAAGTCTTGGGTGAAGAGGTCCTTTTGCATGCGTGTGAAATGAATGACTTAAAAATGCAAAAGTTTCGGTGGAAGACTCTTAGCATAGGGTTTTATTACAAGAGTTGTAGACTTGTAGCTATCAAAATTTGCACCACATTCACCCGCAGACTGACAGTCTGTTTCCCAAATATCCATATACATAATTACCTCAAAGATACAATATTTTTGATAAAAAATTTACTATAAGGCCTATTTCATCTTATCTACAGGCTATGTAGTGAGGAACTGCTGCAAAAATTAAGTCCTTTTGCACATACATGCATACGTAAATCTGCATATTTTCTGTTTTATAATAATGCATGGGTTTTATTGAAAGAAATTACAAATTTTTATATTTATTTCTGTATTTGCACAGTGTCTTTATAATACAAATTTGCAATACTTTCTATCTTAAAAATAATGTCTTTTTGGTTTTAAAAAAAACTATCAATACTAAAAAGTTAATTCAAACTTTTATAAGATTAACAATAAAGATCTGTTATCTTTTTCAATGTTTCTTAAAATTAACAAATTACCAGTTCATTTAGATGGATACATCATTTCTACAAATGTCGAAAGTGATATAGAAGCCAAGTAAGACAAAAATTTTGTATTTGATTTTTATATATGCCACAACAACAAATTAGATACAACATGGATAGGACGGAAAGTGTAAATTTCTTCCTACACTAACTCATTATATTTAGTAATTTTATTTGTAGTCTTACAAAACTAAGAACTAAAGTATTTCAGAATGGCTACCATTGTCTGACTGGCAAAACTGCAACGAAATTAATAATAATATAATACCATGTTCTAAACGAACTTTTTATACCATTTTTTAAATAGAATTTTTTTTAAATAGAATAACAGTGTTCAGAAATGATCAGACAATAAGAAAATTGTCTTATATCTTCTTACTTCTGAAGTTCCAGTAAAGGTCTTTTTTGAACCTTTATTGTTTTGAAAATTTAATAAAAACCTGCCTTTTAACCTATAAGCAAAAATATTTACTTATAAACATGGAAAAAAAGCCAGAACCGTAGTTAGAAGTAAAAAGAAAATAAAAAAAGCCAATTAAAGCCTTTTTTTAAGTATTTTTTGAAGCAGCACAGGGCAATATACCATAATGCTTCAAAATTTAACAAAACTCATCAAACGAAGAATCTTATTAAATTAATTGCTTGAAAATTAATTTTTAAATTAAAGCAAATAAAGATTTTTTTAATCACGCTATTAACATGTTTAAAGTGATTCAATAATTCGATGAAACAAAGACATTGTTCTGAATTTTATTACAATAAAAATCATTGTTAAACCATATGCCCAAAAATAATTTTACAAAAATTACTAATACTAAAATATATTTATTCAAACTAAATTGGTATAAGTGAAAAGCTACCATTTTAAACCTATACAACAATTCAAAAAAAAAAAAATTGTGCGATAATATGCTTTGATGTTGTGGTCGAAACATTAAAATTCTATTTTTATTTTTTAATTAAACTTCTAACTTAAATTTTGAAAATCCCATTTCTAATGGGCTTCTAATATCCAAAAAGCAAATTTCTTCCATATGTCATGTTTCTAATGTGAATGTTTGTGCTATGTTTTGCTCTTTCAATTGGGACAAACCTCTATATTTATAGATTGATTTTGATGGGGAGGGGAGTCTATAAGTTACTAAAGGAGAAATGCAAAAGTCGTAAAAAAATAATAATAAAATATAAACACTTAAGAATAAAAGTTTTGAACATTATTATTATTATTATTATTATTATTAGTTCTCTAAAAGGGGGGGGGGGCAAAATGAAGTCCTCCACTTTATTTGAAGATATCCCATGACTTTTGTCACTTTAATGTATTCAGATGAAAATTCTTGAAAATACTTTTTTTAGAGAAATTAACAAACTGTTAAAAGGCAAGCATGCAATAGTTTATTAGTAGTTGCATAAAAAAAATTTATTATTATTTAGATATAGTTTCCAAAATGATTTTTTTTTATTGAAAGAATTTCCCTTCCAGATTTATATATACTTATTTTAATATTGTTTCATAAACATATTATAATTATACTAAATAATCTGCTGAATCTGTAGAGTTCCAGCTTTCAAGAATTGAAAATTATGAACTTGGTGATTACTTAATATCCATAAAATTTTTAACTTAATAAATTTTATTATTATTAATAACAACTTATAAATATATGTTGAAATCAATACATTTTTTTAGTATCATGACATAAAATAGTATACAAAATGAAGAAACTTTTTTAACTTAATTTGCAGAAAAATCTTAATTTTGGGGGCAATTTTTTTTTTAACTGAATAGGTTTTCCCATTGGTATGTTGTACCTATTTGTTGACAGATATAGAGTCGCAACTTTGTCAAAAAAATGTTTTGCAAGTGCCTATCATATATTACATCATTTTAAAAACTTTGTGTTTAAGTTATGAATAAAACTTAAATAAAGAAAGGATATATTAAAAGAATACAGTGAAAATAATTGTTTTTCCATTTTTTATTATTAATAGATGCACAATTTTGTTCTTTTTCTATGAGATGAAAAATTAGATTCTTGCAATTTTATAAAACTATTGCAAGAAAAGAAATTTAATAAATACATATTAAGGCTGGATAAATACTCTAGAGACAAAGTTGTAGTATGCAAGGAAACACAAATTAAACATGAAAGAAAAAATTACAGATAAAATTTATTTTAAGTATTTTCATGCCAGCTGATTTTTGTAGGGTGGTTAGATGAATGATTTGTTTGTTGCTAATAGAGTTGCTTGGAAATCATCAAGGAAACCAAGATATGACTGGCTACTGAGCACAGGGTTTGTAAAATATTCAGTTATCATGGCAATCATTCAGCATGCTCAGTTATGGGATATAGGATAAATATTTACATAAAATACAGGGATGTTATTTACAGTATTCAGGTATATATAGATTAGTGTTTACAGTATTGAGGTATATATAGATCGGAATGGATAAAAATTTATCTGGCTGAATGCCTTCTGAACATTTATTTGGTAAGTTTTTCCTCCAGATATAGTTATCATTCATTAAAATCTGAAAACATTTCAATGTTTGTGCATGTTCCAAATATATCATTTATCATATTTTATCATCAGTGTCTAATTTCAAAGGAAAATAATTGATGCAATTTTTTCACCTGTGTGGTCGACTGAACAAGTGCATTCTAGACATACTGATAATCTAAAGAAGCTTATTTAGCTGTTAAAAAAAACTTTAGCTACAATAGTCTGCTATTTATTTATCAAGTTTTATATGCAATTGGTTCACAATTTGCAGGAATGATAATGAAAAATTTTAATGTATTAATATTTTACTTTATCAGCCCAACAAACATTGTGTGTGTGAGAGAGAGAGAGGGGGGGGGGGCAATGAATGTAGAATATTTTATATAATTTCAAAAAATAAATCATAAAAAACAAATTGCTCATTATGTCATTAAATTGAAATATTAGTAAAAATAAAAGTTTTTGTAGCTATACTAATATTAAAGCTTTTACGTTTATTGAATTGATAC
This sequence comes from Argiope bruennichi, assembly GCF_947563725.1. Classification (NCBI taxonomy): domain Eukaryota; kingdom Metazoa; phylum Arthropoda; class Arachnida; order Araneae; family Araneidae; genus Argiope; species Argiope bruennichi. The sequence goes on along the minus strand of NC_079162.1, from coordinate 130,128,474 downwards.
ATTCTTTACAATAATCAAAATTTTAGTTTGTTAAAACATAAATTATAAATATTTCGTTTAAAAGTAACTCACGTGCAGTTGAATAATTATAAATATTATTTCGTAAATACATGTAAATTCAGATTGGTAATAGCGATATGTTTAGGAACTTTTGAATTTGTTGTTTAAAAACGATACTAGAATTTGAATGAAAATAAGTTGATGTTAATTTGGTAATATTATTTGTAATGTAATAATGATTTCGTTTAATAGTAAGTTTGTCTGCATTTCATTTTTGTTGGTACACGAACACTACAATTGATGACCCTACTTTTACAATGCCAACGGATAGCGGACATTCTACGATTGAAACAACTACTGTTATGGATGGCGAAGCAAATAAAGTAAGCATAAAAATTCCACCATTTTAGCGCGAAAAACCCGACATTTGGTTTTATCAAGTTGAAGCTCAATTTGAAATAAATAAAATTTCTACTGAAGAAACTAAATTCAACGATTTGATTTCCCAGCTTGAACCGAAGTATGTTGAACATACATGGGACATTATTAAGGACACTAAGCCTAATAAATATGCCCTGGCGAAAGAAAGACTTCAAAGAAAGAATATGTTCAAAGAAAGTGAAAACAAGAGAATTAAGCGTATAGTTACTGAAATAGACCTTGGTGATTACAAGCCAAGTCAGCTTTTGCGGAAGATGAAAAATTTAGGAGCGAATGATTTTTCAGAAAAAGTGTCAAAATCTTTATGGCTCGATAAAATACTTCATTTTATTCGAAACATTCTTCTTGTAAGTGAAGAAAGTTTAGTCAAACTGGCTACGATAGCTGATAAAATTCATGAGATAAAATCTGAAAAGAAAGTTTGTGCTGTTTCACCAAATGATAATTATACTGATGCTTTGTTTGCAAGAATAGCTGCATTAGAACAAAAAATTGATTCGATGCAAATAAATGACCGTTCTAGATACAAATTTAGAAATCATCACCGAAATATATCTCGAAATCGCTGTCGTTCAACTAAACGATTTAACCAGAAAGGTAAATATTGTTTTTTACCATTTTAACTTTGGTGATCGTTGTCGATCTGAGAAATGTTATTCGCCATGCGCTTGGAGCGAAAAATCGGGAAACTAAGAGGATTAGCGGCTACCGCTGTTGCTGATATTAATGAAAGCTGCAAATTTCGTTTATTTGTAAAGGACAAAAATCCATGACTGCGATTCTTAGTGGATTCAGGAGCTGAAGTTAGTCTTATTCCTGCAACTCATCGAAATAAAACAGCAGATGATTTTAAACTGTACGCAGCGAATGGAACGGAATTTCCTATTTACGGAATAAAAATTTTGAACTTAAATTTAGGACTTGGAAGAGAATTTAAATTTCCTTTTATATTAGCTAAAGTCGATAAAGCAATAATAGGAGCTGAATTTTTGAATAAATTTAAACTTTTAATAGATATTCATAATAAACAGCTTATTGATGGAATAACTAATCTGTCCGTTTGACATCACTTAACGACAGTATCTATTGATGATGTTATTAGTACTTTGGATAAAACTTCTAAGTATGCTAATTTGTTACAACAATACCCAAATTTAACTAAACCTAATTTAACAGTATCTAAATTTGAACATGATGTTGAGTATTTTATCACAACAAAAGGACAACCTACTTATTCCAAAGATAGACAACTGAATTCCAAGCGATTACATATAGCAAAACAGGAATTCCAGTACATGTTAGAACATGATATTATTCGGCCATCTAAATCGCAATGGTCCAGCCCTCTTCACATGGTGCCTAAGAAAGATGGTTCCTTCCAACCATGTGGGGATTACCGGCGCTTGAATGCTCAAACCATATCAGATCATTATCCTATACCTCGATTAGAAGATTTCAACCACATTTTAAAGAATACTCGAATATTTTCTAAAATTGATTTGCATAAAGCATATTTCCAAATTCCTATTAATGACGCTGATAAGAAAAAAACTGCTATAATAGCACCCTTCGGCTTGTATGAATTTAATGTAATGAGCTTTGGCTAGCATAACGCTCCTTCCACCTTTCAAAAATTTATTAGTGAGGTATTTAGAGAACAAAATTTTGTGTTCCCATATTTGGACGATGTTTTAATTGGGTCAACTACGGAAGAGCACGTAAAACACTTAAAATTAGTTATTAACAGATTGCAAAAATATGAATTGAGAATTAATATTTCTAAATCTTTTTTTTTTTTTGGTGTTAAAGAACTGGAATTTTTAGGTTTTCTAATTACAAGTGAAGGATCAAAACCGCTTCCTGAAAAGTTAAAGCAATTCTCAATATTAAGCTGCCTGAAACTGTTCATCAACTACGAACTTTCCTTGGAATGGTTAATTTCTAATGTTTTTTTGAAGAAAGCCGCTAGTACTCAAGCTATATTACACGAATACTTAAAAGGAGCGCAGACAAAAGATAATCGGAAAATAATTGGAATAAGGAAGCCATTGAGCAGTTTGAAAAATGTAAAAAAGAAAATTTTGCTGTTCTGCTTCACCTAAATTTAGAATTACCCTTTTTATTGTGCACAAATGCTTCAAATACAGCAGTGGGTGCGGTTTTACAACTTGGAAATGGTGGATGGAAACCAATTGGATTTTTTTCCAAGAAGTTTAACCACGCACAGCAAAATTGCAGTACAAATGATCGGGAACTTCTCGGAATTCACAGTGTATACTGACCACAAGCCATTAATCTACGCGTTTTTGCAAAAGTGCGATAAAGCATCTCCACGTCAAATTAGACAACTTCAATATATTTCAAAATTCACAACAGAAATTAAGTACATTGCAGGAGATAAGCAGCATTGCAGGAGATTGTAAGTAGTAGCGGATACTTTATCAAGAATTGAGGAAGTTGCCTTAATGGATTATAAACAAGTTGCCAAAGAACAAGATGATGAATTTCGAACATGTCAAAAATCTACAAGTTTGTCATTTAAAAAGTATCCCCTTCCTCTGGAAAATATTTATGGTGTGATACTTCAACACAGCATATTAGACCTTATGTATCTAAAAAATTTTGCATGAAGATATTTCATCAATTTCATGGACTGTCCTATTAAATCAACAGTAAAATTAATTTCTTCAAAATTTATATGACCAAATATTAAGAAAGATGTGCAGCAGTGGATGAAGTCGTGTATTCCATTCCAAAAGTCGAAAATAACCCGCCATACAAAATCAGTATTGGGTGAATTTCAAAAACCCTCAGGAAGATTTCGGGAAATACATATTGATATTGTAGGTCCACTACCACCATCAAATGGCAACACCTACTTTTTAACATGTATAGATAGATACGAGAATTGGATGGAAGCTATTCCGCTGGAAAACATCTCTTCAGAAACAATATCAAAAGCTTTTTAGTAAGATTAGTTAGTAAGATTTGGAGTACCTTGGAAGCTTATTTCGTTGAATCCAATTTTCATCAGAGCTATTTCAAACCCTGTCAAGAATCTGCGGCATTAAGCTTTCACATACTACAGTCAATCACCTGCAATGTAACAGAAAGGTAGAAAGACTACATAGATCAATAAAGGCTGCTTTAAAAGCCCACAATAATGTATCTTGGAATGAAACGTTACCTACAGTGCTCTTAGGTTTACGGACTGCGATCCACGACGATACTAATTATACGATAGTAGAAATGATATATGGAGAGAATATTAAACTTCCTGGAGAATTCTTTGAATCAAATATACAGCATATATCACCAGGAACATTTATAAATGATGTACAAAATGTTATGGAATTGATGACAACAAAATATACTCAACGAAAAAGTCATCCAAAAATATTTGTGCATAAAGATTTAAAATCAATTTCTCACGTTTCCTTTCGCATTGATTGAGTACGAAAGCCACTCGAACCCCCTTATGAAGGTCCATATTTTGTTATCAGCCACACACCAAAATATTTTACTCTGAGGATAAAGAATAAAGAAGTGGATGTAACAATAGACAGATTAAAGCCAGCATATCTACTGCCACAAGAAAATTCTAAAAAAGAGCAGCTTACAACTCCAACTTGTGAGAAGAATACGCCTGCGCCACAGCCAGCTAAGATTCCAACCAAGGAAACTGTGTCTCGCCCTTATCTTAAATCGAATTTAAGACAATCTCGAACTCGTAGAATTATTAAGACACCATTGAGATTCAAAATTTAGCAACTTCCTACTTTCAAAGGTAACATTCGTTACTGGTAGGGAAGTATATGTTGCGACATAAATTATAAATATTTTATTTAAAAGTAACTCACGAGTAGTTTAATAATTATAAATATTATTTTGTAAATAGTTGTAAATTCAGATTGGCAACAGTGATATGTTTTTGGAACTTTTGAACTTGTTGTTTAAAAACGATACTAGAATTTGAATGAAAATAAGCTTATGTTAATTTGATAGTATTATTTATAATGTAATAAGATTTAAGAAGAATAAGCAAAGCATAATATAAAAAATAGTTATCATTAAAAAATATGGCAATCATAATTTTAATTTGAGAACAATATAAAAATCAATAAAACAAGAAAAGCTACAAAAAGAAATGACTTATCTAGATAGTTTTAATATGAATATATCTTCCCATAATTATCTTAATTTATAAGCTCCCTTTAATATGTTAAATAAATAAATAATAATTATATAATAATAATATATAATTATAATAATAAAAATTATAGTTAAATACTGAGTTGACTTTAATATGTTACTTTTTATAATTAAAAAATTTTTAAGATTCTAATTGCCAATACTACAACTGTTTTTGAATAATCAATTTTTGAACATTAGTACCTTCTAAAATAGCTCATATGCAACTTTTTAAGCAATATTAAAATATTTTATACAAAATTTTTCCTATTCTTTTTTAAAAGAACTTACCATTGCAAGATTATTTTTTGGAGTTATATAATTGCAATAATCCAAATGAAAATAAATGCAGTAGTATCTTAAATATGTGTACTTTTACCATATAAAAACACAATGTTGTTTTGAGAATGGAGTTTTGAAGTCAAAAAAACAAAAAAAAGAAAGGTAAAAAAAAAAAGGACAGATATAAATATTTTTAAATTGAGACTGCAAAAAAGGCAAAATATTAGAAAACATTCCAAATCCAAAATGTTTGAGTTCAGATTCCGAATTTCAATCATCTACTTTTAACTCTAATCATATTATTAATAGTATTTCTAAAGAAAGATTATGGCTGGAAGTTTAATCTATTTTGTTTTAATATTTCAATTCATTAATATATTTAGTGTGATCTACTATAGTTTAGAAATCCAACTTTTAATAAATAGAATTTATATTGCAATATTACAATGTTCTTACATGATAATTTGAAATTGCAAAACCAGAATTCTTTTTATTTATTTTGTATTTATCATTTCATGGTAATGTATTAAGATGAATTAAAATAAGAGCAGAAATGTTGAGCTTAAAAACTATAAAAAGTAAATGTAAGTTTTACTGGATGTGCCAAAGCAAATACAATCACTGAAATATTAGCAGGATAATTTTTCCCACGACAATAAAGGAACTGTATTCATACAATCAAATAAACAAGTTTTATGAAGCTCACCTTTCCTTTTTGCAGCAAAACTGCCTACTAAATATTAATGGGGGAAAAAAAAGGATTTTTTCATATTATTTAGAAGTTTTTCTGTAAAGGGATTTATATGATTAGACATTACTATTAAACTTTTTTCTTACACAAATCATCGGTTTTAAAGATGTATCAATGGAAATATTCTTCAAACCAAAAGCACTTTTAAAATACAGTTCAAGATTCATTATTATCAGGAAATCCAAAGACTTGTAAAAACAGCAATAGAACTGATTTTAAAAAAGCAGTAGGAAAAAAATTGAAAGTCAAAAGAAGAAAATAAAATCACTAACTTCCTGTTAGTACTGAATATAAACGCTATCTTATTTTTATCTGGCATTTGCAAATTCTCGCATAAATAATATACAAAGAAAAGATTATAAAACATGAAATAGAATTTATATTAAATAATCCTTATAATAAGCTGAAATAGAATTTGTAAAAATTAATCATTCTTTCAATAAAGTAAAATGTTACCGAAAAGTATGTATTAAACTAATTTGCTGACAAAGCATTTTGACAAAAACGCTATTTCGCACCCAACACACCAGGAATACATTTTAAATTTAAATAACTTCTACATAAATAATATGCTGAAAACCTGAAAATTCACTATATATATATTGTTCCATATTTATAATTAAACTATTTATATTATTATTTATCAAAATAGGCATTGCATATTCAAATAAATTACCATAAAAAGGAAATTAAACAAGCAATAAAGTCAATAAATAGTACTAGTTTTATATAAAGGAAATAACTGTTGTGACATAATTCAAACTCAAAATACCTTCCTAACGACAACTTATTAAAAACATATTCTCTTAAAAAAATGCATTTGAGATATTTAATAGCTATTTTAGTGTCCTTATCCTGTTTTTTAGTTCAGATTTAATAAAAAATACCTCAATTAATAATCAACATTGAAGTAAAGCTATTAATTATTTTACAAAGATATCATAAATTAATAATCCAAAATTATGCTTGCAATAAATAAAATATAATTTAGAATCTTATATAATCTTCTATAACAGCAAACATTTTTTTATAAATTCTATTTTCTTCCTAAAAATAACATTTTATAGACTTAAAGTATTTATAAAAAAAAATAGCCAAAAATAAAAGAATACATAAGAAATATATCTTCTGCCAATAAAAGAATTCTTTATTTCATTGCACTAATAATCTACATTTTACACAAATCTACATTTACAACAGATTTACAATCTACACATTTCCACAAATCTACATTTTGCACATTAAATCTACACATTCATAATTACATATAAGAACTATGGAAGTTTATAAAACATACACTAACAAAGGTATCCAAAGCAATTATTGCCAGCTTGCTAACTCTGCCAAGGAATATATACATAGACTAGTTATGCATGTGTTCCTTGGCAATTAGCAAGCTAGCAATAATTGCTTTTTATAATCTTGTAATTTCCATTGCTTTACTACACAAAAGAAATGAAAATTTGTAATACAAAATGGGATGTGCTATAATGATAGCTTAATTCTTTTGTTCAGTTCAATTTTCTTATTCCCTTACTGCATTTATTTATCTCTAATGATATAAAATTTGTTAAACAAGATATTCAATTTTTATATTTACTCACAATTTTTCAAATCTCATCATCAGTGTGATTGGAGTTCAATATTATAATTATGTAAAGCACCAAAAATATAAAACATTATTATCAAATCGATTCAATATAAATGAATCTTAAAAATCTACAACACAATCCACACAAATCTAAATTTACAACAGATTTACAATCTACACATTTCCACAAATCTACATTTTGCACATTAAATCTACACATTTATAATTACATATAAGAGCTATGGAAATTTATAAATACATACAATAACAAAGGTATCCAAAGTAATTATTGCCAGCTTGCTAATTCTGCCAAGAAATATATACATATACTAGTTATGCATGCGTTCCTTGGCAATTAGCAAGCTAGCAGTAATTGCTTTGGATTATCTTGTAATTTCCATTGCTTTACTACACAAAAGAAATGAAAATTTATAATACAAAATGGGATGTGCTATAATGATAGTTTAATTCTTTTGTTCAATTTAATTTTCTTATTCCCTTACTACATTTATTTATCTCTAATGATATAAAAGTTTTTTAAAGAAGATATTTAATTTTTATATTTACACACAATTTTTCAAATCTCATCATCAGAATGATTGGAGTTCAATATTATAATTATGTAAAGCACCAAAAATATAAAACATTATCATCAAATCGATTCAATATAAATGAATCTTAAAAACGTACATTTCTTCTTTTTACCTTGAACTGTTACATTTTACAGATTTCACCAGACATATAAAGGAAGATTCTACAGCATTTAGCTTTCAAACAATTAAGTGTTAAGAATACTGTACAACATACTACTGCACGGCACAATAAAACAAAATCATACCTTTTCAGAGATTAAGTCCAATTTCAGCATGGAAATACAGATCCTGAATTCATATACATCTAAAGATAAACACGGTCCTACAACTTATTTCTGTAACTTATATTTAAAAGGTTGCATTTATATCTGTTACCTTTATACTTTTTTCATATGCCATGTATACAATTAAATATTTTCAGGACAATATTAATTTAGCAGCATTAGAAATTTTTCATTGAGAAGCCTTTTTGCCTCATATTTCTTTCTTTTAATTATGAAATCTGTCCCATTTAAATTCTAGATATTGCTGTAACTGCAACAGATAAATCAATACAGTGAGATGGTTCGAAAACTATTAATTTTATATGAAAAGAAACTTTTAGTATGATATGAATTTCATGTATTCACCTCAGTTATGAGGTATTTTGGATATTTAGTAAGAAATTTAAGTATCATGAACTAAATTTACAATGCATTTTTTTTTTCAATATCCAAATTAAAATGAAATATAAGTATTACCTCTTTGCTAAAATATACAAATGTTCTCAATATGTTTATTTTTCAATTTGAATTTATTTTTATTCACCCAGTTTCATTTTAAAGAATGTGAACATGCTTCCACTCATGAAATGCTACAGCATTTGTAAAACAGTACACAGGTTGAACAAAGTGCCCTTTTAAATTAACAATTATCTTTCACACAATAAGTTCCTACACATATTTGTAAAAAACATAATAGAAATAAGCAAATTAAATTATATACATTTTCCTCCTGGTACTAAATCAAATATACCAAGTGAATATTTTCATGCATTAATACAAATTAGCTTTACTTCCTAACCAATATTCCCATTCAATATAGAAACAATCATGTAGAAATAAAATTATGCATAAACAGTTTATTTCTCATATAAAAGTAGGAATTTCATTAAATTTCAATTTATTATTGAATTTTTGTATATTTATATTTTATACAATTCAAAATGGAAATATTATTTAGAATCTCATATAAAATCATTATTTGCAGTATTACAAAACATTATTTGAATTGATTCAACATGAAAATTATATTATTTGCAATCACTGCAAATTGTAATAAATTTAATAAAACAAAAGAATGAAAGAGATTTTTTCTCAATTATGACCAGATCATGCAAAAAAGCTCACCAAATATCAAAATTAAAGAATATAGATAGGTAATTATATTTGGCAATTTATGGCCTTCAAAAAAATTACAGTTAGATTGTATTTAATTCAGCTATATATTTTTACTTTCTGAATGAAAGCAAAAGAAAATAACTAAAAATTACCATAGTGTTAATTTTGATTATAAAACTCATTTCTAGGCTAATCTTTAAGTATAACAATATACTGCATTGTTTTCATATGATTAAATTTAAAATGCAGATGTAAAATATTTTATACTTAATGAATTAGTTCAGTATCAGATTTTCTCAGCATCATTATAATAAAAGCATTTCAACTGCTTTTCTATGCCACAATTATAAACTTTTACCTTGAGCATTTTATTTTATTTAAAATAGCAACAAAATAAAAATTTTCAAAATAATAGTATTTTTAAAAATATTAATAATTATAATTGCACATTGCAATTAATAAAATGACAAATTGTCTTTATAATTATTATAATAAAAAAGAGAAGATCTTTTCATCAATTATCTACCATGGATTATTCAGACTTTAAGAAAATTCTCCACCTTTAAAAATTATAAGTTGTTATATAAAATGCACTACTAAGTATTAGATATTATAAAACCCTTAAAGACATATCAAATATTCAAATAAAAAAAGGACAAAATTCCCTCTGGATTCTCTAAAATATTAAAATAACTATAAAATGAAAGATAAAGCAAAGAAAATAAAATTTTAATACAATACGGCTGCATTAAGCTATGATCCAAACTTTTATATTTAAAATAAGTACTTTATACGAGACTTTCAAAGAATGAAGGTATAATAAACATACCATTAGAAGACAGAATCAGCAAATGAATTAGTCTTCACACATGAAGCAAATAGTGCATGAACAGACATAAGTTTGGGATTTAAAAAAGCACCTTAAATGATATTTTAAAAGAATGAAGGTATAATAAACATACCATTATATGACAGAATCGGCAACTGGCTCAGACTTCACACATGACGCAAATAGTGCATCAACAGTCATAACTTCCCTAAGATAAATGAACCAATATTTATCAATTTTTTTTACAACACAATCTTCAAGTTCATGTATATTTAGGCGAGTTTTTGATCGTTCAAATCTACGTTCTTTATTCAAAGCAAATTGAACCCCATAATCCACATGAAGTGGCCTAGCATCAGAGGACTTTCCAAGAACAATGTGACAAGCTCTTCCTTTTGCTGAGGGATGAATAGTTTGTAAAGGATCATGAACAGTTTGGTTAGCCTTACAAAGGCTTTGCTGACTTTTGGTTGAGTAAGTTTCGACATCAATATCAGGAAGTTCCTTTTTTAAGTTTTCAAGTATTTTAAATGGGCCAGGAGACTGTATTCTAGAAATCTCAAAAGTATTTTCATCTATTTCTTCCACCATTTCCCACAAATCCTTTTGGGCATGAGTTAGTCTCACCCTCGCTGCTATCATCTCAGGAGAAATAATATAACCAACAATATATAATTTGGACATTTTACCATAGTTATTTGCAACAAAATGCTTTTCAAAATATTCATTTACTAGTTCCATTGAACAATCAAACATTTTCACAGCACAAAATGCCAGATCCTGTCTTTTATCAGTTAAATTATAATACTGTCTCACTGCATCAATAAGTTCTTCACCATCAACACCTATTTTTGAACAATTCTCCTTCATATTCGTATGGAATTCTTCTATCCCTTCTAAGCAATCTTTAATATATAAGCTTGCATTGTCTCTTAATTCATAGGAATCAACATCATGAAGATACCAAGCACAAAACAAATGTTGAAACACATTTGTGGGTTGAATGACTTTTTTAGCTTCATCACGGAAACTAGCAGCTAAACTGTTCTTGGGCCAAACTTCAGAACAATCAGAAGCATTCATGACAACTGGTGGAACAACAAGAACGATATACTGCATTTTATAGGCAAAGGCTATACAATATTTATTTAGGTCACTATTTGGCACAGTAGAATCAATCAATAGCAAATTATCACAATTCTCTAATGCTCGTCTTATCATACATCTAAAATAGTCATAAAACAATTTTGTTTCTTTATACGAGCATGCTTTATTATAACTGCTCGTAAATTTTTTATCTGAAACTACAGCTGAACAATGTTTAAACGTCTTCTCTATCAATTCAGAATTCTTCTCTCGTTCTTCTGTATAAGACCCTTGCACCAATACCATTACTTTTGCAAATTTAATATACATTTCAGTTTTTTTGTCTTGAACCATTTTTAATGGAAAATATTTCACAACAGCCTTGTCCTGCGCATTGGAGATCTCTGACTTCTCCATTTTCTTCCTGACAGCAGTCATGTTAGAAGCCATTTTGATAATTTAATATAATAAAACAAATGATTGGAGTGGAAATATTTCGGTGATGGCTTGAATTAATCCGCTACTTAGCAGTTCAAAAAATTCCACATTCAATCAAAAATTTTAATTAGTAGCAAACACTTTAAAAAACACGATTACATTCTTGCGCCGAAGCACGAACAACACGATCAATAAATTCTAGAAATCGAAAATCCACCTGCTGCTTGTGATGATTAATTTTGTTTCGCTTTTACCAGTATGGGAAAATAAATTAATTTTACGATTAAATTTCAATTTTTTTCCCCCTATTTACTACATAAAGTAACATCATATATATTTTTATAAAGTATAAAATTTCTGTTGAAAATTATTATAAGCTTCTCCTTCTAAAGAAGATATTTATGCTTTCCTTAAAGAATGTTATCCAACTGAGGTAAAATTTGCAATTACGCGCCAAATTTGCAATTACGCGCCAATCACTACGTATCACGTTTTCACCAATAGGGATGACGAAAATTTTAAGAAGGGTTATTACGTAACAAATATCAAAAAGTCACAAATACCAGTGATCAATATAGTCCACCTCACGATTGTTGGCGTTCGACTTCAGATGAGTCCACTTCAAAACGGGTTGGAAACAAGACGAGCCAAGGTTGCTATAATCATGCGTTGGCGAAAGAAGTTTCCTTCGTGAAGCGTCATTATTTGTTTACGATTGGCTTTGCGAGTGCCTTGCGTTTATTGGTGCTTTTCCGACTTCTTATATTTCTAATCTAAATATCAGTGCCATAATGCCTGGGAATCGCATTGTTTCCAAAGAAAGAAAAATAATTATGAATGTTTTGAGGTATTTTGAAAATGAATGTTCTTAAAACGAATTAAGTATCCCACTTTGTCAACGGATCAAAAGAGCTGCAGAAGCGACCGGTGTTTCGACTAGAACACCGTAAAATTGAACATTCATCAGCTTTGTGGCTTCTTTTTTTTTTTGCATGATTTGCATCTTGGTTTTTCAGTATATATAACTTTCTCTATTGACGGTTCTTATGATGCTTAAATATTTTTGATGCTTAAATATTATAGATTGTTAATATTCAAATTAGAAATTCTTTGTTTTTGATAGAATTAAGACAAAAATATCTCTGAAAAAATGATTTGGTTTGAAAGCTAATGCGTAATAACATGAAATTTCATCTGGCTAATGTAAAACTTGATTAAATAATATTGAATTTTATTATATAAGGCAATAAAGATTTTTCTAAAAATCTGAGAAGCAAAAGCTTTTTCTTTCGATTAAATTATTTCAATAAAGTTGCAACACATTTTTTTTTTAAACCTTGAATTACTTTTCGGGAGGAAGTAGTTGAGTATTTCACGGAATACTCGAGTATTTTACTGTTTTCTCTTAACAATGTAATCGTATTTATCTAGATTGTCATCGATATTGCAGAATAAAATATCACGTTCGAGTACCTTTCAAATATTACCGATTTCAAGCCAGATCTAGGGGGAGCGGTGTCACCCCTCATCCCCTCCTCTCACTAAGTTCCTGGGAATCTATATAAAGTCTGAAACTGCATATGCAAATACCAGCTATCTTGATTGATTATAGTAATGCTGAATTAACTTAATCATATGATAATTAATTAATTAAATCATAAGATAAATGATTGATTCAGCCATATAACTGTAGTATTATTTCATTCGCCACGACTTTTTATTTTCACAAATATCGTATCATAGAAGCTGAAAAAAAAATTAACTGAATGCTTGAGACAAATCCTCCCGCTAATGCGCCAACTATGGAAACCTTGATTTGCGGCTTGCTTTTATGGCCCTCCCCATTTCCTGCTAATTCGATGTTTTCGACTCAACCGTCGAGCGCCAACAATACTGAGGTGGACTATACTTTTCAAACTAGAGATGCATAATCCACGATTTTTTAAATAACAAATAATATTGCTATTGTAATTTTTAAATATGCGTTCCAAATATCTGTTATTTCAATCACACTATTAATTAAAAATTATTACTTAATAATAAATATAAAATTTATTAATTGTAATTAATACTTAATTTACTAATTTAAGTAACGTGTGCTTGAATTAATTTATCTGTTTCAGCTTACTTCTTAAATTTTATTTTTTTTCTCAAAACTATTTATTTAATTTATTTATTAGAGTGAACCATTTTCTGGCAAAAGTGAGTTAAAAATATATGTCATTTCTTTAAAATGTTTACTTTAGTCCTATATTCTACCAATAAATGGCGCCAGCAGTAAAAAGAATACATGTAATCAAAGTCGATCATGTCACGAGCAATTAAAAATGATCTGTATGGAATAGTGCATCATCAAATACGAATATCAGTCACTCCAGTAAAGTGGAGCGGTGACTTCGCACTTTCCAGTGAAGCCTCGCACTTTCCAGTGAAGCCTCGCACTTTCCGGTGAAATCACCGCTCCGATAAATTTCAGTGATATGCAATTCAATGATACGATACGATAATTCCAATAACCGGTCCGTTCACTTTTCAATCCAATCACAGATTTCTTTCGAGAGCTTCCATTGGACAGATCGTATCGATTGTTACTTTCCAGTGAAGTCACCGCTCAGGCAAATTTCAGTGATATCGTATCGATTGTTACTTTCTATCGTGATCCAAAACCTGTAATCGAAATATCATCAGTAAGATCGTATCAAGGATTTGAATCACACCCCTCTTTGAAAAGTATTGATCACTTGTATTTGTGACTTTTTGATATTGGTTACGTAATAACCGCTCTTAAAATATTCGTCATCGCTATTTCAAACGGGTGTGATTTATATGATGAGATGCATAATCCACGATTTTTTGAATAATAAATAATTTTGCTATTGTTATTTTTAAATATTTGTTCAAAATATCTGTCACTTCAATCATATTATTAATTAAAAATTGTTAAGTACTATTAAATATAAAATTTATTAATTGTAATTAATACTTAATTTACTATTTTAAGTAGCGTGTGATTGAATTAATTTATTTCTTTAAGCTTTCTTTTTAATTCTGATTTTTTTTCAAAACTATTTTTTTAATTTATTTATTGGAGTAAAGCATCTTCTGAAAAGTTGAATTAAAGAAAAAGCCAATTTTTTTAAAAAATGTTCAGTTTAGTTCTACATTCTGCCAATAGATGGCGCCTGCAGAGTGAACCATTATTAAGTCATGTCACAGGCAATCAGAAATGATCTTCATGGAAAAGCGCATTGTCGAATGCGAATATCGGAAAGTCAAGCGGAGTTGTTATCATTAAGCGGAGCGGTGACTTCAAAGTTATGAAAACTTTCCTGTGATAGCTTTACTTTCAGTGATATGTGATTCAATGATACGATAATTCCAAGAATACCCGGTCCGTTCACTTTTCAACTCATTCACAGATTTCTTCTTTTCTTTTTATTTCCGTTAAGAGGATGAGAGAATACATACCCTGAGGAAACAAGAGAAGAATGTTTTGCGTTACTAGCTTTTCCTCTCCTCCCCCGGGAGGGTCAGGGATCAACCAATACTCCTTCTTTCTTTCAGAGGTGTCGGTTGAGGTGGCGAAATGTCAATATGGGAATTGTTCCTTTGTGTTTTTAGGTTGAAGGAAATCCGCGATTCTTTTTATTCCTTTTCCGCATACAACATATTTGCCTATAGCAGACTTTAAGATGTTACATTAATATCGTACATAAAATTGAAATCGAACTAATTCCTTCGATGTCTTTTTAGTACATTCACCTAAGAATGATCGATCGTATATTAATTTTTAAGAATTATGAATAAAATATTTTTATTTTTCTGTGTCCAAGGTAAAAATATCAATAGTGAGGAAACTTGAGATTCATTTTACTTGAAGTTGCAATTTTTGATATTTCTATCTCATTTCTGCTATTTTTGATAACGAAGCATTGCCCATGTTTATCATGAGGTTTCATGCTACATTAACCAGAGAATGATTAATTTTATATTAATAAAATGAAAAGAGAATTTCTTTTTCTTTAAAGTTGATTATTTTTCATATATTAAACGACAAAGAGGTCATATATTCTTTCTTGATAAATATATTTTGAAAATAAGTTAAAAAATTATATCGTGTAAATATTTCTCATACAAAATAAAAACTTTTACGGATGTGATTTCATAGATCGTTGCAAAAGAAACCCTTCATTTCTTCTATACAATTAGAAAGGATCATTAGATGAATGGATTATTTTGAGCATAACTAATTTTATATTCCTTTTATAGGCTTTTTGTATTCCTAAAAAATATTTTGAAACAATATACTTTTTTTAAATCTAAAATATACGTTTTAAATCTAATTTTTAAGGATGGATGACATAATATATTTATGCATTGCTATGAAATGCGACTCTTTTAAAATTAAATTTCTCCATTTCCTTCATTGTTTACTACTTTTAAGTGTCACAAATTAAGCAAAGATATTGCTTACCCCTTCTGCAGATTTTCCACCCAGTAGGAACGCTAATTAATTAATTCCCAGTCACCCGAAAGCAGTGTCAGAACACCGGTTGCTTATCGCGTCGAATTTTCGCTTTGTGAGAAGAATAGGTCCTTCTTTTTTTCGATTTCTGAGAAAAATTAAAATTATCTTGTAGTTTCAAAACGCAGCAAATCTGTGTGGGAATTGGTAATCGTTTTACAGTTGTGTCATATAACTCTGCATAAAACTTAAGTAACAAATGTTTATAATTTTTGCTTTGATAAAAGTCTAGTTGTTACAAATTACATGTGTCCGATCCTTTTAATTTTTTTAAAAATGTTTAAAATTATGAAAACATTTTTATTATATTGAATTGTAAAATTATTTCTCGAAATTAGAGAAAAAGAATTAATTCTTGAAACAAAAAAAAAATGTATATATTTGTATATTTTTTATATGGAGTCAATTTATTTAGCGTTCTTCTATTAAAACATTTGTATCAGTTTTGTGTGTGTATGTGTGTGGGCATTTTTAAGAATATGCACACACACAACTGAATACACAGAACTGATTTGATTTCATAATATCCAAAAAAGTTAAAGCATTGTTAGAATATTTTATAAACATTAATGAATTAAAATCTTTATTATTTACTTTGCATTTTTATTAATTTTTATCATACCGCATTTCTTCATAGTATTCACTAAAATGTTGTGAATACTATGATTGTTTCTCCATAAAAATATAAATTTTACCGTATTAAAATTTTTCAATTTTTTTCATTAATAGTCTTATTCTACTACACCAGGGATGGACAAACTATGGCCTGCCAGAAGGTTTTATCCGCCCCGGGGATCGAATTTTAATTGGTATGTGGCCGTTTTAAGCCCGCATTGGAAAAAAAAAATTTGCCCAAAATATGTGTAAGAAAAACGATACAGCAAAAAACAGTGCACAAACATTAATGATTTATTTTTAGCAAATTAAGTAACATATTAAATCTTTTGCTTTTATTTATCCTAAATTCCCAAATAAATCGCATCAAGTAGTCAAAATGCTGATCCTGATGTATTCCTTTTTTTGTTACGCAGAAACCTTTTTGTTAAGGACCAAAAACCCTCGATATTCTGCGCATCAATATTTACATCGTTTGGGCTTACAAATTTTTTGGAATGGTTAATTTGTTGGTGACCAAAATCTTCGTTTATTAGAGAGAGCGCTTCTATAAGCACGCCACTCGTCTGTTATTATTTTAGTCCCAGAAAGAACATATTCATCTAAATTCTCAGCATTGTTTTAGTATATCTATTGTTTACAGGCACAAGAAACGACTTTTTACTTGCCCATTCGATACCTCCAAATACCATTGCCCTGTAGTTACACGACCTCTATTATACTTTCTTTATAAAAAAAAGACTTTTGTCTGACTCGATGATTTGCGGCCACCCTTCTCGTCATTATTACTTATTACGTAACGTACTATTACGTCTCTTATTTTCTCACTATACTCTCCGACTGTTTTTCTACTGATATCTATTTCATATGATATCTGTCTCATAAGCAGTGAGCTCAGCTTTGCAGCTTGAATTAATTGAGTTGCAACCTAACAATCATCTCAAGCAGTTGTTTCTAAATATGCAAAAGTTAGAGTTTTACAAATCTTTATCGAATATAAGTTTTCCAAATTTAATATCTCACGCCAAGAAAATCAGTGCTATGTTTGCCCCATCTTATTATGTGAACAAGAGTTTTCTTCTATGAACCTTAAAAAGAATAATTTCAGAAGTAGACTGACAGATGAGCATTTAGCCTCGTTCCTTAGAAGCAGTACATCTCACTTTGAACCTCAGTATAAGGAACTCAGTATAAGGATCTTTTAAGAAAGAATGTGCTTACTGGACATTTTTTACCCCTTCACGCCGAGCGTGTGAAAGTAACGGCGTTTAGCCGATTCAGCAGTTTTATAAAGCTTCTCTTGAATTAATTAAGTAGAGAAAGTGGAATTGGATCATGAAATAAGAGAATGAACTTACTATGGGCTAAATTAAGATAAAATTTTGGAAATTAATTAAGTTGAAATTAAAGTTTAAAATATCATTACATATATATATAATATATTTTTATATCTATATATATTTAATACATATTTACACACACATATATATATATATATTATAATTTGAATCAAAAATGCTAATTTAACCCTCTCGATTCCAGCGGGGCGGTTTGGGGCGGTTTGAGAATTTACCCTATAATATCCACGTGGGGCGGTTTGGGGCGGCTGCTAGCCGTTTTAGGGGAGATGGGTATTAAAAGAGGCTGCTCTACTGAACACTCCAGGAGGTCCTCGTTATCTTCGACAATCGCGGCTTTTTCACAGTAGTTTCCCCTGTGCCTTAGGGCGGTAGGGGTTGAGGAGGGATTCAGTAAATAGGTTGTTGGCGTACATTTTGTATTTTGAAAGGGGTTTAGTTTCTATTTTCACGTGCTGTTAGCTCAAAATTGGAAAGATTTTATGGCCATTTATAAAAGAAATTTTCCACTGAAGCTCTCTGGTAACGATGAATGATATATAAGGATACCGACACGTTGTTTATTTTTCGGACAAGCATCAGAAGCCCTTTTCAGTAGTATAGTCCACCTCAGTATTGTTGGCGCTCGACGGTTGAGTCGAAAACATCGAATTAGCAGGAAATGGGGAGGGCCATAAAAGCAAGCCGCAAATCAAGGTTTCCATAGTTGGCGCATTAGCGGGAGGATTTGTCTCAAGCATTCAGTTAATTTTTTTTTCAGCTTCTATGATACGATATTTGTGAAAATAAAAAGTCGTGGCGAATGAAATAATACTACAGTTATATGGCTGAATCAATCATTTATCTTATGATTTAATTAATTAATTATCATATGATTAAGTTAATTCAGCATTACTATAATCAATCAAGATAGCTGGTATTTGCATATGCAGTTTCAGACTTTATATAGATTCCCAGGAACTTAGTGAGAGGAGGGGATGAGGGGTGACACCGCTCCCCCTAGATCTGGCTTGAAATCGGTAATATTTGAAAGGTACTCGAACGTGATATTTTATTCTGCAATATCGATGACAATCTAGATAAATACGATTACATTGTTAAGAGAAAACAGTAAAATACTCGAGTATTCCGTGAAATACTCAACTACTTCCTCCCGAAAAGTAATTCAAGGTTTAAAAAAAAAATGTGTTGCAACTTTATTGAAATAATTTAATCGAAAGAAAAAGCTTTTGCTTCTCAGATTTTTAGAAAAATCTTTATTGCCTTATATAATAAAATTCAATATTATTTAATCAAGTTTTACATTAGCCAGATGAAATTTCATGTTATTACGCATTAGCTTTCAAACCAAATCATTTTTTCAGAGATATTTTTGTCTTAATTCTATCAAAAACAAAGAATTTCTAATTTGAATATTAACAATCTATAATATTTAAGCATCAAAAATATTTAAGCATCATAAGAACCGTCAATAGAGAAAGTTATATATACTGAAAAACCAAGATGCAAATCATGCAAAAAAAAAAAGAAGCCACAAAGCTGATGAATGTTCAATTTTACGGTGTTCTAGTCGAAACACCGGTCGCTTCTGCAGCTCTTTTGATCCGTTGACAAAGTGGGATACTTAATTCGTTTTAAGAACATTCATTTTCAAAATACCTCAAAACATTCATAATTATTTTTCTTTCTTTGGAAACAATGCGATTCCCAGGCATTATGGCACTGATATTTAGATTAGAAATATAAGAAGTCGGAAAAGCACCAATAAACGCAAGGCACTCGCAAAGCCAATCGTAAACAAATAATGACGCTTCACGAAGGAAACTTCTTTCGCCAACGCATGATTATAGCAACCTTGGCTCGTCTTGTTTCCAACCCGTTTTGAAGTGGACTCATCTGAAGTCGAACGCCAACAATCGTGAGGTGGACTATAAGACTATTGTAATAATATAAAGACAAACCATTGCATTGACACTGCGGCCTATTCACATCACAGTTTTCTCACAAAATGGGTAGCGACAGTTGTTACTATGGAAGGAAGTCGTTTTACACTCCAAGCATCTTATTCTTTCATCAAAGGACTGTCGGAAATTCTGAGGCCGTGTACAAACTACCGCTTTTAAAATAGAATTAAAAAAAAAAAGATTGAGAGTATTTTTTATCGCCCTCTTCAAAGAGTTATATAAATACTGAGTTCCTTTTTAGAATGCCATTCTGAAAATTTCTCTTCAGTTGTGAATTGCTACTCTTTATTTTATGTACTGTGAATCGGGTGTTTGGATTATCAGAGTAATTTTTCTATTGAAACGCTTATTATTTCTTCATTATGAGTAAAAGAAATCGTGAACACACTGAAGAAGAAATTAAAGCAATTTTACTTGATTCTGATGAAAGTGACAGTGATCTATCAGATGATGGTTGGTCAAAAAATGATACTTTAGCTGATCTCTCGTTTATTCTAAGCAAAGAAGCAGGAGATGAAACTAACGTCGGTCAGATGAACGAGAGAGAGAGAGATGAGGAGTCAAAAAAATGTTATATAATGTACATGTTATCAAAAATTTGCAAATGATTCCCTCGTATGTAAATTTGGGGAAATTTAACATGAAGCTTTCGTTTAAAAATTTATCTTGTCTTAACAATACTATAGAAAACTTCACATAACATTTTAAAATCAGAAATTCAGCTTGAAAAATTCAACATGACAGTTCATACTAAAAAAGTAATATTTATGATGAATGTAATTTTAAATGTGTTAAATCTTCATATTTAGTTTATGAAGAATGTAATGTTTTAGTAAAATGTTCAGGCTGAAAACTGAAGGAATGTATTTTCGAAATATATTTCGCTGAGTAATTTTTCCCCCGAATTTTATTTCATAAATGTTTGTATTTCATTATTAAATGAAGTTTTAAAAATATGTTAACTCATCTATCGAAACAATTCGATAGATGAGATATATAAGGTTTGACGTAATATATTCCTTTGATTAGAAAAAAAATTTAATAGTTATATTTTAAAAGATTAGTAAAAATGAGTGGCAAAATAAAGATATTTTTGGAATTTATATTTTCCCTACATTCTTTTTCGATTATTTAAGGTAAAAGCAAGAATTCGTAAGGTTTTGGGGGAAAAAAATGTGAAAACTTCTTTAAAAATTTAATTAAAGTTCTAAAACCTTTCTCTTAGTATCACTATCGTAAATGCAAAATAATATTTTATATTTAAAAATTCAATAAAGATAATCGTTTATACTGAAAAAAAAATGCTAAAGACAATAAAAAAAATCTTAGCTGAGTGTTGAAAGAACATATTATTTTCTAAACATCTTTCAAAAAGAGCAATAACATTTTTTTTATCCAACGAATGTTTTTATTTTGGTATTAAATGAAGATTTAATACATTATCTTGTTAATCACTGAAAAGCATTCACATCTATACTATGTTAAAAAAAATGAACTAATTGCATTGATATATATATAATGTATGTTTTACATTACTATGTAAAAAAATTTTACATGGTAATATATGACATATTATTTAATTTTGGCAACAAAAAAATGTAAAAGCCTATTGAGAATTAAATGAAACATAAAAATGTTTTTGAAATTGCTAGTAAAGCAAGTTTTTATTTAAATAGTTTGTAAGCCTAACATAAAACTTACAAAAAAAAACCTATTTTCTAAATTATAGAATAAATTTCAAATTTTTTGTAAAAAAAAAATACCCCACAAAGATGATGAGCGAAACACTTCACACTAAAAAATATAAATACATTAGAATAAAACTCTTAAGCTGATGGAAAATGAATCTCGTTGCCGAAAACCGCAAGGCAATTATTCAAGGTAGAGCGTCGACAGTTTTATGACTTCAGAATGCGGGGGGTAACTGCCCCTCAGCTAGGAAGAGTCCATGTCTTTCAGAACCATGCTGAAAAAGTCTGGATGTTAAAGGGAGTGCCACTTGAAAAGTGCTTGGATGTTAAAGAGTTAAATGTGACAACCCTTTTTTCTGTAGACGCATTTATGTGTGTGTAATTTTTAGCTTTCTTATGTGTACAAACATTTCCGCACTAAATTATTGTTT
Organism: Argiope bruennichi; assembly: GCF_947563725.1. NCBI lineage: Eukaryota > Metazoa > Arthropoda > Arachnida > Araneae > Araneidae > Argiope > Argiope bruennichi. The sequence goes on along the minus strand of NC_079162.1, from coordinate 130,106,309 downwards.
ACACATGAGATTGTTTTGGAGAACTCAAGCCTTCTTAAATAGTATATAAAAGATTTTTAAAATCATTTTTTTTTCAAAACATGCCAGAAGAATTAAGATTTAAATTAATATTTTTCAAACATGCTTTTCTGTAAGAATTAAAATTTAAAACATGAAAGCATTAGAAAATATTATTTGAAATAAAATTTCGTCCAGATACATTACCTCTGTTTTTCTACGTGTGTTAAATTTGAAACAACGCGTTTAAAATGCTTACTGATTGAAATCTGCGCGTGAGTAAAAGGTTTACGGAAAATGAGCAGATGTTTTGTACTTGGGAGGTCCTTTCTTTATTCCTCCCCTTCCTGAGTTTACTCTGCACTTTACCAACTTTTATGACTCGACTTGTGGGAAAAAACACTATCTGAAAAAGAGGATCAGTATCTTTAATTTAAATAGGCAATTCCTAAACACATATGGAGACTTGAATATGTTTTTTTCTTCACCACTCTTTCTGAGATTTGCAGCTTTATTTTGTTTTTCAAGTTTTTTCAAACATTTCAAGTTTTTGTTTTAAATAAAAAATTTAATCAAAATTATTTTATTTTATTGTTCTCCAAATTTTAAATTGAGAATTTTTTATGAATCTCTTTTGAAAACCTCTGGCAAATATATTTGATTCACTAATCTTGATTGCGATTATTGTAGATTTAAATTTAAAATGTTTTTAAAATATAATTTAGTTGACTTCATGTAAAAAAAAATAAAGATAAAATGCAAGATCTCTAGAGACTATAGGATTTTATGCAAAAAAGGAAGTTAATAAAGCATTCTTAAAAATGTGTTTATTATGGCATTTGGATGGACACTAGGTATTTTTTATTTGCTTGAAAACTTCATTTCAAGTAGTGATATAAATAATATTATTAAATTTGTTGCTTATTGTATAATACCATTTGTTATAATTTGAATTTTAATGCAGTTGTACATCGTATAATAATCTTACTTAGTTATTATTTTATTGTAAAATCAAATTAGTCTCTTCCTTATTTTTTGTCACAAAAGAATATATACATTCATTTAATAACAATGCAACAGTAGATTTAACCCACAGAAAAATGGTGAAAAAAAGTTCAAACCCTATGTCCTTCTACAGTACACTTACAAAATAGTGTATTACAGGGATGGGCAAACTTTTTCGGTCGCGGGCGAAAATTCGAAAAAAAAAAAAAAAAAATGGCGGGCCAAGATAAATTTTTGAAAATGAAAAAAAAAAAAAAAAAAAAAAAAACAATATACAAGTACTACAATTTAAATATGTTAATGAGATTAATGAAATTGCGATTTCATTTTTAAAAGTTCCTTATACTGAGGTTCGAAGTGAGATGTACTGCTTCTAAGGAACGAGGCTAAATGCTCATCTGTCAGTCTACTTCTGAAATTATTCTTTTTAAGGTTCATAGAAGAAAACTCTTGTTCACATAATAAGATGGGGCAAACATAGCACTGATTTTCTTGGCGTGAGATATTAAATTTGGAAAACTTATATTCGATAAAGATTTGTAAAACTCTAACTTTTGCATATTTAGAAACAACTGCTTGAGATGATTGTTAGGTTGCAACTCAATTAATTCAAGCTGCAAAGCTGAGCTCACTGCTTATGAGACAGATATCATATGAAACAGATATCAGTAGAAAAACAGTCGGAGTGTATAGTGAGAAAATAAGAAACGTAATAGTACGTTACGTAATAAGTAATAATGACGAGAAGGGTGGCCGAAAATCATCGAGTCAGACAAAAGTCTTTTTTTTATAAAGAAAGTATAATAGAGGTCGGGTAACTACAGGGCAATGGTATTTGGAGGTATCGAATGGGCAAGTAAAAAGTCGTTTCTTGTGCCTGTAACCAATAGAAATACTAAAACAATGCTGAGAATTTAGATGAATATGTTCTTTCTGGGACTACAATAATAACAGACGAGTGGCGTGCTTATAGAAGCGCTCTCTCTAATAAACGAAGATTTTGGTCACCAACAAATTACCCATTCCAAAAAATTTGTAAGCCCAAACGATGTAAATATTGATGCGCAGAATATCGAGGGTTTTTGGTCCTTAACAAAAAGGTTTCTGCGTAACAAAAAAAGGAATACATCAGGATCAGCATTTTGACTACTTGATGCCATTTATTTGGGAATTTAGGATAAATAAAAGCAAAAAATTTAATATGTTACTTAATTTGCTAAAAATAAATCATTAATGTTTGTGCTCTGTTTTTTGCTGTGTCGTTTTTCTTACACATATTTTGGGCAAATTTTTTTTTCCAATGCGGGCTTAAAACGGCCACATACCAATTAAAATTCTATCTCCGGGGCGGATAAAACCTTCTGGCAGGCCGTAGTTTGTCCATCCCTGGTCTAGTAGAATAAGACTATTAATGAAAAAAATTGAAAAATTGTAATACGGTAAAATTTATATTTTTATGGAGAAACAATCATAGTATTCACAACATTTTAGTGAATACTATGAAGAAATGTGGTATGATAAAAATTAATAAAAATGAAAAGTAAATAATAAAGATTTTAATTCATTAATGTTTATAAAATATTCTAACAATGCTTTAACTTTTTTGGATATTATGAAATCAAATCAGTTCTGTGTATTCAGTTGTGTGTGTGCATATTCTTAAAAATGCCCACACACATACACACACAAAACTGATACAAATGTTTTAATAGAAGAACGCTAAATAAATTGACTCCATATAAAAAATATACAAATATATACATTTTTTTTTTTGTTTCAAGAATTAATTCTTTCTCTCTAATTTCGAGAAATAATTTTACAATTCAATATAATAAAAATGTTTTCATAATTTTAAACATTTTAAAAAAATTAAAAGGATCGGACACACTTAATTTGTAACAACTAGACTTTTATCAAAGCAAAAATTATAAACATTTGTTACTTAAGTTTTATGCAGAGTTATATGACACAACTGTAAAACGATTACCAATTCCCACACAGATTTGCTGCGTTTTGAAACTACAAGATAATTTTAATTTTTCTCAGAAATCGAAAAAAAGAAGGACCTATTCTTCTCACAAAGCGAAAATTCGACGCGATAAGCAACCGGTGTTCTGACACTGCTTTCGGGTGACTGGGAATTAATTAATTAGCGTTCCTACTGGGTAGAAAATCTGCAGAAGGGGTAAGCAATATCTTTGCTTAATTTGTGACACTTAAAAAGAGTAAACAATGTAGGAAATGGAGAAATTTAATTTTAAAAGAGTCGCATTTCATAGCAATGCATAAATGTATTATGTCATCCATCTTTAAAAATTAGATTTAAAACGTATATTTTAGATTTAAAAAAATTATATTGTTTCAAAATATTTTTTAGGAATACAAAAAGCCTATAAAAGGAATATAAAATTAGTTATGCTCAAAATAATCCATTCATCTAATGATCCTTTCTAATTGTATAGAAGAAATGAAGGGTTTCTTTTGCAACGATCTATGAAATCACATCCGTAAAAGTTTTTATTTTGTATGAGAAATATTTACACGATTTAATTTCTTAACTTATTTTCAAAATATATTTAACAAGAAAGAATATATGACCTCTTTGTCGTTTAATATATGAAAAATAATCAACTTTAAAGAAAAAGAAATTCTCTTTTCATTTTATTAATATAAAATTAATCATTCTCTGGTTAATGTAGCATGAAACCTCATGATAAACATGGGCAATGCTTCGTTATCAAAAATAGCAGAAATGAGATAGAAATATCAAAAATTGCAACTTCAAGTAAAATGAATCTCAAGTTTCCTCACTATTGATATTTTTACCTTGGACACAGAAAAATAAAAATATTTTATTCATAATTATTAAAAATTAATATACGATCGATCATTCTTAGGTGAATGTACTAAAAAGACATCGAAGGAATTAGTTCGATTTCAATTTTATGTACGATATTAATGTAACATCTTAAAGTCTGCTATAGGCAAATATGTTGTATGTGGAAAAGGAATAAAAAGAAACGCGGATTTCCTTCAACCTAAAAACGCAAAGGAACAATTCCCATATTGACATTTCACCACCTCAGCCGACACCTCTGAAAGAAAGAAGGAGTATTGGTTGATCCCTGACCCTCCCGGGGGAGGAGAGGAAAAGCTAGTAACGCAAAACATTCTTCTCTTGTTTCCTCAGGGTATGTATTCTCCCATCCTCTTAACGGAAATAAAAAGAAAAGAAGAAATCTGTGAATGAGTTGAAAAGTGAACGGACCGGGTATTCTTGGAATTATCGTATCATTGAATCACATATCACTGAAAGTAAAGCTATCACAGGAAAGTTTTCATAACTTTGAAGTCACCGCTCCGCTTAATGATAACAACTCCGCTTGACTTTCCGATATTCGCATTCGACAATGCACTTTTCCATAAAGATCATTTCTGATTGCCTGTGACATGACTTAATAATGGTTCATTCTGCAGGCGCCATCTATTGGCAGAATGTAGAACTAAACTGAACATTTTTTTTTTAAAATTGGCTTTTTCTTTAATTCAACTTTTTAGAAAATGCTTTACTCCAATAAATAAATTAAAAAAGTAGTTTTGAAAAAAAAAATCAGAATTAAAAAGAAAGCTTAAATAAATAAATTAATTCAATCACACGCTACTTAAAATAGTAAATTAAGTATTAATTACAATTAATAAATTTTATATTTAATAGTACTCAACAATTTTTAATTAATAATATGATTGAAGTGACAGATATTTTGAACAAATATTTAAAAATAACAATAGCAAAATTATTTATTATTCAAAAAATCGTGGATTATGTATCTCATCATATAAATCACACCCGTTTGAAATAGCGATGACGAATATTTTAAGAGCGGTTATTACGTAACCAATATCAAAAAGTCACAAATACAAGTGATCAATACTTTTCAAAGAGGGGTGTGATTCAAATCCTTGATACGATCTTACTGATGATATTTCGATTACAGGTTTTGGATCACGATAGAAAGTAACAATCGATACGATATCACTGAAATTTGCCTGAGCGGTGACTTCACTGGAAAGTAACAATCGATACGATCTGTCCAATGGAAGCTCTCGAAAGAAATCTGTGATTGGATTGAAAAGTGAACGGACCGGTTATTGGAATTATCGTATCGTATCATTGAATTGCATATCACTGAAATTTATCGGAGCGGTGATTTCACCGGAAAGTGCGAGGCTTCACTGGAAAGTGCGAGGCTTCACTGGAAAGTGCGAAGTCACCGCTCCACTTTACTGGAGTGACTGATATTCGTATTTGATGATGCACTATTCCATACAGATCATTTTTAATTGCTCGTGACATGATCGACTTTGATTACATGTATTCTTTTTACTGCTGGCGCCATTTATTGGTAGAATATAGGACTAAAGTAAACATTTTAAAGAAATGACATATATTTTTAACTCACTTTTGCCAGAAAATGGTTCACTCTAATAAATAAATTAAATAAATAGTTTTGAGAAAAAAAAATAAAATTTAAGAAGTAAGCTGAAACAGATAAATTAATTCAAGCACACGTTACTTAAATTAGTAAATTAAGTATTAATTACAATTAATAAATTTTATATTTATTATTAAGTAATAATTTTTAATTAATAGTGTGATTGAAATAACAGATATTTGGAACGCATATTTAAAAATTACAATAGCAATATTATTTGTTATTTAAAAAATCGTGGATTATGCATCTCTAGTTTGAAAAGTATTGATCACTGGTATTTGTGACTTTTTGATATTTGTTACGTAATAACCCTTCTTAAAATTTTCGTCATCCCTATTGGTGAAAACGTGATACGTAGTGATTGGCGCGTAATTGCAAATTTGGCGCGTAATTGCAAATTTTACCTCAGTTGGATAACATTCTTTAAGGAAAGCATAAATATCTTCTTTAGAAGGAGAAGCTTATAATAATTTTCAACAGAAATTTTATACTTTATAAAAATATATATGATGTTACTTTATGTAGTAAATAGGGGGAAAAAAATTGAAATTTAATCGTAAAATTAATTTATTTTCCCATACTGGTAAAAGCGAAACAAAATTAATCATCACAAGCAGCAGGTGGATTTTCGATTTCTAGAATTTATTGATCGTGTTGTTCGTGCTTCGGCGCAAGAATGTAATCGTGTTTTTTAAAGTGTTTGCTACTAATTAAAATTTTTGATTGAATGTGGAATTTTTTGAACTGCTAAGTAGCGGATTAATTCAAGCCATCACCGAAATATTTCCACTCCAATCATTTGTTTTATTATATTAAATTATCAAAATGGCTTCTAACATGACTGCTGTCAGGAAGAAAATGGAGAAGTCAGAGATCTCCAATGCGCAGGACAAGGCTGTTGTGAAATATTTTCCATTAAAAATGGTTCAAGACAAAAAAACTGAAATGTATATTAAATTTGCAAAAGTAATGGTATTGGTGCAAGGGTCTTATACAGAAGAACGAGAGAAGAATTCTGAATTGATAGAGAAGACGTTTAAACATTGTTCAGCTGTAGTTTCAGATAAAAAATTTACGAGCAGTTATAATAAAGCATGCTCGTATAAAGAAACAAAATTGTTTTATGACTATTTTAGATGTATGATAAGACGAGCATTAGAGAATTGTGATAATTTGCTATTGATTGATTCTACTGTGCCAAATAGTGACCTAAATAAATATTGTATAGCCTTTGCCTATAAAATGCAGTATATCGTTCTTGTTGTTCCACCAGTTGTCATGAATGCTTCTGATTGTTCTGAAGTTTGGCCCAAGAACAGTTTAGCTGCTAGTTTCCGTGATGAAGCTAAAAAAGTCATTCAACCCACAAATGTGTTTCAACATTTGTTTTGTGCTTGGTATCTTCATGATGTTGATTCCTATGAATTAAGAGACAATGCAAGCTTATATATTAAAGATTGCTTAGAAGGGATAGAAGAATTCCATACGAATATGAAGGAGAATTGTTCAAAAATAGGTGTTGATGGTGAAGAACTTATTGATGCAGTGAGACAGTATTATAATTTAACTGATAAAAGACAGGATCTGGCATTTTGTGCTGTGAAAATGTTTGATTGTTCAATGGAACTAGTAAATGAATATTTTGAAAAGCATTTTGTTGCAAATAACTATGGTAAAATGTCCAAATTATATATTGTTGGTTATATTATTTCTCCTGAGATGATAGCAGCGAGGGTGAGACTAACTCATGCCCAAAAGGATTTGTGGGAAATGGTGGAAGAAATAGATGAAAATACTTTTGAGATTTCTAGAATACAGTCTCCTGGCCCATTTAAAATACTTGAAAACTTAAAAAAGGAACTTCCTGATATTGATGTCGAAACTTACTCAACCAAAAGTCAGCAAAGCCTTTGTAAGGCTAACCAAACTGTTCATGATCCTTTACAAACTATTCATCCCTCAGCAAAAGGAAGAGCTTGTCACATTGTTCTTGGAAAGTCCTCTGATGCTAGGCCACTTCATGTGGATTATGGGGTTCAATTTGCTTTGAATAAAGAACGTAGATTTGAACGATCAAAAACTCGCCTAAATATACATGAACTTGAAGATTGTGTTGTAAAAAAAATTGATAAATATTGGTTCATTTATCTTAGGGAAGTTATGACTGTTGATGCACTATTTGCGTCATGTGTGAAGTCTGAGCCAGTTGCCGATTCTGTCATATAATGGTATGTTTATTATACCTTCATTCTTTTAAAATATCATTTAAGGTGCTTTTTTAAATCCCAAACTTATGTCTGTTCATGCACTATTTGCTTCATGTGTGAAGACTAATTCATTTGCTGATTCTGTCTTCTAATGGTATGTTTATTATACCTTCATTCTTTGAAAGTCTCGTATAAAGTACTTATTTTAAATATAAAAGTTTGGATCATAGCTTAATGCAGCCGTATTGTATTAAAATTTTATTTTCTTTGCTTTATCTTTCATTTTATAGTTATTTTAATATTTTAGAGAATCCAGAGGGAATTTTGTCCTTTTTTTATTTGAATATTTGATATGTCTTTAAGGGTTTTATAATATCTAATACTTAGTAGTGCATTTTATATAACAACTTATAATTTTTAAAGGTGGAGAATTTTCTTAAAGTCTGAATAATCCATGGTAGATAATTGATGAAAAGATCTTCTCTTTTTTATTATAATAATTATAAAGACAATTTGTCATTTTATTAATTGCAATGTGCAATTATAATTATTAATATTTTTAAAAATACTATTATTTTGAAAATTTTTATTTTGTTGCTATTTTAAATAAAATAAAATGCTCAAGGTAAAAGTTTATAATTGTGGCATAGAAAAGCAGTTGAAATGCTTTTATTATAATGATGCTGAGAAAATCTGATACTGAACTAATTCATTAAGTATAAAATATTTTACATCTGCATTTTAAATTTAATCATATGAAAACAATGCAGTATATTGTTATACTTAAAGATTAGCCTAGAAATGAGTTTTATAATCAAAATTAACACTATGGTAATTTTTAGTTATTTTCTTTTGCTTTCATTCAGAAAGTAAAAATATATAGCTGAATTAAATACAATCTAACTGTAATTTTTTTGAAGGCCATAAATTGCCAAATATAATTACCTATCTATATTCTTTAATTTTGATATTTGGTGAGCTTTTTTGCATGATCTGGTCATAATTGAGAAAAAATCTCTTTCATTCTTTTGTTTTATTAAATTTATTACAATTTGCAGTGATTGCAAATAATATAATTTTCATGTTGAATCAATTCAAATAATGTTTTGTAATACTGCAAATAATGATTTTATATGAGATTCTAAATAATATTTCCATTTTGAATTGTATAAAATATAAATATACAAAAATTCAATAATAAATTGAAATTTAATGAAATTCCTACTTTTATATGAGAAATAAACTGTTTATGCATAATTTTATTTCTACATGATTGTTTCTATATTGAATGGGAATATTGGTTAGGAAGTAAAGCTAATTTGTATTAATGCATGAAAATATTCACTTGGTATATTTGATTTAGTACCAGGAGGAAAATGTATATAATTTAATTTGCTTATTTCTATTATGTTTTTTACAAATATGTGTAGGAACTTATTGTGTGAAAGATAATTGTTAATTTAAAAGGGCACTTTGTTCAACCTGTGTACTGTTTTACAAATGCTGTAGCATTTCATGAGTGGAAGCATGTTCACATTCTTTAAAATGAAACTGGGTGAATAAAAATAAATTCAAATTGAAAAATAAACATATTGAGAACATTTGTATATTTTAGCAAAGAGGTAATACTTATATTTCATTTTAATTTGGATATTGAAAAAAAAAATGCATTGTAAATTTAGTTCATGATACTTAAATTTCTTACTAAATATCCAAAATACCTCATAACTGAGGTGAATACATGAAATTCATATCATACTAAAAGTTTCTTTTCATATAAAATTAATAGTTTTCGAACCATCTCACTGTATTGATTTATCTGTTGCAGTTACAGCAATATCTAGAATTTAAATGGGACAGATTTCATAATTAAAAGAAAGAAATATGAGGCAAAAAGGCTTCTCAATGAAAAATTTCTAATGCTGCTAAATTAATATTGTCCTGAAAATATTTAATTGTATACATGGCATATGAAAAAAGTATAAAGGTAACAGATATAAATGCAACCTTTTAAATATAAGTTACAGAAATAAGTTGTAGGACCGTGTTTATCTTTAGATGTATATGAATTCAGGATCTGTATTTCCATGCTGAAATTGGACTTAATCTCTGAAAAGGTATGATTTTGTTTTATTGTGCCGTGCAGTAGTATGTTGTACAGTATTCTTAACACTTAATTGTTTGAAAGCTAAATGCTGTAGAATCTTCCTTTATATGTCTGGTGAAATCTGTAAAATGTAACAGTTCAAGGTAAAAAGAAGAAATGTACGTTTTTAAGATTCATTTATATTGAATCGATTTGATGATAATGTTTTATATTTTTGGTGCTTTACATAATTATAATATTGAACTCCAATCATTCTGATGATGAGATTTGAAAAATTGTGTGTAAATATAAAAATTAAATATCTTCTTTAAAAAACTTTTATATCATTAGAGATAAATAAATGTAGTAAGGGAATAAGAAAATTAAATTGAACAAAAGAATTAAACTATCATTATAGCACATCCCATTTTGTATTATAAATTTTCATTTCTTTTGTGTAGTAAAGCAATGGAAATTACAAGATAATCCAAAGCAATTACTGCTAGCTTGCTAATTGCCAAGGAACGCATGCATAACTAGTATATGTATATATTTCTTGGCAGAATTAGCAAGCTGGCAATAATTACTTTGGATACCTTTGTTATTGTATGTATTTATAAATTTCCATAGCTCTTATATGTAATTATAAATGTGTAGATTTAATGTGCAAAATGTAGATTTGTGGAAATGTGTAGATTGTAAATCTGTTGTAAATTTAGATTTGTGTGGATTGTGTTGTAGATTTTTAAGATTCATTTATATTGAATCGATTTGATAATAATGTTTTATATTTTTGGTGCTTTACATAATTATAATATTGAACTCCAATCACACTGATGATGAGATTTGAAAAATTGTGAGTAAATATAAAAATTGAATATCTTGTTTAACAAATTTTATATCATTAGAGATAAATAAATGCAGTAAGGGAATAAGAAAATTGAACTGAACAAAAGAATTAAGCTATCATTATAGCACATCCCATTTTGTATTACAAATTTTCATTTCTTTTGTGTAGTAAAGCAATGGAAATTACAAGATTATAAAAAGCAATTATTGCTAGCTTGCTAATTGCCAAGGAACACATGCATAACTAGTCTATGTATATATTCCTTGGCAGAGTTAGCAAGCTGGCAATAATTGCTTTGGATACCTTTGTTAGTGTATGTTTTATAAACTTCCATAGTTCTTATATGTAATTATGAATGTGTAGATTTAATGTGCAAAATGTAGATTTGTGGAAATGTGTAGATTGTAAATCTGTTGTAAATGTAGATTTGTGTAAAATGTAGATTATTAGTGCAATGAAATAAAGAATTCTTTTATTGGCAGAAGATATATTTCTTATGTATTCTTTTATTTTTGGCTATTTTTTTTTATAAATACTTTAAGTCTATAAAATGTTATTTTTAGGAAGAAAATAGAATTTATAAAAAAATGTTTGCTGTTATAGAAGATTATATAAGATTCTAAATTATATTTTATTTATTGCAAGCATAATTTTGGATTATTAATTTATGATATCTTTGTAAAATAATTAATAGCTTTACTTCAATGTTGATTATTAATTGAGGTATTTTTTATTAAATCTGAACTATAAAACAGGATAAGGACACTAAAATAGCTATTAAATATCTCAAATGCATTTTTTTAAGAGAATATGGTTTTAATAAGTTGTCGTTAGGAAGGTATTTTGAGTTTGAATTATGTCACAACAGTTATTTCCTTTATATAAAACTAGTACTATTTATTGACATTATTGCTTGTTTAATTTCCTTTTTATGGTAATTTATTTGAATATGCAATGCCTATTTTGATAAAGAATAATACAAATAGTTTAATTATAAATATGGAACAATATATATATAGTGAATTTTCAGGTTTTCAGCATATTATTTATGTAGAAGTTATTTAAATTTAAAATGTATTCCTGGTGTGTTGGGTGCGAAATAGCGTTTTTGTCAAAATGCTTTGTCAGCAAATGCAAAACCTAAGCTACCTTTGTTCATGCATTTTTGCATAAAAGAAATTTAATTTTTTTCTTCATTTCAGATACATTTTGAATTTCTTTATAAACATTACGAAGGAATAGAAATAATCCTTATGGTAAAAAATTCGTATCTCTGTTTAAACTCATAAACGGAAACAAAAATGATAGAACGAGTAAATTTTATTGCAACAACAGCGCCTTTACATATATCATTGGTCTGAGGCGATTTCAGTTTTTAACAGATGTTCTCTGTGAGATTCCAAATCTCTTGAATGTGATTAATTATCAATCAATGACATGTCGTTTCGTCAACTAATTCTGCCGGAACTCAGAAGGATCTCGTTGGAACATTCAGCCAATCAGATAAAACGTTTGCCAGTAATAAATAAATAAATAACTCGATATTTATGCTTGTTATGGTAGCCATCAGGAATGATTCAATTCATTTTGTGCTTAAGATATAAAAAAAGATTTTTAGTTTTTTTTAATAAAAAAAAAAAACTTTTTTTCCTATTAATTTTTTTATTAATCATTTAGTAACATTGACTAAATCGGATATTTATATATTTGATATATTTGAGGAGTAGCAATAGTTCACTCTTTTTCTGTTGTTAAGTGAAATTAAATTAAATTATTGACTGATTTATTATTTTTGTTTGAATAGCTTCTAGTTTTTAAAAATATGAATAGGAACAATAAATATAGACAACATCAACATATTTTACTCATCGGATTTTTTAAACTTTTCGTAATACTATTCAAGAACGAAATCTGGAAAATACTTAATTATTTAATTTATATATTAAATTAGGGTAATTTTATGTGCTATGCAAAGCATATGAGGGTATCTTATAGGCTCAGCTGGATTTTTACGCTCTTAATGAAAAAGATAAGCCATAGATATTGTCATTTTTACGTATACCGCTATAAAATTATGTTTGAATCGAGAGAAAAAAATTCCGCAAAGACATTTTTTTTTTTTTATTTTTTTTTTAGAAAATTATATAGATTACTGGTTTACTGAGATTCATAGGGATCTCAACCGGATTACCTTATTAATGGGTAAATACAGAAAGATAGGAGGAGACTTTTATAAATCAAAATCTTTAAAATCTTAATAATTATAAGATTTAAATTAGCGAAATAATGTATTAATTTTACTGTTTGTTATTTTTTTTATTTCCTAAAAGTATATAGTATTCGAGACACAAACATCACATTTAGCTATGTCCTTATCTTATATCTTATAGGCTCAGTTAGATTTTTACACTCTTAATGAAAAAGATAAGCCATAGATAGTATTATTTTTACGAATACCGCTATAAAATTATGTTTGAATCAGGAAAAAAAAAAATCCCGCAAAGACAATTTTTTGTTTTTTTTTTGTTTGAATCACACTAGGGATTACGAATATTTTAAGAGAGGTTATTACGTATCCAATATCAAAAAGTCGCAAGTACCAGTGATCAATACTCTTCAAAGAGAGGCGTGATTCAAATCCTTAATACGATCTTACTGGTGATATTTCGATTACAGGTCTTGGATCACGATAGAAAGTAACAATCGATGTGATCTATGCAATGGAAGCTCTCAAACAAGAATTCAATCATACATAGGGAAAGTCCCTTTCACAATGATGCCCGTTCTTAGAACAGACCTCCCACAAATAGCTGTGGCGGAACCTGTTGATCACATGCAGAGATTTCCCATTTCACAAACAGTCAGATCCGAGCTCTTCTGATCCTATTGCAAGATAATGATTATTGTTGGAAGCCATGAGCGGCTTGTCTCATTGTACGAAAAGGAGATTTCTTTCGCAGTCAAATCTCCACAGAAAAATATTTATTTGTTTTTTAAAACAATTTTCTGCAGCTATTCAATGCTCCAAACAAATTTTATATGCGATATCCTTAAATTGATATAGACACCATAATTACTATTTTTCCATGATTGAAACGATTTGACATTCGCATAATTAGATTTTCTGTGCCTGGTTGGCATGAGAATTCTGCTTGCTCTGATTGATAGCTCAATTTTTTAAAAACAGATTTATAGCTTATTTTTAAGCTCTTTTAAAAATGAAAGGGTTATTTTAAATAAATTGCTAATGATAAATTTCTCTTCATGGATTTTTAAAAATATCTTGGGTGTTGCACAGAAATTCATCCAAATGTAAATATTTTTTTAATGTATAACAGAAAATATAAAAGCTGGCATCACGTATATATGAATACTTTTGTTTACATATCATCAATATTATGGCTGAAAAAAATGCTTCGTTTATTAAAGTTTCGTGGATTTTGGAATTTAATGGAAAAATTATTATGTTCGCATTCAAAATATTTATTTATTCTTTTTGCAATAAACTGATTTTCTTTAAAATATTTTTAATTTAAATGAAGTTAAATTACCGATTTGACACAAAATTTCTTTTACTTTTCTCCCCTTTCTACAAAGTGTTCTAGAGGTATATGAAAGAGATCTGAAACCATTAGACTCGAAAATATAATCTCATAAATTTGCAAAAAAGTCATTTCAAGAAAATACCAAGAATGTTTACTGTCTCAATCAATTTTAACTAACAATTAAAAAAAAAAAATTGAATCGAAATTTCCGAAAGTAAAGGAAGAAAACCTGCTGAAGAAGAGTTGCAACCAGTCTTTCGATTGTCAGTCTTGTATATTCTAGATTGTATTGTCTACACATTAATTTTATTTAAATTTTTATTTTTCAGAGAAGGGTTTAATAAAAGAAACGCACGTAAACTATATTAAAAATGATAAAACTCCATTAATTATAAAATATTTATTATCAAAACTAAAATACCTTCAAATTGACATTCTTATATTTTAAAATAAATTCTGCATTTTTTTTAAAATGCCCATTGCAAAATTTATAGCCATGTTTCATAGAAAACATTTGAAAAATCGGTATTGTGTAGGACATAGCAAAATGTGGTGTTTGTGTCTCGCAATACTATATACTTTTAGGAAATAAAAAAAAATAACAAACAGTAAAATTAATACATTATTTCGCTAATTTAAATCTTATAATTATAAAGATTTTAAAGATTGTGATTATACAAGTCTCCTCTTATCTGTCTGTATTTTACACAATAATAAGGTAATCCGGTTGAGATCCCCATGAATCTCAGTAATCCAGTAATCTATATAATTTTCTTAAAAAAAAAAAAAAAAAAAAAAACCTGTCTTTATGGAATATTTTTTCTCAATTCAAACATAATTTTATAGCGGTATTCGTAAAAATGACAATATCTATGGCTTATCTTTTTCATTAAGAGCGTAAAAATCCAGCTGAGCCTATAAGATACCCTCATATGCTTTGCATAGCACATAAAATTACCCTAATTTAATATATAAATTAAGTAATTAAGTATTTTCCAGATCTAGTTCTTGTATAGTATTAAGAAAATTTTAAAAAATTCTATGAGTTAAATACGTTAATATAGTCTATATTTATTATTCCTATGGAGATTATTAAAAACTGGAAGCTATTCAAACAAAAATAATAAATCAGTCAATAATTTCATTTCATTTTACTTAACAACAGAAAAAGAGTGAACTATTGCTACTCCTCAAATATGTCAAATATATAAATATCCGATTTAGTCAGTGTTACTAAATGATTAATTAAAAAATTAATAGGGGAAAAAAAAAAAAGTTGTTTTTTTTACTAAAAAAAACTAAAAATCTTTTTTTTTAATACATCTTAAGCACAAAATGAATTGAATCATTCCTGATGGCTACCATAAAAAGCAGAAATATCGAGTTATTTATTTATTTATTACTGGCAAATGTTTTATCTGATTGGCTGAATGTTATCCAACGAGTTCAATCGTGACTGTTCAATCCTTCTGAGTTCCGACAGAATTAGTTGACTAAACGGCATGTGAATGATTGATAATCAATCACATTCAAAAGTCTTGGAACCTCACAGAGAACATCTGTTAAAATACTTGAAATCGCCTCAGACCAATGATATATGTAAAGGCGCTGTTGTTGCAATAAAATTTACTCGTTCTATCATTTTTGTTTCCGTTTATGAGTTTAAACAGAGATACGAATTTTTTTACCATAAGGATTATTTCTATTCCTTTGTAATGTTTATAAAGAAATTCAAAATGTATCTGAAATGAAGAAAAAAATTAAATTTCTTTTATGCAAAAATGCATGAAAAAAGGTAGCTTAGGTTTTGCATATTAATTAATAAAAATTTTGAGAAATTAAAAACAAAACAATGGCTTTGAATTTCTTTATGATAAGATAGACGCATAAGATATTTGGAAATTATTCTGTGCAAATGGAATGCTTTGAAATGCTATATTCTAAACTTAAAACTGATAAAAATGTCTTAAAAATATTTCATAACGAAAATAAAATGTATAATGTAATCATTTAAAATGAGACAATTGCGCACCGATTTAAAAAACTATATACCTGAAACATAATTACTGAGCCAATTATCAAATTTTCTGAATATGTTTTATTGAGAGTTGTGCTTCTATAAAAAGAGAAGGGGGGGGGAATTCGCCTGAAAGTTGACTAATATCTTCTCAACATGAAATTAATAATAATGGATACTGCTACTCTAAAAAAAGAAAACGAAATCGATTTTGTTTGGTTCCAAGTCAATTCTTTAATCATTATAGATTCAGGACTTTTACTATTATCAAGTCTTTAACTATTATAGACAAAGCTATTTCATTCTGAGAATTTGTGATTAATTGAGAGAATTTTGAAAAAATACAGAGATGTGCAAAAATTTCGAAAGTTTCTCAAATGGTAAAAAAGTGTATGTGTGTATTAAATTTCTTTTATATAACAAAGCACGAAAAAAAAGTCGCATTAAGTTTTGTATATTAAGTAATAAAAATTTGTTAAATTATAAACAAAACAATGGCTTTGAAATTCTTTTATGATAAGATAGATTCTTAAGATATTTGGAAATTATTTTGTGCAAATAAAATGCTTTGAAATGTTATATTCTAAACTTACAACTGATAAAAATGTCTTCAAATCTCATGACTATAATAAAATGTATAATGTAATTATTTAAAATGAGACAGTTTCGTACCGATTTAAAAAAAAAAAAAAACTGTATACCTGAAACATAATAACTGAGCCAAATATCGAATTTTCGGAATACTTTATATTGAGAAATGCGCTTCTAAAAAAAAGAGAAGGGTGGAGGTGGGGGGCTTGCCTGAAAATTGAATGATTTCTTCTCAATATGAAATTAATAATAATGAACACTGCTACTCTAAAAAAGTAAATGTAATCGATTTTGTTTGGTCCCAAGTCAATTCTTCAACCATTATAGATTCTAGACTTCAACTATCATCAAGTCTTTAACTATTATAGATAAAGCTATTTCATTCTGAGAATTTGTTATTGATTGAGAGCATTTTGAAAAAGTTCAGAGATTTAGTGAAAAAATTTCGAAATTTTATCAAAATTTAAAAGTATATATATATATATATATATATATATATATATTAAATGTTGGCGGCTCTTGCGTCATCACTCAACAGCCAATAAGAAGCTATTTGATTTCCGCCATTAAACTATATTCAGTACTGTACTAGCGTTCATTGATGTAAAGCGGCCCAGCCGTTTGTCCAGTTCATTGAATTCGTTTATGTTAAGTTAGTGTGTGATTCTTGTAATATGAGCCATCTCTAAGCATTCATCTCAACCGGGCTTTCTCCTAGGGCCCGTGAGAGATATTTGATTTGATACATAATCCGATAAGTAGAGGCTTGTTTGTCGAGCCAGAGTTAACATGTCTCTATAAATACATACATACACACACACACACACACACACACACACACACACACACACACACACACACACACACACACACACACACACACATATATATATAATCTGAATCAAAAATGCTAATTTAAATATAGCAAACCTTTTGTTTATGCACGCATGTAAGTGTGTGTTATTCTTAGTTTTCTTATGTGTACAAACATTCCCGCAATAAATTATTGTTTGTACATGAAATTGTTTTGGAGAAGAACTGAAATTAATTTTTAAATTAAATGAATTTCATTTTTGGAGAATTGATGCCTTTTTTAAATAGGACAGAAAAAAACTTTTTTAAATAAATTTTCTTCAAAACATGCCAATTTTTGCCTCAGATTGTAATGCACTCAAGTTGAGGTAAGGTAGTGCATTTAAAATGATCTTACACTTTAAACAATTCAGAATTAATCACGAGAATTGAAGAAAGAAAGAAAAAAAAAAAACTTACATTTTAGGTCATCGGCTTTACTTATTTCTGACGCTGTGAATCTTTCCGTCAAGAACTCTAAATTTTCAGATGATGGGAAATTGTCATTAATAGTTTTTAGGACCGTATATTTTCGCACTCAAAATCAAACTTTTGAAGTAATGTAAAAATTAGCCACAGATCTGATTTTGTAGTTTCCTGGTTCAAATTTTTAAACCCTTTACCACTTGCTCTGATATGTTAAATATGCTAAATGCTAAAAATATGCTAAAGAAACGAAGTTTAGTTTATTGATCAATTGTTAATGTACTTTTCAAAAAGTTGTCCAGTCAATCCAATGTTTTTCCAGTCCAAAATCAATGTGTTTTGTATCTGCTTCTTTTAATTATGCAGTCGAACAAATTTAGATCGGCTTCATTATAGCATTTCACGGTTAACCTGAATACGCGAATAATGGTGGTGGGAATACCCTACAATAAATCTCGGAAATATTAGAATGTCCGATAAAATTTTATAGTTGTGTAAGACTTCCAAGTATAAATCTTTTAAAGGAAGTGAATTCATGCAAATAATATCAAAAATAGAAAAGATGAGTCGAGGCATCCCCGAAGTCTGCAGCACAAATAAAAGTCTCCTTTTACTGAAAGTTCAAATGTTTCAGAATAATGCTGATTAAAGATAATATAAGGAAAACTTTTCTACAGATTTCTTTTCCTCATTCAGTAATATCAATTTTCAATGGAATGGTAATTATTTAATAATAGCACTTTTTCCTAAAATGTCATAGAAAATAGTTACTTCTTTTTATTTCCACTTCAGTCTCGTATAAAATATTAAATCATCTCCATATAGATAATTTTCTATCAGATATTTTTACTGGACATTTTAGCCCAAAACGACTTATTCTATATAATGAATCCTAAAAACTTATTCTGTGATCGCCTTTTGTATGTTAATATTATTTCACTTTTTCAATGTTTAGAAGCAACGGAAATTTCCATTTCCAATCCACGTAATCCAGTCGGATCTATACTTTAAATTAATTTTTTTAAAATTTCGTTTCAGTAAGATAAACAGCTGGAAAATGCTAAAAAGTGTGAAATAATTTCTTAACTCGAAAAGAAAATGCTTTGGAAATGATAATTTCATCTTAATTAATGTTTCTCAGAAAATGTCATTAACTGCACACCTTAATTTTTTCACTCGCATTCAGAATATCTGTAAATATATGTTCCGTCTATATTTGAATCATAAATTTTTTGATTACTTTATTTCGGATGCAGGAATCTAAAAAAGACCCCCCTCCCCGAAAAAACATACACTATAAATACGGAATTCATTTTTAGTGCCAAGAGGAAAGAATATCTGCAATTATGAAATTACTGAAATGGATATTGATAATTTCGGATCTATGCATATTTATTCTCGATATATTTATCTTTATTAAATTAATTATTTTCTCGGTTCCTGTCAGTTTCAGTTTCTAATTGACACTGAAATTACCTACGAATACAAGAGCCTAGATTGGAAGAGTTTAATAACTTTAATTCTAATAAATATTTGGACAGCATGTGTTGCAAATATGATCTGCAGAATTATTTTTAAAAAATGCGCTATGCGGTGGCCAGAAGAAAACCATTTAGATATTATCAATTAAACATTTTAATAGAGACCAATTGTCCTTACACTATTTGAAAGTAAGTAATAAAATATTTTTAAAAATCTCCAAGGAAGACACTTGTTTGACTCAGATTGCTACGATAGTTTTATTAAAATTGTATAAAGATTCTGCTAATTGAATTTCTTGCTATTTTCCAAAAATTGCTCAGACTGGATTAGGGTTTGACGATTTTTCAAACCCGGTTTTCTAAAGTAAATTTGTCACATTTGAAAACCGGTTTTTAAATTAAGAAACTCGATTTTCCGGAAAGCCAGGATATTCCTTTTCTTCTTCTTCTTCTTCTTCAAAAAATTATTTGTTGGGACCGATTCGTGTAGCAACTGAAGGATTAGGGCGACGAGATGCCAATTTAATAACATGTGAAGGTATATTTGGATTTCTGTTAAATGAGCTAAATAATTTAAACACTGAAATAATTTTGAAATTATTATATGCTTTAGAAGAACGAATTCTAGAAAGAAGTCAAGTAGAATTAACAACTCATTTGCTGTATTTGCAAAATCGACAAAACATTTCTAGTTCAGCGAAGAAATCTAGTGCATTTTCTTTAGCTTCAAAAACCAAAATTATTAAGTTATCTGGAAAAATATTGTCTAGAATATTTCCTAATTCTCTTGTGGAAATCGATTCTGATAAAGAAAAAATCGAAGAAACTACTCATCAGAGTAATGGTTTTTTTTAAAAGAAGCCATGGAAAAACGAATTTATAAGTTTCTTGAAGAAAAGCTTACAAATCCAAAGACACTAAAAGCTGAATTTTCATTATTTGAGACAACGAATAAAAGAACAAACAAACAAAAAAACTTAGATTTGTTATTTGATGCCATGAAAACTATAAAACCAAGCTCAGTAGCTAGTGAACAATTATTTTCGATTTCAGGCAATATTGTGTCCAAAATAAGAACAAGACATAGCCACCGTTCAGTGGATATTTTATGTTTTTTAAAATCCTATTTTCTTAGGAGAATTTAAAATTAGTGAAAATAATATAAATATTATTTGAAATTTTTGTTTAAGCTTTCGCTATTTTGTGTAAGTAATATGCATGTGTAATCCTTAATTTTTTTTATATATTTTGACTTTGATATTGATTTCGTTTTTTCTTATTGTATATGAATTAAATAAAGTATTTTCCCCTAATCTATTTTTTTGACAAAAATTCGAAAACAAGCCAGAACTAGGTTTTTTTTTTTTTTTTTTTTTTTTTTTGGAAATATTGAATTCGAAAACCGGGTTTTTTAAAAAGTCGGTTTTTGTATAAATCCTAGACAAGATCTCAAACATTCAACTGAACTGTTTGAATTAATGGAGCTGTTATCTTGAACTAGAAGAATAATGCAGATAAAATCATTAGAAGAAATTTTAATGGGTGTCAAACAATAGATTAATAAAACATTGTTTATTAAAAACGAAAAAATGGCAAATTTGCAAGGAGAAGAAATATATTAACAAATACAAGTATACAGGACGAGGTTCGATTACATTATAAAGTTTTAAAAAAGAATTGTACTTTCTATTCCAGCAGAAGGTACTCTTAAATTTTAAAACAAAGGTTGAAGTAATCTTTTAGCTATATGCTTATAATAATATTTCATATTCTTACAAATATATATATAAAAAATTATTATCGTTGTGGTAAACGCTCAACAATAGCGGCCAAGAGAGAAAAACGGCATTTATACTTATAAAAGGTTAATATGGAATGTGCCACATTTACACGTGAACCAATATTCTTATTATAATTAGTACGAAGGCACAAGGAAAGGACAGGAGATAGAACTGATGACATCTATCCGATTTCTTGACTCAGCCTTACCATTTCTAGTTAAAGTAAAACTCAATAGGATGAGCTGGATCAATTCTGACAAACGAAGGAAGGTAATGGAAGAACCCATAGGATTATAAAACAACCTGTTACCTCTCGAATTGTTTGTAAGTTACGGCAGATATAATGATTTTGCTCAAAATCCTGAAAAAATCCAAATTAAAAAAATTTTTAGGCACATCTGCAAGCAAAGTAAGCACATATCCTGAAAGAATAATTCAAATCCTTTAAGATGACACCAGTTTCATGAAAATACTTGTATTCAAAGTGGAGTAATAAGCGTTGATACGTTGGCGAAATTCAAAATCGAAATGTCGCCAAAATGTCTAATTCTGAATTCCAAAAACACAGTACAAGCTACAATTTGTCAAATTTACCAAAAACTTGTCCTTACCATTGACTTTCGAATGAGCCTACCATAAACCATATAAGTGTTTTATTTCAGTTAAAATTTTTGTTGGCAACAACTAGCACTGGTGTTTAATACTGGTATTTGAATCTACAAAATCAATTTCTTTTAATAGTAATGTTAACACTAAATCTTCTTCTCTTTCAATATGACAAGCAATTAGTATATAAAGTCTTTAATTGCCATTTTCAGTTTATTATAATAACTGGATAATCCTTATAAAAAATCTATAATCACAAACTGTGAACAGTTTTAACCAAAGTGTATTCCAAATGATTTTTAATGAGACAAAACATTTCGTCTAAGTATAAAAAAAAATTACAGGAAAAAAAAACTGAAAGAATTTTATCTGTTTTACACTTTAACTTGAAGTCTTGTTGAGTGTTATACTTAGTAACAATATATTTTTGAGCAAATTTTAAAAGAATATTTTCTGACTTAGAGCTTTAAAAAAAAAAAAAAAAGGCGAAATGTTTGTATTTTTCACTGTTATAGTAGTTTGTTAGATATACAAATATGCAATGAAAAAATGATGGTTAGAATATCTAAAATTGAATTTAATAAAAAAATAATACATTCATCATAATACATTAATAGCATGTTGCGTTATTATTACAATGAATATATAAATATATATAATGTAGAATGTCCAAAAAAGTTGAAAAGTGCTTTGATTTTAATAAAGGTAAATTGATCAAAATCAGCTCATCTTCAGTAAGTATGCAATCTAAATAGCGAAAATGCCCCAAAAAACATTATTGAATATTTTTTTAATAGTATCAAATATTTTAAAGTTGTTCAATAAACAAAATCGGCAAATAATTTTAATACAACTACATACAAAAAAAAATCCTATTTAAAAATAATTATTTGTGCTTTATTGAAATGTGGACAGAATATACAATTAATATTTTAAATCCGAAGATAAAAAGGACAAAAAGCAAAGTCGATAATATGATTTTTTAAATTCTATCTTTCACCTTTCACTATTTTTCCGACATGCGGCAATAATGCAACAAATTAATACTGGTGTTTGAATCTATAAGCTCAATTTCTTTTAACGGTAATATTAACAATAAATCTTCTTCTCTTCCAATATGACAAGTAATTAGTATATCAAGAGTCCTTAGTTACCATTTTCAATTTATTATTACAACTGGATAATCGTCATAAAAAATCAATAATCACAAACTATGAACAGGATTAATCAAAGTGTATTTACAAATGATTTTTAATGAGACAAAACATTTCATCTAAGTATAAAAAAATTCAAAGAATTTTATCTATTTTATTCAATTTTTTATGAACTCTAACTTGAATTCTTGTCAACTGTTATAAATAACAGCATATTTTTGAGCAAATTTTAGAAGAACATTTTCTGACTTTGTGCTTTACTTTTAGAAAAAAGGGCGAATTGTTTATATTTTTTACTGATATAGTAATTTATCAGATATACAAATAATTTTATATCTGTAATAAATGATGAAACATCTAAAAACTGAAATTCTTACTTATTCTACATACTTCGTAGAAAAGACGTGATGAAATATATAATTACATACTGTTTTACATTTGCAAATCTTTAGTGATTTGTATGAAAGGATTTCAGTGATTAGAAGAATGATCTGACTAGGGATTGCAATACCGGTATACCGGGATACCGAATGGCATTTTTGCAGCATTCGAGTCGATTCGAGTCATTCGAGTCGATTTTTTTTTTGCATTCGAGTCGGCATTTTTGCTTGGCAGATTCTCGAGTCAGCTCCGACCTTGACCAGACCATGCGGAATTCCGCCGACCCTACCGCACCTGCTAAGCCCGACTCGTCCTTTTTAGGATCTGTTATGGAAGGGCTGATGACGATGAAGATACCCACGGTTGATGAACTGTACCAGATCTATCTAACAGAGGACCTGACACCGAAAACGATATTTAAGTACATTAATCTGCTCAAAGCGAATGAAATCGATTTCCCAGAGCGTAAGGACGAGATCCAGGAACTCATCGCAAAGTACGAAGAATCCTTGGAGCTGATAACCGCCGGAGAAGACATCCGAAAGGGTAAGATGCATTCAACTTCTAACACTACTATTGTGCATACTAACCCCCACCCCCCCGTTCAGGCACTAACCACTAACAAAGCAGTCAGTGAGGCTCAAGCCGATAAAGATAAAATGGAAGTAGAGATCCATCAGGACCCCGAAGCAGTTAATAACAATACAAAGAAGTTAGCAAAAATAAACGCAGCGAAAAAGAATAACCCCGCAATTTTTAACGGCGAGGAGCAAATAACAGTGTTGCAAGTAGAAGACGATGAGGGATTCCAAACCCAAAAATTAAGAAATAAACATAAAAGGCGACTCTCAGATGAAAATAAATCAGGGAAGAAACACCTCATGGAAAAAAATACTACAGTAGAAATAAAAAATAAATTCAGCCCCCTAGAAAATATGCAAGATCTGACAATAGGCCCAAATATCCCACCAATTGTATTTAAGAAAACAATTAACTACCAAGCAATAATCAAGAGACTTAATGAAACGCATAAAATCAGTTGTAAAGCAAAGCCATCGGGAGAGTTCCTCCACCTTTACTGCGAGTCAACCGAAGACCACCGAAAAATAACCAAATACTTTGACGAAGAAAAAATAGAATATTATGTAATCTCCAATAGAATAGAAAAGCCGACGAAAATAGTTATCAAAGGACTGCCAATTGATACCCCATGTGAAGAAATAAAAAACGAATTAATTAAAAAAGGATACAAAGTTGACAAGGTAAACCAACTTAAACAATTCAAAACGAAGCAGCTCCTCCCAATCTTCCAGGTCCACTTATACAAATCAGATAATCTGCAAAATATTTATAATGAAGACACGCTATGCTATATGATCATCAGAGTCGAAAAATACATCCGTAAAACCGTTGGTCAATGTTTCAAATGTCAATCCTTTGCACACGTAAGCCAAAACTGCAGAATGCAAGAAAGATGTGTAATCTGCGCGGAGAATCACGATTCACGCAAATGCCCACAAAAAAAAGCTGAAATAGTTGTAAAAAAATGTGCGAACTGCGGTGGTCCGCATACTGCATCTTATCGAGGATGTCCCAAGTTCCCGAAATTAAACGCTAACAAGAATGGAGAAATCCAGCAAGGCAAATCCTTTGCATCCCTGTTCAAAAAAGTAAACATCCAACCAACCCCAGCACCCTCTAAAACTCCCGCAATATCAACTCCTCCAAACGTAACAGAACCAGCAATCCAACTAACGGAAAACAATCAAGATTATGAAGATACCTTCAAACTGCTCAACCACCTAAAAACAATAACAGCAGCTATCCCGAATCTAAAAGAAATCCTACAAAAACTTGACAAAGAAAAAAACCCTCTTAATAAACTCTTCATTCTTGCTGAAGCATTCTCCTCAAATAGCGTTTAATAAAAAAAAAAAAAAAAAAAAAATGTTAAGAAGAAATAATAAAAAATGTATGGGATTAGGAGCGAACTTAAAGAAGGAAGGAAAAAAAAAAAAAAAAGAGAACCACGCCCACCCGCCGACGCCTGAGCAAAGACGCAACGTAAACATAAAGGGTTAGGAAGATCTAACAACCCTTTCAAGCACTGCTAATGGACTCCCCCACCCATCCCCTCTCCTATCCAGCTAGACGAGACTGCGAACTGCCGGCCTGCTCAAAAAGGGGATTTCCCCTCGCTGATCTGCTTATTACGTAAACAAACCCAATTTTTTCTCTCTGTTTCTTGTTTATCAACTTGCTAAGTAAAAAATTACACACCCCACCTATTTCCTTTTTTTTTTTTTTTTTTACTAACAATGCACAATAGAATTATGTTAGATTATGTTGTTATGTATCTGCCTAGCACATCGCACTGGAATGGAGGTTATAGGCGCTCCGCGCCCGGGTCCTCCCTACTAATTTCTCTATCGGCTGGAATACCGGTATTTTGAGCCATTTTTACAATTTTGTAATACCGGTATTCACAAGTTTAAATACCGGTTTTTCGGTATTTACTAGAAATCTTTTAAATTGTCTCCACTACATTTTCACTTGATAACACTTACATACATGTGAAAAAAAATTGAACTAAAAAGTATCTAATAAGGGAAATCCAAGGTCAAAGGTGAATATCGGATATGTGCTTATCGTTCCGCGTCTCACTCCTTTTAATGAGATGGAATCGTCGAAATGTAGACGAACAGTATGTGAATCATCCAAGAAGGAGGGTCACAACTATCCTATTACAGCTCCGAGCAATACTGCACACGCGCAGGATTCGTAGTCTGATATTCGTGTCTGTGAAAACAAGGTTGTAGTTGTGAAGAAAGTGCGTAATATTTCGATATTTTTTAAATTGGTGAGTTTGTTATTCACATTGTATTTGCATATCATACTTTAGGGATCAAAATATTTTTTCAGATATATTATATATATATCCATAAATAATAACCCATAATAATGAATAAGAATAACTTTAAAGAACATAAAAAAGCAGTTGATAATACTTCGGTTTGGTTTCATTATTCATATGATGAAAAGAATATGGTGGCACAATGTAAAAAATGTTCAAGAGTTATTAAACTGAACGGAGGAAGTACAAGCGGACTCCATACACATTTAAAAACGAAACATGATACAAATTTGTTAAAGAGGAAAGAATCTAATTGCGATGAAGATACAAATTTAAGCACAGTTTCCAAGGCGAAGCTATCAGAGATTTTAGATTATTTTGAAAAAAGAAAAGATAATTTGGATGAAACTATAAGTAAAATGGCAGCATTAGATGGTTTGCTATTTCGAGTGTTTTGCACTTCTACTGAATTAAGAAAATCACTATCCGCCAGAGATTTTAAAAATCTACCAACATCGATAAACACTATAAGAAAAACTGTTATAAAATTCAGTAATGGTGTTCGCAATTCTTTGAAACATGAGCTATTACAATTAAAAGTAAATGGTGAAAAATTTAGTCTTACATTTGATGAATGGATAAGTGTAAGAAATAGACGCTGTTTAAATATAAATATTCATTCAGAAAAAAAATTGGAATATAGGACTTACACTTGTCTCGGGAAGTATGTCAGCCGAAAAATGTGTGGAAGTGCTTAAGACTAAAATAGTGAAACATGGATTATCCCTGAAAGAAGATATTGTATCCATAACAACTGATAGTGCAACAGTTATGAAAAAAATTGGAAAATTGATTGGTGCAAATCAGCAATTGTGCCATGCTCATGGAATTTAATTAGGAGTAATAGATGTATTATACCAAAAAAATAAAGAACAGAAGAATCCAAATACTGTGGATATAGAAACTTCGGATTCCGACTTTGAAGAGAGTGAGAGTGATATTGACAATGAAGATAATGACAATGTAACTGTTGAATACGATATTGCTAATGAGGATGAAATATTAACTCATCAAGAATTACTTCCTATAAAATATAAAGTTCGAAAAATTGTTAAGATAATTGTGATCGAAAAATTGTTTAAACGTTCCCCTACAAAAAAATGCCATATTACAAAAATATATACTAACTGAAAATAAAACAGAATATATGTTAATATTAGATTCTAAAAGACGTTGGAACAATTTACTCCTAATGATGGAACGATTTTTGAAACTGAGAAATCCAATCCAAAAAGCAATAACCGACTTAAACCTGTAAATTATTTTTTCAGTAGTGAATTCGACTTAATATCCAGAACTATATCAGCTATACTTCCAATAAAACTGACTATTGAGGCATTATGTCGGAGAGATTCTAATTTGTTAACAGCTAATTCATCAACAAATTTCATGTTGCAGTCACTGAAAGAACAGCACACATCACTAGCTGAAGAATTATATATTACTTTGAAAACTCGCACAGAAAAAAGGCATACCGAAATAGAAAATGTGTTACTGTATTTACATAATTATAATGATTTTAAAAAGGAAAAAGAAGAAAAAAAAAAAAAGAGACTAACCAATTCAAATCTGATCAAGTTTATAGTAAATTTTCTTAAAAATTTTTACCCACAAACCTATCCACATTCAGAAGAATTCGGTACAGTTATCGAAGATTATGATGACACTAATGTCGATAATGAAAAGGAAATGTCTCTCAAAAATTATAATTAGCGATAAATAAAAAAATTCAACAAACCAAAATACAATGCAGAAATCAGCTATATCCAAAACCATCCGACGAGAAATCGATTCATTTGAAGATGAGGGATTTAGAGGTAAATACTTGGAAAAAGTATATCACGCATTGCTAACAGTACCACCAACTATCGTAGATGACGAAAGAGCGTTTTCGACAGCTGTTAATTTTTACACAAAATTACTTTTCAGGCTTAATGACAGTACAATGGATGCATTATGTTTTTTAAGATCACATTTCAAAAATTTGTTATAGTACCACAGACTGATTAGTTATATTTACACTTTTTTGTGATTTAAATAAATAAGATGTTCCTTTACTTTTTTGTGATTCTTTATATATTGTTATAATTTATGTTACAAATTATTTTTACTGATATTTACACTCTCTAATAAAACTAGCAAATAAAACAAAGAAACGCCTGTGTCTTCTTTCTTTTTCTAAAATTTCTAATACCGGTATTAAAACCGGTATCCCGGTATTAAGATCTAAAAAATACCGAATACCGGTATTGAACTTTTGGTCCGATATTGTAATCCCTAGATCTGATTTATCTGATCTTAAATAGTGTTATAAAATTAAATTTTAATAATTACATTACAGATGAAATATTTTTTGAAATCAATAAAAAAATATCTGTCAGTTGCTTCTTAACATCAACCAAGTATAATTTGATTTCTAATATCCGACAGTATTTTGTAACAATCTTTGTGAATTATTTAACAATTTGTAACAATATAGTTAGCAAACATCGGTTTTCCCCAGATGGCGTTTACACATTAACATATGGATATCAACATAAGTAGTATTTTAACATAACAAACAATTAATATGTATTTCTGAAAGTTGAAGAACTAGCTAATGAACTGTAGATGCAGATGAAAATATTTCTCCTGATGATTGTAGGTGTTATGAAAAACTTCGAAATGGTAATGAAAAGATAGATTATCTTTACAACCAATCCCCCTCTACATTACCATTCTTAGTTTCACATTGCCTTGGGAGATGGATTTAATCGTCACTCAGGATCATCCAGGTACTTGGCACCTTTCTATTCTCAAAGAAAAGAAGAGATTCATTAATTCTGTGTATTCACTGTGATCTAAATACAAGTAAATAATATTTTTCGCTCAAAAGAGGGTTATTCTTTAAATGAATTTCTAGCTCCCAAATTGGTTTTCCACTCTCTACTCAGACTAAGAGAAATATATAATAGAATTAAATAATTGAAAGTTTTAAACAACAAATTCAAACTAATGAAAATTAAAAAAATATCGTAGCTATATGAATTTTTCCCAATTAAATCAACAGAAAAAGCAAAAATACATCACTTATTGTACTAAAAAGTTATGTAATTAGGGCACATGGCATGCAAATCTTTATCTTAAAAATTAATTGAATGAAGTCAACTGTTAATTTCTCTTATACGAAGTACACAAAGAAAAAGCTTTGTAATACTGAAAACATCCAATCTCAACACTTTGATTAATATCCACATTTTAACTAGAGAAAAACCATATTTTAAATTATGTCTACCATGAGTTTCTCTCTATGAACACACTAGCGCAGACATGGAATGGTTTAGAAGATATTGGGATGTAGAGCTATACTTGTATGTAGAGGATATAGAGCTGTACTTGCTGTTCAGTTCGAATAACCCTCCTTCTACCAAGCAATTTTATCGTGCAGTTTTGCCTTGCTTCCTATCCAAAAAGTCAAGCATTCAATACTCAAAGACAACATTTTTCAAAAGAATAATAATAACAATAATTTTTCTTTTAAAAATTCCAAATTTATTTCTATGAGTGTAAACATAACAATTTTTTTAATTATTTTTTTAAATATAACGTTTATTCAGTATTTATAACTTTTTAAGGTCTCGTTTTAAGTCTTAGTGCTAAAAATCATAGTGAAGTCTCTACACTAGACAATTATTATTATTATTATTATTATTATTATTCTGTATTCTTTTGCAAATGGAGAAAAGAAAAAAAAATTCTTGAAAACTTAGTTCATCTTGACTTTCATTGGTACTAATTTTTACTTTTTGGGTACCGATTTAATTGAAGAAAATTCTTTATATGGATTGTAATCTTAAAAAAATGAAATAATGTAAAGGAACAAGAATTCCAGTCAATGTGCGTGATGAGCCCCATGATTATGCTCCTGTTAAGCACCCTGAATGTATAACAAATCTCAGTATTAAAATAATTATAAAAATAATTAATTAACGTATAATAATATATTTGCAGTTTCAAATTAATAACCATTACAAGGTGCGGCAAAAAAAAAAAAAAAAAAAAAACTCGGATAAAGTAATTGTATATAGAATAGATGTTAACTTATTTCTTTTTAACTTGTATTCATTTCTTTTTGTCTGTCTCTTCAAATATAAGATATTTTTTATTTCTTAGCTTAGGTATTGTTTTTTTTGGAGGGGGAGGGGGCTTTTTTATACTGTCAAGCAATGTATTTGCAATTTCAGAATTGTTTAAGCAAGAAAAACGACATTGCGAAATCGTTCATGTGCTTAAAATATCTGCCTGAAACTTTCGCATATGTCTTATTTATGATATTGTATAGGGAATGAGCGAAACATCTGTGTGATGATGATCCCATTTCGAAGTTGCAGATCTTTTGAATTTTGAAGGCAAATTAAAATTTTAAAAAGATTATTTCACACTAAAGACACCTATAATTAGAAAATATCTTTTAGGTACTGACAATTTTTTTTATTCAGTCTCTAGCCAATTCTTTATTAGTTGTATGTAATAATATCTGATAATTTGCAATTGATTAAGCGTGTTTGAAAGAATTCAAATTTAGTGAAAAATATTTCGAATATTAAAAAAAACATTTGTTATAAGAATTTTTTATATGATTTATTTTTTACACTAAACGTCTTATTAAAAAATATGTTTAGGTTAAAATTTACATTTTGAAAATCATTATTAAAATAAATATGAAATAAATAATCAAAAACACTTATTCCAATATAACAATAATTTTGTGTGTGTTTGTGTAATTTTTAGCTTTATTACATGTATAAGCATTTTATCATTAAATTATTGCTTATAATTTGAAGCGAGATTTTTAAGATAAAACTGAAATTGCTTTCCAGATTAATTTAATTTAATTTATGGATAATTGAAAACCTTCTTAAAAGACATCCCAATATACTAAAATTTTTCTAAAAGATTTAAAGAGTGGAAGTAATAAGATGGTAATATTGTCACGTAGAACTATAGTATAGAACTCAATGACACACACACGAAGTAGAGCTAAATCAATTTATTAACTGAACACTTAATTGAGAATACAGTCAATGATAGATCCTCTTCTTTTATACTAGAAGAGAAGTTCCAGAATACTTTGCTGGAGACAGTAAGAAAAGTCCAGAACACTTGTCTAGTAAACTAAAGAAATGTCCAGAGTCTTCTGGAACATGAAATAAGAAAAACATAAAATCAAGTAATGAAATATTTACACAGAATGTGAACGACATTGTTTGCAGCGAGATTCGAACTCATAATCTCAGGTCAGGCTATGACCATTCGGCCATAGAAAGTCGACAGGTTATTTTCAATGTGGCAATATTTAATTTGAAATTTCATCCAAATACTTTACGTCTTTGTTGCAAAATGTGTTAAATTTGAAACAGGGCATCTAAAAGGGGAAAAGAATTAAGAAGGTAATATTTAAATCGAAATTTTACTCCTCTTCCTATTATTAAATACTTCTCCTCTTTGTTGGAAAATGCGTTAATTCTGTTAAATTTGAAACAGCGCATCTCCCAAATATCGAGGTATAGAAATCGGCTTATGTGCAAGTAACCTTAGAGAAAACAGGTTTATTGTGGCTTAAAGATCTTCACTTTTAGTGATTTGATCCCTTCTCATCTTTCATGATTTCTAGAAAACAACATTGTCTCGAATATGAAGATCAACTTCTTTCATTTAAAACAATTTTATTCATAGTGGATTTTCAACTGAACATTCACACCATAAATAAAATGGAAATCGATTGCTTCTTGATAAATTTTGTTGGTACATTAACCTGAGGATGGTAGATTATATATCAGCTTTATCTAATACGAGACGCTTTTACCATTTTGACAATGTCTAGTTCGCAATATTTTTTATAAATTTCATGATTATATACAATGCTCCACATATTTTATTTTATTGGTCCTTAAGAGTTTTCTTTCAAAAAACAACAGCATATCTTCTTCTTTTTGAAGCTTCCAGCATTCACGCTGGTAGAGGGCAACTAGTCTTATATGGACGTTTTTTATTTTTTATTTTTATTTTGATTAAGTTCAAGTTGGTTTCTAAGGCCATGAAAATATCTATTAGCAATAGGTATTAGCAAAGTCATATACAGACCTTTTTTTATGTTCATTAATTTCAAAATGGTATCTAAGACCATGAAAAAAATCTATTTGTCTTGTATAACCAATTTTTTATTTCAATTTTTATAATATACTCAGATATTTAAATTATTTTACTGCCTCGAAAATATAATTACTGATCCTCAGAGGGGACGATTTGTTGCAATCATGATTTTTGTTTTATCGTCACTAATGGACAAGCCCATCTTTCTTGATACATTCTCAATCGACACGAAAGTCTCCATAACAGCCTGTTCGCCCAATGATGCGAAAACTAGCATTTGGATGCTTTTTTACAGAATAACTCCGCTTGTATTTAATTCACAGTTTCTTACGGCATTTTTGTATGTGCTGATGTAATGGAAAATCGTGAAATTATTTTTTATTACGATTCTTTCTAGCAATTTTTTTTAGAGGATTTTCAAAAAAAAAGAAAAAAAAGTAGTAACAAAATTAAGACCTGATTCACTTAAAAAGGAAAAGAATTTAGCAATTTAATTTTAAAATTTTAATTCCCAGTTACTATATTTGATATTAAAAAACTGTTACCACGAATTAAATTTTAATAAAAATTAAAAGATAATATTTAGAAATACAAACAAATCACTTTCTCCGAACTAATTATGAAAAAGTTATTCGAAGCACTTATGATTCGAATAACTACTATATAAATACTGTTATTATAGCAATATAATGATATTAATTTGTGTTTTGTTAGTTTCATCCATTTAAATTTTTATCTATGATTAATACTTAAAAAAGAATTTAACCTGGAATTATGTCTCAACACTTTAAATTATATAACTGTGAATAATTCTGAGAGTAAAAAAAATATCTATAAAAGTTAAATTACTAAGAGAACTTAAAAATTTATTTATTTCTAAAATTTTGCTCATTACATTTTAAACATATTAACGACAAAAAAATTGTTAATTGAAATGATGATAACGAGGGCCATCTGAAAAAAAAAGAAGAAAAAAAAAAGAGCAATTTGGCATTCTATCAAAACCTTTCTATTCTTAATAAGGAATTAAAGCACCATCAATCGAACGGAAATAACTACCTAATAAAGTAAGTGAAGAGTAAAAAAAGGTTTTAAAAGCCAGTTTGCAATTCTTTTCCCATATATGTGGTTAATTTTAACGGTGACATTCCACATAAAAAGAAAGAAAGAAGGTTTGTATTGAAGCGATAGGTTGAGCTTTATCTTTCGCTTTAGTTTCTAAACATTTCTTTAAGGTTCTGTAAGCAAGCGTTCATAACTTTCTAGAAATCAATCGATTATTCGATCGATCATAGGCGGTTATTTATTCAAAATGTATCGTACCAGCGATAACATTGATAGATAGTCTTTCTATGATATCATCTGACCTGAATATCGAGATAATTATCGATAATCTTGATCGATTTATTCAAATCAAATAATAATATTTTGCCAGTGATTTAAATATTTATTGATGGCATCACAGCGAAAACCGAAACATGCAGGTTTCATTATTGGCAGATAGTAACGGGATATCCACATAAGAAGATGCAAATGAAAAAAAGAGGAATAGACCAATAGACGGGAGTAGGGAAGCATCTGAAAAGTTCTTATGCAGCTTATGACCAACCCACTTCCTGTCCGCTCTGTCTAAAATCCGTCTGCCATTAACGATTTCTTGAAGCATGCCGTGTAAATATTTTGACGGTTTAAAACACGCGCTATCTGGGACATTTAATAGATTAGGTTTGGCATGTTTATTAAACATTTCTTTTATCATGAATTATTTATAGAAATTTCATGTATTTGAATAAGGAATTTCCTTTCTTTTCTTCTATTTAATTGTTGTGTATCGTAAATATTATTTAGTCTCGATCCTATTATCAGTCGATGCAATACAAAAATTTGTTAACATAATCAGATGTCTGACTGATCATTTTAAATACTTGTGTACTCCAATTATATTCATTATCTTCTCATTGAGTCGACTTCAAAACCTACTACTCAAAGTAAAGTGTAATTATTTTAATTATTTATTGTACATACCTTTTAGAAATATTTTATTTATTCCTTTTATATAGTCTTTTATATAGTCTTTTATATATATATATATATATATATATATATATATATATATATATATATATATATTGGGCCGTGCACTCAAATTCATCACATATTCAGAAGTTGCATAAGTGATCGTAACGGCAAATTTTAATATAATCATTATGTAATCTTCCATTTTTTTGCCTAGCAGGTTTGTTTATAATAATCAGTGTTTGCTTTATATTCTGCAAAATCTCGCACTATCATTTGACTACTTGCATTTTTTTTTCTCACCTTTCATTGTTTATGATTAAATGCAATCTTATGGATACCATAAAATATAACTATTCAGCCCAATCCAGAAATGCTGAATGCTGCAAATATTAATATAGGTACTGAGAACTAAGGAAGAAAAAATTTGTTTCAGAATTACCTCAGTTCATTGCTTTTTGTGTGGATATTTTGAATAAATATGCCACATTTAAGAACTGGAATAAACTTAAGTATGAGTAGATTTTGCTCTTAATGCATTTTATTTCATTATTATTTCATGATTACAATATTTTTTAGTAATATAATCACAGTTTTGATGTATATAATTTCATTTAATTTTGCATTGAGAATTGTAATATATGCAAGAAAAGATTTTCAAATAATATGAAAAAACATGAAAGTTTACCCTAAAAAAACTCAATCTTTTTTTTTATTGCATTATTTAGTAATTTGCTATGAATCCACATACTAATTTATTGTTATTGTGTATTAATTCTTTAAATGTATGCATTGTTAGTTATTTCTATAATTAAAAATTTTTATATGATTAGATAAAGATTAAAAACATTTCCATTAATTTTTAATGATTAACCTTAAAATTAGTTGAATGAAAAAAAGAATAACAATTTGTTATTATTTTATTTATTGTGGTTATTTTATTTGTATGAAAAGAAATTAGTAAATCTAATTGCAGTTAATAAGAGATAATAGTAATAATATTTTTTTTTTTTATTTCAGCTGCTAATATTTCTGATTCAGAAATACCCAGTATTATTTTACTTGAAGTTTTGGAAGTTAATTGCATATTTTGTAACCCTATATCTTATTCTAATAATTTATCAAAATATTTCAATAATTAGTAATATGCTGATTTTTATATTTCTTTTTCTACTTTATTATCATTGTTATTTTGGTATCTTCTCTTATTTTTAACTTTTGTACTGCACTCTGTTTTGTTTAAATCTGCAGAAGTTATAGAAATTGATGCTTAAATATATAAATTAGAAAAAAAAAAAGCTTTGTAAAGTTTTCTCTTCAATAGTCTTGGAATGGTTTGTATTATATTATTTTGTGTTTCATTCCACCTGAGTCCTTAATTTTGAGCGATTTTAAATTCGAGAACATGAGCAATATATATATTCCCCTTAACATATGTATTTGTTGTGCAAAATTTTAAGCAGCAATAAAGAATTTCTTTTTCTGTAGGGAAATATAAGTATTCATTTAATATACTAATATTTTGGTTAATGATGTATTGTTGCTTACTTTGCTTTGCTTTTCCCACTGATGAAAACTAGGGAGATATTGTTATTTTATTGTAACTAGCATATGAGTGCTATTCACGCACTTTCTCTGATGCTGTATATATTCAGAGGAAGCCCAGGGAATTTTTTTCCAGATTTGTGGCAGCATTATAAAATAGTAACTAAGGGGAAATACATTTTTCTGGATGGATGACAGTTTCAAATGTTGAACTATTCTTGGTGCATTTCATAAAATTTGTCAAATACAGCAAGAAAAACATTATATTGAATAATCATAAAAGTTATATTTCTTTAAATTCTCTCAACATGGTTGAAGATAACAGTAATGTGTTCCTTATTCCCCTCCTCCCCCCCATACCTACCACAAACTGAAGCAATCAAGATGCATATGGGCCATTTAAAAAATGCTGTAACACATTGCTAATGAATCGCTATTTTTACATTCTGGCTTTTTACATTCTGACATTCTTTCTACATGTGATGAAGCTAAAATGGTATGTAAAGCATTTCTTCTAAGTAAGCATTTCAAGTAAGTAATACTACACAACTGAACGAAAACATTTTCAGAAATGGCAAGTTTTTGATCTCATGTGTCTCTTATAAGTCATATACAAAGCAATCAAGTGTGCCTATTGTAAATTTACAATTTTTTTAAAGTTTTTACTCTAACTGAAAATTTTAAGTAAAGTCAGAATATTGTAATTATTCTCTTCTCTTCTGGCCAGTATGTAGCAAAAGCAAACAGCATCAGGGGTAATAATATGACTTTTCAACCCTTAGTATCACATATCCTCCAACAGCTACAGAATTTCTGTAGTGCTACGGAAATTAGGCGAAAACTACAGAGCTATGGATATATAGTGAAAAACCACGGAAAATTTACTACCATCTCTACCCAAATCCTTGCTCACAAGTGGGGAAAACACACACACACACACTTGGAATCATGTTTCTATATGAATGCAAAAACACTGGACTCGCTCCTTATTACAAAATACAGATGGGAATTTGCTATGATGTTGAACTGAGAAATTGGGACTTTAAAAAAAAGTACAAATGCTTGCTATTTAATTGAAAAAAAAAATTATAAATATCTGATAAAAGACAAAACAAACCAAATTAAAAAACTCAAAATTGTATTGTGTTTTTTAAGTAAAATTATTTTACTTATATATTTAGTCAATAATAAATGTCTGTTAAATTTTGAGTAATGTTTTAATTTATTAAAATTCTCTGGAAATATCTATTCTTCAATAATTTGTGGAATTCGTTATATTTAATATATCTGGGTCATTTTCAAAATTCGGTGCCATTTGCTGCCCATGTGAATCACATTTTTTTTACAAGATGTTATAAAGTTTAAATGATTTTTCTTTTTACCATGCTTTTTAGCAGGCAATTTCCAGTGGAGAAACAATAAAATTAAAATAATTCATCTGATTTTTTATTTTTTTTTTCTAATAAAGAAGTTGAGAGGAAACAAAAATTCAGCTGTCCAAATCATAAAACTCAAAATGTTTTTTGCTGCATTACTTTCCAAAAATTAAAATTTTTATTCTGACATATTTTTTTATTGTGAAATATACTTTTAATTATGTTATAAAGAAGGTTTTAATAACCTTTTAAGGAGAATAGATGATTTTTACCAATTAAATACAGCTGTCCAGACATTAAGTCATGTCTGTTACCATACAATATTTTCAACATTTTAAGCAACAAGATTGAAATTTTGAAATGACAACACTTGTATACCAGTGAAACATGTTCTAAGAAAGAAATGCAAGCAGCCATCTTGAATGTTTGATGTTTGATTGAAGAAGCTGAAGCCTTTTTGTGTTAAGTATTTTTATTGCATGTCATGTCTGTTACCTTAATATTTTGTATAAAATATATTTATTTATTAATTTATTCAACTGATTAATTTAGATTTTTAGGTTTTTAATTTTAATTAAAATTTATTTTCATGTTTTTATGGAATTATTTAGTTTCCTTAATTTTTGTACTTTGAAATGTCATGTCTGTTACTGGTCATGTCTGTTACTCTATATAGTAACAGACATGACAATCTTGGTAACAGACTTGACATGTTTCAAGATTTGAAATATGGCTCAATTTTTGGGTTTGTTTTGTTTAAAATTTAGTTGATATTTTAGGAAGAATTTTTTAAGGGGGGGGGAGGGAATAAATGCAAGTTCTTACTTTTTAAAAGCGCATATTTGTTACAGTTTTCATTTTTTCTCTTATCTTCTTTGTTTTTTATTATCACATTGTATTTACTGAATTGATTAATGTTTGCAATGTTATCAAATCATTTGCTTTATTAAACTTTATTTCTGAAAATTACATGTGCAAACATGCTACAGAAGTGCAGGCATTTCATTTCGGAGGATCGAGAAAGCAGGCAACTCTGCATACTGGCATTTTATATCTAAGAAACCAGCATGAACCAATTTCGTTCTGCACAATTTCCGAATGTTACGACCATGGTCCTGCAGCAATTTGGGCTCACCTTCAGCCAATATTCAACGAGCTTAAGAGAATTTCTCCCGAAGTTGAAATTATCCTTTTTTTCTGATGGCCCTACCACGCAATATCGGCAGAAGAAAAATTTCTTCCTTTTGAATGAGCATATAGCAAATAATGGTTATAAGTATGGATCATGGTCTTTTTTTTGAGGCTGGTCACGGCAAGGGTGCTGCTGATGGAATAGGGGGGGCCATTAAGAGAGCTGCTGACAAAATAGTTGCACAGGGGACAGATATACCCGATGCAAAAACTCTGTTTAATGTTTTAATAAATAAAACAAACATTCAGCTTCATTATATCTGTGAAACAGATGTAGAAATGTTTAAAAAAAATAATTCCATCTGATATTCCGGTTTTAAAAGGAACGATGAGCGTACATCAAATTTTTTCTTTTGGGAACGACTCAATGTTTTTTAGGGATTTAAGCTGTTTCTGCAGACAGAAAAATGTCTGCGACTGTTTTATAGTTAATGTATTTGCATTAAAAGAAAATGAACAAGAAAGCACAGCCATGACAATAAATAACGCAGAAAATAATTGTAAATCTTTTTCTTCTCCTTTATCCAACAATTTTCAACAAGATATTCAAGAAGGAAGCTTCGTACTTGTAAAATTGGAGGGTAAACGATCGGTAAAATATTTCGTTTCAGAAATAATCGACATCCAGGACAACAATTTCACAGTTAAGTATTTAAAAAAAGTCAGGAATCATGCAAAGTTTTTTTGAGAGGATGATAAAGAATATAATATTGAAGCAGAGGATATTGTAATGAAACTTCCAAATCCAAATCTAACTGGATGCTCTTTTCGCCACTTACAATATTTGATGTTTGATGTGGATCTCTCCAAATATGATGTTGAATAAATAGCATTGTAACTCAAGAAAATACTAAAAAATAAAATGTGTACACATGTTCCAATTCTGTATCTGTGAATTTCAAATAATATATATATATATATATATTGTAGTAAAAAGTTATGTACTAAAAGAGAAACACATTTTAGCTTAATTCTACCTTTCAAGCTTTACATCAAAATTTGGCTCCTGAATTTATGTCATGTCTGTTACTCAGTGTCACGTCTGTTACTTTGTGTCATGTCTGTTACCATTTCAAAATTTTCCTTAAAAAGTTTAAATTGACATAATATTGCTACAATTAGAGTTACATATTAATTGACTCTGCCTAGTATATATAAGAATGACAGACATTTTGCATTAATTGTTTTTTATAGTATTTTATATTAAAAAAATCCGTGTAAGAATTCTATATTAGTAACAGACATGACAAACAAAAGTATAAAAATACCATAAGAAATATTTTTTTATTCGAAAGTCTTTATTATATGGGTAAAATGACTCTATACTTATATTAAATATAGCTTTACATTATTGTACACTGAACTTAAATACAAAAATTTAAAGAAAAATGTCCGGTAACAGACATGACAATTTTCATCATATCTGACCAAAAAAACATCAATTAAAAATATATAAAAGAAAAAAATGTATCAAAAATATTCAAGTAATATACAGAAATAATGTCTGTTTAATAATATTAAAAAAATTTACTAATTAAAAATTTTTTTATTTTTGTCTTTTCAATTTCCAAATGGCACCGAATTTTGAAAATGACCCATCTATAAGAAGTGCTATGGATGACTGGGTAACCAAAGTTGGAGGGTATGGTATTATTATTG
Source organism: Argiope bruennichi (assembly GCF_947563725.1). NCBI lineage: Eukaryota > Metazoa > Arthropoda > Arachnida > Araneae > Araneidae > Argiope > Argiope bruennichi. Next base: position 130,066,004 of record NC_079162.1, on the reverse strand, counting down.
GTTTAGTAAGGGGAAATGTTGTAATTGAATTATTTTTTGCCCCTTATAGTATATAATATGAAAAACTGGCATGAACCTGTCTGTATGTCACCCCATAAAGCTGGAATCTGGAGAAAGTGTATTCCTACTTGTCCCCTGATAGATACACCACTACTTCTCATCATAAATCCATAAATTCTTTTATTCATGGAATCTTAACCAGGGAAACAACTGTTTTTCCAGATACTCTGTGACCTTACAAAAAAAGCTTTACTTCTCACTATGAAAGCTTTTTGAATAAGAACCTAATCATCTGTCTTGATTTGCACTTGTGAAAAAAAAAAAAAAAAAAAAAAAAAAAAAAAAAAGGCTATTGAAAAGAGAATTTTCTTAAAAAATTCTTTTGTGGAAAAATTGAAAGAAATGTACAAAAGACTTGTATGATACATCTGATTCAGATTTTGACAATTATCTAATTAAAAGCATAAGTTAAACAATATCAGTAAATGGAAATACTAAAAGTAATGGATAGGAATAATGTAATAAGAAATCTACCATTGATGATTGGTAACTGGTGAAATATGAAGGGGTGGAGGATATAAAATGACTTGTTAGCCAAATTCTTATTATTTTTGAAGTTGCACTGAATGTAAAATTTTCTAGAGGAATTGTAGATTTCAAATTGAAATGATTCTTCACTCATCAAATATCACTACAAAAAAATGAGCCTATTAATAGTCTTGCTTTGATAAATGATTTTGATGGGCTTTTTATATCTTAAGCATGAATCAGAATATTTCCAAAATAATAATAAGCAATAAAGTTTGTTACACTGTATTTTACAGGTGTTTTTTCAGAGTTGGCTCAATCATCCCCACATTACTAGTAACTCTCTCATGTGAACATTTCAGTCAGAATGTTACAGAAGGTTTAAAAAATATATATTTATAATTGAAGAAAAATGGCAGATTTTCTAAATACTGTACGAAAAAAATACTAAAGTTTATGTTACAATTTTTAATTCTTCAGTATGAAATTTTAAAATTTCTTCTTAAAAATTAAATCCTTATTTATTTACCCCAAATATCCCCTAAATATTGAAATTCTTTTAACTTAGAATGCACCTTAAATAATAATTATTTCAGGTATGAATACCATTGTATGTTAAAAACAAACATTGAATATATATATATATATATATATATATATATATATATATAATCCTTTTTAATATTTTCTTCAGACTAGATTGGAAAATAGAACTATTGTTCATTACACCTTTAAAATGACACCAAGAGGTTTCATTTTCATCTAGATCTGTGAAAGTTTTTTCATGTTTCCAACATATAAATGAAAATCAAACCTGCTGTTTAGAAAATATAGCTAAAATAATTTTTTAAGAATCACTGTTCTTTTTTCAGGTACTGTTTACCTTTACTATATCATTGTTGTTCATTGGAAGTGAAAAAAATGAATATTTTGCTTGAGATTGTACTTTCTCTTATTACACTATTGTTTTGCACTGTACATGTTGAATCATTGACCTTGGTAAACTCATGTTTACCAAGGTTATTGGTAAACTCATGCTTCCTTGCATCTCTTTTTATTGCTTGCATGTGTGAATGTGCACATGATTGTAGTTTTTGTGTATTATAATTTCAATTCAATCTTTGGAATTCTAGCAATATTTAGAAAAATTTTTCCTATAATTGTTTTTAAATTACTTAATTTTTAAGTTCCTGCTCATGCATTAGTAAAAAGAATAAATACGTACTTAATTTGATGTATTTCATTCATTTTAAAAAGGGAAAAATAGTAACAAATACATAATATTAATAGCAATGCACAGGTGTGAGAAAGTGTATATAAACTAGATTATTTTTACAAAATATACATGCCAAAAAGGACCTGTTTAAGTTTCTTCATATTCTAAACCTAAAACGAGACAATGCTATAAAATAACAAAATAAAAACATTATTCGTTGCAAATCTGACACAATGATGCATTAAATTTTTTTTTTTTTTTTTGATGTATCATAAAGTTGAATATGGAAAATGCTTTAAAGGCACTTGGATACATGAGTCTATTTAATAACTATGTGCCACAACAAGGAAGGAGTTTATATTTGGTTAAACATAATACTATTTACAGTTTATTTATAGGAATGTATTGAAAATTTCTCCCTATTTGAAATGCATGATAACAAACAATAAATAATTACTCATTTAATGTAACAAAGAAGAGAAAATATCCTAAGGCAAGCACCATGAATAGTCCAATGCGGTTTAGAAACATAGCTTCTTCAATTGATAAATATATAATCCATTTTGCAAGATTGAAATCAAGTATTAAACTAAATTTCAGTTTAAAAAACACATTGAAAGAATTTTAATTAGAATTTTCTGTTTATGTGATGAATTACTGGTTATTTCAAATTCAGATATTCTTTGAATATCATAAATAACTTTTTTTATGTTTTTGTTGTGTAATTTATATTTTCACTAGTGGATCTAAACTTTTTAGAGCCATAGGCCAGGCACAATAAGAGACCTTTCTTTTAATTGACTAGTCAGTTTATTTCACATTTTTGAATTAATCAATGCATTAATGATTTATTTTAGTTTAATTTTTTATCTTATTAGTTTTGTGTCATTGATATGTTTTTATTCCTTTATTTATTATAATTCATGATTGTAACACATTCATATTCATACAGAATATAATTTAAGCAGACATTTAATATTTATAACTAAATAAATTTAATAAAACAGATAAAGGCATGGACAATTATATTTGACAACGATTTAATACTACCTAATATTTTATAATTCATAGAATTTTTATTTTTTAGAAATTTATTAATTTGACAGTTAGCCTAATGACAATTTTTTTTTTTTTATCAAACTACCTGTTGCTCTCTTCAGGCTAGCTGCCTAGATGAAATTCCTCCACTACATATTTCGGCCTCCCGCTGGTGTGGTGTGACGTGGCGTGGGGAGGGGGGGTGCCAGCTCAGGTGTCGTCCTCGTCATCTGATCGTGGTTCAAAATTGCGAGGTCTGTCCCAAAATAGCCCTAGTGTTGCTTTCATATAACTAAACTAAAAACCAAACTAAGTCCACTACAAATTTTTGTAAAAACTGTATGTGTATGTAGATTTTATCAGCTTTTCAAGAGTTTTTTTTAATAATTATTATTAAATAAACTTCTATGCCATAAGCTCCTGTTATATAAAATATTTTCTTTGTTTCAGATGGCTGCTTGCTGTGTTACTGAGGAGGAAGGTGGAATATTTGATAAGCAAATTGTTATAATTGGTGCTGGAATTTCTGGTATTGCCTGCGGATACCATTTGAAAGAATTGGGTTTTCAGAATGTTCAAATCTTGGAAGCTAGATGCAGAGTTGGAGGACGAATTTTTGGTATCGATGTCGGTAAGGCTAATTTTTCTTATCTTCATTTTTTTAATAACATATTTGTATTTTCTAAGTTTGACTTTCAAGTGTAAATTGCTTATATTTATAGTGTTTTTTAAAAAGAAATTTTGGCTGAATAGTTTGAAATATGTTGACAAAATTCTAGTGTTCAATGTGCATTTTTCATGGGAAGGCCTCCATCCTTCTTTTATTGCATTTTTTAGTGTATAAATATTTTATTTTATCCTGGTAGAGAAACATTTTGAGAGTTTTCTTTTACACAACAACATCAAGACATAGCACAATGCTAAAAGCCTCTTGATTCTAAAAATTTGGATTATGAAAAACTTCTAAAAGTGTTGTGAGAGAAAACGATGAATTTTAAACTAAAATTGGAATGGAGTGATTCCTCCATAATATTTAGCAATTTTAAGAAATAGTAAAAATGTATAAATAAATTACGAAATTTAAAAAAAAAAAAATTATTTATTAATGCAAATTTTAATTACTTTATAATAATAATTATAATAAAAATGAATATAACTAAGAAATTTGTAAAAATTAAAATTTGCAGCTTGACTTTAAATGAAATAAAATAAATTCATCTTAACAAAGACAATATTGTAACATTGTTGCGTAAGTTGTATTATTTAGCTCTTAGAGTCTTATTGGCTGCAAGAGTAGTTTGCATGCGTTCCATTGGATGGCAGAAACGTTTGCTTCCTTTTTTTCTATCATCTCAGATTTTATATAAAAGAACGATACCAGTAAGAATCAGAATTAATTTTATTTCAATTTTGATTATATTGGAAATTGATATTAATAAATAAATTTTATTTTGTCCTTCCTTATACATCATCAACACCACCAAAAATGGTAACTTTGGACTTTTAGAATATGAACGAAGCGGACTTCAACCCATTCTGATAATTATAGGTGATATTTCGGCTGCTAAGATACCAGTTTTGATTGTTTCTGATATTGCATCATTGTGATTCAAGATATTTGAATGTACTTTCTCTTTAGCGATTCCTAAGCTAATCACCGACGAAAGAACCAAATATAATTACTGTGTCCCAATTTCCGTCAGATGCGGTAATGGCAGTTCGTGTCATTTTGTCTCCAGAAGGCACAGGTCCTTATTCCAAGTTAAAAGAAGAAATGGTGTGGTGAGAGTTTAATGTTAAGAAATTCGCCATTTACTAACAGGAAACCGCTGAAAGATTAAAAAAACAAACAAACAAACACAACAACATAAGGATTATATTTAAGCAGCGACGCTCAGAATCGCATAGGGTAGCCAATTCACTTCTTCTGGAATTATTTTTACTCAACTATTTCCGACAGTGCTATTAATATGAACTTGTAATCAACTTCCTACTGCCCAAAAGGCTTCAGAGATGGCTGACCGCATTTTAGAAGTAACACCTGGTACAGATAAGTGTTGTTTCGAAACCTCCTATATTCGAAATAACGCTTATGTTTCTGGATGAATCAATGTTTTAAGTTTATGGAGAATCGGAACTTATTGAAAGAAGAATTGAAGATCCTTGTGCCAAGAAGTAAAAAAATTCAGCGATTGTGAAGTTATTCTCGAAATCGTTTTTCATCCCGCCCTTGAGGAATATGCCCTAAGCCAATAACATCCAATTTGTATTGGTACCATAAAACTAAATTCAAACTAAAAGGGATAAATATTCAATTCCTATATTCGATTGTGAAGTTATTCTCGAAATCGTTTTTTTCCCCCCCGCCCTCGAGGAATATACCCTAAGCCAGTAACATCCAATTTGTGTTGGTACCATAAAACTAAATTCAAACTAAAAGGGATAAATATTCAATTCCTATCATTCTTGATTTCACTAGTGAATCATGAGGTAAAAATATTTTAACACATTGACCTTGTAAAAGCTTTTCATCAAATTCTGATTATTTCTTTAGACATTAATAAAACTGCTATTTATTCCTCATTCGGTCTCTTCGAAACTTTGAAATGCAGTTTGGTTTGTGCAATGCGTTGAGCACTTTTCAAAGATTCATCGACGAAGTAACTTGAGGTTTGAAGGATGTTTCAAAGATTCATCGACGAAGTAACTTGAGATTTGAAGGATGTTTATACATTTGTAGATGATATACTACATGCATCTATGAATGTTTCAAAACAAAATGCTCATCTGCAAAACTTTATTAAATGGTTTAGAAAAGGCTGCTTTTGAAAAACTTGATTATAATGGTTTGGCAGTTAAACTTTTTAAATATATGTTCGGAATGCATAGGTTGAAATTTTTTGGATTTCAAGTTTCCGGTGAAATTTTTTCTTTTTTCCTTCGTGATCGAGTAGAGGTTATTCAAAACTTTCTAGACCAAATACTATCTTTAATTTCCTTAGATTTTTGGGATTGTATAATTTACGCCCATCTAAAAAGTCTGAAAATCCTCTTGAATGGTCTTATTTCCTATACTTTGATACAACTTTCTAATGGAAATCGGGAACTAATAGCATTTTTATCTTTAAAACTTTTTAAAAGTCAGCAAAATTGGTCTATTTATGACAGAGAATCTTTGGTTATGTATACTTCAATTAAGAAGTTTAGATTCATGCTTCAAGGGCGCAAATTTATAAAAGATACTAAACAAAGGCCTTTAACTTATGTTTTCAAGTAGAAACCAGAAAATTGTTTCTCACGCCAACTCATACATCTGGATTACATTTCTCAGTTTTCTACAAATATTCACTACGTATTTGAGACTGATAAGAAAATTTCAGATGTATTATCTAGAGTTGAAGTCGATGCAATTACTAAGTCATTCACATTCGATTACGAAAAGTTTGCTGAAATTCAATCTGTCTTTAAGACAGATTCATCTTTAAATTAGAAAAGCAATGTTTTTTTCCACTTCAAGATATTTCTTTATCTTGTTATAACTCCCTCGAAGCCCTTCATTCCTAAAGATCTCAAACAAACAGCGTTTGAAAAGTTGCATTTCCTTTCTCATCGTGGAATATCAGCAAATACTAATATAATTTCTAAACTCTTCTTTTGGCCAGGAATGAGAAGAGAAAACAAAAACATTTCGTGCTTGTTATCAATGTCAACCAGCTAAAGTATTGAAACATACCAAAGCTCCACTCTCTAGAATCACACATAATCATACATATATATATATGTATATGTAATCATATTTTAAATTTTAATTTCAATTTAATTAATTTCCAAGCTTTTATCTTAATTTAGCCCATAGTAACTTCATTCTAAAAATATTCTCTTATTTCGTGATCCAATTCCACTTTCTCTACTTAATTAATTCAAGATAAGCTTTATAAAATTGCTGAATCGGCTAAACGCCGACACTTTCACACGCTCCTCGTGAAAGGGTAGAAAACTGTCCAGAAAGCACATTCTTTTTAAAAGATCTCTGTGTTTCCTTTACAAGTGATTGACATGCGTCAGAAATCCCTATCAGAATCTTAATAATATATTAGCACTGTAAAAAAAATATTTTCCCTATCAAAATCTCAGGTTATATAAGACGAGGGATAATTTATTTCGCTCTCTTCTTCCCCACTTCGGCTTTTGTGCTGCGCTGTAGCGGACGTCTTGTACGCGTCTCTACTTGTAAATAATTATGCTTTCCCGATGGATATTAAAATTAATTTAAAAATGTAAAAAAAAGTCTTTTCACTGCTTCGAAACTGCATTCTGCTTCATATAAAATAATGCTTACATATTTATATAATGAAATTTTTAATCTAATTTAAAACTTAATTATTTTCCTAATTTGTATCCTGAATGAGCCCACATTACATTATTCTAAAATGTTTTCTTATTTCCTGATCCAAATCCCACATTTTTATTTAATTGTTTCTAACACGTGCTCTAAAATAATGATGACTTGTTCATTTCCCATACTCAGAATGAAGAAATAAAAATCCCTGACAACTACGCATTTTTTTCAAAGATACCTAAGATTCGCTTTCCTAAATTTACACGTGTCAAAGAAATACCTATTAAAATCTCATTGTAAAATGACTGAAAGAAAAAATTTCCGTCTTTTTTGCTCTTGTGTCATGATGTAAACTTATGCTTCTGCCCTGTACATAGTATGCATCCCGTGTAAAATAAAGGTAATTCCAAAAGTTTCTTCTTTTCGACCATGCACCTGCAGAAGGATGTTTATACACATATATATTCCATATTTCATGTATGTAATAATTTCAAATTAGGTCCCCTCTAAAATTAATTTTCCATTCTCTCGAACTCTGTCTTCCTTGTAACTTTCACTTCGGAATTGCTTGAACTTTAATCAATACTCTCAGATTTAGAAATCCCTACTAAAACTATATAAAATCGAAGTTCTTTCTTACCTTCTACTTCTTCTTCCCCCCCCCCCTTTTCTTTTCTGTTTTCCTACTCAGTTTGCCGTTCTGCATTCGCCATGGCTTGGCCAAAGAAATCCTGACAAAAGTTAAAAATTAGATTATATCCGTGAAATTTTAAGGAATAGAAAGCTTAAAACAAAGTGATTTCAGATTTTTTTTTTTTTTTTTTTTTTTTTTTATTGCTCAGAAACTCAGATGTTTTATGGCTGCTGAGGTCCGCGATAAAATTAAAGGAAACTATCTCTTTTTGCAGAAGCGCATGGTTTGCGAAAAGTGATTAAATGATGTTCGTTTCTCTCTCTCTCTCTCTCTTTCGCATCCACATTACAGAGTAAAAATAATGGCTGTTTAAAATTTTTTTTTATCAGAGAGGTCTGAAGGCAGTTTTAAAACTTGAAAAAAAAAAATCTTAAATGATAAGAAATAAACTGATATTTGGCTTTATTTTGAATAAATTCGAGTACTTTTTTGTAGCACTGAAGCGCGAGCCCTATCAGAAGCAGGCGACTAAAAACCGGCCCTGAACTGCCTATTCCTCATTGGTGATTCATGTCTGAATCTCGGAGACTTATTATTTAGGAATAACTTTATGATAACAAGTAATTCCAAATCATTTTTATGTGAGCAGCTGCCTCTGTCAGGACGTAGAAGTCTGAGAATCGAACAAGCGCAAGTTGAAAAGTTTTAATCCTCATTGTTTTCGCCCTGCAGAACTCAATAATCTCTTTGTAGCTTACCTGAATAAAATAATAAATAAATCAGCAGATGATATTGTTAAAAGATTAACCTTTAGCCGATTAAAACAACTGGATTCCGATAAGCAATCAGCTAATTGGGTTCTTTTATGCTTTCTACTCTCAGGTGCCATTAACAAAGTAATATATAATGGATTTTAAGAATTTTAAATCGACGTTTTCTTATTTTCACAAATTCAAGGTATACAAAGGGGAACGTATTGTAATAATTTGAAATAAATATATTTTATGTATAAAATTTGATTATATATAAAATTTGATAATATTGTAATAAACCATGCTGTATATTTACGAAATATTTGATGCTGACGAAAATAATAAAAAAAATGCATATTTTTCAAATGAATAAAACATTAAAAAATTATTCTCAAACATTTTTTTCAAGGAGCGAATAGTTTATGTTATTATCATATGATTGTGACAATTATTAAGTTTTCAGAAACAATTTATGATTTAAATAATATAATTATTAACATATTGTGCACAGCATGTATTGATGTACAACACGTATTTAAATTTTAAGAAAATATAATGCTTCAAAATATAAAGAATGAAGATATTTTGTTTTTTAAATGTAATTCGTTGAACTTGACAAGTTCCTTCCTGAATCTTAATATTATTTATGGGGGGGGGGCAACTTCATTATCAATATTAAGAGAATGAAAAAAAAACTAATTAATTAAAATAAAAGCACAACAAAGGAAAGGTTAAAATGTGTAGTTATTAAGCGCCAATAATTTAGGTTTAACAAATGTTAGTATTCGTATAAGTTAAAACAATTTCCCTTCTAAAAGTTAATATTATTTCTACCCCTGTAGAAAAAATAGACAATATCATTCGTAGGAGTTTTATAGCAAAATAATAATTTTTGTTACTTTTATTTTCTTCGTAATAACAATTTTGCTGAAAGATATAACACGATATGCATTTTTAAATTTTTTTATGTTGGTAATAAACCTAAGAATCCATAAAATGAAACCAAAGAATAATATGCTCATGGTTTCTTGTTTGTGTATTTTCCGAAATTTTGTCATCGAAAAATTCAAATAATTATGTATTTCTTGTTTGTTATGGAAATTTTTTTCAAAAGAATCCATAAAAGTTTTCTTACATTTAAAAATATTAAACGAATACGAAAATCAAAATTAAAATAATCATGTAAATCTTTTTATTATTATTCGTTTGTTATGAATGATATTGAAGTTTTTAGATATAGAGAAAGTGTACAGTTGATTACAACTCTCTTTAAATCATTCAGAAATGAAAATTAATAAAAATGTATTTTAGCCCAGAAAATTAAATTAAAAAAAATTGCAATTGTGTGTCTCTACGCTTCAAAAGATGCTCTGATATATCTATAAAATCTCAGTAAAAATTACCAATATCTTAAAAGAATTCAAACTTGTAACTTTGACTTGTAAAAATAAGTCAATGTGATTATGGTATATATTTATGTAGGATACACTTCTTCTAAACAATTGGGCCGAAATAAACCAAACTTATTATTTAAGACAAAAGAAAGAATATTATTAACTCTTCAAAGTGTAAAATTTAATTAAATATTCTATTAATTAGAAATGAACTGAAATTTTGTCGTTTTCCTGCAGTAACTGTGGTGCATATCATTCCACATGAAATATTTTTTATTCCATCTTATAATTCAATATATATATATATATTTCAATAATATCAACTTTATTTCCGTGCAGATTTTCTGCGCTTTTTATTAATTTTCCCAAATTTAACAAATAGCTATGTAGACGCTGACGGTTTTGAAATAAGGAATTTTATCGATGGTTTTTGGAAGCAGTCTAATGCAGTTAACATTTTCATTTTAATAAAAAAGAAAGAATAATTTCAGATAATAAAAATGTTATGAGCATTATAATATTTTATAAGTGATTGTTGCATTTAAAAAATTAAATGTGAAACCATTTTATTTCAAAGTAAAGAAAAAAAGCCATTCATAAGAAAGAAAGAAAAGGCAATAATGAAATAATAATATTTTTTCATTATCTTATGGAGCTTTAAATGAACCATATATAGTATATGGAAAAATTGAGAAGACTACATTGGTTTCTTGTCTTTCTAAATCTTTAAACTTTCTTATTCTAAATCTTTAAACTCTTAAAAATTAAGAAGAAGAAGAAAAATAAAATGTTAATAAAAATTAAAAATATTTTTCTTTGTGTCCTACAATTTCTAAATCCGGGTCTGATTATGGTTAATGTTATTTTTTATAGGAACTCGTAGGAATCTGCTAAAAAAATTTTAAAAGGTTGTTACATCATTTCTGATAATTGTGATATGTTTCTAATCGTGTAAAAAGTGATGCTTTTGCTTCACCTTTTCATTGCTTTTTTCATGCATTGTTATCTTAGCATAGTAGAGGCATCTCAATAAGAGATAATTCTTTCTACTCTCTTTTTTTCTTTGATGAACGCATATTACCTCCACTACTTTGACAAATTGTAAATGAAATTGAAATATTTAATTTTTGGTTTAAGGTTATTTTTCTTCTATAGTCTGCTGACTACTTCCTACAACTTTCTTATTCGGTGAGCTTTTTTTTGCAACCAATGACCTACATTAGATTATGTTATTTTCATTAGTACTAAATATTGTTGTTAAAATAATTACTCATATATAGTTTACTCATGGATAAAATAGGAAAAAAAAAATTTTAATATTTTGAATGAATTTATGAATCTAGTAATATGTAAGTAATTCTCTATAAATAAGAATACTAATATAATTCACTTAATATTAATCTCTTCATATCTAGAATAATTGTGATTTTTTTAAATAATTACATATCACTTTTAAAGCTTAATGTTGTTCTTCAAGTAACAGGCGTTTTTTTTTTTTTTTTAAATTTTAAATCGTTATTGGAATTGAATGTTTCTTTCGATAATCAAAAAATGTTTCTTCATGAAGAGTAAGTTTAATTACATTTCATCATGGATGAGAGATATGGCGTTTTACTTTACTTTGCCGTAATTAATTAAATATTCAAATGCCTTTATTAAATTTACCAGGAAGGTATTTAAAATGGTAGCACTTTTATTTTTTCATATTTGTAAAATTTGTATAATTTTTTCTTTAGAAGTTAGAGTTTAGTTAGTGTTAGAGTTTAGAAGTGTGTGTGTGTGTGTGTGTGTGTGTGTGTGTGTGTGTGTGTGTGTGTGTGTGTGTGTGTGTGTGTGTGTGTGTGTGTGTGTGTGTGTGTGTGTGTGTGCGTGCGTGTGTGCGTGCGCGCGCGCGCTCGTATTCTTTCGTTTTTAAATGCGCTATTTTAATATTTTCAGAATTTATGTTAAATTTTAATTCCAAATCAAGGGTGTTATCTGGTAGCGAGTTGTCACTAACAATAAATCACAAGAATAAAAGGTAGAAAATAATTAAACTAAAGTTGTGTAGCTTAATATATTTAAAAATTGTGTTTTTAATAACTGATTTTTCTGCTTTTGTAAAAATATAAGGTGGTAAGCATGGTCTATTTATCTCTCTTTTTTTTTCTTTATAGGATCTAAATATATTGAATTGGGGGCACAGTGGATTCATGGGGAGAAAGACAACATTATTTATGAAATTGCTGAATCTAATGGACTTGTGAACACAGAAATATACAATTATTTAGATGCAATAAGAAGTTTCAGTAATTTTTCTAGTGATGAAAGAAAAGCTCTTAGAATGTTGTTCGACTTTTTAGAAGAAAAAGTTAACAATTATTCTAATGATGATGAGAGCAAATCTTTTTTAGATATTGTTGAGGGACAATTTCAAAATTTTTTATCACAGTATAGCCCTTGTCACAGTATAGTCCTCGATCGCTTAAATAAAGGTTTTGAATGGTATTGCAAATTTTTGACTGAAGTGAATGGATGCCACGATTTGGCAACTTTATCACTGCAACTCTTAAATATGTTCAAAGAATGCGAAGGCAATCAGACTGTTGAGGTAAAAGATGGCATTTCTTCTCTTTTAAGTGTATTTTTAGAAGCAATACCTCCGAACTGGATTTTAAAAAATAAAATTGTGACCAAGGTTGATTGGTCAGATTTCACAGAACCAAGCAATGAATGCAAAATTTCTGTTTCTAATAGTAGAAAAAATAGAAATATCAAAGTAATTTGCAACGATGAAGAAACATTTTTAGCTGATCATGTTGTTATAACAATATCATTAGGGTGTCTAAAAACATTAAGTCAATCCTTATTTGTTCCTAATTTGAGCGAAACTAAGAAAAAAGCAATACGTTGTCTTGGATTTGGTACAATTAATAAAGTTTATTTAGAATTCAAAGAAGTATTTTGGGAAGCTAATGCTGTGTACAACATTCTTTGGGAAAAAGAATTTGACGGACTTCTTGAACAAAACTCCGACAAGGTAAAAAAAAAATCCTATTTTTTAAAAAAATTAATAAAGGAAATAAAAGTAAAGAATTTTTAATAAAAGTAAATTCTAAGATTTAGCTTAGTCCCTGAAAGAAACTTGGTTATTTTTTTCAGACCGCTTTTACTATTCTTGCCAAAGTTTCTCAAGAATGAATGCATTTTAATTCAGCACTATGTGATGTAATAGAATTAAAAAAAAAAAAAAATCAACAGAAATATTTTTCAGTTCGAAATTTTTTGGTTTGAACTGAAAACCTATATTTGGATAATATAAAACTTATATTGTAATATTTTATTTTTGTTATCTTTATATGTTATCTTATACCAATGCTCAGAAGTAATTATATTTTGTTTCTTGCTAACTACTGAAAAATGCCTGTAGACTGTTGCTTTCAAGTTATAATTGCTAATTGGGAAAGGCGAAAATTCTGCTGTGGCTTTTGTGATCTGTATTAATCGTTGATTATAAAATTCAAAAGGAAGATTTCCAGTGAATCTTAAGCACAAGATGTGATTTCTTTGAAATAAATAGTGATATCTGTGAATGTTAAGTTAAAATATTTACATATAATATAAGTTGCTGCAAGAGATTTCAGTAGGCATATAATATAACAATCTGATATATTTATGATAATTTTTAATGAATGTTAATTTAAATTATTATTTTAATAAATCTGATATATTTATGAAATTGACTGTAATTCTTTAAATAATAGTATTATATAATTTTTAATATTTCTTTTTCTTATGTAATATAATTTGTTTTACTTATTTATTGCTTAAATAATTGCAATTATGTACTATAAGGATTTTTTTAATTATGTAAGTTCAATTATAGCCCAATATTCATTGGCTAAAATTCGTCGATCGCATTGCATATACACCAAACCATCCTAATTTATTGTGTGTGTGGGTGACTGGTGATGGAGCTGTTCAAATGGAATTATTAGATGAGCTGGAAGTTCGTGACAATTGTATGAAACTTCTTCAACTTCTTTTGAAGAAAAAGCTACCAAAACCAACTAAAATATTGAGGTAATTTTCATAGGAAATATTTCAATTGTATTCATTTTGTTATTATTTTTATGGCATCTTTAACAGAAATTCTCTAAATACAATATTTATTATTTTGTTATTTATGTATCAATAAACTAATTTATTTCGCATAAAAAGTTTAAAAATAAAAAAGAAATTTCATATTATCATTTTTTTCTTCCTTTAAATAAAATTAGACGATAAAAGAAAATTTGTGCAATGTGACTCTTCATGCTTTTTATATAAGCATATGAAATCCTTACACTTTAAAACTTTAAACTCAACTCAGCACATGGAATTCAGGCTCTGCCGGATTTTGAAAATATAAGATCACAGAAGCGAAATTATTTTGAGGCCCATTCATTCTCCCAAGGAAAATTTTATTGATGATAAAAATTTAAAATAAAATAATTTTATTTGTGCTTTTAATTTTATTGTGTGTACTTATCTTCTTATATTTGTTATTTAATCGAAGTCAATTCATATTTCTGTAACACTTATTTTTTCTCATTTATGCAAAGAATATTCTTTACTTTTGGTATAGTATATGTATTGTGTCATTTTTTTAATACTTTTACGCCATTGAACCATGTGTTTTTCATATATATATAAATATATCGAATTGATTGAAAAAACTATAGCATCTTTGCTGCCCTTTATCATCATTTTCAATCATAATAGAATTTTTCGTTTTTTGATAATATAAAATTTTAATGACTTTCTTCCGGCCTCTGCGTGTCTGTCTAGATGGAATGGACATAAAAGTGCACAAGCATTCAAATTTTATATTAAATTATAGAATAATTGCAGAATTTTTGTATAATTTTTCTTAATAATTCTTTTGTATAATTTTCTTAACAGAATTTTCAAATGAACATTTTATAATCCTTCCGAGCTTCAGGTGAAATAATAGCATCTATTTTTATATGGCAAAAGGCTGAAAGGTACATTTTAATAACTATACAAGTAAGAAAAATAGTAAAGCCAAAGAATGTCATTGTAATTTTATATGATCAAAAAACAAAAATTTTTAAATTTTATTATGAGATCCTTTCTTTTAACGAAAGGGCCTCATAATAATATTGCATCTATGACCCTATATTTTAACTTGTGTGCATGTCACCTTATAAATCCGCCTCTTCATCGTCCCATGAGCCGAATTGAGTTTAGAGTTTTATAGTAAGTGTTTTAGCTTCTAATTTATGAATTAATTTTTCATCTACTTGTTACTTACTTCGAATGAGACTGGAATTTTGATATAAATCCGCCTAAGTTTTGCAATTGCTCTAGCAAACCATTTTTTATCGCTTACTCGTTTAACAATTTTCAGATCACTATCATACAGTTTTTATAAGGAACCTCATGGTTCTTGTAGACAAAGAAAAAATGCACATAATTGTTTGTATACTATAGAAGTAATTCGTAGTGGTAATGGAAGCTTAGACTGCGAAATTTCCTGTAAAACATTTAAAGTGTGGCTGGTGTATTGGACAGAAATAATCATTTTACAATGCACCTTTAAAGTGGCTTATAAGCCAGTACGTTTCCCGACATGTTAGGCATGTTGTCGTATGTTTGACCTTTGCAGGGCTTTTTTATAATCGAATGATTGCCTAAAACTGTTTTTTATAAATAAGTAGATTCATGACTTTCAATTGAAGGGGGGGGGGGGGGGGGGGAAGGCTTCCATTATTTCTTTTTTGTCAAAAAATTTTATAATGAGCGTTAATCTGTACGTGTCGCATCCAGTGTAGTCAGTAGAAGCTTTCACAATTAAATGCTACTTCACAGAATTTTCCATCAGAATGCCATTTGAATAAAATCATGAAATCATCAAACACAAGATGTGAAAAATTAATTACATTTCATGAAGTATCATATCTAAATGATTATATATCTTACATTCCTACCCACAGTTTCTTCCAAAAAGATTATGCAACTCGCCTGAAAAGTTTTCTTGCTTTAAATTCGCCTTTAGGAAAAAAACAATTTCCAAAGCCTAGATAGAAGGAGTTTTTTGAACTCCGATATAACTTTTAAATGTATTTTTTTTCTCAGAGTTTGAATATTTTTTAATATACTTGTATTTCTGTAATGCCTATATGAAAACAACATGATCAACACATTATTTTGTATATGTTTCTCTGTTCAGTAGGATATTCAGATGACGAAATTTTTTAATTATATGTCTTGTTTCAATTAGATATCTTTTTGTCCTGCTATTCGCCTATAAAATA
Source organism: Argiope bruennichi (assembly GCF_947563725.1). NCBI lineage: Eukaryota > Metazoa > Arthropoda > Arachnida > Araneae > Araneidae > Argiope > Argiope bruennichi. The sequence goes on along the minus strand of NC_079162.1, from coordinate 130,049,804 downwards.
CCATATTTTTTTTGTAATAAATGTGAAAACTGACAGTTATAATAGCTGACACAAATGACATAAAACAAAATTTATAAATTTATCTAATTTTACATTTTTATTATTAAAATATATTTAAGATAAAACTGTTGTGGTGTATATCTCATGAATGTCAATCATCAAAAATTATCGATATTTTTAAGGATATGTGAAAGGAAATATTTGAAATAAATTTAAGAAATATGTAATTAATTGCCATAAAACATATGCTGGATTTGTCACAATACCACACCACAAAGAAATACTAATCTTGTTCATAAACTGTATCATTAAATCAATGTTAATATTTTTTTCTATTAAAGAGTTTCAAATTTCTAGAAACATCATAGAAAATGCATGATACAATGGATTATAAAATGAAACTATTTCATTCTTATTAGAAAAATTTTAAAAAGCCTTTTTTGTTTGTAAAAAAATGAAAAAAATTTCTTCATTATATATAATGTTCTGTATATAATTGTTTGCCACTGAAAAGCTGTTTTCCCCTTTCACGAATCAAAATTATCACTATATAAGTCAACTTTATATAATGTGATGATAGCATATTATGGTAATCTGAAATAAGTTCAATGATAATTGGCATATATTGATTTAAAATTCTTTAAAACTTAAAAAAAAAATGACAACATTTGTGCTGAAATATAATAAATTATGTATATTTTAATCGCAAAAAAACGGTAAATAATTTAATGTTTGATGAGGGAATTCTTTCTAATGTGCACTACAATTGTTATTTTTTGGCAGCAATCGGGCGATAAACATTTACAATAAATAAATATACATAGCATTGCATACTAATTATATTTTTAACATTCCAACTTTTAGGGTATAAATATACATATAGGAACTCGCTTTTGAATTTTTTAGCTAACCACAAATCTTTGGGTATTTCCTTGTGGAGAGACAAAATTCATTCAAACTTCACTATCTCTTTCCAAATACCGCTTTGTAAACATAGAAATGTCTTATCTTAATACTTTGGCGATGGGAAATATATAAATTCGTCCGGCCAATGAATCATCATTTAAATACCAAAACGTGCTTAATGTGTTAAACAAGCCATCAAAGAAATTTCATACAGCTTCTGAATGCAAAATATATCTTCCAAACACTTTCTAGTGAAGCGCATAAATCTGAGATAAATGCATATGCGCTGATGCCTTATTTACTTTGCATTCACTCAATCCCATCCATCTCTTCTTCACTGGGTATGACCATTAACATTTCTTTTTTATGAAAATCGAATAGATTTTATCCCCTTCCACAGGTTTCGAAGCACAAGGCGCTACATGTGTGAAAAACCGCCACTGGATATAGTATAAATTCGCGCCTAATATGCTTCTAAAAATTCTAGATAAAATATAAATTCTCGCCTCTGTGTTTTTAAAAGTATACACGTTTCCTTTAGAGCAGAGATACTACACCAATACTAAATCATTATATATTTGTTTTTCTACTTATATTTTTTAAATAATTAACGTTATTTTTTCTATAAGTAGTTGATTTTTATAGTAAAATGAAAGAAACTACGATTTCTTGAATCATGCCTATTTAAAATTATTTAACAGTTTGAAAGAAATTTCAAGTTTGTGGGGTTTTTTATAATTTATGTTTCTCATTTATCAGAGATTTATTCCACAGATATGGATGTAAAATATTGTGGTAAGGTTATCAAAAATTCTAAATAATAATTCTTTTCGAAGATTTGATTCTTACAAATTAATAAAAATGTGTTTCCTTCATTGCAGATCAACATGGATGTCGAACACTTTTTTCCAGGGATCTTATTCTTATTTATCTGTAGACTGTGAGAAAGAAAATATATTTCCTCATAACTTAGCGGAACCTGAATATGCAAGTTCACCATGTTCCAAGGTATGTAAATAACCTATATTTAAGCAAAGTATAATTATACTTCATCCAACAAAACTTCAAGATATTTTTGTATATTTTCATAAAGTGTATAAAAAAGAGAAACAGGAATATATTTACTGCCAGTTGTGTTGGTTTATATGCTATTTAATTTTGTATAATTTTTTAATGTACATTTAAAAAAAACACAGATAATTCTTAAGGAATTTCTTTATAAAGTAAGTTATAGTAAAATAATTCTTAAGTAAGTTATAATAAAGTACAATAGAATGTTGTAAACTAGAAATAATGTAGATTTTGATTCTTATGCACTTTTAATTTACTCTGATATAAATCCCCCAGCAAACCTTACGTATTTTGTTAAAATGATGAAATACATATACAATATATAATAATTACTCAGAGATGTTAAAATATGAATAGAGTATATATGAAAAAATTATAGCCGGCTTATGCATACTCCCAAAATATGTTTGCTTTTCTTGCTAAAATAGCAGAAATAGACATTTTTGAAAAATGTCAACAATTTTTTTAAATGTACATTATGTGGTTTTCATTACTGTTTTCTGATGCAAATAATCTTACAGTATTTCGTTTAGTCTCTATTCTAACTGAATGCAAAAATGTATGCAATTTTCAGATGTAATTAAAATATGTTGTGACAAAATATTTTCTGTGAGTGTATTATGGGTTCTTTTTGCATAGCTAATAGTATCTTTCATTTTTTAACTATTTGCTTTTCGTTTTTTCTTTTCTGTGAAAAAAATCTTAGTGCTTATTTTATTTCACTATTCTACTTACCAAAACATACTCATAAACAGGTTTTTGCACTTTTCAGAAATTATACATATATTAAATCTTCAGATGTTCCATTATGATTGTATCTTTCCTCAGTAATCATGTAAAATCTTGATTCTCAAAAAACGTAAATAATAAACGAAAAAGCTACAAAACTATTACAAAAGCTATACTGTTTTGTGATTCAGTTGCCATATTAGAAAAAGGAGTGTTTTCAACTCAAATGATTAAAAAAATGATACTGTAGAATTTATTTTGAAAAGCCAATTACTTCATTATATATTAGCCATTTTTTGCTTAATTATTGACAGAATGATTTACCATGATTAATGGTTGCTAAAAATTTAAATTAAATCTTTTGTTTAATTTGTCCTAATTTCTTCCGTAGCAAAATATTTCTAAACTTCGAATTTTGACAGATATATACTTCATCTTGTTTCAGAACCCTTACACTTTTTTATTCATTGTGCTGTGCATTTTCCGGTTTTTCTGAATGTATTTTTACATATCTTATTATATCATAAGAAAGAGCAACTATGTTTAATTTTGAGCGCACTTTAAAAACTTTTTACTATTGCTTGATTCTGAAATTAAACTTCAATTCTAAGTGTCACAAAATTTTGAAATTTTTATTAAAGACATGCTGAAACCTACCTAAATATAAACCTGTATCTTCATTCTTGATCTTCAACAGTGGGGAAAAAAGCCAGGAAAAACTATTTGCTGAAAATTGGTTTGATTGTAATTTCAACAATGAAATATACTGTTGTAAAATATGTTTAAAATAGTTTTAAAATTTGATTATAAATCGGAAAACATTTTCAGCAAAAATTGTAGTATAGTAGTAAGGATAGTGTTTTGAACTTTAAGATGATTTAAAAGATCATTTTTGTACTATAATATTCTCGGAACTTATAGTAGGAATACGCCAAAATTTCTACTAATTTTTAATTAGTTAAAATTTTAAAGAATTATCTCCGAGGTGCGCATTTCCACCTTTTAAAATGTATATGTGAAAAGATTGGAATCTCCCCATGTCAAGCAGTTTTGTCTGTAAAATGCTAACACACATTCGTATTAATTTTTCGTAGAGATGTGTTTTCATCAAATATTCAATTTATTTTTGCAATTTGCATTTTTATTATTGAATAATTTTACTAGCACATAAACTGCTGCAATTTTTCTCTAAATGGTACGGAGTAAACATTATTGATGTGGAAAATCACAGTAAGCTTTTTTGCAAATACTTGTATAAAAAAATTGGTAATCACCCTGACTTATTAGAAGAATCTAAACTTCTTAAATATATTAAAGCTTACAGCATTTTGAAAGAAAATATACTTCTACTGCAATGTGATATTAGAAAATTATGTGCATGCAGTGTGATATTAGAAATATTAATTTATTTTAAACTTGTAAACATTGAATTTTACAAAATAACATGTTTTATATTCCTAGCATCCTGTATTATTGTTTGCTGGAGAAGCAACTCATGATCATTTTTTTTCAACTGTACATGGAGCATACGAAACTGGAGTGCGGGAAGCAGAAAGAATATTTCATCATTATAGGTATTATATTTTAAGTTTTAAAGAAACTTAGTAGTGTCTTGTATATGTAAGTAACTCATTTTCATATACCTAGAGTTATTTTTGGAAATTGGAAGGACACACTTAAATTCATATATACCCATGTAGCCTTTGAGCATAGATAGCTATGATAATGGTACTTTTTATACGGTGAGGTAATAAAACATTACAAGAAAATATAAATTGCAGCATTTTGAGATATATAAATTTAATGTTCGATAGATTTACTCGAAAATGCTGTCAGTTGCTAAGCTAAAGAACTTTACCAATGTAATATATAATGGTACGTGGGAGTTGAATCACTCGAAGAGGTGTTAAATGCAAATATACTTAGATACCTCATAAACTGGAGGTTTATCCAGTTTGCTAACCACATAAAAGTAATATGTTTTTGAAAGTATAAATTTAAATCCAAAATTTTGGTGTATGATATTAACAAAAAATATGTATTTGGTTAGTGAAGAGGAAGTGCATTCTCTCTTGAGGACGACCAAATAAGGGAACGTGTATCGGAAAATGAGAAAGATAATGAGGAGAACATAGAAAATGAAGATGAAGATGATGTGCAGGTCTTGGAAATCACATAGAAAGAAGCAAATGAAAGGTTGCTGACTTTTATAAAATTTCATTTACCATGCAATTTTCATCTATGTCAGCACATGATGCTATGAAGCTTCATTTTGTATACAAAATGTATTTTTAAAGCTCCTGTGACTACCTTGTAAGCAGGTAGAATCTGTATATCATCACACTAAAAAATGCGTAATTAAAATGATATGTGTATGATTATTTTAAAATGCTTTTTAATTTTGTATTTATGAAATATGGAATTGCATTTATTTTAATTTTAGATAATCATTGCGATTTTCGATATGTGTTTAAATTATGGTTGATCGATCGAAAAATATGTTATTAAACATATAAAACCTTATACCAAGCATAATCTTGTATTGCTATTTATTGCAGTCTATAAAGCTTTTTTTTTTGTTTATATACACTTTATTTACCTTAAACAAATATTTTAAGATACCAATGCTTTAATTAGTGTCTTATTGAACATAGGATTCACAGAAATAAATAAAATAAAAAATATCTGCAATTTCTATCTTTGATACAGCTTGAAATACTTTTTCTCTTTGTCCCACAAAAGCACACAGGTACTAATTTACCATATTCGATAAAAAAAAAAAAAATAGCTATGTTGTCACTAAAGTTCGAGGCAGAAAGAAACAAGAATCTAGCTGATCAGAATATTCTGATTAATAGAAATTGATTGCATTCGATAAGGGGCATCTTTGCATTGAAATTTTTAGTGACTTTGCAAAAGTATTTGTATCTATTTATAACTTTTAATCAATACATTATAAAAGGGTTAATATTAAAGCGTGTATTTTTATTGCTTTAATTATATTCTTCCATTTTAAAATTGCTTCATTATTTAATTTTATATTATAAATAATATAAAATGAATTAAATTTTTTTAAGTTTCAATGCTATTGAATTCGATTTAATCTTTTTAAAACTTTATTTTTGTTATTAAGGAGAAAAATGTAAATTTTCTTTTGTCGAGTCTGAATTTCTGAACACTGATCGAAAACATTGAAATCACAATAAATCATAAGATTTTAAAAGGAAAAATTTGGCTAAGATTTTTATAAAATCTTATTGTAAGAGAAAAAAAATTATTTGTTTAATTTGTAAGATGCCTTGTCATATAATAATCATTGAAAAATCTTTCAATTAACTGTAATGTTTTTAGTCCAAAAAAATGAAAATATGAAGATTGAAATAATATATCAATACAATTTAAACAGTTTTTTAAGCATAAAATCAAAATATATTTTAACAAATAATAAATTAATATATTGGTAATATAAAAATTTCATATGTTTTTAGATTCCATTTTTCTTTTTTTTTTTGTAAAATTCTTTTAAACTGCACTTTACAAAAACTTTTCCTTTGCATTGCTATGAAAGAATATATATATTACTTTAAATATACATTTGTTTTTCAGAACATCATGCATTTGTTAGAATTTATGTTTCAATACTTTGCAATATTAATTGGCTTAAGTTAAATCTATATGATGTAGAAGTTTATATCATGAATGATATGAAATAAACTAATTCTTGCATAAAATCTGCTGCTTTTATGTGCCCAAAAAATTAAATGTGCTTAATGTACAAAGGAACGGAAAAAAAAAATCGAAAGTATATTTAAAGCATTAATAAAACTATTAAGTGCATGAATAATCTAGAGTAAATCAAAAACGTTTAAGTCTTTTTTTCAATTTGAAACAAATCGTCATTAGTGAAGCACATCGAGCAAGTATCATGTCAAAGAAATTATTCAATAAAATATTTAGTGTAAAATATAAACATCAATAAATTGATATAACTATACTTCTAAATTTAATAATACTTCAATATCTAATTTTCCTACGAAAGAATAATTTGATATCTTGCAGATTTCATGAAATTAAACTAAATATCTGACGATAGGTGGAGCTTTAAGTGTGTACGTGTACGCACGCGCGCATGCATGCACGCTGTTTTGCTCAAACAACTGAAAATAAAATGCCCTGTTTCTTTACATTTGCTTAGAATTCTAGTAAGTGGTAAAGTTGCTCTTATGAACATAATCCAGATTCATTAGTATAAACCAGTGGTGGGCAGACTTTTTCAGGGTTCGGGGTACTTCTAATTTTTTCAAGATGTTGCGGTTCACCCAGTGACATAGCTCTACAATATTTATTATAATTTAATATTAAATACGGAATATGTGCTTACCTACTACAAACATAATAATAATTGTCACAAATATAATAATATCAAATGATGAATTTAATATCAAAAAACACAAAATACATTAAAAAATAAATAAATTTCATTTAAAGTTAGTTCTTGTAGTTATGGCTAGTAGAAGACTTCGGCTACATACTGTCCGCCAGTATTTCGGTTTGCTAATATTGAACTGGATTCTAAGTAGTGGTCTGTGAGCCGAGAACAATATGTTGCCTTAATTATATTCATCGTTGAAAATGCAAAATTCGCACTGGTAGGTAGAACCATAGAACGATGTTAAATGATATGCGACTTTTTTAAAATTAGGATATGGCCATTATATTCCAAAAGTTATTCTTAGGTTCTGAACAACGTCCTTTCAAAATTATGTTATTTCAAAGGAGAAAACTACGTTTTCCTCAAGAGATAAAAAGAATACAATGTTCCGTAAATGCGTTTCTTTTAGCATGTGCATCGTAGGTCTGAATAAAGGCGGTCACCTCAAAATGTCTTGTTGGTCCACCGGTCGATCACGGTCGACTTAATGCCCACCCCTGGTATATACTATTCATTTACAAACTCATTTACGTCCACGCTTTTATCCTTTTGCAAGACAAGGAAAAAAAAGAAAAAAAAGATAGGAATAATAGCAAGTTCTTCAGGTTGTAATTCGAAGTTGTGAATCAGCTCTAAGTGGGAATCAAAGGGAATTTTGCATTCGTGGCATTCGAACTGTTTGAAATTATTAATTGGATATTGTTTAATTAAAATTTTTGTTTAAATTATTAATGGGAATTAAGAAACACAGTCATGAAAAAATTCCTCTATTGTGCCCAGGTTCTTCATCTAATGATGGGTTCTCTATCATCAAGTTGGAATAGTTGCTGCTACTGTAGAATCTTGAATTGTAACTATGCAATTTTGGTAATAGCAAATTAAGTGAGGAAGAAGAAAATATAAATGTCTTCGGGTTAAAAACAAAATATTTTCATTTACTCTGCTAGCAGTATTATGCTCTGATCTGAGAAGTCTTGGGGAGGTGTGTGCAATACATTTCACTAATATGTATTTTTACTGTTACTAGGGACAATTGAGTGAACTCATACGATATACATAAAACTTCTTCCTAATTTAGGGGGAGGGATTTTGTGTCTTAAAATTCTTAGCATAAATTTGGATATTTTTGAGACTGCACGGATTTATCATGATCAAGATTATATCAATGTGGTCTTGCATCATTAGAAATACCAAGGCTGTTCCCCCATCTAATAAGTGCTACATTTTTATTTGTTTAATTTTATTGTATTTTTATTTGTATTATTGCATTGTTACATTTTATTATTGTTTATTACGTTATTACATTTTTTCCGCGCCCCCTCCATCCATACACACATATAGATAATGTTTGCAGCTCTGCAGATTTTTACTACAAAAATTTATAAAATTTTATAATTTTACGAGTAGGTTTAAAAATGATACAGCTTTGAAAAATAATAGCTTAATTAATTATATTAATTCGAAACACTGTAAACAATAAATTAAAATGATAAATTTATTGCATATAAACTACAAAACTTTAATATTTTCTTAAAAACAAAACCATTATCTTATAGTATATGACAACTATTAAACTCTGTTACATATGTGATGTATAATAAAAAGCAGCTGTCCTGTCTTACCAATTTTTTTAGCTGTGTTATAATTAATAATAGCTTAGATATTGCCAAAAATTGTAAGGAGAATTAGCAAGCAAAGAACTTTATTTACCTACAAAACTATGATAGATCTAACAGTGTATATCTGTGTATTGACGATGTTCAGTACATGTGAAATAATGATAGGTTTAAATGTTTAATGTCTTATAAGTCTAAATAACAAAACATTGTGAGATCATAAATGTTTGTGAGTTTTATTTATTATAAATATGATGAATAAACATCAATAAATTAAAATAATCAATTTCGAATCTAAAATTATGTACAGATATTATGAATTGCAATATACATGTGTTATTCATATTGTTGGAAGAGTAATAGGAATTTGTGATTGAATTTTGAATATTTTGGTGAATATATAAACATTGTACGGTATTTTGGAATTATATTGTTATTTTCAGAATTTTTTAAGTCACTGAAAATAAAATTCTTACCAAAGTTACTAAATTCTTGAGCAAACTGAGAAAAGAAATTGCAACTACACATCGTTTTTCCGTTCCTGTTTACACCACATTCAAAAATAGAACATAACATTATGTAAGAACATATTAACACCTACATCAGTAGTTTATTTTATGAACCGTTTAATTGCCCATGATAGCTTCTATTTTTACTCTTAATTATGTACTTTTAGTGGCCAGCTGACTCATCGAGAATATCAGTTATGTTTACTTTCAATTAAATCTCTTAAGCCAGCTTAATATTCATGCTGCCGTCGCATTATTAATTTTAAATATCAAATTGTGACAGAAATGAAAACCGTGTTAGTATAATAATCTTACACTTGTTTGCTCATTGTGTACCTGAATCATCTTATTAGAATTAAATCCTGTGACATCATTTGTCATGTAAACTAAACCAGGTATTTGAATTTCAGTGCAACCTATTATAGAAAAATAAGCCCCCCCCCCAAAAGAAATGCCCCAAAAAATCTGGAAAAGTTTGAATGATTATTAAAACGGTATCATTTAAAAAGATATATATGTTACAGTGAAAACCCGAAATCAGTCAAAACGCGAATTAACTAGGGAAAACGCGTTTTAACTGGCAGCGCTAGGGAGAACTCGAATTAACTAGGGAATACGCTATGGATAACCCGTTTTATTCGGTATTTTAATTGATTTTTTTAGACAATATAATTGAATCCAAAATTATTGTATTACTAATGCAGTGTTTAAGGAAAGAACCCATCATTGAAGAAAAAATACTGTACTTGAATATTGTTTAATACAGTACCGTTATTACAAAATACTTATTTCGACATGGTAAATTGCTGGGATACTGAGAATAGCAAAGATAACCATTTTTCCTACAGAAACATCTCTTTGAAGAACAATATTTTTTACAAGAACAGAGGGCGAACCCTTGTCCAATTCCTACAATTCCTTTTCTTGCTGCTGTTCTCAGCGAAATGTCCTGATTCGGTACTCGTTCTTGAGTCAAGCAAATTTGCGGCGATACATCGAATTGAGATCTGAAAATCAGTGAATATATTAAATTTTTATATGAAGCTTGTATCATGATTAACTGTAGCTTACTGTATAAATACTTATAAAGTTAATATAAGTAATAACCATATATTTATTGAATAAATATTGAACTAATTAATTTAAATATCATTTCTTACCTTGAATACAGTTTGTTTAGAACTCCATCTTTCATTCCAGTTTTGTACAAGGCATCTTAATTTTTTTCATGCACTATACCGATGAGATTTCGCAAATCAGCTTTTACCCTATCAACATCTGGAATGGGAACAACGATATTTTCTCCAATATCAAACTCGGGATGTGTTGCATCGGAGATCTTTTTCATTCTTTGGCTTACTTTATTAAAGTTTCTTTGACTTCCTCTCTAATCAGAAAAATGTTGGTCGACTTACTAGCAAGCATATGCTCCCTGATTGTGCTTATTCTGTTTCTTGCTCTTCTGCATTCATGTCCTAGAAAATTTTCTTTAGTTCATCCTCGCCTTCGATATTTTTATAATATCTGATGGCGATGTTGAGGTTGTCATTCCAACTCTTGGTTCAATCTCAAACATTGATTTGTATGGTGATTGTTTAATTCTTGAATGTAGAGCTCTGTTTTTCATGAATTGGAGAAAACGAAGACCATTGGACCACTTTGTAGTTTGATTATCCTTCATCCAAGAAGCCAATATATTTTTTACGTCCTGGTTGGCCCTCTCAACCGAACCTGCGACTGGCTGTGACAAGGTTTCCCACGAACAATCTTCAGTTCTGGCCAATACGTACATAACTGTTCTATAACGGAATTTGCAAACTCTCTTCCATTATCAGGTTGCAGTATACAAAGAGTCTCAAGTATGAGATGATGATATCAAGAGCTTGCAAAGCAACCTCTTCCGTTCCTTTGCTCTGAAGTGGTCGTAGTAACACAAACTTTGTTAAATGTTCCAGGTAAACCATAATAAACATAAATTCATTATCTTTCTGAGATTGCATATCAATCAAATCCACTTTGTAGTGTCTATTCATTTCTGTGTGAATAATAGGTTTAGAAACCAAACCTTTCCTTTTAAAATTTTTTTTTCTATTGATATGTTTCATACATCTATAAAAAATGTGTATCTTCTGAGTAATTATGTTAGCAAATGTTCTTGAATTTTCAGTTTTAAGTCTATCTCTATCCCCATGTACTATGACTACATGTGCAAATTCGATAGCATCAAAAATTTCTTCGACCAGTAAATAATATTTTATGGGCTCATTTGAAGAAATCGACCTTTTTACTCCACTGATTTCAAGAATGTCAAACCTTTTTAATCTGCGGTACTGAATTGAAGTCTTGCTAACGGCAGATTTTGCTTCTTCAGTCTCAAATAAGACAGTGTTGTATTCATCATGTGTAATAGCTTTAAAGTTATACTGTTTTTTTTATGTAAAAACTGTAATTGTTCAAAAAATTCATTTTTTCCATTTTTGGCGCAACAAGCATCAATGTTTTCTTTACTCATCGTAAATAAATCAACAGCACGAACACGTTCCAGCATGAATAAAACTAGATGACCGCACTTGCTTTGAAAATTTCACAAGCAAGTAATCTAGATTCATACGGTTTTAACTGGATAACACCTGAAATAACTAGAGAAAACGAGTTCTCCCTAGCGTTGTCAGTTAGAACGCATTTTCTCTAGTCAATTCGGGTTCTCCCTAGCGCTGTCAGTTAAAACGCGTTTTCCTTAGTTAATTCGCGTTTTGACTGATTTCGGGTTTTCACTGTAACATATATAAAGAGAGAGTGAGAGCTTTACAATGTATAAAAAATGTGTTGTAATATTTTCGAGAGTTACCGTGGATAAACAACAAAATTTTGCTTAGCTTCTCATTAATTAAAATTTTAAAAGATCGCTCCGAGGGGCATATTTCCAACTTCCAATGTATATCTTTGCCTGATTTGATAATTCTAATTCTGACGATTTATCACATACAAATTTATCTTTATTTTTAATAGATATATGTTACTATCTAACCGCTTTTGGAGACCAGCATGATCACTCTGGTTATTGATTGTTAAACATTTAATAAGAAATGAATTTAACCTTTATGGTGTTTGATAAAAGGGAAAAATATAAATGAGGCAATTATTAAAATGATTGAAATTTTCACAAAATTGATTTACTTGTTTCATCGTTTGCTTGCAAAGTAAAGCGTTTGAATACTACATAATTTGCTCTAAATATCTGTGTTTGGCTAAATTCAGCAGCAAAAAGAAATAACAAACGGGGAAGTTTTACCCATTATTTTACATATTGGATGAAACTAAATTTTCTAAAATAATAATAAAAAATATTTCTAATATCAATTTAAAAAATTAACTCACACGATTATTTAAATAATATATTCTGTAAAAAGTTTTTTAAAAATTAATTAAAACTCCCCTTTTTCTCCAAAATAAATAAAATAAATAAATAAAGCTGAAAAGAAGCTGTTATAATTACGAAATTAAAATGTGTAGTTAAGAAGTGCAAAAGAAAGTAAATGTGTATTATCGAAAGTATTGATTTGAAACTGGTTGAGAGAAAATTTATCAAATAAAATAAAAATCCATTCCTTTGATGAGCTTCAGTTGAAAAATATATTTTTTAAAGTGTATAATATCAAAAGAGCGGGCGAGTGAAAGTTTAATTTCAAATTAATATATCAATCTGTTAAAGAAAATAAATTTTGTTAACATAGTTGTTAACCAACAATGCAAGAAAAGTGATTAATTGAACAATATGATGAAGTAATGAAATTAATATGATTTCCATTATAAAAATGAAAAATACTGTTGCCAATCATGTAAAATATTTATTAAAATTTTGGAAATGATGTAAAATAATTTTTGTGAGACCAATATTTTTAGAAGATGTCAAAAAATATGGTGTGGCTGCATTTGATTTTTCATGCAAAAAATTGTTAAGACAAAATACGTGTGATTTTTATGCTTTGCTTGTAAAATTATGCTTTTAAGACTAATAAGTAAGAGCAAATATTCATAATAAAACAGAATGACTTATTGGCGACTGTTGAGCCTGTGAGAGAATGAGAAAATGTGCCTCGAAGAGAATTCCTTTTACATTTTAAATTAATTAAAAATTAAACAAGAATGTGACCTTTTACAATGATAACATTCGAAAATATTGTCTTAAAATTTTTTTAAATAACCAGAAATTTCAAAAAATTATTTTTCAAATGATACTAGTGTATTTACTGTTTTCTTCGAATTTCACGTTTAAAAAAAAAACTTTATGCATAATTTTAAAAAATTATTTTATGTAAAGGTAATCGATCTTATTGCTTCATCAGATCTTTAAGTCTAATGTTTTTCTTCTGTTAAAGAATTGAATATAAAAATTTGTTTTATTTATTATTATATAAAACCTTTTTTATAATAAAATGTGATCGATTTTCTTTTTTGTCCCTTTTTTTAAAATTCTCTCTTTTTATCCTAATTTCAAAGTAATTTACTTTTTAGATAAATTTACTATATTGTATTGAAAGCCTTGTTTTTATTTATTTATTTATGATCTTAAAATCATGTTCCCACTTAGTGCAAGGAATTTTCTCTGGAAATTATGTCATTCATTTATTTGCTGCAAGTGGAATGAACACTTATTCTATAATTAGCTTAATAATATATAAAAATTAATATGGAATTGTTTAACTTCCAGCCCAAATTAATTAAATCTCATAATTTTTAAAATCACTCCGCCTAACACATCTTTAACAACTGAATATATAGACGAAAATCGTTAATTTCATTAGTTGGGCGCCGAAGGCAGCTAATGTTTAATATAGCAAACATAATGTAAACTTGGAGGGACAATCATCTGTACATATCCAAAGTGGATTATTACTTATTTTTTCTATTATAGAGAAAACGTGAAGGAATTTCTTTGAACGTCGATTCTCTGGTGATTAAAAAAGAAATACTGCTTTTGCTCATAATTTGCAACTAAAAAAATTAACCGAAAATTTGTTCATTGAGATTGGGGCTGATTGTAAACATTATGTAATAAGCACTTGGCAACAAATATATCTAAGAAAAGGTGTGAATGTCCTCTTACCCCTTTTCCTGTGGTCATCAAATCCCCCCCCCTTTTTTTTTGCCCTCTCCCTTTGCAATGATTATTGAAAACTTTTTTTTTCTTTTGCTTTATAAGACCGGCAAAGTCACTTGTCTATTAGTTTTTCGACAGCAAAACACAACTGCCAAAAAAAGCTCGGTTAGCAGAAAATATCTGGGAGCTTATTGTAGCAAAGAGAAAATTGTGTTTATAACTACATTCTGTTATGGAAGGAAGACTATATTGTCTCATGTATAAGGGACCCCACTTCATTCGTGTAGCAACTCCCATAATTTTTAGTCCACCACTAAAAACTTATATATTTATTTATTTTTGTTTGCACAGCTAACTGTATCCATCTAATTCTTATGCCTTGTCTTTGAATAGTCATTTTTGCTCCCTTTCCCTCTATCTGAGCTAATGGTGGGGGCCAATTTGCCCACACCCTTTCGGTACAGTCTTGATTATGATATTTTTTTCAATTTTTTTTTTCTCAGCAGTCTTTCGATTGATTTGAAGATAAACTGAATAAATTAAGTTTTTCTCTTGCCTATCGTGCTGAAATCAACTAAAATGTTCTATAGTCTGAGACAGGTTAATTTGATAATACGTCTCACTAGAGAATGGCTCAGTCATGCGCATTTCTACACTTTTAAGGGTTGCTTTCTGTTGGACTGTGCCAAAAATCAGTGGCAGATTGATAGTACGCCAACTGAATTATCTGATGTTTTGCTTTCAAAACAAAAAGGGAAAATTTCCGAGTCTGTAGTGTATTTTTTTTTTTTTCACATTGCCTTAAGTACATATTTTATAACCAATTAAAAAACTGGAAGCTTGAGAAATACTAATTTAAACGAAAACACGACACCTTATTTAAAATTTGTAAAGAAGAAATTTTGAGCAGAAAAAAAAATTAAATCGATTGCAGCAGCCATTTTTTCATACTGCTATCTTGAGGTGAAGGATACATAGAATATTTTAGTAATTGAAATGCTAATAATAAAAACATATTAACATTGAATAATGATAAAATTTCGCTAAACAGGGTGTCAATAAAAGAACTCCAGGGTTTTAATGTAGATTCTTTTAATTCAATCATAAAATTAGGTTAATGTTATATATACGTACGCACGTAATATACGTAAGGTTAATTCATCAAGATTTTTACAATTTAGTAGATTTCAGTATGTGTCCCGTTTGTGGCACGGCACACATCCAAACGGTATTCAACATCTTCCCATGTTCTGGCCAGCATGTCTCTGGAGTGATGTTTGTCACACAAGTGATTATCTTTTGTCTGAAATGGTCATTTTCATGACGTTTCCTTCGAAGAAAACTCTAACAGAGCTATATCCAGCCTTCTTGGAGGCTAAGAACTAGGTCTTGCTTTTCCAATCCATTTACTGCCGAATCGAGTATCCAATGCTTCTCGTACACGCAAACTGAAGTGAGGTGGTGCTCCATCTTACTGGAAGAAGACAGGGTATTTCTCTGCCTCAATGTCAAACAACGGAGGGAAAACATGCTTCTCTAACATTCCACATTAGATATCACAATTTATGGAATTTTCTACATTAATGAAAGGACTTATAATTTGGTTATGCTTAAGGTCGTACCAAACATTCACTTTCGATGAATCGCGTTGATATTCCTCGAACGCTGTTGTGAACTTTAAATTCTACAGTTGAGTCGGTTCACAGTACCGCTTACATGAAAGGTGGCTTCATCAATAATAATCACATTTTTTCAAAAAATCATTATTATTATCTCTCATGTCATAGTAACAACAAAATGTAGTCTCTTGGCTTGATTTCGTGTACAAGTTGTACCTTGTACGCAATTAGGCAGAGCCTTTTGTTAACCACCTTGTGAACAGTTGATTTGAGTATGCCCAACTGAAGACTGCGTTGTCTCAACGATTTTTTGGGGATTTCGTTAACCTGAAGTACGGATTCTATTGACATTCTCTTCAGACACTCTTCGCCTACCAGACGACTTTTTTTTCCACGCATTTCTCGTTTTATTAAACGCACGTAGCTATTGTCGATGGTTTTGTCCGTAGGTGCACTAGCACCATATTAGCGCCGAAAGTTCCGCTGTACAGTGGTAACAGATTAAATTTCTATAAGGCAGATAACACACTGAACCTTTCGTTGTGGCGTCGCCATCGCGCTGCACTATGGAATGAGCGTCTGCTACGTTACTTCCAAGTTCAGTGACGCGTGACGCTACCTAGTGTTGAAGAAACAAACTGAAACTAGTGTGAATAAAATTTGATGAACTACTGATTTCTTCAAAATTAACTGACCTGACCAAACTCATAGCGTTAACTCGATATCATTTTTTAAAACCCCAGAGTTCTTTTATGGATACCTTGTATTTGAATTAAATTATAATAAATATCGAACTTAAGAACGAATTTTAAATTATGCACACTGCTAATTTTTTTTACTCTAAAGATAGAATTGTCACAAATTTTTGAAAGTAATGTAATATGCATATTAACCCTTCACTGCATACTGTTTCAAATTTGATACATAATTTATTTTTCATGTTTATAATGGATAAAACTTTTTTAGAATAGAAAATTTTAGGCAGCATTTGAATAATGTAAATTTATAATAGATGTTTTTTCATAAGAAGAAAAGTTTTTAAATTGAAATAATTTAGAATAAAAAAAATTCAATAGAAAATTTTTCAAAATTTTATTTTGATCCATTTTATGTGCCTGTGTATATATACAGGGTGATTATAATTAAACTTCCCTATAAACAGCACTCTACAACACAAACGGATGAATCGATTGCAGCGAAATTTGGTATATAGACTATACACGAGATGCGCTCACGGAATTTCGAAAAAAAAAAGTTCCAAAATGTCCACCAGAGGGCGCCTTTTCCGGAGAAACATTAATTTTAACACAATAAATGACCAAAATGGGATACAGAAACAATATTAACAATCCAGAACATGAATTATGAATAACAAAATGTAAAACCGGGAAAAGCTGTCAGTTCTAGGAAAAGATGTCGAGATTTGCATGCTTGCGAAGAGGAAGCTTTATACAAAACAGGTTAGGGTAAAAGACGTTTGCAGTCGTTGTCACGTTTTACGTCGATGTTTCCGGTTGTAATGATGACGGTATCTTGTTGCGATGTTGAATGACTTAAAGATTTCCATAACGCTTCATGTGCGAAGCATTACAACTGATCAGCTACGATCTGCTTTTGAACACACTGTCCATCGACTTGAAATTTTGCAGATGAACGAGGGTGGTCTCATGGAGGACCTTTCCTTACAACATCCTGGACACGATTAACAACTGCTGCTCTTGTGCAGTTTCGTCCTGATCTGTTCTTGTTTCTACAAACTTAACTGTTTTTGTTTTTTTCCCTCAAACAGCGCACTGTTATTATTTTCTTTTCCCTTACCTTTACTTAAAGTGGTTCGATGACAAGATGATCAGAAACTAATCAATAAATGTTAATATTGTTTCTGTATTCCGTTTTGGTCGTTTATTGTGTTAAAATTAATGTGTTTCCGGAAAAGGTGGCCATTTCCCTGGTGGACATTTTGGAATTTTTTCGAAATTCTGTGAGCGCTCTTTCGTATATAATCTATGTACCAAATGCCATTTCAATCCGTTCGCCCATTTGCGTTGTAGGATGCTGTTTATAGGGGAAGTTTAATTATAACCACCCTGTATATTTCTGTTGTTATATGTAAATTTTCCCTGTCCCCCTCAAAAATAATTATTTTAAAATTAAAAAAAATATGATTTGAATAGTTAAATATTTTTCATTTATATGGTACAGCACAATTACAAGCATTGTATCTTATTTGAAATATTTTCCTTGTCGCAATTCATGATTTTAGAGGGACTAGGACATAGTTGCCGTATTTTATTCGTTAAATCCAGAATTCACCATATTTTACATTTTAGCATTTTGGCTTATTAGATGAAAAGAAGCAGACATTTGGCTTCGGAAACTATGCGTTTCCATCAAGGAAAATGAACACAGAAACTCGTGATTGAACTCGAAGTTTTACGAAATTGAGATGGGTATAAATGGTAAAAGCGCAGCTGGAAGAAATTTACACAAATTATCAAGGAAGAAATTGTTCTACGTTTAAAGGTGATATGTTTAAACACTTTATTGAATAAATTTCTTTCAAAGTTTTTGAAATAGGTGTGAAATTACTTATTGAAATTTTTTAAAAAAATTTTGCATCTTGCATTCGCTGAGAAATTTATTTTCTTTCTCTGCAATCAGAAAAAAATTGCGCCATCAAAAAACGCTTGGTTTTAAAATTGTTTTTGAAAAATTCCTTTTAATTTTTAACTGTACCATAATTAAAAAAAATGAAACATTCAATTATTTACTTAAGTATTATTAGCGATAATAAACCACATGCAAGTTCATAAAAACGACAACTTGCGTTTCTCGCGACTTGCGAGAAAACGCGAGACGAAGTAGATTAAATCTTCCATTTGTCACTGCAAAACGGGGGAAAAAGAAATCTCACCTAAAAACATCTGAATCTGAAGCGAAATAGATACCAACGTTTTAAAACCTATGACCTGACACTATCGGCGCGAACATTGAGCTCTACTTAGTTCTTTCTAATTTTTTTTTAAATGCCAATAATACAGCTTTTTGATATTTATCCCCCTTTTTTTCTTTAGATTTTGAATTTTTCTTTCATTCATACCGTTACCCTAATTTCACTTGTAATCTAAGATAATATTTTTATTTGTTTTGACTTCCATCTGATTCTTGTAAAGACTTTATATTCCTCTTTCCGTGCCATATTTATTTTTATGCTGTATATAATTTTATATCCTTACGAAAACAGAGAGAACAAGGAAGATCAATAAATAATTACAAAAGCAGTGATATTTAGAAAGATCTAAGATGTAAAAATTTTATAAAAAGAATAATAATAGAATTCTAAACTACAGGGTGGTTATAATTAAAGTTACCCTGTTTAGACCTACGTAGTGTCCACTCTAATGGAAGGATGTCGAAGAAACTTGATACTTAGGTTGTATGGATCATGGGGAACAGAAATCTGCAATAAAAAAAAATTAGTTCCAATTTCAACCGCCAGGTGAGAAGGCGGCGCATGAAAAACAAAAAACACAATTTGGAACTTAAAAACTTTATTTGATTAAAATATATGCTCAATGTGTATTCCATTTTCGTCAAGCACATGTTCAAAGCTTATTATGGTGTGTTCAACAATGGCACGAAGGGTTTCTCGATCAATTTCAGAAACATGACGTGTTATACTTGCTTTCAATTCATGCAGAGTCCGTATGCTTCCTCCATAGACACGGTCTTTCAGGAATCCCCACAACCAGAAATCACAGGGATTCAAGTCCGGAAAACGCGGAGGCCAGGCAGTTGTAAAACTTCTTGAAATTACCCGTTGATCTTCAAAATAGGCACGAAGCAATGCCGTCACTGGTCGAGCAATGTGATGTGGTGCACCATCTTGCATGAAGACAGTAGTCCCTAAACATTCTCATTTTTGTAACGCAAGAATGATTTGCTGCTGAAAAAGGTCACGGTCACAGGCACCCGTAACGGAACACCTTTGAGGGCCATGTGGCATGAAAAAAAAAGGACCAAGAAGGAAATCAGCAGTACAACCACACCATACAGTAATGTAATCAGGATGTAGAGACTGTTCATGCACATCATTAGGACTTGCAGTAACCCATATGCGACAGTTTTGAGTATTAACTGCTCCGCCTAGGGTAAAATGAGCCTCGTCTGACCACAAAATGTTCCAAGGCAATGAATTGTCAACGGCTATTCTGGCTAAAAAATTCTAGCAAATTGATTTCGTTTTTCCGGGTCTGCAAGATTCAGCGCTTGCACATGATGGATGTGTATGGATACCACTATACAATGAGTCGAATAACTTATCGTACTGTAGACCAAGGGAGGAACAAATCACGTGTCATCGCTTGAGCACTTGAGGAAGAATATTACGAATCAGACGCTCTTTCGACACGGCAAGAGCGACATTTTCCGCAGTTTCATTTGAAATCCGTTTCCGTTCTCTTCCTTGTACCACACCCAACTCTCCAATCTCTTCAAATTTAATAATCATCTTTTTCAAAGCCTGCCTGGACATAGGCCCTTTTCGTAAGTCTTTCAAGCGCCGATATTCTCGCAGTGCAGCTGACAAATTATGCTGTTCTGATAAAACAACTTTATCAGTAAAGCTCTTCCTTTCTTCTCTACCGACATGGCGAAGAATGATTTTGCAGCAGTGAGTACTGGCTTTTTAAATTACTCTAAATTTGCATAACGGCCTTTATCCTACATGAAAGCCGCCATCTATCTGCCGTAATTTGAACTAATTTTTTTTATTGCAGATTTCTTTTCCCCATGATCTATACAACCTAAATAT